>NW_025421467.1:0-4800000 GCF_011764305.1 Mustela putorius furo
ATTTCTGCCAGTGCGACGGGAGGCATGGAGAAGGCTTCAAACACCGAGGTAAGAAGGGATAACAGAGTGCCCTTAAAATCTGGGATCAGGAGCTCTGCTTTACCCAGGGAGTCCTGACCCCTGTATTCAGGTGTTCATCAGCAACCAGCAAGAGAGCCAGCCTGACCAAGAGGGCCACGTGCTAGCCAGCACTGGTCCCCCCAGTGAGGATGACAGTGACGCAGCACTGACATTGATGGAGTCTTTCCCTTGTGCTGGACATCGCGTTCCGCACTTTCACGTATGTGGTCTTACCCGACACTCAAAAACCCTGAGAATGAGGGCTTTTGCTCTCCTTTGTTTACCAAGATGGTTGTTACCATCTTGTTTACCAAGGTGAGGGGCTTTGATTAAAGCTGTACCAGATAATAAAAGTGGCAGAACTGGAATTGAAAGCCAACTGAGTCTGGACCAAGTGCCCTTCTGTTGCGTCCCACGGTCTCTTCCCAGTGTAAACCACCTACTGTGAACAGCCAGCACAGCCCAGCACTCCCTGGTTTACCACAGTGGAATACGCAGAGAACTAGAGGCCACACTGCAGATGCAAAGGGCTTTTCTCATGAGCATGTGGTGGAGTAAGAAGAACATGAAATCAGAAAGCAGGCAGATCTGGTTAGAATCCTGGCCCCACCTGTGACCCGCGGTCAATCTCTGACTTTAGTTTTCCCATCTATCAAATTAATCTGATACTACGTGGTTCACAGACTTGTTTGTGAGTACTGAATAAGGTAACACACGTGAAACAAATCGTTCGGAAGCATACACGGCTAAGTGTTAGTTATTCCTGGTAATATGGTCTTTCGATGGGAAGAGCAGTTCCCGAGAACAGAAGACGGCTCTTCATGCAGGTGTGAGCTAGTCCGACCTCACAAAGCCAGGAGAAGGTTCTCAGGATGATGACTGGGGCAAAGGGAGTGGAAGCAGGTGAGTAGGCTGCCACTTACTGGTACTAATGAAGTTTGACCCTAAAAAACAACACATGATGATGACTTCTGCAATGCGGATGACAAATGGTAAGGTTCAGTGAATTCAGAGTAGGTGACCCTTTCTGCATTCACAGCCTGCTTCAAGACCTGCTGAACTGGAGTATGGGGTGCCATTTTCTTACTGGTGATTTCACGTATGCCTTTGTACCCTGCAGACTGGGTTCAAAAGAAAGGGTCACCTTTGTGCAGTTGACTCATTTTGTAACAATTCCAAAATGCAGTAGCTTCTCCCAAAGTATTTCAAAGACACCAACCTGCTGAGACCCAGGGGCATCTATCAGGGTACTAAACTTTCTTCTTCTAATGGCCTCAATCTCAGTGAATACTTTTGAATAGATAGGTGAGCTCCAGAAGGACTGTCTGTGGTGATTAATCTCACGCTTTGTTATGGAGAGTCTCAATCCTTTTTCTACACATGAGCTCATCCTTCAAACCACCACATTTGTGACCATTTTTGGGAGGGTTGAACTGAAGTTTAAAGCATTATGTCATTGTAAACAAATAATCACATGTAGCGTGAGTCTGTGGAAAATACAGCATTTCACTTTTGCGGTGTTGGTTCCACTACAAGAACAGGGAACCCAAATGATGAGGTCAGTGGGCCAGCTGCCACACACAAGAGATTGCCAAGTCCACGTACACAAAGCAAGCTGCTTTCACTCACAACTAAAAAATTAAGCTCATTATTCTAACCTTGGCCAAGAAAAGTGATTGCTTTCCTAAATTAAATAGAAATAGAGTTTCAGAGGCTACATCTCCCTGCATTACACATTCTTGCCAGGAGGTCAAGAGGGCTGTTACCCCTGCTGCGGATGACATGACCACATCCAAGCTTGTTTCATTATCTTGTGCCTGATAATATCTAGGCACATTTCTAGCTAATAAAAAGTAAACGAAAAATGCTACTACAACCTAGCAGCAAGAATCCTAGACACCTCACCCAGTCAAAGAGGGTAAACCATATTCTTCTGCCAAGTGGCTGTGTCTTCTGGTTGTAAGTAATGAGTGGACAGGTACATATACTGTTATGTAGGTCAACTTGATTTTGTCTTTGTCTATCTTTGCCTAAGGCAGAACACTATTCCTCCAGCATGCAATAGAGCTGACTAGAGCATGCATCATTTTTTTTCTAGCAAATCTAATGGAAACATTAGAACAAACGTGGCTTATATTGTAGCCACACTTTCTACCTTCCTAGATACCGTTCATTTGGGTATCCAGGCTTAGAGCCCTTGGGTCTTCTCTGATTTCTATTCTTTTGTTCAGTCCTGACTATCAATATTCACAGTCAGTACTCACTATAGTCTCAGTGATGACTCCTTTGATATGTGTCTAGACTTTATTCTCTACTCCTTCTGTCACCGTTTTGTTCAGGATCCTCTTCCAGGCCCCTGCACCCATGGCTACACCATCACAAGAACTTCGTGATGGTGCTGTGCCTCTGGTTTCTGCCCCCACCAATCTGGCAAGGACACCATCATCGAGTCACCACAGTGGCCTCCCGGCACTTACAGGGGGCAAGTTGAAGTTCCGGCACTTACAGGGGACAGCTTGTATTGAAGGCCCTCCACAGCCTGCTAACCAACCTGCCTCACCAACCCTAATCCTCACTTCTGCCCTGCACCCACACCCATGCCCTTGCACATAACCTTTTTCCCTCCTCACCTGCCTGCCTATCCACCAAGACCCAAGTAAGGCACATTTCCTCCAGGAAGCTAGCTCTGGCCACTCCAGGAGAATGTGGAGCCCGGACTCGGACTACTCATTTAGTGATAAGCTGTGGACCTCCCTGTGACCATTTTTTATAGTATTTATTGTTTTTATTGCTATTCAAATATAAATTGGTTAATCTGTCTCTTCAATCAGACTTATCATGGCCCCCAGAAGATTACGTTTTCTACTTCTTGTGTCATCTCTGCCCACCCGGTCCATTGTCCTCCCCTTCTCCTCCTTCACAGCCCATGTAGCAACTGCAATAAGTAAGGCCTTCTTTTTACCTATGTCCTGAGGAGAAATCAGGAAGGGACTCTAAATGACAAGCAGGAGTCAAGAAACTCAGCAGAGACGTAACTGGCCCGCTCCGGGTCGATGACACCACAGAACTGAACGAACCCTGAGTTAGGTACATCGGCTCTCAGCAGACCTGCAACACGGCCAAACACCCTCCCCTATGTTAAACGTGGTAGTAACTCTGAGACCGAGATACAACTCAGTATGTAAGGGAGAGAGAGGGGGCGATACAACGTGTCCTGTACAGAAATTCGTTTTTCCCCTAAATGCTTTCAATACATGCCTTCACTTTTTTTTTAATTTTTTATTTTTTATAAACATATATTTTTATCCCCAGGGGTACAGGTCTGTGAATCGCCAGGTTTACACACTTCACAGCACTCACCAAAGCACATACCCTCCCCAATGTCCATAACCCCACCCCCCTTCTCCCAACCCCCCTCCCCCCAGCAACCCTCAGTTTGTTTTGTGAGATTAAGAGTCACTTATGGTTTGTCTCCCTCCCAATCCCATCTTGTTTCATTGATTCTTCTCCTACCCCCTTAAGTCCCCATGTTGCATCACCACTTCCTCATATCAGGGAGATCATATGATAGTTGTCTTTCTCCGCTTGACTTATTTCGCTAAGCATGATACCCTCTAGTTCCATCCATGTTGTGGCAAATGCCAAGATTTCATTTCTTTTGATGGCTGCGTAGTATTCCATTGTGTATATATACCACATCTTCTTGTGTGATGGCATGCCTTCACTTTTTACCCATTTTTATTTAGAAATATTTCATATTGTAAAAAGTTCTTTTTTTTTTTTTTTTCCTATGGTGCACATCACTGTCCTTTTTGGGGTTTACTATCACCGTGGGCATGGAGAGAGAGGAGCGCAGTTCTTCAACAAAAGGATGGCCGGGTAGGAGTCTTTCCTGGTGGATGGGGGTCAGGGAGACAGGGGTAACCTGGAACGGGTGGAGCTGGGGTCAGTTCAAGTGTTCAGGGTTCTGAGGTCCCATTTTTCTGGGACAGCAATAGTTTGCAGCAGGATAGGCAGTGCACAGGAGAGTAACTGGAATGACAACCTTCTCCAGAATGTTGGCCTCCAGAGTGAAGCTTTTTACATGACAGAGTCCAGATCTTTTTTTTTTATTATTAAAATCTTTTTTTTTTTTTAAGATTTTATTTATTTATCAGAGCGAGAGGGGGGGAGAGAGCGAGCACAGGCAGACAGAATGGCAGGCAGAGGCAGAGGGAGAAGCAGGCTCCCTGCTAAGCAAGGAGCCCGACATGGGACTCGATCCCAGGACGCTGGGATCATGACCTGAGCCGAAGGCAGCTGCTTAACCAACTGAGCCACCCAGGCGTCCCGACAGAGTCCAGATCTTCTGAACTAAAAAGAATGAAGCTGGGTTGCCAGATGAGTTGGTTTTTGTGTCAAAACTGAGAGTTGTGTGCTCTGGTAGAACTGAAGCCTTGTGCAAACAACTGGTATTTGCTTTGGTCCAGGCTCCGGAGGGAGAGGAAAAGGGTGGGTCGATTCCGTCCCATCAACCTAGCTGCGAGAGTCCCATGGAGACTTGGGGCCTTGGATTTCTAACAATCAGCTACTGGGATATATGGTAGGGTGCGGACACAGAACAGAAGGTATGAAACGTGTGATAAATAGATTCAGACCTTGTCAGGTCTTGTGGTTTACTTTTAGAATAATTTCAACAGCACCTTTATTTATTTATTTTTTTAAAAAGATTTTTATTTATTTATTTGTCAGAGAGAGAGAGAGCACAAGCAGGCAGAGTGGCAGGCAAAGGCAGAGAGAGAAGCAGGCTCCCCGCTGGACAAAGAGCCCAATGTGGGACTCAATCCCAGAAGCCCAGGATCATGGCCTGAGCTGAAGGCAGCGGTTTAACGGACTGAGCCACCTAGGCATCCCAGCACCTTTATTTGTAACCATTCGTCTGCTTCTCCCCCAATGGAGAGAATGCCCTTGCACACCACTGATCCTCAGGTAGCATGCTGCGCTACCTTTGTGCAAAAATGAGAATTAAAGTAAGGAACGAAGGCAACCAAAGCAGCCTTGCCTTCCTTTCATGTGGTTTTCTCATCCTACAAAACTTTTCTTTACAGTTGCTGTCATTGTCCTTCGACCCAACACCACAACTAAAACAGAATCTCTGTCGTCTTTGTCATAAACACTGTGAAGCTCTGTTCCCTCCTGTCACCTCTCTACCCCCCAGCTATCTCTCACACTTAGAAATCTGCAAGAGGAGTCCAGAAAATGATGATGTTTCTGCACCAATGACCCCAGGCTACCAATTCCCCCCAAGTTTTACTGAGTGTTCGATGTTGATCAGAATTCTGGTCACCAGCTTTAAAACAGAGGATTAAGTGCTATGATCAAGATTACTAGAAGCCTTGCATTCTCTCACATCAACCTTCCTCCCACTAACTCCCTCACTCACTAAACCTTTGTGTGCCCACTCAGGTCTCAGGGCCAGTGGAGCCCCGATGAGGTGTACCCCCAGGACAGGCTCCCACCTCTTCCCCTGGCATGGGGTCTGCACCCCTGAACTAGCGCTTCTCATTTTTACTACTGCCGGCAGATCCTCCCCACTTTCCAGCCTGGCTGCTCCTTACTTTCCACCACTCTGTCACTTCTCTTCTGTCTCATGACTTTGCCCAAGCTCCCTCAACTTCTCTAAGAGTAGGTACTCATCTGCAGACATCACCCTTCCTGTGACCAGTCAGCCCCGCACGTATGTCCCTGACCTCAGGCTGTAACTCCGCACTATGCTCTGCTAACTGTGTTAGCTGTGTTTCTTCGCTTCCAGAGGTACCTGCCTTCCTCCTTTTCCATTTCTGTTTTTCTCCTCCCCCCCTTCCTCTTCTCCTCTCTCTCTCTCTCTCTCTCTCTTTTTTTTTTTTTAATTTTCAGGATTAGTTCTATTACAGATAAATAAGACTGTTAAAGTAGGTGGCCGTATGGAAAGAGCCTGGCTTCAGAGTCAGATAGATCTGGTTTCAAATCCTGGTCACAGTCGTGATAACAGCTATAATAACTCTGGCAAATCATTTACATCTTCTTGGCCTCATTTCCCACATCTGCAAAATGGGGAGGACAATTCTTACCCCCATTGGTTTGTCCTGCTAAGGATTCAATATATAAAATGCCTTCCACATAAAAGTTACCCTAGAAATGTTCCTTCTCTGATTCACTCCTCCCCATCCCCCTACACAGGATGATACAGAAGATAGCTACGTAAATAGTTAGAAAGGAGAGGGGACACCTGTGGTAAAATCAAGCAAAGATTATCATAATTAAGAGATTAATTCACAATATAACCAGCACTAGTCTGTTATAAAATTCAGGGGATTAAGATTCATTTTTTTAAACAAAGTAACAAAAGAGAAAGAGGTTGCTGGATGTCAACTCCATGGCTAGGCGCTACAACAAAATGCATGTGAAGCTATGTTACTCTATTGTTCAAGTGTCCTATAAAGAAAGAGTATATAGGGAAACTAGCATGTGAGAAAGACTTGGCCTTATGTGTGGAGCTGACAAATATGCAAAAACCTAGACCAGATTCCCATTTTAAAAAGGAACTTGCAGAGTGACTAAGGCCATTCTGAAAGTGAGGCTGTTCTGG
Organism: Mustela putorius furo; assembly: GCF_011764305.1. NCBI lineage: Eukaryota > Metazoa > Chordata > Mammalia > Carnivora > Mustelidae > Mustela > Mustela putorius. The sequence goes on from NW_025421467.1 coordinate 6,668, forward strand.
TATGTATGTCGAGTCATCCTGGGAGCCTGGTGCTGAGCAGCTCACAAAATGCTGGTGTGAATGAAGCCACAAAGAGAACAACGGGTCACAGGCAGAAAGGGGTCCACCACGTCTGGCCTCCACTTGCCGTTTTTAAACCCAAGGCACAGTATCACCTAAGGAATACTCCCACTACCATCTTATTCAACTCTTCTTCCACTGCAAGGCGAGTAAAGGAAATAACACAGGGCAGCTGTCTCAGAACTCTATGCTCTCTGAGAGGTAAACCCAGCTCTGTGCAAACACCCCAGCAGGACGTTCAGATGTTTCTGCTGGAGTGAGGAAAAGCATGTGTGTTTGAGTGAAATGGGATGGCTTTCAACTGTTGAAAGATGCCACGAATCTATTAGCTTGAACTTCAAAGAACAAACTCTGAGAAAATAGAAAATCAGGGTGGGGCAAGCTGAACTGGATTGAAACCATTTATTTCTGTTCTTTTCCAGAAAAACCAGTGCAAACCCAAGTAGGCTCCAGTCTCTTCTCCCAATTTTACTACCTGCCCCACTTCCGAAAATATCTTCTACATAGTCCCGTCTCTGGAAAAACAGATTCTTATTCAAGTTTGTGGTTAAACACTGCTCCATGAGCTCATTTTTCTATGATTTGTTGGACATTTTAATGTGGCTTTTACTGAGAACAGTTTAAAGAGAATTATCTTTGAGAAGCCTGTGGGATTCTATAATTCTCTGGTGCTCTTCCCAATCAGGATGATTTATTCCAAGTCAATTCTAAACCAGGAAGGACTTGATGCCCAGATTTCTAATAAGCGTGGCTGCTGTCTTGCAAAGCCAGGAAGTGAGGGCAGCGGGAAGGGTGAATGGGTCTAGGCTTAAATCTATTCTATGTGGCGGGGCTCATGATTTCATCTCCCTGAGAGGTGACTATAAAATATAAGAGGTTGTGATGCTTTCTTTGATTCTCCAGCCGTAATACTCTATGATGTTACGATGTCTATTCATATGGCATATATACATATGCAATGAAGCCCAGGATATGCTTTCTTATAACCAAAGGCTCATTCCAGATTTAATCAAAGAGACAAATGGGAGAAACAGACATGAATGGGGTGGTGAGAGTCAGTCTAAATCACCAGGGACATACAAACAAGTATAATAATGGGCAGGGGGTAAAAAAAAAAAAAAAAAGATCTATATAAGTCTTTCCCTTGAAAAATCCTTGAAAAACCGCTACCATAGTTTGGAGACTGCATGCCAATATGAATAATTGAGGTGAATTCATTAAATACACTAGAGGACACTTCCTAGGAGCTAGAACATATTAGAAGGAAGCATTTCTTAGGTTCACCCCTCTAGCTCCAACCCCTTGCCACTAAATCATAACCTCAATAACCCTATCAACAAATGAAACATACAAGCTGAAGTAAGACATATAAACACAATGCCCGTAACCCACTTCAGTGTCTGTATTAATTGATACACCACATGTTTCAGAAATCAGAAAGCGAGGGTGGGAAGAATGAATGGTGGGGTAAAGTGAATCGTGCCAACTTCAAGTAGGATGAGCCAGAAGAGGGGGCAGGTTTGCATTTTGCAGGAATTTTTTCCCTTCTGCTCCATAAGCTTCCCCTACACACACTTGAACAGGGTGAACAGACAGGATACGTCCACTCTCATTCCCTGTCTGCTTTTAAGGTGACCTCATTGAAAAAGAGACACCAAAAGCCTTTATTGCTAATCACCAGATTAAAAAAAGTCTAATGGCAGCCATTGTCTATGTCCATGGCTGAAATCTGGAACTGTCTGCTGTTAATATCCTTTCTCCCCTCATTCTCTCTGTCCTCTAATTTATACCTTGCCAAACTGCTCATGATTCAGTTTTGTAACATTTAATGTTTCACATCAAATGCTGTGTGCCTTGAACCATTTGGTGAGAGAGCTGAATAAACCTAACAAATACTCACAACTACCGTGAGGAAGAAAAAAAAGTGAGGGTGAAGGTAGAGAAATGCAGCCTGCAGCTTGTTCCCGTCCATGGGGACGGGTCCCGTGAAGATGCTCTGGCTTGCCCTGTGGGGCGGGCACTTACAAACGGCTGCCTCGTGCTCCAGGATGCGCTGCCCGGCTCACTTTCTCACAGAGCGGAGTTTGCTATTAGTTCTGTGTATGAACCTCCCTGTCCTTCCCCCCACCCCCCAACCCCGCCCCAGGAGCAAGAGGGGAGGGGAGAAGGGAAGGGATACTCAAGAAACCAACAGGTCTCCTATAGTATTTGTACATGAACATGAGAAATGGCATTGTGTGACAGTGTTCTTTTTTTTTTTTTTTAAGATTTTATTTATTTATTTGAAAGATCACAAGTAGCCAGAGAAGCAGGCAGAGAGAGAGGAGGAAGCAGGCTCCCTGATGAGCAGAGAGCCCGATGCGGGCCTCGATCCCAAGATCCTGAGACCATGACCTGAGCTGAAGGTAGAGGCTTAACCCACTGAGCCACCCAGGCCCCCCGACAGTGTTCTGATGATATCCTTATTTTCTCCACGAACACCACCTGCTGTACCTTCACACCTTCACATTCATGAGGTTCCTCTGAATCTGTGAAGAAATCACTTTCAGTTAATGACAGAGGGAAAAAAAAATGAATATAGGAAAGAACACAGGAAGACAGGAGGCCATAAAATTGGTAAGATTGTTGTTTCGGACAGGATCAAGCAATAGAGTAATAGAGATCCCCCAAACAGAGACTTAAATAACAAAATTTATTTCTCCTTCATATTAAAGAAGTTAGAGGCAAGCAGTCTAGGGTTGTATGAATGTTTCTCTTTCATCAGGACCAAGACTTTTTTCCGTTTTCTATCAGTCCTATTATGTGGTCTTCTTCCTCTAAATCCAAAATGGTGCTGGTTTTCCAGCCATCACACTTATGTTCCAGGGGATAAGATGGAGGGAGGGGTGAAGAATGGTGTGGCCCTTCCCTTTTAAGACTTCCTGGAAAACACGCACACACACACACTTCTCTGTACATCTCATTGGCTGTGATATAACCACATGGGCAGGGAGCCTAGGGAACATGCTTTTTAGCTAACAGCAAGTGGCTTTCCCACCAGCAAATCTACTATACAAGGGAGTCTGTTAATTGGTGAGCAAGGAAAAGCAGGCTTTTTGGTGAATGACAGGCAGTCTCCCGACATAACGAAGGCTTTGCAAGCTTCCTTATTTACCGAGGCTGTATAACGTGGAGATTAGCAACACACACAGCAGATAGAAACATAAAAAGCACTATCGTAGTGAAGTATTGTAACAGTATTCTATGGAATTTAAGAAACATCTTACAGATTCTTTATGTCATAGACTCAGAAATGTCTTCAAATGATTTAATGTCATTCACAGGGAAGGGGTAATTTATCATACATTGCTACAGAGACACCTCCCTGAGCCCAGGGGTAGCAAACATTTTTAATCAATAATAGTTTTGAACAACGCAACAGCCATAAAACCCTCTAACCTGTATTTAATACTAATCCAATGGCATGAAGCATGAGGAAGGAGGGAGACAGAACAAACATCCTGGACAGCAATAAAATGATCTTGCTAAAGAGTTACCCAGAATTAATTAAGACACTGCCGCAAGGGGACAATAATTGAATAATTCCCGAAGATGTGAGGAAAGTATTACTGATTGGTCCAATCTGGAAATTTATATTAAATACCTTAAAATTCTGCAAGGCTCCAACCCAGCCAATCTATTTCTAGAAATTTAACTTAAGAAAATAGCCATGGCGGGCGCCTGGGTGGCTCAGTGGGTTAAGCCGCTGCCTTCGGCTTGGGTCATGATCTCAGGGTCCTGGGATCGAGTCCCACATCGGGCTCTCTGCTCAGCAGGGAGCCTGCTTCTTCCTCTCTGCCTGCCTCTCTGCCTGCTTGTGATCTCTCTCTGTCAAATAAATAAATAAAATCTTAAAAAAAAAAAATAAAGAAAAGAAAATAGCCATGGATACACCCCGAGAAATATCCATGCAGACATTCATCAAAGTTATTTATTTATTTTTTTAAAAAAGATTTTATTTATTATTTATTTGACAGAGAGAGAGATCACAAATAGGCAGAGAGACAGACAGAGGGAGAGATGAGGAGAAGCAGGCTCCCTGCTGAGCAGAGAGCCCAACGCGGGACTCGATCCCAGGCCCCTGGGATCATGACCTCAGCCGAAGGCAGAGGCTTAACCCACCGAGCCACCCAGGCACCCCTCATCAAAGTTATTTAAAACAGTAAGTGGGAAACAAACCTCTTCAATACCTAGTAAAAGAGGACTGGGGGCACCTGGGTGGCTCAGTGGGTTAAGCCTCTGCCTTCGGCTCAGGTCATGATCTCAGGGTCCTGGGATCGAGCCCCGTATCGGTCTCTCTGCTCAGCAGGGAGTCTGCTTCCTCCCCTCTCTCTGCCTGCCTCTCTGCCTACTTGTGATCTTTCTCTCTCTGTCAAATAAATAAATAAAATCTTGAAAAAAAAAAAGAGGACTGGTTAAGTAAGTGCTGGTGCATTCATTCTAATGTAGCAATTGCAAATGATGTGGTTAAGAAAATTAAGTCATGGAAAAGTCGTAATTCTATCAAGTATAAAAAACAGATTACAAAACAAAACATACAGTGTGACCCTGTTTTTTAATTTAAAAAGCAAAGTACCTATGTTATTATTATTATTATCATTTTTAAAGGTTTTATTTGCTTATTTGACAGAGAGAGACATAGCAAGAGAGGGAACACAGTGAGAGAGGGAACTCAAGCAGGGGGAGTGGGAGAGGGAGAGGCAGGCTTTTTGCTGAGCAGGGAGCATGATGCGGGGCTCAATCCCAGGACCCTGGGATCATGACCTGAGCCAAAGGCAGACCCAGGCACCCCAAAATACCTATATTACCACACACACCTGAATTAAGGTGGTCTCAAATAAAATATCTCTTATTTTACTAAGAAGAGTACAAAAACAAAAAAACAGTTTTGCTAATTTGAGTTTATAAACCCTCAGGAATGTGAAGAAATATCTACCTTATGATATTTACTTCATATTCATATTTCATATTACACTTATACAAAATAACAGACTAATTTGTAAACGTTTTGAAATCATATCTTACAAAAGAATTTTATCCAGATGTTTCACATTCATCTCCAATGTCTTCATCATTGTTAGAATCCATTTTGAGTCACTTAACACCTGTGCCTGAGACAGAATCTCTGACTTTATATGTGATGTTGTCATTGGAAAGTTGATCCCAAGTGAGAAATAACCATTTGCATCACATTAAGAAAGCTGGTGTTATGATTTGATCTGTAGATGATCTTCACTAGGCTACTACTAATGGTGTTGTTTTTACGGGAGAAGATATTTGCAAATGACATTACAGATAAAGGGCTGGTATCCAAGATCTCTGAAGAACTTCTTAAACTCAACACCCCAAAACCAAATAATCTAGTCAAGAAATGGGCAGAAGAGATGAACAGACATTTCTCCAAAGAAGACATCCAAATGGCCAACAGACATGAAAAAGTGCTCTTTAAAAAGACTTGTTCTTGATGGTGTCCAACCTGGGGTGTGAGGTCATGCTTTCAAATAGAATGGCTAAATTTCTGTTGACTTTTATCATCTATTTTTAGAGCAATTCCATCAGGTGACTTCTTTATACAAGGACCTAAACTTTTACTGACGGAGGTGATTTCAGAATAATGAGTCTGCCCAAATAGTACTTTGTTGTTCAAAATAAAATTACAGAGAGAACACCCATAATCGGAGAAAATTTCTATGGATTTGATCATAAGATGACACTCATTGTTATAATAGGTAGTATGGGCCCAAACAAAACCCCTTTCTTACCTTATATTCAGATGTATTTCATGTATATACAGAGAAAAAAAAAAGAGTAAGAGAGCGATCTCTATAATAATGTCTGCAGTGGTTACTGCTGGTAAGGAGATTACTCTGGGAGACTTAAACTTTCTTCTGTTTGCCTCTCTTTATGTTCTAAAGTTTCCTCAATGAATGAGAATGTCAAAACTGGAGAATAGTATTAACAATAAAACAGAAGGGCGCCTGGGTGGCTCAGTGGGTTAAGCCTCTGCCTTCAGCTCAGGTCATGATCTCAGGGTCCTGGGATCGAGTCCCGCATCGGGCTCTCTGCTCAGCAGGGAGCCTGCTTCCTCTCTCTCTCTCTGCCTGCCTCTCTGCCTACTTGTAATCTCTCTCTGTCAAATAAATAAATAAAATCTTTAAAACAAAACAAAACAAAAAAAAAAACCAATAAAACAGAAGCAAAGGAAGAAGCATTATATAAATAACACACAGGGCATGAGCAGAGATAGGCTAAGCCAGCCATGGGGTGTGATTTCAGCTCAAAAACAATTCTCTAAAGCCCCAAATTTGTCACTCTTTGGGGTGACAGTGAGCTGCAAGTTAGTTAAAATGTAGATGTGTTTTCTGGAAGGTAACTCATTCATCTACAGCACCCCCCACCCCGCTTCACAGCAGACTCATTTATCAGATTCGTTTCCATGCCTGGAGACAGTCCAGAAGGAATGAGTCAGTGACAGGGACAGGTCAGTTTTATGGGAGGAGAGATAATCAGAAAGGTGACCCCTTCTCTCCTACTCCCCACAAAGTTCTGACAGCCGGGGGGCTAGGGAGTAAGACTGAGATGGGGCGAGGAAGGATAATACCAGTGAGTAGCCCCGGAGTGGTGGAGCTGCAGCGAAGCAGGCAGCCTCGGCGGCCGGCCCGTCTGGTTCACATCCCACCTCTGCCCGTTCTCAGCTGTGCTACTCTCTTGGTGCCTCTGTCTCCTCATCTGGGAAATAAGGATGGTAACAGTTTCTATTTCACTAGGCTGTTGTGAGGCTTAAGTGGTAAGTCCATACGTGTAAAGCACTTGGTGTGAGTTCGACAAATGCTGGTCATTGTAACACGCCAGGGGGCCACACCCAGTGCGCAGTCAGTTGTCACAACAACCCCACCTGGTACACCCAACTGCATCTATTTTACAGACGCAGAAACCGAGGCCTGGGAAATGAAGTGACTTGCACAGGTTTGCACAGCTACTACATGGGGGAATGTGAATCCTCTGCAAGCGGCAGTCATCCTTGCCTCCTGCGGGCCTCATCTTTGACATGGACCAACCATTCCCTCCAGTTTCTTCTCACACAGCCTACTGTGGTGGGACCCCTCCCCAACCCTCCCCAGTTTCTCCGTACTTGAAAGGACATCCTACATAGGATAGGGCAGCCAGAGGGTCCTTCTCAACCTAGATCTGATATAATGTCACAGCTCAAAGAATGACTGACATCTCCCTGCCCTGTTGACCAGTAGGAAAAAGCCCGAAGCCTTCAACCTTTTCACCATCTGGACCCACTGTGCCTCTTGGAATCATCTCACCAACACTTCCCTCTGCAGCATTCTGATGCTGCTCCTGCGCGTCCCCAGGGACCATCACATCCTCTGCCTTTGCTCACACTGTCTACAAGGTGCTTCTCTTCCTAACAGTGTTTTTTTCCATCCTTTATTGAACAGCTGAAATGTCACTCCCTTTAATAGGTCCTGACTGAAGCTAACACCATTGGTTATCAACAAATACTTATAAAGAGCCTACTGTGTGTCTGGCACTGCTTCAGGCACTTCGGATACAGCAGTGAACAAGAACCTCTGTCCCCACCTTTCTCGATGTGCATGATCTCTCACTCACCAGCATGCCCATAGTGATATGCTATGGATTTAACACACACTTCATACAACTCTCTCCTCTGCACAAAGTGAGTCTTTGGAGAAAAAGGGACCATGTCTCCTCCACCTGTGTATTTTTTGTGTTTGGCAAAGAGCGTGGCACACGAAACACTTAGTAAATATTGGCTTGATGAATGATGTCTCCAAAAATCTTCATGCTAGCAAATATTCCCCTATAATGACTTTGTGAGCAATTCTATTTGGAAATGTGGAGATGATTCATCTAAAGATATTTTCCCCTTCATCAAAAAAAATATGCCTGTGGCTTGCCTTTTGGGGAAAAATTTTTTTTTCACTTGTGTACAACACAAAGAAAGGTCTGTGCTTTTAGTTCTGGATTCCTAGACTTTGTACAATGCTAGGTATTCACTAGGCACTCAGTAAATGTTTGTGGAAGGGCTGGGGGAAGGTAGGTAGATAGGTAGGTAGGTAGGAAGGAGCGAAGGGAGGAAGGAAGGAGAGAAAAATGAAAATTTGGGTGCCAAGAGAAGAGCTGGAAGGGAGCAACAGTTATCCCTAAGGTAAGTAAGGCACAGCAAATGTGGGTCTAGCCCCAAAGGAGGAAAGCAGTGCTGGCCAGGAAAGGGAGATCCGGGCTGAGCCTGCCGCACTGAGACAGGTTTCACTCCTCAGGTTAGGGGGATGCCGCTGTTCTGGAATGACAGGCCTGAGAGATTTAAATGCTGACTAGGTGAATAAGCTCCACTGAGGAAAGTAATAAAATCAATTTCCTACAAATACTCAAGAAGCCCGACAAATAAATCAGTAATTCTTCCTGACAAGCTCCATTTGGTGAGTTGAGTCTTCTATTCACCTACAATGCAGGTGAGCAAACACAGGCTTTTGAAAAGAAACAGAAACAAACCCATGTTGAAACTTCCCAGAGAGCTATCATTTCAAGTGCGGCTGCCAGTAACCAGCCAGAATTTTTACCAGCCTACAAAGAAAGACGAGAGTAGCACACTCTTGTAGACGGAATCACCCATAGAAATGGGCATTCCACAAAGAGCTCACAACCTCTCTCCGCTGCTCCCTCAAGGGCTCCCCCAACCCCCATCCCAAACCCAGCACACACTGAGGTTATGGTGGTGATTCAAGCTGCAGATTCAGAGGAAGAAGAGATTAAATCAGACAGTGTATGTGGGAGTGACAAGAGCATGCTTCCTGACACACAGTGGGTCCTCTTTAAATGTTTCTAAAATAAAATAAAAAAAGACAGCAAGGGAAAGAACAGCTCATCTACTCTATACTTGGAATTTCTCAAATTACTCATAAGAGCACTTAAAAAATTCCAGAAAGACAGAGTATGCAACCCCTGTCAAAATAGTATTAAGTGCTAAAACACAGACAAAGATAGGTAATTAACAGCTACTAGCTTAGATGAAAATGTCTGCAATCTTGTTTAAGTGCTTGGGTGATAGAAAGCATTAGGAGATAAACTTAGGAAGATGTGGTGGCTGGGGAGGGGAGAGAAAAGGTGTTTAAAAACTAGCACACAGTCAGCTTTTTACCAAACTAGTTCACACAAAAACGCAATCGGAACTCCCTCAAAATGATAGAAATATGCTTGAAAAGGCTGAAGGGCCCTAGAAGTTCTCTTTCTTCAGATACAGCCTTTAAAACAGCAGAGAGTGACATTCTCCTAAATATGACTGATGTGCCAGGACTTTAAGTAAAATCATTCATATTAAAATACATGACTTCATCCATAAGTCTCCCTCTGACTAATCTGGACCTTTTGATCCATGCAGCTGCAAGGAATGGTAACCCCAAGAAAGAGGGTATCATCTTCCCAAAGGACACAATGGATTTGCATAGAAAGGGAAACAGATGGGTTTAAGCAAGGGAAAAAAAAAGATAGGGTGTAAAAGGCAGCTGAAGAGAAATAGGTAGAAAATTACAGTATCCTTGAGCTACTGGCTAAGCCATTTTGTGGCCTTTTCTCTTTGACTTCCAACAAATTTTCACCTGTGGAACCAGGAACAAATAATACCTGAATAAGAGTTTGAAGTTAAAACTTTGCTTTAAACATGAAGTTTTACTGGAGCGCCTGGGTGGCTCAGTGGGTTAAAGCCTCTGCCTTTGGCTCAGGTCATGATCTCAGGGTCCTGGGATCAAGTTCCACAATGTGCTTTCTGCTCAGCAGGGAGCCTGCTTCCCCCACCCTCTCTCTGCCTGCTTATGATCTGTCTGTCAAATAAATAAACAAAATCTTTAAAAAAAAACATGAAGTTTTACATTATATTCTAGACTTAGGCACACAGAAAGAGAATGCCAAAGAATTTTAATGTAAATGATTTTTTTTAAAGATTAAATTTAGGGGGGGTGCCTGGGTAGCTCAGTGGGTTAAAGCCTCTGTCTTCGGCTCAGGTCATGATCCCAGGATCCTGGGATCGAGCCCCACGTCGGGCTCTCTGTTCAGTGGGGAGCCTGCTTCTTCCTCTTTCTCTGCCTGCCTCTCTGCCTACTTGTGATTTCTCTCTCTCTGTCAAATAAATAAAATCTTAAAAAAAAAAAGATTAAATTTAGGGGCAGTGATTTTGGGGTTAAATTTTACTATGCTGGAAACAGTATGTATAAATTACCAAGGACCTACAGAAACACAGAAGTGAGGCTATAACGCTGTGTTCACCACTAAACCATATTTACTGACTCAGGTGAGGACTCTGTGTGTTGGCAGGGAGGGGGAATGGATGATCCTTGTCTTCCAATGGTATCTGCCCTCAAGCTCTCAAGTTGATGTTTTACACTGAGGTACTGATGCTATCACTGACATGGTGTGAAAGTTTTCCAGAATGAGACATAAAGATATAAGTGTCTAAAATGGCTTTCACTACCCCATGTTCCAAAGCTGATGGTCAACACTTCTAAGACCTTGCTCTAAACTAGAAGGCCACTGATATTTAAAGAGGCAAGTGGTCTCAACGCAGAAAGAAACAGAAAACTGAAAAATTATTAGATAAATTATTCCAACTTGAGAAATTAAATACTTGACTATTTCCAGGTAAACTGGTTTTGTGTTCTCTTTATTGTTTTTTAAGCACCTGGGAGGGATACTACGTTGAGATTTACCAGAAGATGGGATCGTGTTCAGTTTACCACTTGTCTTATAATCTAAGGGTGAACAGTAAGGAATGATGTACAAAATGTGTTCAAAAAAGTGTTTTGGGAATGAAGATTTTAAAATTTCAAGACTCAAAGTCTATGACAGTGGACGAAATAAAAAGGCCTTCTTTCAAAAGAGAGAAGTCAAAGCAAACACACCACAGCCTGTTCCCAGTCTCACGCCTCTACTATGTCTTTAAAAGGAAAAGAAAAAAACAACAAAAAAAGAATTTTTCCCGAAAGGGTAGAGTATGGCTGAAATAGTAAATACCAAACCCAGAAAAAAGAGGAAGTTCGTCCCTTACATAGAAATGGGTGGCATGCTTTCTGTGATATTAAAAATTGCCGTAACAAGAATGGGGCAGTAATAAAAATAAATTATTTCCCTTTTTGCAAAGCATGTGAGGGTAGGAAATTGACCCAAACTGCCAGAGAAATGAGGAAGCACCCTTTTCACCCTGTCCTCAGAATGCTATTTCATAATTTATCCCATCGCTCACATGCCCTTTCTCTGCCATGTCCCTGCTCCTTGCTCTTCAGCTGTCCTCTCACCAAGCTCCTCAATTAAATTACCTCACGTTTTTTTTCTCTGATCTGCTGTTCACAGCTTGTCACATCACTGTACCATAAGCCTCCCCACAAGCTGCTGAAACAGGACACGGAGAGAGCTGTTCGTTTCCCCCTTCATTGTCCAGAGGGAGCATGTGCGTCTCCACATGCCTCTTCCCACAGACCCACAGACTCTTCCGGTAAGGAGCAGATGTATTCACAGCCCTAAAAAAAAAAATCATGAAACGGGGCCTGAGCAACCTACTGAAGCAACAACCTATGTCCCAGCCGGTCAGTTCGAAAAAGGGACAATTGGCGCTTGTCCTCATCCTTTTGGGAAGGACAGACATGGCCATTTTCTCCTGAGCACTTGGGATTCTAAGAATCGAGCCATGTAGTTACTACAAGGGCTCAGCTTTTTCATCTTTTCGTTGCTGTAAAATAAGTGGAATGGTTAATCCTTGGAGTCTGTAAGACATCCTTCACAAAACAGTATTTCAAAAAATTTTTAATGGAATATTCCATCGAGAATGGCATGAATTATCCAGAATGGCGATACAAAGAACCTACGTGCCAAATTAAAGCATTAAATCAAAAGGCCAATAACCGAGAAAAGAGAAAATATTGTTGCAAAATGGGATGAGATTAAAGAAAGACACACAGATGAGATTCTCCAGTTTGATGAGGCAGAGGTGCAGAAAAGGTTCTTCCCAGAGGGTCAATACTTCCGAGAAACAGTACATTGATTTAAAGGTGCTAATTTAGAAGAGGCAGAGGAAGCCAGTGTAGCCTATAAATAAGAAGAATCCGACATGAGCCAGGAAGACACCCTATTCAAGGAGATTTTAAAAACACAGGAAAATTGGACCTGGATCCCCACATGAGTAGAGAAAAGTACCATCCCCCCACCGCCCGCCTCTTTTCCTTTCATTTTTATCCCCCCAAGTAGGACTACTAATCCCATTGGGAACCAGGTGTTCAAAGCTTCATGTGCCCCGAGGGGAGGAGATAAATAGATTCATCCTTCCAGGAGAGTAATTTGACAATAAGGTACCAAAAACTTTAAAAATGTTCATCCCTTTGGTCTGGTAATTCCATTTCAAGGATGTGTGAAACGTTCTATGTGTGAGGATGCTATTTGCTGCTCTCTTTATAATCCTCTGCCTTGTTTATAATCATGGAAAAAAGCAGAAAAAATCTCGATGCCCAGTGATAAATCAGAATGCATCCAGATGTGGCATTCCAGACAGACATTTGAAATGATGCTGTAGAAGGACGTTTAGTGACAAGAAACCATTCAAGAAATTGCAACATTTAAGTGGGAGTGTAATGACTGAGTTATTGTTTTACACCCCCCCCCCCCCAGTTCCCACTTAGGCTTGTAAGATTTATTCAGGATACACACGGTAGGGGTGACAATATTATGAGTGCTTTAATTTTTTTCTTATATGCTTCTTTTTGAAAATATCTTTAATAAAAATACAGTATTTTTGGTAAAGAGAAAAACCAGTAAAAAGCTTTTTAAAAGGAATAAAATCAGGAAATGGTCTTGTGTACAGAAACCTATCAAATGCCAGGGCTATTGGCACCATGAGCTCCCTGAGTCACCACCTTAATTCAACAGATGAGAAATCAAATATACATACAGAACAGGAAGGTTCTGACCTCAGAAATGCTCAGAAAAGGAATTAAGGCAGTCACAGCAAGAGAGGGAAAACAGGTTGCTGAAGGTTGCTCCTTAGGGCTGAGTAGGTAAATACAACAGAAGTAGGTATGATTTGGGAGTGCGAGGTATTCAAGAAGAGTTGGGAGTCCCAGGAGATGTTCAGTTTTGGAACAATAATGAATGGAAAATTAAGGAAATTAGGAGATATTGTAGGGAGCAGGGAACTAACATTTTTCAACACCTCCATGTAAATGCTCATGTTAATTCATGTAATCCTCTAAATAACTCAGAAAATCCTAGTATTCCTATTTTACAGATCAGGACACTGAAGTACAAACAGCTTGGACTGGTCATAGATGTAGCAAATAACAGAGCTATATTTAGTTTGCTCTCAGGATGAATTCCCAAGTCCTTCCCCTTTGGAGTGCCTGTGCATGTAAGCGGAGGTGGGGAGGGAGAGGGAGAGAAAGAATGTTAAGGAGGCTGCATGATGCAGCCTGATGCAGGGCTCCATCTCACAACCCTGAGGTCACGACTTGAGCCAAAATCAAGAGTCGGAAACTTAACTGACTGAGCTACCCAGGTGCCCCTATTCGCACTACTTAGTAACTAAGGCAACGGCAGGTGAAATTGCATCATAGTCTCAGTTGGTAAGTTAGCTATATGGGGGATGGCCACAGCAAGACCCTCCCAAACTACCATTCAAAGTGATATATTCATATTCATGGCAAAAAGGCCAGCTCCCCCTGACCATGGCAACGGGATAGAAAGAGAGTGGTTTTCAAAAATCCTATTTCTGGATACATAGACACCTGAATGTCTTTTAAGCCTGCCCTTACAGATATCAAGAAACTCGTGCTCCTTTCCTTCCAATAGATCCCTCAGAGTTCCCATTAGTGCTGTCCTTGAACTACCAGGAGCCTGCAGTCACAGCCTTAGTGATGACCTTATATAACAGCAGCGCTAGCCTGGCTATTATGTGGAAAAGAACATAACAGCAGGCACTGCGATGCCTTCTCTCTTTTGGCCTGGGAGATGGACTACAGATTCTATTAAATGGGAGATCTTAAACACTGATTAGCTATTTGCAGGAACCAAGACATGATCACTCTCCTTCAAGTCCTCATGTACTTTTCTCATCACATGGTTAGTGGAAACAACAGGTCTTTTCATCCTTTTCTTATTGCGCTGAGCATCTCAGAAGGGTCTAATTAGGACCAGAGCCTTCTCCACAGTTATTCCTGGTATAGTGATCAGCAACCAAACCTCCAGACTTAGTTAAAAGTAAATCATATCGGGATGCCTGGGTGGCTCAGGCGGTTAAGCTGCTGCCTTTGGCTCAGGTCATGATCCCAGGGTCCTGGGATCAAAAGTCCCGCATCAGGCTCCATGCTCGGCAGGGAGCCTGCTTCTCTTTCCACCTCTGCCTGCTTGTGTGCGCGTGCTCTCTCTCTCTCTGACAAATAAATAAATAAAATCTTTTTTTAAAAAAGTAAATAATATTAACAAAAGCGGCTTTTTTGGAATAAAGGAATATCATGTTGCAACCCTCTGCATGTTAGTTCGTCAGTACTCTTAGCTTTGGCGAACTTGTAAATGGTAGCTACAAGCCACATGTGACTATTCAAATTTAAATTAAATGAAGTTAAACATTGAGTTTCTTGGTCACACTAGCCACATTACAGGTGCTCAGTAGCCTCATTTGGTTAGTAGCTATGGTACTGGACAGCACAGATATAAAATATTTCCACAGCTGCAGAAAGTGCCACGAAGCAACCCTGCCACAGAGCAATGGGCCAACTCAGAAACACTTCCTGAGTTCTTAGGTACCAGGCACTGTTCCAAACATTTTAAATTTATTAGCTCATTTACTACTCACTATGATTCCAAAACGAGAGATGTCGGGCTTGTTACTGTTCCCATAACATAGATGAGGAAATTGAGGCACAGAGTGATTAAATGATCTCTGATTCCTCTCTCCCACACCATATTAAACCCATGGACTTTTCCTCCCATACTCATTGCCTCCCATGGTTTTGTGCCTTGGTAGAGTCTGTCATCATAGATGTTATATACTCATTTAGGTTCTTCCCGGACAACTGCTCTACCCTCTTACCTGGTCTATTTCAACCATCCTTCTCCAACATCAGCAGGATCAAATACTGAAAAATTTTGTTTTGTAGCAGATAAATCCTCAATGGAGTCCACTAAATTATACTCAAATTCTTCAAAGCGGCTTTCAAAGTTGCCTACAATATGGTTCCAATTTTTTTTCTTTCTCATCTTATCCTTATATAATATCTAGCACTTAATAACTAGGGCCACTGCTTTAGTTCAGGTCTGCTGGGAAGCAGACACTACCTTGGGATTAGACATGCAAGAGGTTTCTTGGAGAAGGAAGCAGGAGTGGACCGGGAAAACAGGTAGAGTAAGTTGTAGGTCTAACCCTATGGAAGGGAGGACGGAGGAAGGGGGGTAGACGGTTAGCTGACTGAGCTACTCGGGTAACCCTAACTGGGATACTTTTAAGAGTGGCAGCAAGTGCTATTAGTAATTAGACTGGACAACAGGTGAAACCAGGGATGATCCTAGGCACACTGGCATTATGGTCACCCTGTGACAACTTATGCGTCAAAGAGCCTGCTCAATGTTCATCAGCACAAGTGGGCATTCCTTCAGGCTGGAACTGCTTTATACCCCAAACCATGGCTACTGAAATCTTAGGCATCTTTTTTTTTTTTTTTTTAAGATTTTATTTATTTATTTGACAGAGAGATAGAGAGCACAAGTAGACAGAGTGGCAGGCAGAGGGAGAAGCAGGCTCTCCACTGAGCAGGAAGCCCTATTCAGGATTTGATCCCAGGACCCTGGGATTGTGACCTGAGCCGAAGGCAGGTGCTCAACTGACTGGGCCACCCAGGCACCCCTCGTAGGCATCTTTTAAAACTGACTGCAAATGGTATCTTCCAGATGTCATCTTTTCCCTTTGGAACCATGTCATGTGTACCTTCCTTAAAATTCTGATCTATTCTGGTTATGTATTTTCATTAGTTTGGAATTACCTCACTTCTGTCATCAAACAGCAAGGTCCCTAAGGGTAGGGACTGTGATTTTCAGTTTTTTTTTTTCTCCCTTTGGTGACTAACACAATGTTTTGCACATATAGTGGGCACCAACAGAAGGTGTATCCTTAACTCTGCAGAGTGTTCCACTATCAGCTTTCTTAGAACTCTTCTGTTTTAAACAAATACTTGTGTCATCTTGTACTTTGTGAGTGTCTTTTTTTTCAGTCTTTATAGTTCAGAGAATTCAAATATCAGCGAACCTTGGTGAATGAGTTCCTTTATGACTTGCTAATTACTTTGTCCTTTTTGTGCTCAAAGCCTACATTGAATTACTTCAACTTCACCTCTAAAGGGGACTAAAAAATTGCTGAATGTAATTTGCACTTTAAACAATAAAGTTACTAATGGCATTTTAGCAAGAACACCATTATTTTCTTTGCAGCAATACATCAGCATTTCATCTATTACAAATTGCTTGGTCAGCATCCAATGGCTTCAGAATAAATCTTTCTCCTTTCCACCTCTGCTGTCTATGATAAAGAAAGGAGGCAGAAGGTAACCCTGTGTTCTGCATTCCCAGGCATATCATTTTCATGCTGTAAGACTGTAATTTATTTCTAGTGATAAACCCCTTTAAGTCCGATGCTGGATGATGCTTGCACATGTCCAAATACACACATTCTTCTACATTAACACCCAAATGAAGGGGCTTCCAGGTGAAGGGCTTAGAGACCACACATAGTAGAATTTTGAGGCCTATTACAGGTTTGAGTAACAGGGCAACTGTAAAAATAAACAGCAATGTTCTAACAATTAGACTATTTTTTCAGCCCCACCCCCAGAGGTGGTTATAAATACCATACAGACATTAGATGGGACACAGAGTTATCTCTTTAAGATTAAGCTCTCCTATCTTTACATTTCTGAGAAATATACCTAGAAAGTTCTACTTTTTAAAAACCCCTTACACTGAAATTTTCTCAGCTTCATGATGTATCCATTTTTGTACTTCTGAACACAGCACAATATCAAATTTGGTGCCTAATAAATATTTAAGGGAATGAGTTAATAGATGAATGCTTTTCATTTAGTCTACTGAAGTCATATTAGTTAACAGTATTATTCATTCATCAAAACTAAATATTACTATGTCATCTACAGTTATTATAATCTGGTCCCTCTTCTCTATTTTAAATTATACTGATATTTGAGAGTTATGCTTACTGTCAGTTGCAGTACTCACATTTCAAATATATGGAGGACTTCATGAATATTATTATGAATAATGGTGATTAGTTGCTTTTAATATCCTAGGCAATATGAGAAAAAATAGACTTAAGCTACAGCATGAGAGATTTAAGTTAGATAAGAGTGCTCTGGCGTCAAATCTAATTAAACTAGAGTGGATTAATGAGGGAAGTCATGAAATCTTCCTTCTTGGAAGTCTTTAAAAATAAAATGGAACCTCACCGACACATACATCATTAAGTATGCTCCCATATAAAGATGGAGGAATTGGTTTCAATATTCTCTGAATGACAGGCATATTTATTACAGGTATATATAAAATAATATAATTTTCTGGAGCATGCACTTTCACATAAAATACTGGTATCAGTTCATAATCAAAGGTGTGAATCATGTGCCGAAGAAGTGACTTCTGGTTCTAGTCTCTCATTCCTCATGTGACTTTGAGGCAAGCCATTTTACCTCTAAGATAAAGATTCTTTTCTAATTAAACAGGAATAATCCTAATTCTAGGTATCTACTCTTTGAAATAAATTATGTAAGATCTTCTTGGGTAAGTTATATCCAAATAAATAAGCAGTAGGGATACAATTCCTACAATTTGAGATTATTTTGATACTAGATCTTCATTTCATTGTTCTGAAGTAAATTATACAATGTATCCAAAGAACAATGTTTATCCTACTGGTAACAATTAGAAAAGAAATACTAACAGAGAAATTTTAGATTGTGGCAATTAAGTGAATAGTAACCTGACACAAAATTTATCTTTAAAATGTAAGAGTTGTTCTAAACTAGACGGCCACTGTTATCATTCATCAAAACTAATACCAATCTCTTTCCATGTTGATATTCTTATTGTGGAACTTTATCATTATACCATAGAAAAATCTATCCTTTCTTTTAAAAAATTGTTTTTAAAGATGTATTTATTTATTTGAGAGAGAGGGAGCCGCATGAGCTGGGGGAGGGGCAGAGGGGAGAGGAAGAGAAGCAGACTCCCCACAGAGTGCAGAGCCCCATGAGGGGTTCAATCTCATGACCCCAAGATCACGACCTGAGATGAAACCAAGAGTTGGACACTCAACCAACTGAGCCCCCCTAAGTGCCCCTGAATCTATCATTTCAAAATTCCCAGGCACAAGCCACTCAGTAAATGAAAACTAACATTCCCTTCATGTTATAGAATTTAGAAAAAATAATGCTTTCTTAACAACTGGCATATATTTTCCACCTCAAGTTTGACAACTGAAGAAAATCAGGGTACAAACCATGCAATTTATGTTTAAAGTGTTGTAACTGCTTTTGTGTTAGGATTCATAGTATGAGAAAATTCACATAGCCTGCCTTTTTTATTGCTTGGATATTGATCTATTTTGATTATGGTCATTGGTTGCTATATGGCCTAGAAAGAATATACAATTCAATTCTCTGTCTCTTTTAAAATAGAGACTCTGGGCTACAGCATGTTTTTCCCAACAGCCCACCTCCTCGCTCAGAGATTCCAGTGCAAAAGCCGTAGTTCAGGTGGGAGTGCAGGAGGAAATAACCAGAGCTATTTGCAGAGTACAATCATCGGTTCCAGGGGAAGAAATGTGCTACAAGTCGGGAGAATGTGAGTTAGAAAGCATACAGAGGAGGGGTGACAATGAAAGGTATAAAATGAACTCACGGGGGACAATTAGATGAGGATAAAGGGTATAGAAGTGGAAGAGCCCAACCACGTGAAAAAAAAATCATCTTTTAGGAGAAAGGCAGTAAATCTTGTCGTTAAGAACATTAGACCATTAGAAGTGGAAGCCATGTTGAAGGTCATTTGGAGACTAATCTCCCTAATGAGGGCCTAATGAGAGTATGGGACTTGCTCAAGGTAACCCTACCCTAGGAAGTGATATGTGTGCTACACAGTTGAGAATAATGAGTGAAGTTTTGGAGCCTGAAGACCTCGCTGGGAGCCAGAGTAGCTGCCCATCCCCTCGGGAGGACCTTCTCTCCAAGTGCTCTAACCTTGTTCCTGTGGATCACCACACTTTGAATCTACTGAGTGACAGAGAATGATAAGTGAAGAAAGAAAAGACATCTGCCAATGCTTACAATGTGTTCATTCTCCTGGCCCTAGCTCCAGATTACCTTTCAAATAGCACCGTCCTAGTCCGTTCTGGACAGGAGGCAAAACAAGGGTTATTCTGACATGGTTTTGCCCATGGAGAGACACCCACTGAGAGCCTTTACTGTATAGGCTCAGACAATGGGAAAGCCATGCCAGCTCCTCCCACAGGCTCAGCTACTTCAGGGAGAAAACAAAGGCAACATGCAGAAAAGGGGAGGACAGATGAGCCGGCAGGAAAAGGGTACATGCATACAAAACCCGCAGAACTTGCAGGAAGCCCATCTATGCCTCAGGCACACAGCAGACATATGGAAAAGGGGCACTGCACGAGGAGATCATACATACAGGGCTGTTCTGGGAAGGGTTGTCTATGATCTGTAATTTATATGGATATAATAAACTCCATGCCTAAGACACAAAAGCCCCAAACAACCACTACCAAAACACAAAACACGTGTTTAAAGGGGAAAATTACCCACAACATTAGGTTTTTCCACATGGCTGGACCAGGAGGGTTGCAAAATCCATCATTGTTATGGGCTGGAAAGCCAACGAGGGGAGCCCTCTCAGGACTTTTAAAGGGAAACATTTTGGATGAACCTCTTGGTCTTAGAAGAAAGACAGTTAGTTATATTTAACTATAAACACATGGCAGTAGGTGTCAGAGACATGCTCCATTTGAAGACTATATAAAATAAATACTATTTTTGGGAAAGGAAACTAAACTAAGAATAGATAACCTGAGAATGCCAGACAGGGACTCGTGCACCTTGCCCTGCTTTCTCACGCATTTGGTACTCGGGTTCAGCCTGCAGCTGAACCGCACTCACTTCAGCAATCTTTAATTTATGCAGATGATTCACATGCAATATGAAATCATTACAAAACACTGCAACAGACTAGAAATACAGGGGGCCTGCTCTGACCACCTAATTGAAAACGGCAACCTCTCCCCATCCCCGAACTGACATTCCTCTTACCTTGCTCTACTTTTTTCTTCTCTTGAAAGCCATTTTCATCTTTTAACACACTGTAATTCACTTATTTGTTTAGTGCTTATATTCTATCCTCCCCCACTAGGCTATAAGGTCCACAAGGGCAGGAATTTCTGTATGTTTTGTTCACAGATGTATCCCCTGCACTAGAACAATGTGTGGCACACACTGAGTGTGCAAGAGTGTTGGCTGACGCATCAGAACAAGACATGGATGAGCTGTCAATACTGAATAAAGCCCCTTTCTCAGATAACAATGAAGCGCCTCATTGCTAAGTACAAAGAGTATATATTTTTCAATAGAAATCACCAAAGTTAAAAAAAATTCAAATGCAGTTGGGGGCAGTTCTGCTATCAGAAGAAGGATGTGATTCATTCTAAAGGTTCTGGGGGATGGATCCCAGCATATGTGGGTCCAAACTGATGACCTGCTCTTGTGTATCTTTGGGTAGAAGGAGGGACACTGAGCTAAATACAGAGCAGTGGGAAAAGACAGCACAGAGGGTTTGTCTCTGGTAGCTTTATAATATTAATACTTTCGTGTGGCACCTCCCTGAGCATAAGAAATGCTTTCACGGTATCTCACTGTACTTTGAGGCATGTAAGATTATTTTCTGAACCTTGGAGAGCGTGTTCCTTGTCCAGGGTGGTGGGTCAAAGCTTGGTTTAAACCTAGCTTGGTTTAAGAAAGCAAGTTCAAATTCAGTACCTTTTTCACATGGTATGGCTAAACGTATTACTCTCAAAGATTGCTTAACTAGCTGCCTACCTCCTGTGGTTTATTACCAGGAGAGAGTTTTAGAGAAAGACGTGATTGTCTGGTCTTCATGGCCAAAGTGCTGGGAGCTCAAGTAAATAATTAGAGAACTCTGGCATCTCTGTACCAAACAAGTAGGGACGTCCGATGGTATTTATTTAAGATCCTGTGTGTCTTCATTTTGGTGGAGGTCTATGAAAAATGAAGGCAGCAGACACAGAGCCTAGATGTGTAGGAATCATTTGAAGTTTTGCTTGAGCACGCACACACACACACACACACACACACACACACACAAAAAAAAAGAAGCTCAGAAACAAATAAAACTCCCCTCTTACAGTAAGAGAAACTATTCCATAGCCATGGAGGAGGGATCTAAAATAGGACTCCCCCAAACGCAGAAAAGACATAGAATGCGTGGAGTGGGCAGGTCTTGAGAATTTTCTGCGCACACAAAGACAAACTGTGCTGTATCCAGAGAGAAGTCATGTATGGTAGCTGTGGGGGCCTTAGCAAGCAAAGGGGATGAATCAGCTCAGCGTCTGAAAACACCTACAGGTTCTGTCAAACCTGCCCGCAGTCTTCAAGAGCTTCACGGCTCACAAACAGGAAATTGCTGGGTATGACTTAATCTGACTCTCAACCTCCTCAGAGAAGAGCTTGCCCCAAAAAGTTATGAACAAAGTGCAGAGCCAAAAGGTGAGAGGTGAAGAAGAATGTTAGTTCAAGTTCAGAGGATGGGGCGTTGAGTAGAAGGAAACAACTTTCAAAACACAGAGGAGCTATTTGGGATTCCAGCATTGGGTTCAGTACTGGTCAGCATCTTTACCAGCGGCCCAACACTTTATAGAGATGAAGAGAGAGAAAACCGAATTACAAAGGGCCATGAGAGATTAAGTCAGTCATTGATTCATGTGTTCATTCCTTCGTGGAATTCTGTTTCAGGATATTTTCAGGAACAGAAAACTGAATTGATCTAAACAAATAAGAGTGTGCCTGGAGGTAGGACTGTCCCAGGACTGGTTTATTAAAAAACTTCTGCAGCATCATTAGGGACCCAGGCTCTTGTCATCTTTCTGTCTACTTTGATTTGCTTAGACTACCCAAAAATTCCCTCCCTGGGTCAAGAACGGGGGTGGAGGCTTGGGCCGGCTGCCCTAAAGAAGCTGAAAGCAAGTAGACACTTCAGCCAGATCAGGGCTGTGCTGGCAAGAAAGGGGTTAGTGGCTACCAGTGGGCCCCAGAGATAAACTGTAGATGGTCACTCACTGGAAACATGGAAAAAAAAAAGGAACTACCTGCCCGTATGAGTTCAGAGGCTAACGGGCGAGACAGGCATTAATGAAATAGTCACAAAAATAACGAAAAACAGCACTGCCGTTATGTGCTATGCTGAAAACATACATGGTGTGCCTTGAGAGCAGAACAGGGGACCTGAGTTAATAAGGGGGGAGAGGAGGAGGCCCCACAGCAGGGACCCTGGAGCTACGGGGGTGAGGGATGGAGAAACATCTCAGACCTGGGAGCAAAGGGAGTGGCCAAGTGGAAGGAGGGACTATGAGCACCTCCAAAAACCATCCCCAGAGGGAGGACACAGACGGAAGGTAAGAGGGGAGCAAAAGGAAGGTGAAGCAGCTCGCCTGAGCCAGACTCTACGAGTTATAGACAATGGAAGAAAATCGTAACCAATTCATGTTTCTAAACTTTTAAAACCTTAGACCTTTTTGCTCAGATCATGCTTGACACGAAACTGGGCTCTAAAATGTCCCAGTGCACAGATGCCCTGAGAATGTCAAATGGACAGTCCCTGTCTTTTCAAAACGAGTATTTCTGGTCACTTCAGGTAAGAGTACACCACCGGAAGAAAGGCTGGGCATGAGGCTGGGGAGGCAAGGCACGGGGACCTGGAACCTCGGTTGGAAGATGAAACCATCTAGTTGTAACTGATTGGGAAAAGAAGGAATTCATGAAAGAGGCGGGGCGGGGAAAAGGATGTGTAGAGGGAGTCTGTGACTGAGATAGGGTTTTATTGGCATCAGGGACCTTGACAGGGGTTCCTGGTGTTCCTGGTGACAAGACAGGATGCTTGAATTAGGGGGTGCAGGAAGACCCAGAAGCACAGTGAATTGAGGGACCCCACTGAGGGGCAACTTTACCCTGGCCCTGACCTCACAGCTTTGGGGAGGTAACAAGAAGTGAGACTGCAAAATTCAGTCTATTTCTGTGCTTTTTGAGGTGTGGCTTGCTTACTTACCTAGAGATTACACAGAAATTACTCAAGGTAAAGTGCCACAGAGTCCTCTCTCAGCAAAGGAAAAAACGCTTGAGGAATAAACAACACTACCACTTCCTTAGGGGGCCAAAAAATATTACCTCTTGCTCTGGTTTCTTATCATTATAAACAAACTCAGAGTCTTTCAATAGCTGCGTATAAATGGTCTAATTAATCATCCTTTGCCCTTCACGTACTTCAGAATTTCCATGGTGACTAACCAGGCATTTCTTCTACCACATGGATGAACATCTAACTAAAGGATTCTCGTCCTCCAAAGCAGACATTCAAAGTGTGACAAAGTCAACTCAGAGAAAGTTGGCCCTTTTGAAATGAGATAACTAATCACCCGGTGAAAAGGCAGTCTTTTCCCACTGGGAAATCAGCTACGTGGTCTAGCAAAATGAGAGGCACAGACCGTGGCAAATCAGGTCTGCAACAACAGTAAACAAAACAAGCCACAGAACAATTAACACATGTGGAAAAAGCAAAACGGCACCAGCCACACAGTCGATCTGATTTTAAGAAAACTGAAAAAAAAAAAAAAAAAAAGTGAAAATACCAAAAGCGTAAGAAAAGAAACAAAACACCCTAAAAGCACAGACAACGAAAAACCAAGTAAAACTCAAACACACAGACCTCACAGTCTCCACAAATGACTTTGAATTATCTACAAACTTAGGAAATGGCCCGTATCCATGTATTTTATCATTCAGGAATACAGCCCACAGACGTCTCTTTCAAAATCCCACTGCTAACAAATACAAAGCAGTGAACCCTGGAGACGGTCTTCCTTTCAAAATAGGGACATAACCTATTTTCTCTAGGTCAGATGTAGCTGTAACTGAGACTATACATACTGTAGTAACACAGAGGAAAGGAAATGGATGGCGAAAGCCAACGGAATTCAGGGAGCTAGCAGCATTGTCAAGTACATTGCTACGAAGGGGACAGAGGTAGAGACGACCCAAAACAAACACACACTGGCTACTTTGTTCCTTTTTTAGTTTTATCACATTGCATCATACAGTGTGACTTTTACCCCAAGAAGCATGAAAAACGGACAATAAAAGGTTATCTGAATGGAATGTTGGTCTTGGGTGAAGTGTCTGGCACAAAGAAGAAATCACCATTTTTTTTTCAACCAGCCTTCAAACAAAGTGGACGTGCTCTTGACATCGGCAGATGAGCTATGGTTTCCTCTTCTTCAAAACTCAGAGCTTCTCTAAATTAAACATAAGCTTGTTTTTGGTATCTGTAAAATATATGTGGATAAAATTCAAAGTTTTAGAAAGGGAGTTGCCATAGAAACACACAACTCCCTAAAAGAGCAGTCCGTCGCCTCTTAAGGGAGCCCGTTGTCCCAGATATTTATCTAGCGCCGCAGACAAAGCATAAAGGACAGTCAGAATACACACACTGGACAAATACGCAAATTAAGTAAGTCAAGTACTTTAAGTGAGAGATGATGAGCCCATGTGTGTGTATGGTGGGGGGGGTATCATGTGAGCTGAGCCCTGTGGTAGAGCTGAAATGCAGCCATCATAAAAAGATTTATTTAAAACAATTCTGCAACAATCTGGGCATTGCACCCAGTTATCATTATGGACTGTTTTCTGTGAATTCTTTTAAAAATGTGGATGTAAGAACTAGAAGCAGCACGTACAAAAATAGTCTTATTTTTACTAGCAGAGTAGGCTCAAGCTAAAAATAAATGAGATGGGAATTTCATACTGCAGACTTTTCAAAAACGTAGTGTCAGTATACCTAGACAAACACCACGTTTTTATTCGAGCTTCTGTGCAGCATTCCAAAAAGGCCACCCAACTTCCAGCCAGACTACAGTTCTTCAGACTTGGTTTCTCTTGAGACAAAGGAACCTCATGGAGGTAACATCTAGGTTGGAGTCTTGAATCAAACCATTCTTTGGTCCTTAGAGAAGGATTTCCATTCTCAGGTTTTCACCAGAAGAGGCCAAATTACCACCACAGCCCTTTGACATTGGGATGGTCATAACTGGGGGGAAACAAAATAAGTATCTTTGAGGGTCCGTGCCCACCCCCAAAAAAAACCTGCAATGAAAGTTCAGGACACGATTTGCATAAAAATGTGATCTTTTCTGAGGTTGTATTTATCGGTGATCGGTACTAACAATTTGCAAATCATATCAGTACCCCCAATATTTTTCTAAGGAAACACAAGGATTTCATAAACGTTAAATATTTAATCATTGGTAGGTAAATTATAGCTATATTCATCATATCTTATAAATGGAAAGACTGATACCATCACTCATGATTTCCCCAAATCACAGATGACCAACTTCGGAATTTATTTTCAATAAATACAAACAATAAAGTACACACGTGATTATTTACAAAGCATCATGATTAGTACAGTTATTTAATTGATTAAAAAGTCATCTGAGGGCCGACTCAAAAATCAATCAAGTTAAATCTAGGTAACATTGACATTATGATAAAAAATAAAAGGAAAGATCAGAAAGATTAAAATCTCACCCTTCAATTGCTAGAAGTAAGAGATGAACATCCAGTGATAGTTAGTGGACCAGAGAGACTGCCACAGGCACTGTGGATCCCTCTGGAACCATTTGAAGACATCGTGCAGTGAGGCAATGGTAACAATTAGTATCTGGGTGGTTGTTGCAAGTCTGAAAATGTGTACTGGAAGAAACGAAGCATCTGGCCAGATTAAATTTGCTCTACTTGGATTTCATAGTACGAGTACTCTGACTTTTACTCAGCCTTTAAGATTCAGACCAACCAGGAGCTCCTTAGGGAAGCTTCTCTGAGCCTGGGGGTCCATTCAGGGAGGCTGCTCCACAAGATTTCCCGAATCCCTACTACAGCACTACCTCATTAATTTTCAGACACTGGCTTTCTCAAAATCTTCCTGATTCAATCACAAACTGCTTAAGGGTAGTGACCATACTGGTCTTGCTCACCTCGGGACCCCAGAACTGGTGAAACTCAATAAATGTTTGCTGAGTGAATGAATGAGTGTAGCGTGGATTTATTTAAGTTACTGATGTTCTTATCGATCAGATGATATATTAATCTGACGAAGATCTGATAAAAATGGTGTGGGTTAAAAGAAGTAATGTTCCTCGTTATCTCAAAAAATTCAGAGACCAGAGATCTGTCTGTTAATACGGATTTTCATTTCCTTAGGGCAAGAAAGTAAAGGATGATCATGGTATGCTGTACTTAGAACCTGGAGGGTTAAGGAGCTATCCACACATCACTGAAGTTGCCCATTATTTTATTTTGAATAAAAAATGCTCTGGGCATGACAGATGAGGGTTATATAACCACATGTCCAGTGCTCTGAAAGAAGATCTGTAGTTGTTTTTAAAAAAATAAAAAATAAAAGCGATGCCTGGGTGGCTCTGCCGGTTAAGTGTCTGCCTTCGGCTCAGGTCTTGATTGGAGAGTCCTGGGATGGAGCCCAGTGTTGGGCTTCCTGCTCAGCAGGGAATCTGCTTCTCCCTTTCCCTCTGCCCCTCTCCCTGCTCCTGCTCCTGCTCCCTCTCCCTCTCTCAAATAAACAAAATCTTTAAAAAATAACAAAAAATAATGAAAGATCACCATGTTAGTTACATGAAAATTACTGATATGGCTTCCAAATCCTCCTAAGTTCCTGAAAAGCTTATTTTTCTTAAGTATGCCAGTCACAAATAGAGGTAGAGAGCCGACTCTCTCTTAAGGCAATCAGCTTCTCTAAAGATGGCATACATACACACCAGGCTTTGGGAGAATCCTCTAGTGGGGATTATTTTTTTTTAAGATTTATTTATTTATTTGACAGAGAGGGAGAGATCACGAGTAGGCAGAGATATAGGCGGGGTGGGGTGGGAGGAGCAGGCTCCCTGCTGAGCAGAGAGCCTGATACCCTGAGCTCATGACCCGAGCAGAAGGCAGAGGCTCAAATATACCACTGAGCCACCCAGGAGCCCCATCTCTAGTGGGGATTTAAAAGGAAGCATCTGGTGGCAGCAGAGGGTCACATGGAGACTTCCAACAGATATTCTTCATCTACAAAAGAAGGCAAGGACCTCCATGCTGCAATGGTTTGGTAAACATACCACAGTGGCCTTTTTATTTGTGATATAAGTCAAAAGGGCATTTTACATTGAAGGCAACAGGTAAAGGCAAAGGAACATTGAGTATTCACAATACAGACAATATTTCTATACCAAAATTTCTGAGATTTTCTGCCTCAAGCAGAATCCTCCTGCTTAACATCTTGTCTCACTAATTTTTACTTCAATTTTGAAAAGAGTAAAGTGTGAATGCCTAGAAGAATCCATTCACATTTTCAGAATCAGCTTAACACCAATTTTTCAAATAGCTTTAATCTGGAGTGCTGTTTTAATAAGACTGCTTATAAAATTATAAAATTGAGGGGGCGCCTGTGTGGCTCAGTTGGTTAAGTGTCTCCCTTCAGCTCAGGTCATGATCTCGGGGTCCTGAGATCAAGCAGGCTCTCTACTCGGCAAGGACTCTGCTTCTCTCTCTCCTTCTGTGCACTCTCTCACTCTCTCTGTCTCACTTTCTCTCAAATAAATAAATAGATAATCTTTAAAAATTACAAAACTGAGTTATTAAAAAATTTTATAAATCAAGATCAAAGATATCTACATTTTTAAAAAAGTAATACCTTCATGCAAAGAAAGTACTACATATCACCTAATGTAATACACATTATATAATTACATGTGAAATAACAAGAAATCTTAGCCCTTCATGATAACTCAGGAATGAACTTTTCTTTTATTTTTCTTTTTTTTCTGAAGAGAGAGAGCGAGAGAGCACACACCCAAGTAGGGGGATGGCAAGCTAATGCAGAGGGAGAAAACAGGCTCCTCGCTGAGCAAGGAGCTCCATGTGGGACTTGATCCCAGAGTCCTGGGATCATGACCTGAGCCGCAGGCAGATGATTAACTGACTGAGCCACCCAGGTGCCCCAGGAATGAGCTTTTCCGTATAACTTTGTTTTCCAGAAAACTGATGGGCTCCAGTTTTTTCTTAAAATAAGAGTATTTCCAAAATGTACCATGTATCTTTGAGTCTCCATGACTGGAACCTAAGCACATAATATACCTTTTTTTCTTGACAGTTTATACTTGAAAAATACCAGCTCATATGTATAAGTTGAATATAGTTCAAACTGTAATACATATGTGGTCACAGATGAAAATACATGAGCCGAGGACCATATAACAAGAAGGATCCCATTTGACCCCCAAATCTGTCTCTCAAAAATATATATTTTTAAAGATTTTATCTATTTACTTGAAAGCAAGAAAGATAGAGCACAAGCAGAGGGAGTGGTAGGCAGAGGGAAAAGCAGGTTCCTCACTGAGCAAGGAGCCCAGTGAGGAATTCAATCCCAAGACCTTGGGATCATGACCTGAGCCAAAGGCAGGCATTTAACCAACTGAGCCACCCAGGCATCCCCTCTCAAAAATAGTCCAATGTCAACGTCTATTTTGATCATTTGCCTTTTCACAGAGGTAGAGTTAAAGCTATGCCATGTAGAATGACTTTCCTGGGGAGTTCAGTGTGGTTTTGAAAAATTAGTTAGTGAACCAAAGGCTAAAAGAAGTTTCCTGAAAAATGCTTTTTCTGTTTTCTAAGTGGGTATCTGCTTCAATGTTTTCATCAGCTATCCATGACTTCAGCAGAAGCTTCAGCCTGTAGAGTCTCCCCAGAGCTCTGGGCCAGTATGCACTTCCCTAGCTTTCTCCCTGGCACTAATTTTATTCAGTGGTTGGGGGAGAGGAACACCTTCCAGCGGTTCACAGGGGTGAGAGTTCTCCAACGGTTCACTTCTTTTTGCTGAGGTATTCTTACAAACTGTTCATAGAATGAAATTAGCTCAATCTCTTTGAAAGGACAATTTGGTGCACTCTCTTTCTGGATATCAAAGCAGAAGAAAGTACATTCTTTGACCCAGCAAATTGCTTTCTAGGAATCTAGCCTAAGGAAATCATTGGCTATGTAAACAAAGAAGGTGTGAAAGAGTACCCTTGTTTATGAAAATAAAGTTTTGCTAAACTTCCAGCAATCTAGGGGATTGGTTAATAGAATAATAGAGTCAAACAACAGGAATCTATTCTGTCATTAAAAGTGTAAAATAATGATGTAGACCTACATTAATTACAACACAAAGACTGGGACGCCTGGGGTGGCTCAGTCATTAAACATCTGCCTTCAGCTCAAGTCATGATCCCAGGGTTGTGGGATCGAGCCCCACATTGCGCTCCCCACTCAGCAAGAAGCCTGCTTTCTCCCCTCCCTCTCCTGCTCTCCCTTCTTGTGTTCTCTTTCTGTCAAATTAATCAATAAAACTTAAATGAATGAATGGATGAATAGAACACAAAGATTTCCACTATATGTCGTTAAGTGAAAAAGAAAAGGTTTTTAAAAATACATATGGTATACATAGGAAAAATTCTAGAAGGATATATATTATAGGTTCCCAAACAATTCTGGAAGCTATTACAGTCTCAGTAAATTTTTTTGACAGTGCCTCTAGGCCAAAACAAATATCTAACAGTGCTGTCTGTTAAGTAGTTCGGTCCAAACAACTTAAGTATTGATGTCTAAATGACTTAGTAGTGATTTGAAACACACACACACACACACACACAAATTAGAAGTACTATTTTTACCTTCTTAAATAACCTCCTAATAACTTATTACTAGAATGTGTGCACCTGTTGGGCGATGCACAACTTCAGATCTTGGAATTAGACGGAACTCCATTTCCCTTGTTTCCCGTTTCCTGTTGGTTTTCACATCATACTCACTTTTGATCATGAAAAACTTAGCAACCATTGAAAACCCACTTTTGCAAAGATGTGATGTCATCAAAAGGAATGTCGTATGATCTTACTGTTGAAACTGTGAATTACCTCCAATGGTGTTGGACAGATGTATTTCCCTTGATGGAAAATAACCTGCGGCAAACTCATGAGTTTGCTGTGGTGCCCCAGAGCGCCTTGGCACACAGCTTGGGAATTGCAGATATAGAACAATATTAACAGCTGCTTTCTTTCAGGTTATGGGTGATTTAAAAAAGAAAAAAGATTTTCTGAACCTTTTCCCAATAAACATCTGTTGCTTTTTACAGTGAGAAAAACCATTAAAATGATTTACATATTTTTAGAAGTTTTTTTCCCCCTTTGGTTTAAACACCAAACATTTATCTCTTACTACTCTGGAGGCTGAGAATTCCAAGATCAACGGCTCAGCTGATTAGGTATCTGGTGAGGAGACCTTCCTCATTCATACATGGCTATCTCTCCTTGCTGTGAAAAGTTTTTTGTCCTAAAGAAAGATGGATATTCTGTTCTCCTCAATTTTTTACTTTTAGAAAAGTCTAGGCATAACCAACACTGGAAATTCAAATTCTTGACTGGAAATAGCCTAGGTGTCCATTAATGGATGAAGAAGATATAATACATATATATGTATGTGTGTGTGTGTGTGTGTGTGTGTGTGTGTATATATATAATGGAATATTACTCAGCCATAAAAAGAAGGAAATCTTGCCATTTGAGACAACCTGGATAGACCTTGAAGGCTTTATGCTAAGTGAAATAAGTCAGACAGAGAAAGACAAATCATATGATTTCCCTTACATGTAGAATCTAAGAAACAAAACAAATGAACAAATAAAACAAAGTAATACAGAGAACAGACTGGTGGTTATCAGAGGGAAGGGACTGGAGGGGGTAGGTTAAACAGGTGAAGGGGGTCCGTTACGTGGTGACAAATGGTGAATAGACTTATTGTGGTGACCACTTTGTAGTGTTAAAAAAATTGAATTATTATGTTGTACATTTAAAACTAACATGCTATATACCAATTTTACCTCAATTAAAAAAAAAAAAACAAGTATGCAATATGTATAGGAAGACAAGACCTTAAAAAAAAAGGAAAATCCTGGATGACACCTTAATGATAGAAACTGACTCCTGAATAACCTTCTGCCATAACTCTGACTATTCTGAATCTTTTGCTGATACTTACATGGATAGGATCGATGAAGTCACTGGTGTTGGACAGTGACCTAGACATTCACCCTCCTTCCTGCAGGTAGTCACTACAGTTGTTTAACAATAGACTCTCTGTCCCTCAGCTGATGTGCCTGCAACAGAGCATGGTCATGCCCTTGTGGGAACGGAGCTGCAGTGGCTCTGTCTGCCCTTTGCTCTTGGGTCTACAGAGCTTCAGTCTCCAGATTAATGGTGCTCCTTTTAAAATAGCGCCTGCTGCTATTCACTCCGGTATCCACTGCCACTGTCTTTAAAGGGCTCTACTATGTTCTTTGTTCCCCTCTGGTTACTTCTGCCCTGTTTGTCAGTTTTTGCAGTAAAGAAATGAATGGTCTTTTATAACTTCACCAATTGGTACTTTCAGAACCAACTGAGTAGTATAACAGATATTTAGCTTCCCTTGTAATTAGTTGTTGGTGAGTGTTTTATTTGCTTGATCCCTTATGGGGGCTGATGGGGACAAAGGAAAAGTTTTCCAGTTTAAAGCTATTTTTAAAACGGAAGGATTTTTAAAGTTTGGGTGTTGCAGTTTTATTGTAGTCGATATTTTCTAATCATTTATTTTCTTACTAAAGCGCCTGAGGAATTATTTTAAAAAACAACTTATTTTTCTAATCTAGGACTGTCTATAAATGTATATGTCAATTTCAACTTAACCTTTACAAATTTAAGTTATAATTAACAATGCTGTAGGAGTAGAATGTTTAATTTAAAGTAAATTTCTGCATGAACTTTAATTGGAATGGTCCTAATAGTCTTAAATATAGTCTTTCAAAAATGAAGAATAATATCTTCTAATCTTCCTTTACCTGCCCAAAGACACCCTACAGCATTTACCACCTTTTCACATACCACATATTTTGCCTACTGATCTTGTTAACTGTCTCTCTCTCCTCCAACTAGAATGTAAGCTCAATAAGGGTAGGAATGTTTGTCTACTTTAATCACTGACATAGCCCCACCACCGAAAACAGCATGCCAAACAGAGGGGCTCAACAAGTACTAGCTGAAAAGCAAGTGAATGAGTGACTAATACTTTTTATCTTTTTAAGATTTACTTATTTATTTTAGATAAAGAGAGAAAGTGCTCACAAGCAGGAGGGGCAGAGGGAAAGGGAGAGAGAACCTCAAGCAGACTTGGTGCTAAGTATCAAGCCCAGTGCAGGATGGAATCTCACAGCCCTGAGATCGGGAGCTGACCCCAAACCAAGGGTCCGGCACTCAACTCCCTGCTCTACCCAGGTACCTCATGAGTGATTAATTCTTAAACACCTTTCATAATTCCATTTTAGGGGACCACAGATGAGAAAAATTATTTTAAAATGAATATTAATGGCTATATAAACCAACCACTTCTTTTTTGGTAGGTGAAAATCAAAGTCAAAAGTCAACTTTTGATTACAGTAAAATCCATAAATTGCAAGGACCTAACCAAATTTCTTGTAAAAGGATTTATTTATTTATTTATTTATTTAAGAGAAAGTGGGGAGGGGAAGGGCAGTGGAAGAGAGACAGAATCGCGCTGAGTGCAAAGCCTCACACGGGGCTCAATCTCATGCCCCTGAGACCATGACCGGAGCTGAAACCAGAAGTTAGATGCTCAATTGACCAAGCACCCAGGTGCCCCAAGATCAAATCAATTTTTTGTTGCTTCCCTGTGGGAAACATATTAACTTTCAAGTAAAGAAAACTTCAGATTGTCAAAGTATGGCAAATCCATGTTAAAACACTTAAAAATGCTGAGAAGAGCATTTAAAACAATTTTTAAAAAATCATGGCTAGGGGCACCTGGGTGGCACAGTTGGTTAAGTGTCTGAATCTTGGTTTCAGCTCAGGTCGTGATCTCAGGGTCGTGAGATCCAGCCCTGCACCAGGCTCTGCACTCAGCACTCTTTCTCCCTGTGCCCCCACCCTCAAAATAAATAAATAAATCTTTAAAAAAAATTATGGTTAAACTTCGGGAAAGTAATAGTAATTGTTAAAGGTCAAAAATGATGAGAAGACTAGAAGCGAGTTAGATATGTATCCTGGAGACATGAGCCAATCCCTGGTGGGGGTTTTAAGAGACAAAAAAAGTCTATGGGACAGGAGACAAATCTAAAGCTCACACACCTGAAAGATAAAAAATCCCTAGTGGAGTAAGTTAAAAAAAACAAAAAAAACAAAAAACTCGCAGGAACAGAAGAAAGAAGGGATAAGCCTTAGTAATAGGAAGAGAAGGAACAAAGAATACGTTTCCTCAGAATATTCTAAGCCCACTCTTGCTTAGGATCAGAACTTGTATGTCCCTCCCTAAACAGGAATATTTACCCTAAACAGGGTAAAAATTGTCTAGGGTGGCAATGCCCTCAAACACATGACAGGAGCAAATGCAAAGCTCTCTAGAAAAACGAACTTTAAATCCAAGTGTCAAAGGATTTTCAGAGTTCCAAGTAATTGAGTTCACAATCAAAAATCACAAAACACACAAATACAAAAGCTGTCATGAACAAAAGTAAGGAAAAACAAATCGCAGAGTCAAACACTACAAGACACTGGTTGTATCAGATACAGAATATAAAACTGACAAGTTAAGTGTCTATAAAGAAAAAGAGAAAGGATCTTAAAATATGAAAAAAGGAATGAGATATCAAACATGAGTAGGCAGATTTGAGAAAGAACCAAAAATAACTTTCAGAAATGAAAAAAACAAAAACAACAAAACAAACAAAAAAAACCAATCTTGTAATTAGACATTCAGGGGGTGAGTCCAATGCTGAATTAGATAGAGCTGAAAAGGAATACATGATTTGGTAGATAGATAAAAAGAAATACATAATCTTGTACAGAGAAAAAAGATGAAACTATGAAAGAAAGATTAAAAGTTATGGAACATAGAGTATGAAGAAAACACAGAGAATGAGGGAAAGGTAGCATATAAGTGATTATACTTGTTGTTTACCTGAGACTAACATTGTATGTCAACTATACCTCAATGATTAATAATAATAAAAGAAACTTTGCCTGAAAAAGAAAAAAATGATTATAATTAACACCTTTCTAGAACTATGAAGCATCAAATTCAGGAAGCCAAAGAAATCCAAGGATGATAAAGAAAAGTCCTCACCCAAATAAATCCTGGTAAAAGCTCCAGAACACCATCATCAAAAAAGATCTTCAGAATAGCCAGAGAAAATAGCAGATTACCTACAAGTGAGTGACAATTAGACTGAAAGTTGATCTCTCAAATGAAGAAGAAAAATCTGGGGAAGATATATTTATAACAGAGAGAGAAAATTATACTAAACATGGAACTATACACTCAACAAAACTACCTTTCACAAAAAAGGGGCAAATAAAGGCATTTTCAGTCTAACAAAAATAAGGTTTATTTAAAAAAAAATTCATTGTAAGAACTCCTAAATGACATACTTCAGAGAAAAGTAAGAGATCCAAGGGAAAGAGGGAATGGTGAGCAAATAAAATAGTAAACATATGACTAAATTGAAATAAATATGGACTGTATGAAACAAATGCTGACTATATGCAAAATGTAATAATGTCTAATATAAAATGAGGGTAAAGGGGCACCCGGGTGGCTTAGTCGGTTCAGTGTCTACCTTTGGCTCAGGTCATGATCCCAAGGTCCTGGGATTGAGACTCACTCGGGCTCCTGCTCAGCAGGGAGTCTGCTTCTCGCTCTCCCTCTGCTGTTCCCCTTGCTCATGCTCTCTCTCTCTCCCTTTCTTTCTCTCTCAAATAGTCTTAAAAAAAGAAGGAGAAAATTGAAAACTGGATGACACTGGCACATTAGGCTAAAAAAGAATGATTAGAATTACAGAATTCTAAGATTCTTGAATTGTTTGGGAGAAGAGAGAAGATAGTGTGTAGTGTAAGGCTTCATTAAGTTAAATAGGATGCTAACAACTTGAGGGTAAGCACTGAAAGAGAATATAGTGTGTACAATTGCCGAACTAATAGAAGAAATAACATGAAATTATAAAAACCAAAACAAAGCAAATCTCGTCTAACCCAAATGAAGGCAATAAAAAAAAAAAAAAGCACAAGAAAGTAAAACAAATAGAAAGCAAAAGAGAAGATGGTCAAAATGAATACAAACGAAGGATTATTTTTTGTTTGAAAATGCAAATGGAACTGATACAATCTACTAAACAATAGAAATGTAATATATTTTCTGGTTAGAAGACAAAGACTGTCTGATTGAATTAAAAAACAGAAAACATATTCACATAAGCACTTGAATGTGAATGCTCATAGCAGCTTTATTTGCAATAGCTCCAGAATGAAAAAACCCAAATGTCCAAATGGCAAATGATGAAACAAATAGTGGTATATCCATGTAACGGAATGATACTTAAAAATAAAAAGGAATCAAAGATTGATACATGTCACAACATGGATGAATCTCAAATGCTTGATGATAAATGAAAGAAGTCAAATACCAAAGACTGCTGTGTGATCCCATTTACATGACATTCTAGAGAAGATAATACTCTAGTGATAAAAGCAGCTCAGTGGTTTCTTGGGGCCAGAGGTGAGGGAAAGAACCTGACTGCAAAAGGGCATGAGGAGCTTTCTGGTGTGATGGAAATGATCTGTATCTTTTTTGTGGTGGTGGTTACATGACTGTATACACTTGTCAAAATTCATCAAGCTGTATGTACACTTAAAATGTGTGAGCTGTTACTGTATATAAATTATACCTTAATAAAGCTCACAGGACAAAAGCCAGTTACATGATTTATAAAAGACAAATCTTAAATCTTTTGTGTCCTTGTAAAACGCAAAGTAGAGAAAAATATTAGTAGGCAAATACTAACCCAGAAATCTAGTGTAGCTAAGTTAAATCCATACAAAATTAACTTTAGTCAGTTTTGTCAACTTTGAACGGGCCATGACATATTAATAAATACATTTAATTCACCAGGAAGATAAAATAATATTATATGCCTCAAAATATCTTCAAAATACAAAAAAACTAAAATTCACAGAGCCCCAAGGAAAAACTAAACAGAGGACAATTTTATCTGTAAATATAAATGCAAAAATCTTGAACAAAATATTAGTAATTGAAATCTAGTAATTTTTAAGGAAAAATACCATGTCTCCTAAGTTTGAATTATTCCCATAATGCAAGGTTGTTTCAATATCATTTATACATCACACTAGCAGATTAAAGAAGTAGAAAAGAAATCACTATCTCAAAGGATACAGAAAAAGCATTCAAGAAAATATAGCAACTATTCATAATTAAAACTCCTAGTAAACAAGGAATAGAAAGAATCTTCCTCAACTGGGTAAGGGGTACCACAAAATAATGATATAGTCAAGGGTAAAACTTTTAAATTATTGTCTGTAAGTCAATGAAAAGGTAAAATCTGCCATTACCACTTCTACTTAACAATGAAGATTCCACAAGCTCAATAAAATGAGAAAAAGGAATTAACATTATACAAATTAAAAAGGAAAAAAAGAAACCCAAACTACCATTTCTTATTTTTTTTTAATTTTTGAAGATTTTTTAAATTTATTTGAGAAAGATAGAATGAGAGAGAGAGAGAGAGCATAATGGAGAAAGGTCAGTGGGAGAAATAGACTCCTTGTCAAGCAGGGAGCCCTATACAGGACTTGATCCAGGGACTCCAGGATCATGACCTGAGCCAAAGGCAGTTGCCTAACCAACTGAGCCATCCAGGCGCCCACCATTTCTTATTGATGATACAAATCCAAACAGAAAACACTAAAGAATCTACAAAATATTTTTATTTTTATTTTATTTTTTAAAAGATTTATTTATGGGAGCCTGGGTGGCTCAGATGGTTAAGCATCTGCCTTTGGCTCAGATCATGATCTTCAGATCATGGGTTTGAGCTCTAGGTTGGGTGCTCAGTTCAGCAGGGAGTCTGCTTCTCCTTCTCCCTCTCCCCACTGCTTGTGCTTGCTCTCTCTCTCTCTCACTCAAATGAATAATAGATAATTTCTTTTTTTAAAAGGATACTTATTTATTTATTTGAGGTAGGCAGTGGAAGCACAGGAAGAGGGAGAGAGAAACTCAAGCAGACTCTGAGCTAAGCATGGAGCCCAAGATGGAGCTCCATCTCACAACCCTGAGATCAAACCTGAGCTGAAAGCAAGAGTCAGATGTTCAACTGACTGCACCACCAGGTACTCCTGCAAATTATTTTTATTAATAAAGAAGTCAATATGTTTATCATATATGTGATAAAATTCAGGGCTCTTCAACAATGAAATGACTACATAAATTGTAGTATAATAAATACAACAAAATACAATGAATGAAAAATGAATGGACGAAGTTATACACATCAATACAGATGGATCTCAGAACATAATGTTTTGGCAGGAGCAGGTCACAAAATAGTGAGTATAATTCCATTTATATAAAGGTTAAAATAATATTGTAAATTGTTTAGGGATATACACATATGTAGTGAAGTGAAGCAAAAGGCACGAGAGTGATTATCTCAGAATCCAGGAAAGAGTTGAGGAGAGGAGAATGTGACCTAGGAGAGAGATATATCCGAGTCTCAAGTTCTTGAGATGAGTAGAAGAAATGTGGAGGTCTCCTTACTTTATTGTTTAAAATGTACCAAGAAGCTGTATGTTCCCTTCTGTATGAATGGTATACTTCTTAAAGAAGTAAAGAACCTTGTCAAACTTTGTCAAAATGTGTACTTTAAAGTATTATAATAATAGGGTGCCTGGGTGGCTCAGCTAGTTTGGTGTCTGCCTTCAGCTCAGGTCATGGCTCCGGGGTCCTGGGATCGAGCCCCACGTCGGGGTCCCTGCTCACTGGGGAGACTGCTTCTCCCTCACCTTCCCACTTGTTCTCTCTCTTCCACTATGTCTTTCTCTCAAATAAATATATAAAATAGTTAAAAAAAAGTATTGTAATACTGTTTCAAGTTGGAAAACACAAGCGTTTAGGAGATAATTTTTCTATATCTAAATTTTAAGATTAATATTTATTGATTGATTTTTTAACTCATTATAGAAAAGCTTACAGTCTTCATTCATACACTGATTTTCCTAATACACCAAAATCCTAAGAAACTCTCTTGGTAGGGTTTTTATTTTCTGAACTGGCTATTTTTAGAAATTTTTAATTGAGGTATAACAAACATTATATTAGTTTCGGGTATACAAAGTAATGTTTTGATATTTGTATATACTGTGAAAAGATCACCATTCTCTTGATAGGTTTTAAACGTACATACCAAAATCATTGTGTTTTCATAGCTGCCTGCACTAGACAAGAGAAAAACAATGGAAGAACAAATGATAAGGAAAGAACAGTCACTAAGAAATGCCTGAAAGCTTGAATTCTTACATTAAAAACAACTTCTCAGTGGAAAAAACCTGATCCCTTTTTTTTTTTACTTTATTTTTTAAAAGATTTCATTTATTTATTTTTTTGAGAGAGCTAAAGAGAGTAAGCACAAGTTGGGGGCAAAGGCAGAGGGAGAGGGAGAAGCAGAATCCTTGTTGAGGGTGCGGGGCTCCATCCCAGGACCCTGAGATCATGACCCAAGCCAAAGGCAGACACTTAACCAAATGTGCCACCCAGGCGCCCCATAATCCTTTAGTTTCAAAAGTAATTCTTGGAAAGAGCAATTTTGCTCAGGCAAAAATGAGGGGCTGATCAATGTCAGAAAAATTTGCAAATATTTTCTCATAAAAATTTTTTAAAGATCTAACATTTTTTGGCACGTATTTAAATGTGTCATGCACTTTACATGTTATAACTCATGAACTTCAGAACTATTTTTTTTTTTAAAGATTTTACCTATTTATTTGATAGAGAGAGATCACAAGTAGGCGGAGAGGCAGGCAGAGAGAGAGAGAGAGGAGGAAGCAGGCTTTCCACGGAGCAGAGAGCCCAATGCGGGGCTCGATCCCAGGACCCTGGGATCATGACCTGAGCTGAAGGCAGAGGCTTTAACCCACTGAGCCACCCAGGCGCCCCAGAACTATTTTTTTAATTTCTTTTTTATTCTTTCTTTCTTTATTTATTTTTAAAGATTTTATTTATTTGAGAGAGACAGTGAGAGAGAGCATGAGCGAGGAGAAGGTCAGAGGGAGAAGCAGACTCCCCATGCAGCTGGGAGCCCGATGCGGGACTCGATCCCGGGACTCCGGGATCATGACCTGAGCTGAAGGCGGTCGTCCAACCAACTGAGCCACCCAGGCGTCCCTAATTTCTTTTTTAAATTATTTTTGTTGACATATAATGTATTATTTGCCCCAGGGGTGCAGGTCTGTGAATCATCAGGCTTACACATTTCATGGCACTCACCTCCCCAATGTCCCCAATGTCCATAACCCAAGCACTCTCTCCCTAACCCTCCTCCCCCTGGCAATCCTTAGTTTGTTTTGTGAGATGAAGTCTCTTATGGTTCGTCTTCCTCCCGATCCCATCTCATAAAATATTTTAAAGTTGCCAATGTAATTAAAATGACATTGATGATCTGACCATCTGGGTACCCTACACAAAATATCTCAAGTGGTACTTAGTACTGACCCTTCCAAATCAGTCATGGGTGGCAGGGTCCAGTCACCCAAGCCAGACTCAATGCTCTCATTATCTTACACCAGCTCTCATGCTTCCTCCCCTCCAATACATAACTTGTCCACAGAGGAATATTTACAGAACATAAAGATTACCACATTATTTTCCAGCTTAACAATCTTTCAGTATTGACCCATACTCACAGAGAATAGCCTCCAAGCCATTTGGAATATGGCCCCCTTTCTAGCTTTTCTGTGTATGAGCTTTATACCACAGCAATGCAAACCAATTGCCCTCTATGTCGATATTAACATGTTAATGTTAAATGATGATTTCACGGGTCCATACATGAGCATACTCCATGCTCTTTTCTCTTCTTAAAAAATTCCTGCCTGTCTCAAAATTATTACTCATCTTCAAAAACCTGTGAAACACCTCCATTCTGAAGGCTTCCCAAATCCCTCTTGTCCCAAATCCCTTACATACCTCACGGCTATCATTTCCCTGAAAGCACATGGTTTTATTCTTCTGTATTTATCAGTATGTCTGTCTTGTTAACTATACAGCAAGCTACTTGAGTGCAGGGATGGTATCTTATTTTCTTTCACGTCTCCAGCATGCATAGCACAGTACCTGGCCCATGAAGAGCTCTCATCAATTGAGTACCCACTGTATGCTAGGCTTTGTACCGAACTTTCCACATTACCACCTGAATTCCCACAACAGTTCAATGAGCTATCACTATCCTTGTTAGCAAACAAGACAGCTGAGATTTAGAGGTGAGCATCCCCAGGATCTTTCAGTTAGTAAGTGGTAGAATTCCAGTGAGTACTTGGATCTCTTGGACTCCGTTGCCTACATCAACATCTTGTACCTCTGGTGGAATGTAATGCATAAAATGTGAAACAGGTCATGTGAACTCTCACCCAACTTGGGTTCTGGGTTAGAAGCTGTAAAGCTTATGCACAGGAAGGACTGGGGGAGCCATCAGAACCCCATGATTCTCTGCTTCTACCACTGATTAACTGTAACTCAGAACTGTTCTGGGCTTTCTGCGGACTTCACTTTCCTCACCAGGGAGGATTCCACGCTTAACAGATTTTGCATCACATTCTCGCGGCACTAAAGCTGATAAGAAAGCCTTCTGGATCATAAATCTAAGTATTCTCTTTAGTTCCTGGCCTTGAAACATTTCCTCCTTTACTGAAAAACTGTTTCTGCAGACAGAATGCCAGAAGCCATTTGGGATAGGGTCAGGAAAATGTCCATTTTTGTTCTTAGCCTGCAGCAGGTACCTGTACTATCCCTTTCCCCAAGTGCTGTGGACCAGAATAACAGCTCACCAGCACGAAGCCGGCCAAAGACTCACTTTCAGTAACGACTCTGCACAGAAGAGCAAGTGAACAACCTTGTGTTTGAATAATGTACAGGGTGTGATAGCAACAGAACCTCCACCCTTCTTCCTGGGGAAATGCAAAGTTAGCTGTGGCCTTTTCACAAACCTCGAAGAGGATGAAATGTCAGCTGCAACTCTGAATTTCCTGGCTTCATTCCACTTACCCCACCGCCTTACTATTATCTAAAATGACAGGTTGGATATTAAATATCGTCCCTCAATTGGACAGCACGTTACAAATAAACAGCTCAATTCTACAGTTGTTTCTTCTAGAAACAAAAAGATTCTTCGTAACAGTTTTGAAGGGAAAAAAAAATCTATTTGTTCCCGGGTATCCCCCAAGCCATATTTTGGGGGGCTTGTCTATTAGCTAAATAGTAAAAGCTAACTACACCCGTCACTCCAATTTGCA
Source organism: Mustela putorius furo (assembly GCF_011764305.1). Classification (NCBI taxonomy): domain Eukaryota; kingdom Metazoa; phylum Chordata; class Mammalia; order Carnivora; family Mustelidae; genus Mustela; species Mustela putorius. The sequence continues at coordinate 48,615 of NW_025421467.1, forward strand.
CACACTGTTGGTTTTAAGTAACCACTCCTTCCCATCTCCCAAAAAAGACAGCTAAGAAAACAATGTTCGCTTGGAGGAAGAGAAACTAAAATTCTTTTTGCTGTTCCTCTCAATCAGACTCTTGCAGGAACAGAAGTACTCACTGTGGTTTATACAGTTGTCACTCAAAAAATGGTACCTAGGAAGGCCATGAGCCTTCCTATAATTTTACTTCTACTTAAGGAGTTACACTGTATCAGTACTTGATTTGAGCACAAAATGCAAAGCCACTGACTGGCATGGGGCAATGGTATAGATATTTAAAAAAAAAAAAAAATCCACCCTTTGTGTTCCCGGGAGACATTGTCACACTCTAACATGTTTCGAAGGGCAGGGTCAGCCTGGCTTTGTGGCGGGGCTGGACCACACATGCCCGTGCCTGTACCAAGCTCTGTTCGGGGCTGTGTGCTGCGGTAAGCAGTGTACATTGACAGCTCCCTAATAGCCTTAGGAGGTAGGTGTATTCTCCCCTATTTTACAGATAAGGAAACTGAGTGCTATATGAAGTGCCGCCAAGTCAGTCAGTTCATTTTGCAGAACTGGAATCTGAACAGCCAGACTCAGAATCTGTAACACAGAAGTTCTTTAAGGGCACCAAGGAAACAATGTTCATTCGTTCACAACCCTTGCAATACCCTCTATTGTGTGCTACTAATTTTATTTTTAAGTATCAGGAGGAATTGATCATTGATGAAATGGAGCCATCAAATCTTAATAAAGATTTCAATGACCAAACACGTAACCCTAAACTAAAATCAAGACATTACAAATGTCCAAAAAATAACAAAAGTATGTCCCTCAAAAGAACCTGGGGGTGCAAATATTTAGGAAAATCAATGTATTTCAACTACTGCCCTCTCCTGGTAGCATAACTAACCATAACTATCCTTTTCTTAATTCCATTAGCTTAGAAGATTTTCATCTGACTGATTTATCAAGACCAAAAATATAGGTAAAGAAAGACTGTAAGGTGCGTCTTCAGGATGGGACTTGGTTCTAGACTGTAGTCAAGAACTTTCCACCTGGGTAACTGTGAGAAACTGCTTCTCTGTGCCTCCATTTTCTTATCAGTAAAGTGGGAACAATAATATCTACTCTGCCCACCTCAAAGGCCATCATGAGCATCAAATAACATAATGCATGTGAATTTTCAAATACAGTTGGCCCTTGAACAACACAGGTTTAAACTGTGTTCAAGATTTTTTTTTTCTTTTGTGAATATATTACGTAAGTGTATTTTCTCTTATGATTTTCTTAGTAAGATTTTCTCTTCTCTGGCTTTATTTTAAGAATATAGTACATAATATATATAACATACAAAACATGTGTTTCATCAACTGTTTATGTTATTGATAAGGTCTCCAATTAACAGTAGATTGTAAGTGAAGTTTTTGTCAAGTCAAAAGTTACACATGGATTTTTGACTGCTTGGGGGAGAGTTTGGCGCTAATCCCTATGCTGTTCAAAGGTTAACTGTACTCTTACTGTATAACCTAAAGCATTTTTAAAATTAATCAACTAAAGCCTTTTACAGCCACATTAGAATTAAAATTACATCGGGTTGCCTGGGTGGCTTAGTCGGTTAAGCATCCAATTCTTGATTTTGGCTCAGGTCATGGATCTCAGGGTTGTGTGATTAAGCCTCATATTGGGCTCTGCACTGGGCATGGAGACTGCTTAAGATTCTTTCTTTCTCCCTCTCCCCACTCCCCTAAAAAAAAAAATAAATAAAATTACATCTACTTTTTAATCCTGCAGTTCCATTCCTTGGAACCAATGCTAAGAATTACCACTACTTGTTTGCAAGGACATGTACAAAGATTATGACTACTACAATGTTGACAATGGCTTAAAAAAAAATGACCAAGGTAAACCTTCATCAATAAGCTATGAAATAAGTTATAAGGATTATTCTATAGAAAATTATGAAGCCACTAGAAAGAATGAACCAGAGCTCTGTCAGTTGAATGAAAATATTTCAACACGCTTTTAAAGGAATACAAGATAGGAAAAGAAATGTAATAGAGAGTCCCAAACATCTTAGTGAATTTTTTAACTTCAGTAATTTCAGAAGTATGAATGTTACATACTTACAAAAACAACACTTGAGAGGTTAATCTTTGAACATTTAAAACTGTTGATGTTTCTTATTAAAATTCAATATAACAGAAGCTGTTGTACACAAAAATTTAAGAATAAAATGTGCTATTCAAAATTTACCAAAAAATTAAATAAGTATAAATATGCTGTAAAATAAATGTAAATAATGAAATATTGCAGTATGTCTTTGTAAGTGCATAGCAATTATGACTCTGAAATCATTAACTTAAAATTGCACTGATGCTTTGAGAATACCCCATAGAACATGTTTTCATGTTTATAAAACAAAACAACAATCTCTGTCCTCCTCTCACTTGTGTGCTGGGGTGTGTGCATGTGTGTTTATATGATTCTCCACTTATATAACTGATTATGTAAAAATGGGAAAAAATATGGAAGGCTACCTGGGCAGTTAAAGTGGGAAAAGAGGAGAAAAAAAGGGAAGTAATCCAAGCAAAAAGGGAAAAGTTTAAAAAAAGGCAGGGGGAACCAAAAGTGTATATGCTATCATCACACTTATGCACTTAAAGAAAATCACTTCTATTTATATACACATATATAGACAGAAACACACACACACACATATATATTTACTTTTTTTTTTTTTTTTTAAAGAAAGGAAAGCAACTTGCCCCAAGTCCCACACTAAGTAAACAGGAGGAGAGCCAGAACTTGTACCTAAATCTCTTTGACCATGCTAGCAGGATGATTACTCTCTGAACTACCTTTACCTCCCAAGTAGGAGATTATTATTTTAATTTTTTTTAATCATCTCTATACCCAGCGTGGGCCTCGAACTCACAACCCCAGGATCAAGAGTAGCATGCTCTCCCAACTAAGCCAGGCTGGTGCCCCCTAAGTGTGAGGTTATGTACAGAAATGATAATAGCTGACATCTTTATAACACTGAATGTATTTGCTCTCAGAGACATCACCTGACCTGTGGTATGGAGCAAACAGCAAATCAGTTAACTGGATGTATGTTTATGTTGATACTGATTTCGCAGCAGACCTTCCCATTGAGTTTGTGACTTGATCACATGTCCCTGCCTGACAATGCTGATTGTGGGTCCCTGCTGTGAGAAGCAAGGTCTGTGAAATTCTAACATACTGATGCCTCTCTCTCTTATTATATAGCGTAAATAGACTTAAGCAAGCCAGAGAGTTTTAATAAAAACAAATAATTCTTGCCAAAAAAAGTGAATAGTATCCCAGTGAAGAAAATGGCCATCACTGTGAAGAAAATGCCATGGCTGGAAGCAGGAAAAACATTTGGTTAATCCATTTTCAGTCATTCTTAGATTTGAGGAGGGAGGATAAGTTCAAACAGAGGAAACCGATGTAGTGAAATTAACTCCTACTGGACAACTCATCCTGACCAGCTCCTGGGGCCCTGTGCACCGCCTGTAATCAAGGATGTCTGGCTGAGTTTTGCTAGCTGTCAAGGTTTACTAAGCCAAACTGGTTAAAGAGTGATGGCTAGTTTTTATTCCACGACTTCATATCACCCATGAGGCAATTAAGCCTGTATGTCATGGTCTCCCACAGGAGTAGCAAAGGTGCTTTCATCTCCTGAGAAACTAAATTCAGTGTGGTTTGAGGAAAAACAAACTATTTTAATCACGAGAGATGGCAGAAGATGCCTTCTCGCAGTGTCTGTGTAGGAAGAGGAATGTTGCCAATGCCTCCCCTCACCCCCACATAACTTGTATAGCCGTTTCTTCTCTTTTTACCTGTCTTTCTGAAATTGTAAAGGGCTCTTACGAGTTGTTTATATGAAACCAAGTACCCTGACCCACAGGCAAGGTATTCCTAGAACGGCTGAAACAGCAAGCCAGATAATGATATCATTTTAGAAAGTGCCAGGCAAGAAAGCTCTGATTAACCACTGAAACATGTTCAGTGGAGATATTTGTAAATAGAATGAATGTCACTTTAACATCTCCTCTTTATCTGGGCTCCCCCTTCCTGGTGCTGTTATTGTGAATATTTCCTCTTTCGATTCCTGCATATAAGGACAGCTGTTTGATGTAAGGGAGTAAAAGTCTTTGCTGAAGAAAAAAAAAAAAAAGGTGAGTGTTCACAGAGATAATGGGAAGATTTTGAAATTCATCCAGTATTCATATGTAATCTTACTACTTTGCATAATCTCCCTCCTCCATCTGCCTCTTCTTATTCCCTCCCTACTACTTAGCCAGACTGGGCTTTCTCTTGTGATGCTCATTCTCCACAAGAAACAGAAGAGCTATGAAGAACAGCAGGTTTCTGGGGGAAAGTGGAAGGACCAGATGAAGTTTTTGGAAAGGAATGACTTTAGAGATCCTGAAGCAACACTTCCTAACACAAGGGGTGAACCCCAGCCCGGGGGGCACACCCATCCTCAGGGAGATGGGAAATGGTCTCTGTCATTCCTTAGAAACCCCTTCAGACTCCATCTGCTTCCAAGGTGCTTCAGGAAGCATCATCTTAAACTTAAAGGCCTATGAACTCATGCAGTTGTTTATGGTATGGCTAAAGGAGTGGCAAACAGGGAGTCAGTGATTTTTACAAGTTGACCCCAATTCTTTCATGGCTTTTGGGCCAATATGCCGCTTTTCATACATAATAGAGCTGTGTGCGTGAATATGAACAGCCAGAGAATTAGTGGGTGTGTTAGTCCTGTGGTTGGTGGCCCTACAGGGTGAGCTCTTCAGAGATCGAAGGAGTTAAGAGTACCCAATTAGCTACCAGAAGCTGAATGTCAGCCAGTATGAATGGTATGTAACTGGGCAGTTTTCCAAAACCCACCCCGCGGCTGCATATCAGGAAGACTGCTATAAACAAGCGTGCATGTGTGCATGGAGCCTGATAAGTCAATGAGGAAAGATAGACACGGAACAGCAACCCAGCCCGAGGAAATATGCAGAGCCGGGTGAGTTTCCACTTTAGGTGAACAATAGCTCTATTTCGGAAATAGGTCTAGATGCTCTGGTGAACAGTTAGATTGATCCTTTAACTTGTTATATATTAAATGACCGTTCTAGGAGACCAGAAACTGGATTCTCAACTTTCAAATTATACTTAATCGTAACACTCCTAAGATTGTGTTTTAAAAAATATTTAATAGGAAACATGAAAAGATATGGTAAGTGAAAATAGCACAAAGCAAACGTGCAAACATAGATCTCAGTTATATAAAATACACAGATAACATTTTAAAAGATAACACTAAAAATGCTGCTAAAATATAACACTGGATAGTCTTCTCTAGGTGATGGGATTATATGTGATTTTTGTTTTTTCTTTATACTTCCCTTCTTACTTTTTCTAAAATGAACTGTATTAGTTACAAAAACTAATAGAAAAACACAAGTTCTTTAATTTTAAAAATTTATCTCATGAATGAACAGGCATGGATAATTTGTGAATGAGTCACCTAGGCTGAGGAAGGCTGCAAAGGTACGAAATGGAACCATCCACAGTGCTTATAAAATTTTAAATGAATTTGTCTTCATGTACACACACATTAGCATCTTCTGTCTTACATTTAAACTCCTAGAGAGCAAAGGCTGTGTCTAATTCTGTGCAGTGTTTGGCTCAATTAAAAATGCAGATAGAACATAATTTTTATGCCGATTATATAAATGCACCTGGTTTTTATTCACTCTGGTAGCCAGCTTGGAAAATTCCTTAGTGTTACTAATGCCGGGACAGGGACGCCGAACAAGAACATACATCCTTTCCCCAAATTTAAAACCTCTTAAAAAAACTACTTCTGATGCAGCATGTGCATTCATAGAGAAGACTGGCCTCTACTATATTTAACGTGGAGAGAGAAACAGTACTGGAATTTTCTCTGTTCAAGCCCACTTCAGAGTTACATAATGGATGTAATCCTAAGGATTAGTTTAGAGTTTGATTTCAATATTAATTCAACTACTGGACTCAGCACTGACTCAAACTCCTGGAATTAATATAAAATAGAGACACAAAAGAGTTTTTCCACTTAAGAAACAAAACCAAGTCCCAACAGAACTAAGTCAAACCACTTGTAGAAAAACACTGGAGCAGCAGACAAAGAAGCTACTTCCTTTTCCAGTGTTTTCTAGACCCTTACCCTCAAAACCCTTCCTAATGATTCCTGCAAAACATAACCAAGGTTACTGTAACATCTGAAGTCACTCTGGAGATATACCTTGCTCTCTATAAAAAGTAGCTTTTTATTTTTTTTTTAGCATAGTAGCTACAAGAAGATATAAGGGACTTTCAGGATTTGGAGTTGATATTCTTACTAGAAGCCTAAAATACAGTGTATCAAATTTGGTCCAAATGAGTCAGATCCTTTCAAGGTTATCATGAAATAGACAAGCAGGCAAATGTGAAATCCCAGGTGTTTATTAAATTGAAACAGAAAAGTCACTTTTGATAACTCTGCCAGGGCTCCTCCCTCATCCTTCTCACAATGGCTAACATTTGTCAACTTTCACCAGAGGCTGAATGTTACATTTATACGGGCATGATCCAACATAATCCTCAAAGAAGCCCTAGGAGGTGGGTATTTCAGAGATAATAGGTTTAGGAATACACTAGGGAGCTTGTCCAAGGTCTCAGCACCTCTGTTCCTGAGCTGGGATTTGAACCCAGGTCTCCTGATGCTCAGAGTGCAAACTCTTAATCATTAAGGACACGGTCATTGTAGGGACCTAATGAAGTTAAAAGTGAGATAAAAATATAATTGCACCACTTTTAATTTGACTCTGTTGCATAAACATAGTTGGTCTTTCCCTATATTAACCATGATGTCCTATTAAAAAAAGATGACAAATTCTGACAACAAAATCTCCCGAGAGAAACCAAGGTTATTTACCGAAGTAATAACTCATGTCTCTTATTGAGAACATGGCAATACTGAGGCTTGGGTGTGGTCACCTGTGAGATCTGGAGGAAATCTAGAGGCAAAATTTACCGAATTTTCTCTTGCACAATACAATCTGTCTGTGGAAAGCACCCCCTAAACGGAAGTATCTGTCAAAGTAAAAATAAACCCGGTTAACAGCATCTGAAAAATATATTGTGAGTGGGACTCATATTTCTTTCGTTTGCTACAGTACACGCATATATTTAGTTTCTGGGTCCTATTTAAAAGACACACACACACACACACACACACACACACACACACACACTTAACTTTTCAACCCAATCTACCAAACTCTGAAAGGGACTAGCTTCCATTTTGTGGGAGTTAAGTGGCGGAGGCCAGTGCTTCTCACGGTCTCTTCTGGGGGGTTTCCTCCTGCAACTCAAAAGTCTCAGGGAGGCCAGGCCCACGGAGGTCTCAGGTTTGCACGAAAGAGAAATGGTTTGTGTTTGTTCACATCAAGACTGCTCATTCTACCCATAGTCATAAAAGTCAGACTGATGATTACCTGGAATGCTTACTTATCAATCTACACTGAAAAACAGAACTTCCCAGAAGAACTTAATACTGGGGCAAGCTTATTATTATTATTATTATTTAATGAAAATATCTATTGAGAGTTTACCATGGGGCATGAACTGTCCTAGGCACTTTCACATTAGTGATTTCATTTAACTCTCATGACAAGCCTTTGAAGTATCTTTTGTGTACTTGTTCAAGCTGAGGAGGCTGTAGCCCAGAGAGGCTGAGTGCTTTGGCCAAGGTCACACAGCCAGAGGAGCAGCTGAGCTTCCAGCTGAGCTCAGTCCTCAATGCTGAGGCCAGAGCCCTCACTGCTGGGAAAACATTAAGTTCAGAAGCACGGGAAAAGAACCAAATGATTTGATTGTAGGTTGGTGTCATTAAACCTCACGGACTTAAAATGGATTGGCAATACATTTTGCCAATAGCACGCAACTGGTCTGCGATGATCGGGGACATCTCTACAATTTTCAGGGGCCACAACTTCTTTCTGTGGCTCCCAAACAGACCAGCTGCCAACTGTTTGCTTCTGATATTAACATGTTATAATCTCAAAAGTGTTAAGTTTAGCTAACATTATCAACACTTATTTGGATTTTTGTTGGTTTGTCTAAGTGTGGATTACCTTCTGGGAATTTTACACATAGCTAATCTCAGCCATTTTTATGTTGATGTTTGAGAGTTTCGGTTTCTAGCGATGGTATTTTCTGCCACTGTTCCTTGAAATTCAAATTTTGAGGGTGTACATTATTTGGTACCTGGGCACTAATTTATTTATATCTATTAAAAATACATACATAAATATACATGGTACAAAACCATGTGCCATACTGTGTACTCATTATGACCAAAAGAGGCACTGATAATTTGTAAATCTATCTTAGGAAACTAAGTCAAAGAAAACAGTTAATAATATTTTGTACTGTTCCTTTTCTGTTCCTAGTGAAAAATTTGAAGAGTTACTTCTTACTACCAATCCAGTTCAGACAATTCTAAAAAGTGATTTATCATCATGAAAATTTCACGTTAAATAGCTATAATAGTGCAAAATAGTGCAAAAATGAAAAAAAAAAACAAAAGGAAGCTCTCTGAGTACATTTTTAATTAACCAATAAATAAAATAAAACCAGCTTCCAAAATAAAATCAGCCTAGCTGTGAACATTTTGCCTGCTTTTGACTTTGAATTGCAAACTTGGCCTGGAAAATAAATCTTAATGAGATTGTTCACAGCAACTTTGAAGAAAAATTAATAGTATTGTGGCCTACCATGATTATTCTCATTTAACGAAGTTGCCAAAGAATAAAAAGCCTAATTTCAAACAGAGGTTGAAAGAGTAAATGGTAGCAATTCACACACACATATTCACACACACATAATATTCATATTAAGGAGTCAAATGTATATTTTTAAAATCCACCATCAGAAAAAAAGAAATGCAATTTTTGGAGAGAAGTAATGTAGGTAAACATCCCTGATGTTTTGGAAGGCATATCTAAGCATCCAAGAAGCAGCTGTTTCGTTTGCTTTAACGGAACTGGGATGTTCTGGAGGGAGGGGTCTGTTGTTTCAATACAGTGAATGCATGAGTCACGTTCAACAGTGGACTTCCATTGGATTCTACCTGAACCATTGGGCAGGGATGCTATTTAAGTCTTTCTCTTCCCTACCAGAGGGGGAGGTGCTAGAGTGCTTTCTTATTCTCCCCGTCTGTTTATTTGCTGAGCAAGAGGGCTCCTGCTTCAGGCAGGTTAATCTGCTGAGCCATGACACGTATGAGAAGGCTGTCTGGAGGGACAGCACGCTTACACACTGAAGATATGACAGCAAAAGAACCAAAATATCACCCCTCTGGGCCTCTGCTTCCTCACCGTGGGAATCGATCTATTCATGCGGCACGTTTTTCAGGCACTAACATCCCACCTCTCTGAGATTCCAAATAAGAAAGTGCTATTTTAAGTGATTCTTTAAACTACCATTGCAGGGAACTACAAAAAAGTGTTCAGACTCGAAAAACATGTTCATTCAATACCCAAACGTAACTCACTTCTAATGAATTGACTATCCATCCGCTAATAACAGAATTTTGTCACCATCCACAAATATTTATTGCACATCTGCTATACACAGCAGGTTCATCTTAGAGGACAGAGAAGCCGTCGTCTACAATAAAAACACTCCAAGTTTCCCTTAACGTGTCATGCTGTAGGAGGAAGATAGAATGTACTCATTTTCTCATCTGTGCAGTCTACAACAGCCTGTACACAATAAAATTTATAGAAAACTAGAATGCTATAGTCCGTATAGACTTCAGACAGAATCTGTCCTGTAGATTTCTTTGTGTGTTGAGGCCCTGGAGAATCTGATGCAATAAGTCACGAACCACTCTCTCCAGAAAAATGCAGATGCATACAAAACATGGGACTCAGTTCTTAGCATTTTCCAGATACCCTCTGAAGCCACCCTAGGCTGAGACACGAGGCTAACGACTCCTGGTCTACTCCCACTGCTTCCTCATACGTATGGTGACACCAAGTTTCAAATAGGTGATGTGACTTGGCCACAGTCACACGGCAGAAACCATGAACAGAATAAATGGCATGAAACTGAAAATGATATAGATACCCCTCAAAACTCTAAATCATCCTTTTCATCAGAAGTCAGGCTTATCAGGTTGCTAGGAAAGGTGAAAAGGTGAAATGTTTTCAGAGGAATATACCTTTCTTTTATCTTAGGGTTCTAGCTGAGCTTCTCACTGGAAAATAGGCAGGTTTTCTTTATCTTGCCCTCAGGCCAGGCCCACCCATGGTTCAAGGCTGCCTTTTTCTGTGTTTGCCTTGGCAAATCAATAAAACCTGCATAACCTGGCACATTCAGAAAGGGGGCAAGTGTGAGAGCATGAATTAGAAACTAGTTTTCAGGAACCTAAGTTGAGTTCTAAAGAACTCCGTTAGTCAGATAATGGATGTTTAAGAAGTATTCTGAATCATACATAGACTGCTCATTTATTTAGGAAGTGGTACTCTACTAAAGTGTTAGCAAGTTCTAGAGACCTGCTTTAATGAATAGATGGAAATAATTTCCAACTACTACATTAGTTTGTTCATGGCAAATGGCTTTTTCCTCCCCAAAACTAAAGCATTCATTCTGGGATGCCGCATTTTACTTTTAGCTTTTAGCAAATGCATCTAATCTATTTCAAATTCACTTCAACAAATATTCTCCTACAAAGCAATGTAACAAAATGGAAATGTGCATTTGTTTTAGAGTAAGATTTGAATTCAGATACTGGCTCTTCTATATCTAGACATGGGATACTAGTCTCATTACTTAAACATCCCTGAGTTCCCCCATCTGTAAAGTGGGAATAATAACAACTCTTGCAAACTGGCTGTGAAAATCAGCAATAATACAGTCTATTTTAGGGGCACCTGGGTGGTTCAGTGGGTTAAGTCTCTGCCTTTGGCTCAGATTATGATCTCAGGGTCCTGGAATCAAGCCCCACATCAGGCTCTCTGCTCAGCAGGAAGCCTGCTTCCCCCTCTCTTTCTCCCTGCCTCTGCCTACTTGTGATCTCTATCTGTCAAATAAATAAATAAAATATTTTAAAAAATATATGTATATATATAGTCTATTTTAAAAGGAGCTAGTGCAAACGGTAGGCACTCAATAAAATGGTAACAACATAAAATAATGATTAGTTATCAAAAATTGACAAAGGATACACTTCATCCTAGACCCTTCTCCAAAAAATCTGAATTTATAAATCTAAACGAATGAGGATTTAATTCATTCTTAAAATGACTCCAATACTTGTTTTAGTCTATTTTGACATATTAAAAGGTATAGCCACTAAAGATTAAAAGGCCATCATTGAAATAATTATCTTTACTAAAGTATCACTGTCAGGGCTTTTTTGACCAAAAGGAAATCTATTGTTACCGCTGGTAGATAGGTTTTAAGTCTTGAGATAACATCAGTGTTTTAAGGTACCAGAATAATAAAACAGCAAGAGAATGATTTCTTGACATGGAACTTCATGACTAGAAGTCTAAATTAAATATTATGGTTCAGTAGTATTAATGTGTTTTCACACTACCTACCAAGTTTTCAGACTGCACTCTACTTATCCTTTTTAAATTACTAGCAGTATCTTTTTTCATGGGAAATTTCTTACAAATTACTTTGAGAAGCCAAAAATTTACAGTGGAAATTTTTTCCCTAGTCCTTTTTTAGAAAAAAAAAACCTATTCAACAGGCAAATCTAAATAATTTTTAGCAGTTCTAAATGTAGTGAATTCATGACTTCTTACTGTAATTGAAAAGGAACATATAAAGCAATTACTTAGTCACTTATAAAACCCACGTTCAACTTTCGAAATAATGACTAACCTGATAGGAGAGACAAGACTTTTATAATTAAATACTAAAGTCTAGCCATTTGAGATAAGCACAGCAGGTTATGTAATTGTCCCCTGCACTCACAATATCCTTTTTTCTCTTCTTGGATGCATATCATTTTTCAGTAATAATAGAACATGTAACAATATAAAAAAGTCACTGTACTGTCGGAAATCCTTCTAACCACAAGCTAAATTTTTGGCCAAGAGTAAAGCCTCATTAATTAGGATTTCACGGTTTCATAAGGGGGAAAAAAAAGGTGCCCATTAATAATGTAAGTAAAATTCCCTGGAGAATCTATTAGATTCTTAAGGAAACAAAACAGTGAGCCTTAGGCACTCATTTACATATAAATACTTGGACCATTAATTGAAAAGCATTCCTAGCCAGGGCAGGATGGAATTTTCAAATTTGGATACTCTTAAAACCTCTTTCAGTGCCATATGAGAATGGGAATGGGAAGAAATGGGACACATGACATCTTTTGCTAGAAAGCTGGTCTGGCTCGTGTGCACACACATGTGCCTGAAGACACTGAGCACAGTCACTAGTCATCCAGGGACTTTTCCCAAGCTCCTTACCTTCAGGTGGAGCCACACAGCTCGCTCTCATCAATGGACTATGAAGAGAAGATGCCCAGTCCCTTCAGGGCTCTGGTGATTAAGAAGTATAATGCTCCTTTTTTACGCTCTATCTCTTCCACCAGCCAGATGCAGACAATCAAAAGCCTCAAAAGATGACATTATGGGCTGAACTGTGTCCCTCACTTCACATTCAGATGGTGGAAGTCCTAACCATCAATACCTCAGAAAGTGATGTTAATTCAGAAATAGGATTATTATAGATGTCATTGTTAAGATGAGGCTTAGTGGAATAGGGTGAGCCCTAATTCAATAATACTGGTGTCCTTATAAAAAGGGGAAATTTGGACAGAGGGAAGACAGTATGGAGGGACACAGGGAGAAGACAGCCATCTGCAAACCAAGGAAAGAGACCTGGACAACTGATCTTCAGAAAGAACCAGTCCTGCTCAACTTTGAGCTTGGGACTCCTAGTCTCCAGAGCTGAGAGACAATAAATTTCTGTTATCTGAAGTGCCCAGTTTGTAGTACTCTATTATAGCATCCTGGAAACCTAATACAGCTGGTAAAGCCAGAAGATAGAAGGAGCCCGAGTTCAGGATTTCTGAACAAGTGCTGAATAAAAGCAGTTCACTGACCAGAAAGACCGACCCTAGGTTGGTACTTTGGCAAGAAAGGAAACTTTCATTGTGTCAAACTGAATTTTGAGGACCTATTCATTATAACAATGAAATTACCTGATAAAATACTTAACTAAGTAATTAAACTGGCAAGTAATTTTTAAAGTTACTTTATATGAATTAGAAAACATGAACACATCATAGAGAACGGTATAAAATCCACGTAGATTTTTAGAATAAAAAAGAAGTTCAAAAAACATTGTGAGTTTACAAGAAGATATTTTGGGGTAATTCCCCTAAATCCTCCCCAAGGTACCAATTTACTCTCCTCTGCCAATAGAAGTAGAATTTCCTCAAGAATTTTAAATAAGCCACAATGTCAAGGTTGCTATATATAGTTTAAATTATGCTATAATTCACTTAAATTTGTTTAATTTTGTAAATTCAGAGGGACAATTCTCCCAAGTGGCCCCAGTGTATTACTTGCGTGCTAAGGACAAGAATATTGTAAATAGAGGTCTCAGGTTTTCCCAGAGTTCTCAATATTATTTGTAATCAATCTGAAGAGAATTCACTATGTAACCATCATCTTCTGCTCTCAAATACAAATAAAAAAATGTACTTCCTTTACGATAAGGTGAATAACATGGAATCAATACATTGTTTTTCAGTTTTTGATCATTTAATTAATTTATTTTTACATCATGTGATGAAAAAGTAAAAGGCTATCCTAGCTAAGACATAGAGTTTTAATTCAAAATACCTCAAAAGCTGAGCTGGCAGCTGGGTTGTCGTGTTTACAGAAAAGCTAGGATGATTCAGCCAGTGCTCAGAGCTCAATTTAGATCCCAGCGTCTGGATTCCAAACACATGGAAGATGTGGCGGCAGGTTTCCAGGTCATGACGGATCCGAGACCAGCGACCACTGACCAGAACAATTCCAAATGGAGAAAGTGCCTGAGGGAGAGAGAAACCTCAAAGGTGTTTGGAAGACCTGGCCATAGTCAGCCCTCCAACTTGCAGTAACATAAGCTTTTCTTGTAGCTGGCAGGTGCCGGGGAGGCCAAGGCAAGGCAGCCAGGGGAATGACACTGAACAGTCCTCAAGTCAGCTTTGTCACGGTCAAAAAACATCTCTTACAGATGACTTCTTTCCTGAAGCAGCTATTGTTCAGATTAAACTATGGGAATCTGGTCAATGGAAAACCTTAGAGAGCACACGCTTCCTGCTAAGATCAGCGCTTAACTTTGCTTTGTTTCAAAGAGAAAAACTGGGGTAGGGAAAGGGAAAAAATATTTTAACAGCATATTTTGTTTTTTGGTTTTTTTTTTCCTCTTGGTGAGAAGAAATCATAGCCACAGTAACTATAATGTAGGCTACACACTGAAAATCTAAGAGGGGGAAAAATAGTAGCACAAAGTCTTCCTAGCCCAATTTTATCCCCATCAGAATTCACCTCGCTCCTTCCCTAATTTTCCTTGGATGTGATACATCCAGAACATTGGTGGTTTTGCAGCTACAGATTTTATGTGCAAGAAAAAAATACTTACCCTGCTGCCTCTCCTCACCTTCCCCCTCTGAGATCTCTCTCCCTCTCTCTCCTTCTTGTCTCTTTGTTGTGAATGTCAGGGCTGTCAGTGTCACGGTCTGACATGATTAGCGTTTCTGACATTACACCAAGAAGCAGACACGGAGCAAGGAAAGCGTGTGGAGGGGGACGAGGGTTAGGATGTGCAGCCATTTAAAGCCAAAGGGGAAAAAAAAAGGAGACCCAACCTCCTTTCTCTGAGGTTCCTTGATTACAGGGCAACTTATAAATCACCCTGGATTTTCCTCATTTATCCAATTAGTCCGTTTTCCTGCTCCTGTGGAGATCACTAAGGTGTGGGTCTGTTCTGCGAGATCAAAGTCGGTGGCTCCAATAACAGATAAGACAGAATTCGTGATTCAGCAGATTCTAAGGCTGTGAAGTATAACAATCCGCACTTTGGGAAGATAGCACCAGTCCATTTCGAGTATCGATTCACTGCACTTTGTCACTCTAATGATGTTATCTCATTAAAAGAGATAAATGCCCCACTGTTCTTCCCAGAGCATCTGCTTCTTACTCTTCTCTCTTTTTCAACAGCATGGCTCTCAGCAGCAGCACATTAAAATCAAATTGAAATCCAATGCAAGGCTTGGCGACAGAGCTGCTTACCGAGGCTTCTTTTTAATTGCTTTTTCTTACTCTCGCACCCTTCCCGCTCCCCCAACAACTGTCATCCGTAGAAACACCAGAATAAAGAGAAACAGATGTAGAAAGTAATCATAATAGGAAGCATTCACTGAGTGCCTGGTATGAGGAGCCTCCACCGCGTCGGCACTTACCTTTGCCCACCTTGACCTTCCCAGGTAAGCAGAACGATCTCCAGTGTGCAAATGAAGAAATGGAGTCTGAGGTTAAGGTGCTTGCCTGAGATTACACAGGTAATGGGACAAGCGTGCAACCAATGCAAATGCTTTTCTTTAGCCCCCGTTTTCATTCATGGAACAAATAAGTAAATATGACTGCAACTTGATTAGAATAGGTAAGGAGAAACATGTAAAAGATGGTAGCAATTATTCTCCAGCCTGCTAATACCAGGAACATAATGCCATAGGCAGTGCAATAGTTTTGTTTCAACAGATTTCTTATTAAATAAAAAAGGTAGCAATTTTCCATAATGAATGTTTTATACATTATTCCTTTGTGTATCAGGCCTCTAAAGTACACACTATTAAAGTCTATTAAAGTCTGTATTTAGCAGCATTACTAATGTGCCTTTGGGGAAATTATTACAATGAAACAGCATCAGTCTTTCACAAAATTTCAATTGTTTAATATTCCTCTTCTGATCTTTACACATGTCTATTTTTAGCCATAATCAGACCCCATCCAAAATGCCGTAACGCCAGCCTAGAGCTGTCACAACAAATTGTTTATGGGTTGGATTTATGAAAAAACAAGACACGCAGATATTGCTAATTTCAACCAATCTTTGTTTTCTTCTAAAATTCATTGCTACTTCAATGTTCTAATTAACAGGTGCTTCTTGATCACTGTGACATGTGATGACACTCTAACTCTCTGGCTAAGGTTGGTTATCTTAATTAATTGCTTATACTTATATCTAACTGAGACTGGCCTCTCGGGATAATGCCACTTTATTAAAATCTGAGGGTGGTAAGAAGTTATAAAACTATTCCACGAAGAAAAGAAAACCAAATAAACTAGAAGAAGATACAAGCTGTGATTAATAAAATCTAAATGTTCATCTAAACCTAAACACAGTCATTTATAAAAGACGAGAAATATGTCTTCTGAACATTAACTGAGGACTGTCTGCAAACATATGTAGTTTTATATACTCGAAATAGGTATCTCATCTCTTCTAGGACATTTATTAATTTTTTCACAAAATATGAGGTTTTTAAGAATGAAGCAAATGGGGCACTTGGATGGCTCATTTGGCTTAGTGTCTGACTCTTGGTTTTGGTTCAGGCTGTGATCTCGGGGTTGGGGGATCGAGCCCTGCTTAGGGGCTCTGTGCTCAGTACTGAGTCTGCTTAGGATTCTTTACCTGCCTCACCCTATGCATGCACACTCTCTCTCAAATAAATAAAATCTTTTTTAAAAAAAAAGAATGAAGCAAAAAATGCACATATCTTAAAAAATACCATGTTCTCTCAAAACATAGAAAACGATGTTAGGAGTATTTTACAGAGACAAAAGACCAAAAAAGGAAGCTGGAAAGAATACTAACAAAGGGCTAAATGCAATAATAAGATAGCTGGACCACAAGAAAGGGCGGGGGAAAGGGGCAATTTAAAGTACTAGGTCCTCAAGTTAATAAGCTGGGTGGAAGTAATCTCTCATTTATGCATTTCCCCGGATACAAAGCAATACCATCATTTGAGCTGATATGTTTGCAAAATCAGACAAATTGAGTGGTTAATATTCTAAAGATGGACAAACCACAGATTAAGTACCTAAACAGTCATGTTTCCAATCACCCAATCACCAATTAACTAAATAAGATGTAACTTAATTGTACCCATTAAGGACTACTAATTGAGAGGAGAAGGGCAGGGTTGAGGACTTGGAAGACAGAAGCATTCCTCTGCATGATTCACAAAGACCAGAATCAACTGGCCTCTTTGTTACAGGGACCCGGCCACAAACAGCATCAAAGAAAGAGGTCGTAGCACACATTCCAGGCCCAAAGGACCTGTCTAATTATGCCGTGTGCTTGTGTGGGCTTAGTGAGGCAGATATGGTGATGCAGAACGAGGACCCACCAGTTTGGTCAACATTTAATTAAAGCTCCACATGAAGGCTGGCATGGGGCAGTTCATCAATTTAAATAAATAAATAAATAAATAAATAAATAAATAAATAAGCAAAACTTGCTTCAGTCAAGAAAATCCTAGGCACTCTTCTTTAAATCTGCCAGAAATAAGGACGAATGAGATTCCCAAACCACCGAGCCCAGTGTGTGAGGGGCCCCTGAAGAAAACCAAGATGAAACTGAATGTTCTCTTTCATTCAAGTGAAACCTATTTTATGGTCAGTAGCGGTGGCCACATTTCAAAGGGCTTATCGTGATTCAAAACGAGGCCTCTCAGACTTGAAATTATATTACCGTCGTGTCAAAACATATCTCTTCTCCTGCTGGGGTCATTATGGTCTTAAACCCGAAGTCCAGCCTTTCTACTCCAAAGCCTTAATTTGCCTCCCACCTGTGCAGCTCCTCCTTCATCTTTTCTGACATGATTGGGAGCTGTTAAGTCAGGCCCGTGATGAGCTCCACACTCAAGTCAAGGCCCCGGCGCAACCACGTGAACCCTGCCCTGCGTGCGCGGTCTGAGGGCTGGTGCGGACTTGAGTGCATCAGTGTGTGATTCATCTGATGCTCCACTTCTCTGGACAGAAAGCTTCAGACTTTCCACTCACACCCAGACCACGAAGAGAAGTAGGCACTGACCGCGGCGCCGCCATGAGCTCCTCCGAGATTCAGAGGTGAGCTGAGACCCACTGAACTGGGTTTCCGTGAAGCAGAAAGGAGGAGAGGTCTCATTACTGAAATAAAAGCATCAATATTGCCTCCATGGTAGAAATGACTAGAAATTATCAAGAGATATTTCCACATAAAGTAGGAAGCATTTCTCAAATAACCTGTATGCTTTATCTATATTTACTAGCACAAATGAATTGTCTACACACATACATTTTATTTATTTTTAAAGATTTATTTATTTGAGAGCGTGAGAGAGAGAGCACAAGCAGGGTGAAGGGGAGGAGGGAGAAGCAGGCTTCATGCCGAGCAGGGGGACCGACACGGGTCTTGATCTCAGGACTCTGGGATCGTGACCTGAGCCGAAGGTACCTGCTTAACAGACGGAGCCACCCAGGGGGCCCCCTCGTGCATACATTTTAAAGACAACGAAGCATTAACATATTTAGTTAATTCTTTTAAATTTGTCTTCTCCCTACTTGATAGCAAATTGACCATCTACTACATTACATTACATTTAATGTATTAAATACCTGTATTCCCATACCTCTTAGAAGGGAATTATATTCCTGTTTTCTTCCTAAAAATGCACTGAATTTCCCAGTGTGATAAACATGGAAGAGAATGGAGGTCCAGGTTTGCCATTTCTGTATATCCCCCATTTAAGCAGAATCTGACTTACATGTAAGTAGCATGGGTGTTACACTGGCCTTGTGCCAACAATGTTCCCTTTAGTCTTATGAACTCCATAAAATGGTTTTGTTTTTAAATAAGGACTAAGCTCATTCTACATCCTTACAGATGTAGAAGGTGAGATCAGATGTGACACATGCCCAGGGCGCTCACTGCTCCGAGCCCTGGGTCCAGCTTCTTCCTAGAGTAAGGACTGCCAAACCCAGGACATAGGCATGGGCTAGCCCACAGCTTCTCAAACTCCTATCTCAGGACGTGCTCAAAAATGACTGCAGACCTTAAAGGGCTTTTGTCTACATCAATTCTTTCTACCCATGGTTGTTGCCATCTTAAAAATTAAAACAGACATTTTGGATGAATGTCATTGGATGCCACGCAGCCTCTTGAAAAACTGTACTGTACACTCAAGAGAAAGGAAAAGAAAAAAAAAAGACTTAACATTATTATGAAAGTAGTTTTGACCTTGCAGGTAGCCTGTGAATGGGCTCCCCAGGCGTTCCCAAACCCTAGTCTGAGAAGCACTGGTCTAAACTTGTGTGCATCAGCCAAGTCTTTTGAAGAGCTGGATGAAGAAATGACACACATACTGAGTAAGAGGATGTAATTCCATTTAAAAGTTTTGAGTCACTGAGGCAAAGGACAGTATCTTTTTCTAGAGTGTTGCTCTACTTACTACTGCCTCCAAACCATGAGCACATCAAAAAGCTCCTTCCTGGTCATATGTCACATAGAATCTCTCCCGATTTTCAATCTCTGTTTTGACCAAGGGCTCTGGTTTTCTATCTGTCTGCTAAATATCTTATCCAGTTGTACCACAGCTAAAGGGGTACTTATTTTAAAACCTTTACCTTTTTTTTTAAAAAGATTTTATTTATTTATTTGACAGACAGAGATCACAAGTAGGCAGAAAGAGGAGGAAGCAGGCTCCCTGCTGAGCAGAGGGCCTGATGCAGGACTCGATCCCAGAATTCTGGGATCATGACCCGAGCCAAAGGCAGAGGCTTAACCCACTGAGCCACCCAAGCACCCCACTTGCTTTTTTTCTGATTTTTAATCACATATACAAACACTCATTCTCATTGTAGGAAAGTTAAAAATATAGAAAAGTATTTTTTCCTATTATTATTATTATTATTTTATTTTATTTATTTATTTTTTAGAAAAGTATTTTTTCAAATAAGAAACAAATACAGGGGTGCCTGGGTGGCTCAGTGGGTTAAAGCCTCTGCCTTCGGCTTAGGTCATGATCCCAAGGTCCTGGGATTGAGCCCTGCATCGGGCTCTCTCTGCTCAGCGAGGAGCCTGCTTCCTCCCTCTCTCTGCCCGCCTCTCTGCCTACTTGTGATCTCGGTCAAATAAATAAATAAAATCTTAAAAAAAGAAAGAAAGAAAGAAGGAAAGAAAGAAAGAAAGAAAGACAGACAGACATACCATGTACCCACCCTCTGAGAAAACCATTGCTAACATTCTGGACAACATCCTATCATGTATATCCAAAACTGTAGTGAAGGTAGTATCTTAAAAATAACCTAATATCTTTTTTATATAGTATTTTTAGTATGAAAGAATGTACATTGCTTAAGAAATTTAGAACATACAAGCAAAAGAAGATAATGCTTTTAACATTTTGATGTGTATGTATAGTCATGTATGTCTTTTGAAAAGGGAAATAATGATCCAGCTGTACATACTCTTCTACAATTTGCCTTCTCCACAACTCATTTAAAACATCTTTTTATGTCACTAAATATCCCTTCATCCCTTCCTGGTATTTTTATTGTATGGCTGTATACCACAATTAATACCTTCCAAAAATTACTATTATTGTAATATACGATGAACACATTGCCTCAATTTTTGTACACATCCATGGCAACTCCCTTTGAGTAACTGTTGTAGAAATGGAATTTCTAAGTCAAAAGGTATGTGTATTTTTTGGACTTTGATACACATTGTTTAAATTTCCTTGAGAAATGTGTTCTTTCACTGCATCTGAGAGAGCCTGATAATCTCTTTCCTACCTTCACTGAGTACATTTTCATGTTAGGTGTATGTTTTAAGGATTTTTTTTCTTTTTCTTTTTTTTAATTTAATTTTATTTATTTGACAGACAGAGATCACAAGTAGGCAGAGAGGCAGGCGGAGAAAGAAGGAAGCAGGCTCCCTGTGGAGCCCCATGCAGGGCTGACTAGGGTCAGGTATGAGGATGGGACCATTTTTTTTTTTTTTGAGATTTTATTTTTTTGTGAGAGAGCACACGCACACAAGCATGAGGTGGGGTTGGGGTCCACGGGACAGGCAGAGGGAGAAGCAGACTCCTCACTGAGCAGGGCGCCCTATGTGGGGCTTGATCCCAGGACTCTGGGATCATGACCTGAGTGGAAGGCAGAGGCTTTAACGCACTGAGCCACCCAGGCACCCGTAGGTGAATGTTTAAGTATTAAACCTCTGAAATAAGCTGACTCTCCTTACCCTGGCCAGAATAGAAGCTCTGGATGGCAAAGACCTTTATTTTGTTCACTGGTGTCCTATAGGCACAGTGCATGGGACCCAGTACTCCCTTGGTAAGTGTGTGTTAGAGGAGCTGACGTTTAATCAAGTAGAGTCATGTCTATGCTGGAGGGAGAGCCGGGGGCAATGAGTTCCGAACTTCACTGCTTCATAGTAAGGAGGAGCCAAGTAAGAAAAACTCTAAATGAAAGCAAAAACTGAATTTCAGTTTTACTCTTTAGTTGACTATAGAGATATTGATCTGAGTGTCAAGGTGAAACTGCCTCAAACCTGGCACAGTAAAATGTTCAGAGAAAAAATTCTGCTGGGTGGATATTAAGCAAAACAGTAGCATCCACCCACCAAGAGAGATAAGACACAAGGCTGTACTTCATTGGATGCGATGGCATTTGTCCAAAGCAACAGCAATCAGATCTGACTGTATTTGAGCATAAGAAGGAAGAAACAAGTCTCAAGAAGGTTCCTTTTTCATTGTGGGGGGAGGGAAGCCTTCTGTGTAACCACGGAAAAATCAATTATTTTTCAATCAGATGGGGCGTCCTCATAAATTCAAGGCAGACCACAGCAAGTGATATGCCTTCATGAAAATAATGACCACGAAGGAAAGAGTTTAAAATTGTAATTCTGAGGTTGCTGCTAGGAAGAGGGAGATTTCAAGAGCAGAACACGGGTCCTGTGAGCATGGCTCTGTGAACTTACGAGCTGCTGGGTACCCAACGTTCATCAGCCTGCCCAGTGGTCTCTACAAAATCCCATCCTATCCAATTTGACTCCCCTTTGGCTCTGATTTTTATTTTTTTAAAGATTTTATTTGACAGAGAGAGATCACAAGTAGGCAGAGAGGCAAGCAGAGAGAGAGAGGAGGAAGCAGGCTCCCCGATGCGGGACTTGATCCAAGGACCCTGAGATCATGACCTGAGCCGAAGGCAGAGGTTTAACCCACTGAGCCACCCAGGCAGCCCTTGGCTCTGATTTTTAAGTAACACACTAAAATCCTTTCTTTACAGCATGATGATAGGTAAATAACACAAATGTGAAACATTAACCCTTCTTACTAGCAACAATGCGTATTATATCATCTATCTTTATTAACAAGAGAATGCTGGAGAAAGTAGAGAGGATAAAAACTTTTGACAAAATTTATAGTGAAATCCTAATGATAGAGTTTGGGATCAATATAAAGATTAGAAAGTCAGCGCTTGCAAAAAGATCTGAGAAGAGTATGGAAACTGGAAAGATGGGTCTCCAAGTGTGCACAAGAGCCAAGGGGAAGGAGAACCCTGGGGAAACCTTTGCACCCACAGTGTCCTCAACATGTGAGGCTAGAACATAAGCCCAAAATGAATAACCAATCAAGTCTGTTTATAATATTAAAAAGGTTAATAAATGTGAGGGTATCTGCTGTGTAGAAATCTTATGTATAAACGAATGCACTGGTGGGCAAGCTGTCTGAGGCCCGGAACTGCACCCTTTTCTGGTGTGACCCCAAACTCTACCACAGACAGAAGTTCATGAATGTGGGGAGAGAAGCTACTGCTTGGTGGACAGCAATTCACCATCAGGTTAGCCTGGTTAAACTGGTCAAACGGTCAGTGTCTTGTGCTGTGGGGTTCATTCCAGTTGTTTTCTAGTGATATCATTGCTAAATAACCCAAAGAGAAATGTCAATGGCTCACTGTAATCACAATTGCCCCATCACTTCACAGGAATCATGGTGGACCTTAGAACACTGTGCCGCCCTCCAACTTGACATCTCCACAGTTCAAGTGTCCCACACGCTAGCTGGGGTTTGGGAAGAAAGGAGATTTATGAGACTGTATGTCCAAGCAAGTGGAAAGTGCGCAATTCAAAACTCTCCAGCTTTCTAGAAACACATCTACTTAGAAAATCAACCATACCCACAGAAATATTTCCAACATTCTAACTCACATATCCTACTTGATGAGATGATTGTCTGGTTTTATTTAAGCTGAGATCTATTTCCTCCCCAAAGGGTGGTGTGTTCTTTGTCTTATGCCAAGAAAACCATAAGAAAAATGCTGACCTATGAAGGTTACACATCATGCTTAATCACTACTTTAAATTAAAATAACATAAAATAAAGCATTCATTGGGACACTTAGGCAGAACATACCTTCCCAAGCAACAGACACACCTACTGAGACACCTGAAATGTCTGAGGAGTCTGGTTCCCAGCTGCATATCAAGAGCCAAACCATGACATCAGGTCTTGAGCTGTCCTGGAGAAACTTAGGGCAGGGCTGTCATAGCAGTGTCCACCAACCAGTCTTCCCAAGAGTTGACTTCATGTTTCAGTACACCAAACCCTGACTAATAGATGCCAAGGTCTGCAATGACCACAGTGATAAGTCTCCTCCTCTTCCCCACCCTCCATTCATGACTTTGGGATGGAATACCTGCCTACTTTCCAGTATTCCAAAAGCTTTCTCCTCAAAGACTGCTTAAAGGTAAGTATTTAAGCCAGTGGTCGTGGTGATGGTGGGCGTCAGAACAGGTTTTCTTCTCTCGGCCAAATGAAAATCTCTCAAAAACCATTTCTTACTATTTTCTGGTCTCTTCCAGTGGGGTAAAGCAGAGAGCACGAGAAGGCCAGACAACAGACCAAGAGAAAAAGATCACCACTGGAAAGGGGGTTTTAGTAAAGGACTTTCAACAAACTAAATGGGTTTTCTTAAAGCCTAGGTATTCCATAATACCTTTTGAAGACACACTGTCTCAAAACACTGTCTAATTCTACCACAATCCATTGCTAATGGGATAATTTACCTCTTCTTGTAGGCCTCTGGCAAGATCTTTCCCTTGTATTAGATCCTTCAGTGGCTCTTAGAATTGGACCCTTACCTCATTTTCTGGGCTCATATCAACCATCATCCCCCAGTGCAGTGGTTCTCAGCCATGGGTATTTTTGTTCCCCTAAGGGACACTGGCCAATGTTGGGGAAAGTTTTGGGTTGGCCGGACTGAAGTGGGGGAAAGGGAATGCTACTGAACATCCTTCAAAGTGGAAGACGGCCTCTCACTACAAAGAATTACTTAGCTCCAATGTTAACAGTGTTGAGATATCCTGCTGTACCAAGTCCTTTGTTCTCCAAACATACCAGACTTTCTCATATGCTTTGTGCTTAAACATAGCCTGTTTCCTTTACCTGGAATGCCCTGCCCTACTCTATGTCTAAGAAATGGCCATTTATCATTCAAGATCTGACTCAAAATGTCACCTCCTCTACAGTCCTTTCCATATCTCCCAAAGCTGGCTGTTCCTTCTGTACTTGCAGAGTTCCTGGTACGCATCTCATTAAAACACTAGCCATACTACCCCCAAGCCTGTCACCTGCTGCAGGCAAAACCTAAGACTCATTCATTGTTCATCCCTGAGTGTCCAACTGTAATCAATTGTTACTTCCTCAGTCACTCAAGGAATAAATAGAAAAGTTGCAGATGCACTTAAGACTCTCCTACAAGGACATCTAAGAGACAACATTGTCCTCAACATCAGAAACAACAACAGCAAATATTTATCAAATGCCTGTAATGTAGATAGGCACTATATTAAGCACTGGTGTACATATGAACTCATGTTCATCCTTTTAACAACCCTGTGAGGTAGGTACTCTTATCAGCATTTTTCAGGAAAGGAAACTGAGGACAAGAGAGGTTAAGCCACTTGCCCAAAGTCATCTGGAAGAGCTGTTATTTAAACCCGGGTAGTCTGGCTTCAGAACTCAATTTTCCAACATTTATGCCAAGGCAATTATACTAACAACCGGTATTTCAGCCACTCAGAAACTTCTGACAAATGCAATGACACATCTGGAAGGCTATTACCACCACCTCTTGCGACCCCGCCTATGAACACTGCTCGCTGGGGTCCCCCGACTCTCCAACCTCTGGGATGCTTGTGGCAGGAGAAGCAACGTCCTCACATCGTGGGAAGGCATTATGTACCCAGAAGAATCGTGGTACGGTAAAGAAGACACGAAAGCTGATGTCCAAAAGTATCTCTTACCTTGTTCATGCTGCAGGGACTGGAGCAAGGGCTCAGACATGTCACAGTGCGAGGCAGCTCTTAAAGATTCTCCTCGTTACTGTAGACTTCACTTCCTGAAGCAGACAGCTGCACTGCAAACACAAAGAGGAAATCCATCAGCGGTGCTTCAGGAAAACCAGAGCAGTCCTGCATCCAGTGGAACTTTCTGCCATGATGGCAATGTTCCCTGCCTATATGGTCCAGTATGGTAACTACTAGCCACGTGTGGCTACTGATCCCTTGAGATGTGGCTAGTGCAACTAAGAGGTGAATTTTAAATTGTAGGTGATTTTAATTAAATTTAAATGTAAAGATCCACATGTGGTTAGTGGCGATATTACTGGACAGTACAGGTCTAGAGATTCAAATCAGAAGTCTTAGGGTCACAGACACTAGACATGCCAGTGGCCAAGGAAAAGCTGGATATCATATGCTTAGAGCAGATATCAACATACCAGAACAAGAACCTTCCTTCAATAACTACTTCTTCAGCCCTTATGAAGTTTGGGGTACTGAGGACATAGGAATCAATAACCCAGAGGGGTCGCTTATGTAAAAGTTTCCCACTCAGGCTTTAGCCTCCTTGGGAGGAGAAAGGATCTAGCATGTGAGCAGTACTTACTTTGTGCCAGATCTCAATGCCTCCCCTGCGGCCTATGAGAAAGAGACAGGCATTTGCTGAAGACTGACTACACAATGCCAGGCTCAACAGATAGGACCTTCCCGATAGGACCTTCTCCAGGTAGTAGAGTTCCTACTAGAAGGGAATTCAGGAGGTCAGTTTTCCATGAGCCAAATGAACCAGATGACTCAACATCCCCTCTGATGGGTTATTTAGGGAGGCTTTTTGATTCACTTGAGTGACATTTTAGAGTAAAATTGTTATTTGTATTGCTCCAGAGCTCTTAATGTGTCAACCATTAAGGAAAAATAAAGAAAATATCTGCAACCACTTAATTAGATTTGTAGTCTTTTCTCTGAACAATGTTTGTGGGTGAATTGGAAAGGAGAGCCAAACATTATAAGGTTCCTTGTAATCATCTTATTTCTGTGCTACTTTTTCCGGCTGCATCTAGAAAGGATTTATATATCCGAACCTTTCCTTAAAGACTGGAATTACAGGTTTAAATGGAACTGCAGTGCTTTAAAATATATATTCTTTTTTTTTTTTTAAGATTTTATTTATTTATTTGTCAGGGATAGAGGGAGAGAGAGCGAGCGAGCACAGGCAGACAGAGAGGCAGGCAGAGGCAGAGGGAGAAGCAGGCTCCCTGCAGAGCAAGGAGCCCAGTGCGGGACTCGATCCCAGGACACTGGGATCATGACCTGAGCCGAAGGCAGCTGCCCAACCAACTGAGCCACCCAGGCCTTTTTAATAACAATATATAATAATGATACAGAAACTATTCGCTAAGAAAAGGAAAAAAGTTGCCATAATTGTGCTCAACATAATCACTTTTAGTTCTTAGCACTCAGCCTTTGTCTAGTGGGGAGTGACCAGACGTCCTGGTGTGTCTGCCGAATCAAGGACGCAGAGAAGTCCAAGGCTATATTCCCTATGTTAACATCTTTCACTATTGAGAAAATGACTTTGTAATATATATTTTCAAAAGATAAACTCCTATCCCATACACATTACTATTCTGTGAACATAAGATTATTAAATTCCTTGCACAAATCAGAAGATAGGGAGAGGAAATTACAGATTGCTCCCTGGCTATTTGACACACTTAGATTCCAAAGAAAATACCACATTGAGTCACAGCAATAACATATTTTAAGAATGATGTACAGCATGGAGACACCCTGGAATTCTCTTTTTGGAATTCTGACTTTGTAGCCTAAATACATCCAAATACCTCTCGATGTCTTGTACGCCCGAGTAATCGATTGCTGCTTCAAAGTCAAGAAAATTCAGTATCTAATTCGAACCAATCTTATAATGACTGAAAGAAAATTACTCATGTAACTTTTACTCTTTGAATTTCAGAAGCAGATGCTAATACATTTCTGTTTCCAAGTAGAACTCTATACATGCTGTTTCCTTTTTAATGTATGTAATTCAATCCACTTAAAGCCTACAACCCAGCACTTTCCTGGGAAACTTATCCAAATGCCTTGCACAGATGCCTGATGTCACAATTCCATTAAATCGTACACACTGGTATCAACACAGGAAAGGTGGGCACAAGAAGATAATAATAAACAGACAAGGATTCTCGAACATAATTTCCCCAAGGAAATTCCACCCAGCTCCAATCATGCCACGGGCCCCATTCCCTCAGAACTTGGGGATACAGCCGGCACAAAAGTCATTACGGATCCTCCCCTGTGTTCCCCACCACCCCAAGTGTTCTTACATTATTTTCATGTATGTTGGTTCTACAACAGAGTCAACGTACAAACTCTTCGAGGGAAATATTAGTCACATAGAAAGTACTTAAATACTATTAACAAATTTTTTCTTTGTTCTCACAGAGCCCAGGATGATGTAGACTCATAACATACAGTCTTAAACACAGTGTTCATAATCATTGCAGACTGCCTTTAAAAAAAAAAAAAAAGTCTTTTAATGTCCAGGACTGTAAATCTTTTGGAAAAATATTGTTAAGAGTATCTTACAGCTGAATAGAGCTCAAAACTGCACAATGCACTTTTCTGTGAATACTCTGAGTACTGATACTGATCTGAGTGGTCATTTTTTAAATCAGGAAACCAGATTCAGAGAAGGAAAAGAATTCTTCTTAGTCATGCTGTCATAGACAGTAGACCCTGGGCTTCAAGTGGCTTCATTTCAAGATACTACAGAATTAAAATACATACAAAGCCTACAAATAAAATACGTCTCCTAATCTCTCTCTCTCTCTCTCTCTCTCTCACACACACACACACACACACACACACACACACACACACCATCATTAGCTGAAAACACCTCAGCAAACAGATGACAGTTTTAGAAATTGGGTCAGTTCACTTCTGGCCAGCAACCAAAAAGACTGGCCTTGTTCTACCAAGTATTTTAAATCTCCTTTGAAACAGAGAGAACCTGGTGGTTTTGCAGCCAATTCCATTTAGAAGCTTAGAGAAATCTACAGCTTAAAAAAGGAGACTGCATCTTAAAGAAAGCATTAGGGGAAAAGATACAGGCATTACCATGGTGGAATTAAGGGGGTTTTCTTCTTTATTCTATTTTTGAATGTTTCTTTTTAATCGTTGGCGAAGTTGGACTCCTCTGATACTAAACAAAAGGCAAGTACAGATACCTTCAAAGGGGGCCCGGAGAAAGCCAATCCCAGAAGCGATCTGTGACTTCCACTCAGTGGATCCTAACAGAGTTAGCTCAATGGGCAACAAAGCCTGTGGTCACCTTGAGGCTTTGGAAAGGTTAATGAAATGTAATTCATCTTTCCAAGTGGGTAGAAGGGTGAGTAAGCAGAAAAGTAGAGACAGAGCAATGAAGAAGGGATTAAAGAGAGAATGAGCAGGAAAGGTGAAGGCTACAAAGAGAGAAGACGATGAAGGGGCAGGTAAGCTAACAAAGACACATAGAAACAGGCTCAGCGATGCAGACAGGTGTCCCTCACCAGCCAGGTCCGCACTAACAGAAGAGACAAGGACAGACTTGGGATCCTGGAGACACCACCACATCCTACGGCTTATCTGGGTGTTAGCAAGCGGAGCTGAAGCAAAGTTAAGACTGGACTTACCTGTTTCTCCACTATTTATTTACCATCAGCTTCCACCTACCACAGAGAAAAATCTGTTTTCTCTGGATCTCTGATAATGTGCTATAGAGGTATGGTGAGAACAGCATAAGCCAACTTTGCTCTAGTCTCCTTACTCTCACGAGAGTACTCTTTGGAGTAGTTATTTTTACTCTTGACACTCCTGTATGTGTCAAGGAGCTGTTTGTGTGTGCGCGCACAGTGTTGTTTCTTGGCCCTTGAAAATGCAACTAATACCGCCAATGTAGAATGGATTATGATGAGTTGGGCTTTTCTCCCTGATCCAACTCTCCCTACCCCCTTCCAAGATGTCCATTTTAGAAGGCTTTCGTCATATAATGCAAAGCTGGGCTGCTCAGGCATTCCTACGGGAAACAGGCCCACAGGAGCCAATAGGACACTGGTAAGGTTAATGGTCTGGCTGGCTTTTAGATATAATGTATCCTGACCTCAGTCTGCAGAATGGCCTCCTACTCCTTCCCGCCTACCACCAAATCCAGCAGCCTAAGTAGGCAGGGGGTCAAGCATAAGAACCCAAGAACTTGTGAGGAAGGATTAAACAAAGTCATAAAGACACAAACAGGGTTTGGAGGAAAAAGGGAAAAGTCAAGATGATAAAAGTCTACAGGAAATTCTCTAAATCTAGGACTTCAGGGCTTGGGAGATCAGACAAAGAGATGAGAGATATATCCCTCATACTCACCCACCCCTGTTTCTATGAGTTGGAATAATTTACATGTCTCTGGAGTAAAATCTTAACAACCTTCAATTGAATGGAATCCTTGTACAAGACTGGATAAATTTAAGACCACTCTATTACAGACAGTCCAATCCCTCTCTTCCACAATAAGGAGCATGGTGCTGGGATGAAAGGATCCAAAGGTCAAGCAACAAATGGTCCCCTGTCCCCTTCTCCAAATGCACACATACTTCCCACATGGCTGGCTCCTTCCTTTCTTTCTACAGAAGAAGCAGAGGAAATCAGAGCAGAGCTCCCCGAGGAGCTTCCTGCAGGCCGCTCCTCCATCCCCAGACATATGTCTCTGGTTCTTCAGGACCTTGGTGTCCTTGCCACCCTCACATTTAGGCAGCAAACATGCCATAACATGATTTTGTCCCAAGAGACAGAACGTTTGCCATTCTACCTTGCCCCCACACCCTGCCTTCAGAGTATGCCATAGAAAACAAACAACCCAAGTCAGAAGGGTGACAACATCTTCCCATCAGGCATTGTGAGGGCCCTTCATCCCCAAGGACAGGTCACATAATTTGATAATTAACTTTATGAAACTTTGACTAGCATGAGACCAATGGATCCACAAGAAATGGTGATAAGGAAGAGGAAATGAGAGGATTATAAATTATAAAGAAGAGAGACATCAGTGGTAGCAGGAAAACATTGCCCCGAGAGCCAGACGAGATGGAGTAAGAGCGCCAAGTGATGGCGCGTCCATCACTTTCCAGAAGACTACTTGGCACACATGTTGAGGGTTTCCTCCACTTCAGAAATCATACGTAAAGATAGCCAGTGTTCAGATTCAGGGCTATCACTCTATAAAAGGTCATTTCCAGTTCCTCTCTGATTTAGAAATATCGTAATTGAAGGCAGGATATAGAACTCCCAAGGGGCTACCTGGCTCAGCCTACTTGTCCTGTCTGGGTGACCATGTAAACCTGGGGACACAGCTTCAGAGACCTACAGGGGTCAAGGAGGAATAAGCTGAAGGGATGGTCTGGTTAGAGAAGACAATGAGGAGGAAGGAGGCCTGGAGAGTCTGCTACTCAACTCTAGAAAAGTAGGAACAAGGCACAGGTTCCCAGAACTTCAGATATTCCAGAAAGCCAGAAAATGGAGAGATTATGTAAAATCTTGGGCTTGTTTAATGTTGGCAATTTCTGTGAGCATTTCGGAAATCCCAAAGGGGTTGGATTTGGTTGGTTGGTTTGTATCTTCTATCAGACGCTTTTCATGTAAGTCAGGGGATTGTTTCTTTAACTCTCCAGGGCTGGGGGCTCCCAATCTGTCTCCCGACCCCTGCAGGGATATACTGCTGTGGCTCCAGGGGGCTCAGCATTCTCTCCAGGAGAGTGCGCAAAGCAAGACCCAGGAGCCAACTTACTCCATCTGAGTATCAACTCTGCCTCTTTGCATGTGATTTCAGCAATTTACTAACCCCCTGTGAGTCTTTACTCCTCCCTCTATAAAACTGGGGTAAATTCTTTGTATGTCCTGATTGTTCTGAAGATTAAATGGAATAATATTAAGAAAGTGTTTAATGCATTGTGTTAAAGAGAGATGAGGCCCTTTCCCGCCCCTGTTTCCCATCACTATTCAGCACCATCTCATGCTGCTTGCAATCACACATTTGGGGTTTACCTCTCAACCACACTACAGGATTCTAAGTATTCCAAGGGAAGATATCTGTTTTATGCCCAAACTGCCAGCACCTGTCCCATTGTCCTACCTACAGTATGCTTTCAAAACATGCAAAATTTAATCATAATGTTGTTATATATTTTTGTTATGGACTGAAAGTTTATACTCCCTCAAAGTTCATATGTTGCCTAATTTCCAATGTGCTGGTATTAAAAGGCAGGGCTTCGAGGAGGTAATTAGGTTTAGATGAGGTCTTGAGAGTGAAGCTGTCATGATGGGATTAGTGCCATTGTGAGAAGAGATACTAGAGAACTTTCATTCATGGTCATTCTTTCTCTTTCCCCCTCTCCCTGCTGTATGTGACATACAAGGAAGTCAGCCCTCTACAAGAGATCTCTCAGTAGGACCACATGGGCTAGACCCTTGATCTTGGACTTCACAGCTTCCAGCAATGTGAGAAATAAACTGTTGTTCAAGTCACTCGGTCTGTGGTGTTCTATTACAGCAGCCCTCACTAAGACAAACATTCAGGAAGACCTTCCTTGAATCTGGCACCAATTGGGCCTATTTCCACTTATGCCCTTCTGATGCTTTAATGTCAATATGTATATCTACTCCTTATTTGGCCAGAATATTTTGAGACTAAAAGAAGAAAACACAAATTAAGAATAAAATACTGAAGGAATATCTCTGAAAATGTATGGCATTGCTTTTAGGTCAAGAGGGTACATTTGGGTACCCTGTGTGTGCGTCAGTAGAAAAAATTAAATGTAAGAGATTTCATCACCCTATTAACAAGTAAAGGAGCCTGCTTTCCCTTCAACATCCTGAGTTCGTGTCTGCCAACAGAGCATGTCGCTGGTTGGGTTGCACTTGGTGGCTGCCCAGAGACCCAGGCAATCCCCTATCCTTTTGTCCGCTATGGATTGGGAAGGCCTGTATTCACCTAAGAGGGTTTACTAACCATGCTTGACTACCCCTGAGCATCTAAGGTGGTTTATTAACCGTGCCTGCCTACCCCTGGGTTTCTTTGATTTCAAAGAGAAATCCTGGAGACCTTCAAACAATTCCAGCTTCCTTCTCCCTTGAGGGGTTTGCTTAACAATTCAGGCAAACACATTTCCTGTGATTTGCCAAGAAGCTAAAATAATTTAACAGAAAGTCTAGTTAGCAGGTTACTTCAGAATGACCTACTGAAAAGGAACCAATGGCAAAGGAATTCGCTAGAAAGGTATCTTTTTACAGAAGCTCAAGGGAACCAGCTATCTCTCCAATAAAATGTTTGCAAGGAAGGAATTTTAAATATTCTCAAGAACACCTTGAAGACAAGTATATTGAGGGGCGATTGCCTTACTGGGGGCTGGTGCTTACAACTGAAACTCTTCTGCTTAGTAAACCAGATTGGGTGTAATGCCTTGTTCCTCTGGGAGGAGACCTTCATTAATCCTCAGAAGAAAGCTCAATTTGGCAGGGTGGGACTTTGTCAAAAGCAGTCTCAGGGATTCACTGTTTGTTAATCTCTGCTTTCCTGAGGCTCTAATTCTGTGCTTCCCAATACCAGCTTCTCCTTCGCGTGGCTTGTTCTCGCTGAGGGTGGACCACGTCCTGGGTGGTTAACCTTTCCAGAGGATCTAGTATTTGCTTCTCCCAGAGCCCTACAGCTTTCAGTGCTCTCAAACCAGCTTAGTGTCTCTATTTAAAAAAAAAAAAAAAAAAAAAACACAAAACACCACCGCCACAACGGAAGTTCCTGTACTATGGAGGTAACAGAACTGCAGACCCTACAGCTCTTTAAACAATGTAACCTTGGATTGCCATTTCCCACCACTGCACCCCAAACACACACTCAAAGCCCGAAGCAGACTCTAGGGGGAGTTCTTTGCCCCTTTGGCAAACAGTTCCCACTGGAGTAGAACCATCACAGCCTGCGGAATGTCTTCTGGCACATGGGAACCCCCCTAGTAAGTCCTCACTATTTTCTATTTCATCGAACATACCTAAGGATTATTCTGGGTGGGTGGGCAGGCATATGGGGCTAGAAGTGGGTCAGGCTGTACCAGCACACTCTATACTATTCTGCCAGAAATGTCCAGTTTGAGGTTCCCTAAACTCAATTCTGCCATATTTTGTGTCCCAGAGAGGGCCATTTGGCTACAATTCAGGCTAAAGCCAGAAATCTGTTCTTTGTAGCATATGCTATGTTGTTGTGACGCACAGCTTAACTCTTCCTAAAGCGGAGCAATGTTGGGGGAGGAAGAGCACAGGGCTGGCCCAGCCAGCATCAGCAGTCCAGGCATTTTCCCAAGAAAGCTGTCACCTCCCTGTACTTTCCACACACGGCCTGGGCTGTCCTTGGTTCTGAGGAAAGCAATTTGCCTTCCATGAGCTTTTCCATGACTTAGAACTGGGTGACTGCACGCGGACCTTCTGGTAGCCTCCAAGAGGCAAGAATGAAAGGGCACAACCACCTCCCCGCATCATAACCGAGGTCTGTAGAGTCAAGGCGTTCTTCAACAGCAGCCAAGAGAACAGCCACAGAAAACGGCTCCAGCAGCCGACCTGGAGGCCTCGTCCCTGGGGTATCCTCTGATCTCATTACAGCAGTCGACACTAGTCCTCACAAAACAAACAGAGGAAATTTATGCCTGCCTTAGCCTGTGGAGAGCTCTACATTCCTTGTTTAACGAGAGTTCCAGCTTCTGAGACCACAGCCATTGGGATGGGGAGGATGTCTGCTTTGCTCCAAAGAAAGAACTGTTGTCGCCTCCTTTCCCTCTTTCTAGGGCTGGATATGAAGGCAGAGAGCCTGCAGAGAGCCACTGAACATGTGGCCTAGGCTCTCTGCTCTGGTCCCTGCAGAGAAGTCCCCTTTCTTCTTGTGTCAACATCCCCAAGCTCAGTCGGTGGGGCCACTTCCTCTTGAACGGCTCTGGGAAAGTCGCTGCGTGGCCTTGAAGGGTTCCACCTGCTAAGGCCGGCATCCTGACAAAGAGACTGCTCTGTGTGACAAAACTGCAGGTTTTTGGGGAGGAAAATTCTTCCCCCACAAGACCCCTGCTTGAGCCTTGCAACACTTCACCTAACTTGGGGTTCCTGCTTTTAGGATGAAGAGCAGGAGGGAAAATGTTACTTTATAGCCTTAAAGTCAATCTCAGAAGTAACTGAGTGCCCAGCTCAGGAAATAAAGAGTGAACTTCCAAACCAAAATAAGAATACAACAGTGGTAGGCGCCTGCGTGGGTTAAAGCCTCTGCCTTTGGCTCAGGTCATGATCCCAGGGTTCTGGGATTGAGCCCCGCTTTGGGCTCTCTGCTCAGCAGGGAGACTGCTTCCCTTCCTCTCTCTGCCTGCCTCTCTGCCTACTTGTGATCTCTGTCAAATAGATAAATAAAATCTTAAAAAAAATTTAAAAAAGAATACAGCCCTGGTTCTGAACCTGGTTGACTTTCCCCCAGGGGACATCTGTGATGCATGGAGCCTTTTTTTTTTTCCTTTTTGTCATGACTGGGGGAGACTGCTACTGGCATCTAGTGGGTAGAGGTCAGGATGCTGCCGAATATCCTATTGTGCACAAAACCAACCCCCATACTAAAGAATTACCTAGTCCAAAATGACTGAGAAACCCCGATGTAGAGGGAACACTCAAGGATGTGGATAGGTTTAAAATAATGACAATTTTTTGTTGTTGTTACAGAAACAGTTTTCACTTTTTAATGAACTTGCAAACAAAAAAGCTTCCATTTCAAAATAAAAACAAAATCTCAGATCCTATTGATGTTTACAGTGACCACATTTATCTAAGCAATATACATACATGTTTAGTTAGAAGATGTTAACTAAATTTCTGTGACAAATATGCCTTTTTTTAAATATCAAGAATATCACACAGCTCATGCAGAGTCCCAAGGAAAAATCTAGGCATCACTACCCATTTAAGTCTTCACTGTGGATGCTGTTATTTCTAGCACAGGTAAGCAGGCAAAGTCATCCAAAACAATGACAACTCACCATCACAGAACAGTAATGTTGATATCCTATAGTCAAACGTGCACAATTAACAAGCCCCAAAATTTACCGACTCTCTCTTCGAGTAAAATAAATGAAATCTACCTTTTAGGTATGCAGAGCTAGAGCATTACAGCTGCCTGGAAAACAGGAGTGGCTTTGATATTAGACGAGGCTATTTTCAGCACCATTGTGAGTGCCATGTTATTCTAGGTGAAGCTGAGATCTGAATGCTTCCTATCAAAACTCAGTGGTGAGTATTCACATTAGAAATTGATGAGCTAAGTTCTATGATTACTAAAACTATATATATAATCTGAATATATCTATGTCTGGAAAAAAAGGAGAAGTGTTTCAACTTCTACAGTTTCAACCAGTATGAGGCTCCACAGTGATGGTGACCTATATTCCAGGGAGGCTGAGCACAACGGGTACGTAGTAGGGCTCTCACTTCATGTAGAATTGCAGAAATGGGTCTCAATGAAAGTAATCATAGTGTATATTTTGAACCTCTCCCATTTTAAATTTTCTGAACCTATTTCAAAATATTTCCTTTCCTCTACATAGCATACTCTCACTACATCAAGTAAAGAACATACGGTTGGATAACCCAGTCGTGATTCTCTCCCGAACCCTTTCAGTCCAGCGAAAGAAAGAAAAATCTGCTTCCAAGCACAGCTAATGCATGTAAGCACATTTGCAGAAGAAAAAGAATTTCATGAATGAGCAGAAGACTGTTTTTTAATGGAATGTTTTAGAGGCTTGCTGTATAAAAAGTAAACAAAACTGATTCACTAACTGTTAATACTGTTTACCATGATGCAAGAGTGGGGCTTTTTTAATGTTCCAGAAGCCAGAGGAAAAGGGATACTGTGGTAGGGAAAAATGATACCTTCCGCGGCCTTTCAAAAACCATTGCTCAATTCCTCTTGAGCAAGGAAGCCATAGTAATGACTTTATTTTACCTACCGCAATTATGGTACACCTCGAAGTAATTCTCCATATTATCCCACTTTCCTCCTTCCACTCAAGTCCTGCTAAATAATCTCTGGAAACCATTAACTGAGAGTCCTGTTCCAATTTTTCTCTCCTCCCTCCCCTGCTGCCTCAGTCATGCTGGAGTCAGGACAAAGCAAACTTGTATTACATCACAGTGCAAACTCATTTTCTCTAAACCATTCTGCTGGTAGTTTACTGCTACTGGAACCCAGTGCTGTCAACAGTGTGGTCTTTGTTTGGTGGGTGTTGCTTTAAAAATAAAAAATAAAAAAAATTTTTTTCCACCCACACCCCCTTCTGCTTTTAAAATACAGGCGAGTAGTTGGAGGAACCTCCCCAGCCTGGCTCCCCACCCCCTCCACCTCCACCCCCCCTGCTGTGTAAACTAGACATTACCTTATACACAAATGAATCTACAACATTCCTCAGTCTAGCTGCCTCGCTGCAAAATTCCTGTGCTCCCCAGCAGCCACGGCAGCACACACTCCCCCTGGCTTCCCTCCTCTTTCCTCTTCCCCCACCCTCGCTCGCTCTCTCTCTCTCTCTCTCTTTTTTTTTTTTTTTAAATTTCCACTGCCTCACTGTGTTTTTGTGTAAATGATCTCACATGACTCAACAAATCCATCTGCCTGAAGCAGGCCAAGTCTGGAGCCCTCCCAGGAGGGAGGAGAAGAATTGCTTTGTGGAAAGGACCTGGAGCTCTGCCCTTTCTCTGGCTCGAATTACCCGCCTGTCAGGCCTGACGGATTTGGCTAAAAATAAAAGGAAGCGGGCCGTGAAAAGCAGATGAATGGGCTCAGCAGTTCCTTAGATAACACAGGCCTGCTGTTGCCCAAAGCTCCCCAAACAGAAACTTCAAATGCAGGCCCTGGGAGTGCAGTGATGTGGCTTCCAGGTGAAAGGGGGCTGTCAGACCCACTGGAGGGGTGGGGGGCATAGCCCGTGTTTTAGATTTCTGTTTCAGAACTTGTGTGTGTGTATGTGTATGTCTGAGAGAGAGAGAGAGAGAGAGAGATTCCTGTATGAAAGGGTCCTCAGAAAAACAGTAGAGTTCAGCGGAGCGAAGGCTTGGCTTGCAAAAAAAAAAAAAAAAAATGTTTCCACTACAAAATGACTCTTCTCCCTACCTCCCAACACCAGACATTTTAAGCCGCCCTATGATGTCACTTGTGCATTCCGAGCCAGCAAAGAGCTAAAAGTCCTTCTTGTAAGTGTATGCCCAGCGCCCGCCGTGGGTATTAAGCACTTAGGTTGGCAATGTAATGACACACTGTAACAATCTGTAATATGAAGCAGTCAGCGAAGCCCTGGCTCTGAAAGCTATTTCTCCCGACCATTAACCATATGTTTGGCTCCTCGGATAGCCAAGCGGGTGTTCCAGCTTACCATCTGGTTTCTATCCACACAAGCAACTGCAAAGCACAGACTATCTCCCTCTGGGGCGGCGTGTTTCTTTTTCTCTCTCTTTTCCGTTCTTCCCTTCCCTTTTCCTCCTCCCAGCCCCTCTGGTTCCCTCTGCTGAAGACGTCTCTGCCGTCTCCGCCGTTCATCACGTGCAAAGAAAACTTTACCTGACAGGGCGGGGGCAGGGCCATTAAGAATGCACAGCTGTACTGTAAACACGCCAGAGGGCCGGTTCCCATCCGCTGGGGCTGGAGACCGCGCGCTACCCCCTTCTTCATCTCCTGTTGAGTGCTGACACTGGATCCCGATTGTTAAAAATAGGTACATTCTTGACAGATCTAGGGGTTGTTTTGGTGCCCTTCACACTCACTTCATGTTCTCGGAGTGGGGCTTTAAAGCACTGCGCAGAGACACACACACACACACACACACACACACACACACACACACATTTTGCCTCTGCATTCAATCTGCATGACATCAGTCTCTCACAGATGACATACCGGCTGCAAATAACCAAGCTAACGAAAGGATTTTCTATTCCTTTTTACGCCCTGAAGGATTCCATCCCAATTGTGTGTGTGTGTGTTTCTTTCTTTTTCTTTTTCCTAAAGCGCCAGCCATTGAAACCCAATCGATAATTTGTGAAAACGTATGCTTGTTTACATCTGTGTTTTAATAG
Organism: Mustela putorius furo; assembly: GCF_011764305.1. Classification (NCBI taxonomy): domain Eukaryota; kingdom Metazoa; phylum Chordata; class Mammalia; order Carnivora; family Mustelidae; genus Mustela; species Mustela putorius. The sequence continues at coordinate 87,258 of NW_025421467.1, forward strand.
TATACACCAAGGACATAGAACATGCTATCAAGGGTTCACGAGATTTTCTTACCATGTTGCCAGAGTACTGATCCCAGATTTTCTTCTTTGCAAGATTTCAGGAACTTTGTAACTTTTAAAAAATGTATGAAAAGACCTTTGATAAACAGAAATTAGGTAATTTTTTCTCCTGTCCCCACAAGAATTATATTTGTATTACCGGCCTATTTTTATGGAATTAGGAAATTCAAGCGAATTCTTTCCCACACCTTAAAAAAAAAAAAAAGCACTGGTTTCTCACACAAGCACAAAAGGAACAAGATCATTAAAAAGTGATTAAGCAGAATGTCAGATTTTATCAACATGGCAGGGCTATGGAAGTTCTGTTATGGGAGAAGTGTTTATTGAGGCTAAAAAGTATGCCAGGGAGGCCACTACCCATGCAAACGTTTATACCCACTGCCCTGGTTAGTTCTCTTTCCATGATCTAAAATAGAGCCTTTGTGACTTAGCTATTTCTACCAATAAGGGACATTAAAATGCTGCCTGTAGGTTTTAGAGAAAGACAGAGAGCAGAAATTCTAATTTCAGACAACTTGGGAAACTGTCCACAGATGTTAGGTTCCATTAATTTGTTTTGGACCCTGGAATCATACAGTAAGAATAACATCGCATTACCTTTACTCACAACATCGTTAATAAAAGGAAAGAAAAATGAACACCTAAAAGCTTCAACATTTCTATAGTGTACCTGGCTCTTTAAGCACTTGTGGAGTCAACTTATTATAAGATATTTATGCTTTTCATCAATACTGGCGCCTAGGTGTTCCTCCCCCAGCCCAATTACAGTAGGATCCCAGGGGATGGGCCTGGGACTCAGTACTTTTGAAAGCTTCCTGATTGTATCTATCACGCAGCCAGAGTGGAGACGTCTTACACTACATGAACCCACATGATACCAGAAACTAGGAAACATTTGGGGTCGAAATGGAAATGAAATTTAGGATTAGAACACTGTCTTGCAATCATGTTTAGAAGTGGACTCTTCAACTGAAAAAAATCTTCTATGAAATCCCTGTACACAAAACAGTAAAAGTGTCATTGATACTGTCATTTTGTGCTCTCAGTCTGTACTCTCATCCATAGATTTCATAAATTCAAATATGTCATTTTTTGATTACTGTAAGTCGACCAGTGAGGATGAAGAGGCTATTTTATTGAACATAAAATTCTAAAATTGGGGTCATGGCAGAGAGGTCCAGGGCTGCCCACCTCAACATCCAGTTTTTTTCCATGGCCTGAGGTTCAGATGATCAAGGCTGGATATATGTAAAAAGAGCAGTGTGTGCAGCAGTAGGATTAAATTAATTCACACATTAATTTAATAAATGTCGATTAAATGTCTAGTACACACCAGACACTGCCCTCGCAGGTCATCACAGGAATGAGCTGCAGCCTTTTCCCTTGAGAAGCCTGGTTAAGAAGACACATCATGGCAGCACAGCAAAATAAGAATAATCCTAGAGGCACCAAGAGCCTGAGATGGGGAGAATTGGCTCATTCTTTCTGAGGAAACAGGCATAACTTCACCAGCATGGGACAATTAAATAAGGTCCTAAAAATATGAGTAAGATTTTTAGAACTAACAAAGAAAGGGAAGGACATTTCATTGAGGAAGAAGGAACAGAATATGAAAAGAAAAGAAAACAAAACCAAACCAAACCCACAAGTATAAATAGACTTAGTGAGATCTGAGAGTTATGAGAAATTCTGAGGAGGTCAGGAAGGGCTGGGGCACAAGGCTAAAGAGGTATCTGAGGCCAGGTTATAAGAAACTTGAAATGGGGCGCCTGGGTGGCTCAGTGGGTTAAGCCGCTGCCTTCGGCTCAGGTCATGATCTCAGGGTCCTGGGATCGAGGCCCGCATCGGGCTCTCTGCTCAGCAGGGAGCCTGCTTCCCTCTCTCTCTCTCTGCCTGCCTCTCCATCTACTTGTGATCTCTCTCTGTCAAATAAATAAATAAAATATTTAAAAAAAAAAAAAAAAAAAAAAAAAAAGAAACTTGAAATGCCAGGATACAGTTAAGACTAGCAATGACCAGCAGACATATAAGGTGAACCATACAGATCATTTCAATTTTTCCAATATCCACATTAAAAAAAATAACAAGAAATAGGAGAAATTAATTTTGGTAATACATGTTTAGACCAACTGATCTAAACTATAATCATTGCAACATGTAATCAATATAAAAATGGTTCAGGAGATATTTTACATTGTTTTCTCACTTTAAATAGGGTGTGGAGGGCACCTGGGTGGCTCAGTGGGTTAAAGCCTCTGCCTTCAGCTCAGGTCATAATCTCAGGGTCCTGGGATCAAGCCCTGCATCGGGCTCTCTGCTTGGTGGGGAGCCTGCTTCTCCCTCTGTGTCTCTGCCTGCCTCTCTGCCTACTTGTGATCTCTGTCTGTCAAATAAAATAAATAAATAAATCTTTAAAAAAAATCAAATAGGGTGTGTGTGTGTGTGTGTGTTTTAATCTATAACATCCCAATTTGGACTAGCCACATTTTAAGAGCTCAAAACCATGTGTGGCTAGTGGGTACTCTATTGGGGAGCACAGGTTTACCCCTCTTCTTACAGGCAGTGTAGGTCAAAGGACTTGCTGAGGACAACAATAGCGTGGAGAAGTAGATAGAAGACTAGGTCTGGGAGAGGACTATGCTTCCATAGTCTAAGCAAGGGGAGAGAAGGATGACACTTGAGATCAGTCATGGCATGACAGTAGGATAGCATGGAAGGGTCAGAGTCAAAAAAGATTTCTAGAATTCATAAGGGGCACTTGGGTGGCTCAGTTGGTCTGGTGTCGACTAGGGTCATGATCCTGGAGTCCTGGGATCAAGTCCCGTATCAGGCTCTTTGCTCAGTGGGGAGCCTGCTTCTCCCTCTGCCTGCCTCTTTCTCTCTGACAAGTAAATACATAAAATTTAAAAAAAAAAAAAAAAGAATTCATAAAACTACAAATGACTGTACATGATAGATAAAGAAGGAAAATCATGGACCTGTCAAATAGATTTTTTACTGTTAAATTTGGGCATAGTATAAAGTTACCAATTGTGTATTTAAGATGAGATTGTGTTGTTCCTTTCAAGCGTGCTTCTTTCTGCTGTGAAATGCAGTGTTGTTTAATAAACGTGTGCCGAGCACCCACCATGTCTTAGGAAACTCCAGCAACTGACATGAATGAGACACAATTCTTCCTTTCACGGGGCTCAGATAAATTATGGGAAATAGAAAACAACCTACAGGGAAGTGCTAAGTGTATTATTAGAAGGATGTTCAAGGAGGTCTACAAAACGTTCCATAAAGTATATCTTGTAACTGTTTCTTATGGTACATTTAGTGTGGGGCTTTCAGATTGTAGTAGGCTTATTAACTAACCTAATTTTTTTTTTTTTTTTATTCAAAAGAACAGTTCACCATTTTACCAATCCCAGCTCATAACAACCACCAGTCTGTTCTCTGTACATCTCAGGAGTTTATATGTTTTTTAAGATTCCTCATATGAGAGAGATCACTTGGTATTTTTCTTTGCCTGACTAAGTTTGTTGTGCCCAAATTCTGAGACCCCCCAAAGACGACCACCAGAGTCCAGAGTCAAAGCCAAACAGCAAGGGTCGTTTATTACGAGTTCGAACCCGGACCTCCGCGCACTCGTTGCCGGTGACGCTAAGAGGTCCTGAGCTCAGGATCACAGCACTTTTTATACACTATTTTTGGGGAGGCAGGGACTTAGCATACATCATAATATCTTGTAACAAATCACTACATACCGCGGGAAAATCAAACAGCAACTCTATAATATGACTGGCGCGCTACAAAGAGGGAAAAGGCTGGGAACAGATTATTGGTTAGGTCAAAGGGCTGTCATTCTTCAAACTGCTTGGTTGGCACCACTAGGGTATGTGTCACCTCAGGATTGGCCGGGGTCTCCCTGTCAAGCTGCGGGGTGCCAGATGATTATTATCTCCTGTACCCAAAGCTGGGTGGGGGGTCCGGGAGCAGTCACTTTGTCCCATCCAATTCTGGGTGGGGGTTTCTCTGGTGCCAGATGGCTGTTATCTCTCGGCCCAGAGCCGGGTGGGGGTCCGGGAGTGGCCACTCTGCTAGGTTCCATTCTGGGCGGGGGTTGTGTGGTTACAGTGTGTCTATAGAAAGTCTGCTGGTATTTTTCCCATCTCTTCATGGGTTAGCAAGTGAAGGTATAGAAGCAGAAATAGCGGTTATGGATATAATTTAGGCATCTCAAGTTCACCTAGCATAATGACCTTAAGGTCCACCCATGTTATTGCAAAATATGGCTGAATAATATTCCACTGGAATATATTTCATATGCATATGTATAAGTAATGATTTCTTTATCCATTCATCCAACAGTAGCCACTTAGGTTGTTTTCATATCTTGGCTATGATAAATAATGCTGCAATGAACATGGTGGTACATATATCTTTCCAAATTCATATTTTTGTTTTCTTCAGATAAATACCCAGAAGTGGAATTGCCAGTTGATCAAGTAGTTCTATTTTTAATTTTCTGAGGAATCTCCATATGGTTTTCCACAGTGGTTGCACCGATTTATATCTCTATCCACAGTATCCAAGTGTTCCCTTTTCTCCACATCCTTTCAACACTTGTTATTTCTTATCTTTTTGATAACAACCATTCTAAGAGGTATGAGGTCACATCTCATGGTAGTTTTGATTTCCATTTCCCTGATAATTAATGATGTTGAACATCTTTTCATGTACCTATTGGCTATCTGTATGTCTTCTTTGGAAAAATGTCTCCATATTTTCTGCCCATTTTTTAAAAAGATTATTTATTTATTTATTTATTTATTTGACAGACAGAGATCACAAGTAGGCAGAGAGGCAGGCAGAGAGAGGAGGAAGCAGGCTTCCCACCAAGCAGAGAGAGAGTCCGATGCAGGGCTCAATCCCAGGACCCTGGGATCATGACCTGAGTCGAAGGCAGAGGCTTTAACCCACTGAGCCACCCAGGTGCCCCTATTTCTGCCCATTTTTAAAATCAGATTTTTTTTGTTTGTGTTCGTGTGTCCGTGTGTGTGTGTTGCTATTAAATTGCATGAGTTCTTTATACATCTCTTTATATATCTTGACTATTAGCTCCTTATCAGATATAAGATTTACAAATTATTTTCTGTCTTTCAGTAGGTTGCCTTTACATTTTGTTGGTGACTTCTTTTGCTGTACCAAAGCTTTTTAGTTTGATACAGCTCCACTTATTTATTTTTGCTTTTGTTGCCTTTGCTTTTACTGTGAGATTCAAAAAAATCATCATCAAGACCAATGTCAAGGAGCTTACTGTCTATGTTTCTTCTAGGGGTTTTATGGTTTCGGGTCTTTCATTTACACCTTTAATCCTTTTTTTTTTTTTTTAAGATTATTATTTATTTGACAGACAGATCACAAGTAGGCAGAGAGGCAGGCAGAGAGAGAGAGAGGAGGAGTCAGGCTCCCTGCCGAGCAGAGAGCCTCATGTGAGGCTCATCCCAGGACCCTGGGATCATGACCTGAGCCGAAGGCAGAGGCTTTAACCACTGAGCCACCCAGGCGCCCCACCTTTAATCCTTTTCAAGTTAATTTTTGTGTATGGTGTAAGATAGGAGTCCAGTTTTATTCTTTTGCATGCAGCTTTCCAATTTTCCCAACATCATTTATTGAAGAGACTATCCTCTCTCCATTGTAGATCAATGGACCAAATATACATGGTCAATTTCTGGCCTTTCTAGTCTGCTTTACCGATCTGTCTGTATTTATTCCAAGACCATACTGTTTTAATTACTATAGCTTTGGTTTTTTTTTTTTTTTAAAGTTTTACTTGTCTCTCTCTCTCTCTCTCTTTTTTTAAAGACTTTATTTATTTATTTGACAGACAGAGATCACAAGTAGGCAGAAAGGCAGGCAGAGAGAAAAGGGGAAGCAGTCTCCCTACTGAGCAGAGAGCCCGATGTGAGGCTTGATCCCAGGACCCTGAGATCTTGACCTGAGCCGAAGGCAGAGGCTTTAATCCACTGAGCCACCCAGGGGTCCCAATTACTATAGCTTTGTAACAGAGTTTGGAATAAGGAAGCAGGATGCCTCTAAGCTTTGTTTTTTCAGGGTCTTTTGTGGTTCCAAACAAATTTTAGGATTATTTGTTCTATTTTTGTGAAAAATATCACTGCAATTTTGATAGGAGTTATACTGAATCTGTATATTGTTTTTTGATAGATTGTTTAAGGTTTTTTAAATATATAATACCATGTCATCTGCAAATAATGACAGTTTTACTTCTTCCTTTCCAATTTGGATGCCTCTTTTCTTTTCTTTTTTCTTGCCTGACTGCTCTGGCTAAGACTTCCAATACTATATTCTTAAATGTAAATGAACTGAATTATCCAGTCAAAAGACAAAGGGTGGCTGAATGACTAACAAAACAAGATGTGGCTATATGTTGCCTACAAGAGACCTTCTTTAGATGTAAGGATACACAGAGACTGAAAATGAAGGGCTGGGAAAAGACATTTCATAGAAATGGAAACCAAAAGAAAACAGCTACAAAAGTGGCTGTAGTTATATCAGATAAAATAGCCTTTAAATCAAGGGCTGTAATAACACCCAAAAAAGGTGTTACTTAAGTGCTCAATCCAACACGAAAATATAACATTTGTAAATATTGATGCATCCAACATAGAAACAACTAAATACATGAAGCAAATATTAAGAGGCCTAAGGGGAGATATATAATGACAGTAGGGAGACGTCAATGCCTCACTTATATTGGTAGATAGATCATCCAGACAGAAAATCAGTAAAGAAACATTGACCTCAAATGACATGTTAGATCAGATGGACTTAGCAGTTATTTACAGAACATTCCATCTCAAAGCAAAAGAACACACATTCTTCTCAAGTTGATATGGAACATTTTCCGAGACAGATCATATGTTAGCCACAAATAAACTTAAGAGAACTGAAATCATATCAAGCAACTTTTCCAACCACAAAGGTATGAAACTAGAAATTAATTACATGAATAAAATTGGAAAGTTCACATATAGGTGGAGATGAAAACCAATGGGTCTCTTCAAAATCAAAAGAAAATGTAAAAATACCTTCAGACAAATGAAAATGGAAATGTGCCATACCAAAATTTATGGAATGCAGCAAAAGCATTCAGCAAAGCATGCAGCAAAAGTTCCATGAGTGACATTCACAGTGATAAATGCCTACCTCAAGAAATAATAAACATTTCAAATAAACAACCCAACATTATACCTCAAGAAAATAGAAAAAGAATAAATGAAGCCCAAAGTTAGGTAGAAGAAACAAATAGCAAAGATTAGAGCAGAAATAAATAGATGAAATAGACACGAAAAAGACAACAGAAAAAATAAATGTCACTAAGAGCTGGTTTTCTCAAAAGATAGACAAAATTGGCAAACCTTTAGCCAAACTCACCAAAGAGAAAAAGAGAGAGAGAGTGAGAGTGAGAGAAAGTGCATGCATACATACACAAACACACACACACACACTCAAAAAAAAAAAAAAAACCCAGAAATGAAAGAAGAAATGTTACAACTGATAACACAGAAATACAAAGAATCACGAGTCTACATTGAACAATTTTAACCAAGTTGGACAACCTAGAAGACAAGGATGAATTCCAAGAAACATACCACCTACTAAGATTGAATCGTGATGATATAGAAAATCAGTAATCAAAAACCTCCCAAAAAACAAGAGTCTGGGACCAGAAAGTTTCACTGGTGAATTCTACCAAACATTCCAATAAGAATTAATACAGATCCTGATGTTCACAGGGAACTGCAGGTATCACCCACTGTCTGAATCTCTGCTCTATAAACTCAGGGACCAAACAGATGCAGACAAATTTTCAGATAAATGTTTTGCGATCTGCTACTTTTATTACTTGTACATGAAACTTAGAACAAAATTAACACAAATAACACTGTATCCTTTTTTATGGGAACTTGCAGTGGGGAATTTCTGTATCCATATTCTGGAAATGAATGAATTGGAACAGCAAGGGACAGTTATACTGGAAATGATAAGTTTTTAGCAATTCATTTTGTAATCTCCCAATATGCCTCAAACTAACCCAAAAGCTTGAAAAAAAATGTAGTAGTTAAGATTTTTTTTCTTCCATATTTTAACAGTAAAGATAATCTGACAACTACTTGATTTAACAATCAGTCAAGGAGCATGGAAAATGTAGAGTGGGTATGCAGAACCCTAAAACAGAATATATATCAAGTGATGTGTGCTTGGTTTACTTTTTATATAACTGGCTGTTAATCCATGCAGAAACCTACACCCAACAGAGACCCCAAGCTCTACCCAGTGAGGAACTGAGTATGCTAAATATGTTTAACAAGAGGAATTTGCTTGTTCAATTCACAATCAGGTTGGAATCTGAAAAATACTGGTATTGAACGTCCTTATAAGAAGTTCTAATATATAAGCCCAAACAGCAGAAAACACTTAATTTCAAGGTTAACCTGATAGTCTAGTTCAATGCATTGGTGGTCCCAATGTGTTAAAATTTCATATGCAACATGTTTAAGTATGCACGTGTTTTTATTATGAATATACAAAATTGTTTAAAATATATTAAAAGGGAAATGCAAATTAAATATTTGCAGAGAACCTCAAGAAGGAAGTAAGAAAACTTCTGCAGACGAGAGTTTTTGAAGACTACTATCTTACGACCCTTGAGGTTAGGAGGTAAATCTAAGAGCAACAACTTGGAGCACCTACTATTTAAGGATCATTGGGACATTCCTAAACTTTAGCCAAGAGCAGATACTATTCCTCATGATCCTAAAAGTAGTAAAGCTGAGGAGCAATCCTAACGAAACTGTTTTAAGTTTCTCTAGTGAGTTTGAATTAAAGCAACTGGGACCCAAATCTAAGAAACATCATTCACTTCTCAATGTTGTTCATTCACCGATTCTCTAATCAATATTCACTGAGCACCTACTATGTGCCAGGTGTTTTTCTCAACTTTGAGATACAGCAATGGAGAAAATAGATAAAACCCCTACCTTTATGGAATTTAGAGTTTAGTCGCGGGGGGGGTGGGGAGCAGGGTGGGGAGACAAACTTTATTTATTTATTTAAGATTTTATTTACTTGACAGAGACAGCAAGAGAGGGAACACAAGCAAGGGGAGTGGGAGAGGGAAAAGCAGGCTCTCCACTGAGCAGGGAGCCCAATGTGGGGCTTGATCCCAGGACCCTGGGATCACGACCTGAGCCTAAGGCACATGCTTAACCGCTTAACAAACTAAGCCACCAGGCGCTCCAGGAGATAGACCTTAAAGACAAATAAAAAAACATAATAAATAAATTATTTTTGTTATAAAGTAACAGGTACAATAAAAAAAATGGAAATGGAATGGAGGAGAAAGGCTGCAATTTTAAATAGGATGGGTCAGGAGAAATGAGGAGGTGAAAGCAGATCAATGACTTGAAGAAGGTGACAGGTAAACCCAAGAGATGGGTTGGAGAAGTGGGTCTCAAAGTAGGGTTCCAGAACTATCAGCATCTTCTGAAAACTTGTCACTGGTTCAGAACCGTAGGGAGGGGCAGGCAACAGTCCATCTGAACCAGCTCTGCAGGGGATTCTGATGTACACTAAGTCTGAGGACCATGGCCCTAGAACAGAAGCAGGTCTGGGACATTCTACAGAAAGAGGGGTGAGATCAGGGTCTGGTCACGAGGGTCAGGAGGACACGGGCAGGGGTGAGGAAGGCAGCCAGACCATGGACAACTTTCAGGCCACAGTGAGACCTTCACTCCAAGTGAAATGGGGAGCCTTGGGAGGGTTTTGGGTTGAGGAGCCACATGGCTTGGTTTATATTTTAAAAGGTTCACATTGGTTGTTGTGTTGAGTACAAACACTACATTACTTGCCTCAGGAGAAAACTCCTTACTTCTTCTTCTTCTTCTTTTTTTTTTTTTTAAAGTATCATGACCCTGAGATCAAGACCCCAGTGGAGATTAAGAGTCAGACACTTAGGGGCACCTGGGTGGCTCAGTCATTAGCTGTCTGCTTTCAGCTCAGGTCATGATCCCAGGGTCCTGGGATGGAGCCCCGCATTGGGCTTCGTGCTTGGTGGGAAGCCTGCTTCTCCCTCTTCCGCTCTGCCTGCTTGTGTTCCCTCTCTCTCTCTCTCTGTCAGTTAAATAAATAAAAAAGACTTTATAGAAAAAAAAAAGACTCAGACACTTAACCAACTGAGCCACCTGGGCACCCTAAGACTTCCTAACTTCTACATCTCTTTGGGATGTGGTGCGTGGCTATATGTTGAAATATGGTCCCTAACAGTGGAACGCTCCCATTTGTAGTGTTTGCTGATGTCCGTGGTATAAATACTCCCACCACAGCTGATTTCAAGCTGCCAACATGACTCATGGAAACAGGAGCTGTGAAGGGATGTGTGCAATCTACGCCCAGCACTGACTGTAGGTCCCACAGGCTCCGCTACCAAGGAGAACACTTAAAAATGATGGGGAATTGTGTAAATCTGACTGAAAATGTTAATACTACTTCAGATGTAAATGTAGGTGTTCTGCCAGCGAATTACTGTTAAGCAAATGCAGATCCCAATTCCTCAGAAGTTAGCATTAAGACAATATATAAACTTCATTTTAAAAAAGAACCTCTCTAACATTAAGCCCCAACTTCCTTTACTCAATGAATCTATTTACGTTTTAGCGAAGTCTATTCTACTATTGCTTTTTTCCTCCTACTATAATTAATAGTTTGGACACACACACACACCCTCCCCCCCGCAAAGCATGCACTGACTGCGATTTGCCGTGGAGAATACGCAGGGCTGCGATTCTAAGAGCTCACATAAATCCGGGGCAGGGCATCAAGGAGTATGCATTACATGAACAAAAGTTTGCTTTTATCTGAAGATGAAGTGAAATTTCAAGTTGATTTGCCATGAAGAAACTTCCCTTAGCCTAAAAGAATGGCCTTATTTCTGTCAATCAGGGCAGACTGCATATTTTAAAAGTATGGCACCGTCTATGAAGAAAAAGTCATTCTGCGATATACTCTTGATAAACAAATATGTTTGCTACTATTCAGAATATAACTTGCCTCGCGCCCTCCAGTCCGCATCAGCCCTCAGGCACATCCCACCCACACTCAGACCCCAGCCGGCCAGATCAGCAAATGTGCATGAACTCGTATTCCCATAAAACAATGAAGTCTTTCAGGCCTTACCATCTTGTGAAGAAACAGGCTGAAACGTCATGGGAAAAATTAGGAAATCTCGGAGGAAAACAGCTCACAAAATGAGGGGTGGAACCACTTGCTCACATGTTCTAATTCCTGAACAAAGGCAAACAACCGTGACAGCCCCCCGCCTGCTCTGACCCCTCCATTTCAAAAGAGAGGCGTCCTAACCTCCTTTTCTTCTCGTGGGGATTACAGGGCAAGACACAGACGTCGGAATGAGAAAATTTTAAACCCAAAGGAGCAAAGTTAATTTTAAAAGCTTTACCCTCAAGAGAAGTGTAAAAACCAACCCAAACGACCAGTCTCGTTTGGCGGTCCATAATACCAGCATAATTACAGACCAAATGGACTTCCACCACTGCACAAAGAAAAACAGAACACCTTCTCATATAGATAGGTTTTAGGTCTTCCTAAGTCTTCTTGCAACTTAATTTCACACAACTAGTTCCCCCGCAGCAATCCTTCCTTATTACCTGCCCTACCTAGTTTACACCTTCACACCTGCCTCGCTAGCCAGCCCAGGGGTGACCAGTGCCCCATCCTCTAGCTCCTAGCTGCTGCTGCAAGATATCTGGCTTGCAAACTGCCCGTCTCTCTGACCCACCGAACAACATCTCTCATCTTAGAAATCTCAGTTTAAGACTTCGTATATACTGCACAACGAATTGAGAGTAAGTACATTTGCAAACTTGTCAACAAATTTACCCTTCTACTTTAACATGCTTTTATATCCCTACTATATTTTCCAATTGGTTAAACTAATCAAACTTTTCTAAGCTCTCTGAGGACATGCGGTCTGAGTCAGTCCCTGCTCTATGTGATCTCCCAACTTTTTGCTATATGTACGGTTCTATCAACTGTGATAGACAGGGCGTGTCTGCTATAGTCCGTCTGTAGATATTCTGACCCTTAACTGTTTGGGGAAAAGACCCATAAGGGACTTCTTGTTATAAAGCATTACGTGGAAGATGTGTTTATTTTGCTCCTGGAAGAAAAAGGCAACATGTATTGAAATCATAAACTGTTTTAAAAGGTAAAACAATTTAAATTTTTAAATTTTACCTTTTAAAACAACTTATAAAGAGGCAAAGAGACATGCCACACAGTGAAGAGAAGAGTCCAGTGAGGCTGAGAACCTGGCAAAGATAATCTCACAGACAGGTCACCAGTGTCACTCCGAGCTCCTAAGCAGAACACCACCCCATGGGGAGAAACCATTATTTGACATTGCAGTAGAATTCCCGGTCAGGTAGCAGGCTGAGTGGAATTTACTGCAGACTGAAAATGCTAGCTAAAATGCAGAAGGAGATGGTGGTGAGTCACTGTTGGAGAGATGAAAAAGTTGAGTTCAGCCCATAGAGGAGATGCCACAGTTAACACGCTTGTGAACGTAAGTCTGACCAACTCTGAAACCAGTGGTTCAAACTTGGCTGCATATCAGAATCACCTGCAGAACTTTTGAAACTCCCACTGTGCAGGTCACATCCCATATCAATAGAATCAGAATGTCTGGGGTGGGAGCCAGGCATCCATATGGAATTCCCACGTGATTCCAATATGCGTCAAGGTTTTGGAACCACTGTCCAAGTCTCTGCTGGTGAAGGCTTTGCTCAATGAGGAAAAGAGCACACTAACTTACGTGAAAGGTGGTAATGGCAATGAGTCAAAGTAAACTTTGAGACTGTTAAGTGGGAAATCATGACTCTGATTCAAATAAGAAGGCACAGTCTTTAGAAGACCCTCGATGAACTTGTGGCCTTGGGTTTTAGACTAGGAAAGGGACACTGGGCCTGATGGTGGGTAAGAGCCATTGACAACACTAATAACTAGAATGTAGACCATTGTGCTGTCAAGGTATTTGGCTTTACAGTAAGCAGCCTCAATGCAAGGCCTAGGCCAGCCACCTGCTGGCTGTGGGGCTATAGGCCACTGCCCAACCCAATAACCCTAGTGTTGTACCTGAGGTTAAGTTATCTACTCTGGCTGCTTATTAGCCGAATGCAGCTGCAACCCCAGACATTTGACTGGTTTGCAGAGGAACCACAGGATCCATATATTTTAACCCCCCCCCCCAGGTGATTGTTATGTCATAGGAATATGGAAAACCACCAGCAGAAAGTTTATGAGAAAGGAGTCTGAGGCCATACAATTGGACTCAAATCCCTGCTCTACCAGTTACTAGCTAAGGCTCAGTTTCCTTATCGGCAAAAACGAAGCTGATGGGTAAGACATCTGTCGTGGGGCTTACTGATGATCCATTAATCGACCTCTCTGGATCACTGGGAGTATCTGGCATAACAGCCGGTACATAACAAATGCTCAGTTTTATACGTATCACATAATACATGTACATGTATGCTTGTTTGTCATAAGCATTAAACATACGACGTATATAAATTGCACAGCACTGTCTCCATGCTGAAACACTTAGTAGGTACTAGCTAAGCTGATGCTGATGGTGGTGCTGATGGTGGTGGTCATGGGACAACTGTGGAACTGGCAGAGAGGAAGATTTCATCCTCTCCCCATTGCATGACAGAAAGCCACAATTATAAGACCTAAAAAATTATGATGATGGGGAAGAATCCTTTTGCTCTGTCTTAATCATTAGGAGGTCCCACTAGTCATGAGAGGTTGTTCTACTGCAAAGTAATGGTGGAAATATGGGGTTAATGGCAGAGAAGAGAGATAGCCTTCACCACATGATGATAAACAGCAGAACTTGACAGACTGGGGACAATCAACACCTTCCCTTCCTAAGGGAACCCGGAGCTGACATGTGTTCCGTCCCAGATCACACTGTTAGTGGCAGAACTGGGATCAGACTCTAATTTCCAGGTTCCCTCCATTGATCATCTCTGGTGAGGAACCTGTCTGGGAGGTACATCATCATAGAGGAGACACGGTCCATGCAATCAGAGCCAACATGAGAGGAGGAATGTGTTGCCCTGTTTTCCAACTGCTTCCTTCCTTACTCTGCCCAATTCCCTTCCCTGGTCCAAATTCCACACCCTGCAGGCCATTTCCTGCTGAGATGGAGGATATGGAACACTAGAAAGCAGCCGTGGTTTACTTAGTGGCCAAACTGTTTTCTTGGGGATGTTCAGCTCCAGTTTTAAAGCATGAGACAATTGTAAAAAGGGTTTAATTTCCCCAATTTTAATATGCATATAACTGTTCAGGGGGGTGCATTTATTAAGGGATACTTGCCTGTTTTTTTAATCCACCAACCTAGGACAGGAAATCCTGTCTTTCAGCTGCTGAGTCTCAGACCACTCCGTCTGAATATTCTCACTGACAAATGTGACCTTGTCTAGGTCCTGGAAGAATTTAAGCATTCCCTCAATGTCATTTTTATTTGACCTTAGCAACATGACCAAACTGCAAATTCAATACCGTTTAGTAAAGGTACAACATTCACATCCTGTCACCAATCCCCCCTCCAATTCCAATCCTGTGACCCTGGGCTAGAACCTAATCCAAAAGATTAGAAAGCAACATCCTGATGAGTTGTCATGGCAACCCCTAGATGTCAGATATCCCATGTCCCAGGGCTGTAAATTCTCATTTTTAGTCGATTCATATCCTATTTTTTCATGTATAACAACCAACTAAAATGAAATTTGGTATGTCAGCTGCCAAGCATAATAAGGGATGTCATTTGCTATTATAGCCAATAATAAAAGATTTCTAGTTGCTTCTGTTTTCAAAGGTACAGCAAATCACTGGGTATTCTAAGTCCATTGGACTGGTCCTCAAAGAGAGGCTATTTAGCCAGGCTTCCTCTACTTTTACTTAATTAGTCAATATTTAAGAGAGCCTTGGGAATGAAAAGAACTCTAGTGAAAGCTATGCATTATTATTTTCTGAACAGGAGGAAACACTGATTTTCAAACTTTCAATAGACACTGTATATTTGACTCCAAAGACACACACACACACATCCTGTGATCTAAGCCTTTCAAGCACGTCAATATAAAACAAGGATGACTTGCAAGACTTTCAATTCCTTATAACTGGAGAAAAAAGAAATCCAGGTAATTCAAACATCTTGTTTTAATCAACAGTTTTGTTATGGGCTGGATTGTGTTTTCCCCAAATTCGTATTTTGAAATCCTAACCCTCAGTACTTCAGAATATTTCTGTATTTGGAAACAGAGACTTTAAAGAGGTATTTAAGTTAAATACCTCTTAAAAAAGGTATTTTAAAGAGGTATTTCAAGTTAAATGAGGTCACTAGGGTGGGCCCTTATCCAATATGAGGAGTACTCTTTTTTTTTTTTTTAAGATCTTTTTATTTATTTATTTGACAGAGAGAGACATAGTGAGAGAGGAAACACAAGCAAGGGGAGTGGGAAAGGGAGAAGCAGGCTCCCGCTGAGCAGGGAGCCTGATGAGGGCTTGATCCCAGAACCTTGGGATGATGACCTAAGCCAAAGGCAGATGCTTAATGACTGAACCACCCAGGCACTCCAATATGATGAGTATTCTTATAAAAGGAGATTAGGGGCACCTGGGTGGCTTAGTCAGCTGAGTGTCCCACTCTTGGCTTCAGCTCAGGTCATAATTTCAGGGTCATGGGATTGAGCCCCACATGGGGCTCTGCACTCAGTAGGGAGTCTGCTGGAGATTCTCCCTCTCCCTTTCCCCCTGCCCCTTCCTTCCCCCCCACACTCTCTCTCTTTCTCAAATAAATAAATAAGTCTTTACAAAAATATTTTAAAGAAGAGGAGATTAGCATACAGACACACCCAGAGGGAAGATCAGGTGATTTTCAGCCATCAACAAACCAAAGAGTGAGGCTCTCGGAAGAAACCTTACTGACCCCTTGATCAAGCAAGGGCTTCCAGCCACCAAGACTGGTTGAAAAAATAAATTTTTGTTGTTTAAGCCACACTGTCTGTGGTACTTTGTCACGGCAGCCCAGACAAACAAATTCAAGTTCCACCCATTTCACATTCCATATCAGTTTCCCAGAAGTGCCCTCCATCTTGGGTACAATGGAAGTCCAACTTTCCTCTGCAGGTGTCTTTGCCTGTCGGCCCTCACCTTGTGGCCCAGGTGGGTCTCCCTAAGCATACACCGGGCAGGCTGAACTCGAAGACGTCAGGAGCTCTATTAGTAAGCTGACTCACGGAGATCTCTCCTGAAATTCCCATTAGCTAAAAAAGCATTAATGTCACCTCTGTAAAAGGCAAAACTGATCACCAGTGTTGTGTTTATCTTTATTTTTCCCTTTATTTTTCTCTGTTAAATGCTTACCATTTATCAGAATGCTAACAAGAAATGTCCAGGAGATGAACAGTAGGGTGAGAAGGAAAGAGAAAGGAAGACACAGATAATCCATCCACCAGATTTTCAGTCCTGAAATAATCCAGAAGTAGACACAGGATAAATCACACCATGTGGGGTTTTTTAATTCTAAAAATAAGCAGAATGTAGAGAAGTATACAGAAGGCTGCATGTCAAGAGCTATAAAGTAACATCAACCTCCACCTGTGTAGAGTCGCAAATAATTTTTCTGCTAAAATTCCAGAACTTTTCTCATTTGGGGTTTTAAAAATGAATTTCCACTACATTCCTTTTTCCATCATCACAATAGCTGCCAGAAAGTTCAAAGCCATATTTATGGCCCATTTCTAGCAAGTCTAGAAATGGTTTTCTTGGGATCTTTTAATTTCTAGCCTCATTTTCCTACTTTTTGTGATCAGCTTTAATAGCATGTATCTTTGGAGTCAAATGTATTTTTTTCTTTTTTGCCATAATGCGGGGTATTATTAAATAGATAGCCTTCATTAAGCTTCAAATATTTGTGGATGCCTTTCTTCCAGAGCATCTCTTTGATCTGTGAGATGGGAGATTTCACGCTTAAAAGAAAATTTGTTTCAGTTCACGGAGAAGTTTAAACAACATCAATTTCTCATACTTGTTTTAATCACAGTATGATAAGCTAAAATAGAGAAGAGAGCTAGTCTAGGAAGCTGGACCATGAGAGGTGAGGAGCCAACATTTTTTGGGAGAGGGGGAGAAGTGAGAGGGGGGAGACTCTTAGTACTGGCCAGCGCCCAGAAGACACATGAATTCCCTGTGCTGGAGTATTTATTGGGTCACCATCCAATCCTTTTTTCCATGTGAGATAGTCATCACAAGAGATACACACCAAAGCCTGTTCTGGGGGCACATCTCCATCCAGCCTAGTTCGACGCATCCTGTCTGCTTCTACTCAGGCTGCTAGCCCTGCTCCATCCCCAACGAAACCCACGTGACTGTTTATAGTGCAAGCTGGAATTATATAGGTCTTAGTTTGAATTTTGTATCTTTAACTGGCCGCGTGATCCTAGACAAGATTTTAAGCTGAGTCTCAGGTGCCTCATCTGAAAATTGGGGTAATAAAGAAAGTACCTCTTGAGCTTTAAATTCAATGTAG
The DNA here is from genome assembly GCF_011764305.1 of Mustela putorius furo. Classification (NCBI taxonomy): domain Eukaryota; kingdom Metazoa; phylum Chordata; class Mammalia; order Carnivora; family Mustelidae; genus Mustela; species Mustela putorius. The sequence goes on from NW_025421467.1 coordinate 105,001, forward strand.
GGATTGAATTTAATAACACACATAGGGTCCTAAGTAAAATGTCTGGCACCCCACAGTCAACACTCACTATATATCAGCTATTATTATTATCATCATCATTAGGCTAATGTGAGAAATTCCCCAGGACGATTTCATTTCTGCATGATCAGAGACAGTGCCAGCCACAGCCTTGTGGGCCAGCCAAGAGGTGCCACAGCTGAGCGGAAGGAGCGAGGACTGACCAGTCATCTGGTTTGGGATTCTACCTTACTTCACACACAGCATTTATGTATTCAGAAACTGAGTGTTTAAAGGGCCCAATTTAGAATCTTCCCGTTAGTCTGAAGGGTCTGTCTTCTTTGGGCTTTTGCTAGCAGAGCAGAAGAACGAGAACGTTCCCTGTACTCCTTATCACTACTTTCATCAGTGATGCCAATGTCTGCACCAGGGTCTTCTGGGTTGGGTGGACTGCGGAGCTGGTGAGGTAGGCACATTTCCTGGAAATACAGGCAGCAATTTCCTGTGGCTTCCTCTGTTTTTGATGTAGAGATGAACACACTTAGAAAATAAGCACATCAAGGATCAGAGCTTCAGTCAGTCGTGTTGCAAATGCTGAAAATACTGTTATTTCCTTCTAAACAGGTTCAGAAGAGCAAAGTACAGGCTGTCTTCCAAAGGGCATTCTCCCTACTAAGGATCTGTACAGTGGGATTGTGAAGGGACAGGGAGAACACAGCTAACCTTCCACGCCTGTACGACATCTATGACCTGCTCCTAGAGTTGAAGAACATTTCCATGAACTGAGACCCAAGTGAGCAAGAACCAGATTTTCCATGAAGGCCCATGTTTTGCATAAACCTTAGCCTGAAAAAGCTCTGGTCTGGTCACAGGGCTTCAGTAAAGATTTCTCTAGAATTGGGGGCCTGGTCAGAAAAAGTTCACTCTCTGAAGTGGAAAGTAGTGAAATTATTAGTGAATTTAACTGTTTACATAACTATCCCAAAATAACCACTTAAGATTAAATAAAGCAATGCATACTATATTTGGAAAAGAGCCAGATTCATAGAAGGTGACCACAACGTGTACTTAGAACCGAAATAAAGCAAAGAAAGACACTTCTTGGTCAATGACACCAATAGGCTGCTTAAGAAGTGGCCGAAGGATGGGCAGTCAGCATCGGGTTCAGACCAGTCAAGGACGACATGGAATGGTTCCGGAGGGAGGCAGCTGAGTTCCAAATTCCGCCTTTGGCCTTCACTGGCTGAGTGCCCTTGCCTAAGTCACTTAACCTCTCTAAACTTCTGATTTCTCATGTGACTTCTGTTTGTCCAGCACTGGAGGAGCTGCTTTTCCACTACCACTGGAGAGCCCAGCACGGTAACAAGTCACACAACCCTAAGATAGCTCAGTTCATAATTAAGTATTTTTTTGCTTCAGTTAGCCTGTTGCTTGAATCCAAAAAGTCTTGGTTAATATACCCCATGGGCAAGAATTGCAATGAGAATTACATTTTTTTTGAAGATTTATTTATTTTAGAGAGAAAGAGAGCGTGCACAGTGAGAATTCAGTTTTAAGTGATATAATTCAGCAAACACAAGAAACGCTGGTTGTCTGCCTATAGAAAGGTGGATAAGCATAAATGCTGGAGTCCGACAGCACGAGTTCAAAATGCAGCTCCCTTCCCATGATCCCTCCAGATGAATGGCTTAACGCCTTTGTTCTCAGTTACGTTGTCTGTAAAAACAAGCTAATCATAGTAACTACATCACCAGGTTGTGAGGATTGAGCCCATGTAGAGAAATCACTTAGAACAGGTCCTGACACACGTAAACATTCAGCATATGGGAACTCTTATTATTATTAAAGATAGAGCTGTTCTGATTGCTGCTGAAGACTGTGTGAAAGTCACTGATCTAGCGAGAAATATCCTTCATTAAGAAAAGAATCATTCTTCTCAATAATCTAGCTTGATAGAAAATCCCTTAAGGACAATTAGAAAGAATACAATTACTCATGTTCGAACTTAGTAAGCTCTAATATTTGGCCCCGTGAGTGGACTTACTGACCAAGAGGACATGGCCTGAACAAATGAGCCACGTCCGTCGTGCTGCCTGATTTCCCTCTTCCTTGGTGTCACAGATGGCAAGAACATCTCGGTTCTGAATGAACCTGCCATAAATTTAATGATGACTCGATTCTTGTGAGTCACGTCTCTCTAGGAAAACGAATAGAACTGATTTTGGTCCCATGCAATCTCCCATGGCTATGTCCTTACAAAACCTACCCTAAATGACCAGCCAGCCTCACGCCTGTTGAAATCTGTATTAACTTCAACTGGAGCCTACTTAATGTACCAATTAAATGCAGCGTCTCCTTCACCCCTGCTTCTTGTGTGATGTAATCACTCACTCACTCATTCATCCACATGATAAACTATTAGGGAGCACCAACTCTGCCTCAGGTGCTAGGCTAGAAGCTGGATAAACAAAGGCAAACAAGAAAGAGTCCTCAAGCTGTTTAGAGTCTAGGGAGGCAGGGGAGTCAAGTAACCATCTGAAAACCCTGTGCAAGGACAGAGAGGCGTATGTGAGGCGTGAGGAGAGCTCAGGCCTGCAGGGGGAAACCCCCAAAGAATTTATGCATTCAGCACAAAGCATTTGAGAAACCAAAGGTTTGTCTGGAGCACAGAGGGACTGGGGGCGGGGAAGAGAGGCAGGTCCTAGACCCTCGGGGGTATTAGGTGCTTCAAAAAGGGATGTGTTCTACTAAGGAAGAGGAGTCTTGAAAGACTTTAAGCAAAGTCAGGACAAGATTCCATTTTGCCTTTAGAAAGACCGTTCTCATTGGCCAGATGAACCGGGGGATATATGGGGAAACAGGGAGCCAGTAAAGAAGAGGTTGTTGTGTTTAGCTGGAAGAGAAATGGTAAAGCCTAAAGATAGAAGGAACAAAGGAGGGGGGGAAAGGGGGATTCTGGGATTCCACAAAATGGGAGGAACTGTAATTCATGAAGTGATTCTATTTCAGTTTCATTGGACAGAATGGGGGGTGCTGTCACTGCTCAGCTACTTCTTGAAGGAACAGAGATTACAGGTTAAATCCATGAACTATGCCTGTCTGCACTATGTCAGCAGCATCTGTGAAACTGTGCAGAGCCATCCTCTGACCCAAGGGTGCCAACACCCTCAATTTAGAAGCCTAAGAGAACTTGAAAATATAGAAAAGGGGGCCCTTAAATATTCATTCCTCTTCCCCAAACAATTAGAAGTTATTATGACCAATCATGACTTAACAGGTTCCGAGATATCCTGGCTTCTCTGCCATCCTTGTGGTCTAACTAAAATTCCCCTATTGTCACGCATTTATTTCCTTAGTACTTATTTCCTGCCATTTTACCCTTCAAAATGTCTTCCCTTTGAATTTAACTAGATAAATGCCATGAGCCCTACCAGAACATTAATACTCTCAGTGAGCACTCACATCACGAGAAGAATATCTGGCCGTGTCTATTTGTTTTGTGATGGCACAGGCCTTAAGGGAGGTGGGGAAATTCTCAAAACAGACCATTTATTTTATATTAAATATAAAAGGCCATGGAATCCCTTCTGTACCACTGGTTACACTGTAGTCAGTTTTCTGAATGAACCTGTTGTGCAACACTGAGATCTCTACATAAATAAGTCATGATTTCCATTGTCCTTCACCACATACAACCTTTGACAAGAAAGTAGAGCCACAGAGGGGGTTTATTAAATCCAGGTCAGAGCTCCACCAGGGCAGAGACTCGTGGCCTGGGGGATATCAAAGACAATGTTGCGAAACGGACAAAGGAGAACATCAAACATTCCAGGCAGGGTCTTGAAGGGAGAGCCCAATGAATTTTAATTTTAAAGGGACACTGGTCATTCTAGAAATCAACATGTGCTGAATCCCACCTGTTCCAGATATAAATACAAGAAAACATTTAGGAAGTAAGATCAATACCCTCTTTAGAAATCAGTATTTACCGGATCCATTATTAGCTTAAACTAAATTTATAAAACAATGGATTTGTCACTTAGCCAAAGATATTCATGCTTAAGAATGAAACCATATTCTATACGAAGCTAAGGGACTTTTACAATAGTCTGAAATCCTCATTGAAAAAAATATTCGTATCTGTATCTCTGTATCTATCTCTGTATCTATCTATCTATGCATCTATCTTTCTGTTAGGAAAGTATATTTAATGAACTCCCTGAAACTCTCAGAGAAAAATTATGGGAAGACACACACTGGCTAGACACATTTCAGTAGTGGTTACCATAGAAACAAGTTGGTAGGTTTCTTTTTTGGAGTTGTGCCTTTTGATAAAATATTAAATTTTGTAGAGTATTTGCATATATACAACAGTACAACCGCTGTTGTCCACCTAAAAGTATATTAAAAAAACTAAACTAGTTCTACTTTTAGCTTACTAATATCTATAAAGAAAAAAAAATCATTCTTAATAAGCTAATCTTTTTTTGGTAAAGCCTTTCTCTGCCTCTCCACTGTTTCATACTGGGAAGAAGCTGAAGTGAATGGAAAAGGCATAAAGACAGGAATCTAAGAAAACCAGGTGAGTCTTCCTTGAGAGAGGTTTTCAAACTGTTGGTGCTAATGTGCTGCAGGCCAACTAACTAGACGACTCTAGTAAATTGCTTTTAATTAAACTAATACTTGTATCTCATTTTTCTACAGTAAGCTAGCTCTTTCCCATAATGTGAGAAACGACAGTATGTTCCCCCTTGAGGAAGTAAGAGTTGTAATATTGCCATATGTGGAACTCACCAGGTGTCTCCTTTTTATTTATATTTAATTATGTACTTACTGGGAGCCTTAGAACCCTATAATGCACACACCACACTTTCTACTTTAAAAATTAAGAAAACATACACATTGTAATGTAAAGATCGGAATTGCAAAGTGTAACAACCGCTTACTCAAATACTGCCTATTTAAAAATTTTTATTTATTTTTTTATTAGTTTCAGAGGTAGAATTTAGCGATCAGTTGCGTATAACACCCAGTGCTCATTATATCAAGTGCCCTCCTTAATGCCCATCACCCAATTATCCTTTCCCCCCACCTCCCCTCCAGCAACCCTGTTTCTTTCCTAGAGTTTAGCATCTCTTATGGTTTGCCTACTTCTCAATTTTCATTTCATTTTATTCTTTTTTCCCTTCAAATACTGTCTTTAAAGCATAAGGAACAGCAGGTAGTTGCTGCACTAAGTTTTTCAGACTAAAAGCTACTGAGGTGTTTGATGATCAATGCTATATTGATACCTGGGTTATAATCAATAGACAACCCAGTGTGTATGGGGCGTGCTGGGAGCAAGCCTAACAACAGCTTGACTTGGGATCTAAGATGTCCGTGAGTCACAAACCCAGTAATCTTTAAAATGAAGACTGGGGGGGCGCCTGGGTGGCTCAGTGGTTTGGGCTGCTGCCTTCGGCTCGGGTCATGATCTCAGGGTCCTGGGATCGAGCCCCGCATCGGGCTCCCTGCTCCGCAGGAAGCCTGCTTCCCTCTCTCTCTCTCTCTCTGCCTGCCTCTCTGCCTACTTGTGATCTCTGTCTGTCAAATAAATAAATAAAATCTTTAAAAAAAAAAATAAATAAAAAATAAAATGAAGACTGGGGACTTAGTTTTCTGTTAGCAGGGACGGTCTGCCCTGGCATTAAACCAGGAACCTCAATCCCTTTAAAACAATGAATTCAGCAGCAATCCTGACTTTTAGACCTAAGAAATAAATCACATCAACATCTGGAAAGAGGCTATGAACTTTCTGTTTTGAAGGTCAACTAGGAAAGGAAACAAGAGAAAGATCAACTGAAAATGTCGTGAGTGAACCTGAGCCAGGTGCTGGCTCTAGAATTACAGAAAGGTCCCGATGAGACATTCAAGGGACATAGCCACTCTAGAAAATGATTTATTATTCTCTTCTTGCTTTAAAAACTGCAAATATGTATAGATGTACATATTTCAATAATCTCTGGAAAAAAGCACATTTCTATTACTATATATGACTAAGACATAGATCTTACCTATATGACTAAGAGATGGACCTTATTTCTATATGACTGAGAGATGATGGTTATCTTGGTAGGATCAAATGACATATTTGTTTCTCTATTAAAATATATGTAAAAAACACAGAGATAGAGATAGATATAGATATATTCTGACAATTTAAAAAAATTTTTAAAAAACCCATCATATAAAGATTAGTCAGATAGTAGGAGGACTGGGGTGGCTGGGTGGCTCAGTCAGTTAAGCATCCGACTCTTGATTTCAGCTCAGGTCTTGATCTCAGGGTCATGAGTTCGAGCCCCATGCTGGACTTCACCCTGGGTGTAGCGCCTACTCAAAAATAAAATAATAGGATGACTAGAAAAAGAAATATATGAATCAACCCCAGAGCAAACCTCTACTATTACTTCAAACTTGCTAAGTAAAATAAAGACAGAAAAATTAATCTTCTAGGCCATAGTACGTCCTAACCTTAAAAACTTCAATTTGTACTAGTTATGTGCTAGACCAGAAAAAAGTTTAATTCAGAATATTTTGGAAATGAAAAATATTATGTTTTTAATACTACGATTTTTAAAAAGATCTTATTTATTTATAAGGGAGAGAGAGAGAGAGAACACGAATGGGGGGAGGGGCAGAGAGAGAGGGAAAAGCAGACTTCCCACTGAGCAGGGAGCCCAATGCAGGGCTCAACATGGACCTTAATCTCAGGACCCCAGACCACAACATAAAAAAAATGTAGTCAGGTGCTTAATCGACTGAGCCACCCAGGTGTCCCTTTAATACTCTAATTTTTATTAAATATTAAAAAGTTTAAACACACTAATCCTGGTGCCTGGCTGGCTCAGTCGGTTGCGCGACTGCCTTTGGCCAAGGTCATGATCCTGGAGTTGTAGGACTGAGTCTCATACAGGGCTCCCTGCTCAGTGGGGGGTCTGCTTCTCCCTCTGACCTTCCCCCTCTCACGCTTGCTCGCTCTCATTCTCTCTCTTAAAGAAATAAATAAAATCTTTTAAGAAAAAAAGCACACTAATCCTTTTAAAAGTTTATTTTACCTTCATAAAAAATCTGAAGTAGATTGTGAAGTAATTCTAAGATCAATGAAGAATGTTTTATGCTTCGAGGAGGTAAACTAACTGCATCCAAAAATTTTAATTTAAATGATATGAATTTTAAATATAATTTATGTAACAATGAATTTTTCAAACATTTGGAAAATATTTTCCTTTGGTCTGGGATTAAATCCACAATATTTAGTTAGAATTTTTTACATATTCTGCTACTGTCTGCCTTACAAATTCTTATATTAAGAAAAAGAACACACACAAAAAAGAAAGAACACAAGAAAGAATAATTGTTGTTCCCCAAGGCCCACTATAATAGAACCTTACGAAAATCACAAATTAAGAGGTTATACAGTACAAAAGTCTTACATATTCACCACAAAATAAGAAAGCAAATTGACTTTCAAAACTACGGTCTACACAAAAATCAACTATTAATCCTCAGCATGTGGATTCGCTGGACTGAGCACTGACTACTACATCGGCTTTACCCTGCCGGGAACGGACGCCCTATCTTCTGCATCACAAACTTCTGCAGGCTACAGAAGACAAGCAAATGTTAGTAGTCCTTCCAGCCAAACATAATTAAGAAGCTAAATCTGCAAACTCCCACTACAATAATATAATGCTATTTCTAAAGCCAAATCGGCATTACATTCAAACTCATACCACACTCTTCTCTGTAAGACACTTAATGGCAGCTGCTGGTGCATGGGGTGGTTTTACCTATCACAGCTAAAACCAACCAAGTCCTGCTGTTTGGTCACTTAAAGGGCACCAAGGCTGGGACCAACCTTTCCAAATGGCTCTTCTTCTCACCTGTCCCACTAGGTGGGCGCTGGGGGCAGGTTGGGACAGGGAATCTTACACCTTCAAGGGGTCCGCGGCAGCCGGACTGTGTGGGGTATGGATCTTCTCTCTTCCACGGATTTCATCTACAAAATGGGAATTGCTGGGAGGGCTAGAAGATATATGAAAATAAAGCATAAAGGCACAATAGTGACCAGGCCCATCTTCACCCTCAGTTCTTGTCTGCTGTCAAAAGCCAGGTGAGACCCAGCTAAAGCTAAGGGGAAAAAAGAAGGGGGAAGGATGTGGGCGGGAAGACAAGGACCCGTCACTCACAGGCTGGGCAGCTCTCTTGTTCTCTACCTGCCCCTCAGAGCCTGAAAGTTTGGTGTGCCACAGAGAATCGCCAAACTCACTTTTTATTCTTTTAACCTACCAGCTACAGGTTGATGAGAAAACATGTAAGATAAATGGAAAAAAAAAAATTCAAAACAGCTAGAGATACAAGGTAGGGGCAGATTATGTTACATAAGAAGTTATACTTAGGGGGTTTTTGTGTGTTTGTGGATGTTATTCTGTTGTAGCTGATTATAAACTTTTAAAATTTTACTTGGGGGGTGCCTGGGTGGCTCAGTGGATTAGGCCGCTGCCTTCGGCTCAGGTCATGATCTCAGGGTCCTGGGATCGAGCCCCGCATCGGGCTCTCTGCTCAGCAGGGAGCCTGCTTCCTCCTCTCTCTCTCTCTGCCTGCCTCTCCGACTACTTGTGATTTCTCTCTGTCAAATAAATAAATAAAATCTTTAAAAAAAAATAAAATAAAATAAAATTTTACTTGGGAAGCTCCTGGATGGCTCAGCGGGTTAAAACCTCTGCCTTCCACCCAGGTCATGATCCCAGGACCCTGGGATCGAGCACCGCATCGGGCTCTCTGCTCAGTGCAGACCCTGCTTTTCTCTCTCTCTCTCTCTCTGCCTGCCTCTCTGCTACTTGTGTTCTCTGTCAAATAAATAAATAAAATCTTTAAAATAAAATAAAATAAAATAAAATTTTACTTGGTATTTTTATTAGAAGACTTTAGAAAAATTGAGCAGAAATGTTCCCTCTTGTCAGATTCCCCTGTCATTAACATCTTGCATTAGTATGGTATATTGGTTATAATTAATGAATCAGTATTGATACATTAGCACTAACTAATGCAAAGTTTACCTCAGCGTTCACTCTTTGTATGACGTAGCTCTGCAGGCTGATAATGCATAATGTCATCTATCCATCACTACAATATTATACACTACATTGTCCCTGTCCTAAAAATCCACTCTGCTCCTCTGCCTATCATCCTGCCTATGGCAACCACTGCTCTTTTTATTGTCTTTATAGTTTTGCCTTTCCTATAGTTGGAATCATACAGTGTGTTTTTCCAGCCAGCTTCTTTCATTGACAATATGCTTTTAAGTGTCTTCCTTTGTCTTTTTTTTTTTTCTTAAGATTTTATTTATTTATTTGACAGACAGATCACAAATAGGCAGAGAGAGGCAGAGAGAGAGGGGGGAAACAGGCTTTCTACCGAGCAGAGAGCCCAATGCGGGGCTCGATCCTAGGACCCTGAGATCATGACCTGAGCCAAAGGCAGCGGCTTTAACCAACTGAGCCACCCAGGCGCCCCAGTGTCTTCCATGTCTTGATAGCTCTTCCTGTCTTCGTTTTAAGGTTGAATAATATTCCATGGTATGGATGTGCCACAACTTACCCATTCTTCTATGGAAGGACACCTCCTGGTGTCCTTCTAGTGTTGGCAGTTATGAATAAAGTTGTTCTAAATATTCATGTGTAGGTTTTTGTGTAGATGTAAGTTTTCTACTGATTTGGGTAAATCACTAGAAATTCAAGTGTTGAACTGTATGGTCAGCCTATGTAAGAAACTGCCAAACTGTCTTCCAAAGCAGCTGGACCAATCTATTGCTGGTAACATTTATAAATTCTTCTTACCAAAGTGCATCTTGTTCTATCTATACAATATGACTAAGAAACAGTACCAGAACATTACCTGTGGCCTATCTAAGTGAAGTACAGCTGACTGTCAGAGCGTGACCAAACATTTAAGATTATCTGACTGAAAAATTCAGTGGTCCCAGCTAGTGACTTTGGGCAAATTACTTGACTTCTATAGCCTCAAAAAGTGTACCTAGACATGAAGACTGTCTTTAAAATCCCTTAGAGTTATTAAATCTTATGCCGTTCTTAAGAGGGCAATTGTGATTTTTGTGATGTCAATAATTCTGCTTGACTTTTAAACTAATTTGTGTTGGTGTCATTTTCAATGAAACCTTAATGAACAGTGGAGACTTTGAAGAAAACGGGTAATGATCAAGATGGCATAAACCACTTGGATGGTTGAGCTGTCGTTTTTGTTTCTGTTTTGGTTTTAGATCATAAAAATTTTTTCCTGTTAATGAAGAAAACATTATCTTTTCACTGGAGACATTTTCTGACTAGTATTATGGTCTTTACATAATCTTCATCTCTTTTTTCCTACACCTACCCTATTATTACCAAGAAATTACTGCATCCCCTTCCCATGAACTTCAAAGTTTGGCACCACTGGGGAACTCCATGAATTTAGCAAAAATAAGGATTAGTTCCCCCAAAGCAAATTTCTTTTCTCAGCATTTTTTAAAAAAGATGTTTTATTTATTTGAGAGAGAGAGAGAGAGAGAACACAGAGAAAGAATAAGAGGGAGGGGGCTCCCCACTGAGCAGCAAGACTGACGTGGGGCTTGATCCTGGACCCTGAGATCATAATCTGGGCCAAAGGCAGAAGCTTAACTGACTGAGCCACCCAGGCGGCCCTTTTCTCAGCATGTAAATAGTTCTTTGTCATAAAACATTTATTATTAGAGTACCCAAACCCCCACAAACAAAACAAACCAAAATTTAAAAACCCACCTCTAGAAGTCATCTACCTAAACTGTCGCAAAATGACATTGAACTGAAATAACTGAAATGACTGAATAACTAAAAATCAGTTATGGGACATTTAAAAAGAAATACTGTTTTATTACTTTTGTGTAAATAGAGTAAGATACACTTTCATGGCTTTTGTGTAAAAATTAACATTTTCTAAGTACTTATTGACTATGCACCAGATGCTAATCTAAGGTCTTCATATGTATCTTTTTAGTTAGCTTTCAAAATAACCCTGTAAGGTAATAATATTATTGCTTCCATTTCACAGAATCAGAAATGGAAAATCAAAAATGTCAAGCTGGGGCTCTGCTGTGATCCCTCCCATCTTCTTCTCAGGAACTGCAGCCCTGAGCCAGTACCCCTGGATCATGGCTGGGTCCAAAATTCTTGTGGACAGACCCTGCTTGCTGCCTACTTGGACAGACTAGTATCAGTGGTTTCTGGGGTCTCCATGTGTGTATACAGTTGTCTCCCCCCACACACACACACATACAGGTGCATGCACAAACACAAAAACATGCCCCTGTATGTGCTTTGGGCACAAATGTTATGGGGACCACTGTCTGGCACATCCCATGTTCTCCTGCTGTATTTGACTCCCCCACAGAAGCTATTCCCATCTCCTCTGAGCCCTCCTCTACTCTCATGGGTCTTTCTAGCTCCAGGTAATCTTCCTTAATCTGCTGAAATTAAGCAACAACCACGAAAGATAAACAAAGCCTAATGCAGTATCCCCTGGGGATACATTCCAAGCCCCCAGTGAATGCCTGAAACCACAGATAGTACTGAATACTACGTCTTTTCCTACACATATGATACCTGTGATAAAGTCCAATTTATAAATTAGACATAGGAAGAGATTAATGGCAATAACTAAAAATAAAATAGAATGATAATAACAAAATACTGTAGTAAAAACTACGGGAATGTGGTTTCTCTCTCTCTCCTTCTCTCAAAAGATCCTATTGTGCTGACCCTTCCTCTTGTGAGGATGGGAGATGATAAAGTGCCTCTGTGAGGAGAAGAAGTGAGCCGAACACAGGCATTGTGATGTAGTGTCAGGCCACCCCTGACCTTCTGATGATAGGATATGTCAGGAGGGTCACCTGCTTCTGGGTGGAAAGCAAAACCATGGATCGGGGGGACTACTGCCTAAGTTTTGCTTTAACAAAAGATTTCAGTGACTTTTTTTAAAATAAACTGTTAAAAACATGATAAACTTCTCCTTAAAATAGAATATATTTTTAAAGATAAATGGGTATTTCTGAACTGGATGAAAGTAATTTTTCCTCTGAAGCTAGGGAAGTATCTCCTTCAGATCTCCATTTACATCATTTGCTAGGTTGGTTATCTCCATTCCTACACAGATGAACTTCAGACTGAGCTATGAGGTGACCAGAAATAATGTAAATCTGAAATAAATACAGTCCAACTTTAGAAAAAATCTTTCGTATTTGGATTAGGAAAGGGTTTTTTTTAGGGGTGCCTGGCTGGCTTAGTCAGTAGAGCATGCATCTCCTGATCCTGGGGTCATGAGTTCAAGCCCCATATTGGGCGTAGAGCTTAAAAAAAAATTCTTTTTTTAGGAGGTGGAAATAGAATTGAGAAAAAGCTCTAGTCTTGCTCTCCAAGAATCTGTTTCAAGGGCCTCCAGGCCCAGATTCTCATTCCATGACAGGAGGCTGGCAGTGACAGAATAACGAGGCACAAAGAGGTGGAACGGATGACAGCTAAAGAAGCCATCAAGGGAAGAGAAGTGGGAAGGGAATGACAGAAGTTAAATTGGAATGATAAATTGGTAGGTTGAGTCTGAGTGATTATTGTTGGAACAGAATGAACAGAAGATCCTTTACTCAATGTAGAATGGTGCCTGCCAGAAACCAGTAAGTTACAATTAATCATAAATGTACATAAACTCTGGGTTTCTGTTTTATTGTTTTTCTCTGTCTCCACCATACACCTCTCACCCCTTAAACAAGTGTCACAGAGTAGGTATAAAGCAGAGTAAAGTGCTGTACTTTTATATGGGTAATGTGTACCATGGAGATGATCAATTTCTAAAAGTTATAATGAAATACCTACTGTAAATGTAACTGTCCCACTTTTACTATTACTGTCATCCACTGAAAACAGTTTCTTCCAAGTCATCTGAAAACCTCTGGTTCATCCTTCAATTTCTGCTTAGAATTGTTGAGGACACATTTCAGCAAGTTTTCATACAAAATAAAAAATCAGTTCTGTTAGTGTTAAGTTCCCTCTGCCTCCACCAATCCCCTCCATGGACTGATGCAAGAGGTATATTAACTAACATGTTCACCTGAAACAAAGTGACATATGCTCTTAAAAAAATACAGATTGAATAAAAATCATTTACTTAGTTTATTGTTTTCAATGGTTACCCTGTAATTCAAGAAAAAGGAGTACTTATTTATTTATTATTAAAGTTGAAATAATGATATAAATGGAATTATTAAAGGATTATCTTAAGTAAAAGATGATCAAGTATATCATAGTATAATCTGCTTTATAAAATCATATTTCATAACACACTTTCTAGGAACAGATACTCTATAAAGCCAGTTACTTCTGCTTGAACACCAATGGGGCAGTTAAATAGAATGTGGTCAAGAAAATGAAAATTTACACTGAAATTGTTAGATATAGCATGTGGAAGTAGTCAAAAGAAAGCTAACATTAATGTTCTTCCTTTTTTTTTTTTTTTTTTTAAGAATTTATTTCTTTATTTGACAAAGAGACACAGTAAGAAAGTGAACTCAAACAGGGGCAGTGGGAAAGGGAGAGGCAGGCTTCCCGCTGAGCAGGGAGCCCGATGTGGGGCTCGATCCCAGGACCCCGGGATCATGATCTGAGCTGAAGGCAGATGCTTAATGACTGAGCCACCCAGGTCCCCTGCGAACATTAATGTTCTATGAAAGTTTCTTTTAAATACATGTTAAATGCCTCTTTGTCAATTTAGGATACCTATTAAAAGTCAGGTTTCTGATATTACAAATGTGAAAAGGCTTCAAATATCAGGTTACTATAAAAATGTTTCTACTCTTTATACTTTTTGATAAGGACTAAAGACCATGAATAAATTATTGACCTGCCTCCTATTTGATAAGAACACGGACATTGTTTCAAAATATGCAACTGTTAATTCTTGTTAGGAGAGGACAGGTATGGTGCATTAGACATGCAAAGTATTTAGGCAAGTACTAAATTATTAAGGGCTACTGGAGAGCAATATTAGTATCATTACATGAAGGTAATTAAAATCAGTCTTTTCCGAACTTCCAGAAGTTTCGTTTCTCTGAAGTATAGCCTCTACCTACTGTTTGGGTCTGACATCTTCTTATTCACCATCAGCGACCTTCTACTCTACTTCAGTCAAAGGGGGCAAACTGGCAGTTACAAAGGGCAGACAAAACAGCCACTATGCTGATGGGGCTTATCGTCCAATGGGAGAGAAAACCACTGAATAAACAAACCCAGAGATAAATTTGTAATTAAGATTCTAATAAGGACTAGGAAAGAAGGGAGATGGGAAATTATGAACAAGTAGGGGGTGCTCATTAAGGGTGGGGACCAGGAAAGACTCATGAGGAAGCGATATTAAGATAAGACCGAAGGATGAAGCTAGAGTTAGCAAAATCAAAAAGGTCTAGGGAGAGCATTTCAGGCAGAAGCAGCAGCACCAGGAAGAGCCTGCCCTCTGGTCAGGGCAGCTGATGAGTCTGGCTGGGGCCAGGTCAGCAGAACCCTGTGTGCTCCAAGGAGAAGGCTGGATTCTCTGTGTGACAGGAACCACAGGAGGACAGATGAGCGGTAGCGTGAGCTGGCTCCTTCACTACTGTGCTCATGGTCTGGGCAATGGGACTGCCTTTTATTTGTTTTTTGTTTCTCTTTAGGGATGGAATCGAAAGGGAGTTTAAAAAAATTGGGAAGATTTTACACACTTTCCTGTGATCAGAGGAATAAAAAATATTAATAACTCAGAAACCAGAGAACTTTCAGAAGATTTATGGTCTCTGATTCAGAGGTAAACTCTGCTTGTGGCTTGGGGAAGAGTGACTAGTTAAGATGATTTTTTCTTTATCACTTTTCAAGTGACAGGCCAGAATCGTAATGGAAATGACTCAAGATGCCACCTTTTGGAAGATGGGGTGACTGTTTCTGTCATGGGAACAGAGTGAAGGTTTGTCAAACATCAGCTGAAAGGAAAGAGGCAATCTTGCTTCTGGTTCCAGCCTGACTCTGTGTTGGAGTGAAGCCAATAAAAATCTGGACAGGTGACACGGTTTCCTACACGTCCTGCCCAGGACTGTGAAGTCCATGGCAATGCAGGGTCCCCATTGCTTGGGAGAAGGAAGTGAGCCTCTGTATAAGCCGCATTTTGTGCCTACTACCTCACGGTAATACTTAAATATGAAATAGAATGTTCAGTGGAACATTTTAATATGCCAAAAAAATCTAAGGTTGAGCAATAGCAGGTAACACTAAGTATTTCATCCAGAAGCAAATAAACCTTATAAAAAATTTATATTTTCCAAAAGAATAGATCATTTAAATGAAAAACTCCATAGAGCAAGACTATAATTTATTTCATAGGTGGTAGATTTCTAAGTGAGAGACATAGTCTTCCTTCCTTTCTCCCCACCCACAGAGTACGGGCCATTTCTAGATGATGTTCAGCTGACCTTCTTTTAAAAGACCCCAAAAAAGGTGATGCTTACTCTCAGTGGAAAGGTAGTATTCTACCAATTTTGGTAAATAGTGATCTAGACCCAGACCTTTGACTTCTAAATGAAAGAACAAGATGACTCACATATGCCTAAGGAAAAAGTAGGTCTGATGGCCAGATCTGAAAGAGAATAAAAATGCTACAAAATGTAGAGTAAATCCTGTTCAAATTTTAGACAAATCATTTAACATATCTTTTTTTCATTTCACTATGTCTACACTAAGTATACTATTTTTCCTAGTTTAAGAGAAGTCGAGCCTGCCAAAAGCAGAATTTTGACAAATAATAAGATACCAGTTAATTGTTTTAAAAAATTGCTTCACTTTACGAAAAGAACTGGTTTTCCATGCATCTTTAAGATCATTAAAAAATGGATTTACTGTTTGAAAAATAATTTTTCAAAAACACCTCTGCTATGTCAAATGAAGCCTCACTGTTCTCCATCCACCCATCCATCCATCCAACAAACCTGCTACAGGCCAGGCATGGCTCACAGAACTCATGATACAACAGTGAAGGAGACACCTGGGTGTCTCAGTCAGGTAAACATCTGCCTTTGGCTCAGGTCAGGATCCCTGAGTCCTGGGAGAGAGTCCCACACTGGGCTCCTTGCTCAGCAAGGAGCCTGCTTCTCCCTCTACCTGCCACTCCCCCTACTTCTGCTCTCACTCTCTCTCTTTGACAGGTAAAGAAAGAAAGACAGACAGACAGACAGACAGACTGGCTTTAAAAATAAATAAATAAACAAACAAACACCAACTCCTACCCCGATGATGTGCATTGTCATGTTATGCTTACACCATCATGATAGGAGTTTGGAATAGAATTGATGATGAAGGAAAATCAGCTTTTTAAAAAATAATAACCATTTCAGGTGCACCTGGATGGCTCAGTTGGCTGATTCTTGGTTTTAGCTCATGTCACAATCTCAAGGTTCATGAAATTGAGTCCTATGTAGGGTTCCATGCTCAATGGGGAGTCTGTTTCTCTCCCCTGTCCCTCCTGCCCCCCAAGTCTCATTTTCTCTCTCAGATAAATAACTTTTTTTTCAATTTTTTAAATTTATCTGACAGAGACACAGCGAGAGAGGGAACACAAGCAGGTTGAGTGGGAGAGGGAGAAGCAGGCTTCCACTGAGCAGGAAGCCTGATGCGGGCTTGATCCCAGAGCCCTGGGATCATGACCCAAGGCAAAGACAGATGCCCAATGACTGAGCCACCCAGATGCCCCAATAAAAAATAAAAAATAAAAAATAATAAACATTTCAGTTTCACAAGATAAAAATGTTCTAGAGAACTATTACACAACAACATAAACATAGTGACCACCATAGAACTATACACTTAAAAATGGTTAAGAGGGTAAATTTTATGTGGTTTCACAACAAAAAACTAAACGAAAACTTTAAAAGGATAAAAATGAACACAGCCAATATTTACTGAGCACTTTTACCAGGTATTAGGTTCTCCTGTGAATAGAACTGCATTAAACCTTCAAGAAAACCTTAGGAGGCAGGCAATATTATTATCTCTATTTTATAGAAGAGTTCACTGAGGCCCAGAGAGGTTAAGCAACATGTCCAAGATCAAATATCCATGGGATGGAGCTGAGACACAAACCTGAGCAATCTGACACCAGCAACTTGTCTCCTAATTCCATACAAAAATGTTGAAAAGCAATACCGTTTCAGTTGGAACTTCCATTCATAGTATGAAAATAGTAATAACAGTACAGTAATAGTAGAAGTGATCACAATCACGTGTTCTCATTTTTGATTTGGCTTTTAAAATCTTGCTGATCTGTAACCCAACTTACTACTCTTTGGATAGTTGTTTTTTTCCTAAAAACCCAAGCACAGAACAAACTGCTTTTGACCACTTCTCTCTGAGCCATAATATTCTTTTCCTACAAATGGAAAAAAAAAATCACACAGAATGGTTTCTTTTAAAACAGACATTACTGAAACTGTAAATATTTTTAGCCCTTTGTACTTTTCATCCAGCAGCTTGGCTGAGAATAATACAGAAACATTTAAAAATAACCCTTCAGTATTCCGAAAACCATTAAATAGTTTAGCACATACCCAGCACCTGCTTGACTTATCTTAATCAACACTATTTTGCTAGTCATATAAAAAAAGAAAACTCTTTCGGTTTCAGAATTTTTCTCCCTTAAAAACCAAATGTGTCACCACAGCATTTTGTGTTAGGTGGCCCTCTCTCTTCCTAACTTCAGAGGTGACACCTGGATGAAGTCATGGGTAACTAATGAAGATGCAACTTTCCCCTCAGGGCAACACACCTCACAGCATGTGAGAAAAACTTTCCCAGGCAGGGGCCTTTAGAACAATTGTTGGGATTTTAATGTTTTGTTCTGTGATTTACAGAGTTTTCAGAGTGATATGAGGACACATGGTGTAAGTCTGTCCTGATAGAGGAAGGGGACGGTGGTGATGTAGGAGGTACTCTCTGGCTTATTTTTCCAGACATGAGAAAGTATGATCCATAGATTCTGGAAGGACAGAAAGAAGGAAGAAAGGGGAATGAGAGAAGAAAGGAAATAATTTCTTCAGAATCTATTACGTTCAGGTACTTTGTGCTTGGCCATCAAACTCTCTGCTATAGTCTGAACAGTACTACATTGTAACAAAACAAACATAAACATCACAGTATTTTAAAGACCAAATTAAAGTGAGGCATGGGTCTCCAGACTGTCAGTCATCCTTATTTCATAATACAAAGATCAACATAATTTGGTGTCAAGCAGGTTCTTTCCCTCCAGCCACATTTGATGAAGACTTTATGACATTACCTGACACAATCAAAATTTCTCAGAACATGAGAAGGTCTCTGACCTAAACCAAAGAGAGGCAGTTAAAAGATACTATGCATTAATAAAAAGACAGAGCTAAGGGTGACTACATATTGTATTGTTTAAGTGGGACATTTCACGAGCATAAGAGGATATTACCAATTATTCCAGGACAGAGGAGTAAATTGGGACATTCCTGAGCAAACCAAGACTTACAATGGCCCATCTGTAATCCATAGCTATGGGCCTCACGAGGAAAGGTTATAAGGTTATAATCAGGTTCCAGTGGAAACCATTTTGTTTCCTTTGACAGTTTTAGGTCTCCTAAAATATATTAGACAATGGCAACAGACAGTATGCCTTCTTCTGGCTTTCCTCTTCAACTTTCCCAGGCACAGATAATACAACAATCAGACTCTACCTGGAGAGACATCTGTATTGAGCTCATTTTCATCAGTGATTGAAACAAAGATCCAGAAGGCATAGTGATACAAAACACCGTAACACGGACAACAGAAACAGGATTCCAAGATTCTTGCAAGGTTAAAAGTGGACCGAATGAATGTGGCCAAGTTTACTAAGATTCACTGTAAGCTTCCACACAGTCAATCCATAGGGCCTGGCAGCTTCCTGATTCAAGAAAGACCATGGAACAGGGCTGGCAAAATGCCCTCTTGGTCTGCATTAATAAAGGTACTGTTCTCAAGGCCAGAGAAGTCCAATCCCACCATACTTGGCTCCAAATTATTCATGTAGAACAGCCTTGAATTTTGCCTACTATATTTTAAGGCACCTTCTCATAAACTGGAGAGTGTGAAGAGAAGGGAGACCAGGATGATGAAGGAACTATCCTATGAGAATGCTGAAGGGAACTGAGTTTAAACAGCTTGGGAAAAGAAGACTTACAGAAGTCACTGTTCTGTCTCTATCTAAATAACTGACGATTCGTCCTGTGAACTGATAGACTCATTGACCACACAGAAGTTAGGCTCCCTTGGACAAAACATCTGCACTGATGGTGTTGAACTTGAAGGCTTGTGAGGTCTTGCCCAGTCTAACAGTCTCATCACACGGGGGAAAGTGCCACCCTCTTCATGAAATCAAGCCCCGAGAAGGGGCTCTGGGCTCCACCGACACATTTTCTTTATCATGTGTTGTGGAGCTCTTTTCTACCCAAGCTGAAGTAAGGTTGTCAAAGCATTTTTAGTACATCTCATGGATGAGGCCACATCTATTGCAAAGAGAAAACACTGCAGGAGTTACACCATATATTTCATATTTGACCTAAAACCACCCACCCAGAAGCCCTGGTCATCATACAGGACTTCTCAGGTCAAGTGAAACGGATATACAAATAAACAAAAACATCTCTGCCAAACTTTTTATTTTATTTTTTAAGATTATTTATTTATTTGACAGAGAGAGAGAGATCACAGGTAAGTAGAGAGGCTGGCGCAGAGAGAGAGAGAGAGAGAGGGAAGCAGGCTCCTTGCTGAGCAGAGAGCCCGATGTGGGACTCGATCCCAGGACCCTGAGATCATGACCTGAGCCGAAGGCAGCGATTTAACCCACTGAGCCACCCAGGCACCCTCTGCCAAACTTTTTAAAACAGCTATCACGGCCTAAGTTGCTCTTAATATACAAAGGTTTCTCATTCCAAAGACCTTCTGTGTACAGTAATGCAATGTATCTTTCTTTTTGTCTTATTATCTATCACCCTAAAAAAAAAAAGTTTCCAAAATATGTACATCGTTTATAAAAATTCAAATGCAGGTGATTTGGCAACAAATCACAACCAGCTAAAAAAGCTCTGGGCCCAGAAATAAAACCAAAAAGATAAGACATCTTAGGAAAATACAGACAGAGAAGCAAATCAATAGATGATAATCTGAATTTATAGCACAGAGTGTGGCAAATGGTGAATAGAAATAAATGCTCCCTACAGACAGACTCAATTAAGTACAGAGCATAATTTTTTTTTTTAAGATTTTATTTATTTGTCAGAGAGAGAGAGAGAGAGTGAGCACAGGCAGACAGAGTGGCAGAGGGAGAAGCAGGCTCCCTGTGAAGCAAGAAGTGGGACTCGATCCCAGGATGCTGGGATCCTGACCTGAGCCGAAGGTAGCCGCTTAACCAACTGAGCTACCCAGGCATCCCTGGTACAGAGCATAATTTATTCATGAAAAAATAACTGAGCGTGAGTCTTAGATCTTCTCAAAATTACTTGAAAATATTCACTAAATATAAAGAAAGCTGCTACAGTAAAGCATACTAATAAAATGAAGTGGACTGACCGGTTGCTCTAGGGAAGAGTGATAACATAATCTGATGTGTATAAGCCCCTTGGCCACCTAATGGTGTAACACCTGCAAACTGAGTAGAGGAGGGGAGATTTAATTAATTGTTCTCCACTTCTTTGTACTGACAATATGTTTGGTTTTAAGAAAATTAAAGGGCATAGGGCAGAAAAGGAGTATTACACTGAATGATCTATATCCTATATTTAGAATATGTACCTTGTATTTAAGAAATATTTCCTCTGGGACTTTTTTCCTATAATAAACAACTACAAAGTACAGCAAAAATAATAATAATAAAAAAAGCCAGTAACAACAAAACCAATCTGTTAGGGGATTTATAGAAAAGTAACAATTAAACATTCTAGCTGTATAAAGAGGTCTCCTGTCAAGTCATTCTCTTCCCCTTACAAATAATTTTACACATATTCCAAAAGGCTTGAGGTGGTCTTGCAATGCTGCAAACTCAAAATGAGTCTCCTGAGTGTTAATATACCATATACACCCTATAGTCAACCAAAATTTCAATTTGCCTCCATCAACCCTCCAAAATAACTTGATTGTAAAGATTGTGGGTTCCCAATCAATTGACTTTTTCAACACCAGATGATTGGATATAGCCTTTACAGACTTCAGAGCCTTAATGTACCCACCTTTTTAACTGCCATAATATATATATATATATATAATATATATAATAAATATATGTATATAATATAAACTATATCCCTATGATCCCATTAGAGTTACAAAAAAATCGCTATTGATCATTCCCTGCCTTCTAATACATTATCTGAGGTTTATGGTTTTTTTTTTAAACTTTTATAATCCTCACGTGATTTGTGGCCACACAAGACTGATTTTCCAAACGGGACCTCACTATCCTTCTACTATCACCTCTCTATCACCTCTCTACAATCAGCAAAATGTATTCATTTTCATTCAATAATTACTCACTAAAATTTTACTCTATGCAAGACACTGTGCTAGGGATATGTCATACTAAAAATCCGCAGTCCTGAGGAGTTAAGATGGTGGAGGTTTAGGGATACATGAAGTTTGTCTCGTTACCTCAAATACAGCTAGTCATTACCAAATCATTCTGAAATTCACAGTCCTATCATCAAAGAGTTTTAAATCCAACAGGTAAAAGATTCACAGACAAGTTTCAGAGGCATCCAAGTGGCCCTGAACTGTGAAAGCAACATCCAAGGACGCCAAGTAAGAGATGTCAGGGGCGCCTGGGTGGCTCAGTCAGTTGAGCATCTGCCTTCAGTTCGGGTCATGACTACAGGGTTCTGAGATCGAGTCCTACATTAGGCTCCCTGCTGAGCAGGGAGAAGCTCCCTGCTTCTCCCTTTGGCTGCTGTACACTCTACTTGTGTATGCTCTTTCTCTCTCTGACAAATAAATAAATAAAGTTTTTTTTTTTTTTTTTTTTAAAAAGAGGTGTTCAGCTTTGGTAAATATGAAGAAACAGCAAAGAAGGTGTCATTTAACCTGGGCCAGAGAGAATAGGACAGCCAAGATTGTGACCTTCAAACATGAAAGGGAAGAAAGGAGGAATGGAGAAGAAGGTCACCTTGAAGGAGAGAGACACAATGAGCATAATCTACAAAGGCAAAAATTCCAGTAACCACCGCATCCTCTCAGTAAGCTTACTCACTGAAAGCAGGGTTCCTTCATCCAGGTTGAAGAGAGGGAAGAGAGAAATGGTTCATCAGAAGGATCAGTAGATCACAGGGTCTGAAACATGATCTTTCTTTCTTTGTAAGTCATACTCTCTGACTGACTGCTTCGCTTTGGAAGGGTCCAACACGAAGGAAGGAAGAAGGAAAACCTGGCTGGTTGTCCAGGTACAGGACCGAAAGCCAGCAACCCACAGGGTAACATATGTTGTGACTAGGACTCTCTCATATCAATCCAACCTGTATGGAAATTTTGAAAAGACAATTACCAATGGAAACTTACCCTACTCTTCCTTTAAAAACTATTCTGTTTTGAAATAAGAGTAGAACCTCCAAACTCTGAATTAACCCATTAACCCAAGCCCCAATTTTCTCTGCTCTTTCACAGGTCATTCTTGTGAAGCTATGTTGAAGTTGCTGGGGGGGAGGGGGGAATTCACATAATTGCAGGGTTTAGTACATCCAGGTCCCCCTACTAAGCTGGTCCTTCCATTTCCTACAGAGGCTATTTCACCCAGCTTCTATCCTCTTGCTGGCACACAAGTAGGTCATGGCATGTTTCCCAGCCATGGTGAAATATGACTGAGTTCTACCACTGATGTGTGAGCAAAAGTGATTATGCTAATTTCCAGGCCCAATGCATAAAAACCTTCTGTGTGTAATCCTCCAAGTTCTTTCCTCCTCTTTTGATGTGACACAGACAAGCACGGTAACTGTAGAAGCCGAGCGCTGAAAATGGAGAAACTACAAAATGGAAGCAGTGTGGCTTCCAGAAGGACTGCTAGGAGGAATGTCTCCTATCGCTCCCTAACACCCATTCTGAACATTATGCAAATGAGGAAGAAACGTCTTTCCTTTTAAACCAGTGAGAGTTGAGGGATTATCTTTACAGCAGTTGAGGATTACCTTAATAACACACAAATTCTGACCTTGTTTTTTGCCGTTAGTTTGGGTTTACTGAGGAGTAGGCCCCAGACAGGATTAGAAATACAAAAGGGTTATTAAGGGGAGAAAAAGAGAATCTGCGAGGTCCTTCAGACCACAGCTATGGGTAGAGACACGGAGAAGGAAGGAGGAATGGAGAGGATGTCTCAGACTGAGACACAGTTCAGAGAAGGGTCTGGTCAAGACAATGGGATTTCTCAAGCCAGTGGGGCCCACTAGAAAAAGCCTGCATCCCACAGGAATGGAGTCGCAGTAGGAGCCCCCACTGTCCTCAGTCATGGACGGCGAGGAGCCAGGGGGTGATGTGTGGTTTTGGTGCCAGCACAGAGACGTGGCTCCAGAGGGACAACAGCTGAACCCTGCTTTGCCAGCTGCAGATGTGAGCACTTCATCTTCACAGACACCACAACTCCTCAAACTTTCAAGTCTTACATTCCTTTCCCTCCTCCTTTTTCATCCCTCTCTGTACCTTGCCAGTTTTCCTTTGCTCCTGTGTGTTAAGAAGAGTTGTTCTTTCTCTGGTCCAAAGTTAATCTCTCCGTGTGTTCTAGCTAATATGGGTCCTTCTTTTCTTTGCCTCTTCTGGATTCTACCCTCTACTCTGTAAACATCCTCAAGATTTTCAACCTTAAAAATGAAGATAAAAAAAGGTTCCTTGACCCTCTTGTTCTTCCCTTCACATCTAAGTTTCTTGCGAGACAGGTATAAGTGGACTGCCTCATTTTTTATTTTTCATTGCTCATCAACTGTTCTTTACTTAGGATTACATAAAGCTACCAGTGGACATACCCTGAATCTTTTCTTGACCTCTCTGAAGTGTTTAGCACTCCTCATTACTCCTTCCCTCTGGAAATACCTGCACTGGGGTCCTGGGATATTCTATGCTTAGGTTTTCTTCCTTCCTGAAGGTCATTCACTCTTTTTATTTTCCTCCTCCTTACATGGCTTCTACCATTGGTCCTCTCCGTTCTCTGTCTTGCACATTAATCTCATGAACCTTGTGTCTTAACTAAGCACCATTCACTGATGACATCACTCATGCAGTCACCCAAACCTGAAACCTGGGTGTTGCCCAGAATTATTTCCCCAATTTCAATATCTATATTCAATCAGTCACCACATTCTGAGGAATCTACTCCTTAACTAGTTCTCAGCACCATCATCTCTTGGTCTTGACCCCTACAACCACTAACCGATCACTTTTCTCACGAACTTCTGTAGGAACATAGTGACCGATCCTCTGACCTATGACCAAGTCTATTTCCCTTCAGTCACATCTCTGCATAGCAGTAAGACAACATTTTTTTTTTTAAGATTTTGTTTATTTATTTGACAGAGACAGTGAGAGAGGACACACAAGCAGGGGAGAGGGAGAAGCAGACTCCCCACTGAGCAGGGAGCCCGATACGGGGCTCCATCCCAGGACCCTCAGATCATGACCTGAGCTGAAAGCGATGCTTAACGTCTGAGCCACCCAAGCTCCCTGTAAGACGACATTTTTAAAGCACAAATTTGATGATGAGAACTGGTTTCCCACTGCCGACAGGATAAAGGCTAATCTCCCTAGAATGCTATGTAAGATCCTACATAATCGGGCTCCCATCTATGTTGTAGCCCGATCTTTCTCCATGCTGTCTCCAAACTCTCATCATACTGAACTTTCTGCATTCACACAGTGCGTTACATGTTCTGCGCTTCTATAGCTTTGCACCTACCTTTAGCCTGGAATGCTCTTTCCATCACCTTTGTCCTACTAGGGGAATTTTCTATACATTTTTTCAATAATCGATGTTGGATTCATCGGTTCAGTAATGTCTTTACTGACTAACTCACCTTTGAGTGGGGCCCCTTAGCATTCCTTCAACCCCATCTCAGACCATTCAAGGGCTTTCACCAAGTTCACAGTACCTGTTCACGGCACCCAACACATGATTCCAGGGTAGCAATTTTATCCTGTTCCTTTTGGCACAGCACTGACACAAAACAGGCACTTAATGAATGTTCACTGACTAAACGAATGAATGATGAACAAATCTAAACTTCCATCTTGAGTCTGGCCTGATAAAATTTGTCTCTTAAAAACAAAATTTTCACAGAGTGGCCAAAAACCATTATGATGCCAATCAACATTACAGGCACGCACTGGTGGCCAAGTTCAAGTAGTGACATCTTCAATTTACATGTGAAAAGTGAGTACTTGGCATTAGAGGAGAAAGATTCAAATACTCAACATAAGACTGGGGCAAAGATAGCTCAAGGGCTATTATCCCAAGGGACATGCATTCATTCTCAGTAACTGTGTAAACCAGAGTTCACGTTTCACACAGAACTTTCTAACAAATTGGAAACAGGAGATGGTTTAGCTAGGCAGAGGAAAAGCATGGCTTTGATACACAAGAAACTACACATGCATTTTACATTAAATGCTGTTGTAATTTGCTCACAGAACACAGCACAAAAATTATTCTAAAAGTCATAGCTTGTAAATTTGATATGTAAATAAGAATTTAAAATTAGAAATCTCCATGGCCACTGAATACTAAAGGAGTAAAAGGAAAAAGGAAATGAAAGATAAAATACACGGTTTCGCACTCTCCAGAATGCATCTCCCTCCAGCCTGATCAGTCAGAGGCCCGTTATCACATTCAATGCGCTTGGTAAACACAAGAGTTTACTGAAAATGGACCTTTTCATAAAAAAAGATCATGGGTCAAACAATCTCTGTGACATATACTGCTGTTAAAGGAAACACACTTTTTCTCATTCTTGACCTGATGACGCATGATGTGCTTACTCAGAGAGACGGCTTAATATGGTTCCCATTCCAAAACTTAGTGCAAATAGCTTTTTTAAAATTTGAAAAATAAATTCCCAGACAGAATTCTTGTAAAATATTAAATCCTGCCAAAGATGGATGCTTTCAGGGAAACAGTCCAAAAAAAGCTTTTAATTTATTTAATGTTCTATGAGTTAATGGTATCGAGAAAATATATATCTTTGTTTCAAAATACACAAATCACTGATGCTTATGTATACTATCCCCTTGACACAGTCCCCTGCTGTTCAGTTTTGTAAGAGCAGCATTTTTTCCTGGAGCTGACTGCTGAGGCCTAAATCTACAAAAAGTCAGTGATGACATCAAGCTTAACATTTGGCTGGGCCAGTAAAATTATTCCTCAAAATGGGTGCTAATATTTCAC
The DNA here is from genome assembly GCF_011764305.1 of Mustela putorius furo. NCBI lineage: Eukaryota > Metazoa > Chordata > Mammalia > Carnivora > Mustelidae > Mustela > Mustela putorius. Next base: position 131,539 of record NW_025421467.1, read on the forward strand.
TTTTACTCAAACCTAAATGAAATGTCAGGAAAGCACTCCTGACACTACCTATTAGTAAACATTTCTGACCTTAATCGCTGTTCTCAATGCAATGACACCAGTAAATTCTCTAAAAAATTTGCTCATAATCACAACTCTAGGTAGAGGTGACCTCTCAGGTTTTACACTGATGGTTAAAAAAAAAAAAAAAAAAAAAATGCATTTATAGGCTGAGAGGCTTAAAACCCCGGCCAAAGCACTCAATGACTTCTGAGCACCAGGAGAAACTACTTGAATTAAATAAATATTTGGGGAAAATCCACAGCATTTGGGTGGTTCACTAGTATATACAAAACTTATCCTTTAACAAACAAATAGGATTTGTTTAAATATAGGGAGATAATTCTCTCCCTATATTTCTCCTCCTTACACTTCAAGTTTAATCCCAGCACTGTTCAATCTCTGTCCTTTTTGCCTTTGTCCTCTTTCTGAAGTTTTCAATTAAGAATTACTTTGTGTTAGGATTGGGGTGATATCAGAAAATGTTCTTTGAAGATTTTATTTACTTGAGAGAGAGACTGAGGATAAACAGGGGTGAGAGGGACAAGCAGCGGAGCACAGAGCCTTGACACAGTGCTCGATCCCATGGCCCAGGGATCACAACTGGAGCCGAAAACAAGAGTCAGATGCTTAACTGACTGAGCCATCCAGACACCTCTTGGAAAATGTTCTTCATTTCAGAGGTGATGTTGAAGTATTTAGAGGTACAATGTCATGAGGCCCGCAACTGACTTTCAAATGGTTCTGGAAAAGTGAACCCCTTTCCCCAACACACATACATAAAACTATACATAAGGAGTAAAACAACAAATGTTAATCACTGGCAAGTGCAAACAGGGTACGGAAATGTTCCTCATATTATTTTGTCATCTTCCCTCTGGGTTTGAACTTTTCAAAAGAAAAAAGAGAAGAAGTTGTAAAAGAATAACCTTACTTGATGAGTTCCAGCTTTTTGAATTGTAAATGCAACGTTTTTTTAAGCACCCCAGCTCTAAAACTTGAGGGACCTTGTAATAAAGACTATAATAAGGACTGACAAAAGACACATTTGATTGTTTTCTACAGGCATGATATTGATTCAATTGGCATATCCTGGAAGTGGCTGTGATTTGAATCTGGGATGTAGGTACAGAGGCATAATGAATACATCCACAATCCAAGCATTTCCCTCTAGAAGGCTCCAAAAGCTAGCTCCCCCAGGGTCTCCTGATCTACTTCCCAGTGAGATCCTGCTTTGCTTACCCTTCCCCAAGCACCCACCAAGGACACCCAGAAATGCCTGGGAGACCAATGTGGCTTTGCAAGCAGATTCTGCATGTTAGACCTGTTAATTTAAAAATATGTGTCTTAATTGTTCTTAAAGGTTTCCAAAATTGTAGCTGAGTCTAAAATGTGTTTTCAAATATTTATGAGCAAATCTTACACAAGAGATTTGCTATTATAGTCAGGATAGATTTGGTCAGAGAAACAAAAGGCTAACTAAAGGTATGCTTCATTTCTGATAAAACATGAATGCTTTTCCTCCTGCAGTTACACTGGCACCTATGACAAGAAAGCTTTTGAACCATTTCCTTGCATCCGGCATGTTGAGGTGATCTACTTTCTCCTCACTGAGTATGCTTGCTAACACAGTTGGGAGTGGGATGGTGAAGGAGTTTCTTCTTCGACTATTTAATTTTCTAAAATCACTTCTCATTTGCCTTAAAATCTTGGGTTAGATTCCAAAAGAGAGATTTTTACACAGTCCACATATTTTCTTTGGGATGCAACACTGTGATATAAACATAACTTTCTTTAATATATTTGTGCTAATATGACGCCAAATTCCTAACTCACACATCAGAATCTTAGCTACAGTCTATCTATCCTGAATATGATTGTCTTTTAATTAGCCTGCTATGTTTATGGTAATAAACGCCAAGCTTCAGAACAACTCAATAGGCTCAGGTGAAATCTTTACCACTTAGAGCATAGTAATCAACTAGTAATCAACTAGCTGGCATTTTCTAAATGAGAAATACTAATTGCAAGTTAAGATCCCTTTCTGTCTATGTATACCGAGTACTTACATGGCAGGCATGGTGCTAGGGATCTTGCTATGCCTACTACCTCATTTTATTCTTTCCACACCACTGCGGAGTAGGTAATGTTGTAGGCACTGGACAGAAAAGGACAAAGAATCCCTGCGAGGGGGAAATGAGCACTTATCCAACACTACCATGTAGCAAGGTAACCATGCTCTACAGGTATTATCCTGCTTCACTCTCTATGACCCTGGGATGTAAGTATCAGAGAAACTTGATTTTACAGGGGAGCAAGCTGGGAGGTACATAACTCAATCAAGATTGCTGATCTGGGAACTGAACCCACTTATGCCAAGTAAAACATGGGCATGATTCCTCCCTCTGGTCACATTCCATGGCTCTAAGCCAGATGCTGGAGACAGAGGTAACCGCCATAGAAGGAAGAGCTATGAATATTGCCTCCTAGTCACTGCACCCCCTAAGGACAGAGGGATGCAGAGCCTCAAGGGGGAAAAATAAGCAACCATGCCCTTGAATAGAAAGTAAGTTCCTTTTAAAATCCAAAGCATGTGAGTGGGGGAGGGGGAGCCTTGTGTTTTGATTGAATCCAGCTCTTAAAGCTAAATGAATACAAATCCCCAATCTCACCCCAAAACTGACTCAGTCTTCTAAAGATCCTGTAAATGACGAGTCACCAAAAGAGAGGAACGCTCTAGAAGAGCTCCTTGTCCTCATACCTCCCTCTGTATGACTGACTTGAAGTCTAAATTTACATGTGTGATTATTCACAATAGCCAAAAGGTGGAAACTACCCAAATGTCTATCAACTGATGAATGGGTAAACAAATTGTGGTTTATTTGTGGCACACAACGGAATATTATCCAGTCCTATGAAGGACTGAAGTTCTAGTCCATGCTCCAGTGTGGATGAGCCTAAAAACCCAGTGCTAAGTGAGAAGCCAGACACAAAAAGTCATATATGATTCCACTTACATGAACTATTCAGAAAAGGTGCATCCATAGGAGCAAAAAAAGCAGATTAGTGGTTTCCAGGGCAAGGAATGAGGGGAATGGAGAGTGACTGCTGAATGGGTATGGGGTTTCCTTCAGAGTGACGGAAATGTTTTGCAACTAGATAGAGGTGATGACTGCACACTGAACTATATACTTTAAGAGGATTCGTTTCATGTAATGTGAATTTACTTCAACAAAAAGAAAAGTGTACGTATGTGAACACACACTTCTTGGGCAGTCTTGAATAATGATATACAGCGTGTCAGGCCATAAAGATGCCCCACCCTGGGCTCTTTTTACATTACACACAAATAGAGACGGATTTCCTGTAAGTTGATCTCAAAGAAAAAAAAAGGTAAGAGAAAAAAAATGAGAACTAAGCCATCTTAAAAAAACTAAAACGCAACACGACAACCTTGTCGCCTTCTTTTCTTCTCTATCCCACTAAGACAAACAGAAGCCCCAATCATTGAGTACACCACATGTGGAAAAACTGGTACTTAGAAGACCTAAACAAATGAAATCTACTGAGGTTTATTCCCTCAAAATCAAATAGAAAGATCCAGTAAATCCTTAAACATATGAAAAGAGGTGCAATCTCTCCGGTCATCAGGGATATTAAAACTAAAACAACTGGGGTTCACTTTTCATCAGTCAGAGTGGGAATATTGTCAAAGATTCCCAATACCCAGCTAGCTGAAGTGAGGGAACCAGGCACTTTATATTTTGGTGATGGGAATCCACAGTGAGACAACTTGTTAAGACTGTCGCCTGGCATTATCTTTGACTCAGCTTTTAGGAATCTATCCTTCAAATACCAAAGTAGATACATTAGAATACATGTACATGAGTTTTAACTGCAGTGATGTTAGGAAGGATAAAAACCCAGAATGCTCTTGAATGCCTAGAATGCTGGGGAATAACTGAATAAACTATGGTCCAACTGTAACTGTAGGAGGCACTAGAATTATATCAGAAAGAGGTATTAGGGGAAACTGGGTGGCGAAGTGAGTTAAGTGTCTGACTCTTGGTTTCAGCTCAGGTCATAATCTCAGGGTCATGAGATCCAGCCCCATGTCAGGCTCTGCCCTCGGGGGTCGGGGGGGGGAGTCTGCTTGAGATTCTCTCTGCCTCTGTCTCTGCCCTCATAAAATAAATACATCTTTTAAAAAGGAGGTATTAGATTTGTATTTGTTTATAAGAAAAAAATGACAAAATATAAAGTAAAAAAAATAAGTTGCAGAGAACTGCTTATGATTCCATTTTTATAGAAAGGAAAACACTACGCGCACACACACACACACATTCCTCTGGATATTAGAGAAAAGAAACTATCTGAGAAATGGGGAAAAAGACGATGAACTTTTCCATATTCACCTTTATATTGTTTGAAATATTATAAGAATCATGTATTGCCCTGTGATATTTATAAAAACAAAAATGTCTAAATAAATAAGATTTTTTCTGTATTTGGCTTTGATGAGTAATAAACATATATACAAGAATACAAGGTGACAGTTAGCAGAAGTTAGCTAAAGTTAGCAGAGACTCATCTTCAGCCTCCTGAACGGTTTATTTTCTCTCCAGGCAGTGCAACTCACAGTGGGATCTGGATACCAGCCCCAGTCCCAGCACAGAAACTAGGAGTAGCTATGTACAGACTTTTCTCGCATTTTGCCAGAGTGATTTTATATCCGCTGACTGTAATAATTTTCAAAACTAATTAGGTAAATGCTTTTATGTCTTTTTAATTTCATTTTTCTAATAATGCATTTTTATTGTGTTTTATAAAATCAACAGTCCATGATTCTAACAAAACCAAGAAGCACAATTTTAAACATTGAAAGGTCAATGTTCAAAAGGATAAAACTTTAGGAACTTTAATAACAAAAGATTAAATTGTGTTAAACGTGTTTGGATGATATTAATACATTCAAACTCTTATACTATGATCCCAAAAAGGTTACGAGAAAACCCTCTGGTAATCAGAAGAGATTTCTAACTATGTTACATAAATGATCAAGACGGTTCTCTGTGAGGAACAATGAAGTCTAGATTGTATTTACAAGTGAAGACAAAGAGAGGTGGTGAGTAAATGAAACCCCAGACAACTTTAGAAACTGACAAGAGCTTTATTGTTTGCCAAAACTATAGATAAAAAACAAAGTTACTGACTTTCATTTTTCTCCCCTCTCATACTTCTGAGTCAAGATGCATCTAAAGATGAGAAAAGACAGGTAGTAAGAAAGAGAAGCCAGGGGCCCAATGGGGTAGTAAGTGGGGGTCTGACTTTCCTGCGATGACACTATTTTAAGTTTCCCTTACCAGTACTCTATGCTGGTGGGGGAAGAAAGAGCTCACCACCAGCTAGGAACCATGTCTTCTGAGTTTTCCTGACAGAGACATATTTTTTAAAATCAGACTGCACTGAGTTAGACTTACTGAGAAAAACTGGCTAGAAGACTAAAGAACAAAATAGGCTTCTGGCCAAAAGCTAAAATAGAAAATATGATGATTGGTCAATGCAAATTTCTTCTCTCCTCTCTAAAGTTTTCAAATCAGTGTTCAAGTGAGGTGCATTTCCAAACCTGGCAGCTTAAATGTAAATAACCTTGAGGACCACGGTGGCGGATAAAATGCTTGACAATTCACAGCCGTGGGGCTGACATAAGGAAATCCAGGATTCTCGCCCAACGGTGAGCAGACATTGGAAGATCTATGACATATTTGGGTACTTTGAGGATTTCTGAGAATTCGGGGGAAAAAAATTAGGTTATTTTTGGGTCAGTTGCATTTTACATGACAAAGGAGCCCTAAAGGGAAGAGAAGCCTGTGTGTATATGACAGTGCTAGAATAGTGTTTGGATTCCTTGTAACCCTCTGTGTGTTCACAAGAGCCGTAACGATGATGAAGCCCGCCATCCCAACAGGTGCGGCATGTGGTGGGGGGACGTGTGAACTTCTAAAGCATGATTCCAAGCTGATGGTCATCTGTTCCACCTGCCCTGCTTCAAAAGGGTTCAACAACTTGGCCCCCAAAACGTGTCTTCAGTGAGTGGTGGCTGATTGAATGCCTCCACAGCCAGAAACAGAGCCTCATGAATGAATGCACTAAAGACAAAGTGTATTGGATCACACAGATTAGCATAATAAAATGCAGCATCAGGCAACCAAGTGGTATTTTTATGAAGCTCCCACTCTGCTGGCTCTGAACTACCTGTAAATTCAGTGCTTAGAAAGGGTCCTCTGGGGCACATGGGTGACTCAGTGGGTTAAGCCTCTGCCTTCAGCTCAGGTCATGATCTCAGGGTCCTGGGATCAAGCCCCGCATCGGGCTCTGTGCTCAGCATGGAGCCTGCTTCTCCCTGTCTCTCTGCCTGCCTCTCTGCCTACTTGTGATCTCTGACAAATAAATAAACAAAATCTTTTAAAAAGAAAAGAAAAAAAGAAAGAAAGAAAGAAAGAAAGAAAGAAAGAAAGAAAGAAAGAAAGAAAGAAAGAAAGAAAGAAAGAAAAAGTAAGTTTCCTTTGAGGAGGAATATAACAACACCAAAGTCGTTAGTCCAACTGGGCTTCACCTGCCCATTCTACCAAGTCTACTGTACAGGGCACTAAAGGTCTTCCCCTTTGTCAGATTTGAGGCCCCCTTTTCATTCTTTGTTCCTCTTCACTTCTCTGCAGCATCTGACACTCTCCAGCAGCTTTTGATTTTCTCTTTTAATTATCCGCTGTCCCCTGGGTAGCGGCTTCTGTTTCCTTCCTCTTTCCCTGCTCCTCCTTCTCTCCGTTTTAACTGAGAGCATTTTTCAAGGCCCTGGGGTTCTCTGTCTTTGAGAAATCACCTATCCCCCACGCATGAGTTCTCTCTCCCTGTAGATAACTCCCTAGCCTTTCCCTTGGACTTCTCTCCCTTATTTTCAACTCTCCATCAAATCATTTTTCTAGCATGTGGGGCCTCTAGGGTGTATTCGGCCCATTCACAAATCTTCATTTCTTCCCCTTTTGCTGTTCCCTGGACAAAAGAGCTTCTGTCTTGACCTCCTTCATTTCTTCAGCAGCAGAATTGTCTTCCCGGCCACCCAGGCTCCAAATCTTAGAGTCTTCCTCTTCTTCAATTCCAATCATCCAAAGCCTGTTGATGTTTTTAAATCTCACCTCTGTCTCTTGCTACCCACTTGCTCTAACAAGACCCTGTTCATCTCAGAGTAACTGCTCTTCTCTTCTTTTCCAGTGTCTCCTCTTTCCAAATGAGCCAACCTGTTGCTACCATTTTGATCTTCCCGTCACTGTCCTCAGCAAATCACCCCATAAAACCACCTGCCTCTCGTGTGATGAGGGGTAAACACAGCAGAGTTGCCGAGAGCTCAGGATCTGGGGACGGATGATTGGGTTTTGTACCCCAGTGCTACCACTTAATGGCTATGTGCCTCAGTCTCTCATCCCCAAAACAGAGCTGATAATAATAGCCCCCTCAGAGGTTTGCTGTGAAGACAGAATTAGCTAAAAGATGTGAAGAACATGGAAGAGTGCCTAGCACAGAGAGTGCTCATTTACTGTCAAATTTTGACAGCTCCCAGCTAGACTGTTCTCCACAGCATGTGCCAATTCTCCCTTTGGTATCACACCTGCCCCTTCTCCTCCTGGCTGTCCTATACAAATTCTACCTACTGTCAAGGCTCAGGTCTAACTCCCATCCAACCAGTGGGTCTTCCCTGATCACTCCAGCTGTACCCCCTCACTCCTGCCTCTGGATTCTACAATACTTACTGGATGTCTCTAAATCAAGTTGTTCTCTAAATTACCAAGTGTGAGAGACAGACTCCACATGGGAGAGAGCACTGGTGTTTGGTGCCAGTGGCCTCACCCCCTTGATTATGGGTTTCCCTAAGTCAGTGATGAACATCTCTGATGGTCAGTTCCTACCTCTGGAAAAGCTATAGTATAACTTCATTTATAAGGTTTCTCAAAGATTGAATAAGGTCATGTCAAGCTCCTATCACCTCATTGGTCATATTAATAAATGTCTGTCCCCTTCCAGTGAGACTATACACCCCCCAAGGGCAGCTTGTATCTCTCCCAGCTCCAAGGAGAGTGCCATGCAGAAATTAAAGAGGCATGTAGGTAAATGAACCCCTTCCTAGTCTGATGATTCTATGACAATATTCCAAAATGGACTTTTCTGTATCGACCATAAATACCTGCCAGTGCTTCCATCATGAAATGCATTTTTAACCTACTCAATCTGCCAAGACCATAAACTGATTTTATTTTTGCTCTAATGAGGGAATACATTATCCACTGACCCTCTCTCCCTTATTTTGATATTGATTTTTTTTTCTTAGGAATCATTTACAAAATCCAGAAAGTCCGTAGCGAAAGAAAAGGAAAAAAAAAAAAAGAAAAGAAATTGCAACACTAAGTAATTTGAAAGATTTTTCATACCTAAAAAGGGAATTTTTAACCACAACCTTAGTCATAAACCTTCAGCAGGCAAATGAGAAGCGGTGAGAGATGAAGTCCCAAGGAGAGAACGGGGTTGAAGTGCGGCTGGGGTTCAGGCAGTGGGTTAGAGCAGTCCTAAGACGAGCTGCCGGAAGTGGGTGCTGTACCTTTATCTTGGCCGCCCCCACCTGACCACCTGTAGGAGCCTCAGAGGAAGCAGACAACCCCCACACACTTTCCAGCTGCATCTTGGCAGCCACAAAGTACGCACACATGATCAGCCAACGTATAACACTGTATCAGAAGCATCAATGTGACGGGGGTAAAAAATCTTCAACTCCTGATGAGTAACCTGTGTTATTTAGATTCTGTTGCTAAGACCTGAAGCTAAGCTAAGGGGAGACCCCTCTCGCCACACCCACGCAACCCTGATAACTAGCTGCACAAGTGTGAGATCTTAATATCAAATATTTGGGACATTTAAAAGACTGAAGCAGCAAATCCTCTGGTAGAGGGTAGACGTTCACTGGGGACACTTTGGGGGCTGTAATTCTCCTCCCCCTAGTGTTCAATGACAAATGGAAATATGTCACTGGGTCCAAAAAGAAGGAGGGCCGTTTCCTGCCTTAGAATTGGGCAAGAATTGGGTAGAGGAGATCTACAGCCCTGTGACCCCATATGGTCCTACAACCGAAGGGCTGGATTTTATTGAAAGATTGTAATTTGTATGTTTGGAGCAGTGTTCTTTGAGGGGCCTGCTTCAGAACTCATGTTATTTAAGTCAGGTGGTGAGAAAACAGGAAAAAAAAAATAAGAGCAACTGTTTATAAGTCATTTTTAAAACTTTGCTTTTTTCCACTTGAATAATTTTTAATCGCCATTTTGAGCTGTTAAATTAAAATGCACCTGCACTGTAAGTCATGAGAGAACACACCTGCTCTTCAAATATGACTTGAAAATAATTTGATTCCCCTATGCTCTCATTTTATGTCATTCGAAAAGTGAGAAGAAAAACTGAATAGGCTCAAATTCTGACCCATAACTTATAGATCCTAAAGAAATCATCATGGACATTAAAGAAAAGTGTCATTTTAAAAAATATACCCTTCATCCAAAATACACCCCGTATTTGAAGGTGGGAGTAATCACACCTCATTGACATCACAATAACAAAGAGGGCCTTTACCTATTACCAAAGAGGTCTGCCACAGCAATACATGCAGAGAACTCCGAGTCTCTAAGAGATAAGTCCTAAGTAGTTAATGCCATATTTCTCCACTCTAAAGTAAGTTTAGAGACACGTGGGTGGCTCAGTTGGTTGAAAATCTGCCTTTGGCTCAGGTCATGATCCCAGAGTCCTGGGATCAAGTTTTACGTCAGGCTTCTTGCTCAGCGGGGAGTCGGCTTCTCCCTCTCTCATTCCCCCTGCTTGTGCTCTCTCTGACAAACAAATAAGTAAAATCTTTAAAAAAAAAAAATAAGTTTAACTGGCAACAATTTTCTTTGTCCACTGGGGCCAGAGAAACTATCAAGAGTATTTACCCACATGCTTCCATCTCCCTTGTAACTTGCCTAGGGCCATCCTGAGTCAGAGCACAGAAAAAACAGAACATTTCTTCCTCTCCAGTCAGCTGAAGTCTGGCCAGTCTTGTCAGTCTAAATATAAAATACACATCTTTAAAGAATCATCAATGTTAATAAGCTGTGGAGGTAGACACTGAAGTCTTCTGTGTTGACAAATCCTAGAACTACACTTCCTTCACACAGGATGCTTCTGGATGAATGTCTGTCTTAACAGTTTCTTTAAAAAAAAAACCGGTGAGTGAAACTGCAGGTGCCTTCTTTGCAAGAATGTGAACTTGACTGCCAGCAGATGACCCTCAACAAAAGAAAGAGGGATGGAGGAAAGCTCAGTCAAATGTTGAGAACTGGAGCTTTCACTATGGATTTTGGGATATTATTTCCTATCATTTATCTCCATCTTCATTTCCTCATTCCCCCAATAAATGCAACACCAGTCATTCACCCCTTATTGTATCCTAAGATAACGGCATCCTACTAAAATCTCAGCTTAATTTTCTACTATCATCTGCTAGAATATCTAAACCCCATGAGGAACCCTGAGTGATACAAATTCAGGATTTCAGTTTCTTAATCCTTTCATATTCTATCTAGATGAGAGATCACTATCTCCTGTTCATTCCCACTTCCAAAAATATTAAGGCAGTAACACCCCTCCACCTTGGATCCTTTTGTAATGGCTACCTTCATATTTATTTTTATATAGTATTTGAAGTATCAAAAGGCTGAAGTTTTATTTTTCTTCAAAAGAGTAGCCCAAAGCCAAATTTCAGCCTCATCTATAAGACAATTTAATAATTAAACTGCTTTTGTGATTGTACTCTTACATATATGCCCGATGGAAGTGCAAATGTGTGTTTATCCACAGATCTGTTCTGGGATGTTCAATGGCAGTGCTATTCATTATGGCAAAAAAAAACCCTGAGAACCATACAAATGAATAAAGAATGGTACATTCACACAATGGAATATTATACAGCACTGAGAATAAAAAATTGGCCACTATATACACTATGAATGGATTTCACAAACCTATTATTGAATGAAAGAAACCAGACGTAAAATAGTACAGGCTATATGACTTCATTTATCCCAAGTTCAAAAGCAGGCAAAGTGAAACTATGCTTTTAAAAGTCAGAGAAGTGGGGTGCCTGGGTGGCTCCGTTGGTTAAGTGTCCGACTCTTGATTTTAGCTCAGGTCATGATCTCAGGGTAGTAAGCTCGAGCCCTGAGTCCTGCAGAGCATGGAGCCCTACGTGAGACTCTTTCTCTCTTTTTCTCCCCCTCTGCACCTCCTCCTGTGCGCATGTGCTCTATCTCTAAATTAAATAAATCTTTAAAAAACATTAAAAATAAAGGTCCGAGCAATGGTCACTGTAGGTGGGATAGTCACTAAAAGGGAGCATCAGAGATTTCTGGGGCAGTATTTGTAATGTTCTGTGTCTTAAATCTGGGAGCTGATTCTATCAATTGTTCAGTCTGAAAATTCATCAGTATAATGAATGTATGTGATATATGCAATTTTCCCAATGTATATTTAAATTTAAATAAAATAAAACTAGAATCTTCTCTCAAGAAGTAGATCTATAGGTGTGAATATTAAATCGGCATAGTAAAATGGAGCTAAAAAGCTGAATTCAAATTCAAAATTTTATTATTAATTCTGCAATCTCATCTTCTCTGGCTTTCACTTCTATAAAATGAACAGCAAATGTCAAATGATATAACAGTGAATTTTTAGCAAGAAAGATAAACAAATATTTATTACTGTTGCCTGAATATTAAATTATATTATACTTCTCCAGTTAAAACTCCAGTTTTAAGTTGTAAAGTTGTATACAAATGTCAGTATAACTCTCACTGGTAATATAGTATCATCAATTTTGCTATTTAAAGAACTTCCTAACAATTAAAGATACACAACATTTACTCTTAAAACGTACACTCCTGAATCTTCTCTTGGACTTACCTCTTCTTCTCAATGAACTTTCAATTGTCTTGAGCTTTCCTAGCTTTACTGTTTGGTTCCCATTCTACCCCACTTTCCTAACCAGCCATGCCCCATTTCCTCTACTTATTGGGATCCTATCCATTCTTCAGTTGAATCGCCCCTGGTTAAATTACAACTCCTGTAGGACACCCCTCCAGGCCATGGTGGTGACCTCTTTTTTTTTTTTTTCCTATTTAGTATCTCTACCATTTAGTATATCACCATTTGTGACAGTTATTAGTTATTAGATAAGCTCTGAATAGCTATTTATCTCTCATACCATGATTTAACAAGTCACATGTTCATATCTTGCCTCTCCAGTAGGCTATATTTTTTCCTAAAAGCAGAGACCTGTGTGATATTTATTTTAATCCCCCTCAATGCTCTGCACACTGTAGATATTAAATAAATGCTTGCTACACCAGTGCACTTTTTGTGGGCTCAGGAAAGCAGGCTTCTCTGAAAGTAGGGCAAAGGTGCAGCCTGGGATTTCTTCTTAGAGTAAGTGGATTCTGTCAGCGGTATCTCATCTCTAAAACTCTCTGCTAAGCTCTGATCTTCTTTTCTCTGAGAGCTTTCAATCACTCTACCCTTTAGAGTCTAGACCAGTTCTTCTGAATAGAAATGTAATGTGAGCCATATATGTAATTAAAAATTGTCTAAAAGCTACCTTAAAAAAAGAAAAGTAAAAAGAAACAGGTAAAATTAATACTTTTACTTAACCTTATATATACAAAATATTATGATTTTAACATACAACCAACATAAGAAATTATTAGAGAGATAGTTTGTCCTTTTTTGTACACTTCATCTTTGAATTTTGATGCATATTTTACACTCACAGCACATCTTAATTTGGACTAGCCCCATTTCAATTATTCAAAAGCTACATGTACCAGTCACTACCGTATTAGATGGCACAGGCTAGAATATACAGTTCTGAACCATTTTCAGTAAACCTAAGATCAGGCAAACCCCGTAGAATTATGTTACAGTCTTCCTAACCTTTGCTCTTCAAAATTGAAGAATACACTTTAAGCAATTGTATTTAAGTTCAACATTAATCCATATCTACTCAATATTTAAAATGGTGATCTAATTATCAAAAATTCAGTATGGTGCTATGATTATTAAAAATAAATGTAGGGGCACCTGGGTGGCTCAGTGGGTTAAAGCCTCTGCCTTCAGCTCAGATCATGATTCCAGGGTCCTGGGATCGAGCCCCGCATCGGGCTGTCTGCTTAGCAGGGAGCCTGTTTCCTTCTCTCTCTCTCACTCTGCCTGCCTCTCTACCTACTTGTGATCTCTATCTGTCAAATAAATACATTAAAAAATCTTAAAAAAAATAAATTTAGGGGAGCCTTGGTGGCTTAGTTCTTAAGCATCTGCCTTTGGCTCGGGTCCTGATCCCAGGGTCCTTGATCGAGACCCCTATCAGGCTCCCTGCTTGGTGGGAAGCTTGCTTCTCCCACTCCCCCTACTTGTGTTCCCTCTCTTGCTCTCTCTTTCTCTGTCAAATAAATAAATAAAATCTTTTTAAAAAATAATAAATAAATTTATAAATTGAAAAATTTTGGAGACTGGAACTTTGTTATTGGGGGTACTCAGCCCAGAGTTTCCACAGAGGAAGTGTTCAGTATATACTCACAGTGAATGAATAAATAAACAAAATATGCAAGCAAGCAAGCTAGTAGAAAAAAGTCTAGCCTTCCACCTCATATCCAGTTACAAATATGGTGGAGACATGGTGACATCTGTTCTCGTTCATTTATGAATTAAGAAATCAAAGCCTGAAGAATCTCACCAAGGTGAAATTTAGATTTTTTTTCCCCAACAGCCAGTCCTACAAAGGGAGGGGAAACCCTGGTAAACAAGAATTAGAATACAACTGTAACATGCAAAAGTTATTAAAATGTCTATAGTGCTTTATCACTTTGTAAAACCATTTGTCATATATTATGTACATAACATAAATACACCAAATATCATCTAACCCAACTATCAAAGTATAGTTTCCTTTTCCTCTATGCCAAAAGAAAATAGATATGGAAATATGTGCTTAAAGCAAATAACTCATGGTTCCATGGCCTTAAAGAACATCTTGTACTCATGAGAATGTTTTCCCATTCATTTGTGCCACACAGTATAGCGTACTTTATATCTGATTGCAAGTCATTTAAGAACTTCTTTATTTTGGAATTTTATGGCAATCATGTTAAGTGTTAATTTTACTATGGACATCAAAAAGATGAATGACTAATTACATAAAGGGGAAAAGATGAAATGAATCATGGACTCCACTTGAACTTCAGCAGTTAAAAGCGTAGGTAACAAAATATTTAAGGAAAAAAAGAGATAGCTTCAGTTAGTCATGGTCTTTTGAGGTAAAAAGGGTAAAAGTATTTTACTTGCCTGATCTCAGATCTAGATTCTCAAAGATAAGAGGTACTGTGGAGAACCACCATAAAATACTCAGACTTCAAAGATTCCCAAAAAGTCAAAATATGGAATATTATGTACAAGTAAAAAATAGGTATAAAATCAATGTATTATGAGATGTTTTATTTTTTTAAATGTCTCTTTTGAGTATTCTTTTTTAAAAAAAGATTTTATTTTATTTATTTGACAGAGATCACAAGTAGGCAGAGAGGTAGGCAGAGAGAGAGGGGGAAGCAGGCTCCCTGCTGAGCAGAAAGCCTGATGCAGGGCTCCATCTCAGGACCCTGAGACCATGACCTGAGCTGAAAGCAGAGGCCCAACCCACTGAGCCACCCAAGCACCCCTCTTTTGAGTATTTTTAACAGGTATTCAGAACCTTAACCTAATCTGGACATCTTAATGAATATAAGGAGAAAAAACTTGAAGAAACAGAATTTTTAAAGCAAGAATCTAGTCCTAGTTTCTTTTTAATATATAGGACTAGATTCTTGCTATAAAAATTTTGTTTCTTCAAGCTTTTTGCATGGAGTACTGGGTGTTATATGTAAACAATGAATCTTAGAACACTATATCAAAAACTAATGACATACTGTAGGGTGACTAACATAAACATAACAAAAAATAAAAGTAAATAAAATTTAAAAATTAAAAGAAAAGAAAAAAAAACACTTATGTTTTAATTGTTATAAGTTGCTCCCCCAAACATAAGCAACCTACATTTTGCTTTAAGAGAAAAATGGACAAATCCACTTCAAACTGATTCAGCAACAAATACTTATAATATTTAGGTATTTTATTTTTTAAAGCATTTAAAAATTAAGATGTAATCAACATATAACACTAGTTTCAGGTGTATAATATACTGGCTCGATTTTTACATATAGTGTGAAATGATCACAACAATAAATCTAGTTAATATCTATCATCACTCAGTTACAGATTTGTTTTTTTCTTGTGATGAGAACTTTTTTTTGAGAGAACGAGTGTGTGTATGAGCAAGCGGAGGTGGAGTGAGCAGAGGAAGAGAGAGAGAGAATCTCAAGCATGCTCTACTCAGGGCTCAATCTCACAACCCTGAGATCATGACCTGAGCCAGAATCAGAAGTTGGATGCTTAACCAACTGAGCCACTCAGGAACTCCTTGTGATGAGAACTTTTAAGATCTACTCTCTTAGCAATGTTCAGATATACAATATAGTATTATTAACTATAGTCAGGCATTTTTAATTAATAATGTCATCTATAAACTGATCATTTTTAGTTGAGTAGGGAGTTTACTAAATAAAATCACTGAATCTTTTAAGAATCATGAAGAGGGGGTCTTAGAAATATTTACCCTACTGCCCTTCCAACTTTGATGTGTATGTGACACAGACTGTGATTCAGTAGGGGTGGGTTGGGTATAGGACCCTGCCATTCTAGCAAGTGCTAGTTGGTACTGCAGCTGCTACCCCAGGGACCGCATGTCAGCTAACCAGTCTCTAACGAAACCCAAGGAAGTTCCTACAGACTCTGCCTGGGCATCTCCAGTGACCAGAAGCTGAAGTTTGCTTCCATGGTAGCCACTTCAGGAATCTGACTTGTGGAGAGAGCAATAGAGAAAGTCTGCTTCCTCTCCTAAGGATGAATGACACCTTTTCTCCTGCGCTATCTCCTCTTTTCCAAGTTAAACATCTCCACTTTTTTTAAAAAATGTATTTTTTATCTTTAAAAATATTTTTTAAAGATTTAATTTATTTATTTGCCAGAGAGAGCGAGCACTCAAGCAGGCGGAGCAGCAGGTAGAGGGAGAGGGAGAAGCAGACTCCCCAACAAACAGGCAGTCCGATGCGGAACTCGATCCTAGGACCCTGGGATCATGACCTGAGCCGTGACTTGAACCACCAAGGAAGGCCTCTCTGCACCATCTCCTCTATGTGGTATTATTAGATCATTTCTCACCACCAGATAGTATCCCAGTGCATATGTATAGCAAAAGGAGTGGACTCAATCCAATGTTGATGGGCACTTGAGTTGTTCCCAGTTTTTGCTTCTATAAACAATGCTCCTTTCAACATTCTTGTCTTGTGTTTCTTGAAGCACATGAGTGTTCTTCCTAAATATACACCTAGGACTAGAACTGTTGGGCTGTAAGTTATTAGGTCCAGCTGGTTAGGTTATAAGCTGTTTTCCAATGCAGTTGCATCAAATTATACTCCTACCAGCTATATACAAGATCTCCCATTCACCCACATCCTTGTCAGCACATGGTATTGTCAGACTTTTAAATTTCTGCCAATCTGGGGGCACCTGGGTGGCTCAGTGGATTAAGCCGCTGCCTTCGGCTCAGGTCATGATCTCAGGGTCCTGGGATCGAGTCCCGCATTGGGCTCTCTGCTCAGCAGGGAGTCTGCTTCTCTCTCTCTCTGTCTGCCTCTCTGTCTACTTGTGATCTCTCTCTGTCAAATAAATAAATAAAATCTTTATTAAAAAAAAAAATTCTGCCGGGCGCCTGGGTGGCTCAGTGGGTTAAGCCGCTGCCTTCGGCTCAGGTCATGATCTCAGAGTCCTGGGATCGAGTCCCGCATCGGGCTCTCTGCTCAGCGGAGAGCCTGCTTCCCTCTCTCTCTCTCTGCCTGCCTCTCCATCTACTTGTGATTTCTCTCTGTCAAATAAATAAATAAAATATTAAAAAAAAAAATCTGCCAATTCGAAGTGTATGTAAGCTTTTTTTTTTTCAAATTTTATTCATTTTTTTGAAAAAGAGAGTGAGTGAGCACAAGCAGGTGGAAGAGGCAGAGGGGACAGGGAGAAGCAGGCTCCCCACTGAGCAGGGAGTCTGACAAAGGACTTGATCTCAGGACCCTGAGATCTTGACCTGAGCTGAAGGCTGAAGGCAGACACAATCAACTGAGCCATCTAGGTACCCCTTTAAGTTTCAAGTAATCTCTACATCCCATATGGGAGTCAAACTCATAACCCTGAGAACAAGAATCACATGTTCTTCTAACTGGGCCAACAGGCACCCCATCTCTGCCCACTTTTTAATTGAATTGGTTTTTGGTGTTGAGTGGTAAAAATTTCTTATATGTTTTAAATAACAACCCCTTATTGAATATATCGTTCACAAATATCTTCTCCCAGTCTTTGTTTGTTGGTGGTTTTTGTTATGCAAAAGCTTTTTATTTGTTTGTTCTGATACAGTCCCCATATTTTATTTTTGCTCTTATTTCCCTTGCCTCAGGAAACCTATCCATTAATATGCTGCTAAGGCTGATGTCCAAGAGATTGCCGCCTATGTTTTCTTCTAGGAGTTTTTTGGTTTTAGGTCTCACATTTAGGCCTTTAGTCCATTTTTAGTTTATTTTTGTGTACGGTGTGAGGAAGTGTCCAGTATCATTCTTTTACATGTAGCTGTCCAGTTTTCCCAGCACCATTTATTGAAGAGAATGTCCTTTCCCACATTATATATTCTTGCCTCCTTTGTCATAGTTTAATTGATCATGTAAGTGTGGATTGTTTCTGGGCTCTATGTCCTATTCCATTGATCTGTGTGTCCATCTTTGTGCCCGTACCATATTGTTTCGATTACTACAGCATTGCAGTGTATCTTGAAATCTGAGACTGTGATACCTCTAGCTTTGTTCTTTTTTCTCAAGATTGCATTGGCTACTCAAGATCTTTTGTGGTTCTGTATGAATTTTGGGATTAATTGTTCTAGTTCTGTGGAAAATACTTTTGGCATTTTGGTAGGGACTGCATTAAATCTGTAGATTGTTTTGGGTAGTAGGGACATTTTAACAATATCAATTCTTCCAGTTGATGAGAATAGCATATCTTTCCATTTGTTTATGTTTTCTTCGAGTTCTTTCTTTGATGTCTTATAGCTTTTAGAGCATAGGTCTTGCACCTACTTGGTTAAATTTATCCCTTAGTATTTTGGGGGAGGGGACAGTGTGCAACCATAATGGGATTGTTTTAATTTCACTTTCTACTACTTTATTATCACTGTATAGAAATATAACAGATTTCTGTATATTTCTGCAACTTTACTGAATTCACCTATTAGTTCTAATAGGGTTTTTTGTTTGTTTGTTTGTTTGTTTGTTTGTTTTGGTGGAGTCTTTAGTCTTTTTTACATACGGTATCACATCATCTGCAACTGATGACAGTTTTACTTCATCCTCATCCTGGATACCTTTTATTTCTTCTTGTCTGACTGCTGCAGCTAGGACTTACTGCACTGTGCTAGATAAAAGTGGTGAGAGTGGATATCATTGTCTTGTTCTTGGTCTTAGAAGAAAACCTTTCAGTTTTTCATTATTAACTATGCTGTCAGCTGTGGATTTTTCATTTATGGTCTTTATTGTGTTGAAGTATGTTCCTTCTAAGCCCATTTTCTTGAGAAGTTTTATCATGAAGGAATGTTAAATTTAATTAGATGTTTTTTCTGCATCTTCTGAGATAATCACATCATTCTTAGCCTTTCTCTTGTTAATGTGATATATCACATTGGCTGACTTGAATATTTAACCATATCTGCATCCCAGGAATAAATCCCACCTGATCATAGTGAATGATCCTTTTACTGTATTTTTAAATTCAGTTTGCCAATGTTTTATTGAGGATTTTTGCATCTATGTTCATCAAGGATACTGATGTATTATTTTCCTTTTTTGTCATGTCTTTGATTTTGGTTATCAGGGTAATGCTTTGTAGAATGAATCTGGAAGTTTTCCTACCTCTTCTGTTTTTCAGAATAGTTTGAGAAGAACAGACATGAACTCTTCTTTAAATGTTTGGCAGATTTCACCTGTGAATCCATCTGGCCCTGGACTTTTATTTGTTGGGAGTATTTTTAATAACAATTCAGTTCTGTTAATAGTAATTGGTTTGTTCAAATTTTACATTTCTTTCTGATTCAGTTTTGGAAGATTGTAGGTTTCTAGAATTTTTCCTTTTCTTTTAGGTTATCCAATTTGTTGGCATAAAACTTCTCTCATAATTCTTTGTATTTCTGTGGTGCCAGTTATTTTTTCTCCTTCATCTCTGATTTTACTTATTTGAGTCCTTTCTTTTTTTATTGATGAGTCTTGCTAAAGGTTTATCAATTTTGCTTATCTTTCACCGAACCAGCTCTTGGTTTCATTTTTCTTTTCCATTTTTTTTAAAGTTTCTATTTCAATTATTTCACTTATTTAAAAGTTTCTATTTCATTTATTTATAGAAGGAAGGAAATTCCTTCCTTCTACTAATCTTGAGAAATAAATGAAAGGAAATTCCTTCCTTCTACTAATCTTGAGCTTTGTTTGCTCTTCTTTTTCTAGTTCTTCTAGTTATAAGGTAGATTGCTCATTTGAGATTTTTCTTGTTTCCTGAGGTAAACTTGTTTCATTATGAACTTCCTCTTAGAACTGCTTTTGTTGCATCCCAAAGATTTTGGACTATTGTGTTTTCATTTGCACTTGTCTCCAGGTATTTTTTTCTTTTTTTTTTTTAAATTTAAATTCAATTAGCAAACATATAGTACATCATTAGTTTTTGGTATTTTATATACTCTTTGATTTCTTCTTTAATCCATTTGTTGTTTAGGAGCATGTTATTTAGCTTCCCATGTTTGTTTTTTCCAGATTTTTTCCCCTTGTCATTGATTTCTGGTTTCATTCCATTATAGTCAGAAAAGATGCTTGATATGACTTCAGTCATCTTAAATTTATTAAGACTTGTTTTCTGGCCTAACATGTGATATATCCTGGAGAATGTCCCAGTTCACTTGAACGTGCACTAGAATGTTCTGAATATATCTGTTAAGTCCATCTAATGTGTTATTCAAAGCCATTGTTTCTTTATTGCTTTTCTGTCTGAATGAACGGTCCACTGATGATGATCTCTCCATTGGGGTGTTAAAACCCCCTACTATTATTCTATTACTGTCAGTTTTTCCCTTTATGTCTGTTAATATGTATGCTTTATGTATCTAGGAGTTCCTTTATTGGATGCAAAGCTATTTATAGTTGTTACATCCTCTTGTGAGATGGATCCCTTTATCACTATGTAATGCCCTTCTGGTCTCTTACTACAGTTTTTGTTTTAAAGTCTATTTTGTCTTACTGCTACTTTGACGTTTTTGTTTTCTTCTAGTTGCATGAATTATTTCTTCCCATCCCTTTACTTTCAGTAAAGTAAATTATTTCTTCCTATCCCCTTACTTTCAGTCTGTCATTAGGTCTGAAGTGAATCTCTTGTAGGTAAGATATAGATTTTTGTTGTTGTTGTTGTTTTTTAATCCATTCAGTCATCCATTCTTCTGATTGGAGTACTTAGTCTATTTATATTTAAAGTAATTACTGATAAGTATGTACTTACTGCCATTTTGTTCATTGTTTTCTGGCTGCTTTTGTAGTTCTCTTCTGTTTCTTTTTTCTTCTCTTGCTCTCTTCCCTTGTGGTTTGATGGCCATCATTAGTGTTATGCTTGGATTCCTTTCTCTTTATTTTTTGTGCATTTATTATAGGTTTTTGGTTTATGGTTACCACTTGGTTCACATGTAACATCCTATATGTATAGCAGTCTATATTAAATTGATGATCATTTAAGTTCTGACACATTCTAAAAGTACTAAATTTTTACTCCTCCTCATTTTATGTATATGTCATATTTCATATCATTTTAATTTGCATATTCCCTAATTTTTGTAGATATAATTGATTTTGTTTATATTTATGCTTAAATCTCCATACTGACTTTATAAGTAATTCATCCAACACCTTTACTATATATTTCCTTTCACTTCTAAAATTTTTTTCCTTTCATAATATTCTTACTTCTAGGTATAGCCTTTTCTTTCCACATAAAGAATTCCTTTCAACATTTCTTACCAGACTGGTTCGATGGTGATGAACTCTTTTGTTTATATGGGAAACTTTCTCTCTCCTTCAATTCTGAATTATAGCCTTACCAGGTAAAGTATTCTTGGTTGCAGGTTTTTTCTTTCAGGTCTTTGAATATATCATGCCACTCTCTTCTGGCCTTCAAGTTTCTGTTGAAAAATCAGCCAAAAGCACTATCGGGTTTCTCTTGTACATAAATTTTCTTTTCTCTTGCTGCTTTTAAGATTCCCTTTTTAAAAAAAATTTTTTTAAAGATTTTATTTATTTATTTGACAGAGATCACAAGTAGGTAGAGAAGCAGGCAGAGAGAGAGGGGGAAGCAGGCTCCCTGCTGAGCAGAGAACCCAATGTGGGGCTTGACCGTGGGATCATGACCTGAGCTGAAGGCAGAGGCCTTACCCCACTGAACTACCCACGATTCCCTCTTTGTCATTATTTTTAGCCATTTTAATTACTATGCATCTTGGTGTGGACCTCCTTGAATTCATCTCATTAGGGAATATCTGTATTTCCTGGACCTGGATATCTATTTCCTTCCTCAGATTAGGAAAGTTTTCTGCTCTTATTTCTTTCAAATAAGTTTTCTGTTCCCTTCTCTCTGTCTTCTCCTTCTGGACTCCCTATAATGTGAATGTTATTATACTTGATGATGTCACAGAGTTCCCTTAATCTTTTTTCACTTTTTATTGTTCCTTTTTCTTTTTGCTTGGCATGGTTGCTTTCCGTTACCCTTCTTCCAGATTGCTGATCTGTTCTTCTGTATTCTCTAATCTGTTGTTAATTCCCTCTAGAGTAATTTTTTACTTCAATAACTGAATTCTTCAGCTCTGATTATTTTTTATGTTTTCTATCTATGTGTTGAAGTTCTGAGTTCATCTACTCTTTTCTCAATCCAGAGACTATCTTTACAAAATTATTTTGAACTCCTTATGAGGCATATCATTTATCTCTGTTTCATTTGCTCTTGTACTGTGACTTTGTTTTGTTCTTACATTTGGAACATATTCCTTTGTCTCCTCATTTTGTCTAACTCTCTGCATTTGCTTCTATGTATTAGATAGGTCAGCTACTCTCCTTTTCTAAAAGAGGTCCTACAGGTTGCCCTGTAGCATAATCCCTCCTGGTCATCAAAACCAGGTGCTCTAAAAGTGGTCCCTCTGTGGATTTACTATTCCTTCCTGTTGAAACTGAGCCTCTTTTAGACCAGCTGGCTGAAATGACTTGCTTTGCCCACTGTGGGTACACTGGACAGGGTTTTCTCCTGGACTTTTAAGAGGATTGGCTCTGGCTGCTGCGGGCTCACTGGTGGACAGAGCTGTTAGTGAAAGGTTGTCTGCTATTAGCCTCTCTGCCACAGTTGCAGGCACACTGAAGGGCAGGGCCTTCTTCCTGTGCAGCCAGCTAAGAGGCCTGGCTGCAAGAACAATGGGCATGCTGGTGTGTGGGGTTACCTCTCTCCTTCTCAAGGCAGCAGTCACTTTGGAAAGACACCAGTCTTTCCAGCTGGGGCTGCCTACCAGGTATGATGAAGCAGTAGCCACTTTGGAGGGATGCCTGCTGAAGCAGATAGGCTGGGTAGGGCAGGTCTGCTGGAGAATGTCAGGGTGGAACTCACAAGGGAGATGGGCAGTGTTAGAACTGGTTGGCTCCTACAAGAGTATCTGGTTATCTAGGCTGAAGAAGGGCTAGAAAAATGGTGCCCGTTAGCACTTTTATTTCCAGTGTACTAGAATAAATAAATAAATAAAACTTTCCCAGGTACTGGCAATGCCACAGGAAACAATAACCTCTGAGCTTATGTCATAGTGAGGGAAAGGACAATAAACAAGCAAGCAACACATATAGGATATCAGAAGGTGATGAAATCTTTGGAGAAAAGGAAGGAAAGGGAAGGGGTGGGACACCTGAGAAGGAAGGCAGTCCCTGTGCTCCACAGGGTGCTGGGAAGGCCTCCCTTAAGGGTTGGGAGAGAGCCTGAGGCTGCAGTGGAAGAGCCAGTCCTTACTGTGGGTCCCACGGATTCTCCCACCAGTTCCCGCAGGCATACCAGACTGTACAAGCTTATTAACAGCCAGAAGGCTATTTAAAGATTCCAGTCCTCTTTCACACTCTGGGTTCTGGGCCTCTTCCCTTAATTCTCTCAGCTACCCCACCCTAACCAGACATATTTCTGACACCATCAGGATTCTTAAACTTATGGCTGGGTGGCAGAGCCATCTCAACCTCTCACCTTCCTTTGCCCAGCTCCCTGAGTCCAGCCTATCTCTGGTTTGGCTTCTGAAGCTGGGGCCTCAAAATCCAGCCTCCTTCCCAGGATGCTTTCTCAGTAGTAGGTAGGAAGCCAGTTCAGGAGGCTCCCTTGGTGATTTCCTTCCCACCTGAATGTCTCCTTCTAGAAACAGGCTGTTGGCAAGGAAGGCAACAGCAGCACCTGAGACCACTGTAGGGGTCTCTGCAAGTAAGAGACCAGGGTCAGAGAGGAATGTTGTATAGGTGCTTGTGTGCACACATGGGTGGACCCGTAAATAGGTAATTATGCAAGCATGAATGTGTGCATGCCTAGGTGGGTACAAGAACAGTGCAAGAAAGAGGTGTGGACATCAGGCAGGAGCAAATGGAATCTAAGAGAACAAGTGAGAAGAGGTGAGTGCTCACAGAGAAAAAGAAATACAAATATGTGCCAAAAGAGGGAAAATAAATGACACCCAAAAGGAAACACCACAGGATATCAAGACAAAATGGTAAAAGTGTGACAGGGAGGTATTGGTATTAAAATCCCCAGATGCTGAGAAGATGGCACAAGACAATCAATCAATAAATTAATCTGCTAAAATGAAGTATGAAAGAGGCAAGACTGACACAAAATTTGAGCTAATAAGATTCTTCCTGTGTGCTTCTTCTTATGCATTTATTTCCCGGACCAAGGCTAACATAGCACAAATAACTAGGAAACAAATGACAGAATGTTTCTAAAGATCATGTTTAGAAAGAAAAAACTAGAAATTCTAGAAATTCAGCTGCCTGGATTACAAAATGTAAAAAGGAAAGGCTCTTGGGTCAGACCGCTGTGGTATAGAGCTGAGATAACGAACATGAATGGTCTGGCCAAACGACAGGCGAAACAAACCAAAACTAAACAGGAAAACAAGAATGCTCACATATACAGATGCAAGCAACAGGCTACCCTGTTTGAACACACCCAGGACCTCCCTGTGATGTTCAGGGTCTTCCAGGCAACCTCCTGACCATGGAAAGGATGCAAGGCCCTTCCTCTTGTGATAAGTGCTCCTTCTCCACTCTGCTATTTCCTCTGACTCGCATTTTCTGTTAACCCTCCTCTTGGAATCCTTGACAATGACTCACACGGCAATAGGGCTAGTCAGCAATACCACAGCCCTCCATAGTAGATGCTGTGTAGGAGGCAAGCACCTCCGTGGACTGTAGTGGGTACCGTTTTTTTTCCTCTCTCTGTTCAGGGAGGATCTGCTTTTCAGCCACATTTCCCTCAAAACACAGCCCTGACAGAAGATGCTTACTACACAGATTTGTAAACGATGAAATGATCTGACTTTGGCTCCTTGGTCATAATGAAACTAAAAACATAAGATGAAAAAACAATACTGTGATCATCACACCTACAAAAAACAACTTTATACTTGGGTGAAATCATGAGATCAGAAAAAAAAAGCTCAAACTAATATTTTCCAACCTTTCACTAACAGCTAGGACTAAAACCACATGTTGTGAAGGTCTTGCACTGTGTTATTATTAGAAGTCACAATTCTATTGATACTGATGAGTCATTTGTATCGGCGGAAACCAAGAACTTCCATCAACATCATGTTACACACAGTCACTGTGGCTTGGCTTTTTCTTTATTACTGGTCAAAGCTGCTTCAGAATGCTTACTGAAGCTTTTAAAAAAAAAAAAAAAAAAGGAAAAAAGAAAAAAAGGAGAACTCCTCAAGGATTTGCAAAGCTTCCCTTCCCCAGCTGATCTCAAGTCATTCATCCTTCTCAAGATAGGTTGAGATGATTTGATCAACTCATATCTATAAAAGGAAGTTTATTTAGAAACCTCAGAAAAGTAACATTTCACACTTTCCGATGAAAATAAGCAGAACTGAACTCCAAAAACAAACAGCGAAACCATCTTTGAAAACACATGCCAGATTTAAAATGACCTGAGGTCAGGTTGTTGTTTTTTTGTTTTGTTTTGTTTTTTATAACCTTAATAACATGTAACAGATATAAACAAACTCTGTCATCACTTAAGGGCTTGAACCACACAAAACCATGTCAGGTTAGCCACTGAGCACCCACTCCCCTACTTCCCCACTCAAGGCACATGCCCCTCCCAGAGGGAGAAGTAGGTCAAGTTTCAGTTACATCAAGAAAACCTATGTTAAAGGTTTATGAGAGTTTCTTCCACTGCTAAGGAAGAAATAACAGCATATACCTTTCCCTTAATATCATCCCCTTACCCTTCTGCCCTTAAAGAGCCCCCAGAAAAGGTAAATGAAGTAAACAATCTATTTTCCTGAGGGATTCCCAGAAATGCCACGATTCTTACGCAGTCTCTGTAAAGGTAGAAATATGCCCAACATTCTACCCTGCAGCCAGAAGGCTCCGATTGGCTGCTGGAAGAAGGGAACCCAGCTCAGCAGTGACTGCAGATCTGAAAATAGCCCGCCAGCCGCTCAACGGCCCCGGGTGCTCTCCAAGGGCAGCATGGCCCTGTGGGCAGTTTACAGTGCTGCGGGCTGAGTGCCGCAACAGCTGCATGAGTCAGCAAGCACTTCTGATAGGAAACTGCTGACATGCTAAATTACTCTTGCATGCATAAGGTGCACACACCTACCCAGCAAAAAATCAAAACAAGGTACATGCAAATTAGCAAACAGGAACCTCTCGACCCTTGCAGTTCTATTTTCCAAGGTTAGATCAAAAATACAAATAATCTATATGCCACTGCTCAAAAAGCAGCAACGGCTCCCAATAATTCATCGTGGTAATAAACACAGCTCACTCTCCGTGATGTGTAGAACAGCTGCATTCAAATCTTACAAGCCAGTTAATTTTAACTGGTTTTAATTTTAACTGGATTTAACTGCTTTTCCTCCCTTCTGAAAAATCAAAATAGTTGCCCTATCAACCACAAAAACTGGTAACAGACCAACACAGTTCCTGTTTTTCAGAGGGGACTTACTTTCAAACCCACAATATCAAGATGCTTAACATAAGTGGAAATTTAAAATTCACTGTTTGATGTGGGAGACTTAAAACTGTACACTAATTCAGATCCCACAAACGTTATAGAGTGATTACCTCTCACGTTCGTCCTACATGTCTTTCATGTCTGGTCTCTCATTTAATACAGGACCCAAATATCTACAGGAAAACTGGTTGTCCGGAACTCAGAACGCATTTTCCCACAGAAACAGCGTCTAGTGAGACAGTGTCTCAGGACAGTCCACGAAACTGTTCTCGAAGATAAAATATGAGTGAGAGGTTAAATTTGCAATTTAAAAAGAGAAAATAATACTATAACAATTGTTCCAAAACCAATTAAAAATGAAAAAAAAAAAAAAAGCCTCCTGAGTGACTATGTTTGAGGAAGCTTCTAATCAGAGGAAGATAAAGGGACAGCCTTCTAAATAAGACTTTTAGATTTGGTCTTTAGTTTCACTCTGGTTCTTTTAACATGGTTTAAATGATTAATTTCACTTTAAAATTCAAGGCATTCTTTTACTTTGGGATAATGTATCATTAAAAAAAATCTTTATATTTATCAGTTGTGAGAACTTTTTTTTTCCAAAAAAAAAAGAAGAAGATGACCAAGAGTTGGAAGAGAAAAATAGAAGGAAGAATGGTTACAAAAGGGGAATACTAGTGATTGAGGAACAAAAGGAAATGGAGTCTGGGGGAAAAGAAGGCATGGAGATATAACTAAACGAGGAAGCCTGCGGAAAGGTAAGAATTAGAGAAAGGTCCCCCACTAGACAGTGAACTCCCAGAGAGGAGTCTTTCCACCCAAAGGCCCGGACCAACACCGCAAAGGCAGAAGTCCAGTAGGACAGTTCCATAGATTGGCACTAGATGGCGCCATCAACTCAACATAGCATGGTTGCTGGAGGCGTTTGCCTTGGGGGAGGGGTGGTACGAGATGCAGTTGAGACTCCACAACTGGTATTTAGCAGGTAACATGTCTATCTAAAATACGCATGGTTTCATTAATCAGTCAACTTCTCCAAACATCCAGATGTCATCACCATGCTAATAGCATAGAGCATGCCAATTTTTAAACCTATCAACTCAAGTTTTAGTAATAAAATAGGATAGGGAAGCCGTTGAATAGGGTCCATTGTTTTTTTTTTTCCTCCTAAAATTGAATACTTAAGGATAATAGAGTATTTTGGGTTCACTGCTACTGAAATGACAAAAATTCCTAATTATAAACCAAGTGGCTTTTTCCTGAAGTTCTCTTTAAATGTCAAATAACACACCATCTTGTTACACAGGTTTGTGTGATTAGATCCAGTGTTTGGCAGGAGGAAGGTGGTGTTCACTGACAAATGTATTATAACATTAAAAATCATTGGTTGAATTTTTAATATTACAGTGGTTTTTATCTTCTGCTTATCTATATCCTCTGTCCAGGGTTGGATTTACGAACAGCCCTCTCTTTGCTCAGAAATGTCCTCCCATAACCAGTTTACAAGTGTGTGAAATCTTAACATTTCCATCTACAGAATTTAACTCTTTGGCTTTTTCTCCTGTTAGTATGCTGATGCTTCAGAAAGAAGGGAGTACTAAAATGGTACTGTTATTTATACCCTAGTAAAACTGGTTTCATAAAATCCCCTTCTGAGACTGGTTTTGAAAGGGAGTGAGGGGACTAATTAAGGGCCCTTTTGACTGAAAGGCATCACAGAGAGTAGAAGGATGGAAAAGAAGACAGTGGAGAATTCATAGCAAACCTTGCCTAGCTTTACAACTACAGAAAGGATCATCATTCCTGACACAGATCTTCCCAAGGAGACAGATGGAAAGTAGGGGTTAACTCTGAATGGGTAATAATATCTTTATAGTTAATTTCATTTTTTTTTTCACAGTTTGACTCTTCCGGGGCTCATTCATTTGCATAATATGGAATCTTGAACCCATATAGATATTCTACAAATCAATGCAAGTAATTCTCATACGAAATCAGCAGCTTTAATTTAAGCTCATCATTGTTTGCATAGAAATCTTTATGCACTCATCTGCTTGATTTTTTTAATCACTTAAAACCTCCAACAGTGACACACTAAGCATCTCCTCATTTAGCCATCTCCAAAACTTGAACTAAATACTGAAAAATAAGCACAATACATTCATACGCTAGATCATTTTCCAAATTGAGCTTCAAATATATGCTTGCTGTTCTAGCAGCTCCCAAGAATAATGCCTCTTTAAAAAAAAAAAAAAAAAGATTTTATTTATTTATTTGACAGAGATCACAAGTAGGCTGAGAGACAGGCAGAGAGAGGAGGAAGCAGGGTCCCCGCTGAGCAGAGAGCCTGATGTGGGGCTTGATCCTGGGATCATGACCTGAGCTGAAAGCAGAGGCTTTAACCCACTGAACCACCCAGGCGCCCCAAGAGCAATGCCTCTTGACTAAGGAAGACAATGTGGATGTCCGTCCCAGGGCAGAGCTGAGTCAGCATTCTCAACAGTGACCCTACAGACCTGAGGTAATCAGGGTCACTGCCAAACCAACTGCCAGGCTGAATCCTTTAAAACCATTCAAATCCCCAGTTGAGAGTTGCAACATGCTAATCTGGCAAGATAATCTCTTCCTGAAATTGACTAGAATGAGAGCAAAGGTTACCTGCTTTTATCAGTTACTAGTAGCTAATATTTCTAATTAGGAGCTCTAATGGAATTGGTTCTGGGTGAAATTCTTCCACCTCAGTAGAATAATCTATCTAGTATAAGTCTTTTACCTTTCCTACCTCATCAAAAGAAAAGAAAAGTTAAAAACAAAGTCTTCACTTAACAAAAGGCAGAGGCTTGAACTACAAGAAAATCCTGGGAAAAGAATCATGGGATTCATGTTCTTTGTCTAGTTCTTCTTTGGTCCTTATGTCACCACTTCTGTTCTCTGATCCCCAAATGGACAATTAGACCTGAGGAATGAAATTATTAGAAAGTGAATCATATGGAAGACAAAAAGCATATTCATTCAAGTTCACTGACACATTATTTTTCAATTTTATCTTTCAGACAGATGTCAACAAAGTAATCCAATATTGCAGAGTAAGTTGGCCTATATTTCCACTTCTGAAAAC
Organism: Mustela putorius furo; assembly: GCF_011764305.1. Lineage (NCBI taxonomy): Eukaryota > Metazoa > Chordata > Mammalia > Carnivora > Mustelidae > Mustela > Mustela putorius. The sequence continues at coordinate 161,270 of NW_025421467.1, forward strand.
TGCAAGGGAGCAAAAAGGAAAAAGCAGGGAGAGAGGGGCAGGGGGACAGAATAGCATGGTGGTTAAGAGAACAGGCCCTAGCATCAGACACCTACTTTCCAATCCCAGCTCTACCCCTCATTAGCTGGGTGGCATCTGTGTCTCAGCTTCTAACGATAACACCTAGCTCTGGGTTTGTTATAAGGATTAAATGAGTTAATATGAATAACACACATAGGAAGCTCCCAACATAGGTTAGTTAACATCAAAGAAAAAGAGTGTTAGCATACAATACAGTAGTCTGTTTTAAATAGATACTGTCGGGGCATCTGGGTGGCTCAGTAGTCACCAACACTTTGTTTTAGTCGGGCTCTGGGCTTGCCTGGGAATCTGCCTGTGTATTCTCTCTCTTCCTCTGCCCCTCCCCCTGCTCATTCTCTTTCTCTCTAAAATAAATAAATCAATTTTTTAAAAAAATGCCTTAAAATAAATTGATAGATACTGTCAAAACTCCTGAATTATACTAAGAATAGTCTAAATAATCCTTCTTGGTCTTCAGAGGCTGGAAACCTTCCTGCTCTGAGCTGAGCAGGGGTCTCATACAGAAGCTGGGCTCACATTTTCACTAAAGATCCTTGCCTACGTCATACACATACCTACCAACTTGGAGGAATGTCTGTGTAACTTCCAACCATTTAAATGTCAAAATGACCCTAAATAGGTTCAGAATAAAAATGCTACTGTGAATTTCTTTCCAAGGAGGAGAATGAACCGTCGTCTTGGCAATTAACAATTCTGTTTTTATCAGGTTGTAAAGATATAGGTAAATAAATCAATTCTGGACTCTCTATATAGGAACCATTATTGCCAAAATGGCCCCAAGGGCTATATCATGGTTTATACAATACTCCAAAGGACCAAAGACAGTAGTGAATTAATAGGATTAGGAAGCTATGAGGCAAAGGCAAGCCCCAAATTTCAGATGGACCCTGATGGTACCTCACTCCATAATTTCTCCGGGAGGGCTACCCCAACTTCCCAACCTGGTGAAATCCCACCATTGTGCCCTCTGTTGCATGGAATACCTTTCCTTCACAGAACATGTAGAGGTGATCTCTCACCACCTAATTAATGTATTTTTCTTACCTTTTTTTTTCTTAAGATTTATTTGAGAGAGAGAGAGAGAGAATGCGTGTGCATACAGAAGCAGGGGGAGGGGCAAGAGGAGAGGGAGAGAATCTCAAGCAAGATCTGTCTTCCCTTTGGGACCTGAGCTGAAATCAAGAGTTGGATGCTTAACTGTCTGAGCCACCCAGGCGCCCTGTCATCTCTCCTATTTGATGTCGTTCTTCACAGGGCAGGGGCCAGGGCCGTCTTTGCTCCTGAGCACGGTGCTCACCTAACACAATGCCTGCCACATAAGAGATACTCAGTATACGTTTATTCATGGAATGAATGAGGCATCTATCTCTAAAGAATGGCACCGAACGCTTGTCCCATTTTGTGACACTCATGTGGTTTTGTTGCCTAGGAAAATACAGAATGGGAAGAAAATAAAAACTGTCCCTAACGTGTGGATCCCAGGACGCTGAGCAAACTTGCTGAGCACGCACCTTCCCCTTGTTTTCACACTTACAGAATGGGAATAACCACTCTGGGCTCTCTCAACTTTAAACTCCACAGTGAAAGTCTAAGCCTTCTGAGTGAGACTCACGGAAAGTCCCGAGGAAACTCTGGAAGCATCTGCAGAAATTGACGGGGGAGAGAGAAGAGAAGGGTATGCAAGACGAGAATTGATGGAGGCCCTGAAAACTCAGAAAGATTTCTTTTAGCTGTAGGCTCAGGAACAAATGAAAACAGTTACAAGAAGCCTGGGAGCACTGGACAGTGGAGATTTAAATGGTTGGGGAAGGAGAAGATGAAAGCTGACACAAAGACAGGAGGGAGCTCAGCGACCGAGCACCAGTTCTCAGGGGTATCCTCAGTGTGTCCTACAGCCCGCAGGAGACACACAAAAAGGTCAGGGAGGAAAATGACACATCTCAGAACCAAAGGACAATTTATTATCAGGCTGAGGAACAAAAGAGAAGTTAACCAGGGGAATATGCTGGAGAAATGATGATTACGCAGTCACTGGGGAAGACTGAGAGACATTTTGGCTGTAATTCCAATGACTAGAATAAAGGAATACGTGAAGTGCTTTCAGATTGGGCAGATTTATTATTTTGGAAAAAAATAGCTCAAGGAAAAACAAAGGCAAAATTCCTGCCTGATTTGTGAAGTAGTGCCACTAGTAAGACAAGGTTCAATTTCCATATTCTTTAGAAAAGAAATGGTCCTTGAAAAGGACAGAGAAGAGACTCTGAGGATACTTCCAGCATTAGGGAAGCTGAGCAGCAGCTGATGGTAAAATCAGGTTTCAGTTTTAGGTAGACTGACATCTGAAATGAACAAGAAAGGAAAAAGAAAAGGGAGAAAAGTAAAAGAAAAGATGTTGAATTAGCAAAGACAACTACTTTCCTATGAAATATCCTAGACAGCTCCCCCCACCACCGAAAAAGAAAGAATATTGTGGACAGTCTATCTGAATTTATAAAATGTTTAGTTCACAACAGGTTTCAGTTTGGACTCAAACAATTTGTAAATATTTCCACAAAATTTAAAGATGGGCTAGGACTAGGTCATACACTGTCACTGATAAAACAAGAGTGGTTTTCTGTTGTTCCCAAGGATGTGTTGCTGCTTTGCCTACATGGCTCCAGAGGAGCAAGAAGTTCATCTTCTTTTCCCCCAAAATGCAAATTGTTACAACCAGCCCTGGCTTCAGATCCTCAAGTGCCTCTGGTAGGGTCCTATGTCACTGGAGCTTCCCTACCATCCAGGAAAGAAAAGGGAGGAACCAGGAGGCAGATGCAGTGCTGGCTGTATAAACACAGGATTTAACAAAGATGTTGCATCTAATATTGTTCTCTGTTGCTGGTACGGGAGAGCAGGAGCCATATCCTCTGTTTACTATGGTCCCCACCTCACACCAAGTCACTGACTCAGGGCTGGACTGTGTATACAGGATGGGGAATAACCTTTAGGCAGTCAAGAAAACACACACTGCATTCAGATGAAATTTTTTGCCACATAAAGTGAGAAAATTCCTCTTCTGTAGAATGGGCGTGATGCCTACTTCACAGGGTTGCTTTGAGGAGTCAATGAGATACGAACAGGTCAAGTAGTCAATATGGTTTCTGGCACATCAGAAGCATTCGATAAATCACAGCTATTATTTTAGTGGGTGTTTTCAAATGTCAAATTCTCATGTATGTAGTGAACAGGTTACTCAAAAGCGATGGATTATTTACCTGCAGAGGATTACATGGTGCCCATGGTATTTAGTCTTTGGCCTTTAAGGTTGCATCTCTCTCAAAAGGAAAGTTACCAATCTCTGAGTGGGACTCAGTGTGGATATCAAGTTTTATTTTTCTTACATCTAGCAACTTTTTGGATAGCTATAACCATTTATTGGGTGGAGACTCATAAATCATCTCCTGTGTGCCAGGCTCTTAGAAAACAGCCAGATACAGAAATATCAAACAATAAGATGTTTAAGCCGGTTCAGCGGTAGAAGACAGGCTGCCTGCCGGCCAGCTCTAGCAATTGCGTATATTCTCATCCAACATTTCAAAAATTTTGAGCTAATCTTTAAAAATTAGGGATTCCACGTAGAAGTCTATCAGATAAACAGCTTCTCTTGGGTATATCAGATGGCATGGTAACACAAAGCCTGGACTCCCTCCCATTCCTACCTGGCAACAGTCGAGGAAGGACAAGAAGCTGAGACAAAATAGTGGATGCCCGCCCCTCTGTGCTGTGCCCCCGTCCTCACCAGGAGAGTGAAAGATGAAAATGAAGGGCTCTGAATTCAAGAATTATTAAGGATTTCAAGAAGATTAACAACAGAAGATTCAACCAAGTGTGAGACCCGTCTGAGCAGGGGAGGAGGGTACAACAGAACAAGCACAGGTCCACACAGCCGGGTGTAGACACCACACCCCCTTAGCAAAACAGGAAGGGTCTTTATTTCTCTGAGTGTTCCGTCATTCATTCAGCAACGAAGCCAGTATTTACAATTACCCAGATACCCCAACCCCCTGAAATCAGAGGTACAAAAGGTAGGGGAGTGAAAGCGCCACACAGCTGAGCTACAGAGCTTCCAGGATCCCTCTCCTCCCTTGTTAAGGCTGGATCCATACCAGAGACACTAAGCGCGAGTTAATCCAAGTAAAATTAAACTGCTCCCAACAATATAGATTGGCCTGAGCCCTTTTGTTGGCATCACAGGAGCCCCCGATCATACATTCTGCAGAACAGCTCACAAGCGCTAATGAATAAGTCCCGACGGCGTGCAGACAGAGGGCCCAGAAGTGAAGGGCTGGCCTAGGAGAGATTTGAACATGAACCTGACCATCTGGCTCTCTGCGACTCACTTTGATCACAAAATGAATTGCAACAAATTGAAGAGCACATGGCTAGAGTTAATTGTCTCATCTGTAATCTGAACCTACTTTTAAGCAGTTATTATTACCCTCTATCAGGTGGAAACGTTTCCTACCATCACAGCAAAGTGCATTTCCTGATGAACTGTAATGGATCATTAAATCCCATATCTGAATAACAATACTTTGCACTTATGCAGTGCCTTTCATCCAGGGATTTCAAGGCAGTTTGCAAATAATTAAGCCCCTCGATCAGCAGCCAGAGGTTGAGCCACTGGAAGGGACTTGCCTGAAGACACAGAGTCAAAGGCATGATTCAATAGAAAGAGAATAAATGGTTTCCTCCCAGGCATTAGTGATACTGAAAAGGGAATTGGGGTGGAGAGAGGAGAGGGTTGTTCTGATTCCCTCCCTGCCTTTCTGCTTTACCCCTGCTTCTCTGTGGCAGATCCTCACATGCCACCTACAAGAAACAGAAAAGTAACAAAGGTACTCATAATTTAGCTGAGAGTTCATACATACACATGTATGAATAGAATGTTTTTCCATGTAACCCTGGCATAGACAATAGGAACTGACATTTCGATCCACCTGCAGAATTGACAGATACCAGAGGAATTAACTCAACACACTTAAGATTACCAAATGTCAAAGCTAAAGCCTTCCAAAATCCAAAATGAAAATATTGCTCTGCATATATGAAGTGTGTTCTAACAAAAGTACTTCATCCCATGGTCCTGTGTTCCATTTTGGGGAACCCCCTCCCCTTTGAATGACATTCCAAGTTTCAGGAAAAGCAAAATAAGGCAGAATTGGGCAATCAATGTTTTCTCCAAACCAGAACTCTGGAAGGGAGAAACACTTCAGCCACCACAAGTTTTGTGGTGAAATTATAAACTCCTGAAAAACTGAATTTATAATGGAAATGCTGACAGACCTTTCACTGGAGCAGTTTGAGCGCAACACTGTAATTTAGCAATCTCTCTTACAGACTAAAGACTAATTCTAACAAGATGTCATTTTGACTCACGTTTATTACTACCTGCAAGAATGAAAAATGCCATTTACTCAGGAGCTGCCAGAGAACCAGGGTGGGGCAATCTCACATTTTAAGCAAGACGCCCGCTGCCTTACCAAAATAGCCCTCTCCTCGGAAAGAGTGGCAGCCTTTCACGCTCAGCTTCTTTCATGTCAGCCAGAGTTTCGCGGCTCGACATGCCTTTCCTACATGTTACATTTTAATGATCTGAGAAAACCGTTATCAGAGTTAACATCTCTAATTTTACTCTAAACAGACAAAAGCAAAATATCTCATTAGGCATCATCTCCGCCAAGGCTCCCACTAGGCAGAAAAGGATTTTTATCTAAAGTAATTACCCTTTTTGGTTAAATACGCTCAACAGATGAAATTTACACACGGAGTGCGACTGCAGCACTAGACAGTGAAGGTGAAAACCTTGGAACGCCCTGTCTCGCTACCCGCGGGCCCGCCGGGAGTCTGCGGCTCAGGAGGGGTGGGGCGCCCTCGTCCCTCCCCTTTCTTGGGGGCCACCGGTCGCAGCGACCGCGATGACCCCGCGCGAGAGCTGCGCGGCGCGCCTTCTCCGGCCACAGACAAAACCATCCGGACAGCGCCTACACCGGAACTTCCCCCAAGTTGTCAAACCCGCCCACACGCGAGAAGGTGCTGGGGATACCCAGCACGTCCACAACCCCCGAAGCCAAGGGTACGCGGCCCCTTTCACATGCATACACTCGGCCCTGCCCGCTTCCTCCCACGGTTCGAGTTCCTGCAAATCCTCCGCCAGACCGAGGTGGACGAGATGCTCACTCGAGTCCCCTCTCGCGGGCAGCTGGGGTAGTCCATGAGCGCCGCCCGCCGCCCTCTCCAAAGGCACTGGGCAACCGAGCACACACCCGTGAGAGGAGTACGGAGCGATCACAGGGAGCCTTGGCGTGGGGAGGTGGAGATGCGTCTCCGGGATAAACTCCTCTCCTAGGTGGAGCTTGGAGACTGAAGTGTGGGGGGGAAGAAGAGGATGTGTGTGTTGCACTTTGATTTCATGGAGAATCTTGGGAGGTGGAGGTGCAAGGTTTCCCAGTCTGAAGGCACGAGCGCCGCGCTTCGATCTCCCGGGGACGCATTCCGATAACGCGGTCATTCGCCGGTAGAAATGCCATCCCGCGGTTAACGCTGCGAGGCCCCCAGCTTGCCTCTTCTCGGGACCCCTAAACTTGGGCTTTGATGACGCTCCAGTCGCGGAGGTCCTAGCTACCTAGCCGCGACTGACAGCTGAGCGCGAAGGCGGAGCGGCCCCAGGCGCGGACGCCGCGGGCAAGGAGGAGGCCGCCGGGCCTGGCGCTAGGATCGCGGGCTGGGGGCCGGGGAACAGGGCCGTGGGTCTGACAGCTGCTCCGGCTCGCGCGGACGCGCGCCTCCCTCCAGCCCGCCCTCCCCACGCCTGACTTATTACCCTCTGCTCCTCCTCCCCCTGCTGTTCCAAAACACCCGTCGACGCGAGCAAAATACAATGCCGCCTCGCCTGCCGTAAACAGCCTGGCGAGAGAGCGCACATTCGCCGCGGCGCGTCCGCCGGCTTGGATCCCACCCCTTTCCCGTTCCTAGAAAATGCCATAAAAGCGGGCCGGGCGCTCGACGGAAGGCTGAGCGCCGGGCCGCCGCGGCTCCCTCCCCGCGCCGCTTTCCCCACGCCTCCCCGCCTGCCCCGCGCACCCGCGCCCTCGGCAAACTTGCCCCGCCGCCCCGCCCCGCGCCAGGGCCCGGGACCCGGGGCCAGAGACTCACCTCGCCAGAGAACTTTGCGTCCTTTTCCGCCTCCTCTTCCCAACGTCTTCCCAGCCTGCAGCCCCCTCCAGGGAGCCGGCGCGGTGGGCGGTTCGGGGGTCACCAAAAGCTCGCCGAGAGGACGCGCATCACATGGCAGCTCGTTCCCAGCCCCCCGAGTGTGCCGGGTAGGGGGAGGGGAAGGGTCGAAGAGAGGCCGGAGGGAAAGCGAGAGCCGGGCGGCAGCGGGAGTAGGCAAGCGGGGTGGCGAGAGCGGCGGCGGGAGCTCACGTTAGCGCTGCTGCGACCGCAGCCCGGGTGTGCACGGTCGCTGCTGCTGCTGATGAGGCGGCGGCGGCTCGGCGCTGTTTGCTCCGCGCCGCACGGCTCGCGCTCTCCCCGGAACGCCCACACTCTCAATCGCTACATTGTTGACATTCGGCGCTGACGTCACCCGCTCCCCATTCACAATAACTTTACGGGAGCCGGGCAGCGCACCTCCCCGGCCGCTGGGGCGCCGTACGCCTGGCGACTAGCGTAAGCCGCTCCGCGAATGGCGCTCCGGGGGCTGGGGTGGGGGGCGAGGGGCGGGGGCGGGCGCGCGCGCTCGGCTGGCTCGCGGGAGGGGGCGCGCCTCAGCCGCCGCTGCACTCCCCGCTTTGTGCAGCCGCGCGGCGAGCAGAGCCCCCTGCTCCGGGCCCCGCTGACCGGCTGGCTGGGTCCGGCCTTGCCCCGGACTCGTGAGGGCCTTGAAAGGCAAGGGTTGAAGGCTTAAGGGGTGGCGGGAGTGATGAGGGCTGGTGTGGCACGTGGGGAGGGGTGCAGAGCCCAGGGCCCTGTGTCCGGGAAGAGGAGCCAGACGTCGAGACCTGGGATTCCTGGGTTGTCTAGCGTTTCCCAGGAAGGGCGGGAAAAGATGCTCCACGGACCCCCACAAAGCCAAGCGGGCCCCCTCAGGAGTGGGGGTGGGGCGAGGAAGAGTAGCTTCCGACCCGCCAGCTGTGTTGACGTTTGAATCCTTCACCCGGGAGCCTCGGCCTGTCCCACTGAGCAAGTCCGTGAGCCCCCACGACTTGTTTAAGCGGCGAGAGCAATTGCGAAGTGTAGACCAAGAGCCTCCCTCTCAGCTTCAGCCCCAGCTCCTCCTGTGTCCCAGCCTCTCCCCTGCCTCTGACTTTGGAGGCTGCCGGGGTGTTGCTGCTGCACTTTAAGGCCATCGTGTGGCTGCCCTTTCAGAAGAAGGCTTGATGGTGGTGAGGATTTTACAGAAAGTAATTAGGACTTAGACTGAACGAACATTTGCAATAAAGGAAGGTTGTGTTAGTGCAGAGCTGCTGCCTGCAACTTTATTCCTGCCAAGGCCAAGAAATTCTGCCACGTTTCCCTGAACACCTATAACTTAGCCCCCTTGTGTACCGGCAGTATTCCATATTATTACATGTGGTGCTGATTTTTTTTTTTTTTTTTTTTTTTTTTTAGATTTTATTTATTTATTTGACAGAGAGAAATCACAAGTGGGCAGAGAGGCAGAGAGAGAGAGGAGGAAGCAGGCTCCCTGCTGAGCAGAGAGCCCGATGCGGGACTCGATCCCAGGACCCCGAGATCATGACCTGAGCCGAAGGCAGCGGCTTAACCCACTGAGCCACCCAGGCGCCCTGATTTTTAATGAATATTATAAAACTTTGGCTGGCTCTACTGAGAGAAGGATCATAAATCCCCCCTGTAAAATGGGCACTGGCATATGCTGAGGAAGCAGTGAAGCATTGCCCTGGGAGTCTTGCGATACCAGCCAAAATGTGACTCTGAACCACCTTCTTTTGAGGGCAGAGTTTTAAAAGGCCCCATTTTGACCATCTGTGTGGAAAGCTAAGAGATGGATGAGAGGAAGCTGAAGGGGCCAAGCAGATTTTTCTGACAGCATTGCAGGGCCTCTCAGGTAGGTCTAGAACCACAATGGAGAGTTTCTCTCAGCTAGCTTTTATGGTTTTCAGATGAAGAGAAGCCTCAGAGCTTGGAGCAGGTTTCAGTCTCCTGACTTTGGGTCCAGGACTCCTGTTGACAAAACACCACGCTTCAGAGGTCCCTATGTGGCGCCCTGGCCAGGACCAAGAAGACTGATCTACGGTCTGCCCTGGCAGGGCAAGTTCTTAGTCTTGTGGATGGCGATGTTTCTACATTCATCATTCCTGTGAGTATGTGAGGACCAGGGCAATAACTTTGTGCATTTTGATAGCACCAGTTGATGTTTTTTCTAGGGCGAGGCTTGAGAAGATCCCTGTGAGGGCCATGCAAATTCATTTCTTGACAAGCCCGCCATGGCTGCCCAGCTGTGAGGAGTTGGGCACCTGGGGGTGGAATGCGGAGGGGGAAGGGGAGGGAGGCTACTGCCCGCTTATCTTGCCACCTTGCTTCTGGTCCCAGATGGGTCCAACAAAGGCTATTAGGTCATTTCAATTAGTTGACTTGCCAAAGATTCAGACTGGAGTTTGCTTCATTTCAAATTCTCATGTATGAGATGGGACAGCAATTAGAGATTGCAACTGCAACTGTAATAGGTTGTATTACCCAGTCATTCAGGGTGGTTGGATTAGAACTAATTGACCTCTAAAGTCACGTCCAGTCCTGCCATCATGTGGCCCTGTGGCAGTGACTAAGACACAATCTTACCTTATAAGGAGTTTGAAGCCTAGTAAGGAGTGAGTTAGTTCCTCTTCAATAGTTAGAAATAGGTTACTTGATTTAAAGCCTATTAAACAAATTCAGAATTATATGAAGTTATACTTAACAGTACTACCTCAGAGGTCAGGTTATGGATGGACTTAGCACCCTTATAGTGAGTACTTCCTGGCCACTCCCTGGGTTTATGGTGCCGCTCTGGACACTTCAGGCATTTACAATGTGAAACATGCAGGTTCTTCCCTCTGTATATTCATGGTAATAGCTTAAGTAGAGGTCAGTTTATTTCCCATGTCTGCAACATTCAACCTTTTCTGATCTTCTTTTTTTTCTATATAGTTATGTGTGTGCACTGATCCAGAATATGGGTTCATCTGTCATACATTTCTAAGCAGGATATGATTTACAGGGATAATAACCTTGTACCATAGTACTAAAGTCAGTAAACATCATTTCCATAAATCTCCTTGATTTTGTAAAATAAGATAGGAAGAATTACTCAGGAAACAAAAAATGAGCAAAGGAAGACAGAAGAAATGAGCAGTTCGCAAGCCCTTGATTTTCTTGCTCTCGAGCATCCAATTAGAGGATCTGATGATGTTGAGAAGATATAATGGTTTCCCTTAGGCAGAACAGTAGGCAGAATTTTAAATGTGGTACCTTGAACAAGATATAGCAGGACAAAGTTAATGTCCAATGAGAGAGAACAGAGTGGGATGTTTAGAGGGGGGAGATTGCCAAAGCCGGGAGGAACAAATATATTGAAGGAAGTTCTGTTAAGAAGAAATTGAGTTCTACCCATGAGGCAAATTCCTCAGAATTATGAGTAGGGTTTATTATTTCAAAATCTGATGTTTCAGAGTGTATCTAAACCATAAAACTTCAGCTCAGCACCACACAGGTGACACTTGGATGAACTGATCAAACTTGAATAGCTTTGGTAATTTATTCAACAATTTTTGAGCCACCTATTATGTGGCAGACAGTTTCTATGAGCTGGGATGTTGAATTCTTATTCTAGTGACGAGATGGGGTGGGAAAGGGAGACAGACAATGAGCCTATGTGTCGGGGGGGTATATAATATATAAAAATACAGGGGCACCTGGGTGGCTCAGTGGGTTAAAGCCTCTGCCTTCGGCTCAGGTCATGATCTCACGGTCCTGGGATCGAGTCCCGCATCGGGCTCTCTGCTCAGCTGAGAGCCTGCTTCCCCCTCTCTCTCCGCCTGCCTCTCTGCCTACTCATGATCTCTGTCTGTCAAATAAATAAATAAAATCTTTAAAAAATACATAGAACCATATACAATAATATATATAGTTAATATCATATAATATCAAGTTTTATGTTATAATATCTGGGGGTGAGGAGAATTATAAAATCAAATAGTATGTAAAGGAGCTCAGGAGTGACAGGGTAGGACCATTCCCAGATAGGGTGGTGGGGGTAAGGAAGGCGTCCCTGATGAGAATATTAGAGCAGAGATATGAATGAAGTTAGGGGGCAAGTTCTGAAGCTATCTTGAGGACAAGCTTTTCAAATATGGAGAAGAGCAAGTGCAACCTGAGGTAAAAAGGACTTGGCATGCTCCAGGGATAGCAAAGTGGCTACTATGCCTGATACAGAGGAATAGGAAGGAGAGTAGCCAGAGATGATGCCAGAGGGAGAGCCATCAGGATTATAGTTTGGTGAAATGAGAAGACATTTTTAGGGGTTTTTGCAGAGAAAGGTCATGACTAGCCCTGATTCCTGAGAGGTCATTCTGTTTGTGAAGTGGAAGGGGAGAAGAAGTGTGGAAGCACAGACTATTAGGAGTCTGTTGAGCTAGGCAGAGAGAGAGGTGATGGTAATTTAGACTACAATGATGACTTTATATGGAATCTAGATAGATATTCAAAGTAAAACAGACAGGACTTATGATTCATTTGTGGGATGTGAGAGAAAGAGGTGTCAAAGAGAATTCTGGATTTGGTCATGAACAGCTGATTAATAGAGACTCCATTTAGTAAGATAAGGAAGACTACAGGAGGAGTAGGTATGGAAGGAAAGCTCAAGTATTTGGGTTTGGATATAGTAAATTTTAGATGTCCTTCAGACATCTAAGTGGAAAAGTTGAGTAGGTAATAAGACACGAGAACATAGCCTTCAGGAGAGAGGTGTGGACTAGAGATAGAAATCTGTGTGTCATCAGCATAGAGAATCTGCGAATACTGATATAGAAAAGAAGAGCAAACAAGAGGTCTGAACATTGAGACTAGGGGCACTCCAATATTTAGAGTTCAGCAGATGAAGAAGATAAAGGAGATCTGGCCAACGTGACTGGGAAACAGCAGCCAATGAGGAAAAGAGAGAATTGGAGTCAAGTGAAGAGAATGTTTTGAGAATCACGGAGTAATTGGTTATGCCAATGTTGCTGACTTTTCAACTTGTTCACCTGGAGGGTATTGTTGTCTGATGGAGGAGAGTTGGTAGGGACCACACCTGGCTGGAGGGGACTGGAGAAAGAATGGGAGGACCGGAAGTAGAGGCAGTGGGTACGGACCACTCCCTTGTTGTGCTGGGAAAGTAAAGATGAGGAAATGTGCAGCTGGCAATGGGAAACATGAGAGCTCATTGGAGGGAATAATCTAGGCACGAGGGGAACCTGTTGATGCACAGAGGGGAGGAATAATTTCTGGTGGGATGTTCTTGAGTTGGGTGGGGTCCGTTCTTACCTATCAACAATAGAGAAGGCAGTTCAGTTCTTGGAGTGTGGAGAGGCTGGACTGTGGTGGTGGGAAATGTGAGCTGTTCCTGTGTGAGTGAGTCTGACCTTGATTCTGGGCGGACTGGGAAGCCAGATGATCAACTGATGGTACAGGAGGGAAAAGTGTGGAAGGGTGAGGAGAGAGGAAAGCTGTGGTCTAGTGCAAGGCAATGTAGCACAGAGGAAATCTGGGTCACTACTTGAGGCTGGATGGACATGCCACTATCAAGAAGAGTTATTTCTTATTGTATAAAATCTCACACAAGTTTTGAAAAATAATCAGTGTGTTCCAAACTGGAGAGCATTGTAATTTTCCAGAGTAACTAGGATCATGCAAAAATTTCACTCGATCTATTGCTGAGTTTGGCTGATAGCTTTTTTTCTTTGTAATGACCCATTCCTCTTATTTGTCCCATCTTTATCCCTCCCCCCACAATCACCTCAGTTCCTAAGAAGGAGTTTGGAAATAGTCTTAAAAGGAGAGGATGTTCTCACATCAATATATGTAGTGACTAGCCCAAGATCTGCTTTTAGAATAAAGAATTGATGCCACTCTTATCTAAAAATTTAAGTGAAATAAAATAATTGTTTAACATGCATAATTTATCTATTTTAATAGATAAAATAATTATCTATTGTGCTGATGAGAGATGAAAAATGGGAAAACATTGGATCCTATCCTCATATGAACTTAAAAAAATCTAGGCAGGTCGTCAAAACTAATATAAATGAAACAATTGACAGATGTAATGATTTTATAGTTAATTTTGTTATTTAAAGTGGTTACTCATAATTAATAGTCAAAATTAGTTACATAGAAATTCTACTTATTGGAATTTATACTAATGTAAAAATTAAGAATCTAGAGGAAGATTTTTCTTAATGTGTCATGACAAAAACAAAATGGAAGAATTTAAATGCCTTACAACAGAAAACTGGCTAAATTGTGGTTTATCCATAAGATGGAGTCCCACAGATTCATCAAAAATTATGTTGAAGAAGTATGTATATTGGCATTTTAATGTTTTAGTAGTACATTTTAAAAACAATTTGTGACACAGTATGATCCCAGAAGTGGAAAAACCGTCTAAGCATTTGTATAGAGAGAACTCTGGAAGGATATTCAGTGTTAACATGTTTCTCTTGAGAAGAACTTATGAGTGGTTTTTCTTTGTGCCTAACTAGTTTTTAAAATTTTTTCTCTAATATAAATGTATTACTTCTCTAATAAAGAAAGCCAATAAAAGTTATAAAATTGAAGAGACGTGTAATTAAATTCTAATAAGAACTTAAGTGTTGTAGGTGTTAAGAGGGGGAAAAAATTTATGAGGGCTGGAGCCGCCAGGAAAGGTTTCACAGAGAAGGCAAATTTGAGTCAAATGTCAAAGCTGGGAAGGATTCAGAGAGGAGAAAAGGTGGCTGGTCATTCAACACATCTTTACTCCAAGAAATTTGACAAAGTTCAGCTGGAGACAGAAATAATCTGACAATTTTCAAATCGTGTGAAAAAAGAGTCTTGATTTTATTCTAACAAAAATGTCATTGAAATGAAATTGTTTTTCTCAATCCAGCTAATGATTCTTTGAGGGGCACAGAATTGAGTTCACCAACTCCTATAGCAATTTCCTCCTAACATATAGGACTAGACTTAAGGCTTCAAATCTATTAAAAAAAAACAAAAACCTGTTTACATGATAGAATTACACAAGGGCATCCAAGCTGAACACTGATGACAGCAATGTGTTGGTCAGCACAGCTGTCCTGTCCCCACGTGCACACCGAAGGCATAGCGCCTGTGTGAATGGTGGAGATTTGGGCCTTATCTGTCTTCATTTCTCCATGCTTCCCACATAGATCTCCCACAGCACCACACACTGAGAAGCTCAGCTCAGTGTGTTTCAGGTGGTTGGTGCATGCGGAAACCCGGTAGACTCATGCCCAGACTTGAGTCGAGCCTTTGGTGATCTTGCCGTTGGATGAAAACATCAAGGCGTCCTGTTTGTTCCAGCTTCACTTCAGCACCCCTTAGATTTACAGCTTTGCCCATGCTCTGCCGTCATTGCAGGCAAGGTTCTGTTGGAAGGTTTCCTCCATCCTTAACTTTCTGAGGCTGAAAAGAGTGGTGTCAGGGAGGTGGGTTGGTAGAAAATGTGTCTCAGGATTGGTGCTAAACCATGATTCAGAGGAAGGACCTGTATTCCCAGACTTGCTGACCAATTCATGCTACCCAAAGCGGATGCTGAATCAGAATGCTTAATTATTATTATTATTATAACCACTAATGGATTATTGGCAGATAGCATACTTCATCCTGGAAAGAGATAAATGAACACCAAAAATTCTTATCTCTCAACCTTTTTTTTTTTTTTTTCAAATTCAGTGATAGATTAAATGTGTGTCTTTATTTCTGATCTCGCCTCTGTTTCTTACTGTCTCACCTGTGGGCTCATTTCAGTCATACACAATGGATTTGAAAAATAACTTATCTTGAAATAATCTCAAACTTTTGGAAAAGTTGCCAGAGTAATACAGAGAACTTCCATATCACCTTTATCCAGAAACCCCAAATGTTTTTTTGTTTTTGTTTTTTTTAAAGATTTTATTGATTTGACAGAGATCACCAAGTAGGCAGAGAAGCAGGCAGAGAGAGGGGGAAGCAGGGTCCCCACTGAGCAGAGAGCCTGATGTGGGACTCAATTCCAGAACCCTGAGATCATGACCTGAGCCAAAGGCAGAGGCTTAACCCACTGAGCCACCCAGGCGCCTCACCCCAATTGTTAATATTGTAACACATTTGTGTCCTTCCTTTCTTCTGTCTCTTTCAACATACACAGTCATGTTATTCTCAATATTGAAAGGAAGTTTTCAGCGGGATGTCTACCAACCCCTAAATGCTTAAGAACATATTTTCAAAAGGCAATGACACTGTTCTATGTAACCACAATATAACAGCCAAATCAGGAAGTTAACATCGATATGACACAACCATCTGATCCAGAGACCTCATTCGAATTTTACCAACTGTCCCAACAATATCTCTTTTTGCTTTCTGGCCCGAGATCTGGATCAGGATTACAGGTTACACATAGTTGTCTTATCTCTTCAGTCTCCTTCCACGTGGGGCCGTTTCCTGCTCACGTCTCCTCAGCCCCCAGTCCCACCAGTGGCTTCAGGGGCAAGGAGTAAAGGAAGCCTGACAATACCTCTCTTGATTGTCACTTGATTCAAAGTGCTGGTGCTCAACATACAGAGGATTCATTAAGGATCTGTGTGGTCTTTGTAAGTTATATTTAAAAAGAAAACAGAAAGAGAACTAAGCAGGTAAAGACAAGTGTTTATACTTAGTTGATAGTTAATAGAAGCATCCCAAGTAAATGAAAGTGTCTCACCTCACAGAGACGTTGCATACACTGTTTTCTTTGCCTCTTTTCTTTCCCAGAAAACTCCTACTTATCCTGCTCTCCCCTAAGTGAAATTTCCCTGGCCCCTCCCCAGGTCAGATCCACTCTATATGAATCTTGGATCTTTTTTTTTTTTTTTTAAGATTTTATTTATTTATTTGACAGAGATCACAAGTAGGCAGAGAGGCAGACAGAGGTGGGAGGGGGAAGCAGACGCCCTGCTGAGCAGAGAGCCCGATGTGGGGCTCGATCCCAGGACCCTGAGATCATGACTTGAGCTGAAGGCAGAGGCTTAACCCACTGAGCCACCCAGGTGCCCCTGAATCTTGGATCTTAAATTTTTGCAGCAGTCATTACCATTATAATTATATTCTCCTTTCCTTTTTAAATTTATTTTAAAGATTACAGTATAACACATATAAAATTTACCAACTTAGTCATTTTTAAGTGTACAGTAGTGTTAAGTACATTCACATTGCTGTGTGGCCAGAACTCTTTTCATCTTGTAAAATGGAAACTCTAGACCCATTAAACAGTAGCTCCCCAAATCTCTACTTTCAGGCCTGACAACCACTCTTCTACTTTCTGTCTCTATGAATTTGACTATTCTAGGTACCAGTTTTTCCACATCCTCATCAACATTTATTTTTGTTTCTGTGTTTTGATAGTAGCCATACTAATGGGTGTGACGTGGTAACTCATCGTGGTTTTGATTTGCATTTCCCTAATGACTAGTGATGTTGAGCACTTTTTTCATGTACTTGTTGGCATTTGAATATCTTCTGCGGAGAAATGTCTATTCAAGTCCTTTGCCCATTTTTAAAAATCAGGTCATTTGGGGTTTTTTGTCATTGAGTTGTAGGAGTTCTTTATATATTCTGGATACTAACCCCTTATTACATGTATGATTTGGCAATATTTTCTCCTATTTTGTAGGTTGCTTTTTCACGCTGTTAATTATGTCTCTTGAGTTTTAGATTTTTAGGTAGTCTAATTTGTTTTTTTTTTTAAACTTTTGTTACCTATGCTGCTGGTGTCTATATCCAGGAAATCCAAGTTCAATGTCAATGAGCTTTCCCCTATATTTTCTTCTAAGAGTTTTATAGCTTTAGCTCTTATGTTTAGGTCTTTGATTCATTTTGAATTAATTTTTATAATGGTTAAAGTAAGGATTTAAGTTCATTCTTTTGCATGTGGATATCCAGTTTTCCTAAAACTATTAAAAAAACTATCCTTTCCCCACTGAATGGTGTTGGGATCCTTGTCAAAAATCATTTAACCATATGTACAAGTGTTCATTTCTGGGCTATTTTATTCCATTGGTATATGTCTGTCTTCATGAAAGTACAACACTGTTTTGGTTACTATAGCTTTGTAGTAAGTTTTAAAATCAGGAAGTGTGAGACCTCCAACTTTGTTCTTATTTTTCAAGATTTTTGTCTTTGAGGTTCCTTGAGATTCCATATGAATTTTAGGATGGATTTTTCTATTTCTTCAAAAACTACTATTGGAGTTTTGATGGGAATTGCATAGTTTTCATGTGTACAAGTGTTTGCCTTCTTGGTTAAGTTTATTCCTAAGTATTTTATTCTTTTGATGGTATTGTAAATAGAATTATTTTCTTAATTTCTTTTTTGGATCATTCATTCATTTTTTCTATTTGGAGTGGAAGGATTTTCAATTTTTTATCTCTGGGCTAGAAGCTTGAGGACTGTAGAAACAGTGTCTGCTTTTGCCCACACTTGTACCCCAAGGCCTTCTGTAGCAAGTCACTAAGTATGTGTTAAATAAATACTTGTTAATTTTGTCTAATAGTGCCAGGCTGGTTCAGTAGACTTACTGTCTGTTTTCATATGTGAAAAAAGAGTGTACTTATGCTGAACCATTTACCTTGACTGTCTTTTAAGTCCTCCTCCCTTTACATAAATATGACCTGATATTTACTTACTGCTTATATGCTATGTCTTTGTATATGTTACTTTATTTCTCATAGCAGTTCTGTGAGGTGGGCTGAATATACTTTGTTGAAAATCTGAGTTCTGGAGTAAACGTCTTTGATCTGATTCTGCCACTTGCAAGCTGTGTGACTTTGAACAAGTTATCTCTTCTGTCTGTGCCTGATTCCTATAATGTGGGATTCCTAAAATGCATTCTTGTGTGGTGTGTCCTACATGTTCATTAAAATCTCAGAGGGCCACCTGGGTGGTGCAGCCGGTTAAGCGTCAGACTCTGTTTCGGCTCAGGTTGCGATCTCAGGGTCCTGAGATTGAGCCCCATGTAGGGTGCCACACTCATTGCAGAGTCTGCTTGAGACTCTCTCTCTTCTCCCTCTGTCCCTACCCCACGTGCTCTCTCTTACTCTCTAAAATAAATTAATAAATCTTTTTAAAAAAAGATATGTCAGTTGTTTAGCACGTAGTAATTGATTACTACATTCTAGTAATCATTATCTCAACTTTGCAAATGTAGGAGCTGAGGTTTAAAGAGGATATGCTACCCATGATCACACCTAGGCAGTCTAGAATTCCTAATTACTGAAGCCCTGTACTGAAGTGCCTCCTGTATACACCATTCTTCCCTATATCTGAGACCAGGCAGTGAGGAAAGTCATAAGTCCCTGAGGAATAAAACGTTTGAGGAATTTGCAAGAAATGGAACCTCCCAGGATGCCGGATCAGAGTGTGCAGGGATGGCCCTTTCATCTTTCAGAAATTCAACTGGAACTCCTGGAGAGACTCAGGGTGTCCTAAAGGGAAATCTGACTCCAAAGATCAGAAGTCTTCTCTCAGTTGATCAAGCTCTGCCTACAGTGCAGTCCAGCCAGCCAGCCAGCCTGGCTCAGGAGGACCTATCCTAGGGTGGGGAGGTCTTTAGGGAAGGGGAGAGGGACTTCTGGCACTATTCTATGACTAAAGAGGAGGCTGGCGTCTGGTTCATCCTCCCTCTGTACTCAGACTTCACTATCATCACAGGCATACCTTCCTCATCTTTGCCCTGTTCCCAGTGGTTCCATTGGTTCTGGAGAAATAGAAGTGGTCCTGCCCTTCAGAAAAGACTGGGACCCTAGTCCCAGACCTCCAGGGGAAGCAGTGACCGTTACAATAGTCACATTCTCAGTGGGCTTACATATCATTGGCTAACTTTTTTTGAGCACTCACTGTTCTTTGTGCTTTGCCTACAATGTGTTATTTTATCCTTAGGTGGCCAACCCATTCCAGTATGCCCAGGACCTTCCCAGTTTCAGCACTGAAAATGGAGCATCCTGGGAGAGCCCTTCAGTCCTGGGCAAACCAAGGACAGTGGTTACCCTGTTTTATCTTCACAACCACCCTGCGAATTGGGAAACTTGACCCAGAAGAGTGGCGTCTTTTGCTAACGATGCATCCCCATCAAGTATTGAACTCATGAAGACTGACTGCAGGGCTTGTTCTCCTAACCAATATACAATGCTGCCTGAACCAGTAAAAGCAGTCTCTGCCAGTAAATGCTTGGGTTTGGTCCAGATACCAAATGGATGGCAAATAGTACTGGCAGCTGTGGAGGAAATAGTAAATTGTGCAATATGAAATTTCCCAAAATTAAAAATGGAAACTCATACTCTATTGCTGACAAAATGCCAAAGAATGCTTTCGAGACTCACCAGGCTCTTAGATGTGATGCCTTACTTTGTTCTCATTTTGGTTGTGCCTTTTAGTTTGGTGAGAGCAGGGAACAGGGACCAGATCAGCATTGTTGGCAGGAAGCTTTAAGGTGGGGAGGTGGAAAAGGAAGATTGTCATTCTCTTTCAAGGGCTTGCATATCCTCCACTTCCTCTCTCATCTCCGTGGATCCTTGGCCACTTAGCTGCCATCTTATAGGCTAGACTTCTTTTGCTTTTTTGTATCTCCTATTCTTCCACTTCCTGTGCAGTTCTTCTCTGCAGCATTTTTACCTCCTTTTGCTCCTCCCTCCTCCCACTCCTAGGAGCAGCACCCTGGTAATGCAACATGCCGTCCACAGCATATGTGTGTAAGCACTCCTTGGTCAACCTAGATCCTTTCACTCCTGAAATTACATCAAGGCCCTCTCTCTCTGGTACAACCAACACCAGCTGTGGCCTCCTGAAGTCCTGTGTTCTAACTTCTGCTCTGTAACTTCCTAAACACCTCATTGACAAAACTATGATTGTTACTCTACTTGGATGGTCACAAAAGATTCAATGAAATGACAAGGATGAGAGCAGTCAGCAAAGCATCTTGAGCATTAACAGTGCTTGATTAAGGGCACCTGGGTGGCTCAGTTGGTTATGCAACTGCCTTCGGCTCAGGTCATGATCCTGGAGTCCTAGGATCGAGTCCCACATCAGGCTCTCAGCTCATCAGGGAGCTGGCCTCTCCCTCTGCCCCTTGCCCCTTTCATGCTTGCTCGTTCTCTCTCAAATAAATAAAATCTTAAAAAAAAAAAAAGTGCTTGATTAAATATACTTTTCTCAACTCGTGGGCCCATATGAAATCTGATTCAGACCAAATGTGAGCAGGATGGCACAGGCCAACTGAAGAAGAGTGTGAACTGGTTGTCAGGATAGGCCCAAGGATAGGAAGAAAGGGACACAGGACCACAAAAAAAAAAAAAAAAAAAAAAAAGCAAGAAAGAAAGAAAAAAAAGGAGCACTGAGCACTGGTCACACATGCAAACAAACACCAGCAGTTTGGTGATTTCCTGGAGGTCAAAGTAGTGATGGAGTTATTTCTTCCTTGAATCTTTTAATTTTATTGCTTAATTATATTTTTTTTTCACTTGCAAGAAATAGAGACCTATTCAAGGCAATGTAAGGAAGGGGTGGGGGAGGTGATTTTAAGAAACATATGGACTCCATTTGAAAAGAATTTCAAGGTTGTCAATAGTCATAGGGTCAGTCTCTCAAGGGCTTTGTGGTCTCTGCTTTCCTCTGAGTGCTCTGCTCCAGTCTCCTCCCTACTGACCAGCTTTCTCTGCTAATTCGGGAACTCCTGATGTCCCCTCAGCCCTACTAGCAGGACTTTCCTTGGGTAATTTGTCCCTGAATTCATTGTGTTAATTGTTACCACTTGTCAAGTGGCAAAAATCTCAGCTCTGTCTCTTCTCAGGGTATGTGTGGCTTATTTAGTTCCTGTATTAGTCAGGGTTCTCCATATACGTATGGGGAGATTTATTCTAGAAATTGGCTCACCTGTTTATGGAAGCTGAGAGGTCTTACAGTCTATTGTCTGTGAGTTGGAAAACTGGGCAAGCCAGTGGTATAATTCAGTTGGCATATGAAGGTCCAAGAACCAGGAGCTCTGATGTCCAGGGGCAGGAGAAGATGGCTGTGCCAGCTCCAGGGAGAGAGAAAGGAGAACAAATTCTTCCTTCCTCTACCTTTTTGTTCTCTCCAGGCCCTCAGGGGACTGGATAGTGCCCACGCACATTGGGAAGGCCAATCTTCTTTACCAGGTGTACTGATTCAAATGCTAACCTCTTCCAGAAACATCCTCACACACCCAGAGATGATATTTTAATCAGCTACCTGGGCATCCCTCAGCCCAATTAAGTTGACACATAAAATTAACCATCCTAACTTCTCGGCTCTACCCTCTGGCTGCCACTTTAGCCCTCACTGAAACATGGCTGTGGCATGCCCAAGCAGCTCCACAGTGGAGCTGACCAGCCTCGAGCCCTGTGTCCCCCAAGACATTTACTTATGTGTTTGTGTGCTGCTCTTTCTAGTGAAATGCCTTCTTCTAATCTCCTCTAGTCTAAGCAATTCCGAGATGGGTGTGTACCATGGCAAACAACGCGGCTATTTTAGTTGTATTATGTGTACCCCTCCAGAGCATGGAGAGAAGGGAGATTGTGAAGGACAATCTCACCCTGGACCTAAAACCACTCTTTTTTTCTCAGTATCCAAGCTCTCATACCTTTTTCCAGCCCACCCTACTGGATTTCTCTGCTGCTGCTGCTCTTTCTATCTTTTTTCCCCCCCACTCAGGGATTCTGAGATCAGTGTCTAAAATATAGCCTCCGTTATTCTCCATCTGTCCTTTCTTGGCTGGTCAGACATGCTTGCACCCGTGCAACCCCAGCAAACCCGGGGGATGCTGTCAGATGCATACTGAAGCGTCCTCGCACAGTCTGTGAACAGGCAGAGGATCTCTGAGGCTCCTCTTACTTCACACACAAGCCTGTCTGAGTCTCAGCTTGGGGCCCAGCCAAGGTAACCCCTTAGGCTCATAATTTCTGTTGCCTCATAATTACAGGAGTGACTGTTGCCCTTTTCAAGGTTCTGGCTCTTCCTCAGGACCCCTTTATGTGCGTCTTTTCAACTTAAGCTCCTGTTGCCTGTTATTTGCAAGGTCTTTCTTAGCTCAAATTTGTGAAAGAAGGAATCTGATTGGCTTGATTTATCTTTTAAGCACAGGTTGATGACCAGGAAACAGATTGGCTGCCTTGGATGGGCCAGGGGTCTACCAAGTTGGTGGGGAGGGTAGATGGAGAGAGGAGAAATGTGTCATGAGGAACAAATCTTGGTCACCGAGGCCTTTCCCCTCCAGTAGCCTATGTGCGCAGATCATTCTTTCTTTGTAGGTGTTATTGGTGGCTAAACACAGTAATCAATATCTCAAATACATTGATATTTTTAAAATGAGCCATTCTTTGAAATATCAACTTGGGACCCAGCTCCCCGTACCCTTACATACATTAAAACTTTCAACTTTGGTATGTTTTATCTTTTTTTTTTTTTTTTTTCCTTTGCAGGATATGAAACATAATGCAGAGGAGAACAGTTTGGGGGGACATCCTGTGTGGTTATCTAAGTCTGTGTTTTTGTCACTTAGATGATCCCTGTGTAGATTTAAGTGGCATAAAATTTCACAGAGATAAATAATGTTTCACAGCTTCAGAAGAATATTGCTGTGTCCTTTTATGCTGCCTTTCATAATAAGACTTCAACTGCTCTTAAACACTAACTAAATCTCATTAACATTATCTCCACCACGTTAATAGGAAAAACAGGTCTCTAGAACAGTGACATTTTATGATTAAAAACACATTTATTTAAATGGTTGAATTGCCTCTATTTGAATATTGCCCACCACTTCCACAATAATAGCAGAAGTTTTTTCACAGATGCTTTTTAATAGGTAACCTCTGCAATAGCTCTACTAACAGTATAAAACCTTGAACAGCAAGCCTTAATTTGATATGTGCTAATTGCTTATCAGAAATTACTCAGTTGTAGCCCATCACTGCGGAAATTACTTCCAAAGAGAAAAATGGGCAATTTTGGTAGGTGCATTAATGCCACGAGGCCACTGTCACATTTAGTATTCTAAAACAGTAATTGTCGTGGTCGGAGTCAGTACCGATCCACAGGTATCCTACATTCACCCAAAGACAAAGGTACAGAGAGAATCTGGTCCCAAATGTATCATCAAATGCAATAAAGTTGTGCTTTGGTTGAGTCAAAATCATGAATGTATCAAAAGCAGTTGCTGTTCTTTAGCTGAATAGACACAGTCTGTGTTCCATTGTAAAAAAATATCAGACAATCAAAACCTTACTAAGAGTTTTGTGGTGCGGGGTGTGTGTGTGTGTGTGTGTGTGTGTGAGAGAGAGAGAGAGAGAGAGAGATAATGCTCTTGCTTTTGATCTCAGATAAATGAGGCTCCATTTTGTAACCAACACTGTAGTGTAGTAGTATATTTCGTCTCGATCAAGGCTCGAAATGTTTAAAATTAATTAGTTCTATTTAGGGTTCAAATAGTCCACTGGGGAATACCAAGTGGGTGGCAGTTTGATGACTGAGAGGGTAAAGCCAGCAAAATAAGTGTATGAACTTCCCCAAACTCCAGTGTAGTCAGGATGCTTGGGCTGGGCAGAGAGGATCCACTACTGCTGCCTACACAGATAACCCCCTGTGGGCTGGGAGGGAGAGGAAAAACACGGCCCTCTCTTGGCTTGAATAGAGGCACAGGGCTGGGATGGATGGCACGGGAAGAACCCACTGGAGTGGAATGCCATAAAGGCAAGTGAAATATTGACTACGATAAGGACAGTGGGTTGGAATGATCTACATATTCCTTCTTTGCCACCATTCTTATAATATCCATTGGGCTTGTGTAAGTTGGAAGGGCACTGCTAGCCCCAGACTCTGATACAATGGGCTCAGGGTCTCTCACAGCTCCATTTTCATCTTTGTTGTTCTCATACTCAAGCAAGTGCTCTTTTCAGTGAAGGGAAAGGTGGTCACCAACAGCTTCAGGCTCACAGGGTCCTTACTGCTCAACATTTCTTGGTGGGAACAACAACACTTTCTCTTCGAGGGTCCATATAGCAAGCCTTTAAACAGCCCCCGTGGGTCACGTGCCCATGTCATGGACCCATCATCTAGGAAAGGGAGATAAAAACGATGATTGGCACAATCCCATCTGGGAAGAAAGAGGGGGTATTGGGCAGACAAAATCAGCCAGTGTCCACTACAGTTTCCTTGGGGTGCTTTTCTTGACCTGGGATGTATCTAATTCTGATATGAGCTCAGTTTTTGTGAAGGGCTTTGAAGAGGAGAAGCTGTGACTTTGTGTGGACAATCCAGGCACGACTTCACATTCAATTTGCTTATGTCCAATCATATACCCACTCCCTTGTGTCTCTTCTTTGCCTATGTTCACAATGTCACCCCCTCTCTGTAGATGGTCCTCCTAAAATGTGCTGGTGTGTACGTGGCAGAAGACCTTCAGTGCCAGACATAAATGTTTGTGCTTAATTTCTTCATCAACAGGGAATGTTAATTTCTGAGCCTGGGCTGAAGTGACGGGATTTTTCACTTTGCGGAGCTCGGTCAAGAAGCAGTGCTGGATGGATTAGCAGCAGAGACAGGTAGCCAGGGGGTGAGATCAGACACTCTAACAGTAGTCCAGGCAGGAGGGGAGGGACCTCAATGAAGACAGGAAAAGAGAAAGGGGATAGACCTCATGGTAGTTTTTGTGGCAAACTCTCAATTCCTGGAAACTGATTTGACACTGGGTAGCAACAGAGAGGGTGGTAAAATTCAAAAACAATGTTAATTCTCAAGTTTTGTCATTGAGAAAGAAGAGTAAGGAAATTTGCTTTTGATGTACAGCAGGCGATTGGAAATGTGGATCTGGGATTCAGGACAGGTTAGAACTGCAGAGAGAGAGACTCATGAATGCAGTTACAGCTGAAGTAAGAGAAATAAGGAGATTCTATCTAAAAGACTGGAGAAAAAGGGGAAGAGCCAGTGATGCTAGGTCATTAGTTCCGGAGACCTGGGAGTCATCCTTGATCCCACCCTCCCCCTCACTGCCCCGTATATACTCTGCCTGTCACATTTGACAGTCGACCTTCAACATTTATTTTGCATCTGTGCTTGTCTGCCCTTGCACTCTCGCCACCTTAGGCCAGGCTGTGGACCCTCCTGCCTGGGATGTGCAAGTACAATGTCTCCTAAACATTCTCTTTGCTTCCACTGATGCCCCTCCCTCCCATCTATCTTCCCAGGGCAGTAAGACGATGTTCTTCTCTCTGACTGCGTATCATGTTACCCTGCTGTTCAAAACCCCTCAATGGCTTCCCGTTGAGGTCAGAGTGTAGTTCAAGCGTCCTGTCATGGTCTACGGGACCTTGCATAACTTGGCTCTTGTCCCTCTCCCCAACTTGTTATCATTCTCCCCCTCATTCACCACCTTTCCATCACGCTCATCTTTTTGTTTCTCAAACTTATCAAGCTCTCTGCTAGTTCTGCTCTAAACTCTTGCTCCAGCCCTAGTCCTATCTCTTCTCTTGAACTTCCAACTCTCTCCCCATCCCTTCCCACTCCCTTAATCCTTGGAAGAACACAGAGAGATTTTTTTAATTGCCTGAAGAGTCCTATTTCAACAACACAGCCCTCCACGGCCACCCTGCTCTCCCACTCGGCACTGTGGCTAAGGAGCTGAGTGGGAACAAGGTAAATATTCAGAAGCCTCCTTAGGGATTAAGGGGTAGGGTACCCTTAGGTCTAACCCATTACATAATGCTGTAAAAAGCATATACTTTCCCTTTTAAAATGTGCTCTAGTTATAAAGAATATGAAGCTAAAAAATGAATTTATTAAATAGGGTATAAAGGGATTCTGTACTTGACCAAAGGATCCATCTCAAGGTTTCTTAAAATACTGATTTTTTCTAATATATTCAAAGCTTATAATTTTATTTTCCACAATTCAGTTCACACGAGTTTTCAAGGGTACTGCAATTACAGAAGATAAAGCATGCTTGTATTATTAGATGGCGAAGTTGAGTCACAAAGACTTGCTGAGAATGACTTATGACTTACTTCAAGGTTGGCAACTAGACTCTATTCTCATTGACTCTTTGCTCGAATCAAAGACTAACTCCATCTCTCCAATACTTTCCTCTTAAAATATAGATTAAACTCCTGCTGTTGTTTTCCAATACCTGCCATGAACTTGAGCATAAAAATCTTGGTTATTTTGGAGTGCCTGGGTGGCTCAGTCATTAAGCATCTGCCTTTGGCTCAGGAGCTCCCCATCAGGCTCCCTGCTCTGCGGGAAGCCTGCTTCCCCCTCTCCCACTCCCTGTGCTTGCGTTCCCTCTCTTCCGGTCTCTCTCTCTCTCTCTCTCTATCAAATAAATAAATAAATAATCTCAAAAAAAAAAAATCTTGGTGATTTTTTGTACGGCACTGGGTAGGAGATTCCCAGATACTGGTCATTTCATTCCTTAGAGCCTTTCTCAGCCAGTGTTACTGGTTGGGTTGAATTGCCTGCATCGAGGCTGTTTTTGAATATACACTTGTGTTTGATCCAGTGAGCAATCAGGCAGAGAGGCAGTGCTGGGACAGTTCACTGACATTTTTGTGTAATTTCAAAATGTGAATAACAAGTTCTTTTTTTAAATAAAAAAGGAAATGAAATTAAAAACAAGACTTCAATTTAATCTGGGAGACTTGAAATGGCAAGCTTGCCCCTTGTCAATTTCGTTCTGGTTCACCGGGTCTCAGCTATTGCAGGGGCAAATGAAGGAGAGAGTGTCGGCGACACTTGGACCTCCTCACATCTGCGGGTAACCTGGACTCCAGTGTGATTTTAAAGGGTTTTTATGTTCAGAGATTTCTGCTTATGTTAAAGTTTTTATAGGTATAGGCCTATTTGATGCTAACCAGAAAGTGCCATAGAGATACTTTACAGAATAAAAACCCCACCCCAAATTCTTAGATATTTATGTAAGTATACACAAGTAAAATTAAGATCTGGGACGGAGCCTGTCCACACAGAGCATCCTTATATTTTGATCTGGGTGTGAAAATTAAAGCTCGTCCTTGCTCAAAAACATGTTAACAGTAAGATGGGTTAACCCGCTTGATTGTTCTTTTCACCTTGTCTGTCCTCCTGTGTGCACCAGGACAAGGGTGATAAATCCCACTTAGGCAACTGTTGTAAAGGAAATTGAAGGCCATGTAAATCCAGGTTTATATTAACTGCCAAGAGCTTAAGCGCCAACACTCAGTACCTTTTTAGAAGCCCACATGTTCCACATCATTCTCAAAAACTAGAAGGGAAAAATGCCACATCACACTCTTTCAGCACATAGACATCATATACTGGGTCCTGAAAATGTTTTTAGTGTTACCATGGGAAAATAAAGGGGTTTTTGACCAACACATTCAGTTTTGCCTTTAAAAGATCTAAATAATTCCAAATGGAAACAATTTGTCCTCAGAATTTCTCATCTTGGGACAGGAATAATAATAATTACTGTCATTTGAGGTAAACATTAGACCAGTGCTTCATTTTTATTATTTGCTTAATCTTCACAAAAACCCCACAGAGTAGGCTTCATGATCTCTCTTCTACAGGTGACTAACCTCAGAAGGGTTAAATATGCCCAGTGTCGAGCAACTAGCAAGTGGCTGGCTCAATATTCAAATCCTGGCTTCCATGATTTCACATTACTTCTCTTGGAAATGGAATCCAATCTTGTGGTAGGTGAAATTACATTGCTTTTATTTTTACCTTCAAGGCCCAAATCTGTATGTTTATTTACTAGTCTTCTTTAAAAAGGGAGACTACGGGGGTGCCTGGGTGGCTCAGTGGGTTAAAGCCTTTGCCTTTCCATTCAGGTCATGATCTCAGAGTCCTGGGATCGAGCCCCACGTTGGGCTCTCTGCTCAGCGGGGAGCCTGCTTCCCTTCCTCTCTCTGCCTGTCTCTCTGCCTACCTGTGATCTTTCTTGCTCTCTCTCTGTGAAATAAATAAATAAAATCTTTAAAAAAGAAAAAAAGGGAGACTACGAAGAAATGGTCCTCTCTGACATTTGACTTGACCCTAAAAATAACCATTTTACATGGCCACGCCATTTTGCTGACATTCAGTTGTACTTTCCCTTGACTTGGTCTTCCTTCTTCCTTCCCATGACCTCATTTGAACTCACAGAAACTGGTTCTGTCCTGTCCCTACCCCTCCTTCAGCTTTCTAGCATGCCATCTACAAAAGGTATAGCAGACCTATATCCCTATATGCACCTTGGATTATTTATAACGAATGAATTTTTAGGTAAAGTTTTTACTAAGTTATAAAATACTTGTCGTAAATGCACAAATCTTGAGTTCACACCTCAACGAATTTTCACAAAGCACACCCATAGAACCAGCACCCATATCAAGAAATCTATTATTACCAAACTAATGGTATCTCAAATGTTGAAGGGAAAACTCCCATTTCAAAGTTTATGTACATAATCTTTCTGTAAATGCAAGTATGCATTTGAAATGTTTTATTATGCCCCACTTTATGTTTTACATATTCTGATTTTCATACCTTGTGTTTCCTTAAACCCATGATGCATTTAAAGAGAACCCACGTCGAACAATATAAGCACCGAGATAGGAATACCTCCCCCATTCCAACCCCACATCAAAATTCAGCACCATACAATCCTTGAACTGTTTTCTTCTGGTTATTAAACTGTTTTCTTCAGGTTATTGTCTTTTTACAATAAGCAGATAGTAAAAATAATTCCGTTTTAAATTTTTAAAATTTCCTTATCTTCAACAAGCAACTCATCTCCTCTATGAGGCCTTTTGTTTTGTTTGTTGTTGTTGTTGTTGTTGTGTGTGTTTGCTTATCAGTGGGTCCTAGTTTCATATTCATGAGAGAAGAAAGTTCCCAGTAAAAGCCAATATATATATCAGCTGATTATATCTATATCTATATCTATATCTATATCTATATCTATCTATATCTATATCTATCTGACCCATGAATAATGCTGGAGTTACTGGCACCAACTGGCACCCTCTGTTGTCAAAAATCCACATGTGACTGTTGACTTTCTAGAAACTTAACTACAAATAGCCTTCCGTTGACCAGAAATCTTATAGATGACATAGACTATTGTCTAACACATATTTTGTATGTTATGTGTATTCTATACTGTATTTTCACACTATGGTAAGCTAGAGAAAAGAAAATGTTATTTAAACAATCACAGGGAGGAGAAAGTACATTTATTGCATTGTACTATAAAAAATTCACATTCAAGTGACACACAACCCAAGCCTGTTTTACTCAGGGTCAGCTCTGTGTATATATCACACTGTCTTCATCCATTCGTCTGCCAGTGGGCACTCAGGTTGTTTCCAAATCTTGGCTACAATAAATAATGCTTCAATGGACATGGAGAGGCAGATATCTCTTCCAGATTTTATTTCCTTCAGACACATACCCACAAGTGGAATTACTGGATTATATGATACTTTTATTTTTAAAAGTATTATATGATATTTTTATTTTATTTTTTAAGGGAACTTCATACTGTTTTTCACTGTGGTTGCACCAATTTACATTCCCATCTCCAGTGCAGAAGTGTTCCCTTTGCTCCACATCCCCACCTACGCTGCTTATTTTTTATTCCCTGGTGGTTTTCATACTCTCCAAAGTCCATGAACTGCTCCAATATTGGGTCATTCCCCAACATAAGATTACTGTGGGAAAGTAAAATTATGAAATCATTAAATTTTAGGGTTCAAAAGAAGCTTTGACATCATTTTTCATGGGAAGAGCATGCAGGCCAGTGGTTAAGTGATCTGGGCTTTGCCATCCAGTGATATAGTCAGGAAGCCAGAGTCCAGATCACGAAGACAGCAGTCTGATGCCAGCCAGCTTAGAATTCCATATAGTACTTCTCTTCTGTATCTCTAATTTAAAACCCAATTATATTATGTTTAGAGTTAGCTTTTTTTTTTTTTTTTTGCACAAGTTATTTTGTGCACAGAGCAAAAATTTAGAAAGCATGGACATGAGAAAAAATGTAATATTTTAGTTTTTAGTTTATTTCTTTGACATCTTTTTGTCTTTGGCACATTTTGTTTGGTACATGTCATTTTTTACATACTTATCACTATTTGTATGTAATTCTGTATCCTGCTTAAAATGTGTTTTTTTTAAATCACACTGTGGTAGGCTTGGTTTTACGATAACATTAAGCTCTTAGTGAAAGTAGTGTCATGTTGAAACCAAGTTTATCAATGTTAGAAAAGCTGCAGCGGTTGCT
This sequence comes from Mustela putorius furo, assembly GCF_011764305.1. Taxonomy (NCBI): domain Eukaryota; kingdom Metazoa; phylum Chordata; class Mammalia; order Carnivora; family Mustelidae; genus Mustela; species Mustela putorius. The sequence goes on from NW_025421467.1 coordinate 191,913, forward strand.
AAAAGAAACTGATAGGTTCTTCCCATAGGAACTGTTGTTTTAATCTAGAGTCTCTAGATTCAAAAGACAGAAAACTTAAGTTTGTGATGGGAAATAATTTCATCCTTCCTGGAAAAATTACTATCCTCTGAAAAGCATGGCCACGTGGTTGCAATCTCCTGAGTGGGTGAAATGTTCTAGGTGGTGTTTCTCTCAGTTTTCCTTGTGTTGATGGTGATCTTGATGGAAGAGCAAGGGACATAAAGCTAACTACTGGGGGCACCTGGGTGGCTCAGTGGGTTAAGCCTCTGCCTTCGGCCCAGGTCATGATCCCAGGGTCCTGGGACTGAGCCCCACGTCAGGCTCTCTGCTCAGCAGGGAGCCTGCTTCCCCCTCTCTCTCTGCCTACTTGTGATCTCTTTCTCTCTCTCTGTCAAATAAATAAATAAAATCTTAAAATTAAAAACAAAAAAAGTAACTAACTACTGGTCAGCTGCACCTAGAGTGGAGAAGTTGTTAGAAAAAGCAAACCTGCACCTTGTGTTTGATAAAATCTAAGCTGGTGTTTAGGTTCCCTTATGATAGAAGGAAACAAAGGGGAGGGATTTTTATACCAAGCTGCTCTATCACATTTAGGCACCCGATAACTGTTGCATCTGGGCATTAGGTCTTCACTTTAAATTAAAGAAAATGATTTTTAGTGAGCAGGAAAACAATTCTACCTAATTCTGCTGAAAAACCAAGGATGATGATGAGATGGAATTGAGAACAACTGTTGTTTGTAAACTCTGGCAAATAGTTCCCCGATGGGCACTCCACTTTAAGCAGCGCTTATGCACATTGCCATGGGCAGTGGATTAACTGCCTTACTTTCCCTGTCTGATGTCTCCATTCCTCCACTGGTATTCCCTGCATCTCACAAAAAACTATTTACACCCCTATGGTTGTCTCAGAGTCTGCTTTTGAGAGTGTCCAGACTAAGACATACTGAAAAGCCCAAAGAAAGATTATGACAAAGAAATCTACTGAATGGTATTGTGAAGTGGAATTATCACTGGAGCAGATGCATAAAAACACATGTATTTAGTTAGTTCTTGTGATAGATGTTATGCTGTGGGTCCCCATTCTCCTACCCCCCGTTAAAGACTTATTACCCCAGTTTTGGGGAATGCCACTGGTGGACAGCCGTCTCTGCTGGTACTGCTTTCAGGATTAGTTATGGCTGAGGAGAGCTGCTTCCCTCAAGGTCACACCTCCTTCCTGATTTGGCCCTCATCTAGTGACAGGTCCCAGTGGGAGTATAAAGGTCCAGCTCTCTCAACTCATTTGGAGAGCTCTGAAGGGACACCTCATTTTTAGAACTCCCTGCCAGTTCAGGTGAGGCATTCCATTGAGATGGCATCAAGGCGTGGCTTCTCCCTCTGCCCAGCTCTGCTTCTTCCCATTCCTCAGGTAAATCCCAGGAACACTCCCTGAGAAACCCCCCACCTGCTAATCTCCCTCTCAGAGTTCATTTCCCTGGAAACCCAACCTGTGACAGAATTGATGAGTATCTACTAAGCTCTAGACAGTATTCTGAGGGATGCAGTGAAGACCGAATAAGCTTTCTGCCTTTATTTACATTTGATGGAAGGAGTTCACATTCTAGAACAAGGGTCAGTAAACGTTTTCTGCAGAGGGCCAGGTAGTAAATATTTTGGCCTTCCTGGGTCCTGTGGTCTCAGTCACAGCTACTCAGCCCTGCCTCTGTACTATAAAAGCAGCATTAGGAATATATAAATGAATGAGCTGTGCTGTTTACCACTAAAACTTCATTTATGAAATAAGAGGTGGGTTGGATTTGGCCCATGGGCTATAATTTGCTGACCCTGTCCTAGAGAGAAGGAAATAAGGAAACCAATAAGTAAACAAGAAAACCATGGACAATAATAGAGCCATAAAAGAAATAAATTAAGGTAATGTGATAAACACTATTACTGATCTGTAAATTATTTTTTGAGAAGTCATGTATTAAACAAGTAATATATTCACATGATTTAAAAACCAAAAAGATTGAAAAAGTACTCATTTGCAAATATAGATCCTGGTTCACTTTGATCCCCAGTAGAATAATTTTGTTTATTTACTTTTGTGTTTCTTTTCAATATAAGCAATTACAAATATATATCCTTATCCCTCCCTTCACACAAAGGTTAGTTTGTAATATATCTTGCTTTGCACCTTACTCTTACTCACTTCGTGTGTCATGGAGAGCTCATACAGATCATCTCCATTTGTTTTTCTATATCTGAATACTATTCCTAGTGTGCATATGATAGCTTATTTCATCAATTCTCTATTATATAAGGGTTCTCTGGAGAAACAAACCCCAAAACCAAGGGTTTTGTGTGTGTGTGTGTGTGTGTGTGTGTGTGTAGGACTTGGCTAATGTGATTATGGAGGCTGACAAAAATCCCAAGATCTGCAAATTGAGTTGGCAAGCTGCACAACTGGGAGGGCTGATAGTGTAGCTCCAGTCTGAGGGCTGGCAGGCTTGAGACCCAGAAAGAGCACATATTTCAGTGCAAAGGCAATAAAAAGCTGTCTCTTATCGCCTGGAGGAGAGAGATGGGAAGGGTCAACCTTTTCGTTCCGTTCAGGTCTTCAGCTAACTGAGTGAGGCCCACCCATAACAGGGAGGGCAATCTGCTTTCCTCAGTCTGCCAATTTAAGTGTTAATCTCATCCCAAAACACCCTCACAGTAACACCCAGAATACTGTTTGATCAAATATCTGGGCACTCTTATGGCTCAGTCAAACTGACACATAAAATTAACCATCCTATGCACTTGGGTTGTTTCCAGTTTTTGGCTACTACTGCAATAATACTGCAGTGAATGACCATGTATATATGTTGTTTCATCACAATGCAGGTGTAGTTGTCTGTAGGGGAAAGTCCCAGAAGTGGGATGACTGGGTCCAAGCATGCACTTTGATAGGGATGGCCATGTTGCCATCCATGAGATTTATTCTAATTTGCAGTCCCACTAGCATATGTAAATGATTGTTTTCCCACAGCCCTGGTAACAATTATCAAACTTTGAGAAATTTTTGCTAGTTTGAAGTGGTACCATCATGTAGCTTTAATTTGAATTGCTGCATGTGAGTGAGGTTGCGCATCTTTTTTTTTTTCAAGGTTTTATTTTATTTTCTCAAACCATTTATTTATTTATTTATGAGAGAGAGAGAGAGAGAGGGAGAGAGAGAGAGAATGTTAAGCCAGCTCTATGCCCAGTGTGGAGCCCTACATGGGGCTCAATCCCATGACCCTGAGATCATGACTTGAGCCAAAATGAAGAATTGGTTGCTTAACTGACTGAGCCACACAGGTGCTTCTCAAGATTTTATTTTTTAAATATTTTTACACCCAGTGTGGGGCTTGAACTCACAACTCTGAAATCAAGAGTCACACACCCCACCAAATGAGCCAAGCAGGCAACCTGTCCATCTTTTTGTATGTTTAAGAACCATTTGTTTTGCTTTCTCTGTGAGTTTTATGTTCATGTCCATTGTTAGGTTTTTATATGGGCTTTTGGACTTCTCTCAATTTGTTAAGACTCACTAAGCATTAAAGGGCTTGACCCACTATGATTTAGGTTGCAAACATTTTCTTAGTTTGTCACTGGTATTTAATGCTGCTTTTTTATCAATTTGTATCAGTCTATTCTTTTACAGCTTCTGGATATTGAACCTTGACTAGGAAGACGTTTGAGGAATACTTCAGATGGGGTGCTTAGGGCTGCTAGGTCCACCTCAATTGTTTGCTTGTTTGGTGGGGAAAATGTGTGGCAGAGATAGCACTGTGGAAAACCAGAATGTAAATAACTCAACCTAAGTGAGAAAGGAAACTAAAAATAGCTTTTGGTCCGCTATAAACATTAAAGTAAAACAAATGGTATCAGAGAATCACATGTAGTAAAAGTAATTATGTTGAGTCCAGACTTAAGAAATATAATCTTTTGTGGGGAAAAGATTAGGGTTCGTGATAATTTTTCTCTCTGAACTAGGAATGCATAGATTTGATGTGTTTTGATAAATACAGCTTGCCTAATTTAAAATTGATTTTAAAATCTTGCTGTTTCATCTTCATAAATTGAAAAGCAGGTTTGCTTATACTGGTAGCCTTTTATGGTACTTGAATAGTGGTCTGACTACTTTTAGAAATGAATAATAGATTAAAAGTACACTTTGCAGCTTACATTAGTTACTTTTGTAATGCAAAATAGAAGCATGATAATGTAGTATTCAGCATGCTTTAATATGATTTATACATACACTACACAGCATAAGTAATTCATTATGCCCTTCACAGTGCATTTCCTGGGTACAGAAGCTCATGTTTACCAGTATTTCATCTCATAATCAGGTGGTCTAATGGAGGGAGTCTGGGACTACGAGTGAGGATTCTGCACTCCGCTCGCCCCTAATTCAAGGACCCCAGGCAATACACTTCTGGGTCTGGGTTTGGGTGCTTATAAAAATGAGTGGATAACACCGTATGGATCCAGCTCAGAAGAAGGGACTGTGGCTTATTGACTTTAGGACTGTAAACAGCTTTCAAGTCTGGAATTAAAAGGCTTCACAGTAAAATTATTATTATTCTAGGAATTATCCTGCTTTGGAAATAACACTCTACAATGGTCATTTAATAAGGCAACGGTTCATTTCTCTGCATTTGGGAAGAAATCATCTATTGCTCCATAAATAGCACCTTGTCACACACTGTATTTTTCTATTTGCAAAGTGGATTTATTGAATAGCATAGGTGACGGCCCTCAAGTTCAGCTGCCTTTAAAGCCAATTGCACTCCATTTTTAGAGTGAACATGCACAGATTTGATTGAAGCTTATGAGTTGGAAGCAGGGGAGTGGTTCTAAGAGGCAGACCTTCCCTTAACATTTGTGGGGCCTGGGGCAAGAGTACAAATGAAGGCCCACAGACCATGTGTTTAAATATTTAAATGGTATAGATCAAGCTAACAGACTGTTAAATAAAATATGTTCTATCCTCTTTCCTCGACAAATATATCTTCATAATGACCTGCAAGGCCAGGTTTGAATTTTAGATTTCTCTGAAGGTCCCCCAAAACTTATAAATCACATTTCTCTTTTTTCCCCCCATTGTTGATATTAGTATGATGGTGACCGGTAACACTCTCCAGACCAGATTTTGAACACACACATCCTAAAGGTATGTTTCAAACTCTGTACCTATTTATGATACGCAAATCATGTTTCTTTTTTGATAATGCTGATGACTGTCTCTATGAAAATGGAAATCCATTAGAATAACTGAAACCTCTGAAATAGTAAGATTTGTGCCTCTGAAAAATGCTTTGACACAATTCGATTCCTTTGCCAATCTGGTTTTTGACCTGGTCTATTTAAATTCTGCTGGGAACATAAGTTCACATCAAACTTCCACTGTAAACTGTAGGATGAGTAATATGTGCAGGTTTGACATACAAACTTATTTTTTTGCCTGACACATAACTGTTATTTTAGATTCGAAGGAATCTTATTGGTCAAGTAGATTTAATAATGGGGATGATATAATAGAAAAATTTATATCCTTAGAGAATGCACCTTTAGCAGTTTTATTTTATAGCTGATATTTTTATTTTTGCTTGGGTATACGATTCTTGTTTATCAAGACTCCACTTTCTTTGTTAAAATGTAAAATGCATGTTGGGCAAATGCTCCAGGGGCAATTTGCATAAAAAGTGATGACAAAGAGCAATTAGTACTTCATTATTATGCAGTGAAATGCTACTTTGCTCAAAAGTGACTGTAGTTCCCCCCCACATACCCCTTTATAAATCTGGTACAGCATTGTTCTAAAAATAGTACTTAAGAAACCTCTGTTTGTAAATCAGTGTCTTTGACTTTCCACTAGAAATCCAGGGGGAAAAAATCAAGCACTAAATAAAGTTATTACCCCAGATCTTTATAATGAAAAACAAGCACCAGAATTCTGTTAGGTAAGACAGGTCAGAAGATTTTAGTGTCTTATCAAATTAGTTCCATATCTTATTTTACCCCTTGGGATCAGCTTTCAAAGCAGGCTCAGATCATACATTGATAGCAACATCCCCCTTCCCCCAACACACACACTGTCTCCCATGCACACTCAGAAACAGGGTCATGCCACACACGGCTGCACTGCAGAGAACAAACAGTCCCAAGGTATCTCTAGTTAGGAAGGCTTGATTTTTGAGTACAGATTTCATTACCATGAAATTCCTTTAGGGCACAAAAAGAATTGCTTCAAAGAAACCGTGTGGGGAGGTCGACTTTGTAAATGTTCGCCCCATCACCTGTGTTACCAGGCTCTGCCTGTCTTTAATTTGCCAGGAAATGCTCATTTTTTTTCTCTTGTTGAGCCAACACATTATCTAAAACTCTGCAAGGCAGAATGTGCCAACACTCTGTGTGTGTGTGTGTGTGTGAAAGAGAGAGTGAGAGCGAAAGAGAGACAGAGAGAGAGTAAGAGAACCTAGTAATTGATTAGATACTGGCAGAATGAGAAGGAGACCTGGGAAACTGTGAAGCTTTTAACCTTTGGAAAATGACTTCATGAAGCTGGAGATGGACATGGATTATATTTCTCTCTGCAAGTCCCACAGCAGGCTTGGGTGGTGGGCCATTGCTAGGGATAGAGGTGAGGGGTTGGTAGACTCCGCCTTATTTTCAGTTCCTCCTCTACCTGACCTTATGTGGCCCAGACCCCATCCATGCATTTTCCACAACCACAGCCCTGGCCAGCATGGCTCCCAGATGACTGACCTAACCTACTTTGTTTGCATCGTAAGGGGTCTGTTAATCCTAGGAGGCTGGGATCAGCCTCATCATTTGTGATTTAGGCTCACGGGCTCAGGGTTGTGTGTAGGTCTCTGAGAAGCAAGGGGTTGGGAAGACACTTGGGCACGTTGCTTTATAAGCATTAAGTAACCTGAACAGCTGAATGTTCTTCATCCCGATTTTATTTACTCTCTCCTTTGTTCCTGTTCTCCTCAGGCCACCAGTGGACAGACTGTAGGGTCACATAGCTCCATACCATTTCAAGGATTCATTGTCTAACTGGAGGCAATGTATGATCATTTTATACACTGCCACAGATTCATTATTCATATAATTTTCTATTAATTTTTAATGCATCGAAGTTCCTAGTTATTTAACATATAAGGCAATTGGCCAGACATCTTCATAAACCTAAGAAAAGTGGCTCTGAGGTACCCTTCCAGAGCGTCCCAATCTATTAGCTGCCTGATGAGACAGTACTGCTCTTAGCCACGGGCAGGATCCCTGCCTTGGATCCGCACACCTCCTACGTCCTCGCAATTCGGACGCCGTTCCTCAGCTGCTACTGTCTATCCAGCCTGTGAACTGACCAGATATCTAGAGAAGTTCCGGAACTCATACTTATGTACTGTTTTAGAGCCAAAGTGGGGCCCAATTTAGGAGAGCAGCTTGGTCAGCATATGTTCCCACTGACACTGGCTGGCATGTTATTTCTTCTGTAATATTGCATGATCCTGACCTGTAGTGTGGTACCGACATGCTGATTTGGGCAAACGCTCATTCACGGGGGATGAGGAAGACAAGAACGTTCACATGGGCAATAAATAAATACCCATGATTCCAAATCTTCACTAGTTAATCACTATACCTCATGTGGGTTCATTTTCCAATAAAATTGCTGATACACACAGGCACCTGCAAAATACAGTCGCCCGGGACTCACGCTCCCTGGGGATAGCCATATCCTGGGGAACCATTGTAGATTCTCAGACAGGGGCTGACGCAGACTGAGTCTTTAGCAAGGGAGACACTGGCGCCAGAGAAGAGCGGGGAGAGCGCTGTGGCATTCACAAGGCTGAGAGGAGCCAGTGTGGAGAAAGGAAAATACTCTAGCTTGAGTACCTCATTTAGACTTTAGGGGTCTCCTAGCTCTCAATGTTTGGGCTTCTAATGTAAGGCTGAGGCAGTAAAGGCTTTGGTGTGATGCTACCAGAGCCTACAGCAGAAGGAAGTGAAGAAATATTTTCACGTAATGTCAGTGCTGATAAAAGTAACCTGAACAGTTCCACAGATACCTCCTGTGGAACTAAGCGTCACCCTGACACTGACATCCTGACACACACGGCCTTGTTCGGTCCTCACGTCAGTCTTCACTATTCACATTCTCCACATGTGGAAACAGAATTAGAGAAAAGTTAAATAACTGGCCAAGGTCAAAAGCTGTTATTACTGGGCAAATTGGGTAGAGGAGCTGAAGACATGAAAGGAGTCACAGGTGTCTCCAGGTGTTCGAGGCTGGAGGGCAGGGAGCACAATCTGGATGGGTTTGTGGTGAGTTTGCTTGCTTTGTTTTGTTTTCTCATGGGTTATGGTAGTGAGGGCATTGAGATGTTGAGTAAGTAGCTTTGATTGCAGGTCACCTGAGTAGTGCTGTCATGGAGAGATCTGGAAATACTCCCCCAAGACCAGATGAGTGGTTGGGCTGGAGACTGTGGATTTGGGATCATCAGAGATGAGAGGGGCAGTTTTGTGAGCGGGAGAGGCGACTAACCTCTGGGATGGAGTGGGCAGAATTTCTTCCAAGAGAACCAGCTTGGGAGGGAGAGCTCCGTGGGCAAGACTCCAGCATCAACTCAGCAACTAAAGTCCCCAGCCACTTTTGAAGAGCTGTTCTATTATGTAGTTTGGTCAGCAGCTCAGCCCCATATTTTCACCCACCAGAATGTTCAGATCAATACCGTCAGTCCTCATGATTTACTGAACCTGAATTTCTCTAACTGCTCCATTAACTTTCTGGAAAGGTTTCTCCCTCTGTTAGCACTGGATCATGATTTTCCATAAAATTTGCCCTTGAGCAAGCATTCTCTCATCATTGTCACTCGGGAAATCCTCTCCCCTCGCCCCCCGCCCGGGTCCCCACCAATCCCCATCCTTCTTCACTTTCTTTGGAGCTTTGTTTCATGAACCTGCATTTTGCCTGCTTAATTAGTATTTTTGAATATACTTGCTATTGAGCTTGGAACCTATGGGTTTGGTTTTTTTTTCATGCCAGTTTGTGAGTCCCAAATTCTTTGTGTCAGTTCATAGTTCCCTAACGTGGTTATTAATTTAGGATCTTCCTGCTTCTATGCATAGTAAAGGCACTCTGGTGCTAACGGGCTTGGCTCTCTGGCCCTAGTCTCCACGTGCCCAGTCCTGTGTTCATGTTCATAGTGTTGCTTCCCCGCATGCTGGGCACACTGGCGACCCGTGGCCAGACAGCCCATCATAAAAGGTGAATTCACACACAATGTGGCCCTTTGTTCCAGGGAATATTTTGTTCCTCTGATCCTCAGCTTCAGCATCATGAAAAAGCATTTGTCAAGCCCTTAATTGCCAGAGTGCTGCACTAAGCACTCCATAAAGAGGTTCACTGCCATGTCCGGCCAAGAGTGACAGAGCCAGGCCTGGGTGTGGAAGGATATTGCTATGGCTCTGGCCCTCAGACGCAGAGTCTTGCAATTTGACTGGAAAAATGGTGTCTTTCCAGGGATACCCAGCAACGCGGAGATACCAGAGTGGCAGTGGGGCGTGGAAGCCACAGTTCATGCGGTATACAGGAATGTATAGACAGACACCCCCAGAAAAGAGGAAGGGGGCAAGCTGTTTTTCCCTCAGGAAGCCGGAAGGGTAAGCTCCTCAGAGGAAGCGACAACATCACCAAGTGGCACCCCCTTCCACAGTTTGCCAGGGAGGCGAGAAACGTCAAAAGTCTCTACAAGTTCTATCATTTGGCTAAGTGTCAGCATACCGTTCTTTCCTATTAAAGCCAGTAATCTAGCTTGGAATGACACAGACACATAAATAAGAGCATAACACATGATCACATAAAAGGCATAAGCAAATAAAGAAGTAGACACACATGAAGGGCAAGGGATGGTTTGTATGTGGGGGGAGGGGTGCAAAAGCCACCCAACTGATAGAGTGTGGGATGGATTAAATGGGTTAATCCATGAAGTTAATCCTATATATGAGCTATATATATATATATATATAGAGAGAGAGAGAGAGAGTGCGCGTGTGCCCAAGCAAGAGAGCACAAGAGACCATGATTGATATATATATATATATAGAGAGAGAGAGAGAGAGAGAGAGCACTACATAAGTGCTATATATGAGCCTGTTGAATGAATAAATGAATGAATGAATGAACGAGCAAATCAAGTCCAAGTTAGTAAAACTGGAGGAATATAGCAAGTGATTTCTCTCTCTTTCCACACCAGATTGGCTGCTACAGCCCTGGATTCACAGTTCAGGACTGGGGAAGGTTCAGCTGCACAGAATGTCCTTGAAAGGCTGCCCCAGACCCCCTTGATGAGGCATGTGATTCATCTCCAGGTAGGTGCCCCTGTGTGATGTGGCACATCGTAACCCAAGTAATTCTCTTAGGACAGTTCCTAAGGGTGGAGAAAGGAAGAGGACATTCCCATTTTGTTTGCTTTGCTCCCGATCCTGGCAAATTAACTCTAAAGGCAGTGACCACTGGGTCCAAGTATGTATAAATGATAATACCATAAAAGGATGTTTAAAGTAAACATTTTATGAAGACCAAAGAATTTGTTAAAAAAGCTTGACCTTGCTCTCTGTCCTAAGATTGAACAAAGGTGTGGATTTTGATGTCAGGCTTCAGTCTCTCATCACACAGAAATTGCTGGAAGCCTCACTGGTCCTGTCCAATACTCAGATGTGTCCATGTCATTCTTGTCCTTGGCTTGTCTGCCTGTCTTTGTGGACATTTGCTTCTTGACTTCCCTCATTGCCTCCAGAGGGTCCTTGGTCTTTGCTGGCTAACGGTGAGCACTGGGGCAGGATGCCTTGACTCTCTGCATTCCTCACCTGGGCCTTCTCAGTGTGTGGTTTCTCTGGCGTCTGGGTTCTTATACTGTGACCACAGGAGGGCAGTTTTAATGCCCCTCAGGAGTTGCTTGGATCAGATTTCTGGATTGGGCAGCCTTGAAATACTTTCTGCATTGTGTTAGGAAACATTCTCCAGGCAATAAGAGTGTAAAGAATCACCATTGACTACTCAGTAGCCAATGACAGATGATTTCCAGGACCCAAACTCTCCTCTGATGGGTAGAGCTCCCCTGGGGTTCACAGGGATTCCTGCTGTCCAACTTTAGTCACCTAGAGAGACTTGAGAAGGTTATCCTCACCTGGGATCACAGAAGTGGGTGGATCCTGTTCAGCCACGTGGCTGAGTGTCTACAGACATCAGTCAAGTTTGTTAACAGGTTTATCTCTGCCCCGAGACAAACATATGAATTTTGGAATAGTAGAGGTGTGTGGGGTGTGTGTGGGGTGCGTGTGGGGTTTATCACAGGGAGACCACGCACAGATTCCGTAATTCCTTCCTCTGTGCCTTGTTGGATACCACAGCCCTTTCTCTGCTATCACCAGCCCTTGTAAGTCATTTTTCTAGCTTCACATTCACCTCTATAACATTTTCCCTGGTTAAATCAAACATGCTGTCATGACTTTCGTATTGATTAATACCTTTCTTGGTATTTTAAATTTTCCTCCGTATTGTGTGATATGATGTTTATCCCACAATAAGCATGCAGTTAAACCATGTGACTTAATTAGTGATATACCCAGTTAACGTTATTGATGACACTAGTGAGTCATAAGACTAACCAAGTAATTCTGTGAAGCAAACCATGTTATCCAAGACATGACAGGGAAAGGGAAAATAACTTGCTCCGTCAGTTGTCTTTAGTGGTAGATGTGTGGAAAGTGGTATATTAATATACACTTGCCTAGAAATAGATATTGGTAGGGAGATCACAATGATTTTGTAGAAAAATATTATCACATCTGCTAACTCCTTTCTTTGGAATCTCCTCTTGCTTTCTAATGTGTAACATTAAACTTTCAGTTACCAGAAAGGAAGCTTCATGCTCAGGGTATAAGGGCAGCCACTAACAATGAGTGCTTGAGAATAAATATGAAATAAGAAAATGTACTGGAAGGGCTGCTGTTCACTCCATGAAGGGCCAGTATTTGTGGACCTTTGGGAGGAATAGTTCTCTGAGGACAGGACCCGTGTTCTAATCGTACCTGGAGTGCCAGCACCCAGTTCAGTGCTTTGCTCAGAGATGTGTGTGGAAGAAATGAATGGATATTTTAATTAGCCTGGGTATGGTGTTTTTGGCGCCTATGGGTATGACATATAGATTGTGATCTCATTTATAACACAAGAGAATGATTAAGCCGGAATAAATTTTGTGCTGTTATTTTTTTTAAATGACATAGTTTAGCTTTATAAGTTGTAACAATTTTAAATGTGTATTGTTGGTTTAAAAAAATTTTTTTTTGTAAAAATAGTATAACAATTCTAGTACTAGCATATGTGGGTGTTAGGCACTGCTTTTAATTGAAATAATTCTAACAGGAACTCTATAAGGAGATATTCTCATTTTATAAATGGGAAAGCTGAGGCACAGAGGAGTTGTGATTTTTCCAGAGCTAAGTGACAGGCATATAATCTGAAGCCAGGCAATCTAGCTGAAGAATCCATGGCTATTAGCCAGAAATTTATATAGCCTCTTATGCTGGTGAGAATCTATCCATACTGCATACAGATAAAGACTGGTTTTGTATCCAGTCATAAAATAAATGTTTATTTGTCTATCAATTAGGTCCGATATGATGGTGATCAAGTTGGAAAGGATCAGGGACACCCAAAATACTTGTTACAGTCATTTAAAAAATCTGAAGAACATCAAAAAGAGAAAGGAACAATGGCTGCTTATCATCTGCCAAATTATTAATGTAGGACAATGTACATTTTTGTCCTAGTTGAAGATAAAAATCCTAGCAAAGGGACAAAGAAGAATTGAGCAACCAGGAGGAACGTAAATGGAGATTCTCCTGGGAGATAATAACCTGGACACATTGTCCATTATGAGTGGACTAAAATCATAGAATACGATCTTTAAATTAACCAGGAAGTTAATACATCTCCTTGAACTGATAAATTTCTGAGCTAAGGTAATCAGCAGGATAGGACAAAGAGACCATTAGGGCTGTCACTTACACATTTTATTAGGTGAGAGAGAGTGCCCTTCCTTCGAACTTATAAGAAAAACACAGTTTTGATAAAATACAAGATATTTTGCAATGTATTTCAGTTAGGTTTTATATAAATGTTCTAAGGAATAAATATCTATAAAGGTTTGAGGAAAACCTGGAAGGATTTCATCCTGCAAAACTGCGTGTAGGTAAGTTTTAGCACCTCCTATCATTTACATGGGGGGAGGGACATATATATTCTAGATGGTATTTTTGATATTTTAATTCTCCAAGTTGTTTCTGGTTAAAAACATCTTTTAATTTCAGTTTAATAGCCATAAGCCTTTTTGAAATAATAATGCCTACAGTCTCAGGTATATGCATTAAAGGTGATGGCAAGCTTGAAAAAAAAATCCCTTTCTCTGGTATCAGGCTGAGACCTCACTTTGGGTTTAAATGGATGTGACAGGGGATTCAGGTCTATGGTTTCAGGAGTCAGTGGTGCAGGGTGTTGGGCTCGGCTCACGGTGCTGGGTAGTGTCTGTCACTTTCCTACCTCTGACCACTGTTTCTCCTGTTGGTCCTGTTAGTAAGATACTGGTTTATTTTGGCTGTGTTCCTGCCCAACAGTGAGCTATTGGAACGAGAGGAACACTGGTGTGAAAAGCACCTTTTCTTCATGGAATTCTTATTAGTCATTTATTTCATTGACACATGAGAAAACCCCAAACCATAACGGTAGCGCTGACCTGGTCATATGGACACTTTCCCTGCAACCCCTCCTCCTTCAGGACTGAGGCACCCATTCCTCCAGCTGCTGGGAGAACCCCTCCCAGAAACTGCCTTTGGATGAAGGTCAGCCTGAGCCTGATGACTGACAGCTGGGGATACAAAGGTCCTACCTCTTGGCTTTGCTTGGGACAACTCTGCCGGGTCATCCCAGCATAAAAGTGCCCACGTGGGGTCCGCTGAGGCTTTTGTTGTGACTAAATGCCACCCAGCTTTTCTTCCTGCTCAGTCCGGCTTGCTTCACTTTCCCACAGATGAGGTTCCTAAAATGCTCCCCAGTAAACTTCCTGCACCCCAGTCTGTTTCTGGGAGACTCGATCTGTAACCCCTGGCAACATATTCTGGATGCTAAATGGTGAAGAAAGGAGAAAGATTCATACAAACTTTCATAAGTTCTTTGGATAAGGGGGATATTTTTCTTATTCGCATAAACTCTTTCCCTGATGTCTACCTTCCCATTTTTTTCCAACCTTGATTGATCCCTAATTCACATATAGAAATTTCCAATCGGAGATATAATTTGTGCTCAACGTAAAAAAATTCAAATACTGAAGAAATAGGTATACATACATGAGTTGTCGCTATAGTACGCCCCCAAGATTGCCATCATGTAGAAGACCCAGAGTGACCCTCTGCTTCCCCACCCAGCTCTGAGTGCTGGCTAGTCCTTTGTACATGACACTTAACACCTTGATTCACATATCTGAAGATGAACGGGCATTGGCAATTAGAATAATAATACTATTTGGGATTAATTTACAAAGCACTTTCCATCCGTTATATTGATTTATTTCTTGGCATCCTCGAGAAAGTTTGGCCATGCGAGCCCCACTTTATAGATGGAGAGTAACTTGCTGAAGACACTGGGATTTGGAGAAATTTCTTTCTGACAGGCTCCAACTTCGAGGATCAATCAATGGGCCCAAGCCCATCATTCAAAGAAAACAGCAGAAAATACGCGGTGTTTTGTGAAATGGCACATTCTGAAGTCTCTGTCACTGAGAGACGGATGTAAGCTCGGGATCAAAGCGTCATCTTCAAAGAAGGGCGAAGTACTTGTTAAATAACTCCTGGCAACTGCTTAAGCACTGAGCATTGTAATTGCAGAGAGCAGGAACAGAACCAAAAATAGAAAAGTGGATAAGGACAGGACCAAAGACATCATTGTCACTCAAACTTGAATGTCACTTTTTGACAGCATTTGAGTAATTGATTCTTGGTTTTTCCATGCTCAGAATTCAGTAGTCACACTTTGCTGTGACAGCCCTAGGAGAAGGGAAAGGCCAGGACCCTGTCGGAGCCTGAGATTAATATAAAGGATGGAGGGTGAGAATTATTATCAGCCTGTGCCACCTCTTCTCTAGTTCAGTTTCCTTGGAAAGGAAAGAAAGCCACTCAGGCTAGCCCCAATGTACAGAAATGTTAGAGGATCTCATGGACCAGACACACAACCAGACCCTGCTTAGCAAAAGGCTGGACCTGAGAAGTAGAGGGCTATTAGGAGCTAACCCTCTCTCTCCGTTTCCTAGAGCTGCACCGTTTCTATATCCTAAAATCTCCTCTATTGACCTCTCATCTAAACCACTGTCCTTTGCATACGTCTTGTTGATTTCATCCAGGTCAATTGCCATTCTAACTCTGCATCATGATCTTGAAGCTTCTGTAACTACCACTAACTGACAACAGTCTCTGGGTCTCTTGGGGCAAGTTCTCATATGAGAGAGACTCATCAGGCCATATCTTGCTTTTCTCACAGTGGAGCAGCCATGCTGGATGGGGGAGGCCTGGGGGTATAGAGATACGCAGAATGGATGGGGAAGACAATGGGACCTATTTATTATATCCTCACTTATCTGTGTTTCCATCATGTTCTTCATCGTGCTCCATGATCTAGTCGAGAATACACAAGAGGTTGGGTAATCACAGCCGTGAATCACTGTGTAGAGTGTGGTGCCTGCTCTAAATGGGTGTATAATCTGGTTGATGTGATGAGGCACAAGACCAAGAAAAGGAAACAAGTCACACCAGGCATTGCCTGATGAGCATCAGATAACTGGCATAGTCATTAGGTGTTCTAAAGATTCAGAGGAGGGAGGAATCATTGTGTGCTGGGAAGCTCAAAGAGGATTTTTCAAGAGAGGTGGGGACAGAAGAGAGTCTTGCAGGATGGGAAGGATTTGGAGAGAAAGGGAAGAGGAGAGGGTTCTAGATTGGGGCAGAGGAGACAAGAGTGGGACACATAATGCATATCCAAAGCACAATAAATAGGCCAACCTATTCTGAGCGTAAAGTGTGTGTTGGAAAGTACTAGAAGGTACGTTAGGAAATAGGGGGAGGAATAAAATTGTATAGGACTTTGAATACCGTACTCAATAGTTTGGATTACTTTGAATTTTTTATTAGTGATGTTTGAGCAGGGCATGGCAGGGTCAGGGGCTCTCAGGTGTCCCACTGCAGTGGAGGAGGTCAGAGGGCAGACATGATCGAGAGGGCCTTGTAGTGTTGCCAGTAATATGGAGCAGGAGGCTTGAGGACGAGGAGAGGGACTGAAAAATCTTGGAAAGAAAATGGGACCTTTGTCTTTTAAGGTCTCAGTTGCCTGTCAATTATGCACTTACAAAAGGAGTCACAAGTTCAGGGAAGTAAGTGACTGAAGCTATTGCCTTGAGCTCCCTGCACCCTACAGATCTCTGGCTTCAGTTAGTAAATGCAAATGCTACCACACTGAAATTAATACTCTGATGTTAAGATCTTGAGCCTCCGGGTATATGTAGGAAGTCCAGTCTTTACAGAGTTCCTCTCTTGACCAGTCAGGGAGCTGGCCTAGAAACTCGAGTTAACTTAGGCAGAAATGGTGTTTATTGGAATCATATCTCTTTCTTTTTTTTTTTTTAAACATTTTATTTATTTATTTGATAGAGATCACAAGTAGGCAGAGAGGCAGGCAGAGAGAGAGAAGAGGAAACCGGCTCCCCGCCGAGCAGAGAGCCCGATGTGGGGCTCAATCCCAGGACCTTGGGATCATGACCTGAGCCAAAGGCAGAGGCTTTAACCGACTGAGCCACCCAGGCTCCGCCCCGAATCATGTCTCTTTCCTCCCATAGCTGGTTGAGAAGGAGTGTGCAACTCTAGCTTATATGGTGACTCTGTGAGCTCATTTTTTGTATTCTATGCATGACTGAGTTCTGAATTTATTCCCACCAAGTGTCCCTTCTTTCGTTCTGCATTAGCATTTTATCCCATCTGTATTCGTCTTCTCTGGCTGCCATCACAAAATGTTACAGAGTAGGTGGTTTAAGCAATAGAAATTAATCTTCTCACAGTTCTGGATGCTAGAGAGTCCAAGATCAGTAATAGGATTAGTTAGATAGGCTTCATGGTGAGACCTCTTCTGGGGGCCTGTAGGAGGCTGCCATCTCTCTCAGTACTCATGACCTCTTCTTTTTATATGTGAGGACAGAGAGAGAAAGAGAGGTCTCACCTTTTGCCACTCAACCTATTGAATCAGGACTCCACCCTTAAAACCTTACTTAACCTTCATTACTTCCTTAGAGGCCCCATCTCCAGATACAGCCACACTGGAGGTTAGGACTTTCAACATAGGAATTTCGGGGAGACACGAACACTTTCTCCATAACACCTTCTCTATTTCCATACCCCTAATCTAGAGGTTCTCCTGTTTCAGTTCTTTAGAATCACCTGGAGGTGTGATTAATACCTATATGGTGGCTTCCCAGCCATAGAGTTTCTGACTCTGGGGAAGCCTGGGGAAGGGCTTGAGAATTTTCATTTCTAATACGTTGTTGCTTGGGGATGCTTCTGCTGCTGCTGCTGGTCCAGGGACCCCACTCTGAGAACCACTTCCCTGGTCTAAGCCGCCGTCATCACTTATCGGGATTATCCTCATGACTTCTTAATTAATCTACTCCCGCTTTGCCTCTATTCTATTCACAGCAGCCACAGTGAATGTTTATGAATATAAGTAAAATCATGTTTTTCTACTGTTTAAGACTCTTCAGTGGTTTCTGACCACTCCTCGTGGTCTACCGACCCCGTAGGATCTAGCTCCTGCCAGCTCTGCAAACCCGTCTTATAAAACCTGTCTTAGTCATGTTCAACACTCCTGCCCTCTCCACCTTTAGTTCTCTACCTTGAATATGTGCTCCCAGGCCTTACACTTGAGTTCCTCTGGGATGCTCCCTCCAAAACCCCAGGGGGGAGGCTGGCTGGCTTTGTCTCCTCCTTGATGGTTAAGCTCAGATGTTACCCCCTTCCTAGGACATCCTTGAACACCCTCTCTGAAGCAGCCTTCTTCAGTTTCTGTTTACTTCTTCACTCTCAATCTTTCCCTTTGTTGTAACTCTCACAATCATTAATTACCTTGTTTATGTGTTATTCTATCTAGTGTGGTCTGTCCTTCATTAAGATTGTAAGCACCTGGGGGGCGGGGCTTTTCTCTTCACAGCCCTAGCCCTAGGACTTTGCACAGTAGGGAGCACTTGATAAATATTCGTGGAATGAATATTATCTGTATGTACCTGAAATGGACAAGGTTCAGGTATTTTTCTTAAAAGTTCCATGTAGATCCGTGGATGTAAGTTGTTGCTTTGGAGAGGACGATCACCTGTCTCCAGCTTTCAGATTGATCTCATTTGAATCAGCACAGTGAGGATTTCCCTTATACCTGTAGCACCTGGCCTGATGAAGGCCAAGGTAGTTTTTGGCAAATCTCGTGCTTCATACCAGTTCCAACACCCCCATCCTCTCTTCCCTGTCTTTAAGCTTCCGGGAGCTGTTCAGAGCCTCCCGCTGCAGCACCCACCAAGCCGATGTCTTCAGTACCCACCTGGTCGTGTCAGATCTTCTCCTCATTTTCAAACATACCTCCCTCCTGTCCCAGTATCTGAAGGCTCTGCTCTGCTAATGTGTGCGGATGGCTGGGTGAGTGGGGTAAACAGGACGATTACTTTAACTTCCTTTACGGTTAAGAGGTATCAGGGCCCCTTTGTTAATAAAACACACCTAAGCTGTATCTTAGGGAGCAGCAAACCATGGAATTCAGGTTTTTACTTAAGTGTCTACTTTGTTTTAGATTTTGTGTAAAGAATGAGAATAAATTGAAATAAAAATATTATTGGAATAGCAGGATTATGTAAACATAAAAAGTGAAAGGAGATCCTGGAAAACAGGTTGCAAAGTGGCTTTGATATTGATCAGCTGAGAGTTGTCCGTGTCTCTTTATCAGAGCGTGTAGTTATGCTGTAGGAAACATTACGATAATGAAAAAAATGATCTACAGATCTGAGTTTCATTCAGTAACATTCTTGGTTAAAATAAAAATGAGGAATGTTTTTTCCATTCAGAAAAAGAGAGTCACTTTGCCTGAGTCATGATTACCCACTTTTTTCCATATGGCTGAGTACTATTTATTGGCTGAGGTTGACAATATTCTAAAGACTTCGTGGTTGATGAACTCTATTTATGGCAGCAATTGAGAAAAGTAAACTTAGGCAATATTAGGAAGGAAATAGTTGGCTTATTAAAAAATAGAAATCAACCACTGTAGCAAATACTTTGAAAGGCAAAAAGAGCTGAAATCCTGAAAACTGCCTGGCTCTCCCCAAGGCCTCTCTCCCCATCCCATAATCAACAAAATCCTGATGCTCCTGTTGTCTGGCTCATGGAGCTGCCACCTCCTCACCGGTTTGAGAGTTCATACCCTAGGCCGGTGCTTGGCATTGGGCCAAACTTCTCTACCTCATCGCTATTGATTAGTCTTCTTAGAACAAGATTTTGATAACCTTCCCTCTGATCAAGACTTGTGTCTGGGGACAGAAGGTGAACGCCCACTCTCTCCTTCAGTGTCATAACCCACGTGTGGCTTGTTAAAAACCAAGGCGAACCATACATAATACAAACATTGCCATTTTAATAATTTTTAAGTGTACAATTCAGTGGCATTAAGTGTACTCGCAACGCCGTGCAGCCATCACTGTTACCCATTTCTAGGACTTTCTCATCATCCCAAACAGAAACTCCACCATTAAGTAAGAGCTCCTCATCCCCTTTGCTTCAGTCCTGGTAACCTCTATTATACTTTTACTCTCTATGACTTTATATATTTTAGGTGCCTCATATAAGTGGAATCATGCCTGTTTGTCCTGTGTGTATGGCGGGTCTCCCTTAGCGTGAAGTTCTTAAGGTTTATCCGTGTTGCAGCACGTGTCAGAAGTTCCTTCCTTGTTAAGACTGAATGATATCCCGTGGTATCTATATATCATGTTGGTTTGTCCATTCATCCATTGATGGTCATTTAGGTTGTCCCTACTTTTTGCCTTTTGTGAATGATGCTGCCACAAACACCGGTATGCAAGTATGTGTTTGAGTTTCTCCTTCTAATATTTTGGGTCCGTACTTAGAGGTATAGAATTGTTAGGTCTGGGGCGCCTGGGTGGCTCAGTGGGTTAAGCCACTGCCTTCGGCTCAGGTCATGATCTCGGGGTCCTGGGATAGAGTCCCGCATCGGGCTTTCTGCTCAGCAGGGAGCCTGCTTCCTCTCTCTCTCTCTCTCTGCCTGCCTCTCCATCTACTTGTGATTTCTCTCTGTCAAATAAATAAATAAAAAATCTTAAAAAAAAAAAAAGAATTGTTAGGTCAGATGACGATTCTTAAGCTTTTGGAGGAATCCATCACAGGGTTTTGATGCACCCACACCTTTTATTCTCACTTTTCTTTTTCCCTGTTGGAGGCTCTTCTTAAGGTAGTCTGGTTCCCAGCACATTGCCCAAGCAGATCCCTCCTGTGTCTTCCTTCAAACTGAACACAAAATGCTTCTCCTGTTCCCCACCATCAGCCCGTCTTCACCAACTCAAGGTCTCCCTCCTAATGATAA
The DNA here is from genome assembly GCF_011764305.1 of Mustela putorius furo. Classification (NCBI taxonomy): domain Eukaryota; kingdom Metazoa; phylum Chordata; class Mammalia; order Carnivora; family Mustelidae; genus Mustela; species Mustela putorius. Next base: position 212,685 of record NW_025421467.1, read on the forward strand.
TAAATTCCAGCTTCTGCAACCCAGAAGTGAAAAGAGCAGTTACAAGAATGTGCCTCAAGTCTTTGCTTTTTCTTTCAAGAAAGCACACACCATGACATTCGAAAAGCCCTCTTTCCCTGCTACCCTTATGTGGATTGCAGTGTATTCCTGAGAGTCTCTCCCTCTCTCTTGTTTCCAAACCGCAAGCTTCAACACTCAGGCTTGCTGTCTTTCTCCCTGCCCATCGCCCATACTATTCTTTCTGTAGTGGAACTTTCCCTTTCAGGTTTTTATTTATTTTTTTATTTTATTTTTATTTATTATTTTTATTTATTTATTTTTTTTGCCCTTCCAGGTTTTTAAAGTTTTGTTGTGTGTTCCTCATAACCTAGGCTCTGCATAATTGAGAACACCTGGCTGCTGACCCAGAAGGAAGAGTCACCCTGTAAAAGTTAGGGATGGGTGGGGCGCCTGGGTGGTTTAGTGGGTTTGGCTCAAGTCATGATCCCAGAGTCCTGGTTTCAAGCCTCGCGTTGGACTCTCTGCTCAGTGGGGAGCCTGCTTCTCCCTTTCCCTCTGCCTGCTTGTGCACACACTCTCTGTCAAATAAATAAATAAATAAATAAATAGAATCTTTACAAAAAAGTTAGGAATGGGCAAAAATTGTGAATACCTATACATTAATTATTTCCCTCTCTTCTATATTCACTTTTTTGCATGATAAGAATTTTTTTCCCTAGGGGCACCTGGGTGGCTCAGTGGGGTCAGGGCCCTGGGATCAAGTCCCATATCAGGCTCCTGCTCAGTGGGGAGTTTGCTTCTCCCTCTGCCTGCTGTTCTCCCAGCTTGGGCCCTCTCGCTCTCTCTCTCTCTCTGACAAATAAATCAATAAAATCTTTTTTTAAAAAATGAATATTTTCCCTCTATACAATTCTGAGCTATGTGAAAGTACATTTGAGGGAGGTTCTTCTTTGGTTAAAAAACCTCATTGTTAAGAACACAAATCCTTGCCTTGGAACGTATGCTCATAATTCAATGCATTGATCTCAAAGGGTCTTTCCAGTGGTATTTCCCACTACTCTCCTGTGTGCCCTCCAGGCCCGGGTGAGTGGGACTGCCGGCGACTTGCTAACTGTCGCTGCATTTTCCTGTCTGCATTTGTTCGTCTTTCCACTTCCCCTCTGTACCCTCCTTTCACGTCTGCCCAATATCTACCCATCTCTCAAGTTCAAAGTCCAATCCTGCTAGCTCCATAAAAATAACTGTTTGAGGATTAAACAGAACAATATGTGAAAAGCAAAGAATTTTGCACAGTGTCCAACATGTAAGTATGCCCTAGATAAATAGTGTATAATAAATACTTTGCCCTATCCCATTATTACTTGTGTAAACATCTTACTTATAATTTATAAGCTTTTTGGGTCTCACTTTTTCTGCGTGTCTTCCTCAGCCTGGATCACTTTGGATTCTTTTGGCAACATAAAACCAAACTCAGCTGGCTTACACAGAATGTGGGATTTATTGGGTCACATAAATAAGAAGTCCAGGGCTGAACTGGCTTCTCCATGTTTCTCAACTCAGTTCTCCTCTACATATTTTAATTCTCAGGCTCCTGAGGAGGTTAGATGGCTGCACTAGCTCCAGCCTCCCAGTCTCCTGGGAGAAGTGAGGGCTGGCTCTCCAGAGAGCTGAAGCCAAACTCCTTGAGTTTCACTGACTCAGACTGGGTCGTAGTCCCTTTCCTAAACCATCATTTTTGACAAAGCTGCTCAAGATGCTTTGACTGGCAGTGCCTAGGTCACATGTCACCTAGTAAACCCCAGCAAAACCACTCCGGGAAGGCAGGTAGGTACGATGGACCCATCTCCATAAAATTGGAGACACACCAAAAGTAGGGTAAATGGATGCTGGGAAGCTAAGAAACACCAAATATCCTCCCTAGCGCCTTACATAAAGGAGGTTCTTGATAAATCTTTAATGGGTGGAATTCGTGTTCTCTTTAGTGGTCAAAGAATGTGCAAGATTAACTGCTCATCAAATGACAGGTGAAAAGGGGGAAGAAGGTGACGTTTGTTGAGCACCTACTATGTACCAGGTACTGGGTTAGGAGATTTATATAGGTTGTCATTTGATTTAATCCAACAAAAATCTGTGATACAGGTGTCATTATGCCCATTGTACGGGCAAATAAACTAGGAGTAAAAAGGTTAAGTAATTTTGGGGGGCTGCGCAGGGCTGAAATTCCAGCCCAGGTCTGCCCCACCCAGAGGCCTCTGTCCTTATACAATGCATTTTACAATGCATTCTGGATGGCTATTTATCTTTCTTCAAAGATCACTGGGGATGGAAATTCTATAATCTACCCCTGAAGACCGGTCCATGTCATATAAATCTAAGGGTTAGGAAACTCCTTGATCTCTCCAATGTTTTAAGTAGACTGCATTTCACCCTTTCTGTCTTCGATAGTGGAAAACCACTGATCAGTCTCTTAAAAAAAAAAAAAAAAGTCTTCATTGTTTGATGTTAGTAATTAAGCAGCCACTTAATCTTTTCTTATTGGAGAGCCTATTTTCCAACCCTTTGACATTAGTACACATTTTGGCTTAGGCTCTGGCCCTGACTTTTCAGCTAGAACATGACTTGAGGCAACTGTCAGACCACAGTTTCCCTGACCTTCTAAAGAAAATGGACTCAGCTGGGTAGACTGTCTGATTTCCCTCAATGGAACCTCTGGGCTGTAGCCAAACCCTCTCTACTGCTGTGATCCCCTACACATACACATACACACACCAACAGCATATACAAACAACAGCACACACATACAGACAACAACACATACCCCCAACAACATGCATACAGAAAAAACACCTGCCCACGCCACGCGTGCGTGCGCGCACGCGCACACACACACACACACACACACACACACACAGCCTGACACATGCCCCAGACCCGTGGGGAAGTCAAGATTTTGCTTCTCAGTGACAGCCACTGGAATCACCTTCTGTGAAGTCCTGACTCAAGAGAGATGCCTGGGCTTCTGACCACAGCAGATTCATGCCATTCTTGCTTTGAACCCCTGACAGTCTGATCATTTTATTTCTTCAGTCCCATGGTAGACAAGAGAGGAGCGTGATCTGCTGTTTTTGAATTTCAAGAAATGAAACAGAAACGAGGGCTAGTTTCTTGATAAGTTTGTCTCACCGTGCCCCGGATTGTGAAATGGTCCTCTTTCTGGTTTAATTGGCCTGTGACCTGTAAGCCCCAGTGTAGGCTCTCCTGGCTTTCTTTCAATATATCAAAGAAAATTTTAAAAGAAGGGGAAGAAAAAAGAGAAAATTCTGGCTACTGCGTGGTGGGTGATTTTGTGTGTGCGTGAGCTTTTCTGTAGTTGCCAGAATTTCTCTTATGAACATGAATTCACTTGGAAATTAGGAAAAATATCAATAAATATTAAAATTAACTCTAAGCAGTTAAAAGAATATGGGCCAGGGCCAAATCTTTATTAAGCAGATGCAAATGAAATGAGAACATGAATGGCAGTGATAAAGTAACAAAGTAGCATTTATCATAAAGCAGCCTTCAGGATAAAAGACCCATTTTGGCATTTTTATGTTGATATAAGATATAGGATATCTTAAATATGATATATTTATGTTGATATAAGTGATAAAAGCGTAACATTAAACAGAATGAATAAAAATTGACAGAAGGAGAAATGGACAGAAAAACATTTGTTTTTAGGAGACCTAAATTTTGACAATCAAAAAAGAGAAAAAAGGATGCTGAAGTTTGAAATACTATAGTTATTAAAAAGTAAAAAATAAAAAATTATTTTTCCCCTAACAACAAAGAAGAAACCATTTTAAAAGCTATTATTTGAAACCCTGAGCACAAGAAATAATATATAAGGTCACAAAGAAAACTTTTATCTAAAATACAACAAAACTAGAAAAAAATTACTCAAGTTTAAATAAGAATAAATAAGTTTAAACTTTCAATTGCTTGGAAGTTTTAAAAACTATTAGAATTCCATAAAAAAAGAAAATCAAAATCATAATTATAAACTATTTAGAAAGTAATGAAAATTAGAATATTGTATACAAGTGTTCATGCAAGTGGCTAGATCAGTACAAAGGAATATGTTGAAGGCCTTAACCATTGTCATTAGTAAACCAGAAATAATGAAAATAAAATAACCTTCTCAATAACCTTGAGAAGGAATTGACAAAGTTATTGAGAAGCTCCTTTTGAGAACTCTTCAGGTCCAGAAGGCTTATGAAAAAATTCTTTAGAAGTTTTTGAAAACATGATTTCTGTGTTTTGTAAACCATTCAGGAACATTACTAAAATTTGAGGTCTATCAGATTTTGTTTATTTATTCATCTCTTGATAGACATTTAAAAAACTAGAGGACCCAGCAATTTTACTCCTAGAATCTGCTAGGGACAGGAAACGTATCCACACAAAGACTTGTATACAAATGTTCATAGCAACATTATTCAAAATAGCCCCAAGTGTCCACTAACTGTTGAAAAGATAAATGTGACACATACACATTAAAGAATACATAAATAAAAATGAAGTAAATAGTAAATAAAAATGAATTAAATATATGCTATGATAGCTTGTTAAAATGTGGATAAAAGTCAAAAACAGCGTGTTAAGTAAAGAGTTGGACACAAAACAGTACATATAATTCCATTTCTATGAAATCGCTAGAAAAGACAAATCTCTAGAGACAGAAAGCGTTATCAGTGGTTGCCTGAGGACTGGAGGGAGCAGGGGTTGACTACTAATGGGCTTCAGGGAATTTGGGGGGATCGTGGGGACTGTTCTAAAATTAGAAAATGTCCTAAAATTGTTTTAAAATTGGTTGTAGTTACACAAATCTATAAATTTACTAAGAACCTCTGAATTGTGCACTTACAATGAGATTTTATGGTATGTAAATCATACCTCAATAAAGCTCTTAAAAATAGCTAGTTATTAAACAAGTACAAATTAATATCAATAGGATGTTGTTAACAGATGTAAACATCTATACAACTAGTAAGATTTAAAAAAAAAATAGCAAAGAATCAGTTCAAGGGGTACTGTTATACATAATAATCGGGATATAATTGATACAATGCTTTTAGAAAACAAATTGAAGGTGACCTGTGGAATGGGAGAAGTTATTTGCAAATGACATATCTGATAAATGGTTAGTATCCAAATTATATAAAGAACTTATAAAATGCAACACCCAAAAAACAAATAATCCAATTAAAAATGGACAGAAGAGAACAGACATTTCTCCAGAGAAGACATACAGATGGCCAACAGACACATGAAAAGATGCTCAGCATCGCTGATCATGAGGGAAACGCAAATCAAAACTACAGTTGAGAACAGCTAAAATCAACAACACAAGAAACAAGTGCTACTGAGGATGTGGAGGAAAAGGAATCCTCATGCACCATTGGTGGGAATGCAGACTGGTGCAGTCACCCTGGAAGACAGTAGAGGTTCCCCAAAAAGTAAAAAATAGAACTACCCTATAACCCAGCAGTCACACTACTGGATATTTACCCAGAGAACACAAAAGTAGTAATTTGAAGTGATACATGTACCCCCAATGTTTATGGCAGCAGTATCTATAATAGCCAAATTATGGAAACAGACCACGTGTCTAATAAATAGATAAAGAAGATGTGGCATATATAGCCAATGGAACATTACTCAGCCATTCAAAAGAATGAAATCTTTCCATTTACAACGACATAGATGGAGCTAGAGAGTGTAATGTTAAGTGAAGTCAGTCAGAGAAAGACAAATATCATATGCTTTCACTCATATGTGGAACTTAAGAAACAAAAGCAACAAGCAAAGGGAAACAAACGAAAGAGGGACAAATCCAGAAACAGACTCTTAACTATAGAGAACAAACTGGTGGTTTTACCAGAGGGGAGGTGGGTGGTGATGGGGATGAAGGAGGGCACTGTATGAGCACTGGGTGATGTATGGAAGTGTTGCATCGCTACGTTGTACACCTGAAACTATTATACAGTGTTATACTGTATGTTAGCTAATTGGAATTCAAATTAAAACTTTTTTTTAAAAAGAAAGCCAACTGAAAAAGGATACTATGAATTTGCAAACTGTTAATAGGCTTTGAATTATTAGTTTCATTTGAGGAATTTGTCTATCCAAAGTGAAGAAGTGTGCTATATAGGGATGGGTGTTACACAATTTTTTATGGTAACTACCAATTAGAAGAACCTTGATGTCCAACATTAGGGAAACAGGTACATACATCATAGTACACCAAACAGTGCAATATATGTGGTTTGTAAAAATCATGTTTTCAAAGACTACTTAAGGACATAGATGTATGTTCAAGAAATAATGTCAAATGGAAAGGAAAAGTAGGGCATAAGCTCTTTGTATATGCTAATCCTAAATGAAAAAAGAAGGGTCTGTTTATGATCGGTAAGGCCTAGGCCAAATTTCACACTTATTATCTGGGTGATGTAATTATGGATGATGTAATTTTCTTCCCAATACTATTATTTTTACGATTTTATTTATTTATTTGAAAGAGAGAGCAGAAGTGGTGGGGAGAAGCATAGGGAGAAGCAGACTTCCTGCTAAGCAGGGAACCCGACCTGGGGCTCAATCCTGGGACCCTGGGATCATGACCTGAGCCAAAGGCGGACACTTAACTAACTGAGCCATTCAGGTGCCCCCTTTTCATTTTGTTTTACCTAAATTCTTGACAATAAACATTTGTTGCTTTATCATTTGCAAGTCAGAATTTTTTTTGGAAAACTGTAAGTGTTATAAAAATCAAAGGTGAATGGAAATTAAGTTTTTCTCCATCTGCACCAAATGCAACTGTCAAATAGGAAATAGAAGGTCTGTATAACAATCTGAGTTTCCATTAGGGGAAGCAGTTAATCGTGAGCCCTCCCTTACTTTGCCTTCTTCCATTTCAGTGGAGACCTAGGAGCAACTGAATCAACCTGATGTGTAGGTATGGAGGGAGTATTTTGGGGAATGGTGAACTTTTAGGACTGAGAAGCACTTTCCCACCTTGGAGTGAGGGAACTTTTGACAACTTACCCCCACAATGGTCCAAAGTTTGGCTCCCTGTCTTCAGCGATGCTGAAGGACCTATGTTTCAAAACACCGCATATCATGGAAGACACACTCCACCAACCAATACCCATGCATGGCGGCTTTCAGGTCCATGAGTATGCAGAAGCCCTGGGGTTTGTAATAAAAATCTTCCTTCTGGATTCCTTTTTACTTTGAAGATTCAGGCTTTTGTCTAAGTAACTTGGGCGTGATGTGGGTAGGGGAGGCAGATTGGAATCAGAGGGGCGAACGGCACCAACACAAGGAGAGAAACAAGGAGACAGCACCTAGCTGAGGGAAGTCCGACGTGAGGCAGCCTCAGAGCTAATGAGTGGGACGTGCCAAGCCTTCCCTCTCTGAAGTCACATTATGGGCTGCTCCACAAACATTTTCCAACCTAACTTTTAAAATAATTAAACAAATGAAAAAGAAACCAGATTCTCGTATAAAACCTCCTAGGGCTTTGGTCTTTATTACTAATAAACGTCCACCAGCCGCCCCCCATCCCCACCCCGCCTTGACAAGTGTGGGAGAAGCTGGCTGGTAACAAGATTGTGCCGCCCTGATGAGTGTGCTCATTAGGGAAGCCACTTGGTTTGCAGACCCACCCTGGCCAATCTGATTGCGAATTTTATTGAAATAATTTTATAAACAAGTCTTCAGACAAGGTTTCGTCCTGATGAATCCTCGGAGCTCATTACCACCCTCGGGAAGAAATTTGAAGAGATAAAAATAAAAGTCTAGGATTAAAACAACACTTTCACCTTAGGCAAAACAGTCTCCCTGTGCCTCGGATTTCTTCATCTGTAAAACAAGGATAATGATATTTCCCTCTCCAGCTCATCAGAAGAGCTCACACTAAGTTCGGGGGAGCGTCTTGGCGGTTGGGAAAGAAGGTAACGCATAAACCTGATTATTCTGAATAGCACGAGGGACCTCACGGTGATCAATAGATGTCTGGTCTCTCTCAAGATGGGGTAAAAACAGTGTCAAGGGGAGGCATGCATATGGTGGGAGAAATCGGCCAAATGTCTTAGACATTCACGTGGCTTGAGTTAGAAAGCTCCTCTCCCTCCAGCATTGTCTTGGATATTAACGAGTTTTCAGCCCAATGACATTTCACCGTAAGATCATTAAATGTGTTTGTTGCGGCTGCTACCGCAGGAACAGAGCGACCTGAGCACGAGGCGTGTGTGGGAAAAGCAGTCGGGCGGCCGCCATGGATTCCCAGGCGGTGAGAAGGATTTCAAAGCAGCTTGGCTCTGCCACTCCTCACCAATCGCCTCAATCCAAAGGCAGATGACATTAAAATCCCTCTTGACCCACAAGAGGCACAATTCCACAGAAAGGGATGTGCCTGAATTTTAACACAATGCCACCGAGCCAGATTCAAGAGTCTGCACAGAAGTATCACGTTGAAAACGTGTGAAAGAGCTGGATGAGGTTCCGGGATGATCGACGTATCCCTTGCAGACAGAAGGGACAGCGTCTTCTGCTTCTACCTGGGTCTTTATTTTTGCATTAAACATAAATAGTAAGTGAAGAAATCTAAATCCATAGCAGAGCTTCGGGTTCCTGAGATTAGATGAAAGGGATCCTTAGCACGAAGGCACAAAGACTTGAGAAAAAAAGGCAGAGACTAAAGGAGCAGTAAAAGGCAAACTTCAGTCGGAAAACCGTGTGCATCTGAGTGGCTGATCTGAGCTTCACAGAGTCGCCCGGAGCACATGTTACGCTGGGTTCAGCCACTCCATGTATGATCAGATATTTCATATAAATAATTAAAAAGTCGCCGGCTGCCAGGGCGGGTTCATGTGGACAGAAGGGGAGCGTGGGTCACCTGTGTTTAGGCGGAAGGCTTAATGAGGGGGTGGCTGTGGTGTTCTCCTGAGACAGGACCACAATCTAGGGAGGAATTTAAGGACACTTTAAGGATTTAAGGACACCCACCTCCAGCCCTCGGTGTCCACCCCACCCTCCCCCAAACCTCCCTCTATGGCTCAGGTTCTCTCGTGTGCTCATTTTATTCTCCTTTCTCAATTCACGGCTGCTACGTGGACATACTAAGGGACGGAAGCTTGCCTTCGAGAAAGAGGAGTACCTCACCGGGTCCGAAGCTTCGGCCTCTCCTTGGACACAGGCGGGCCGGGGGTGTTTAAGATAACAGCATTGCAGAGTGCAAACGGCCCCCACAGTGGAGCCAGAGGAACCTATGAGATCATTTGGAAAAGCTTGTGAATTCACTGCCATTTGCCTACTTGGCGTTGGATGAAAAGCAAATCTTAAAGCTGCTCAAAATGTGTCTGATTCATCTGTAACTGAGAATGAGACCAATCAGGGATAAGAAGTGAGTAAAATCCTTGTGATCACAGAGCCAAGAGAGCCTATTTTAAAGCACTTAATGTATTTTTTTTCTTAAAGATATATACACCAACTGTAATTAAGCTCTCCCTTTCCTTATGATCTTGGCAAGATGTTAAAAAAGAGATAGAAGGAGGGAGTCGACTTGCCAAGTGGATTTTTCTAAGCGTTCTCAGCCCTAATTAAAAGTCCTTTGTGCAAGGCCAACCAGCAATCAGATTCCTAATTAGAGTTGAGCAAACTGCCTTGGTTAACCGTGGGTTTCTCTGAACCCAGGAATCTGGGGAGAAAGTCTGTCTGTCTTATTGGGACCATTTTCTAAAACACATTCACAACCAAGTCCCAGAAGGCGGGTATGCGAAGGCAGGGGCACAACCCTATTCCTGTTGGGTCAGTTCCTTTTTTGCCTTGAAATGGCTCTGTGGAATCCTGCATGTGGTGGTGTTACTTCTGTGTTGTTTGTCAGTTCCAGTGTTACTAGAAATTGTGCCTTTTTGAAAGCCAGTCTTCAGGATCTGGAATTAGGTGACTCTAGATTTAAGTATATCGAATGCTGGTATTTCATGGTTTATATCCAGATAAAGGAGACCATTCTGTGCTTAACTGGATTTCCCTTGGAGTTTTGGTTATCATAGTAGCAAACACGGGCTTCCTACATACCTAGCGTGGAAGCTTTGAGAACCCTCTACGTACTAACTCACGTAACCCCCACAGGAGCCTCGTGAATTAGGTTCTGTGGTTTCCCCCATCCCAGGGAGGAAACTGAGGCACAGGGAAGTGAAGTAGCTGGCCCAAAGTCACTTTAGTAAGTGACGGAGCTGGGTTGCCCTGCTGTCAGTTAGGTGCTAGAGTCTGCCCATCCCAGCTGCCTCTAAACTGGCCTCAAGCAGAGGAGGACCCCGACTGGCCAGGTACCACGGGTCAGAGCACCGCACGGAGACAAAAGCGTAGTTCAAACTCCCATGCGCCCCTGGCCTGCGTCCTGATTACTACACGGGGTTTTCCAAGAACCACATGTCAAATTGAGGCCTTCTGAAATGTAGGCCTTGAATAAAGAGATTCTACTGGGATGTAAAAATAAAGAATGGGGCTGTTATCTGTTCCCAGAACTGTGGTGAAGGGAGCAACAATCGAATCCTTGTCTCTCTCAGTTCGAGACAAACCACCCCAAGCCACAGCACCTGAGGGGGATACCACAGAAAGTACGCACACCCTGGGCTTAGCTCAACTCCCACTTAATCCTCTGTTTCTTGATGTTTCCAGAAATGTATACATCCTAAAACAGGGAAGACTTTCTGATAATTATGTAATTTCCTTTTCCTCATATCTTCATTTGAGTCAGAGTCATGCATACTCAAAGGTAAAAGGTCTTTATGGGCTTTCTTGAAATGACTATTTGATACTCTTAAAAGGAGCTATATTTTAACCTAGAGAATTAAGTTTAAAATGTACATGTAAATATGATGGTGTCAAACTCTTGAAACGCTATATGGCAGAATTACCTGAGTTGCAAAGGAAATACCTGTGTGCATTTCAGGGAGGTGGCTGCTTAGAAGGTGTCCGGGGGGGGGGGTTGCTTAGCACGATGAGGGGATGACAGCATTGGAGCAGGGGAAGAGGAAGGCTTAAGTCAAAGAGGCCAACAGACGTGAGGCCGGTGGTGGGGGGTGGAGGGAGAAAAACTGGACTAGCGAGAGAATTGAGGGAAAGGTAAGAGGCTCCAATGAAAGACTTGGATTTTTGTTTGTTTGTTTGTTTTCCAGAGCCACAGGAACATTCTGTAGCTCTCAGTAGAGTTTGCAGGTGACTAGGGGTTGATAGTATCAAGTGCACTGCCCTATATAATACCTTTGGGGTAGCAGGTTCTTAATAAATGTTCATTGATGGAATGCATTTCCCATATGATAGTAAGTAACATGTTTAAACATTTAAGTTCTGGGGGAAAAAAAAAGAAAGAAAGAAGCTGGTAAGGTAGGAAGTCTAAGATCAGAATCATCCACGCTGCATAGCTCCCAGAGGAAAAAAATAAGAGGAAAATAAAATATATGAGAATGATGAACAAATTTACTTCTGAAATGTTAAGGAACAAGACATGGTCCAGCATTTTAGGACCCCTCCTTCTGCATCCACATTCCCTGAGTTGAGGAGTTTCCTCTGAAAGTCACTAGGACTTCTCAGGGTTTTGACATTCCCTAAAAGCAAGTCTGAGGAACTAGCCCAGATGCCACAACCATACCAGCACATAGGTAAACAGTTACCATTCAAGTGAGTGTTGGTATGTGTAATTTATATGACCCTCAGGCAATATGCAAAGATATATAAATTCAGATGATCTAAGTTACAGAAAAATGTAGTTAGCTGATTAAATTAAGAAGTAGTGTTCATAACCAGAGACTGATGAGATTTTAAGATTAGCTTGGGCTGATGGTTATTCTTCATTTCCTGTTAAAACATTCTTCAAAGCTATGATCAGACACCAATCCAACCTGGAAGATACTCGTTACTTTTCTATCCCGACTTATCTTGGTGCCAATTACACATGTCAGGCATTTTGCTGGTTTTTATATTCCTTTACTTGTTGACATCTAGAGCTGACTTCTCCCAGTTAGTATGTAAAGTGATTTGCTTCTGTGTGTGTTTGTAACACTTGGTTCCATAATGGCCAAATATCTTTGGAAGTGACATTGTGGCACTGCCCCTCTTTTGGAAGATACACTGAGGTGTGGAGTAGGTCTCTTTTGTTCCCTGGATAGCAGGATGGGTGTGATGCGCATATTTTCCAACCAAACCTCAGACTCTCACACAGTAGGAATAAAAGGAAGCAAACTGTGTTCAATGGCTAAATATTTGCTGTGGACCAAAAATGTTAACTTCACAAAACTAACGGTAAGTGGGGCTGTCCCAAAAATGTCTTTGGAGAGTATAGAGTTGAAACTGCTGTAGGAGCCAAGAGCATGGACAGACAGGATTATACTATGGACTTCCTGGACGCCTTTGGGTCTTGCTTGTCTACTTATCTACTTGTCTACTTTCCAGCTTGTGCTGGAAAAGGACTGGGATCAAATGTGAATGGGTTTACTAATGACATTTACCGAGTGCTTGCCGTGACCATGCCCTGAGCAGAGTGTAAGTGCTTGGCGCAGGTTAGCTCCTTTAGGCTTCAAAAGTCATCTTAGGGCAAGGTTCTGGCAGTAGCCTTGTTTCACTGATAAGGAAGGTGAGACTTCGAAATACTAAGAAACTTGCCTAAGGCCAAGCAGCACGTAAGTGTGACACAGCTCCTAAAGGAAGGATTTCTATAACACTTTATGATTTATTAACTTTCTTTCACTGACACCATTTAATTTTATTTGTACCTAGCCTATGGGGATGGGTGGCATTGTCCTTATTTTGCACATGAGAAAACAAAAGCTCAGAACAGTTTTGTGGCTCACGTTGCTGTCTTCAGCAAAGGGAAGTCTAATGGTAAGTTAAGTAGAGAATTCTCTGTGGCACGTGGTTGAGCTGCCTGTCTGTCTCCAGCCTTAACAGGATGGAGAACCAAGAGAACTGAGCCAAGAGTCCGTGGCTCCAGCACCTTCCATAAAACCTGGGGGCTTCTGTTTCCTCAGTGGTAATATGATAGGTTCTCAAGGTTGTTTTGAGGATGAAGTAGGTTTTTTGAGAATTGTGTATTGCATGCAAATGTAAGTTATGAATAATATTGATTAAACAACTGCTCTTCTTCTTGTTCTGAAAGCATCCCCAGCCAGCACATAAACATAAGATGTGTCTTTCTCTCTTGTGCATTTGGGAAGGTTATGGACTAGGGCAGCTTGATTGAAATGAATTTTAAAAAACTTTCCTTCCATTTCTTTTTTTTTTTTTAATTGAGGTATGATTGACCTACAACTTTATAATTAGTTTCAGGTATACAGCACAATGATTTGGTATTTGTGTGTATTGTGAAATGATCATCACGATAAGTCTAGTTCATATCCATCAATCATCACACATAGTTACAGACTTTTTTGTGGTTGAGAACGTTTAAGGTCTACTCTTTTAGCAATTTTCAAATACATAGTACACTATTAATAACTCTAGTTGCTAGGCTGTACATTTTATATCCATGATTTATTTATCTTGTAACTTAAAGTTTGTATCATTTGACCCCCTTCACCAATTTTACCTACACCCCCACCTCTGCTTCTGACAACCACCAATCTGTTCTCTGTATCTATGAGCTTTTTTTTTTTTTTTAAAGATTCCCTGTGTGAGATCACGTGGTATTTGTCTTCCACTGTCTGACTTATTTCAATTAGCATACTATCTCAGGACCCCTCCTTGTTGTAAATGACAAGCTTTCATTCTTTTTATGGCTGAATAATATTCCATTGAATATATGTTCCACATTTTCTTTATCCATTCATCCATCAACTGGCACTAAGATTGTTTCCTTGTTTTGGCTGTTGTAAATAATGCTGCAATAAACATGGGGCTGTATGTATCTTTTCAAGTTAGTGTTTTCATTTTCTTTGGATACTCAGAAGTATAATTGCTGGATCTTATAGTATTTCTATTTTTAATTTGTTGAGGAATCTCCATACTGTTTTCCATCATGGCTGCACCAATTTACATTCCCATCAACAGAGAGACAAGTATTGCTTTTTCTCCATATCCTTGTCAGCATTTGTTATTTCTTGTCTTTTTGATAATAGTCATTCTACCAGGTGTGCGGTTGCATTTCCCTGATGAGTAATGATTTTCATGTACATCTTTTCATCTGTCGATTTTTACTCAGATCCTATGCCCATTTTAAAAATTGGATTATTTGGGTTTTCTTTCTTTCTTTCTTTTTTATTTTATTTATTTTTTTTTTGTTATTGTGTTATATGATTTCTTTTTTGGATATTAACTCCTTATCCGATATATGATTTGCAACTGTTTTCTGCATTCAGTAGGTTGACTTATCATTTTGTTGATAGCTTCATTTCTCCAATTTCTCTTTCCGTGGTGTTGGTATGCACTTACAGAAGAACAAAAATGAGATAAGTGATTGAAAACAGAAGAAAGAGTAAGGAAATCAAGACGAGCTATCCAGATACTAATAAAAAAGTTCTCCTTAGAAGAAAATGTTACAAATATTCAAAATGTTTCAATCTACCAGCAATGGAGAAAAAAAAATATTTCCCTGTTAAAAAACAAAACATCTTGTGGTTAAAACATACTGATAGGAGGATTATCTATAGGGCACACTTTTTAAAAAATCATGCAAAACCTCATAGGTTTATGTGCTTTCACAAATCTTCATAAAGGTCCACTTTACTGATAGAAATAACTCTTTGGTGGTAGTTTTAGTACATTCTCCTTGAAGAATAAATGCCCAGAATGTTTGATAAATTCAGTAAATTTGACATGTCCAGTGATGCAGGTTTAGCCTCTGTGTGAGTCCGGCTGCTACGGGATGTGTGGGGGCTGGGGCCTCGGCTCCACTGTCCTTCCTGGAACATCATTCTGCTTCTTTCATTTTGTTTTTTCCTGGATTCTTTAAAAAAAAAGAAAAAAAAAAGTCTTCTGGTCTGGGGAGAAAATGGTTTTAAAATTCCTATTTACTGTCTTTTTTTTTTTTTTTTTTTTTTTTGCAGTAGTAATGCCACATCCAGTTTAGTTGAATGTATAATAAAACTTAATAAAAGTTAACATTTTGGTTCTTGATGACCAGCCAGTTCACACGCTGCTGAGTAAGCAAGATCCATCCTTTCTAGGGATTCATAGTGAATCCTCCACCCTACCCTTAAGAAAGCATTAAAGAAGTTCCGGAGAAGGGAGCAAAACAAAACGCACAGCCAGAGACACCGTGTGCTGTAAGCAGCAGGCATGTACTGGTCAAGGAATTAGATTACTCAAGGTGGTGACTCATTCAGCAACCATGTAGTGTTTGCGGTTGAAGAGAAACCCTCGCCAGAGAATGACTAAAATCTATTGGCAGCGTCTTTAAAGAAATCATGACTGGGCCCAAACCAGTGAATACGCAAGTGTGTTTTTTTTCTTCGTCTTTTACTTATTCAAGACTGAGAGTAAGAAAACACCATCCCGGTTGACGTCTACTGTTGCAGCCTCGTCTCCGGGGCATTCCCAAAAACCACTCTCAGTAGGGCCGAGTCCAGACACATGTCTCTCTGTTTGGGCGTGGTCATGTAATTGTGCGAGTGTGTGTGTGTGTGTGTGTGTGTGTGTGTGTGGTTGGTGCAATGAACAAATCAGACTTACACAAATTGTTAGAGGTATTTGATCTTGGCAGTTTAAAGAAAAGCCGAGAGGAGAAAATTTCCAAATTTGGTTATTGTAGATTTCTAGGGCTGACACAACAAAGTGCTACAAATGGAGTGGCTTAAACAACAGACAATTTATTGTCCCGCAGTTCTGGAGACTAGAAGCCCAAGATCAAGGTGTTGGCAGTGTTGGTTCTTTCTGAGGGCTGAGAGGGAAAATCTTTTGCATTCCTGTCCCCTGTGTCTGGCGTCTGCTGCAAACTGTGGTGTTCCTCGGCTTGTAAAAGCAACACCCTGATCCCTTCCTTCACCTTCACATGGCCTTCTCTCTGTGTGTATCGGTCTCCAAATTTCCCCTTTTAATAAGGACACCAGTCATATTGGATTAGGGCCCCACTGTGCTCTGGTATGACTTCATCTTAGCTAATTACATCTGCAATGGCCCTATTCCAAATAAGATAACATTCGGAGGTACTGGGGTTTAGGACTCCAACACAGGAATTTGGGAGAGGGCGACAAATTTCAGCCCATAAGAGTTATCTATCTATCAGCCAAAGACAATATATTTTAAAAAATAATGGATTCATTTAAAATTCTTTGGTAGTTGATCTTAGTCTCAATTAAATCTGGAAGAAAAGTTGAGCCTTTTAACTTAATAAATAAGGAATAATTATTTAAAAGGAGAGAGAGTCTTTAAGCCAAACAGAATATTTCAGCTAAACAAATATTTTTTGAATCATCTGGGTACAATGCCAGGTAAATACATTTGCATTTATGAATGCAAATACCGCACAAATGTCCCTGCATTAACAATAGTGCAAAATGTGAAATTTTTAATTTGGTACCTAAAACTTTAAGACTTTAGTTTTGAGGTTGCCAAGAGGCTTACTTTTTTTTTTTCAATAATCCCTGAAAAAGGACATGCACCTGCATGAGCACGTACATGTATACCCACATCCCTGTGAGTGCGGTGTGCGTCTTTATGCTAGTGCTGTTTCCCACACTTGGAAGTCCATCATGTAAATGAGGGTGAACATAGACAGTCAAGGGAGAGAGGGACACTGTGTCACTATAAAGAACAAGATGAGCAGAAGCATAGATCCAAGAACAAGTGGAGTTCTGGGTGAGTTCTAGGGGCCAGGAAGGTGTCAGACTTCCAGAGGGAGGCAGTTTATCTCTGCGGAGAAGAAAAGTATATTGGGGCTGCCCCAGGGGCTCAGTCAGTTGAGTGTCTGACTCTTGGTTTTGACTCAAGTTGTGATTTCAAGGGTTTGAGATCAAGGCCCTTATCAGGTTCTGCACTCAGCATGGGATCTGTTTAAAGTTTTTTTCTCTCTCTCCTTCTGCCTCTCCCCAACACTTTTTCTCTCTCTCAAATAAATAAATACATCTTTAAAAAGAAAGAGAGAGAGAGAGAGAAGAGCATACTGGCTGTGAAAGTACCTGACCAGCCAATGTAATGACCCATCCTTTTCATTAGGGATTCATTTCTGCCCATCCCTGCGCTCTCTATATATCTATATGGGAAGTAACAGCCTGTCTCCCGGTTGGATGAGAGGCTTAGTAAGGGAGATCCTTGGGACATCTGGTGGGCGAGGTCACTGAGGAGGTCATCATTAGGGGAGGTGAGTTTAAGCACTAAAGTTGAGGCTCTGACCTTTCTTTGTGGAAACTTCTCTTGCTGGGGCTGAAGACTGCTATTGTGTCCCCATCCCTTACATGAACATGAACTGTGAATAAATGCGCTCATTAGGATCATGGCCACCCTTTTATTGTCAGTTGTAATAATTTGTCACTTGAAGGTCTTTTTAGCTCATTTTAGTACTAAGTGTGGCCAATTCACACAAGCACAGCCAGATATGCTTTTTACAAGAAGGCTAGAGATTTAGAATCATAAAATTTTATAGAAGAAGGTGACCTTGGAAATCATCTAGTTCAACCACTCATTCTACCGATAAGGAAATTAAGTTTTGTAGAGATTAAGCCACTTGTCAAAGGTCAGCAACCAGGAAGTGGCAGAACCGGGGCTGAAGCCCATTTCCTGACCCTCCTTTCTCTATTGAAAGTGCCATATATGATGAATCCAGAACTAGGTTATAAACTAACAAAGAATTGTCCTACAACATGCACTGAAAACAGAATCCTGTCCAATGAAGTAGCTATCTGCTATTCTTTCCCTGTGGGTACTGGCCTCTGGTATAGTTATTCAAAGCAGATGCTAATGATTAATTTGTGGTCAATTCTAAGTTTTCAAAGAAGTGAAAAATCTGCCCAGTGGACCTAAAAGAAGGAAATGTGGATTATTTAGGATAAGGAAAGGAAAGGTGGATCCTTGGATCTATCTCAGACTTCCTTCTCTCCAGGTTGTGGTCCTCAAAGAACAATATCAGATATTTACATGATATGAATACCAGTTCCTGGTATCAATAAGCCACATACTCCATTCTCCATTAAGATGTAGTTTACCAGTAGAAGAAATATGGAACTTATTTTAGATTTCTACCACCCACCCAAAAGTAGTTTCATGTTTTGTATACGAGCAGTTCTCTTTGATTAATTCCGAGACCCCCAAAGCTTACGCCTTAAACATTTCATGTCATCTAAGAAGAACATGTATTTCTTAGTACAGAGACGGAATGCTGCTTCTGCCACAAGTCATTGAAGTGTTCCGTGAGCAAGCAGCATAGGGTGGGGGTCTAGAAGAAATGAATTGGAGCATATTTCGTTGATTTTAATAGTCTGACCTCTGAGTGTGCACGCAGCAAGGCCAGGAGGTAGTGGCAGGCCATACATGATGGAATTAAAACGAAGCCTGGCATCGCTCAGGGAAGCCTTCCCACACCTGCTTCTCATTTCCTCTAGTTATTTCTGGTAATGAAAATTGGAACCGTTGCTATATATTTTGGGGTCTAGAAGGTCTATACATTTTTCTTTCATACAGTATGCTTGTGATTAAATATTTGTCTGTCTTTAAAAAAAAACCAAAAAACAAAAAACCCGAAGACCTAAGGGTTCCTGGAAGAATAAGGAAAAAAAAACTTAGCATGTTCCCCGAAAAATAGATTTTTGGGGGGTTGTTCTTTTCACAATTCCAGCTGGAAGGCTGTGCTTTACTGCCTCCTTCCCCCCTGTCTGCTAACATTTTCATCTACTCTTCTCTTTACCTTTTTGCACACTGGGTTGGCTCTTCATTAGGGACCTGAATGGCAAAGCGGAGTATTATACCAGCTTGTTTTAAAGAAGCTGAAGGATTTCTCTAGAATGTTGAAAGCATTTGGATGGGAGAGCAGCCCTTCCCGAATTCATTTTTCACTTGAGTTTTTTATTCTCCAATCATCTCCTAGGCAGTCCTGATGTCTGTATCAAAAGAAAGAGATGTGTGGCTCAAAAATGCCAATTGGAGCCTTCTCTAGGGAGCTCTTAGCATAATTTGTGATGAGTTTAGGGCTGGAATTTGGCCCAGTCCTTAATCGATCCTTAGGTGGTCCTGGCTCTTATTTTTATGTTGCTAGGGACAGCCTTCCCATCTTCTTATCATTGTCTGCCTTCAATTGACATTCTGAAGTGCAGCTGTATTGATTATGACTTTTCCCTCCCCTCGCCGGTAGCTTGGAATCTCATTGCTGAGGAGTAATAACATGATATAGATTCATATGCACATATGCACGAACTACCGTGTTCAGTATTTGCATTTGCCTACACGTCTGCTGTGCAAGAGTATGCCATACGAGAGAGTCAGCCTCCTCCCCCTCCCTGCCATGTGATGTCTATATATTTATGAGTAGGAGAGGAGCACTTGGGTATATGAATCTGCTTGCAATTTCCTAATGGAATCTGGCAGAAGAGCTTTGCAATAGGACAAGTTCCAGTAAAAAAATAAAAAGAGAAAAAAAATGTGTTCATAGAAGTGCTTTCCTCTCATACCTTTCACCTATTTGCCCTCCCAGGCCATTGTAGAAATTAATCCTGAGTGAGCTAGATTCTCCCTCTGGTCAGCAAAGGATAAAATACTGCGTTGAAGGAAGGGAAAGTATTGTAATTTTGCTCCTTTTAAACAGGACATATCATGGGGAAGAGTCCAGGTGAACAGGATCCTGAAGGGGGAAAAGATTTTGTCAACAATGGCATAGTCTTCTGTAGCTGACTGGGCTTCAGGTGTTGTTATTTGGGAGCGGAGGGGCTGGGAATGGTCTTTAAGGGAGAACACCAAGTTGTCAATGGCATTAGAGATGAATGGGTTTGAAAAGTAACAGGCTCTTTTTTCCGGGGAGCTGTTGGGAGGGCATCCTGAGATGAGAAATCCTTGCTATTCAGAAAAGGCCTCCATCAGTGCCATGACCTTTGTTGTCATAGCCTGTGCCTGCGTGGACCATTTAAATCATGTGTCTTAAAGAAAACCATAGCAAAAGTCCCATCCTGTCCCACATCCATACTCCCTAGACTTTCTGCCTTCCATCATGGCTTTGGTGTGGCAAGGGCTGTTGGGATGAATGGAATCCTGGGAAGGAGATTTATGGTGATTGGAGATGCCAACATATAGAATCCACAGACCTTGAAAATGTCTGTGTCTCTGCATGCAGACTTTTTATTTGGAACTTTATGTACCCGAGGTCCATGTCTTCAAGTGAATGAAAGAAAAATTGCTTATTTGGGGAAGCCTTGGCCCAATTCACCTGGGATAATAAAGCCTTTGGATCACATACATCCACATACAGTATCATATCATCTGCAAAGAGTGATAATTTGACTTCTTCTTTGCCGATTTGGATGCCTTTAATTTCCTTTTGTTGTCTGATTGCTGAGGCTAGGACATACATCCCATTCCATAGACATTCCATGGAATGGAATGCTGCAATGTAGCTATACAGCCTTGGGCAGAAAAGAGGCAGGAGAAAATATTCTAAGGAGCAAACTTCTTCAGAAGGACAATATTTTTGTTATTTATTTTTTTCCTTTGGATACAATCTTCCATTATATCTGAGCAGTTGCTAATAGATATAAAGATAAATGAAGACTATATTTGTTTAGAGTTCATGTAAGGGGCAGAGTCAAAGCATAAATTCTTTTGCTATGGACACTGTCAAAGAATTTTAGTATTCCACATGACCCCCAGTACTTTCCTCATGCAGAGGTCTTGTCCTAGCCCGCAGGTATGGAATATGATGGTTAGACCTCTCCTGCAGCAACACTGCAGCTATTTTAGGGAAGATCCTGAGAACTTCAGCAATGGCTATCAAGCCTAGCAGATGGCAGGATGGCTGTAGGAGATTCTAGAGTTGGTTCATATAAAACAGGCTAAGGAAGAAAAAAAAAAAAGATGCAGCCATCTTGTAGCATTCAGAAGCTTCTCCTGTTAGGAAGGACAATGGCCTGAGTGGCCTCCTTCCTGGGGGTGAGGAGACAGAACTGGTGACTTTGCAAGTACCTGAAATTCTCAGTCAAAGGAAGAGGAAATTGTGGCTGATATTTATTAATAATATTGTTTAAATCCTCTCCATTTTAATGGAGATTTTTCTTGTTGTGGTTTAGTTATTCTATCAATTGCTGGTGGGATTGTTAAAATCTCCAACTATGATTATATAGAATTGTCTATTTCTCACATACTCTATTTTATTTCATGTATTTTAAGCTCTGTTATTAGGTGCATATACATTTTTTATTGTCATGTCTTTCTGTTGAATTATGAAAAGTCCCTTTTTTCTTCTGGAAAACTCTGTAATGAAGTCTACTTTATCTAATATTATTATAGCCATTCCAGCCTCCTTGTGTTTATTGTTTGCATGACATATCTTTTCCCATCCACTTTATTGCAAACTATCTGGATCTTTATCTTTAAAGTATATCTCTTATATTGCTTAATATACAGTTGGGTTTTGCTTTGGATTAATTTTGACCATCTCTGTCTTTTAATTACAAGTATTTAATCCACTTACATTTAATGTAATTTTTGATATGGTTGGATCTGGGTCTATTTTTTCTCATTCACTTTCTTTGTCCCAACTAATACTTCTCTGTCACTCCTCAGAAAAGTCCTAAAGCTTGAAAATTAGGAAAGTTGGCTGCATGCCCTCTCAAAGTCATTCTAAAGCATTGTCTACAAGGCCTGCCTAAGGCCAGGAGAAGATAATTTTGTTTGACTTACTATTTGCTATTAAGGAAACTAAGGTGCAGAGAGGTTAGTTACTTTGCTCAAGATCAACAGGAGTAAGTATTGGAGTTGGAATTCAGAACCCTAAGACTATAAATTTGGTCACTTTCCCATACTGCCTCCCACTGGTAATTGCCTCATTATTGAGTTTATGGACAATTACCAGAGAAAGCAGGGAGGACTAGTGCTGCCTTTTGCTAGCTATGGTACCTGCAGATGGCATTTTCTGTTAAAGGGAAGGGCAGCTGTGCGATACCTCAAGGCACACGTGAACCAAGCCCAGGGGTCCCAGGGCAGTGAGGCTCAGCCTGAATGCATAGGGCGTTTGTTCACTCTGTTGATCAGGAACCCCTCATGTTTACCACTGCCAAACACACAGATACATAGAAACGAAGTGCTGTTTTCAGGAAATATTCTCGTGACATGCTTTTGTTCTTCTGTCTGATAGGAGAGTGGAACTGAGGTGAAAGAAAGGAGAGTATGACCAGCCAGGAAAACACACTGATGTGACAAAATGTTAGCGATGTTTTAGCACTTCCTCATGAAGCAGTGTGACCTCCTGCCACCCAGACAGTCTCTTTCTTTAGATTTTTTTCTCGCTCATTTGCCACAGCTGTTTGTTGTTTTCTTAAATGTTAAGCTTTTTATAGCTCTTCAGTTACTTATAAAAAGTATCAGTTATTCAGGCCATACGAGTACTGGTTCAGTGCTAGTCTAATGAGCAGTGAGAACACTGAAGGCATATTTTTGTTGCTTCTATTTTCTCACCACTCCCCCAACCCCCTCTCTCACAAAGTTTCCCCTTTGGACTCAAATGACTCCAGATTTTTGGAATTTGCTAAAAAGGTGAGCCACCAGTTGGTCTTTGCTGCTTAAGAATAATTCACTGCCCGTGTTTAATGTTACTGACTTTCCATTGTTTTGTGAAGAGGAGAGGAATAGGTGGAACCTCACCCAGCCGTAGGTGTTCTGACGTGTTCAGAAGGGCTGCAAACCTGTATAGACGCACCTGTGATCTCTAGGGAAAAGAAGTCTCATCTTCGTCATGCTGGGGGGGTTGCCTAGCACTTGGAGTGCCTTCATTAAGTAAATAGAACTGTCTCTTCAATCTGCATCCACATGGAAAGCAGGTCTAGTAACAGAAGAGGTCCTGATAGAAGCATAAGGAAGATTCCAGAAACCATGGTCAAAAACACAATTGACATTTATGTTGTTGAAGAAACTGGACAGTCTCTCCTAGGCTTGAGGCCTTTACAATGATGTCTCAGTTGTACTTACATTCTACATGAGAGCTACAGAATACTCAGAGAAATTGTTCTGATCTTAGTGCAGGAGAATATCATTGAACACATCATGGAAGAAACCTCTCAGGAGAGCCAAGATGGAGAAGATCTACATGTACATTCTGCCATGGAGGTTGCCCACCTCAGAGCTTCAAACACTGGGGGCACTTGGAATAATTTGTAAGGGTCCTCACCAAGCATTTTTTTTTTTTAACTAGCCTACATATATATGTGCTATTTTTCAGAAATAAGTAGATACTAAAGTGATTACTAAAATATTAAATATAACATCAAACTACTGGTGCTTTTAAAATATCATGATTATTTTAATCTATTTACTTGTTTTTACCTTAATATAGCTGTAGGTTAGAAGCTGCTGTTCTAGAAGTGATAGGCCTTATATCCAGAATGTATTACAAATAAACTCCTTAGGATACCCTCTATTTGGAGGAGGCCTTCTATTTGGATGGAAAAAAATCAAATTATGATTTTGTATTTAGGGAACCATACCCTCAGCCTTTCCTTCTCAGTGCTGGAAGAAGTGATGTTTTCCTTTTCAAAGGAAGACAATTCACCTAGCATACAGCCTGGGATGATTTTGCAGAAATGGGTCCTTGTTAAAAGTGTTTTGAGGTGGAAAATAGACTTCATTCCAACCAGTGGTGACCTGGATTGATCCCAAGTGTCCATGTTGTACAGGTCTATTTACAGAGGAAATTGTATATATATATATATATATATATATATATATATATATATTTATTTAGCTCAGAGGCTTTTATGTGTATCTATTGTAATATCATGCTTTTAAGTGTCCATGTAATAATAACAATGACTAATTATTGAGCGTTTAATACAAGCTGGACACCTTTCTAAACATTTCACATGTGTTATCTCAACAGGCCTTTGTGGTAGCTATTATTATTTTCATTTTCTACATAAAGACATTAGAGCCAGAGAGCTCAATACCTGGCTTACCAGCACATGCATGATGGAGCCAAGATTTGGACCCAGACTCTCTGACTTTTGAGCCAACACTCTAAACCACTATCCTACATTCACTTCATATAGAAAGTCTGACCCAAAGCTGGGATTTTTTTTTTTTAATTACGACTTAACATTTTAAAGGATTTTCTTTGTCCTTATTTAATTTAGGAGTTAATTTTCCTTTCTCATGTGAAAATGACTCTATTATGATAAAAAAAATCTATCTTCTATCTAGCTAGACTCTCAATTAGAGAAACTTATGAAAATTCACATGTACAAGTTTTTCTTCTTCGAGAATATTGTCTCTTCTTAATATGCCCTGCATACGTGTGGGAGTTTACATTTTCTTTTCTTGGCCTTAGTTCATTAGTCTTTATAGTGGGGCCACCTTTACACTAAAAACAATATAAACAATTACGAATTAAAGAAGACATACAAACAGGGAGTTGGCACAAAAAAGATATTCAACATCATTACTCATTAGGAATATGTAAATTAAAATAAGGAGAGGGGTGCCTGGGTGGTGCAGTCAGTTGATCCGTTGACTCTTAGTTTTGGCTTGGGTTGTGATCTCAGGGTCTTAGGATGGAACCCCAAGTCAGGCTTTGTGCCCAGCGGGGAGTCTGCTTGAGTTTCTCTCCCCCTTTCCCTCTGCTCCTCCCCGGCTCTCTTTCTCTCTCTCTAAAATAAATAAATAATTCTTTAAAAAATAAATTAAGGAGCTACCACTACATATGCACAAAAATGGCAAAAATGGAAAGAACTGACAACACCAAGTGTTGGTGAAAATGTAGAGCAGCTGGAACTCTCATTAATAACTGGTGGAAATACAAAATGAGGCAGCCACTTTCAGAAAAGCAGTCTGACAATTTCTTATGAAGTTAAATATACACTTACATATGATTCACCAATCCTACTTCTAGGTATTAACCCATGCGATGTGAAGGCTATGTCCAACACAAAGACCCACACGTGGGTCTTCGTAGTCCCAAATTAGAAACGACCCAAATGTTCGTCCATTGCTAAATGGATTAACAAATTTTGATACACCCAAACAATGGAATATTCCTTAGCAATAAAAAGGGAACAAACTACTGATAGATGTAACAACATGGCCGAATCCCAAAAGCAAAAGGAGCTGGACAAAAAGAGACTATGTTTTATGTGGTTCCATTTCTGTAAATACCTGGAAGTGGCAAAACCATAGTGACGTAAAGCCGAGCAGTAGTCAGGAGGGTGGGTTTGGGAGTGGGGTAGGTATTGATTTGGAAAGGGAATGAAGAAATTTGGGGGATGAAACAAAGTTTATGTATATTGGTTATAGTGGCAAACATGTTTGTCACAATTCATAAATGCTTATCAGACTCACCAAGCTGCACACTTTAAATCACACCTCAATAAAGCTGATTGAAAAAAATGTGTAGCAATATTAGCGACTGAGCTGTATGTGAGACAATTCCATTTTTAAAACTCTAGGGTCACCTTCTGTTGGGTTCAACCTAACTCATTTCACCCAATGTTTAATAAAAGGACTTGTGGTTTATAATGTTTTGTATCTTAAATCAAAGCTATTTCTTCAATTGGAAAAGAGGGTGCTTGAATTTAATGTAAAACAAATATTCAGTGAAAAAAGGAAAATTGAATGTGTTCATACTTGAAATGACTCATATCTTTTATTCAGTGATCATAGAGCCCTCTAAGGGTCAATACATTTTCGTATTTGTTGATACTGTTAATATCCTCTCATACTGGATCAGCTGCCTTGTGAAGACCTTATTTAGAGTTTGAGAATTTTGATGGTTGTAGGTGACATACTGGTTGCGGTATGAACCCCTTACAACCAAAAATTCTCCATGTGGAACAGAAGCTAACTCTATGAGCTACCTGATAAAGTTTAAGGCTGAGTTTCATTACAAGAAATCATTACAAGAAATAGTGACACTGCTATATGTCACTATACACAGTACATCATTAGTGGTTTGAGGCAAATAATGAATTATCCAGTTTATTTTGTAATTTTCCTATGAGAACCAATAAAAAATAGTGGTTTTTCCATACATCGTACCCTTCAGAGATATGAATACATATCTATTTGCCCTCTCCTTCAGCCAAAACGTGTTTATCTAGGGGTTTACTTTAAGCAAGGCATTATCTTAAGAACCACAGGAAATGCCAAGTTGCTTAAACTATGATGATTGCAGTCATATTTAGTTAAAATTCTGCACTGGGAAATTGGCTGAAATGTCTATAAAATTACATGCAAATATTTGTTTTTTATTATTTCAGGAAAAGGACTCAAAAGATATATATTCTTTTTTAAAAAAATGTTTTATTATGTTATGTCACTATACAATACATCGTTAGTTGTTTTTGTTTTTTTTTTAAGATTTTGTTTATTTATCAGAGAGAGAGAGGGAGAGAGTGAGCACAGGCAGACAGAATGGCAGGCAGAGGCAGAGGGAGAAGCAGGCTCCCTGCTGAGCAAGGAGCCCAATGTGGGACTTGATTCCAGGACGCTGGGATCATGACCTGAGCCGAAGGCAGATGCTTAACCAACTGAGCCACCCAGGCGTCCCACATCGTTAGATTTTGATGTAATGTTCCATGATTCATTGTTTGTGTATAACATCCAGTGCTCCATGCAATACCTGCCCTCTTTAATACCCACCAACAGGCTCACCCATCCACCTGCCTCCCCACCCCTCTAAAACCCTCAGTTTGTTTCTCAGAGTCCATAGTCTCTCACAGTTTGTCTCACCCTCCAACTTCTCCCCCTTCACTTTTCCCTTCCTTCTCCTAATGTCCTCCATGCTATTCCTTATATTCCACAAGTAAGTGAAACCATATTATAATTGACTTTCTCTGCTTGTCTTATTTCACTCAACATAATCTCCTCCAGTCCCATCCATGTTGATGCTAAAGTTAGGTATTCATCCTTTCTGACGGCTGAGTCATATTCCATTTTGTATATGGACCACATCTTTTTTATCCATTTTTTATCCATTCGTTTGTTGAAGGACATCTCATCTATTTCCACAGTTTGGCTATTGTAGACATTACTGCTATGAACATTGGGGTACATATTGCCTTCTTTTCACGACATCTATATCTTTGGGGTAAATACCCAGTAATGTAATTGCTGCGTTGTAGGGTAGCTCTATCTTTAATTTTTTGAGGAACCTCCACACTGTTTTCCAAAGTGACTGTACCAACATGTGTTCCCACCAACAGTTTAAAAGGGTTCCCCTTTCTCCACATCCTCTCCAACATTTGTTGTTTCTTGCCTTGTTAATTTTTGCCATCCTAGCTGGTGTAAGGTGGTGGTATCTCGATGTGGTTTTGATTTGAATTTCCTTGATGGCTAATGATGATGAACACCTTTTCATGTGTCTTTTTTGTAAAAGACCTATATTCTGAAGACAGAATATTTAGAAGTGACTGTGGGGTGCTAGAAAAGGCTCAACCCTCCACCCCCAGATGGGTTTCCCACCAACCTGCCCCGCAGGCCTGAAATGACGCTATTAGAGGAATATTGTGTTAAGCATTCTCTTTTCCCTCCAGTCAACATCACTTGGGAGCTTGTTAGAAATGCAAAATCTCAGCATCCACCCACAGACTGACTGAACTAGAATCTGCATTTTAACGAGATTCCCAGACATCTAGACCACATCGTAATGTTTCTTCCAACCCTGAAGCTTTTCGTTGCTCTCTGCCTACCAGTAGTATGAACATTAAAGGGCTTAATTTCTTCTGCTGCCGTATTTTGAGATGCACTGAAGGTCAGGTGTCTGACCCCTTCCAGCAGGGAGAGACTTGAACCATTCATCAGGTTTCCTGTGAGACCTCTCCTGATGTTTACTTACCACTTGTAGTTCAATAAGCATCTTTGTAAGTAAGAGGAAGAAATTGCAGGTATCTGAAAAGCTTTGTGCACACAGCCAAAGGGGGCTCAGATTAGAAGGGCCTGCTCTGCAACACTCTTTATTTAATAAATGTTAAATGAAAATAATAAATGCCCTTCCTCTTGGCTTGGAAATGGCTTTTGCATGGCCCCCATACAAATACATTTTGTAATCCTTTCAAAGCACCTGTTGTTTTGTTCTTACCTGGGTCCTATGTGGACGACTGTATTTACTCACTGAAGTGTGCGCAGATTACTTGAATGGCTGAATCTTTCTTCCAAGCTCTGGCTGATGTCTGAGCGTAGCCTTTTCTCTTTTACCCAGAGAATGCCCTTGAGGCGCAAGCTGAGTGGAATCCTGAAATGGGTCCCCTCTTGTCCCATCCTTTTGGGAGCTGCTTGTCCACAGAGGTGGCCTGCGCCCTATGTTAGAAGAAGCCGCTCAGCACCCAGGGAAAGGAGAGAGGGGTGAGAACAGGAGTTAAGGGTCAAAACCCTAGAGAAGTCATCTGACTGCCCTCAGTCTTAGTTTCTGGTCTGTAAAATGGAAGGGTCCAACCAGATGACGTAGGATGTATTTGCAACTCTAAACCAGGAAAAGGGTTGAGGGAGTTAGATTTGGGCAACTGTGACACCCCTTTCCTAGTCATTCCCCTGTGGAAACACCACAACTCCAATCTGGAGCTCGTATTTTACAGATGGAGAAACTGAGCCCCTGAGAGGATGAGTGACTTCCTCAACTGTACCCGACTGGGATCGGAGGGCCTGATCTCAGGACCCAGACCCAAGCATTCTGACTTCACCTGCCAGTCCCCTGCACTCCCCTTCAGCTGTTACCAACTCAGATCATTTGCTTTGTTTCAGAATTTTTTTTTAAGGCTGTGCAAAGGTCAGACATTCCAAATCTACCTGCTGCTATAAGTAGGTGAAAAGAAACGAGCTTAAAAATAGTCTCATGCAGGTACAGAGCAGCAGAGAACATACAATGAACTTGGATTCTATTTGGATTACACACACTGAAGAGGGCAAAACACTTTTTTAAACGTTGCCTCTGTAGTCTCAAAACTCCCCTCATAAGGTAGACAGAAGCAGACACGGCTAATGCCCTTTCCAAGAGAAACGAAGGCAGAGCAGTTACATGAGCTCCCTAAGGTTTCGAGGTCAGAAGTGGACTATAATCACAGCTGCCGGGCATTTCCATGATCTATTTTCTCACCTAGCCACTGGTCCTGCCTGCAGCCATCATGCCCTCTGTTCTCGTGCCCAGGTGTCGCTGGCCTCAGAAAGTGGGGCTGGGGCTGGGGCTGGGGCTGGGGGAAAGGTGCCTATAAGGAAACAACTAGGAAAATGCAGAATGCCAAAATCTATGGCTGTCCTTAGGTTTTGATAACATAGGGAAGAATCTTTAGATTCCGTCTAGGACATCATTGAATTTAAATATCTTACCAGTTTCAGCTAAACCTTCTCAAATTTTTAGCCCTGCTAAAAACAGATACTTATTTATCTGGAGTTTAATTACAAATATAGCTTTGTTCTGCATGGATAAAATGCAAAAAAGTCAAGAACAGTTAGCTAGAGTCAGAGCAAGTGAGAAAAACAGCTGCTTCCTTTTTTTTTTTTTTTTTTTTTTCATTTTCGACAGTCATAACACCCAAGTAGCACAGAGGCTAAGAGGGTAATTTAGTGTTGCGGTTAAGAGTGTGGGCATTAAACCGTGTTTGCATCTTAGCTCTGCTATTTACTAAGATTTTGACTCTGAGAAAGTTGTTTCTTAGGTCAGTTTCCTCATCTGTGCATTGTGGATAATAATGGAAGCTACCTCTTAGGGTAGTTGTGAGGGTTCAGTGAGTTAATACAGGCAAAGAGCTCAGAGTAGATTCTGGTTAAGAGTAGGAACTCAACAAATGTCAGCTATTATTGTTATTGTTACTAGCGAGGGGGGAAGTTAAATATTTTGCCTTTACTGAATGTAAACCTAGTACTATGCAATTGAATTCTGACACACCAAGTAAGGAACAGAGGTCATTAACTGAGAAACTGTATGTGGTTGCCCAAGCCACGAAGTGAGCTAGGAAATGGCCAGTCCTTTTAAATTGACCAAACACAGAGGATCATGCAAAGAAATGGATAATGCAAATAACCTAATGTAGGATTAGTAACCTAATCCATTGTAATAGCCAGTGCCTGAAGTGATGGTGTAGTCAGAAATGATCAAGGGCCTTTTGAACTCCAAAAAGAAAGAAATCCGTTTCTTTCTTTCATTTTTCTTTTTTTTAAGATTTTATTTATTTGCTGGACAGAAAGAGACAGTGAGAGAGGGAAAACAAGCAGGGGGAGTAGGAGAGAGAGAAACAGGCTCCCTGTTCAGCAGGGAGCCTGATGCGGGGCTCAATCCCAGGATCCTGGGATCATGACCTGAGCCAAAGGCAGAGGCTTAAGGACTGACCCACCCATGCACCCCAGAAAAACCAGTTTCAACACACTGGAGAAATACATTGTGTCTCTTCATAATAGGTTATATAATTAGGAGAAGAGAAGGAAAATCCCCTCATGAAAAAATACATAAATGTCTGCTCTTATTTATACATCAGTCTCTAATATGTGTAGTTAATGTAAGTCAGTTTCCCTTATCCTAATCAACTCTACATGAATTAAAAAATTCGAGTCCTGGAGCCAGCAATACTAGCCCCCTGGATCTCAGAATTCCCAGAGTACTACAGACTAAAGTCTGGCCACTGAATTCATTTTATCTCTTTCTGATGTATCTCTCACTAGATATCAGAATTTAAAAGATCAGGATCCCTGTTTCAGTCCCACAGAGTCATTATACCTATGACGTTTTCTGCTCATCACGAAAGACAGAAATGCTCTAGATGCCTTGTGGGAAAGCTGAAGTTACAAAAAACTATACTGAAGACAAATACAAAATTAAGTAGAAAGTCTCCTTCAACATGGTGAGAAGGGGCCGAGTCTGGAATTGACTGATTGAAATAGACAAACTTATCAGAAAGGTCCAGACGACCCTTGTGTACTCATTTTGGTGATGAACAATTGCCTGTTCATGGAACTCCTCCTCTGTTTCTATCAAAGCATTCCCAGGTGGCCCGAGGAAGCTAGTTGCATTGCTTCACCATCATCCATTGTTTGTCATCTAAAACGTTGTTGTCCGGAGCTCACCTTGTTCACCACACATGACTCTGATTTTTGGCAGTTCCCAGAAATCAGATCCACTTTCAAGAAGTTGAAGATTAGCCAGCACCGAAGAGTCAAAGGAATGGCTCACAGGTACGGGGCTGGCCCGAAGGCTGAGCAGTGGCAGTGTCTTTAGGATAAAGGCAGAGCCTCTCAGGGGGCTGGTGTGCTGAGGTGACACTGACTCGATAAGTTCTAGTGTGCTTGCAAAGGAGTACGGTGTACGCCCAAGTGCCAGGATTCTTGGAGCCTGTGTGCTGCCTCCTAATTCTGCCTCTGCCATGTTCTGGCAGCATGACCTTGTGCCAATTACTTGGCCTTCTTGTGTCTTAATTTCCTCATCTGAAAACGAGTTTAAATACGGTTTCATACGGTTTTTTCATACGGTTGTTGGGAGGATTAAAGTAGTTAGTGCATTAAGAGTGCCTGGCACGTCTACGGCCATACCACCCTGAACACGCCCGATCTCGTCTGATCTCGGAAGCTAAGCAGGGTCGGGCCTGGTTAGTACTTGGATGGAAGAGTGCCTGGCACATAGCGTTATTTTCAGGTCGACTGTTCTTACACTGTCAACCATCTTTGGTCCCATGCTGTGGAAGCCACTGCTTCCACCTGCCTGGTGTCATAATGGAGACAGGTGCTGCCCTTCTCAGTGAGAACCATTCCTTAGCTCACTCACAGCCCCACTCTGGTGCTCTGGTGGTCGATTTTTCCCTTTCTGCTTCTCTCTCCTCCTTCTCTTCCTCCCTCCCCCCCATGTATCTTTCATCTATTTTTCTTGAGATGCAGGTGAGAATTAATAATGGAGTCAACATATCTTTTTCGTTTTACGGATTCAGTGATTGCTATTATGTGCTCATTTGTCTATTTGGATTTTTTTCCTAAGATTTCATTTATTTATTTGACAGAAAAAGATCACAAGTAGGCAGAGAGGCAGGCAGAGAGAGAGGAAGGGAAGCAGGCTCCCCGCTGAGCAGAGAGCCTAAGGCAGGGCTGGATCCCAGGACCCTG
Source organism: Mustela putorius furo (assembly GCF_011764305.1). NCBI lineage: Eukaryota > Metazoa > Chordata > Mammalia > Carnivora > Mustelidae > Mustela > Mustela putorius. The sequence continues at coordinate 244,920 of NW_025421467.1, forward strand.
GGATCATGACCTAAGCGGAAGGCAGAGACTTTTAACCCACTGGGCCACCCAGGCACCCCATAATTCAGGAGAATTAGAAAGAATCAGGGGCCACATGCTTTATCTGTTTCGGTGTTACAGTGGTGGATAGCATGGTACTTCATGCTGTGTGAATATTTGCATCTCAGAAGTATTAGCATTTGCAAGGTGTAAAAAAGTGTTTGAAAAAAACCTATTTTGAATGAAATTTACCATCTGAAAATATCCACTTCCAAATTTTGAGGATGAAAACAATTTCTGAAAATTTTGAAAATTTTGTTTCTGTTATGCCTAAAGCAAAGGTAATTTTTTAAAAAATAGCATTAGTGACAAAAAGCCACTTTGCTACCTCTCCTTTGTAGAGGTTGTCACCAGGACTGAACAGGTGTAATTTCTTACAGCTAACATTGAAATTGATCTGCTCTCCTTTCACCAGATGTGGGGATTGGAACAATAAAAGGCCTTGCTTAACAGCATGAGGCACCCACCAGGCTAATTTATGGGATTTGGAATGTTAAGGCTAATCAAGTGATCTAACTGTTTCCACAGTGCTCACGGATTTATAATAATCTTCAAGATCAGGGTTTTGTTGGTCTGAACTTCCTCTTTCCCACCTCCATGGTCTGCTTCCTTCTCTCCCTCTAAGCGGTTAAGTTCTATTGTGTTGGCTAGTTTTAAGTCAGGTAGGAAACACTTGAAGTAGGAACCTGGGTTCAAGTCCTAGGGTAAGATTACATGTGAAAATTTGTGTTTGGGTCGGGGACGTCTTTCTCTAATTACCTTTTATGCATTTTATAAAGCCGCTGTTGGATTGGGAATGACTGACAGCCTTGACTCAACTGGCGTTTGGATAGAAAAGTATGTGTTTCTAAGATTGGGGTGGATTGTTCAAGGAGAGCCCCAGGGGAGCATGGCCTCACTTTGCCAGTCCCCCATCTCCTGAAACACCTTCATTAGCCCCTCATACTTGCTCCCTGACGTTAACCTGGATGACATATTAAAAATCCGCTTTAATCCATGTGCTGTAAAATGAACTTGGACAACAAGAACGTATGCAGGCCCCCAAATTTCATTATTCAAAGCCCTGTAAATGCACAGAGGGCAGCATGATAGATGAGGGATGCCAAGCTCTATATGACAGTCACTTATACAGAGCAGACGTCTGTGTCCCAATAACATTACACTGTTGGTTAGATAAAAAGAGAAGCAGGGACATATGCAGTTTACTTTTTTCCCCAGTGCATCCAAGTTGCTAAATTTTATAGTTACTGTAAAGAAAATATGAGCTTTCTAGTAGGCAAGAAGATTTTTGCTTGAGTTTAAAAAGAAAAAGAAAAAGAACAGAGAGGGAAGACAGGGATTTCTATCAGCCTTTATGGAGGGATTAATGTTTGCCAAACCATTAACAAGTTAACGTGCACAAACTCTAGGTGTGAGGGTTTGGGGGCATCGTCCTGGCTTTATAGACTGCCTGCGGAGAGTACTTAAAGTTGTTTGCAGCCAAGTCATCAGCTGGGGGTTGGGTTTCATGGGGTGAGGGGTCTGTGATTAAGGAGGGGAAAAGAGACAAAACAAAGGTCTCGGGGTGAGCTGTCAGAAAGGAGCAAGACTGGTGACAGCTAAACCACAAGGGCTATGACAGTCGTTAAGTTCCCTTTAGAACTCAAATCTGCAGAATAAAGAACAGGAGCAGCGGAGGGCTTGGGATGCTGCCACAACCTTCTATTTGCCAGCCTTCAGATTTGGTAGGTGCTATGTGGAAAACAGTATTTGGATCTAGTGTCATTTGTCTGGACCTCAAGAGTTGATTTTTGTTTGCTTTGGGAGGGGTGTTGCGAGGGGTTCCCCCCCTCCCCTCTATCCTTATCTGTTTTCTAATGAATTTTTTCTCTCTCTCTGAGTCTCTGTTTCCTCATATGAAAATAATAGAATGGCTTTGGGGAAGGTTATATGCCTCTGCCCAGTATAGAAGAGACGTTCACTCAACATTTATTCCCCTTTCTCTCCCTTAAAAATTGCCATCAGGGGAAAAACCTACAGGGATTTTTTTTTCTAGTGGCATGCGGTGTGGGGTCATTAGTGAAGGACGTCAAAACACGGCAGCATCTATGCTGGAGCTCAGTGCTCAAGGGAGCCCTTACAGCTGGGCATCTCAGCTGTCACAGAAGGGAGGGGTGGCCCCTGCTTCTCTTTCCGACCTCCCAGAGCCACGGAGTAGACCCCTGCCCTCACCTTCATGAAGCAGGGGTGAAGACCTGCTAATTAGCATGCACACAAGATTTGGCAAAGCCACACCCAGGTAAGGGCTCGAGACAGTTGTGATTTCATCCTGTTTTTCAACACAAGACCACCCATTCTCCAGAAGACAATTAAACCTGTCTCTGGGATCATAAACATCAACACTTGCCCTCATCAGAAAGATCAGATCCAGGCTATTCTTAGACCTGGGTTTAGACATCAGTTCTGAGCTGGGTTCTCCTCCTTCCCTCCCAGGGAGTGGGTGTAGGGAGGGCAAGGTGATATTCTTAACAAACCCTCCCCAGAGGACCCACAAGATGGAGACAGGGAGAACTTGCTTCGCTTCCCTTCCTCTGGGTAAAAGGGCTCCTTGATCGGAAGTCTCCATCTTGGCAATTTCCTACACACAGTTTCCATTCAATGACAAGCTTGGATGACTGCTTTAAATAACACGACTTGAAGAACTTCGTTAAAAAGCATAATAACTCTGCCTAGACTGAAAACTATATAGTTGACAAGGGATTTGGAGTAACGATCATTTTAGTCTGCGACTTCATTGTCGGTGAGAGCTTGTTTGTTCTCCTTTGCTGTGATTTGCTATCCGTATGGAAGCCGGCCTGGGCTGTTTTGTGCAGGACACCGAGTCCAGCTGGGAAGGACAGGAGCGGGTGGGATTGATGGGTGAACCGTGTTACATGAAAGGAAGTGTGCCCTGACTGACTGAATTATTTGCAAGGTTGGTTTAGGAAAATCATTTCCTTCAATCATTCAGATCAAAAAGCAATTATCTCTGGAACACCCAACCTCCCATTCATAAAAGCACTGACTTCTCTTTCACACGGAAGCTTACCTTGGCGTCTCCTCTGCACGCACACACTTACTCCTCCCTTTACACCCAGACCTAAAATGGCTGCTGTTGGCAAGAGAGGGGAATGAGCCGTACGCTTCTAGGCCTGCAGCAAATTTAAACTACCCCAGAAAAACACTGGTTTTCCTCCTCCACTGATCAATGAGCATTCATTTTTGTGACTGGCTTGATATTAGCTAGAGAGCGTGCTTTAAAAAAATCCACACAGCAAATGCTTTCAGATTTGATTCACATATAAGGGGAAACCTTCATGGAGAGCTGGTCTCTACATTGAAGATGTAGTTTAAAATCCACCATCTGTCCAGGAGTATGGCACCTTCGCAGAAATCTAAGATCTTGTCCTCAGAGTAGGATCGATTCTGACATACATGCCTGTGTCAAGGCCACCTTCTTCACCTTTAATCAGCTAGTCAAAACTGCCTAGTGTTGAAAGTTCCTATCCCCATACCCAGATGGAGGATGAGCAGGGGTCTTAACTCCTAACCTAGAAGCCAAGGTCTCTCATGAGCCTCTTTGCTTCACCAAGTCACTCTCTTAGTGTTTGGGGCACAGGAAGTGGTAAATTCAGGCTGATGTCTTGCCAGCACACATTAGTGTAGTTGTAGTTATTGTAAAGTAGTATAATATTTTCCCACTGTTTCATAAAAAGCTGTGCTTGGAGCCCCTTGGGTATCCCTCCCTTACCGTCCTCTGGGACCGCCTGGGCCAGCCCTATGATGTAGCACCTGGAAGGTTATCATCTCGTATAGCTGAGGCTTCCAGGGAAACTGGCCTGATTGTCTGACCCCCTTTCCCTCTCAGTTGTGAACTAATTTAAATGTCACTCTGGGTTTGTAGTCTTCATGGTGAAAATGACTGATCACACAGCTACCTTCCTGACGATTTCATGAAAACTTAAATTTTATGGTGACATCAATAGTCCTTTGCTACTTGGGCAAAGAAAGAGCCACTAATTAGACATTACTCCTAGGAATTTGTCTCAGTTGATGCACTTAGCTTCTTTCCTCTTATTCAACTGGGATTTGATCCCTAGGGACACAGGCATTTATTCAACAATTTAGAGCGGTTAATTAAAACTTCAAGGCCTCTGTAAATACAATTCTTCCTCGGCAGCACCAGAACACTTGGTATGCATGCATGGTAGGAGCATTAGTAAAAGCACAAAGACACTAAAAGACAGAGGTGGCCCCGTTGCTTTATACTGTTGGCTGCCTTCTAAGTGAGAAAAGTTGTGAGGCATGAAGAAAAGACCCAGAGTGGCCATGACCTTGGACTTCTTACCTCAGCTCAACTCTGACTGAACACTCACATTACTTGGAGCTGGAGGTCAAGTTTGTTCTGGGGCCTTCCTAGCTGAATTCTCCTCCTGAAAAGCAGAGGCTGCTGGGTATGTAGACTATTTTTTTATTTTTTTAGGACCATACTCTACAGTGCTGCTGTTTGCTATTTTGTTTGTATAAGTTTTATATAGTGTGTAAGACAAGTTATTCTAAGTAATGGGAACGTTTTCAAATATTTAAATGACTTTGAAGTTACGTAACTAAATAATAAGGGAACAGTCTCAGTATATTAGCAAGGATATATATGCTTCAAATTTCACATGAGTAGGAGGCAGTGTTAGGGGCAGAGCAAAACTGGACCTAAATGAGCTTGGTTCATTGATGATCTCCTAACCAAACCGAAAGGAAAGGCTGTGGCAATTAGTACAGTGCTTCTAAACTTGAGTAATTTAGGATTCTTCCAAAGAAAAATTTTCAAAGAAAAAAATCCTCTGGAGTATCAGGATTAGTCTAAAATAATGTTAACTTGAATATGGAAAACAAAAAGGAGATATAAAGTCATGATTAAAGCTCTCATATAGTTCTTTAAAGTGATTTACATGGGCACCTGGGTGGCTCAGTCAGTTAAGCATCTGCCTTTAGCTCAGGTCATGATCTTAGGTTCCTGGGATCAAGCCCCACATTGGGCTCCTTGCTCGGTGGGGGGCCTGCTTCTCCCTCTTCTTCTCTGCTATTCCTCTCTCCTTCCCTCCCTCCCTCTCTTTCTCAAATAAGTAAGTAAAATCTTTATTTAAAAAGTAATTTATAAATCGGGGCGCTGGGTGGCTCAGTGGGTTAAGCCACTGCCTTCGGCTCAGGTCATGATCTCAGGGTCCTGGGATCGAGTCCCGCATCAGGCTCTCTGCTCAGCAGGGAGCCTGCTTCCCTCTCTCTCTCTCTGCCTGCCTCTCCGTCTACTTGTGATTTCTCTCTGTCAGATAAATAAATAAAATCTTTAAAAATAAAAAAATAAAAAAGTAATTTATAAATAAACTCATAATGTTAATATAGTATCGACAGATGAGGTTTTAGTGACAGTAAAATGCCTCTTGCCATAGGAATATGGTGGTGTCCATCATGATATATTTTCTTCTGAATTCAGTATTTCTCTACTGAGCTTTGGGGAGTGACTCAGTTCTCCCACTCTTCTCATTCAAACTCCTAAAAATCCATTATTATATAGCATTAGCATTTGAAAAACTTCACTTTATGTGAACACATTTATGCGTCTAGGCTCCTCCTTTCTCTCAGCTCTGAAGTTCAAATAGTATTACTTAGTGACTATGTGATTATAAATACACAGACAAACACAGTCCTTGAAATCATATGGCATTTTTTGGCAATAATTAAAATAACGACTAACATCTATAAAGTGCTTACTATGTATGAAATACTGTTCCAACTGCTTTATATGTTTGAATTCATGTACCCCTCACTACTATCTTATGAAGTAGCCCCATTGTACAGATGAGGAAACCGAAGAGCTAAGAATTTTCAAAATCACACAGCTAGTAATAGACAAAGCCAGATTGTAAACCCAGGCAGTCTGTTTCAAAACCAGGCTCTTAAGCACTATGCTCTACAACCTCTTATAAGTAAATATAATCCAGAATATACTTGTATTAATTTTTCATGAAATAAAACACAACATTAACATTCCTTCTACAGAGCTCTAGAATCTCTGAGAAGTGATCTGTGAGACAGTTTGAAAACCGTCATTTAATTCTTTACTCCTGAACCCTCTACTATTTCTAGATGTCATTATAATATAGTGTTCTTTAATTCTTTAAAGTATAAAATATGTCCTAATTCTATTCATGATTACCTTAGTTAGCCATAAGGTACTTTTTAAGGCAATAGAATTGCATAAGTTAATTGGCATAAGAGCCCTGGCTAGTAATAAAAATGATAAAAGGGATGACATGTAGACACATTAAAATGTACACATCTCGATGGTCTTCCAAGTATAAGAAACCATAGATAGGCAGCAATTTAGTCGCATTGCCTTCAAAAGGAATGGCAACAAGGCGAGTGTTCTGGGATGAGTGGCGTTAAACCCTAAGAGATACTAGGAGAGGCGCGGTTGGCTGAAATCTTGAAAAGGAAGGCTGGGCACAGAAACTCACTCAAACTCACCCTGCCCTGAAGGTGGCAGCTAGCAGAAAATTCTGGAAACAAGGACCCAGAATTGTCACTAATTTGAACTTGAGTGGAAGGTTTCAAGAAACCTGTGAGTAGCGAAGTGGGAAGGTTCAAGAAGCAGGCATAGAGAATCATCTTGGATTTTTGGCCTTGCTTTTTAATTCTAAGCTAAATACTGTATCCAGCTAGGTCTCAGTTGAAGATCATTTCTCATTTGTCTGCTCTCAGCAGGGTCATCTGTGTCATTGCTGCTTACTTGTCTTAGATTGTAAATGAAGAGAAACTGGAGAGGCTCTACCTACTCCACACATCACAATGCCAGGAAAAGACACGCAAAAGCATTCTGAACGATAAGTCAGTCAGACTTTTTTATTGAGCACCTACCATACGCAAAGCCCCTCTGATAGCTGCAGATGACAGAAGGATGGGTGACTGATGGCCCCTGCTGTCAAGAAATTTCCTAGAGTAAGACAACAAGCAATATATGAGAATGGTACAGAGTAAGGCCTGCCCCTGGGATAGCCTGGTGGCTAAGTGCTGGGACTGTAGAGTAGAACCAGTTCCAGTGTCAGCTCTAACCATCGGTGGGGTACCCTTGGACAGGCTAACCTCCCCTTCCTGGTCTGTAGATGGAGATGATGATGATAATACCAGTACCCATATTATAGGGCTGTTGACAAGACTAAATGAGATGATCCATGTACAATGTGTAGTCTGTTTGCTAGGTAGAACCTAGTTTATCAAAGGTGAACCTGCAACTCCTGGGGCTCTGCTAACGACGACCATGTCTCCTCACCAACGGTGTGCTTTTGATTTTGCCAGAGTGAGAGCAGCAGGGTCTGTTGGAAGGTGGGGAGAGAAGCCTGGAGAGGCATCAGTAATGTGGCGTGCGGGGGGCAGTGGGAGCATATACCACCGCCCTCTACTGGACAGAGTTCTTGCAGATTTATAATAACTACCCAAACTAGTTCAGTTTCTCTTGTTCCAACACCTTGTGTTTGTAAAAAGTCTCCTTTGTGGAGAGTTTCTCAGCCCATCTCAGGCACTTATTCCTCCTTCCAGATACTTAGGAACCAGGGGAAATGCTATTGTCTGCCAGCCCCAGATCCTCACCTGCTTTTAACTAATATGGAGTCTGGACAGGTATTGATTTTTCTGCTTTTCTCTGACTGTGCTCATCTGTCATATCACTGGAGACTCCATTAGCAATAAAAATAAAGGATGGAAGTTGCAAAGCCCATTAGAGAAACTTGCTCTCTGTATCGTCAGGGTGAGGAAAACAATTAAAAGCACGTCCTCGTATAAACATTCTAATAAAGGTATTAGAAAAGTGAGTAAGCCCAGGATGTGACTGTTGGGGGATGAAATGAAATCCTCCTCAGAGTCAACTAGAAGGGAGTGCCCGACATTCTACAACATCGTGGGCACGGAGCTCAAACGCTCTACGTGGATGAGATGAAAAGGAGAGTAAATACGAGAACAGAGGAACATTACACAGCAGAGATTCGGCTGGAGGCTCATGCATTAGTGAATTTCAGAACCCTAATGGCAGCTCAAAGATGAGAAAAAGGAGGAGTTTAAATACAAAGGGAAGGGCTGGCAATGCAACACCGACTTGGGAATTTCGGTTAAGTTGGGGAAACAAGGACATGTCTCCGCTAGGTTAGGCGGCCCTGCGCAGGGTGTGCAGATGGTCAACGAAATTTGCTTAATTCCCCCGTGGGGAGCTGAGAGGGGAGAACAAAGCAGGAACAGACCGTGGAACTCGATGCTTGTTGACTGGAGACTGTAACTGATGGTGCAGGTGTCCCCACGCTCCCTGGGTCGGTGTGAGTAACTAGCAGCATTCCTGGCACGTGCTGGCACTCAAAAGATGTTAATTCCCTTGCTCCCGTCCCTGTAACTGAGACAGTGTGTAGAATTTATTGTGACTGTTATGATGCATTTAACTGACTTTCCATTTATTTTCAGAGCTTCTAAGAATAAACAGTTTTCATGCTAAGGGCTATTTGGACATTTATTCTCTTTACATGAGCACTGAGTATATATTAAGGTGTCTGACCCTCTTCAGTGCAGAAAGCAATAAATACTTCCACAAAACCCTATTGGTGGCAAAATTTATCGTTGGTTCTCTCATTCTTACTCAGACAGCAAGTTGTTTGGTAGTGTAGTCGGTTTTTCTACTTACTATAAAATTGCCATGTGGTATGCTTTTTCTCCAGATTGCAATCCATTGTCTAGAAACAGTGTAATGGTAATACTGGGAATGATAAAAAAAATTCACACTCCTTCTCTAACATTTGAAGTATTTACACTTTCCATGTTCTTCCAATCTTTATCCATATGCATACTTACTTGTTGTACAGAATTCTGTATTTTGCTTTTTCGTTTAATGTTATTTTATATGTTTTAATATTGCTTCATGGAAGTCATAATTATAATATTTAATGGCCACAAATACTTCATTAAGCTTATGTCTTATAATTTACTGAGTCAGTTTTCTATCAGAGGCATTACAGATTTCTTACTATTTTTTTGCCATTATAAAAGATATCATCATAGTTGTATAGATAGGTTTTTTTTCTTTTTTTTTTCTCCACGTCAATTATTTTCTCTGAGCAAATTCCTAGGAGTTGAGTTACGGCTCTTGATGTACATGACCAGTTATTTTCCTAAAAGCTTGTGTGATTTTACTCTGCCAGGAGTCATGGATCAGACCTCTTTTGCATATCTTCTGACCAGTATTTGCTACTGTCTTCCCTAGGGTTCCCTAGGTACCATCCTATGGAAGTTTTCCATCTACTTTCCTTGGTCTTCTTTGTAGGTTCAAGAGCTCAGGCCTGGGCGGTCTCCTCTTCCCATTACTTATATTCCCCTTGGAACAGCCCTCTACAGCAGGCTTGAATTACTATATCATGGGTCACATCACATCCCTGAACACCAGACGCATACATCCAAATGCCAACTGGACATCCTTGTCTGGTTCCCTCAAAACAGTTTTCTATACGATAGCCAGAGTGCTCTCTCAACATGTGAGTTGGATCATGTCATCTGTGAAAAAGGCTTGTGTGGATTTCTGTTGCTCTTATGAAATAACTGGGATTCCAGAACTTGGATCCCAGGACCCTTCATGGTGTGAGCCCTGTCCCTTTCTCTTGCCTCTCCCATTCCATATTCCTGTCATTTCCTTGTATGTAGCATGGCTTCCATCATACTTATGTGCCTGTCAATACTCTTCTTCCAGGCTTTTGTCTAGCTGACTCTTGTGCATCCTTCAGGACTCAGAGACATCTTTTCTGGGTTTCTCTGTGTTTTCTCTGTGTTCTCCAAGCCCCCTTCCCAGTCAACCACTTGCTGTACATTATGGAGGCCTATTTCAGCACCATCCTTGCCCTAGCGCCTCTGGCCTACCGTCTGCACAGGCCAAGCACACTCCTAAGTCCAGTCCTAGCTCTCATCAGTGGGTCCTCACAGTAAGAGGCCAGGGATATGCACAGGAGCAGTGGGTGCTGAGGGCCTGTGGGCGGTTACGGACACCTGTTACAGTCTACCCCCTACATTTCTCAACCCACTCGTGTTCCATATTGAATTCACTCTAGCCGGCCACTGATTCTTCAAGGTGGTGGCTCACCTCACACTCACCTGGTTTTTCTCTAAATTTGTTTTCAAAATGAAAGAAAAAAAAGATTCACAACAGGAGGGCAGGTGGGATAAGCTACAGTCCTAGACACTGCCCTAAGGCCACAACTGAGGCAATTTTGCTGGTCTAGGCTGCTTGCTCAGTGGGGTCACCCTGAATTCCCCTCTGAGAATCTGAGCCTCTGGTTACACTTTTGTCAAGCTCTTATTGCCTCTGGTTGTTGTGCCTTTAAGGAAGAGGAAGCACAAAGTTCCTAATCAGGTCACTTAGATAAGTGATACCAGTGGCCACATAGGCCTTGTATTCAGAATATCCAAAGTATACTATGCATTTAAAATGATGACTTTATTCTAAATCTGGCCCCTCTGCTGGGCCCTTTGGAGACCTTTCTGACACTACCAAGCTGGCAGCCTCCAGAATGTGCCATGTAGGAAAGAGTAATGGATCCTGAGGTCATAGGCCATCATGGCACCTCCTTGCTGTCAGGTGGGTCCCTAGGTCCGAGGTGATGTGATGTATAATCTCATGTCAACCAATCAGCCACTCTGGGAGCTCTCAGACCATGGGCCTGGCCAGGGCACTGTGGACAGGGAAGGCATGGCCATACTGGGCACACAAGTCAATCTCACTAATGACAAATTATTGCCCTGCTCCCACCCCAGGAGGGCAGGTTTCTGACACAGTCAACTTGCCACCAAGTGGCTGGCTGGTCACCAAAGGGATGGTATCATGTTGGGCCCTCACAGTTGATTTCTGAGGCTCAGATCAGACACTGCTCAGCAGTGTCTTTCTTCTTCACTCTTAGGTACCTGATCATAAACACGCAGAAACCTGGCATTAAGGAGATGTCTCTAGTGATCTTTGTTCATGGTCTCGGTGCTCTTAGCTCCTACTCTCCCTTCAAAAGACGGTTTTCCCAGATGTGCTTGAGATCCAAGCTGAACGAATTGTATTGTACTTCAAATAGGCTACAGAAAAAGATTTGGATCAAAGCAAAACTAAGGGGGGAAGAGGTAGGAGATCCTGCCCTGTAAGAACAAGCTGACATGGGTGGCAAGTATGTGAATAAGGGGGGGGGGGCAGCTGTCCCACGAACCTAATTCTATTTAGTCACTAGTCTGCTCCAAGCAATTATCTTTGAAGATGCATTTTTGCAGAAGACCAGTTAGCACCCCTGTATTTCTGTAATGATCTGAGGCCCATAAACACAAGTAAATATCTTAGCCGCACCCCCACACCATGTTCCCAATGCATGACCCAGTGCCCTGCTCAAAGTCCTGAGGAAATATGTATTTGTTGAATGAATGAATAAATGAATGAATGAACAAATGAATGGATGAAGTCTTTGATGGGTAAAGGATAATTTATAGGAATCATTTGAATAGCAGGCTTCTCTAACCTGTTTAAGGCAGGATTTGATTTGCAGGGGGTATGGTGGGTGGCTTAGCTGGTTAAAGAGTGTGACTGTTGATTTTGGCTCAGGTCATGATCTTAGGGTTGTGAGATTGAGCCCCAGTTGGGCTCTGCACTCAGTGCACTGTCTGTTTGAGATTCTCTCTCCCTCTGCCGCTCTCCCTGCTCATTTTCACTCTCTCTCTCAAATAAATAAATAAAAATATTTAGAAAGAAAGACAGTACTTCATTGGCAGAACTTTGTTTAGACACAGCATTTCAAGGCTATGCTTTCTGATAAAGGGAAGTCTGGCTATAAATGAACAATGCTTTTCACAGTGTCTGAGTCACCTCACACCCCTCCACCTCATCTGATAATGGTCCTTGGCAGATCTGCCCTTTTGCCGGGGATTCCCCTGGGCTATCACCTCTTGCCTACCCCTGTGTGTTCTACCGCATCATGCATAGCGTTGCCAGGCACCAGAATGTAAGCACTGAACGGGAGGAAATGGGGGGAATGTGAGGATAAGTCTGTGGCCCTGAAGCCTCCTGACGGTATGCATTTCTGTGGATATCATGCACATTTTACCTCATGATGGTATTTTTTATGCTGACAGGAAGATAAAGCTGGGCAATAATGGAAATGCTGACTGCTAAAGTAATGCCGAAAAGGAAATAATTTGTTTCGATGAGACATTGTCATTATGTGTGTTGGTTTAGCCCAAGCGTCTGCCTCCTCTTCCCACAAAGAAGATAACCCACAAAGGTTATCTTCTTCCAATATCTTGCGGAGGGGGGTGGGGGTTGTGTCAGAGCAAGCTTCCGCCACCTCTTCTGTGTTGCCACCTTCTATATCCACACACCCAACAACGGGACAATAGGGATGTGATGAATGGGCTTCATCACTTCAGCTTTGGCATAGCAGGAGTGTCTTTATCTTCAGCCAGATGAAAATATTTAACTAGGGCTTTCTCCCTCAAGAATCTCTCTGTTAAATAAAGCACATGCAGTAGAGATCCAATAGAAATTCAAAAGAAACTAAACAAAAGGTAAGTCAAAGATCAGTGTATTACATGCCCCCTGAAAACATGTAAGCAAAATTAAAGGTCTTGGCATCTTTAGTGAAACAGAGAAACTAGCTTTGGATGTGCAATGAGGAGTCCACCTGCACTCCAGTGCTATTTAGCTCTGTGAAGCTGTATGATCCTGTTAAGGCTTGTGGCCTTCTTGGGCCTTGGTCTCCTCCTCTGGTAAATACTGGTTTGGTGTCTGTCTGTGTGTGTGTGTGTTTATAGGAACCTTCTCTTCAAATGAAATCTCTCAAGAAAGGAAAACTAATATATATAAAGAATATTATCATGGGTCTTCTCTGGTTGAGGGAAGCAGGAGCGGAGTCAGAAGTGCCCATTCCTAGCAGCCCCTGAGGCATATCTCAGGAAACCGTAGGGTCCAATTGGAAAAACTTCCTAGCTCTGGGAATTTATGATGTGCAAACTCTCTGAAAGGGCTGCTTTCCTGATCTTACCAGTCAGAGAAGAGGGAGACTTTCCTGGCCAGAAGGACCAAGAGTTTGGGAATATCCATTCTGGCCAATTATCTAAATATCCTGTATTAATTATTATGAAAAACATAACTTTGAATCTGAATACCTATACTTTAAAGGACATCTACAGACTTGGGATTCCCAATTACAGAGAAAATTATCCTAAATAATTACCTTCATGATGGGGCTAACCAAATGGCCAGCATTTCTCTATACAAATTCTCTTTTGATAAGCCCTCAAAACTAAAAACAAAGAGAGAGAGACAGACAGAAAGAGAGCACAAGAAAGAGAAATGGCCCAGGGAGGGAAGATTTCCCTTGGGGGTATTTGAGGAGATTGCCAAATGCAGATTAGAGGCAGCACCTTGCACCTCATTAAAACACACACACACACACACACACACACACACACACACAGAAACACAAAAGCCCAGCTCTAAGGCAGAGTATCCCTCCTGCAGACTGGCATACCAATCCCTCAGCTCCCAGGAGCTGTCAGGAGCCAGGCAGCCTCCTCTGGGCAGGGATCACCTCCTGCTTGCCCCACTGTGAAGTCCAAATATTACATTCCCTCCTCCTGCCCCCCATGCCCCATGAGCATGGAACAGTATGCCAAGTACTGTCCAAATCCCAGCCACTACAACTGGGAAAACAAATGTAAGAATCTCCCGACCACCAAGGACAGTGCCAGGTATACAGCAGGTACTCCGTAAATACATGTTCAGTAAATGAAAAGATGAACGAATGAAATTCTTCATCTCGGTATCCGTTTTGGAGACCTGCAGATGAAAACCCAGTTCTGAACATCTTCAGATCCATCCAATCAAGTTATGAAAAAGGAGGGGGAAAAGTGACAACTGGTGGGATCAGGAGCTGACAGGGAAAGTGTGATCTGATTCCGCATCCCTGGTCGTTAAGTGTCCCCAGTGCCTGCTAGCTTGGGCGATGACAGCATGCCTCGGTCCTAGGTGAGTGCAGCCCTTGCGTCACCTTATCCAGATCTCCATCGCCTGCCCTGCTGCATTCCCCAGCCACCCAGCGGCCACCTCACCCCTGCAGGCTGCCCTGTGCTGCCAGCTCCCTTCCGGCATCACGCACCCTTGGGGCTGTCTTCTCTGGAGAGTCCAACCTCTTCCCTGTGCTGGCGTGTTTCAATAGCTAGCCTACGTTCCGTGTCATTGTCCCCCGACTCCTCATCCTGGCTCAGAGAGAGACAGAGGACCAGGGACCCCAGTGGAAATAGTACCAGTTCTCCAGGGCAGCATGGACTTCGTGGAGCCTGATTCTTTCCGATGGCTGTCACTGCACCTAGAGCCAGGTGGAAGTCAGGCACAAGGTGGCCTGGTTCGCTCCAGTGCAGCAGGAGCGGGGGAGGTGGACGGCCGGCTTTTGTGGGGGCAGTGGAGAGAAGCAAAGGAGGTGGTATCTTTTTTTTTTTTTTTTTTTAGATATTTTGAGATTTCTACTTTCTCCACTCATTTCAGGGACCCATATTGGTTGTGCAGGTTCCAGAAGGTCCCAGAACCTGGGCAGGGAGTGACTCATAGCTCTTCAACAACAATAACAATAAGCCAGCAGAAGTCATCGGTTCACTCTTTTTAGGTCTAGACCAAAAATGAGATGAAGCTTAATTTGATATATATATATATTTTAAATTTTACCTATTTATTTGATAGACAGAGATCACAAGTAGGCTGAGAGGCAGGCAGAGAGAGAGAGAGAGGAGGAAGCAGGCTCCCTGCTGAGCAGAGAGCCCGATGCGGGACTCGATCCCGGGACCCCGAGATCATGACCTGAGCCGAAGGCAGCGGCCTAAACCACTGAGCCACCCAGGCACCCTTAATTTGATATTTTTAAGACCCTCTAGTTCTATGTTTTATTGCATTGTCCCCCTCTTTCACCTGGGATGAGAAGAGGCAGTGCACATGGCCGGCTCCCTGTGTGATGTCTGATTTCCAAAGGTCTGCCTCTCCTGGCCTCTTCTTTGAAGGCTTAAGTTCTCTGTGGCTTCCTTGCATGATGGGCTTCTCCCAGGGCGGGTGTCCTCAGCCCACGGGCCATGTTTGTTCTCCTCTTGATTCAGGTGTCAGCCACCCAGGCAGTCCCAAACCCCCTGGTGCACTTTAGAAGAGACAGAACAGTTGGCAAACAGCAAAGCAGATTTTCAAAGACCCGGGATGCCCTTGAGAAAGTTATGATAACAGCAACTCATCTCTTATATTCCCCCCTGATGCTCTCCACAGTCTGCTCCCTAGAACCTTCTTCCTCTGCCCAGTTGTGCTTCTCTCCTCAACACCTCCCTTTGCATTCTGCCTCCTCTCTCTTGTGTCCCCTGCTCCTCAACCCTTAAGCCCATGGTAGCAAGTAATACAAATGGCAGTTTTGACGTATGGACTTCTAACTTATGAATCAGGTTGCATCATTCCCAAAGCGAGGCAGGAGAACACTTTTATATTATTATTATTTTTTTTTAAAGAAAAATGAATCCTCAAACCAGCCACTTTGCTATCCTCACTGGACCTTTAATGGGAGTCCAATGTGGTGAAGACTATCCTCCCTGTGGCTGGGGTTCTGGGAGGACACAGGACTGCCTCAATCCTGTCCTCATTAGGGCTGTCTCTGTGTCAGGAGAGTGGAGACTGCAGAACAGGTGAAAGTCCTGGACATAAAAGTATGGAACAGAGATCCCCTGAGCATCAGACTTGAGTGGGAAGGACCTCCATTCCTCTAGGCTACACCATCAGGCACTTCCTCGGTGGTGGGTACCTAGTCCTTAGCACTTTGCCCAAGAGAAGGGTTGAGGATTGATTGGGCCATGCCTCCAAGGCTCAGCTCCAGACTGGGGCCACTGTTTCCAGCTCTCTCCTAGTATGTCACTGGATGACCCCGGAGGACTGAGCATGGGGTGCAGGCTCCCCAAAACCTCCTTAGAGCTCTGCTATGCACACCCTGGGTTGTTACAACCTCAGTTGTTAGGCTTCCTCTTTCTTCCTTCTTTCTTCCTTTCTCTTTTTATTCAAGGAATGTTTTATTCAATAGATATTAAGTGAACACATAAGCACATCCCAGGCATGTGCTGGGTCCTGGAGACACAGTGGTGAGTAAAATCATTATGGTCTTCAGGCTGGTGTTATTGGGAGCAAAGGCACCCAATCCTCTTTCCAGTGTGGGCCCAGGAATGTTCCTCAGTAATCATGTGACTGGGTCATGTTCGAACAGTGTCACACATCAGCAGACCCCATTTGGGGATTCTTTCCTGACCTCATGGCCCTTCCTCTGCAGGTAATTTTTTTTTCCCCTCAAGAGAATCACCTCTTGTGATCCCTGCTCGTCTGTTTTCACACTGTTTTCCTCATGACCCTTCCCTGGTAATTGCTTCCTGCTCTTCACCGTTCTGCCTTTCTCTCTCAGTTCATTGCAGTGGGTGGCCCATTTCTGACTGACATTTCTCCACAGTCCCTTGGCTTCTGCCACATCTTCATGTCCTCAGCTTTGTATTCTCCGTGGACTGCATTCTTCACTACATCCTGATGGAATCCACGGCCTCCTCTCTTGGCAGCTGGCTGCCTTCAGCTCACCTAGCACCCTGGATATCTTCTGTCATCTCTCCTCAGTCTGCATTCAGCCAGGGGAGCTGCGTGGTGGCAGGTGTCTCTTCAAAGCTGACATCCTGCTTGTGTTACGAGCCTGCATTATTAACAAGACCTTCCTGACACTGAATGTCCAATATAAGTGTGCTGCGTGCAAGGTGGGGAGGTTGGGGGGCAGCTGCTGGGTCTGGCCCAAGTCTCACAGCTGGAAACAAGGGAGAATCTTATCTCATATTTGGCCTGGAGTTTGATGCGATGTGTAACATGAGCCTCCCGGCCTACCCTCCAGCTCCCTAGAGGCCACCTAGACCTTGCTCATTTGACGTTCTCTCGTTCTCCTCTGCCACTGCCAGGCCACTGTCACTAACAGGTGTTACTCGGTAGAGACTGTGACACATGGGCTTAGCTTGAATTCAACTTCTAGCATTTACTAGGCCGTGTGATCTTCACTGTATTATTTAACTTCTCTGTGCCTACGTCTTTTTCATCAATAAAATGCACATTAAGCAGTACCTGGTTTACTGAGTTGTTGATAAGATTACAGGAAGTGCTTTTCCCCTTGCCTGGGTCCTGGCAGCTGGTTAGTGAGAGACCCAGGACTGTACCTCAGCCTCTGGGCTCCCGTCCTTTCTCCTGTACCCCAAGCTCCCACTTACGAGTCTGCTTCATGGGGTAACACTCAAAGATGTGTTTGTTGTACATCGCAAAACAGTTGTCAAGACTTTTCTCTTGAGTTTTTTGTCTCCACGTGACATTTTGATTCATTTTGCAAAGAAATGTAAAACCAGCCAAATCCATTGGCTGTGGAAACTGGTCTATAAAATCAACCATTTAATGAATAGTTATGAATGAAACGATAATAATAATAATCAGCATTATCCATTGCCCAGAGGTCCAAATATAGAAATGATTAAAAAATCTTAGGATGTTGCAGCAACTAGGTGACCCAGTCACTTAAATGTCCTCTTGATTTCAGCTCGGGTCATGATCTCAGGGTCGTGGGATTGAGCCCCATGATGGGCTCTGCGCTCAGTCGGCTGTCTGCTTGAGTTTCTCTCCCTCCCCTCTCCTCCATGCTCTCTCTCTCTCTCAAATAAATAAATAAATCTTTTAAAAAATTAGGATATTATCATGCCTACTGATCCTAATAGCAATAGAAAATAGAACAGGAAATAATAAAGATCAATTAATTTTGTGGTATCTTTTCTTTGTTGGTGGTTGTTATTTTTCCTGATTTAGGAAAGACAAGAGCCTATATAATTGATGATTTTAGGAAATTATTTTTTAAAAAGGACTTGTGGGATCTTGTCTCTGAGGACTGGAAACTACACTAGATTTATAATTGAATTTTCTGGTAAAAGGCATTCAAACAAATTTCAGAGAAACATCTAAAAGATGATGCATATTTATCCGCACTTCTC
The DNA here is from genome assembly GCF_011764305.1 of Mustela putorius furo. Taxonomy (NCBI): domain Eukaryota; kingdom Metazoa; phylum Chordata; class Mammalia; order Carnivora; family Mustelidae; genus Mustela; species Mustela putorius. The sequence continues at coordinate 263,091 of NW_025421467.1, forward strand.
TAAATCAGGTGTCTTTGATCTTCTCCAAAATCTGTAGCTTTTGAATTTGATCTATAACTTGTACGTGTTAACTTATAGATAAGATTGGGTGAAGTTTGTGTTGACAGACAGACCTGGCAAAGGCTAGCTCCCGAAACATTACCAACAAAACCTCTTGATAAGGTAAAGCAGAATGTGACCATGGTCAGGGAGAGCACACCTCAGCAGAGCTTGGGAAGTGTCTCAGAACAGGGAAGGTGACATCAGAATTTGTGGAGAGTTTTACGTTGGTGAAAGGTAAGGTTGGTGGAAACAGCAAGGTAAGGGTTCTGAGAGAAGGGAGAACAGAATATTAGGCTAAAACTGCTGATGCTTTCCACTGAAGAGTTTGTGAATCTTTTGTTGAAATTCAGGTGAGACAGCCCTGGAAAAGTAGAGTCATAGTAACAAAGACAGGAGGAGAGCAAAGTCATGTGAGTGTAGACAGTAAGGGCCAGTTTCAGTTCTCTGTGTCCAGGCTGGGTATGGGGTAGATGGTTTTGGTTCTCACACCTCTCTTAGGTGTGAGAAGCTTCCCCAGGGCTGGGGTCCTGGGAGCTTCTTTCATCACAGGCTTCAATTTGCAGGCTCCTTTCGATTGGGTAGATTAACCCTGTTTCTCTTGGAGATGGCCTATGGCTGCCATGAACAAAATCAAGCTGTTGCCAACAAGAAAGAAAGAGAATGGGCAGCAGCTAGGCTACTGGCTGTGTTTGCCACAGTGAGGAGGGAGAGAACTTGATGGCCAGCAGAGAAGGCTGGCCTCTTTGGAGTCACCTTTACCCAGATGCCCCGTCCTGAGGTAAGATTCAGCCTTGGTACCAGCTCATCTTTCCTCTATGCTCAGGGCCCGATTCCTGGACTCTTTCCTTGGGGTCATAGTCTGCTGAATTGTAGTCTACCACTAGCGGGAATGTCCCATCAAGATTCTGACCTTTTGCTCTTGGGCCAGTCCAGCCTGGTGCTGATGGTGTTTTCCATCTCGTCTCCTACCACCTTCTTCCCCTCTCCCCAGGCTCCAGCCACACTGCACTTGTCCACTGCTAACACGTCAGTTAACGCTGAGTTCTGCCTCAGGGCCTTTGTACTTGATACGCATCTGGCCTGAAATGCCCTTGACTTTGTAGGTCTCCCACCCTTCAGGCCTCGAGCTCAGCTGTCCCCTCCTCAAAGAGGCCTTTCCTGACCTCCAATTTGGAAAGTGGACCCTGCAGAACTCTCAGGAACACTCGTTCTTCGAAATGATCTTGTTTGCTGGTTTGCTTACTAATCTGTCTCCACCTTAACAGGAACAGAAGGTTCATGAGAGTCCTATCTTGTCGGTCTTCTTCACAACTGGAGCCTCATTTCCTAGAAAAGGCCCAGGATGTAGTTACAATAAAACATGACAAATGAATAACGGCTAACTTCTTGATAATTTATATGGCATCAGGCACTGTTTTTAAGAATGTCAATGTATTAATTATCTATTTAATCTTCCTAACAAACCTGTTATCTCAATTTTACTGAGACACAAAGACGTTAAATGAGATCATAGACAGGAAGTAGCAGAAGTGGCATAAATTAAGTGTCCAAAAAATATTTATTAGACTTTTTTAAATGAACCTTTTATTTTGTTCTTGACATCCCTACCAGGGGGTATATACTCTTCGGTAACACCTAGGAGTCTCCTGACACAGAGAGTGAGGCTTCTCTGCTCCTGCCTTATTAATTTTCGAACAGCACCATGTCACATTTCCTTCTAAAGTTTTAACACGCAACTACAGTCTGAACACCACACATCTTAAGGTTATATAACAGAATTATCTGCAACGAACCCACACCACATCTTAATTTAATATGTGATACATATCACACATGTTAGACGTTCTCTGATTAGAGTATAAATGCTTATCCTCGAAATTCATCTGTGTTAGAAAATATCACCTGGGACTTTCCACTCCATTCTCAACTGAACAGCCCAGCCAAGCAAATAGCTATCTACGAACCCACTGCCCCATGATTATGTCTCCTCCTACTTCCCCTTATCAGTGTGGTTTTAAGTTAGGCATGGTCTCACCCTGCTGCTCTCCAGGCTTCTGTCTACCCACTGGAATGCTATTTTCCTTGGAAGTTCCCCTTTCCACTCTAGCAGTCCCTTGCCTGGATGTTCCTCCCTTTCGTGCCCACCTGATCCCACATGTCTACAAGAGCTTATCCACTTAGCAGGAGACATCAAATATCGATCACTTTATCCTACAAATAATCATTGATGCCCACTGCCGCTTATACAGCAGGCCTAAGTGCTAAGGAAATAGGAATCAGAAAAATGAACATGGTCTTTGCCCCCCTGAAGCTTAGTCTCATGGGAGACATAGATGTTAATCAAAGAATCACACCGATATTGTTGAGTATGCGGAAGGGCCGTTACTGGGTGCTGTGAGAGTATAGTCTGGAGGAGTAAGGCAAGGTTTCCTGGACCTTCTATCTGAGGTCTGAGGATGATTTGGAGGAAACTAGGTGGGGGGGGGGGGGAGTTGAAGTGAGGAGGAGTAAGGCCAGTGCTCTGAGGGGGTGAGTATGCTCCTTTCAAGGAAGTGATAAGAGATGGGTGAGGGAGCTCAGGAAGAAGGAGGAGAGGTCTGAGAGATGAAGTGGGCAGGAACCACACTGGGCAGGGCCTTGAGATCCATGTTCTGATTTTGAACATATCCCATGGGAAGGTCTTGGAAGCATTTGGGTAGAAGAGCCATGATCTTATTTGTGTTAACAAGTTCATCTGGGTAAAGTGTGGAGAATGGATCTGATGACCCTAGGTTTTTGTCTTGGGCTGTTTGCTGTGATAAAAATAGAAGAGGAGAGCTATTTGAGGAACAAACGGTCATAATTCAGGATAGATGTGACCGGCCTGCGATAGCTTGGAGGCGTTCGAGTAGATGCATGGAGTAGGCAGAGGAATATATATTTGGAGTTCTAAGGCAGACCTGGGTTAAAGCTATAAATATGACGTGGCCATTCAAGCCATGGGTGGGCCTGAGATTGCCGCAGAAGGCAGAGACAGTAAAGGGGGGGCAAGGACCAGTCTTAGATGGATGATGACATTTAAAGTCTGAGTAGAGGAGGATTAGTCAGGAAAGGAGTTTGAGAAGAGACAACCAGGAGGGAGGAGAGCCAGGAGACCATTGTACCCGAGAGGCTGAATTTGAACTCCTTCAAATGCGTGTTACTGGAATTCATCTTCAACTGATTTAAACAAACAAACAAACAAGGAGGAGGGAAAAGAGGAGAAGAAGGAGAACACGAACAAGAAAAACAAGAAGAACAACACGATGAAGATGATATAGAGGAATTTGTTGGCTCGTAACAATCTAAACTTAGTACAAGTCAGACATGCCCGGATTCACGTGCTCAAACAGATCCTTGAGAACCTGCCTCTTTCTCCATCTCTCATTTCTGCCTTCTGCTTAGTAAGCTTTTTTTTGCCAAGTGTGTTACTCCCTGTGGTGGCATGGCCAGGTCACTAGCAGAAGCTTCAGCTTTACATCCTACCTAAGGTAAAGAAAACATCTCTCTTCTATAAGTTCCAGCAGGAACATTGGGCATCATTATTTTGGGCATGGCTTAAGGTTATATGCTCATCTCTGAGCTGGGGTTTGCCACCAGTCCTACATACACCTCATGGATGGAAAGTTCCTCAAAATAAAAATCACAGTGCCATTGCCTGAAGAAGGCAGAGAAGAAACCAGGCAGGCAACCCCCAGAGGGCTATATGGATGCCAAAGGGATGAACAGTCCAAGAAGGAGAGTATATTCAACAGTATTAAATACTATTAAAAGATCAAGTAAGATGACAACTAAAAATGCCCATGGATTAGCCACGTGGAAGATATTGTGATCCAAGACACACCGTGGAATGTGGCAGGAATCATAATACAAATAGAAATGGCCATGTGAACTCAGGAGAGAAAAATCACTCAGAACTCAGGCAATCAAGGAAGGCTGCATGTTGGAGGCAGCATGTTGAGCTCTGAAGGATGAGTAGTATATTAAAAACCAAGGCTGCCGTGCCTGGGTGGCACAGTAAGTTGAGCATCTAACTCTTGGTTTTGGCTTAGGTCATGATCTCAGGTTTCTGGGATTGGGCCTCCCTTTGCACTCGGCATGTAGTCTGCTTGGGATTCTCTTTCCCTCTCTCTCTCTCTCTCTGCCTCTCCTGCTTGTGCTCTTTCACTGTCTCTCCCTTTCTCTAAAAATAAATGAACAAATCCTTAGTTTAAAAAAACAAAAAACAAACTAGGCCAAAAAAGTGGAGGAAGAAGGAGTACCCCAACTAAATGCAACACGGAGCACAAGCATGGGGGTGATGACATTTGTGCTGTGTTTACCATAGAGTTCAACAGTTCATATTTGGTCTGAGGGATAGGGGCCAAGAGTGGATGCTAGGGATCAGGTGTGAATGTGGGGCCAGCCCGCTACTTTCCATTAGTGTCCAGGCCTAGAAGAGCTGTGCCTGACTCCTGGGTTGGCAGTGGAAAGAGGACCTTGTCTAGAGGGCAGGGAGGAAGTGACCCATGTATGAGAGTGGGACCCAGTCTGGTGCCAACCAGAGTCTTACTGGAGACTCGAGCTGCCCATTGCAGTCCGTGGGGTGTCCGTCTTTAATAGGGGGCCCATGATGCACCAGAGATCCTGCTTTCACAGTCACCTTGCCAAGACCCTGCAGAGAGCCTCTCCTCTGAGACTTCCCCCTCTTCACTCAACTCTGAGGGGCTCCTTGGCCTGCTACTTAGTCTCTGATTTAGCCTCTTTATGGAACTTGGAACGACTTTGCTGGAGCCCCCTAGAGTGTGAGCATCCCCTTGTTCATCCACTTAAGGTCAGACATATTATCACCATGAGGGTGATGGAATCTCTCTGGTCCTGCCAACCTCACTTGGCAGTGCATCACAGAAGGCCCCTTCTGTTACTTCGCCAGCCTCAGAAGAGGGATGCCTTGCCCCAGGGAAGGGACACAAATCCTGCTTGTATTTCAAAAGGGAGACCATTCTCATAGCCCTGCTTTCCAGAAATATGTGGAGCTCTCCTGAGTGAAAACCCATTGACCTCACACAGCACACAAGGATATAATGTGCAGGCAGGGTAATGGGATGGTGACATGTGGTTTGTGTCCAGGACCTTGGGTGCCAGAAGGATGACAAGGCCATAATATTCCTTCCCCAGCTCCTGGGAGACAGACTGGGGAGGGTGTCCTTGATGGGTTTCTGAATCGCTACCACAGAAACAAACAAGTGCATCCTTAGGCAAACCGTGGTAATTAGAAGGGAAACATAATGATAGTGAAGTTACCTTTCTCCATTCATTCCACAAGCATTTTTCTGAGTGTTTATTTTTGGCACGGAGCTATTTTAGGGGTGGGGGAGAGCATGTGGGGAAAAGGAAAGGGAATTGGTCCAAGGTGGCAGCTTGAGAAGAGGCGATGGATCGTGGGGGATGGGCAGTATTAGTGTTTGGTCTGTGGAAGATGAAACGCAGCTCTGCTCTGTGGGCGGTTCTTTGATCTTCCAGTAACTGCTAGAGTAGCAATTAGCATCCTTAATGCTGAGGGGAGTCTCTGAGAAAGCCTTTAGCCTGCTGATGTAGGTTGGTAAATCCGGAAGTGTGGGTGCCTTTGCCTGTGTGTGTGTGTGTGTGTGTGTGTGTGTGTGTGTGTGAGAGAGAGAGAGAGAGAGAAATGTTTTTTAAATTAGATGTTTGATGGTTCTAATTGATCGAATTTTTACTTTTAAATGACAAAACATTTTAAACAATCATAAACGTATCCACCACTCAACTGTCAGTATTTTGCTATATTTGCTTCATATATATTTTTTAAATGTAAAAAGGTTACAGATAAAGTTGAAATTACTTTTTCTTCCTCCCCAGAGGCAACCATTCTCTTAAAATTGTTCCTTGTCCATGCTTTCATATGTACGGCATATGCATGGATTCACAAACAACACACCATATAGTGCTGTCTGGGGTATTTAAAATGTTTACATAAACAGTATTTTGCTGTTTTCACTCAACATTGTGTTTCTAAGATTTACCTATTTTGATGCTCATAGAACAAGTTTATTCATTTTTGAAAACACATTATAGTCTTCTATCTAGGAATGTATCATAATTATGTTTCCATTCCCCAAATGATGGACATTTAGGTAGCTTCCACTTTTTTCTTCTATGACAACAGTGTGACTAAAAATATTAGTGTTATATCTTCTTGTGCACTTGAGTGATAGTATTTCTTTTTTTTTTTTAAGATATTATTTATTTATTTGACAGAAAGAGATCACAAATAGGCAGAGAGGCAGGCAGCGGGCTGGGGGGGCAGGAGAAGCAGGCTCCCCAGTGAGCAGAGAGCCCAATGTGGGGCTTGATCCCAGGACCCTGGGATCATGACCTGAGCTGAAGGCAGAGGCTTTAAGCCACTGAGCCACCCAGGTGCCCCGAGTGATAGTATTTCTATTCTATGTTTGGTATACAAGGCTTCAACTTTCCTGCCATTACCAAATGGCTCTCCAAAATGATTACATACCTATCAGAACTGTGTGAGAGTTCTCATTGCCTTACAACCTTGTCAATACCCAGTAATATATAATTAACAATTTGCGTCTGTCCTTTTTTTTTTTAAGATTTTATTTATTTATTTGACACAGAGAGATCACAAGTAGACAGAGAGGCAGGCAGAGAGAGAGGAGGAAGTAGGCTCCCCCCTGAGCAGAGAGCCCAATGCGGGACTCGATCCCAGGACCCTGAGATCATGACCCGAGCTGAAGGCAGCGGCTCAACGCACTGAGCCACCCAGGTGTCCCTTTTCTCTGTCTTAATTTGCATTTCTCTGATTACTATTGAAGGTGAAAATGTCTCTTTTTATGTTTTGACCATTCAGGTTTTCTTCTTCTGTGAATTTTTAAAAATTTTTCTCTTTTGAGTTTTCTTTGTTCTTTTTATTTGTAAGAGATCTTCAGGTAGTCTGGGCAGTGATACTTTGTTGATCATATGGATATTTTAGGATTACTTAGCAAGAGCAGGGATGGTGCCTTCTCTGTGTTAGACACAAATTAATTATTTCTTTGGTAGAACAGTGAGATATAAATTAACACAAGGGACAAAAGTTAACCCAAAGGCTTTCAAACAAATCTTTGTTTGTTTTGTTTTCTAACCAAGATAAGATTAGATCATAATAGCTATTAGCAACCCTCTTTTCTCAGCTTCTGCTGCTAAAGTTTCTTTTGTATTTCAAAAGTCTGTATGATTAAGAGCCACTTCTTCCCCAACCAGTCTTAAAAGAGATGGACAAAGGGGCACCTGAGTGCATCTGACTCTTGATTTCAGCTCAGGTCACAGTCTCAGGATCCTGAGATTGAGCCCTACATTGGGCTCCGCAGTCAGTTGGGGAGTCTGCTTGAGACTCTTCCTTTTCCTCTCCTTCTGCTCTCCCTACCCCTGCTCCCACGTACCCTCTTTCTCTCAAAAAAAAAAAAAAAAAAAAAAAAGAGAGAGAGAGAGAGATGGACTAAAAGGTTGTTGTTCTGTAGACATAAACTTGCAACTGTTCCATAGTTAAGGAAGGTGTCCAGATACACTCTTAATAAGTTAGAATGTTTGGCAGAGATGAAATCCAATTGTCACTGTTCTATCATTATTAGGGGCACTGAGAAATTGGCTTTTCTTGACAGAAGCATTATAAAGAAGCAAGTATACACCGCATTTCTTTTCTTTTCTTTTTTTTTTTTTTAAGATTTTATTTATTTGACAGAGAGAGAGAAATCGCAAGTAGATAGAGAGGCAGGCGGGGGGGCGGTTTGGAAGCAGGCTCCCTGCGGAACAGAGAGCCCTACTCGGGGCTCCATCCCAGGACCCTGGGAACATGACCTGAGCCGAAGGCAGAGGCTTTAACCCACTGAGCCACCCAGGCACCCCTACACCGCATTTCTTTAAGAATAAATAATAATAAATAATAACAATAAAGAGTGAGATATGAGAATGACATGTCCCTGATCTTCCTCTACTTACATTTTATATTAATTATCTCCTTGGATGAAATAGCAAGTGCTTTGTGTGCAGTGCTTCTAGAAATGCTGGTGTACCAGTGTTTTATGTCCTTCCAGAAGAAGGAAAAATTATAAGATGGCGAATGTCTGACAGCCTTGGTATGCAAGGCAGGATTTTCCAAGGATTTTCGGATAACGATTTGCAAATATTTTCTCCAACTTACTGTCTCTTGTTTGGGGGTGTTCTTTCTTGAACAGAAATAGATGATTTCATTCTTTGTGCCTTTCTACGTGTCTCTCCCTCAGTCCTCCTGAGGCAGTTATTTCCATCATACTCCTTTCAGGACCCTGACTAGTCAGCTTAGCCATCTGCCACTGCCAATGAGTCCATAAATACTTTCATCTTAGGCCACTTCTCCTCCCATAAAAAGTGGACAATGAAGTGCATTATCTGAATCTGTTCATCAGAGAGATTTCCCCTCATCACTGTCCCTCCAAGATACCCTGGGTTGAGCTGTAGTTCTATTTTCTATTTTCAGCTTGTACCAACAACCCAGACCAATCCACCATGGGCCAAGTTCAGGTGTCCCTTCTCCATAAACTGCTCATAGGGGACCCCTTCCCCAAAGGACACCATGAAGTAGAATTGTGACAGAGGAAAGTGTCACAGGGGCCTGGGCCACTGTCTGTGTAGCATACTTGTGACTTCTGGACCCTCTTGAACCTGATCCCAGATATATCATTTCCCTGTTAAAATTTTAGGGCTTATTATGTCTGATATTACTCAGCTTCCAGCTGTATAGTCAGACACCAGTTTCCACACAGTCCAGTAGCATGGCAGGAGCTACTTTCCAAATGGTCTAGGATCCTCTGCTGTAGAATGATTCTCTGCCATGGGCTATGTGGCCTTGCTCCAGAGTGTCTCCCGTTAGCACTTGCCAAAGGCGCCACACCCTGTCTTTCTCTTCCACAGACACCTCTGAGCAACGAATGATCTTCTTGGCCACGTGCAAGCCTGATGCTCCCACAGCTGGAGCATCTATGTTTCTGTGTTTTCAGAGGGTTCAGAAGAACTTAGAGATTCATGGTTTCCAGCAGGACCTACCCAGATATCTCATCCCGTCTCTCAGGATCCCTTTCCCTCCCCATCAGAACCCTGATGGTGGTAGAGGAGACTTGGTTAGGCTGAGAGTTCAGCCTTCTCTAAAGTTCTGCAACTCTTAAATCCTGTGCCCTTTTTTCGGATGCATTTGCCCTCTGGCTGAGGGGATAAGAGTCTCTGTTAGGGAGACCTCTAACCGTCACATTTTGCCCTAGGTTGTTGATTAATAAATCTGAGCCTGTCTTTTCTCTCCCCAGTGAATCAATTGTACTTTGCCACAGTCCTTATCATTGCATCCTGCATAGTCCTCAGATGTCTGGACATTGTCCCAGCTGGAGGCTTCCCCTTCTAGCCATATCTGTCCCCTCATGGTTCATCACAGGTGAATGCTGTTTGCTTTCTATATCACCCACAGACTTATTTAAATATTTTAATCATATTTATTATATAGGCATTTCCACATTGTTTTGTTACCTTAGGTTCCTGGTTCTGCATGGCCTGGCTCTTCCTTATGGCACTTTGTTTCCTTCCAGGGGTGTAATATTTTACTGTGGACAAGCCACTCTCTGGTTCTTTTCTATGGAAGCCTCATCTGAGCTGAACAGTCTTCACATCAGGATTCTTGTCTGTCCTGGACCAGGTGTTTTTTTGTTGTTGTTTTGTTTTTTAAAGATTATTTATTTATTTGACAGACAGAAATCACAAGTAGGCAGAGAGGCAGGCAGAGAGAGAGGAGGAAGCAGGCTCCCTGCTAAGCAGAGAGCCCAATGCGGGACTCGATCCCATGTCCCTGAGATCATGACCTGAGCCGAAGGCAGAAGCTTAACGCACTGAACCACGCAGATGCACCATGTCCTGGACCAGTTTTTGCCAATTCCTATACCATGCTGTTATTGCAAATTCAGGTAATGAAGCCAATGCCTCAGATTTCTGGCTGTTCATGGGTGATCCTCTTCAGATGTGCGGGGTGGGGGGAGGCTGACCAGGGTCCTACTGCTCATGTGACTTGTAGAAAAGTGCTGCTCTGTTCCCCCATCTTGGCTCTTGGTGGTCTGAGGATTGACTCTTATGTTCCTATAAAGATACTAAAACATGGGGCGCCTGGGTGGCTCAGTGGGTTAAAGCCTCTGCCTTCAGCTCAGGTCATGATCCCAGGGTCCTGGGATCGAGCCCTACATCAGGCTCTCCCCTCTGCAGGGAGCCTGCTTCCTCCCCTCTCTCTCTCTGCCTACCTGTGATCTCTGTCGGTCAAATAAATAAATAAATACAATCTATAAAAAAAAATATACTAAAACATTAGCCTTGAGCTTTAAGCCCATGCTTGGGTCTGCTGGCTACATCGTCTGCTACACATCAGCTCTTGCCACTGTAGTTCTGGGTGAGTTCTTCCTGTTTAGGTCCTGGAAATCGTCTTTCTTCAGTTTGAACTCATCTATGCATTAAATAAATCATTTTTGCTAGAGTTCATCCAGCACTTGTAGGGGTTCTTCATAGGAAGGTGGCCTGAACTTGTCAGCTAAATCTACTGTATTTACTGGAAATTACACCAATTTTTCTCAGAAACGTGCTGGTTGGTCCACTGCAGTCTTAGAGGGCTTTATGGATAAATTCTATGGATAACTTCAGACATTATAACCACAAATTCTCCAAGCTTAGAATGCAGTTTCCATTACTTTCCATTCAGTTTGTGAATGTTAGATTTTTCTTTATGGTGTAAGGAACACTGTTTCTAAGGGAAACCATTGATGTTTATATATTCCTTACTCCTAAAGGTCATAGAATCATTAATGTGGCAACATCATTTTGCTAGAGGGACTGTTCAAGTTTCAGCAGTATGTGGAGCTGTTTCCTGGGGATGAGGGAAACTTCAAAATGATAAAACACAGGACAAGGATATATAAATAGTGGAAATTTCCAGATAACCTTGATAATTGGAGACAAGAGGAAAATAGGTGCATTTCACTTTGATTTCAGAGCTATGACTTCTGATTGTATTTGAATACTGCACTTAGATCTGCCTTCAGGCACAAGAAACTAGGGAAGCTGACCCCTATGTCACAGATCACATGGGTTTGGTTGTCCTTATAGCATGACAAAAGTTGTGTGTATGTGTGTGTGTGTGTGTGTAAAGATCTATATTTATTTATTTTCCATCAGTGATATTCCCAGTGCATAAGGCAAGTGAAGGCACATTTTCATTCATCTGCTGGCAGGCATGTCTACAATTGCCATCCTTTCCATCCTGCTTCCCGAACACAACATAATTATAGGGCCGTACGGGAAGGGCCAGACCACAATATGCCTAGAGGGGTCCAGAGAGACTGGGGAAGTAGATGATGCTTAGAAACAAGAAGGAAAAAACTGTCATGTAAAGACATGCTGGGAGCAGAGCTGTGGCCAAAATGATCACATGTGAGACAGCAGCTGAGGCAAGCATCCAAGAGAATTGTATTTGATATTCATTTTTAAATATCAGATGTGTAGTTTTAGGGTTGAGATGCTAAAAATAGACACCACTCCATATAACCCACTCCCTCTAATTTCTTATAATTAATTCTCAAACAGCTTGTATTTCCCTACCGACATGCAAGAGTACATTAAGGACAGTACTAATGTCCCAGAATTGAAACAAACCAGAAAGTTAGAGTCATATACTTACATGAGTAATACACTAGTATCTCTTCCATATATGTCAAAGAATATTTGTTGTTTCTTGCATTCAAAAAGTGTGTAAATACAATATTCCAGTTGTCTCTATCATGGCACATTATTGACTGTAAGTAAAATAGAGTGACCATTTATTTGAAGGCTGCATTTTTCTTATTTATTTCTATATATAACATATAACTCATGATTGTGTGTGTTTAATATTTTGGCAGAGAGTCTTCATATAAAGCAGAGCAATAAAAAAAAAAAAAAACCACACAGCACATTTTCTTTATATTTTTTTCTTTCCGTACTCTCTTTACTCCACTTTCTTTTTGTCAAACTCAGTTGGTTTCGGTGGTTTCATCTGATTTCTCAAATTATTCTCCCTATGTAAGTTCCCTTGTGTATTTCTATTTACCTTTTTCCTAAATTGTTCGTTTTCCTGTGTCTTCATCTTTTCTTCTTCCTTTTGGACAATTTACCTACATTGTTCCCTCTCAGTTAGCATTGTCTTCCCATCCAGGACTGATTTAAATAGTTCCCTTTTCCAAATCATGATCCAGGGCATGCTGGACAGTAGAATGAAAGCAACTAGTATGATTTTCTACCAGGAGCATTGCCTTTTGTCTATGAACTCGGCTACCAAAAACCTCAAGTCCCTCATGTCTTCTAGTGACCTGACAGCCTACAGGACATGCCACAATCTCCAAAGCATCCCAGAAAAGCTTTGGCCCATTGGGTCACCATCCTTACGACTCAGGAACACTTCTCAAGTGTAGGTCATAGGGCTGCTAAAGATTCCCATCAAAATCTGTAGGCTTTTTCTTTCTTTAATTGACAAGCTGATTCGAAAATCCATATGGAAAGACCAGGGAACTAGAGAGTTGCTAAAAAAATTTTTAAAAAAAGAACAGAGTATCCATACTTCCTTATTTCCAAACTTGGTATAAAGCTGTAGTCATTAAGAGAGTGTCAAACTGTTGGAAGGGTAGATAGATAGATAATGGAACAGTACAGGGAGACCAGAAATAGAGACACATGTACATGGTCAATTGATTTTCTTTTCTTTTCTTTTCTTTTTTTTTTACAAAGGTGCAAAGGAAATTTGAGGGAGAAAGGATAGACTTTTCAATAAATGCTGCTGATACAATTGAACAAAATATGCAAAAGCAAAAAACAAAAACAAAAGCCATGCCCCGTAACACACACCTTATGCAAAAATCAACTAAAAATGGGTCATAGATGTAAATTTCATACCTAAAAAGTACAGGCCTAGAATGCAAAGAAAAAAATCTTTGTGACCTTAGGTTTGGCAACTGTTTTTTGATATGACACCAAAAGCATGATTTGTGAAAGAAAATATTGGTAAGTGGATTTTGCTAAAATTGAAAACTTCTTCTCTATGAAAAACGCTGTTAACAGAGAATAAAAAGATAAACCACATACCGGAGAAATTATTTGCAAAACACATATCTTTCAAAGGACTTGTTTCCAGAATATAGTTTAAAAAAAATATATCAGGGGGCGCCTGGCTGGCTCAGTCAGCTGAGCGTTTGCCTTTGGCCCAGGTCATGATCTCTGGGTCCTGGCATGGAGTTCTGCATCGGGCTCCCTGCTCAGCGGGGAGTCTGCGTCTTTCTCTTCCCACCCCTGACTTGAGTACGCTTTCTCTCTTTCTCTCAAATAAATAAATAAAATCTTTTATTTTTTTAAAATAAATAAAATCTTTTAAATTAAAAGTTTTGTAGCTTGATAATAAGAAAGCAATCAACCAAACAAGTGATAGGTTAAGGATTCAACCAGATACCTCACCAAGACAAAAAAAAAAAAAGAGCTCTCGTAAAGATGCTCAATGTCATTACATATTAGAGAAATGCAAATTAAACCACAATGTGATACCACTACAAGCATATGTATTAAAATGAGCAAAATTTTTTTTTTTTTTTTTGTGACATCACTAATAGCTGGAGAGACTGCTGAGCCCCAGAATTCTCATTCAGGACTGGTGGGATTACAGGCTTGTAAACCACTTTGGAAAATAGTTTGGCAGATTCTTATAAATTTTAAAATGTACTTAACATAAACCAAGAAGTCCTACTCTTATATATGGACCAAAGAAATGAAAATTTATTTTTATATCAAAACCCATACATGAATATTTATAGAGACTTATTCATTATTGCCAAAACCTAGCAACAAACCAAATGTCCTTCAGCTGTTGAATGGGTAAGCAAACTGTGGTACATCCATACAGTGGAATACTATTCAACAATAAAGCAGAATAGTCTATTAATATATGTGACAACATAGATACACCTTACATGGGTTGTGTTTGGTGAAAGAAACCAGGCAAGAGCTGCATACTGTGTGGTTCCATTTATATGACACACTGGAAAGGCAAACAATAGTGACAGGAAATAGATCAGGTTTCCAGGGGCTATGGGTGGAAGAGTTAGATGGGGGACAATGCGGGGGTGGTAGAACCATTCTGTGTCTTGATTTTGGTAGTGGTTCTTTGGTTGTATGCATTTATACAAACTCAGAACTATATACCTAAGAGAGTGAATTTTACTAAATGTAAATTACATCTTAAACTTAAAAAAAAAATTTAGATGGCACAATAGAAGAAATAAGCCATAAAAAAACAAGCAAAAAATAGGGTGCCTGGGTGGCTCAGTGGGTTAAGCCTCTGCCTTCGGCTCAGGTCATGATCTCAGGGTCCTGGGATCGAGTCCCGCATCGGGCTCTCTGCTCAGCAGGGAGCCTGCTTCCTCCTCTCTCTCTGCCTGCCTCTCTGCCTATAATCTCTGTCAAATAAATAAATAAATAAATCTTTAAAAAAAAAAAAAACAAGCAAAAAATAAAAAATTATACTTTCAGTGCTGTGTGGTGAGTTCATGAAGGGACATAATATTATCATCTGGTTTTGCAACAAAGTTTCCACAATGAAAAGTAAAAATAATAGCCTCAGCAGAGCAGACTTTGTGAGCTCCCATTCTCCTTCTGGGCTTCCTCTCCCAGAAAAACTGCTCGAAAGATTAGACTTCAGACACAATTTTCACTTCCTCACTGTCCATTCAGTCCCAACTTCTGTCCCCACTAATCCGTGGACTCATGTTAAGGTTCTTGGCAAGGTCACCCACAACCTCCTGGCCTTCACATAGTCAAACAGGAGATCATTTTCTTTTCTCACTTATGCCATATTTTAGCAGCTTATGTTAGTTTCTTTTCTCGGTTTCTGTGACATCCTTATAGTCTTGGTGTTCCTCCTCTCTATTCACACCTTCTTAGTTTCGTTTGCTGCCTCTTCTTTGTAAAACCCCTAAGCTGTGTCACGTCTGAGTGTTCTGTCTTCAGGCTAAAATATATTTACTCTCTGTCCCTAGGTATTTTCACTGGGCCCTCTGACTTTAAATGCCATCTGTGTGCCCATGATTTCCAATCTGCACTTGTACCCTAACCTTGCCCAAAAACTTCAAAGTCACGAATCTAACATCCTACCTGACATCTTCATTAGGAATTCTACCAGGCAGCTCAAAATTAAAATGCCCATAAAATTAGAATGGTCCTATCCCGGAGTGCTTGGGTGGCTCAGCTGGTTGAGCATCTGCCTTTGGCTCAGGTCATGATCTCAGGGTCCTCAGATCAAGCCCCACACAGGGCACCCTGCTCAGTGAGGAGTTTGCTTCTCCCTCTGCCTGTCCCGTGGATCCCAACCCCACCTCATGCTTGTGCACGTGTGTTCTCTCTCTGTCAAAAAAATAAAATCTTAAAAAAAAAGAATGGTCCCATCCTCATACCTGACCCTAGTCCACATATCCCAATAAACATCTCATGTCTCCAGTTACTTGAGCTAAAAACTGAAAAACCATCCTCGACCTCTTCCATTGCTGTCTTCTCCTATCCTACCCATTATTGCCCATTTCTTTCCAAGACATATACTCAGTACTTTCCATTTTTGTTTCTACTGCTACAATCCTAATTCAAGTTGTCATATGCTTTTGCCTATTTGTTTCTTCTTCCTATTTCTTACCCTCCTCCAATATCTTTGATAAATACTTGTGTCTAATTTAAGTTCTAAAATTCACTTATAGTTTAATGAATGGTATCTGTAATAAATAAAACATTAAATTTAAATTTCTAGGAAACTACAACAGTCTCTCTATTCTTTCATTACTTAAAGATAGAGTCTGGATTTTTTAAGCACTACTGAAGAAAATTAAGGAATTTCATAAAAGGGAAGATGGGGAAAATATGGACATTGCCTTTTAAATTCAAGGTCATGCCTGCATACCTAAATTTGAAGATGGAGTTTAGTTACCAGGTCACTGGCAAGAAAATACAGATTATTTGTTCAGGGAAATGTAATACTTAAAAACTAATAATATTTGAGCTGGTTGGTACAGATTAAATCTTTAAAATAACCTTATTATTTTGCTCTGTCAACTGTCTTTAGAGACCTAGGGATAATCCAAGGAGAGAGAACCCTGGTTCCTTTCAGAATTTTTTTGATTTCATTAGGACTAATTTATTAGGAAATCACTGGGAACCCAGTCTGGAAATTAGTACATGGACAAAGCAGCAAAAATTAATTCATTGAAAATTAGTGACTTCTAGTTTTATGTCCACTGATCATGTGTCTATGTTCTTTTGTTGGTCCAGATACAAACTGAAAAAAAAATCTTTTATTTTACTTCTGACTTAATAGATCAAACTCTCTTAGTTTTTCTCTTAAGAATCATTTACCAAACTGTTAGAATCTTGTCATCTTTCCCCAAATTTACAAGCATCTCCTTAAATCAAGCGTTGTAATTAGATATTACTGAAGAAAATAATGGCGGGAAGTTGGGGACAGAAGAATTAGGATAATGGTAGTAAATATTAGTAATAA
The DNA here is from genome assembly GCF_011764305.1 of Mustela putorius furo. NCBI lineage: Eukaryota > Metazoa > Chordata > Mammalia > Carnivora > Mustelidae > Mustela > Mustela putorius. The sequence continues at coordinate 279,763 of NW_025421467.1, forward strand.
AATTGGGAAAATTTATAGCTATTCCCCTGGTGTTGGCTAAGACAGTAGTTCAGGGCAAGCAATGCATGTGTGTCAGAATCTGACGCACCCCAGGCCTATTTGACTTCCCATAATTGTCACATAAGCCATGGGCAATTTCCTCCATTGTCTTGTGTTCTTTGTATATGCTTCTTTTAAAAGGGTTTAAAAAGTGGAATTTTTATTTTAGTCAACGTGTTTTTCATTTATAAAGTTATCCAAGATGTTCACGATTCATTCTTAAGATAGTCATTTCTGTATTTTACGTGGGTATCATTTCTTCCTACCTATGTTTGCGAATCTTCATCTGTCATCATTGCATTTAATTCTGTTGGTAGTTAGTGATTTGAACTAATTAAGAATTCTTTAAGTGTGGGTTCTTGTGAACACACTACTTTCTTTCTTTTTTCTTTTTTTGATAAATATCCAAATAGCAAGCAAACATGCTTTTTGACTTTACACATTTTCCAAACTTCTTGTAAAATGGACTCTTTAAAGGACTATCGGGGGTGAGAGGGGGTGCCTGGGTGGCTCAGTCGGTTAAGTGTCCGACTCTTGATTTCCACTCAGGTCATGATCTCAGGATCATGGGATTGAACTCCACAATGTCAGGCTCTGCACTCAGTGGGGAGTATACATAAGATTCTCTTTCTCCCTCTCCTTTTGCTTCTTCACCCACCAGTGCTCTTTCTCTCTCCCTCTCCCTTAAGTAAATAAATCTTTAAAAACAATTAGGACTATTATCCCCAAAGCTTTTTATTGCCTATTGAATGAACAATAAATCCTCTGAAAATTTAGAACATAAAAGTAGGCAGAAGAGGGAGTTTCTATGATGCCTTCAAGGCTATGACTCATTTGTTGTATCTTCCTATACTTCTCAATATCCTTCATGGTTTGGTTAATACTAGCTTTGTTCTGTGTTTTATTTTGTTTTAACGAAGTAATACATGTGTGTAGTTTAAAAAGTCAAGTAAGACTGAGAGGTGATAAAATATTAACCCCAGACCCTATACAGACTCATCTCACTCTACCGAGTTTCTTTTGATATTTACTGATGTATTTCCCTTAACCAATACATATATATATATTGTTATCTTGATACTTTTAATTATCTTTTGATTTACTATGTAGATTACACTTTTGGCTTTCATACAGGCCCTTTACCCCCTACGTTTGAATTACAAATGTTAGTTAAATCCATCATGTTTCCATTTTATGACTATGCAACCATTGTTCAGAAAGTTACAGTCTTTTATTTAGAGTTAATAGTTCCTCAGTTTTCCATTTGCTTCATTTTCTATGAACTTTATGGATTAGTTTCCCCAAAGCTTCCTGTGGCTTCCATATGATTAAACCATGTTTATTTCCATTCTTCACTTGAAAATTGTTAATACTTCCCTCCATCTCTCCACTCCAACTGAACCAGTTGCTCTCTAGACTTACTACCTACCTGCTATTCTATTCATGGACAGCTTGAGAGGAGTAATAGTGTTTTCCAAGAAAACAGAACCAATAGAATGTGTGTGTGTGTGTGTGTGTGTGTGTGTGTCTGAGAGAGAGAGAGAGACAGAGGCAAAAAAGAGAGAGAGAGAGAGAGAGAGATTTTAAAGAATTGGCTTATGCAACTGGGGACTGGCAAGTCAAAACTCTACAGAGCAGGCCAGCAGGCTGGAGACCCAAGGAGAGGTTGATGCTGAAATCTGAGTCTGAAAGTAGTCTGAATGCAGAATCCTCTTTTCTGTAGGGAACTTGGGCTGTTTTCTCTTAAGCCCTTCAACTGACTGATTGAGGCCTACCCACATTATGGAGAGTAATCTGCTTTACTCCAAGTCTGAATACCACTGTATCTCATCCCCACCCCCAAATCTTTGAAACTCTATCTACTCTGCTGTGTGACCACATATCTGGGTACTGTGGCTCAGTCGAGTAGACACATAAAATTTGCCACCACAAGAGGTAACTGGGAGCATGAGAACTTGTTACTCAAATTTGAAAGGTTGTTTTTCTGTGTGGAAAGCCTTGTCCTTTCCAGTATTCTACCTCTCAAATTCTGGCCATTTTAGCAGCCTCAAATGTCCATTTTTATTTTATTTTCCCAAGAGACCACCATCATTTGCTACCTGAGCTTTATATCTGTGGGCCAGTTTGATACTGTGTTTAGGGAGAAAAACACGGTGAATGAATGTCAGATGTACCTTTGTGGGTGCGTCTGCGTTGGATGCTGTCCAGTGCTTAAAAAGAGTTGGTGTATGTATTTGTTTGGAGTTCAGAGCTGTTTGTGGTAGGAAGATAAGCACAATACCAGCCACTCTTCCATCACCAGAATGGAAGCCTGCTTGGGCTTCTTAACAAGGCCTCCAACTGCTATGCTGTTCCCATTCTTGCCCCGATAATCTCTTCTCCACCCAGCACCAAGTGGTCTTATGAAAAATAAAGTTAGGGGCACGTGGGTGGCTCAGTTGGTTAAGTGTCTGCCTTTGACTTGGGTCATGGTCCTGGGGTCCTGGGACCAAGCCCTGCGTGGGACTCCCTGCTGAGCAGGGAACCTTCTTCTCTCTCTTCCTCTGCTGCTTCCCCTGCTTCTGCTCTCTCTCTCTCAAGTAAATAAATACAATTTTTTAAAAAGAGAGAGAAAGAAAATTAAAGTCCCATCATAATACCCCTTGTCAAAACTCTTCAATAACTTCTCATCACAATTGGAATGAAAACACAGCTCCTGACTCTAACCTGCAGATTCCATCGGGACCTATCCGTCCAGTCCTGGATATCCAGGCTGCCTTTCTCTCCAGGCTTATCTCTGCCCCTCCCCTTCTCCTTTCCACTCTTCACCACACCACCTTTTCTCTGTTCCCCCAACACGCCAAACTGCTTCCTGCCTAAGATTTGGCATCGTTTCATAGCTCTCCTCATACACTTTTTTCCTCAGTGTCTCATGGTGGACTTTTGTCATTCAAATCTCAGCTTGAACATCACCTGCTCAGAAAGTTTGTCTCTGACCAGGCAATTTAACACAGCCCCCAAGACATGTTCTGGCACACATCCCTGTCTTAGTCTCCTCATAGGACTCTACTGGCAGTTTTCAGAAACTTTTCTTGTTCATTTTCCTACCAGTTTTCAATGTCGCTCCTTCATGAGAGTAGGAAACTTGCCTGAGCTCCTCATTGCTATATCCTCAGCACTTAGGACAGTGCCCAGCACACCATCCATTCTCAATCAAATTTAAATTTATTGAATGGAGGAGTAAAACGAAACACATCCAGGGCTGGGGGTACCTGTTGTAACAAGCATGCCAACGAACAGGAATTTTTTTTTTGGCTCCCACTTGTGTGGCTCCAAATTTGGAAAGAAACTCTACGAGAAGTACTGCCTTCTTTGGTTTGGCATTAAGTGCACATTTTTTGGTGTGTGTTTGTCGTGCGTCACGGCATTTTCAGCAGCATTTTCAGCCTGCAGAGTCAAACAGGAAGGGTTATTAATCTCGTTTTGCCACACTCTAGCTCTACAACCTGGGAAAATTAATTGATCTAAGTCTCAGTTTCTTGATCTGTGAAAAAGGGTGATAATCATCTTTATCTCATGAGAGTTTTGTGGAGGTCAACTTAAATAATTCATCTAAATTATTTAGGATTGTATTTTGGCACTGTATTTTGAATGTTCAAAATATACTTAGTGTTATTATTAAGTATTATTAGCTTATGTGATGGTGCTAACTCTTTCACAGGATTAATAGAAATCATACAGGGGTGAGGATTGTATTGGTGGTATTAGGCACTGAACCTAAAAATTACCTTTTTCAAGAATGTCCTGGTAAACTACTCCCTCCCTTTACTTCTCGGCTTCATGCACTCAGTACATATATATTGTACTTGGTCCTTCTTTTATTTTTTCTTTTCCTTGAACATCATCACTGCTGCTGCAAGTTCCTTCTTTCTTTTTAAGAATATAGAGATGTTTAATTTAATAACATGTTCCAATCCATCCCAGTCCCCTTTCCACTAGCAACCATTCTTAAGTATTTAATGTGTATTACTTAGCTTTAAGTGTTCTTATAAAATGTGTACTAGTGTCTTGTGTGAATGTACTTCTAATTTCCATAAATGCCATTATCTTACTCTCTATCATTCTGTTTCTCACTTTTTTTTCACCAAGGACTGGTTTTTGCTATGCACATATCTCCCGTGTGCTGCTTAAGGATGCACAGTGCTCCGTGGCGGGCATTTATCTCATTTTATATATTCAGTTCCCCACTGATTTTCAGATTACCTTCCACTCCTCACCACCACCAACTGCAAAGAAATGTATCCTGTGCATTCAGTTCATAAGGTGTGTTGAAGTTTTCTTTAAGACATATTTCAAGGTGTGGAATTGTTGAATCAGAGCATGAAATGCTAGGTGTGCAGCTCTATCTATCTAACTCTCGGTAATTATTTCCAAGTATCTCTTTCTGGATACATGTTGATTTTTCCTCATTAACTTGAGAGCTCTGGGGTCAACTCTTAGATCTTAAAGCAAAAAACAACAGAGAAATCAGGTCCAGCACTGGGTAAGTAGAGACTCAAAGTGGCAAGTAGAACATGGGGAGAATTATTCCATTTCTGTTTGACTATAGACATACGAGTAGAGAAATTGGCTGCATATTTGCTATTTTTACAGCTCCATCCACAAGAGGATTTGCTGGCATTGCTTGCACGGCATGTGGAGAGTCCAAAATACAATCATCCAAAGGGGAAAAAATTAACACCAAAAAGAATCAGGAACTAATGGGTTGTAACTGCTTGACACACCCCTTCTGCAGGTCGGAGAGGGCATGATCTATCCCTGATTTGGACCCTTTATTCTAATCTGCAGTCACGAAAAGTCAGAAAATCACCAGTGTCCAAGAAACAGCAGAGAACTGGAAGGAACTGAGCGCTCAGGGTACATTTGTTCTTCTTCCCTTTTTTTTTTTTTTTCCTCTTCCATTTTTATTTTGACAAATGTCAAACTTTGGAAGAGTTGCAAGAGTAATACAATGAACACCTTTCTACCCTTCAGTAAGACTCACTAAGTGTTAACCATTTTGCCACATTCGGTCTGTCCGCCTGTCTGTCTATCACACACAATTTTCACATTCTCTTATACATCTTCAGTGCTTCTGTCCTAAAAATGAGAATATTCTCACCAATAACCACAAATTTAACATTGATACATGCTGTTATCTAATAGACACTCCCTATTCAAAAATTCAGATAGGGCTCAGTGAACTTTTTCTAAAGAGGGCCAGATAGTAAATATTTTTGGCTTTGTAGGTCAGACAGTCTCTGTGGGAAGTACACAGTTCTGCTGAGAGAGAGCAGAAGAAGCCACAGGCAAAATATAATACCACTGGGTGTGGAGTGGTCCAAATAACACTTTATTTACCAAAACAGGAGGTGGTTGGTTGAGACTTTTTTTTTTTTTTTTTTTTTTTTTAAGAATTGGTGCAAGGTTTTCATTTACAGTTAGTAAATCTTACAATTCAAGGTATACTATGAAGATCAGTTTTGGTTTCAAAAAGATTTTGCGCTGGATTGGTCTACTCAATTAGATCATTCTACTGCTTACGTTTCTTCATGTCTATGAATCTAGTTCCTACAAATCTGCCTCTTCATTCTTTATTTGGAAAACACCAATGCCTATCATAAATATTGCACAGCCTTATGTTCGATCAGTGTTCTTTTTAAAAATTGTGGTAAAATATACAAAACCTAGAATTTATTATTTTAACCAATTTAAGTATACAGAGCAGGGGCATTAAGAAATTTCATATTGCTGTGAGCCTGGGTGGCTCAGTTGGTTAAACAACTGCCTTCAGCTCAGGTCATGATCCTGGAATCCCAGGATCGAGTCCCAGGATCGAGTCCCAGGATCTAGTCCCGCATCGGGCTCCCTGTTCAGCGGGGAGTCTGCTTCTTCTCCCTCTGACCTCTCCCCTCTCATTCTCTCTCTCTCTCTCTCTCTCAAATAAATAAAATAAAATAAATCTTAAAAAAAAAAAAAAGAAATTTTACATTGTTACGCAACCTTCACCACCATCCATCTCCAGGAAATTTTCATCTCTGCACTTGAAACTCTGTACCCATTAGAAAGTTAACTTCCCATTCTCCCCTCTCCCCCAGTCCCTGGCAACCACCATTTTCCTTTCTGTCTTTATGAAGTTGACTACTCCAAGTACCTCAAATAAGCAGAATCTTACACTGTCCTTTTATGTCTGGTTTACTGGCTTAGCGTAATATCTTCTAGGTTCATCCCTGTTGTAGCATGTCTCAGAATTTCCTAACTCTTTAAGGTTGTCTATTATTCCATTGTGGGTATAAACCACATTTGGTCTATCTGTTCATCTGTTGATGGACACATAGGTCATTCCCTTCTTTGGTTATTGTGAATAACGCTGCTAAGACCATGGCTCTAGGCTGATTCTTAAAGCAGTAATTTTGGGGCACCTGGGTGGCTCAGTGGGTTAAGCCTCTGCCTTCAGCTCAGGTCATGATCTCAGGGTTCTGGGATCGAGTCCTGCATCAGGCTCTCTTCTCGGCAGGGAGCCTGCTTCCTCCTCTCTCTCTCTCTCTGCTTGCCTCTCTCCCTACTTGTGATCTCTCTCTGTCAAATAAATAAAATCTTTGAAAAAAAAAAAAAAGCAGTAATTTTCTTTCTGTCTAGGGGATAGGCTCTAACAATAGACAGGAACCTAAAGTGTCACATTTAGCATAATAGAGTCTGAAGTTAGCTCAATAGACGATATCTAGGCAAATAATCAATTCACCTGCCCCTTTGTCTTGTTCCTTCTGGGCCCCAGCATCTCTTGCCTGGATATTTCAGTAGCCTTGTCCCCTTGCTTCCAGATTTGTCCTGATCTGCACTAGCACCAGAGTGACTTAAAATGCAAAATTGATCATATGATTTGCCTGCACTAGAGTTTTCCATAACTCCTTATTTCCTATGAGACAAAGGGCAAGGTCTTAGCCTAGCATAGCAGACCCTCGGTGTCCCAGCGCTTCCTTGTCTCCCCAGCCTCACTTCCTGCCTGTTCTGGCCTCTTACCTCATATTTCAGTTGCACGGAGCTGCTTCCTATCATCGCTTCCTCGAAAATAAATAAAAACAATAAATGATGCTATTGGGGGTCCCTTTACCTTTGTTTGCTCTGTTTGTTTCGTCTGCCCGGAAAGCTTTTCCTCCCTTTTCCTTGCTAGGTTATACCCAGTCATCCTGCAGGATTAATTCAGCAGCGAGGGTGCCTGGCTGGCTCCATTGGTGGACCGTGCAACTCTTGGTCTCTGGATTATGAGATGGAGTCCCACGTTGGCCATAGAGATTACTTGAAAAGACAAAAAAAAAAAAAAAAAAAGGAGATTAATTCAGCAGTAATGCTTCCAGGAACCAATCCCAGACATGCTCCATTCCTTCTCCCTCCAATCTGTGTGCCCAGAGCACCTAGGTTTGTCCCTATCCTAGCATCATAGGGTCTCTGTAAGAGTATATCCCCATGTGATTTAACCTCCTGAAGGATAGGGATCATCTTTCCACCCAGTGCTCAAAAGAATGCCAGATATCTAGTAGGTGCTTAATAAATGTTTTCTGAATTGAATAGAATTACAGGCTTTTATTTTTCTTTTTAAGATTTTATTTATTTATTAGACAGACAGGAATTAAAGCCTTTTAAAAGGGCATACAAAGCCCTTTGTAAGCTGCTCCAATGTGATCAGCTTCATTTTCTGCTATTCCAGTCTCCTTTTCTTGCCCACATGCTCAACCACACCTAATTTCAGTAGTTCCTCAAGTAGGCGAGGAAATCCCATTCCTCTGGGCCAGTGCGCATTGTCAACTCCCTGTAGAATTCCTTCCCTTCCCTTCCTAATGTACTTCTCTTCACCCTTCAACACTCAGCCTAAATGTCTTCTACTCTGAGGAATGGACTCTGAGTCCCTGACTCTGCCAGACAGAAGGAACTTTGCTTTTCTGCTCTTCATAGAATGGAGAAGCCTGGGGTACCTTGATGGCACAGTTGGTTGAGCGTCTGACTCTTGGTTTCAGATCAGGTTTTGATCTCAGGGTCCTGAGATTGAGCCCCACGTAGGGCTCCGCATTCAGTGCAGAGTTTGCTTAAGGCTCTTTCTCCCTCTGCCCCTCCCACTTGTGCTCTTTCTCCCTCTTTCAAAACAAATAAACAAATCTTAGAAAGAAAAATGAATGGACTAACCCTATTACATCCAATATCACAACATTATATTGTCAGTAACTTATTTATCTGTCTTTTCCCATCTGTCTTCTCGCTGTACTTCATTTTATTCATGTTTGGGTTTCCAAGGTCTAGTGCAGTATGAGAGCACATAGAAGGTGTCTGATAAATGTTGGAAAAATAAACGGATGAAGGAATGATGTAGACATTTGATAGCCATAGTCTGAGCGGACACAAAGAGAATCTGATTCAGTCTGTTTTCATTCCAGGATAATATGACCTAACTCAGCATCTGGGTTCAGATGCTAAAAGCATAATCTTTCCCTCAACATAGTCATTTATATTTGAGGTTTTATGTAGCCCTGTCCTTCCATAAATTTACACAGAGACAGAAGGGCCTATTCCTTAGCTCCACAAAGGAGAAATGAAGAGATAAAACTGTGACCAATAGTCTGAGGTGTCCCAGGTCAAAGTTTGAGGGAGAGGACAGTAGGGCCTGTGGGAAAAAGCTCACTACAGGGAAGAGGTGAGCTGGGCTCAGTGTCAGGGTCTGAGTCTTCGCTGGGAAGTACTGATCTGGGGAAAGGTACTATCTGTTGAGGCAGCCACATGTCCTCGAGAGACACCTTTGAAGAAAATGGCTGCAAACATGTCTCTTGAAAGAGTTGTGATCTTCGTCAAGATGCTGTGATAGCTGCGGCCAGCCAGCGTTGCTGTGGGTCATCTTTGGCAAGAACAACAGGAAGGAGCATCTGTCCTCTTTTCACCAAGAACGACAGTAGCCTGGGCAAATTGTGCAAGGGTCTACCTTGGGGTAGGTGAAGGCGGGTGGCTCTGTGTTTGTGTTGATGGAGACAGCCAGGCACGAGGGGTAGCTCACAAATGGCTCGGTCAAGCCTTACAGTTGGACAGTTAGGGTCTTCAGCCTGGAGCTCCCGCAAGCGTGGGCTTCTGGCTTTACGTCTGTGGAATGCTGGCCGACTGCCAGAGTGGGACAGTGATTAGGGCAGCTGCATGGAGGGCTTTGCCAGCATTTCTGCAGCCACGCAAGAGGCTGATAATGAAAACGAGCTCATAGGTACGTGTAAGGAGCTCTGGAGAAGTGCTGAAAGAGAGATAGCTACCTGGAAAAGACTGGAGTTACTGCTAGGAGCAATGGGAGATCCCAACCCTTATTATTTAGGCCTAATTGTAAATAGGACCTTGTTTGTTTTTTGCAGGTTGGTGAAACCAGGGGCACAGTGATTGCATAGATAATAGAAATCTTTAACTGATTAAGTGAAAAGATGCAATTATAAGAGGAAATTACTGGGGTGCCTGGGTGGCTCAGTCATTAAACGTCTGCCTTCAACACAGATTATGATCCCAGGATGCTGGGATCCTGGGATGGCGTCCCACATCAGGTTCCCTGTTCGGGGCGGTGTGGGGCGGTCCGCTTCTCCCTCCGCCTGCTGCTCCCCCTGCTTATGCTCTCTTCTCTTTCTCTCTCTCTCTCTCTGTCAAATAAATAAATAAATAAATTCTTAAAAAAAAAAAAAAAGAAGAAGAAGAAATTATTACCCATGATGGATAATAGGAACAGGGTACACTCATCAGCCTGGACCTTTTCTCATGAAGCACAGTAGATAGATTATCCTGTTTTCTTGTGCTTGATTGGTTATATTTGGTCCTGCCAATGCATTTTTTTTAACAAGTAATCTGTACGTCCAACATGGGCTCGAACTCACAACCCTGAAATCAAGGGTTGCATGGTCTACCGACTAAACCAGCCAGGCTTCTCTGCCCTTGCACTTTGAAAGGGCCTTGCATGCAGAACTGCTCGGTCTGATTGGGACACCCACTGATAGGTCATCCCAAAAGTTGCAGTGAGGGCCCTGATCTCCCCATTCCTGACCCAGGAAGCCTTGGAGCATCACTCCCCTCTCCCTGACCCAGGGCCCCTGCTCAGAGATTGCCCAGCTCCTCCACATTCTCTCCTCTGAATGTCATCTTTGCCCTGAGATCACCTTCCTGCCATCCATTTCTCTCACACCCTGAGCCCTGGGAACTTGAATTGCAATAAGCTTGAACCACAGACCAAAAGTCTAAATGTCCTGACCATAATCTCATAATCTCATAAATCTCATAAATTGTGGGCTCAGCAGCTTGGGAAGTAGTGGGTATGACTTCCTTCACCATATGCAAGATCTGATGGAATTGATCCCTGAGGAATGTATTGAAAGAGACAGAAAGGGAGTGGACCAGAGACCTAAGGAGCTGTTTTCCTCCCCAGTTTCTGGGATTTTTGCAACAAATCATGTAATCATATGCAGCAGGTATAAAATACCAAAAGCCAAAAGCCAAAAAAAAAAAAAAAAAGGTTGGGGGGAGAAAAGAAGAGAAAAAAAAGAAGGACATTTCCCTTTGTCTCCTATTGCAAGGCTACTTCATTTGTAGAGAAGTAATTGTAAACCTCAAGCATGCACTTGGGAATGTGTGTTTCTGGGAAGATTCGCGCTCCTCCCATGAAGAGCTGAAGGGGACTGACTAGAAACAGTCTCTCCAACTAGTGACTCTGCCCCTGAATGAATTGAAAGAGATGCTTCTTCGCTTTAATTTTTTCACCGCCCCCAACTCCATATTTAAGGGGGGGGGGAAGCCTTTTTCTTTTTTCTTTCTTTCTTTTTTTTTTTTTTTTTGAGACGAAACCAGACTAGTTAATAGAATGGGATAATTCTGGATACAAGGCTCTGCAAAATAGGAGAGTATAATGAGAGGCATTTGAATGGATGTCATTGTCTTTCACAAAGCATGCTTTTGTCTCATTGTTTTCACCTAAGACTTCTTGCAAAACAACGGGCTTTGAAAGTGCAAGATATGCTGCTTCACTCTTGAAGAGCTGACAGACATCCCACCTTTTCCAGGAGGATTGTGACTGGAGCTTCAATCATTCCCCCTCCCCCCTCCGCCCCCGCCTCCGTTTCTGTGCAGTAGGTGCTACAATTAGAACTGTTAGCTGACTATCCTATACCCAGTTCCGGTCCTGTCAGAAGGAACTAAAAATATCCTGTGGTCAAACTATAGTGAGTCCCGCTTCTAAGGAGCTTGGGCCGAGGGTAGCCAGGGGGTGGGAACGTCCCCCACAGAAGCAACAACCAGATGACACAAAACCATTGCGTGAAATTTCCTTGTCGGAAAGACTGAGACCTTTTTTAGGATACAGCACTTGGGTGAAACAAACAAACAAACAAAAGGGCCATTTCTAAATATAGCCGGCTTTTAGAATATAGTTAGTCCCATTTCTACTTTGTAAAAATATCGAAATGCATTTTGGCAGAAATTTTCATCGTGATATGTTTTTTTTTTTTCTTTCACTTGCCCATATTTAAAGCTGTGGTGACACAAACTTTAAGGAATATAACCAGAAAACCTGAGGAACTCTTCTTGAGTCATGTCATTATTCACTTGACTGTTAAATACTTACTGAGGACCCGAATCAGGCCTTGTTCCAAGCTTCTGCTTCGAATTGGTGTTCACTACAGTCTTTTGTTCTTGGAGCTCTCCAGGAAATCCCCGCATAGCTGGAAAAAAGGTGGCTTAGGAGAGAACATTTGAAACAAAACAAAGATCATCAAATCCCTTCTTTCTGGGGCCCCTGTGAATTCTGGGTGCATTCCAACCTGTGCGGCATCTAATCAGTGTGCCATGAGATGGGTACTCAGTAAATGTTAGCTGTCTTTACTAGTAGTAGTAGTATTTGCATAGAGTGCACACAGATCAATTTGTACACACATGTACGTTCTCCATCCTTAAGGCAGAGACTTGCAAAAACAATTTCGGTCTTTCAGCACAGAAGCATCCAACATGCGCATCACAGAGCTGGTCCAGACGGAAGCCGGAGCCTCTGCCTTCTTTTCCACTGTGAAGAAACATACACAACAGAAAGTGTACATTTTGACCGCTACCTAAAAAGATTTTATTTTTTGAAACAAGATGGGATCCAGAGGGAGACAAACCATAAGAGACTCTTAATCTCACAAAACAAACTGAGGGTTGCTGGGGGGAGGGGGGTTGGGAGAGGGTGGCTGGGTGATGGCCATTGGGGAGGGTATGTGCTATGGTGAATGCTGTGAATTGTGTAAGGCTGATGACTCACAGACCTGTACCCCTGGGGATAATAATACATTATATACTAATAAAAAATAAAAAAAATTAAAAATGAAGGGATTTTATTTTTAAGTCATTGGGGCCCAAACCCACACCCCCAAGATCAAGAGTCACACGCTCTGCTGTGGGAGCCAGCTGGGCAGCCCCATTTGAACCATTTTTTAAGTGAACAGTTCAGTGGCATTGACTGCATTCCCATTGCTGGGCAACCCTCAGCACCAGCCCTCTTCAGAACATTTTTATCTTCCCCGAACCGAAACTCTGTCCACGTTAGACAGGAACTCCCTGCCCCCCCTCGCCGCCCCTCAGCCCCTGGCTGTCCCTGTTCTACTTTCTGTCTGTATGAAGTTGATGAGTCTGGGTACCTCATGTAAGTGAAATCATCTACTGTTTGTCCTTTTATGTCTAGCTTGTTTTCCTTAGCGTCGTGTCTTCAAGGTTCATCGCTGTTGTAGCATGTGTCAGAATTTCATTCCTTTTTAAGGCTGAATAAGGAGCTTTCATTTTAAATGGAGGTATTTTGGGAAGACCATATGGCTCTAGCTCTCACAGGCGACTTCCAATCCTCTTTTCACTCTTTTAGGCCTCATTGTATGAGTATTCTAATGAGATCTAATGACATGGCTTCCCTGTGGGGTCCTTCCACGGAAAGGCTCTGCCCTTGAACCTGGGCTCTGGAGTCAGACAGACGTGCATTTGCATCTGCATTCTGGTGCTTCAGAAATGTATTCTCTTGGGCATACATTTGGGTGAGACCATATGATAATGCCGATATTTGATAATTTTTACTAAAATTACTAAAATGTACTAAAATAACAATTTCATATGGCTCAACCTAGTTTTTTAGCTCTCTGCTTCCCGGTTATTTGCTATAAAATACAATGTTAAAAATGGTGCTTGCCGTGGGACGCCTGGGTGGCTCAATCAGTTAACTATCAACTCCTGATTGCAGCTCAGGTCTTGATCTCAGGGTCAGGAGTTCAAGCCCCATGGAGTCTACTTAAAAAAAAAAAAAAAAAATTGGTGCTTGCTTCATGGGGTTGCTGGGGAACTGAATGACAGCACGTGGAACAGTGTTTCGTCTGAGCTTGGCCAAGGCTGCTGTGGGAACTACGTGTCACTACCTCCTTCAGGGAAAAAGGAGTCTCCTCACAGGTCCAGGCTCCCAGAAGTCTCCTGCTCACCTCTCTTGCACCTGACCAGTTGTGCCTTCATCATCAGTTCAAGGGCAGGAGAGTCAGTCTGGAATGAGAGAAGTTCTTCTAATGCTTTAGCCCATGTAGCCCCGTGACCAAAATAAGTATGATTCCCCATCTTCAGGGAGCAAAGGTTCTAGTTAGGGAGAAAGAAAACAAGGGAAGTAAGATAAATATGTGGTGTTTTAAGAAAACTTGAAAGACACCCCCCTCCCCCCCCCCCCGTCGTTAACTAATTAACTGCTCTTTTGTTGTGTAAGAGTACCCCTCCTCCCCTTGCAATGAAAAGACCCTTCCCCCAGGGTTGAATTCAATGTAACTGCTCTTTTGCCTTTCTGTAACTGCTTGGCTTTTAGGGCATGACACTTGTCTCCTGTTTGAACAAGATACCTTCTCCTAATAGCCGAGGCATGGTCACATAGGCAAGGGGGCTGCATGGTCACGTAGGTCACGTAGACAGGGGGGCTGCATAGTCAGGTAGGCAGGATGTCTTTCTGCTGAGTAATAAGGTCAAACTTGCCCTCTTTGTTTCCCCTTCCCGCCTTTCTCTTCGCGCGAGGGGGGTCTTCCAAAGCCAATCCGCTAACACCAAGTATGCCATTTTTCAAATGTTCAAATTGTCAGCCAATCGGCCCCGTCCCATCTGGGACTTGTTTGTACCTGTCTATAAAAATCCTGCACCACCCCAGCCAGGTGTGCTCAGCTAGCAGGAGCTGCTGACCACCCGCAGGCGCGCGCTGACCACCCGCAGGCGCCTGCGTAACAATAAAGAACCTCTTGCTGTTTGCATCCTGTGGCAGTGTTGAATTCTTGGGTAAGGGGATCCGCGGGTCTTTCAAACTAAAATAGAAAAAAGGGATTCAACGTGTCAGTGGTACTTTAGATGGAGGAGGACACAGTGCCCTGCTCTGTACCTGAAGTAGATCTGGAATGTGACCTTCTTTTTAGGCCTTCTCTGTATCCCCTCCCTGTTTCCCTTTCTCTTCTCCCTTTCCTGCCTTCTTCCCTTTCTTCTTTCCTCCCTCCCTTCTCTCTTTCCTTCGCTTTCTGTCTTCCCATTTGTATCCTGGGCAGCTCTCTTGGCTGACGTCCCACCGCCTTTCAAGGGTGGCCGCAGGCTGCCACTAGCGAGGTCCCCGGATCCGGAATTCCGCGAGAAGGCTCCCCTCATCCCGAGCCTGTTATAGGATGCCTTGTTCAGCTGCCGGCTCCACATCCATTCGTAATTGGGCTATCTGGGGCCTTCCCAGGGTTCTCTGTGCATTTTACCCCTTCATAACCCTAAGCCTTCAAATATCTTCCACCCGAGGCCTTCTGTCTCGTGCCAACCAATTCCGCAACCAACCAGCTCCTCCCTGTCAAGGAATTACATGACTGTGTCATCACAAAATGGTCACCTTTTCTCATCGGAGCTGTCTGTTGCCCTGGCTCTAGCCAGGCCTGGGGCTGCTTGTTAAAACATAAACTGAGGCATATTAAAATTTTTTAAAGGTTTATTTGAGCAAAAATCCATTTGAACCAGGGCAGGATCCAATCCAGTGGTTAGAAAGGAACTCTCAGGAGCTGTACAAAATTGAAGACTTTCATAGGTAGAAGGGGGCAGGAACGAGGCCATTATACTGGCCAAAACCAGTTTGGGTATTACGAGGTTACTTTCTCTGAGGAAACGGCAGGGGTCTGTCAGGCCATGAGCTACCTCACTGGGACTGATCAGGCAGTTCCTGATTGGCGGGGCTCAAGATTCTGGTTCTGGTCCAGAGGACGCTGAATGCAAATCAGTTTGGTGACATGGAGCTGAGCATAAGCAATTCTGTTTTGGGCCTGTTGTCTTGTTTCGAAAAGCCCCATCCGGGGTAATTTATGAGCTCAAATTGGGATTTAATAATATGGGATTAACTGCCTTTTCCTCCACAACGCACATGAGACTCTCCAGGGCCGAAAACATCCGCTGTGAAATGCAAAGATAAGATCACAAAAATCAGTGCAGTAAAACATGTATATTGCAATACTGTCTGTTTGTTCGGCATAGTATGGGTGGTTTATCCTCTTTTGTCTCGAAGCTCATAGTTGGGGCAGGAAAATGTGTCCGTGGGCCCGTGGGGAGGACTGGTGGTGGCAGCTGACGATACTCCCGCCCCCTGGACTTGTATGTTGTTCTTGGACTTGAGATGAACCACGGTGAGTGGCGTCCATTGTCTTCCTGCGGCTGCCACCTCTTGGGTTCACCACTGACTCAAGCTTTCGCTCAGAAAATGCTGCCTCATCCCTAATGGCTACACAACCAGGAAAATATTATTTTCAGCTGTTTCAAATTTGTGCAGTGGGAAACATATGTCCTGCCGTATGGAGCACAATAGGAGCTAGTTAAGGCCGTAGTGGAAACCAGGATTAGGAGGTCTCCTTTCTTCTGTGTTTGAAGTCAGACCTGCAGGCCAGATTTCCCCGTGCGGCCATCAGAGCCGTGCTCTGAATGAGAGTACGTGTGCAGCAGAGAGAGGCTGTGGCCACAAAAAGGCAAATACAAGCCCCCCGCTCTCACCAGCAATGCATCCAATTAGGGGAGCTGAGCAATGCTGCTGTCGCCCCATCTGGAAATCAAGCCACAGACAACCTTGCAGATGCTCCAAGGTCCTATGCAGTATGACAGAGCATGTACAAATATCCAACTGCACAATGGGCAAGTTGTGCTAAAGCTGCCTGTGTGAAAATTTGATTGGCGTAATTTTCACCGTTCGTTTTGAAAAGAAAGCTCCCAGAGTGATAGTAGTAACAGTGTTGGCCTTTCACATATAATCCGAGAAAGAAATGAAAAGAACACTAGAATATGGAAGACAGCGCTGGCTTATCAGTCACTGACTCACTCGGCAAGTGAGGCTTTTGTGTGCCGTCCAGGGCTGGGCTCCGCAGAGGGAAGATGTGTAAGACAAGCTCCTTCCCACAAGAAAAGCTTCCAATCCACCTACTCTTCCCCTGAATTTTCCTTTCAGAATGGCTTGGTTTCATTCATCGAGCTGTTCCCCATACCAGGCATTGTGTGATGAGCTCTCACAGAGCGCTCTCATGGAGGAAACAGGCGAGTGATCCGATTTGACTGTCTCGCGTGAGCTGTAGAGCTATGATTTAGATAATGGGGGATGCTGAGGGAGCTTAGTGAGGTCATTTGGGGAGGACGTACTGTCAGAGAAGACTTCCCAGAGGTCACGGCCCCTGAGTTGCCTCCAAAGAAGATCACCTGATGTTTATTCAATTTATGGTTTAAGGGGGTGATGCTCAGGGGATGATTCTGGGTTGGCAGCTGAGCTAACATCAAAAATGACTTCCCTAGAGACTGGGCAGTGGAGCCGTAAGCCGTAAGCCTATTTTGTGCCCTGGCAAACAGCAAGTTCCACCCAAATAGAACATCCCCATGAATTCCCATTTTCAGTCTGGGAGCTAGGGATCTCCTACTCTTGGTCTCTGGAAAGCAAAGACATCAGATGGATCTTAAATCCAAAGAATGGCTGCTTTTTCCCAATGCCAGGGACCAGCTCAACCCGTTTCCTGTGAGTCTGGTGTCTTCTCCTCCTGCCCGCCAGAGGTGACCCCCCAGAATCTCAACATGACAGGCTTACAATAGAAAACCATCCTATGGACTGTCCAGGGAGGCTGTTCCGCCAGAGGCCGTGGTGGGGAATTTTGATGTAAGAATGAGGGTGGAGCCAGATGGAGGACAGCTCTAGCACACTAGGCTGAAAAGCTTGGACAATAGGAAGACATCTCTGATTGTTACCCATGGCACAAACATGATGAAAAAATGGAGTTTTAGGAAATAGCTCAGTGATCGAATGTAGGATGCATTGGGCAAGAACAAAAGGGTAGAGGCAGGCAGACAGACTAGAGCAATAGTGCAATAGTTCAGGTTTAGTGTAGTAATAGCTATTGGCCTTAGAATAGGAAAACAGGGCAAAGCAATGGAAGAAGTGGAAAGACTTGGAGGGGGATGGGAGAGCATGTGATAGAGAAAACCAGCAATCAAGGGTGAGGAGTTCATGAAGATGATCGATCTGATTTAGTATGGATGGAGGGATTGCGGCTATTGACTTGTAATAATACAGCTTTCATTATTATTTTAAAGCCCTCTCCTAAAATAAAGTCTGTACATTGAATATGGCCCTATGCTTCAAGATTGGACATCTGTCTCTTCCGGTGCCCCTTTTTGTCATGTCTCATGCTTCCCTGACCTTAGTCCTCCTGCCCTTAAGTCCAAAGACACTATCCCCCAGGCACATAGGGAAACGTACCTATTCTCTGTTTGTCCTTTGGTAACAGACACTAAGGGCCTGTAGACAAGTGAAAACAGATAATAACCTGGATGCAACACTTGAGCTTTGTATATAATCTTGCTTATATATAGTTTAGTAAAATATATGACTTTGTGTTAATGCAGAGCTTAAGGGGTAAATTTTTAAATCCCATCCTCTTCCTTGAAAAGTGGAGTCAAATGAAAAATAATTTTGGGTTGATTTATAGTAAAAGCAATACTCAAATCTGAATTTACCAGAAGCTTGTTTTGAATGGCCAGATTATTTTGTAAATGTGTTGGTTTCTTTCTTTCTTTCTTTTTTTTTTTTTTTAAGATTTTATTTATTTGACAGAGAGAGAGAAATCACAAGTAGGCAGAGAGGCAGGCAGAGAGAGAGGAGGAAGCAGGCTCCCTGCGGAGCAGAGAGCCCGACATGGGGCTCCATCCCAGAACCCTGGGATCATGACCCGAGCTGAAGGCAGCAGCTTTAACCCACTGAGTCACCCAGGCACCCCAATGTGTTGGTTTCTATGGTCAAGACATTTCTAGCCTCCAAATTGTGGGACATTGAAATTTCCAACATTTATTATTATTATTATTATTATGAAACAACAACGGTGAGTCTTGCTGTCTGCTGGTTATTTCAGATTTCTTTCTTGACATACCTCGGGCAAGGTTCTTGCAGAACACAGAGATGGATGCTCACAGCCTGCCAGTCCAGCTTTATTTTGAAAGGTAAAGCTCTTCCAAACCTGTCTTCTTTAAGAGTATACAGTCCATTGCATGAAATGCTTTGAGATACTGCATTCCGTTCTGAGTGCTTAAAAGCCCTCAAGTGGAAAACTCAGATCAGTCTCCAAGAAACAGCCATGTGTTGATAGCCAGCTTCTCTGTGCAATTTCTATCTGTTCCTTACTGCTAGAGCAGCATGATGTCAGTGCTAGAAAAAGCAAGCTTCATGCCTTTGCTGCTTTTTCAGTTTCTGTTTGGAGCATTGGTGTGGTGTTCATCAAAGGCTCATGGGAAATATAATGTCTGGTGTTGCTACTCAGAGTAGAAGAGCAACACTTGATGAGAACATGGAAGTCTCCTTGTAAATGCTATACATTGCATTGCTGGGTTAGTGTAAAGCTACAGAAATAAAATACCTAAGTGTTTCCACAGACAGTTAATATCCATCCTGTGGACATGGAAAAAGCGAGGCAGAGAAGGGGAGAAGGCAATGAATGTTCAGCTGGAATAAAAAGTGGAACAGAGTAAGCCGATGTTTTTTCCCTGTAGAACTCATTTGGATTAATCTTCTATTTAAAGCTCTTAATAGTAAATTATAGATACATGGCCATTTGGAAACATTCAAGATGGCAGAATGAAACAATTTGAACACATATTCTTATTACTCTATATGAATATAACGAATTTGAGATGTTCAGTCAACTTCTTTGAAAGAGAGAATAGAAAAAGGGAAAAAGACAAAAGCCATGTTCCAAGAAGCAGAATTAAAACAGAGAACACCCTTCACCTGGTCAATTATTTTAGAGCAAGAGATAAGGCTCCTCATTAAGAACTAGCATCATAAAAAGTACTTTGTGTGAGGAAATTAAACAAGAAAGAAAAAAAGAGCTGGAAGCAAGGACTATGGAAAGTGTTTCTACATTTTTCTAATTACTCACTTCATTTCCTGGAAAGGAATGGCTGCCCACTGATGGGTTGATCTAGTTTAATATTTACCTCAAAGTACAATTTTATTGCCTAAGCATTATTAACAAAGTCAAAGTTACTGAGGAAAAGTGAATGAACATTAGAAAAATGTGGACTTCCTGATTATTAGTGGCTATGTTAGAGATGTTGTCTAATTTTTCTCCTCACTTTTGGTGAGTGATGAGAGGTTAGCTTGGACAGGTAATGCAAACAAAGGGAACAGAAAAATCCAGCAGATCTAGAGAGTCAGTTCAAGCAATGCACATGCGCCCCCCCCCCCCCGTTTTTCTATTTTAAAAGATTGACCTGATATTTACATAGGAAACAAATTATGCCCCCTGCACTCCACCTCAGATAGTGGAAAATCACCTAACTCCCACCTCCCCGAATCCTTGCACTTATTTTCATGTTTCGTCTTAACACAGTTTCTGTAGATCAGAGGAGTGATCACTCTTGCCCACAGCTACCTTTCTCGAGGTGCCTGGCCTCAGTAGCAGAGGGATATATTTATTCACCCTTTGAGCTCTTGGGGGTGGGAAAGGGGAAATTTCCATCTGACCTTTCAGTACATTCCTTTTCTGAAAGTGACTTTTTCTGTGTGAAATCTCTGATGTGGTTGCGTTTGACTGAAGTTATTTTATTTTTAGCCCACCTAGCAGTGAACCCAAAGTTAATATTACTGCATGTGCGTGTATTGGGGTGGGGGGACGGGCAGAGAGTGGCTTGACTGCTTAAACTGTTCCTGACGTTCAATCAT
This sequence comes from Mustela putorius furo, assembly GCF_011764305.1. NCBI lineage: Eukaryota > Metazoa > Chordata > Mammalia > Carnivora > Mustelidae > Mustela > Mustela putorius. The sequence goes on from NW_025421467.1 coordinate 300,056, forward strand.
GGTTATCATTGCAGACCTCGGTTTTCTGGAAGGCAAAAATGCAAATAATACCCCACTCTTATTATCTGGCAGTAGTTTTTGTAGATCAGTTGCAACTTTGGTCATCATTATTGCTGTTGTTCTGATCAAAGACTGCTACTCCTTTAGACCAGGTACACATCCTGGAGTAAGAAACTTAGGGACTCCAATTGCCATCTGGAACAATATACTTTTAACTTTCATGGAAATGTCTTTATGGAACAAATACAGCAAATACAAATACATTTTAACTTTGTTTGAAAATGGATCATTGTACCAGCCATTGAATTTCAAGGGCAGGACAGAATTATGCAGCATTAGCGAGAACACATCAGAGCTTGGCAGGAAATGCCTAGGATGCGCCTCCCTGTTTGCCATGTCTATTTCCTAAATGGAACTCACCATAATTTCCTCTCATAGGACAGTGTCCTGAATTCATATCTGCCTATGACATATCACTCAACAATAACAACGGGCTCACATCAGTGCACATGTGAATAACACCTGCAAGAATTATAAGGCATGGTCTCTCATCTCTCTTTTGCTCCTGTTCAGAAAATCCAATTAATTGCCTCTAGGTTGAAACGTTGGGCTGATGGAGGAAGCCGCAGAGGAGCCAGGTGAAACTGCTAACAATGCTGATTTGGGCTTTTGGAGGCAGATGTTCGCTTTGCTCAGAGGCTGGGAAATCAGAGTGACAGATCCACTGGGGTTAATTTGTTACCTTTGGAATGGGTGGGGGCTTTGGCCAGAAATGGGCAAGATCAGTGTTTCTCAAGCCTTAATGGGCTATGGATCATCTGAAGATCTTTTTTAAAATTCAGATTCAGATTCACAAGGTAGAAATCTCGAGATGCTGCATTTCTAACAAGCCCATAGGGGAATGCCAAGAATTCTGTTTTAGGTAGAAAGGAATATAGTGGCTACTAGGAGATCTTTGGTGAGGGAAGAAAGTATGTGTGCCAAGAGGTGAGGAGAGAAAAGGCAGTAAGAAGGGAGTCTGGATGGAAAGTTGGGTCCTAGGCCCTAAGGCTGCTGAGGGTTAGAGGAGCTGGGATTCCGGGAAGCAGGTCCAGTGCCAGGAGAACCAAGGGACCTGTTGGGGGGACGTGAGCCAGGCTGGCTGTCTAAGCCATTTTTCTGGGGAGGCAAGTTATATTACACCAATGTTGCAAGATAAGAGTCATGATTCACTGTTGGCTTTCTGAACAGTTCCTCCTGGTTAGGAAGCTCTTTCCCTGGGTGGCATAGGAGCTGATATCCCTCCAGAATAACGAGAGCATCCATACTGAAAATCTCTATGCCAGTAGAGGATTATGAAGAGAAGAATTCTTGCAGTCAGGTGTGGGTTCAAGACCCGGCTCCACTAGTGACAATCATTTCTGGCCGTGTTGCCCTCTCTAAAACTCAAGTTTCTCATTGGCAAAACAGGGCTAAACAACAGGTTATCCAGATATAGTTGTGTTTATGTCCAAGAGATCATAAGCATCGTGCTTGGTCTGTCAACGTTCCAGAACTGATCTCCTGCTTGCAGGCATTGAGACCCAAGGTGTGCTACATTCAGCAAGTTTATTTCCTTTCATCAGTATGACCCTATATTCTTGGACCCTGTACTTGGAGTTCAGTATATTGACCATCAGTCTCCCTTCTGAGCAAATAACATGGCATATATAGGCTTATTTTCTGACCTATGGAAAGATGTTAAGGTGAGAGTGAGATTGGTGTGTTTCAGGGACAAAAGGACTTCTGGTATAAGGTAGTCAAGAAACAGTGATACAGGGTGAAATCTGAGATAAGCAGGGGCCAGTTCACATAAGGCTATATGTAAGCTTCAGAAAAGATTTCAATCTGGGGGCCTGGATGGCTCCATTGGTTAAGTGTCCAACTCTTGGTCTCGGTTCAGGTTATGGTCTCAGGGTCATGAGATTAAGCCCCATGTTGGGCTCCACGCTCAGCACAAAGTCTGCTTAATACCCTCTCTCCCTCTGCCCCCTCGGCCCCTATGCATTCTCTCTTTCTCTCAAATAAATAAATAAGTCTAAAAAAATTTTTTTTAAAAGAGAAACGATTTCAATTTTATTAAATCAACAGCGATAGAATTGAGGTGCCTCAATAGAATTAGGTGCCTCACGATTAAATGAAAATAGCAATAATACTGAACATTTATTGAGGGCTTACCCTATGCCAGGCATGGTGTTAAAGGTTTCTGTATATGTTCGCATTGACTCCTCACATCAGCCATAGGAGGTGGATACTATTATTACCTTCATTTTATAGGTGAGTAACCCGAGGCTCAGACGATTCATGAAAATGCCCAGGTCACTAGCCGGTCATGAACAGGAAACAAGATACTACCCCACAGTACCCTTCTCAATCCACTGCAGCCTGTTTCGTCTACTGTTTCAGTTTGGGTTTGTTTGATTGGCAGTGATTACCACTGGTCCTGCTGCCTGGAGGCCGCTGGTCACGGCGCCTCCCGCGCGGCACTGAGCGCGGACGGGAACCTGATGCAGGCGGAGCTCTCCTGGCAGTTCTGAGAGAGGCACGTGCGTCTTGTCACCGGGATCATCCTGTCCTATCATTTTCCTATCTGCGCATCCCTGAACGCACACATGTCCAAGCGCCTGTATCCTCTTTATGACTCTAACCTGCCTTCCCTCCGGCCACAGCGAATCGCAGCTTTTCCCTAGAGGGTGTAATGAGTCCATCAGCCCAGCGGTGCCTCCGAGCAGCAGCCCCTCACCGCGCACCTCTGTTCCCGCGAAGCTGCAGCGCACGGCACGACCTCTCCGGAATCGCACACCCTGGGAGAGAGAGACTGGGTTTTTCAGTCGGCACGATCTCTCCCTTCCTCCCTGGTGGAGCGAGCTCCCTTTATGTGGCTTAACAGGGAGAGAGAATATTCCCGAGCATTCGGGGACGATTTTGAAGGGCAGGCCTATGGCCAGGCCTCCTGGAGTGGATGAAAGACGGCGACAGGTATGAATGTTGTGGATCAGATCGCATTTCTCTTACAACACATTGTCCTCAGAGTTTCACCGCAGCTCACGGATGTGACTGACACAGGAAATTGTGAAGACTGGTTACCAGCAGGACGGAGGCCCAGGTTTCTGATTCCGCAGCCCCGCACTTCATTCACGAAGTTGAAAGAGCCACTCTCATTCAAAGGGAGGCAGCTGCCACAGAGAACTCAAATGGCAAATCTGAGACCCCACCCAGAGTTGGCAGAAGACAGCAGGATCAAACTTCTCCTCCAGCCCCCAACTTACGACAACTGTTGCTGCAGCATAGCTCTTAGGGATTGGCATACGAAGATATTTCATCAGACGTGTCAAAACAATCAGCTTAAAAATAATCACTGCGTCAGGAGGCTCTCCCATTGATGAGATGCAGGCATCATTTCTGGGAAGTGTAGGAGCATGTAATGCCCATTGTCCTCTCGGTAATTGCCTTGGTCCCCAAGGGTCCTAATGGGGAAGGGGCTTAATGAGCTTTGGCACGCAGAAAAAAGGAACTGAAACAAAATATCGATTGTTCTGAATATAACCAGAATGTTCCCCAGGGCAGAAAACTCTGGACTTACACAGGAAAGAGTACTCACAGCTGGTGAGAAGAAGATACTCTCTATGGGTAAGAGGCTTATTTCGATATGGAAAGAATACACAGAATTGTCAAAATACACAACAAACACTCTGCTTGGTTCAGCAACTATTTGTTGAGGTGGCAGTATTCGAAGCATGAAGGATACAGCAGTGAGTAAGACAGAACGCCTGTTCTCGGGCTGGCAGTTCAGTGGGGCCTAAGGTAGACACGAAAAACATGGAGTGTAAGTGGTCTGCATAGAATTACTGCTGGGAAGGATGAGAGAGAAAGAGACTGTGTTGGTCAGGGAAGGCTTCCTTGAGGAGGTGACCTCGAATCCCATGTCTGAATGTCAAGGAAGAGTCAAGTGTGCCGTGTTGAAGGGAAGAGGATTCTGTGTGGAGAACCAGCTTCCAGGCTCTAAGCTGACCATGAGTTTGGTGTGTTTCAGGAACAGAAAGACGCCCTGCTGGGTTTGAGCAAGGTACGTAGAAAAAATGATAGGGTATGAGATCTGAGAGGCAGGCAGGGGGTTAGATCACATGACTCTTATTCCATAGGAGAGGTCAGGATGACTTCTTCCAAAGTGTGTCACCAGAGGGATGGGGAGAAATGGATAGATTCAGGCTGTATTTTAGAGGTAAGCTTAAGAAGGTCTGCTGTTAGTTTGGGTGTGGGATGATGCAAAGAAAGCGATCAAGGGTAATTTCCGGATTTTTTGTCATGAGCAAGTGGTACATTTTAATGGCACCAATTGGTGATGTCACTAGGGTACCATTTACTGAGAGAGAGGAGACTGGTGGAGAAATTTGGGAGGGGAATATCAAGAATTGGGATTGGCCCTAAGTTGAGAGGCTTGCTTAATGTCTATGGCTGGAACCCAGCTGAAGTGGGCTGAGGGGGGATTTATGGCGGGAGGAGGTGGAGGCAGTGACCATAAGAAACCACGTCAGGAAGTTTTCCTGTTAAGAAGAGCAGAGAAGGGGCGCCTGGGTGGCTCAGTGGGTTGAGCCGCTGCCTTCGGCTCAGGTCATGATCTCAGGGTCCTGGGATCGAGTCCCGCATCGGGCTCTCTGCTCAGCAGGGAGCCTGCTTCCTTCTCTCTCTCTCTGCCTGCCTCTCAGTGTACTTGTGATTTCTCTCTGTCAAATAAATAAATAAAATCTTTAAAAAAAAAAAAAAGAAGAAGAGCAGAGAAATGGGGTCATGGCTGTGTGGGAATATGGGGCCAAGAGAGATTATTTTTCTGTCCATATTTTTCATATGGCAAGTACAAGATCACACTCTGGTAGAGAGTGTGAAATGGATGATGCTGAAGAGAAGGAAACATTGGAGGCACAAAGTCCCTGAGTGAGACGGGTGAGGGAAAAGACGGGAGCTGGGGGGCAGTTGGGTCTCAGGAGAGTGAGACTCCTGAGCTGTTGAGGACCCAGGGTGGTGGTTTGGGTGGTGACGTGAGAGGAGACCTTCTGATCACTTCAGTTTTCTTGAGGAAGTGGGAGGCAAGGTCAGCAGCTAACACTGGGGTGCAAACGGTGGGAAGAGAGAAGGGGGTCAACAGTGACCTAGAAGAACGGGACAGCAAACGCATGGAGAGCTGGCAGTGCCCAGGCAGTGCTGAAGGGCGCTGGAGACTTTGTGACCATGAGTCAGAGCACAGCTAGTCAGGAGAGATGTGTGACAAAATCAGAGTAAACATGTTGGGTCAGAAATGTGATTCTGATCTTACCATGGGGGCACTTTATAATCACATTAGAGCAATATTTCCCAAGATGAGTTAGCTGGCGGCTGTCTTCTCATCAGGGAACTCTTGCCTGTCCATATGTGGATATGTGGGACTTAGTTGGTGAACCCCTACTATCTTACTGAGTTTCTAACATGGTCATCCAAGTTATTAGAACAAGGTCCTAATGCAGTGATTCTGGTATTTCTGGTCGCTCTGTGCGTTGAATGCTGGCTTATCCAGACCAAATGTTATATAAAACTAAAGAGAAAGCCTGGGTAACTTACAGTAGAGGGTTGCATATAAATCCTGGGTTTTATGGACCCTAACAACTTTTTAAAACAATTATATGTAATAATTCTCTTGTAATAAATAGTAGAGCTCTGCCATGCTGCTCGAAGGGCCATTTTATCTTCCCAGTCTGACTCTAGGAGGTGTTAATATCTAGGATAAAGGATTTGCTAATTTAGCTCTCTGCTATGGAAGGTTTTAGTGGAGCTCTCACTAGGCCCTCTCCCTCACAGGCATCTGCGCAGCGTTAAAACTTTGTGATGCTCTGACCTCACCGGGAGGGCCTGTCTCTAGGGTTGGAGCCCAGGCATCGTCAGTTTAAAGAGATCTGCTGAGGGGCGACGAGGTGGCTTAGTCAGTTAAGCGGCTGAGCCTTGGTTTCAGCTCAGGTCATGACCTTGTGGCTCTGAGATGGAACCCCGCACCAGGCTCTGTGAAGAGTCTATTTCAGATTCTCTCTCTTGCTCCCTCTCCCTGTAGCTCATGCTGTCTCTCTCTCAAATAAATAAAATCTTGAAAAAAGAGAGATCCACTGTGATTATGCTGTACATGTACACTCTAGAAGTTGAGAATTGCATCTAAAGCAAACCTCTCTGCTTTCATAGGCTACTATGGAAGTATGTGCGTGTGTCAGACATTCATAGATGTATGGTCATTTTCATTAAAATACTTAGGATTTTTTTTTTTAAGATTTTTATTTATTTATTTGACAGGCAGAGATTACAAGTAGGCAGAGAGGCAGGCAGAGAGAGAGAGGAGGAAGCAGGCTCCCCACTGAGCAGAGAACCTGACTCGGGGCTTGATCCCAGGACCCTGGGATCATGACCTGAGCCAAAGGCAGAGGCTTTAACCCACTGAGCCACCCAGGCGCCCCTAAAATACTTAGGATTTTTTAATGCCTACAAAGCTTATGCTTCTGAAAGTTTGATTGGAAGTCAAAGTGATTGTGGATTTTTCTGCTGCGTCGGCAAGGTATTTTAGAAGCTTATCACAAAGTTCTTTATCAGATAAGAATGTTTTCAGCAGTAAACAACAGAAAACCAATCTGAGTCACTTAAACTATTTGAAGGGTATTTTTCTTCCAAAACTAAGAAGGCTGCAAGTAGGTAACCCAGGACAATTGCTGCAGCTGAATAATGTCAATGAGTTCCGAAAATATTTTTCTTGGTTTCTTCGGACGTCATTACCCTGTGGATTATTGCTTCATGACTACAGTATGGCTGCCTCTGCTCCAAGCATCACGTTCATGTTCAAGGCAGGAGGAAGGAAAGAAAGAGTGGTGCTAGCTAGCCCTGTCTTTATGGGGAAGGAACATTACTGCTTACATCTCATTGGCCAGAATTGTGTCTTATGGAAATCTTTTGCTGCCAGAGAGATTTCTTTGCCTCCACAGTAAAGGAACAGAGAGGAAGGAGGGTTAGGAATGGCCAGCCAAGGCCGACTGCCCCATTTTGTATATCCATATGCCTATTCCTTTAACTTCCCTGGCATTGGGGAAGGAGACTTTTTTTTTTTTTTTTTTTTTTAGGTAAGCTCCACACCCAATGTAGGGCTTGAACTCAGGCCCTGAGATCAACAATCACACGCTCTGCCAACTGAGCCAGCCAGACCCCCAGGGAAGGAGTCTTAATATACCTCTCCAATCATTCAGTTTTTAAAATTACCTTTATTGCCATGGCTTATCTTAAAAATGGCAATAGCGGCTATCACTATCATTTACAGACTCACTGGGTGCCAAGCATTGTGCTAGCTGATTTTTCTATCTTTCCTCCAGTCTGGTTACAGTAATCCTCCCTGCAAGGGGAAAATCACTGTCCCTGTTTCAGAGATAGGAAAATTAGCTCTCGAGGCACCTGGATGGCTCAGCAAGTTAAGCCTCTGCCTTTGGCTCAGGTCATGATCTCAGGGTCCTGGGATTGAGCGCCGCATCGGGCTCTCTGCTCAGCAGGGAGCCTGCTTCCCGTCTCTCTCTGCCTGTCTCTCTGCCTACTTGTGATCTCTGTCAAATAAATAAATAAATAAAATCTTTAAAAAAAAAAAAAAATGGAAAGAAAATCAGCTCTCCAAGGCTGGAGAGGGTAAATGGTTCGCCCGAGGCTACCTAGTAAGAAGTGTTGGAGTTAGTGAACCTCAGACTATATGGCTCGAAAGCTTATGCTCATCCCAAAGCAGGCACTGCCTCCAGACCTGGATCAAGACCGGCCTTGAGAGGTCCACACACATGAAGAAATATAGATTTTCATCATCACCCCACACTCTTTTTATAGCAGGCTGCATCTATGACCCACTTGCTGCCCTTTTCCAACTCCTTGAAGTCACTCAAGTGAAAAAAAAAAAAAAGGCATTCTGGTGTTGAGGACATCCCCTCAGTGATGCTGGTACCTGAGCGTGGGCAGTCAGCTCACCCTGGGACTCGGGCCTGGCCCCGCATGTGCCCCTGGTCCCCGGGCGCTCTCACTCCTGCCACAGGGCACGTGGCTAGGTAGCTTCATGTTGCCGTCTTTCCAGGGGTTCTGCAAGGGCTCTGGGAAATGCAGGGGGCATGCGGTTTGAAAAGAGGAAGTGCTATGGTCGTGTCACTTCTCAGTATAGGAATGGATTTTTCAGGGGCAAGGCCAAGCCCTGAACCCTGGGCGGGGGACCACGTCTGGGTGCTGGTGCTCTGTGCAAATGATCAGGGAGCTCCGCAAGGCCATCCAGCAGTCCTTGGATATAAGTGTGTGGGAGGCTGTCACCAGGAGTGGACTCACCGCAGGCAGAGGGGGCCTTTCTTTTTCAAGTCTGATTTACAAGAAATGTGCCACCATGCAGCAGGGAAACTAACCTCTGGCAGCTCTTTAGATGAAAATTTCTGTTAAAAAAAGGAGCCCACTGTAATGGTGAGGCTTTCCTTCTGGTCTAGAAAACCCTGATGACATTTTTCTCCTGGGCTTATAAAACCAACATTCTCAAGCTTTAGAGACCCACATCTAATGGCCTTGGGATTCTCTCAAACACTTTTGAGGTCCTTGCTGTGCAGTCCCTTGAACAATCAGAGGGGAGGTGGGGGTGGGGGGAGTCTCTGGAGATGTATTTAAAACCATGGAAGCCCAGGTAACTATAATTAAAGCCTGTATCTGCAGGCTAGACAGTGCTTAGAATTTTCTTGAGCCTCAAAGGTAAATCAGAAAATATTTTCCCGATTTTGACTCCTATGGCTACTCAGTTTTGCTTGTCTGAGTTGCTTACTCTGAGGAGACAGATGATCAAAGGTGACCCAGGGACAATGTCTCTTCTGTCTGCCAAGGAGATCCCAGTAGCCTCTGGCTTCTTTGGATTGGTGCAAGTCAGAATCCAGACTTTGTTTCAGGTAACCCCTTGCTTATGTGTCAGGCTTGGATGACTTGGGTAGTTCAGCCCCCATAAAACACCTGCAGCGACTGAGAGCCACAAATGCACACTTGTTCTTCTTTTGGAAGAACAAAGACAGATCTTGGGTTCAGCCATCTCTCTACTTTACCGTTGGCACCTTCCTCCATTGGCAAGGAGTCCATGTACTAGGGACTTAGTCTCCACTGCCTATAAATGCTGGGAGGTTGGGGGGCATGATGGGAAGTCTCTGTATTCTAAGTCAGCCTAGAGCTCTGCCATGATTTCACAGCCAGAGATGAACTACATTCTGCTTTTAAACTCTAGAAAAATTCCTACCTTCCTTGGTTCTAATAATGGGACCATGAGGTTTCTAAATTCATGAATTTATAAATATTACTTGTCTCCTTTTCCAAAGCTAACAATTCAGATACGGCTGTAAACATCTGAGGAGGGTCCTCTGAGGCAGCCCTCCAGGCTTAAAATTCTCTTAGGCTTTTCTTGCAAAACAGCAGATGACTTGGGGTTTATCAAATTTTCCATTTCTATTTTTGTCTCCCTCAGAAGGAAATAACCTGAATCTCATGGCTTCTACCATTATATCTTCTAGTATGTCTCATATCTTCTTCCCCCTACTCCCCTAATTCTTTGTGACTTTTTGCTCTTTCAAGAAGAAAAATCCTGAGGGTAGAGAAGAGAAACGGGTCTGCTTGTCCTAAAAATGGGCAGCCCTTCCCCAGGAGGCAGAAACAAGTTTGACAGTTGGGGACGAGGCACATTATTTTCTCAGTCAGTTTGCATTCAGCAAGTTTCTTTGTGATATCACCATCTCTGGCTTCTTGTTTTTGGGCAATTCAGCAGGAAATGAGCAGCACAATACCTTGCCACAAATGAGGCAGAATCAGGGGGACTGGTTTAACCACAGACCTACAACAGGTGAGGTTCCCTGAACAACTCCATTCGATTGGGATTTCTGTTTTTTTTCCACTGTTAACACAGGCAACCCAGCGGCATGAACAGAGGGCCCCTAAGTCCCTTCAGTGGCAGATGCATTTGAAAATATGTTTCCAGCTCAAGGTCATTTCCCCTTCTCTGGAGATGACCTTCACTTCACCATCTCATCCTCAGCAGTTGGACTCCAGAAGCCATGCTCGTTTTTGTGACCCTGCCTTTTGATTTCTCCTTTGTGGATTTAAAAGTGGGTTTCCAACTCACTGTGGTGAAGTCGGCCATGTTCACTTGTATCTTAGCTTCTCACTGGAGTCAACGCTGACAAATATTCAAAATTGCATCCTGACTTTCCCACCCCATGCCCTGGGTTCCCCAGCACCCTTCCTTGGAACCCTTCTGGTTCCAACAGGCTGTCATTCTGAAGACTGAATGAGTTCATCACTGAAGTCAGATCCAAACCAGGTGCTGTGTCATAGGTCATAAAGTTCATAAAATAAGTGGTGAATCACGCTGGCGGTTACTGGAATGATGTAAGGAGCTCAGCCCTGCCTCAGGCTCTCAGCTACCAGACATGAAATGGTCTGTGATAGATTCAACTAACTGGAAAGAGAACAGATCACGAAACTGAAGCTTCCATTATATGAATGTAACAAACAAAAGAGTGAGATATAAGGAATAGCATAGAGGACATTCGGAGAAGGGGAAAATGAAGCAGGTGGGGCGGGGGGAATCGGAGTGTGAGACAAACCATGAGAGCCTATGGACTACAGGAAATAGACGGAGAGTTTTAGAAGGGAAGGGGTTGGGGAGATGGATGAGCCTGGTGATGGCTATTAAGGAGGGCACATGTTGCATGGAGCACTGGGTGTTATACGCAAACGATGAATCTTGGAACACTACATCACAACATAGTGATGTACTGTATGGTGACTAACATAACACAATAAAAAATAATAATAATAAAAAAAAGAGTGAGATGTACCATAAAGTGAGCAAGAGGTCTCTCCGGGAAGCAAAGTTATAGGTTTTATTTATTTTTTCCTAGTTTACTCTGATTTTTCAAAATCTTTTAATATAATAATGTATGCCTATATTCATAAATTTATGTGCCATTCACAAATGTGGTCTTTATATTATTTTTCCTATTTTGATCATTCCCTTTTCTATTCCTGCTCACCGCATCTGGGCACACCACCCCTTAGCCCAGAAACTCATTTTCTACAATGAACATCAGTAGTACATTGGTTGTCCTCCATTCATTCCTTTAGAAAATGACTAACCCCTCTACCTAGCACAGCCTGACTCCTCCACCTACCATGGGACTCATCTTGGCTCTGACCTGTTTTGATGGGCCAGGGAAAGGAATGTGTGACAAAAATAAGACAAGAGCATAGGGGGAGGGGGAGATTCCTGTTTGTTTCCTGAATGAGTATCAGAAACCTTAGGGCACCTGGGTGCCTCAGTCGGTTAAGTGTCTGCCTTCAGCTCAGGTCATGATCTCAGTGTTCTAGGTTGAGCTCCACATCGAGCTTCCTCCTCAGACATGGTCTGCTTCTTCCTCTCTCTCTGTGATCTCTCTCGCTTTCGCTATGTCTCGAATAAATAAATAAAATCTTTAAAAAAAGAAAAAAGAAAATGAAAGCTTAGAGCTAATAGAATCTCTGGCAAAACGATGGGCCAGCTTTGAGAGAAGAAGAGCTTTAGGCTCTCCTACCAGACTTTAAAACAGGGCAGATTTCCACTGGACACACAGGTTGTTAGCATGCAGTTCTTGTGAAGAGACCAGGGAGCCTGTTCAGGTGAGACTGGGACTGGAAACATGGCCATTCCTGAGGTAAACTGCCCCATACCTTGACATAGAAACTGCAGTTAGGAGATCCCCCCTTGGCCATCCAGCCTAGAAAGCCAGTCTGTGGCAGGCAGTCCTCACCGCCAGGAACAGGATGTATGACGGGCCCCACAAGACAGAGCAGGATGTTGACAGGGTCACTTCCTGCCAAAGAGAATCACCTTGGAGACCCAGAGGGCTACACTCTGGGCTACCTCAGTACTTTGACTCTTTCCTAGAATGCATATTTATATCCGTCCATATATTTACCTACAGGTATCTATGTATATTTTTTCCTTCTTCCCTTTAATGCCTTACTTGGACTTTGATGGGGGTGAGAAAGGCCCATGAGAACCAGTATGCGTGGAGAGTGAGTTGAAGCTGCTCAGTTCCCAGGGGAACAAAAGGGCCCACCCGAGAAGGTCTGGGCAGCTGGGCCAGACACGCTGAAATTCACAGAATTCCCCAGTCAGCTACTGGAGGAAAGCAGTTACAGCTCTAACAGCTATGGAAGAGCCTTGGAGGGTGTTCCTTCTGGACAGGCAAGGAAGCTGAGGCCCAGAGACGTCAACGAGAAAAACCCAGTTCCTCTGCAGCCCAATGACGATGGGTTTTTGCCTGCCTAAGCCTCCAAGGGACAGTACTTACTCAGGAGAGAGGAACTAAGACTAACTTCTCTTCTTCCTTTGTCACGATAGAACCAAGTGAGATTGATTCCTCCCAGGCAAGCTCGAGTTGTTAGGACTCCCTTCGCCCTTGCTGAACCCCAAACTAAACGGATCTCCAGCTTTCTGTGTGTGGGGAGGGCTGGCAGTGTTTACTCTTAGGGTATTTGTGTTAAAGTGCCTGAAAATTTTACCCCTACGGTCTTCTGAGTAGACTCCGAACCCTAACTTGTGGTTTGAGTTTCTCATCCTTGGTGATTCAGTGTTATTTTGGGAAACCTGAAGGGAGTGGATTGGCCTAACCTCTCGCAACACCTTGAAGGACTGGTATGAGGACATCCATGTCACAGAGTTGAGTTTCCCAGCAGCAGCAGGAACACGTGCTTCCAGACCATGAGCCTCTCTCCTCGGAGGTCATAAAATACACCAGAAGATCGCCTTCTTTCTCCCAAGTCCACTGAGTCACTGAGTCAAAAGCGCCTGTGTTAGCAGTTGTTAAAAAGTAATTTAAGTTTCATTAATTCGGGTTAATATCAAGAAAAACTGCCTGAATCCAGAGCAGAACTGACTTAAAGGCCAAGGTGACATAAAAGGAGTTTAACCCCCAAATCTTACAAGTAATATACCCAACCCCTGGTGCACGTAATTTTCAGCAGAGGTTCCTTAAAAATATTTGGCCTCACCGGTTTGAAGGACAGGTGTTCAGAAATGCTGAAAAGCCACTGCATTCTCAAATAGTGATAAAATTTCTCTTCACTCTTACAAACTAGAGATGAAACCAACTTGCTACTGAGTGATTCTAATCCCACGGATGGCCCTGTGAGAGGGAATTATGAGAAAACTCCTAATCTTTCCCAGGGTGTTTGGGACATGTTTTCTTGAGAGAGCATTCACATGAGCTCCATGGCCGGAGACACCCTTGCTTTCTGCACAGTCGGCCAACATATGAAACATGAAGTATTTTTATTTTTTGGAAAAACAATTAATTAGAAATCCCTTTGGAAAATACGTAATTGGGGCGCCCGGGTGGCTCAGTGGGTTAAGCCGCTGCCTTCGGCTCGGGTCATGATCTCAGGGTCCTGGGATCGAGTCCCGCATCGGGCTCTCTGCTCAGCAGGGAGCCTGCTTCCCTCTCTCTCTCTCTCTGCCTGCCTCTCCATCTACTTGTGATTTCTCTCTGTCAAATAAATAAATAAAATCTTTAAAAAAAAAAAAAAGAAAATACGTAATTGATGGAATAATAAGGGAAACCACAGTTCCGAGCTAACCCTTGGTTTTAGCTTCACCCGCATGTAGAAATACATTTAGGGCAGTAAGGGAGTCAGAGGGAAAAAACGGTAAATCTGGAACTGTTCTTCGAATGCAAAAATAATGCCTTGCTCCTTCCATCAGCAAAGCAAGGTCACTATATGGCTCCCACCTGGTGTTGATTCTCCCTGTTCTCAGCCTCTGAAGCCCCTTGCGACCTCTGTCATCCCTGGGCCAGGAGGAGAGCCGAGGAGGACCCGGCCGCACATTCTCCTGTCTGAGTGGAAGGGAAATGAGCCTCCCAGGCACCGTTTCCTTGGCGTTGTCCCCATTATCACCTGCGTCTAAAAACTGTATGTTTTGTTTGAGTATGGTTATAAAAATAGTTTGCTCTCGAAGAGATACTGGCCTTTTTAGAAAACCGCTCCTGGCACGAACCGAGCGAGCCGGTGGCCCCAAGCTCTCGGAGAAGGCAGCGTGCGTCGGAGAGCAGCAGTAAAAGCGATGGTTGCTAGGGGAACAATTGAATTGCTGACACAGAGACAGATGATGGGCCTGAAAACTCTTTTTTCTTCTCCTGCCACATGGAAAAGAAAGCAGATGAGTCAGAGGGAATGGTGGACGCTCCTTTCTGCCTGTTAAGAAAGCTAAATGGCCGGAATGGCCTATTAGTTAGCCTAACGGGAAGAGTCTAGTGGTGGTAAAGGCAGGGAGAAGCTGAGAGCAGCTGGAAAGTTGGGGGTAAGCCCGTGAAGGCTGAAAAAAAAAAAAAAGCCACCCACGAATGAGAGGAAACACGGGAGGCATTTGATCATATGTACATAGATGCTTCTTTGAACACCCTCTCCTAGATATGTCGAAATATTTTTAATTGGTTAATTTGCTCACTTGTGTGCCATTCTATTGCCATTTTTGAAATCCTGTTGTTTCTTGAAACACCTTTCTTTGAGGTATAATTACCTTAAAATTCATCTCCTGTACCTATGGGGTATAGTGATTTTTAAAGTAATTTTAGAGGGTTTGGCAGTCATTTTCCCAATCCAGTTTTAGAACCTTTCCATCTCGCCAAAATGTTGCCTTCTGCCTGTCCACAGTCAATCCCGCTCCCAGCCCCAGGCAACGAATGATCTATTTTCCATCTCTATAGATTTACCCTTTGCAGAAGTTTTATCTAAATGGAATCATATGATCTGCGGTCTTTTGTGTCTGGTTTATTTCATTTCCCGTGGTGTTTTTGAGGTTCATCTGTATTGTACCCCATATCAGTAGCTCATTCTTTTTTTAATGATTGAATAATATTGCATTGTGTTATCAGTCACTTTACACGTGTGATGATGTACATGTGTGTTATGTATCACATCTGGTTCATCCGTTCAACTGTAGAGGGTCATTTGGATTGTCTCCAGTTTAGGGTGATTATGGATAATACTGCCATGAACATTCCTGTCCTATAAGTCTTTGTGTGGACATGCATTTTCATTTCCCCTGGGTACATACCTAGGAACAGAATTACTGGACCATAAGTATATGTTTAACTTGTTAAGAAACCACCAACTGTTTCCAAAGTGGTTTTGCCATTTTACATTCCCATCAGCAATACCCAAGGGATCCAGTTTCTTGATGTCCTCCATCTACATTTGGTATTGTCATCTTTGTGATCGGGGCTATTCCAGTGGGTGCGTAGTAATATCTCCTTGGAGTACATTTCCCTAATGACTAATGACATTGGGTATCTGCTCATGTCCTGAAGGTTTTTTATTAGGAAACATATTTGAAATGGTAGAATTTGGACTGGGAAATCTGAAAACCAAAAAAACGATGACTGGAGGCACATGTCTAAATATTGTCCACTGAGGTTTATAGGATAGTGTTTCTCATGGCAGACTGCTTGCAGAATCACCTGGAGTATTTGTTTAAAATGCGTATTTGCCCTCGCCTGCAGAATTGATGCCTACGGAGGGGTTCTGAAACACACATTTTTAACTGCTTGATTCTTATGCACATGGGAGTTTGGGAGCCAGCACCCTAAACCCAAGGCACTTCTGCTCACCTGGGGACCGTGTAGGTCCAGAGTCCCCACTAGTAGGAGAGGGACCGAAGAAACAAATAAGCCTGTGGGAGACCTTTGTTCCAAGCATCATGAGCTCAGTGTGTAAGCCTTCAGGAAAACCATCTTTCTGACTCTAGATTTCTTCTTCTGGACACGGGAAACTTAAAACTCATCAGACATGACGTACATAATCATTGTGTGTTGTTAGAATTGCAAGAACCTCGTTCTCATCTCCTTTATAAGGCAGATGAACACAGACCCGAGAATGCCCGTGGAACGCACTGAGCTCAAACATGAACACACCATCTCAACCAAGCTCATGAAAACAGGACCCGTTTTCAATCAGGAAAGCTCTGTTTTAGTGTCGTTTCCAGAAGGAAGGCTTTGGCTCTGTCATCAGGTCAAAGAAAAACCCATTAGGGAATGGCTTCGGTCTTCTGCTCAGGATTGAGTCTAGTGGCCCAGGATAGATGAAGTGTCCTAATCAATGTCACCAGTTCCTCAGATACTTATCTCTGAAGGCAGGCTGACCTAAGTGATTTAAAAACTCTCTTAGACTCGGGGTCCATTGTCATTACCAGGTCACGCTGTATGCATAGGTGTGTAAGCACTATTGCTGTTACCCAGAAAACAAGGGAAATTGAAAGCGCCATGGCCAGGCCAGGCTTTGGCAGACTATTTCACTTTAAAAAGACGGTTTGGGACTCAAAGGAACACATTCTTTGTACACCGTGATAATGGCTCAAAGCAGAAAATGTTAATGAACCTGGTAGGAAAGGGTTCAAAGAGCTTAGAGTGGAGGTGGGGCTGACGGTCTGGAATTTTACCAAGGAACTGCTTTTCTTTCCATAAAGGAGAGTCCAAAAACGGAATCTTCCCATTTGTACTTCGAACTAGTTTTAAATATATTAGGAAAAAAATATATACACACAACAAACCTCCCACCCAGACACCCTCCCACTGGCTGGTAGTTCTATTTGAATGGTCTGTGGGTGGCATCCTGGGCAGCGCGTACATCATTGTGCTACTCTCTCTGCACCTCCAGGAGGGACATTCCGAGTCCGCGCATCTGACGGCGGGACCGCCTCTGCTTGCACTCTCTGTGGGACCCTTTCCCTCCAAATGGCTACTTAGGGGCTTTGTGAAGTAGAATTGCTTTGTAGGAACACAGAAATGAAAACATTTATGGAATCACTCTGCACAAATTACTTGGCACTGCAAATTGGAACAATTAGCAAACCTTTGTGATGAAGGAATGCCGAACGTGAAACAACTTGAGAATGGAATAAAAATGGACCTATTATTCTTTGATTCAATTAAAGTGCACATTATCTATTCAAAATGCGTTTGCCAAGCCATATAGTTATCTGTGCTGTTGGAGAGGGCGCGGCGAGTCCTAAGCGAGACTCATTCATGCCAGCCCTGCCCGGCACCAACCTTGGAATGAAAGGAACAAGGCGTTCCTTTGAGTGGAAGAGGACTGGTTCGGTTGCACAATATTCAGCCCACAAGTAAAACCACGTCCATAACACTGGTCATTTTTCGTAATGGTCACAGATTTTTACAGAAATCAGTGACAGAGAAATGGATCATCTGAAATACTGCAGTTTAGCGATGTGACTTTCTTTCCCTTTAGATAAGTCAAAATTATGGACATACTGTTCCCTGTATTTGTCCAGATGGTAAACTAGAGACGTTGGTTGGAAGTGAGCTTTCAAATTGGCACCAAGTTAAAATTTCTGTCCTCCTAAAACAAAAATATCGAGTGGCCTGGTAATAATTTCACATTTTCAAAAGGCTATGAAATCCTTTTCTAGCTTGTCTATCCATATCATTTTTAAAATGGGATCTGTCTAGTTATCATTAATATTCACCCTCTGGGGAATGAGTCACCAGTGACTTGGGGCTGCCATCAGAACCTGATGGGACTCTAAAGACGCCATGAGGGGCGCCTGGATGGCTCAGTGGGTTAAAGCCTCTGCCTTCAGCTCAGGTCATGATCCCAGGGTCCTGGGATGGAGCCCTGCCTCGGGAATCTCTGCTCAGCAGGGGGGCCTGCTTCTCTGCCTACTTGTGATCTTGGTCTGTCCAATAAGTAAATAAAAATCTTTTTAAAAATAAATAAATAAAGGCGCCATGAGTCTCACTCTTTCCCTGCAGGTCGGGGGGACCCTTCTCTTCCAAATCCTTGTCAGCCTGGCCCCGAATCAGTCCACGTCAGGTGTGTGCAGAAAATGGCTCCAGAGAGACACAGCTCATCAGACTCCTTTTAGATATCATTTTCTTCTGTCCCTTCTTTCTCTGTCTGCCTCTCTGCATTTGTTCTCCCTTTGAGAGTGCTCTCTGCTGTAATGCAAATACTCGTTTTTCTTCCTCAAGCTTCTCTGATTCTTGGAATATTCAAGTTGGCTGTGTCTTGGCATTCATGTATATCAAGTTTCTTCTCTTTCAACTTTGAGTGTCTTCCGTGCTAGGACTCTTCTTTGGGGGGAGGGGTAAGTTTTACATTTTGAAATAATTTCAGAATTTCTGAAAAGTTGCGAGAATAGCACAAAGCATTCCCTGTACTCTCCACCCAGATTCTCCGGTGGCTACCGTGCTCACACGTTGGCTCGATCTTTTTCTCTCCGCGCATATACATATCTCTTAGTTTTTGTCTGAACCATTTGAGAGTAAGTTACAACATGATACCCCTTACTCCTCCAGACTTCAGTGTGTATCTTACTCTGAAAAGTATTGCACTTCAGTGCTGAAAAAAGAAAAAGCAGATAAGCAAAAAGAAGGAAATTAAAATCCATCTGGATTCTTTCTACCCAGAAATAAGCGTTTTGCTGTATATTCTTCCAGTTCTTTTCTATGCATATATTCAAATTTCTTACACAAATGTGACATTATGTATACAATTCTAAGCCCTGCTTTTCGAGGCTCCAAAGCTATAATATATATTACATGTAATATATATTATATATGTGTGTTTAATATACAGATAATACTATCTGTAATCACTTCCCATAGCCAGTGGCCACAAACTGGGTCAAAACAGCAGAAATTTATTGTCTGATAGTTCCAAAGTCCAGGAGTCTGAAATCAGAGTGTCAGCAAGGTCGGTTCCTTCTGGATCTCTGAGGGAGAATCTGTTGCCTACCTCTCTTCCTTAATCTCTGGCGGCTGCCAAGAAACCCTTGGTATTTCTTGGCTCGTAGATGCAAGACTTCAATCTCTGCCTCCATCCTCACGTAGAATTCTACCCCGTGTCCCTGCGTGTCTCAGACTGCTCTCTCCTTTCTCATAAGGATAGCAGTCATTGATGAAGCCGGGATGACTTCATCTTGAGATCCTTAACTAATTACCTCTGCCAAAATCCCGCTTCTAAATAAGGCCACCTTCTGAGGTTCTGAGTGAACATGAATTGTAGGGGCCACTATTTATCTCATTATCACCATGTTCATGAATAAGGATTTTCACCTCTCTGTGCATCAGTTCCTGAGTGTTTCAAGGATTAAATGTAATAATACACATACAGCAGTTAGCACCATACCTAGAACATAGTAAGCATTTAATAAATGCTAGCTATTGATTATGGCAAAAACATGACTTAACATAATTTATTCAGTCAATAACCTATTTGCTATTTAAATTTTTCCAGTTTTTTTCCAGCTATGATAAGCTCCTAACAAATATCCCCGTGACTTTATTTTTGCAACATTTTTACATATTTATGGTTATTTCCTTACCATAAATTCATAGGCATAGGTCACAAAATTCTAAGGCTTTTGATTTAATAATTCCTTTCTTGGACCTCATGGTTTTTTGTTTTTTGTTTTTAAAGATTTTATTTATTTATTTGACAGACAGAGATCACAAGGAGGCAGAGAGGCAGGCAGAAAGAGAGAGAGAGGAGGAAGCATGCTCTCCGCCAAGCAGAGAGCCCATTGTGGGACTTGATCCCAGGGCCCTGAGATCATGACCTGAGCCGAAAGCAGAGGCCCAACCCACTGAGCCACCCAGGCGCCCTGGACCCCATGGTTTTATGACTGACTTTCGTTGTCCATTTTGGGAAATCATCTTTTGCACAGGTGTCCAAAAACTGAACTTACTTTTCCCTAAATTACCATTCTTGGAAATACACACTATGCTGCAGGCTTGCTAATGTTGGTGGCTGTTCCCCTGGGAGCACAGCATGGCCTAGGAAGGGGATGCCCAGCAGGACATGTCACTGGGGGCTGAGGCTGGGTGAGGCATGAGAGGTACCAAATCTGAACCAAAACCACTGGATTCTGCAAAGCAGTTTTGAACACTCAGGTAGACGGTAAACCACAGTAACCGTGGCAGGAAAACAGCCCACCACAAATAAAAGCCGAAAGCTCTAGCTGACGCTCCGGTGTTCACGTCTTAATGAGAAATTGCTCAGCAGTTCAAACCTCCTGGTTCAAAGCCCTCACCACACGTGAGGATCCTGAGAGGCCATCTTTCCGGGGTAACCCTCAGGCCACAGGTGACTCCGGGCCGACTTGTCGGTCCCCCCTCTCTCTTCCTCCTAGGCACAGAGGGAAGCTGGGGTGAGCCCAGAAAGGACGGGGCTTTCTGCCGTGTTGCCTGTGGCAGCTGGAGGGCTTCCATCTAAAGTTTTAAGTAGGCCCTTCCTCAGGTCAGAACACAGACAGCACTCTACAAATGCACCTGCTAGCCGGGTCCGGCAACACTTGGGCCCGGCGTTTGACTGTTTCCTCTTGGAGCAAACGCGCGAACCTTTAGTCAGCTTCTTTTGACCACAATTAGAAAATATTACCGGGGTAGGTGACCACAAATGGTATTTAAAAACATCTTGACAGTTTGGGGAGGTCAGGACAAAATAGAGCCTCACTCCCCCCACACATACACATACACACGCACACACGCACACACGCACACGCACACACACACGCACACGCCCGACTTTACTCCAGCTCCCACATACAACTACTTTTCTTTTGATTGACACTCTTTTGTAAAAGCATGCTTGAAATAGTTCTAAAGTCATGAATTTGGAGCTGAGTGGGTCTATCTGAAAAATCTATATTTAGCTTTGCAACGGGCTTGTGAAAACTTGTTTTTATTTTGATTGTTGTGGGTTCACACCCCTGGAGTTTCGTTTTGACTTTTCGGGTTAAATGAGTTTCAAAATGAAAGTCCTCCAATTGTCAAATTTTCCCCCAAGTTTTAATTTAAAAACTGGAGGCTTTCTTATTCCATAGGTTCTGATGGCTAGTCTTTCTCCAGAATTCCTCTCCTCTCAAGGTAGCAAGCTGACTCTATCCCTCCTGCCGCGTGTTTGATGCCTTGCTTTTTCTCCCATCCAAGTACTAACCAGGCCCGACCCTGCTTAGCTTCCGAGATCAGACGAGATCGGGCGCGTTCAGGGTGGTATGGCCGTAGACTGCCTCGCTTTTTCTTAATGCCTTGGGAAATAATGAGCAGAGGCCAAGGGAAAGCCCTTGGTTGAAGTGTCAAAAGGGCTGAGCTCATATTTTTTTTTAAGATTTTATTTTTTTAATTTTTTATTTTTAAATATTTAATTTATCTGAGAGAGAGAGCAAGAGAGAGCATGAGCAGGGAAGTCAGAAGGAGAAGCAGACTCCTTGTGGAGCTGGGAGCCCGAGGCGGGACTTGATCCTGGGACTCTAGGATCATGACCTGAGCCGAAGGCAGTTGCTTAACCGACTGAGCCACCCAGGTGCCCCTGAAGATTTTATTTGTAAGTAATGTCTACATACAACATAGGGCTCAAACTTACAACCCCAAGATCAAGAGTTGCATGTTCTACTGAGTGAGTTAGCTGAGTACAACCCTGGGTTCATATTCTTGATCCCACGTGGCAGAGCAAACTTGAGCAGACCCATGCCTCAATTTCCCCCCCTTGGAGAAATGGGGTGCAAATAAGATCTCTCTATTTTTTAAGGGTTCCATGACCAAATAACCAAGTTGATCTTGACTGTTTATTAAGGAATAATATTCCCTGTATGTGAAAGTTGTTATTGTAGGAATGGACTCATCCACCAAATGGTTTTTATAAGCATTTGAAGGCTCAGAACTTGACACAGAAGCTAGAATGAATTCCTGCTACCTCTGAAAGGTACAGCCTCAGAGAAGTCCTCTGATTGGCCAAGAGAAGAATGAATTATTAAGCCGATCTGAAGAGACAATAAGGTAAATGGGCTAATCAACACTCTCTATTTCCCTCTATTATCACAACTTATTAGGATTACTTTTTAAATGTCTGTTAAACATTATGCAAAATGTTTAATAAGCTACAGTTACATTCAGTGCATATTCATTTGCTTCTGTAACAAATGACCATAAACTGAGTGGCTTTAAGCCCAATGCAAATTTATTATCATATAGTTTGGCAGGTCAGAATTCCAAAATCAGTTTCACTGGGCTAAACAGAAGGTGTGTGCCTCCTGGAGGCTTAGGTGGGGGGTTAGTATCTGTTTCCTGCCTTTTCTGGCTTCTAAAGGCCACCCACACTCCTTGGCTTGTGGCCCTGCATTACTGTGACCGCTCATAAGAACCTCTATGATTATATTGGATCCACCTGGATAATTCAGAATAACTCCCCATCTTAAGATCCTTATCTTTGTCACTTCTGCTGAGTCCCTTCTGCCAACAACATACTCGCAGGTTCCAGGGGTCAGGATGAGAACAGCTTTGGTGGGCGCATCGTTTGGCCTGCCACACACTATACAGGCAGGAACCCTATCTCCCCTGCTCCGTCTCGATCCCAGTACCTAGCACACACCTACACCACAGCGGGCCCTGAATGTATATACATGGAATGAATGGAAGAAATAGATGATGCCTGCTGTTGGCCGTTCAGTCTGTCAGATGCTCATTGAACACCTGCAGTGAGCCAGACCCGAGGGGCTCAGAGCTGTCTTGGATGGAGCACACAGCCTGACAGGCAGACAGTGGAGGAGGAAACTGAAAGGAGCAAAAGTCAGCCCTGGGTGTCCAGAGGCTAGAAGAGCAAGAACACGGTAACAATTCCGTGTATTCGTGCAGTTGCCCCCTTTGAGCTCCTGGCTGCTGTCTTCTCTAAGAATTCTTTGAACATATTACCCTTGGCAACTGTGATTAATTATATTTAGATTTATTTCTTTATTTCTAGCTCCCCCTCCCCCCGGCTACTCTTCTGATGTGCTGAGAATTTCTACCGAGAATTAGTAAAAGATTCAATGTCAAGGCTTTGCAGACCCTCCCCATCCCCATCCACACGCCCCACTCAGGGAAAGCTCAGAAACACAGAATAGGTTAAATGGGTTTCCTGAACCAGCCCAGGAGCCTAACGACTGTAGCTTTTGGTTTTATGTGTCAATGTATTTCAGATTTCAAATAGAGCTGCTATACGTGTGACATATCGGAGTACGCCTGTTAGCCAGTTACAGACTGCCTGCTTGTGTGTCAGTGTCTGGAGCCTGATTTTCCCGGACTCATTTCAGGACAACTCAGCTGAGTTATGGAGCACCATAGGGTTGGGCAGATGTAGGTCTTTGGAAGATCCATTAGCCATCGCCTGTCTGACTTGGCCTTGGGGCTTTTTGCATTTCTCCCATTTCCCCCTTCTCTCTGTCTCTCTCTCTCTTGCAGTCTGAAAGGGACTTTGTCTAGTGGATAAGCAGCAAGCTCAGAAGAGGAGGACAGTGGGAGGCTGAGGACAGAGCTCCAGAGGCTACAGGTGGCCATGGAGGATGGGGTGGGGTACGCTAGCTGCTGGAGGGCAGGCCACGTCCAAAGGCAGGTCCCTCAAAAGATGAAGACTGTCTTGTATTTGCCAACCCACATGCCCCCTCGCCTAAGGGCACCAGGCTTTTGCAGAAATACATATTTACCCATTTTTGAAAGGTTGATGGGTCTTTCTAGAGTTTGAAGGGATATCTCTGTTGCTCAAAAGGTATGAGTTAAATTGTGAACATACTTGGTTCCAGTTTAGTCTTGCAAACTTTTCCTCTACAATTTCTCGTCCTGTTAGCTGATAGCGCTCCTGAGCACAAACGTTTCTGTGCTGCTGCCCTTTCGGTGGTGGATGTTGGAAAAAATACAGAGTGCTAATCCCACACACCTGCTTTCAATTCTGCCCACATGGGTTTGGAGTA
Organism: Mustela putorius furo; assembly: GCF_011764305.1. Classification (NCBI taxonomy): domain Eukaryota; kingdom Metazoa; phylum Chordata; class Mammalia; order Carnivora; family Mustelidae; genus Mustela; species Mustela putorius. Next base: position 323,892 of record NW_025421467.1, read on the forward strand.
GGAGGTCTGTTCACTCTGAATATTTCTACACAGTTTTCAAAACCTGCATTTTTCCATGCTAACACATCTCTGCTTGTCGGCACCTAATCGAACACACACACACACACACACACACACACACACACACACACACACACCCATGTGTTCACATGCTTACCATTTATGTTCTCAGAGAGAAGCCTGTGAGTGTGTGCTAGGATGACCACTAGGTGGCAGTACGTGAAACACTCCCAGTGTGCTCAAGGGAAGGAAGTTTGAGGATTGCCCAGGGCTGGGGTTCCCAAACTTTAATCTGTAAAACTTTTTCAAGAGAAAAAGAAAAGGGGAGCACTGCATGGGCCTGTCAAATTATGTTTCCAGGGAACATCATTAAGATACAAATCATGGGGTGTCCTGGTGGCTCATGGATTAAGCCTCCACCTTCGGCTCGGGTCATGATCTCAGGGTCCTGGGATCGAGCCCCGCATCAGGCTCTTTGCTCAGCGGGGAGCCTGCCTCCCCTCTCTCTGCCTGCCTCTCTGCCTCCTTGTGATCTCTGTCTGTCAAATAAATAAATAAAATCTTAAAAAAAAAATACAAATCAACTTCCTCTGTTTCCTGAAAGATAGATTTTTAACCATAAAGAAGTAGGAATGATAGAATCTACACATTAGGGATCTCTTCTAAGTCTAATAAATGTAGCCTTATGGAAAAGTGACTACATTGTCCTTTTGTTTTCATTTTGATGCCAACCAAGGAAAATGTCATCATGAACAAGCATTTTGGGAAATAAACCTTGAGGGAGATTTGCAATTCCGGGACTGTTTCCATGAGTGAAATCAAGATCCTTGGACTTGCACTGTCTTACCTCCAAACTGACCCTAAGACCTAAGGATTTCCATCCAGAGGCACAAAAGAGAAGCGGTGATTGTTGCTTGATCAAACTGGATTTGCTAAAACTAAGAAGTGGGCATTCAGAGGCGCCTGTGTGGCTCCATCAGTTAAGCATCTGCCTTCAGCTCAGGTCATGATCTCAGGGTCCTGGGATCGAGCCCTGCATTGAGCCCTGCTCAACAGGGAAGCTGCTTTTCTCTCTCTCTCTCTCTCTGCCCCTTCCCCTGCTCATGATCTCTCATTCTCTCTCTCTTAAAAAACAAAAAACAAAAACAAACGTGTGCCCGGGTGAGTACATAGGATCACCCGCACATACACTGGCTGTCTTCCTGAGCCACGTGCCTGGTCATCTGGACTACCTCGGGCCTTCCTTTGCTTGTCTGGATCACTGCTAGCCTCCTTGGCCTTGGGGATGAGCCCATCTATGTGAACCTCTCGCTGAGACAGGTCTGCAGGTCCAGGTTGTGTAGGGAGGGCAGCACTGGCCCAGGCCCCCCATCTTGGCATCTTACTCCTACTCACCAAGATGTTCTACACTAGGATACAAGGCACTCTGTCGTCCCCCCTTCTGTGGCAGAGGAGGGGTGAGAGCCATGTGCTGCTAAAGGATGTCTCGCAACTATTGTGAGACAAGTATAGGCTTTCGATCAGAGAGACCTGGACTCTAACACTAGGCCATGAGCAAATAGCTTCAGCTCTGACCCTCAGAGTCCTGGACATTAGGGTAGTTAGAGCAGACACGTCTCAGTCACAGTCGGATTAAGTGAGGTGATCTAAGTATGTATTACAGTACTGATTGTGTGCTCAATGTGCGTTAATAAGTATTAACCCTATAACTAATTTTAGTGCTGGGTGCTCCTTTCTAGAACCGGGCAGACTGGTTCACCCTAAAGTAGGCCATTCTTTGCCATGTGAATGCTACACACAATGTTTCAGAAGAAATTTCCTCCCAGTAACTTGCCACCTCCGAGTCTGACCTCCTTTGAACTGTGGTTCCTCTGTCGCTGGTCACATCACTGAATATGCCTGGGACGTTAAGCAGCCCAAGGATTTGGTTCTGAAGCACAGTGCGGGAGACCTGGGATGTCTCCTTGTAGGATCTCAGGCAGCCCTGCTTACTCATAGGGATGGCACCTACTTGGTATTCAAAGGGTGGGGAGTCCAGTTAAGCTCTTCCCTTATTCACTGTAGTAAATTCAGGAGAAAGTCCCACGGCTGGTATCTTCCCCCCGCAAAGCTATGCAGCCTCTGGTAAGGCTGGAGAGCTCAGAGAAAACTCCAGATAACCAAACACACTGAAACTGATACCACGACACCAGAGTTGTGAATTGACTAAGCCCGGCCTGATTAGGAAACCTCTCACTTGTCATTGTCACCGAGAGCGGATAGTAAGGGCTCCCTGGAAGGCTGTGCTTGTACTGCCACCTAGTGGTGACAAAAAGCCAGGCCAGGTCTGGGGAGGATTCTTGACCCGACAGTCAGACTGGTAGCTGTACAGTTATTACCAAGGTACAGCTGTAACTTCCTCATGGATATTTTGTAAGATGAACATTTTAGTCACAGCTTTGCAAGTTAGTCCCCTGATTTAACTTAATCTCATCATCCCCCCAAAAGCACTGAAATGCTAAGATTTAAGGTAGGGCCAAAAGACCAGCCTGGGAGTCTAAAGGTTCATTTGAGTCACTAGCTCCTCTAGAGATGTGTGTTAAAAATCGAAATTAACAATAGCAGGGTTTAGGTGACTGTGAGGCTCAGGTGTGAAGCCCCTTTGTCAACTGCATCAAGCAATGAAGCATGATGTTCTCCTCTAACATCTGGCTCCCCCATTTCACCTGGTTTCTGCCTCTCCAAGCCCTGATGCCCACACCCACCCTTCACGAAAACCAACCAGGCAACCTCCTCTTCTTCCCCAGGAAGGGGAGACCCTCTCCTTAGTTAGTGCTGAAAACAGAAAATAAAAAACAAATAAAAAGTGGGAAAGATCCAGCCCAGGATGTGCTCATGGAGAGAGTTAACAATAAAAAGACTCAAGGGATACCCCTGCCATTCACAGCCACCCAATTTACCAGAGGACAATGTGGACACTCTTGAGTTGGGTTGACTGCAGACAGAACACACAGAGTTTATGCCGAATGGTGGCCCCACAGTTGGAGACTAAGGGCTCTGCTGGTCTTCCCCAGCCTCCGCCCTGACCGTGGGCATTCCAGTGTGACCTGAGTGGAGAGACATCCTCAGAACAACTTCCTGCCTGGCTCAACCCCTGTTGGATCTCTGAAATCTTCCCAGTATTCTGCAAAGCTTCCCTAAGCTCAGTCCCCTGCTTCTCATTCTCCATAGGGCTGGCTGAGGCTCTGAGTGGATTCTGTGCCCCAGCTGACCTCTGGACAGAGGTCTCCCAAATTGCTTGATTGTGCACACCTATCTGAAAAATCATTTTAAACATATGCTTCACTATGAATCTTTGCGTGTATCATGTATTTTAAAGAACGTTTGCAAAAATAGATAACCTAAAAGGGCGAGAAATTAATACATAATGTATCATCACCCTTACGCCCTAAACCGAATACAGCCCCAATGGGCACCACAGGTCTGGGGTGGGCCTGGCCCCCTTCTCTGCCTGTAAGAGCTGAAGTCCAGATTTGGGAAGGTTTTAGCTCAAGAGCTGGCATTAGATAAGAGAAGCTGGACATAGAAGGCAACATAAAAGCTGCCACATAAACTCAAGTGGAGGGAGATATTTGCCAGGAAAATTGTCAAGGTGGGAGGAGCCAGAGTTCTAAAACACTCAGAAGAGGGGAGCCGAGCATGAAGGAGAACCTCAGACTCGGGCCACTAGACCTGTGCCACAGGATTTCCTGATTCTCCTGAAAGGAATCTCTTCGTGACTGGCTTAAGTACAGATGAACAGCTCTCCAGGATGTACTGGAGAAGAGCATTAATCGCTCATTTACATACACTCTATCACTTAATCCCCAAAGTGGTCCTGAAAGGAAGCGCCCCTTTGCATAAGGAACTGAGGCTGAGAGGGGGAAGTCATGTCCTCAAGGCCACGTACCCCATCAGAGGCAGGGTCTACCTCGTTCTAAATCCCCAGACTCAGGGTTCAAGTTCAGAATAGTCCGCTTTTGATACTAATATGAATACAAAGTCAGTTAACACTTATGGATTGCTTTTATAAAGGCTTCACTGTTGCATTTGTTCCTCACAAAAGCATAATGAGTTGATGCTATTATGTAAAAAGGAAACGGGCTGAGGGAGCTCATTTGTTCGGAGTTGCGAGTTCTTTAAAATTATGACAATGTGACATCTCACCTCAAAGCTGGAAACTGTAACCTTTATTTCCTTCCTTCCGCAAGACCGTTTGCCTCTGCTGCCTGGGAGATGGGAATGCTGGACCCAAAGCCCAGCGTTCAGAACTTGCTGAAATTTTCTCTCACCGCTGAACATTGCCTGTACAGGGCAGGGTTTACTGGAAGGGGATTCTATTAAATAGGATTAGTCTGATTAGGAGAAGGCAGGGCAAAGCCCGGACTGGAGAGCCCATGTGAATCTCTGAATTTGTTTTCTTGCTGTGAAATGGAGGAACTGGACAAAATGCTCTCCAAGCTCCCTTTTACCCCCGATTTCTATGGCTCTAGAAGATGGAAAATGGACATTTTTGTGTAGAGAAGGGAAAGGTCTGAGAACATTACCACCAACTGTGTTCTCCAACTTCTAACCATATGCTATTTGTTCTTTTTTAATTTAACTATCATGTAACAAAAAAAAAAAAAAATCAGTCCTTCATTTAATTCCTGAATTTCAGGGAAATATTCTTTATCTCTGGAGACTTATTAGTTTCAGAATATGGGACTCTACCCTTGAATTAGGTACCTTAAGAATATCAAACAATATTCACAAGGCCTTGTCCTCTGTGGGTGGTCTTCTTTTCAATTTAGCAACAATTAAACAAGAGTTTTACCCCAGAATGTGCTGAGTCCCCAAGACGCAAAACTTGGGAGGTGTATTGAAGTAAGAGGTTAAAAAATCCCAAGAATTAATAATCTATAAGCATAATTTTGGCTAAATTTTAAAACTTACCAAGTGTTGTATACACTCCCAAGGGAATACTTACAAATACAGAAATTGAAGCTGGTTTATAAACTTCCCGTAATAGTCTAACCTGTAGCAGAGGACAGTGAATTTGCACTCCTCCCCTAGACTGCACCTGCCTGAAGGTTGGAGGCCACAACTCCTACATCTTATTTTTCCACAGCCCTGGTTCAGTGCTGTTCCTTTTTGTTGAACTAGATGGATTTTTAGGAAAGAAGAGTTCACAGGTTCATTTAGTGCATCTGCTGCTGGGCAGCTTCCATGGAATGTTCTTCTCCAACACAGCTAAGGCATATCTGCAGGTATTGTGCTCCTCATAGGTGGGAGCAGGGCAGAGAGCAGGGTTACTGGGAGCCTCTGCAAGCAGAGACTGATTTGGTTCTGGAGACGACTCCCAGCTCATTTGTTGGTATTTTAGCAGAGGCCCAAATCACACCAGCAATATGTTGTAGGAACCAGCTACACATGAACAGGGAACTGGGCTTCCTTGGTCACACCTCCACTGGCAATAGAAGAGGCTTCTTATACCATCTTCCACCTTAAAAGCAAGGATTTATCCTGCATTTAGTCTCTAAGAGCTTGTGGTTTTCCATGTGGCTGGATATAAGTGTCATTATGAGGTCCCACCCACTCTGCCGTCTTTCCTACTCATCTACTATCGAATGAGCTGGAAGTTCCCATCTTTAGATTTTATATAGACCGTGTTAATACATATCATCACAAGTTGATGATAGGGCCATCTACTCCTTCTTGAATGAACTCAGAGCAGACAGTGTAAAGATCCAGGTAGGGTGAGTCACAGGAAGCAAGGGAACGTCATGACTCGGGACATGGGTCAGGCAAGCTCAGAAGCAGGTGTATGTTAGCTGTGACTGTATTCCCAGGGCTTGGACCAGAAGCCGGGACTAAACTGTGCCAAAGGAAACAAGGGGAGTCAGGGCTGCACAAGTTGCTGGGTATTAAGCAAAGGGACCATAAAGGAAGACTAGAGAAGTCCAACCAGGATCTCCAAGAGAAGCAGTGTCCCTGTGCCAGTTTTTCACTTTGTCTTTTCTTGGCCCTCCAAATTTCTTCTCTATTTACTGGGATGCAGGACACCATTCTGGAGCTGTTAACCTTTGCCTTAGTTCCTATTATATGAGACTGAGCAATGACACTCAATCCATAGAGAAAACGTAGGTCAGACATAGGTTAAAAGTTTTGTTTTGTTTTGTTGAGTAGCTATAGAGCTGAACTGTAGGAGTGTAGGATTAGAACTGGGTCTGATCTCTAGCACTTTTCAATCCTGGGCACCTCACTGAACACCAGTATCCTCATCTGTGAAATGGGACAACAGTAAGGATTCCTTGTCAGGACTGTTGAGGAGATCAAGTGAGGTAATATTTAAAACAATATGCGAAGGAGAGAGCTTCATACAGGTGTTAATTAGTCATTATCTTCATTGCCAGTCCCTCATGGGCGCCTCTTTCACAGCAATTACGGTACTGAATTCTGGGTGGCCTCCATTACCTTAGGTTTACCAGATGTACGTGTCTCTCCCCCCCCCCCCCGATTTATTGTGTTTAAACAACTGATGGATCTACCTAATACCCTTATTTGAAGATGATGTAGTCACAGTCTATGTGGTTTTGTGAGCCAGCAAAGAATAGTTTAATGGTTCAATTAGCTCCTTGAGGAGATACATGGTGCTTGAGATATGCCAAATAAGCAGCATGCAACCTCTGTGGGGAGAGGAGAAGTCAGCCGACTTCTTGTGAAGACACAGCTTCCTACAGAGCCAGATGTAGTTCGCATTTTCCTCTTGCTTTTTCCCAATAGCAGTGCTCAGGGGGGATAAACTTTACTTAACCTAATTAATTTTAATCACAGCTTTCAAATCTCATACTGTGAAAAGAATTACAAATTGGAATACATTAATAGAAGCCATAGTTTATGCTGTAAGCTAATCATGAAATGTGCATTTACATTTTCTGCATGAGTTTGCAATTACCACTAAAATAAAATTCCGTTATGTCCTTTTAAATTACCAAAATGTGAAGAGCAGGTTGAGCCAGGCCCATTTTTGTGCTAAATTACTAGCAGAATGTCTAAATTTCCAAGAATTAGACAGCTTTCTTCATTGGAGCTACAGCAAGGAATGATTTCCAGTCGTCTGCTATTTCTGTTTTTAAATAATCTTTTAGACTAACTGTGCACATGTCTCACCTGCTTTCCAAGTGGTCCTTTGAGTTGAATACAGAGGAGAAAATATTTATCTATATCTAGATAGAGAAATATGTGTCTGTATGCATACAGATGTGTATCTCTATACCTATAGGTGTATTTAGATCTATATGTGTAATTTTGCTTTTTGGCTCTACATAGACATTTATTATGTGGAGGTGTGTATGCAAGTAAAATGCTCCCTCGTTCCTCAGAGGATATGGTATAGGGTATGGTAATAAGATTTTAGTAAAGCATAAGTTCCCAAATTAGAATAGAATGGCCAGACACCTGCGGAGTAATGTCATTACTTCTGTGTGTGGAGGCCTTTGTGGGTTTTGTTTAGCTCCTTTCACAGGCGTCCCCTCCCTTGGTCCTGAGGGAGGCAGCACAGTGGGGACCAGGTGTGGCAGGGAGGGGCAGAGTGGGTCTTTCAACTCCAGGCTGAGGCTCATTCTAGAGAAAGGCTCCTGGCCGCTAGAAGCACAGTGTTTGGGCTGTGAGAGCGAGGAAGAACAGGCAGGCATAAGCAGTGACCAGGTGCCCCCGACAGGCTGATGTCCGCGTGCACAGGGTGGCGAGGCCCTTGCTCCTCCAGAGCACTTTATGAAACTTCCGCTGGCTGATTTGGCCGCTTGGCCGGACTCACTGAGGCTCTGGCTTCCTGGGGCAATTTCATATTGAAGTGCCTGGGAATGTTCTTAGTCTCTCTCTGGCTGGTTCTGAAGCAAGGCACAGACATAGCCCCATGACAACAACAAGAAGAGGAAAAGCAGCTCCCAGTGACTGACGGCTTACGGTGTTCTAGACACTTTATCATATTATATAGTCTTCCCATTTAGTGCCCTGTCTTCTTTCTTCTCAGGCAAATATTCAACTTCTGCCAAAGTTTCTATTCAAGATGGCTTTCAGATGCCCACCAGCCACTTTGTCTACCGAGGCACAGGCCAAGTCCAGGAGGGCTCTACCTCTTGGCTGGTCTACATGGAGGCAGAGGACCTTCAGCACCAAGAGGGCCAGGACTCTATTTCCAAGAGTGGTCCGGATGCCCGGTCTGCTTCAGATGCCAGCTCCTCCTGACCTGCTTTCCTCCTGGCCTGCTGCTTCCTTTATTCATGGCTCACCTCACTTGCTTTAGATTCAAATGTCCAGGGTAGGATACATCAGTCAGAGGCACAGAGCGTGGATCTCATCCATCGTTATGAAGAACAGTGGACGGTGTGTGGCACCTGAAAGCCTTGGTCTTTCAGATCGTGCAGACCTGGGTGTGAACTGTGGCTCCACAGTGTGTCTGCTGGGAAGTTGGATGATTTACTGAATTGCTCTGCACTTCAAGTTCCTTCTTTGTTAGCAGGGATTTATAGTCTGCTTTGCAAGGGCTTTGGATGAAGATGAAATGTGACATCTGCGTGAAGCATAAATTCAGTCCGTGGCACACAGTCAGTGCTAAGTACCCTGACTCTGAGTGAGGCTTTACCTGGGCCCTTGCCTGAGCTCCTTCTTCCTTTCTGTGCCCCTTAGTATCTTAACACCTGTCACAGGAGGTGTCTGGGCCCATCTTCTGAGCATGCGCCAGCCCTATACAACCTTTTCTACCTCCTTCACTTCCACTTCCACCCTTTACTTCTTGGTCTGTGGAGCCAAACCTGAAGGCCTGGACCCCTGCCGAATGGGGTCTTGTGTCCCCTGAGGATCCAAACATGGGCCTCTGGCAGACTCCGCACCACTGACCAGTGATTTGAGGGTCCTGAGTCCCCTGTGGTCCGTCTGGGTTGGCAGGTGACCAAGACTGCAGCAAGTGCATCAGATCTTGCTACTCAGAGTGTGCTCTGTGGACAGCAGCACTTGCACCTGGGAGCTTCTTAGACATGCAGAATCCTGGGCCACTGAGTCAGAGTCTGCATCTTTACAAAACCTCCATGGATGCCCATGGGCGTCAGGTCTTGAGAAGTCCTGGATTGGCTCTAGAAGACAAGGATCCCGCCAATCAGTTCTACAGAAGAACTTGGGTTCTCTGCTCCAGGGCTGAGCCCTAGTTTCTTCAGAGTCTCCAATAGATGAGCTCACAACAAACGTTAGAGTCAAATTTATCTGTGTAGGAGTCAGTTTTGTCTTCTTTCCAGGTTGTCTAAAGCAAACATTTGAATCTCTTTCTCTAAGACGCACAACTAATCCAGGATGCTGGTCACTTGTTGCAGATCAACTTGAGTGCCCCCACTGCCATTTAGTCAAGTGTCCCAGGCCATACCACCTCCAGCTCTTTCCGCTCATGGAAACACCATCACACACACAAAGGCAGACACATATACACAGTTGCATACATGTACGTGGGCATATATTACACACACATACACAGCCCCCCAGGGTCATACCACATCTTACCCCTGGACCTGAGCCTATGTTGTCTCTTCTGCCTGGGATGCCTTCATTCCCTTGTTTGGCTGGATTTTGAGTCTTCCTTTAATTTTCATTTGCAGTGTCAGCTCAGGGGCACCTGGGTGGTTCAGTCAGTGGAGCAAGCCGCACTTCCCTTGGTCTCAGGGTTGTGAGTTCAAGCCCCACATTGGGTGTAGAGATGACTTAAAAATAAAATCTAAATAAATGAAATGTCAGCTCAGCCAGTGCCGCCATTTTGCTCTCACAAGACCCTATATAGAATGGCCGTGTGATGGCGTCTCTACTGCCGCACATGGCATTACAATCTTCTGTTTATGGCTCAATCAGTTCCTGGAAAACAGTGAACCCAGGGAGCGCAAGGACCAGGCCGTATTTATTCATCTTCGATTCTCCAACACCTCACACAACGTTGGGGCATTGTAGATGCTCTGAAAATGCTTATTGCATAAATGAAATGGTAAAAAGCTCAGATTGTTCTAGTGGCTTGGCATTTTGTCCTTTGAAGTTTAATCAGAATGCAACAAAATTCCTGCAGACTCAAAGCGTTTGGGGAAAATTCTATAAAACCTTGCAACCCGAGTGGAAAAAGCAGATCAAAGGGAAATTAGACGGTAATTTGTTATTTTAAAAAATCCTGCAGCGGCATTTTAATTACAGAATATTCTCATTGAAATTTAAGAACTCCCAGGGAAATACTTCATATGTTCGAGTATCCCTCCTCACACTTCTCCACCAGCCGTGGCAGGCAGGACCTGCTGAGCAGCCTTTGTGAGGGAAAGCTCCAAGGAGGGCAGCACACAGCACAATGAGACGCCCAGCACTGCCATGGCATTTTGCCCTTGGCACCGGTAAGCCTTTCACCCCTCCTCCGGAGAAGGTGGCAGAACCGACAGGACTTGATGGCTGAGATAAGAAACTCTGAGCATAACTGACCCACTCGATGCACACAACCGGACTGTCACAGACAGGATTCAGCATTCTGGAACCTCCTCTCACATTAGCCAGTCTTTCCCCCTACGTGAGAAGGTCATCTCTTTTTAAATTTTTATTTATTTATTTGTTTGTTTGTTTGTTTGTTTATTTAAGACAGAGATCACAAGTAGGCAGAGAGGCAGGCAGAGAGAGGAAGGGAAGAAGGGTCCCTGCTGAGCAGAGAGCCCGACACGGGGCTCGATCCCAGGACTGTGGGATCATGACCTGAGCCGAAGGCAGAGGCTCAACCCACTGAGCTACCCAGGTGCCCCTTTATTTATATTTTTTAAAGAATTTTTTTTTTTTAAGATTTTATTTCTTTATTTGTTAGAGAGAGGACACAAGTGGGCAGAGTGGCAGGCCGAGGCAGAGAGAGAAGCAGGCTCCTTGCTGGACAAGGAGCCTGATGCAGGACTTGATCCCAGGACCCCAGGATCGTGACCTGAGTTGAAGGCAGCGGCTTAACCGACTAAGCCACCCAGGCGTCCCAGGTCATCCCTTCTGACAAACATTATACACCAAACCCTAAGATTCTTTGTAAGGAGGGAGTCAGGACTGGATCAGTGTTTCCTTGACTTTGGGATGTCACAGAGCCATAAAATTGTTGAAACTTAAGTTTAAGGATGACTGCGTTTCGAATTGCCAGATTTGTTTTGCTAACTAGAAATGCTAAGAAAATCCATGATCAAAATTATGTCATAAAAGAAAATACATGTTGACATTTTAAAAAATGATCCCAGAAGAAAGCCCGGCTTTTAAAAAAGTGAATACATTTAGCTTTATGAAACACTCACCACATTTTCGTTATTTTTTCTCATTTCACAGCAGGCCAATGACAACGAGCGGTAGTTTGGAGCAGAGTTTGGGAGATACGGGCTTTGCCAATCTTTAAAATGCTAGCTCCGTCTATTTGTTGAAATCCCGAAGCCAAGGTTTTGTAGCAGAAAAGTGGGTACAAGCTTGCGTGCAGTCATTCCATGCCCGGCCAATCGCCAGTTTGCTCCTTATGTAATTGTGGCCAGACACACAGCTCACTCATGCTGCTGTGGTCATTAAAGAAGATGGAGGACTTGAAACTTTGGTGTGATTTTTCTAGGGAGTTTGAGGTAGGATTAGGCCAAGCAAAAGGTTTGAGCTGAGGATTTTATCCCATGGTATACCCTACTCTCTTTTGCTTTGTCCATATAAGGAAAATAAAGAAGATAACTTAGTACTGGGATGTGAATTTGGGCACTTAATGCTAAGGGAAAATAAAAAAGGACACAGAACTTCATGTATAAGAAAACTATGGAGTTAGAAAGACAAAAAATAATTACAGTGATTGGTTGAAGGAGGGGGGTTGTGGATAGATTTTTCTGTCATGTATTCCAAGTTTGGTTACTCTGTTTATATTAGTTTGGAATTTAAAAGTGATTTTGAGAAAAATTGAAAAATTACATCTTCTGGAATTTTTAGGGATATCTCTGAAACGCTGTAAACTAATGAATGTGTAGTGGCAGAGTATGTTTTCCAAAGATGGCCTAACACCACTGTCCCTCCCACAGATTCCTCCTCCAAAGAACCTAACACTCCTCCCACTGAGCTCTTCCCCATGAACCTGGCCAGATCTTTGTAGTGGCCTCAACCGAGTACAGCAGAAGGGATGCAATGTGACCTTTGAGGCTAGATTATAAAAATGTCATATACTTCTGCACTTCTGCTCTGCTTTCTTGGGATACCACCCCTTGAATTCAGCGGCCAGGCTATGATGAAGTTCAAGGAAGCAGCCCAGGTAGGTTGTCCACACATAGATGTTCTGGTTGACAATCCAAATGAGGACCCAGTATCAACCGCCAGATGTGTAAGTGAAGAAGCCTCCAGGCTTGGACTCTGTCTAGAGGCCTCAGACACCAAGAAGAAGAGATGGCCAGCTGTCCCTTCTGGGCCTGGGGGAAATTCCTGATTCACAGAATCCCTAATTCTAAGCAAAATTAAATGATTATATTATTAAGGTTTGGGTTTGTTACATAAAGAATGGGTAAGTAGTATCATTCTCTTTCTGTGAAAGAGCAATCAAGAGCAAAAATGAAATTCTTGTACATCTAGCTCTCTATATAGTGGACCTTCGAACAATGCAGGGGGTTAGAAGTGGCACCCCACCCACCCCAGCTGAAAATCCATAGATAATTTTTGACTCCCCTAAAACTTAACTACTTAACTACGAATGGCCTACTGATGACTGGAAACTTAAACATAACATAAACAGTCGAGTAACACATACTTTGTATGTTTTATAGATATTATATACTGTATTCTTATAAAAATAAGCTAGATAAAGGAAATGTAAAGAAAATCACAAGGAGGAGAAAATACATTTACAGTACTCTACTGTATTGATGGAAAAAAATCCACGTATATGTGAACCTGCACAACTGAAACCTGTGTTGTCCAAAGGTCAGCTATATATACAGAAACACCCTTGTACAGACACATAACTTAAAAAATTGTTATTGTGTTAAAATATACTAAACATAAAATTTACTATTTTAGTCTTTTTTTTGACTTTTAAAAAATATAACTGATATATATCCATTTCAACCATTTTTAAGTGTAGAGATGTGCACATTGTTGTACAATCATTGCCACCATTCATCTCCAAAACTTTTTCCGTCTTCCCAAACAGAAGCTGTACCTTGTTAACACTAACTTCCCACTCCCACCTCCCCTCGCCGCTGACAGCCACACTTCTACTTTCTGTCTTTATGAGTTTAACTATTCTAGGCACCTCATGTAAGTGAATCATACAGTATTTGTCCTCTTGTGACTGGCTTACATCACTTAGCATAATTTCTCATAGGTTCACCCATACTGTAGCACATGTCAGCCTTTCCTTCCTTTTTAAGGATGAATAATATTCCACTGTATGAGTGTACCATATTTTGTTTACACATTCATCTGTCAGTGGACACTTTGGTTGCTTCTACTTGCAGTAAATAATGCCACTGTGGTGTAACATACAGACTTGCTGAGTCAGTATGATATACGCCCCCGAAACTAAGTTAACACTGTGTATCAGCTACACACTTCAATTAAAAAATAAAGTGATGTGATTATAAATAATGTTACAATGAACACAGGTGTGCAGATATCTGCTCAAGTCCCTGTTTTCAATTCTTTGGGGTACATACCCGGAAGTGGAATTTGGGGATCACATGGTAACATTTTTCGTAGTGACTGTTACCATTTTACATTCCCACCAGCAGTGCATCAGGGTTCATCTCTCCACCTCTTCAACAATACTTACTATTTTGTATTTTTTTTTTTATAACAGCCATCCCAGTAGGTGTAAAGTGGTATCTCACTATGGCATCTCATTTTCATGTGCATTTCCCTAATTATTATTATTGTTGAGCATCTTTTCATGTGCTTACTTATCATTTGTATATTTTCTTTGGAGAAAGAGATATTTAAGTTCTTTGCCCATTTTTAAATTGGGTTACTAGGGTCTTTTGTTTGTATACAATCTCTTAAATGCATATATACACGAACAAGGCAGAGGCAGAAAAAAAAATGGACAACAGAGTGTTACCTCAAAGAGTGTGTTCTGGGAATGGGAAGACCAGGACAAGTGAGTCCTCTTTGCCTATTATGACACATACTGCCAGTTTTCACTTGTCACCAACATGTGTCACTCATTGAATAAAGAAAAAAATGGAATGAAATTATCAATAAAATGTTATTTTGCTTAAGTATCTTAAAATACCTGATTCAAGGTTTTTGTTGTTGTTGTTTTGTTTTGTTTTAATTGTACAACCAGGAAAATGAAATAGTCTAGAACTGACCCCTCAAGCAAATTTCACAGATAAAATTTCAACAATGAGAAGAAAACTTCATTGTTCTGGTTGAAGATCCTTGGCCTGCCTTCCCTCCCACCCCTCCTCCCTTCTGGAAAGAGCTCAGACTAAGAGAGGAGCCTGTCTCTCTTTAAAGAGAGTATTTGTTTCCATGGTAACGTGCCTTCTTCATCTTCAGAGTTGTAAAGTGGGAAATTCTATTACAGGTTTATCCAGGCGCTTGCTCTTGAAATGGTGTCTGATATTAGCTGTTTGTTTCATTCACCTTTGCTGCTCAGGAATCTTTTGAATTTGGTGATTCTGTTTTGATCAAATGGAGGAAGTAAAAGAAAACAAAATGAAGCTGATTATAATTGGTCTGATTGGGCCTGCTGGGCCCTCCTGTGGGGAGCTGTCCTGGGCTGCAGGAACCGCCCCCCATCCCGATCTTCCCCCCCCCCCCCAGGCTGTGATGTGTGAGGCCCATGAGAATGATGAGGGCCAGGCCCACCTCTGCACGGATTCCCCGGCAGTGGAGCCCAGCACACAGAGCACTTGGAGATGCCCTGTGAGGTCAGCTGAAGGGGAAACAGAAACTACTTTCTGCTGTCAAAAATGACTTATTGTTAATGGATTTCAGGTCTTATCCATGAGATTCTGATGTGGGCAGGTGGACTGATTACATCCCTGCTGTGAAAGCAACTGTAGTGCAAATAGGTACAAATAAAGCAAGTAACCGAATTACCTGAGGCTGGTGATTTTCATTTCTCCGGTAGCGTCTATGCTTGTAAAATGTCATTTATTGACTCTTGGAATAGAAGGTTTTGAGAGTTTTTATTGACCACAGTGATTGGTATGCATGAAATCTATATAGTTTTTAATCTTTCTGAACTCTCAGACAAATGACATTTAAATCAATTTATAAATACAGGAAATCTCTCAAAAGCACCTTTTCTATTCAAGAAATTCAGCTACTTTATTTCATATGAAAGCAGCTTCATGTGATTATATCGGGAAAATAACATTCTACCGGTTTTCCTTTTTTTTTTTAAAGCTAATTGCTAATCAACAGCTTACTTTTAGCTTCTAAACAGATTTCTTAAGCAAAATCTTCACATCTATCTAAAAATATTTAGATTGGGATGATGAAAAAATTCTGGAGATGGTTGTATAACAAGGTGAATGTACTTAATGCTACTGAACTGTATGCTTAAAAATAGTAAAATGGTTAAAATGTAAACTGCATGTCATGTGTATTTTACCACAATGAGAATAGTATTCAGATTTTTCCAACTGGAAAATACAGAAGTTTCTGCAGTTGCTAAAGAAAAGCACATTAAGCAAAGCATAATTATCTGAGAGCCTTGGGCTCCTAGCTCCCCCCCCCCAACTTCTTTGAGGTATAATTGAAAGAAAAAAATTATATATATTTAAAGTATACAACTTGAGGTTTTGATACTTTTTTTTTGGTGAAACGATCACTACAATCAAGATAATTAACATATGTACCACCATAGTTGTCATCTTTTTCTTCTTCTTCTTCTTTTTTTTTTTTTTTGGAGTGGTGAGAACTCTTAAGATCTACCCTCTTAGCAGGTTTTAAGTACACAATACGATTACCTATAGTCACTACGCTATACATTAGATTTCCAGAACTTATTCATCTTATACCTGAAAGTCATACCTTTAAACCAATCTCTCTTCATTTCCCCCATTTCCCCTAAGAAGCTTGGCAACCACAATCCTACTTTCTGCTTCTAGGAGTTTGACTATTTTAGAGTCCACATACAAGTGAGATCATGAAGACTTTGTCTCTGTCTGGCTTATTTTACTTAGAATAATGTCCTTCACTTTCATCCATGTTGTTGCAAATGGCAGAATTTCCTTCTTTTTCAGGGGTGAATAATATTCTATTTCACACACACACACACACACACACACACACACACACCCATTTTCTTTATCCGTTTATCAACAGACATTTGGGTTGTTTCCATGCTTTGGTTACTGTGAATAATGATGCAATGAACATGTGAGTACAGATAACTTTTTTTTTTTTAAGATTTTATTTATTTATTTGACAGACAGAGATCACAAGTAGGCAGAGAAGTAGGCAGAGAGGGAGGAGGAAGCAGGCTCCCCGAGAAGCAGAGAGCCCAACTTGGGGCTCGATGCCAGGATCCTGGGATCATGACCCAAGCCGAAGGCAGAGGCTTTAACCCACTGACCCAGGTGCCCCGAGTACAGGTATCTTTTTTAGATTTGGGCTCCTGTCAAGCTTCCCTTCATCCTTAGACTCAAGAAAATTCCAGATTTCACTTTCTTTCATTATCTTCAGTTTTGAAGCATTTAAAATGCTTCCCTTTTCCTATGAAAGATGATGAAAGTACTATGTTCAGTAGCTCTAGAAATATTACTTCATTCCCAGCTCTTGCCTGGGAGGAATCTGCTGTCTGACCAGGGTAATCAAAGAACACAAATTATCCCAGAATTGCAAGGGATCTCTGGGGTTAACTCCTCTGTTGTCCTACCAAAGTAGGCTCCCCTCTTCAGTATTTTTAGCAGGTAGGCATCGTTTGCCTGATTACTTCCAGTGATGAGTAGCTCTCTCCCTCCCAGGATGCCCATTCCACCTTCGATCAGTCTCACTTTCTACACACTCAGCCAATGGTTTGTCTTGGCCCCACACCAGGCACTGGAGACACAAAAGGGAATAAGAAGGACGTGGTCCTGCTCTCGTAAAGTTTACACGAGACTCTTCTTCTGTCTTTGAGGCTGAAATCTTGCTCCTTTACCTTAAGCTCAGTTCTAATTATGCCTGCAGTCATAAAGACTGCACGATGCCATTCGTGTGTGCCCGCTGTGGGCAGCCCGGTGCTAAGAGCCTTGGTGGCTTTACTCCTTTCACTCTTCGTGGGAATCCTATGAGGCAGAGACCATCACTGTCTCCATTTTACCACTGAAATTAAGATTTAGAAGGTTAAGTACCATGCCAAAGATCATATAGTTAGCATCTGTTTCTCCATTCATATTCATTCATTTATTCATCACACACTGGCTGAGAATCTACCGTGTCACCAGCCCGCAATGGAGAAAAACTTGGTGGTGGCTGTCCCAAAGAACTCACAGACAAATGGGGGAAGACATGGAGCCATGAACAGGCACAATGCAGTGTGCCAGCTGCGCTGTGGCAGTGACGACAATGAGGAGGAAGGTCTCTCATTTGGTCTTTGGGTCCAGTGAGGCTCCTGATGAACGCAGCCAGCCCCTGCTGCTTTCTGTCGTACATCTGACCCCTCTAATCCATCCATCCATCTGTCACCTGAATCCCGAGTGATGTTTAAATTGGGACTTGGTTTTGTCACATTCCTTCACTCCTTTCTGCAGCCAACAAGTATTTTTGAGTGCATAAATCAGATACGGCCAGGACATTTACAGAGTTTGTAAGGTAGGTAAGAAGAAGAGATAGAGAGATGAAAGGGATCATTAAAAAAAAAAAAAAAAAAAGCATTGGGGCGCCTGGGTGGCTCAGTGGGTTAAAGCCTCTGCCTTCTGCTCAGGTCATGATCTCAGGGTCCTGGGATAGAGCCCCGCATCGGGCTCTCTGCTCAGCGGGGAGCCTGCTTCCCCCTCTCTGCCTGCCTCTCTGCCTTCTTGTGATCTCTGTCTGTCAAATAAATAAATAAAATCTTTAAAAAAAAAAAAAAAAGCATACAGCCACTGTGGAAAACAGCTTGACAGTTTCTCAAAAAGTTGAGCATAAAATTACCATATGACTAGCAATTCCACTCCTAGGTATATACCTAAAGGAACTGAAAATGGGTACTCAAATACCTGTGCACAACTGTTTAAGCAGCATTATTCACAACAGCCAAAAGACAGAAAGAACCCAAGTGTTCATCAGGGGAGGAACGGGGAAACAAAGCGTCATCGTATCTATACGGTGGAAAGTTACCTAGTCATATAAAGGAGCACAGAATGTTACATATCATACAATTCTTTTTATGTAGAATATCCAGAATAGGTTAAATACATACAGACAGAAAACAGATAGTTGGCTTGCAGCCAGGAGGAGGGAAGAATAGGGAGTAACTGGTAATGGGTACAGGGTTTTCTTCTGCAGTGATGAAAATGTTTTGAAACTAGGTAGTGGTGGTCGTGCACACTATGAATGTGGTCAATGCCGTTGAATCGTATGTTTCAAAAATGTTTTCTGTTATGTGAATTTCACCCCCCAAAGAACCCCCAAGGCATAACAAAGGAGCCTATTTTAGATTGGGATCATGGAAGGATTCTCTGAGGAAGCACAGCTGTCGCATACGAGCAAGCATGCGTTAGCTGGGAGCAGGTTGTGAGAAGACCCCTCTGGGAAGAAGTGGGTGTGGGCGGAGCTGAAGGGGAGAGCCGTGGCAGGATGAGGTAAGGATCTGTTGACTTGTAACGAGTCTCTGATCTTATCGCAAATACCACGGGAAATCTGGAGAGTTTTAAGCCAGGGCAGTCACAGTAGCCTACACGTTATGACTTTTGACTTCCGCAGGAATGGACAGCAGGGGGACAAGAGCAGAGCAGGGATGCGGGAAGAATGCAGTGCACAACGGCTCCCTGGGCTTCCAGTTTGGTTCCCTTCAGAGACACACCTGTTATCGTGACCTCGTCCCTTCCCACTCCCCTGGCTCACTTCACCCTGCTCACCTCTCAGCCTCTACTGCACCCATATGGAACAGCCGTCAGAACTCAAGATGTACCATAGTCTCTTACTCCAGGCCCCTGATCATTGCGCTCCTATCCTGAGACATTTCCCTGTAATCTGGCCAACTTCTTTTCAACCTGCAGTGTGCAGCTAAGGCTCCTAAGGTCCTGGCCCTGGGCTACTGTAGGGTCGCCCCCCCCTCCCGCCCCCCACTGCCGGGGAGCTCCCTCCAGCACTCTGACCTAATTCCATCATGGCACAAATCACAAGGGGTGGCCTTTGCCTATTTCACATCCTTGTTTTTTTTGTTTTTTTTTTTTTTTTTTCATTAAACCCATGAATGCCTCCAGGCAGGAACGCCTTTGTCCTGGTGCCTGCCCCATCCACTGTGGTAAATGAATTCTATGAGAAGTGAGTCAGAACTCAGGCACCTTGAGTTCCCCCCCTCCATCCCACCCCAGGTCTGCCTTGAATTCTTGGTTAGCATCATTTTCTTTTTCTCCATAGATCTCCATTCCCACCCTCCCACAGATACGGTCCCTTGCTGAAATGTTTGCCTCTTTCCACTTTTCAGGGTATCTCCGTCCTTAGACATTTCAATCACATTTTAGTTCTGCAGACTTCTCAATGGTGAACAAGCCTCCTATCATTGCTTTTGTTAATGCGGACACATGGTTCAGTACAATATTTTCCTTCCTTTTTCGTGACACTTCTAAGCTCTTTAATGTGAAGACCAGCAATTCATAAATAACTGATTTGTAAATAAAGACACATGGTTTTAATGGACATTTAGCTCTCATGTTGCCAAGTATTGGTCAAGTTTTGACTCTTGAAGATTCTGTTTTGAAGATACATTCATTTCATTGTTATTCAGGACCTTATCCATTTCCTGGAAACGTTCACCTATTACTTCCCAACTGTAGTATAGCATTAAGAGCCCAAGCAGCTTGTACTGAGTCCCACCTCTGCCATACACTAACAGGGTCACCTCAAGCAAAAAATTTCACCTCCCCATGCTTTTGTGTCCTCTTTTGTAAACTAGGGGATAATCATGGTACCTACCTGAGAGTTTCTGTGAACTCTGGACAAGTTACTATGTCTAATACACTCAGAACAGTGTCTGGAGTTTGCAGCAGCAACAATTACCTTCCCAGGAAGGGGAAACAGAGGGGAGTGGCTGCGTGTGCAAGGCAGCTCGGAGCTCCTGTCTGCACAACTTCACCTGTTTCTTTGCAGAGTGAGGACGGGCTGGAGAAAGACTGGGCAAAGTGTGCTGCTGCCTGCGCAGTGAACTCTAACAATACAACCTGACCGCAGAACACGTCTTTCTGAAGCCACAACAGCCCTAGGGAACTTGGTTTGGTCATCACGGTACCGTACCATTTATCAAACTGATAAAAAATATTCTTTTGAATGCCTTGACTAAAAACTTGTCCCCTACCTAAAGAAAAAAGAAGTAACATTCCTGACAACATAGCTCTAACTTGATTTTCATATGAAAGACTTAATTGATAAAGACCTAAAATCTAAGACAGTCCAAGGAAAACTCTGAGATGGCAAATACTTCTTTGCTTAGCTAAAGAAAAGGTGACTTTTGTCTTTAGCTGAGCAAAATCATTATCACTGAGCCATTGCTACTTTTTGACTCTATCAACTTTCCGATTAACCTTTAGTGAGCATTTATAGCCTGCTTGCCTCAAAAAGTAGAAGCAGTTCATAACTTCAATGGGCAATAGAATAAGAGATTAAAGTGCAGACTTATCACCTGCAGAGGATGTTGATGGCCTAGATGTCATCTGCTTGGCACGTGTGTTACTCAGGCGCAGGACAGGGAGCCAGACACCTCCTTGGGGTTTGGCAAGGGTTAGGAGAGGAAGGATCAGCAAACTTCGCTGAAGGTTAGGAAGGCAGTTCAGGCAGGTAGTTGGAGCCTGGTGCCCAGAGAGGAAGGTGACCAGTGGAAAGTAACTGGCCATGCAGATGAGCAGCTGACCTTGGAAAGTTCCAGCAGGGCATCATAGGCTACAGGATGGGATTTCCGGGAACAGACCATATTTGGATGTCAGATAGGCAGGGAATGGGCAATCTGAGTTAGATCAGCTGTTAACCTATTTGGTGTTCTTGGTGGTGGGATTAGGGCCTACAATGGGCAAGATCAAGGCAGGACTCCAGCCCTAAAGGGAAGCTGTCATCCTATGAGGACATAAGCTCAGCCAGATGAGCAGTAAGGGGACCTTACATTGAGTCCCTGAGCTGCCCACACTCCCAGGGTGTGGAAAGGCCTGAGTCAAGTCACATGGAGGATCATGCAGGCATGTGGTAGTAGAAAAAGGCTCTCCCTGACTGGTGATAACAGTTAGGTAAGCTATCTACTGCAAGAGGCTGAAAACCCAAGTTGCTGTAGATTCTTGTGTACAGACATTTACTGCTTATTAATAAATTGGAGAGTATGTTCTCAGGGTTGGTGGGGCAGCACGTTAAGGTCATTCCTATCCTCTGCTCCATCGCCCTTATATATGGGCTTTCAGTCACCGTCATCACATGATGCTCCCTAGTATTACATTCTCACGGTGTCTTAAGCAGGAAGGACAGATGGGAGCAAAGCCTGCTTCCTTCTAGGCCTGTCTGGGAAAAGGTCTTTTAGGAGCCCCCAGCAGTCTTCCCCCCACTGCCCACTGGCCATATCTAGGTTATTTAGCTACCCCAACTGGTAACAGAAGTTCAGAATGCAAATCTCTTGTTTCCAGCCTCCACAGAGGCAAGAGAGAAGGGTGATAAAGATAATGATTACTGGAATTGTTTTTTGCATAAATTGTTTATTTAATGTAACTTTTCCCTCCTTTTCCCCTTAATTTGAACAGTACCCTAGATGCTCCTTCCCTCTCCCTTGACAGAAGAATATTAAATTGCTTTGGCTTCTCTTAGGAAAAGATGGTATTGATTTTCTCATGGAGAGTTCATCCCTCTGAGACTGACCAATTGATCCTTATTCTTCAGGGTCAGGTGTTAGATCATGTGAGCCTCACCCTGCAACTTGCAGCCCACAGGGAGGGTGAGGCACCAACAGCTGGACAGATAGCAGCCAGAGATAATTCTACCCTACATTCCTTGTCTTGGAAAACTGCCAAACTCTCGTGGGCCAAGGAGAGTCAATTTCAGGCAGTTGAGTTTTCACTTGT
Organism: Mustela putorius furo; assembly: GCF_011764305.1. NCBI lineage: Eukaryota > Metazoa > Chordata > Mammalia > Carnivora > Mustelidae > Mustela > Mustela putorius. Next base: position 346,112 of record NW_025421467.1, read on the forward strand.
GACTTCTGTCCTCGCCTCATTGTGGACAGAAAAGGCCTAAGGATATAATTATAAAAACAAGAAGTATGTAACTATGAGGCATGAATTTCCTTATATGCTAAAAGGGTAGAGACTTGAAGACTGAAAGTATCAGTTCTCCCAGCCTAAATGGTCTAGGAAACAGTTGAGCAAGAAAGCCATTTTAGGGTCGTCTGACCTGGAGGTACTCAGTCTTCAGGGGACGAACATATTACAGAACTGGGTACACCCTGGGGAGAAATGTAGGGGCCACTGAGCATCTAGAGTCGAATAAAGACATGTTCAGACAAATTGATCAATCAAAAAAGTTTACCTCATCTGTGCTTTTTCTGAAGAAGTTGCTGGATGATATGCTTCAGCAAAACAAGGGAGTAAACCACAAAAAAGAAAGACACGAAGTCCAGGAAACAGGGATCCTGTCCAAGAAAGTGCCAAGTCTGTATGGGAGCTAGGGGAATGGTACTAGGTCTGCAGAATGATGGCTCCAGAGAGGAAATGGATCTGCAACTGTTTGAGAATATGAAAAATTATTGATGGGTGTGGGTGATAAATCTGTTGGGAGGTTTTTTTGTTTTGTTTTTTTAAAGGCGATAAATCTACTTCTTTCTTGGCTCTGCCAGCAGAGGTGGCAGCCATCTCCTACTTGGCTGCCCTCAGATCTCTGGTGAAGGCCAAGGTCGTTAAAAAGAGGACCATCCAGTACCAGTTAGTGATATATTAAAATCAAGCACAGGGGCGCCTGGGTGGCTCAGTGGGTTAAAGCCTCTGCCTTTGGCTCAGGTCATGATCCCAGGGTCCTGGGATCGAGCCCCGCATTGGGCTCTCTGCTCAGCGGGGAACCTGCTTTTCCTTCTTTCCCTGTCTCTGCCTGCCTCTCTGCCTACTTGTGATCTCTGTCAAATAAATAAATAAAATCTTAAAAAAAAAAAAAAATCAAGCACAGCTGGTGGAAACCCAGAGGCAGGAGATTCAAGGGCCAGATCTTGAAGCCCAACATTGGTTATGGGAGCAACAAGAAAAAAAGTACATGTGGCCCAGTGACTTCTAGGACTTTCTCATCCACACTGTCAAGGAGCTTGGAGGGCTGCGAATGTGCAACAAATCTTACTGTACGGAGATTGCTCACAATGTCTCCTCCAAGAATCCTAAAGCCATTGTGGAAAGAGAAGCTCAGCTGGCCAGCAGTCACCAATCCCAATGCCAGGCTTGCAGCGAAGGAAATGAACAGCTTCTACACATTGTATTGTGTTAATAAAACAATAAAATGACCAAAACAAGGTGATAGATCTACAAATGAAAAAAAAAAAAAAAACTAGGAGAGACAAATGGTTTTAAGAGAAAGTCATATAATTAGTTATATGTTCCTTGGCTCAGCTGTGAACGCTAGTTATCTAGTCATGATAATGCAATATTCACTGTTTAAATCTAAAACTGTGAACTAATTGTGATCTAAGGAAATGGGAGAGGTGTGCACAAACTGGCTAAATCTTCCACTACCATAATATGAGGTCAAAATTTTGGTATGCAATATTCATAAATAAATAGCAGTACAAACATATTATTTACAAGTATGTAGTTATTAAAAAGAAACAACAGGTCCCAGATGGAGTCACCTATGCTAATCCCCATTCCAGCAGACCAAGACTTAATACCTAACCTAAATGAAATTCTAGCCTCCTCCAGGAATGGAATTTGGAACCAATCTGTCTGAAATATGCCTACCAGCACTAGTGAGACATGCATGACAGACTCCTGCCTTTTCCCCAAAGCAAAGTGGCTGGGGCACCTGGGTGGCTGTCAGCTAAGCATCTGCCTCTTGATTTTGGCTCAGGTCATCATCTCAAGGTCTGGGGATTCAGCCCTGAATCAAGATCCCTGCCCAGAGAGGAGTCTGCTTGAGGATTTTTCTCCCTCTGCCTTTCCTCCTCCCTCCCCCAGCTTCTGCTCTCTTGGTCTCTCTAAAATAAATAAATAAATCTTAAAAAAAAAAAAAAAGAAAAGAAAAGAAAAAGAAAAGAAAAGGAAAGAAAACTGACCTTGCCTAAAATATATGTATTTTTTTCCTAAATGACTTCCTTCCCATACCCCATGCTGGCTATAAAAGCCTTCCACTTTGTACAGCTCCTCAGAGCTCCTTTCTCCTTGCTAGATGTGATGTTGCTCAATTCATGAATTACTGAATAAAGCCAATTAGATCTTCAGATCTACTCACCTGAAAATGGTTTTTAAAAGGGCAAACAGAAGGAGATTGAGAGCTAGAGGTGGGGTATAACTTGCTCGTTTTGCTAGAAGATACATTAGATTTTAAAGATTTTTATTTGTTTGACAGAGATCACATGTAGGCAGAGAGGCAGGCAAAGAGAGGAAGCATTCCCCCTGCTGATCCCAGGGCCCTGGGATCATGACCTGAGCCGAAGGTGGAGGCTTAAACCCACTGAGCCACCCAGGGGCCCCGATACATTAGATTTTAAAACTAAATACACGTATCACCTTGAAAAATTAAAATGTTTCTTTAAAATGCATAAAAGTAGTAAGACAAATTGTTAATTTGCTTGCTGAGGGGTCTTCTGCTTCTTTGCTCTGAAGCTCCTGACCCCAGCCTGCGGCCAGGCCGCCATGAATGTGCTATACAGTCAAGGCCCTTAAAGAGCTGACCCAGCAGGCAGAAGTGCAGGAAGCGTCAGCATTTCAGGGCTGGTTTGACCAATTTAGGCCCATCCATGTTGTGGCATATGGCAAGACTTCTTTCCTTTTTATGACTGGGTAGTATTTCATTACACACACACACACACACACACCTTTATCCACTCACTTATCAATGGGCACTTGGGCTGCTGCTTCTGTATTTTGGCTACTGTGAATAATGCTGCAATAAATATATGGGTGCTTATATCTTTTTGAATTAGTGTTTTCATTTTTCTTTGGGTAAATACCCAGTGGCAGAATCATTCAATCATAGGGGAATTCTATCTTTAACTTTTTGAGGAACCTCCGTACTGTTTTCCACAGTAGCTGTGCTAGTTTGCATTCTTACTAACCATGCACAAGGGTTCCTTTCCCTCCACATCCTCACCAGTACTTGTTATTTCTCATGTTTTGTTAAACCTATTCCAGAATAGTCTGGGAGCCTCTATGAAAAGTGAAATCACATTTGGGGATAGAACATTCCTTTTGAGAAATCTAAGGATTAGGAGCACCTGTATAGAAGGATATATATGAAGACATTATGAAATATTGCATAACGACCAAAAATATTTAATTAAAATAATACCTTAAACCTCAGAAATGTCTACTGACAGGGAAAGATTAAATTATGTAAATGATGTAGTTTTTTTTTTAATATCTATTTTATTTATTTATTTGACAGAGAGACACAGCGAGAGAGGGAACACAAGCAGGAGGAGTGAGAGAGGGAGAAGCAGGCTTCCCACCAAGCAGGGAGCCTGATGCGGGTCGATTCCAGCACCCTGGGATCATGACCTGAGCCGAATGCAGACACTTACCGACTGAGCCACCCAGGTGCCCCCAATGATGTAGTTTTTTTAAAGGACTGAATCATATATGTTGATATGGATTGATGTCCATGATCTATTGCTACATGAAAATATGACACTGAAGGGCAGATATATGATGCTGTTTTGGTTAAAAAAAAAATCAAAAGCAAAAGTCTGCATGTATAATATGACATGGATATGAATACTGAAAACAGTAGGGAAGGATACACTTAACAGATTATTACCTTTTTATGTAATTGTGAATTATTTGGCATGTTTAATGAGAATAGGCAACTTTGTGATTTGAAAATCTAAGTTTGAAGAAGGAGGAGGCAGAAGTGGAGACAGAACAGTGGGAAGTCATGCATGGAAGGTACAGTGGTCTATGAGGACACAGGTGGCTGTTGGAAGGTGGGAATTACAGATTTGTATTTGTGTATTTGCTAAAAGATTCTGCAACAAGAATATGCATTTCTTGGTTTACAAAAAAGTGATTTACGTTTTTGAAATAAATGTTTTATGGTATTTTTAAAAGTAGTTGTGTCAATAAATAAGGCTTCATAAAATGTATTTATAGGTATTTATAGCATACATAATGTAACTAACCTGATGAAAGCCTGCAAAGATAATTGTTTTTGGATAAAAAGAAGAAAAAATTCTTTTCTTTTTAAATTGATCTTATGATTACCACAGTCTGTAAATAGTGACAAAGTCTAATAAATGAGGAGGGAAAACATAAGAGCACAGCATAATGAATTGGTCTATAACCGTCTAGAAGAGAACAAATTTCGACTAGCAGTTTTTCAGAGTACATTTGCAGCAACACATATAATGAATCATAACTCTCTGCACCCCAATAAGGTTTCTGAACTGAAGCACACAAGGAAAGCTTCAAGTCATATTGTCTCCCTTAAGGGAAATAAATGGTGAATTCGAAAATCAATGAGGAACAAATCCCAATCTCACTGAGACATGAAGCTTATAGTTATGAGCAGACTCCCATCAACAGAATACACAGGTAGAAAATTTGCATAGAGAAGCCAAGCACCTTTGTGCCTATGTGATCAGACTCTGAAGCCAGGAACCAGAGGAGCTGGATCCTTTTCGTGAACACATACCTCTACTAGCAAAGAAATGTCTTTTTACTTTGCTTACTCATTCCTTTAATAGTGGATAAAGGGGGAGTTTCCTGCTGTGCCTCTGTCCAGGCCCTGCTGATACTGTCAACTGCTTGCGGACATGACAAAAGACTAGAGAAAATACTGAAGTGAGATACCTTAGTTTTAAAGCTACTTTAGCTTATTCTCATACTTAGGAAACCCCCGATGAGTCTGCCTTTTCCAGTATTAGCTATGCCAACTATCACAGTTAAAACTACGTGCTGCTAACAAAAGAGACTATCTTTACTCTTTCTTTTTTAGTAGAGGGTGGGGGGCGGGGCAGAGTGAGAGTGGGAGAGAGAATCTTAAGCAGGTTCCAAGCACAGTGCCCAGTGTGGAGCCAGATGCAGGCTTGACCTCACAACCCTGAGATCACGACTTGAGCAAAAATCAAGTGTTGGACACTTAACTGACTGAGCCACCCAGGCATCTCCATAACTGACTATCCTAAAAGGAAAGAAAGAAAGCACATATTCTTTGGTAGGCTGATAAATCCAAAACATATAGGAAATGAGCTTTTATATTTTTCCTTGCCTAAACAAGCTAGTACCTGAGCCAGTTCTGCTGCCTGAAATGTTGAAACATAGCTATAATTGTCCTTAGAACTTCATTTAGGATCTGAACAACCTGCCACTTCCCTTAAATAACAACCTGTCACAGTGACAAATGCGGAGGTGGCTGGTCCGCAACGCAAAAGTAGTCTGTTTCAGCAGACTGCTCCATGTACCAGCAACAGTCAGATTCATTAAAATGAAGGAATAAAATGTGCTCCTGAGACACAGTGCTTTGGTTATTTGAGGGAAGAGGTTTTATTTTATACTTAAAAATAGTCAAATGGGGCTTAGAAGTATTAAATATATTAAAGATTTCCTTTACCATCTTTGTTCCAAATTCTCTTATTCTGCTAGCTGGTAGGTTGGGGCATTTTATTATCTAGTAGAATGTGACATTTCATATCACAGGACTCTCCCCTACAAACTGATTTCAAGAACATGTGGATACACTTCTTCAATTTTCTTTGGTAAATAGTCGTCTTGTTTTTTTAGTGAAGGAAAGAAGGAAAATGAAAAGAACCATAGTAAGGAGGACAAGATCAGACTATATTCACTGACATGACAATCTCCAGTTTTTTATTATTTGTAATTGCAAGCTAGGCATGCCATCTATAGATGAAATGGTAACAAGTCCATTTCTGCTTCTCCTAGATTGGCATTCATCAAATTGCTCCTGGACATGGGGAAGGAGGTGCAGTCACAATGACTGCTCTGGAACCTGAAAACTAGAGGGTTATAGCTGACTATGTGAAGGAAAAGCAATTCCCTGGAGGAAAAAGATCTGGGAGGCAGACTGGTTCTGGCCTGGTTAGATGCCGCCTTGTTGCTGGGAGTCAGGAGGCCGAGCCAGTTTCTATGCTGAGGACACAAGATGGCCTAGATCCAATTCTAAATGCCTGTTATCTTGGTTTTGTTAAAGCTCCCTTCCCCATTCTCCACTAGGGCAAATTCATTTCTTCTGTCACATATACTTAAGGTGTTGATGATAAGAAAGAATTGAATCAAATTTTGGGAGGGGAAATAGAATTGAATGTGTATTTGTCGACTCCTCATTTCAGGAAAGATTCTAAGTCCTCTCATTTACAGTAACAATGTTAACATGAATTCTTTATAGTTCTTTTACAAATGTTAGCGTGATTCAGGAATCAGTAAATGGCCTGTGAACAAATGTAAAAGTCAAGCTCCCCATAGATCTTTAAGACTGTAGGAAGAGTCCTGGATTTGGGCCAAATTATTGCTTCTCTGCACAGGGGATCCGCTTGCAAGGCCAGCATAATGGAGAGGCTCCGATAAAACGGCAGGGTAGCGTTCGCTGATACAACATATGACCCATTGTAAGACTTGCTGTATTAAACCTGAGGGACGATGAAACAGCTGCCTCCAAACATAAGTGGAAATTGAACTTAATACTCTAATCACCATAAATTGTAGTGATAATTTGTGTAAAACCGTAAGTATATGCTATGACTAAATGAGTCATTTACAGAATATCCTTTCAGTTATTAACTTGGCATAAATACAAATCCCTGAAGATTAAGTTGAACGCTAATCACGTTGAACATTCAAGGACCTTTTGTAATCCTGAGTTTCTTATTTACATATGATAATTTCCCTGGTGGTACCTGAGCCGGGCTGATCATTGCTATGTAAGCAATAACGAATGACAAGGCAAGCTGGAACAAGGGATGGGGTTTTCCTCTCTTCTCCCAATCCCTCCCCTTCCTTCATTCCCAACTTGAGCTTAATTAAAACTCCTCAGAACTTGGCTCTGATAACTAGAGGGCCAAACCAGCCCTGAAATGCTGACGCTTCCTGCACTTCTGCCTGCTGGGCCAGCTCTTTAAGGGCCTTGACTGTATAGCACATCCATGGCGGCCTGACCACAGGCTGGGGGGCAGGAACTTCAGAGCAAAGAAGCAGAAGACACCTCAGCAAGTAAATTAACAATTTGTCTTACTACTTTTATGCATTTTAAAGAAACATTTTAATTTTTCAAGGTGATACATACATTTAATTTAAAAATCCAATGTATCTTCTAGCAAAACGAGCAAGTTATGTCCCACCTCTGGCTCTCAATCTCCTTCTGTTTGCCCTGTTAAAAACCATTTTCAGGTGAGTAGATCCGAAGATCTAACTGGCTTTATTCAGTAATTCATGAATTGAGCAACATCTCATCTAGCAAGGAGAAAGGAGCTCTGAGGAGCTGTACAAAGTGGAAGGCTTTTAGAGCCAGAATGGGGTATGGGCAAGGAAGTCATAAAAAAAAAAAAAAAAAAAAAGGATTATTTCAGGCAAGGTCACTTTCCTATGGGGGGAAGGAGGGGTCTATAATGTAGATTAACTCAGGGAATTTCACCTAGAGTGTATAATTCTAAGTGAAATTAAATCACAGAAAGACAAATACCATATGATTTCACTAACATGTAGAATTTGAAAAATGAAACAAATGAATAAAGAAAAAAAAAGAGACAATATAAAAGGCTTTTAAACACAGAGAATAAACTGGTGGTTGCCAGAAGGGGAGATGTGTGAAAGGATGAGAGAAATAGATAAAGGGGATTAGGAGTACACCTATCTTGATGAGTGCTGAGAAATATACAGAGCTGTTCTATCAGGGTACACCTGAAACTAATATATAACACTGTGTATATCAATGTAACAGTGTAACATTACACTGTATGTTAATTACACTTGAATAAAGAATACTAAAAAATAATTTCATAGGAAAGAACAAAAAGGTTTTCCTTTGACAAATATGATTAAGAAAATGAAAAAGGCAAGCCACAGACTGGGAGAAACCATTCACAGCACAAATGTCGGACGTAAAACTGCAACAAGAGTATATGTAAATCTCACAACTCAATATTACGAGAAATAACCCATTAAAAAATGGACAAAGGATTTTAACAGACACTATACAAAATAAATTATATGAAAGCCCAATATGCATATGCCAATATACTGAAAATCATTAGCTGTCAAGGAAATATTCAAATTGAAACTGCTGTAAGTTACCACTATACACCCATTAGGATGGCTAAAATGAAAAAAATTGAGCATACCAAATGTTGACAAGGATATGGAGCAACTGTAATTCTGATACTTCTCTAGTATTGCTGGGTGGGAATGTAGAATCACATAGCTACTCTGGACAAGTTTGGCAGTTTCTTAATAAGTTAAATATATACCTACCATAAAACTCAGCCTTTCCACTTCCAAGTATTTACCCCAAAGAAATGAAAACACCTGTCTATGTGAAATCTTGTACACAAATGTTCATAGAAGCTTTATTTGTTAAGAGTCAAAAACTGGAAACCGCAAATATCCATCGGCAGTCGAGTTCATCGACAAACTGTGCTGCAACTATACAATGGGATCCTGCTGAAAAATAATAGAGGGTCAAACTACTTACATACGCAGCAAGCAATGTAGGTGAATATCAAAATCATGATGCTGAGTGAAAAACCAGTCAAAAGAGATTATATTCTATAGGTTAAATTCTAGAAAATGCCAAATAATTAGTTATAGAAAGCAGATTAATGGTTGTCTGGGAAATGGGGTGAGAAACATTATCAAGTGGTACGAGGACACTTTTGGAATTGGGGAGAGTCAGCATCCTGACTGTGGTGGTTTCACAGATGTATACGTCTTGCAAAACTTATCAAATTTACACCCAAGTATGTGCAGTTTGTATGAAAATTACACATTAACTGTTGAGCATCTGTTTCTTAAGAACTTTAGAATTACTTGGTCCAATTCAAAACAAACCTACTTCCAACCCCACTGGGTTTCTGGCTGAAATTACAGTAAACAAATAACCTAAAATACATATAGGTACATAACAATTTCCATGATATTGTTTCTCATTTAGGAAAATGTTAAGTTCATATCTTGTTTTATACTATTTATTAAGGTTATAGTGTTCATCAGCCCTATATCCTGTTAAATGTTTTCTTTGGTATTTTATAGTATTATTGCCATTTTCAGTTGGAGTAAAAGAAAATCTCCAATAACAATCTGATTGTTATTATTTATCGAAAAAACCCTAATTTTTAAAAAATATTTTATTTACTAATTCGACAGAGATCACAAGTAGGCAGAGAGAGAGAGAGAGGGGGGGGGGGGAGGAAGCAGGCTCCCTGTTAAGCAGATAGCCCAATGTGGGGCTCAATCCCAGGACTCTGGGATTATGACCTGAGCCGAAGGCAGAGGCTTTAAACCACTGAGCCACCCAGGCACCCCAGGAAAAAAAAAATTTTTGACATGTATTAGATATAGTCACTCTAGCAAATTCTCTTTTAGAATTTAAGTAGTCTTGGGGGCTTTCTATATAATTTTAAATTCTGCAAGTAAAGATAATCTTGTTTCCTCATTAAAGTGTTTGTATTTATTATTCTGTTTTGGGGTCTTTTTATCAGCTAGAACTTTAAAAAAATGTTGAATGACAGTGCACCTGTGCTTTGTTTCAGATTTTAATTAAAATGTTTCAGATTTAGTGAAAATGATTATCATTTAACTATTTAATATGCTGTTGATTTAGATCTGTGATCTTTATCAAGTTTGGGAAATTCCATTTTAGTTTTTTTATTTGTAAATTTCCCAACTGTCCTTTAGGCATCTATTAATAGAACTGCACATTTTATTTATGTATATAATGAATTACACTGATTAAGATTTTTTTTAAGTGTTGCATTTTTGTTATAAACACTACTTCATGTGTCAATCTTTCAATATTTTCAAGCACTCAATTCGGACAGATATATATTATCAACTGTAGAACTCTATCACACTGTCAGCCTTAAAAGTTATTTTACCAGCAAAATGGATTTGGAAGTAGCAGAGGAATTGTAGTTCAGAACATGTAAGCTATAGGAAACCATAACCAAGTCAGATTGAAGGACAGGAACAGTACTTTATATAGAGAAAAGGAATTAGTTGGGAGGAACTCTTTTGAACCAAAGTCTATGGGGGGAAAAGAAGAGCTCAGGGTGGTGACAGTTTCTCATTGGCTGAATTGTGGTATTTTCTTATTGGTTGGGCTAGTTGCTGGGCTTGGAGAAATTTTTTCTTCCTTCTGTTGGAGCAGTCAAGGAGGTTTCTTTCTATTGGGAGTATAAGGTATGTCTCTTCCTGTTGGGGTCTGCATTGGTGATGAGCATGAAAACTCCCCCTTCTGGCTTCTTGACTCCATTCTATTTTACTTTTTTAAGATTTGTTTTTAAGTAATCTCTACACCCAACATGGGGCTTGAACTCACAATCCTGATAGTGAGAGTTACATACTGCACCGAGACTGCCAGTGTCCCTTCCATTTTAAAAGAGGTTTCCTTTACTCAGTTTCACAATACTTTTTAATGGACATAAAATATTACCTGGTGTAGATTCTACTATAACTTACTTAACACGGATTAATGGCTATTTAGACTGCTTTTTAAAACCTCAATGCTGGGATGCCTGGGTGGTTCAGTCGATTGAGCATCTGACTCTTGGTTTTAGCTTTGGTCATGATCTTGGAGTCCTAGGAACGAGCTCTGCATCCAGTCCCACTTCGGGCTCTGCACTCAGCTGGGAGTCTGCTTGTCCCTCTCCCTCTGCTCCTTCCCTTGCTCTCTTGCAAATAAATACTTAAAACAACTCAATGCTGTGATAAACATAATTATCTAACAGTGTAACTCTAAAATGATTTTTCACTTTTTTTTTTTTTTGAAAGATTTTTATCTATTTGACAGTGAGAGAGAGCACAAATAGGCAGAATGGCAGGTGAGAGAGAAGAAGCAGGCTCCCTGCTAAGCAGAGAGCCCAATGCAGGGCTCAATCCCAGGATGCTGGGATCATGAGCTGAGCTGAAGGCAGACACTTAACTGACAGCCACCCAGGCGCCCATCACCTTTACTTTCTATACTTTCTCCATAGTGATGGAATGGTAGAAAAGACAAAGCTCGTATATTTAAAACTTTTTGAATTTCTGATGTTCAGGTATCATTCCTTGTACAGAAAGGAAGTTTTCTCCCCCAGGCTCTACTTTCCTAAAGCCCTTCTCAGTTGCCCTTTTATAGTTTTTGAAGTTCTAGCTCTGCATCTTTCCTCATCTTATCCTTACCTCCATGTTTCTGTGTTTTATGAACCTCAGGGATATGGTAGATTTTATTTTTCACTGACTCATTCATGATTCTGACTCCAATTACAATGTGTGGGTGTTTTCCCCCCATACCAAGCCATTCGACACCAGCTGGGTGTCCTACAATTCAACTTAATTCTGACACTGTCTACTCAGATACAGAATGAGATCCCACAGGTTAAGGGTTCAGTCCTGTAAGACTACTCCTGTCCCCATTTCTAGCACCAATTCCAAGTCCAGGTTGTCATCTGTGCTTCTGACCTGACTGCCTATGTAAGTCAGAAGTCCCAAAATTATCTTCCTTGGAATGGATTAATTTCCTGGAGTGGCTCACAGACCTTGGGAGAAACATTTTACTTAATAAGTCACCAGTTTGTTATAAAAGAATACGACCCGGGAATAGCCGGATGGAAGAGATGCACAGGGCAAGCAAGGTACTGGAAATGGTAGTTTCCATGCCTTCCATGTGCATCACTTTCCTCCAATCTTCATGTGTTTACCAACCCAGGAGCAATCTGAACCTTGTTCTTTTGGGGTTTTTATAGCAGCTCCATTACACAGGCATGACCAATTGGTGACTGAATTCCATCTCCAGTCCTTCTTTCCTCCCTGAAGTTTGGCAGAGGGGAATGAAAGTTCCTACCTTCTAACCAGGTAGTTGGCCCCCCTGGCAACCAACTTCCATCCCCACCTAGGGGCTTTCCCAAAAATCATTTCATTAACAAAGTGAGACGTCTTTATTGTTCTCATCAGCTAAGAAATTCCAGCTGTGTGCCAGGAACAAGAAGGGAAAATATAGATTTCTAACTATACATCACAATCTCACACTCCTCCTCTTAGCTTTCACAACACTAGATGGGTTAGAATCTAGTAAATTTACAATGGCAATACCCCTTCTATCTGCTCTATCGTGTGGGTAATTCTATAATCTGTCAGTGTAACAGAATCACTTTGGGAACTGGAAAAAAAAGTTTATTTCCCTGAATAAATAGCCTGTCATTGTGAAGCCAAATTTCAGAGGCTGGGGTCCGTAGAATGTATATTAAGAATAAGGAACAATTTAGAGCCATTAAATTTTTTTTTTTTTTTTTTTTTACTCCTCTTGTTGAGACTGAGCTTCATCCTCACCAAAATCCATAGGAGAACCTTTGGAATCCCCTCCCTTTGGGTCAACCCCTACCTGCAAGGATCCCGGTTGGGGCCAGTGGTGGAAGGGAAGTTCCTACCCCTGTGGGACTCATCCAAGGACTCCCGTGGTTGAGTGGTGGAGACTACCTGTCCTCCAAATCTTTTTGATCCTTCACTGGAAACTGAATTCCTACCTTCTAGTTAGGCATATGGCTGTCCATTTACACAGACTTCTTCAGCCTCCCTGCAAGTAGGGTAAATTCATGTGACAACGTTCTGGCAAACAGATGGGAGCCTAAGTAACTGTACCTTCGCTGCTCTTGCCCTTTCTGCCTCCTCTATTGGCTAGGAGGCAGATGAGCAAAACTATATTATTTTAGACTTTTGCTGTGAGAAAGAAAAAAACTGCTATCTTGTTTAAGCTATTATTTTGGGCAGCAGCCAATCTTATGTCCTTATGAATCACAGTACATGGAGCACAGAGACTGGAGTTTTCGGATATGACTGCAAAATGGAAGAAATACTCATCTTAGGCCAAGGAACTTCTATCATTTCAACTGTCCTGTACGTAAAATGTGGAATCATGAATGGGGAGACAGAATTATGTAGTCGGACATGAGTTTTAGTATGAATTTTTAAGTAACACTGCTGTCCAGCAATGTACTAGTATATACTAGCCCAAATGTACTGAAATATTGCTTGTAAGCATATAGATTATCAATTTCATATGTAGCTTAGAGAATAAAGATGTGTTTCCAATCCTCAAAGAAACAGTGTCTGTTAAAAGGTTCTCATGGAAGACACAAAAGAAACAAGAGTGGCATCGGATTTTTGACAAGTAATATGCTCATATTTTAGATGGATGCTAGGTAGTATCTTTGTAGGAAACAGATTAAAAGTCAACAAGGCATGTGAAGTAATACTACCATTTTTTCTTCAACCATAAAAAGTTATACCCGTTTTCAGGTTTCTTCAGTCTCTAATTTGAATTTAGTAAATTTATCAATGTTTAATGTAGTTTCTCCTATAATAACTAAAGAAGAGGTGTCCACCAGAAGAAACAAAAAACAAGTCTGAGAAGGAACTGCATTTTGTATATTTTGTTTTTCAGAAGATAAACATCCAGCATTTGTTCAGTGATTTCTGGTGTATTCAAAGCAATTATCCTATGGCATCTATAAGAGATCACTGACCACTAAATTACAGGATAAAAAATGCATTTCGTTACTTGGAAATATAAAAGCACCATGGAGGTGCCTGGGTGGCTCAGATTGTTAAAAGCGTCTGCCTTGGGCTTGGGTCAGGATCCCAGGGTCTTGGGGCTGAGCCCTACAGTGGGTTCCCTGCTCAGTGCTTCTCTTTCTCTTTCTCCCTCTGCCCCTCCTCACCTTCCCCCTTCTCATGCACTTTCTCTCTCAAATAATAAAACCTTTAAAAAAGCACCACAAGACTCAGATAAAGTTAAATAAGCATTTGATTCTTAAAAAGACTTCACTGAAAAAACTGACAGGAAGGACAGTTCATTTCACAAACTGTTTTGGTGGGACCTCATGGCAGTAGGGATGAGAAATTGAGAGCAGTTACTAATTTCTGATGGAAAAGGAACACAGGCCCTGGCAGTAAGCAATACATGAGCTACCAGTGTAATCTTACTTATTTCTATGGGCACCACTATAGCAGACAGGACCACCAACAGCATCGGTAGAAGACACCCATATCAAATACTATATACAGAAGACTGTTTTGTTATTTAAAATAGAGTTTCCCAGGTTTCTTAGTAGCAAAACAGCAGCCACAATCTAAATGAAAATGGAAGGAGTAACTTTTAGGAAGTTACACTGATCAACTGTATTTGCTGAAAACTACCATGAACCTACTAATAGGCTGCTACTGTCCACATCTGTGTTGCATTTCTTTCTTTTTTTTTATTTGACAGAGAGAAATCACAAGTAGATGGAGAGGCAGGCAGAGAGAGAGGGAAGCAGGCTCCCTGCGGAGCAGAGAGCCCGATGCGGGACTTGATCCCAGGACCCTGAGATCATGACCTGAGCCGAAGGCAGCGGCTTAACCCACTGAGCCACCCAGGCGCCCCCTGTGTTGCATTTCTAACACCTAAATGCAGAGAGAAACAGGCTGACTTTAACAAACCAAGGGATTTTGTAAGCAAAGTATTAGGGTTCTGAAAATGTAAAAATAAAGTGATCTGGAATGTTGCAGAAGATAACATGATGCAATCAAGCTAGCTACAATGGATGCATCGAAAGTCTCTTCAAACATGCGTTTTCTCTTGAAGACTGATAGTGAAAAGTTCTCAAGTATCGCTAAGAATGGTTTAATTAAAATTTCCTGTGAAAGGCATTAAAACAACTATTCAAGAGGGGAAAAAAAAGCTTAAAAAGTAAAGAGTACATATTGAGTGATTTTATTGTTTACAATGGTAGAAAATGCAAACAAATTTTTATTGTTAGAAAGCACTGTGCCTGAGGCCTGAAGTAAAGGGACGGAAGGACCATAAAGGGGAATGGAAGACCTTGGGGAGGGGGATGGAAATGTTCACTATGTATTTTGTTTGTTGGACGGTTTCCTGAGTGTATGAGCATGTCAAAACTCAGTTAACTGCATTGCACATCATTATATGGATGCAGTTTCTTATATAAAAATTATATCCCAATTTAAAAAAAAAGAACAAAAAAGCAAAAACAGAAATACAAAAACAAACCAAAAATGAAAAAGCCTGAAGCCTTTCCTGAGAGTGGAGAACAAGTCTTCTTTCTAGACCAAGCCTCACAATATCATTTCTATTCCCATTTTTAGCATGTCATTCGGCTGAGGGGAGTGGACGAGTGAAGGCGCCCCACTCACTGAATAAATGAATGTGAAAGCTGAAGCATTCAGCAAGTTTTAAATTACAGTACGGCAGAATGGTTTGGAGCACAGACTTGTTTTAAAAGATACGTGTGGGTCTCGGTGTTGGCTTTGTTGTGATCTATAGAGTGGTCACAAAGCCTCTGTGCCTACAAGTGACCTCTTCTCTTCCCCCCCATTGTTTGCATTTCTCATGCTCTTCTTCGCATCATGGGATGGTGGCCACAGCGTCTCCTTGCACGAGATTCTGCCTAAAACAGATGATGGGGGAAACGGAGACTCAGGCAAAAGTCTTAACCTTTAGCAGCCTAATTTTCCATCTGGGAAATGAGAGTATGATCTAACTACCATGTGACTAAAGAGAACATGTAACTGGGCATTAGCCACAGGAGCTTCACTTATAACAGGTGCTCAATAAATATTTGTTAAAGGAATGAGTGAATGATGCATGAGCTGATTTACTAAAATGAAGGTCGAGTCTGTAAAAGTTTATGTGTGCATTATGTGATGGCTGGGAGACTAGGAAGTTGATAATGGAATGGAATACTTAATGTAAGGTAGATAACCTAGAGGAAATCAGTTTTCTAATGAGAAGAATCACTCAGTAATGCATATGCCATATTGTACTTTATATAAATCATGATTTAATGAAATTGTGAAGAGTACCCATTTAACAAAAGATGTCACTGGCCAGTGACTTACCCTCTCAAAAATCATGATTACGTTACAATTGTGTTGAGTATTTTAAGAGTACTCACTTTTCAGTTTTTATTTAATTTCATGTAAGGTAAAACACTCCTATAGCTCATTTGCTGATATAAACCATTAACCATTTTTATAAACAAGTTTAGAATAACAATCTGAATTTTATTACAAACAAAAATAAATCTAAAAAGCTTCCTTCAAGTATACAGTATACACAAGGATTTCT
The DNA here is from genome assembly GCF_011764305.1 of Mustela putorius furo. Taxonomy (NCBI): domain Eukaryota; kingdom Metazoa; phylum Chordata; class Mammalia; order Carnivora; family Mustelidae; genus Mustela; species Mustela putorius. Next base: position 362,379 of record NW_025421467.1, read on the forward strand.
GCATTACACTGTTTCACATAAAATGTTCTGAATGACAGAAGTAGAACTTCCTACCATTTGAAGAGAGAAGTTCACTGCTGAAAGCCACACACTTACAGAAAGAAAAGAGCATCACAGGCAAGGCCTGTGATCTCTGGCTACAAGCAGGAGCTGAAACTAGGAACACAGAAGACACTTGGGAGAAAAAAACCACATTAAGTACTCGAAAATGGTTCAGCAAAAAGTCAAACAACTGTAAACAACTTTTAAGCAAATCTCTTCATGCGGTGCTGCTCTAAGTAAATAATGTTAAATGATTTTCATTCTACTCAGTTATTTTTAATGCCGAGGAGTGTCTCTCTCTCTAGACTTTGTTTTCTTTCCCTTGAGGGAAAAAATGAAATGTAATTAGGGATTGTTTGTGAATTTCTTACATGAGGGCCTTTAAGCCACTTGCTTGTCTGTTCACTATTTCTACCCAAAAATGAGAGTTAGAATAAAAAGTGAAATTTTTTTATAAGTAAAACATTTGGCTCCTGTTAAAATCTGTTTGAAGGTCTGATGGTGAGGATGCTGGATAAAACTGGCTATAAATTTCGATTACCCCTGCTGCCCTTTTCTCCCATCAAGGATAATCAGGACTTAAAAGGTATGAGCTTTGCAACACAACTACTTTAAAACCAAGCAGGCTGAAGTACACTCAGCGTCTAGGAGAATCACATTGTGAGAATGAAGGAACTTACTGTAAACAAACAAGGAACTTATTGTAAACAAACAAGCAAGAGTTCAATAGCCTTTTTTTTTTTTGGCATTTGGCACCATGACTTAACACTACTGTTTTCTTCCATTTTCCTATTTGAGATTTTCATAAAGTGATTACATGTAATAATAATAAATTTTCCCTTTAAGTATGTAATACATAGCAAAAACACATTAATGACTAGAAATAAAATTTGAAATCTATAAAGCTAAATCTTAATGGAAAGGTTAAGCATTGGCATCCACACTTGAGTATCTCATGCTCTGAGATACTCAGAAAAGTCTCTGAACACTGATTAGATCCCTTTTGGTGGAGTGACACATACATTATCACAAGCAGCAATGCTATGAATGGGTTGTACTTTTCCTTACTCTACAGTTCTTTTCTATGTCAATTTTATTTTACTATTGATGTGTTGAGACAGTATACTGTTAGTTAGGTAATCAAATTGTTTTGGAATGACAGCCCTTTCTTTTATTTAAATAAAGTAATGGTAGATATTAATTTACTGGAAACTTTCTGAGAACAGATTTTGAGGAAGCTAAAAATGACACAGTTTAGTACAAACTGTCTTTTACCTTTATTGCTTGTATACACAGGAATACATTATAAAACTCAGAAAGAGGAGAAAAAAATAACAGAAGAAAAAGTTACCTGCTTTAGCATTTTTAAGAATAGTTTTGATAACTTCTTAGATCAACTTGCTTATCTGAAACAGAGCAAAACTACAATACAATCATGATGTAATTCTAATAATCACAGCAATTATGCTTTCATTTTTAATTTTCTCTTCATAAAACATTAATGCTATAAAAACGAGATTGATGACATCCTTGTTTAAAAGACACCTTGTACTGGTATCAAAATGTGATTTATTTTAATACCAACTGAAAAAAATAGAGCTTATATAGTCTATTATTTCAATGAATTTATTACCTTTATTTTCAAAGTTGGTAGCAAAGTTATTGTTAACAATATAAATTTTCTCTTTATAAGTGTTGAAATTCCCTTAAAAGTGTTGAAAGGCAGCAGGCATTCTAGGATGGGATTGCAAGGAAAATCAGTTACTCCAATGCTGATAAATAGTATACTTCATGAATTTATATTTATTTCTTTAATTTCCTTACTAACTTCTCCTGATTTGCCAGTTTTTTTACTCTTTTGGTATCATAAAAGAAATCTAAGCCCAAGCCTTTTAGCTGGAGCAATTATTTCCATTTTCAATTATTTCTCTTTAGTTTTTCAAATATAAACTAAAACAATCCAATAATCATTGCAGGAAGGAATGATCATTTAAGCTGGATCGTGTTCATTTACCTTTTAATTTCATTTAAGAGATATTACTATTAGAGTGATAAAATCTTTACAGTTTCAACACACATACACTCAATCACAAAATTAAAATCTTTATATCTTAAAAAAAAGGTTCCATTTTGTTCAATGTATCATAATCAGATTTGAGTCCAATGAAATACGTTTTCATTAAATACAGCAACCACCACTTACCTTTAAATATTTTATGGATGGAACTAAGTTCAGTACTGATTGAAGGATGCTGGCATCAGAGCCCTCACTTGCAACTATCCTTAAATGTTCTGCATTTCTATAATGTACCACCGATTATTCTAGATTTATAATACCCTGTCTTTAACTTGGTATATACCATCTTTTGGAAAAAAAATTGTTTTCTGAGATGAGATACAAGAACAAAATCATTCTTGAGGTTCCACCTCGAAAAAAAGATGATGTTTGCACATAGCAGCTAGTTTGATACCCCCTGTTTTTGTTAGGCTAGCCTTCACACAATGAGCATGCATATACAGCCATGGTTCACTGCATCTGTTTTGAAGTTGAGAACTGCTGCTTATTCAAGTCACAGATGCCCCCATGTTATGCAAGGAGACAGTGGAATTGCATGTCCACCATAAGAAAAAGAAAATCAACGATGAAACAAAATGCAGCAAATACAGGCAGTTGGCATTCAGAACACGCCCCAAAGCTAATACTCATGAATTGTCATTATAAGGGCTTTTCTTTTCCTAAAAAAAAAAAAAAAAAAAAAAAAAAGTCTTTCTTTGCATATTTTAAAATTTAAAGGTCCCAGAGAATCATGAAGTGCCTTGTCGTTTTTGCTGCTGACTTCTGATGACCTCTAGTTGTTTTTTGCATTGCTGGTAGTAAGTAGAAAGGCTTTTGTTTTCATCTAAAAGCTTTTTATGTTCCTGTACCAGACGAGATGTATTTTGCTGGTCCTTTTCATCCTGGTCCAGTTCTGCAACTAGTTCTTGCCTGAAAACAAATACCACACAATAAAATATTGTATGTGATAGAAAAATTCATACTAATAACTCATGAGCTCGACTTTTTAGGACTTTTATTCTGGGTTGATCATTATGCATCTTAGGTATACTTATCAAATATACTTGTGGACTAGAATAAAAACTATCACCCACTAGTCTGTGTACCCATAGAAACACCATAATCCTTTTGTAAGTAACTGTACTTAGACAAGAAGTGAGTGCAGATAAAATGGTATAAAACAACTTTTAAATACTAGTTTCCTGACCACAGGAAAATAACATGTTTTATCATTCACATTCCAATTTTACACTCATGAACTTTTATTCATGCTTTGAAGTTAGTTTTATTTAACTACAGTACAAAGTGGGGACTCATATAACATGTGCAAGCTAATTAAAATAGATGCTACCAACTTAGAATCTATTTCCTATTTTAAAAGTGAGAACAATACGAAGTACCACTTTCAAATGAGTTAACTCACTTTTACGAACATTTTCAGGAAAGACCATTAGACACTTTTACAGCCTGATAAAACTTTGGGAGATGTTCAATATTAACTCCTAAAGTGAAGTTCCTGGATACAAATGAATAATTAATGAAAAGCCTTTAGATGGTTTTCTTATAATATTTCTCATTTAAAGTATTTAAAATTTATTAAAACTGTCACAATTTTCACACTCCCTTAATCCATCATTTATGTCACAATTTTCACACTCCCTTAATACATCATTTATTTTTTCTAGCACACAACTAATTCCTCCTTCAAATGAACAAAGTATAGATTAAATATGCGAAAGAAAGTTTTTTTTTTTTTTTTTAAAACATGAAGTGTCAACAATTCTACAATTAGCAGACTCTAGTATTTATTTGCTGTATATCCTTTAAGGTATTGAGCTGAAATAATTTTAACAGTAAAAGCTCGTTTTTCTTGGGGGGGGGTAGTACAAACAAAACTTTCCACAAATTACTTCAGGAAGCAAGAAATTTTCATTTATTTAGGTTAAAATTAACAGAGGGAATCCTATTACCATGTGTACATATAGTTGCCTTGATTTTGTACTACAGCACTTCATTTCAGTTTCCACAATAATTAAGCTTCAGAGGTATAAAATTTCATGGGATCATGCTTAAGAAAACTGAAGTTTTTGTTTTGTTTTTTAGAATTTCAAATAAAGGACCATGAAAACGGGTATTCTTAAAAAAGGGAGGAGGAAGGCAGACTCTTTATAAACTCTCAGAAAAACACGTGAGTATAAAACTCCCCAGAAAAACACTCACACGTATAAAATAAAGTAATTCTACTCTCTTAAAAATATACCTAGAAAGAATATATCTACAAAATACTTATTTATTATTATTTTTTATGTTAACATATAACATATTACTTTCCCCAGGGGTACAGGTCTGTGAATCATTGGGCTTACATATTTCATAGTACTCACCACACACAGGTGAATATTAGTAAATCAAATTATTTTATCTATGTCTAAAGAAATAATAAATCTTTATAACTATAAATCTAAACAGCTTTTAGCTTTAAAATTCTTAGGACATAAGACATGTTTATATAACACCAGTTTATTTTCCTTAATTTTAATATAGTATATGTAGTCAAAAGGGATGAATTTTGCATAAAAAAAAAAGAGTCAAAAGTTGCTTTAAACTTAAAGATGAACACATGTAAAACCTTCAAGTTGGAAATATAGTTGACCCTGGAACAACATGGGTCTGAACTACATGGATCCACTTACACATGGATTTTTGTACAGTACTGTAAATGTGTTTTTTTTCTTATGATTTCCTTAATAAAACTTTTTCTCTAGCTTACTTTATTCTAAAAATAAAGTACATAATACATATAACATAAAAAATATGTGTTAATTGACTGTTTATGTTATTGGTAAGGATTCTAGTCCACAGAAGGCCAATGACATTTTTGAGGAGTCAAAATTTACATGTGCATTTTTCAATGAGTAGGGGTTCAGCACCCCAACCCTCAAGCTGTTCAAGGGTCAACTCTATGCTTAACGATTAGTTCTAAAAATTACAAAGTTTTCATGTTTTCCAACAATATTTAACCTTAACATATTTTAAACTCAAAATACGAATGTGTTTTATTCATAAAAGATAACTTACTTTCTCTGTAATAACAATGCAATTTCTGTTTGAACTTTCATATATTCTTGTGCCATTTTACAATGCTGTTCAAACACTGCCATAGATTCTTTGGAGTTTGGGCACGGTGCTAGAGGCTAAAAATAAATCAGGACTCTTAAAACATAATTCAATCAAATTTCAATATCAAGCTGAGAGTTAAGACAGTAACTGTGATACGTTTTTATAGCACTAAAGCAGTTGTCTTTTAAAAATAAGTGTTAAACCATGGTCTAGAAAATTTCAGGGTCCTTTTGACAGAGTTAACTCAGAATATAAATTCACACTCGCTGTTTTAACACTTTTGTTGTTACAGAGAATCATGACCAGAGTATCATTGGCCTCTGGTTTTACATTTCAGGTTGTCAAACTGTATTATACCAAAAGAAGCTTCTAGCTCCCATACTCATGGGGAGACAGTTAAGTGTATTACTTAAATTCTCGGTCACTATGAATATGACAGTGTACCATGAAATGTATTAAGCAGAAATGAACTTATGTAAATTTTTATACTACAGCACTAAAATTAAAGAGCAAAAATTATATTTTTGATATTCTTAGCATTCTTTTTTTTTTTTTTTTTTTTTTTGAGAAAGTGAGAGAATCTCAAGCAGGCTCCGCACCCAGTGGAGAGCCTGACATGGGGCTCCACTTCATAACCCTGAGAACAGGACCTGAGCCAAAATCAAGAGTTGGATGCTTGCAGCGCCTGGGTGGCTCAGTCATTAAGCATCTGCCTTCAGTTCAGGAAATGATCCCAGGGATCAAGACCCACATCTGGCTCTCTGCTCGTCGTTGGGAAGCCTGCTTCTCCCTCTCCCACTCTCCCTGTTTGTGTTCCCCCTCTCACTGTGTCTCTCTCTGTCAAATAAATAAATAAAATCTTAAAGAAAAGAGAAAAAAAAAAGGAGTTGGGTGCTTAACTAACTGAGGAATTCAGGTGATCCCCCCCAACATTCTTGGTATTCTTAAACAAATATATGGAAATATTTAAAGACAACTGTTAATCTATGACCACCAATTTTAGATCTGATTAACTTAAATGGACAAATCATTTTAACTTGATTTTAGAAAGTTTAAGGAGGCCATCTAAAAGCATAAATAAATGAATATATGATGCCAGATATAAACAAAACTGTTCACTTTCTAGATAGACTATGTCTAAACTTCTAAGGAAAAAGTAAACATTTACTGAGAAAGTACTCTTTTTACCTGTAGTTGGTGATCCAGTGTAAGATAAGCCATTGGGATAGAGTTATCTGATCCATTGGTATCTGGAATTCAAGTATGTGTTTTATTTTCTATCATGAATAATTATAAGCAAAACACAAGAGAGCATGCATGAATATTAGCATTTTTTCCTAAAGTAAATAATACATTAAAGTTATTGTTATTAATAACAAAGAGAGTCTATTTCTGAATTCTAAAGGTAAAAATGGAACATCCAATCACCAGATAATCAGAATGCAACCATACTCTAGCACAATTTAAGTTGGTTTTAAGTTGTGTAATGTTACAGGTCATAAGCCCTTGTTCAATTAAAAACAAAAACATCTACCCTTGAGACTAATACTACATTATATGTTAAACAACTTGAATTTAAATAAAATCCTGAAAGAAAACAAAAACAAAAACAGTGGTATGGGACCTTTATACTTTAAATTCAGTCTTCATTGACTCTACCTAGTCTAACCTCGTATCTCTTTCCTTGATCATGCTGTTTACTATAATGCTGTGTCAATTCCCTGAATATTAGCATTCTTTAATGGAAAAAGGTGGGGGAGACACATTCTCTTCCAGTGGAATATCTTAAATTTATATATATTCTAGTGTGAACTCCTTCCCACCTCTCCTAATGAGAATCGCTGCAGAAAATGTTAGAGGTTTCTGAGGGGAGTACACTGAACACAGGTGTAATGAATAGTAGGGAAACTGTAGCTCGAAGTCATGGGCGGGACAGTTAAATGGGTTAAATCAAACAACCTGTTGATTTTATCAAAGCATTTGAACAGACAGCTTTTATTTGTATTTCAAAAGAGGTATAAACTGTCCTGACAACTTGCATGAGTCACATGGGATTAACATTTATGCCTCCAGAAGCAGGCGGGGCAACTGTGAAGTAATATGGACTTTTTAATTTCAGAAGTAGCTGCTTTCCCACTGTTAGGAAAGAGTAAGTGAATTGTTCAAGGGCCTCTGGGTGGCTCAGTTGGTAAAGCGTCTGCTGTAAGCTCAGGTCATGACCCCAGGGTCCTGGAATTGAGCCCCACGTAGGGCTCTTTGCTCGGCGCGGAGAGCCTTGCTTCTCCCTCTCCCTCTCGTTCTACCTGTTTGTGGTCTGTCAAATCAATATATAAATAATCTTAAAAAAAGAAAGTGAACTGTTCAGCCCCTTTTCTAACAAGTGACTCCTTGAAAGAGTGGTACAGATAAATATAAGTTTGGGCTGAGAGCAAGGCATGGCATGCAATGCAATAAAAATCTAGGACAGTCTGATGGTTGGGTAACTTCAATAATTTATTACTGACTGATATTCTAGTTTTCTTTTTCAAAGCCACTGTGAATGTGCTTGCAAGTAACTCCAAAAGCTAAGCTAAATCAAATGATATAAGAAAATGCATGTAAGAAATACCATGCAATGCTAACACAGAGTAAGCTGTCAACACATGGTGGTGATGGTTACTATTACTGTTGTTATTATTGACACTAAATGGAGAATTAGGAAGGAAGGGCAGTTTTACATACTTAATTTTGTATTTCAGATTGAAAAATTAATGTTTTAAAAAAGTAATGTTTATTAAATACTGGAGTGCAATAAAGAGTGGAGTGTAGTACAGTACAGTACTAGTACAGTCTTACCTACCCTAAAGTCATATACTAACGTAAGTATTCTTATGGAATGGCTAAACGAAAACTACATTTAACTTATTATCTCTCTCTTTCCCTACCCACAACAACAGTTTCGAACTATGCGCCCATGGAACACTACTTTCCGCAAAAATACAATTGATTAAAAGTTATTTCCCCCTGGGCTTTATAGGAAGAATTAAGTATCCTAAACTCGTTCAATATTTCTGTTCTTATTACTTTCTTAAATCTTTCATATTTGATATATCTTATCAAATAAGCACCCTGTCATCTGATATATATTTACTTTTTAAAAAATTTTTATTTTTTTAAAGATTTTATTTATTTGAGAGAGAGAGAGAGTGAGAAAGCACAAGAGAGCACAGAAGCCGCAGGATGGGGAGCAGCAAAGGGAGAAGGGGGCCAGTGCCGGGCTCCATCCCAGGATCCTGGAATCATGACCTGAGCTGAAGGCAGATGCTTAACTGAAAGAGCCACACAGGCGCCCCTCTGATACATATTTTAAAATTAAGTATATCAGTGTTTCACAGTATTCAGGGAATAGAAAAAAAAAATTCAAGGACTATTCTATTAACTTTTAAAACACTGAGCTTTACACTGCAAATTTAGTAGTTTTTAAAACTACATAAAGCATGATGAGTTTTTTTTAATTTTTAATGTGTCAGTATTATGACTCTAATAAGATTGTAAGCAGTGGGCCATGTTTTACACTTCTAATCTTTACAAATAAGAAAAACTCTTCGGTGGGTTTTTCCTTCTCTGTGGCTCCCTCTACTGTGTCTAGCTATCTTTCTAACTGCTCTTGGGTATGTATGTCTTTCTTTATCCTCTGTATATTATAAATATAAATCCAAGAGCACTCATTGTATGCTATGATTATTAAATTGATATGCTTCTTATTTTTCTCTGAAAATGGATAGAAATCCCTCCTCTTTTAAATTAAAACTACTTAATTAATTAGGTTACTTAAACTTATGTATGCACTTCTAAATTTTTCCTGAATCAGGGAGACTTCAAAGAAAAAGGCTTTACCAATATCTCTTCCCTGTAATTTATTGTATTAGCTTGATTATCAGTACTTTTCTTAGAAACAATGCAAAGCTGAACATCATTAAATATAAGCCTAAACCAGTTTCAACTTCTAAAATTATATTCAAAATTATCTAAAATTATAACCACATACTTGCTGTATTTCAAAGGAAACACAAAATTCAGTTGAATTTTGGACCTAGATATGATTTCTAGCTATTGGTATTTTAGGTCCCAGAAAGGAAAAAAATGAGATTGGGTTTGAAAGGCTGGAAGAATATATGAAGTAGGAAAAAAAAAAAAACAGAAGTGAGAGGGACATAAGAGAATTTTTATTTTATTTCCATGAATTCACATTGGACTAGCATGGCTAGATTAGTCGTCTAGGCTGAAGTCAGGAGGTCCTGCAAAATTTGAGCACTAGGTCTCAGCAAATGCTGTAATGTCAGGGCACGTACTCCCTCACCAAAGGGTTGAAGAACCAGGAAAGAGCTAACCTTACCTGAATGTTAATGATCAAATCTGTCAAGAGCATTTCCCTACCTACCTCTGAGAGAAAGCACACTGTGACAAATTCTGCATATGTGCTGAGTAGTGAATGTTCTGGACAATCCGGGGTTGGGCTTGCTAGGGGTGAAACTCAGAGGAGTTTTTTGCCACCACTAAATTTAAACTTACTAAAACTAGAGAGTACACCCCTGGCTAAACTTAGTTGTATCTTACATGAAAGAGAGAAAGCTACTCAGTAATTTTTTTAAATTAAATTATGAACTTGACTAAGCCATGCCAAATATCTATAAATACTTACAAGGAGTGTTTTAGTTTGTAAAGGGAGAAAGCTGACTTTTTAATTTCAATTTAATGGACACTATTAATAACACAGCTGATCTTAAATAAAATCACAAATGGTTTAATTATCCAAGGCCTAAGAGATCATCTTTCCCTCTTTGACATAATAACATATAAATAATAAATGTTTATAGAACCATACTGCTGAGTATTTATCAGGGAATTCTCTTAATGCTAAGGAAAGTTAATTCCACTGTGGCACATAACTTCCTGCTTGCCCATAATAAAACTATTCCATCATTAGATTTTAATACTAGTATTTTGACCAGTTAGTCATTCATTTTAGGGAGTTTTAGTATTATTATTACTATTTTTAAAAGATTTTATTTATTTATTTGACAGAGAGAGAGAGAGAGAGAGAGAGATCACAGGTAGGCAGGCAGAGAGAGGGGGGAAGGAGGCTCCCCGGGGAGCAGAGAGCCCAATGCAGAGCTCAATCCCAGGACCCTGAGATCCTGACCTGAGCCAAAGGCAGAGGCTTAACCCACTGAGCCACTCAGGTGCCACTAGGGAGTTTTAATTTAACAGGCTTTTTAAGGTCTAATTAACAGAAATTTATGTAACATTAATGGTCAGAAATTTTTTTTCTCACTGAAGTACATGGTATCTCGTGTCTTTAAGACAAAAGACTGAGACTAAGATGATTATTTTTATTCTATTGATTTTAGTTATTTAAATGATAATGGACTTTACTACTATCATCTGTAGAATGGATCAAAAATAGGAAAATCAGAGACTTAAGAATCAAGAACACAGTATCTTCCTCTGTAGAGGAACAAAATCATCTTTAATATAGATGGTTAGTATCTGGGGGGGAAATGCAGAAGGCGAGACAATCTATCTCAGTACTCAAAAACTCATCTTTAAGTTTATTGCTAAATATTTGATTTTATTAATATGAAAATCTACTCTGAAATGCCTGCCTTTTTAAAGATCAGTGTCATGACACAAATAAATGGAAACAAATATGATGAATTCAACTTTTAATTATAATGAGGAAATACACTGGTCACCTGTGGAATCATCAGGAGTCCATGGATGACTTCGAGTTGGCTTTTCTGAGGTTGGTCCTGAGGTAGTGATCATTCTGACGCTAGGACTGGATGACCTACTGCTTACCTATTGGAAGAAATGATAGGAGGAACAAAATGTGATTTTTATGTGAAAAAAAAAGAAGAGAAAATTTTTATTACAAAGCAAAGGACAGCCTTCCATTTCTATCACTAGAGGTCTTGAAATACTCTTGAAAAAAGTAAATAAATCCTCTAAGATTTTATACACACACACACACACACACACACGTCTGTACATATGTATATACACAAATACAAAATTTATATGCACTCATGCATAATACCTCTTAAAAATTGATGAGCTTTCAAGAAAGTAAGAGAAATGCTCTGAGACCAGTAATAAAGCAGGATCAGGAGTCCAGTAAGTGCTTAAACTGTTAGCTCTGTGAATTTCAAATGAACACCAATGACCTAAAACTTTTGTTTTGACTATGTTCTGCACTCAGAGGAAAGGCATTAAGTCTTAGGCCTTTGTAGGATGGGAATAAGACTGGAGAACTGCTGTGCTTAAAGCTAAAACCCAAGAAAGACTTCAGTTTTGGGGAAAAAGTGAACTAGGAATAAAGGTCTACCCTACAAAAGCAGAGAGCAAATAAATTTGTCTGTGTTGGGAGTGGCTCTGGGTGGAGGGGAGAAATGTATCCACTGTGAATTCATAAAATATTTACATAACTGCTGGACGATACAACAAATCCCAACCACATCAATCCCAAGCAGAAAAAAATAACAGAACTACAATAATGAATTAAACATGGGTCATATTATAGTCAATTCTAGAGAACAAAGAAAATAGAACATAGCAGAAAGTAGCTAAAGACAGATTATTCCCCAAACCATTCAGTTAGATTCTTAATAGCAAAAAGGAAGCCAGAAGAAAGTGGAGTATCTTTAAGCTGCTAAAAGAGAATAACTATTATCTTAGAATTGTTTGGCCAACAAAAACATAAAGAATGAGGTCAAAATAACATTCTTAGATAAAAATAGACTCTACCATCCATAGCTCTTTTTAAAAAATTTTTTAAACTTAAACAATTTTTTTCATCCATAAGCTCTTACAAAAATTTCTAAAGCACGTAGTTTAGGGTTAAGAAAAAGTTTTCCCTGACTGAAGGACCAAGTTGCAATCAGGAATACTGGTAAACATAAGGATGATTCTATGCACAGAAAATATTAAACAATGGGAACATGACTAATTTTAAAAATTACCAAGCAAACAGATAATAAGAGAGTACTAAAACTTGAATAAAAATAGCATAAGCAAGAGAAGGACTTATTTAAAAATCCTTATATTGTTGAAGATGAGGTAAAGATATTAACTTTAGTTTGAGTCTGAGTGTTAAAATTTCACAGGTAGTTACTAGAAGTAGAAGTATATGGGATCCCCAAATTAGAAAGACAAATAATGGGATGAGAAATATATTTGTTCAATCCAAAGGAAGGCAAAAAAAGGAGCAAAAAGGGAAATAAGAGAAAGCATAAGATTAAAAGGAACAAATCAATCAGTAACCGTAATATAAACGGATTAATTTCTTGAGTTAAGATATTTAAAAAATCAGACTGTCAGGATGGATTACATGCTCCTTATAAGAGACAGCTCTAATTCACAGGGTAGAGAAACCAGCAAGTTAAAGGATGAAAACAACAGGCAAACCTACCCAAAATAAAGTTATGTAGCTATATTAATATGAGAGAAAAGAGTTTAGAATTAAAAAAAATTACTAGAGAAAGAGATAACATGATTAGTGAGTCAATCATTATGTAACAACAATTCAAAATTTATATGCTCTACCTATTATAAGATATGCTGTATCTATACATAGCTTCCAAACAGCTACAGCAATAAAACTGCAAGGAGAAAGGGACATAATCACCACTACAGTGCAGTATTTTAATACTCCTTGGTAAATGATTTATAAAACCAGACCAAAAAATAAGATACACCACCAGTAAAACCTGAACTGCATTACTCTAAACGTATCAATGAACCCTATACCTAAAAACTGGAGAATATGCATTCTTTTTAAGTACCATAGAACATTTATGAAAACTGATCATGTACTAGCTATAAGGCAAATCTCAAAAAAAGTTAAAAAAATTTACTTTTGTATGACTCAAAGTTAACCTTAAAAATCTCATATATTTGGACACTTAAAAACACTTCTAAATAACTAACTGTTCAAAGAAACAACGTGGAAATGAGAAAGTATTTGAACTGATTTTTACCATGAAACACAGTAAAACCTGTGGGATGCAACTACAGAGGCACTTGGAGAAAAATACTCAATTCCAAATATTTAGATGAAAAAAATATAGAAGCAGTGACAGTTTATAAGCTAGAGATTTAACTTATAAAATTAGAAAAAGGGCGCCTGGGTGGCTCAGTGGGTTAAGCCGCTGCCTTCGGCTCAGGGTCCTGGGATTGAGTCCCACATCGGGCTCTCAACTCAGTGGGGAGCCTGCTTCCCTCTCCCTCTCTCTCTGCCTGCCTCTCTAACTACTCGTGATCTCTGTCAAATAAATAAATAAAACCTTAAAAAAAATTGGAAAAAGAACAAAGTCATCAGCCTCTCCTCAAAAATAACAAAATAAGAATGAGAGAATACTATAAATTGGTTAGTAAATTAAAAACAAAACAAAAAATTAAAAAAGTGAAATAGAGAAATTCTAAAAAATATATACATCACTGAAGTTTCTATACATTAGAGAAAACACCAACCTCAGAGGATTTTACAGTTGAGTTCTATCAAGCACTTACCATTGTGAAATTATTCTAGAAAAAAGAAACACTTCCTGACTCATTCTGTAAGGCAGTAAATCTGATTAAGAAATAAGGACAGAAAAAGAAAAACTACTAGGCAACTTTACTGATGAATATAGGGGCAAAAATCAAAGTCCTAAAAATTATATTAGCAAATGGAATTTGCCAGTATAAAAACAATAAAAATCATCTGAGAAGTTGAGGTTATCCTATAAATGCAAAGGTCACTTTGTGCTAGGAATTCTATTAATCCAATTCATATTATTAACAGATTAAAGGAGAAAAATCTCAACAGATGCATTAAAAAAGCATTTGACAAAATGTAACATTTTGTTAAATTTTTTTTAACAAACTTGAATTCTATTTAAGAGAAGATAGTTTCTTAACTAGAGAACTAGTATTTATAAAAAGTCTAGAAATGTGGCAGCACAGAAAATGGCATTGTAGGCTGGTGGATGACAGAAAGGTCACAGGCAAGGAGCACACACAGGCGGAGTCATGGGAATTGATCACGTTCCATTTCTTAAACTGGGTAGTGGATTCGTAAATGTTCATTTTATTATCAGACTTTATAACTTACATATTACATATACTCTTATCTATGTATTAATATTTCATATATTAAAAATTCTCAGAGGACATATGAGTTAAAATGGATTTTATAAGACTCTTTAAAAAAAAAAAGGTGTTTCAAATTTGTCAGAGAGAGAGAGAGAGAGCGAGCGCGAGCATGCACACACACAAGCAGATAGAGTGGCAGGCAGAGGTGGAGAGAGAAGCAGGCTCCCTGCCTAGCATGGAGCCCGATGTAGGACTCGATCCCAAGACCCTGGCTGGGATCATGACCTGAGCTCAAGGCAGCAGCTTAACTGAGCCACCCAGGCATCCCTATAAGACTCTTTTTCAAAAAAGCACCTTTTTTTCTTAAAAGTGTTACTGATACTCAAAAAAGAATATGGAGTTATACAAAGTAAAACATAAAAAGTACATAAATTCAAAAGAATCTTCAACAGAAACACTCAAAGATGGCATCAAGTAAAATGAGGGTAATACAATAGTTACAGAAAGTCCCCATGTGTAGAAATTAGCAGATGTGAATTCTAATTAAGGTACTAAGTCTAATTTAGTTTACTTTAAGAAGTCTTGTTTTCTTTATCTAGAGAGGGGTGGAGCTGGGTTAAAGATGTGGTAACTTTTAGTATTTCATCCACTGCTACAGTTCTATTATCCTAAGCCTTGAAAACTCACAACAGATTGAGGATACTAAAACTGTAAAAGGCACTTGTATAACAATTTTGGAAATAAATCACAAAATAATTCTGAAGAAAAGACTGATGGGATATTACTTTCATCTTGGGTACCTAAGAAATTGCTTCAGAAATTCCAAAAAAAGCTTTCTTATACCACAAACAATTTCCAACTCCTTATTAGACTGGTCTTTCCAAAACCTTAGTTTATGCATGTCATACTTACAGAGGTGCCCTGTGTATAACAACGCTCATTGTTTTTCTCTCCTTATTGCTAATTCTTCTTCATCTTTCAGGGCCCTGCTGAGATTCCCTTCAACATGTTATGTTCATTCTTGCTACATCCTTGGTTTTCTGAGCACAAAGCCAGATCCTCTGTTTGAAGACTACTTTATTCTAGCAGCATCTACAAATGTTCATTTACTGGTTGTGAATGGATCAATTCTGAAATTCCCACCTTGGCGTTCCTGCCCTCCATCAGCAGGTTTTACCTTACCTATCCGGATGATCTCTCCTCTGATAATTCCTTATGCCCCTCTTTCTCTTCCTGCTTTTAATCCTGACCCTATATTCATTTAAGGATTATATGGTTTAATGCAAAGAGCAAATATGACAAGTGAACTACATGAATCTGACATTTTATACATCAAAATAATTGAGTATCAGCAAGTTCACATGATTTAGTCTAATGCTTTGTGGAGACCTGGGTATAAATCTCAGTTCTGCCATCTGTGCCTATGTGAACTTGAATAAGCTGTCTTTTGGTGCCTTAAGCTCATTTATCAATTGTGGCTGAACAGTAGTAATAGTTAAGAAGTCAGGCACTGGAAACAATACAACCCAGAGTCTGAATCTCTGTCTGCTATTTATTAGCAGTGTGGCTTTACATAAGTTGTTTAATCTCTAAGCCTCAATAAGTAAAATGAGGACAGTGTTACCTGCCTCATCAGTTTGTAAAAAAATCAAATGAAATAAAGTATCTGAAGTATTTTTTGACACAATGAAAATGTTCACTAAGTGGCTGATTATTAGGTTGTAAATCTAAGATGGGAATATATGAATGAACTTGCAGCACCTAACAATTCTTTCTCAAGATTAAAATCACGGTTCTTTTTATAAAACACAGTGACTAAACCCTGTAACAAAGACACTTTTCTTCTTTGAATTTGGCTGTATTTATAGTGTGCTACTACATAAGCCTCAACTTGAGACTGAAATAGTTTATATTACTCTCAATGTTTGTTATTCCTCAAAAATATTATAATATACTAAGGGCTGAGATCATGTGTATTTGTATATTGTACTCCCCAGGATTTAGGAAATTACTGAATATATAATAACTACAAAATAAATACTCACTGAATAAAACGATAACATAAGCTCTTAGTACTCAGGTATAAGTCTGGTGCTTAGGCTTATTTACCTTTTGTGTATAAGAAAGAATATATACCAAAAAGAATCAGTGATGAAATTTGTTAACTCTTACTTTGGGATGCTGCTACCCTTGGTAAAAAAAAAGTACAGATACTATGACATTACTCCTGAGTCCTTTAAACCTTCTTCTTCTTCTGTTTTTTTTTTTTTTTTTTTTTTTTTTTTTTAAAGAGAGGGAGGGAGGAAGGGAGAGAGGGAGTGGGAGAGAGAATCTTAAGCAGGCTCTATGCCTAACTTGGAGCCTGATATGGGGCTTGATCTCACAACTCTGAGATCATGACCTGAGCTGAAATCAAGAGTCAGATGTTTAACCAACTAAGCCACCGAGATGCTCAAAGGCTAATATTTTAAAGTTTCAAAACTAGTTTTTCCTGAAAACTACAGGAAAAGCCATCATGAGCTAAATTTACATCCATAAATTAACTAAGTAAGTCTTCATACTTCAATAAATTGGTTTTTCAATGAGTAACAATATGCTAAAACGTTCATATAAAAAAACTAAAGAAATATTTAAAAATAAGCCATATTTCTTGAACATCTGAAAAATATAAGGTAATAAATAAGAGGATCACGTAATATTTGACAATTAAAAAATCAAACTAGTTTATGGGTTAAATTTATGTTGCTACTTGCAAACTACTAAGAGAGAAGTTTTAGTTTATAGTAGCTACTAAAAAAATCATTGGTCAAATTCTTATGTTCATGTATGCTTTCAAATTATTAAAACTCATTTGGGTTGCCTCTTTCTTCAAGATATTTATAAAACTTTATTTTATTCCTACACAAATTGTAAAAAGTTTAAGAGAGATGGAAAAACTTGACTTACCACAAGGTTGGATGTGAAAGTGGTTACAAGAGTACAAAAATGCCACACTAAAATTTAAGGCAGATACAAAGCCAAATTTAAACCAGAGGGCAAATTACCATTGGTAGCCATGAAACAGGATTGGACTTTGCCCAGAACTTTATCTCAATATTTATAAAAAGGAATTTGGGAGTTATTTTACAGACAAAAATAAAGCTTTGCTTTTTATGTTTCACCTGAATGACTGGGAAAATATTTTCATAAGTAAAAAATTTATGGCCAGTGCTACCATTTAGACTGACATTTAAAAGCTATTTTAAACTTTCAGTTGCTAAAATTATATAAGCATAAAGCACAGAAATTAATGATTTATATGATAATTTTGCTGAAGTAACATCTGAATAATATAAACATTAAAAAGAAACGGGTATCAAATTAGTGATGTGCATTTACATGGGGACTTCCTCCATTATGACAGTCACAGATAACTCAATTAAATCTATACACAACAGGTAATACTGAAAACATTCTTTCTAATCTGAAGGTATATGATCAATCTAATTCTAGCTTCACTATAGTTCATTATAAGGAAATTTTAGAATTTTATTATTCTTATATGGTCTTTAAATTCTCCAAAAGAAAGGTATACTATGAACCAGGAATTATTTAAAACTATTATGTAAACCTCTGACTTAGAGCTTCAACAGAAAATTATCTATACTGAAGGAGGTGCAGACTGAAGACAGATAGAAGTAGTAGTATAATAAATGATATTCCTTAAATAAATAACTGATATGTGATAAAAGGCCTTTAATGCTAATACTTTCTATGATCCCTAACACAAACTTCTCCTATAATACAGAAAAAACTGAATGCCAATGGGACTATCTCTTTCCCAGTGCTATTTTTGTTTTCTGGATAGTAATGTATTATAATGAGAGCAAGGAAATAATAATAACCTTGGTACATACACTATGGGGAGGCAGGTGTACATTATTAAGCATCTACAGTGTGTCTGGTACTTTTACACATTATAAGAACCCCAAGGAGTGGGTGTTATGATCTCCACTGGTATATATGATTGCTGAAGCTCAGGGAAATTAAAGAACCTACCTAGAGTCACACATCTGACTAAGGAAAGTAGATTCTAAGTCCATTAAAAATATAGTAGGCCTGGGGATAAAAATATATGTTTATAAAAAATAAAAAATTAAAGAAAATATATAGTAGGCCTAACTCTTTAAACAATCATCATCGCATCATCTATCTTGCGGTTGTGATTTTCACTGACTGCTATCCCCCCCAAGAGACATCCTGAAAACAGATCTATCTATCTATCTATCTATATATATACACACACTCCAGAAGGATTATGCAGACATACACAAAAATATGTAATTTTGGTGAAATTTAAGAAAGGCTCACCCAGATATATAAAAAGGAAATCTGTGCAGCCATCTCAGGAAATTTATTATCAAGGTAAATTAGCCTTGCTCAGTAATATGATACAGCTAAAACTCCTCATCATTAAAAACTATTTAAATAATTAATGATGATGTACACTATCATCTTGAAATCAAAGAAATCTAGGAGTACTTTAGCATGCAATACATTCAGTTTTACATGCAACACAGAATGACAAGAGTGTGTCTGTTTTGGAATCAGATCTGGATTCATAAGTTGGCTATAGCAATTACTGGCAGTACAAGGGAAGACATTTTGGAAAGTTTCTCTAACCCTCAGTTTATTCATCTGCAAAATGAGGAAAATAAAAGTACCAAATTTACAGGGTTATGATTTAAATAACATACAATATTGGGACGCCTGGGTAGCTCAGTTGGTTAAATGTCTGCCCTCAGCTCAGATTAAGATCCCA
The DNA here is from genome assembly GCF_011764305.1 of Mustela putorius furo. NCBI lineage: Eukaryota > Metazoa > Chordata > Mammalia > Carnivora > Mustelidae > Mustela > Mustela putorius. Next base: position 381,512 of record NW_025421467.1, read on the forward strand.
GGGTCCTGGGATGAGGCCCCTGGTTGGGCCCCCTGCTCAGTGGGGAGTCTGCTTCTCCTAATTCTGCCCCTTCTCCCGTTCATGTTCCCCCCCACACTCTCTAATGAATAAATAAAAATCTTTTAAAAAAATTAGAAAGGGGCACCTGGGTGGCTCAGTGGGTTAAGCCTCTGCCTTCAGCCCAGGTCATGATCTCAGGGTTCTGGGATCTAGCCCTGCATCAGGCTCTCTGCTCAGTGGGGAGTCTAGTTCCCCCCTCCCACCCCCCGTTCCTGCCTGCTGCTCTCCCCACTTGTGATCTTTCTTCCTCTGTCAAATAAATATTTAAAAAAAAAAAAACCTAAAAAATAAAGGCCTGACCCGCACAAAGTTGGTGCACAAAAATATTACTGCATTTCTCTAAGTGATCTGGGTGTAAGTCTGCTGTGCTCAAATACATTAGGGGGCTGGGCACTGTCAATACTCTGTAGGCAGAGACCACCAGGGACATACCCACAGTGGGATGAGATGAGTTTAACACTCATTGCAGCGAAGCAGAGTGCTTACTGTGGGATAATGTGGGGTATCTCTGAAAGGACTGCAGAACTTAAAGATTCGGGGCTTTCGATGAGTGATTTTGGAGCAGTTCTAAGGAAGGAGGGGTGAACTCTAGATCAGCTACTGCCAGAAAGCAGAGGCAATTCTCCAGGGAAGTTAGACTAGAATGAGGATAAAGCTGCAGCTGGTAAAGAAGCACAGTCACTCGCATCAGCTGGGAGACAGCAATGTCTGGTATTTTGTGTGTGGCACAGTGACCTTGTTTTTGTCTATGCTGAGACACTAAAAAGTGTTGTTGTTTTGTCTTACCTTATCATAGTCTCAGTATAATCTTGTCTATTGGTGTTCTGAGACATTGTTTATGCCCAGCTTCTTTTTTTTTTTTTTTTTTTTTTTTTTTTTTTTAAAGATTTTATTTATTTATTTGACAGAGAGAGATCACAAGTAGACAGAGAGGCAGGCAGAGAGAGAAAGAGAGGAGGAAGCAGGCCCCCTGCTGAGCAGAGAGCCCGATGCGGGACTCGATCCCAGGACCCTGAGATCATGACCTGAGCCGAAGGCAGCGGCTCAATCCACTGAGCCACCCAGGCGCCCCTATGCCCAGCTTCTAACAGCCCTTGAGGCCTCAGTGTCAGGTCAGTTCTTGGACAACCTGGGGGTACTTTTTTCTTTCTCAGTATGTTTTCAAAGTAAGAGGCCAGATCCACTAAATGTGCTTAATAAGCTTTCTGGCTTAATAAAAACCTGAATGAATTTAAAGTGAGTTTTATGTTTAAGGACACAGTATTTTAGACAAATCACAACTACTGTTAATTCAGAGGTTTGCTTCATTCACTATTCTGCTCAGGAGCAATGGCCGTATAAAAACAACCTAATTTTAATTTACATATATAAAGTCTAAATGATTTTTAAGGTCAGTCTTGAATCAAGAGCCAAAGTATAAACTCCAATCAATTTACTTTCATCTATGAGATATAGTACTAAACATAATTAGTAAGTTCTCTCTTCCTCTGATGACTGTAGCAGGTAGGCAAATTCTTTTCTTCATGTTCTTTACCAATTTCCATGGCGAAAACCAACCAAGAAACAAAATCCCCTATGCATCTGTTCATCTGTTTTATCACCGTTTAGCCAGAATTTAAAAAGAACTATACCTTCAATTCTGAAAATCCATATTGTGCATATTTTTTTTTCAAATAATGAATATCATTTTCATGAGTAATTAAAAACATTTAATGGTTGTTTATCCTAACATTTTCAGAGGAAAATGTTTTCACAGTGTATTAGAATTGCTATTTACCATCCTCATCCCAAACTGGCATTTTAAGTTTATGATACACTTAAGTAACTCTGAAAGAGTGGATCAGTTTTAAAAACTGGCCACACAATGGCCATCTATCACCGGTTTTATTTATTTATTTTTTTAAAAGATTTTATTTATTTATTTGACAGATAGATATCACAATTAGGCAGAGGGGCAGGCAGAGAGAGTGGGGAGGCAGGCTCCCTGCTAAGCAGGGAGCCTGATGCGGGGCTCGATCCCAGGACCCTGAGATCATGATCTGAGCTGAAAGCAGAGACCTAACCCACTGAGCCACCCAGAACCCCCTATCATCGGTTTTAGAACAGGTTGCACTGCTACCCTAAAATCCCCCTCACTCTGAATCTTTTGCAGTAGTCCATGACAATTCACGGTAATGACTGTCACACAACTACAGACTGCCTCAGTTCCAGTGTTTTCCTGCGGAAGGTATTGCAAATGAAAAGGCTAAGAATCATAGTCTCAAGTCATACAGAATTTGTGATGAAGTAACAAAGGCTGGTATGGTGAGGTGAGTCCCAAATAACAGCAATGCCTTCACTACAGAGTAAAGAGAAGAGCACTTGCACTCACACACGCTTCTGAACTGCCTCAGAGCACGCTCACATTCTCAGTCAAACGGAGAACACTTGGCTAGCATTTCTCATAACTGGAATGTCAATGGCAATAGAAAACAGGGTTAAGAAGGCTGAGCTCATCAAGCCTCTAAGGAATCAAAGCAAATACCAGATGCCAAACTGTTACTAACTGCCCTCACCAACACTTGAAGTATTTGAGGGGGATAAAGTGGGAAATGTCATTCAAAAGTTCTGGGGTTTCACAAAAGCAGATATACTGAAAAATAAATGAAATAAAATGACTGTATTCATTTATGATACTTTCAGATTTAGGGTTACTTCATATCATATATAATAAATATATATGTACAATGTACATATGTGTGTATATGTGTGTGTTTGAGTGTGTGTATAGGCATTATGAGAAATAAAAAATATATCCAGATATAAATGAAGATCAACGATATTTATCATTAAATATTTAAGTGCTTTTTGTTAGTTAATTTGATACCTATAAAGGGCTCTCAAATTTTTATTAACAACTAAGAAGTTTCTCTACAATTTAAAAATATTGTTAAAAAAAGGGGAGGTGCCTGTGTGGCTCAGTTAGTTAAGCATCTGCCTTCGACTCAGGTCATGATTCTGGGGTCCTCGAATGGAGCCCTCTGTCAGGCTCCCTGCTTCTGCCTCTTCCTCTGCCACTCCCCCTGCTTGTGCGCGCTCTCTCTCAAATAAGTTAAAAAAAAAATTTTTTTTTTAAATTTATAAAAATGAAATAATAAAACACCTTTCTAGAATGAAAAGTACTAGCACATTTTATCATAAATTAAATCTTTGTTTATAATAAATAATCCTATAATTTTACATGAATATGGACCATAATGTGAGATTTTTATTGCTTCAGATGTATGTTGTGCACATAACACTTAATGTAGGGGCACCTGGGTGGCTCAGTGGGTTAAAGCCTCTGCCTTCAGCTTGGGTCATGATCCCAGGGTCCTGGGATCGAACCCCACGTTGGGCTCTCTGTTCAGTGGGGAGCCTGCTTCCTCCTCTCTCTGCCTGCCTCTGGGCCTACTTGTGATTTCTGTCAAATAAATAAAATCTTAAACAAACAAAAAAACCACTTATTGTGATAAAACTGAAAATAAATCAATAATTCACAATTTGTTCTCATTCATTTAAAAAATATCACATGAATTATATGTGTCTAGTGTATTGAGCTGAGTAACAGAAAAAAATACTGGCTGAGCTGCTACTTTTATATACTTGTTGGTTAAAACTCTGTCAGTAATGGCTAAAATTATAACACTGTCTGGATCATTTATAAAGAAAGTGATAAAGAGGTAATAAGACTTTTGAAGAACATCCAGAAATAAAAGATGAAGAAAACCTTACCAACTGTGATAGAAGCCTTTCCAGAATTTATCCATCTGCTTAGTAAATACTGTCTTAAGCATATTTCACAAAAATATAAATCCAGTAAATATGACAAATTAAAAGATGTTGGAGTCATCTAGGTATGTTAGTGATGCCACAGGAGTGACATTTTCTTGGGAAAATATTTATTAGTAAATATTAGTAATTAGTAAAATAGTAAAAATTTTTTTCTTTATCTCGTTGGTAAAAAGGAAAACCGCACTAATGACTCACTTTAGAGCCTAAGGATAACAACAAAATGTTAAACTAGGAAGTTGGTATTTCTTTATTAAATCATATATAAAAACATATATATATATATATAATGCACATGGAATACTACTGAATTAATCAACCTACTATGATAAACTATCCTTCAAGTTAAGCTAACAATGGCACCTACACTTTTTTTTCCCAAAGTATTTAAATTCAGGTGCCAATGAACTTCTCTACCACAATTTTAGATTAACTCATGAAACCAATTCTGCAAAATTCTTCAAAGACAGAGAATTCAAATGTTAAGTCTTACCTGACCAGGTTCTGTTCCAGTAACAGTCAAGTCTTGGATGGATCTACGTCTTGGCTGTCCGTTGCCTTTTAAAAGATTAAAAAAAAAAAAAAAAGTAGAATACTCAGATCTATTCAAACAGACAACAAGGATGTTACTGCTACAGTAGGAAGCTGGAATTTGTTGCTCCTTGGATCTATACAAAATGTTTGTGGGAAAAATAGTTAAGTCAGTTTATTGTTTAAAAAAAAAAAAAAAAGAAGAGAATGTTGTAAGGAAAGGAAGAGAAACAGCTGCAGAGTTTTAACTCAAAAGTTGCCAGCCTCCAACAAAGTAGGTCCTACTCCTACCCTACATGAATAGCTGCTGAACTCTCTTGCACCATCTTCTGTCATGTATTTAAATAGATGAATGTTTGTGGGCTGAGGCTGATGATGGCATCTATTTCAAGGGCCTTACGTTACAATTTCTACAGCAAGACAGCTAGCCAGCAGGTAGTATGACATGACTGGCTTTACCCAACAACAGTACCTTGTTCACTCAGAGCCTAAAAGGATGCTTAGGCTTAAGTTTATTATACTGAGTCACACTTAACCCCATTAGTCTTTGTCAGAATCTAGTAATTTACTACTGGTGAACAACTCTTAATTTCCTACTGAAGAAGAATGATGCTCATTCCATTCTCAAATATACAGCTTATTGAAATGGGCTGCTTTAGGAACTTCCATGCTAATAATGGTTTAATCTAAAATTCAGTTTATGAAAAAATTCTAAAAATATAAGCAAAATAGAATGGATTAAGCAATAGTTTCACTCAGTACTTTCATTTGGGCATAGAGCTGTTTATACGGTATCATTTAAGATGAGAGATCAGCTGTCTAAAAGGAAACACAAAAATATTGTGAGAAACAGCTGATACAATACTCAAAATTCTTTTGACTCTGAAAGCTACATAATTTCTAAACTAGTAGGCAGCTTTGAGAATGTACACTCTAACAGTTTTGGTCCGATTAGCAGAGGAATTCATTCTTAAAATTTTATATTTCTATAATCCTCAGTATCTTATTTTAAACCAAAGAGCAATATAATTTAGCATCTTAATCCATGTGACCCCATTATTATTTTGTATGTAAACTAAAAGGACCTTACACAGAATGTTTAATACAGTAAAATATGTAGCAAATATAAAAGCTCAAGTTTATAGCTATACTTCAATTTATAAGACATCATTGTTTTTTTTTTTCATTTTAAACTATGTTTTAGAATTCTCTGCATAATTTTAGCTCAAATTTACTTCAAATTTCATTTCATTCCAAGTTCCAACTTTTTTTAAAAAAGGATTTTATTTATTTATTTATTTATTTATTTGAGAGAGAGAGAGAGAGAGAGAGAGAACATAGGCAGGGGGAGCAGCAGAGGGAGAGGGAGAAGCAGGCTCTCCGCTGAGCAGGGAGCCGGATGTGGGGCTTGATCCCTGGACCCTGGGGCCATGACCTGAGCTGAAGCAGACGCTTAACCGACTGAGGCACCCAGGTCCCCCACAAGTTCCAACTTTTGGATACAAATTAAAATAACACAAATAATAGCACATCTGTTGAATCAGGCACACTAAGATACTCTTGTGAAAGTTTTTAACTCTCCCTGTTTCCTGAGGACAAAAAGATCCCTACCACCATGACTAATAAGCAATTTTAGGCACACTTCATTCAACACAATCATTCTAAAATTAGCTGAGATGAGACAGGCTTATAAAAAAGTGTCTGGAATTCTCATTTCAGATTAGCAACATTTGTGAATCTGGGGAACCACCCAGCACATGTCTCTAAAAATCATTACATCACTACTGCAATAACAACAAAAACAAACTCAAATCTAAGTAGGGTAGAAGGAAGGGGAATAAAAATCTTTAAGGAAGTAGGGTAAATAAGAGGTGGACACAGTTAACGAATGCCATAAAATGAGAAATCTTCAAGCTACAAAATGAGTCAAAGCAAGCATATTAGGCAATGCATTTTAATTAGCATAACCATGGCAGAGACCATCTGGCAAAGTTTAGACAAAGCAAAAAGTACTGTAATCAACAAATACTTGTTGCTCCAATATTAAGTTTTAGTCATAATTTGGAAATGTGAATGTAAAAAAAAAGTAAAACTCCTATTATTGCAAATGAAAATTACTGGGTTGTGTTCTCAGTAAATTTAGCTGGAGTCTGAACTTTTTTTTTGCAATTAAAAACTGATTTAGAAACTCATTCTGTATTTTTTCACGGTTCACTGATATGTGCATACCTATATTACACATGGTAGTATAAATGAAAAAAGTAGAATTGAGGGTCAGTATGATGTCTACAGATGCCTGAACAAGGAATCTGAAACCTGCAAATGATGTCCTGAGTATTTCATTTTATAATAAATTCCGGAACTTTTAGGACTTACCACAGGGAACAAGTGGTATTTTTTTTAGAACAACTTCTCTAAGTAAGAGCAACAAAAGGAATACACTATATCCCTAGCCCATCATAATGTCCCCACATACCCCCTTTTCCCCCAAAGTGTGGCTGAAACAGACACTTTGTCAATTCAGTTGTTTTTACAATTAATGTCACAAAAACAGAATACATCTCTTCAAAAAGCTTCTCTTTGAAATACAACTCATTTACTGAACTGGTATTTGAACAGAGCCCTTTCTAGACACTCCTGTGGCTTTTCTTATTGGTTTAAGTAAGCTCACTGTTTTCCTTACCTTAATTACTCTTATTTTTCTATTTTCCAAACTTCTTTAATATTCTTTTTATGTCACCACTTCCTCATATCAGGGAGATCATATGATAGTTGTCTTTCTCTACTTGACTTATTTCGCTAAGCATGATACGCTCTAGTTCCATCCATGTTGGAAGTGGTGATGCAACATGGGGGCTTAAGTGGGTAGGAGAAGAATCAATGAAACAAGACATTGGGGAGGGTATGTGCTTTGGTGACATTGGACATTGGGGAGGGTATGTGCTTTGGTGAGTGCTGTGAAGTGTGTAAACCTGGTGATTCACAGACCTGTACCCCTGGGGATAAAATATATGTTTATAAAAAATTAAAAATTTAAAAAAAAATATTAAAAAAATTCTTTTTATGTCAAAATCAGCACTACGTTTTCCTGGAGACACATCTCTTGACAAATGTTGGAAATTTTGAGATTCATAAGTTTTGAATATTAAAATATCAATAATTATATAAATAACAAATATAAAAATATTAATATTACATATTAAAACATTTTAATTAGAATTTTTGATTAAAAATGGAATGGTATAAATTTTAATAGCAAAAATATTAAAATTGTGTCTTCATGTGTACAATATATAAAATTTAAAAAATTTGTACAGCACTGTACACTGTTGTGTTATATCACTGCTTCACATTAAATCATGCAATTTAAAAATATATGTTCTCATTTAGGTTGCCACAAATTTCATATTCTTTTATTTCAACAAATTCTGCCTCATTCCTTAGAAGGCCCCTCACGGTGGGTGTTTTTTTTTTCCTACCAAAGGAAAGTAATTATTAGTGATACTTCGCTTTCTAACAAACTAGCTTTATTAGTTTTTCGATTACAAAATGATATCTTGATAGGCTACAATATGTAAAGACTACTAAATGTTCTCTTTAATGTTGGTTAGATGAACTTCCTTTTTAATTAGCCACATTTACAGAATTTTATTGAAGGTGAGGTGGCTACACACAACAGAAGCAAAAGTATTTCAGCGTAGCTCTCCTTGGGCCGCAGCGTCCCAAATTCAAAGGTTTCTAGCTGCTAATGACACTATGTGTCCAAGGTAGGAACTTGCCAGATCTACACTTTTTACCTCACTATCTCTTCACACCAGCACTGCACTATTTGGGTGGAAAAACTACAACAATTGATGTACTGAGAGTTAAAGTAATGTTTATGAACAGAATCTACTGGTTCTTGAACTAAATATAGTATTATAAGGTTATATTCTTGTCCTGAGGGGAGAAAGCAAAACAGTGCCCAAGTGCCTCTGAACAGTATCGCAGCCTTTGTACAATCCAGGATTGTACAAAGCCCTCACTGCACTACCCTTCCCCACCCCTCCACTCCCCATCCCCACCAGGCCAATCTGTTTGCCTATGATCTAAGATCTCTGAAACTGCTGAAGGAGGAAAAGACTTAAGTATGAGAAACTCAACTATCCATTTATTTTTGTTAAATATGCTTAGACTCTCCCATATTCTACTTATTCTATTTAACTGTTCATTATACTCATGAAAACAACTAATACAGAGCTAAATAGTCTGGCATATTAAAAGCAAATATTCATTAAACTTTTCTCAGTTAAGATGTCTAAATGTAGTTGAAATCATAAGGACACCTGAAGTTTCTTTCAGCTTTAAGAACAGTATTACAAACAAAAAAAAAATCAATTAAATTCAGGTTCTTCAGGGACCTAGGCATAAACATTTTATACAACTGACTAAGAAATATCTGCACATTCAATCTTTATTATTTATTATATCCTTAAGAACTGCATGTAAGGCAGAAAAATCACCTCTGGTTAAAACACTCTATGATTCCACAATGCTATGCAACATTATTTTAGCCTTATCAAAGGTATACTAAAGCACCACTGTTCAAGGCTCTCAAACAGAAGCACATTAAAGCAATTTTTATCTATGGAATAAATGAGAATTTTCAAGTGTTTTACATTAACGCAAAAATTATAATTTAGTGTAACCTAAGAAACTCAGTACTATTGAGTATAACAGCATAAAAACCGTTTAGACATAAATATTCTATAAAACTTTGCAGGTTACTTTTTAAAAGATGTATATGTACTATAACTATGGTAGTCATACAGCATCAGTATTTGGAAAAATTTACTTTTGCAATATTTGTAAATATATATCATCTTAGGATAGTAATCAATCTGGTATAAACTGTGTGTAAGGGCATTCATATTAAAAAGTAAGGAACTACAGAAGACTAATGTTTCAGTGAAATCTTTCAAAGGCAGTATATATGTATGTATTTGATAGTATCTTTTCAGTGGATTTCAAAATGCTTTATTACTGCAGTTGATTTCCTTAAATGCTGTAATTATTCACACAAGGCCTCCAGAGCAGAACTGCTGATTTTTTTTCAATTACTGAAACTAAAGCCAGGAACAAAATTTGTATTAACTACCCAGTGTCTTATTCCATGCTTTAAATGGGAAAAGGCTGTTGCTCCTGTTAACTTTTTTTTTTGACATTTTACCTGGTGATCTTTGACACCTGGATTTTTGAAAGAAATATAAATGAGGTATTCTAATACTGGTAAATATTATCAAAATGTATTATATAACTTCATTAATTCATAGCCTATTTCATTTGAGTATCTGGGATGAAGATGGGGGAAAAAAATAGAACCTTGGAAGCCTGGACACAAAAAAATGTGGGAAAGTCAAGAAAATCCAAATAGAAGAACCAAATAAACAAAAATTCACATTTTTATTAAGATCTTGGAGGAAAATATAAGTAAATTTAAAGCAATCTAATAATAATCCACTCATTCATCTTTTCCTCAAATAAAATTAAAACAAACAAAAATGAACTGGCTAAAAGGGAGAATTGATAACGTTTTTAAAACTTCCAAGTATTAATGGAAAACATTTATGCAAGTATTTCTTTTTCTGAAAATTCATTTCAATTTATCAGTTTATAATGTTCAATAAACAAATAGATCAGAAAATCGTAGTCAGTTTAAATCCTGAGCAAGACACTTCTATACTTATATTTATTTTGCTTAGGTAGAACACTGTTATTTTGCAGGGCCCTCTCCACAAAATGTCATACTCTACCGGCAATCTGCTCTTAACTATGTGTCACTTGGTAATAAAAAGCCAGATTGATCTATAGCCACTCTTTGTGGCTTAGAGAGAAAAGTAGAAGGGAGTCATCTGCAACAAACATCGCCAACACTTCTTCAGAGCCAGGGTCAATGTAGAAAAAGTATAAAAAATTGTGTAGCTTAATCCACAGGAACTCCTGAGGTATTAAAGATCAATTTTTGCATGACCCAAGTGACTATTACATTAATGAAAGTTATTGTAAGCCACAGATTGCTTGAAGGATGGCAGAATACAAAACAGTGCAGAAGAGCAAGCAAAAAACAAGACTTGAATTTGTTCACCTCTGACTAAGCAGTTCAGTTACTATAAAAATGTATTTAAAAAAAAAAAACTCTTTAGAGTAACAGTGTGTATTTTACAATTTTAAAAACTTGGTACATGTAAGAACGTTCAAGCAAGACACACTTTCAAAAAGATGTATTTGTACACTGCCAAAAGTACACATGAAAGTTTCCGTGATGATCAAAAGAACACTCTTAATTAAAAGATGCAGCTCATTCTAAGAAGTACATTAGACTCAGTATATTACACTTGGGCAATGGACAGTACTATTCAAAATACTTATTCATAACAGATAAGATAAAAAAAACTCAGCTATATTTAAAAAAAATGCTTACAAATGGGATCCAGTATTCATGAATACCTGTTTGGATATATAGCAAGAGGTTTGACCACAGAGCTTGTGGGAAATGGACTTTCAGGAAAAAAATTCTAGAAGGTACAAGAAATTTTGGGAATTAAGGATCATCTTCCTTTACAAATTAAAATGGCCATGTAAGACATTTGAAATATTCCCAAAGCATGGGTTATATTTTTATATTTAATTTAATTTAAAAGTACAACTTAAGAACACATTAATGTCTGGCTTTTATGTCCAACTGTTGTTAATTTCAGTGCTTGTATTCTTTTATTAAAGAAAGCAAAACTGATTAATGTTTGGATTATCTAGGGTGGGGGAAGTCACCAAGAATATTTAATAAAATGTGTTACTGAATACCATCTCTATTTGAACAGCACTGTTGCTCTGGCAATTAAGAGCAGACGTAAGGTTTCCTGACTCCAACAAGGACTCAGTGTCAAAAAAGGGTCTGCTGGTCAAAGAGCTCTCTTTAATGTGAACACTAAACAGGAGCAAGGCAGAAATACTGTCTTCTCTGACTCAAACAAAAGAGGAGAAAATGGATGTGATTTGGAGTCAGATCTAGGTTGGGATCCTGGCTATGTGCCTCTGGGAAAACCACTCAAAACCCGTTAGATCTGAGTTCCTCTTTCCTAAAAGAGCTGTAATTTAATCTGGTAACCCACTTATAAGACTGTTGTAGAGGTCAATTAGGATGGTGTACTCTAAACTACTTTACAGGCCACACAAGAGTATTGAAGCAGTTTCTCAGCATTGGCACTGTTGACGTTTTAGGCTGAGTAATTCTTGGCTTTTGGAAGATTATCTGGTACACTGTAGGATGTTCAGCAGTGTCCCAGGGTCCTGCTTACCATATATGCACCTGCCACTTGTGACAACCAAACATGTTTCCAGATGTTGCCAAATATCCCCTGGAGGGCAAATTCATCCTGGTCAAGAACCATTAAGACTATTCTCTTTTGTCTCCCTCATTATTTTGTACAGTACTGGCTATATCATTCAATGCATGTGTGTGTATGTGTTCTTAATGCTTATTCATAAGACATGGCTTAAGATTATACTGCCAAATTCTAAATTCTACTGATTCACTCAAACATTTAAAGTAATCACAGCTTAATAGTATGCATGTTTAAGTGTTCCCACTTCTATAGTCAAAACATTATTCCCTTAAACACTGTACCTTTCAGTACAGAGGTAAAATGATCTCAAGTACTCTGTTAATTCTGCAAGCAGGCCATGACTCAATAAATGAAAATACTATGTGAGAAATGGGTAAACTCTTTTCTCTGAACAGCAATAGTGATGGTGTTACAGAATAAAAGCACTTTGAGAGAATAAAAATTACTTTAATATAAAATGGTTTTATATAGACAGAATGCCTAAGAATTGTATTCTTTATGTTTTATGCATATTTATAATTTATAATTTATAAAGATTTTGTAAGTATCCTAGTTCCTAGCCATGGGAAGTCAGTAACAGTTTGTTTATTTAATAGGCACATATTTATTAAACACTATGTGTGAGGCACTGTGTCAGATAACTGCTGATATCATCAGTAGTAAGTAACAAAGACATGGTTTCTATTTTGTTTTTCATTTTACTAGAGGAGAAAATGACCTCTAGGTTTTCAACTATGATACAATACTATGCTAAAAGCACACTTACAGGCAGTGTATAGAGTGCTGAGGAATTTACCCAAATCATGCCCATGAATATGTGTGGGGGAAATTGTATATTTCTTTTTGGGGAAGAGGTGGAGGAAAACCCAAAGCAGATGGAGAAATAAATGATAATTATGATGACATATATTAACCAATAATGAAGGTTACATATGCCATTTAAGTTTCTGTCAAATGTGGTCATTTAGATTCATCTATGAAATTATTACCATAACAAATAAAAGAAATTTACCAATTTGAGATGCTGAAGTACCATGTGTGAGTTAGGTATAAAAACATGAAATTTGCAAGAAGATTCTCTTGATAGCATGTAAGAATCAGAATTGACCATGATTCTTTGGCAGGATACCATGTAGCTAATCTCATTTGGTTTTATTTTGTTTCTATTTTCTAGGTTAAGGCAAAATGGTATTTAGCAATTCTTTTTTCTTAACTTCAAATTTCACTTGCTACCAACAGAAAGAGGCTTGGATAGGAAGCCTAGAGGGAACCCCAAAAGTAGAAAATAAGGAAAAGGAGCCAAGGGACAACAAATATTTTCAGATAGTTGTTTCCTCTTTCTGCTGGGCGCAAAAAAGTCTTGGTTCAGCTCATCTGCTCATTTAAAAGCAGCGAGCAAGCTGGTAAAATTCTAGGCTAGTATTCTCCCTTCTGGGAAAAGGTTTACTACGTACCTCCTTTTTGGAGATTTAAGGTATCCTGTCAAGTCTGCTTCAGTATATATAAATGTATAGTTTTCAATCTGTCTTCCTAGTTACTGCATGCAAGGTATCTATTTTTATGTCCTAGATGAATTGGAGCAAGAAGCATTTTATAAGTACCAGGGCTCATTATTTCGGTCCCACAGCTATTAGACCACCTGAGTTGGTCTATGATACCTGATACGACGATCTCAGGGACATCCAGAATGTTGCCAAATGAAGCAGTTTTACGGTGGCCCCGTTTAGGCTTGGAATAGGCTGCAAAAACATATATATACAGTATACATGCAAACAACCACAAACAGTAACACAGAAAATGATTAACTACAAAAACAGAATACTTTTCAAATAGTTATGTTAATAATACTTCATGCAGAATGGCATGCAGAACTATCTAACTTTTTATCCATGCTTAGAAAGGGCATGATTTAGGAGAAATAAACTATCAATAAAGATGTTTCACATACTGGTTTTATTAGCAGGAAAAGAAAACAAAAAGGACAGAGACAAACAAAGCTGCAGGGTAATAACAAAGCTAAATTTCAACCATGTTCCCAGAAACAAACTACCTAAGTGAAATCACTGATAAGCGATGGGAGGGCTAGGATGAAAGTGGGAAGGGAGAGAGGAGTTAAAAAGAAATAAGCTGCCATATTTGTTTTAATCACACAAACACAGGAATAGATGTTCAAATCAGATGTTTCCTGAAGTGTGCTATAAAGTAAAATTTGTGATTCAATGTAATTACTGAATTAAAGTGTGAAATGTTTACGCTTTTGTAAATAAATATTTACGTATACTTCTATTAAACTGAGTATTTACTGTACTTTCCAAAGTTCAAGGTGCTTTTCCATTAAATGTGAACAGTATTAAAAGCTGGAGAGTATGAGTTTTTCAAAGTAAGACAATCATAAAAAATCTGAACTATATAGAATTCAGTGATGTTCAACAGCATCTGTTCTATATTTAGAGAGGGTAGGATAATTTAAATATGGTTGTTTTTAAGCTAGTGAAATATCACTTCTGTAAGGAATAATTATAAACCAGTGCCTGACTAGAAAATTGACACTAGCAAAGACATAAAAACCGTTATAACGCCACTTCTTTTTTTAGAGTAGCAATCATTATTTAGCAGTTCTAACTTGAATGATATCCTTCAAGCGAAAAGGTTCCCCAAGTGTGAAGATCTATCACTGTGTGCACTATTCAATCTGCCACTACACTGAGATGCCCTCACTCCACAGAAAAACACCTGTGATTCAGAGACCAGGAAGGCTTGTTAGTGGCTGGTGAGCTTCATTCAACTTGATCATTTATAAAGATCTTCTGTGTGGCCAAGACTGCCAGTACCCTGCCAATCTCTATTCTTCCCTCCTTCTTAGCAACAGAACCCTGAAGTTACTCAGGACAGCAGTGTTCCCAGATAAAAAATCACAGATCCTTTTTTCCCTTGCAGCCATGAGTAGCCATTTGACCCTATTACTATGGCTGAAGGCATGTATATGGAAGTTTTAAGGGGAACTTCTGGTAAAGATCCTTGAAAGAGTCTGGGCATGGACCCTTTGGCCTTTCCCTAATTTTCCTTTCTTGCTGCCTAAACTGTGGATGTGATGACTGCCGATTATGATAGCTATTCTGGAGCACAAAGTAACCTTGAGGATGGAAGCCACACAAAAGGACTGTGGTCCAGAGACAGATGAGCTCAGGTACCTAATAATCCTAGAGCCTACCTTCAAATTTCTTTATGTGTGAAAAAGAAAGCTTATGTGTTCAAGACACTGTTATTCTGAATATTCAGTTACAGCTAGCTGATTCTAATGCTGATACAATCAGTGTTCATTATTAGATGAAGACAAGTACAGTATGATGGTCCTCTGGAAAACTTCTTTCTGAAAAGAGCTCCACACAAAAGGGAGAATTTTCTATTTAGAAAACAAAACAAAACGAATGAACAAGAAAAAAGACCTAAAAAAACAAACAAACCAACCAACCTGGTTAGCTAAATTACAAAATGTGTATGAAAATACATGATACATGAAAATACACATGTATACACATATATGGTTAAAAGACCAGAGGTAAATACACAAAACTGTCAAGTGTTTATTTCTTAGTGGGACAATTATGAAAAACTGTTTTTTTGGTTGTTTGTTTCCATTTCCACATTTCCCATAAAAGAAATGTATTTACTTTTATAATTAGCTTCCCTCTACCCCTGGAAGAACTGAAAGAAAACAAATTAAGCCAGCATTACTAAGCTGAAACCTGGTTAGAAAGAAGGTTACAAGTTCACTCAGGTAATAAAACATATACAATTGACCCTTGAACAATATGGGTTTCAATTGTGTGGGTCTAACTATATGTGATTAAAAAATATATCATATAGTATTGTAAATGTATTTTCCTTACAATATTCTTTTTCTTTTTTTAAAAGATTTTATTTATTTGTTTGACAGAGAAAGAAAGAGTACAAGCAGGGGAAGCAGCAGAGGGAGAGGGAGCCAGATGCGGGGCTCGATCCCAGGACCCTGGAATCATAACCCGAGCCAAAGGCAGATGCCCACCCAACCAACTAAGACACCCAGGTACTCCTATTTTCCTTACAATATTCTTAATAACATGTTCTTTTCTCTAGTTTACTTTACTATAAGAATACAGTAGAAAATACATATAATATACAAAACATGTGTTAACTATTTGTTACTGGTAAGGCTTCAGGTCAATATTAGTAAAGTTCTGGGAGAGTCGAAAGTTACATGTGAATTTTCTTTCCTTTTTTTTCTTTCTTTCTTTCTTCTTTTTCTTTTTTAATGATTTTTATTTATTTGATGAGAGCGAGAGCATGAGGGGGTGGGGAGCAAAGGGAGAGGGAAAAGCAGGCTCTTCACTGAGTCTCTCTTCCCTGACATGGGGCTCGACCCCCTGATCCTCAGATCATGACCTGAGCTGAAGTCAGACACTTAACTGAGTCACCCAGGTACCCCTGGATTTTCATTTATTTATTTCTTTATTTAATTTTATTAGGTTTTATTTATTTATTTATGTAGGGAGACAGCATGAGCCGGGGGAGAGGGGTGAGAGAGGAAGTGTGAGCTCAAGTAGACTCCCTGTCAGACACTCAAATGACTGAGTCACCCAGGCAGGCACCCTACATGTGGATTTTCAAATGCATGGCGGGTTAATTCCCCGAACCTGGGTGATGTTCAAGGGTCAACTGCAATTGTTTTTGTGCTAACCAATGCTTTTGTATTAATCCTTTTAAGAACTGAAAAAATGTAATTTAAATGCTAGCTTTTCCAAGATTGAATAAAATTACCAAGATCTTTTATATAGCAATTAAAAGAATTAGCTACAGCCAACTTAGCTATTTTTGCTACTGGAAGGAAGAGGAGCAGATTGTAAGGCCAAATCATATTTGGATGTAGAGTACATTTTTCTACTAATTTCAAAACAAAGTATTTGCTATTATTTGAAGTCAGCACAAATTCTAGTAGAATCACTAAAAATCCTCTAAAACATTCTGGTTTTGGCAAAATTTCAATTTTCCACTTAAATTTTCAGTTCATGTTCGAGCTGAAAGAATTACATTTGATAAAAATATATTTTATGATCCAAATAATTTTACATGTCATATCTGCTTTATTTGGAACTGGAGAAAAACATATAAATTATCTGCTAGAAGCTTAGAAAGTATCTTGTAAGCCTATTTCCTGCTTTAAAAAATTTTATGACACAAAAAACCCAATATTCCCACTACTGAAACAAAGAAAACTACTCTTTCTACTCCTCTTCAGATTTTTATTTCCTTTTTACCTGTGGTTGCAGCAATCCTGGCTTCTATTTCAGACATGTCAGCACTCATCCTTTTGCCCTCGGAGGTTGGGGGCAAGCTTTCCACGCTGCTCCCACGGGAAGCTCCCAAGCTTAAACGTCCTGATTCACTCTGTTAAAATTATAGGTCAATTTGAATTACTGAAGCTCTTTAAACTGAAAAATCCTGGGCAGCCTAGGATGAGAAAGATATCACCTGAGATCCTTAATGGATTCTGTTCTGTTCTGAAAGAAAAGGGAAGTTTTAAGGGAGAGGAAGCTGCAAGGGTAAGGGACAGCAAGCTCCAGAAAGGGCCTTTAGGAAAGGGCAGTCACTGGAGTTGGGAGTTAAAGGCTACAATTATTAGTTAACCTAAATGCCACAGGTAAGATGGATGAAATCACTTAAAATACTTTAAAACCAATAATAGCAAAAATATATCTGGACAATATGAAATGACAGACTTAGGGCAAACTCCTTTAACTGGGTAGTAGAACCAAGAAATAAGCATTTTACTTTTTTTTTTAGCATTTTTACATTTTTAATTAATAACCATTAAAGTTAGGGAACATCACAGGCAGGGAGCTGCACTGTTGGCAAAGGCAGCAAACATCAGAAGGGAAAATAATTTGATTAGTGATAAATGGTAGGAGAATCTCATTTTATGCCTCTATTCTTATCTGTCTGCTTCTGGAACAAGATTCAGCATTTGTATAATGGAAGATAACAAATAATTTCAGTTAGTATAAAGTTATGACTACTAGTAAGGTCATCACATAATTTTACTTTTAGTAACAAAACAAACCTGTTGCTTTGCCTGATTTTTCAACAATTTTGATTCTAAGCGTTTAATAGTATCATTTGTGGCAGGAACTTGCTCCATATTAGTGTCACTTTTATTACTGGTATTTGTAGAAGCGATGTCCATGAATGAGCCTAGGAAAGTAGAAATATTTATGACTACAGGTTGGGAATAATACAGAGGCTTCATTCAATAATATGAAACTTAAACTCTTTTCTAAACTAACAAGACATGAACAGGAACAAAATAAGACTTTTCAAGCCAATGAAGAAATCCAAACCCATTTTAAATGAATTTTAAGAATAACACAAAAAGGGAACCAAAATGTTTAGTCTTCTAAAAATCAAGGATGATTATAAGGTTCTTAGCCTCAGCTAGTAAATCAGAGCAGCCATTAATCAAAGTTGGGAAGACAACGGGAGAAGTAAATTTGAGGGGAATGTCAGGAACTTAGTTTTTGGAAAATGGGAAGTTTGAGTTCTTATTAAAGATTTGTATATATTTTGACAGAGAGAAAAACAGCGAAAGAGGGAACAAGCAGGGAGAGTGGAAGAGGGAGAAGCAGGCCTCCTGCCAAGCAGGGTGCCCAACTAGGGGCTGGATCCCAGGACCCCGGGATCATGACCTGAGCCAAACTGCAGACGCAGTTCCTATTAGAGGAGTTGGATATAGGAGTATGAGGTTCAGGTCAGGGAGGGAAGAAAATATCAGCAAACAGATGGTATACAGAGCTGTAATACTGGATAAGACTACTGAGGAAACGAGTATAGAGAGATAAGCAAAAGAATATTAATGACTGAGCCCTAGGCATGCTGACATGAATAGGTTGGGAAGATAAAATTACCAGCAAAGGAAACTATCAAGAAAGTGGCCAGAGATAGAAGATGGAAATCCAGGCTAGTATGATATCCAAGAGACCAACTAAAGAAAGTGCTACATAGAAGGAGAAAGTAATGAACTGTGTCAAATGTTGCTGAAAGCCAAAAAAAGATGAGAACTGGGGGCGCTTGGGTGGTGCAGTTGGTTAAGCATCCAACTACTTGGTTTTGGTTCATGTCAGGATCATGAGAAGGAGCCCCAAGTCAGGCTCTGTGCTCTTCAGGGAGTCTGCTTAACATTCTCTCCCCGTCTCCCTCTGCCTTTCCCCCATGCTTATGGATGCACTTGCTCCCTCTCTCCCTCTGAAATAAATAAACCTTAAAAAAATGATGAGATCTGAAAATCATTTCAATTTAGTCATGTGGAGACAAATGGTGACCTTGACAAGAGCAATTCTGGAGTAGTGGTATAATAAAAGCCTCAATAGACTGGGCAATAGAGAATGAGGAATAGAGAAGCTAAGAGGATGCAAATACAGACTATATATGCCCTGGGAATGATTCCAGTAGAAAGGCTGGTGATACAAGGGGCTGAGGGAAGAACTGCTGCAAAGAGCAGATGGGATATAGGGCACAAGTAGACAAGCTTGCCTCTGGTGAGAAGCGTGGAGAGCTCAGCCATAGTAACAAAAAGAACATAGAGCAGATGGGCACAGATACATAGGTAGGTGGGCAGATGTAGTGGGGGAGCCTCTGGGAGCTATCTTCTGATCATTCCAATTTTTCAAAGAAATAGGCAAATAGAATCAGCTAAAAGTGAGGAGTGAAGAGGAGGTATTTGAAGTTTGAGGAGTGAGGCTAAAGTGTAAAATCAAGTCATCTAGGCAAGAGGAGACAGACTGAACTATAGTACAACTGTCCAGCATCACTCTATCACTAAAGCATTTGAAGACAGTAAACACGTGCTGTCTCTAGCCACATTCGGTTGCACAGTTACAGGCAATGGCAAGCCGAGTGTCAGACTGAACCATCTGTGGTTTAGTTAAACAAGCCTAAGACAAGAAATTATAATAACTATCTGGAAGTAAGTGAAGGGAGGATAAAAGGAAGGATCTAAGAGAACTGTGGCTCAGTGAAAAGACGGAAGGGTCAAAGGCCTGAAAGTCACAGTACTTAAACAGGAACAGAGTTTGGAGGTGGTGGCAGAAACAAATAAAGGAGTTTTAGAGAAGTTCACTTTAGAATTCAGAGCAACTTAAAGGTTTTCAGTAAAAATAGAATTTGGGAAAAATATTAAACCAGCTTAAAATAAAGGTAATTATTTTTGAGGTGAAGGAAATATCAGCAAAATTATTTTTCAGTAAAAATAAAATTTTAAGTACAGGATAAATATATGTGTATATATGCACATGTATCTTTTAGTTGTAATTAAATTAATAAGTGCTTAAAATGCCATATATTTTGAAAAGCACAGTTTTTCTAAGTTAGAGACTTATT
This sequence comes from Mustela putorius furo, assembly GCF_011764305.1. Lineage (NCBI taxonomy): Eukaryota > Metazoa > Chordata > Mammalia > Carnivora > Mustelidae > Mustela > Mustela putorius. The sequence goes on from NW_025421467.1 coordinate 401,704, forward strand.
TCTACTGTCTCTTCTGATGATCACAAACTACAGAACCCACTACTACTTTGTATTTAGAAAACTAAGGAACTTTGAACTAAAAATAAGAGTTCTTAAATAAGAGTTTGTATAGACTCTTCTATAAAGACCAAAAAGAAGAGTGTTCATGATAAAAAATATGCAGTTTTTAAAATTTATAATGATTTCTAATATTATTTGATTTACCCATATCTGTATAAAAATGATTATTTTTCAAATAAAGAATGACATTCCCAGCAATACAATATACTATCTTTTTATATTTAACTATACAAGAATTCTAAGACTTGGAAGCGAGACTTTAGTAACTCTTTAATCTGGGTACCTTCCTGAAGAATGATGCACCTGGAAATCCAAATTGCAGTCAATCATATGAAATGAAGAAATTAAAATGCAAATGGAGACATCATTCATTGCCTCTTGATTATAATTTCATGGGAACAGAGACAAAAAAAAATCAAGTTATTATTCTTCCGATCTATCCATTTACCTGTACTGGTAGCAGAGTTGCTCTGTCCTTCATCTGAATACTGACAAGGGTACTGTAATGGCTCATCTGCTCCTGGAAAGTACTATATATGAAAAAGGAAACCAAAATTTAAAATTTCTTTAATACAGAATAAATACTGTAAGAATTAACTTGAAGAATACACATTAATTATTTCCTTGTCCTGGGAGGTGAAAGTGGCGGAGATGGTGCTTTATTTTCCCTATGGCATATACTGAATTTATAGAGGTCTAAACTCAGTATATGCCTTAAGTTTGTTAACTTGCAAAGATGATGATAATGTGCTACTCTTTTAAATTTCAACTGTGATCAATGCTGTGTATGTACTTAAGTAGTATCTATTTTACACAGAGCCTAGATACTCCTCAAGAAAACAGCAATATTTTTCCAGAGGAACATATCAAATATAATAGTATCATTCCTCATAATTAGGTAAAATGTACTTATGTTCTCATAGCACCGATACAAACTTTCAAATTGTTAAAATTATTGTCAGTCTGGCAACTGAGTTTGGTATGTCAGAGAATAATATTTAGAATATTTTGAATATCAAAGACAGATTAATGCTGTTCCTCTATAAAATGGAGATACAATATTGGAAATTTTGCTTGTCAAAAATTAAAATTCAGGGGGCGCCTGGGTGGTTCAGTGGGTTAAAGCCTCTGCCTTTGGCTCGGGTCATGATCTTAGCGTCCTGGGATCGAGCCCTGCATGGGGCTCTCTGCTCACCAGGGAGCCTGCTTCCCCCCACCTCTCTGCCTGCCTCTCTGCCTACTTGTGATCTCTGTCAAATAAATAAATAAAATCTTAAAAAAACAACAACAACCTAGAATTCAGGGAAAAAAAGAAAGGTGTTCTTTTCAAATCAGACAAAGTGGATATAAGTACAATTACAATCTGAACAATTTATATATCCCAGTGTTTTAAGGTATCTTACTATGGAAACTAAGTTGTTTTCTTATAAGCACATCTTAGGGCCTAAAATTCTACATATAGCTGGTACCCACATATGATGGGTTAAACTTTAATCAAATTAGTTCAAGCTTTGTTTGCCTAAATCATTTTCAGTAGAATAAACAAATCTTTGACCATCTAGGAAGTCTACATTTAAGGAGACTGAAAGGTTCTTCTACCGAGCAGAAATTATTCTACTGTTCTAAAATTCAGGCACTTTCATAAGTATGTGAACTTTTAAAGTCAAAGTACCACTTGGGAGATTTGTTAATGTACCAAAAACTAGAGGCCTAAAATTATTCAAATAATTTCAAGTGTCTGCTTATAGACTAAAAAATTTTGATAATCATTTGAAAGGATTCTTCTAAATTAAAAATTTCTATTAAATCCTAGATGTTTAAGTTTTTAATGGTACAAGAAAAGCTAAAAATATGTAATGAAACACCAAAAGATAAAAATCATGAGATACATGTGTCTGGGAATACAACCATTATATTGCCTTACATAAATTAGACTGCTTGATGAAGATTTATCCTCAAGAAAATTTCAAATTTAGTCTGTCAAGTATTAGAGTAAGAAAATACCAAGTCCTGTATAAAGACATCTAATTTAGCTTCTCAGATTACAGATGAGGCAACAGGGACCCACACAAACACATTTGTTCACTAAATTAAGCAGGAGGAAAAAGTTCAGAAATCTAGTTAAGCTACCCTTCCATTATAAAGAACTAGATTTTCCCCCCAAAATAAGTCTTCTCCTCTGATTATATGAATAATAAATGCCCATTCTAACTTGGACAATACAGGAAAGTATAAAGCAGAAAACAGCAATATGTCTTTTCACTTTAAAATCCCAAACTCAGTATATATCAAATTCCCCTAAATCCAAAGCCCCTCAAAAGAAGGATTATACCCGCATCAAGTGAGTCATTATTTTCACAATTTCCTCCATTGAAGGGCGCTGAGAAGGATCTTTAGACCAACAACGAGTCATCAGGCTCTCAATGGGCTTAGGTAAATTTTTGATCAGTGGTGGTCGAGTACCTATAATTGAAAATTAGAAGGGGAGAAAGAATGGATTTACCCAAAGAATGGTGTAAGCTTTTTATATGTACTCCCAATACAGTATTTATTTTATAGATCTTGTAATTTAAGATTTATTTTGGAATAATAAAAGTACATTTTTTAATCTATTAAGTTTACATTATATTTTCATGAAGGGGAAGGTACACCTTTTGCAAAGTTAAATTAAAATTTTTATATGTAGTACAGTAGGAGTAAGACTGAGAAATAATATCTCATTTGTTCTAAACATCGTTCTTTTAACAAGTAATAATGGCTTAATGGGTGCTTTGAGGTAATCTTACTTGAACTAGGCAGGTTTTCAGATTCACTATAAAAATTTCAAATGTGTTTGAAAAATCACCTTCCATAACAGAAAAGTCATCAACTATGATGTTATACTCACTGATCTCTAAATGACTCTTTTGTCAGTGCCAGACCTTTCTGGCTGCTGTGAATCCATCACTTCACCAACTGAAAACTGTCAATTTTTGTGTAATTACCAAGATTAATAGAAAGGTCCCTAACTGAAAAAGAGCCTCAAATATAATGAAATCTTTGTAATTTTAACAACAAGTTAGTTCTTTTATTCTGTACTTCCCTGACAGTCAATTATTTACTGACAATTAATAAAAAAACAAAACACATTGTCTTAGTCAATGCTCCAGCTTTCTCTACAATGACATTAAAGGCAGTAAAATGAAAGACAGTACAGGAAACTAAAAAGAACACTTAGGATTACTCATATGATGGTACTGTTTGACAAGTCTATGAATGACCTAGTTAGGCAGGTATTTTTATGATCTGTGGAATAGTGTACTAAAATGCCAATAAAATTTAAATGCCATAATCACAATGATTATAACCAATTGACAGAAATTAAATAATAGAGAATGATATAAAAATAAAAAAGGTTAAGCAATTTCCCTCCATGAAGAGTTTATTTTCCCAAATCAAATGTGAAATAACTTGATTAATGAAGAATATCCTCAGTGGTTAGAAACATCACAGCTACATGTCTAAAAAAAGCAGGAGGGATAAAGGACACTGAGTTCATAAGTCAATGTAAGTTAAAAATAGGGACACTGGGAATCAGGAAGATCTGGATGGGGATCCCAGCAATACTTTACTAATCTAATGACCCTGAGTAACTTCCTTTTCCTCTCTAAGTCTTGGTTTCTGTAAAATCGTATAACTGTTAAATGAAGCAATAACATACTCCCCTTATAAGGATTAATGAGAAGATAAAAAGAAAGCATATGTAAAGCACTTTGTGTTTTGCTTTTATGAATAGCTGAAGTAACAATTCTTATTATTATTCTTTGCTCCCTCAGGAGAAAAGGCTATACCTCCTCAATTACCTTAACCTTGATAAAGATTTTATTTATTTATTTATTTTTAAGTTTTATTTTCTCCACAGAGTCCAATCTGAAGTTTCTCTATCCCCTAGAGAAAGCCAAACTAGGTAGTGGGCTCTGTCTGTCTACTGATGGCCTTTCCTTAATTAGCAGGATCAGCAGACCTCCTTAGCCTTGGGCAAAGGACAGGACCACTCTCAGTACTGCCCTACCTGATTCTGGGGGTGAGAAGGAGGGTAGGAGACTGATGACAGCAAAGTATTCTGGTAACAAAGAATTGGACATTTTAATGTTAGAGGTAAATGGTCTTCTTTGGGGTAGATACAATTGTCCAGAAAGAAAATATACAAAATATATAAAAGAAAAATTTCTTTTTACGAACCGTTATGAACAGCCCACATGATACGGAAAGCTGGGCCACCAATCTCATCAAAGGGTTTCCGACGTGTTATCACTTCCCAAAGGATAATACCCCAGCTGAAGACATCACATTTTTCACTGTAATTGCTACCTAAAGAAAAAGGTGGTATAATTTCAAGACTCTTTTTCACATGACTTACAGGAACAACTGCTTTCATAAATTTTTAAGAATGAGCGCTATGTACAAAAACAGGAGGATGCTGCATGTATAGCTGAGAAATTACTTTCTTAATTTCTTAAGTAACTTAAGTCTCTGCAACAAAACATTTATTTGTGAACTGAATATTAATGATGCACTAAAAAAATCCACTTTAGAAAGGTGGTCATTTTCTACCTTTTCATGGAGAGCCACAGGATTTGTCTTTTATTTATTCACTTTCACTTTCTGTGGGGCAGAGTATAAGACATTTGTACTTTCCTTTCTTTCATTTTTTTTTTTTAAGATTTTATGTATTTATTTCATAGACAGAGATCACAAGTAGGCAGAGAGACAGGCAGAGAGAGAGGAAAGGAAGCAGGCTCCCTGCCGAGCAGAGAGCCCCATGCGGGGCTCGATCCCAGGACCCTGGGATCATGACCTGAGCTGAAGGCAGAGGCTTTAACCCACTGAGCAAAGGCACCCCTCCTTTCTTTCATTTTAAGAATTTAATTTCATTCTTAAATTTTCCTACCCCATTCATTACTCTACTATCATAGCAGAAGAAATTTCTAATTAAATGATAAAACTTTCTTTTCAATATCTGGCAAGACAAAATTCTTAATTTGCAAACTTTAAAGTTGTAAGCAGTGAAAATGATGGATAACAAATTTATAGTAAGCAGATTATGCTACAAAATTTATAGGATCACTAAACTGGGCCAATTAACAAAATAAACAGCAAAAAAACCTGCCCAAACCCCTAAAATCCATTTAAGAATGACTATAGTACCACACATGCACTAAGAAGTACACTGTAAGCACTAAAATATTAAAGTCTAATTTGGGTAATAGGGACTGACATCTTTCAGAAATGAAGAAATCACTATAGCCTTACAGTATGAACTTTATTACTCTGAATTATTTCTGGCCTCTGGTATAAGTAAGTCTTTTTGCTCTTCACATTACAGTAATACTTTGTGATCTGATCTCACAGAAAAGCATTTTAAATGAATTGTTTCAGGGGTGCCTATATGGCTCAGTCAGTTAAGCTTCTGCCTTCAGCTCAGGTCACAATCCCATGGTCCTGGGATCGAGCCCCATACAGGGCTCCCTGCTCCATGGAGAGCCTGATTTTCCCTCTCCCTCTGCTTGACACACCCTCTTATCAAACAAATAAATAAAATATTTTAAAACATTGTATAGTTTTAAATCAATGTATTCTGTATATGAACTTAAAAACAGAAAGCACTATTTAATTTTGTACAATTTAACATCTGCTGGTTCATTCACTTTTTAACTGAATTTTATGGCAAAACAGTTCCACTCAAGAGACCAACGGCACGGCAAATTTCTCTTTCTCTCAGGTGGCTAAAAACAAAGAAACAAACTTTGAATTCATCAAAAATAAAAGACATAAGCCATAATCAGAATCTGATTACTGAACATGTCTGAATTTAATGGACATACTTTCTAACACACAAATCACACATCTTCAGTTCAACTTTTCTCATTTAAAAGATAACTTGATGTTTTCATACAGAAAGGTATTATGGAATTTATGGATTGTTCTTTTAGAACTTGAGTGAAATACAGAGATGTAAAAGAAATTAAACATCTCATCCTTTACTAGTCTTTCTCAGTATCATATTTCTACCAAATTACTTGCAATCCTTTTAAGGCATGTTCACTGAGACTGCCAGTTTTTAATTGCTAGAAAATCAATGCAAAGTACAGCTGATTCTTGTTATTCTTGGTGTTTATGTTCTATAAAGTTTCTGTGAAGACTGGACTAGTGAAAGCTGAGTCATTTGCTAATGGGGGCAATCAGGGTTAGGTTCCCGTGAACCTCCTAATGTCACTGATCAGTATATAACCTTGTTTCATATGGGTTTCTGTTAAAGACACCTTATTTAATATATATGTGAGTTCATTAACATTAACCTAATGGAACAGCACTATAACTCCTGTCTGAATAAAGATTAGCTAGCATATTTCTCTGTTAAGACATATCACAGCCTTGTTATACTTAGAACCACTAGAAAGCACTTCAATGCTGCTCTTGGAGGCCATCTTAAACAGCGAAATCACCAACAAAAAGCGCATAAAAATGAAAAAAACACAGCACTAAGCAGATCATTAACATGACACAATATAAGAGCCGAAATCAGAAGGCAGTGTGTTGTCTTTCTACTTAGCTGGGAACATATGTTGGACGACTCAAAATGTTGCCCTGCTCTATACATGCCTGCAAATAACCATGAAAGCACCATGAATACTGATTTTCAGGTTAAAAATAGGCACGTTTTATAGTTGCAGTAGGTGGAATATGAACATGAGGCTTAAATGTACATATACTTGAACTTACATAGGTCACTGCTAGACAACACAAATCTTGCTATGAGATTTAAGATCTAGAGCTGTATTTATTTACTGCCTCTTAGACTTTAATACAGTTGACCTGTGAATACTTGTATGAATTGCAGAGGTCTACTTAAATGTGATTTTTTTTTTTTTTGAGAAATACAGAACTACTATAAATGTAGTTCCCTTACTGTTTTCTTAATAATACTTTCTTTTTTCAGTTTATTTTTGTGTAAGAATATAGAATATAATACATACATAAATGTGTGTTAAAAGGCTGTTTATTTTGTCACTAATGCTCATGGTCAATAGTTGTCTTTAAGTATTTAAGCTTGGGGGAGTCAAAAGTTACATGTGGATTTCCAACTGCACAGGATGGTTAGCACCAATAACTTCTATGTTGTTCAAGGGTCAACTGTATATCCTTTCCAGTATGTATTGTGCAGAAATAAAACCACTGAAACAGGGTAAAGCCATAAACACACTCTGGATGTACAGAGAAGGCAGATTATCAATCACGACATGCTTTTGTTATTTACCTTCAAAAACCTCAGGTGCCATCCAAGCAGCACTCCCCTTGTTATTGGTCATATGAGTCTGAATGTCACAGGCTGTACCAAAGTCACAGATTTTTAATACTGTCCCGCCTGCAACCAGCAGCAAGCTGTTTACAAAACAACAAAAACAAAGGTTGTAAGACCAACACTTGATTATCTACAATAAAAGAGGAGGCATTTGTGGTAATAGAAATGGTTAAGCAAAATGTCATCAACTTTTGTCAAACACTTCTTGGTCACTCTAATAGCTCATTGGTTCAGAGGAATGTTAGCAAAAAATAAATTACCTTAACCTAGTTCTCAGGGAGACTGCTAGATCCACATTTTGATGTCTTCATCTCTATCTTCATAATCTTTCCTGACTATACATCTCTCTGGGCCAAAATAAAATATGCATTTAAAAAAGTTCTAGTAGGTCAACATTATGTGTTCTAAAATGGAAGTAAATGGATATCAACACTTTTCTAAGTCACTTGCCCCCTAAATTCAATTTACCTACTGCAGTGTTTTTCAAGCCAATGGGCTGTAGGTGGAAGTGATGTACTTCCCTTTTAAGCTTGGCCATAAAAATCTCTCACATATATATATTCCTTTTCCTTTCCTCATATGCCATGGAGTGCAGAGGATTTTGAGCTACAAGGAGCCTGGGATCCTGAGCCACCACATGAGAAACTCACTATTTCATTTTGGACTTCACATGAGTGAAAAAAAAAACAAACTTGTATTTTGTAAAACCATGAGATTTCAGAGCTTACCTACTGTTAACAGTGCAACTCTAACTGATATAAGAAACTGGTATAGAAGTGGATGCTGCTATAACAAAAATCTAATATATTTGATATTAGCTTAGCAACAGGCAGCAAGAAAGCTAAAACTGGAAGCTGGAATGATACAGATCCATGTAATGACATGGCAAAACATTTTGTAAAAATTGTCTCCTATGATAATCTGGAAGGACTGGAAAAGCTGACTGCTTCTAAACTCCAAATAGCAGGAAATAAGACTGACAAAAGCCCTTAAGACTCAATACTGCAACAAAGAACAAATTAAGAGAAAGCACTTCCACCTGAACGTAATAGTTTAATTAAAACGTTCCATTAAGAAAAGGCAATGTGGCCAGAAATCAAATAAACCAGGTTCAATATTTTGCCTAAGAAAGAATTCTGGTAATAGTCACAGGCGTATGAAATTGACTGGAACCAGGGTGATCATAAGCCTACTCTTGAGGAAATTAATACTGTCAAATGAACCACAAATTTCTAAATAAGACTTTTGATTATTTTGAGTCTTACAACAATCCTCAGGAGCCCAGATTTTCATAACCAGTGTGCAGCTGGGAAATCTGTACAGCTTTGGAGGAGAGTATACACCAATACCCACATCTGGCATGGTATAAAGAATGCACAAGGGGGAACCCACAAAGGGTGAAGCTTGGAATCATGAGCAATGGATAAGGGAGTTCCTTTTCAAGGGCCAAAGGTCTGATCAAGACCTCTCTAACAAATCCAGGGCAGAGGGACCAGACAATGCCAAGACTTCACCCCTAGAGACTAGGAACTACTGTATGCCTCCATGCTTCCCTTTCCCGAGTGGAAAGTTTTACTGATTGTCCCATCTTTTAGTTATTATGTATTGGGTGAATGGGGAGAGAGAGAAGTGACAGACAACTTGTCCTTTCAATTCATTTGTTTCCAAACTATGGAAGGCCACATCCAGACCAGGGGGAGGACTGCATGTCATCCTGAGCTGTTCATCCGGATGGTGAACTGGATGGTGACTGTTAGAGCCTTTGGGACGTTTAACTGGCAAAGAGCCGTGAGTGGTTCTAACCGGTGGTTAGAGCAGTAAATACTCCGGGTGACTGGGACTGGCCATCGCTCATAAAAGCCATCCCCTTCTTCCTCTGGGGCATACAAGACATTTCCCAACTTCTACTGTAGGTAATTATACCTAAGACTGGGTTGTGGCCACTGATACGTAGGTAGTGGGAGGGTCACTTCCAGACCTTGTTCAAAAAACCTCTCATATGGGATCTCCATTCTGTTTATCTGCTGGCTGAATGCTTAAGTTCCCAAAGTCCTGGATGACGGCAGAAGTACAAAACGGAGGGAGCTTAACTGGGTCCTTGAATGACAATATGGAAGATCATTTGCCAAACAGGAACCCCTCTTTTGGATTTCACATGCATGAGCAATAAATTTCTCTTGTGATAGGCCCAGTATTAGCTACAGAAGCTGGTTTTAACTAATATTCCCAGCTATTAGGATTCCTTTAAAGAAACTGATACTCAGAGTTTTAGGTTTTTTTATATCCCAATGTAACTTATTATTCCTATAAAAACTGAAATCAATATAAAGCATTTTAAAAGTGTAAAAGAGGGATGCCTGAGTGGCTCAGATGGTTGGACGACTGCCTTCGGCTCAGGTCATGATCCTGGAATCCCAGGATCGAGTCCCGCATCGGGCTCCCAGCTCCATGGGGAGTCTGCTTCTCCCTCTGACCTTCTCCTCGCTCATGCTCGCTCTCACTGTCTCTCTCTCAAATAAATAAAATCTAAAAATAAAATAAAATAAAATAAAATAAAATAAAATAAAAGTGTAAAATAACTATGAAAGTAAAAGACAGTTTTATTACCTTACTCAAAAGTTAAACATTTAAATGTGTAAAACACTCTCTATATCATTACCTAAAAAGCTGAAAGACTTGTTTTCTATAAAGAAGTAATTCTTTATTTTGAATCCCTTTCAACCACCTTCTCTTACACACAAAAGATATTTTTGGTTTTACATAGCCAACATTTATTTAATTTATTTTTACTTATTTTGTTTCACCATTCCTTCTTGAATCTTATACTTGTCCTACATAACCATTTTCTTTCTATCCCAACTACCTTCAATTAAGGTCCATTTATAGTGAATTCTCTCAGGTTTTGTTTCAAAACATCTTTAACTCCCACCCTTCTCCTTAGAAAGTAATTTAGGGCAGGTACACTATTTTCTCTCTGCTCTGTGAAGTTATGCTTCCAGTTTTCCAGATTTAGCTAATGGTGCTGGAAACTGTACTTCAGTCTGTCAATACTTTGTAGATAATCTCTTTTCTGATCAGCTGATTTAAAAATCTCCCTTTTGTTTTTGCTCTTCTGTAGCTTCACTAAGGTGTGTCAGAGGGTAGACTTCATTTATCCTGTTTAGAAAACATACCTTTGTCCAGAAAATTTCTGGCCAATCTCTCTTTCTCTTTTTAAAAATATTTCATTTATTTACTTGGCAGAAAGAGAGAGAGGTCACAAGTAGGCAGAGAGGCAGGGAGAGAGAGAGAGGAAAGCAGGCTCCTTGCTGAACAGAGAGCCTGATGCAGGGCTCGATCCCAGGACCCTGAGATCATGACCTGAGTGGAAGGCAGAGGCCTAACCTATTGAACCATCCAGGTGCCTGTAATCTGAGTCATAAACTCTCTCCATCTTATTTTCTTTTACTGGAGTTCTGTGCTGTTAGTCCTGTCTTTCCTTTCCCTGTGTTCCTTAACCTATTGTTTTTCTCATTTATTTGTTTGTTTGTGTTGCATTCTGGGTAGTTACAGATATATCTCACAGCTCCCCAATTCTCTTGTCACCTATTTCAGATCTGCTAGTTTAAATTTTTAATTATTCTTAAATGTATTTTGTTCTTTTGGTCATTTTGTATAGTTTATTCCTTGCACACTTTAGTTCCTTTTTGGGGGTAAATTATATAAGCATATTTACTTTATATTTCATATTGATAATTCCAAATATCTGGAGTCTTAATATTTGAGGGCTTACTTCTGCTTTCTGTTATTTCTGCTAACTTTTACCCAAGGTAACTTGGACCCTTATGGATGTAATTTTTACTGTGGCTTCATATCTGATCAATTTTAATCTGGAATAATTAAAATCTGGACTGAAAACATAGGACTTTATTTTTAAATTTTTATTATTTTAAAAAAGATTTTAATTATTTATTCGTCATATATATATATATATATATATAGAGAGAGAGAGAGAGAGAGAGAGAGAGGCAGGCAGAGGGAGAAGCAGGCTCCCCACTGAGCAGGGAGCCCGACGTAGCACTCGCTCTCAGGACCATGAGATCATGACCTGAACCAAAGGCAGATGCTTAAACGTCCGAGCCACCCAGGCGCCCCAAAACATAGGACTTTAAAATGGAGTTTCACTTACTACTAGATGCCATGGGACACTACCAATCCCAAAAAACATTTAATCTATTTTGTTGGGATTTTTCTGGATTGTGCAAGCAGGGCAAATTCAACTCACAACAACATATAGGGACACCTCTGTTAAGAAATAAATGTTTGCCTAGTCAGAAAACTGGTATTTTTTCTAGCCCACTTTTAAGTTGCTCCCTCCAGGGATCCTAAATTTATGGAGAGATCTCAGTTCTGCTACTTCATCTGGTGCAGAACACAGGACCTTACCTCCAATTACACAAGAGCCATTAACACCAGGGCTTTACATTTTTGATAATGACAGCTCACAAATCTTTAGCTTCCATGCTTGGATTAAATTCTCTCAGGATTGAAAATGGAAAATGCTTTCCATTTTTTGCCCTGATGATTTCTCTTTTCTTATAAGATCACCTATATATGTAAAAGGATATTTGTTGTCATACACATTTATCTCTGGGTGTTTGTTGTAGGATGGATTTTCAATTGGTCTGGTTCGCCATACTCTGGAGTGTCAAAATTCTTATCATGTGAGCATAAGAATCAAAGCCACATTTCTATACAATCTCTATCAGCACACACAGGTTGTTAGGATTTAAATGCATAGATACCATGGCTTAACTTTATGTGGTTTTCAAACCAGGGTATGAAACCTTGCCATTATATCAGTGTATGCCAGGATAAGTGACAGGGAGCCTACAAAGCCTTAGATTAAAGCTAGTACTTCTCCATGGACCATCATTTTTACTCAGTTTTAAGTATTTTTAACATCCTAACATTGACTTTAAAACAAATTACATAATATATGCAGGTGAAGTAAAATGTGCATACAAAATTCCTAAAGAAGGGTTATTTGGGCTCTATCCATAGTCTTAGAATGGCTGAGGTTACATTATATCACAACTTTGTTCTAAGGGTTAGGAAAGTTTGAGAAGCACCAACTTAGGGCATTAAAAACTATGCAGAATCTCAAAACATTAAAAGACTGAGTAGCACTCTGTTTTCTAAAAACAGCTCTACAAATCAAGTCTTCTGAGTCTAAGATTGTTTATAAGATCAAGAATAGTTTCAAGTACTTACTTAAGAAATAACAAGAATATTATTTATCTATTAAAAATGAGGCTAAAAAATAAAGAAGTAAATATTTGAATACAGTGATATGAGAAGATGTCCATGTAAGTGAAAAAAATCAACATTACATACAGTATAACCCATACATTGTTAAAAAAACAGAACAGTGGTTACCTTTGAGGAATAGGAGGCAGGAAAGACTTGCTTTATATTTTTCTAACTATTTGAATTTGTTTTTAATCACAAACATGTATTATTTGAGAATAACAACATATAATTTAAAGAAAAAAGTAAAACAGCCTCTAAGGAAGAAGGCAAAAAATGGTCCTTATTTTAAATGTCTTTATTTTTAAGATACTTCTAAAAATGTTCAAACCCAAAACCATTCTTATGCTTTGAATATGTCTGTGGGAGGAACATAACTCTTATTATGGTTAGAATAATTTAATGAAAGATTTCCAGAAAATTTTCTGAATTTAAGATTCTGATTTTCCTAGGTGCTATATTACCCAAGTATATTCACCAAGTTGTATACCCTTACTTAGGTTTTCCTCTTGATGACAAACAGAAATAAAGATAAGTTGTACCATCACACTGTAGTAATATTCAATAGCAGTATATGGAGTCCACTGAAATTACAATTTTTATATATTCTTTATATATAATTTTCATATTAAAATTCTAACTGGAGGGGCGCCTGGGTGGCTCAGTGGGTTAAAGCCTCTGCCTTCGACTCAGGTCATGATCCCAGGGTCCTGGGATCGAGCCCCATGTCGGGCTCTCTGCTCCGCAGGGAGCCTGCTTCCTCCCCTCTCTCTCTCTGCCTGCCTCTCTGCCTACTTGTGATTTCTCTGTCAAATAAATAAAAATCTTTAAAAAAAAATAAATAAAATTCTAACTGGAGAGATTATTTAGAAATTAGTTTCTTTTTAGTCCAATGACTGACAAACCAGATAAACTGCTATACACATTTCCATAATGTCACAAATACTCCTATAGTAACTGAAGTGGAAAGAATGCTAAATGCAATTTCCCTTTATATGCACATCAACAAAAAACTTCCTGTTTCACTGTTCTTGTTCCGGCTCTAACTACTCTTTACCCAACAAAAGAACAATAACTGGTTTTCCTTGTTTCATCTTGATAGATTCAATTTTTTCTGAATGACTTTTACATTATTATTATTATTTTAATTAGTACTCCTTCACTAAGATTTTAATATGTCACTAGCCATGAGCATGATATTCAAGGCTCACTGAAATATGCACCTAAATGTTCTCTGTAGGCTTACATTCACACAGTTGGGATAAAAAACACACTTTTATTTCTGAAGTACATGCAAACGAACCTGCAAAAGATGAATAAAACAGGGCACAAATTGACATTATATAAAATACCTAACCAAATCATCAGGTGCCTTCTTTATATGCCATTCAGAGGAATTCTTCCTGACCAAAGAATCCACAGGTTTTCCAGTGACAATAACATAGTACATGTGCTTGTATATACAATTTCATATGAAAACACAGCCATTTCAAAGAACCTTCTTCCCAGTACATTCTGAAAAATCAGTTCTAACTCTAAAGCCCAGTTTGTATACGGATGTCCCAAAGATAATCTGAAATACTACAGGATGAGTGCACACATAAGGATGCCCAAGAGGTATGCATGACCTAAGCCAGACTTCCTGTAAATATACTGATGCTATTTAATAGCAGAAGTTAGAGACCCTATCTACAAATGATTTTAGTAGGACATAATTGGTCTAAGTAGGTTCGGTAAATACATCTAATATTTATGGATTTATGGAATATGGGTAGATGGAGAATGAAGGTAGTTATTTTAGTTGTAAAATTATGGAATAGAAAAGATGTTGGAAAACTCAAAAGACTTCCTTTTGTGAGATATTTTCATGTATATTGTTTAGAAACAGTTATTTCAAACCTGAAATGTGACCTAATGCAGAAGAAAAGGGATACTTTTGAAGAGTTCCATCTGATAGTTTCTGGATCTTTCAGAAAAAGATGCTATGTACCTGATGCTTGCCTATATCTTTTGAATCATTAGTCAATTTGTTGCTGGATAGGAGCTATGATTCTCATTAATTTGTTTTGATAATTCAGCTGTGTGTTAAGAGAAGCAAAAGAGGACTCACGCTTCATAAAAAAGAAGACAGACAAAGTGGTTTCTTCTTCACTATTCAAGACAGGCAACTAAGGCAATAGCCTCAAGGAGTCAAGTTAAAAAAATGTATGTCATGAATCTGGGTCTTAAACATGATTTGGCCAGGGACCTGGGGCAACAGAAATCAGTTTAAGTCTGAGAGTAGAAATAACGTACACTAGTGAGAACAGTCATTCCAAGAGCCGAAACCTATGTAGAACGTATCAGATCAGACATGAGAGTGACAAGTTGTACCCAGAAGGGACACTTTAAAGCTACCTGTATCAAGAGAATCCAATATTTGAGACTGATTTCCTAGGGGAAACCTCTTACACGGGGACTGATGTGGTGGCAGGGAGAGTGGTAAGAGAGAGAATGGAATGTGGACTTCTTTTTAACTCTGTCACAAGTGGATAAAGAAGAAAAAAAAAATCTGAGAGAAAAGGGGACAACCCACATGTGTGTTTTCTTTAATGGAGTACCTATGCAAACAAAAAAACCCCTAAAGTTTTAGTCTTCTAAAGTACTTATTTAGGGAGTTTTAAAATTCTTTCAAAGTCCTAGGATACTTAATATGAAGAAATCCAGAATATTTTCATTTTCTACCCAGAAGCCAGAAATGTCCTTTTGCCTTCCTCTAAAATGGCAAATAATAACCACTCTGTAAATTTTTGCAGAATGCCCACTACATGTGGACATTGTACTGGCTATTAGGAATATAGTGGGGAATAAGACAAACTTGTCTTTGCTTTTATGGAACCGTCTGGGGGCAACAATATATAGAGCAGGCACAAAATAAGATTTATAGGCTAACCAACTGTAGAAGTATGCTAATCTACGGCAAGAACTATTAAAATAAAAATCTGATGAAGATTTAAATCCTAGTAAAGACAACATTTTAAAAGGCAAACTTAGAGAAATGACTAAATAATGAAGGTGAGTTAAAAATAAACACTCTCAAACCAAGCCAAAAAGGAAGAGAAAAGATCAAGTCAGGTGCAACAATTAGCTTGAATTAGGAAGTGGGTGGAGGGCTGGGCGGTAGAGACAGACACCACACTATTAGAACTTACTTTGGTGGTTTCAGGTCCCTGTGAATTAGAGCTTTGGGTTGCATGCTGTGAAGATAAGCCACTCCTTGGGAACACTGTAAACACCAACTCATTGCATGGGCAGCAGTGTAATATGGCAATGGTTCAGCACCATGCAGCACTGCAAAAGAAAGGCACAAACTAAAAAGAACTTTATTGCATATAAAAAAAGACAAGGTGAATGCGAGCACTATTGGAATACATGACTGGGTAATTTTCTACTCAGGCTCCTATCACTTCTGCTTTTAATTCTTTTCTAAATACAAAGATGGAAATATCTAATAATTTCAAATGGGTAACTATCACATAAGCACCTACAATGTAATAGTACTTCTATTAAATGTTATACCTACACTCGAGCAAAATTAATATGAATCATCACACTTTTCCACATTGACAGTCTTTCACACAATAATGTGACTTATAAGCAATGTGATGGCATACTACTGTAAGAGAAGTACAGAGAAGTAGTACAAAAAGAAAACAATGTGTGTCAAGATACTTAAAATTATGCTTTCTACAATAGCTAAAAACTAGAAATAGTTCAACCAAGTAAGACAATGGAGTATTAGAGATACCCATCAACAATGAACACATGGGCAGTGAATATAAGTAAAAATTTAAATAAAATGGTAATTAAAAAAATACAACCATTTATTTTATACAATTGCAACAATTAATATACTTACTATATGGTTGGTGTTTCTTAAGAGTGAAATAGTTATCTCAGTTCTGTAAATATAACTAAATGACCTAGTTTCTTTGTTATAATTAAAATGTTTTCTGAAGTTTTCACAATTTCATTTTTTGTAAAGAGAGCAAATTAAGAGGAATGAAATGGAAGAAAGTATGCTTAAAGAGTTCTCAAATGAGGAGGCTCAAAGCTAAGAGAGGACAAAAAGAAAAACATTAAAAGTATGAAGATTTTTTTTTTTTGGCTTTATAGATTTATTTTCAAAGGAAAAAACAGACAATTTAAATACAAGTCTAAACAGAATTACTCTGTCAAAGGCAGCAATAATGCCAAAACGCGTTCTCACTTCCAGACACTCGCCAGCATCTTCCAACTCTTCTCTCAGTGAAAAAAGGGGGTCTGATATTTTATTCATATACATCCTTCTTATCTGCAATGTAATCTACAATTTCTTGTGGACACATTAACTTCTCCGCATCTGTATCAGGAATTTCAAACCCAAATTCATCCTCCATGGCCATGATAATTTCCACTTGGTCCAAACTGTCTAAGCCCAGGTCTTTCATAAAGTGGGAATTTACCGAGAGCTTTTCTGGGTCAATCTTGTCATAAAGTTTCAACACATAAAGAACACGGTCCTTGATCCCCTCTAACGTCAGAGGGGGTGCGTCGCTATACTGGCGGCACAGCTGTGTCAGCGGGACCTGCGCAGGCGCCGAGGCTGTCGGCGGAGCCCCAGGCCTCGTCCGGGCCCCTGCGGGGCACAGGGTGATGCTGAGCGGCCGGGCTGCGGCCAGCGTGGGAACCCGGGGCAGTGGCGCAAAGGCCGCGGGCAGTCGGCGGACACAAGCGGAAAGGACACGAGCCGCCATGGCTATGCCGACCCAAGATGCCTGAAGATATTTTAAAATCTATTTAAAAAGCAAATTTTACTTGACTTAAATGCTTTTAACATTATGAAAAGTACCATCAATTGAAAAGATTGATAGATTTCTAAATTTCACATACTAGCAGATTTATTTTTAATTACCTCCTTTTGAGATTTTGAAGGTAAGCTATAAAGAACATTAAGTAACTAACAGTGTATATGAAAAGCTTTTCAATGATTTTACTCTATTAGATAAAGTGTCTAATGACACTCACCATTATATAAAGAGCCCCCTTCAGCATATTCCATCACAAGACATACCTAAAAGAAACACATGTCAGTATAATTAACCACAGGGCTATAACATCTTAGGTGACTTGAGAGAGAACTGAGTTCAATCTTTAATTTTACAAACGCACAAGAAATTATTCCTTTGATTTCTGCTATGTGAATGGTACTAATGGGAAAAAGAAGGGGATCTATGATCTAAGGCCTTGTCTTGTAGGGGCCCACTGTTCAAGAATGCAGGTGTGTGTAAAAAGATAATTGCCCAAACTCTGAAAGCTTTCTCCAGTGCTGAGTAGATGCTGGCACAGAACATCATGAGCCTCATAAGATGAGGTTAGTGGGTAAGACCACCCAAGATATCTCTTGCAATATACTGTGTTGCTAACAGACTACAAACAAATACATAAAGGGTAATTTTTACACTTTTAATTTAAGAAAAAATAAATCAAAATAGCTTCATAAATTACACACCTGCGAACATTTATTATGTCAATGCTTACAGACAGGTGACAATGAAAAAGTGACAAACTTACTGGATTCAAGCAGGCTCCATATAGCTTTACAATATTAGGATGGTTCACACGGGATAACTGTCGAAGCTGTAACAAATTAAGGTTTCTTTTAAAAGATGCTAATTTTTGAGGAATTGATTACATTATGTCATTACAATTTTAGGGTATATAAAACATTAGTTTAATCATTTAACAATCATTATTCACTATGTAGCAGGTACTGTGTCATAAAATGCCTGCCCAGAATGGAAAAGATTTCCTGCCCTGAGCTCTCGCACTTTACTTGGGAGACAGACATGTAAACGAGTAACTAAGGCAAAATGCAAAGTGCTATTAACAGGAGTATGAACAAGCCATGATAAGTACAAGTAAGAAAAAATAAACTTTAACAAGAAATGTTAGTACACCAACCCAGAAAGGGCACTGAGCTTAGTTATCCAAGGCAAACGAAGCTATGTCACCATCATCATCTTCAGAGTTATGGCTGCAGAGCCTACCTCACTCTGTGCCAGGTCCTGGTGGGCATTTAACAGATACTATGTAATTCTCACAACTCTGCAAGGTAGGTATTGTCATTTCTGCCTATAAGAAAAGAGACCTTTGGGGCGCCTGGGTAGCTCAGTCAGTGAAGTGGCTGCCTTTAGCTCAGGTCACGATCCCAGCGTCCTGGGATTGAGCCCCATCTCAGCCTCCCTGCTCAGCAGCGAGCCTGCTTCTCCCTCTCCAGCTCCCTTTGCTTATGTTCCCTGTTATTTGTTATAAATAAATAAAATCTTAAAGAAAAGAAAAGAGACCTTTAAGATAAAGTTCAGACAGGGCTAAGGGAGAGGTTAAATAACCTATTGCTACTGCCAGGGTTTCAACTTTGGTTCATCCAACTTAAAATCTGTACTCTTTCTGTGTATGTGTACGGTCTTCTTCCTTCTCCCATCTCTTGAATTAATCGCATCCTCTCCATTCCCACTACCACTGCCTTAGTAATTCCATGAATTGCTGCAGTAATCACTATGGTATTTTCCAAGCTGTTCTCCCTACTTCCTAATGATAGTACCAGGTACCTATGCAAATAATCTTCCCCAATCCAATGAATCACACTGAGGTCAGTGAGAGGTTTGGCTGTACTGTTTCTCTTGCTCTACACCCCAAACTTCTATTAATGTGTCCCCCCAAACTGCACTTACTCTTCCTTCTCCTCTCTTTTCTGTCTTTTCCCCTCTCTCTTTCCTATTATCCACACTATACAGCTGGCTCATATGAAGGTTAACCTTTTTACCAAATGTCACCAGAAAGCTCTATTTCTCTATAGTCAACACTTGCGTATTTTCAGTCCTAACACAAAAATTACTATTTATTATATTCATTTATTATACAAAAAATATATTTATTGTATTTCATCTTCTAAAGGTTTAGCACTTAGCTTCGGATAGCACATTATTTAAGAATTTCTTTCTTTCTTTTTTAAAGATTTTATTTTATTTATTTGTCAGAGAGAGAGACAGCACAAGCAGTGGGAGAAGCAGGCAAAGGGAGACGCAAGCAGACTCCCCACTGAGCAGGGAGCCCAATGTGGGACTTGATCCCAGGACCCTGAGATCTGACCTGAGCCGAAGGCAAACATTTAACCAACTAAGCCACCCAGGTGTCCCTTAAGCACTTATTTCTGCTCCTTCCCCAAATCCTACCAAGATATTACAGACATTTTTTCAAGGCACAAATTCAGAAGGATTAAGAGAATGTCAAATGAGGAAACAGCACGTTTCTGAAAGCTATAAAGCAAATGACTAGCAGTAACTGACACAGCAAACCTAAAAAAAAAAAAAATGAGAAAAAGTGAACAGAAATGAGATTAATTTCATAAAACCTACAGAGGGTTGGACCGGTGGTACTACCAGGAATCTATGCAAATAAGCCAACAAAGGAACAGAGAGATTAGTTCAAAGGCAGACCAGATTCTCTCCTTTCCTGACTTCAGTTTAGTGACTGACTACCTCTTTATCATCACAATGATTAGAGTCCCTGGATTGGGGGACACAAACCAAACTAAGGGATGAGCTCAAAGTAGTTGCCTCTGATAAGCAAAAAACTTGACTGGAAGAGGTCTGGGTATTAAAAAGTTTTAAAAATAAGACTATGTGGAGAACTATTTGACAATCTGAATTACCTGTATGTATAACCTTGATAAAATATTTTTATCCAACTTATTATAATGTTTTGACTCCTAATTCCTAGCATTTAACACATATGCTCTTAGCTAGTTTTGTGAAAGTGCCAATGCGCTTTTAGACTTTATCTCAACCATAAACAAAAATCATGAATAAGGCAATGCTGAGGCCACTCTTGGAGCATACTACTAGAGATCACCTTCTCTTCCTGAGGACCCCAAATTATCAACATTTCTCAACTCATTCAATTAATTACAAAAATCCCCTTCATTGTATCCCAACTAAATTTTCATTCTCTATATTATATGTTTAAAAATATCATAAAGTATATTTGCAAATTATAATTAAATATAACCACAGACATAAATTCAGAAAGGTTTGTAAGGTAAAGACCACTTATCCACTGGCCAATGAGGGAAAAAAACCCACTAATTTAAGGAACTACTGTGATCTAATATACAAAATAGTTCAAAATTAATAAAGAATAAATCTGATAATACAATTACTATTGATTATTAAATTCATAATTACTGAATTCTTGATCACTGAATCTGTAAGAGAACAGAGTTGTAGATTTTCATGCTAAATGAGAAAAAAAATCAAATTTGAAATTATTTCCCTGTAAAGTGATCTCATTTGAATTTCTAAAAATATTCAGTCAATAATGAATGCATAAAATTTCCCTTAATTTTAGATAATGGGATAGAATACCATTTCTATTCTAAAATTTAAATCCTATGCTTTGAAATAGATCTGAATTACACAGATGATCTGTTATTTTAATTCAGGGATGAATTCATTTATGTGGTTAACAGTCTTTTCCCCCAATTTTTAATTAGAATTAAGAGTGTGAATGAAAAATGTTTCTACAGCATTATCTTTGGTTCAACCAAATTGCTAAGGTTCAAGTATATGGGGAAATGACAACTGGGAAATAACTTTTTCATAATATTAAATTCACAGAGTATCTTTGGTAAAGAATTATACATTAGAAAAAACATTTCAACTTACCTCTACAATAAAAGCTTTCCTCTCAGATTCACTTTCTATTTGTTTAATAGCAACATCTTTTGCTCTCCACTTAGCTTTGCAAACCACTCCAAAGGCTCCTCTTCCAACAACCTGAGTTAAAACAAAACAAAAAACAAACACCCATGAGAATCAGAAATAAACAGACTCAGCCCAACATAGAACACTGAAGCCAACTTGAAAGACTTATTAAAAGATTTAGAAATCATCACTATCTGGATTTGCCACTGAGCAAATACAGTGTTTCATTAAAGTGAGGAAATAAAGAAATGAACTTATCTCTTGTCTCTGAAAGTTTATAGTCTAGACAGCTCTTCATTGTCAGGTAAAACCCAACAAAGATCCCTGGAGCAAGAAAACAAATTAAAACTGGCAAGATGAATGAGAGGACAGAAAGACTATGTTTGCTAAAATAAATATAAAAAGCAAGAATGTACAATCAATGTTTTTAAGCTATCATATTAATGAAATATAGCTTTTGTATAGTTCAGTAGGGGTATGAAACAGACGTGAAAGGATAAAAATACAGATGATAAAACACTGGGACTGCAAAGACAAATGAAACAAGGTATTACCTATACAAGAGAATATACTTTTCAAGAGAAAGAAATGAACTACTAATTGATACATGCTATAATGTGAATGGACCTCAAACACACTATACTAAGTGAAAGAAGCTGGACACAAGAAACCACATCCTGTATGATTCCGTTGACATGAAATGTCTAGAAAAGGCTAATTCATAGAGATAAAAAATAGATCAGTGGTTATTTGGAACTGACTGTGAAAACTGGGATTAGCTGTAAAGTAGTAGAATGAATATTACCAAAGGGATGAAAATGTATGAAAACTGATTTATGGTGACAGTTCCATAACTTGGCAAATTTGTACAAATGACTAATAGTTCAAATGGGTGAATTTTATGATATGTAAAATATCTTATTAAAGTTATTTTTGAAAGTTATAAAAGAAAGATTGGCTATGTATTGTATTACTGTTGACAACTAAGTGATGGGTACCTCATGGGTTCACTGCTGTCTCACACTACGCTTTCTACTTTCACAAATGTTTGAAATTTGCTGTAATATAAAATCAACAAAAGAACAGCTTTTTATCCTTGTAAATCAAAACCATTAGATTTTTATCACTGTAAAGGATCTTAGTTAAGTGTCATCTACTCCAATTTTTCAGTTCCCAATGTATCTAAGTACTTCGTATCAATGCTTTCTCCTTAAGTGAAATATCTACCTCTGTACATCTCTCATTTATGATGCACTTTCTATAATGCTTTACTCACATTACCCCACTTACATAACCACAGGAGACAGGTACTAGTGCTATTGTTATTTTACAGATAAAGTACCTAGTTTTAAAGAAGGAAACTAACTTGCCCAAGGCTATATTCCTTCGTAAAGAGCAAGTGCGGTTTGATGCCAGAGAGTTTAACACCAGAATGTTAAGGATGCTAATATACACACACCTATCTCTATTCTATGTCAGAAAACTACCAGTTATCTTTCCTTAGAGGAGTTTTTACTTTAGACAAACTTTCAAGCACAAATCCCTGGGTACAAAGCTCTTCTGTAACAAAGCTGGCTATAGCTAGGGTGATTAGGTAATTTATTATTTATATCAGAACTCTTTTTAGAGTAAGAAGAAAGTGCTAGTAATTACCAGGACGGTGGCTGTAAACTGGGATATATGGCCACTCTAGTCATAGTTCTATTTTATATGTTACACAAAGCAGTATAGACGTTTTTCATGTTAAATAATATATAAAACTACCCAAATGGTTAAACCATGGGCCATTTATTGAACATTCACCATGTGCCAGGTACTAGCCTATGCGCTTTTCATGCATTCTCCTCTATTCTCACATTCTTCTCTATTTTATTTTGTCATCTCTAAGTATTTTTTTAAGTTTTTAGTTTTAATTCCAGAATAGTTAACAGACAGTGTTATATTAGTTTTAGGTGTACAATATAGTGATTCAACAATTTATTGTTGAATCATTATATTCAGTGCTGCATACATTATTCAGTGCTTATCATGGTAGGTATACTCTTATACTCTTATACTTACCATGATAAGTATTCTTACATACTTAAGTGCTTATCATGGTAAGTATACTCTTTAATCCCTGTTACCTATTTCACCCATTCCCCCTTCCACCTCCCCTTTGGTAACCATCCATTTGTTCTCTATAGTTAAGAGTCTGTTTCTTGGTTTGTCTTTTTATTTTTCCTTGGTCCTTCTGTTTTATTTCTTAAATTCCACATATGAGTGAAACCATATGGTATTTGTCTCTGACTGATTAGCTTGGCATAATACTTTCTGGCTATCTCCAATCCAGGTTGTTGCAAATGGCAAGACTTCATTCTTTTTTTCTGGCTGAAAAATGTTCCTGTTGCATTCATGTGCGTGTGTACATATCCACACCACATCATCTTTATCCATTTGACAATGGACACTTAGGCTACTTCCATATCTTGACTATTGTAAATAATGCTGCAATAAACCTGGGGGCGGCATGTATCCCTTTAGTGTTTTCTTATTTTTTTGGGTAAATATCTGGTAATGCAATTACTAGATCACAGGGTAGTTCTTTCTTTCTTTTCTTTTCTTTCTTTCTTTTTTTTTTTTTTAAACTTTTTAAAGAACTTCTATACTGTTTTCCACAATGGCTATACCAGTCTGCATTCCCATCAACACCACACCAGGGTTCCTTTCTCTCCACATCCTTACCAACACGTGCTGTTTCTTGCTGTTTTTGATTTTAGCCACTCTGACAGATGTGAGGTGATATATCATTATAGTTTTGAACTGTAATTCTCTGATGATGAGTGATGTGGTCATATTTTCACATGTCTGGCCATCTATTATGTCCTCTTTGGAGAAATGTCTGTTTGTGTATTTGGCCCACTTTTTAATTGGGTTGTTTTTGGGTGTTGAGTTATATCTCTTGTCAGAGAAAGAAACCAACATCAATCATTGCACTAGTCATCCAGTTACTTTAACATGAATAGGTATTGGCTAAACCTGGCACCATCAGAGTAAAGGAAAGAGCAGATCTTGGCTCTAAAAACCAACAGACTTGAGTTTGAATACAGGTCCTGTCTACATACTAGCTATTAATGCTGGGGAGATTAACATCTCTGCACTTCTGTTTTCTCAACAGTAAAAGGGAGATGCTTACAGTGTCCTCAGTGATATCTATAGGGTTCTTAAGAAAGCCAAACCCATGCATTTTCTTAAATCCTACAGAAGACTAAAGTGCTTAGAGTTAGGTATGAATCAGTGTAAGAAGTGATACTACTCATTTGTCTCACAATTAGCTATGATGGACAGCAAAAAAGGTCCTGAAAGAAATTTCAACTTTATGGCAACATTAGGCTAAGAAGGTATGGATAGAGACCAGATTATTAATATTACTACGAAATAATGATTATGAATTTAAAATATTCTTCAACCGTGTATTTAAAAATACCTCAAAGCAACTGGTACTTAGTAAGTCTCCTCCTGTTTCATTTTCCTATTCTCAGGAATACCCATGCAGGAATTCCAAACATTACATTTGTGGATCATTCACTTGTCACAAAAACTGTTAGGTGTTGTATGACTAGTTGTGAAGCAAAAGTGCCATCTAGTGCTGAGATAATGGCTGAATCTTGAGTTTTCAACTTAAAATCATGGGAACATAATTTAACAAAAAAGGACATGATAAACTTTCTTCCATTTGCTAAAGAAACTAATTTCTGGGAACATTGAAATATAAAACAGGCATATTCTATTAAGATGAGAGCCCATGGCTTAATAAAAAAGCCTCCACTCATGTTAGGGCCATAAGATAGTTCACATATACAGTGAAACATATACAAAATGATAGTAAAGAAAGTATAAGATGCCTAAGGTTGTATACATAAACTGAAAATCATGATCAAAAAAATAATTGCTATGAATTTGAAGGAGTGACGTTAGAAGCACAGAATCAATGCTTAAAAAATTAAATTTCTGTGTATCAAATGATTCTGATCACCATTTCCAATGAACAAAGAGGACTTTCTCCATACCACCAAGCAATGCTCAGATACCAGCTGGGTATCTTGTAATTCAGTTCAATTCTGACACTATCTACCAGGACATAGCATCAGATCCTGCAAGTTAAGGGCTCCAGTCTACAAACCTGCCCCTTCCTCCCACAACTTCAGATGCCAGTCACAAGTCCAGGTGTCACTTGTGCTTCTGACCATGGCTACAGACTGGAGGTTCCAATTGCTCCCTCCTTGGGTTCACTTAATTTGCTAGAGTGGCTCACAAAACTTTAACATTTTACTTACTAGATTACCAGTTTATTATAAAAGGATATAACTCAGAAACCACCAGATGGAAGAGAACCACAGGGTAAGGTATGCGGAAAGGGTAGAGGATTTCCATGACCTCTTCAGGAAAGCCACTCTCCTAGCACCTCTATGTGTTCACCAACCTGGAAGTTCTCCAAACACTGTTCTTTTGGGTTTTTATAGAGGCCTCATAAGATAGGTATGATCGATTAATCTTTGGTTATTGGCAAATGGTCTGACCTCCAGCCCTTCTCCTTTTTTCTCCTCTCCCCTCCTTGAAGGTCAGGGGGATGGCAATGAAATTTCCACCCTTCTAATCACAAAGTAGCTTCTCCTTGCACCAACCCCCATCCTTTGGTAGTGTTCAAAGTAGCCTCATTAACATACCAACATACCACATCATCTTTATCCATTCATCAGTCAATGGACACTTAGGCTACTTCCATATTTTGACTATTGTAAATAATGTAATGTAAATAATACCAATAAATACAATAATGACTATTGTAAACAATACCAACATATGAGAGAGAGAGAGAGACAAAGACAAAACATACGAGAAATAGAGAAAGAGATTTTTATCTCTCTCTTCAATTATGAACTTTTGAGGGTTTTGGGAGCTGTGAGCCAGGAACTGTGAAAAAGGCCAAATATATATTAAGAAATACACAGTTGGTCATTCAGAATGCAATATCAAAAAAAAACCTCCCATTTTTTCAAAGGCATAAATGTAGAGACATTAAGAGTTAACAAGGAAAAAAAAAAAGAACTGACCTTGTGAGGTAGAAAAATAATTCAAGACAAAACAAGAGTTAAATAATTTTTTAAGGGGACGCCTGGGTGGCTCAGTTGGTTGGGCGGCTGCCTTCGGCTCAGGTCATGATCCCAGCGTCCTGGGATCGAGTCCCACATCGGGCTCCTTGCTTCTCCCTCTGCCTCTGCCTGCCACTCTGTCTGCCTGTGCTTGCTCTCTCGCACGTGCTTGCTCTCTAGCTCTCTCTCTGACAAATAAATAAACAAAATCTTTAAAAAAAAATAAATTTTTAAGTACTTAACTGCTAAAGTAAGCCAAAGGATAGTCTATGATGGTGGCTAAAATAACACCCCCTCTCCTTCAGGGAATAGGCTTAGGGATGCAGGACAGGTTTAGGAATTTGAGGGCAGAAAGGACTTATCCTTTCCACTTCTCAAAGAGATCCCTAAGAGAGGGCTGCCTCATGCAGCTTAGCTAACAAGGAAAGCTACAGATGATGGAGAATGCAAAGGAGGCAGACAAAGGGAGGCCCTACTCTGGCTCTCTCAGTCCCAAGAGAACATGGAAATGATACAAAAAACTCTTCTCAAGAGAAAAGTGAGGCAACTGAAAATTAGAGTTTTCCACACTGCTGGAAGGAGGCTGTGGTAGAGCAAATTGTTGGAACCTATATCATAGACTGTGGGATGGCAGATAATTCAAATACAGGGAGCTCAGCAGTTTTGGAGAATCAGTGTAGGCCAATGGAGAAGGACAGGTAAGTTCTCCTTTCAAGAGGGATAAAGGTGAAGTTCATGCCAAGAGAATAATGAACTTATTTTGTTCACTCCTTACACCAGTACTTTCTTTAATGTCTACTACATCCTACCATTTAGGATACCAGAGATACAGCAATAAACAAGACAAAAGCCCTGATCTACACTGAATGTGCTTTTAATTAAGGAAGGTGGGGGGATGACAATCAACAGACAAAAAGATGAATGAGAAAAATACCAGACTACAAAAAATGCCATGTAGAAAACACAAAATGAGGATGAGAGGACAGAGACTAGTGGAAACCTTGGGATGTTACTAACTTGGTACTTGAATGATCGAAGGAACCAACCAAAGAAGAAACAAGTAATATGAAGGCCATAAGAAGGGATGGGAATAACCCACTATTCCCTATTCAACAATATCTGAACTCCATCTATAAACTAGGTGGTATCCTAGACCCTCAAGGTACAGAAGCTAACAAAATAAACCATAATCCTTGTTCCTACTGCTTATATTCTTGTGGAGAAAGACAAATAAAGAGGAAGCAAGATATACAAGAAAACACATATATTTTAGTAAATCACAAGTGTGCTAAGAAGAAAAAGAGAAAAATACTGTGTGTACAAATGTATTGTACCCCCCCCCCGCCGCCTATTTCAAACAGGGTAGTCCGTAAAGCTGCACTGAGAAAGGTGACGTTTTAGTGATGACCTAGAGAAATACTTGGAAGGTTTGGTGTGGGTGGTGCATAGCGGGAGAAGGAAGAGTGATGCAAGATAAGGCTGGAGAGACAGGCAGAGTCTGGATCCTGAATAACACTCTCCATCATGAAAAGGAGTTTGGATTTCAGTCTAAGTGCAATGGGAAGAAACAGAAGGAGTTTAAGAAGAAATGATGTGATATGATTTTATATTTAAAAAAATCATTCTAGCTCTTACATGAAAAATGGATTGTAGGGAAGCTAGAATATATAGAGAGACCAGATATGAGGCTATTACAGCAGCTCAAGCAAGAGAGAAGAGCTGTGAGGACATGACTGATGATAGTGCAGAAAAATGGGCAGATCTGGGATATGTTTTATAGTAGGGTTAAATGAGCTTGTGGAGCACCAGAGTGGCTCAGTTGATTAAGTGACTGCCTTTGGCTCAGGTCATGATCTGAGAGTCCTGGGATCAAGCCCCACATCAGGATCCTTGCTCAGTGGGGAGTCTGCTTCTCCCTTTCCCACTGCTCCTGTCTCCCTGCTTAAGCTTCTTTCTCTCTCTGTCTCAAATAAAAAAGAAAAAAAAAAAAGAGCTTGCTGATGGTCTGCATGCAGCAGGATGGGTGGAGAGGAAGAGATGAATCAAGATAATGTCTAGATTAAGCAACAGGTTAATGAAGGATAATAAGAAAATTTTATATATATATATAAAACATGTTTTTTAAAATAACACATTTAGCAATTAAATAACAGCATTTAGTTGGTTATTTCTAGTCAATCAACTGGGTGAGATTACCAAAAAACAGAATCTAAATACTGGGGATCCAGAATTGAGTTCCAAAGAACTTCAACATCTAGAACACACAGGAGGAAGAACCAGCAAAAATTGGGAAGGAACAGTCAGTACTGTAGCAGGCAAACCAGAAGAGTGTGACAAGAAAGCAAATGCAAAACAGCAAAGCATTAATTCAATGGCTCTCTCAAAGTGTGGTCTGTGGATCAAAAGCATCAGCATCACCAGAATATTTGTGAGAAATATAAATTCTAAGGTTCCAACCCAAAAGTACGGAGTTTGAGGGTAGGGTCCAGGATTCTGGGTTTTAATAAGCTCTTCAGGTGATTCTGGTTTGAGAATGACAACATTAGGTCATATTAAAAACATAATTAATAGTGAAACAAAATATTCTGGTGGAAGCCATCACATAGACCAGTTGACATTATTTATGAAAGTCTCCCAGAGCACTAAGAGGCTACCTTGGGCAGGAAGAAAGGAAAAGGGGATTCTTGTGAGCAACCCAAGTGTTTTTCTTGACACACAGTAGGTCACAGAAATGAGTAGCATAGATGACAAGTTGAGACACATTGGCAACTGAGGGAAACAATGAAAAACCCAATATTCAAATTACAAGACAAGGAAAGGAAGTACTTTTTACTTGCTACTAAATTTCTAATTCAAGTTGACAAATCAATATGCTTTCTGGGTTGTATTCATATCCAAATAACATAAGTTTCTTTGACATATCATCATTAACAATTATTCTGAATGACTGCTTTCTCCAAAGATCAATTTTCGGCAAGGGGGTAAAAAGGGCACACATCCAAATTACAAGCATCTCCCCTATCACACAAAATCCATACAAAATGGCAAACCCAGAAATAGATATTAGCTATTTTTCACAATCTCTCCTCTGTAAAAATAGAAGAACAGAGCAATACTAAGAGGATTTTGGTTTTAAAAGGGAAGTTAATTTAGAAATATTTCCCCCAAATTTATGAATGTTTTCTAAATTAAAATGTTGTTAGAGGGCGCCTGGGTGGCTCAGTGGGTTGAGCCGCTGCCTTCGGCTCAGGTCATGATCTCAGGGTCCTGGGATCGAGTCCCGCATCGGGCTCTCTGCTCAGCAGGGAGTCTGCTTCCTCCTCTCTCTCTGCCTGCCTCTCTGCCTACTTGTGATCTCTCTCTGTCAAATAAATAAATAAAATCTTAAAAAAAAAAATGTTGTTAGATTAATTCTTTTATGATATGCATCTTTCCACTGTGGTGTAGTCCTCTTGGTTTGGGGTCCACAACTTCAGTTTCATATAGTAAAAGCAAAGTTTAAATGTAATTTTTAAATAAAAAATAGAACAGAAAAATATGATAATGGGAATATTTATATGCAATTAATATTAAAAAGCACTAAAAGCATTAAAAGTCAAAATCAGAATTCATTCTGTGAGTTTAAGGAAAGCAACTCCTTTAAAAACTAATTTCTTTAGGATGGAAGACTATTCCTTTATTCAAGTCATATTATTAAAAACTAATGAACAAACAAAACAAAAAGCCTACCTAAGCTATATTAAATGGTGAAGGATGCTTACATGCTCTTAATTTACTACAAAATAATTCTTAATTATCCCCAATTCATGTTATTTTTAGTTCAGTGACTATAGTTGTCACTTTGATTTGGCCCTGCTCTGTGGACTATGTGAATGGTCCCTGGCTGTGCTGCCACTGCTCTGGCTAGAAATATGGAACATGACAGAACAAGCATAGATCTTATATTTATTTGTTAGAACTTAGAGCCTCCAACTATTTCAGAACTTAGAACTTCAATATCTATTAATAAACTGTGGCAGAATAGAACTGCCATCTGCTGACAAGACAGGCTTGACAACATAAAAGTAAAGCTTTGATTATCCAAACTTACTTTTGAATTTTCATGCAGTCTTTTAAAATCTGGCATAGACATCTGACCTAATTAGTAGGCCTTTCTTTCAAATAATATGCCCATGTCACCTTTTAAGCCCCCCCCAACAAGTTATCATGTGCCTATCTCTTCATTGTGATAACAATTTCAGATTTCTAATGAAACCAAAGATCATTAAGTTTCACATGGAAGAGTTTATTAATAATTCTGGATATCCACAAATAAGTACTGACTCACAAATCTACAGACTCCGTTTTTTCAGGCCATTATAAATGAGGCTTTTCTCCATTATGTTGCCCATATACCTCTAAAATTACAAAATATACATCACTGCCAAAGTTCTTTCTATATTTCCCCTTTAAAACAAACCCTTTGGGTCTCTATAATAAAGCTTAATAACATATAAGTACTGTAGTGATAATATGTACATTGCTCCTATTATACTTGATGTCAACACCATAGGTCTCCCTTTTAAAAAGCAGCCATGCCAAATAGGGTCTTTTTAGGATGTTAGTAAAAGCCCACCAATACGTGGTTTACTTACAGCATCTGACCCTTCACAGCACTTTTAAAATCCCTGCTAAACAAATGTATTTGCTAGGTATAATGGAGTATAATGGAATCAACATTTAGACAGAGAATCAGATTTCATTTCTAGTGTAAATGCTGCCTAAGCCAAATCACAAACTTACTGCAACCTCTGGTTTTATCACATGCAATATGAAAAACTGGATGAGCACCAAATCTTCATAATTATGCTGTGATAACTTCAAACTACTCATTCAACAAATATTTATAGAAAAACTGGGTGCTACGCATTGGTGTTATATGAATAACATATAACGTTTTGCTGGGGGATACATAATTTTGTTTACTGGTTAAGTTCCACAAAGGATATTGGAACTGATGAAGATCTGGGAAAGTTTCCCTAAGGATTAAACATTTGAGCTGGGACTTGGTGAGAGGAGCCAGCCATGTGAAGTTCTTGGGAGAAGAGAATGCTAGGTAGAGGAGCAAGTGCAAAGAAAATTCACCTTTGTACCTTTCCCAATGTGTGATGCTTACTTTATTCAAAATCTGGCTTCAAACTATTTTCCATACAATGAAGTCTTCTATGATTAACCCTACTTTCAAATTATGGCTTCAGTGCTCAGTTATCTATAGCTACAGTTTTAAATTCATGGTTCTAAAAATGTTAATTATTAACTGTTCTGTGTTTATTCTAGTCTCACAATAAGTCAAAAATTTCAAGGAGTCAGGGCATCTGGGTGGCTCAGTGGGCCTTCGCTCAGGTCACGATCCCAGGGTCCTGGGATGGAGCCTCGCATCAGGCTCTCTGCTCAGCAGGGAGCCTGCTTCCTCCTCTCTCTCTCTCTCTCTCTGCCTGCCTGCCTCTCCACTTACTTGTGATCTCTGTCAAATAAATAAATAAAATCTTAAAAAAAAAATTTCAAGGAGAGTATCCTAGCATTCTTATATTCATCTTTCACAGTACCTTAGCTGTATTGTAAACAGATGAGAATGTTCACTAAATGTGTAGGACCAACCACCATAAAGAAAATCAGTATTTTGTTTCTCCATTCTCAGAATAAGGTTTGGTCAGAGTGCTTCACTGTAAATCCAGCAGAAAGAGCAACTGACTCATGAGTGAGATATTTCAAATTCAAAGTTCCCAGCTCTACCATTTACTTAGGTATGAAGCTTCTAGTAATTGATTCTAGTAAATCAAACTCTATGACCATTTGTCAGAATCTGTAAAATAGGGATATTTGTCTTGTCTAACCAGGGTTAGTTACCAACTACATTCCACAAGAGATCATGTAAAGCTTACTGTGGAAACAGAGCAAAAATACTAGAAATAATAAATATGTTTTCATTTTAGAACTGGAAGACACCTTAAATGATCATATTTAATCCTTCAGTTCACATGAAAAGTCAGAGACCCAGAAAAATTAAGTTACCTGTTCAAAGCTACTGAAATATATTACGCTAGAATCAGTACGGCATTCAATTTTTTAAAACACCCAGTCTAGCACACTTCTAAACACACCACACTGCTTTTACCACTTTTGCAACCTTGTCTTCAATGTACATACCTCACAATTTATTTTAACATTCTCTTCACTCAGATCCAGAATGGTAAAAACCAGGTGGCTTCAAAACAAAACAAAACAAAACACAAAAAACCAAAAATAATAAAAAACCCCCCAAAGCCCCAAACCTATATAAGTTTCTGAGGCTGAGACCTCACATAATTTGATATCAGAACTGAATTTAGGAAGTGCTGCCCTGATATTACTGAGTCACAAGATTAGGAATGTAAGGATTATAATCAGCTGATGCCTTAAAAATATGCATCTACGAAATGACTGCATATCTGGCTTGTGGTTGGAGTATTTTTCTTACACAGTTTCTAACTGAATCAATATAATGCTGCTTCAATTACACTGTTACTTAAGAAATACAAATTTAATTTTATTTATAGACAATGTATTTGTATAATATGAAATACTAAAAGCAATGTAAAATACTTTTTGTTTCTGGTCATCTTTCTTTGTTCGCTTATTTTTGATTTTAATATAGAAGCAAAATCTAAGTTCAGAAATAATTATTAACTAAGTACCTATATAAACGCTGGATTATAGAACACTGTTTTAATGTGTGCAAATGAATGTAAT
Source organism: Mustela putorius furo (assembly GCF_011764305.1). Taxonomy (NCBI): domain Eukaryota; kingdom Metazoa; phylum Chordata; class Mammalia; order Carnivora; family Mustelidae; genus Mustela; species Mustela putorius. The sequence continues at coordinate 435,078 of NW_025421467.1, forward strand.
GGGAATTACGTATGTTTTCAACAACAGAAAGGTCCAAATTCAATCCTTAAAGTGAAAATATACTGGGTATTAAAAAAATGAAAACTAAACTAGATAACCAACTAGTATTAGAAATTTTCATCTGAAAACACAAATTTACTCCTTAGGAATATCCTAAGTATACTAAAGAAAGGTTGAAACAATATCTAAACTGAAAGAAATATCTTTAGAAACGTAAAACTTTATCAGAATTTAAATGGTTTTCTGGGAAGAGCAGTAAAATGATTAATGTCCCCTCACTAACTTCCATTCTTCCAAGAAGCAATAATGTAAATGCTTTAGAAAATAGTGTCAGAAAATGAAGGTTGTAAGAATCAAATGATGTAAGTCTGTGAAAGCATTTGGTAGACGGTGAAGTACAAGTTATTATTATATAACAATTTGTAGTTTACAAGTACAGCAGTTTGCCACAGAGTAGACGTAAATGCTTATTTAAAAACTGCAATTCTTTTATACTGACTCACTGAATTTTTATTCTTAAAAAAGAAATCCATGAAAGCAGATCAACTATCCACTTCTGAAAAAGGAATTTAACATAGCCTCAATAGAAAACACCCCCCCCCCCATGATCACAAATAAATTCCCCCCTCTTTTCAAAATCTAGGGCCTTCTTTTAGCCAGGTGACCTTAAAGAAGGTTACTGTTCCTCTCTAGAACTCAGTTTCCTAGTAGTTAGTGTCAGGTACTGTGTTGGGTGTTTTGATTTTATTGCATAATAGGAAGTGCACAGATAAAATTACATAGAAATTATTATCCCTGTTTTATAGTTAAGGGATAACACTATAATGCTCAAAGGGATTAGTTAGGAAACTGGCTTCAAATCACATGGCTAACTCCAAAAGCCTTGTTTATGCTACCTTGCAAAATGAGGCTGTTCTCAAAGATTACTTTATGCCACAAAAAGATATGATTAAGGAATCCATTTTTCTTCCAAAACATGCATAGAAAAAAATTATTTGTTGAATGATAATTTTCTCACTACTTTAGCTTGCCACTATCTAAAAAGAATTTTGGATTTTCAAAGTAGAGATAATTCGCTAAGAGTCTGCAACATAGGACACACAGTGTTCTTTTTTTTTTTTTTAAAGATTTTATTTATTTATTTGACAGAGAGAGATCACAAGTAGATGGAGAGGCAGGCAGAGAGAGAGAGGGAAGCAGGTTCCCTGCTGAGCAGAGAGCCCAATGCGGGACTTGATCCCAGGACCCTGAGATCATGACCTGAGCCCAAGGCAGCGGCTTAACCCACTGAGCCACCCAGGCGCCCCCCACACAGTGTTCTTTATGGCATATGCACTGCAAGGTATTTAACAAATTTTAAAAATGAAGAATAAATGGTAACTGATAGATACTATTTTCAGCTAAAGGTTTAACACTTTCTAAAGTGACTCTTTAAAATATGTACAGTTTTTACTTCCCTAAATTTTGTGGTCCTTAGAATCAATCTACTCTGTATATTTATAAACAAACAATATGTTAAAAGCACATTATTATCTTTCCCTAAAATATCTTATTACAGAATGAAGAATGGATTTGGGTTTCCTAATAGTGATTTCTGGTTTGGTGTTATATTGCGGTTGTCACCGAAATCATTAATTATCTCTTCGGAATATGCTACCTTGAAGCAGGTTTTCATCACAGTCTACATTACTAACAGTAAAATTTATCCAAATTAGTCCAACGGAAGGTAGAACATTTAATATTATGACTACTACTCTACAGAATCAGCGAAAGTGAGGAATCATTCGGTAGCTGGGGAAACACTTTATTTAACAAGCATTTACGTACCGGGCACTGAGCTATAAGTCAAACATAATACAATCGTTGGAGACACACACACACACACACACACACACGAACTGGTGGACCACACCATCTCACCAGTTGAGCTGTTTGAGATAACCGAACTCCAGGCACCGACCAAACACAAGAGCGCCGAAGTGAGCAAAAAGCAAGCTTCCCCAGACCATCTGAAGACAAAGTCCGCTCTATACCTAGCCTGTGTGGGGACTCCCGAGTGGACCGAAGGGGCCCTAAGAATCAAGAGGGGCCAGGGGAAGCACCTTAAAAAGAGTAGGCACCACCCAAAGGCCGATTTCGGTGCCCCGGTGTTAGGCTTCACTCACCTCTTCCACCTCGATTTCCTTGTAATCGATCTCTTCAAAGTTGAGGACTTGGGAGGGGGCTTCGATCATCTCACCCGCCGAAGACGAGGAAGAGGAGGAAGCGGCGGAGGCTGTAGACATGATCCCTTACGGAGCCCGGGGGGCCCGGGAAGGCTGCCACCCCGACACTCCGGGGGAGAGCCGCGCCCACCCGTCTCCGGACCGACCTTCAGACTGAAGCCACGGCGATCCGTGGCGGGGACAGGGACAGCGGCTACAGCCGAGTCCCGGCTCCGGCTCCTCTGCGTTTTCCGCCGCCGGGCCCGCCCACCGAACTTCCGGTTCCGGCCTGAAATCGGAAATAGGTGGAGGGCTGGGAGCTCCAGAAAGGGGAGGGGAGAATTTTGTGACTGAGACTGGGAAAGGAAGGGCAGATTGGGGGTGGGGTGGGAGAGAGTGAGTGGCCGGTTTGGAACTGTAGAACAAATTTCGCGAGATCTATATTAAGGGGCTACAGCATCGGGTGATACCGCGAGAGCTGATGCCTGACGTAATTAAAATGCGCGAACGGAAGTGGCGCAGAGTACTACGGTATATTAATGCGGTTGGTCGTTCAGGCACCCGCGGGAAAGATAAAAACTAAGTTTTCAACTCTGCTTGGTAAACTGTGTTGTATCTCCCCTCCCTTTTCTCACAAGAGACCTGCGGACGGATGGGCTAGTGTTGGACTAAGTTTTTGTGACGAAGCTTTTCAGTTTCACCTCTAAGCTAAACTGAACTATTTTTTTAAGAAGTCATGGAAAATGTGTTTCCCTTAAGGCGGTGTATGCAAGAAAGCCGTTGCTACTGTTACTTTGAGCCAGTACTTGATGCTATGAGAGATTCTAAAGAAAATAATACAGAGCGAGCCAACGCATGTAATCCGAATAACTGTAGGCTGAGTGCACACGAACAGAAGTTAATATTAGGTAAGGTAGATATTTATAACTTGTATTCATCTGAAGTTACGGGTTGTACCAATAGTACTTATCGAGTGCGGAGCACCCAGATGCTTTACGTTTATAATTTAATCATTAATATCCTTGCAAATTAAATATTTTGGCTGCCATTTTAAGGACATGAGAAAATAAGCTCAGAGAGAGGAAAAAGATTATGAACATCACAGGCTATAAGAAGCTAGGTCAGTGTAGCTCCAAGGTGTTGCCTGGGTTGTGCTATTAACTCAATTTTTAGTTTTAAACTAGCTTTTAAACTTTATTTAGTCGATTTGACCTAAAACGGAACTGGTAAAATTGGAGTTAGAAATGAAGGCTTAAGGACCAAGGATGACACCCTATAATTGTCAAATTCTAAGACTCAGTAAGGTAAGAGACAGAAAAGGAACAGTCAGAACAGGGAAAGAGAGGGGAATGGTGATGGGAATATCACTGGAGGAGAGCTTTCCAATTAAAGAGAAGCCAACCCAGTAAATGCTGTACAGAAGTAAGAAACAATATTTGGGATAACAAATGGGTGATTGGATTTGGAAATTAAGTTTTGAATTGAAAAACATGTCATTTTTTTGTAGTTCTGGTAATAATGATAGTTTGGTGAGTGGCTATAAAAAGAGTAAAAGAATTTCTTCTCCATATACACCCTGGATGATACACAGTGTCTTGGATACCTAGCCCACTTTTATGAAGATGCCCAATCTCTCCCAATGCTCAAATATTACCTGCATTCCCAGCCTATTGAACATCTTTATTTAGGTGTGACATAAACACCTAAACTTCAAGATTCCAAAAGCAAATGCAAAAGTTACCCAGTACAAATATGTTTTTCTGGGTGCATTTTCTGTCTCCGAGAAGGATAATATCCATCTACTCGTCTGTCCAAGTGAGAAAGCAGACCTTTATTTATACATTTAAAATGACACTTAGTGCACTAATAACTAAATAAAAACAGATTAAGTCAATGGGATAACCATGTTCACCTGTCATTTTGGATTTCCAAAATTAGGATGGTCATCTCTTCCCTCATGCTATCACTCTGCAGGTCATTACTGATTTCTCTTTAACACCTAGGTCTTAATTCAGTGGGTTTACCAAGTGGAAGCTCAAGAAATCTTTGTTCTATGTTCTGGTTGAATGAATAGGTTTTGCTAATTCTCCCTTTGCCTGGGGTGTAAGGTCTCTTTTCTCTACCTTCAGTTTAGAACTAGTATCCTGCTGATAAGTGACTAATCCTTATAGCCATGATGCTATTCTGCTTAATTTCCTCTCCCCGCCCCCAACATATTGTTGGGGAAAAAAATTAAACATACAGAAAATATGAATGAATTTTACAGTGAACTCCTATATACTTATCATCAAGATTCTAGCATTAACATTTTACTCTACTTGATTTATTCTATATTTGTCCATTTATTTATTTATTTATTGTTTTTTGTGAGTTTTGTTTTGTTTTGTTTTTGTCTCCCCCCCGCCCATCTATTTAACCATGCACACATACTTCTATCATTTTTTTTTTGTTGGATGCATTTCAAAGTGAACTTCCTACATGATTTTGAAATCTCCAGTATTTCTGCTTCTATATTTTATCCATTGATTTGGACTTACGATACTGATACTAGTCTAAAGTCAGTTCCCCTGTGTGCTCGCAGACTGTTTTTTATGGGGTACAGGGCAGGCAGGGAGGTCTGCCTGGAGCCTTTTCACTAGCTTCTCATAAAGTCCCAGCACTGATCATGTCTGGACCCAGTCATCCCCAAAGTCCAGATCACCTCCTGTGATTGGATTATGTGGATGGTAAATTTCCATTTTTCAATTAAGCCAAGCCAAGTTGTATTTTTGTCACTTGCAATCAAAGATTCCTAAGTAATTCAGTTTGAATCCAGAGAAATGAGGGGGTGGGGCTGAACTTATCTTAATTCACCTCAATTTTTAATTTGTATTCCCTTTAAATTCTTTAACTTTCATGAGTTGAGAATTGATGGTTGTACCTCACAATTTGAATTTTATTTACCAGTCTAATTTGTCTACACACATTTCCAGATATATAAGTAAGGTTTTAAAGGAAGTTCTTGATGTCTCTCTCAATTTGAGCACTCTCCACCAACCACCCTCATGTCAGCGTCCTAATCACTACTCTTTAACCTTCAACCTTGTCTTCAATTTTAAGTCCTGCACTATCCATGGGATGAGGACCAAGAGTTTTGAAATCCATTTCCCACTATCTCCTTGCATGTATTAAGTGGGAATCTCATCCTACTTGGCTCATTTTGGATATGAAGATATCTGGCACCTAATTTCATGGCGACTTAGCAGAAACAGACTAAAATAGTTCCACTTTAGTGTTCTGTTGCATTGGCATGTATAATACATCAGATAATGAATTCCATATTTTGTCAGCTAATGATGTTTGTTATAAATGACAGGAAACTCAACACATAATGGCTTAAACAATAAAAGGAATTTATTTACTTAGTTAAGTGGAAAGTTGAGCTAGAACAGGTTTTTGGGGTCATAAACCTTGATTCATAAACTTAGTGATAGCATCAATAATTTACTTCCATTGTTGTCTTCTGCCTTTTGTGGTATTTGCCATTGCTCTAGAACATTGTTTCTCCAACTTTTTATCTTTAATGCTCCCCCAAAGAGCCTTTTAAAATATTTTTTCTCGATGCTCCCCCCCAAGTTTTAATACCACAGATATGGTGCCTGTTTATGGATTGTATGCCCATTTTATGCTTTATACATAAAGAAAGTAAGATTTTTTTCTCTCTCTCTAATTTTTGCCCCCATTGAGAATGTAGGCTCTAGAAATTTCACTGTTCAGTTTTACATACACTCCAGTACAATGACAGAGTATCTCTTTTGGTAGCTATTTCAGAAGAGCATGGAACTTCTGTTTTCTTTCTTTTTTTTTTTTTAAGCTTATTTATTTATTTATTTATTTAAAATTAATTTCTTTATTTTCAGCACAACAGTATTCATTATTTTTTCACCACACCCAGTGCTCCATACAATCCGTGCCCTCTATAATACCCACCACCTGGTACCCCAACCTTCCACCACCCCCGCAACTTCAAACCCCTCAGATTGTTTTTCAGAGTCCGTAGTCTCTCATGATTCACCTCCCCATTTCAATTTCCCCCAAACTCCCTTCTCCTCTCTAACTCCCCATGTCCTCCATGCTATTTGTTATGCTCCACAAATAAGTGAAACCATATGATAATTGACTCTCTCTGCTTGACTTATTTCACTCAGCATAATCTCTTCAAGTCCCGTCCATGTTGTTATAAGAGTTGGGAACTTATGTTTTCAAAAAGTTCTTGGCAACTGTACCCTTGAGTGACCAGTAGGGGACAGGAGGTTTGAGGTTGAAAATATCTTGTATAACTTAGACTGAGGATTCAAAGAGTCATGGGCTTTGAGAAGGAGGAGCTCCCAACCAAAAAAAATTTAGAAAAAGCAGGAAATGTTTGTTTGGTTTGCTGATTGAGCTAAGTGTCTAGAAAGTATTATCCTTACTGCCTGTCCTAGAAACAAACTAGCCCAACCTGATCAAATATTATTCTTTCCGGGCAGTTCAGAAATAGATTTCTGTTCAAATATTCAAAACTGCAATACACAAAGGATAGCCAAAGACTTAGTAATTCAGTGACACTGCTGGAGAGCAGCTCCCCAAATTCATGCATTTCTTAAATATTTGAGTTTATCCATATTTGCTACTCCCGACATCTTTATCCTAGGTCTTTAGCAGCCCATGGGGCTGCAGAAAGGGTTTGTATTTCAGATGCCCACAGTGTGGAGGGTAAATTAGGCCTCTACTACCTGGGGAGTAGTAGAGGTAGGTACAGTTTTAAAGCATTCTCGACATTACATATAACAGACATATCTGTTTGCAGCTAACTAATGTTTTAATTTTTACTCCCTTAGCTAAGCTGGCTGTAAGACAACTGCCTTGATGGTGCCATTATGTCATGCAGATAAAATCTCCCTTGTTTTTGAAATATTTGATAAGAAAAAGTTCAACTGGTTTCAAAATCCATTCATAGTATTATAAAAATTTGAACATTACATTTGTATTTTAAAAAGAGGAAGAGCTGTTAGAGTCTTAAATATGATGGCAATTGTTGCAAAATTTAAAATGGCTTTAAGAGTATTTAAACACTTTTTTCATTTATTTGTGTGAACAAAGTTTCTCTTTGATGATGACTATCAAGAGTTTGAAGGGACCATCCTTAAAGGTCTGATCAGGAATTGATAGTAGGCATTTTAAGCAAAATTCTTACAGTAAAAAGTTAAAATCATGAAGAAAAAACATTAAAAATTCTTATTAAATTTTTGAAAAATATATTTGATATTTATATAAATTCAATTCTTAACATCACTGCTAATGTTTTGTGTTTATTGATTTTTTTAATTTCATAGTATGAGAAAAGCAAACATATTCTTTTATTAAGCCCCAAATAGATACCTCCAAATTCTTCACAGTTCATCTCAGAGTATCTTACAGCGTTATTCTCCATATGAAAAAGCTGAGAAGCACTAAGAAGATGTTGCAGTAGTTAAAGCAAGAAATTAGTAGTTTGAACAGTATAGATAGTGGCCATAGGAGTTATAGATAAGTGGATAGATTTGAGATATACTGAGGAAATGGAATTGGAATTAGTAATTGGATGGGAAGGAAGGAGGGAAAGAAAAGAGCAATATGAAGAATGATTCCTAAATTTTTTACTTGTACAACTTGGATAGGAAGGATGCTATTTGCAGAAGCAGAGAAGACTGGAACAAGGTTGTGGGAGAAAAGAATAAAGAAATCAGCTTTAGACACATTGAGCTAGAGGTACCTGAGAGACTTCCAAGTGTAATTACCAAATCGGGAAAAATATGGCACTAGGGAAACAGGTACTGAATGAGGTCACCTAGGGAGGATGTGTCAAGTGAGAAAGAATAGGATAAAAAATAGCCTTAAAGAATGAAATATTTAAGGCATGGGTGGGTGCAGAGGAATTGCTAAAGAAATTTGTAGAAAACTAAAAATTATGATGTTGTGGAAACCAAGATAGAAGAGTGTTTCAGTGTTCAGTGCTTACAGAAGGTTAAACATGTGGGTATGTAAGGTTCCTTACAATACTGACTTGAGTCCAAAATAGGAAAAGGGGGTCTAGGTCAGGAGCTGAAGGCAGGCTTTGCTCATACCACCACATTCTGGTGAACTTAATATCATTGAAGTAGAAGGATGGAATATATTTCCTTTACCAGGTTGTTATCTTGAGTTAGAACTTATAAATATTTAGAAATATAGCATGTGAGTCCAGGCATTTATGCCCTGGACCCATACATATTAGGAGAAGTTCTTTTTTATGTGTGTTAGGTTTTTATTCCTACATGCTAGTCTACAGGTAAGCCGTTCTCAACTTGGATTTGCGATTTCCCAAATTTCCTCCCTTCAGCAACATACCCCTTCACTTTCTATCCATTACTCAGTTTTATTTTTAGCCCTTACCTATCTGACATCATCTTATTTAATAATTTGCCTCCTTGTTTATTTTCTGTACTCTCACCCCTCCCCACTCCTGCTCATTGGATGTTAGTTCCACTTGGGACAGGGATTATAAGCACTGTGCTCACCACTGTCTCAGGACTTAGAACAGCACCTGGAAAGTAGTAGACATTTAATCATTTTATAAAATGTAGATGAATATCTTTATTTCTAAGCAAACACTTTATTTCAGGTATAAGGAATGAGCTAATCAGATATTTTCTATATTATCATTGAGAGAAGATTTAATAAATGGCTAAATTGATAAATAGCATATCAATTGTTTATCATCAAGAGTTCTTAAGTATTTTAGAGTTTTGAAAATGCTTTGTTTTCCTGGTCTATTTAAATCTTTCTCCAATCTTAAAATGATTCATTTTTAAGATATTTCTGGGGACGCCTGAGTGGCTCAGTCAGATAAGCATCTGCCTTTGGCTTGGGTTGTGATTCCAGGGTTCTGGGATCAAGTCCCACAATTGGCTCCTTGCTTAGCCGGAAGTCTGCTTTTCCCTTTGTCTGCTGCTCCCCCTGCTTGTGCTCTTTCTCGATCTCTGACAAATAGATAAGTAAAACCTCAAAAAAAAAAAAAAAGATTAAAAAAAGGATATTTCTGTTTCTAGATTTTTCAAGGATAAACTCGTTCTTTTTTCCAAATACTCATTACAATGCAATGCATTTAAATTGCATTTTGAAATTGAAATGTTACTGTGATGCTAATGATTGCTTTCAGAAATAACTGGTATTTTAAGGAAAATAGATGTAAAATCGGGGTGCCTGGCTTACTCAGTCGGTAGAGCATGAAACTCTTGATCTCAGGGTCCTGAGTTCAAACTCTATGTTGGATGGAGAGCTTACTTAAAATAATAAATAAGTAAAACAGATGTAGAATCAAGTAGAATAGGCAGGTTTTTATTTTTTTGGGCTTCTGAGGCAAACTTAAAACATCATGATATATTTAGCATTGGTTTTTAAAAACCAATCAGATAAGAATATAAAACTTAATCAGATAAGAATATACTTCAGAAATAAAAATAACCTTCATAGAAATAGTGCTCTTCACTACAAAAGTGCATTCATTAAATGTGTTAGTTCACAGACTAATATGTCAAATCAGTGTTCTTAGATGGTCTATCTCAGAAGAAATTCCAGAAAGCAATTTGGCTTCATTTACGGGAATAAATGAGGGTGTTTTATTTCACACAGCCTCAGGGAATCACAAATTAAAACTTTCCACTAAAATGGATGCCATCTACTCTTCATTATTTCAACAAACAAACCACTCCACTCTGCTGAAGTTGCAATCAGGGTAAGGGATATATAGTGCTTGAAACCTGCAAGGCTGAGGGGGCCTACTTTACATTCTTATTCCTAAGCAGCCCATTTCACATCTTCCTCTGAGTTCCCTAGTATCCCACAGAGCTAGTCTCAGTGGTGCAAAGCTCCATTAAGTAAATAGAGGCTCCATATTTAGAAGCCATCTCTGGGAATTTAGAGTGTTCTGAGAAGGAAATTGGTACTATCAAGATTAAGGTATTAATGAAAAGTTCTGTTAAATTTCTGTTGGGATGCTAATTAATCTTCTAAAAATTCTTAATCAATTCAATTATGTAATGCACTTAAATGTTAACACGTAGTACAAGAAAAGAAACAGGGTCTTTCGATTATGTCCAGAGGCATTCAGAAAGTTAAGAGAAGTAAGTCTAAACGAAAATCATCCCCCAGTGGTGTTTTAGCTTGATCTTCAGTTTTCACTTGTTCTGTCATATTTGGTAAGTTTGGGAAATCAATATTTAAAGCTCAGATATTTGAAGAAATACTAGAAATATTAGAAGAATTCAGGAAATGGAATTATGATTATTCTTTAAATGGAATTTTCTACTTGTAGTGCAATAGCATGGACTATTAAATTCATGTCGGTAGCTTTAGCTTGAATTGTTAAATAATCCAATAATTTTTTATTATTTGAAGCCTGACTGACCACACTGTCACTATTGAGTTAAATGAATTACCCTGTAAGTTATGCTATATTCCTATTAATATTACAATATTTCATTTGTGTTGTTATGAATATGAATCATATCAAAGTTAAATATTAAAATGCCAATCCATCTTTAAATCTTAATGTATATGAAACAATATGTGAAAGTATGTAGTACAGTGCCTGGAGAATATATGGTGTTCAGAAATGTTAATATGTATGAAATACTACATAAAGGAACATGATGTGATAACAAACGTTAGCCACAGCCTAGAGTTCTATCAGTGAGTATTACTCCTGGGGAATCTGATCAGGTAGGTCTAAAATGTGACTAAGCCAGCCTTAAGCTTCTATTTCACAGCCTGGTCAGAGTAGAGAATTGTTAAGGTCACATATAGGTAGCAGCATATATTTTAATAATTCATTTTGAAGAGTTAAAAATTATACAACAGTAATCTTGGGCCTATTTTTCTATTATTTAAAAGAAAAAATTGATGTTAGTGATGTTAGTGTCTTGATTTGTAATACATTTCTTTTGGCTGCAGTTGAAGACTGTTTCCAGTAGCATCTACGGAACAATTCACCTTGGTGAGGACACATTGATCTTGGCTGTAATCTTTGGTTTTATAAATTCAATAACTCAATTTTATTGGTTTGCTCAAAGATGATTAGGCTTTAGATTCCTGCTTGGCAAAACCACTAGTAACCATAAGAACTAAAAAGCCAATGCTATAGTATGGTGCTTCTGAGTGAGAGGCTGGAGAAAGGGAACCTAGTTCTAATAATAGAATACATTAAGAAAAGAGGCTTGAAAGAGTTGGTGTATTAAAGAGTATGGTACAGTTGTGATGAACTCACCACAGTTTCCTATGAAATCATTTTACCAACATCCTCTGGTCACTTTTGTAAAGACAGTAACCAGCACTGTAACTGTAGGAAGATGTTTCATTTTGATGGACACTTGAGGTTCTTTGTAAAACCACCAAAATCTATTTTCCTGAAAGTTCAGGGCCAGATTACTAGTCCTAGCTTCTCTTGAGCTATTGACTTAGATTCTACTACTACTTGTAGCTGCTAACCATCCAGTTCTAGGTTTTGCATATTGAACTCTCAGATGATCAAATTGCTTTGGGGTATATTGGGGTCCCTTAAGAAAAATAGATTAATTGTAACTTTATTTGCAGGATATTTTTTGACTATGGGCCTGCCCTGGAAAAATATGAAACCTTTTCCATTTATTTGATGAGATAACTATACTTTAGGATTGCATCACTATGAGTTTTCTAATAGGATTTCCATTCTCATCTGATCATTTACAGATGTCGTGGTGAGATTCTTTGGTATCAGGGAGAAGAAATTAAAGATGAAATTTAAGTGGAGTGAAACATTTTAAAGAGTACAGGTTCAATTAATCATTAAGAATGAATCTTAGGGATGTTTAGGAATATGGTCATACTGTAATGAGTATATCAAATATAATACTGTTTTACTGCATGGCCATTAAGTAGGAATTGGTAATTTGGGGATGATGAAAAATATTATCATTCAGTTTATATTAGGGTTTTAAATCTCTACTTTTTTTTTTTAACTTTCTTAGTAAATACTTGTGTTTCCTTGATAAATGGCACTTGCTTAGGTTAGTATGCATTATCCTGATCAAACTAGATTCACGGCCTAAAGAGAAATTTCATTCTGGAATCAAATGAAACAACGCTTGATCAATCTAAATGAGAGTAAGTTTTACACCTCCTCATATATCCACACAATTCAAAAGTTTATTAATCAATATTAGCTATCTTCGTTAAAAGAGAAATGATAACATATATTTGAATTGACATTTGGTATTTATTAAACTAACAAAAATGGAGTCATCTTTGGTTTCAATTTCATATAATATAGCTTACCATAACTTTCTTGCTCAGAATTGATTTCTGCTTTTTCTAAAGGACTCATTATCAACTTTAGTAAACCTCTAAACAAAGAATACGTTATTTCCTGTGTCTCTAGCTTAATTTACCAAAAAACAAAACAAAACAAAACATATCATCAGAATTCACCTCCATTTGAAGCATATTGAACTGACATACAAAAGATTTCTGAAAGCAGCAAGATTTAGCTGTAGGACTGTAATAAGATGTGAAATCTGGGTTAAAAAATATAGTCTTGAGGGCTTCCTGGGTGGCTCAGTCTGTTAAGAGGCTGCCTTTGGCTCTGGTCATGATTGCAGTGTCCTGGGATCAAGCTCCGTGTCAGGCACCCTATTCAGCGGAGAGCTTGCTTCTCCCTCTCCCTTTGCCTGCCACTCTGCCTACTTGTGTGCTCTCTCAAATAAATGAAATAAATAAATGAAATCTTTACAAAAAATGTAGTCTCGAAATGTGATTAGATTTTGAGAAAGAATGTGGGAGATTTAGGATATGTAGAGAATAAGAAGTTAAATTACTACACTTCTTTCAAGATACTTTTTTACTTTAGGTTTTTAATTGACTAATTGTGTTTATATTAGGAGAAAGTGTTGGGGTTTAATCTATTACTTTTATTTTTGATATTTTATGGCTAAAACGGTATATAACTATCTTTTAGAAGAAAAAGCCCTACCTCAAAGCCGTGCCCCAGCTAGGTTGTCAAAAGTAAACATTAAAAAATAAAATTTAGAGGCTCACTGCCAGTGAGCTGCCATGGCTGTCTGTAGTGTTCTGGTTTTCTCTGTTCTTGGGTAGCACAGTCCTAAATCATTTATTCACTCCTCCATCAAGCAGCAGTGAGTTACTGAGTATAGACAGTAATAGCTGCTCTACTATAGTGCCCTTAAAAGCTAGTTAGCATGATGCTATGAAGAATTTTAGCTTCATATCCTCTTTTTCTCTAGAGCCTCTTCCACTACACATACCAGTTGCCGTTTCTCGCCTGTTGGAGCAGACGCTATGAGAGCCATATTCATACCCTCAGATTCTTTTAGTATTTCCAAGCATGCCAACTTGATTTTTTAAGGACCAGCTATTACATCTTTATTGTGGGGGCTAACTTTGGGTTACCAAAACTCACTTTGTTGATGTGCTTGGATGCTCTGAAAATGCATGAAAAGTAATATTCCTTAGTTGATCACCCTTAACCCAGTCACCGTGGTATAGAGGTATAAATACGAGGCTCTTCACCCCTTAACTGGCATAATTCTAGAGCTTCCCTATGTGTCCACTGAGGTTGTTGGCTTATGCACCGTGTATCAGCTGCTTTTCCTTTTCTGCATTATCTTCTCATGTCCTTGTCAAGGTCACTATTTCAAATAAACAAGGTACGTTAAATCCTTGTCTCAGGATTTGCCTTTAGGGGATACCTACCTAAGAACTTGGTATTCTCTAAACAATAATGATAGAGTCTTGGTTGTAGCCAGGCAGGTCTATAAAATTCAAATAGTAGGTACGATTTTTTTTTTTTACACTTTTTCAGGACTGAGAACTTATATACCCCAACATATGACTGACAGAACCTTACTGGGTATATTCAATTGTAAATTCACATTCTAGTAAATGCTATATTGGATTCACCAAATGATCCACCAAATTGTTCACTTTAATTAATGGAAGTAACTGGAATGATTACATATGTCATTTTTTTAATTGAACAAAATGTATTGAACATCCACTATGTGTCAGGTACTATTCCAGGCTTCAGATTCACAACAGTTAATGAGATTATTGATTAGTCTTAACTCTCCACCTTTTTATGGAAACTTAAAGTTGAGCTGCTTATTTTGTTGTTTACATACTATTCTTAAAAATCTTAATAGTTGTTAATAAATTATTGGTTTCACTCAATGTGTTTAATACTTTTACCTAGTACTTGCATTGCAAAAGTCAAAGTTGTAATACATTTTCTTGATTATGCTTTTCCATATTGATTGCAGCTTACTGATTTTGCATATCTGGTAGTTCTACTTAATCAGTTCTTTTTTTTTTTTTTCCCCTCTTCAGTTTCAGATATTCTTCTCTTTCAAGAATTCTCTTTCAAGAATGACCTCATTACCATAGACTCTGTTTCAAGGTCTTTATTATTCTAGGAATGTCTCACTGCAATTAGCATTCTTCAGTCTTATCACGCTTGGTTCAGCCATATTTATACTTAAGATTTTTTTTAAAGTTTTTGATTAAGTATAAAAATACTTACAACTGAATATATTTTTATTAAGTAAATAAGTGGTCCAAAACACTAATAATTGTTAATAATATGCAGAATAGCATATAGCAGTTTGATTGCTATATGACATGCCACATTTAGCTTTTCACATTTCAGCTTAATTTAAAAAATATTGTTAAAACTTCCTTAGAAATGCATAAAGTTCTTGTAAATGGTTATTGCTTTCCTGTCATGTCAAGGTAAACATTTATAAGTAAAAAGCTGTGTTTTTTTTTTCAAGTGCATGCATTGATTGGAGTGTTCACCTGAAATTTTCACTCAGCTGAACCTTGAGGAAATAGGAAGTTTATACACACAGAGTCTGTTATTTAAAGGTTTGTACTCGTTTGTATGTATAGTCCCAAAAGAAATTGTTAGTCATTCTCTGCCTTTAAAAATTTTTTTTAAATATTTTATTTATTTGAGAGAGAGAGCGAGCAAGTGAGAATGAGCACAAGCAGGGTGAAGGGCAGAGGGAGAAGCAGGCTGCCTGCTGAGCAGGGAGCCCAATGTGGGATTTGATCCTGGGACCCTGGGATCATGACCTGAGCTGAAGGCAGATGCTTAACTGACTGAGCCACCCAGGAACCCCTGCCTTTAATTTTTTTTCTTGACATAAAAATGATTCTTAACACTCTGTAGTTGGCTTTTTACTTGTCCACCTAATACTCACTTCCCTTTCTTCTGGCGTTAGCATCTTGGTTTTCCTTTGAATAGTGACCCCTCTCTGTACTTGGTTTTCAGGTTAGGTTGACTGCTCCACCCCCCACCCCTACTTTTAGTGGTGGGAAAACCATCTAGGTGTGGCCACAAAGAACAGTATCTCTCTTTTTTGGTCACAGTGACTGGTTCAGGAGTAGATATGTGAACTAGGTCAGTCTAATCAGAGCCAATAGACTTTGGCTGGAGTCATTCTCTTTCTGCTAGGGTTGCTAGACTGGTAGTTTTGTATACCCAGAGCTACTACTAACTGTTCCTATGACCATTTGGGGAGACCTTGCTTGAGAACAAAACCTGTAAGGGAATTGCAGAATGGATGGAAAGAGACAGGATCCTAATGACAATGCCTAAACATCTGTGTTCAGAGGTGCCTGGAGTTCCACCCCCTGAACTGTTACTTTCATGAACCATTAAGTTTCAACTGTTCCACCAAATAGTCCCCACCACCCCTTCACAATTTAATTTTTTTCTCACTTGAAACTGTAGGGTTTGTAACACTGTATACACTATATAGCCATTGTTTTCCTTCCCCCAACAAGATTTATCATCAAAATATCAAACACATGGACTTATATTTTAAAAATCCTTTGGCTCTTGGGATATATGCTAGAGAGTTAATTTCTTTCTTCTTTAAAGCAATAAGAAGAGTCTATAATGTTGCAACTATAGTTAGATGCTTAAAGAAGAGAGTAAAGCCATTGAAACTGAGTATGACCTAAATCTGCAATCATAAAGAAGACCTTATAGATACAATGTATCTCTAAGATACAAACAAATGTAAACCAAGTTCTTGATGGAAATAGAGCAATGAGCAATACAGATAAAAATCTCTTGAACTTTCAAAGCTGACATCCTTGTGTTATTTCAGAAGCCTTAGTACCAAGAACTGGAGCCATTTTTGGGGCAGGTAGCACTCAGGAAGACTTAATTCCTCTGCCTAAAACCCACTGTACTTAAATAAAATCGAGAGGCCGTAACATGCTTACCAGTACTGCATGGATCTGGACCATGTTCAGTTTGTCTAAAACCTTTTACAAGAACTTATATTCCCTTACTCATGCTGCTCCAGGCAAATAAGCTTTCTTTGCTTCCTTGAACATTGATCTGTCTCACAAACATTCACATCTTCTCTCAATCTTGTCTCTTCCCCTGACACTTCACACGATCACAGCTTAAATGACACTTTTTCAGAGAGAGACATTCCCTCCCCACCCAGTCTAAAGTGGGTCTCCTTAATATTTGATCTCTTTTTTCATAGTATTTGTAATAAATTTAGTATGTATATATTTATATATATATTTGTTTTTCAGTGTTTATTTACTACTTCTGCCTCTCTGTGAGGTCAGAGACTATATTTTGTTCACCACTGAATTACTCAGTGCCTGGTGTAGTACCCAACACATTGTAGGGACTTAAATATATTTGTTGCGTAATGGGGCTTGACCTCAGCCTCTTTAGATTTATCGTTTACTGTCTTAACCCTTCTTTGAGCCACATGCTTTCCAAGTCAAGGACCCTTGGTAGCCCTCTTCTTTAAGCTGCTTATCCTAGAGGTCATTCTGGTACAGCAGGCATTATCTGTTTATGTGATAGTCTGGGCTGCAGGCACCAAACTGGGAGAGTGACCAGTTTGAGATAAATGGAACCAAAACAGAAACTCCACCCTTCCAACTAGAGTTTTTCAGAACTGGAACTGAAAGGGGCAGGATAATCCCAGAAACCCACTGGTCATTATGGAAGCACTGAATCCCAAACCTGACTGTGGGCTAAAGAGCTTTAGGCCACAACATAGAAGCCAGTGATGAGACTGGGAATATAGGCAAGTGCATCAGCGTTTAAACTTGTTTGTCTGGAGTGTGATGTTGGTGTGAGTTGGAGGTGGTATGGAGGACAGCTGTAATTATTTTTATACTGACTGCCTGACACACAGAATGGCTAGATAACCAGGCAAAGGTGGGAGAATCAAAATAATCCGAGGTACTGGGGAATGCTGGGGGAATTGGAGGCAGTAAAAATGAGATGAGCTGACATATTGCTCTTTCCTATTCCCATCCCGTACTGGTTATTTATTTTAGTTGGGTTATAAACAGATCCTATCCACCCACTCGGATCCCTTTTAGACTTCAAATCTTCTTAGATCCGAGACATTAATTTTTTTTCTCCAATGTTTCATTATGAAAGTTTTCAAATGTACTGCAAACTGAAAAGTATTTTTATTGTGAAACCTAAATATTTACCACCTAGAGTCCTACATTAACATTTTTACTTTCCTTGTTTTATTACCTGTCCATATCGTTAACCCTTTATCCTCCTATTGATATATCTTAACCTTTGATATATTCACTGATGAAAGTAATAGAAGACATTGGTACATTTTTCTTTAAGTGCTTTAACATTCATATCATTAACAAGAGTTCAGTATTTTTTACATTTTTTTTTCCTATTGAGGTAAGTTTTACATACAATAAATGTACAAATCTTTAGTATTCCATTTGCTGGGTTTTGACAAGTGAATACCTCTATAGAATCCAAACCCTATGAAGGTATAAAACATTGCCATCATCTGTGTATATTCCCTTATACCCTTTACCAGCTGATTTCTGCCCCAAAGGTCTCAAAGGCCAGGTCTGTTCTGTTTTTTGGGGTTTTGTTTGTTTGTTTCCCTATCATAGTTTGGAGACATTATGGTCATTAATGAGCCCTTAAATAATTTTTCTTTAGTAGTTATTTGTTCTTCTCATGATTCAAATAAAAATTCTGTTTCTAAAATTAAAAATCAATCAAGCTTTGAAAGAAAGAACTTGGCACAGTGTCTGTTGGAGCCTAGTGTTGTATTATCTAACTCACGTTTTCTCAGGATGCCCCAGATACAGAATATAGATAGGATAAAGTTTTACAAGTTCACTGTAACAGAAAGCAAACAGTATTTCTGTGGTTATCTACTCCCCCCTTCCTCCCCTTAGTCCTTGCCCCAGGCCACTCCAAGGTCATTCTGGTCTCTTCTTAAATTCTTACCAGTGCTTTTAGGAAGTGTCCATACATGTCATATATAATGCTAACATGACCAAAATCATCCCTCTGTGTTAACACTAGCTTATTACCTTCATTTGGGTAAATTGGTACTCCTGAAGTTTCTGATAACCTAAAGATGTATTTCCCAGGATCATCCTTGGTCTATTTTAGAAACAGATTCATCCCTGGGTTGCAAGGGTGGTTCAACATTCGCAAATCAATCAATGTGATAGAAGAAATCAATAAGAGAAGAGAAAAGAACCACATGGTCCCCTCAATTGATGCAGAAAAAGCATTTGACAAAATCCAGCATCCGTTCCTGATTAAAACACTTCAAAGTATAGGAATAGAAGGAACATTCCTCAGCTTCATAAATCTATCTATGAAAAACCCACAGCAAATACCATCGTCAATGGGAAAAACCTCACAGCTTCTGTTTGAGGTCAGGAGCACAAGGATTCCCACTCTCACCACTCTTGTTCAACTTTTGAAGTCCTAGCAACAGCAATCAGACAACAAAGAGAAATAAAAGGTATTCAAATTGGCAATGAAGAAGTCAAGCTCTCTCTCTTCGCAGATGACAAGATACTTTATATGGAAAACCCAAAAGACTCCACCCCAAACTACTAGAACTCATACAGCAATTCAGTAATGTGGCAGAATACAAAATCAATTACAGAAATCAGCGGCTTTCTTATACACTAACAATGAAAATACAGAAAGGGAATTAGAGAATCGGTTCCATTTACTATAGCACCAAGAACCATGGATAAAAGATACCTGGGAATAAACCTAACCAAAGAGGTAAAGGATCTGTACTTGAGGAACTACAGAACACTCAAGAAAGGAATTGAAGACACAAAAAGGTGGAAGACTATTCCATGCTCATGGATCAGAAGAAAAACATTGTTAAAATGTCTATACTGAATAGAGAAATCTATACTTTTAATGCCATTCTGATCAAAATTCCACAGGCATTTTTCACAGGGCTGGAGCAAACAATCCTAAAATTTGTATGGAATCAGAAGAGACCCCAAATTGCTAAGGAAACATTGAAAAAGAAAAACAAAACTGGGGGCATCACATTGCTTGATTTCAAGCTTTGCTACAAAGCTGTGATCACCAAGACAGCATGGGACTGGCATAAAAACAGATACATAGACCAGTGGAACAGAGTAGAGAGCCCAGATATGGACCCTCACTTTATGGCCAAATAATCTTCGACAAAGCAGGGAAAAATATACAGTGGAAAAAAGACAGTCTCTTCAATAAATGGTGCTGGGAAAATTGGACATCTATATGTAGAAGTATGAAAGTGGACCATTCTCTTACACCATACACAAAGATAAACTCGAAATGGATAAAAGACCTCAACATGAGGGAGGAATCCATCAGAACCATAGAGGAGAACATAGGCAGTAACCTCTTTGACATTGGCCACAGCCCCTTCTTTCAAGATATGTCTCCAAAGGCAAAGGAAACAAAATTGAAAATGAATTTTTGGGAATTCATCAAGATCAAAAGCTTCTGCACAGCAAAGGAAACAGTTAACATAACAAAAAGGCAACCCACAGAATGGGAGAAGATATTTGCAAATGACAATACAGACAAAGGGCTGCTATCCAGGATCTATAAAGAACTCCTCAAACTCAACACACACAAACCAGATAATCCTGTCAAAACATGGGCAGAAGACATGAACAGACACTTCTCCAATGAAGACATACAAATAGCTAACAGACACATGAAAAAATGTTTATCATCACTAGCTATCAGGGAGATTCAAATCAAAACCACATTGAGATACCACATTACACCAGTTAGAATGGCCAAAATTAACAAGACAGTAAACAACGTGTGTTGGAAAGGATGTGGAGAAAGGGGAACCCTCTTACACTGTTGGTGGGAATGCAAGTTGGTATAGCTACTTTGGAAAACAGTGTGGAGATTCCTCAAGAAATTAAAAATAGAGCTTCCCTATGACCCTGCATTTTCACTACTGGGTATTTATCCCAAAGATACAGAGGTAGTGAAAAGAAGGGCCTTCTGTACCCCAATGTTCATAGCAGCAAAAGCCATAGTTGCCAAACTGGAAAGAAACAAGATGTCCTTCAATGGATGAGTGGATAAGGAAGATGTGGTCCATATACACTATGGAGTATTATGCCTCCATCAGAAAGGATGAATACCCAACTTTTGTATCGACATGGATGGGACTGGAGGAGATTATGCTGAGTGAAATGTCAAGCAGAGAGATTCAATTATCATATGGTTTCACTTATTTGTGGAGCATAAGAAATAACACGGAGGACATGGGGAGATGGAGAGAAGAAGGGAGTTGGGGGAAATTGGAAGGGGACACAGACCATGAGAGACTATGGACTCTGAAAAACAATCTGAGGGTTTTGGAGGGGCGGGGGTGGGAGGTTGGGTGAGCCTGGTGTTGGGTTTTGTGGAGGGCACGTATTGCATGGAACACTGAGTGTGGTACATAAACAATGAATTCTGGAACACTGAAAAGAAATTTAAAAAAATAAATAAAAATTAAAGGAAAAAAAAAAAAAAGAAATAGGCCTCTGGCAACCCAATCTCAATTGTCTTCGAGATATGTATACTCAGACCTGTCTGAATTTTCTGTAGGTTCATAGCTTGGTGGCTGCTGCTAATAGTACAAACGATATCCTTGAAAACAAAACCTCTGATAAGGGCACACCTTTTTTCTAGTTGTTACTCCTCTAATACCATGGAAAACACTTTATGTTTTATGTTGGCCTTTAGCTTTCATACATTCCTTTTCATGTATTAAAGTGAAGACTTAAGACATTTAAACATTGACACTCCTGAACTACAGAGCATATTGAATTTGGGCTCTTATACACTATCTTATTAGTGCTGATTTAGAAATCAACCAAAACTTTAGCTTCACCTGTCTCCTTGGTTTTATTCAAGTAGCAGTATTTATTTAACAGTTGAATATCCAATTATATTTTATCTTTATTTGAAAAATGAATTAAGAATAGAAAAATGAATGGGCTGGTAAGAAACAAAGGCCCAAGTATGTTAATAATAAATTTAGGACGAAGACTATAATCATTAAATGAGATGAAAGCAATGACATATAAATTTCAATCAAAGATTCGTTAGACTTAAAAGGGGCTTATCTGTATGTTGAGATATATTTTTTAAAAAGGAAAGAACATATGTGGGATGCTTTAGAAATATATCACCAAAGATTGGGTTTAAAAGGTAAAGAAGAATGAGAGGTTTTGTAACATTTTGCAACTCTTTGAGAAGAAAACCTAATTTCTTTAAATAGTTTACCATAATGTAATATCCTTATTACTATTTATCAAAATTAATAATGACAAATATACTATATGATTATTTATCCAGAGCAGATTTATCCCAAAATCCTATAATCTCTCTGGGTTGTTGTCTCTTCATCCTCCCCTCCCTTCCTTTCCTTCTCCCACTCTTTCATGAGAACCAACATCCACACTTTATTGATAGGTGCAAGCAGATCGCTCTCCAAAAAGCATAAATCCAATTCTTGAGGTAGGAAAATCCAAAAAGGATGTAGGTTTATTATTTCCATGTAAAGAAATTATTATGCTTTAAAAAAAATCCTGTGTTACTGTGTTTAAAATGTTCACGTAGAGAAGAAAGTATGTTGTATTAAGAAACTATGTTTCAAAATTCTGAAAGTGTTTCTTCTTAGAGGCTGGTAGAGTGGTTACTCTAACCATAACATAAAAAAACTGAAACTTACATGTGTAGGCGTTGGCCAGGTGGAATGTAAGACATGCATTTTGGATCAAGGAAGAGCAAGGTCAGATACATAATATACAAACAAAAATCCAATTTTTTAAAAAAAGATTTTATTTATTTGTCAGAGAGAGAGAGAGAGAGAGAGTGCGCAGGAGAACACAAGCAGGCAGAACAGCAGGCAGAGGCAGAGAGAGAAGCAGGCTCCCCACTGAGCAAGGAGCCTGATATGGGACTCGATCCCAGGACCCTGGGATCATGACCTGAGCCTAAGACAGCGGCTTAACCAACTGAGCCACCCAGGCGTCCCCCAAAATCCAAATATTTAACATTTGAAATGAAGTTAAGTTTATATGGAGTCAGTTATAAGATGGAGTCAATACAAGAAATGAGGTGGTTCTGGAGGCAGTGACACAGAAAGATATTCTTTATTGTTTTATTTAGGGCAAAACCACAGATGATAAAATCGTGTTTTTTTTGAAACAAATACTCTGTGTGTATGTATCTGTGTGTACGTACCCACACACATTTATATCTGTGCTTACAGAGATAAAGTGTCTGGGGGGGGGTACAAACCAGATTGTTAATTGTGTTATTCTTTGGAAGTGAGCAGATTGAGGTGGTAATACAGAAATTTTTTATTTAATATACTTATGTTTTAACTGAGTTTTTAAAAAATACAGCCAAACTTTTAAATTTTAGTTCATTTTGTAATGAACTATATATATATATATTTTTTTTTTTTAAAGAAAAGGAATGTTTTATATGGAAACACGGTGGGCTGCTCCTAAAATGCATTTGTTAATAAATGTACAGAAAGCATCAGGACATATCTTGTAGCAATTCTTCACTAATCTTTTACAAAATAAGCTATGTTAGATTAGTGATTTTCTAACACTTTTAAAGCCATAGAGCCTGTTGTTTAAATGATGAAAATCAGAGTGAAAATGATGAAATCATAGTCCGTTGGTGGAACCTGGTGGTGAGGGACCTCTGCTGGTGTTCCCCTCCCCTTCTAATCTTTTGACAGAACCTACGGCTTGCCGAACACAGTTTGAAATACACTGTTCTCTTCCTGGGATGCTTTTGATTTAGTCCTTCCTGAAGGTCAGAGGGATATCCTAGCTCTGTGATTCTAAAGCACAGAGAATAAAGAATGCCTACAGGTAACCCCAGAATTCTCTCTTGCCTTGCAGAAAACACATTTAGAAGCAGGAAACATCCATGTCATGTAAGATAATTTCAGATGTACAATAGAAGAGACAGTTTTTATTTCGCATTTCTTGGCTTTGGAGTCTTAACAATCTTAAAATGCAGTCTTTATCATCTATGCCCTTTTTATATGAACTATATGACTAAAACAGTTGTTAAACTAACAAATATAAGCTCTATACACGTCTGGCTTCTCTACCAATCTTAAATGTAATGAAACAAACAGCTTTAAAAAAGTAAAACATTGTTTTGTATTTGTGTAAGAATATCCCTCTTTCAAGTCTAAGCAACAGAACAAAGAAATTTAAAAGGCATAAATACTATTTAATAAAATTTAAACCAATTTTGAAAGACTTACTCTTCTTTTGGGATATGTACATAATTTTATATTTAGTGTATCATGCCTAACATTTGATTTCTGGGATTAGTATTAGAAGCAAGATTTCTTTACTGAAAGAACAAACTAGCATATTGTTATGCTAGTTTGTTAATAAAACTTGAAAGTTATTTTGACATAAACATGCTAGTGTGTTTAAAATAATAGAGAAGGCATATTATCATAATTTATTCACATAGACTCAAGTTTTTGTTCTGTGTTTTAAAAGATTTTATTTTTATTTAAATTTGTGTGTGTTTGTGACTATATAGTGAAGGGGCATAAAACAACTATAATACAGATGGAAAAAATCTCAGTTCCCCACAAGGTGGTACTGTGGTTCTTTTACTCTTTCAAAAATCTAAGCACAGAATTGGTATTTCTCCACTTGTCTTCCTTCCCCCAACATTTTACAGGTGATCTACAATTAGATTCTAATAAAAATGAGAAATAATTTTAAGGGAAACTTAAGTTTGAGGTAAATGGCAAGCAACTAAAAATTCTCTAGTCTTCTTTAGAAGAATTTTTCCCCTTAGCTTTTTGCTTCTTTTTAAAAAGTTCATATACAAACTTTGGTTATAGTTTTTGGTATTTTATTTATACTTTTTATACTATATGTACTATGATAGTGTATGTAGCAGCAGTTTTCATTATTACAAAAAATAGCATTATCACACATCTTTAAAGTGTTTCAATAAATGAACACAAATGTAACTCCTCCTTTTTAAGCAATGCAATATTCTTCTTGTTCTAACCAATCTCAATAAAGAACTTGATCTTAAACTTCAGTTCTATAGGTAAAAATTACAGAACATGGCTTAGAAAAAGACAACAAAACACTTGAGTAAATCTTGTGCTATTTCTTTTTACACTTTATCTTTCAGCTTAATCGAAGATTTGAAAAAAAAGTTCCCATATGAATATAGAACATTATATATAAGTTTGATTTTCTCTTTAGTAAGAAATCAAGGCAAGTCAGTTCAAGACTGGGTTCCAGTTTCAGCTTCCTGCTTCTGCTCGCTGGAAGCTTGTGTCGTTCTTAAACCCTTGCATAAATTTCTGGGCCTGGCAGAGGGACACAATGACAAAGATAACTCAGCGGCCCTTGCCTTTAGGGCAGCGGTGGTCTCAGGGGTCCTGCATAGCAGAAAATTACTGGTTGGAAGTGGGGCTAGGGCAGTATATCTTGAGACCGCATTTACATAGTAAGCAGAGCTCTTCCTTGACTGCCTGATTATTTGGGGTGGCCCGGGGAGCGGGCCAGTAGAGATGATAGGGATTTGCCTTGGGAATCCTGAAGTCTAGGAAGTGGACACAAATCTTTGATGAATTGTTGGCCGCAATAATGAGTATGGAAGGAAAAGGAGAAATGAAAACGAAGTAAAAGGATTCTGGGAGAGATTGGGGAGATAAAATCAAGGGAAAACACAGGATCAAAAATAACAGCAAAAGCCAGGAAAGAGAGAAAGAGATCATAGAAGAGGAAGAGATCATAGAAGAGGAAGAGGGGGCAGGGCACTAGGAGTTCGAGGCGGGCGTCGTCCTCTCATTTCATCCCACAGGGAGCCGCGGAGACCGAGTCTTCGGTCCCGTTTAACCCGTGGGAATCACTGACCTTAAGAGGTTAGATAACTGCTCAGTGTCACCGAGCTAAGTACCGGAGGCAGGATTCTCACCCCATCGGGGTCTGGCTGGATCGTGCCAGCGGCCCCAAGGAAAAGAGCGCACAGGGCAAGCAAAGCGAAGGACCCGCGGGGCTGGAGTCCCTGCTCCAGGAGAGCGCCGCGCAGGCGGCCAGGCAGGGAACAGTCATAACCTCCCCAACCAAGGGCGCTTTTCGGGGGCGCAGCACGGGTTATCTCTAGCCGGAGATAACCCCAGTCGGAGTCTGGGCAGAGAAGTGAGGGCGAGCGGCACTGGGGTCCTGCAAGGGGAGAGGTATCTCATCCCTCTGCGCCCCGTCACATCCAGGTTCTTCCTGCTCCGCACTTGGGTCCCCCAATTAAGCCATGCCGAGGTGCCTCTCCTTTCCCTCTCGTGGCCTGTACCTCTACCCCCACCTGAACCCACCGACGGGCGGGCTGGGGATGGACCCTGTTCCGGGTGGGTGCTGAGTTAACCACGCGCTTCAGGCAGGGCTCTGAGGACAGTGTTTCCCAGCGCCTGTGCGCACACTGGGTGGTGGAGAGTGCCTGTCAATGAGACCCGACGCAGACACAGGGAAGCCGAGGTTATTTCGGAGCCTCATGGTAACTTACCGGAGGATGTACAAATAAGGGAGTGGAGAAGTGTTTACCTCATAGGAAGTAAAAGCAAAACAATCACAAGGAAGAGTGATGCCCAGTTTGGATTGTAGGTCAACGCGGTTTCATATTAGGAGCATCAAAATTTGATGAATATTTCCTGCCAATTCTTAATGATTATTCAATGATTATTAATTGACGAGACACCTTTCACCTGAAAATGGCTTGTCTGCATTGTCTTCGCAGAGAACTGCGAATTAAAGTTTCTTTGTTAGGGAGAACAAAGAAGAATCCAAATTATTTTAAGGAGGCTTTAGCATTTGACTTGGCAAACCGTTTTGCTAAAACATCAACCTTCGCTCTTTGATTCGCCCCCTCTCTGTCATAGCCTCAGTGCAGGCTTGTCTTTGCAAGGCTAATGCTCCCAGTTGGTTTGGGGCCCCTCTCAGAGTTTAGCAGTTTAGAGGTAAAATGAGATTGAGAAGCCTCCTACCGCATACAACCTTTACTGTCACACAGGAGGTAAAAGAGGCCTGGAGAAGTTAAGGGCATCTTGCAAGTTTGTGCCAAAGCATGGGGCCAACACCAGGCCCCCAGCCTTGTGCTCTGCTTCTTTGTTGGAGTGGTGGTCAGCTGTTCCCATTGTGTTCCTTCACTCGGCCCCCTACCCTATGCTCATCCTCCCTCTTGGGAGCCCAGTAAAAATTCCCTTCTTGAAAGTTTGTCAAGAAGCCAATGTCTTCTTCCTTTTCATCTTAAAAATTATTTTCTTTTGCTGTCAGATTCATTCTGACATAGATCAGGGGTGGAAAAGTGTGTGGTATAGAATAGAGTCATTAGTAAATCCATCTCGTTTTTTGTTTCATTTGACAGCAACACATTAAATTAATCCCTGTCCAAAAGAATCACATTAAGGGAGCTGTCAATGCTAATCCCCAGCTCATTGTTGCTACCTAGCTCTGGGTTGACTTTAATAGGTCGCGCTGACATTTGTTTCTTCAGAGACACATCGGTGACTTCATCCAGACCCAAATCTGTTCTCATCAAAAAGTGGAGGCACTGGCAAATTTTTACAGACCCTGAATTCTCTGGGTTTCTAGCTTGGGGTTTGGGTTCTTGTTGGAAACAGTGATTCACATTTATACATTTAACTGAATAAAGATGCTTATAACAATAAAAAGAAAATAAGGTAGAAGCCTTGAGGAAAAACACAAAGCTGATTTACAAAAGAAATTAAAACTAGAATGATGCTTTTGTTCTTATTCTTATTCGTAACATCCTGTATTCGCTAATACTGTTATCTATAGATCTGACTGTATGCAAGCCAGATTTAAGATGAGAAAAAAAAAAGAGAAATAAAGTAGTTGAGAGAAGAATAGATTACATAGACTAATGAAAAGGGGAAAAGAAGCAAGGATAAGACCATCTGAAGGAACATAAAAGATCTATAGAAAAGATGGAGAAAAAAGGGAATTTACTGGCAAGGAAGAATAACATTTAAGCAGAAATTTGAATAGAAAGAATTCAGGCAGTATAGAAAGTAAGAAGAATACAGTATAATAAGATTAAAATGTTCCTTTAACCAACATTTAGAAACTATGATTATAAAATTTTGTCTTTAAATGTAATCTCTCTGCCTCTCGATCCTCTGTTTCCCACACCTTCCCCCAAGCCCTGTGCACGGATGTGGATTATCCAGCTTTGTGCTTATGACATTTATGGATTCCAGATCTGACAATCATATATTAGCCTTTGTCTGGGTAGCTGAGAAGAAGCAGAGGACTGATCCAATCCTAAATCATTTAACCTGTTCTCAGAATATGCCTCTCACCTGGTTATTCTTACTTTTGTAGATATTTGGCAAGGTTTTGAAAATGAAGTAGGAGCCAGAAATTGAGGAGGTGGGCATCAATGATCAATTATCAGACTTATGCTGAGTAAAGTGTACAAATACTGCGGATTTGCTATATCAATATATACTAGAAAATAGCACGTATATTCTCTTTTTACTAATTGAATTGTACTTTATTCATATTGGAAAGTGATACTGTAAATCTTTTTATCAAGTGAAAACTCACCTCTGCTTCGGTTTTTTTCTGCCCTGAAAATTGGTGTTTTCAAGTAAACATGGCACAGTTATGCCTCTTACTTTCAGGATTTTAGTTATTTTAATTTTATTTTACTTTTATTATAATTTTCATCTCCTTTTGCTTCTTTTATCTCCTCAGAATTACCTCTGAACATAACTATTTAAAAAGTGACTTTTATATAATCTCAGTAAAACACAGAACTATCTATTGAAGGCAATTTCATTTATTTAAATGATTGAACAACTGAGGTTCATTCTCAAAAAATGAGCTAGGGTTTTTGTGGTCTACATAATAAGACTACCAAGGATCAGTAAGAAAAGAACTATGCATGCATTCAACAATCTCTAGACAAATGCCAGGAGTATGAGGAATAAGAACTTAGGTTCATATTGCATCAGTGGACTAAGACCTGGTTGACATTTTAGAAATTGGTGGGCTAGAGCAGACATGAATGGAATGCTAAAACTCCTGGTACACCAATGCTTTGTACTCAGCATGATGTCTTGTACATAGTAGGCATTCAGTGAATAATTCTTACATCAATAATGAATGTTTGTGTAACACCTTCATGCAGGAGAGAAGGTAGGAGAATGAATACAGCTAGGTAACAAAAAAGAGAAGGCCAGAGGAGGTGGCAGAATTGCACATTGTTAGTTGTATAAATGGGCATAATTGGTGGTGTTTTACTGGGTTGCAGTGACTGAGGCACTGGCTCTGGAAATTAAAGCAGAGGGTAAAACTGGTAGGCAATGATGCAGTGGACACGTGTACATATGCATGTATACATTGGAAATGTATACATATGCACTGGTCACTTTATAAGAGCTTTGCCTTCAAGGAATATGTATTTTAAAGGAAAAACATATATTTTTGAATTTAGATAATTCACTGTGCATAATGATGTATCAGGAGATGGTTTTCAGTCATTGAACTTCTGTGTGTACCTCGTGGTTGTGTGCAATCAAGAAGAGCTCCTCTTTCTTCTCTGCTGGATGGTGGAAGCAGGGAATTCCCTAATGCCAAACTGTTGGTGGTAGATCCCAAAGCTACTAGTGGAGGCTGGGGTGGGGCTTGGGGGATGTTATCAATTTGGTGGTGACTGCAGTAGCAGTGGGGATATAGGGTGGGAAACTTTTAAGTAACCCCCCAGTAATTCTCTAGAGCCTGACAATATTTCCCAATACCTCCTCCCACCCACCAATCCTCCTGTTATTTTCTTCATTGGCTTAAGGGTTGGTCTGCACGTTTTCCTTTTCCACATCTGTTTCCTATGGTTTTTGTGTGCATTTTTCTTCATTCTGTGGTGGCATAGAGCCCCAATTCACTGCTTTTGCCCTATCACCCATCTGACCTTGAAGCAAATGCAGCATTTTTTATTTTTAAAAAGGATTGTTTTTATTAGTAATAATGGGAAAGCAGGGGGGCAGATAAAGGTGCGAGAGTATCCCCATTTTTCCTTTCTTTTAAACAACTAATTTTTACGGAGTCAAAAAATGTGTATAGAAGGATCTAAATCAGAGGCTAGGTTTCAGATTTCACTTTTGCTTTTGTCAAAGAAGTTGGAGAAGCTGTAAGGGAAGGACAAGGCTTCTGAGAGGATGGTGAAGATTTGAAGCAGGTATGGGCACTGCTGGCCATGTCACAGGTTGGACTGGGTGGGGAAAGTCGAGGATAGGGAAGAAAAAGTCAGTTCTGGGTCTCTGGTCTCCACTCACCTTTCCTCAGTTGCCACTGCTTCAGAATACAGGCTCCCCGGCAGCTTCCCTCTCCCGACCCCCTACTCTCAGTCTAGGACAGCAGGGAGCAGGGTGATAAGTCAGACACACAAGTTTATTTCTACGTGTTGTTATTTGACCTCCCATTACTGACCTCTGGTACGTTTCTACAATATTTTTTTTCTGGGTGAGTAGTCCACCCAGAAATATTGTGGAATATATTCCACAAATCTATTGTGGAATATATTCCACAAATCTATTGTGGAATATATTCCACAAATCTATTGTGGAATATAAAGAAGGCCCAAGGAGGAAAAAGCAATGGATAGGAACTTACACACTTTTAGTTTTGTTCTATTGCTTCTAAGCTTTTGGAAAGGACTGTAACTGACAACTACAACCCATTTTCAAACTTAAATTATATCTGTGCAATTTAGGTAGAAAGCCCCTGGGAAGATATGGTACCTTTTTTCTGTGCCTGCCAGGGTACTAAGCACGTTGAAGGCATTTAACAAATAATGATAATAATTTAAAGCAATGGGAGCATTGGGTGTATAGGGAGATAAGAAACTGGAAGACTGGGGCCCACTAATAATTAATAATGTCTCAGGAGGTGGTCCTACTGTTTTTGGATTTTAAATCCCCTTGTTCAATTTCTTGCTGGAGTGAATTCCACACAAAAAAGAATAATCTTTAATTTGATACTTACTCACTTCAGTGTCCTGTGCTGAGCTGGCTAAGATTGCATATTCTTATGAAAATATACGCATTCATAATCAATCTGATAATGTTCCTCCCCAGGGCTTCTAAATGCAAAAGCAAGAGATCATATATTCCGATATGTGGCTTCAAAGTCATAGGATCATCTGAAAAGTTCGCATTTCTCATTTTTCACTTTTTATTCTTGGAACTGAAAGGAAAACAACACCGTGAAAACTTCTAATTAAATACATAATGAAACAAGGCCCAGCACCAGTGAGTTACAGCTTCACCAGGAATGAATTTTTGTCCTTTTATGTGATAGGTTGAATTTACAGACATTGCAATAAAATGACAGGATAACTAGAGTATGCTTCTGATTAAGGTTTGATTACCAATTATTTTGTTGCTCCCTGAGCTTACATCCTGAAGATTTGGAGTTTGCATTTATTTATTTAGGTTAAAATATTCAGAGACCATAGGAAAGGCTACCCCCAAGGAGAGACCAGAAAGAATGCAAAGTGTGTCTTCTGTGCCCATCCTTTCTTCCAGTGTGTTCTTTTTCCTATGTCTGTTACACCACATAGCACAGGCCTTGGATTTGGTTTAGACTTTCATTCTCTTCTCTGGGTCAAAGCCTATCATTCTTTGCTTTTCTGAACTGACTCCATTTCATTTTAGATTCAGCTTTCATAATATTTTTGAATCCTTTCTGTCTTCCACACCCTCTTTTCCACAGTCTTATTTTGAGATGGCATCATTTCTTGTCTAAATTACTGCAATAGCTTCTTGACTGGTACATTCAGTCTGGTCTTCTTGTATCCCATCCTTCACCTCCTGTTGGAGTTTTTGTTTTGATTTATGTATTTATTTTTTCTTAAAACACAGGTCTGCCTTTCTCTCTCCTCTGGTTAAAAATTTTGACACCCCACTTGCATCAGCTCTCAGATAAAAAATCATACTCCTTAGCAGAGCGTAGAAAGTACATTGTCTTATGATCCCTGCCTATCTTCTGAACATCATCAGTGGCCACTTGACTGTGGATCTTCATACATGCATTTTTAAAAAGGCTGCTCTTCTCCATTCATACCTTAGAACATGACAGTGTGCCTGCTTGGATTGCATTTTTCCCTTTGATTCTGTGAAAGATGCCTGCCCTTCCTTCAAGGTGCACTTTGAAATTACCTTATTGAATTAAAGGTGGCAATTATTTCCTCCTTATTCCTACACTTCCTTTTTAGGAGAATCTGTCCTAAGACTAGGATTAAGTCAGATTTTTCTTTCCAAGAATTAATAAAGAAAGTGAATTAGTTGGCTATGGATGTTGGATGGGTAGGTCAAAGGCTGATGTGGTCATATATACAAGCCAAGAAAGTTGATCTATGGGAAAAGGTAGGAAAATGGGAGCGTATATGAGAGATGTGCTAAGAAAGAGAATAAGTAGAGACCTATCTTGGTTTCTCATTGGTTTCTCAGTTCTTATTAGAGTCCCTCTTGAGACTGTAGTTGCCTTTTAGAAGCTCTTAGCTATTTAAGTGAATATATTCTTTATTTAACTTATCCAATTGAGTTTCTGTTTTTTGTCAAAAAATGATTCTTTATTAAGACTCATCTAATATATGCAATGAAATTATATATATATGTGTGTGTGTGCGTGTGTGTATCTATCTCCATCTTCTCCACCAGACAGTAAACTCCCTGATGGTATGGATACTGTTTTATTTATCTTGAGATCCCAGCTGGGAATTACATTGAGTCTAGCTGTGGTAGATTGACAACAAATGTTTGAATGAATGAATATTTATGTCATTTTTTCAGTGCCTTTTCTAACAAAGAGCTTATGAAATTACAAGTTGGTGTTGCTATCATAGAGGATGATAAAGTATTATGTTTTCTGGTAACATATTTGTATTTTAAGAAGGGATTTCTGGAATCAGCCCTTTGAGGTATAGGAAAAGCCACAAAAGTAGGAATTTATCAGTATTGGATTTCTTGGGGAGGTATTTTGGGAACCTTTAAATGTCTGAAATTATAAAATACCTTTGTTCAGGGCCAGCGGCGTATAGGTCCAAGTGCAGGAGGAACTGGGTGAGGGACAGAAGGACTCCTTTCCTATAGGGACTGATGAAGTGGGAAACAGGGCTGGGAGCTTACGGCCCAGAACTGAATTTACTGCCTTCCAAATTTTTTTTTAAAGTTTTTATTTATTTATTTGACAGAGATCACAAGTATGCAGAGAGGCAGGCAGATAAAGAGGGGGAAGCAGGCTCCCCGCTGAAGAGAGAGCCCAATGCGGGGCTTGATCTCAGGACTCTGAGATCATGACCTGAGCTGAAGGCAGAGGCCCAGCTCACTGAGCCACCCGGGCGCCCGTCCAAATGTTTCTATATGTGTACAGATCATGCAGGAAAAACAGAAAATAGTTTTAGAGGAATGAGTCAAAATACTGAGTTATTTGACAAAATACCATGATGTAGAAAGTTCACTTTGTGAATCAGTGTATTGCTCCTTAAATATTGTTATCTTTAATAATACACTCTCTAACACTTTCTGCCTTGGTAATACTGACCAAAAGACACATAACAGACATTAAATAAACATTTATTTTCTATGGCATAAGTCAAAGAGGATGTTGTCATATAATAGCTGAGACCTCACTATAGGAAAATCAAATGAGACAGATTATTGAAATTAGCCTGAGATGAATGTTTCTCTTTCCCAAATTTAACCCTCCAAGATTTTTAGATCATGTAATTCTTGATTTCTACTTTTAATAGTGAGGTATACATTTTTACCTTCTTTTCTTCTTGATTTACAGTATTACATTAACAAGCCTTCACTTTTTTGGCTACACCAAGACTCCTCCTCCTCCTCCTCCTCCTCCATCTCCATTGATTAAACCAGGGCAGTGACAGTCATTTCTCAAACTGCCATCCTCATTAACTGGCATTTCTCTTGGTACAGATACCTTTGAGAACATCAGCCTGTATCAGGCCAAAGCCTATTTAAGGCAAGGCCTCTTCTAGACAAAATCTTTAAACAGGGAATGCATCCTTCTTAATACTATTCTGGTAAATGCACTAGGCATTAGAGGGTGGCTTTATTTGAGAACTTAATAAATTCTACTTGTGCCTTAAGGTGATGTTCCTTTTAAAATTAAATGTAATTATAATAGGGTAGAGGTGTAATGCAGGCATGTTGTTGGATAAACACATAAATTTATGGATGCTTAACAGATTCTCTGCTTATTCCTCCCTAGTGAAAATGTTTCTCAGCTCTAGTAAAATGTATATGCACTATCCTCCAACATAAATGGAAGTTAAACAGCTGGACAGAATGCCAATGTTTTAAAATATAGCTGGGAATCAAAGGTATAAAGCAAAAAGACCTCTTTAGCTTCAAAGGTAGCCAATTAAGTTGCAAACACTATTGATAATAGTTACTTTATTCAGAGCCTTATTATATAAAACACCATGCTGTCTTGAAACTGAAGAGGTTGCCGTGCAGTCGTTTCCATAATCCATAATTGAAAGAATCATAAATGTAACAATTATTTCCCTCTATGATTGCTTTCACAATTTCTTGTTCTCTGCAGGATCCTTGTGTTTTTTTTTTCTTTCAGCTCATTGCAACAATCAAGCAATTATAGTGTGATTCATATTTAAGATTAAATTTTGCATGTCTACTGAGGTATATAAAAATCTCTATTTTTCATAATTGTGAGCTATGTTTATATGATCAATCAACTTTTTAAGTAAGTAGTATTGATTACAATATATCCTTTATAAGTAATATCTATTTGGTCTATCTTTTTTTTGTCAATCAATGCCTTATAACAAAACAATGCAATTAAAGATGGACATAAATAGTATAATTTTCAAGTTGGAAAAGCTACTCTGTATGATGAAAAAAAGAAAAGAAATAAAAGCAATTCCCATATGTTGTATTTTAACCTAATCTTTAGAAAGTCCTGTCATCCTCCAGAAGGTATTTCTGGCTTTTGGTATTTTAAAATGTTAGTAATGAACTAAATGAAGATGTTATTACTTCTTAGCTTCGATATTGTCATTCTGTAGATATCATGCAGTGACAGCCGATGCTTACGAATCTGGTTTTTTCTTCCCTATATTTAAGGAAGTTCAGTTAATATTTTTTTAGGAGTGATTGCTCACCAAGCTTGGATTGGAGACTGGCCAGCTTCTTTGAGAACTCTGATTTAATGGTTGAGTTTAAGAAGAGAGGTAAAGCTCTCTTTCTTCTTGCCCCCTCCCCATTCCACCTCATATCTAGTGGGAGAAGAGGCAGTAAAACTAAGTAGGGAAGAGGAGAGGAAAAATTAAAGGGGAAACAAGGGCATAGTTCCAGAGAGGTTCTCATCATTTTGAATAAGTGAAATGAAAGTAGCTCTCCACATGTAAGTTCAAACTCTTTCTATTCAAAAAGAAACAAAAGCCATCAAAGTATGTCATCTTAACCAAAGCAAATAACACTTCCTAATATTTTAGAATTTGTTTATAAAACATTCAAATATTTCTTTTCATTTATAACCTATATATTTTAATGAAAGCCTTCATGTTTTACTTAACTTCAGAAGCCATCTAATTCATTCTCCTAATTCTACAGAACTGCTCAGCATTCTGTATTATGATTAGTGTGGTTATATACTTTATTTTCCAAATCTGGACACTGAAGATAAAAGAGGTTGCTGTTAACAGTTACCCCAAGACAACAGGTATAAACTGGGTAACTAGGATTTATGAGCACATTTATTATAAAAAAGTAAGAGCTAAGATTGCCAAGCTAAGGTTGAATCATTAAAATTAATTTAATTTTTTATCGTTCTGCCATTATGACCAAGGAAAAAAGTTAAATTGGCTATTCTAATCATAGCCAACATTTCTATCACTTATTATGTACCAAGCAATATTATCAGTATTTTACTTGCAAAAACATGATTAAGCCTCATGATGACTCTGTGAGGTAGCTACTCTTGTCCATATTTCATAGATGAGGCAACTGAGGTCTAGAGGGGTTAAATTATTTGTCCAAAGCCACAAAGCTAGTACTAGAAGAGGTGGGATGCAAAGCCAGGTATTTTGGCTCCAAAGTTTATTTCTTAACCATCTCCTTATTTTGCCTCTTTATGCATCCAGCCCTGATGGTTGTGGAGGCAGGTCTTGAATAGCAGTAGTTTTGAGGGGCTAAACAGATCTCAGAGGTTTGCAGTCCTAGGGGCCATAAAAAATTGGAAATCCAGGGAAGGAGGTTGTGAAGTGGATGCTTAGAGACCAATAAAAATACCTGATATTGCAAATCAGAAATTATATTATATAATTATATAATTGCAAATTATATTGCAAATTATATTGCAAATCAGTTGTGGATGACTCTTGGTGTTCTTCCTAAGGTGTGGATCTTACACATGCTTCAAGGAAGCAGGAATGATAACCACATGGTGGGCCCAGGGCAAGCAGAGGCAAAAGGAACATCTGATTTAAATGAGGAATAAAGGCAGGGAATGGAGACTCCTGACTATTCTTTGGTCTACACATGAGCTATATGTACAAATCTGGGTTCAGTTTTTGTTGATAGATGGGAATGACTTGCTCTTCCTTCCAGGAAATAAAAGAATGAAAGAAAGCTGGTGAAAACAGGGACCAAGGGTGGTTTTCAGTCAATGCACTGAGGTTCCTTGGCACAGCTTCCAATCCCTGCTACCACTAAATTGCTGGAAACCACACGGAGATTCCACAATGCTGACTTTGTGTGAGAAATCACAGAGAAACCACTGGATCCATTATTCCTTGATTTCCCACTTTCTTTATTTTTATTTTTTTAAAATATTTTATTTATTTACTTGAGAGAGAGAGAGAATGAGAGAGAGAGAGAGAGCATGAGAGGAGAAAAGTCAGCGGGAGAAGCAGAGTCCCTGCAGAGCAGGGAGCCCCATGTGGGACTGGATCCTGGGACTCCAGGATCATGATCTGAGCCAAAGGCAGTTGCTTAATCAATTGAGCCACCCAGGTGCCCCTCCCACTTTCTTTATAGTAGGGAATTATGAGATTCAAGGATTGGGAGCAATATATGCCAGTTCTAGTGTGGGTTGTGTTGATCCTTTTTTTTTTAATTTAAAAAAATTTGTTAAAGATTTTATTTATTAGAGAGAGAGAGGGAAAGCATGAAACAGGTCTTGGGGCTCTGTGTGGAACTTGATCTCACAATCCCGGGATCATGACCTGAACTGAAATCAAGAGTCAGACACTTAACAGACTGAGCCACCCAGGCACTCCATGTTGTACTGATGTTTTATTTTTTATTTTATTTTATTTTTTAAGAATTTGCACTTTTTAAAGAAAGATTTTATTTATTTATTTGACAGAGCGAGAGATCACAAGTAGGCAGAGAGGCAGGCAGACAGAGAGAGGGGGAAGCAGCCCCCTGCTGAGCAGAGAGCCCAATGCGATGTGGGGCTTGATCCCAGGACCCTGAGATCATGACCTGAGCTGAAGGCAGAGGCTTAACCCACTGAGCCACCCAGGGGCCCCTGTACTGATGTTTTAGACAGTTACTTTCATCTTTATTAACCAAGATGTCTCTGATTCTAATCATTTATTGTATTGATTTTGGTGCAAATATACATTTATTACATATACTTTTACAGCCTTTGACATATTATTTCTAAGTTTTCCTTTAAGAATATGAGAATACATTCATTCACCTCTTTTTTTTTAAAAAAATATTTTATTTATTTATTTGACAGAGAGAGATCACAAGTAGATGGAGAGGCAGGCAGAGAGAGAGAGAGAGAGAGGGAGGGAGGGACTCTATCCCAGGACCCTGAGATCATGACCTGAGCTGAAGGCAGCGGCTTAACCCACTGAGCCACCCAGGCACCCCTCATTCACCTCTTTTATTGACTATTTACTCACCTAGTCTCAGTTGTTTTATTCATTAAACTGCTAAACTTAATTTTGATTGTATTGGTTAATATTACTGAGTATCCTTTTTTTGTATGATGATACCATGAGGAGAAAATAATTCCTGTCTTCAGAACGTAAGAACCCAAAACAAAGCAAAACAAATAATAAGCAATGAAACCAAAAGCAACATAAATAAAGGCAGATTATTATGGAATCACTTATATTAAGTCTCAGTGGTTGTAGTTTAAAAGGGCATTCACCATATATTTTCTCCTATCCTAATCTGTTTGAATATTATTGAGTATTTTTGCAAAATGGTCAAATATAATGATAAAAATCAGAAAGAAAAATCATAATATCTTAAAAAAATAATTAAAATCCTGAATTTTAGGTTATATTTATAAAATGCCTGTATATATTTTTCATGTGCACTATTTTAAAAAGTCCTCTAGTTTTAAATTAGAAGAGAAGTCAGAGGTTATCTAATTCAATCTCCTTCATAGTGGGAGCCACTGAGGAACAGAATTTTTCAGGTCTTGCTTAAGTTCACTTGGGAGCACAAACAGAAACAGGGTCCCTTCGTCTGCAGCCCTTTCAGTAGTTTTCCAGTATTTTGTATTTTAACTGTTCACTTAAAATACAAAAAAATAGTATCATGTGAATAGAATACAGAATGTACTCTATAAAATTAATGTTGAAAGATAAAGACAGAAATCCTAATTCAGGAAAATGTAATTTTTTTTCTCTAACAGAGAAACACATTCCTCTGATGCACACAAAGCACCAGCTAAAATCAGCAAACTGCATAAACAATTCTAAATTCTAATCTTGCTTTTGCCACTGTCTTTGTGCAATATTTGGTAGGTCAGTTCACCTCAATGACAGTTACCCCGTGTATACAATAGGAAAAATAATGTTTTTATTTTCTGAGATAGAGAAAAGGCCGCCTTCTTCTTCTTCTTCTTCTTCTTCTTCTTCTTCTTCTTCTTCTTCTTCTTCTTCTTCTTTTTTAATGCATCAACAATTGGAAGGAAGCTTGAAAATTCCTTGTTCTTGACATACTATCACGTCTTGATAAGAAACAAATTATTTCAAGTACTAACAATATATAGCTAAGCAAGGCAGAACATCTTTAAGCATCATATTCTTTGTTTTTGCCTTTGATTTCAATTCTACTCTTTAAGATACATTTAAATAGATTTTCTGTATATATGTTTTTATGTCTTAACCAAAACCTTTTTAGAAGTACATTGTATTGTAAAACTACAATAATTTTCCTGAACTTAGTAAACCAAGCTAAATCATTCAAGCAAATTTCTTCCTGAATTTTTCCCTTAGCTCAATGGACTATTGCCATTGGTCGCATTAACTGGGTAATTACTGAATCTCCATTACTCTCTGACACTATAGCTGAACCACAAATAAGAGAGCACAAATACTGAGGGTAAATTTTGAACAAATAGCACAGCTATTTAAATCTTTTTGTGTACATATATTTTTTGGAGATTGAGACAGCCTTTCATTTTAGGTTAGAGAAATAAAAATGAAGGAAGGACCCAAATAATCTGTTTTGGAGTATTATCTTCCTTAAATTAAATGCTTAAAGTATAATATTAGAATCGGCATAATCCCAATCCATATTTCAACTTCAGCGCATGCAAGATTTAATTATAGACATTATTAAAAACACTTGATGCCTTTTTATGGGAACTAACATTTAAATCTATTTGACAAAGTTCTGTTTGCTGTATCTCGTTTGCATTGTCTATTGTACAGAACGGATAAAATGCTAGTCATTTGTGCTCCATTTTAATCCTGAAGACATAGGTTTGAGTCAAAGAACTGTCTTTTAAATAGAATTATTCCTTGGATTTAATGTGTTGGTGCTTCTTTTATGGTTCTGATTGTATTTTTATTTTAACCATTAGAGGGCACGTTAGTCTAAGAAATATTAAACAAAAAGCATAGCAAAAAGAAGGAAATAGACCTAGAAGTAGTAGGCAGAGAAAATTTATGTATTTAACTGTGCTTGTGTTCATTCATTGTCATTTGCAACATAATTTACCACATGTTTTTTAATCTGAAAAGAATTCAGGTATATATAGTTTCAAGCAAGAAATAACTCTTCACTTTTTATTGCTAGCTACTATTCCTAGGAGGATGAGGTTGGCCTAGTTGAATTTGGCAAGGTTCACTATTATGTGACCAAGGAGGATATTTGAAGAACATCCTGAGTTCAAAGTTATGTCCAATTAGGTTATTATGAAGTAAGTGAATGCCAGTCCGTGGTTTTGTAGTTAAAAGAAAACAACTACAACAACAACAAAACACCTAAGTGTGAACAAATGTAGCTCAGAGCTATGCTTCACTGCAAGTATTTATAACCTTTAAAATTTGGTACAAATTACAGAGAGAACAATGGATGGCCCCAGAGTGAACAAAAGGCTCTACTTGAGTAGAAAGGCTTGGCTGAGTTCATAAACTGCAAGAGGGCAGGCAGCACAAGAGGCTTATGAATGAATGACTGCGGAGTCTCAGAATGAGTTCATTTGTTTTCAATCTATAGCAAACTGTTATTATTTCTAATGTTCAGTCTTTGCCTTAACTGCTGCAGCTTTTAATCTGTAAAGCTGAAATAGATACCAGCTAATATTTAAGAATAAAGCTTTTATGACATTAAGTTAAAGGAATACTTTAAATGATTAATTTATTAATTTATTTAATAAAGCTAATTGAGCACCTGCTGAATTTCAAGTTCTGGGCTAGGTGCTGGGGAATAAAGAGATTAATACATCGTCCCTGGCTTGAAAATATGCTTTTTTAAAAAAGTGCCCTATGATTTATAGAGAAATATATCAACAAATACCAGTAGTATATAATAACTTAATATATGAGTGGAGAATAGAAAAGAGATTTATCCAACCTATTAAAAAAATTTTTACATTTTATTTTTAAGAGAACTGAAGGTATAGGCAAAATCATTAGTATATACTATCTTCAGTTTAAGGCTGCAGAACTGCTCTGGTAATACTTTTTTTCTGAGAGTTAATTATACAATAAATCATAGTAATTAGTTGCATAAAACAAGGTAATAATGTAATTAAAACCAAAATATTTACTTGCTATAGAAGATACTTTTATGCATCTTAATTCTGCTCCTTGCAAGCTAATAATACTCTATAGGAATTTCTGTGTGGCTTTTACATCTGGTGGTTGTGGAATTAGCATGTACAAAGAGAGCTCAGAATTATGCTTTAATTATGATTTGAATGATGATTTGAGTCTGAGCATGAGTTGTCAACAGAATTGTGAGCTGGGGGAAAAAGAGATAAGGACTGTTAGTGGGATTAAAAAGTATATTTGCAGTCACTTACTTTAAAGTGCCTTTTGTTTTAAAAGAAGTAATTAATGTTAGGAATTAATTGGTTCAGATTCTTGATTTTAAAGTTATCACTTGGTTGCTAAGATGAAGCCTTTTCAGAATTACTACACGATATGCAATGACAGGAACATTTCAGTTGAAAGGTAGAAAACATAATTGAAAAGCTAGCTTTTGAGTGCCTGCTTATCACCCTAATTGATAGCAGATGAGCCCAAGGAACCAAATGATGTAGTTCAATAAAAAATTTATTTAGCTGGATTTCACTTTATGATACATGGCTTCCTCTAAGAGCGAAATATTTTTACTGATTTTTTATATAATAGTAGGCATTAAGTGGAGCCTGCTCATTATGCATTAACTGTTATAAAGCAATTAGTAAAACTTATAATGAAAAAATGGATCTAGATACAGAATCTAAGGACCTTAAGGTTTGGCTAACCAAATTAAGGTATTAATAAAATTCAGTCATAAAGAATATTTCAGGTGTGTATTTATTGACATAGAAATCACATTATAAAGCAGGTTATATAGTATGAAGCTCACTACTGTTAGAAAAAAAAACATACATAAGAGTGGGGAAACCAGAAAACATGTATACCAATGTTAACAGTGGTTATCTCAGGCAGTGGAATTGTGAGAGATTATCTAATTTTCATTAAGCATATCTATATTTTCCTAATTTTTCTTATAGCAAACATTAAATTATGTGATAAATTATGATATCTTAATATCATATCTTAATATTCTAGTCTGCCTACTGTTTAGCAGGAAAATCTTTATATGACTTTAGAATATAACTATGTACTCTTGCTGATATTTAGTTGGTCCTAACATATGTTTACAATTCCTATTTGTTCATTTGTTTTCTGTTTTTGTATTTACATATTTTACTAAAACAAGTATTAAAAATTTAGCAAACTGTATCCTCAATAATACTTAATTGGTCTCATGTGAATTGAGAAGATAGAGTGAATTCATAACTAGAAAAAAAGGACAAACAATGGACCCAAATTTACGCTTTGCAATATATGAGAAGGGAATATTTAAGAGAAATGAAGGAATTATGTTTAAGATGTGACCTGGGTATATAAAAAGAGTGAAATGAAAGATAGTAGATCCAAATTATACTACATTTTGAATCTGCACATGGGAAGAGGATAATAGAACTATTGCCAGTGATTGATCAAACCAGTCAGGAAAGAAATTGTGACTTTCATTTAAAAAAAGATGATGCATTGACTAACAACCCTGGCCTCCTTTCTATAGGATTGTATCCCTTTGAAGAGAAAACATGCTCCAATTGATCTGCTCAAGGAGAGTTAATTTTCTTCTATTTAAAAGAGTAGCTTTTGGCAGGTATGTATTCTCAGGATACAGTAATTCAGACAACACATCAATGTAAACAGTTGAACCACACCTACAGAGATCAAACGAGACGGGTGGATTTAAGTAGAAGGTAAGCAGGAATTTCTATTTTAAGAAGAAGAGAAATGACCTCTAAACGATTTACTTGGGAGGAAAAAAAAAAAAAAACCCACACAGATATACACACACTCACACACAGAGATATACATACTATAGTGCTTTGTGGTATCTCTGTGACTCTAGGTCAGGCAGGATCATGCTATAAAAGAAAAAGATGGCTTTCCTAGCTGAGATTAATAGCTAACCATGAGGTAAGCATTTATTAAGTTGTTGCAAGTAAATGCTATAAAATCAAAGTTTAAGGGAATAAGTTGTTTCTGGGGACACGATATTAGGCTTTTTTCTCCCCTTTGTGAGTAAACGACATACTCTAGTGGGTGTTTTATTTATTTTTTTTGCTCCATAGGTTGCCTTCATTCTGATATGTGGAAAACAGCTTTTAACTACTAGTGAATAATCAATTTCCATTACAATTTTATTAGCAGCAAGTAATTAATCAGTCTCACAATTTTATTTAAAATGTTGGTTCAAATATCGGGGTGTTCATTTTATTTTCAGCCCAAATGATAATTTGTAAACCAACCGTGTTTCAAATTGGTCCTTTATCTGATGAACAGATTTTTGTGAGAGAGAAAGCTTAGAAAAATTTCTAATTAGTGCTAAGACCTGATTTTCTGTGGCTCACTGCTTCACGTATTCTACTTCTTCAAATTATGCTGTAGGAAATGTCTTTAGAGGTTGGTGTTTTCTATTGATCTCTACAATTGTCCTCAGTAATTTAGAAGTTAACTGTGCAGTGATTTTTCAAGAATGTGCCAGAGCTTTGAGTCAGCACACACTCCTTTCTACCGAGCCAGGGGACAAAGATCCTTGTAGCCCCTCATCGGCTCCAAGCATAAGAGTGGGACGCATGGACCCCAGCTGTCAGTTCATTTCCTCTGTGTAACTCTCCTGTTCTTTCAGCTCGCAGTTCACTCCTTAAATGCCTCTTCTCTTATAAGCTGAGAAGGGATTTGTGCAGCATGAGCTTACCTGAGAAACTAAAGATCATTAATTAGAAAGGTGCTTCTGGGCAACAGGAAATTTTTCATTGGAAGGGTTTAGAATCTAAGAAAGTAATTAATTTCTCTGTGGAAGAAGAACGTTTTTGTCTTCTGATGTCCTTCCCAATTGCAACTGAATGGTTTAAGGCACAATGGAGGGAATATGACTTCTCTCTCATTAACCCTCACAGTTGGGCCTCCTCTTTTCTGTCTCTTTCCTTTCCTCTTCCATTTTGGCATTACTGGTGCCTTGTAGGGATTTTGGGTGACATTTTATTTTATTTTTGTGAGGAAAAGTTAGGGAATATGTTGGAAGTAATACAATGCAGTAAGTATTTTTCTTAATGTGCATATAGTGTCAGAAGTTTTTAGTTTAAAAGGTTTGTTATTAAAAATGACGAGTTAAAAAATAGTTGCAATAAATATGATAAAGTTTTGCCATCATAATGTATACATGAAAGAGAGAGGGACAGCTTATAGTCTTACAAAAGATACTGAAACTCCAATCGAAATGAAAAGAAACAACATGGGCAGACATTTTGAAGGAGAAATAGAAGAACCTAAAATTTATTATTGGTAGTAATCAATGAAATTAATATTGAAAAAAATATTTTTAAAGACTTTTATTTATTTATTTGACAGAGAGAGAGATCGCAAGTAGGCAGAGAGGCAGGCAGAGAGAGAAGAGGAAGCAGGCTCCCTGCCGAGTAGAGAACCCAATGCAGGGCTCGATTCCAGGACTCTAAGATCCTGACCTGAGCTGAAGGCAGAGGCTTAACCCACTGAGCCACCCAGGTGCCCGAAAAATATTAAAGATACACGAGAAAAGTTTATGTATGTATGTATCTACCTTCCATCTATCATCATCATTGTCTTCTAGTATCAGTATGAACTCATGGATTCCTATTTTAGTCATTGGATTATAATTCTTTTTGTTTTATTTTCATGCTCAAATTGCCCCAGAATACATCTTTAATCTGGCTTTGTGTTTTTTTGATATGCTTCTGTCATTTTTTTGAGTGCTTTTTAACTTTCTTC
Organism: Mustela putorius furo; assembly: GCF_011764305.1. Lineage (NCBI taxonomy): Eukaryota > Metazoa > Chordata > Mammalia > Carnivora > Mustelidae > Mustela > Mustela putorius. Next base: position 479,541 of record NW_025421467.1, read on the forward strand.
TATAAAAGGATATTTAAGGCTGATCTTAAACTTTTCCTGGCACAGACCTGGAATCAGCATTTCTGCAAGGAACTCTTGTCCTATTAGTAGGGAATGGCATTTAGAAACCAAGATGAGATGTTAAATATGTTCATTGCTCTGAGACCCATTTAATGCGTATAACTTGTACGTGTGTTTTTGTGTCTTGGAAATCATGGGTGCATACTGATATAACTCTAATTTCAATCCAAATTCACAAAGTTTTTTTGTTTGTTTGTTTGTTTGTTTTTAAGATTTTATCTGTTTATTTGACAGAGAGAGAGCGAGAGCACAAGCAGGGGGAGAGACATAGGGAGAAGCAGGCTCCCCGCTGAGCAGGACAAAATTCTTCATTTGCCTTTCTGTCTTCCATATTTGGATGTCTCTTCTGCAAGAGAAATCTGGCTCTAGCCACATCAACATATTTAATCATTTGTTTAATCCTTCAATGCACATCATCTTAAGAATTCATATCCTTTTACTACACAAAAACAGACCCACTGAGATAAGATCCAGATTTGTTTGCAAATCTTTTATTCTCTAGCCAGTGTTCAAAAGTAATTTTGGTTAGTTCTCGATTTCTCACAGGGCATGCTTATATTATTTATTTAAAATACAGTTTGGATCCCCTATTTCTGCATTAATTTTATAGTTTTCCTCATATTTGTTGATTTAATTTTATTTTTTGAATATATGAAACACTAACATCCTTTCAAAAGAATCCAAAAAGATATACCTAGGTATCTTCAGTCCCTCATCTAGCCCTTTCATTCCATTCCCTCCACCTCTGTATAAGTATGGCTTTTCCAAAACAAGCATGTTCCTGTGTATTTCCTACTTTTTCTTCTTTCTTAGCCAAAGGTAGTGTATTATATATGCATTTTGCTTTGGTATGAAAATCACTGCATATCAGTTCAGAGATATTCTTTTCAATTTTTTTTTTTTACTGTTACATGATACTTCATTGTGTGTTTATACCACAGTTAATTCATTCAATCTCTTGTTTGGGCTTTTAGATTTTTTAATTGCAAATGATGTAGAAACAGATAATCTCATATTGTTAGAACTGTAACTTCTTGGTAAAAATTTTAGAAATGAGATCATTGGATGGAAAGATGTACGTGTTTGCAGTTTTGTTATATATTGTTACATTTCCTTCCATAAGGGTTGTATCATTTTGCATCCCAGTGGTTTTGCATGAAAGTGCTTTTCTCCATAACTTCATGAACACAGTATATTGCCAAGCTTTCCTATTTTGCCAGTTTGATGGGTAAAAAAATGGTACTTCAGTGTTATTTTAATTTATCTATTATGAGTGAAGTTGAACATCTTTTCATGTTTAGAGTTATTAAAAATTTTTTTTTCGTGAATTGACTGCTCATGTCATGTCTACTTTTCTAGAGGATTTTTAGTCATTTTTTCCCTCATTTCTTTTTATGTCAGAGATATTAGCCTTTTATCTGTGATATTTGTTTCAGATTTTTCTCCCATTCTGTCATTTGTCTTTTGTGTTTGTCTTATGATATCTTAAGTCAAGAAAGTGGGTTTTTTTATTCTTACGTAGTAAAATTTTTCAAATTTTCTTTTACTGTATCTAGATTTTGAGTATTTATTAATGTCTTTTCCTATAGCCAGATTGTAAAGGAATCTACCTGTGTTTTCGTCCAGTGCTTGTGTTGTTTCATTTCTTTTAATGTATGTGTTAGGAATGATTTAATTTTGTCTTTTTCCAACGGCTATTAGTTGTCCCAATACTGTTTATTAAAACATTTATCATCATCTCAGTAATTTGAGTACTGCCTTTATCATATACTAAATTTCCATATATAGGTGGTCTTGTTTGTAAACTTTTTATTCTAGTCATTCTATTCATGCACTAGTAGTATACTATTCTTTGGTATGTTTTAATCTGTTAGGAATAGTACCCTCTCCTAGCTTTTCTTTTTCTATGTTTTCCGAGTATACTTTCATGTGTCTTTTTTTTTTTTTTTAAAGTTTTTATTTAAGGGCATCTGGGTGGCTCAATCAGTTAAGCATCCAACTCTTCATTTTGCCCCAGGTCATGATCTCAGAGTCTTGAGATCAAGCCCTTCATGGGGCTCCATGCTCAGCGGGAAGTCTGTTGGAGATTCTCTCTTTCCCTCTTCCTCCTCCCTTCACCTTACTTGTGCTCTTGCTAATAAATAAATAAATAAATTTGAAAAAAAATTATTTAAATTCCAGTTAGTTCATATACAGTGGAGTATTAGTTTCAGGTGTACAATAGAGTGACTCAAAACTTCCATTCATCACCTGGTGCTTATCACGATAAGCGCACACTTAATCCTCATCTCTATTTAACCTATTCCCCAACCCACCTCTTTTTTGGTAATCATCAGTTTGTTCTCTACAGGTAAGAGTCTGTTTCTTAGGAGAGGTTTGCCTCTCTATTTCTCTTTTTTCCCCTTTTGCTCATTTGTTTCTTAGATTCCATATAAGTGAAATTATATATTTGTCTAAGACTGACTTATTTCACTTAGTATAATACTCTCTAGCTCCATCTATGTCATTACAAATGGAAAGATTCCATTCCTTTTATGGCTGAGTAATATTCCATTGTCTATATAAACCACATCTTATTTATCATCTTCTTTTATTCATCAGCCAGTGGACACTGGATCTGTTTCCATAATTTAGCTATTGTAGGTATTGCTACTATAAACATTGGGGTTCTTATATCCCTTTGAATTAGTATTTTGTATTCTTTGGGTAAATACATAATAGTGCGATTGCTGGATCATAGGGTAATTCTATTTTTAAATTTTTGAGGAACCACCATACTGTTTTCTAGAGTGGCTGTGTCAGTTTGCATTCCCACCAACAGTGCAAGAGGGTTCTTTTTTCTCCACATCTTTGCTAACACCTATTGTTTCTTGTGATTTTAAACATTCTGACAGGTGTGAGGTGATATCTTAGTATAGTTTGATTTGCAGTTCCCTGCTGATCAGTGATGTTGCGTATTTTTTCATGTGTCTGTTAGCCATCTGGATGTCTTCTTTGAAGAAATAGCTATTCATGCCTTCTGCCCATTTTTTAATTGGATTATTAATTTTTGGAGTGGTTAATTTTAAAAGTTCTTTATATATTTTGAGTACTAACCTTTTATCAGATATATCATTTGCAAGTATCTTCTCCCATTCTATAAGTTGCCTTTTTCCCCCCCATATAAACTCTAGGATTATCTTATTTAGCTCTAGAAAGGAACTTGTAGGTATTTTTATTGGGTTGGTATTAAATTTGTAAATTAACTTTAGGGGAGAACTGTCATTGTGATGATGTTGAAATGTTCTAACTGAGAACAAAGAGTATCTTTACATTTAGGACTGTTTTGTAGTTTATTCATATAGTTTTATAGTTTTACTCACATATTTATTTTGAACATTTTTTTGTTAAGTTTTTTTTCCTAAGTATTTTATCTTTTTTGTTGCTGTTGTAAATGGGGTTTTCTCTTCCAGCATATCTTCTATTTATTATTTGTTCATTTGAAGGTTGCTGGTTTTTATTTATATATTTATTTTTTGTTGTTTATTAAAATTTTTTAATTAATTGTTTTTATTGACATATAATATATTATTTGCCCCAGAGGTACAGCTGCATTGTCAGGCTTACACACTTCACAGCACTCATCATATCACATACCCTCCCCAATGTCCATAACCCAACCACCCTTTCCACACTGCTCCCCCCACCAGCAACCCTCAGTTTGTTTTGTAATATTAAGAGTCTCTTATGGTTTGTCTCTCTCCTGATCCCATCTTGTTTCATTTTTCCCTCCCTAGCCCCCAAACCCCCAACTCTGCCTCTCAAATTCCTCATATCAGAGAGATCATATATTAATTGTCTTTCTCTGATTGACTTATTTTGTTCAGGATAATACCCTCTAGTTCCATCCATGTCATTGCAAATGGCAAGATTTCATTTCATTTTTTTAAAAAAGACTTTATTTATTTATTTGACGGAGATCACAAGTAGGCAGAGAGGCAGACAGAGAGGGAGAGGAGGAAGCAGGCTTCCTGCTGAGCAGAGAGCCCGATGTGGGGCTTGATCCCAGGACCCCATGATTCCAGGAGATCATGACCTGAGCTGAAGGCAGAGGCTTTAACCCACTGAGCCACCCAGGTGCCCCTAGATTTCATTTTCATTTCATTTCTTTTGATGACTGCATAATATTCCATTATACATATATAGATATATATGTGTGTGTATATATATCTATATATCTATATCTGTATAACTTTTAGGATTATATATATATACACACACACACATACGTGTGTGTGTGTGTGTGTGTGTGTATGTATAAAATATCTCACATCTTCTTTATCCATTCATCTGTTGATGGGCATCTAGGTTCTTTCCATAGTTTGGCTATTGTGGACATTGCTGCTATAAACATTTGGGTGCATGTGCCTCTTCGGATCTCTACATTTATTTCTTTAGGGTAAATACCCAGTAGTGTGATGGCTGGGTTGTAGGGTAGGTTGTAGGGTAGCTCTATTTTCAACTTTTTGAGGAACCTCCATGCTGTTTTCCAGAATGGCTACACCAACTTGCATTCCCATGAACAGTATAGGAGGGTTCCCTTTTCTCTGCATCCTCCCCAACATCTGTTGTTTCCTGACTTGTTAATTTTAGCCATTCTGACTGGTGTGAAGTGGTATCTCATTATGGTTTTGATTTGTATTTCCCTGATGCCAAGTGATGTGGAGCACTTTTTCATATGTCTGTAGGCCATCTGGATGTCTTCTTTGCAGAAATGTCTGTTCATGTCCTCTGCCCATTTCTTGATTGGATTATTTGTTCTTTGGGTGTTGAGTTTGATAAGTTCTTTATAGATTTTGGATACTAGCCCTTTATCAGATATGTCATTTGCAAATATCTTCTCCCATCTTGTCAGTTGTCTTTTAGTTTTGTTGACTGTTTCTTTTGCTGTGCAAAAGATTTTGATCTTGATGAGGTCCCAATAGTTCACTTTTACTCTTGCTTCCCTTGCCTTTGGCAATATTTCTAGGAAGAAGTTGTTGTGGCTGAGGTAGAAGAGGTTGCTGCTTGTGTTTGCCTCAAGGGTTTTGATGGATTCCTATCTCACATTGAGGTCTTTCATCCATTTTGAGACTATTTTGTGAGTGGTGTAAGAAAATGGTCCAGTTTCATTCTTCTATAGGTGGCTGTCCAATTTTCCCAATACCATTTGTTGAAGAGACTGTCTTTTTTGCATTGGACATTCTTTCCTGCTTTGTTGAAGATTAGTTGACCATAGAGTTGAGGGTCTATTTCTGGGCTCTCTATTCTGTTCCATTGATCTATGTGTCTTTTTTTTTTTTTGTGCCAGTACCATACCGTCTTGATTACAGCTTTATAATAGAGTTCGAAGTCTGGAATTGAGATACCACCAACTTTGGCTTTCTTTTTCAATGTTCCTCTGGCTATTCAGGGTCTTTTCTGGTTCCATATAACTTTTAGGATTATTTGTTCCATTTCTTTGAGAAAAAAAAAAGATAGTATTTTGATAGGGATTGCATTAAATGTGTAAATTGCTTTAGGTAACAATGACATTTTTACAATATTTTTTCTTCCAATCCATGAGCATGGAACTTTTTCCATTTCTTTGTGTCTTCCTCAATTTCCTTCAAGAGTGCTTTATAGTTTTCTAAGTACATATTCTTTCCTCTTTGGTTAGCTTTTTTCCTAGGTATCTTATGGTTTTGGGTGCAATTGTAAATGGGACCAACTACTTAATTTCTCTTTCTTTTGTCTTGTTGTTGGTGTATAGAAATGCAACTGATTTCTGCGCATTGATTTTATATCCTGACACTTCACTGAATTCCTATATGAGTTCTAGCAGTTTTGGAATGGAGTCTTTTGGGTTTCCCACATAGAGTATCATATCATCTGCAAAGAATGAGTTTGACTTCTTTGCTGGTTCGGATGGCTTTAATTTCTTTTTGTTGTCCGATTGCTGAGGCTAGGGTTTCTAGTACTATGTTGAATAGCAGTGGTGATGATGGACATCCCCGCTATGTTCCTGATCTTTGCGGAAAAGCTCTCAGTTTATCCCCATTGAGAATGATACTTGCTGTCGGTTTTTCATAAAGCTTTGATGAATTGAGGTATGTAACCTCTATCCCTACACTTTGAAGAGTTTTAATCAAGAAAGTATACTGTACTTTGTCAAATGCTTTTTCAGCATCTATTGAGAGTATCATGTGGTTCTTGTTCTTTCTTTTATTAATGTATTGTATCACATTGATGGATTTGTGGATGTTGAACCAACCTTGCAGCCCTGGAATAAATCCCACTTGGTTGTGGTGAATAATCCTTTTAATGTACTGTTGGATCCTATTGGCTAGTATTTTGGTGAGAATTTTCGCATCTGTGTTCATCAAGGATATTGATCTGTAATTCTCTTTTTTAATGGGATCCTTGTCTGGTTTTGGGAACAAGGTGATGTTGGCCTCATAAAATGAGTTTGGAAGTTTTCCTTCCATTTCTATTTTTTGGAACAGTTTCAGGAGAATAGGAATTAGCTCTTCTTTAAATATTTGGTAGAATTCCCCTGGGAAACCGTCTGGGCCTGGGCTTTTGTTTGTTTGGATATTTTTGATGACTGTTTCAATCTCCTTACTGGTTATGGGTCTGTTCAGGTTTTCTATTTCTTCCTGGTTCAGTTGTGATAGTTTGTATGTCTCTAGGAATGCATCCATTTCTTCCAGATTGTCAAATTAGCTGGCGTATAGTTGCTCATAATATGTTCTTATAATTGTTGTATTTCTTTGGTGTTGTGATCTCTCCTCTTTCATTCATGATTTTATTTATTTGGGTCCTTTCTCTTTTCTTTTTGATAAGTCTGGCCAGGGGCTTATCATTCTTATTAATTCTTTCAAAGAACCAGCTCCTAGTTCTGTTGATTTGTTCTACTGTTCTTTTGGTTTCTATTTCATTGATTTCTGCTCTGATCTTTATGATTTCTCTTCTCCTGCTGGATTTAGGGTTTCTTTCTTGTTTTTTCTCCAGCTCCTTTAGGTGTAGGGTTAGGTTGTGTATTTGAGACCTTTTATTTCTTTCTTTTTTAAAGAGTTTATTTATTTATTTGACAGACAGAAAACAGAGGTAGGCAGAGAGGCAGACAGGAGAGAGGAAGGGAAGCAGGCTCCCTGCTGAGCAGAGAGCCCGATTTGGGGCTCAATCCCAGGACCCTGGGATCATGACCTGAGCCAAAGGCAGGGGCTTTAACCCACTGAGCCACCCAGGAACTCCCCCTTTCTTGTTTCTTGAGAAAGGCTTGTATTGCTATGTATTTTCCTCTCAGGACCACCTATGCTGTGTCGCACATATTTTGAGCAGTTGTGTTTTCATTATCATTTGTTTCCATGAATTTTTTCAATTTTTCTTTAATTTACTGGTTGACCCATTCATTCTTTGGTAGGATGCTCTTTAGCCTCCAGGTATTTGAGTTCTTTCAAAGTTTCCTCTTGTGATTGAGTTCTAGCTTCAGAGCATTGTGGTCTGAAAATATGCAGGGAATGATCCCAATCTTTTAGTACTGGTTGAGACCTGATTTGTGATCCAGAATGTGATCTATTCTGGAGAATGTTCCATGTGCACTAGAGAAGAATGTGTATTCTGTTGCTTTGGGATGGAGTGTTCTAAATATATCTGTGATGTCCTTCTGGTCCAATGTGTCATTTAAGGCCTTTATTTCCTTGCTGATCTTTTGCTTGGATGATCTGTCCATTTTAGTGAGTGGGGGTGTAAGTCCATTATTGTCAATGTCTTTCTTTGATTTTGTTATTAATTGGTTTATATAGTTGGCTGTTCCTATGTTAGGGGCATTGATATTTAAAGTTGCTAAATCTTCTTTTTGGAAAGACCCTTTGAGTATGATATTGTGTCCTTCACCATCTCTTCTTGTAGTCTTTGGCTTAAAAACTAATTTATCTGATACAAGTATTGCCATCCCAGCTTTCTTTGATGTCCATTAGCATGGTGAATTATTTTCTACCCCCTCACTTTAAATCTGGATGTCTCTTTGGGTCTCTTGTAGCTAGCATATTGATGGGTTTCTTTTTTTTTTTTTTTAATCCATTCTGTGTCTTTTGATTGGGACATTTAGCCCATTTACATTCAGGGTAACTATTGAAAGACATGAATATAATGCCATTGTATTGCCTGTAAAGGGACTGTTATTGTATTTTGTCTCTGTTCCTTTCTGGTCTACTTTTAGGCTCTCTCTTTGCTTAGAGGACCCCTTTCAATATTTCCTGTAGGACTGGTTTGGTGTGTGTTTGCAAATTCTTTTAGTTTTTGTGTGTCTTGGAAGATTTTTATGTCTCCTTCTATTTTTAATGAGAGCCTAGGTGGATATAGAGTTCTTGGCTGCATATTTTTCTCATTTAGTGCTCTGAATATATCATGCCAGTTCTTTCAGCCTGCCAGGTCTCTGTGGATAAGTCTGCTGACAATCTAATATTTCTATCATTGTATGTTACAGACTTCTTGTCCCAAGCTGCTTTCAGGATTTTCTCTTTGTTACTAAGACTTGTAAGTATTATTATTAAATGATGGGGTGTGGACCTATTTTTATTGATTTTGAGGGGGTTCTCTGTACCTCCTGGATTTTGATGCTTGTTCCCTTTGCCATAGTAGGGAAATTCTCGATTATAATTTGCTCCAATATACCTTCTGCCCCCCCTTTCTTCTTCTTCTGGGGTCCCAATTATTTTAATATTGTTTCATCTTATAGTATCACTTATCTCTCAAATTATCCCCTTGTGGTCCAGTAGTTGTTTGTCTTTCTTTTGCTCAGCTTCTTTATTCTCTGTCATTTGGTCTTCTATATCACTAATTCTCTCTTCTGCCTCATTTATCCTAGTAGTAAGAGCCCCCATTCTTGATTGCACCTCATTAATATGTTTTTGATTTCATCTTGGTTAGATTTTAGTTCTTTTATTTCTCCAGAAAGGGATTTTATTTCTCCAGACAGGGTTTCTCTAATATCTTCCATGCCTTTTTCGAGCCCAGCTGGCACCTTGAGAATTGTCATTCTGAACTCTAGATCTGACATAGTACCAATGTCCGTATTGATTAGGTCCCTAGCCCTTGGTACAGTGTCCTTTTTTTTTTTTTTTTGTGGTGAGTTTTTCCTCCTTGTCATTTTATCCAGGTAAGAATATATAAACGAGAGAATAAAATACTAAAAGAGTGGCAGATGTCCCCAGAAAAATGTACACTAACCAAATCAGAAGAGACCCAAAGTGAGGGGAGAAGAAAGAAGATAGAGAGAAATTAAAAAAAAAAAGTGTATATATACACACACACACACACACACACACACTGGTGAATAGAATAGAGGCACTCACTTGATTTTGGGTATATTTTGGTCTCTTAGAAGAAACTACCTCCCAAAATTTTAAAGAAAGAAAAACATATATATATATATATATACATATACATACATAAAAATAAGGGTAAACATAATGAAAGGATGGAATATGACTGTAAAGTTGAAAATTAAAAGAAATTCTAAAAAAAGTAATTGATAAGATAAGTTGGCTAGAAAAAGAAAGAAGAAAAAAAAAGAGAGAGAGAGAGAATGGGCACAGGCTGGAGACTAGAACACAGCCCTGTGCTAGATTTAGGGTATATTTTGATCTATTAGAAGAGATTGTATCCCAAAAATTTTTTAGGAAAAAAAAACCCTATATACAAAAAAGGTTAAATACAATGAAAGTAAAATATAACTATAATAATGAAGATTTTAAAAAACCTTTTTTTTTTAAAGAAAAGTATTATTAAGATAAACTAGTTAAAAACATTAAAAGAGGATAGAGGAAAAGTTAAAATATTGGAATAAGAAAAAATTAAAAATATTTAATTTAACTTTGCAAGACTAAAAGATCATGGGGAGAAAGTCATGAACTTCATGCACTGCTTTCCCTTAGCTCTGGAGTTCCACTGTTCTCCTTGATTTGTGAGCTTGGTCTTGGCTGTATGTTCTTGCTGATTTTCTGGGGGAGGGGCCTATTGTAGTGATTCTCAAATGCCTTTGTCCATGGCAGAATTGCATCACCCTTGACAGGGGCCAGGCTAAGAAATCTGCTCAGGTTCGCTCTTGGGAGTTTTTGTTCCCTGAATGTTTTCCATAGAGCTCTAGAGGACAGGAATGAAAATGGTGGCCTCCCAGTCTCCAGCTGAGAGCTCATGTCCCACTTTTCAGTGTGCCCTCAGGGAAAAGCGGTCAATCACTCTTGTCTCCTTGGTCTCTCCAAGCTTACTCAGCCTGTGTCTAAGCATTTCTGTCTCTGGTGCACAACCCCATTTGGAATCTCCAAACCCAGCAGATTCCTGCCATGCTATTCCTCCGGAGGAAGAAGGTGAGTCGCCCTGGATCTACCACTTGTTGGGTCCCTCCTCAAAGAGTAGTTGCCCTACTGTGTTGCAGATCATGGGTTTAAGGTTACCCTGATCTGAGAGCTCACTCTTTGGCTCTGTCTCTGTAGCCAGCTTCCTCGCTCCAATACGTGGTAGCTCTGCTACACTCAGATACCCCCGATTTTTCTGTGACCCCATGGTACTTGAGACCACACTGTCACCTCGAGGACTCCACCCCCACTTAGCCTCTGGAGCCATGTCCCTCCATGGAACAGACTTCTAAAAGTTCTGATTTTGTGCTTAACTGCTCCACCGCTTGCTGGGAGCTGGCACCTCCCCCTGTGGTCTATCTTCCCATTGCTTCAGATTCACTTCTCCACACATCTTACCTTTCACAACGTGGTCAATTTTCTGTTTCTAGAATTGCTGCTCTTCTTCTCTTTGATCTCCTGTTGAGTTTGTACATGTTTGGAATGGTTTGATAACTATCTAGCTGAACTCCTATGACCTGATGTCATTTCACATTTTCAATTGTCGAAGATTGCTGGTTTTTACACATTAGTTCTGTATATTCTTATATTGATTAATTTTTAATTTATTGAGATAGTTTTATCATTGATTCTCTAGGAGTTTCTAGATGTATTAAAATGTCCTCTGTGAGCTCTGGTTCAAGGTGCCAATTTAGGAGGCTCCTGAAATCACCTCTTCCCACAGACACACTGAATCTATAGGTACAAATGGAGAAATTCCCTCTGAAAGAAATTCAGAAATTAGCAGAGTGAATACTACATATTGGCAAATGAAAAAATATACACATTAAAATCGATAGGAAAGGCTGAGATGAAATCATACCATAAACCCCACATCCAGCAAAGTGACATATAATCTGGAAGGTACTCCACTCCCAGCTTCTCCCTGAGGTGCAGAGGGTTTGGACTGAATACTTAGCATCCCAATTTTTAAGTCTTGCACCTGGGAGATGGGGCCCTTAAACATCTAGTTCTGAAAGCCAAAGCCTTTCTTCCATGAGACCTATAAGACTATCATGAGCTAAAAAACAGTTCTTAATGGGCTCACAAGGACTTAGTGTGGCTATTCCCCTCAGGGCTCAGCACAGAGGGAGCAGACAAAGACATCATCTGGCAATCTTCCTCTGAAAGAAGCCTATTTATTTACTTTAAAAGCTCTGTATGAGGGTCAGGATTTTAATTTGACACACTTTTAGGGGCTGATTGTGATCTTTACCTGAGACCTGGGAGGCTGGTAGGTGTCGTATCTGTGTTTTCCCTCCGGTGTACTCCAGGTTGCTGGTCTCTCCCTGGAAGGAGCTTATACACATGTCTGATGCCCTGGCTTTTGTTGCTGCCACCCAGAGGATGTATCCCTTGATCATCTGGCTGTGATAGCCAATGGGGCTTATGTTCTCAGGCCCCACAGATCTGTAGCAATGAAAGAAACAGTTCTTTTTTTTTTTTTTTTTTTTAAAGATTTTATTTATTTATTTGACAGAGAGAAATCACAAGTAGATGGAGAGGCAGGCAGAGAGAAAGAGAGGGAAGCAGGCTCTCCGCTGAGCAGAGAGCCCGATGCGGGACTCGATCCCAGGACTCTGAGATCATGACCTGAGCCGAAGGCAGCGGCTTAACCCACTGAGCCACCCAGGCGCCCGAAAGAAACAGTTCTTAACTGGCTATCCACCTTGGACTCAGTACACAGGGAAGAGACAGAAATACCCACCTCCATCTTTCTTTTCATTCTACTTGCGTACTTTAAAAGCTGCTGCCCAAGTGTCTGGCTTTCCATCCACCTGCATCTAGGTGCTGACTGACATCCTCCCCTTTGGTACATGGACAGGTTTAGGCATAGCCTCAACTACTGGGAGCCATTAAGAACAAAGAAGGCAATCTGGACAATCACAGAGGTTTGAGAAAACCAAGAGCTAGGGTTGGGCTGAAAGATAAGTTTCCTGATTTTACAGAGCACTCCATCAAGACAGAAAGGTGGAAGTTTTATATAGTGCATCAAATCCAACACAAAGAGTGGAGAAAAATGAAGAAATGGAGGAATATGTTCCAAGCAAAAGAATGAGATAAAACTCCAGACCTTAATGAAATAGGGACAAGTGATGTCCCTGATAATGAGTTGAAAATAATAGGCGTAGAGCTGTTCACTGAGGTCAAGAAAACAATGCATAAACAAAGTGAGAATTTCAACAGAGATTGAAAATATAAGAAAGTACCAAACAGAAATCACAGAGCTCAAGAATATAACTATATTGAATAATTTAATAGGGGATTCAAACTATATTTCAAAGCTATAGTAATGAAAACAGGATGGTTTTAGCATAAAAAACAGACACATAGATCAATAGAACAGAATAGGGAGCCCAGACTTAAACCTACACATACATGGTCAACTAATTTTTGATAAGAACTCTAAGTACATACAATGACAAAAAGAAAGTCTCCTCAGTAAAGTGTATCTCAGATCAATGAGTATGATTTTCATTTTTTTTTTTTTAGATTTCACATATAAAAAATGAAAATAATACTCATAGACACAGGAAATAGAAAAATGTTTGCCAGGGGCTGAAGGATCAATTAAATAGGGAGGGGCTGGCAAAAGGGTACTACAAACTTTTAGCTATAAGATGAGTAAGTTCTGAGGATCTAATGTAAAACATTGTAATTATAGTCAATAATGCTGTCATATATGATTGAAATTGACTTAGAGAGTAGAACTTAAATGTTTGCAACTCCCCAATTTAATGAATAAATGCATTTATTAACCTGATGGGAGACTTGTCTCTCAGTGCATACATGTATCAATCCACCAGGATGTACATTTTAAGGATTTTACAATTTTATGTTAATTATATCTCAGGTTCAGAAGAAACAAAAGTTTATTCTTTTTTTCTTTCCTTTCCTTCTGTTCAAATGATAAGCTCTATGATGCCAACCTCAATGTTTGGGCTTGGGGAAAGGGATTATGGACTAGGATGCATGGGCCTTCAGATAAAGAGAAGTCTGTGAGGTTTATATGTGGTCTGACACAACTCTCTAGGGAAGATACTTATTTTGAGAAAAATTCACCCATTTTATTGTTCCCACCACCCCTACAATGTATCCCCAATACTTGTTTTCATCTTTACCCAATTCCTATTTCTTTCTCCTGTTCTCTTAAGATAAGAATTCTGTCATACTGCTTAAGGCCAATTCTTTTCAGCTGCACCCCAGTACAGTCCCTTTTGCATCCCCTAGAAACTTCCTCTCTCTCTGTCTTCCATTCTCTCTCCTGAATCTTAAATATCCACAGTATTTTTTTTTTTTTTTAAAGATTTTATTTATTTGACAGAGAGAGATCACAAGTAGATAGAGAGGCAGGCAGAGAGAGAGAGGGAAGCAGGCTCCTTGCTGAGCAGAGAGCCAGATGCGGGGCTCGATCCCAGGACCCTGAGATCATGACCTGAGCCGAAGGCAGCGGCTTAACCCACTGAGCCACCCAGGCACCCAAATATCCACAGTATTTAAACCTCTTGCCCTGTAATGGGGATTACCCCTTAGATTACAAATCTGCTTAAGTGTTACCATCCGTAAGGATTCTTAAACTCTTCCTACATGGTATGCTATAGCTATTATACAATAGATCTTTTCTCCTTTTTTTTTTTTAACTTCTCAAAAGTCTGTTTCATATTTGCTGCCTTTAATTCCTCCTGTTCCATTTATTTCTCCATTCTATGTTCTTCCATCTGTGTTCCTAGCACATATCAAAATGTTTCTCTCTAACATCACCCATAACTTCTGATTTTTCAATTCTAACGTTGTTCAGTCCTTATTTCACTGGAATTCTGCGATTTCTTAGCTTCTATTCCAAAGCACACTAGATCTCCTTTTGGTTTTCTGACCGGGCCTCCCTGCTTTCCTCTGTAAACTTTTCTTCAGCATAGTGACCATAGGCCTGTATCCTTAATAACTCCTAATCATTTGCCTACCTGAGTGCCTGAAATGGAGCAGAAACTCAACATTTTAAAAAACACTGAAAAAGTGAAATAAAACTTTCAAGCTATGACCTTCAATATGACCTGCAATAATTGGGCCTAGCTAGGACTATGGGCCCAATTATTCTCTAATATAATCATTCACACAAGAGACATTTATATTGGGGATTTTACAGATAAATCTGGATTTCCTCCTTCTCTTGCTTAATGTGAAGCTGTGGCAACACTGAACTGGCATTTCTTTAGAGCAACCTGTCACAGAATTGAGTAGCTACTATTCTCTTATGGATGGGTATGTGCTCTTATGTTTGATTCGATTCATTAATTTACCTAGCCTGCCTGGGGCATTTTAATTTGGCTCTCCTATTTCAACCTGTTATCTACACCCAACCTTTTCTTATGATATCCCAAGGAGGTAATGATGGCCCTATGTAGGTGGTTAGGAATAAAGGGACTTGGTGTCCTGAACACTTTTACTCCTAATAATTAGGTCTTTTATATATATTATTGTTTGACTTAGCATGTAATTGACTTATAAAGAACTTTTGGAAGCTTTAATTTAGAAAACAGAACTGGTAAAGTCAAACCTCAGGTATTCATGTTTTAGAGCGAAGGCCATCACAAACACAAAATAATTTTATATTCGTTAGTGCAAGTATGTCTTGTTTTAAAAAAACAAGCCATAACAATTTGAACTTATAAAGCAAAGACATCATGATTTGATAATTTTTGTTATACATTGTTTTTTTATAAAAGGACTCAGTACTATATACTTTTTTTTTTTTTTAAGAATTTGTTTGTTTATTTGACAGACAGATCACAAGTAGGCAGAGAAGCAAACAGAGAGAGAGGAGGAAGCAGGCTCCCTGCTCAGCAGAGAGTCTGATGCAGGTCTCGATCCCAGGGCCTTGGTATCATGACCTGAGCTGAAGGCAGAAGCTTTAACCCACTGAGCCACCCAGGCATCCAGTATTATATACTTAAAAAAAAAAATTATTTCTTTTCAGCACAACAGTATTCATTGTTTTTGCACCACACCCAGTGCTCCATGCAATTCGTGCCCTCCCTAATACCCACCACCTGGTTCCCCCAACCTCCCACCCCCCCCCACCCCTTCAAAACCCTCAGGTTGTTTTTCAGAGTCCATAGTCTCTCACGGTTCACCTCCCCTTCCAATTTCCTTCAATTCCCTTCTACCTCCATCTCCCCTTGTCCTCCATGTTATTTGTTATGCTCCACAAATAAGTGAAACCATATGATAATTGACTGTCTCTGCTTGACTTATTTCATTCAGCATAATCTCTTCCAGTCCTGTCCATGTTGCTACAAAAGTTGGGTATTCATCCTTTCTAATGGAGGCATAATACTCCATATTTCCTTGTTTTTCAAAACAAGGAAAAGACTATAACCTCAACGTTTGAAATAGCAAGACAAAATAACAAAGCTAGAACTCTAGCTAGAACTCTATTCATATGGACTATATGAATAGGAACTATCAAGCCCAGGTTAAGACATGACTTTATTTATAATAAATAAATAGCAAGACAAAATAACAAAGCTAGAACTCTAGCTAGAACTCTATTCATATGGACTATATGAATAGGAACTATCAAGCCCAGGTTAAGACATGACTTTATTTATAAATAACTGACCTTTTTAATTCAGTTCAATATTGAGAACACCATTATTTAATAAAATTAAACTTTTAAATGAAACAAATATTTCAGAAAACATCTATTTAATTCCTTTGTCTTAGTGCAGTAACTATATTAATTCATCTGCAATGTTGACATGCCTGGATGGCTCAGTCGGTTGAGCATCCAGCTCTTGGTTTCAGCTCAGTTCCTAAGCTCATGGGTTGTGGGATCAGCCCCATATTGGGCTCTGCAGGAAGTCTGCTTGAAGATTCTCTACTTCTGCCCCTTCCCACACTGGCGCTTGCATGCACATGCTCTCTCTCTCTGAAATAATAAATAAATCTTAAAAAATTCATCTGCAGTATTTTAATTTAAGCTCATTGATCTTTATATGCTCATAATCAATGGGTTGTGCAGCATTAGCTGCTACTTTTAGCATTGTTGTACATGAGCATTTTCATATTTAACCCTTTGGCATCATATGTTTTATCAAATCAGTATGTCAGGAGGTGCTTTTTTTTGAAATTTGGATTGTTTTGTTTTTCACTGTTATATTAATCATAAATCTTTTTAATAAATATAATAAATATAACCTTATAAATATATCTTAATATTTTTAATTCCCTTTGAATGATTTCTTCCCATTTTTTCCTTAAAACTATTTTCTTCCTTGGCTTTTTGAAAAGTACTTATCATTCCTTCTCTTGTCTTTTTTTATCGCCTCTTTAGCTGTTGCTAGACCTTAACTGTTATCTAGCTTTCTGAAGCAATCTGGTTTGGGAATTTTGCACTTCCAGACTCATTCAAATGTGTGCCTTTATCTCAGATGTCTATGTAATGCATAAATGCAGACCTTTGTAAAGTAAATATTGTTAACAAGGCTCTCTTTTAGGAGATACAGCTGATGAATAGGATATGATTTCTGTTTTCAAAGACCTTCCAGTCTAGGTGAAGATATAGACATTCAACTATACTTGCAATAAATTAATATGGGTTATGTACAAAGGAGATATAAAGGAGAAGCTCGTCAGTTCTACTTGAATAAAGGAATATCAGTAAAGTTTATCTTGAGGTCATTTTTGAGCTCAGTTTTGAACTCAAAACTGAATTGTTCAATAGGAGAATTGTTCAATAGCTAGGAGGGGTGGAAAGTATGGGTAGGGGAGATGTGGAGAGAAGGGAAATCCAAGAAGCGAGAGTTACCCAGTCAAAGCTACTGAGATGTAAACCATATAGATTAATCAGACAATTCCATATATTTCCATGTTTGAAACTCCTAAGAAGGAAACAAGGATAAGATTTTGAGGCCTTAAACTCCATATAGATTATGAGAATAGTAATCAAGGAATTATAAGTAAAGAAGTAACCTAATGGTCTGACTTGCTTTTTAGAAGACCATTCTAGTAATTATATGGAGTAAGGCTAAAATGGGATCCAAAGCAGGCAATGGAACCAGTTAGGAGACTATTACCATAAACCAGGCATGAGTTGACAAGAGTCTAAACCAAGATGGCAGTAGTAAAGATGAATAAATAGGAAGGAGGAAACATCACTGAGGAGTTGATTACTGATTGGCTGAAGTTAGTGAGGTAAGAGAAGGAGATGAAGATGAATCTCAGGTTACTGACATGAGTGACAATAAATATTTTTCCAGTGAATGAACAGCATGGATAATGGCACTAACCAAGAGAGAGAATTAAGACAATGAATTCAGTTTGGGCTAATATAAACTGCAGGTGCCAGTGTCAGATGAGTGGTTGGATATATGATGATACTAGAAGTCTGGAGAGAGGTCTGGGCAGAAGCTGTAGAAATGTGCTGTCATCCCTGAACAGTTCCTTATTTTCAATTGTTGTAAGACGAGTTCACCTAGATGTTCTACCATCATCTAAAATTCAACGTAATAAAATTCTAATTCCTTAGCTTTGCCCCATTTAATTTTCTTATTTCCCTCATGGTTAATTGTATAGCACTGCTAAACCATACCATTTACCTTTAGAATCTAAACCACAGTGGTTAGTGTTATGCTTTCCATCTTTATTGTTATTGCCAAACTTGCCTATGATCAAGAACTGCAATTTTTTTCTTCAAAATCTCTCCCATGTTCTAGGTGTTCAGAAATCTAGGTTTTAGTCCTGACTGTTGCTAACTTGGAGGGGGGGGATGATTGACTTGTACAAGTCATACAATCTGCCTAACCCCTAGTTTCCACATCTGAAAAAATACTCAGTGATTTCTCTTGCAGGTATTATGTCCTATACCTTTTATTCCTGATTCTGAAACTACCATCTAGGTATATATAAGTACCTCCAAACTTGTGTCCCAGCTTTTGGTGTCTCCATTCAGTTCTTTGCATATAACTGTTACCTGAAGCTTCCATTAAACACTAATCTTTCATGTTACATCCTTATTCATGAAGTAGCCTAATGGCTGTCTTTGGCTTATTGCATCAAGCCTCGCTTCTTTGTCGGGTTATCAAGATTCTGTAAAATGACTTTTCTGCCTAGCCAGATTTATCCTTCATTTTAACATCATCCTTTATTTCCAGTCATTCTGGACTTGGGACTGATTTCTTCAGAGACTTTTCCCAACTTGAAAATCCAGTAACTTTTCCCTGAATCCTAAATTATATTCCAAAGATTAGCTTAAATCCTCTCCTCCAGGAAGATTATACTGAACAGTTCCATTCCTAAAGTTCTTTTTTCCTCTGATTTGGAAGAACATTTTTGTATTCTATGGCCCAACTTAGCACTCAATTATTCATTGGGTTGATTTTTGGCTGATTCTTGTGTAGATACCGTCTTCTGTGTCTGTTACTGCCTAACAGAGTATGAAACCTAACACACTGTAAATACACATTGGTTTATTAGCTTTCAGGAGCACACACATTTTTCAAAACAAGGAAAAGACTATAACCTCAACGTTTGAAATAGCAAGACAAAATAACAAAGCTAGAACTCTGTTGGAGGGATAATCTCTAAAATGATTAAAAATCTTACACCAGAATGGACATGGGTAATTGAAGAGCCTAAATAGTCTCTCTCTTTTTTTTTTTTTTTAAAGATTTTATTCATTTATCAGAGGGAGAGAGGAGGAGAGAGCAAGCATAGGCAGACAGAATGGCAGGCAGAGGCAGAAGCAGGCTCCCTGCTGAGCAAGGAGCCCGATGTGGGACTCGATCCCAGGACGCTGGGATCATGACCTGAGCCGAAGGCAGCTGCTTAACCAACTGAGCCACCCAGGCGTCCCCCTAAATAGTATCTTAAATAGAAAATTAGCTCTTGAATTATTTCTAGTATATTTATATGAGGTTGCTAATTTGGGCTAAATAGATTCAGTTATTATCAATAGAAATTGTGCATTTGAGTAGTGAATCATCTATGCATCACAAAAGCATCTTGGTTTTTAAGGATGCCACTTTTGGCTACTGGTGACATTTAGTGCAATTTCAAGTTATATATTGTCTTAACAAAATTTAAAACAGGTTCTATAAATTTTGTGAAGAAAACCATAAATTACAAAATGGCCATAAAGTACCTGGGTATACCTATAGGTAATATTTAGCAGAGTCTTGAAATTTGAATGCCTCTTTGAACTTCACAATGTATTTCTATTACATTGTATTTCAAAAGAAAAGAGAATTTATCTGTCACACCTCACCTTTTTTCCATATCTGTCATCAAACACTTACCTGTAAGGTTTTATAATTGTTATTTAGTATTTTTATATTTTTCAAGGTACCTTGAAATAATTTTAATTATTATGACAAACACATTACAGAAATAGTATGTCATTCTATATGAATTTCTATATAAGTTTCTCTGGTATATCTTGTTTTTTTGTTATCTCCTCATTTTCAGAAAGTTTATTTTGCCCTTTCCACTGCCTTGAAAAAGTTTAAAGCCTTGAAAAAGTTTAAAGCCTTCTAGATTAAGAATACACCACAGAGCAAAGGTAGACCAACCTACATTCATAAATTAGATGTAAACCCTCATGGGCCTAAGACAGAGAATCGTTTTGTATTCTATACTCCCTAAAGTTGAACAAATGTATAGACTCCTGAGAGCTAGATGTCAGTAGCTTTAACACAGTGACTCTCAGTGTAACAAAGGTGGTGGAAAACTGTATCAAGGATTGAAAAGCTAAAAGGGACAAATCTGTCCCCTAAACACAGGAGGCTCAAAGAATATGAAGTATGGCAGAGATATTGTGGTTTCCATCTGTTCAATAACAACTTGGGTAAACATTTTAGTTGGTTTTTGTTCCCTGCCCCTATCCTGCTGGTGTTTGCTTACTATTCACTGAATTTGCATTATTATGAACTGCATTATCAGTTCTTATTAACTGAGCACAATGTGCTTTTCTGTGATTTGGATGTGATTGTACAGCTACTTGTTATATAGTGATAGTGACACCATTACATGATTTATGTTTTATAGTTTACAAAGCAGCTCATAGACACTATTGCTTATGATCCTTATGGCAAACCTGTGATGTAGGTAAGGTAAACCTGGGATCATGACCTGTACTTTATTCATGAATAATCTGAGGATCAGAGCAGTTAATTTATATATATATATAAATTAATATATTAATTATAGTATATTTATATATACATATATATTATATAATATATTAATATATAATGATATACATAATAATATGTAATATACAATATAGAATTATAATATAATATATAATATAGACTATATATTCATATATAATTATATAATTAATAATATAAATATAAATATAAATAATACAAATAATATAATTATTTATAATATATAATATATTATATACAATAATATATATATAAATATAAATAATATAATTATAAAATACAATTATATAAATAATATATAATTATAAAAATTATAAAATTATAAAATCATAATTATATACATTATATAATTATATTGTTTATATTTATATTATTAATTATATATTAATTATATATGAATATATAGTCTATATTATATATTATATTATAATATAATATATTATATAATAATAAATAAATAATATAAATAAATAAAATAAATAAAACAATATAATTATATTGTATTATTTATATTTATATTATTAATTATATATGAATATATAGTCTATATTATATATTATATTATAATATAATTTTATATCATATATAGTTATATATTATATTTTATAATATAATATAATAAATAATATAAAGAATATATAATTAATATATATTAATTATATGTGAATATATATTATATATTTTATATATAAAAATACACACATATATATATATGTATATATGTACATATATATATATATTAAACAAGATCACACAGCTAGTAGAGTGGTGTTGAAACTTGAACTCAGGTCTCTTGAACCAAAGTCCAGATATCTTCCAATTATTCTTGGATTTCTGTTATCAAGCTTGTTAATAACCCCATTCATGGGTGATTTTTGATTAATGGGAAAATGGTGATAAAGACATGGAAGGATTCATGTTTTATAAAAGAATGAGAATGAGGACTAAGCTTCTCCATGTTGCTTCTCTGATTTAATCATAGAATTGTAGGATTTGATAATCTATAGAGCAATGAATAGATACAATCTTTTTCTGTTGTTGTTATATACCTGAGTTCTTGGTTTGTGGGGTCCTGGTGAAAAATACATCTTGTTTTCAAATCATTTTAGAGAGGTGAGGGGGCTCTAGTCTCTCTCAATATGTCCCTTTCCAATATCTGAACTTCCTTTATCACAAAATATTTATTTCTATCTAACTTAAATCCTGACTGCTGTCATTTAAGCCCAAATCCTTTTGTTCAGTATGTGCTAGTGTACAATTTTTATTTATAGCTTCAGATGGGTGCAGGAAGTATATCTGAATGATTTCTGACTGCTGACAAGCCCTAATAACTGATAGTTCCAGGCATTGAACTGAATGTCCTTTGGCAGAGATGGCTATTTTGAGGGGAAAAGACAGAAACTGGCAAAAACTTTTTTCATGCAGGTGTGATTTTTATGATGGAATTTTATGACAGAAACCAACCAAGTGTCCTTTATATAGTTTATGATGTTATCAGCTCCTAGGTTGAGATTTCTTTCTCATTATTCATGTTTATTTGGCTTGAAGCAAATTAAAAATCAGACAAGAATATTGTGATATAATTTTGATTCTACAGCTGTAATCTGACACCTAAGTAACTTCAGAGAAGTTTTTCTTCTTTTATTTGTGCTATTTTGTGATGTTCTGAAAACTTCTTTCAGAGACAGGTATTGTGCTTGTCTGTGTGACGTGTGCAATTTTGAGCACTCTTCCAGCACTTGATATTAATGGCAAAGAAGAAAATCTTTGCATATTATAGTTATGTTTCCAGCCTCAATGGTTTTAGAGATAGGATTTTAAAAGTCAGTTCACTATGAGGAAAAAAGTTGTAGCTAGAATTCTCTGATTATGGTATTTACTGATGCAGTTCTTTCATCCCCCCGCCCCCAATCGATACAGTAAATGGGAGTAAAATTCATGGAAGAAGTTTGTTTCTCCCTTCTGAAGTCCCACTTTGCTATCATGCATGTTAAGTGACAGAAGCAGGTCCCTTTAAGAGTGGTCTTAGCACACCTGTCAGTTTCATAGATCAACTTTCCATTGAGTATGTGAGCCTGGCCCTAACCAAATTTGATTTTTCCAGTTGTGAGCATCAGATCCAAAGGCAACATTTATAGGCTGACAAGTCTATCCCTTCCAAAGTTTTCCTCCCAATTCCCTTGGCCCTCATACTTTATAATACGCATGTGCATACATGTTTGCTTGTAAATTCCTCTCTTACTTTTCCTAAACTCTAGGCCCTTCTTATTATCTCTATGTACCTCCATTCCATCTTTTACTATTCAGTGCATGAATACTTTTCTACTTTTCTTTGTGAATCTCCCATTGTTCATATTGAATTGGTCTTGTCTTTTCTACTTATCTTTGTGAATCTCCCATTGTTCATACTGCACTGGTCTCCTTCCTACCCTTTACTCAAGCCCCTTCTTCATGACAAGCATATCCAAGTTTAAAATAAATAAATAGAAACCAGTATCTATGCATGTCATTTTAAATTTTAATAGCTATTGTGAATTTTAATAGTTATTGTGAATAACTGCTATGTTATATATGACTCCAACCCAAGTCAACTCTGTTATCAAGACACTTGGAGGAATGCCTGAGTGGCTCAGTCAGTTAAACATGTGCCTTCAACTCATGTCCTGATCCCGGGGGGCCTGGGATCAAGTCCTTTGCTCAGTGGGGGGGCCTGCTTCTCCCTCTGCCTACTGCTCTTCAGCCTTGTGCTTGTTCTCTTTCTCTCTGCCAAATAAATGAATAAAATCTTAAAGAAAAAGACACTTGGAGGCCATAAGCTAAACACTGATTTCTTGGGGATGCCATAAGACCTTAGTGGCCTGTGCTTCTTAGTTATTTAAGATAAATAAGTTCTAGAGATCTTCTGTACAACATTGTACCTATAGATAACAATACTGAATTGCACACTTAAAAATCTGGGGAGAGGATAAATGTCATGTTAAATGTTCTTGCCACAATGAAACAAAATAAACTGGCCTTCCCCTCCTCCCAGCTTATACAAAATTTTAGATAGGACACATTCTGGGATTTGTATTTATCCTGCGTACTCTGTGTCTTGATCTAAGTATTTCAACCTCTGATTTAGGACTAATATTGATCAGAAACTGCAAATATTCATGACCTGGAACCCCACTTAAGAGGATAAATGGTATAATACCATCTATTTAGCTTGGAGTTTCAAGACGGTTGTTGATGATCACTATATTGGTAATTTGTTTTTGAACCTTGAGTCTGTGACCTCCTTAATTTAGCTGATGCATAGAGATCACATATTGGAAATAAAGCTCAGCTTTAAAAATGATAAACAATTTTAAAGACAAATTATGAATTTCATTTCACACAACACAAGTCAGAGATTCAGATATAATATAGGTTTAAGTTTGGTTATGGTACTTGGTAACAGATAGTACCTTATGGCTGTGAATCATGCATATGTGTACAGCCTCACATGTATAGGATATGCCTTTATAAAGATCCTCTGTGGGGGACTGTATCAGTCAGGTTTAGTTAGGAAGCAGGGGCACTGTAGTATGAGGTGAATAGGAGATTTTTTATAGGGCTTCGACCTGTCACAAATGTGGGAGGAACTGGGTAGGTACAGCCCTGAAGGGGAGTTGAGGATCTGAGAAGGAATTATTAACCATTATGCCTGAAGCACTGGCCAAGATGGATCAGTTAGAGCTTGCAAGGAAATCTGTGTTGAATTATCTGAGAAGCATAGTACATCAAGCTGCCGAGGTCAGACCATGGAAAGGTCTTTGGGAATCTGTTGCTTTGTGTAGTTACCACCTCTGAGGGTCTATAGCTGAGCCTGGGGCCACTGTTGGCCAGCAGGGCCATCTTGCCAAGAAGAGCTGGGTACAGAGCAGAGAAAAGTGTGGATAAGCTGGGGCCCATCAGGCTGCTCTGCATCTCTTTGCTACAATGTCTAACTGTAACCATCTTTCAAGAGTAAAGTTTGCTGCTTCATTTCTGTCTTCCAGTCCTATACAAATTCCTGTTTGGGCCAACTTAATCTGGAAGTTTCAGGGTGTCTCAGCTTAACTAAGATGATAACATAGCACAGCACAGGACTGTCAGTGTCTACAGGGATCTGTAGAACAGAAGAGTTATATTTTGCATTTTAGAAACAGCACATTTTAAGTGTGTCATTTGAAGGTTTTTGAAAGGTACCCCTGCTGACAAGTATCCCCATCCACTGATCTGTCTTCAATGGTGCTGAGGGTTCTCATCATCAGTCTCTATTTTTGATTATTGTGATTGTAAAAATTTCCAGGAAAAATGCAAAATCCGGCAGAGTTAATATACTAAATCTTGTTAGTTTATCATATATATAAACATTACTTTATCACTTTGCTGGCTTACCATCTGAAAAGGTTTGGGTAAAGAAGATGGAGAAAGATCCATTGTTATCCTGGAAGGTGAGAGTGAACGGAGTGTCTTGGTTGAAAGCCCCTAAATGTATATGGGATATATAAATGGAGAAGAAAGGGTGCAGAAGTGCAATTTTCCTACTTTATTTTCTAGTACTAATTCTGCTTAGAATTAGCCTGTTCACTATATTGCTCAAGGATGAAATTACAAATGGTACTCATGAGATGTTATTCATACTTAGGTTCATGAAGTTAACACTAGAATATTTAGAATAATTTTCAGTTTGAAATGAAATGTAACTGTGCAATAATTTTTTTCTTTAATACCAGGAAAATCAACTTATTTTCAGGTTGCCTAGTCTTTACAAATTCCATTTTAATTTAGCATTGCTTGATTTCTTTATAAATCTTGGGATGGACCTTTAAGACAAGGGTGTGCGTTAAGTTTCTTTTCCCTTCCCTTCTCTTCCCTTCCTTTCCTGCACCTTCCTCTTCCTTCCTTTCCCTTCTCTTTCTTCCTTTCTTTCTTTTCTGATGTGGTTCTTTAAACAAAATGCTGTGGTGATTTCTGTCTCTGACCTCTGGCAAACTGTGATCTCCTGCAAATTGGCTTGAGTGCTTTCCTTTCAATGGCAAGATTTCAGGCAGAGATAGGGGTACCTGGAGGCAGCTACTTGTTTTCTGCTTACTGTGAGATGTGATGTACAAGATCAAAATTAGGTAAACATGATAGATCGACATTGAGGACACGCAAAGTGAGCAATTTCTTCTGGTTTATACATGAGACAGCAAAATAAATTAGTAAGGGACGTTGACAGTCATTTATATGGCTGGCATCACAGACATCTCAGCTAGGCTGCTGACAAAAGGTCACAGCTCACCTGTCACAGAGGCAGCCAACAGTGAGGCTAAAAATGATTTGTTTTCAAATATTGTTTAGATAGTTTATACTCTGTGGTGACCGAAGACTGTTTTTCTCTCCTTCCTCTCTTGCTCCTTGACTCTTTAGCTTACTTGTGAGCATGCACGTGCTTTCTTTTTCTAAAAACATGCAGAAGCAATAAATCAGCCAGTTTAAGAAGATCCAGCCAGCCCAACACAGATCGATTTCACAGGGAAGTCGATGGGCTGCTAATAGAATTACAACTACCTGTCAAAACAGGGAAAACATATCTGTGACAGTGACAAAGGGCAAATCAATTTAATAAGAGGTTTTTTCTCCCAGAGACATAGATGTGGAGTACATGGGTGTCTCTGAGAGTCTGTAATTGTGAATAGAAGCCATATACCTGGACTGTTAAAGCTAAGGTTATGTCAGTGATTCTGGAAGAGTGTACTTATTCTTTTCTAGGAGGTTTGTCTGGTAACTCTAACAGTTTGCTCTGTAATAGCATATAACAGGGAGCTACTAGCTGGGAACACATTCTTTTAACCAAATAAGATGGTTTTATCCGTTAAATAAATTATATTCCCATGAACTTTGCATTTTCGTGTTTCCTGTTGTATCTCATTTCAACAAGGAACTGTGCATTGCCAAGAACATCTCTCTGGCAAATCTTTATCTTCTAAGTCAACTTGATCATTTTCAGAAGACTCATAAAACTGTTAGCAATGTGACTTTTAGCAAGAGCAACTTCTGTGTTCAAGTTTGATTTCTTTTAAGAGAATCTTAATCATGAGCACAGCTCCCAGCTTAAACCCATTGTGTATTAACATGAGGCTCTTTTAAGTCAAGGCCTTGATTTTTATTTTGTTTTACATTTTTTAAAAGATTTTATTTATTTAATTGAAAGAGACAGAGATAGTGACAGAGAGCATAAGCAAAGAACAGGAAAAACAAGCTCCCAGCGATGGTGGACTTGATTCCAAGACCCTAGGATCATGACCTGAGCTGAAGGAAGACACTTAACCACTTAACCAACTGAACCACCAAGGTGCCCAAGGACTTGATTTAAAAAAAAAAATTAATATTCATTAACTTATCTTAGCACCATGGATTTTCTGTAAAACAAAGAAATGAACTGTGACGTAATAAGAAGTATGTATTTGGCTTGTGCCCCTATTTCCTGGCCTATAGTTCCCAAAACCTTTGGAATCTCTGAAGTGACAAGTGTCTTTTTGTATGCTAATGAGATGACTATTTGCAGAGGGGCTCCTGGATAACCTAAGGTTGGAGGCTGGTTGCCAAGGGGAACCAACCTAATCTTTTAAAAGGTTGGAAGTTTCAGCCCCACTCCTTGGTGTCTGGGGCAGGAGTTTGAATAAACACTAATGGCCAATGATTTAATTAAATACGCCTATGTAATAAAGCTTCCATAAATATTCTAACTGAAGGGCTTTGGAGAGCTTCCAGGTTGGGGAACATGTGGGAGTGCTGGTAGGGTGGTGCATTCAGAAAGAGCATAGAATCTTTGTGCACCCCCCAGCCCCCTAAGACCCTGATCTATGCATCCCTTCCATTTGGCTGTTCCTGAGTTGTATCTTATAATAAATAGGTAATAGTAA
Organism: Mustela putorius furo; assembly: GCF_011764305.1. Classification (NCBI taxonomy): domain Eukaryota; kingdom Metazoa; phylum Chordata; class Mammalia; order Carnivora; family Mustelidae; genus Mustela; species Mustela putorius. Next base: position 507,084 of record NW_025421467.1, read on the forward strand.
GTAAAGTGCTTTCCTGAGTTCTGTGAGTTGTTCTAGCAAATTATCAAATCTGAGGAGGGGGTGTGGGAAACTCCTGTTTGTAGCTGATCAGTTCGAAGCACATCTGAAACCTGGACTTGCAGTTGGTATTTGAAGTGGCAAGAGGAGGCAATTTCCTGAGACCGAACTCTTAACTTGTAGGGTCTGTACTAATTCTAGGAAGTTAGTGTCAGAATTGCTTGGTGTGGAAAACCCCACATTTGGTGTTAGAAGTGATGAGGTGAGTAGAGGAAAACAGGAGAGTTTTGTCCTATTAGAAATAAAAAGAGTTAGAAATAAAAAGTATTTTGGAGAGTTAGAAATAAAAAGCAATTCTCTGTTATGGCAGAGTTTAACGGTGTCATTGTAATCAAGAAACACACCAGGTCTCATACTCATCAAGGTTCAGTGATACTAGTACACCTTAATTGCTGTTCCCTCATTGCAGAATCACTTCTGTGTTGCAGTTTAGACAGAAGTTAAGAAACTTGATTCTGAAGTTGGAAACATTTGCATTTTGGTCTGCTACTTACCACTTACTAGATAAATGAGTTGGGTAAGTTGCTTAGTTTCTCGAAGTCCATGTTTCCCATTCTGTACCACTGGGCTATTGAGAGTGCTTACCTCAAGCAGTTGTTAGTGAGGAGTAAATGAGCTAATATGTAAATCTTGCGGCCCTCCCAGTGAGGAGAGGGAGGACATCTGTGACTCACTTATTCTTTTAATCTGCTTTCTACTTATGACAGGGTCAAGGAAACAATGATCCATCTAGACATTTTTTTTTTCCTTCAGGAAGTTGGGGGAAGTCTCCCGATGCTGTATTTAAGTTAATAAACATATAAAGTGCTGTGTTTACCCCCACTCCCTCCATATACACACCCCTCCCTTGTTTTGTATCTTAAGAATCTTCTATATGTTCTGTCCTGTAGTTTTCACCTCCACCTTTAGACACCAGTGTTATGTTTTCCTGCCTGGGAAACTAGGTTAAGAGGACCAGGAAAATGCCTTGTGATATCTCTGGTATCCAACGCTTGCTGGGAATGGATAATCTGTCTCAATTCATAATTTGGATAATTATGGGATGACTCCATATTTAGGACATTTAATGCTGTAACTGCATCTTTCTCACTGCATAGTGGAACTGTTTCATTCTCTGAGGGTTGAGGAGAACAATGGCCTGGAGGCTCAGTATTGGATATTTTAAGTATTACTGAGCCCGAGAAGGAGGTGTGCTTAGTGATTTAGGATCTCTGTGTTAGCTTCTCCGTTGAAGTTTTTTGTTTAGGCTGTATTCTCTGCCTCAAATTCCTCTTGCTCTTATGTGTGTGTGTAGGTGGGGAAGGGTGGTTGGCAGAGAAGAACCTAAAAATAGTGCTTGAAAGTGTTGCCAGCATCTTAGCTTTGTGTTGGAGAAACCATCTGCTGATCTCATTGCCTGAAACCAGAATCAAATAAGTTGTTCTGAAATGAGGGTTCAGAAGAATAAAGGTTTCCAGGCTTATGTCCTGCAAGGCACCAGACCTTCTACCTTGTTACTGAGGAGATAAGGTGAGTGAGAATGAGTCTGTGGCTTGGCCAGGCCAAGAGCATCTACCTCCCACCTCTGTGCCTTAGTAGTCTGAGTGATGTTTGGTGTGTAACTTAATGCAACTCTGCCTTAAGTTTGCAGGATGGCAAGTGGAGGAAAGCCATTGCTCTGTTGCAAATGAGAGAGAGTTTTAAAAATTTAATTATGTATGGTATGATTGTTATTTTTTAGAACCACAGGCAAGAAGCCTGTGAGACATCACTGTTCTGCAGCAGGATGGTAATTTCCCCTTTGGCAGATTCTCTCCCCTCTCCTTCCACGCAGGGACCTGTTGTGGCTATTTCCACTAGTGCAGAGTTAAGACAGTCTGGGGAATACTAGTTAAATTTATAATCAGAATTGTAAAGATCAGTGATAACAGGCAACAGTTTGCTCATGTTCACAAATAACAAGATGTGACAAAAGAAATTTATTTTGCAAAAAGCACTTCAGAAATATATTGAACTTATTTTGTCTCTCTTGGTCTCTGTCTGTCCATCTTTATCTGCACCTTTCAGTTTCTGTTTCTATCCCCATTTTCAGTTTTGGTTTTTGGTATCCCATGCCACTTCCTGATCCCCATTATTATTCTTCCCTCTTTGTAACACTCATGCAGAGAAGACCAAGAGTACTCCTCCTCTTTGTGTCTGTTGGTCCCTTTTCCTTTCTTTCTCATCTTTTCCATTTCCTTTTCTTTCTTCATCCTCTTCTTCTATGCCTTAACCCCAATGTTTGTTTTTTTCCACTAACAGAATCGAAGTATAACTGGTCCTATGAACCACAGTTTCGTGGCTTGCATTTCACCTGCTTCCATGAGACTCCTTGTTCCCTGCCTCAAAGACCCAGACAATTTTTTCTGTAAATACCTGATTTGGAAAGAAGGGAGGGAAGGTGCCTCCTTTGAGCTCACATGAAGCATCCTATGTTCCTTGTGCTGGGCCTCACTTGAGTTTTTCTGCTTACTCGTGAAGATATCTGGTGCAAAATGCCACCACCAGTGCTGCCCATGGCATTGGGGCCACAGTCAGGCTCCTGGTGCTCTAGCATCTATGAGTCGCTGAGTGATGCCTACTGTTCCTGACTGCTTCCATACTGCATCCTCAGGAGTAGAGAGAATGTGCTCCACCTTGAGCCACACATTTCACTTGGGACTGAAACAACTTTCTTAGTGGCCTGAATCATGTAGTTCAGAAGGAAAGAGAGGGCACAAGCAAAAGGGGTTTTGGGGGAGACTTTGAAGGAAGGATTATTTTCAAAGGTGTTTTTAGTCATTAATTGTTCCTAATAATATTTTTTCTACATTATTAATAATCATATAATAACAATAATCACTGACTTCTATATGCTGGATATACAAATATGATCATTGAATAGTTAAGGCTTCCTTTTGGGACCTAGAATTAAATCCCCAAATCTTTACATGTCCTGTAAGTTCCCTTGATCCCTCTCTGTCTACCTATCTGTCCAACTTGATCTGCAAACTCTCTCCCCACAACTCTGCTTTCCTCTTATTTTGAAAAGTGGACCAAACTCTTTTCCTCTTGAGGGCCTTTGCACATCTTGGTTTCTGCCTGGAATACATTTCTCTCTCTCTTCCTTCACGTGGTTAGCTCATTGCTGAAGTTGTAGTGTCATTTCCATAGGGCGTGCTGTACACTCTTGTACCACCATCTATATTTTCTTCATAGAATGATGACAAATAAAAGGAGGCAACAGAGGAGACTTTTGATGGCAGTGATTAAGTCTGAGCAAGTGAGGTTTGGTGGGAGTTGGGAGTGAAGTGGGTTTATTTATATAATTTGTGTGATTATTTAATATCCATCTCCCCCTCACTACATGACTGCAGGGATTACGTTTGTTTTTGTATACTGATGTTTCCCCAGGCCTAGAACAAAATCAACTAAGTACCCACCATATGCCAGGTGCTTTACTTACATTCTTTGTTACTTTTTATCTTTGCCACAGTTCTATAAGCAGAGATTAGCAAACCATAGTCCATGAACCAAATCTGGTCTATCAATCATTTTTGTCAATAATGTTTTATTAGAAAGCAGCCATACCAATTTGTTTATGTATTGTCTATACCAACTTTTGTGGTATGAGGGCAGAACTGAGTAGTCACAAGTCAGACTCTTTTGTCTGCAAAGCCAAAGGTATCTTCTATTTGGCCTACTATAGAAAATGTCTGGCAACCCTTGGTACAAGGCTATGTAGAATCTCTATTTCACGGAAGAAGAAACTGAAGATCAATAAGGTTCAGTAACTTCCTCATATCTAGATTTCAAGTGACAGAACTGAGAGTCAAGGTCACCATGCCCCCTTTAATATGTCTCCTCACATACCAGATCTCTTTGCTGACATATGCTTAGGGGAGTGGAGATTTCTGCAGGAGAGGTGACATCTGGTCTAAATCCTCCAGGAAAAGTTAGAATTCTGTAATGGACAAAAGAGGACAAAACAGAGAGCTTGATGTGTTTAGGAGATAGGTAGTCAGACTGACCAAAACGTGGTTCTGGTGATCATGAGGACAGTGGGGGGAAATTGACAGGAAAGGAGGCAGCCAGAATGGTCCTGTGTCAGACCAGGAAGCCTGAACTTTAGCTCCCAAGCCTGTGGTTTCTGCTTTGCTTGTACAACTTCTCTCAGTAAAATAATTTGAGCATTAGTTCTAAATATATTTGTTTTCCATAAATTATCTGCCTGGCACACTCTTAGTACTGTATTATTTACATGGTAAATTGTACAAATATGGAAATTTCAAGAAGGTAACTGAAAATAAAATGAATATTTAGACTAATTTTTATTTTCATTATTAATGATTCATAATACCTTTTGGCTGTCTTATAATAATGATTATGTTTAATGAGAATGATGTTAATGAATATGCTTAATGATATTTGAAAACTTGGCTTAACACCGATACCGCTGTTTGAAGTTATCATTTCAAGATTAGTTTTCTTTAATATGCAGTTTTAATGGTATCACAGTTGAAAATGGTAACTCACAAAGATACATGGATTCAAATGAAAGAAGTACATTGTTGGTTTCACTTACACATTATGATAATTATTTTTCAAAACTATCTACCAGTTATGCAGAAGTTTTTTTTTTTTTTAAAGATTTTATTTATTTATTTGACAGACAGAGATCACAAGTAGGCAGAGAGGCAGGCAGAGAGAGAGGAGGAAGCAGGCTCCCTGCCGAGCAGAGAGCCTGATGTGGGACTCGATCCCAGGACCTGAGATCATGACCTGAGCCGAAGGCTGCGGCTTAACCTACTGAGCCACCCAGGCGCCCCAGAAGTTTTTGTTTTAATTCATCTGGTATGTTTATGCCTTCCCTGTTGTCAGTTGCTTGTCAGTATGCAAATGAATTTGAATGCTTTGTTTTCATATTTTATACAATGCATTCACAATGTGTTCATGCCACTGAAACTGTTCACCTGAAATTTTTTACATAGTTAAGGAAGTTGTAAGTTTAAATATCTAGAGTTGGCAGTTTTTGAAGATGATACAAACCATTTCCAGCAAAAATTGTATAACAAAAGAAAATTTTTTAAACATTTGTTTCCAAAATATTCTCTCCAAAGTCAGGTTTCCTTTGGAAAGTTTTTTTCTCTCTCTCTTACACTGTCATATTTACCCAGAAGGAGCAGATTTTGTGCTTATTTTTTTGTAATTCAAGGCATGTCAATAATATTCTGATTATTTTATTATTGCTTTCGCCTCTTGCTGTGGGTGACTGAGAGTTCAAACTAGGAATAGGAAAAATGTTTGTCTTGTCATTTTGTGGTGATTCATTAGATTTATTAGTATTTTCTTTAATCTATAGCTTAGTTGTTCATCTTGTGATGAACCACAAGATGGTTCATCTTGTGATGGTGATACTTTAGTAAAAGTATTCCATATAAACTGTAAATCCATTTTGTGTGGAATATGTAAACTGAAGTGTGTCATAATGTGCTTAAGTAAATGGATGATTGAAGACTCCACTGTCAAATCCTTGAAATTAGTGCACATTTTAAATATTAGAAATCCTTAACCACTTTCTTACATTTCAGGTACCTAAAAATTGAAGTTGTAACATTTTACTCCCACACCCTGATGACTCAACTTGTTTATCCCCTGCACTCATATACCTTATTGTAGAGACCATTGTTCTGTGGGCTGAAAAGCAAACCACAGGCTATGAAATGGGAGGCAGGTGACATGATCAAGTTCAATTTGTCTTTGGGATTATATTTTGTGGCTTTGTGTCTAGACACTTTATGTATTCTCCTAAGGTTTTTACTGTATGTATATTCAAATAAATAACTTAGCTGGATTTAAATAATACTATCCAAACATCTTCATAATAGGCAGCCACTCTAAAGCCTCATGAAGTTGTGTCCAGCCTTATTAGTGTCTAGATGCCCTCTGAAGTTCTTTGATAATTCCAGGGGCTTCACCCTTTAGGCTGGAGAATAATGTGCTTTATGTACAAGGAGAGGACTGAGGTGACTTAAACACCTCAATGTGGAAAGAAGAATAGTTGTGTTCTGCAAGAGTCAGGGCAAATGCTTTTTGTGACCTTATTAAAACTGAAGAGTTAAGAGGAAGAATTATTAGCTCTGACTCCATATTAAAAAAAAGAGGAAGAAGAATTAAAAAAAAATGAGAAATGACTCCAGGCTAAGAGTTGCTTGAGGAGTTATGCCCTTTTTAAACCTTAATGAAAAAAAATTTTTTTAATGTAAGCCTATGAAGATAAAGAACTAACCACTGACCTTGAAACAAGGAGAGAAAAAAAATGAAGTCGGTCCCTGAGAAATAGAAGTTGTCAAAACAATACCTACCTAGGCGAAATTTAATAGCCATTTTGGATAAAACTGCTGTGCTAGTTTATTTTGCAGACCATGTACCCAATACACAAGGGACTTCATCCCTTGTTAAGCCTGCAGGTTTACTTTTGAGGGAAGAATTTTCATTATCTCTTTAGGAAACAATTATGTAAAAAGTTTATTGCCTTATTTCATAATTTTTCCAGTTACTATAATTGTGTGAGTTTAGAAGACAAAACAAATTTAAAAATTTAAAGACCACTCTGTGTAACTGCAAATGACTTACAGCATGGCATCCACATAGAACTATGCCTTCCAAATTCTTGAGTGGTTGGAAAATACATTTTATGTCTTGGGAAAAAGAAATATATATGTATACAAAATGTTAAATTGGAATCTTAACTAAGGTACCAAGATATGATCGATATCAGACACCAGAATGAGTTGTGAGACAGAGTATCTGTTTGGAATTTCAAAGTAGGTGCTTAAAACCTGGCTTTATGACTTTTCAATCCTTTACTCACTTTGAATATAGAAAACAGTTGAGAAGGTTGATGTTTGTCGACAGAGGATTTTTGTAAAGGATTTCTTTAGAGAAAGGTGCTGGATTACTTGAGAGTTTTTACCCCTCTATCACCAACGGAGAGAGTTAGAAGGTGCCTGCCTCTTGCTTCTGACCTTCAACTGAACTACTTAGAGATCTTAAAATGTGTCCTCTGCAGTTAGTCAGGTACCATGGACAAATGCCTGTCTTCTGAATGGTAAATCTAGAATATGATGGATGGACTACCCAGTTGCCTTCACACTGGAGGAGCAAGTTGTTTTTGATACATTGGGATTAGCCTCTATACCCTGAATTTGTCCAGATAAACAATTCGCAGGAATTTCTCATGACATGAGTTATGCATGAGAGAGAGTTGATGTGGTGACCATCTTCAGTCCTGTTCAATAGTGCTAATTAGAGGAGTGATTGCACTTCAGCAGACAGAGAAAGCTTTTGGTCATGATGGAAACTTTGCAGCTGCAGAAGGAATTGAGTCACCAGCCAGAGAGCAGATGCACAGCCTGATTCTGAGAAGTGGCAACAGAGGATCACAGTGCTTGAGAATCCCTAGGGAACTCTCAGATGTGCCTCAAAAATAAGTGCTTTAAACACTTGATAAATGCAGAGAATATGAAGCTGTCTTGCAATGTTACTAAATAAAACCTTCGTTTCTCCCTTCCTTCTCTTACCTTCTCCTACTGTAGTCATGGCAGTAGAGTAAGATGAGGCTTTGGAAGTGTAAGGCAGGCACAAGAAGGGAAAGATAGGACCAGATGTTCTGATTGCCAAATTGAGCCTCTTCTTGTGACCTAATATCTCTGGGGACATTTTGTTATTTGACAGTGAACTGAAAATGTATGTTGCTGCCCAAGGTTGCATCTGGGGGCAGAAGAACTTTCTTCCACTGAATAAAATTTAAATATGTAATAGGAAGCAGAAAAAAAAATATACTTGCTAATTATATTTCATGAATCCTGTCTATTCAATATCCCTTACTCAGGGCTCCCAGAACAACGAAACAACAGCACATAGTGATCTAGGGACCTGAGTGGTCTAGGGACCTGGAAGTCGGGCTGATATGGTATGTTTCATTCCTTTTCTCTTTCCTTCTGGCTGCGGGCAGAACTAGGGGTAGAAGGAGATAATGTTGTGGAGTTAGCAGTAAGCACTATTTCTTTTGGTTTGCAAGGAGGGATGTTTGGCAACATCATTTGGACGTCTCACCAATGAGCTATTAAAGGGCTGATGGGTGTTGCACATCTGGGACTTAGAAAGCAATGCAATGTATATGGGCTCCCAGGTTTTACATATGTCTAATACAAAAATAACCACTCATAGGATTATTATGTGATTTTTTTTTTCACAAAAAGGAGATGAGGAAATGAGATAATAAACATGGAAGGACTTAGGCATGAGTTGTTTGTGATTCAGGCAAAAGGCACAGCATCTTACCAGTTGAGGGTGGGAAGAGTAGTGAGACTCCATACTGTGCAGGGATTAAAATTACAAATTTTTGAGTCAGGCTATCAGAGTTTGAATTCTGGGACCTTAGGTAAGTATCTCTATTTTCTCATTTTTAAAAGGGATAAGCTACCGGTCTCATGGTATTATTATAGAAATTAAAGAAGATAATCCTTATAGAGTACCTGCTATATAATTCATGTTACTTGTTAAGTATATAGTAATTGTCAGTTAAGAGGAGTATTATTTTTATTATTATTATTTTTAATCTGTAAAGTTAATCCTCACTGTTTGAGGTAGTTATGTTCTATGCAGTCATCATAAACATTGAACAAATATTAAACCATTGCTCCTAAGTGAAATAAAAGGTTAGGTTCCTGTGAGCCTCTTTTCACAGTAATTTCATCAACTGATCAATATATGACTTTGACTTGATTCATTAACACTGAACTCGTGGATAAATCAGGCCTGAGTGAAAATTATCTAATATCTAATATCTAATATTCCTTTTCTATAAGGAATATTCTTGTGCTTAGGAACAGCAGACAGTACTTCAGCACTATATTTGGGGGATACTTTAAACAGTGAAGTCACCAACAAAACGCTTACAAAGGTGAAAAACATGTCATTAACTAGGCTGCAAAAGGAGTCTAGCTTATAATATGAGAGCTGAGGGGCACCTGGGTGGCTCAGTTAGTTAAGTGGCTGCCTTTGGCTCAGGTCATGATGTGGGGTCCTGGGATTGAGGCGGCTCAGAGGGGAGTCTGCTTCCTCCTCTCCCTCTGTTTCTGCTATCTCTCTGTCAAATAAATAAATAAAATCTTAGAAGAAAAATATTACAAGAACTAAAACAAGAAGGCAGTGTGTGTTTGACCTCCGCTGGGAATGTACATGTTGAGCAACTCAAATTTTTGCTTCTCTGCTTATGTCTGTGAATTACTGCAGAAACATAACAGTAACATAACTCCTATCATGAACTTGCTGATTTTTTGAAGGCAAGGCAAATATCACATTTTTCCCTGTTGGGTTTTATTTTTTAAGTGTAGTAATCCCTTTTCAACTTCTCCAGAACTTCTTCGATCATGATTCTTTTAAGCAGCCATCCTTTTGAATTTTGTGTCTTCCATAAATGTGTAAGCTTTTAAACTGTTCATGGATAAGTACTTTATTATCTAATACCTTGGGCCTTGCTAGTCAGAGAATGAGATACTAATTTTGAGAATTACTAGTCAGTTTTGGCATTGTTCCTTTTTGTTTTTCTCCCTCTTTTTGCTTTCTGTTCTTCAATGTAACCACTCATTTCTACTGTAGTAAGTTACCACAGTTATGTTATGTAACAGCTTATCTGCATTTTAAAAATTTCCCGTTACTGTGAGTCTTAGTCTATTGGTTTCTAGAAAACAGATTATTTCCTATCCTTGAGAAAACACCAATCAATAGCCAAGGTTATGTTATTCTGGCATTTGATGCCAGGGCCCAGGCCTACTCTTTGCCAATATTTTTCAAAGCAAAATATTCTCTTATTATTATCCTTTATTCTTTCAAAATTCTTATTCTTACTTGTAAAAAACTTTAAAAACAGTATTGTGTTCTCAGGCTGTTTGTTTTCCTTGTGCAGTGGAAAAACATTGTCCTCAAAATTAGAAGACTTTGGTTTGAGTCCTAGTTTTTCTAATTAGAAGCTTAATGACCTTGAAAAAATACCTTAACTTTTATGAACTTCTGTTGTTTTTGCTTTTTAAATAATTATAATCCCTCTATGTGTGTGAGGAATGGTATTTCAGGTCTTCCTGGGTGTATCTTGTTATCTTGGAATAAACCTAACCAAAGAGGTAAAGCATCTATACTCTAGGAATTACAAAACATGAATGAAAGAAATTTAAGAAGACACAAAAATATGGAAAAACATTTCATGCTCATGGATCGGAAGAATAAACATTGTTAAAATGTCTATGCTGCCCAGAGAAATCTATACTTTCAACACCATCCCAATCAAATTACCAATGGCATTTTTCAAAATGCTAAAAAAAAATCCCAACATTTATATGGAACCAGAAAAAAGCCCGAATTGCTGAGGAAATGTTGAAAAACAAAAAGCAAAAAACAAAAAAAAGCTGGGGGCATCATGTTGCCTGATATCAAGCTATATTACAAAGCTGTGGTCACTAAGACAGCATGGTACTGGCACAAAAACAGACAAATGGGCCAATGGAATAGAACAGAGAGCCCAGATATGGACTTTCAACTCTATGGTCAGCTAATCTTCGACAAAGTAGGAAAAAATATCTGATGGATAAAAGATCATCTCTTCTATAAATGGTGCTGGGAAAGTTGGACAGCTATATACAGAGCAATGAAACTGGGCCATTCTCTTACACCATACAGAAAGATAAACTCTAAATGAATAAAAGACCTCAGTGAGACAGGAATCATAAAAATCCTGGAGGAGAACATAGGCACTCACCTCTTCGACATTGGCCACAGAAACTTATTTTAAGACACATCTCCAAAGGCAAGGGAAGCAAAAGCGAAAATGAACTTTTAGAACTTCATCAAGATATAAAGCTCTGCACAGCAAAGGAAACATTCAACAAAACAAAGAGGCAACTCACAGAATGGGAGAAGATCCTTGTAAATGACACTATAGACAAAGGGCTGATTCCCAAGATCTATAAAGAACTTCTCAAATTCAACATACAAAGAACAGATAAGTCAAAAAATGGGCAGAAGACATGAGCAGACATTTCTCCAAAGGAGACATACAAATGGCTAACAAACACATGAGAAAAGTTCATCATCATTAGCCATCAGGGAAATTCAAATCAAAACCACATTGAGATACCACCTTACACCAGTTAGAATGCCAAAAATCAGCAAGGGAAGAAACAACACATGCTGGAAACAGCAAATGTTAGACTGTTGGTGGGAATGCAGTTTGGTGCAGCTCCTTTGAAAACAGTGTGAAGGTTCCTCAAAAAATTAAAAGAAGGGCCATATGCACCCCAATGTTCATAGCAGTTCATAATGTTCACAATAGCCAAAATGTGGAAAGAGCCAAGATGCCCTTCAACAGATGAATGGTTAAAGAAGATGTGGTCCATATACACAATGGAATATTACTCAGCTATCAGAAAGGATGAATACCCAAATTTTGCATCAACATGCATGGGACTGGAAATTATGCTAAGTGAAATAAGTCAAGCAGAGAAAGTCAATTATATGGTTTCACTTATTTCTGGAACATAAGGAATAGCATGGAGGACATTAGAAGAAGGAATGGAAAAATGAAGGAGGAGAAATCAGAGTGGGAGATAAACCATGAAAGACTATGGACTCAGGGAAACAAACTGAGGGTTTTAGAAGAGAGGATTGTGGGGGGATGGGTGAGCCTGGTGATGGGTAAAGGAGGGCAGGGGTTGCTTGGGAGTACTGGGTGTTATACGCAAACAATGAATCATGGAACACTACAACAAAAACTAATGATGTCCTATGTGGTGTTTAACATAATACAATAATAAATAAATAAACACGTAAATAAGGTACGTAAATAAATAAATAAATACGAGTAAATAGGGTTAATAGTTCCAATCCCAGGGCTGCCTGGGTGGCTCAATTGTTTAAGCAGCTAAGCTGTCTTTGGCTCACGTCATGATCCCGGGGTTCTGGGATTGAGCTCCCATTGGGTTCCTCACTCACTAGGGAGCCTGATTTCTCCTGGCTGCTGCTCCCCTTGCTTGTTCTTACTCTCTCCTTCTCTTGCTGTCTCTCTCCATTTCAAATAAATAAATAAAATCTTAAAAAAAAAAATAGTTCTCATCCTGGATACTCCTGATTATGTAAGGATTTGAAAGAATGAAGGGTGCCAAAATGTTCACAGTTAAATGAGTGTTAGTGTAGTTGATATCTGCTCTATGGATGCTCCCTGGGTCTTCTCTTGGATGATCTTCACCCCCTTCATGGATTAGTAGGAGTGTATGGTGATCAGTAAGTCTGATATATTTTGGCAGTCCTCAGATATTACCCTGTATATCTGTATCAGGAAGAGATTAAAAACTCCCCACTGACTATATTGGATCTATGCCTACTGACTTTCATCCTTCAGGGGTAGATGAGGGCACCAGCTGTGAGACTGAAGGCACCAGTTTTTATCAATGGGCTCTACTGCAGAATTCCTCACTCTCCCCTCCAGATGCTCCATGAAGAAAAATACTTTATGGTCACAGAGATCTGGGAAATGAGGAATCTTTCTTGGAGATTTACAGCATAACATTAACATATTAAAGGCTCTGAGAAATCCTGCAGTAAAGAAGCCAGTTCAATTTTATTTAATTCAGTGGTTCTTAAAGTCATCTGACTTTGGAACCCTTTTCATGGGTTTTTGATTAATGTCACATTGAACTAGCTTTTAATGGAAGCTTCTTCTGGAAATGTTGGCCTAGGATAGTTAACAGTTAAATATCCCTCCATGGATAGTGATATGGCAATTTATTTTTATTTTGATCTTTCTCCCCACCTGACCCTGTCCCAGCAAGGTTTTGGAGAAAACTGCCCTGACAGTTCTCCCAAACCAGCATATTTCCTCCCATGAAGTCATCCTTTAAGTAGTTTGGCACCAAACACTGGAGTGCTCGGTGGCTTTTGTCTGTGTCACTGAGAACAGATTCTAAAGACTGGAGGAAAGGACACAGGGAGTATACTGGGCAGCCTCCTTGTGGCCATCACTTTTACTTCTTCACTATAGACTATATAGTACCTAGCAGAGATATAGTACCAGGATTAAACACAGCCAAATAGCTCAGGAAACATGAGGTTTGGGCAAGTGCTCACTTATTTCTGCAGTCCTCATATTTTCTTTGAGGACTGATCCATGATCAGTCCTCATAGAAAATGATCCCTGATCAATTTTACCAAAATGAAACCACTGAGATCTAACTCTGGATTTTCATTTTTTGACAGTAAGTGCGTCATTGTTCACCCTCTCATTCTGCCTTTGAAACTCAAAGTCAGCAAGTTCTTAGCTCTGATTATAGCCTCCTTTGTATACTGGGACATCACTGCTTACCAATTCTCTCTGCTTCTCCTCTGCCCATGACATTTTAACACTTAATCACTTGATGTCTGTTTTACATTTGTATTATACCATTACATTAAGTTTCTTAAAAATTACTAAGAATTTCTTTCTTCCCAGATCCATGAACTTTCCTCCATTTGAGTCCTTTTGACATTTGATTATGTTGACTACTAATTTTTAAAAAACCCTCTTATCATTGACGTCTATAGCAATATGCTTTCCTGTTTTCTTTCCCTGCCCTTTTTCTGTATCCTTTGCTAGTTTCTATACTACTCTTTAATACCATTCCCATTCCTCTTTGCCAAATCAAGCCAAGCCAAGCCAAAGCCAAAGCCAAAGTCACGTTCTCTGCTCTCTGTTCCCTACATGTCTGTTGACTTCAGCTAGCACATCTATGTTGAATGACTTCCAAGTCTGTATTAGTCATTTTGTTTTTGCCCTTGCTATAATTACATATTGTCAACTACCTGCAGTATTAGAGTACCTGAAAGGAAAACTGAAGGCTTTCACTTACCTCTAAAATGGATTCTTATAACTGCTTTCTTTCTTTCTTTTTTTTTTTTTTAAAGATTTTTTAAGTATTTGTTTAAATTCTAGTTAATTAACATACAGTATAATATTAATTTCAGTAGTAGAATTTTGTGATCACTTACATACAATACCCAGTGGTCATCACAGCAAGTGCCCTTTTTAATACCCATTTGTCTTTAACCCACCCACTTGCCTACCTCCCTTCCAGCAACTGTCAGTTTGTACTCTATAGTTAGGAGTCTGTTATGGCTTGCCTGTCTTCCCCCCACCATGTTCATCTGTTTCATTTCTTAAATTCCATATATGAATGAAATCATGTATTTGTCCTTCTTGACTGACTTTTTTGCTTAGCATAATACACTCTAGCTCCATCCACATTGATACAAATGGCTAGATTTAATCCTTTTTGATGACTGAGTAATATTTCATTGTATATTTATATACACATATCTTATTTATCCATTAATGAGTTGATGCACAATTGGACTCTTTCCATAATTTGGTTATTGTTGATAATGCTGCTATAAATATGGAGGCACATGTTTCCTTAAAATCAGCATTTTTGAGTCCTTTGGTAAATATCTAGTAGTGCAATTGATGGATCATAGGGTAGTTCTATTTTTTAACTTTTCAAGGAATCTCTGTACTGTTTTTCCAGTGACTGCTCAAGTTTGCATTCCCACCAACAGTGTAAGAGTGTTCCCCTTTCTCTTCATCCTCCCCAACACTTGTTTCCTATGCTGTTAATTTTAACCATTCTGACAGGTGTGAGATGGTATCTCATTGTAGTTTTGATTTGTATTTCTCTGATGATGAGTCATGTTGAGTATCTTTTCATGTGTCTGTTAATCCTCTAGGTATCTTTTTTGGAAGACTGTCTATTCATGTCTTCTGCAAATTTCTTAACTGGATTATTTTTTTTCTGAGTGTTGAGTTTGATGGGTTCTTTATAGATTTTGGATACTAACCCTTTATCCCACATGTCATTTGCAATATCTTCCCATTCCAAAGGTTGCCTTTTAGTTTTGTTTATTGTCTCATTCACTATGCAGAAGCATTCAATTTTGATAAAGTTCCAGTAGTTTATTTTTGCTTTTCTTTCCTTTGCCTCCAGAGACCCAAGAAGAAGGTACTATAGCTGAGGTCAAAGAGGTTGCCGCCTGTGTTCTCCCCTGGGATTTTGATGATTTCCTGCCTCACATTAAGGTCTTTCACCCATTTTGAGTCTATTTTTGTGTATGGTGTAAGAAAGAGCTCTAATTTCATTTCTTTTTGCATGTTGCTGTCCAGTTTTCCCCACACCATTTTTGAAGAGATTTTCTTTTTTTTCCATTGGATATTATCTCCTGCATCAATGAAGATTAGTTGACTATACAGTTGTGGGGCCATTTCTGTGGGTCCTATTCTGTTCCTTTGACCTATGTGTCTGTTTTTATGCCAGTACCATGCTATCTTGATCACTACAGCTTCGTAATATAACTTTAAGTCTGGAATTGTGATGCCTCCTGCTTTGATTTTCTTTCCCAAGTTTGTTCTTTTCCCTTTATTTAGGGTCTTTTGTGATTCCATACAAATTTTAGGATTGTTTGTTCTAGCTCTGTGGAAAATGCCGGTGGTGTTTTGATGGGGATTGCATTAAATGTGTAGCTTGCTTCAGGTAGTATAGACATTTTAACATTATTTATTCTTCTAATCTATGAGCATGGAATGTTTTTCCATTTCTTTGTGTCCTCTTCAACTCCTTTCATCAGCTTTCTATAGTTTTCATAGTACAGATATTTTACCTCTTTGATTAGGTTTATTCCTGGGTAGCTTATTGTTTTTAGTACAATTGCAAATGGGATCGATTCCTTGATTTCTCTTTCTAATGCTTCAATATTGGTATATTGAAATGCTGCAGATTTCTGAAAGTTGATTTTGTATCCTGCCACTTTGCTGAATTAATGAATGAGTTCTAGCAATTTTTAGTCATGTCTTTCAGGTTTTCTTCAGAGTATCATGTTGTCTGCAAATTGTGAAAGTTTGGCTTCTTCCTTGCCAATTTGGATGTTTTTTATTTCATTTTGTTGTCTGCTTGCTGAGACTAGCACTTCCAGTGTGACTTTAAATAACAATGGTGAGAGTGGTCATCCCTATCTTGTTTCTGACTGTAGAGGAAAAGCTCTTAGTTGTTCCCCATTAAGGATTATATTATCTGTGAATCTTTCATATATGACCTTATGGTGTTGAGATATCCATCTATTCTTACTGTGTTAATTTTTTTTAAAATCAGGAAAGGATGCTGTATTTTGTCAAATGCTTTTTCTGCATCTTTTGAGAAGATCATATGGTTCTTATGTATCATGTTGATTGATTTGTGAATATTGGATCACCCTTGCAATGCAGGAATAAATCACACTTGATAGCGGTGAATAATTTTTTTGTGTGTGTGTGAATGATTTTTTTAAATGACTGTTGGACTTATTGCTAGTACTTTCTTGAAAATTTTTGCATCCATGTTCATCAGGAAGGTTGGCCTGTAATTCTTGTTTTTAGTGGGGTTTTTGTCTGGTTTTGGAATCAAGGTGATGCTCTCTTTGTAGAATGAGTTTAGAAGGTTTCCTTCCATTTCTGTTTTTTGGGAGAGTTTGAGAAGAAAATGTATTAACTCTTCTTTAAATGTCTGGTAGAATTCCTCTGGGAAGCCAGCTAGTACAGGACTTTTGTTTGCTGGGAGACTTTTGATTACTGATTGAATTTCTTTGTTTGTTATCAGTCTGTTCATGTTTTCAGTTTCTTTCCTATTTTTGTTTTGGTAGTTAATATGTTTCTAGGAATTTATCCACTTCTTCCAATTTGTTGGCATATAATTTTTTTATGATATTCTCTTATAGTTGCTTGTATTTCTTATAATTGTTTGCATTTATACTATGATCTTTCATCTCTAAGATTTTATTTATTTGTGTTCATTCTTTTTGATAAATCAATTTTATTAATTCTTTCAAAGAAACAGCTCCTGGTTTCATTGATCTGCTCTATTTTTTTTTGTTTGTTTATTTGTTTTGTTTCTATATAATTTATTTCAGCTCTACTCTTTATTAATTCCCTTCTTTTGCTGGCTTTAGGCTTCATTTGTTGTTCTTTTTCTAGCTACTTTAGCTGTAAGTTTAGGTTGTGTATTTGAGATTTGTCTTGCTTTTTGAGGTGGGCTTACATTGCTATATATTCCCCTCTGATGACCGCTTTTGCTGCATTTCAAAGGTTTAGGGCTGTCATGTTTTCATTTTCATTTTCATGTCATGCTTTTCATTTGCATTGCTTCTGTATATTTTAAAAATTCATCTTTAATTTCCTGGTTGACTTATTCATTCTTTAATAGAATATTCTTTAACATCCTCCATGTATTTGTGGTCTTTCCAAATTTTTTTCTTGTTGACATCAAGTTTCAGGGTGTCATAGTCTGAAAATTTGCATGATATGATCTCAATCTTTTTGTACTTGTTGAGGCCTTATTTGCAACCCAATATGTGATCGATTCTGGAGAAGAATGTGTAATGTGCTGCTTTATGGTGAAATGTTCTGAATATATCTGTTAAGTCTGTCTGGTCCAGCATATCATTCAAAGCCATTGTTTCCTTGTTGATTTTCTACTTGATGATTTGTCTGTTGCTGTAAATGGGGTGTTAAAGTCTTGTACTATTATTGGATTATCATGATTGAGTTTCTTTTTGTTTGCTATTAATTGATTTATGTATTACACAAATATTTATAATCATTAGATTTTCTTGATGGATAGACCCTTAATTACAATATAATGCCCCTTTTCATCTCTTGTTATAATCTTTGTTTTAAAATCTAGTTTGTCTGATGTAAGTTTGGCTGCTTTGGTTTTCTTTTGATATCTATTAGCATGATAGATGGTTTTCCATGCTCTCACTTTCTTTTCTTTTTTTTTTAAAGATTTTATTTATTTATTTGACAGAGAGAAATCACAAGTAGATGGAGAGGCAGGCAGAGAGAGAGAGAGAGGGAAGCAGGCTCTCTGCTGAGCAGAGAGCCCGATGCGGGACTCGATCCCAGGACTCTGAGATCATGACCTGAGCCGAAGGCAGCGGCTTAACCCACTGAGCCACCCAGGCGCCCCATGCTCTCACTTTCAATCTGGAGGTGTCTTTAGGTCTCAAATGAGTCTCTTATAGGCAGCTTATAGATGGATCTTGTTTTTTTTTTATTTAAATCCATTCTGATATGCTATGTCTTTTGATTAGAGTATTTAGTCCCATTACATTCAGAGTGATTATTGAGAAATATGAATTTAGTGCCATTCTGTAACCTGTAGAGTTGGTGTTTCTGGTGATGTTCTCTGTTTTTTTATAGTCTTTGTTGCTTTTGGTCTTTTTGCTTCTCCACTCAAAGAGTTCCCCTTAAAATTTCTTTCAGGGCTAGTTTTGTGGCCATGGCCTCCTTTAGTTTTGTCTGGGAAACTCTTTATCTTTCCTTCTATTTTGAATGACAGCCTTGCTGGATAAAGAATTCTTGGCTGCATATTTTTCCCATTCAACACATTGAATATTTCCTTCCACTCCTTTCTGGCCTGCCAGGTCTCTGTGACAGATTTGGTGCCAGCCTGATCTGTCTTCCTTTGTAGGTTAAGGGCCTTTTTTCCTTGCCGCTTTTAGTATTCTTTCCCTGTCTTTGTGTTTTGTGAATTTGATTGTGACATGCCTTGACAATGGCCAGCTTTTTTTTTTTTTTTAATTTAATGGGATTTCTCTGCACTTCTTGGATTTTGATGTCTCTGTCCTTTCCCAGATTAGGGAAGTTTTCAGCTGTAATTTGTTTGAATAAACCTTCTCCCTTTTGTTTCTCTCTTCATCTTCTGGGACTCCTATGATATGAACATTATTACGTTTTACTTATATAGATGATAGATGGAAAACCATCTATCATTTATAGTCACTGAACTATCTAAGTCTACCCTTGTGGTCCATTACTTTTCTTTTCCCCTTCTTTTTTGCTTCATTATTTTCCATAATTTTATTTTCTTTGTCACTGATTTGCTCCTCTGCATTTGTCCATTCTTATTTATATGGGCTCCATTTGTGTTTGCATCTTGGCTGTGGCATTTTTATTTTCAACCTCAGTAGATTCTTGTTCTTTTATGTTGTAGTAAGGAACTCTCCAGAGTCTTCTATGCTTTTTTCAAGCCCAGCTAGTATACTAATAACCAATGTTTTAAATTCTAGCTCAGACATCTTATTTATATCAATATTGATTAAATTCGTGGCTGTGAGTTCTACCTCATGTTCTTTCTTTTGGCGTAAATTCCTCTGTCTTGTCATTTTGTCCAGAAAAGAAAAAAGAAAAAGAGAAAAAAGAACAACAAAAACAAAACAGAAAACAAAACAAAACAAAACGCAAACAAAAAAACCTAAAGAACAAAGTAAGAAACAGCAACAACAACAACAACAAAAAAACTCAAGCAAAACAAAAACACAAAACAAAACCAAAAACCAAAAATCAAAATCCAAAAACTAAAAAAAAAAAAAAAAAAAATCAAAAACACTGACTACATTCTGGGTGTGTTTTGGTTTGCTTGTTAAAGGAATGTAGATTCAAAATTTTAAAAATTAAATTAAGTATAAAAAATGAAAATAGAAAAAAATTAAAAAATATGAAAAGATAAAAATAAAAAATAATGCAATATTAGAAAGAATTGGAAAATATAAGAAAATAAATGAAAAAATAATAAAATAAATAAAAAATAAAAGTAAAAAAGGAAGCTTGATCATATTTTCCTTTGTGCTGAAGCTTTGCAGTACTATATGATCAATAAAGTTTGTGTGAGCTGGTTGTTTGCCCTTGTCTTTGGCCTGCTGCACTGATTCTCAGGATGAGTTGTTTTCAGTGGAAATGCTTATTCAGGACACAGTGGAGTGGGTCTTGGTGTCCCCTGCTCTGGCTTTCGCTAGATGGTGCGGTTTTACTCCCTTAAGTCTTTCAGCTCTGATGGGTGGGATGAAAATGGCTGTGCCCTGCTTTCCAGCCTTGGAGCTGAAATTTTGTGCTCCTACTCTTCAGAGAGCACTCACAGAAAAGCAGTTAGCTAGTTACTCTATTTGTTTCCCTGCTTTCTGTCTGAACCCTGTGTTCACTCTGCCCTTGTCTGAGTCTTTTTATCTCAGGCACCTGACCTTGTTTCAAAGCTCCAAATTTCATAGGTGGTCTTGCTGTGCTTTCCAGTCTGTCCCAGGAAAGTGGTACATGACGTGGGGCAGTTCACTGTTTATAGCAAAAAGCTGGTACCAAGACCTGTTGCTTTCTGCTGGCTTCCTGGCTTATATGCTTGGGAACAGCCCAGCACTTCGGTACCACCTGTTCTTTCTGTGACCCAGGGGATCCTGAGACCACCCTGTCACACCTGGGATTCTTCCCCCTCTTCACCATCTGAGCACCTTTAATCCAGGCATATCCCCCACAGTAGTGAATTTAAAAGTTCAGATTTTGTGCTCTGCCACTTCTAATACTTTGCAATAGCCTCCATAAGAAGCCTCCCTCATTGCTGCATCCACATCTATGTCTCCCCAAGTGAACTACACTTCCTACCTTCCAAAGTGTGGTCACTTTTCTACTTATAGATTTGTAGTTTTTGTACTTTCAGACCTCTGATGGACTTCTTGGGGGTTCAGAATAATTTGATAACTGTCTAGTTGTGTTCAAGGGATGAGGCAAGCTCAGAGTCCCTCTACTCCTCTGCCATTTTAACTCCTCCTAGGATTTTTCTTTATCTACATATTTTGCAAATTTAACTACAATATGTCCTGGTGTTGGCCTGCTTTTGTTGATTTTGATGGGAATTCTTTGTGCCTTGTGGATTTCAGTATCTGTTTCTTTTCCCAGATTAAGGAAGTTTTCAGCTGTAATTTACTCAAATAAGCTTTCTACCCTCTTTTCCCTCTCTTCTTCTTCTGGGACTCCTATGATATGAATGTTATTATACTTTATGGAATTGCTGAATTCCCTAAGCCTACATTTGTAGACTTGTAGACATGATCCAATATTTTTCTTTACATCTTTTCAGCTTTATTATTTTACATAATTTTATCTTCTATATCACTTATTCATTTCTCTGCTTCTTCTTTGTGGAATTATGCTCAGATGTAATCCTTGTGGTCATTACACTCAGTTGTTTTCACATCTCAGTTATAGCATTTTTTATTTCTGCCTAACTAGTTTTAAGGCCTTTTATCTCAGCAGTAAGGGACTCCCTGGTTCTCTTCCATGCTTTTCTCAAGCCCAGCTAGTATCATTATTATTGTTGCTTTAAATTCTGGATCAATCATATTACTAATGTCTATTTCAATTAGAACCCTGGCTGTGATCTTTTCTTGTTCTTCCTTTTGGGATGAATTCCTCTGTCTTGGCATTTTTCTAGGTCTCTGTCTTCTGTGTGTTAGGAAAGCCTGTTATGTTTTCTGCTCCTGAGAGTAATGACTTTATAGGGCCTGGTGCTTTAGGAAGTGTCTCTGGTGTATGCTGTGTACACTCTGCTGCAGTGTTTTGACTGCTCTGCTCTTTTTTTGAGGTAGTCCTCTGCAGAGTTTCTCCTTGCTTGCAGTTGGGAATGTTTCAACCTTGTCCAGAGTGCGGCAAATTTTAAGATGATGTTCTCTGATTTACTTGTTAAAGGACCTGATGCAACCTCCACTAGTGCTATAACTTTGCAGCACTCTATGATCAGTAGACTTGGTGCATATGGAGGATTTGTGCTGGTCTTTTGGGGGAGGGGCCCACTGCACTGCTACTCAGGCATACTTGGAGCACCTGCAGAGCACAGGGTGAGTGGTGCTTGGTTTAAGTGGTTTATGCTGTCACTTTTGGCACTCTGCTGCTTACTGAAGTGAGTTTAAGCTGAGTGGCAGTGGAGAGAAATGATGCCTTCTTGCTGCTTTGTCTCTGGAGAAGCAGTGCCATCACTCAGATGCACTCCAAGAAGGGTGAACTCTCTCTCCCAGTGTACCCCAGGGGATCCTCAAATCACACCTTCTGTCCCCTGGGCTATCTGCTTTCCTTCTCCACAGGAGCACTACAGTGCCCACCAGCCTCCACACCCGCCATGTTGCAGACCTATGAAACTCCAGTCTTTGAGCCCTCTGGTTGTAGAATCTCAGAAAAATAAGCCCTTCTCAGGCAATGGCTCTGGGGAAGTGTTTTCTTTGTGAGATCTCTTGTGTGCATCTCTCTCCCTCCCTCTCTCTCTCACATCTCTGGGATCAGATTTCTCTCCCTTCAATGGCACCTGTGCTCTGTGTCTCCCAGTCATGTCTCTGTACCTCTTACCTTCCATGATGTGGCCCTTTCTCTCCCTCATTGTGCAGTTTGTTCTGTCAGTCCTCAGATTGATTTCTTGAGTATTCAGAATGATTTGGTATTGATCTAGCTGTCTTTGAGGGACTAGGCCTAGGGTCCTATATTTCCACCATCTTAGCTCTTCCTAACTACTTTATTTCTATACGGGGTCCCACTAATATTGGTCTTCAAATAACTTTGAAGTTATGTTCAAAGGAATGTTCCACATTCCCAATCTCCTTCTTGAAATCTACATTAATTTTGTCCTTTTATTTCAAAATGTTTTTTATGTTTTCTGTATGTCCATTTTCCCCACCCAGTACCTGGTTAAAACTGATGCTTGTGAAGTTTGTTTTTGGGACCCTTGATCATAGAGTTCTGGACTCTGAAAATTCCCACTGGTGTCTCTTTCCTATTACCTCAGATTGAAAGTGCTACCAGTCTATTTTTTGTCCTCTCAAAAAACAAAAATACAAAAACCTTTAAACTTATTCTCCCTGAGGTAAGAATATCTGATAATAGTTTATCACATTGCCCAGTCTGATTATTGCAACTCAAGTTTCTTTAAAGTGTAAATAAGCTTTGCATTAAAACAATGAAGGCTCTAAATCTTAGACATCATCCATAATGAATAGGGATCTTTGAAAATCAGTAGCTTTTGTGATTTTCTACTTCACTTGTATGGAAGTCCAATACTGCTATCCTCCCTGAAGTCCTAAATTTAAAAATTCTAATATATTAGTTTCATATATATAATATAGTGATTCAACAATTGTGTACATTACTCAGTGCTCCTCATGCCAAGTATAGTCTTAATCCCCTTCACCTATTTCCCGCCTCTCCACCAACAGTACACAAGGGTTTCTGTTTCTCTGCATCTTTACCAACACTTATTTCTTGTGGTTTTTTATTTTAACCATTCTGACAGGTGTCAGATGATATCTTACTTTGGGTTTACTTGCACTTTCCTATAGATGAGTGATGTTGAGCATCTTTTCATGTATCTGTCAGTCATTTGGATGTCTTTGGAAAAATGTCTGCCCATCTTTATTGTATTATTTGCTTTTTTTGGGTTTTGAGTTGTACATGTTCTTTATGTATTTTGGATATTAACCCCTTATCAGACATATCATTTGCAAATATCTTCTCTCATTCAGTAGGCTGTCTTTTACTTTTATTGATTGTTTCCTTTGTTGTGCAGAACCTTTTTTTTTTTTAAGATTTTGTTTATTTATTTTTTAATGTAATCTCTATCCCCAATGTGGGGCTCTAACTCAAGACCCAAGACCAAGAGTCTCATACTCTACTGACTGAGCCAGCCAGGTGTCCCTTGCTGTTCAGAAGCTTTTAATTTTGATGCAGTACAGTAATCTATTTTTGCTTTTGTTTCCCATGCCTCAGGAGTTATATCTAGAAAAATGTTGCTATGGCCAATGTCAGAGAAATTCGTGCTTATGCTCCCTTCTAGGATTTTTATGGTTTCAGGTCTCACATTTAGATTCCTCTTTAAAAAAAATAATATATATATTTTTCTCACCATAGCACATACCCTCCCGAATGTCCATCACCCAGCCACCCCATCCCTTCCACCCCCACCCCTCCAGCAACCCTTAGTTTGTTTCCTGATATTGAGTCTCTTATAGTTTGTCTCCCTCTCTGGTTTCATCTTGTTTCATTTTTCTCTCCCTTCCCCTATGATCCTCTGTCTTGTTTCTCAAATTCCTCATAAAAGTGAGATCGTAAGATAATTATCTTTCTCTGGTTGACTTATTTTGCTTAGAATAATACCCTCTAGTTCCAACCATGTCATTGCAAATGGCAAGATTTAATTTTTAATGGCTATAAAGTATTACACTGAGTGTGTGTGTGTGTGTGTGTGTGTGTGTGTGTGTGTATCACATCTTCTTTATCCATTCATCTGTTGATGGACATCTAGGCTCTTTCCATAGTTTGGCTATTGTGGACATTGTGCTATAAACATTGTGGTGTACGTGCCCCTTTGGATCACTACATTTAGGTTCTTAATTCATTTTAAGTTTTTTTTGTTTGTGTATGGTGTAAGAAAGTGGTCCAGTCTCATTCTCTTGCATGTAGTGTTCTGTTTCTCTAGCACCATTTTTGAAGAAACTATTTTCCATTATATTGGACTCAAACCCCAAAATATATATAATGGATATCCATTATATATATTTTCCTCCTTTGTTCAAGATTAACTCACCATGTAAGTGTGGGTTTATTTCAGGCTCTCTATTTTTTCCTATTTATCTGCGTGTTTGTTTTTGTGCTAGTACCATACTGTTTTGATTACTACAGCTTTAAAATATAACTTGAAGTCTGGAATTGTGATAACCCCAGTTTTATTTTTCTTTTCCAAGATTGCTTTGCCTATTCAGGGTCTTTTGTGGTTCCATACACATTTTAGGATTGTTTGTTCTAGTTCTGTGAAAGATGCTATTGGTATTTTGAGAGGAGTTGCATTGCATCTTTAGATTGTTTTGGGTAGTATAGACATTTTAACAATATTTGTTCTTCCAATTCATGAGCATGGAATGTTCTTCCATTTCTTTGTGTCATCTTCAATTTCTTTCATCAGTGTTTTATAGTTGTTGGAGTACAGGTCTGTACTTTTTTTGGTTAGGTTTATTTCTGGTGCAGTTATAAATGGGATTGATTTCTTTTTTTTTTTTTTTAATATTTTGTTTATTTATTTGACAGACAGAGATCACAAGTAGTCAGAGAGGCAGTTAGAGAGAGAGAAGGGAAAGCAGGCTCCCTGCTGAGCAGAAAGCCTGATGCAGGGCTCGATCCCAGGACCCTGTGACCATGACCTGAGCCGAAGGCAGAGGCTTTAATCCACTGAGCCACCCAGGTGCCCCTGGGATTGATTTCTTAATTTCTCTTTCTGCTGCTTCATTCTTAGTGTATAGAAATGCAACAGATTTCTGTGGATGATTTCATATCCTGTGACTTTACTTAATTTATTTACCACTTCTAGCAGTTTTGTGGTGGAGTCTTTCAGGTTTTCTATATAAAGTATCATGACATCTGCAAATAGTTAATGTTTTACTTCCTCCTTATGGATTTTTATGCTCATTTATTCTTTTTTGTTGTCTGATTGCTATCGCTAGGACTTCCAGGCTTATGCCTATTAAAAGTGATGAAAGTGGGCATCCTTCTGATCTTATGGGAAAAGTTTTCAGTTTTTCCCCATTGAACATGATGTTAGCTATGGATTTTTCATAAATGGCCTTTACTATGTTGAGGTAGGTTCCTTCTAAACCAATGTAATTGAGAGTTTTTATAATAAATGGGTATTGTACTTTGTTAAAAATTTTTTTTTTGGTATCTATCAAAATGATCATATGGTTTTTATTCTTTCTCTTATTGATGTGGTGTATCATGTTGATTGATTTGTGTATACTGTCACCCTTGCATCTTGGGGAAAAATCCCACTTAATCATGGTGAATGATTTCTTTAAAAATGTGTTGTTGGATTTGGTTTGTTAATAGTTTGTTGAGGTTTTTTTTATCTATGTTCATCAGAGATATTGGCCTATAGTTAGTTCCCTCTCTCTCTCTGTTTTTTATTTTTTTGTTGTTGCTTTATTTGGTGTTGGTATCAGAGTAGTGCTGGCCTCACAGAATGAATTTGGAAGATATACTTCCCTTTCTATGTTTTGAAATAGTTTGAGAAGAATAGATATTAACTATTCTTAAATGTTAGGTAAAATATACCTGTGAAGCCATTTTGTCCTGGACTTTTTGTTAGAAGTTTTTTGATTACTGATCCCATTCGTTGTTCGTAATCTATTCAAATATTTTATTTCTTCTTGATTCGGGAGGTTATATGTTTCTAAGAATTTTTCCATTTCTTCTAGGTTGTTCAGTTGTTGACATATGATTTTTCATAACAGTCTTTTATATTTATTTGTGTTTCTGTGGTGTTGGTTAATTATTCTCCTCTTTCATTTCTGATATTTTAAATCTGAGTCCTCTCTGTTTCTTTTGATGAGTCTGGTTAAAAGTTTATCAATTTTGTTGATTTTTTTCAAGGAACTGGTCTATTATTCTGTTAGTTTCAATTTTTTTTTTTTAAAATCCTGACCTAATCTTTATTATTTCCTTCCTTCTACTGGATTTAGGCTTTGCTTGTTCTTTTCTAACCCCTATAGGTGTAAGATTAAGTTGTTTGAAACTTTTTTGTTTCTTGAGGTAGGCTAGTATTGCTATAAAATTCTCTTTTAGAACTACTTTTGCTGCACCCCAAATATTTTGGACAGTTGTGTTTCCATTGTTATTTGTCTCCATGTTTTCTTCTTTTGTCTCCATGATTTCTTCTTTGGTTTCTTGGTTGACCCATTCATTGTTCAGTAGCATGTTGTTTAACCTCAATGTATTCATGTTCTTTTCAGATTTTTTCCTATGGCTTATTTCTTGTTTCATAGTGTTGTGGTTAGAAAAGATGCATCTTACAACGTCAATCTTTTTGAATTTGCTGAGACTCTTTTTGTTGGCCTAACATGTCATCTATTCTGGACAATGTTGCATGTGCACTTGAAAAGAATGTATATTCTGCTGTTTTAAGATGGAAAGTTCTGAATGAATCTGTTTGATCCATCTGGTCCAATGTGTCATTCAAAGAAAGCCACTCTTTCCTTGTGGATTTTAGGTGATCTGTCCATTGATGCAAATGGTATTAAAGTCTTACTCATATTGTATTACTACTGGTTACCTCCTTTATGTTTGTTATTAACTGTTTTATGTATTTGGGTGCTCCTATGTTGCGTGCATGAATATTTATAATTTTTATAATTGTTATATCTTCTTGTTGGATTGTTCCCCTTAAGATTATGTAGTGTCCACTGTCTCTTGTTACAATCTTTGTTTTAAAGTCTCTTTTGTTCAATATATCTACTCTTTCTTTTCACTTCCATTTGCATGGTAATGCTTTTCCATCCCTTCACTTTCAATTTACCTATGTCTTTAGATCTAAAATGAATCTGCTGTTGGCAGGTTATAGATGTGTCTTTTTTTTTTTTTCCAAACCTTTCTGTCACCACATCTTTTGATTGTAGCATTTAGTTCACTTACATTCAAATAATTATTGAAAGGTATATTCTTACTGCCATTTTGTTACTTGTTTTATGGTTGTTTTTTAGTTCTCTGTTTCTTTCTTTCTACTCTCACTGTTTTCTGATTTTCTTTCATTTTGTGAATCCTTGACTGCTTTTTTATAGGCAGGCTTAATGTTATTGCTTTTGTTGTTTCTACTTTTCTTACTTCTGCTTATGGTCTTTACTTTCCACTAAAAGAATTCTCTTTGACATTTCTTATAAGGCTGAGTTAGTGGTCATGAATTCCTTTAACTTTTGTCTGGGAAACTCTATCTCTCCTTCTATTCTGGATGATAGCCTTACTGGATAAAGTATTCTTGGCTGGAGGTTTTTTTTTTTCTTTCAGCACTTTGAATATATTATAATACTCACTTCTGGTTGGCAAAATCAGCTGATAACCTTAGAATGTTTCCCATGTATGTAACTGTTTTCTTTCCTCTTGCTGCTTTAAAAATTCTCTCTTTATCTCTACTTTTTGCCATTTAAATTTTTTTTTTTTAAGATTTCATTTATTTATTTGACAGAGAGAGAGATCACAAGTAGGCAGAGAGACAGGCAGAGAGAGAAGGCTTCCTGCTGAGCAGGGAGCCCGATGCGGGCCTCAATCCCAGGGCCCTGGATCATGACCTGAGCTGAAGGCAGAGGCTATAATCCACTGAGCCACCCAGGCACCCCTCTTTTGCCACTTTAATTACTATGTATCCTGGTGTGGACCTACTTGGGTTGATTTTGTTGGGGGATCTGTGCTCCTGAATTTAGATTTCTGTTTCATTCCCCAGGTTCAGATATTTTTCAGCTATTATTTCTTCAAGTAAAGGATCTGCCCCCTTTTCTCTCTCTTCTGGGATCCCTATAATGTGCATGTTGGTATGCTTGATGGTGTTGCTGAGTTCTCTTAATCTAGTCTTATTTTTTATCATTTTTTTTTCTCCTGTTCAGCTTGATTGCTTTTTATTACTCTGTCCTCTAGTCACTGATCTGTCCTTCTGCTTCTTCTAGTCTATTTATTCCCTCCAGTGTATTTTTAATTCAGTTATTGAGTTCTTCATCCCTGATTGGTTCTTTTTTGTATTTTCTATCTCTTTATTGAGGGTTTCACTGAAACCCTCTACTTGAGTTTTCTCAAATCCAATGAGTATCTTTATGACCATTACTTAAAGTCTCTATTAAAGATAATACTTATCTCTATTTCATTTAGCTATCTTACTGTGATTTTGTTCATCCATCTTTCTTTCTTTCTTTCTTTCTTTCTTTCTTTCTTTCTTTCTTTCTTTTCTCCCTCCTTCCTCCTTCCTTTTCCTTCTTTTCTTTTCTTTCTCTCTCTCCCCTTCCATCTCTCTCTCTTTCCTTCTTCCTCCCTCCCTCCCTTCCATTCATTCATTCCTTCATTCCAGTTAGTTAACATAGAGTGTTATATTAAGTTCCTGTGTACAATATAGTGATTCAATACTTCCATACATAACTCTGTGCTCATTATGACAAGAGTACTCCTTAATTTCCATCATCTATTTAACCCATCCCCTCACCCCTCCCCTCTGTTAAACATCAGTTTTTTTCTCTATAATTAAGAGTTTGTTTCTTGATTTGTCTCTCTGTCCTGTGTATTCATTTGGAATATATTCCTCTGTTTCCTCCCTTTTTTCTAATTCTCTGTGTCTGTATCCATGTGTTAGGAAAGTCATCTATGTCTCATGCCCTTGAAAGTGTAGTCTTATGAAGAAGAGGTCCTGTAATGCCCTGCATTTCAGAGTCCCTTGTTCACCAGAACCTGGTGCTTCAGGGGTGTTTGGCAGGTGCTTTAGGGGTATCTCTTGTGTGTGCCCTACTGTTGTGGCTGAGCAGCATTTGCCTTTAGTCCAGTTGTCTGCATTGGCTCTCTTTGCCTGTCATGTGCAGGTTTTGATTCCTGTGTTGTTTATGGGTCA
The DNA here is from genome assembly GCF_011764305.1 of Mustela putorius furo. Classification (NCBI taxonomy): domain Eukaryota; kingdom Metazoa; phylum Chordata; class Mammalia; order Carnivora; family Mustelidae; genus Mustela; species Mustela putorius. The sequence continues at coordinate 536,462 of NW_025421467.1, forward strand.
GTTTGGGGCCTCCTTGAGTTGGGTTAGACCTGGCATTTGCTAGAACTGCAATTGTTCAGAACTACAGGGTGCACTCCCTGTGTTGTCCCCTGAGAAACTTTCATTGGTGAACAAAATCTGTAGTCACACCAGATATCTGCCCCCAGCCCACTGCTGGGGCCAGAGTTGAACTGGTGTGTGTGTTATGTTCCCCTCTCCCTGGGACAGGAGTCACTTCAGAGTGGTGCTGGCCCCTGTTGGGGCTGTTTGCATACTGCCATACTTGTGGTGCTGCTTTGGATGGACTCCTGCCTAGGCTGGGTTGGAAGGAGAACATGTGGTGGAGTGTTAGCAAGGTTTGTGCTGGTCTGCTGTAGGAGGAGACCTGGAGCAACTCTGGAGAACTCTTGCAGAGTGCAGGTTGGAGAGAGCAGCTGTGCAGGAAAATTTGGGGGTGGGAGGGTGCTGTTAGCAAACTAGGTGAAGAATGTTTGTACTGCACTGGTTCCCACACATATCCATATATCTAGACTGGGAGGCTGGGGAGGGAAATGGTGCTACCAGCTCTTTGTTCTTAGAGAAGTCTTCCAAAGATCCCTTCCTTTCAACGCATGCTCAGAGATTAGTAAATAAATCTCCCTGCCATACATATATACGAGGTGTTTTCAAACTACGCCTATGAAGTATCTGAGTGAGGCTGTTTGTTATGTTTTCTCTTTAAGGGTAGGGGCTCTGCCCTGCTGACTCTCAGATTGGACCCCACTGATTCTTAAAGTTCCAATTGTTAAGCCCCACTAGTTGTGAGGGACTTGTGAAGTTAAACCCCTCTGGTTTTCAAAGCCAGTTTATCTCAGTCTGGGTCCTCTGTGCCTGGGGTGCCTGGTGTGGCATCTGTTCCTCTCTCTTCTCTGTGCCCGTAGTACCCCTGCCTCCTGTGGACTTTCCTGCAGTTTGACCTGTTTCCCAACTGTGTCTTTGCCCTTCCTACCCTCTTTGACATGGCCTCTTCTCTACATTTAGCTGTGGAGAGTCTGTTCTGTCTTCAGGTTGTTTTCTGCGTTATGAATGCTGATGCATGTGTTATCTAGGTATTTCCATGGGATAAGTTGCATTTAGGATCCTCCTATTTCACCATCTTCCCTAGAAGTCCATTGCTGAAGTCCTAATCTTGTCAGCTCCTTATTTTACCTCTTTAATTCCAGGGTTTCATTTTTCCAAATAATCTAGCTACCAAGTTCCCATACTTATTACTTTCCCTCATTGCTTTCAACATTGACTACTCTACCAAGTTAGGTCCATTTCCATGTTTTTGACATTTCCTATGGGCTATTCTCTCTCACTATTTTTTCAATGTTATTCTTGATTATTCTTAAGTATTTCCTCTATCAGCAAGTGGTCCTTTTACTCTTGCTCTTCATTGTGTTTTGCTTTTGTTATTATTTTTACTCTTCTCTCCACCTATTGAAATCATATTTAGCTATTAAGGTAATGTCAGTGCTACTTTCTCTCTAAAGGTAGCTTTTCACTTTTTCTAACACTGACTTCTCTCTCTTGAGTTGCTATTATGGTGACAGAACTACTTAAATCAGCATGTAAGTGTTTTCTAAAATTTTTCATTACTATTTATTTTACCTTTCTAACTGGTGGGCCAGGGTGACATCTTATTTGTATTGAATATGTATACAGTATAAACATTAGGTAAATATTTATGTATTGGCAGCTTGTTCTTCCATGTTTGTTATAAGTTACCCAAGTTGATAACTACTTGAATATATTGCTGAAGTAATTCCTTTGATTCAGTTAAGAATGAATTTCTTTTTCCCACAGAAAGAGGTAAAATATATACCCATCATATTACAATATTTGTATGAATCCCACAGATGTTAGTTCAAATACTTGGTTTATAATAAAGTTTTGGAATTCAGTTCTAAATGATAGGGTAGGGTTTAAAGAAGTTTGATAATGAAGCCATTTAAAATAAAAATGTAAATGAATGTATGAATATGCCTCAGACTGAGTCTCACAACCTTTTCAAAATGAATTGCAAAAATAAGGATTAAAATAATTTCTCAGGCTCTTACTGTTAAATTATAGTGAAATGAAAGCATTTAGACAGGGGTTATAGGCATTGCATTGTTAATTATAGTGGTTGCATTTGCTTTTGTTCCAGTGCATTGTAATTAATGAAGATCTACAGCTCTGTGCTTTGTCTTGGAAAACATACACTGTTTTCATAGGCATCAATACAACTACGATATTCTTCATTTATTTCTCAAGAATAACTCTTTTTTAACCCAGGGGAGCCCATTGTTGAGGCAGGAACATGAAAATCACAGCAAATTTGAGCTTGGACAGATCAGAGAGCAATTGACTCTATTCACATATGCCTAACCTTGTCTCGACACCCCGCAAATGTGGTCTACAATGACATTTGAGATATTGTTGAGACCAACTCAGTAACGATAGTCTAATCATGCTTTTTAAAACAATTTTTTCAAGTTCTAGGAATGTCTTTAAGGTACAACTGAGAAGTTAACCATGGTGTAAATTAAAATCTGGACCTGAATCTTTGTTCAGCCCTTGTGATTATATCATTTTGTGACTATGTCATTTTGAATTGGAGAATATAACAAACTATTTTGGGGAGGGAGATAGATAACTAAAAGGACCTCAAACTTAATGATACAATGTTTTGTAATCATTAAGTATGATGAGCCAACCACAAAAGGGAGGTGAAGTTAAGATCTCTTAACTTATTAGAAATATCTTATTAGAAGTATCATATTAGAAGTATCTTATTAGAAGTATCATATAATGTAGAATTAATGATAAAGAACATAATTTCCATCTTTTGTTTTATCTGGTCCCACTTGCTAAGATCCTTCTGCAAAAGACACTAGCTCTAAAAGAAAAGGCAATGGGTTTGACCTGGCATGTGGCCCAGCAGAATCCTGACAGTTACCTCCCCACAGCCTTCCTGAACACTTGAGGGCTTTGTGCTGCTATTATTTTGAAATAATCAGTGTACACAGAAGAGTGAACATACAAATCGTGCCACTTGATCCTTCCTCTCTGCTCTGCAGGGACCAACAGAGTCCCCTACGGAGATGTGGATGGCAGAAAAATCCTTCTGTAACTCCTCCCAAATTCCCTGTTGGAGCTGGGCGTGCAGCCTAGTAGGTGTTGGGAAGCACCAGCTGATCACCAGTACCTTTCTTTGAAGCCCTTGGTTCATGTGTGACTCTCTGTACCTCTCTAAAGTGACTCTTAGTTGATGTTTGTAGCCTCTGAGAATTCCCAGGGATGCAAATGATGGGCCAGAGTGGAGCTATAAAATGGACAAGCCCTTTAGTGCTGAGGAGCTGATGGTGCTTTGTGACTTAAGGCCACAGATGATTGCACCCCCTCCTCCACATCCATAGAGCCCCATTTCCTCTATGGGTGTTGAGAAATTGGACTGATTTTGGTATTTTGGAAAGGAGTGTTAGAATTTTGTTGTAAGTACCACTTAGGGTTTTTCAAAAAAGTACTTCCCCATTTATAGAGGAAAACACTCCCTACATAATATGAAGAACAAAATCTCTCAAATCTGGAAAAAGCTAATTGACTTTAGATTGTCTTATGAAAATATGAACTGATATCATAGGACTCCAGCAGATTTATCCACTACAGATCTTTTACTTTAATTTATTGGTTACTTCACAGAATTGCCAACTGCATTTCAGTCCTGTGTGTAGTGGGAGAAGCACTATCATATAACTCTTGAACAGATGTGTTACAAGAGTCTTTTCATTTCCTTTCTTAAATCCAAAGAATAATGACACTGCAATATCATGTGGTGAAAAGAGCAATAATTTGATAAACATTGTCTTTCCATTAGATTAGAGCAATTAATCTGATTCTAATTTGGCTGAAACATTATCATACTGGAATCCCCAGAGCCCTGTGAATAATCTCTAAACACATTGGCACACTCAGTAGACAAACATTATCTCCACTCGCACTGTTCTTCCATATGGTCTCCTCCCATGGTGATGGAGGGCACCCTGCTGTTTCAATCAAATAAATGTCAATTATCTGAGATAGATTTTTAGTTCTCGAGCCCGGGCTTGCAGTGCAGCCAGAGTGACTGGTTGGAATGGTCTGCAACGGTTTCTTGCCCAGGCTGTTTGCATTTTATAAGGAATTCACACCTTGCCACATCATCCGGCATTCTAGGAACTCCATAAATAAAATGGGTAGTTTCAGGGGCGTGTGTGTGTGTGCGCGTGCGCGCGCACACGTGCATGCACATGTGAGAGATGCCGAGACAGAGACAGAGAAACAGAGAAAAGTATTCTTGACCTTAACTTAGCTTCAGCTTGCTTATTTTGGGAGGTATTTATTAAAGCCATTTACTAAGCTTAGTGTTCATGCCCTACTCTGTCCCTTTCCTGTTTGTAGCAGCCCTCTTCAGCCCTGAATGGAAATCTGGACATAGAGATCTCATAAACAAAGATCCATATTTGTCTGTCATTTCCTTTTGCAGGCCTCTTCCTAGGCATGTTTGCTCTGAGTATGGTGGGTCTTGGTGGCGAGAGCTGCAGGATTTTCCTACCAACCTTCCAGGGATTGCTGATAGATCAGCTGTAACTCCAAAAGGCAGTGGAAGAATGGAGGGAGCACACCTTTTATCTGTTTGGAGGGAGGGCCTGTGAGGGCACTTCTGGAACCAAAGAGGACAATCTACATCATTTGGAAAGAGGGCTCTGGATACAAGGTTGACATCATCAAACCAAACAAAAGCAAATGGGGTGAAATAGTATGACATGCTAAGAAGACTGTCAGTTCTACATTGCTTTGCAGAGATCTCTATCTTTAGGGTGTCATTTATCAGGTGTTGGTTTTGTTATCAGACAAGCCCTTGTCTCAAAAGCTTGTAAATTTGCCCAGAGACCTGAGGGCCTCCGATGACTGTATGTCTAGACTAAAAGCACTAGGTCACTCTCCTTGCTGCTTCTACAGTGACAGGCTGGCACAAAGAGAAAGGCAGTCCACGGGGATCTGGACTAATACACTGTGGCAATTCAGCAAACGTTGTCAGAAAGGATTTCAGTTTTTACATTGGCTGTGATCCCAAATCAAGGAGGAAAGCCACCAAATGCTCAGACTGAAAAAATACAGTAGCATCAAACCCCTCCTGCTCTAAAATGGTTTAATTGGAGACTGTCAGTCATGACATCAAATGTCAAGCCCCAGGTCACCCACTGCATTTAGAAGGCAGAGAGTTCCTTACTCCAGAGGTGGGCTCCGTGCACCTGCTCTGCAAAGTGGGGGGCATGGAGGATGGATATTTTAGCAACAGCTGGAGCATTTGCTGGAGAAAGCAAGCATTATGCCAGGCTGACATGTGAAGGAGGTCCAGGAAGAGAAGACTGTTATGAATTAGAGGTGGTAAGGTACAGTGGTTAAATATGCAAGCTCTGAAGAGAGGTGGCTTGGGGTCAAAGCATGATCTTACCAGTTATATATATATGATCATAGGAAACTTACTTAGCCTGTAGAATTCTCTGTTCCCATATCTACAAAACACAGACTGATGGTAGCACTTAGCCCATGTGTTTGTTATAGGGAGTAAATAAGATAATGGATGTAAAGTACATAACATAAAGTTGGAACATAGCATGCGTTTGATAAACATTTGCCACTATTCTTAGAATGAGGGGTTCAGAAGACGTGCCTTTGAATTCTGTGCCTTTACACATAATAGTTTCTTATTTTTTATTTTAATGCAATTTAGGTAATATATAATATATTATTAGTTTCAGGGGTAGAATTTAGTGATTCATCAGTTGCATATAACACCCAGTGCTCATTACATCAAGTGCCCTCCTTAATGTCCATCACCCTATTACCCCATCCCCCCTTCCCTCCAGCAATCCTCAGTTTGTTGCCTATAGTTAAGAGTTTCTTATGTTTGCCTTCCCCTCTGTTTTTATCTTGTTTTATTTTTCCTTCTCTTCCTCTAAGATCCTCTGTTTTGTTTCTTAAATTCTGCATATGAAATCACATGATATTTGTCTTTCTCTGACTTATTTTGCTTAGCATAATATCCTCTAGTTCCATCCATGTTGTTGCAAATTGCAACATTTCATTCTTTTTGATGGCTAATATTCCATTGTATATATATATATACCACATCTTCTTTATCCATTTATCTGTCGATGGACATCTGGGCTCTTTCCATAGTTTGGCTATTATACTACATACTAGTTTAGTGTCTATGAATAGGTCACTGAATCAGTCTAAGCCTCTATGTCCTAAGTATCTTAATGTTATAGGGATTATTTTGAGACTGAAGTGACGGAGATGCAGTGTTGTAATGAGGACATACCAAAGTGTCTATAATGTCCATGGCAGCAGTCGCTAGAGGCCTCTATATGCAAATCAAAGAAACTTCTTTAGTGCTATAATACAAAACTGCTGAATTAAATAGATTGAACATGCATTATATGAGGAAAGGGCTCTGAGTTTTCTATGGTTGCCATAACTTATTTCTTCACAGTTCTGGAGTCTAGAAATCCAAGATAAATGTGTCAGCATGGTTGTTTCTTCTGTGGACCTCTCTCATTTTTAAAAAAATCTATGAATCAAATTGGTATAGATGCTGAAGATGAATTTATAGAGTTCTCATTTTTGTCTTGTAATTCGAATTTCAATTTTTATTAGGAGGCCAAAAATTGCAGTAACTTTACTGAAGGCCTAAAAAAGCTTGTACACATTTAAAAAAATATATCATCCTTAGAGTCAGATGGCTCTAGAATGGAGTAGAATCATCAACCATCTATTTATTTATTTATTAAAAGATTTTATTTATTTACCCAACAGACAGAAATTACAAGTAGGCAGAGAGGCAGGCAGAGAGAGAAGAGGAAGCAGGCCCCCTGCTGAGCAGAGAGCCCGATGTGGGGCTCGATCCTAGGACCCTGAGATCATGACCTGAGCTAAAGGCAGAGGCTTAACCCACTGAGCCACCCAGGCGCCCCTATTTATTTATTTTTAAGAGATTTATCATGACTGCTTGGTGATTGCTTCTTATGTGTATGCATTTAGAAAGATGGTGACATGCAGGAAGAGATAATTACAGATATGTATGTGACAAAATTATTTCTTTTTCTTCTGGTTTTATTGAGATATGATTGACATGACTCATTGTATTAGTTTTATCACTATATATATCACATATAGTTTAATCTCTATATAACATAGTGATTAGATACCTGTGTATATTGATAAATGATCACCACAATAAGTTTAGTCAACCTCCATCACTTCACAAGGTTACAGTTTTTTTCTTATAATGAGGACTTTAAAAATTATTCTCTTAACAGTTTACAAATATACAATTTATTAACTGTGGTCACCATGCTGGACATACATTATATCTCCAGAACTTATTTTATCTTATAAGTGGAAGTTTGTATCTTTGAACACCTTCACACCTTTTACCCACTCCCTCTTGTCTCCACATGGCCTTACCTCTGTATGTATCTGTCTCGTAATTTTCTCATATGAGGACATAAGTCATATTGGATTGAAACCAGCCCTGTGACCTCCTTTTACATTAATTACCTCTTTAAAGTCCTATCTCAAAATGCAGTTGCATTCTGAGGTAGTGGGGGTTAGGGTATACACATATGAATTTGGGGGTATGTAACTCAGCCTACAAGAGAGTCCTACATTAGGATTATATTTTCATCATGATACTTTCAGTTCTACCAGATTTGAATGAAAGGAAGTTGACAGAAAAAGTAGTAGTAGGAAGAATACAGAACTAGATATCAAGGGTGCTGTGGTGTAGTCACCATTCACAGAAATTCGCTGAGTGACCTTAAGAAAACCTTTTACTATTTTAGAACTTTGGCTTTCTCATCTCTGATGTTCATTCTGACATCAACATAATGTTTTAAACAATACCTTTCCATCTGCCCCTCTCTCCATCCCATCACCCATGCATCTCATCATCCCTCCATCCATCTTTTATTCAATCAACAAGTACTTCTTGAGTACTTGTGTTGCCAGAACCAAGCCAATTTCTGGGAATACAGTGATGGATGAAATGCATTCTCTTCTCTCAAATTTGTTAGTCTAACGGGGAAGACAGACAAGTAAAAAGTACACAGACTTTCTCTATTCCCTGTTCTACATGACAATCCTTTAAATATTTGAGGAAGGCTGACATTTCTCACTTTTTCTCTCCTGGTTTCTTATTTCAAGATTAAATATACTCAATTTCTTTATTCCTCATATAACACAGGCTCCAGACCTTTTCTTTTTGTAAATTAATGTTCTGTGGTGTTTTCTAATTTCTTTTTAAAAACAATTCAGAACTAAATAAGATAGATACTTTAATACCAGTTGATTAGGAAGCAGACAACAATCAGACTTTACCCATGCTGGGGCTTCACACTGATTTAATCTGGATCAAGATGTGATGTTACAAATTACATTGGTGTCTCAGATTACACTTGTCTCCCATTTTCTCCAGTTGACTCACTCCACCACATTCTCTGAACTCTTACTGTAGAGCACTGTATTGAGCAAGGTTAACATATACCTTTTAGTCAAACCCAGAGGACATAATATTGACACAAGGGCCACAATACTAAGAAAGCAGCAACAGAAAAACCTATTAATTTTGCATTAGGCCCTCTGTGAACTTTATCTCCTTTAATCATTATAACAACTTTGAAATATTCACCACTTCATAACTGGGGCTACTGGGTCTTGGAGGTTAAATGACTTGCTCAAGTTCACACAGTTGGTAGGAGGAGCCAAAATGTATCCCCAAATCTTATTTATTCTAAAGACTTGACTCATAACCCCTACACTTAAGTCCTTCTCTCAGAGCCCTCTGTTCAATTAAAGAACAGTGGACTGCTTGGTGGATTTTATGTTGCGCTGCTCAGATATTTTATAGTTCCCACGTAAGGGAGATGTTAGTGGCAGATTCAGGCCAGGCCTTGTCAGAATTATACCTTGATGGAGACATTATAGTCCTGGGTCTAAGCCTCAGCTTTTCCTTTCTGAGATCTCACTTTTATTATTTTGATGGTATGATCAAGCTTTGCAGGATAGAACTCTCTAACAAAATACAAAAGAGAATGATTTATAAGCCACAGTGCCCACTTACCATGGGAAATAAAACATTTTAAAATCAGGAGCATTTCTTCAGCAGGTACTCCGTTTCTGTGGGGGTCAACCACTCAGAAGGACAAATAATAATTCAGAAGGTTGCTTGGTGAGCATAGAATTTACAGCAAAGAGATTAGGTTTTGCCCAAGGGAAGTCTCCTCAGGCTAATATAACTTGGAGTTAATCCTTCTTTGCCCTACGGTTATTTCCTGCCTAAATTACTGGAATCCATCTTCTAGAATCACAACATAATTTTCTTTGGTCACTTAGACTCAGACACACTGACAGTCTCCCAGTTCTTTTTAGGCACTATTTTTCTTTTGGAAATATCTATTATCAAAAACATCCCTTGTGACATTCTTCATGTTATAACATTCTAAATTACTGTTTGTCTTTATTAGTTTACACTGTAGTTTTTCTATTCCTTAATGAGGTTTGTGTTGGACCTTGTATTGGATGTAGGGGTTGAGTCATCCATTTCACAGCAAGCAGGAGGTTTGGGGCACTGACCTCAACTAGAAGGATGAGCCCTAATTAGTCTAAGAAAATCACAGTAAAGCCTTACTCCCAAGCTAGTGTCTGTTTTAGATGCCAGACTTAAATATGCGTGTCATTCCCTCAGCTAGAGGGATTGGTCCAAGAATTTGTGCATACTCCAATTTGGGCAAATGGGACATGAAAGGAGATTTGAGGGAGGGACACTTCTGGAAAAGACTTGCCCTCATTTCAGAGGGAACCATGGAAAGAATAAGGGTGTAAGGTCAGAATGGTTGTAATTACTTTTCTGCCAATATTAGGGTAAAGTCCCCATGGAGGAGAGAAGAACCTAGAGCAATGCAGGGGTATGTGGCTAGAGTCATTGTATTAAGTCAAGGCCCAAGGCTAGCCCACCTCCAGACTTTCGTTTATGTGAGCAAGAAAGTTCCCTCTTTGGGGGAGCCAGTTTGGTTTAGGACTTTTTATACATGCTGCTGGAAGCATACTCATTGAATGATGAATTTCTGAAGTCCATTTCCTATTCACAAACCACCAAGAAAAGTTCTGCAGATGACCAAACCAATTTTTTATATATAATTTTTTGATACTTGCAGCTCAGGAAGTGAGATATTTTAAATAATCATTAGATTATGTGGTCCAATTTACCTTTTTTTGGCAATTAATATAGTTATTAATCCAGTCATAGGTCACAGACATATTGGCATAGCCATTTCCCTGAGCTCAAGGCAAGAACTCTTTTGCAAGTATGCCCACATATCAGTCAAATAATCATTCCTCAGAAAAATCACAGTAATCTCCAGGTCTGTTCTAGACCCCTCCGTGGCATTAAGAGCTTCTTTGTTTAGCACTGATCCCACAGACATCATCAGAAGGTATTACCACCTCTGGATTCCCAGATGATTCACATTTAGTTGCCTGTTATTTAGGATCTAGAATCATAATACTTTTTAAAGTGCTAGTTCCTAATGAAATTAAGAGGTTATGACAGAATGTGAATCAATGTACTGTATCCTTCATAGAAACAATAAAAATATCTGCTGAATTAAAGACTATAATTTATGACCTAATTATCTTACCTTCTGGCGTGAACTCCCTATCTTGTTATGGACCAGCAACAAACTATAATTTGACATCTTATCTGTAGACACACCCCCTTTGAATAGCACTGAATATGATTCTAAACAAACCACTCACTCATTCATTTAATAAAGATTTACTAAACTAATATGTGGAAGAAACTGAAGGATAATCTTAGGAGTTATTGATGAAAACTGCTGCCTTACTCTTCATATTCAGCCAGTCATCATGCCTTTCTCTACATTCCTGCTGCCATTGACTTGATTCAGGTTTCCATTACTTTTTGAAGTGTTGCCATCACCCTGCTTTCAGTCTTGCCCTTTCCGGGCCACAACATGCTGTTAAAATATATATTTCTGTGCTCAAGGTGCTTCTTTAGCTTCTGTGTCAATGAAACCTGCTGTGTTGGATTCTTTGCTGAATACATCGCAAATAGATGTTAGTGCCTTATACTGCAAATCTTCTTGGTTAATGAGCCTTCTACCATGCTTTCTTGAGATAAATGTGTCTACAATTTGTGTAGTTTCCTCTGTGGCCTCTATTAATGCCATCTGTATTTTGGAAAACATTTTTTGACTCAGTATGTTTGACAAATGATGTATAAATGATAATGCTAGACCTGTGGCAAAGGGTCAAGGGAAGAATGTCCTGTTGGATATTATAATGCAAAGTCTGTGAGAGGTTAGTCATCTTAAGGAAGTGATTCAGGAAAGAGAGGCTATAAATGGGTGAGGGGCATGTTCTTTGAGATCAGGAAGGGCATCATAGCTATCAACCTGGAAGAACTATTTAGCGATCATATGAATGAGAGTGGAGAGAAGCCATAGCTGGACGAAAATAATGACTCTACATGATTTGATGAGAAAGGAAGTACAACAGTCCTTGGAGGATTCAAAGATCTCATGTCTTGGGAAAAGATGCACTAATGACCCCTAAGTGCTAACTGCAGTTTGGCTTAATATCCACCTATGCATCCCTGTGCTTCAGGATTATTTTTTTAATTGCACATGTATAATATTAGTATTCTCTCTGTTTCTTAGATATGGAAGATCTGAAATTTTATTTTATAATGCTATTATTTTACATAAACCTCACTAAAATTCATCATATTCTTTTTAGCTTTATTTCTGGCAATGCTGTTAAGCACACTTCGTTTTTGTGATAATTTTTGGAGTCATCATTGTGCACATTAATTATATTGTATTATTCTCTAATGTGGTGATATCTTTGATATGAAATTAAGTTAGGTGGTACTGTTTTACACCTGTATAAACCTCTCATGTGAGCATAGCCTAGAATATTTTAGATAAACAAGAGTAATGAAATGAGACTGGTGCTACCAGGTACTTTAATGCATCATAAAGCTATAATAGTCAACAATGTTTTTATGGTATTGAAACAAATAAGTAGTTTAGAAATTTATTTTTACATATAATTAATTAATGCATAATAAATATAGAATTTCAAACCAGTTGAGAAAATAGATTATTAAAAATGACGTTGGGACAATTATCTAATCATTAAGACCAAAGAATAATTGTTTAGCTTCTACTTCACATGATTAATCCCAGATGGATTAAGGAAGTCACAGAAAATGTAGTAGAAATTAGTATTTATATAATCTTGAAATGGGGAAAAGTTTTGAAGCAAGATATTTAAACCTTAAGATTGATAATTTATCTACATAAAAATTTTAAAACTTCTGAATTTTAAACATACTCCAAACACAGAAATGAAAAGAAGAATAGATGGTTACTATAAAAATAATAGAACAGAATATAACAAACGTTGGTGAATGTATGAAGAAATTAGAGCCTTTGTGGATGTTGCAGCTGCTATGCAAAACAGTATGGCAATCGCCCCCCCCACCCAGCCCCAAGTTAAAAATAGAATTACCATATGATCCTGCAATTGTTCTGGCATATATCCAAAAGAATCGAAAGCAAGGATTTATAGAGATATATGTATACATAGTAGCATTACTCACAATATCCAAGGGTTAAGAAGCAACCCAAGTATCCATTGACAGATGAATGGATAAAGTATGGTATATATTTTGGAATATGATTTATCCTTAAAATGGAAGGAAATTCTGACACATGCTATAATATGGATGAACACTGAGGACACTATGTATGTAGGTGAAATAAACCAGTTCTGAAAGCATAATTCTGTATATAATATGAGATAGCCAGAGTAGTCAAATTCATAGGGACAGAAAATAGAATGGTTGCCAGGGTGTGTGTGGGAATGTGGGAAATGGGGGAATTACTGTTTAAAAGACAAAGTTTCAGTTTTGTAAGATGAAAGAGTTCTGGAGGTAGATGGTGCTGATGGTTGCACAACAGTATGACTATACTTAATGTCACCAAATTGTACCCTTAAAAATGGTTAAGATGGTAAATTTTATGTTATGTGTATTTTATAAAAATTAATAATAATAAAAATAATAATTATTATAATAAAGAATGGTGATGCTTACCTAATTTTATTCCAACTCTTTCCTTCTATTAGCTCAATGACTTTAAACAAGTTTGTCAAACTCCTAGTGTTAAGCTTTTTTCATCATATGGTTATTTTGAGGACTCGAGATAATTCCTGTAAAGTGATTTTTACAGTGCATGGAGCATGGTAGCTGCTCAAAAACTGGCTGCTGTCTACTATTTTGTTAAAAGCCAAATGATAAACACATATTTTAGATTTATAGATTTGATATGTAAAGAATTTTTTTAACAGATCAGTGAGAAAATAAAACCCCTAGAGTTTATGGGCAAAGGTCATATTAGGCATTTCTGATTTCCAGGCTATTTTAAGTGATTAGGGACTTTATGAAGAATAAATAAGAGAAAGAGTGTCACAGAAATGCAAGAATATGAAAATAGCACAGGATCAGTGGAAGATCCAACGTAGTTCTAGGGATTCTAGATTCTCCATTTATCTTCTCTTATTTAATTTATGTCTCATTTTGTCTCATCTAATAAATGACTGCTTCACTGTTTCACCCATTTTATCAACGTCCAGCTTTTGCTCACTCTTGGTTTGTGCTTCCTAATATCTTTGATTTCTTTATGACCCTAGTTTGCTTTTAGCTGTTCATTGATCTTAGAACACTTTAAAGCTTTATTTCTTATAGCTAATAGCCCAATTTTCTTCATTTATTCAAATCAAATTATTGGAAATAAAATCTGTTTAGAACTTTGTTTATGTTAAGAATCTTATTGGACCTTTCTTTGTTTCTGGCAAATCTTTTCATACCTGGTCATCTTGAAGCTCCCTGCTAGCTGACTTTTGGTTGCATTTATCTCACATGATCAGCAATAGTCCAATCAACTGTGGTCTGGTTGGTCCATTTCTATGTGAAACAAAACAGGATCATCCAGGCTGCTCTACTGAATGGGCCATTTGTATTTTTTGAATTTGTTTTTTATCAGTCAGTTCTGTAATGACCAGATTTTTAGATTTTTCTGGTTGAACTTTGACTCCTCCTTTAGAGTTTATGTCTGCTTTAATTAGTTTTCTCCCTAACTGTTTCCATCACCTTGTTCACAAACTTGCTAATGCCAACATTCTATCTGTAAATCAGAACAGGACAGAAGTGCAGTGGAACATAAGACAACTAAGCTAGCAAACTTGATTTACCATGATTTATAGAAGAGAGTAAGTCAATGAACTCGCTTTGGAGTGTTTGTATCTATCTATCTATTTATTTATTTATTTAAATAAGCACATGATATTGGTACAGAGGCTTTTGAATTACTTCACGTTTGTTCTGGGTACTGACAAAATGAAGTGGCTAAAGTCTATTAGATTTAGTGTAAGTTTCTCGTACATTTGAGCAGAAATGACATCTTTATTTACAGTGTATCATATTCCTTTATGTGTTATTTTCTTTCCCATAGTGCCTTTGCTAGGAATGGTTTCCTTTTCAGTAAAAAAATATGCCAAATTTTTTGTTATCTTTTGGTTAAGGAAGGAGGTACTCTTTTCAGGGAAAACACTTAAAAGTAATATAAAACTCTACAGTGTCAGAGTAAGATGATCTTTTTATGCAAATACTACCTTAAAGTTTTTAACCATCTGTTCTTAATTGTGCTTGCAGATTATTCTCATATTCTAAGAGACAAATTGTGAATTCTTAGGTATGTATCTAAGAGAGCTCAAGAAAGTAGGGATCAACATCATATGTGTTAAAAGAAATAGTCAAAGGAGAATTTTTTCCTGCATTTGTTCATGAAAGGTGGAACTTAGTGAAAAATACATAAGTTTTATATTTCAGTGGTGGAAACGAAGGTGACCCACATATATGCATATCATGTAATAAGGCAAAACTGCCTCCATAGCAATAAACTATTTCTATTTTTTTCTTGTTTGTTATGAATTAGGCCTTGTTGTTTTCCAGGACCTTCAGAGATTGTAAAGGAAGATAACACAAAGACAGATAAACATATCCTCTATTCAACCTGTATGTGGGGAAGTCAATATATTTTTAATGTAAAAAATTGGTAGTAGCTTGGTAATGAAGACACATAGCTTGCAAAGTAAGACCCCTGGGAAATGCTCAGAATGAATCTTGAACCTTGGAATACTGGTACCAAATGGGTAAGATGCTGAGACATCAAAGTCAACAAAATTTCTGGATCACACATCAAGTGCAGAATACTGAAAAGGATGTAATACTGGTGCTTGTTTTGGGGCATGTGACATACATAGTCTGATAGATATAGAGATCGACAAAGATATCAACGATGTCATATTTTGTTAAGATTGTTGGTTTGATGAATGGATCAAGAAGATGTGGTATATATACACAATGGAATACTATGCAGCCATCAAAAGAAATGAAATCTTGCCATTTGCAACAACATGGATGGAACTAGAGCGTATCATGCTTAGCGAAATAAGTCAAGCAGAGAAAGACAACTATCATATGATCTCCCTGATATGAGGAAGTGGTGATGCAACATGGAGGCTTAAGTGGGTAGAAGAAGAATAAATGAAACAAGATGGGATTGGGAGGGAGACAAACCATAAGTGACTCTTAATCTCACAAAACAAACTGAGGGTTGCCGGGGGGGAGGGGGTTTGGGAGAAGGGGGTGGGATTATGGACATTGGGGAGGGTATGTGCTTTGGTGAGTGCTGTGAAGTGTGTAAACCTGGTGATTCACAGACCTGTACCCCTGGGGATAAAAATATATGTTTATAAAAAATAAAAAATTAAAAAAAAAAAAAGATTGTTGGTTTGACTGCAGAGAAACAGCATAGTAAACCTCGTCCAAGTGAGAATTTGTTCTGCTGCTTTTTTCTTTCTTCCAACTCAGCAAAATCACATGAAAACCATAAAGTTGGACAGGACCTTGGAAATCAAACACCCACATTTGAGAAATTAAGAAATGGGGGCTCAGAGAAGTTAAACCATTTGCTGTAGGTAACCCAGTTAGAGAATGGTTAAATCAGGATGGGATACCAGACTTGTAGTACAATTTTCATTTTAACATATTACACAGAACTTTCACCCTGTTGTGCTTGCAAAAATAGTAACTCATTTCACACTTCACTAGTAAAATAACTCTTTTGAAGTTTGTTACTATTTATTGAGACTTAAAATGGTTGTTTCTATTGGGCAGCCTTGATAGTTCTCATAGAGAACTTATGACGGAGTCTTTTCCTTGTATGTTTTAAAAGTTGATCAGATGTTATTAATGGACATATTGTGGGACCAGTATCTTGCTTTGTGTCAGAGTGAGGGGATGAAAAGTGGTTGTGTATTTGCCATGTGTTGGTAATGACTCCAGAATGGAAGCTAAAACATCTGGATTATGGTCCCACCTCTGTATTAATTTACTGTGTTCTGAGTCTTAATTTCCTCATCTGACCAAAGAAGTCTTCTGTTAAATAATCTCTAAGGCCCCTATAAACTGAAATATCATAATATTCTAAACCATGAAAAAGAAAAATTTTAGTCTATACTTCTTATAGGACTATTATGGGCTAAAGATTTGAAAAAGTCTAAGTCTACTTTGTTATTATTTTTTTTTTAAAGATTTTATGTATTTGAGAGAGAGAGTGAGAGAATGAGAGAGAGAGCGAGCACGAGAGTGTGAAGGGTCAGAGGGAGAAGCAGACTCCCCACCAAGCAGGGAGCCCAATGTGGGACTCTATTTAGGGACTCCGGGATCATGACCTGAGCCAAAAGCAGTTGCCCAATCAACCGAGCCACCCAGGCGCCCCTCTAAGTCTACTTTATAACAGTTCTCTAAACAATTGTCCAACTCTTAATTTCATACTGGATTTAGGATTTTCTTACTCACAAAATTGTTAACTTGAACTGTCAAGCAGTAAGAAGTGAGTACATCTATCTAAATATGTATTACAACCACATTGAACTCCCTATGGCACTAATGAAAGTGCTGAAATTCCCATGCTTATTGGCCTTTGTACCTGTTGTTTTCTCTGTCTACCAACCCTTCTACCTTATCTTGGTACTAGCCTAGCAAACCCCTACTCATCCTTTAGGATCCAACTCAAATGTCACCTCCTCAAGGAGGCTCCCATAACTATCTCACTTGTCAGTCAGTCAAACCAATGTTTATTGTTTACCTACTGTGTGCAAAGAATTCTGTCAGTAGCTAAAGAGAGTCACAGCCCTAGCTCTTATACCTTAATAAGGAAGATTGAAATCAAGTAAATCACTGTAAATAAATAGTAATTACAACAATGCAAAATGGTGTGAGAGAAAAACAGCAAGTGCTCTTAGAGTGTCTATTGGAGGAAATTAAACTCAGGCAGAATTAGTGGCTCTCTTCTCTGGGTTCAGACAGCATTTTATTACATGTCTCTACTGTGACACTAGTTCCACTGCGTTCTTACCAGTATTATAAGTAAATTCTCTATCTCTTCTACATCTGTATTGTCAAATATGGTAGCCACTAGCCACATGTGACAGTTTAAATTTAAAGTAATTAAAATAAAATACAATAAAAATTCATTTCCTCAGTCACAGTAACCACATTTCGAGTGCTCAGTAGACACATTTGCTAGTGGCTGCCATATTGAACATTGTATCATCACAGAAAGTTCTGTTGAACAGTGCTGCTCTAGACTGAATTCCTCAATTTCAAATATTGTGTTTCAGTCATCTTCATATCCTTAGGGCCTGAAACAGTTATTTATATAGCAGAAGCTCAATATTGGTTGATTGATTCATTTATTTATTCAAAAATATTTGTGTATGTGCCTATTATGTGCTAGGTACAATTCTAGGTGCTGAGGGTAAAGCAGTGAAAAAATATTTTCTGATTTCATGGAGCTTATATTTTAGTGGGGTTGAGGGGAATTGGACAATCAACAAATCAAGTAAATATATAATTTGTCAGATAGTGATGGGTACTATGGAGAAAAATGAAATAGGTTAAGTTACGTATCAAGTAGGACAAGGGTTGAGAGGAGAATGGGATGCTTTTTTTAAAAAGTGGGCAAGAAAGGCCTCACTGGGGGAATGAGGCATGGGGAGGGAGCAGCAAACAGTGTCCCTGAAGCAGCAGTGTGACTTGTTCCAGGAAGACTTGTATTCCTAGAGCTGAGTGAGTACTGTAAAGCATCATAGACATGATAGTGGACAGCAGAGGAGGTAGCAGGGCTTCTGTTACTCCAAGTGAGATAGGAGAGATGGGAATTGTTGAGCAGAGGAGTGAAGGGGTCAGACTTATGTTTTCAGTGTGATGGGTCTGGCTGCTATTGGAGAATAGACTGAAGGGATGGTTAGAAGCTCTAAGGCAAGAGAGAATAGTAGCTTGAATGGATGGTGATCATGAAGGTGGTGAGTAGTGAGCACATTTTGAATGTACGGCCGGCAGGATATGCTGATAGATTGGTTGGGCAGTGTGAGGGAAAGAGAGGAGTCAAGGATGACTCCAAGCATTTTGGCTTGAGCAAGTAGAAGAATGGATTTTGCATTTACTGAAGTGAAGAAGATGGTGGAAATTATAGATTGGGTAGGAAAATCAGGAATTTGATTTTGGACATACTAAGTTGAAACATCTATTGGGCATGAGTAATGTATTAGTGTCTGAGATCCAGCTAGAGGTATAAATGCTTATTGACTGAATAATTGAATGAGTGAATATGACATTATTATCTTAAAATAGCAATTCTGAATGTGAACCTGCAGGGCTTAGACATGGGGACTAATTTGCATACAAACAAGAGAAAATTCAAAGAGGAGACCTTACAATGTGAACAGACTCTGGATGTGTGACCCAATAAATAAGATCAATTAATTCATCCCTGTGATTATTATTTGAAAAGGGATTTCAGGATTTTAAATCTAAAATTTCAGTGATTCAGATGATGGGAAAGGATGTATTAGTTTTCTATAGGTGCTGTAAAGGATGACAACAAAGTTAGTAGTTATAATAACACAAATTTATTATTTACAGATATGGAGGTCAGAAATTTAAAATGAGTCACAGGCTAAAATCAAGCTGTATGCAAGGCTGTGTTCCTTTTTAGAGGTAATACAATGAGCTCACTTGAATAATCCAGAATAATCTCCCCATCTCAAGATAGATGATTACTAATCTTAATTCTATCTGGAACCTTAATTCCCCCTTGCCATGTAACATAATTTATTCACAAATTCTAGGGATTAGTATGTGGATACTTTGGAAAAGGGGATGGTCTTGAGTTCGTTTTTTCTTTTACTATCAAAAGATCAATATACAATATTAAAAGTGATTGAGAGGATATCTAGAGGATAAATAAACTCCAATTAGACATCCTCTCAAATGCTTTTATTATTGTATATTGATCTTTTGACACTAAAAGCCAAAGAAGGCTGAGAAAAGCTAAGCAAACAACAACTTGAACAGGAGTTCACATTTATATAAAATTGTGCACATGTTCTCTTTTTCAGTCAATTTAAGAATATTTATAGCATATGTAAAAACAAACTGAGACCTAAGAATATTGTGCTGGAGGGTATATACGTGTGTGTGTGTGTGTGTGTGTGTGTATTTGTGTAATTGTTACATATAAACCTAACTATTAGCTATAAATCTTATATAAAATCATATTAGATGAATACTAGAGTTTGTTTTATGCTACTCTTAGGATTTATTTTTTGACTTTTATGTATACCTTAGATTTACAAAGCCCTTGTTTTCTGAACTTATGTTTGTAAAATGCAAATGCCCTTATGGATCACAGGGTAGAACATTGGAAGTTGAGGTTACGCTGGAATCCTGGAGTAACTATTATATTTAGTTGGTCTATGAAATGTCAGATCTTATTCTGAAAGGTCTCCTACTCATTCTTATGGCTGCCTTTTCAGCCCAGGCCAGGACACCTGTTAACAGTTTCCTAATTGGCATGACTCAGGTGAATTTGAAGGCAGAGTGCAGTGGGTTAAGAGAGGGTTCTGGAATCACGTTATCAGAGTGAAGTCTTATTTTGACTACCTTACTAGATAGATGACTGTAGACAAGTACATCACTTCTGTAAACCTCAGTTTTCTTTCATATACAATGGGGATACTACTGATTTCATGGAACTATTTTGGGGTTTATATTAAACTGAGAGTTAATGAACTTGACCAAGATAACCAGTTGTGAACTTAGTGGTTCTCAGATCCAAGTCTACCTCCTGTCTTGATTTTTTAATAATGGAACTGGACCCTTTGCCAGGTGATTCAAGAGGGTGCTGGAGGGGTCCTGCAAGGCATAGTGGAGGGGATGAGGCTTTTCTTCCCAGTTTTGAACTCTTTTTTTTTCATCTCCTAAGGCCCAGCTATCAATGTTATGTGGAAGACTCAATAGAGTTTACCCTCCACCGAGTTTCTCTGGCACCTTGAAGTACAGTTTTCTACATACCATCTTAGATTTGCCCATACCCTAGCAGGCAGTTTTCATTGGAACAGCTCTGGCCTATGGTATCTCAGCAAATGTTCCTGGCATCTCAGTGGCAGCTTCCTGGGAAAGAGCTCTGACCAATGTTATCCCAGAAATCCCTACTACCCAGCAGGCTCTAATTACACCCTCTCCAAGGCCGAGGTATAAATCTCAGCTTTGATGGGGTGAGGTAAGAATAGTTGAGGTCCTTTCCCAAACTTGCTTCTACCTTAAGTACCTCCCTCAACTCTAGAGGTAATAGCTCTTCTCTATTTTTGCTATTTGTGTATTCTTTACAATCTTCTTTTATCCTGTTTTGTTGTTAGCTGCCTTTACTAATTAATAATTATTTATATAAAATTGTCTCCATTCAAATTACTGATATGGTTTCTGTTTCCAGAGTAGACCCTGAATGATAAATTAACAGAGAAAAATAAGGATAAAATAAGCATCCCAAGAATATGAGATAAATAAATAATCTGAAAGTGATTTAAATGAACAAAGTATTAAAAGAAGTAATAAAAACCATAAAGAAATAGTAGGGCTCTATGAAAAAAGAATATGACATGCAGATTAAAAAATATGTTTCAAAATTATAAAAATGTAATAATTAATTAAGACTTGAATGGTTGGATCAAATATCTGGTTTGGTTCTTATTAAGAGTTAATCAAAGACTTTAAAGGTAGCCCTGTGGCATTGTCTAGGTTAACATAGAGATAGGAAATGAAATATTAAAAAGAAAGTACAATAGAATAGCTGCAACTGAATTATATGATCCAACATACATCTAATAGGAATTATTTTTCTTTTTTTCTATGTCATCTACATATATTTCTATAGATCTAGAAGTATGTCATCTATAAATATAGAGATTTTATATATTTCCAGAAAGAAAATAGAAAGAATGGGAGAAGAGAAGAGACAATATTTGAATAGAGACCAGCTGAGGAGGTCCTCACAAGCTTAATATGACATGGAAGATAAATAAGAGATATGGGGAAAGGAAAAATAAGAAACCAAAGTGCCATTGTCACAGATGGTATGATTATATACATATGAAATTTAAGAGAGTCTACTTACAAATTAGAAGTAATCAGAGAGTCCATCAAGGATATTGTCTACAAATCTGTATATAAGAATTAATAGCATTTGAATACATCAGAGAAAACTGGTTTAGAAATGTAATTTTAAAACATCCTATGGGGTTCCTGGGTGTTTTAGTCAGTTAAGCATCCGACTCTTGATTTCAACTCAGGTGTTGATCAGAGGACTGAAGTTCAAGTTCTGCACTGGACTCTATGCTGGGCATGGAGCCTACCGAAAGTCAAATAAATAAATAAATAAATAAATAATAAAACACTGTATTCTTTTAGCCACAAAACTATAAAATATGTGAAATTAAATTTAACATAAAATGACTTTGTAGAAAAATTTAAAAAACATACTTGAAGAATATATATGAAGATCTAAATAAATGGAGAATAATACCATTTTTTTGGTCAGGAAGTCTCAATATTTTAAAATTTTGCTTCTCCCCAAAATAGTCTAGCAAAACAAAACCTAGTTCAACCTAAATCTTAAATTTTCTCAGAACTTGCAAAGCTGTTTCAAACATTTCTATGGATGAATTAAAGGGACAAAAAAAAAAAAAACCTAAAAGAAAACATTGGAAGAAGATTAAAGAGAATGAACTAACTCTATCATTTATTAAGAGTTGTTATAAATGATACAGTAATTAAAACATGTTGTACTGGCAGAAGGATATACAAATATATCAGTGTAAACAGAATAGGGAGCCTAGAAATAGCCATGTATGTATATGAAAAATTAACACATGGAAGAAGTGGCTTTCAAGTCAATGGTGAAAGATAAAATAATAGATATGGTGAGACAACTGATGAAGCATATGGGACAATTGATGAAGCACATGGGAAAAATAAATTTGTAAGCTTACCTCCCACCATACACAAAATAAATCCTAAATATATTAAAAACAAGGACAAATTGAAACGTGTGAAAAAAAAGTAACAAGAATAACTATGATGTTGGAAGTTCGGAAAAGAGCTCTTCCACAAGACTCAAGAAGCACAAAGCTTAAAAATGTTGATAACTTTAGCTATTTAAAATAAAGAAGATCTGTACAAAAAAGCCATAAAATAAAATAGATAAGCCCCTTACTCAGTGAAAATATTTTCAATCCAAGCCACCAATAAAGAATTGGGAAGCAAAACATGTATTAAAGTTAAAAGGAAATGGGACAACATTTCATGAAAGTAGATTACTAAACCTTAAAAACTGGTCATATGATATTTTACTAATATCAGAACATAAGAACTTTCAAAAACTGCTGGTCTTAGGATACATTGGTACAGCTGCTTTGTTTTTGTTTTATGTTGTTTTTACATTTCGATTTTTTTTCTTTAAAAGGAGTGAGCTGTGTAACAAGTTTAAAAGCTTTATAGAGAAGAAGAAAACTGCTAGAACCAACTAATTCATCATCATCTTCTTCATCTTCATCTTCCTTGTCTTCCTCCTCTTCTTTTTCTTGCTTTTTTCAGCCTTGACAACTCCCTTTTTTGCCACATCAGACTTTCCTTTAGCTGGATATGCAACAATATCCTATACATATTTTTTTCTTTAGCTTGGCAGCCTTCTTTTCATAAGGCTGTTTGCCATATACAGCAGTGTTACTTCACTCTCCCAATTTCTTTGCAATGTCACCAACGGATAGGCCAGGATGTTCTCTGATTTTTGGGTGAAGCTCAGCACAAAACAAGGAAGAGGCCAGAGGAGGCCTCCAGTGCACTGGGATCCCTGAACATCTGTTTGTTTCCCCCTTAGCGGGGATATAAGTTTTCTTTTCCTCTTTCTTTTCTTGTCCACCTTGCCATGTCTTCCAATTTTCATTTTTCTTAGCAGACATGGTCTTCCACCTTTCTGAGCACTTCTTAGAAAATTCTGAGAAGTTGACTGAAGCCTCTGGGTGCTTCTTTGTGTTCTCAGCAAGTTTGCACAAAGGATGCACATGAGGACATTTTACCTCTTGGCTTCTTCAGATTTTCTCTGCCCATGTTTAATTATTTTCCTCCGTGAAGCACAGAGTTGCCCCATGCCTGTCTGAGTCTCGCTTGCCCCGATGCTGACTCTATGGAGCTCAAAGCATTGCAGCGACCATGTCTGGTGTATCTACTTTGAAGAGTACTTTAATAAGGTCTATGGACTTGAAAGTGTGTATACACGTGACTAACATAGTTTAAAAAAAGTGTGTATACCTACAAGATAGTGATTCTACTTTTAGGTTACATATTGTGGTTGAACTCTCAAATGGAAAGGCGTACTCAAAACTGTCCGTGCAGCCTTGTATTAGCAGAAATTGGAAACAACGTAATTGTTCAAGAATAAAGAAATGAATAAAACAGTTTAATAGAACACTGAAAATTAAAGAAAATGGACTGGGAGGGTACATGTCAGCATCTGTGATTCTCCTAGTGAGGTGAGGAATGGTATCTCTAACACCTTATTTGTATCTTTATTTGTATCTACTACATTATTTTATACATGTCTGAGGCAAATATTGCTAAATATTGGGGTGCCTGTGTAGCTCAGTTGGTTAAGGGTCTGCCTTGGCTCAGGTCATGATCCTGGGGTCCTAGGATTGACCCTGCATCAGGGTCTCTCCTTGGTGGGGAGCCTGCTTCTTCCTTTCCTTCTGTTACTCCCCCTGCTTATACTTGTGCTCTCTCTCTCTGTCAAATAAATTTAAAAAAAATATAAAAGTTCAAATATTGCCAAATATCAACATTTATTAAATTGAGGGGAAGGGTACTTGATGTTTTGTTATACCTTTGAACAGCACAGTTTTAAACTGTGTGGGTCCACCTTTATGAAGATTTTTTTCTTTTTAAGATTTTATTTATTGGAGAGACAGAGACAGAGATAATGAGAAAGGGCTGGAGCAGGAAAGAGAGGGAGAGCAGACTAGTCATTGAGCTGGGAGCCCCATAGGGATCTTCATCCCAGGACCCTGGGATCACTACCTGAGCTGAAGGCAATCACTTAACGAACGGAACCACCCAGGCATCCCGTTTTTTTTTTTTCCCAATAAATATAGCACTGTGTGTATTTTCTCTTCCTTATGATTTTCTTAGTAACATTTTCTTTTCTCTAGCTTACTTTATTGTAAGAATACAGTATATAAAATATATAACATGTAAAATATGTAAAAATCAACTATTTATGTTATCAGTAAGGCTTCTGGTCAAGAGTAGGTTAAAGTAGTTAGGTTTTGCAGGAGTCAAAATCTATACATGGATTTTTGTGCAGGGGTTGGTACTCTTAACCAAATTTCAAGGGTCAACTGTATTATTATCTGTACTTTTCTGTATATTTGAAATACTTCATAGTTAAAACTAACATACTTATTTAAACGAAGGAAATAGTACAAATGTTAAGGTATTTACCTATTCCTAATTTTGACCCCCTATATATCTTCCTCATCTTCCTCCTTTATCTTGTATTTTTCCCTTACTTCCTCTATGATCTTCTGTTTTGTTTCTTAAATTCCACATATGAGTGAGATCATATGATAATTGTCTTTCTCTGATTGACTTATTTCACTTAGCCGAATATCCTCTATTCCATCCACATTGTTGCAAATAGCAAGATTTCAGGTTTTTTTGATGGCTGAGTAGTATTCCATTGTATGTATCTAGATCCAGATCTAGATCTAGGTACCACATCTTCTTATCCATTCATCTGTCAATGGACATCGTCACTCCTTCCATAGTTTGCTACTGTGGACATTGTTGCTATAAACATTGGGGTGTAAGTACCCCTTCAGATCCATTTGTATCTTTGGGGTAAATACTCAGTAGTGCTGGGCCATAGGGTAGCTCTATTTTCAACTATCTGAGGAACCTCCACACTGTTTTCCAGAATGGCTGCATCAGCTTGTATTCCCACCAACAGTGTAAGAGTGTTCCCCTTTTCTGTATTCTCGCCAACAGCTGTCATTTCCTGATTTGTTCATTTTAGCTGTTTGACTGGTGTGAGGTGATATCTCATTGTGGTTTTTGATTTGTATTTCATGACGCCAAGTGATGTTGAGCAATTTTTTTGTGCTGGCCATTTAGATGTCTTCTTTGGAGAAATGTCTATTCATGTCTTCTGTCAAGGTCTTGATTGGATTAGTTGTTCTTTGGGTGTTGAATTTAATAATTACTTTATAGATTTTGGATACTAGCCCTTTATCTGATATGTCATTTGTGAATATCTTCTCCCATACTGTCAGTTGTCTTTTGGTTTTGTTGACTGTTTCCTTTGCTGTGACTGTTTCTGTATACTCTCTCTGTTCCTTTCAGGTCTATGTATTTCTGGGCTCTCTCTTCACTTAAAGGATCCCCTTTAGTATTTCTTGCAGGGCTGGTTTAGTGATCACATATTCTTATAGTTTCTGTTTGTCCTGGCAGCTTTTTCTCTCTCCTATTTTGAATGACAGCCTTGCTGGATAAAGTATTCTTTGCTGCATATTTTTCTCATGTAGCACCCTGAATATATCATGCTAGTCCTTTCTGGCTAACCAGGTCTCTGTGGATAGGTCTTCTGCCAGTCCAATGTTTCTACCCTTGTTTGTTACACAACTCTTGTCTTGAACTGCTTTCAGAATTTTCTCTGGGTCTCTGAGATTTGTAGGCTTCACTATTATATATCAAGGGGTTGACCAATTTTTATTGATTTTGAGGGGTGTTCTCTGTGTCTCCTGGACTTGAATGGCTGTTTCCTTCCCCAGATTTTGGAAGTTCTCAGCTATAATATGCTCCAATATGCCTTTTTGCCTCCCACCCTTGTTCTGTCTCTTTCCTCTTCTTTTGGGATCCCAGTTATTCTAATATTGTTTTGGTTTATGGTATTAGTTATCTCTCTAATTCTCCCCTTGTGATTCAGTAGTTGTTTATTTCTATTTTTCTCAGCTTCTTTATTCTCCAGCATTTTGTCTTCTGTATCACAGATACTCTTCTGCCTCATTTCTCCTAGCAGTTTGAGACTCTATTTTTTATTGCATCTCATTAATAGCTTTTCTGATTTTGACCTGATTAGATTTTAGTTCTTTTATTCTTTTATTTCTCGAGAAAGGGATTCTCTAGTGTCTTCTATGTTCTTTTCAAGCCCAGATAGTATGTTTATAATCATTTTTCTGAGCTCTAGTTCTGACCTCTTCCATATGCCCTTACTGATTAGGTCCCTGGCTCTCAGTACTGCCTCTTGTTCTCTTTTTGAGATTCGTTTTTCCATCTTGTCATTCTGTCCAGAGAAGAATAGATGAATGAAAGAAAAAAATACTAAAATAGCAACAAAGACCCCAGAGAAATATATACTGAGCAAATCAGAAAAGACTAAAAACAGAACAAAAAAAGAGAGAATTAAAAAAGAGAGAATATAATCAGACAGGTGAACAGAACACCAATATAGTGGATCCCATGTGCATTTTGGTCCATTTGTTAGAAAACTAGATCTCAAAATTGTAAAGGTAGAAAAACTTATATATGTACTAAAATAAAATTAAATACAATGAAAGGATAGAATGTAAATTTCAAAATAAAAATTAAAAGACCAAAAAAAAAAAGTATAAATAGGTGAACAGAACAGAGCAATATGCTATATCCTGGCTATATTTTGGTCTGTTAGAAGAAACTATATCCTAAAATTGTAAAGAAGGAAAAGCTTCTATGTATACAAAAATAAAATTAAATATGATGAAAGGATAGGATGTAACTGTAAAAATGAAAATTAAAAAAGACTAAAAAAATAGAGAATGTGATCAGACAGGTGAAGTGAACAGAGCAATACACTACATTCTGGGTGTATTTTTGTCTGTTTGTTAGAAGAAACTGCATTCAAAAATTGTAAAGAAAGAAAAACTTTATATATATAGTATATATATATATATAATTTTTCCATCTTATCATTCTGTCCAGAGAAGAAGAGATGAATGAGAGAACAAAATACTAAAATGGAAACAATGACCCCAGAGAAATATACATTAAACAAATCAGAAGAGACCCAAAACCAGAAAACCCCAAATATATATATGTAGAAATAAAAATAAAAATAAATATAATAAAATATCTCTATCTAAAATATCTACATATAAAATTAACTATAATGAAAGGATAGAATATAACTGCAAAAATGAAAATTAAAAAAGACTTAAAAAGTTGAGAAAATAAACTGGTTGAAAAGGAAAGAGAAAAAAATTAAAATTGAAAGACTAGAGAATTATGAGAAAAAAACCCATGAATTCTATATGCTATTTTCCTGTAGTGCTGGAGTTCTGTAGTTCTGTGTGATCAGTAAACTTCGTCTTCGCTGGATGTTCTTGTTGCTCTTCTGGGGGACGGGCCTATTACACCAATTCACAGGTGTCTTTGTCCTGGATGGAACTGCACTGCCCTTAAGAGGCACCAGACTAAACTGAGAGATTGGAGGCTGGATTGCTTTAAGTGGCTTTTATTTCCTGAAGTCTTTATTTTTTATGATTTTTTAAAAAATTCTATTTATTTATTTGACAGAGAGATAGAGATCACAAGTAGGCAGAGAGGCAGGGGAAGGGGAAGGAGGATCCCTGCCAGGCAAAGAGCCCAATGGGGGGCTCAATCCCAGGACACTGAGATCATGGCCTGAGCTGAAGGCAGAGGCTTAACCCACTGAGCCACCCAGGTGCCCCATCTGAAGGCTTTAGAGGATAAGAATGAAAATGGCATCCTCCCAGTCCCAGCCCTGGAGTCTAAAGCTCATATCCCCCCATCCCCCTCTCCTCAGGGAATAGCAGTCAATCACCAGTCTCCCTGGTCTTCCTCCACACTGTGCTCACCCAGCCTGTGACTGAGCTTTTCTTTCTCAGACATGCCTCTCAGCTTCAAGTCTCCAGACTCCTGCAATGCACACCCATACTGCTCCTCCAGGGGGAGGAAAGGGGAAGTCTCCCCATGGTCCTGCAGCTTGCTGGGCACTTGCTTTAGGCAGCAGTTGCTAAACAAGGCTTCAGTTTACTGTTTATGGCAACAGGTAGCTGAAAGCCCACTTCTGGGCTCCCTGAATTGTAAGCAGCTTCCTGGATCTGATGCCTGGGAACTCTGTCACACTCAGGCACCCTTGTTCTTTCTGTGACCTCAGGGATCCTAAGGCCTCACTGTCCCCACCTAGGATTCCACCCCACCTCACCACCTGACTGGCTTTCAGGTAGGGACAACCCTCACCAGAATAGGCCTCTAAAAGTTATGATTTTGTTCTCTGCTGCTGTATCACTTTCAGGTAACCAGCTTAGGGAGGCTCCCTCACCCTCTTGGTTTATTTTCCCACATATCACCTTGGATTCATTTCTCTGTACCTCCTACCTTGCAGAAAGTAGTTGCTTTTCTATTTGTAGAATTGCAGCTCTTTTCCTAGATCTTAGTTGAGTTTGCAGGTATTCAGAATAGTTTGATACCTATCTAGCTGAATTTCTGGGACTAGACAAAACTAAAATCTCTTACTGCTCTGTATATTGGAAAAATGCAAAAATTTTTACATATTATAGAACATTTGGGTTTTTAACATCTTACTATCAAATATAATTGAATTAATTTTTAAGTTGAAATTTTTATTTAGAGAATAGTAAGCAGTGGTTTAATTCAACTTTTATAAAACAACTATGTGTATAGAGTTGAAAAAACAATAAACTTGAACAGAACTTGAAAACTTTGAAAAGAAGAAAAAATATTTTTCTGTATTTATAGGTATTTACAATGTAGAAACCACATTTCATATGTAAGGACTAGGTTTATAAAATTCTCATGGTAAGAGTTTTCTAAACTTTTATTTTTTGGTTATGTGACTTAAATACAGGACAGGAAGAACAACAGTTAGTAGATGTGTCAAAGCTTATATATATGCATATGCATGTGTTCCTGTACCTATGCATATAAATAGATAGGTTTAATTTAAATGATACTAAAATATGAAATGCAGGCACATTGGATAAGAAGAGTAATGATATTATGGATAGTTTCTTTGAGTAATAACAGCAAATATCTAATTGTTTCTCCTTTATTTTTGGTTAGAAAAGAGAGGGAATTGGCTTCTCCTGCCCAAACCATGGTTCTTTACTCTCTTATCATTCAAGCTCAAGTTTGAATTTAGTTGTACATTTATGGCTTTGAGGGATTTCGATGGCTAAGCATGGCTAATTGGCTCTGTTCAATGGTTTAGAACCCTTCAGAAGACACTTTCTTCAAGGAACTTTTGGTTGTAGAAAGTATGATCCTTAAGGAAGGCTGTGTTAGATGGCTTTTAGAGTATGCTGAAATGTTTTTAGAGTAATTTTTCCATCATTATTCCCCTAAAGCAACAACAAAAAGGAGAATAAAGGCAGGAGAGATCTGTGCCTTCTCAGAGATGGTGTTACGGTTCTTGATCATCTGATTGATGCTAGTCACAGAAGTGGCCCAGCAATGCCCACATATTAGACTTGGAATTGTCATGGTTGCTGAAAATGTTTAGAGAAGGAAATTCTCGAAACATATTTAAAGGAACATAATGTAAAAGGAACTTATGGTCAGGGAGGGAGAACTCTAAGGATACCTGACTGCATTAAGCCACAGAATTATAGAATCCTATGTTATTAAAGCTGGAAGAAACCTTAGAAGTTTTCTAGTTTAACCTTTTCATTTTTCATCTATTGTAGAGATATTTAAAGCTGTGTCTAAAGGCACCATTGGCTCAATTCTTTTCTAATTTATTTTGACAGTCATAACAGTCAAACCAATTGTGTGTAAAAGAGACAGAGAAAATTTCAATGGGGTATTAACCTCTTGATACATTATTTTAAATATCAGTCATAAAAAAGCCAGAGTTTAGAAGCCCAGCTTATAGCTTATGTCATCTTGCATATTTTAAATGCACCATAGTTGAAATTTAAATGCCAAATTGTCTAGATATCACATACTGCCAAATATGCCTTAAGTAGACAAGGACTATGCTATTTATAACCTACAGAACACCATGAAAAACCTCATTTTCCTAAGGGTAAAGTGTGGAAGCTAGGATGAAAGAGAGAGTTTCACTTGGTTTATATGCTTTAAAATATTAAAAATAAGGAAACATAAAGCAAGATCTGGCTTCCAACATTTGATGAGTATTTATTTGACTACATAAACTATCTCTCTGCATGAACTGTCTCATTTTGGTTAAAACATTTTTTCAAAGTGTTCTCAAAAATTGTCTTCCAAGTAGGTATGAGTAGTTCACAAAGTGGTGAAATTCACCAAGATAAATTTTTAAAAGTCCATGCAGTTTTTCGGGAGAAAAATGGAGAGACCCTCTGGAAGATATGTATATGAGGTAAAATAGGACTTGTAGGAAGCATAGAAATCCTTTCAGCCTTTTAGGTCATTGTGCCCTTTTTTTCTGGCAGAGAGCAAGATGGAATTTAATATCCAAGAATTTTATTAGGGGAGATAGCTATGAAAGAAAATAAGAGAGGGGTTTGGAAAAGGCCAAGAGAATCATTAGATCACAAGGCAAACGACTTTGAGTGAAAGAGAGCGAAAATGTTGGCAGAAACATCCTAGCCTGCTGTGCAGTGTGAGGAAGGTTCATCAAGGCCTTGAGCCCAAGTTGGTTGATCAGAGTCTTATACCTCCCAGGAACCAGGAACTCATCTGCCTGAGTAGCCCTGCTGCACATGTGGGAGGTACAGCCATGGGGTAAAGGCTCAGAAGGATTTCATAGAATGGCAGCTGAGGTCCTGGATCAATTTCACTAATAGGATGTCTGCATCATGAATTCTCATGGCTGCTACATCAAACCAAAATTATGGGCAAAATGACGAGACAGAGAGTTTAATTTCTCTGCACCTTTCTTTTTTTTTTTTTTTTTAACCACATCTCTTTTTCGTTACAGAGTTTTACTTCTTCCCTATTCCTTTTAGACATTCAACTAAAGCCTTTGAAATATCTTCTACTCCTGGAAAATTGTTTGTTCCTAGAAAAGATCTGATATTCACAATAGGGCAAAATTCCATGTTCTTTAAATATTTTTCTTTTTTATCCCCTAAAAGAATAAAAAAAAAATGATGTACTTCTAAATTCTTGGTTTGGAGTGCCTTATTAAAGCTTATAAATCAAGGGAAATTCTCTCATCCTAGCTTCTACACTTTATACTTAGGAAAGTGAGATTTTTCATGGTGTTCTTCGGTTATAAATAGCATAGTCTTTGTCTATTGAAGACATATTTGGAAGTATGTGATATCTAGACAATTTGACATTTTAAATTCCAAGAATGGTGCATTGAAAATATGCAGGAGAGGAGAGTATCCAAGATGGCCATGTGGGAAGACCCTGAACTCATCTCTTCTACTGATATACCAAATCCGTATCTATGGAACAATTCCTCCTGAAAAGGAACTGAGGGATGACTGAACAGCTTCTGCACAATGGAAGAGAGGGAGGCCACATAGAGAATGGGAAGAGAGACAGAAACAGGGTAAAAAAGGGAACCCCTACATCAAATGTTGCACACTGCAATGGGAAGGGATGTTACTGTGGGACTGTGAGAAGACTTGTCATCCTTGGGGCACAGTAAAACAAAAACAAAAACAAAAACAAAAACAAAAACAAACTGCACAGTTTAAGAGAGCAACTAGAATGAATGTGAAGGCTTCAGCCTTAGAACTCTGCCGAATGGCAGGGGAACTGCTCAAACTCTCTCCAGATTGGTGGGGATGGTGAGTGTGTTGGTTTATGTTCCCCTTCCACCTTAATAGTGTGGATGGGAGCAGTTCTGGGAACACTAGTTATCCTATTGCCTCACTGAGCTCCAAGACCTTAGCCCACACCAGCACAAGCCATCCCATCAAGGTGGCTTCAGTTCAGAATACACTGGAACACTCCTGATGAGCACCCACTACAGGTCTAGCCAACATGTCAAGGTGACGCAGGTGCAAAGCACCCTGGAGCACTCCAGGCCTATACCACTGTGGCTCCAAATGACTCAACAGGCATCCCTGCATGGAGCTTTCCATTACCCTTGTGCCCACTTGCCTTGACTCTAGCTGCCTGCCAGAGTGCCCCTGTGTGGAGCACCCTGAGATATCCTGACTTTCACCCACTTCAGCTTCAGCTGTCTTGCTAGGGTGGGTGCCTTCTGTGTAGAGAGCCCTAGACCACCCTGGTCCATGCCCACTTTAGTTCTGGCCATCTCAGCAGGGAAGCTCCAACATGGAGTGCTCTGGAATCCCCTGCCAATGCCAGCCACAGCTCCGGCCAGTCAGCCAAGTAACAGGCACACAGTCTAGACAAGGGATGTCCATACATGAGATCATTCCTTCAAGTTTAAGAGAAATAGCTGATCTACCCGATTCACAGAAAAAACAAAAAACAAAAAACAAACAAAAAAACCCAGAAGGTCAAGAAAAATGAGACAGAGGAATATGTTCCAAACAAAAGAATAAGACAAAACCTTGGAAAAAGAACTAAATGAAACAGAGATAACCATTCTACCTGATAAAGAGTTTAAAGTGATGGTGATAAAGATGCTGACTGGACTGAAGAGCAGAATGGATGAACTCAGTGAGAACTTCAACGAAGAGATAGAAAATGTAAAAAGAATCAACCAGCGTTGAAGGATACAATAACTGAAATGAAAAATATACTAGAGTGAATCAACAGTAGATTAGACGATGCAGAACAACAGATCAATCTGGAAGCTATCTGGAAGATACTGTAATGAAAAGCACCCAAGTTGAACAGCAAAAAGAAAAAAGGGTAGAAAATAATGAGGATAGTTTAAGGGATCTCTTGGACAATATCAAGCAAATAAACATTGATATTATAAGGGCCTGGAAAGGAAAAGAGAGAGAAAGGAGCAGAAAACTTATTTAAGGAGATAGTAGCTGAAAACTTTCCTAACCTGCTAAAGAAAACAGACATCCAGGCTTGGGAAGAACAGAGAGTTCCAAACAGGATGAAGCCAAGGAGGCCTACTCATAGTAATTAAAATGTCAAAGATTAAAAAGGGAGAATTTTTAAAGCAGCAAGAAAGAAATAACTAATTATGGGCGAGGAAATCCCATGAGGCTATCAGCTGATTTTTCAGCAGCATCCTTACAGGTCAGAGGGGATGACATGATATATTCAAGGGGCTGAAAGGGAAAAAAACCTGCAACCATGAATAATATATCTAGCAAGGTTATCATTCAGAATTAAAGGAGAGAGAAAGCATTTCTCAGACAAACAAAAGTTAAAGGAGTTTGCCACCACTAATGGTACAGGGATTTCATTAAGTGGAAAAGAAAAGGCCATAATTAAAGCAAGAAAATTTATAAAATAAAATATTTCACAAGTAAAATCAAACATACAATAAAGGTGGTAGTACAATTGCTTATAGTGCTAGTATGAAGGTTAAAGGACAAAGGTAATAAAATTGATTATATCTAAAAAATTAGTTAAGGGAACTCACAATATAAAAAGATGTAAAATATGACAATATAAACATGAAAGGGGGAGTAAAAATGAAATTCTTTTAGAATGTGTTTGAACTTGAGTAACCATTAACTTATCATAGACTGCTATATGATTAAGTTGTTACATATAAGCTTCATGGTAATTGCAAACTGAAAACCTATAACAGATACACAATAAATAAAGAGAAAAAAGCCAAGTAAAGCACTAAAACTCATCAATCACAAGGAAAGAGAACAGGGAAAGAAAAGAACAGATACCTATGAAAAGAATTGGAAAAAAATTAACAAAATAGCAATAAGAATATACCTATCAATAATTACTTTAAATGCAAATGATCTAAATGCTCCAGTCTAAGAAATAGGGTGATGGAATGGATAGACAAAAGATCCATCTATATGCTGCCTACAAGAGATTCACTTTAGACCTCAAGACATGTGACGACAGAAACTGAAGAGATGGAAAAAGATATTCTATGCAAACAGAGGAGGAAAAAAAAAAAAAGCCAAGGTAGCAACACTGTACAGTTTTGTGAAACAAAATAGACTTTATACATATACATATACATATACATATTTCTTCTAAGATTTTATTTAGATTCAAGTTAGTTAACATATAGAGTAGTATTGGTTTTAGGTTACATGTATGATGAATCACTTACATGTAACACCTAGTGCTCATCACAATGAGTGCCCTCCTTAATGCCCATCACCCTTTTAACGCATCTCCCTACCCTTCTCCCCCCAATCCACCCTCAGTTTGTTCTCTATAATTAAGAGTCTTTTATGGTTTGTCTCCCTCTCAGTTTTTATCTTACTTTATTTTCCCTTCCTATATATACAATATATACCACATCTTCCTTATCCACTCATCAGTTGATGAACATATGGGTTCTTTCCATAATTTCATAATTTGGCTATTACTAATAATGCTGCTATAAACATTGGGGTGCATGTGCCCCTTTGAAACAGTATTTTTGTATCCTTTGGATAAATACATAGGAGTGCAATTGCTGGATCACTGGGTAGTTCTATTTTGAACTTTTTGAGGAACGTCCATACTGTTTTTCAGAGTGGCTGTACTAGCTTGCATTCCCACCAACAGTATAAGAGGGTTCCCCCCCTTTCTCTGCATCCTTGCCAGCATCTGTTGTTTCCTGACTTGTTCATTTTATCCATTCTGGTAGATGTGAAGTGACATTTCATTGTTGTTTTGATTTATATTTCCCTGATGATGAATGAAGTTGAGCATTTTTTTAAATGTGTCTGTTAGCCATTTCTATGTCTTTTTTTGAGAAATGTCTGTATATGTCTTCTGCCCAGGTCTTGATTGGATTATTTGTTCTTTGGGTGTTGGGTTTAGTAAGTTCTTTATAGATTTTGGATACTAGCCCTTTTTCTGATAAGACTTTTGCAAATACCTTCTCCCATTCTGTCAGTTGTCTTTTGGCTTTTGTCAGCTGTTTCCTTTGCTGTGCAAAAGTTTTTACCTTGA
Organism: Mustela putorius furo; assembly: GCF_011764305.1. Lineage (NCBI taxonomy): Eukaryota > Metazoa > Chordata > Mammalia > Carnivora > Mustelidae > Mustela > Mustela putorius. Next base: position 572,067 of record NW_025421467.1, read on the forward strand.
TGAAGTCCCAATAGTTAAATTTTGCCTTTGTTTCTCTTGCCTTTGGAGATGTGTCTAGCAGTAAGTTGCTGTGGCTCAGGTCACAGATGTTGCTGCCTATGTTCTCTTCTCTTCTGTGTTCTCTTTCTACATAAGAAAGACCATCAATAACAAACCCACAGCTAACATCATACTCAATGGTGAAAAACTGAGAGCTTTAACGAGATAAGGATATCCACTCATACCACTTTTATTCAACATAGTACTGGAAATCCTAGCTATAGCACTGTCAGGAAAGAAAAATGTGTAAGGTGTATTTAAATTAGGAAGGAGGAAGTAAAACTGTTGTTATTTGCAGGTGATCTCATACTGTGTATAGAAAAGCTAAAGACTCCGCCAAAAAAACTATTAGAAGTAACAAATAAATTCAGTAAAGTTGCAAGATGCAAAATTAGTATACAGAAATCTGTTGTGTTTCTATACAGTAATAATGAAGTAGCAGAAAGAGAAATTAAGAAAAACAATTCCATTTATAATTACACTGAAAAAAAAATTAAAACCTAGGAATGAATTTAACCAAGGAGACAAAAGACCTGTACTCTTAAAACCATAAAACTTTGATGAAAGAAACTAAAGATGACACAAATGGAAAGATATATCATGCTCATGGATTGGAAGGTTTAGTTTTGTTACTCAGGCAACAAAAAGAATGAAATCTTGCCGTTTGTAACGACATGGATGGAATTAGAGGGGATGTCGCCAAGCAAAATAAGTCAGTCAGAGAAAGACAAATACCATATGATTTCACTCATATGTGGAGTTTAGGAAACAAAACAGATGAACATAGGGGAAGGGAAAGAAAAAAGAAGATGAAAACAGAAAGGGAGGCAAACCATAAAAGACTCTTAACTATAGAGAACAAATTGAGGGTGGATGAAAGGGAGGTGGGTGGGGGTGGGGTAACTGAGTGATGGGCATTAGGGAGGACACTTGATATAATAAGTACTTGGTATTACACGCAACTAATGAATCACTAAATTCGACCCCTGAAACTAATAATATACTATACATTAACAAAGTTGAATTTAAATAAAAAATAATAAAAAAACCCTTATACTACTCAAAGCAATCTAAAGCTACAATGCAATCTCTGTCAAAATACAATAGGTTTTTTGTTTGTTTGTTTGTTTTTGTTTTTTACAGAACTGGAACAAACAATCCTAAAATTTGTATGGAACAATAAAGGAATGTGAATAGCCAAAGCAAACTTGAGAAAGAAGAACAAAGCTGGAATTTCACAATCACAGATTTCAAGATTTATTGCAGAACTATAGTAAACAAAACTATGTTATTGGCACAAAAATGCTCATGTAGATCAATGAAACAGAATAAAGAGCCTAGAAATAAACCCATGCTATATGGTCAATTAATCTATAACAAAGGAGGCAAGAGTATACAACAGGGAAAAGAGAGTCTCTTTAATAAACGGTGCAGGGAAAACCAGACAACAACATGCACAAGGATGACACTGGACTGCTTTCTTACACCATGCACAAAAATAAACTCGAAATGGATTAAAGATCTACATGTGAGACCTGAAACCACAAAACTCATAGAAGAAAACATAGGCAGGTGATTTTTGGACATTGGTCTTAGCAACATTTTTCTAGCTATGTCTCAAAAATAAACTATCAGAACTACACCAAAATAGAAAGCTTTTGCACAGTGAAGGAAACCATCAACAAAATGAAAAGGCAACCTACCAAATGGGAGAAGATATTTATAAATGATATATATGACAAGGAGTTAATATTCAAATCTATAAAGAACTTATACAACTTGACACCAAAGCAAATAATCTGATTAAAAATAGGCAGGTTATCTGATAAACATTTTCTTCAAAGAAGACATACAGATGGCCAACAGGCATAGAAAAAAAATGCTGAAAATCACTAATTATCAGGGAAATGCAGATTAAGACCACAAGGAGATATCACCTTATATCTTTTGTAATAACTACCATTGAAAAGACAAGAAGTAACAAGTGTTGGCAAGGCTTTGGAGAAAAAGAATCCTTGTGCACTTCGGGGAGAAATATATATTGGTACAGCCACAGTGGAAAAGAGTACAGAGGTTCCTTAAAAAATTAAAAATAGAAAAAACATATGATACAATAATTCTACCACTGAGATTTGCACAAAGAAAATGAAGACACTAATTTAAAAAGATATAAGCCTCCATATGTTTATTACAGCCTTATTTGCAATGGCCAACATTAGAAGCAACTTAAACATCTATCAATAGATGGATGAATAAAGAATATGTATGTATGTTTATATATATATATCCATACACACATACACACAACCACACACTGGAATATTACTCAGCCACTAAAAAGAATGAGCTCTTGCCATTTGCCATTTATAACAATGTGGATGGACCGAGAGGGTATTATGCTAAATGAAATAAGTCAGAAAAAGACAAATACCATAAGATTTTACTTATATGTGGAAACTAACAAAACGAATGAACAAATAGATAATCAAAAATCCAAAACAGACCCATAAATACAGGAACAAGCTGGTGGTTGTCAGGGGGTAGGAGGTGGTAGTTGGTGGGATGGGCAAAATAGGTGAAATGGGTGGGAGATACGGGCTTCCAGGTATGGAATGAATAAGTCATGAGGATGAAAGGTATAGCATAGGGGATATAGTCAATGGTTATGATAGCGTTGTATGGTAACAGATGGTACTTGTGAGCGTAGCACAGCATAGAGTTGTTAAATCACTATATTGTACACCCAAAACTAATGTAACATTGTGTATGAGCTCTGCTACTATAAAAATTGTTTAAGATGATATAATTTAAAAAATTATGTATACAGTCATAAATTTTGATTTAGACATTTATACATTTTCTCCTGAAATGCCTCTGGGTATCCTGGGGGCAATACTCCCGAGATTTCATATGATGCACAGTTTTATTGCTCCACTGTACAGATGAAACTTGGAGATATATGAGTTTGGTTCCAGAGCACTGCATTGAAGTGAATATGGCAGTGAAACATGTCAAGTGAATTTGTTGACTTCCCGGTGCACATAAAAGTTATATTTACACTATATCATAGTCTATTATAATATGAAGTTATAGTATGAACTTGTATAATGTCTAAGATATGTACATACTTTAATTAAAAGACACTTGGTTGCTAAAAAATGCTAACAACCATCATCTGAATTTCCAGTGAGTCAGCCACTGTCTTTTTGCTGGTGGAAGGTCTAGCTAGTTAGGGTAGTGGTTGCTGAAGGTTGAGGTGGCTGTGGCAATTTCCTAAGATAAGACAACAGTAAAGTTTGCCACACTGACTCACTCTTATTTCATGAATCACTTCTCTGTAGCACGTGATGCTGTTTGACAGCATTTTACCCACTAACACTGAAGATCACTAACCACAGATTACTGTTACAAATATAATAGGGAAAAAGTTTGAAATATTGTAAGCATTACCAAAATGTGACATTTATACACAAAGTGAGAAAATACTCTTACAGGTTTGCCACAAACCTTCAATTTGTAAAAAGCACACTATCTCCAAAGTTTGATAAAATGAAGTACTGTATATAAGGTATTGCCTGTGTTATACCCCAGAGATCCAGGGAAAGCAAGGGCGACCTAGCTAGCCCCCACCCAGCTGTTAGGGTATATAATGGCACCATAATAGTTTGTAGGGTATTAATTTTTTAAATATATAATATATATATATTTTAATTTTTTCAATTTATTTATTTTCAGAAAAACAGTATTCATTATTTTTTTCACCACACCCAGTGCTCCATGCAATCCGTGCCCTCTATAATACCCACCACCTGGTACCCCAACTTCCCACCCCCCCGCCACTTCAAACCCCTCAGATTGTTTTTCAGAGTCCATAGTATTTCGTGATTCACCTCCCCTTCCAATTTACCCCAACTCCCTTCTCCTCTGTAACACCCCTTATGCTCCACAAATAAGTGAAACCATATGATAATTGACTGTCTCTGCTTGACTTATTTCACTCAGCATAATCTCTTCCAGTCCCGTCCATGTTGCTACAAAAGTTGGGTATTCATCCTTTCTGATGGAGGCATAATACTCCATAGTGTATATGGACCACATCTTCCTTATCCATTCGTCCGTTGAAGGGCATCTTGGTTCTTTCCATAGTTTGTAGGGTATTAATTAACACAGAACTTAATGTATTTCTTTTCCTCTCAGGGAATAGTCTCTCAGTTCTTAAGGTCTATTGGTATCACAAGAAGTTTATTTGGTGCAAATTGGCTGTACCTTAAGACACTTAGTCTCATTCCCACTCCCACTCCCCTCAGCAAAGACTGTTATACTTTGCTCTAGTTGATTTTGTTATTTTGTTATTTTGTTTGCCTGTCTTTACTTGTAACCCAGGGGCAAGTGGATAGTTTTTAACATGCTGAAAGTATTCCTCATTTTCTCCAGGTGCGAATCCACATGTAGCTTCCTAATAGAACAGTGATGGGGTTTTCCAGTAATGGTCATAGCTGAACCTGGTGGAAATCTGAAAATGCAGGACTGGGGAATTAAAATAAGGAGAAACCCCATATAGTGAATATGCACTGGTTTTCTTCAGACATCATGATTTGAATCTTCATCAAGAGTTCCTTGTTCTTAAAAAAAAAAAAAAGTTCCTTGTTCTCTCAGATATTGGTTATGATTTATATAGATGGTTTGTTCAGTCATTTTGTTTTCATCTGTGGCTCAAGGACATCTTAGCCTTTCCTTCTATTTTCTACTTATGTTGCATATTGCTATTACTAAGTTTATAGTCTAAACTTTTGTTTGGAAGAATGATCTGATTTTTCAGTAGAATAGGATTCAGTGCCACTAATATACTTTAAAATAACATTTTTAAATTGCCTTTTTCCCCCTACTTAGACATTTAGCTGCTTTTCTAACATACATTTTTTTATGGATAAGATTTCCATTTAACACTATGATTTAGATTAAATTACTTTCTTAAAATCACATCACTCCCATAGTCTACTTAGTTTTCTAATTCCCATATGCTCCACTATTGCCAAAGCAACTTCATCTATATAATGTGACTGAAGAGTCAGCCTTCGTTCACAACACAGCACAATCTGTTAAAGTGGTAAATACTACCCATTTCTATTATTAGAGCTGAAATGGAATTTTCTCTTGCTGCATTTTCAAGATGTGACATAATTAGATAGCAAGCATAGAGAAGTCAGAAATAGTGGAAGCTAACGGTTGTCATCTGTACCAGGGAAGCTTGAATTCAGTCTGCCTTGCCTGGCTCCTAACTCCTTCACACAATGCCCCCAGGCCATCTCATTCTCTGTTTGAATTATAGGGTGCTATGTGAGCTTTGCAGGTATGGGGGTAAGGAAGAATGAAGCAAGTTTTCCAATGCTATATTGGTTTCAGACTGAATGAGAATAGGGAAATTCTCGCTTGATGTTTCAATTCTTTTTAGCTTTTTACAGACACATCTTTCCAGCTCTGAGAAGTAGCTGAGTAGTTCTTCACTTTACCCAGAGAGGCTTTTGACTTCTCCCGTCTGTACTATAAATCAGAATTGTAAACAAACAAACAACCATCCTTGCTGCAGAATGGTTACTGTGATTAGTGCAGTATACAATTCCTGGCAGAAATGAGGTGGAATGGGGAAATGGGAGTGTGTGTGTAGACTTCACAAAAGTGGTTGAGGGAGGAGCAAGGCTAACTGTAGAAAACCTTAAATAAATCATTTTTTAAACAAAAAGTTATAAGAGCTTTATAGTTTAAAATCAAACTCATTCTTGACCTATCAATTTATTAAGGGAAAACTTTTACATCTTCAACAGGACTATTAACATTGTAGTGTTCCAGTTCATGCCTAGATTGAGTGCATCAGAGGAATTCAACTCAGGTGCCCCTACCTTTATTAATCACTGTCATGCAGTAGTCACTGATGCTGCATAGTCTGGCTTGACTCATTGCTTAAATAGTTTCCTAGTCTTTATGCTATTATTAGCTCATAGTATATTGAGAATTCTAAGCAAAGTTAATAGGGTAGCATGACTTGATTTTTTTTTTTTTTTAATTTGAGAGAGAGAGAACACAAGTAGGAGGGAGGGACAAAAGAAGAGGGAGAAGCAAACTCCCCACTAAGCAGTGAGCCCAATGTGGGGCTCTATCCCAGGACCCTAGGATCATGACCTGAGCTGAAGACAGATGTTTAACCAACTGAGCCACCTAAACACCCCTGATTTGTTTTAATAAACATTAGATAAAATAACTGGTTTCACTTGAGTGGTCCGATTTGTAATTCCCTGCAAAAATCTTCCCTTTGACTCATGTACTTTGGAGTTAGGAGATACGCAAACTTCTTATCTTCCTTCTAAGCCATAAAGGAGTCGTGAAAAGAGGCCAGGATGGACTATCACGAGCCATACCTTCTCATATTTCTTTTCCCACAGTGAACCTTCTGACCTTGGGTGGAGTACTTAACGTCTCAGCAACCTGTTTTTTTATATGTACAATTATAGAGGATGGAATTTATGATCTTTCTTTATGATTTTGGTATGCCTGAAAATCCTTAAGATCTGAACAAGACACACTAGTGGATTTCTGTATGTTTGGCATTGTTCATTGAGTTACTTTGTGAATGACTAATAAGAACACTGAAGATTTTTTGTATCATATCTTTGTTGATTCTCAACAAACTGTGTTGAAATTATGTCTCTTCTGGTAGGAAGAGGAATGACTGAATCAGTGATTTCCATATTTGTTGAGATGTTCCCAGTGTGCTAGGCACACATGTCAGTAACCTTTTAAAATTGTCTCTGTCACTCTTGGTGACAAAATGACTTCATTTCACAGGTAGTTCAGAGGCTCTAGAGCAACTATTAGTAAAAAGACTTGATGACTCTTTTCTAGATCTGATGTGGAAGGGTACATATTCCCAACTCTTTTCCAGAGTTTAGGGCATTGACCAACTAAAATATTTTATGTTTGGCTACAAGAACTTACCTATAAAAGTATACTCTATCATCTGAGAATGCTGGTGTTTTTGCTAAGTAAATGATTCTCTACCTTAAACCTTCTTCACTACACAAACATGAACTTGTTATAGACATGGCCTAAGATTAAAGTTTCAAGAATGAGTAATGATGTGACAGATTGTTGTTATTTATTGGATACTTGTTTCATGCCAGACACTGTACATTCTGCTTATTATTATTTGTAGGCATTATCTTATTTTAATGTTTAACAATAGTCTTATGAAGGAGGGACTATTATTTTGTCCATTTTGCAGATAATGTAGCTGAGGCTTTGAGGGATTACATGACTTCTCCAGCGCCAACTTAATGAAGTGTTAGAACTAGAAGTCAAGTCCATGTCAGACTGACCAACAGCCTTTGTCTTCACCAACACTATACAATTTTATCTCACCAGGTCATCTTTCTGCCTGGGAACGAATTCCCTCACCTTCAGAAGGTAATGCTGTAAGTGTAAGGATGTTTTCTTTAATACAGATATACTTTTTTTTTTAAATTTAAAGATTTTATTTATTTATTTGACAGAGAGAGAAATTACAAGTAGGCAGAGGTGGGCAGGGTGGGGTGGGCGGGGAGCAGGCTCCCTGCTGAGCAGAGAGCCCGATGTGGGGCTTGATTCCAGGACCCTGAGATCATGACCTGAGCCAAAGGCAGAGACTTAAACCACTGAGCCATCCAGGTGCCCCAATACAAATATACTTAGAAGGACATATATTCCTGTCCCATTAATAGAGTATTCTGAAATTTCTCTTCCAGTAGAGAGCCCCTGAAAAATACCTGGGAAGTCACATATTCTTACTTACATGGAGACATTGCGATTTCCTAAACTTAAGGAGATTCCTCCAAATTTAAATGAACACTTTCTTCCCTTTGAAAACAAAAGTGCCTCTCAGCGAACAAATGAGTGAAATATCTCCCCAACAGGCCTTTTAATTTGCAGATGCTTGAAAATAAATGAAGATCAAAAGCTTTTTTGTAGACCACTTTTCCCTCTGGGAGACATTTGAGCATGTTAAGAATAAGCATCATTTAAAAAAATTAATAAAACAAGTTGGATTTCAAATATGTTTCACAAAATAGGCTTGCACAAATATTATGCCATCTTGTGCTATTTGTCTCATACTTTTAGGCACCCGATAAATAGTTCTTTCCTACATCCAACCCATGCTGTTTGTACATAGAGGCTTTTGTAGTACAGAACATCTTAATTTAACCAGAAAGATCATTACCATGCAACACATTTGTATATTGCAGGAAGCTCCACAAAAAGGTATCTGTGTCCTTGTAGATAAGGATGTTCCCATTTAGATTAACTGAAAGAAAAACAAGCCTAACAATGGATGTTGCCTTTAAAAAATAAATAATCTGATTTTCAAATAACATCACAATGCCACTGTGGGAATAGCTGTCATTCTGTCAAACAGAGTTGGCCTAGTTTGCAGTGGATCATCTTAAAATGGCAAGGGCCAATGTGTGTTACAGTTCCCAGTTGAGTTGTTTCTTCTGGGACATATGGACAGTTTGACTGTCTCTTTAGGTAAGATTATGTAGTATTTTCTGTCTTGTTTATTGGATTTACTTACACTCAACTAGGACCAAATTTAGATAAAACTATGAAGGAGATAAATCTTGTTTAAAGTATCCCTAATCTTCTTTTAGCATCCTGTTTTGGAAACTTATTATTTACCCCACATCTGAAAGGGAGTATTGTTTTATTGCCTGTCACTCTAGCTGATGACCCCAGTATACTCTGTTTAACTACCACCACTCACATCTTTGCTCCCCACATATGTTCTGGAACATCCCTTTCACCTTGTCTTTCATTAGTGTTTACCTGACTGAGTTCCATTTTCCCCGGGTGATTGAGGCTAATGTGATGAAGTAATGACTGATATTGGGTGAGTAAAACATTAGCATTTAAATAGGGACCTTCTGGAAGAGATGCACTTAACAGGAAAGAGGTCTTCGGAGGGAGCAATTTCAGACATTATGGCAAGACCAGGTCAAAGATAATTTTGTCAGATGGGGCCTTGAGGTTATGAGCAGGGGCAGCCCTAGTTTCTAGCCTTTCTCTCAGTCAGGATTTCAAACATTTATGGCAGGATCCCAACAGATTTCATAGGACTTTTGACATAAGTACTTTGACCCAAGAACATTTCCCTCTGCTCCTTGACAGGCTCCACCTTTCCTCCTTCAGAGGAGTGTACTGTTCTTGAAACAATTGAAAATAAAACCTCTCTAGAATTTGGGAAGGAAACATGAGTAAAAATGTGGCAAATGGACATATTCAAAAGGCCCTAAATCCAGGGCCTTTGCATTGCATAGCTTCAGGGTGCTGTCCATATAGAATCACAGGGAACACTGTCTCCTGAGATGGGAGCAGGAAAGTCTCTGTAGAAATCCTGATCTGTGCTTGGGGCTCCTGAACTGAAGTGGATTCTACTCAGCCTAAGCAGGACTACAGATAAGTTTTTACTTTCCCATTTTTTTAAAATGCAATGTAAGTATCCTGACTTAGGGCTCAGTGCTCACCATCATCCTTTTACCCTTTAAAATATTGAGAAAATAAGAGATCGCTACATAACGCAAAAACTATAATGGGTGCTTTGAGACCATGTAACAAATTTGCCTAAAGAATACCTGTATGAAAGGGACACTGACTTAAGGCTGGTTACCTTATTATCCTTATTAGTACATTGGGTGTCCCCTCCCTGGTTCTTTGGATAAAGATGATGGGAGAGACATCTGTTTCAAAGCTGTTCCGTTGAATGGCAACTTTGATGACTTAATGCCTTTTCAGACTTCTGCTGCCACTGCTGTTCTTTGGTTTTGATTTTAAAGCAGCTGAATGGAATCTCTAAGCCTTCCATTATGTCTGCTTTTTTTTTTTTTTTTTTTTAAATTCTGAAGAAATAATTCAGAACTCGTCAAGGACAAAGGCTTGAGTTATAGAAACTTCTTTTTATTACTATTATTATTACAAAGCAACCCAAAAGATCTTTTAATTTCTTTGATTGCCTAAAGTAGCTCTGTAGAAACATGACGTCTTAGATTGAAGAGAGTTTATACTTGAGCACAAAAGTCTGAATGCCGGGACAATGTGGTTGGTTGCTGGGATTCCCAGGGACTTTGGAAAGTGAAAGGGGTCTGTAAAAGTTTATCAGGATTTGATAGCAGCCTCTGCACAAATACCCAGATAACACTACAGCCAATTACTCAGTATGGCTTATTATGCACACCCCCCCCCACTCCTCAAATTCTGTGGAGATTTAAATGTTTCATCTAGAATAAAGATTTGTAGCATAATGACCTGATTTAGCTACAAAGAAGAAATAAATCTGACAGCTGGGATCAGAAGTATTAATCTCCAAAGTTCACGTGAGCCTTTGTTTCCCCCTTTCAGTTTTTATGCAACAGGGACAAAAAAAGAGTGAGCAACTCTGTTTGTATTTCAGCTCAAATTACATTGGGAGAAAAAGGACAGGGAAGTATGGAGTGAGTGTTAGAGTTGAAAGCAACATTTTCCATTCTTTAGAGACAGAGTAACTGACAGGTAAGTGAAGAGATGGAGCCGAGCTAGTCCATTCCATTGTCCGCCCAGAGCTTCAGAGAGAGGCAAGTGGATAGGAAGGTATCAAGCAAGGTGCACTGCGGGCACCTGGATATGGTTCCAGTTTACCCAGCCATAATTTAGCGGGACATTTCACCATGTGAAGTCTGGTACTGAGTGGATAATTATTCTACTTTTCAGATTCAGGTTTGACCCCTCACATACACTGACCCCAGGTGAAGACAGAGACCACTCTTTAGTTGGCCAAAGGGTAGGCTCTGATCTAAGCCCCCTGAAGAAGAAGCCCCCTGGCTTCTGGATACATGACCTCTTCAATTAGGTTTCTTTATCTTTTATATGGATGGAGAGTTTTGGCTCATTTCTCCACTTCTGCCTTTGCTCACTGTGAAAACACATTACAAAATATAATCGTTTGAGAGTGATTCTAACAATGCTAACTGACCAGTTATTCTGTAAGAGAAAAATGATACTGTTTTAAAGAACTTTAGCTTTCGAAAGTGAAGTGAATACCACATGCTGCAAACGAGTGTATTGATTTAATGGTCACCCATAATCCTGTAAAATTAGTCATGAAACAGATACTAATTTTAAAGAATAGTGCTGCTATTAAAATAGATCTCTGCACAGTTGTAGGACAAACAGATTTGATTCTCCCAGGGGGAAATTGAGAGGTCTATGCAGTCTCTGGCAGTCTCTGAACTTACTATGTGTGTCAGCGGCAGTTTGAATACTTCAGGCCATAGAACTTGGATTCTAAGCAATTCTCTAGACTGCCAAAGAAATAAGTGATAAAAATTGCCCTTCTGTGTTTTTAGTTAACTTCCTTTAGATCTCATTGAGCTAGAAGTCAAATCCACCATGAGTAAATGTGTTGAACATTGTCAGAGAGCTGTACTAATGTACAAAGGCCCACTTTAAAGGTCATAAAGTATTTCTCTCACATGGGTGATGAATAGCAGTTTGGAATTTCCTTTGCTCTGTTATACAGTGTACTGAGGTAGTGGTAATGTTCATCAGGGGAAGCCTGTCTTGGCTCATTTGACTAAATGAGAGGCTAGGAATTGAATTTTCTGCCATGGCAGGGTTTTAAAGATAAATCATGAGATTTTTCTCTAATGATGTTTACAAAGGACCAGTTTTAACATTAGAAACTATAGCTACTAGTTATAACTGGTGTTCAAAATGAACTAGGCTTCTACCCAGTGAAACTATTATAATTTCATCTAAGACCTGTAGGACTAGAATAGAAAATCCAACCCATATCTCTACCAGATGTCCACAGGATAGTGGCCAGAATTTTGAGGGTATAGGATTAGGATTTAAAATCTTACTGGTGGGGTGCCTGGGTGGCTCAGTGGGTTAAGCCTCTGCCTTTGGCTCAGGTCATGATCTCAGGGTCCTGGGATCGAGCCCCGCATTGCATTGGGTTCTCTGCTCAGCAGGAAACCTGCTTCCTCCCACCCCCTCACCCCTGCCTCGCTGCCTACTTGTGATCTTTCTCTGTGTCAATTAAATAAATAAAATCTTTTTTAAAAAAAATTAAAATCTTACGGTAATAGGGCACCTGGGTGGCTTAGTGGGTTAAAGCCTCTGCCTTTGGCTCAGGTCATGATCCCAGGATCTTGGGATCAAGCCCCGCATGGGGCTCTCTGCTCAGCACGGAGCCTGCTTCCTCCTCTCTCTCTGCCTGCTTCTCTGCCTACTTGTGATCTCTGTCTGTCAAATAAATAAATAAAAATCTTAAAAATAAATAAATAAATAAATAAAATCTTACCGGTAAACTATAGAAGTAGAATAAAGTAAAGACGTCTGTTAAAGATAAGATCATTGTATTAAATCTGTAGGGAAACCATTTGTACAAAGATCAGATAGGAAATAACAGCTGGTATACATCATCAGCGAAAACAATTTGCACACCATCTAATTATTTTCTGTTATGTGGTTTCATAATGTAGTACACTTTCTGGTAAAACTTCTTCTAATGGAAATCGAGCCAGATGGTAGCCCAGACTTATAAGAAATTTGCTTATTTCCCCATCTCTACCTTCAAAGCGAAGGTGGTTTTGAGGTAGGGCTGTGAGAATACAAAAATTGTAAAATGATAGCTCACAGTGAAAGGTAGAGAAGTCTGATGCTACAGAATCGCCCATTATGAAGCAGCCTGGGACAATTTAGTGTAGGGGCAAATGGCCTGCACATCTAATAGTCAAGAGGTTACAACTATACTAAAACCTAACGCAATAATTCATTATTTTTACAGTGCTCACACAGAGTCATCATGAAAATGCGAAATAATGTTCAGTAAAAGTTTGGACTCAAGAGAGTAAATATATCTGTGTAGAACTTCTTCTCTAATAACATGGGATAAATTTACTGAATTTGGGGTCTGTTATTACTAATATTTTTTCACAGATAACACTAACGTAAACTTTAGGATAGCTCTTATACAAATAATCTTATAGCAGTAGGGCCTAAATTGATAATTTTGAAAGCAAAAGTAGGTAGATGGCTTTAGACATTTTAACTATTTCCTACCTTTATCACTTCCATCTTTACATGGCAGATTTCTTTTAAAAATGTAAAGCATGCACAGAAAATGAGAGAAAAAATATCTTCTTGCATATTGTACTTACATGTTGAACAAAAAAAGTAGGTTAAAAATGATTCTCCTAGCTGGTTATGTGATTTCCAACTTCTGCCACCTCCTTCAAGTGTGACATTCTCCAAGGTTTCTGAGGCTAGGATAAATAATCTTGGTACTTCATTTTAAAACAGGATTTCAAACAAAATAGAAAGGAAAAAAAAAAAACCTACTCTAGCATAACTATTCTAAAGATCCTGGTCTGTATGATTTACTGTCAAAAGCAGTTCTTCATTTCAGGGAAAACCAAACAGTCATACACTTCCATGAATAAGCTGTGGCACCGTGGCATCACACTGAAGATAGCAAATGACCATTAGTGACCATTCCCGGTGGCAATTCCAAATAGTTTTTAGTAACTCCTGTTATCTGTGCAGTTTGTTAGATTAGGACAAAGTGTGTTGGTGACATGGATTTAGGGAAATGAGGTGTGCATTCTAACACAAGGGCACCTTCTCCAGACCATTACAAGTTTGGCTTTAGCACAAACTTACTTTTCTTTAAGGAAACAACCAGAAGAACTTCAAATCCCAACTAAGTCAAAGCCCAAAGAAATAAAACCACACTCCCTCATTTTGCAACTGTTTCCTTGGATCATCTTCGTAGCCTAGATTCTACTATCAGAATGAAAGCTTTTCTTTGTTTTAAATCAAGGGCATGGAACTGTGCACAGGGTCAAGAATGTAAGCTAATTCCACCTGCTGTCTTTCATCTAGTTGAAAATAGCTAATGAATACCGATCTTCTTTGACTTACAATGGGGTTACATTTTGATAAACCCATTAGAAGTTGAAAATATTGTACTTAAAAAATGTTTTTAATACATTTAACCTACCAAACATCATAGCTTAGCCCAACTTACCTTAAACATGCTCAGAACATTTAGCCTACAGCTGGGCAAAATCATCTAACACAAAGCCTGTTTTATAATACAATATTGAACACAATAAAGTATTGAAAGTATTGAATACTTTCTTTTTTTTTCTTTTTTTTGGGAATACTTTCAATGAAGTACTGAATATCAACAAAGTATTGAAGATCAATAAAGTATTGAATAATAAATGTAATTTATTGAATACTGTACTGAAAATGAAAAACAGAATGGTTGTGTGAATACAGAAGGGTTGGATAGTGGTTGTTTATACTTGCGATCATGTGGCTTACCAGGAGCTGCAGCTTTCTGCCATAGTCCAGCATTGTAAGAGAGTATAATACTGCATATTGCTAGCCTGGGAAAAAAACCAAAATTCAAAATTCAAAGTATGGTTTCTGCTGAATGCGTATTGCTTTTACACCTTTGTAAAGTAAAAAAAAAAAAAAAAATCAGAATTCAACCATCTTAGGTAGGGGGACTGTATTCTCTAAATATTGAGTGATCATTATCTAATCTGGTGCAGAATGCGTTTTCAAAGTGGTAGGTTGTGAAATACTGCTAATGTGGTCCTTATAAAATAAACCCTGGAGTAACAGAGCTAGTTGTCCCCCTGCCCCCTGTTCTCTTAACAGAAACCAGTTCTTTATGAGTATTCAATAAATATTAAGTAATTAAGGTTATAGTTACAGAGGCATAGCCAAAGGCTAAGTGGAGTTTTCAAGGTTGTAAAACATGTTAGCAAGGAAATCTGGGATTGAAATTAAGAATTCTTAGTGTCTTCCTGGGGCTTAGGTCACTATGTCCCTCTATTTACTTAATCACACATAACCACTGGATTCCTTAGCAAGTCCTAATCCTGTGCCCAGGCAAAATTTGGAAACCTCCAGGTTTTTCAATGGGAGAACATATTTACTTCCAGCTGGAACACATCAAGACAAGCCATTTCTCTTATAGCTCCATTCTTGCCAAAAGACTGGAAAATAACTTATTAGTGAGTCTAACATATCAAGAGCCACAACAACAGCTGCACTGAATAGAGCACACACAGAATGACTGGGCGCTGTGAAACTGGGATGACTGAAACCAATGCAATGATAATTCCAAGCTTCACTTTGATCTTTTCAACTGGAGGGCAAGTCAGAAGGAAATTTTAATGCCTACATGATCAGATTGACTAAGCTTGTCTGTTTGTTTGTACATTATCCTTGTAGCCTTCATGTCTGTGCTACTTGAGATCATATTTAAATTAATAATAAAGGCTTGTGACTAACTCTTATTTTTAGAACCTCTCTATAGTTCACATTTCAAGATTCTTAATTAGGCCAAGCAGCATATTGGGAATATAAACTCAGTTTAAAAGTATATGTATATTAGTCATGAAATTCAAATACTCTGTAAAATCAATGAAAACTAAGTTCAGGTACTACAATATTTATAATATGTATTGCCATCACACTCCTGAATGGTGATTTAATGAATTGAGTAACTTAGAAATTTTATCATTTACCAAATATACATAAGTGGTACAGTTTTCATACAATGATATTTGCTTTTCAGCCAGTTGGCAACAGCATTTATGGAAAATCTTCTATGTCCTGGACAAAAGTAAAGAATGAAGAGGGAAAAATTCCAATCTTTTAGTGTTTCTTTCTTTTTCTTTTAAAAGAAATCATTTGTTGCTTGTTTAACAAAAAGTTTTAAAAGTAGAAAGTAAATGCTATCACCCAACCTCTTAAGTATTGCTAAGAAATTAGATAAAACTTTGGAATTTATAGAGAATAATATATATAATGTATATGATATATATGATACATAAAACTTTGGTGATATTTGGAATAGAATATTACTTTTTATTAAAATTTGAATTTATTTCTAAGTTGGTCCAGTTATGGGAATTGTTATGCATCCTCTCAAGAGTGTTTCAGTGCCATATGCATGGTCTGACTGTTGAATGGACATTTAGAAATATTTATTAAAATATAATGATTTAGGGGTGCCTGGATGGCTCAGTCGGTTAATTGTCCTACTCTTGATTTCAGCTTGGATCATGATCTCAGCGCAGGGTCTGCTTGTCCTTGTCTCTCCTTCTGCTTCTGCACTGTCTCTCAAATAAACATATAAAATCTTTAAAAAATACATAATGATTTATATTTGTGTGGCATATAAACACTGGTCCTAGATGTATTATATAACTTAATTATAATATAAATAAATAAAAAGGAGTTAAAATTCCAAAATATTGTTTGATGGCCTAGTAATGTAAGTAATGTAGTTTTGATTTTAATTGTTACTGAAAAGCAACAGAAAAAGAAATTAACTGCAATAATAATAACAGAATAGAATAAATGAATGCTATTATTTACCATATGTTGTACTTTATGCACATTGTATCATTGAATAGTACAGTAACCCAATGGGTCAGAGACTATGCTTAATGGTTTTTTAGATGATGAAACCAAGTACTAGAAATAGTAATATCACTTATCTAGAAATTGGCAGGGACAGGCCTTGAGCTCAACCCAGTATGACTCTAAAATCTTTTTTAGTGCTCTCTTATGTTAAATGTTGACAGATATTACAGAGGTGGATTCCAGTCTGGAGCACTACATGTGTCAGAAGGCAAGCTTTCACGTTTATTATTAAGTACAAGTGTATTTAATAAGTTGGAGTAGATGTTATTTGCCCAGTCATTTTCCTGAAAGATGAGGAGAAGGAAGAAGAGGTATAGAAACAATGTTTTTATGGGTCTGTATATAGTTTTATTCTTAAAAGTACACAGATGCTGGAGGGGGTTACTTATTTTGTAAATTTGTTTCATGAACCACGTGCTCTTAAATTCTAGCATCCCTTTCACTGGAAAAAAATACTGCTGTATTTATATATCATCTAGAAATATCTTGGAGTTTGAAGGTTATCGCCAAAAAGTGTTGAGATTTCAAGATTGACAACAAATGACTGTACTAGTTTTGGGTTGCTTTGCACAATATTGAGAGGAGTTTGTAGAAGAAATGCAAAACAGTGCATAGCAACTCTTAATGTGCTTGTTTTTTCCAGTCAAGTGTAGAGTATTGTTTGGAAATTGAAACTTCCTTTTTAAGCTTGTCTGTTGAGTGAAAATGCCTGAAAAATTATTTGGCATAAGGGAATACTGCAAGGATAGCAAATGGGTTTCAATTCTGTTGCCAACTTCAGTTCATTAATAGTTACAGTCTGGAAAAGCTCTGTGTTGGGAAGGATTCTGAGGCTATGTCCAAGCTTAGGAAAGAAGGCTGTGACCTATTAACACTGTCTACTATGGGTTAAAGATTTGGGATGCTCACATGTGAAAAAACAAAACAAAACAAAACAAAACAAAACAAAACAAACAACTAGTGTACCACCTCCCCCCAACTAATTTATAATGTTCTCATTAGATATGAGATCTTTGGAGACAGAGACAGTGCTTACTTCATTTTATAAGGTGATCTATTGTCTCGGTTTCTTAGGTTTTGAGGGGGTTTTCCAGGATGTGAGAATTTCAGCGCTAAAATGGATAGAGTCTTAGGCAGTAGGTAACCCTATTTTTTGTTGTTTTTTAAATACTCTAAATACTCTTTTTAAAAATTATTTTTAAAACAACTTTAAAGTTTTTATTTAAATTCCAGTTAGTTAATATACAGCATAATATTAGTTTGGGTTTACAATATAGTGATTCAACTGTCGTTTTTTTTTAAACTATAGCTGATCCTTGAGAACACGGGTTTGAATTGCATGGGTTCCCTTTTTGGGGATTTTTTTTTAAAAAAATGAGTAGAGTACAGTACTCTAAATGTATTTTCTCTTCCTTATGATTTTCTTAATAAATTTTCTTTTTCTCTAGATTACTTTATTGTAAGAATACAGTGTATGATAATATACAAAATATGTGTTAATCTACTGTTTAGTTACCAGCAACGTTTCTGGTCAAGAATAGGTTAAAGTAGTTACATTTTGGGGGAGTCAAAAGGTATATGTGAATTTTCAACCGTGTCTGTGGTTGGTACTCATAACTCCCACATTGTTCAAGGGCTAACTGTATATATTTTGAAATAATTAGAGGCTCACAGGAAGTTGCAAAAAATAGTACAGAATCCCATATACTTTTCCCCTAATTTCTTCCGGTGGTGACAACCAATATTGTATATTGCAATACATACCCTACTTTTGTATACTCATCAGTGTCAAGTGTTTATGGAGACTCAGAAAAGAAAAAAAGGTGTGTTAATGAATAAATGTATGGATGAATGAATACTGATATCAGGTAAGACATTCTGTATCTATATTTTTACTAGCATTTATACCCCCTTCCCCATAAAGAAAGAGGATTAAATGTTCCAGAAGCTTAAAAATTATGCAAAGACTGGATAATAAATACTTCATTTATTTTTTTATTTTTTAAAAACATTTTATTTATTTATTTGAGAGAGAGAACACAAAAGTGGGGAAAGGGGCAGAGGGAGGGATAGACTCCCTGCTGAGCAGGGAACCTGATGTGAGGCTCAATCACAGGACCCTGAGATCATGATGTGAGCCAAAGGCAGATGCTTAACTGACTGAGCCACCCAGGTGCCCTAGAAATGCTTCATTTAAACACAGGAAAAGCGAGAAAAGCATAAAACCCTCTTTAAACTGGCTAACATACAAGGGAAGTTGGGATTTAAAAGGGACACAGAATTGTGACTTTTAAAAGAAGGGTCTGGTACAATGGTTCAGTTCTTAGTTCAATAATGCAAAACTGAGTATTCTTCAATTTGTAGGCAATTGAAAAGATGCAACATAGATTTGAAAGTATACTCAGTTTGTTGTAGTGCACTATGTAGTATACAACATGAAAGCAGAGAGAAGCTGGCATCTGTGAGTCAGCTAGTAAATCAGGGTTCAGTGTGATATGGACAGGTCGAGTGGAATTTTCTTATCTTGGTAGGTGTTAAGTGATCTGGGTTGCTTTTTGCAGAGTACAGTCATGTTTGTTTTGGTCTTTAGAAAATGCTCATTTTGGAAATTATCCATGTAGGAATATCACAAGTCAGTGATTTAAACTTCTGAAAAAATCAGAGTTTTATTTCTTCAAAAACATCATGTGTGCACACACGCACACAATAAACATCTTGGGGACCTTAATACTATAGGCAAAGTTTGCTTCAGACTTAGAGCATCTAAAGAAAGTGTTCTAAAAAAAAAAAAAATCACTTTTTACCCTTTTCTGTTGATAAATTTAATTTCGAGCTCCTTTACCTAACTTCCAAGTTCATTCTGGTTCTAATTCAAAGTGCAACTCCAGATCCCATAGATCTTGAGACTTATTCTATCTTGTCTTTGACCTCATAATCACCTTTGACCTCCAGTACTATTCATCTTCACCTTTAATTTTCCTCTTTAATTTGTTTCCTTGCTTTTTATCTTCTCTGTTCATGTCCCTGTAGTTGCAGCAGGGAAGAATAATGTAAATCATTTTATTATAAACCTTTCTCTTCATTGTGTGATTAAACTCCCTTTGAAGTCTATGAAATTGGACACTAAATGGCCTGTAAGAAATTAAAGTGCACTGGATTTCATTATACTGCTCCTTTAAACTGATTAGGGGAAATTTTGTCTTCCATTGATAGACTAAAATCAAAATTTTCTGTTTGTTCCTAACAAATAGGTTAATATCAAGTCTTTCTTCTTAGAATTCTATATATGCCATATCTTTCCATATCTTATGCTTGGAGCAGGGCAGAGGGTAAAGAAAGACAAATGAAGGGGCATCAGACCTTCTCACTTGCTTTATCAAACAGGTCATTGGTCCAGCTGGTGGTAAACTGCTCCAGAGAAGGAGGAAGCCACAGCAACTCACTCCAGCTCATCTCCAGTGAGGGAGTAAAACTGCACAAAATATGTGATTGCTCACATTGTGTCTACACATGTAGACACATATAGTCTAGCTTCTGACTGACGATAACTGAAATCAAAGCAAAAGAGAGTAAGACACATTTGATGCCAAACAACTGTTTCTTGCTAATGTTTTCACTTCTGTAATTCCATTCTCTGTTCTGGCTGGTTGTGCTGCTGAAATTTAGGCAGCTGTGGTTTTTAGCTCAGTATTTTCCTCACCTTCCAGAACCCCGCTGGCATAACTGTCCTTAGCAATTGATGGGAATCCACGTCCTGCATTTAGGGTGGCCTGCCTGTGGGGGAGGCACCTGTATCAGGGGCATACACCAGTGGCTTGTCTGCGTCTCTATTCCTGGGAGAGCTGTGGTTCCCAGGTTCCTTTGTGTGAAGTGAAAGAATAGAGCTGATTTACAGGGTAAATAAAATATCAGAGGAAGTAGAGGTTTGCTGTTACTAATAGCTAAGAAAGATTTATGAGATTACATAGTAACTGAACCTAAACTTTAAGCTGTAGTCATTATGGTCTACATAGTTCCATACCTCATTAGAAGGAAAAAATGTGGAGAATGGAGAACACTAAGTCCTTCTTCTGTTAAAAAAAATGTTTCTGGTCTTAGTGCAGATGTGATCTACAATCAAAAGAACACTCTACATTTTTTATAGCATCTTTCTATAGCAGGTTTCACTAGAGACCATAAAATCCTACTCTAACAGAGTTGAATGGAAAATACTCTATTTTGTGTTTGGAGAAACTGAGGCTCAGAGGCAGCACTTTAAGGTGTGCACAAGAGGCAAATGGCTGAAGCAAGAACTCCTGGAGACTTTATTTCTAGTCTGTTTTTACCTCTCAAAAAATTCAGTGAATAACAAAAGAGAAGGAAAAAGCCCTTACTGGATTCATTGATATGCCAGGCAGCACCCCATGTTCAATTCCATTTCAAAAGCTTTTCCCCCTACAGCAGTGATAGATTCCACAAGTCTTGGAGTAAGTTAAGGGACTGAAGGGTGCTTGTGGGTACAGTGAGCTATTTTGAGTGTGCTTTTTGAAAACTGAAATTACTGGAGCAAAATCTGTCAAGGCTCAATGTTATACTTGTTTTATAAGGAGAAGGATTCATGTAAATCCAGTGGTATGTGGCTCAAGAAGTGGACAAAATTAGAGGCAGTTTGGCTTACCTGCCAACGTTGCCTTGAATGCTAAATCCTGGGTACTCAAAGTGTGGTTCCTGTATTAGCATCAACATCATCTGAGTGCTTGTTAGAAATGCAGAGCCTCAGGCTCCATCTCAGGCATACTAGGTCAGAATATGCGTTTTTAACAAGATCCTGAGGATTTGTATGCACATGAAAATTTGAGGAATATTAGGCTGACTGCCAGTAAGGAAGAGTTCGGACCTGGACCAGGACAGGTGAGACCTTAGCGCAAAGCCAGTGATACGAATACAGATTTGGGGTGGTGTGGGAAAGAGAACTGATGTTAAGCAGGATGATCCAGGTGAGTCCCTGTGAGTGTTCATAGAATGTAGACAGGGAAAGGAAGGTAAGAATAGTCATCCAGTGATACCCAGGAACTTGGAAATGGCAAGTTTGAGAGCACCATCATGGAGGCAGCCAGCAAGTAGTGGGGGTAGGGCAAGAGATAGGTGAGGAGAGAGTCCGGGAAAGTGAGAGGGAAAAGGCTGCTCCCAGAAGATAGCATAGAGAAACGATGGTTGTTTTGTCTGAAAAAAAAAAAAAAAAAAAAAAAAAAAAGCCCTGATTGGAAAAGCAGGCAAGTTGAAGAGGTTGAGGGGAATCTATGTTTGGAAGGATTTTGTTGGGTGGCAAAGTCTGTTAAGAGTCCCACTCTTGGTTTTGGCTCAGGTTGTGATCTCAGGGTCATGAGACTGAGACCTGCATTCGGGCTCTGTGCTGGGTGAGAAGTCTGCTTAAGACTCTCCCCCAACCCCCACTGGCTCTCTCTAAAATAAATAAATAGATCTTAAAACAAACAAACAAACAAACAAACAAGAAAGATTTGGTTGATAAAAGCCTTTACTGATATAGTAGAAAAGGCAGTGCAAGCCATTCTCTAGGGTGGTCCCATCTGTATTTAATAGGAAATTTCCTTAAGGCAGATGGGGTTTGGCCTCTAACACTGGCATTTTTAAATCACAACTTCTTTGCTTCCATTCCATTTAACCCAGAAATTAAGAGTTTCTTGGGTATACTACTATTGCATCTGACAATAATTAATATTTATTTATTTAGAATGAACATTTTCAGTGATCACTGGAAATACAGAATAAATAAGCTTTTAAAAGTATAGGTCAAGCTTTTGGTATTACAGGCCAAAAATTATAGTCTAGCTTCTGACGTTGTACCTGCTAAAATTACAAATGTTAATTTATAAGGAAGATTTTGTTTCAGAAGCAATTAAAAAATTTGGTCCTAAGCTTACTTAAATCCAACCTCCTCATCCCCAGAATAGAATTAGTCATATTTGAAATTAGTAACTGAAAAGTTAATCCTAACCCTACATCTGGCACTTCACTTCTTCTGGTTGCACTGTTTCAGAGAGAGAAATGTATGCATTAAGCCTGATCTCATTTTACACACTATTCTGTAAGCTTTCTTTATCTGGAAATAGAGGACCGATTTAGTCTTTAGGCAGTGTTAATTATAAATCAGACTCAAGCACCATGCCTGTTTTTGTAGGATGAGGAAACATGAAGTTTCTTTGGAGGCTAGATTCTTTTAATGAGATAAGTACAGGACTGTTTCTATTTGTAACAGGACTGTTTCTATTTGTAAGTTGGTTAAGGAGAAAAAAAAAAAAAGATTTTGAATTCTGCAGATGAACCCCAGTCTAGAAAGCACAGAGACATAGCATTGTCTTCTCTGTACTCTGACCCCCAAGTAGCAGTCTTCTTAAATGGATAAAGGTTCAACTTTTTCTAAGAGTGATGACGATTAATCCATACAATACAAATCTGTAGTACTCTACCAATTTGCTAAAAGGAGTTTCCAAGAGATAGTCTGAGCAGAAGCCTATAGAGCCATGTAGCTGCTGCTGGGTATTGATGAACTCTTCAAGCTGTTCCAGCACATGAGGGAATAGTTCTTAGGAAATGCAGTGCTAATTAAGCATCAACTTGTCTAATGAAAAGGATGGGTATATTTTGGAGGAGGTGACATGGAGTGGGGAAAGAGCAGAAAGTTCCGATAGGATGAAGTTTTTAACCTATGCATAAATAATCCTTTCTGGATTCATCACCAGTTTTTGATATGAGTTGTCAGCTAAGTCTACACATCACTGCTTCGTGCTCTTCCGTGGTGGAATTGGTTGTAGAGTTAGTATAGCCATGCGTCTAGAGTTGGTCATAAAGAGATATAATTTATCTCTATAATCATCTAATTAATTTAGTTACTTTGTCACCTTTTAATTTTCATTTCCATAAAGTGGAAGGAGAGTTGCTGAAGATGCAGGAAGAGCTGATGAAACTCAATAAAGAGAAGCTCCTCATGATGACATTTTTGTTTGGTTATGGCTATAATCTAGTCATTCTTTTTCTTGGTTCTTTTGGAAAAGACAATGCTAAAATGTTTGTATTTAATGTGTAACAATTGTTTCCATTTTTTTTTTTGAGCACTTAATATGCAGTACATACTTAATATGTATGTTAGGTCAAACAGCTGGTAAGAGGCAAGGTTAGCCCTAAAACCCTAATTTATTTGGGACTGGAGACCAACCTCTAAATACCTGTGTTAGTCTGTGTACCATAGAAGAGAGGCTTTGGGATTTTCTGTGGAAACATACCATATCAAATAAGAATAATTACATTTTCCAATATAATTAAGTTGTTCCTCATTGTCCTCCGTCTACAACTTGAAGTATTTCCTGTCATATAGTAAGTTTCCTCACATGGCAGCTTTACTTATGTTCCCTTGTGGTCTCTAAATTCCTTTTCCCATATACTGTAGTAAAGCAAATCTCTCCTGGGTCCATTGAGTTTCTCTTCTTTCATTCTTTCTACTCTGCCCTCCCTTCGTTTTCCCACATCAAACTAGGCATTAAATGAGAGGATAGATGTGAAAGTGTTTTGAAAATTTAGAAGGAAATCAAACATAAAGTATTATGATTATGTCTGAAACAGATGTATTCTACATCTGTTCAATGAAACTACCCCTTTCTATCTAATCAAGACACTCAGCAAAATTCTTTCTGGAAATTCCAGAAGGCAGAAGGGCTATGACCCAGACACATGAGCTGCCAAGTCAAAGTGTCAAAACAGATTATGTCTGTAAGTACATGTTAAACCTAATGAAGGCCAGTTTCTAGGGAAAGATCACGAAGAAATGTTGGAGGAAAGTTAAGTATTGTATCACCTGAAAGCTGTTCCATGACCAAGAGGTTAAATAGCCTTCTTCTGCCAAGAGAAATGAGTAGGCTGAGTATGACACATATAGACTAGTTAAAATGAGGTGAATGAGGAAATAAAAAAGTGACACAAAAAAGAAAAAAGCTCAAGAATTTTGTTTCAAAAGAGAAACTACACAGTTTTTTTTTTTTTTTTAAAAGAAAAACTGCTTGCTAAAACCAAGGCTTTCTCTTAGTGTGCACATGGATACCACAACTAGCTTGGGAATAATACAGGAGTTATAAATCAGTGAAGATTAACTAAATGCTTATAGTGAGTATCTATGAAACCTTGAATTGAACTGGATGCACTTTTTGATTTACCATTTTAAAATTTTATGCCCGCGTGGCTGCTTTGTGAGTCATGCCAAGTGAATCACCATCTACATGTTCTCAGATTTCTACCATGCCCCCTAGTCATATCCCTGTTATTTATGGAACTTAAAATTTGGTTCTATTTACATGATGATTTATAATTTATAGGCAGAGTATTTAATGACTATTCACAGTACCATTCATTATCTCTTCCAGAAGGTTCTCCCTCTCCTTGCTCTAGAAATGTTCTCTAGACCTGTTTTACACTTCATTTCAGCTGATGAAGACCAAGAAGGTCTTGGCCAGTAAAGTATTCCATATGGCAATGAAGATAAAATAAAGCAATTCATTTTTGTGAATCTCAATTTGTTTTGTAATGAACTTGTTTTAAAAATAGCTAACAGGAGTTTCTCAAATAAACTAGTTATTGAGAATGAAGAAATGAAACCCATTTATCGTTTTGTAAATATAGATTTTGTCTTGAGGTAAAATTTGAAGCATGTTATTGCCTCTGTCATTCACACATCTCATCTTCCTGACCCCTTTCCTCTTTCCTATAGTCTATGCCTTGGTCTTTGCTGGCTGCAATGCAATGATTAGATCAACTGTAATCAATCATTCAGATAATTTAATTTCCATGAGCCATGTTGAGTATCATAATGTTTAAGGATATTCAAAATTTTAAAGAGAAATCCTGAAACAATAAATGCTTATACAAAGAGATAAATCTAAATATGATGGACAGTAGGTGTTTGTGCTTAAATGAATTGTGAGTAAAATTTTCACACCAAAATTCATCTTTGGATTGGGAATACCTGGAGACACTGAAGAAAGAAATGTTGACCACAATTATGTTTTAGATATACCAAAGCTCTGGGAAAACTTTTTATTTTTTATTTTTTTTTGAGAAGAGGATACTGATCTAGAGATGACTGACTACATAGATCTTTCTAGAAAACAAAGCATCTAAGGCAAAAGAAACTGCTAAAGAGTATTGTGGAGAGAGATGCAATACCAAGGCAGAAAGAATGAGGAGGTAGAGGCAATTAGGGTAGGGGGAAGAGACGCATTACTGAGCTTCAGGAGGAACACAGATGGTAATACTGTGTCTCTGTCGGGGCCATATAGAACCAGTCAACTCAGGACAGTCTTGGTGGAAGGAAAGATGAGGAATTTATCGGTTGAGCCTCTCTATCTCTTGCTCTCATCAGTTCTACTCTATACCAGAAGGCATTAACTGTCCTCATTTCTGGCTTATGTCACCAGGGACGTAGATATAGGTGGCTAAGCTCTCCCTTCAGTGAGAGGCTGAGGATACACATTAGGTGGAGGCAGGCAGGGAGACCATGCATGGCTCAGTGAACCTAGTCATATTGGTGATTTTATGTGGTGGCTGTTGATACCGACAGCCACAGACAGAAATGGTAGTTGTGGTCAGAGAAACAACAACAACAACAACAACAACAACAACAATCCCAAACAATGTGAAAATTACCAAAAAAGAGAGAAGATGTAAGTGTTAAATGTAAGTCCTGTAGTCACGGAGAGCATATTCAGGTCACATGAGCTGCTGCTGGGTGTCCTGAAGAGAGGAGAGGAGAGGTTCAGAAACACAGAGATGCTGTTTCATTGTAGTTTTAGTAGCGATGGTGACATACACTCTGATTGAATTTTAAGGCCCTTAATGACAGGGTCATGTCCTTTTTCCATTGTGTCACTCCAGGCATGTAGCAGATGGCCTAGGCAAACTGTAGACACTCTAATTAGCATTTATTGAATTAGGGATCAAACCCTTTAAATTGAACCAAGTTCATCTCTTTGTTTACAAATAACTATTGTTTTGGTAAATAAGCTTAAGGCTTTTATGTGTGCAAGCCAGGGCTCTGTAGAGAATGTGATATTCCTTGGGGCAGAGAAGAAGCTAGTATTGCTTTGGAGATGATGTAACATAAGAGTTAGAGTTGAACAAATTTGGGTTGAATCCTGGCTTTGTTACTTGCTTGCAATGTGATCATAGGCAAGTTAGTTACTGTCTCAAAGCCTTACTTTTCCTCATCTATACAGTGTGTATCATAATAATAATTATCTATGGGATTGTTGGTACAACACTAGGCAGTATATACCAAATGGGCAATTACTGTTGGCTATTATCACCATTGCTATATATGTTTTTCATGCCGTGGGTGCTTACAAAATGTAGGTTAGATGTGGTCTGACAAAGAATTCCTTTAAAATTTATCTTATATCAAAATTTACGTACTTCTTTATAGGAAAGTGAAATAGTAAACATTATTTGGTTGGTAAGTCCTGTATTATTATTATTATTATTATTTTAATTCCGATTAGTTAACATGTAGTGTTATGTGAGTTTCAGGTGTATGATATAGTGATTCAATAATTCCATATGTCACTTGCTGCTCATCATGACAAGTGCACTCCTTAATCCCCATCACCTAGTTAACCCATATGCCCCACCAACCTTCCCTCTGGTAACCACCAGTATGCTCTCTATAGTTAAGAGTCTGTACCTTGATTTGTCTCTCTTGTTTTCCCCTTTGCTCATTTACTTTATTTCTTAAATTCTGCATATGAGTGAAATCACATGATATTTATCTTTCTCCAATTGACTTATTTCACTTAACCTTGTATTCTCTAGCTCCTTCCATGTCATTGCAAATGGAAAGATTTCATGTTTTTTATGGCTGAGTAATATTCCATTATATATTTCATATATGTGTGTTTGTGTATATATATATATATATAGATATATCTATATATATATAACATCTTTACAATTTCATCAATTGATGGACACTATGGCTGCTTCCATATCTTGGCTATTGCAGATATTACTGCTTTAAACATCGAGGTGCATGAACCCCTTGAATTAGTGTTTTTGTATTCTTTGGGTCAATACCTAGTAGTAAAATTGCTGGATCATAGGGTAATTCTATTTTGAACTTCTTGAGGACTCTTCATACTGTTTTCCAGAGTGGCTGCACCAGTTTGCGTTCCCACCAAAAGTGCAAGAGTGTTCCTTTTTCCCCCACATCCTTGCCAATGCCTGTTGTTTCTTATGTTGTGATTTTAGCCATTCTGACAGGTATGAGGTGGTACCTCATTGTAGTTTTGATTTGCTCCTAAGTGACATTGAGCCTCTTTCCATGTGTCTGTTGGTCATTTGTATGTCTTCTTTGGAGAAATGTCTGCTCACATCATCTGCCCTTTTTAAAAAATTTGGATTATTAGTTTTTTGGATGTTGAGTTTTTAAGTTCTTTGTAGACTTTGGGTACCATTTATTGAATATGTCATTTGCAAATATCTTCTCCCATTCCATAAGTAACCTTTAGTTTTGATCACTTTAGTTGATCACTTCCTTCCCTGTGCAGAAGATTGTCATTTTGATGTAGTCCCAATAGCTTATTTTTGCTTTTATTTCCCTTGCCTCAGGAGACCTATCTAGCAAAAAGTTGCTATGGCTGATGTCAAAGAAGAGACTGCCTGCATTCTCTTCTAGGTTTTTGACAGTTTCCTGCCTCACATTTAGGTCTTTAATCCATTTTGTGTTTATTTTTGTGTATGGTGTAGGAAAGTGGTCCAATTTGATCCTTTTTTAAAAAAAATAAATTTATTTATTTTCAGCATAACAGTATTCATTATTTTTTCACCACACCCAGTGCTCCATGCAATCGGTGCCCTCTACAATACCCACCACCTGGTATCCCAACCTCCCACCCCCCCCCACCAGCACTTCAAACCCTGCAGATTAATTTGATGCTTTTACATGTTGCTGTTTGTTTTCCCAAACCATTCATTGAAGAGACTCTTTTCTTCCCATCAGATATTTTTTGCTGCCTTGTGAAGATTAGTTGACCTGTAATTGTGGGCTTATTTCTAGGTTTTCTATTCTGTTCCACTGATCTATGTGTCTATTTTTGTGCTTGTACCATACTTTTTTGATCACTACAGCTTTGCATATACCTTGTATATACTTTGATGTCCAGAATTGTGATGTCTTACAGCTTTGCTTTTCTTTTTCAGAATTGCTTAGCTATTCGGGATCTTTTGTGGTTGCATATACATTTCAGGGTTATTTGTCCTAGATCTGTGAAAAATGCTATTGGTATTTTGATAAGGATTGCATTAAATGTGTACATTACTTTGGGTAATATGGACATTTTAACAATATTTATTCTTCCAATCTGTGAGCATGGAATGTCTTTCCATTTCTTTGTATCATCTTCAATTGCTTTCATCAGTGTTTTATAGTTTATAGGTCTTTCACCTCTTTGGTTAGGTTTATTCATAGGTTTTTTTTTTTTTTTTAAAGATTTTTAAAATTTATTTGACAGACATAGATCACAGGTAGGCAGAGAAAAAGGCAGAGAGAGAGGAGGAAGCAGGCTCCCTGTCGAGCAGAGAGCCCGACATGGGGCTTGATTCCAGGACCCTGGGATCATGACCTGAGCTGAAGAGAAAGGCTTTAACCCACTTAGCCACTCAGGTGCCCCTATTCGTAGGTATCTTATTATTTTTGGTGTAATTGTAAGTAAGATTGTTTTCTTAATTTTTTTTTTCTGCTGCTTCATTACTGGTATATAGAAATGCAAGAGATTTCTGTGGATTCCCGTGGCTTCACCGAATTTGTTTGTCAGTTCTAGCAGTTTTTGGATGGAGTCTTTTAGGTTTTCTCCATATAGTATCCTGTCATCTGCAAATAATGAATGTTTACTTCTTTCTTACTGATTTGAATACGTTTTATTTCTTTTTGTTATCTGATTGCTGTGGCAAGGGCTTTTAGGCTTACGCTAAATAAAAGTAGTAGGAGTGGACATCCTTGCCTTGTTCCTGAACTTAGGGGGGAAACTGTCAGTGTTTCTTTGTGAAGGATGATGTTACCTGTGGGTTTTTCATAAATGGCTTTTATCTTCTTGAGGTGTGTTCCCTCCCGCTAAACCTACTTTGTTGATTATTATTATTATCATTATTATTATTTGATTCATGAATCAGTGTTGTACTTTGTCAAATGCTCTTTCTGCACCTGTTGAAATGACCATAGTGTTCTTATCCTTTCACTTACTGATGTGTATCATGTTGATTGATTCATGAATATTAAAGCACCCTTGCAACACAGGAGTAAATCCCACTTGATTGTGATATATATATATATATATATATATATATTGTTAAATTTGGCTTGCTACGATTTTGTTGAGGGTTTTGCACCTATGTTCACCAGAGATACAGGCTTATAGTTCCCTCTCGAGTGTCTTTGTCTCATCTTGATATCAGGGTAATGCTGGTCTCATGGAATGAATTTGGAAACTTTCCTTCCTTTTCTGTTTTTGTTTGTTTGTTTGGAATCATTTGAGAAGAATAGGTATTAACTCCTGTTTAAATATTTGGTACAATTCACCTGCGAAGCCACGTGGTCCTGTGCTTTTGTTTATTGGGAGTTTTTTGATTACTGATTCTATTTCTTTGCTGGAATCAGTCTGTTCAAAGTTCCTGTTTCAGTTTTGGTGGGTTATATGTTTCTAGGAATTTATCCACATCTATGTTGTCCAAGTTGTTGGTATATAGTCTTTCATAATACTCATAATTGCTTGTATGTCTTGTGTATAATTGCTTGCATTTCATAATATTCTCTTATAATTGTTTGTATATTTCTATATAAATATTTCTGTTATTTCTCCTTTCGCATTTATGATTTAATATTTTGGGTCCTTTCTCCTTTTTTCTTGATATGTCAGGCTAGAGATTTTTCACTTTTATTGATTTTTTTTCAAAGAACCAGCTCCACGTTTCATGATCTGTTCTATTTTTGTTTGTTTGTTTGTTTCTATATCATTTGTTTCTGCTCTAATCTTTATTATTTCCTTCTGTTCGTTCTGGGTTTTGTTTGTTGTCCATTTTCCAGTTCCTTTAGGTATAGGTTAGATTTGAGGTTTCTTCTTGCTTCTTGGGTGGGCCTGTCATACTATAAACTCCCCTCTTAGTACCACTTTGGCTGAATCCCAAAGGTTTTGAATTGTTGTGATTTCATTTTCATGTGTTTCCATGTACTTTTAAATTTCTTCTTTTATTTTCTGGTTGACCCATTAGCAGCATGTTATGCAACCTCCATGTATTTGTGGTCTTTCCACATATTCCTTGTAGTTAACTTCTAGTTTCATAGTGCTGGGGTCAGAAAAAAAACGAAACAAAACAAAAAACCATGGTATGACTTCAGTCTTTTTGAAATTTTGAGGCTTATTTTGTGGGCTAATATGTGATCTGTTCTGTTCTGTTCATGTGCACTTGAAAAGAATGTATATTCTGCTGTTTTAGGATGGGATGTATTTGCAAATCCATCTGGTCCATTGTATCATTCAAAGCCATTGCTTTCTTGTTGATTTTCTTTCAGATGTTCTGTCCATTGATGTCACTGGGGTGTTAAGGCCCCTGCTATGATTGTATCACAATCAATTAGTTTTTATTTTGTATCATTGTCAATTAGGTTTTTATTAACAGTTTTATATATTTGGATGGTCCCATGTGGGGTGTGTTAAGTATTTATAGTTGTTATATCTTCTTATTGGATTGTCCTCTTCATCATTATGTAGGGTTTTTATTATTATATATGGTCTTTCTTTGTTTCTTGTTACAGTCTTTGTTTTAAAGTCTATTTCATCCAATATAAGTATTGCTACTCGGTCTTTCTTCTGACATTCATTTGCATGATAACTTGCTCTCCATTCCCTCACTTTAAATATGCAGGTGTTTTTAGGTTTAAAATGGGTCTCTTGTAGGTAACATATAGATAAGGTAGTTTTTGTTGTTGTTGTTTTTTAGTATCCTGTCACTCTATGTCTTTTGATTGGAGCCTTTAGCCCATTTACATTCAAACCAATTATACACATGTATTTATTGCCATTTTGTTACTTGTTTTGTGGTTGTTTTCTGAAAATTTTCTCTGGTTCTTTCTTGTCATTCTTTCATGCTTTGTTGCTTTTCTTTAGTGATATATTTAGCTTTCTTTCTCTTTATTCTTTGCATATTTATTAATGATTTGTTTTGATTGATATTAGATCTGTAGATAACATCTGCATGTAGCATCTGTATTGTTGATAGTTGTTTAATTTTGAACCCATTCTTTACTCCTGTCTTCCCCATGTTTTAGGCATATGGTGTCATGTTTTATATCCTTTTGTGAGTTCCTTAACTGATTATTTATAGAAATATTCATTTTACTGCTTTTGTGCTTCCTACCTTTATACCATCCCTTTTCATCTTTCCACTCACAGAGCCCTTTTAGTATTCTTACAGGGTGGTGTAGTGGTCATGAACTCCTTTAGGTTTTGTTTGTCTGGGATTCTTTCTCTCTTCTATTCTGAATGACAGCCTTGCTGTATAGAATACTCTTGGTTGCAGGTTTTTCCCATTCAGCATTTTGAATATATCATGCCAATTCCTTCTGGAATGGAAAGTTTCTACTGAAAGCACTGATAGCTTTATTTGGCTTCTCTTGTATGTAATGGTCTTCTTTTGTCTTGCTGCTTTTAATATGTCTTTTGTTTATCACTATATTTTGTCATTTTAATTGTAAACTGTCTTGGTCTAGCTCTGCTTTTGTTGATTTTGTTGGGGCTCCTCTGTGTCTCCTGGATCTGGATATCTATTTCTTCCCCTGATTAGGAAAGTTTTCTGTTATTATATCTTCAAATAAATGTTTTACCCCTTTTTTTTTCTCTCTTCTCCCTGGGACTCCTATAATATGGATGTTATATGTTTGATGGAATCACTGAATTTCTTAAATCTGTTATTGTTTTGCATTATTCTTTTTTCCCTCTCTTTTGTTCAGCTTGATTACTTTTTAGTAATCTGTCTTCTAGGCCATTAATTTGTTCCTATGCTTTTTCCAGCCTGCTGTTCATTCCATCAAGCATGTTTCTGATTTCATTTATTGAACCCAGTTATGTTATTCTTTATTTCTGTGTCAGTGATTTCTCTAATGCCTTCTACTCTTTTCTCAAGTCTAGTAATTATCTTTAGCATCATTACTTTAAATTCTCTGTCAGACATGTTATTTATGTCTGTTTTGCTTAGATCTTTGGCTGTAGCTTTGTTATGTTCTTCATTTGGGACAAATTTCTCTGTCTTCTCATTTTGTCTAAGTCTCTGTGCCTGTTTGTCTGTGTTAGGAAAGTCAGCTACAACTCCTGCTCTTGAGGTTAATGGCCTTATGAAGAAAATCTGCTATAGTTCCCTGCCTATACTGTCCCCTCTTCCCCAGAGCCTGGAGCTTCTGGCAGTGTCTTCAGTGTGTGCTGCCTGTGCTCTGCTGTTGTGCCCTGGCCACTTTAATCTTCAAGCCAGTCATCTACAGGGGCTGTCTTTCCCTGGTGTGGGCAGTGTTTGGTCCCTGGACTGAATGTGGCATGTTTTACTAGGTGTGTTCTTGTCTGCTCATGAAATGAGACCTGTCTCCTCTGCTGCTGGAACCAAGCGTCCAGAAAACTCCTGGATTGGGAAACTGGGTGTTGGTGGGGTTTGGGTTGGTGTTCTGGGGTAAGGGGACTGTGCTGCTGGGACTCACAAAATTCGGCCTCTCTCACTTTCCAAGCCAACTAACTACCATGGGGATTCATTTTCTCTCTGTGCTCTCCTATGTGCCAGTCTCTCTCTTGCCCATCTCCATGATGATGGCTCCCTCCACACCACAACAGCCACAATTCATTTCTCTCCCACGCCACATTTCCACACTTTCTACCTTCTTTGATGTGACCTCTTCTTTACCTTTAGTTGTGGAGTTTGTTCTGCCAGTCTTCCAGTTAATTTCTGAGGTATTTAGGACAGTTATCTGATTGTATTTGTCAGTTGAGATGAGCCTAGATCCTTCTCAACAGCCATCTTCCAGCTCCAGTTAAGTCCAATATTATTTTTGCAGTTGTTTTAAGTTTCAGTGCTATGTAAAAGAAGAAATTCTTACAAGTTAAGCCGTTTCTTCTTAAAAGATAACTATGCTGCATGTATGACTCATTTAAGTTAAATTGAAAGGAGACTAAAGTGCCTTTAGTGTCTCATGCTATCAATGTGAACATAATTTGAACTGAAACTTCCTATTTTTTACCTTCTCTGTTATTACTAATCTCTATTAACAAACAGAAAGATATTATCCATAAATAGTTAATACTTAATCATGTTATAGGTGGATTTTGCTATCTATTTGATATACAGATGACAAAATTTACTATTTTATTAGTAGTAGTCCTTGTTATAATTTAGCAAGTAAAAATGTCATGTAGTAAACATTCCAAATCAAAGCAGATATGCCAGCCTCCACACAGTTGTTTGTATATTGTTAAAAACTCAGATCCAACCATCATCTATGTGAAGCAGAAAAGTAAGCAAATTATTATCTATGTATTCTTGAAGGAAATTACTTATTTTTATTTAATTAAGATTTGTGACCTTTCAGAATTGTAAACACAAAAATATACTTACTGGTTTTGGCTTTTTCCTACAGAGTGGAAATCTCATGAAAAGAAAAATTTGAGAGAGGGAAAAGCAAAACAAAAGAAAACATAGAAACTTAAATGTATGGGAAATTTATAATCAAGGTATAAGATCTTACTTAAATCAATAAATACTTAGTTTTGGAAATAAAATTCGAAATTAATTCCTTGATTCACAAGTGTGTCCATGAAATAGTGAGTTCAAACACTGGCTCCATCAATGAAGTGGGGCTATGTGAAGTGGGGCTAGTTAACACACTTTTTGAATTAAAATAACATTAATAAAAAAGGGATACACTAATAGCCATTTACATGCTGTTCTGGGGGTTTAAATTGACAAAGTACAGTGTGAAACATCCGAGACAATAGGAATTTAATAGATGTAAGCTATTATGTTCTTAACTGCCGTGTATATTGTTTTCATACAAACCACCTTGTCTATGAGAAACCCCTGCCCTCACTGTGTTTAATCACTGAGACAGACTGTATATTTAATCAGACATAGAGCATTTCATTAATTACATTTTCATTAAGGGGAGCATGAGAAGATCTAGATAATCCCTCATCCTGGCTCTTTCATCTATTATTGTACTTATTGAGTGGGGATTTACTTCTGATAAAAATTCCTAGGAAAAAATGTAGTATTAAGAGAAATCTTATTAAGGCTATTGAACCCAGTATACAACCAGAAAATTAATGTAAAAAAGATTACATAACTGTTGATTAGGTTTTTTCCCCCCTGTTGATTAGCAGTTTGTGCTTTGCATGAGATAAAGAAAAAGTGAACCAATTTGAGAACTGAACTCTGGGAATTTAGTAGCAGACGAAATGTCTCAGCTCCACTATGTTGCTGACCTTCTGGAATTAAGTAATAAAGAAGTTATGAAATTTGAAATATATAGCAAGGGTTGCATTATAATAGCCTGATAAATAACTACAAAAAGTTTATTAGCCCTTATAAAAAAAATGACTTCCCTCTACCATGTATATTACACTGGTGATAAAAATGAACAAAATCAACATTCATTTTTATTCCCTTGAATAAATTGTTTTTTACCTTGGATGAAAAGGTGAGTGGTTATTTCTACTGCTTTATTAAAATTCAGGTGGTTTATGTTGTCTAGTCATTTGGCGTTCTAATCACCATAAATTTTTATCAGGCCACAATTTTATAATAATTTTAATAAACCCATCTATCTATTGGTTGTTACCTATTTACCTGAAAATAAATTCATTTAGTACAAAGAAAGGTACACTTCATTTTTCTCAGTGTTGTTCTTGTGTATACAAATTCTGTTGGAGCTGAAACTCTCTAGTAGTCATTAACTTGTTGAAGAAGGAAAAATGAATCATCAGACATCAGGGATTATTGACGGGAACAGAGGTCCTATCCCCACCTGGCCTTACATGACAACTGGGGGCCATTCAGGAATCATTCTAATTTTTTCAATCATGCTCCAATGCCTTAGGTATTCTGATAGGCCTACCTTCTTCCTCACAGGTGACAGTGGTCTTGGGGTTCCTCTACCGCTTGGAAATCACACGCTAATCATGATGTGAGCACATCATATCTTTCCCTTATTTTGGGGTGGAAAGTTTTTTTTTTTTTAATTTTATTTATTTATTTGACAGACAGAGATCACAAGTAGGCAGAGAGGAAGGCAGAGAGAGAGAGAGAGGCGGAAGCAGGCTCCCTGCTGAGCAGAGAGCCCGATGTGGGACTTGATCCTGGGACCCTGAGATCATGACCTGAGCCGAAGGCAGCGGCTTAACCCACTGAGCCACCCAGGCGCCCCTGGGGTGGAAAGTTTTTGAAAATCACTTTCCTAATGGAAATTTAAAAAGTCATAGAATGTTAGCTTGGAAAGCACATAGAGCCTCTGTTGCCTGGATGACAAACCAAAAAACCTTAATAAAGTGAAAAACAAAACATTCTTTAAATCAAAACTTTACACTTTTCTTTCTGGATAACTTAGAGAGTAAGGGCTTAAGATCAAATTGTCTGAGGTCTTGCATATCAAGTTGGCCGATATTTCCAAGGTAAGTTTTGGAGGCATGAATATGTCCTAGGAAGGGTTTTTGACTTTTTGTGTCTTCTGGACGGGTATTTTAGAGTACATCGCTCTTGCAAGACATACTGAGAAAGAAAAAAGGGAAAAATTTGGATGGGCTTCATGGCCCTTTTGGTTGGGAAGATCTGTATCATCATCCAAATGTTGAGGGGGGTCTTAAAATCACAATATCTATAGTACTCAAAAACAAAATGAAAATACATGTGGCTTTCTATCTTAAGCTTAGCCTTTGAGCCAATCTGACGTGCAAAATGTGGGGAAGGTAGGAAGGGATATTTGAATCTTTATTGTGGACTTGGTGGCAAGTTACTAAGTTTATGAGCAAAGTTCTGTGGAAATTTGAATGAGGCCAAACATGGTATATATCCACTTTTGATCTAGCCTTATGTCTTTCCACTGCAAATGAATATTTTAAAGGACACTACAAAAGCATACAGTAGATTTTTTAAGCAAAAAATTAATTAAAAAGGAAACTATTTTATCTTTTGATGTCTTACCATTTATTCCCCTGTGTGAATTGCTTTTGGCAGCTCAGGTACAGCTTTAAAAATCTGAACTCTATAAAGTAATACTTGCATTTTTAGGCATGATTCAATCAGGGACAAGATTTCAAAATTTGTGGCTCTGTGATTGGAGGCTCCCCTGACCTTTTTTTTTTTTCCCCCTAGATCAACAGTTGGTTTTCCAAGGCCTTCCTTGACCAGTGGACAATGGCAAGTAGAAGAAAATGCAAACGACTTGTGCACAAAACCCAAGGTCTTATGATGTTATTTGTAGGGATTCTGTGGCTGCTTACTTGCTTTTTTCCATTGCAGACTGTTAACTTACATACTTTCACTTTTGGACCCGATCCCCCAAGGATGTACTGGAAACTATATGATATTAATTATCTGAGGTAGAAGAAAATTCCCCTTCCAGAACATTTTAAAAGTAACACATAGTTTCTGATTATGAAATAAATATGAGCAGAATGTCCTAAGTGCTTTATATGCATAGCTTATTTAATCTTTATTCTATGACATCAGGACTGTTATTTTACCACTTTAAATATGAAAAACTCCAATCAGAGGTCATGTGGCTAATATAGGAAGCAGTACTAAATCTGGTCATCTGGTTCCAGAAACCATGCTTCTAACATTTGTGAAGGACTGCCTCTCATACAGTTGACATAGATGAGTCCAGATGTGAAAAGCTGAGTGAGCTTGGATTCAAACAGCTATTGGAAATAATAGAAGAGATGTCAAAAGGAAATGCATGATTAATTAATAAATAATTTGTATACATATTATCAGAGTATAAAAAGAGAAGGAAAGAGTTTAGATTGGGGATGCCCTGATTGGAAGAGAAGACTGTGGTTTTAGCTTGGGCTTGAAGGAAGGGCAATGTTTGCAACATTAGAGACCACACTATCTTCAGGTCTTGGGAATAAAGTGGGTCCTGGTCAGTTACCTACAGTTGGGTAGGCTAGTCCAGGGGAGAGGGTTGTAGGCCTGGAGTTAGACCCACCTATTAGAGTAGGATGGGAATTAAAGAGCTGAATCAGGTGTAGGTGCTGACAGGCTGTCCAGTTTGATAGCCATGGCACTGTTTTCAAAGGGCAGACTTATTATTGGCAACAGTTGACTTTGGAAGATTTCTTATGAAGCAGCAAGATGTCTTAACATATAGGAGAGACATGGCCATATGGGGATCAGGTAGAACTTGTAACAAGACTACATACTTTGGAAGGTAGGGGAGGGGTGTGGGGGTTGAGAGGTTGGAGAGGACCAGACAGGACAGAAAACTGGAGGGGAAAAAAAAAGGTCTCTTATAAAAACTGGCCATAGAGAGGTTGACAGTTGCATTTAGAAATGAGGTAGGGAGTGGGCATCCTTGTCATGTTCCTGATCTCAACGGGAAGGCTGCAAGCTCTTTCCCATTGAGGATGATATTTGCTGTGGGTCTATCATAGATATATTTTATGAAGTTCAGGAATGTTCCCTCTATCCCTATACTTTGAAGCGTTTTAATCAGGAACGGATGCTGGATTTTGTCAGATGCTTTTTCTGCATCAATTGAGAGGGCCATGTGGTTCTTCTCTCTTCTCATATTAATTTGTTCTATCACATTCATTGCTTTGCAAATGTTGAAACATCTTTGTAGCCCAGGAATGAATCCCACCTGGTCATGGTGGATAATCTTTTTAATGTGCTGTTGGATCCTCTTTGCTAGGATCTTGTTGAGAATCTTAGCATCCATATTCATTAGTGATATTGGTCTGAAATTCTCCTTTTTGGTAGGGTCTTTGCCTGGTTTGGGAATCAGGGTGATGCTGGCTTCATAGAAAGAGTCTGGAGGTTTTCCTTCTGCTTCAATTTTTTGAAACAGCTTCAGGAGAATAGGTGTTATTTCTTCTTTGAAAGTTTGGTAGAATTCCCCAGGGAATCCATCAGGTACTTGGCTCTTGTTTTTTAGGAGGTTTTTGATCACTGCTTCAATCTCGTTAGTAGATATCGGAATAGGTTGTCAATTTCTTCCTGGTTCAATTTTGGGAGTTTATAGTTTTCCAGGAATGCATCCATTTCATCAAGGTTGCTTAGCTTATTGGCATATAACTGTTGATAATAACTTCTTTTTTTTTTTTTAAAGATTTTATTTATTTATTTGACAGAGAGAGATTACAAGTAGGCAGAGAGTTAGGCAGAGAGGGGGAAGCAGGCTCCTGCTGAGCAGAGAGCCCAATGCAGGACTCGATCCCAGGACCCTGAGATCATGACCTGAGCCGAAGGCAGAGGCTTAACACACTGAGCCACCCAGGTGCCCCATAATAACTTCTGATGATTGTTTCTACTTCCTTGGTGTTAGTTGTGATCTTTCCCTTTTCATTCATAATTGTATGAATTTGGGCTTTCTCTCTTTTCTTTTGGATTACTGTGGCCAATGGTTTATAGATCTTATTGATTCTTTCAAAAAACCAGCTTCTAGTTTCATTGATATGTTCTACTGTATCTCTGGTTTCTACCTCATTGATCTCAGCTCTAATCTTGATTATTTCCCTTCTTATGTGTGGAGTTGGTTTGATTTGTTGTTGATTCTCCAGTTCTTTAAGGTGTAGAGACAGCTGGTGTGTTCTGGATTTTTCAGTTTTTTTTTGAGGGAGGCTTGGATGGCTATGTATTTCTCCCTTAGGACCGCCTTTGCTGTATCTCATAGGTTCTGGACTGAAGTGTCTTCATTCTCATTGGTTTCCATGAATTGTTTCAGTTCTTCTTTGATCTCCTGGTTGATCCAAGCATTCTTAGGCAAGGTGGTCTTTAGCTTCCAGGTGTTTGAGTTCCTTCTGAACTTTTCCTTATTACTGAGCTCCAGTTTCAAAGCATTGTGATCTGAGAACATGCAAGGTATCAGCTGAGTCCTGATTTGTGACCCAGTATGTGGTCTATTCTAGAGAAGATTCCATGTGCACTTGAGAAGAATGAGTATTCTGTTGTTTTAGGGTGTAATTTTCTGTATAAATCTATGAGGTCCATCTGGTCCAATGTGTCATTCAATGCTCTTGTTTCTTTATTGATTTTCTTCTTTGATGTATTAGAAGTCCTAGCAACAGCAATAGACAACAAAGAGAAATAAAAGGTATCCAAATTGGCAATGAAGAAGTCAAACTCTCTCTCTTCACAGATGACATGATTCTTTATATGGAAAACCCAAAAGACTCCACCCTCAAACTACTAGAACTCATACAGCAATTCAGTAACATGGCAGGATACAAAGTTAATGTACAGAAATCAGTGGCTTTCTTATACACTAACAATGAAAATGCAGAAAGGGAAATTAGAGAATCGATTCCATTTACTATAGCACCAAGAACCATAAGATACCTGGGAATAAACCTAACCAAAGAGGTAAAGGATCTATATTCGAGGAACTACAGAACATTCATGAAAAAAATTGAAGAAGACACAAAAAGAGGGAAGACCATTCCATGCTCTTGGATCGGAAGAATAAACATTGTTAAAATGTCTATACTGCCTAGAGAAATCTATACTTTTAATGACATTCCGATCAAAATTCCACCAGTATTTTTCAAAGAGCTGGAGCAAATAATCCAAAAATTTGTATGGAATCAGAAGAGACCCCGAATCACTAAGGAAACGTTGAAAAACAAAAATAAAACTGGGGGCATTATATACCTGATTTCAAGCTTTACTACAAAGCTGTGATCACCAAGACAGCATGGTACTGGGATAAAAACAGACACATAGACCAGTGGAACAGAGTAGAGAGCCCAGATATGGACCCTCAACTCTATGGTTAAATAATCTTCAAAAAAACAGGAAAAAATATACAGTAGAAAAAAGACAGTCTCTTCAATAAATGGTGATGGGAAAACTGGACAGCTATATGTAGAAGAAGGAAACTCGACCATTCTCTTACACCATACACAAAGATAAACTCAAAATGGATAAAAGACCTCAATGTGAGACAGGAATCCATCAGAACCATAGAGGAGAACATAGGCAGTAATCTCTTCGATATCAGCCACAGCAACTTCTTTCAAAATATGTCTCCAAAGGCAAAGGAAACAAAAGCGAAAATGAACTTTTGGGACTTCATCAAGATCAAAAGCTTCTGCACAGCAAAGGAAACAGTCAACAAAACAAAGAGGCAACCCACGGAATGGGAGAAGATATTTGCAAATGACAATACAGACAAAAGGTTGATATCCAGGATCTATAAAGAACTCCTCAAACTCAACACACACAAAACAGACAATCATATCAAAAAATGGGCAGAAGATCTGAACAGACACTTCTCCAATGAAGACATACAAATGGCTATCAGACACATGAAAAAATGTCATCATTACTAGCCATCAGGGAGATTCAAATTAAAACCACATTGAGATATCACCTTACACCAGTTAGAATGGCCAAAATTAACAAGACAGGAAACAACATGTGTTGGAAGGGATGTGGAGAAAGGGGAACCCTCTTACACTGTTGGTGGGAATGCAGGTTGGTGCAGCCACTTTGGAGAACCGTGTGGAGATTCCTCAAGAAATTAAAAATAGAGCTTCCCAGAGACTGTCAGTTATCATATGGTTTCACTTTTTGTGGAGCACAACAAATAGCGTGGAGGACAAGGGGAATTAGAGAGGAGAAGGGAGTTGGGGGAAATTGGAAAGTGAGGTGAACCATGAGAGACTATGGACTCTGAAAAACAATCTGAGGGGTTTGAAGCGGCGAGGGGTGGGAGGTTGGAGGAACCAGGTGGTGGGTATTAGAGAGGGCATGGATTGCATGGATCACTGGGTGTGGTGCAAAAACAATGAATACTGTCATGCTGAAAATAAATAAATAAATACATACATAAATAAATAAATAACAAAGAAATTAGGTAGGGATCTAGGTATTAAAGTGTAGGTGAG
This sequence comes from Mustela putorius furo, assembly GCF_011764305.1. NCBI lineage: Eukaryota > Metazoa > Chordata > Mammalia > Carnivora > Mustelidae > Mustela > Mustela putorius. Next base: position 613,793 of record NW_025421467.1, read on the forward strand.
CATTATTTTGTTTAGAGAAATAGGAAGAGGATCTTGAGGGTGGACTCTGGAATATGAGGGAAAGGAGAGATTTGATGAAATTACTTCTACCTTCAGTCATAATCAAACCAGGGAACAGGGACCATAACTGATCATGAAGGTGGGAACTGAATCGATTCATTCCTGTAGTAGAAGTGGAAGAGAAGTAGAGAGTAAGAGTATATTTGAGAGAGAAAAAGGGTAGAGTATTATGAGTTGGAAGGACAGTGTGAACAGAATCATGAAGATGTATGCAGAAAAGTTGGGAAGCCACGGACTGGAGAGGAGTCTGTATAGGTCAGCAACAGGAAACAGGATTGAAAACTCACATTGATGTCAGATTATCAAGAACTTTGCTTTCTCTGCTAAACTAATTGCCTTTTATCTTGTTGGCAATTGAGACTTTGAACACTTGAGCAGAGTGGTTGGTATCAAAGCAATTGTGCAGAAGTATAATTTAACAATAGTGTGCAGCATAGATTGGCAAAGGATGGAGTAGGCAATCAGTGAGGAGGATTCTACAGTGTCTTAGGAAAAGGCAGTAAGCCCCCAAAATAGGTGGATAACAATGGGGCTTGGAATTGAAGGAAAAGATACAACAGAGGTTGTAAGACTGGTAAGACTAGGGAATTGCTGGGACAGGTGACTAAAGAAGGAGTCAAAGATGGCTCAGTTATTCAAAATTTCAAGAGGATATGTGCAAGTCAAGAATGAAAGATGGTCTTAGGAAATGAAAACTTTGTTGTTATCAATGTTTAATCTGAAATGACAGGGAGATACTCAGGAAGATATCTGTAATAGACCACTGGAAATTGGGAAGAGAAATAAGGGATGGTGAAACATATTTGTGAGTCTTCAACCCAGAGATACCATTAGAGATCATAAAAGTCAAAGAGTTTTCCAAGAAGGGAGATAGGCCATAATGGGAAATACAGGGCCACATTTAAAAAAAGAAAAAAAAAATTCATGTCAGACATGAGTAAGTAGTCAAAAATTTCAAATCCTACAGAGAAGTCAATGAGAATAAAAACAAAATATAGGACTATTGATTTAAGAGTTAGATGGTCATTCATTATATCTAAGAGTTATTGTTAGCATAATGATGCTACATATTTGTGGGTTGAAAAACTAATATGTAATAGCTATTTTCTTAGAAATGTAGTTCAGATATGGCACAAAATGTATACTTATAGGTCTTAAATATTATTTGTCTGGTGTTTGGAAAATCTTTTCTTTTCCTGTTTAGTCCCTTAAATTGAGTGGGTAGTATGTCTTCTAAGTATGTTTATATTCTGTTCCTGCTCCATCCTGTATTTCCATTTCTTTTGGTGCAACCAAGTGGAAATATTTCATCTCTGTTACTATAGGTCAGGGTCTATCAACCTTGACACTACTGACATTTTGAGCTGTGTAATTCTTTGTTGTAGGTTGTTGGCTTGTGATTGTAGGATGTTTAGTAGCATCCCTGGCCTTTAACCACTGAATTCCAGTAGCACCTATCTCTCTCTGATCCCTCCACAACTCCCCTGACCCAAGGTATAACAATCAAATATGTCTTTAGATTTTTGACAAGGGTCTCCTAAGGAGCAAAATAGCTCCTGATTGTGAACCATTGTTGTTGGGGATATTTGTGATTTTGGCTTTCCAGGACTTAGTTGCTTTTCTGCCATTCTGACAAATATGCTCCACTTTTCCTTAGAGAAACAACTGCCTCTCATAATCTTTACTTACTGGCTTCAGATGGACTTGACTTTGCCTTTCAAATAATGGTAGACATTTCCCTGCCTAAGTTGTTGATTTAGAGATGGATGTATCAAAACAGTTGGCTTGGGTTAAAGCTAATACTAAACCTAGTCTTTTTAATCAAGTGGCCAAACATATGTGGGTTCTTTTCCACTAGATTTGAATCTTGAATATAGCTCTGGAACTGTTGGCCAGCATTTTGATATGCTTAAATTCATCAGTTCTTCAAGCTAGTCCACCTGGACTGTTTAGTTATGTGAGCCATTAAAATATATTTCGTTTGTGTACTTAAGTCACAGTTTCTCTTACTTACAACAGAAAACCTGTGATACAAAAATAAGTTCTGGAATTTGGGGTTACAAATGAATGATCCTACTCTGTAGAATGAGCTGTTTTAGAATTGGTGGAGGACAATGAAGACACTTCCATAACACTTTTTTTTAAGTTGCACTTTTAAATATTATCTCAGCTGTGAAAATGGACAGCTATATTATACAACAGCAAAGCAGATGATTAAAGTTTCACCTTTGATATCTTTGTGCTCAGACCATGTACTTACTGAAGCTGGAACATTAATTAGGAGCTTGATAGCAAAGTGGCAGGATATTGGATCTTTATGGACTATATTTTGAAGCCATGGTGATGTTCTACAAAAAGAGACAATCTTATGTAGAAACTGTGTTGTCTGAAGACAGAGAAGGAAGCAAATATAACTTGCTAAGAGAGGTCTTTTTTATCTGCAGCCCAGAGTATGAGATGGTTTAAAAGTCTTGTTTCACAGGTTTGGAAAATCCTAAATCAAACCCTCAAATTAAAGATACACAAAGTAAGGATGGTGTGTTCACGCAAGAAGGTAGGAAACAGTAGGAAGTAAGAGTGAGGCTTAGGGAAAATCTGACTCTCCAGGCCTTTTCAGGGAACTGCTCTGTTATGCCTCCCTGCCTGTAAAGAGACCAGTTTCTTCCATAATAGTGTGACATAGGTTAGGACACAGGGCAGTTAAAACCCTGGTGACAAATTACTCCCAGGCAGAAACCAAGATGGGGTCATTAGGATAAGAGAGGATGGGCTGAGCACCTAGATCTGTTGCTGAAGGATAAAATTCCCAGGCTGGGTTCTAGATTGGAAAAATATGACTTAAATAGATCGATGGGTTTTGAATACTAAGTTATTGAATTAATTTGGAATCAAAAGACCAAAATCCTGCCAACTGTTTAAGAGAATTATAATGCCAAAGAAATACCAAGTCTGTCACATAAGCTCGACATCAGTTACCTCAAACCTCCAAATCTCCACCAACCAGCATGTTTAAAGGAAATATTCAGAACTAGTACTTACTCATTCAGTCAGCAAATGCTTAATGAGTGCCAAGGGTCAGACATTGTGTTCCAAGTAGACATATGGTTTTAAATCAACCAGATCTCCAACCCTGCCTTGTCTGTTCCCAAACACACAGAGCTGAAATTCCAATGAAGAGAGCCAAATAATATAAAAAATAAACAAACAAATGAATAGATGAAGTCAGTTTGTATTAGTACTATGAGAAGGCGGGCGGGGGTGGGGGGAAGCTGTGATAAAGAGATTGACCAGAAAGAGATATGATAATAGAGAAATTTAGAAACTTTCCTTTTTCTTCTGTAAAGTATTAACAGGCTATTTTGGCCCTTCTACTAAAAAGCACTGAAGTAGTAAATTACCTTTGGCTTTGACACTGTACTTATCTCTTTGAAAGGTCCAGATCTTTAGTATTCACCAATTACCAGTGCAAAGGTAGGCAGTTTCAGGTGGACTTAATCACTGAAATATTTGAGCAGATTTGTTGAAGGCCATCTTCCTTATGTGGAGACAGAAACCTGAAATGCAAACTGGATGGCATATTACAACCACCTAATGAATCTGTTCCCTCCCAATTGGGATCTCGGGCGCATTTACTCATCTTCAACCAGTGTAATTAAAGATGAAAAGTATAACACTGATGTATACTTCTCTGGGGAGGGAGTTGTTTTAATTGTAGACCTATCAGTGGAAAATGAACTATGCTGGAGAAAGATCAGGCTTAATTACACACCTGTTGATGGTATCAAGCAAAACTGTTGCACTCTGCAGTAATAGGGGAACTACCTACAAAAACCCTGTGATTTGGCAAAGCTCAAAATATCACCTCATTAGAGTTTATAATTTCTGCCTTTTAAATCATTGAATCATCAGATTTTAGGTGAAAGGACCTTGAAGTTGTTTAACATAATTCACATAATTTACAGATGAGACAGCTCAAGTCTGGAGGAATTAACGGACTTGGACGAATTCATACAAATAATACGAAAGACATTTATTAATCTTCTTTGCTAACTGCTCATGTTTTCTAAATGCTAACTACTTAGATTTGAAAGGGGATGGTAGAGGTCAAAATCTCTATTTGGAATCTCCAAAAAACTTTTAAAATTAAAACCAGACAAGTTTCATTTTTAGACAACTTTTCTCAATATGTAAGAAACTGACCATTAGTTGGAGAGAAATGGCTATGATCCTGGATCCTTTAGGCAGCCACCCGCCTACTGGAGCTATAACCAATTCTTCTAAATTCCAGAAGGATATAAAAGATAGGAAAAATTCATATTTTTAAATGTCATCTCAGGATTTAGCTTGAAATTCCTATTTAATTTCTTTTTTTCTTGGTGACTGTTCTGAAGTGTGTAATCCTGTCTTCTCTTACCACTTTTCTTAATCCTACACTGCATATGTGTGTAAATAGTTGGCCCCATGGCTTGTTTCTCCTGGGCTGCCTTCTGGGATCTGATTTGCTTTTCTTAGGTAAGGTCTTCCAAAGCAAGGAGGCACATCTAGGCACAATAGAGCCAGAGCGCATGTCTACAGACATGTGCATGAAAGAGAAGAAGGGGAACAAGAGAGAGATTCATTTATTAACTCAACAACTTTTTGCTGAGAGCTCTTGTGTAGCAGGAATACTGATTGGTTCTAGGTTTAGAGATATAAACAAAAGAGATATGATTACTCTCTTTGTGGAATTTACAGTTTTGGAGGGGTTTGAGCACACTTTTGGCACTATTGTCATCTTGGGCTAGATAATTCTTTGTTGTGGGAGCTGTTCTGTGTATTGTAGGATATTTTGTGGGATTCCTACCCCACAGGTAGGCTTCTACCCACAGGTGCCAGTAGCACACCCATAGTCATAGTAACCAGAAACGTCTCAAGGGGTGCCTGGTTGGCTCAGTTAGTGGAGTATGTGACTCTTTATCTTAGGGCTGTGAGTTTCAGCCTCATGTGTTGGGTGTAGAGTACTTTAAAAAATCTTAAAAAAAGAAAGAAAGAAATGTCTCTAGACATTGCCAAAGGTTCTCTGGATTTGTCCCAGTTGGGAAGCACTGAGCTAGAGAATAGCAAATATTCACACTTATTTAAATCATCACAATGGTATCTATCCTTTTGTTGTATTTTCTTCTTGCTAACTTTAGAAAATCAGTATGGAAAAGAAACATTTTTTTTGGAGGTAAGTGTTACATTGAAATAAAATACACATACATGAAAGTGTATGAATCAAAAGTTTATATCTGGAAGAGGTTTTACAAAATGAATATCCTGTGTAAATACCCAGATAAGGAAATGAAATTTGGTCAGTTCCCTAGAAGCCTTCCTCAAACCCCATCCCAGTAACTATTAAAATTTCTAACATCACAGTATGTATTCTTTTATGATAGGTTTCTTCTGGTCATTGTGTCTTTTATAGGAGTCACTTATGTTGTTGCATGTGGAACAGTTTTTTTTTTTTTTTCATTGATGTATAATATCTTATTTATCCATTCTATTTTTGTGGAGATTTGAGCTGTCTCCATTTTCAGGTCAATAACATTTCATTGGCTCCATTTCACTTGTCTTCATTTTCAGACCAATAACAGTCACAATAATGTCCTGAGTGATGTCATTAAGGTGACAGAAAAAGAGTTTTTTACAATCTTACTCTCAACGAATCCTGTTTTTTACAGTGGATAAGAGTAGCTTTGTGGGAGTCTGAGAGTCCGGTGGAGAAGTACCAGCACACTTTTGGAGTAAAATTATCCAAGGTTTGGATACATTGAAAAGGGTAAGACGAATTGTTTCACACCACTTGCACCATCCCTTCTCCAAGGTGACACAGCTTGGTGCTAAGAGAGACCTGACCAGCATATGATTTCCCCCACAGAGAAAAGAGAGAATGAGACTTAGTTCTGATTTCCCTCAATGTACAGGATAAATTAAAAAACAAAACAAAACAGAACAAAACCCAAAAAACCTCACTTCTTTCTTGCCTCATCCAGGATACTGGAGTGAACTGAGTGAGGAGCACAAAGGGGCTGGGAGAACAGCCACCAGAGCATATAAAGTTATATGGAACCTATCAGCTACTTCAAGGACGCCATGGTCTCAGGGATGCTTTTCCTGTGGATCATCCCAGTGGACATGACCAATACTCATTGTGCCTCACCTAACCCCCTAATCCCCTGCTCCATAGCTGGCTTCCTGTGTGTGCCCCTAAGGGCAGGCATTGTGAGTCTTTGTAAATAGCTAGTACCCACACACAGAAACCAGGCCTGACTCTTTGGGACTGGGAAAAATACATAGAGTTAGTACCACCCTAGGGAAAGCAAACCAGGAGGCTGTCAGCACCTGGCCTGGCTTTCCAGGATGGAGATAAATCATACAATTAAAAGGATGTCCTTCTAAGACAATATAAGAAGTGTGGAGTGGTTGAATCCATAGAAAAGACAGAGAATGCCTTAGAATTCCCAGCATCACTGACAGATGGTATTTCTTTTCCGAAGCCAGTCAGTAAAAACTGGAGGAGGTGACTGCTACTTCAAATGCAAAGATAACAATGCAGACTTAAAGAAACATGAAAAATCAAGGAAACATGATACTACCAAAGGAATAGAATAATTTTTTCTAAAGATTTATTTATTTATTTGAGAGAGAGGGGAAGAGAGAGCATACAGGGTGGGAAGGGCAAAGGAAGAGGAAGAGAATCACAAGCAGACTCCTTGCTGCTCGCAGAGCCTGACCTGGAGCTTGATCTCATGACCCTGTGATCATGACCTGAGCCAAAACCAGAGTCATATACTTAACCGACTGAGCCACATAGGCACGTCCACAATAATTTTCTAGCAACTGACCACCAAGGCAGGGAAATCTGTGATTTTGGAGCAAAAATATCCAAGATTCAATACAGTTGTTTATATTTGATATCATTTTTTTTAAGATTTTATTTATTTGACAGAGAGATAGCACAAGTAGGCAGAGTGACGTTAGAAGAGGATGGAGAAGTGGGCTCTCTTCCGATCAGAAGCCTGTTCAGGGCCTCAGTACCAGGACCCTGGGATCGTGACTGATGCACTCAGATGCCAAACTGACTGAGCCACCTAACCACCCCAGTATAGTTGTTTTAAGGAAGCTAAGTGAACTACAAGAAAACACAGAAAAACATTTAAAGAAAATCAGAAAAACACCACAAGAACTAAACAACAAATTTAATTGAGAGATAGAAATCATAAAAAAGAACCAAACCGAAGTTCTGAAGATGAGGACTACAGTGAATGAAATGAAAGGTACAATGGAGAGGATCAAAAACAAACTTAATCAAGCAAAATACTCTATTAACTGGAAGAGAGGTCATTTGAAATTGCAGACATATCTTAGAGATGCTGTGGGTTTGGTTCCAGAATACCACAATAAAGTAAATATCACAACAAAGTGAATTAAATGAAATTTTTGGTTTTCCAATGCATATAAAAGTTATATTTATGCTTACATTATAGTCTATTAAGTATGCAATAGCATTATATCTAAGAAAACATTATACATACTTTATTAAAAATATTAAAAAATTTTAAAGTAATCTCTATACCGTTTGGGGCTTGAACCTACAAGCCAAGATTGAGAGTCACATGTTCTATTGACTGAGGCAGCCAAGTACCCCAACAATGTATATACCTAATTAAAAAATACTCTATTACTAAAAAAATGCTAACCATCATCTAAACCTTCAGTGAGTTATAATCTTTTTGCTGGTTGAGTTCTTATCTCAGTGTTAATGACTCCTTACTAATTAAGGCAGAAATGACTGCAGTTTGGGGTGGCTATACCAATTTCTTAAAGTAAAACAATAAAGATTGCCACATTGGTCAAATCTTTTCATGAATGATCTCTCTATAGCATGTGAAGCTGTTTGACAGAATTTTACCCACAATAGAATGTGTTTAAAACTGATATCAATTTTCTCAGACCCTGTCACTTTTTTTTCAACTATGTTTATGTAATATTCTAAGTTCTTTGATGTCATTTCAACAATTTTCACAGCATCTTCACTAGGAATAGTTTTCACCTCAAGAAACTACTTTATTTGCTCATTCATAAAAAGCAACTCCATATCCTTTCAAGTTTTATCATGAGACTGAAGTAATTCCGTCACATCTTCAGGCTCCAGTTCTAATTCTAGTTCTCTTGCTATTTCCACCACATCTTCAGTTACTTCCTTCACTGAAGTCTTGAACTCCTAAAGTCATCCATGAGGACTGGAATGAACTTCTTCATGTTGATACTTTGACCTCTTACCATGAATTGCTAATGTTCTTGTGGTATCTAGAATGGTTGATCCTTTCCAGAAGGTTTTCACTTGACTTTGCCCAAATCCATCAGAGGAATCACACTATCCATGGCAGCTATAGCCTTGCAAAATTTCTTTCTCAAATAATAAGACTTGAAATTCAGAAGTACTCCTTTATTCATGTGTTGCAGGATGTTGTGTTAGCAAGAAAGAAACAACATTAATCTCTTTTCATTCTTTATCAGAACTCTTGGGCGACCTGGTGAATTGTCAAGGAGCAATAATATTTTGAAAGGATTTTTTCTTTTTCTTAGCAGTAGGGGTCTCAACAATGGCTTAAAATGCTCAGGGAACCATGGTGTAACCAGATGAACTGTCATCCAGGCTTTGTTATTCTATTTACTGACTATAGGCAGCATAGATTTACCATAGTTCTTAAGGGCTATAGAATTTTTCAGAATGTTAAATGAGTATTGGCTTTGACTTCATATCACTAACTGCATTAGCCCCTAACAAGATAGTCAGCCTGCCCTTTGAAGCTTTGAACCCAGGCATTGACTTCTCCTTTCTAGCTATGAAAGCTCTGGATGGCATCTTTTTCTGAAGAAGGCTATTTCATCTATATTGAAAATCTGTTGTTCAATGTAACTACATTTATTAGTAATCTGAGCTAAATCTTTTGGAGAAAAGCTCCTGCTTTAACACATGTTACTTCACCTTGCACTTCTATGGTGTGGAGATGGCTTCTTTACTTAAATCTCATGAACCAGTCTCTGCTAGTATCAGCACATACTACTTCACCTTGCATTTCTGTGGTATGGAGATGGATTCTTTACTTAAATCTCATAAACCAATCTCTGCTAGCATCAGACTTTTTTTTTGTGCAGCTTTCTCATTTCTCTCAGCCTTCATAGAATTGAAGAGTTAGGGAGTTGCTCTGGATTGGTCTTTGGCTTAAGTGAATATTGTGGCTGATTTGATCTGCTATCCAGACCACTAAAACTTTCTCTATATCAGCTATAAGCCTGTTTTTTTCCATTTGTGCATTTAATGGAGTAATCCTTTTAATTTCCTTCAAGAACTTTTGCTTTGCATTCACAACTTTACTAATTGGCGCAAGAGGCCTAGCTTTTAGCCTATCTTGGCTTTTGATATGTCCCACTAAGCTAAAACAATCCTAGCTTTCAATTTAAAGTGAGAGACATGGAACCCTTCCTGTCACTTCAACACTTAAATGGCATTGTAAGGTTATTAATTAGCCCAATTTCAATATTTTATGTCTCAGGGAGTAGGGAGGCCCAAGAAGAGGGAGAGATATGGGAGACTGGCCTTTTGGTGGGATAGTCAGAACACATACATTTGTGGATTAAGTTTCCCATTTTATATGGGCATGGTTTCTGGCACCCCAAAAGAATGACAACAGTAACATCAAAGATCACTGATCACAGGTCACCAAAGGAAAATAACAATAACAACAACAACAACAATAAAATCATATAATAAGATATTCTTATGTAATTATACAATGATAATAATTATTATTATAGTTTGAAATATTATGAGATTTACCATAGAAACATGAAGTGAATAAATGCTGTTGGAAAAATGGCACAATGAAAATACGCGAAGTGCAATAAAGTGAAGCACAATAAAATGCAGTATGCCTGTATCCAGTCAGAGGATAACAAAGAAAAAAGAATGAAAAAGTGAAGAAAGCCCATGTGAATTTTCTGATACTATCAAAAAGAATAATTTGCACCTTATTGGAATCCCAGAAGGTGAAGAGTGGGAGAAAGGAGCAGAAAACATATTTAGAGAAATAATGATTACTAATTCAATGTTAAATGTCAATTATATTTTAACAAATCTAGGAAGAAAGAGAGAAATAATGGCTGAACTTCCCAAATCTGAAGAGAGATTGGACACCAAGGTTCATGAAGCTCATAGGTCCCTAACTCAAGTCAAAGAGACCTTCTCCAAGGCACATTGTAATAAAACCATCTAAAATCAAAGACAGAGGGAGAATTTTAAAAACAGGAAGGGAAAAACATATTCCTCATATATGAAGAATCCCATAAGGCTATCAGCAATTTCTCAGCAGAAACCTTCAGGCTAAGAGAGAGTGGAGTGTTATTTTCAAAGTACTGAAAGAAAAAAATTGCCAACCAAGAATACTTTATTTGGCAAAGTTGTTCTTCAGAAATGAGGGGGAGATAAAGACTCTCTTCAGACAAACAAAAATGAGGAAGTTCATCACCACTATACCTACCTTACAAGAAATGCTAAAGGGATTTCTTCAAGCTGAAAGGTAAAGACACTGATTAGTAACACAAAAGCATATGAAAATATAAAACACCATAGAAAAGGTAAGGATATAGTCAAAATCAGAATTCTCTAATACTCTAAAATGGTTTTGTATTAGTCACTTAACTCTTGTAAAAAGGTTAGAGGATAAAAGTTAAAAAAAATAAGTACAGCAACAATTATTTGTTAATGGATGAACAATATAAAAATGTGTAAATATTAATGTCAAAAACATGAAAGTAGCAAAAGGGTAGAGTTTTGTATGTTATTGAAATTATCAGTGTAAAATAGATTATTACCATGAAATGTTTTATGTAAGCCTCATTGTAACCACAAAGCAAAAACCTGCATTAGATACACAAAGGATAAAGAGAATCAAAGCATACTCCTATAGAAAATCATCAATTCACAAAGGAAGATAGTAAGAGAGGAAGAAAGGAACAAAGGAATTGCAAAACAGAAAACAATTAGATGGCATTAGTAAATATTTACAAATCAATAATTACTTTAATGTAAATGGATTAAATTCTCCAATCAGAATATAGGGTGTCTGAATGGATGAAAAAAACCCACAAAAACAAAAACAACAGACCCAACTATATGCTGCCTACAAGAGATACACTTCAGCTTTTTTTTCCTTTAAAGATTATTTATTTATTTATTTGAGAGGGAAAGAGCGATTCAGCAGGAGCAGCAAGAAGGTGGAGAGGGACAGGGAGAAGCACACTCCCCCCTGAGCAGGGAGCCCAAAGTGGGGCTTGGTCCCAAGACTCTGAGATCATGACCTGAGCTGAAGGCAGACACTTAGCCTACTGAGCTTTCCAGGCACCCCACACTTCAACTTTAAGAACACAAGTGGACTCAAAGTGAAGGGATAGAAAAAGATAGCTCATGCAAATGGAAATCTGAAGAGAGCACGAATGGCTGTATTTATATAAAAAAATAGACATTGGGTCAAGAGCTGTAACAGGGGACAGAGAATTTCCTTATATAATGATAAAGGGGGAAATTCATGAAGAGAATTTAACAATTGTGATATTATGTGGCTGGAGGAGAGGAGTGTGAGGGGATGGGCTAAATGGGTGATGGATATTAAGGAGGGCAGGTGTTGTGATTAGCACTGGGTGTTATATGTAAGTGATGAATTACTAAATACTACTGAAACCAATACTACATTGTATGTTAGCTAACTTGAATTTAAATAAAATCTTGGAAGAAAAAAAAATCAATAACAGGAAGAAAAGTGGGAAATTCACAAATATGCAGAAATTAAACAATACACTCCTGAACTACCAGTGGGTCAAAGAAGAAATCACAAGGAAATAAAGAAAACTTAAGTATGGAAATGAAGCATACCAAATATTATGGGATGCAAGAAAAGCAATTCTAAGAGAGAAGTTTATAATGATAAATACCTACCTTTATAATGATAAATACCTAGAGACAAAAGAAAGATCTCAAATAAACAACCTACCCTTACACTTCAAGGACCTAGATAAAGAAGATCAAATTAAGCCCAACCTTAGAACATGGAAATAAAGGTCAGAGCAAAAATAAATTAGAGATGAGAAAAAAGAGTAGAAAAGATCAATGAAACTAAGAGCAGGTTTTTTTTTTTTTTTAATAAAATTGACAAACTTGTAGCTAGACTAAGAAAAAAGGATGACTCAAAAAAAAAATCAGAAATGAAAAAAAGAGACATAACAACTGGTACCACAGAAAGGACCATAAAGACTACTATAAACAATTATACACCGACTATTGGATAACCTAGAAGAAATAAGTAAATTCTTAGAAACATATGACTTGCGAGACTGAATCATAAAGAAATAGAAAATCTGAACAGGACCAGTAATGTGTAAGGAGATTGAATCAGCAATCAAATATCTCCCAACAAAGAAAAATCCAGGACCTATTAGCTTTACTGGTGAATTCTAGCAAACATTTAAAGAGGAATTAAAACCAAACATTTGCAAATTGTTCCAAAAAAGAAGAGGAAGGAACATTTCCAAACTGTTTATATGAGTCCAGAATTATCCTTATAACAAATCCCAATAATAGACACTACAAGAAAAAATTACTGGTCAATATTCCTAACAAACATAGATGCAAAAATCCTCAACAAAATGCTAGCAACCTGAATTCAATAGTACATTCAAAGTTTTCTGCATTACAGTCAAGTTGGATTTATCCCCATTTCAATGTATGCAAATCAACAAATGTGATACACAACATTAACAGAATAAGGATAAAAATATATAGTCATTTCAGCAAATGCAGAAAAAAGCATTTGATAAAATCCAAAATCCTTTCATAGTATAGATTCTTAACAAATTTGATGGAGAAGTAATGTACCTTGACAAAATAAATAAACATATGTGAGAAGCCTACAGCTAACATCATGCTCAATGGTGAAATCTGAAAGCTTTTCCTTTAAGATCAGGAAAAAGACAAGTATTTCCACTCTAGACACTTTTATTCAACATAGTACTAGAAGCCCTAGCTAGAGCAGTTAGGCAAGAAAGAGAAGTAAATTGTGCCTAAATCAGAAAGAAGTAAAATTGTTTCTGGTTGCAGATGACAGGTATTATATATATATTACATATATAAAATTGGAAAGATGTTACCAAAAACCTGTTTGAGCTAATAAATGAATTCAGCAGAGTTGCAGGATATAAAATCAGTATACAATAATAAGCTGTATTTCTCCACACAATAATGAAATATGTAAAAGAGAAATTAAGAAAACAATCTTACTTACAATAGTATCAAACACAACAAAATACTGAGAAACAAATTTAGCCAAGGAGGTGAAAGAACTGTCCACTGAAAACTGTAACACACTGATGAATGAAATTGAGGAAGATGTAAATAAATGGTAAGATATGTCATGTTCATGGATTGGAAGAATTAATTTTATTAAAAATATCCATACTACCCAAAGCCATCTACTGATGCAATATAATTTCCATCAAAATTCTAATGGCACTTTTTCAGGAATAGAAAAAAAAAATCCTAAAATTTGTACAGAACCACAAAAGATCCTGATAACCAAAGCAATCTTTAGAAAGAAGAACAAAGCAGGAAGTATTGCACTTCTTGACTTCAAACAATATTACAAAGCTGTAGTAATCAAAATAGTATAGTACTATCATAAAAATAGACACATAGACCAATGGAACAGAACAGACTGCCCAGAAATAAACCCACATGTATATGGTCAACTAATCTTTGACAAGGGTACCAAGATTACACAATGGGGAAAGGACATTCTCTTCAATAAATGATGTGGGCAAAACTGGACAGTCACATTCAAAAGAATGAAACAGGACCCTTATACCACTCATAAAAATTAACTCAAAGTGGATTCTACCAGTGGGTCAAAGAAGGTTTTCCCATTGACCAGTACAGTTCTAACTGTAAGACCTGAAATCATGAAACTCCTAGAAGAAAACATAAGTGAAAATCTCCTTGTCATTGGTATTGACAGTGATTTATTGGGTATTATACCAAAAGCACAAATAACAAAAGCAAAATTAAAATCAAGATAAATAAATAAAATGAAATAAAAGTGAGACTACCTCTTCTGTAGAGCCAAAGAATCAACCAAATGAAAAGGTAACCTATAGAAAGGGAGAAAATATCTGTAAACCATATATTTAAGGAGTTAATGTCTAAAATATATTGGGAACTTACACAACTCAATAGCAAAAAATTCATTTAGCCTGATTTAAAAATGGGCAATCAGAATAGACTTTTCCCCAAAACATACAAATGGCTGACATATATGGAAAGTGCTTCAAATTCCTAATCATGACAGAAATGAAAATCAAAACCACAATTTGATATCACCATCTGTAAGGATGACCTTTATCAAAAGGCAAGAGATAACAAATTGTAGAGAAAAGGGAACTCGTGCTCACTGTCAATGGGAGTCTAAATTAGCACACCTTTTATGGAAAACAGTATGGGACTTCCTCAGAAAGTTAAAAATAGAAGTCCCATATGATCCAGCAATCCTACTTTTGTGTATATATCTAAAGTACATTAAATAACTATCTTGAAGAGATACCTGTACTCCCATGTTTATTGTAGCAATTCACCATAGCCAAGATATAGCAATAACCTAAGTGTCCATTGATGGATGAATGGATTAAAAAAGATGGTATATATAGATAAAATAGATTATTCAACCCAATAAAGAAGGAAATCCTGCCATCTGTGACAACCTGGACAAGTTTTGAGAGCATTATAGTAAATAAAATAAATCAGAGAGGGAAAGAAAAATGCTATATGATCCCACTTATGTGTAGAACCAAAAAAAAAAAAAAAAAAAAAGACCATTTAGAGAGAGTATCCTGGTTACTGGGAGATCTGGGTGATAGGGCCAGGTAGTGTATGGAAAAACCTTCAGTTATATAATGAATAAGTTCTGAGGATTTAATGTACAACAAAATGAGTATAGCTAATACTGTGCTGTATGCTTGAAATATGCTAAGACAGTGTATCTTAAATGTTTTCACCACATGCACACACAAAAGTAACTATGTGAGATGATGGCCTTGTTAATTAGCCTGATCATGATAATCATTTCACAAAGTATATATATCTCTCTCTATATAGATACATATATATCTGTCTATAATTCCTTACTTGTACACTTTATTTTTTTTAAGTGGACCTTTTTTTTTTTTTTTAAAGGATTTTATTTATTTGTCAGAGAGCAAGCACAAGCAGGGGAAGTAACATGTAGAAGGAGAAGCAGGCAGTGAGAGAAGCATGTTCCCTGCTGAGCAAGGATCCCTATGCAGTACTCAATACCAGGACCCTGGGATCATGACCTGAGCCAAAGGCAGGCACTTAACTGACTGAGCCACCTGAGAGTCCATACATTGTACACTTTAAATATATACAATTTTATTTGTCAGTTATAAAAAATCTGGAGATAAAAAGGACAATATTCTTAAAAATAATAACTATTCAAGGGGCACCTGGGTGGCTCAGTGGGTTAAAGTCTCTGCCTTCGACTCAGGTCATGGTCTCAGGGTCCAGGGATCAAGCCCTACATCCGGCTCTCTGCTCATCAGGGAGCCTGCTTCCTCCTCTCTCTCTCTCTCTCTGCCTGCCTCTCTGCCTACTTGTAATCTCTATCAAATAAATAAATAAATTCTTTAAAAAAATAACTATTCTTATATAATTTACATACCATAAAACTCACCTTTTAAAAATGTACAGATACAATTAAGTGATATTTGTTATATCCACAGAGTTGTTCAAGTATCACCACTACCTAATTTTAGAACATTTCCATCACTCCAAAAAGAAGTACTATTAGCAATCACTTTCCTATTAACAATCATTTCCCATTCCCAAACCCTGCTCCCCTTAGCCCCTACCAGCTCTAATGAACTTTCTATTTCTATGGATTTGCCTATTCAGGACATTTCATATAAATGGAATCATATTTAATACATTGTCTTTTGCAACTGACATCTTTTGCTTAACATGTTTTCAAGGTTCCTGAATTTTGTAGTATGTTCCAGTACTTCATTCCTTTGTATGGTCAATTAATATTCCATTGTACCACATTTTGTTTATTCATTCATAGATATTGAGTTGAAATGTTGTATAGATAATTTCAGCCTCTATATGGTGTTATCTTCCTCCAGAAAGGGTTAGTCAGTTTGTATGTTTTTGTTTGTTTGTTTGTTTGCTTCTGATTAAGGATAAGAACACCTTAATACATCCAGAGATTGAGCAGACTTCAATTATTCCTCCAACGGTGTTTTCAAAATGTGTCTATATTTCACATAACTTTTGAGAATGTCTTCAGTATGGTGCCACATTTAAATTACTTTCTATTTGAATAGCTTTTTTTTTGGTTGTTGTTGTTGTCTGATTGCTGTTGCTAGGACTTCTAGTACTATGTTGAACAACAGTGGCGAGAGTGGGCATCCTTGTCATGATCTCAAAGGGAAGGCTGTCATCTTTTCCCCACTGAGAATGATATTCACCTTGGGTTTTTCATAGATAGATTTTATGAAGTTGAGGAATGTTCCCTCTATCCCTGTACTTTAAAGAGTTTTAATCAGGAACAGATGCTATATTTTGTCAAATGTTTTTTCTGCATCAACTGAGAGGACCATGTGGTTCTTCTCTCTTTTCTTATTGATTTGTTTTATCACATTGATTTGCAAACGTTGAACCACCCTTGCATCCCAGGGATAAATCCCACCTTGTCATGGTGGATAATCTTTTCAATGTACTGTTGAATCCTGTTAGTTAGGATCTTGTTGAGAATCTTGGCATCCATTTCATCAGGGATATTGGTCTGAAATTCTCCTTTTTGATGAGGTATTTCCCTGGTTTGGGGATCAGGGTAATGCTGGCTTCATAGAATGAGTCTGGAAGTTTTTTGTCTGTTTCAATTTTTTGAAACAGGTTCAGGAGAACAGGTATTATTTCTTGTTTGGTAGAATTCTCCAGGGAATCCATGAGGTCCTGTGCTCTTGTTTTTTGGGATTTTTTTAAAATTAATTTTTAATTTTTTAATAAACATATAATATATTTTTATCCCCCAGGGGTACAGGTCTGTGAATTGCCAGGTGTACACACTTCACAGCACTCACCGTAGCACATACCCTCCCCAATGTCCATAACCCCACCCGCTTCTTCCAACCCTCTTCCCCCCAGCAACCCTCTGTTTTGTGAGATTAAGAGTCACTCATGGTTTGTCTCCCTCCCAATCCCATCTTGTTTCATTTATTCTTCTCCTACCCTTTTAACCCCCACCATGTTGCATCTCCACTTCCTCATATCAGGGAGATCATATGATAGTTGTCTTTCTCCAATTGACTTATTTTGCTAAGCATGATACCCTCTAGTTCCATCCACGTCGTCGCAAATGACAAGATTTCATTTCTTTTGATTGCTGCATAGTATTCCATTGTGTATATATACCACATCTTCTTTATCCATTCATCTGTTGATGGACATCTAGGTTCTTTCCATAGTTTGGCTATTGTAGACATTGCTGCTATAAACATTTGGGTGCACGTGCCCCTTCTGATCCCTATGTTTGTATCTTTAGGGTAAATACCCAGTAGTGCAATTGCTGGGTCATAGGGCAGTTCTATTTTCAACATTTTGAGGAAACTCCATGTTGTTTTCCAGAGTGGTTTCACCAGCTTGCATTCCCACCAGCAGTGTAGGAGGGTTCCCCTTTCTCTGCATCCTCACCAGCATCTGTCATTTCCTGACTTGTTAATTTTAGCCATTCTGACTGGTATGAGGTGATATCTCATTGTGGTTTTGATTTGTATTTCCCTGATGCCGAGTGATATGGAGCACTTTTTCATGTGTCTGTTGGCCATCTGGATGTCTTCTTTGCAGAAATGTCTGTTCATGTCTTCTGCCCATTTCTTGATTGGATTATTTGTTCTTTGGGTGTTGAGTTTGCTAAGTTCTTTATAGATTTTGGACACTAGCCCTTTATCTGATATGTCATTTGCAAATATCTTCTCCCATTCTGTCAGTTGTCTTTTGGTTTTGTTAACTGTTTCCTTTGCTGTGCAAAGCTTTTGATCTTGATAAAATCCCAATAGTTCATTTTTGCCCTTGCTTCTCTTGCGTTTGGCAATGTTCCTAGGAAGATGTTGCTGTAGCTGAGGTCGAAGAGGTTGCTGTCTGTGTTCTCTTTTGATGGATTCCTTTCTCACATGGAGGTCCTTCATCCATTTTGAGTTTATTTTCGTGTGTGGTGTAAGGAAGTGGTTCAATTTCATTTTTCTACATGTGGCTGTATTTGGAAAGAACCCAAATACATGGAGACTAAACAGCATCCTTCTAAAGAATGAATGGATCAACCAGGAAATTAAAGAAGAATTGAGAAAATTCATGGAAACAAATGATAATGAAAACACAACATTTCAAAATCTGTGGGATACAAAGGCATTCCTGAGAGGAAAATATATAGCGGTACAAGCCTTTGGGAGATTTTTGATCACTGCTTCAATGTAATTACTAGATATTGGTCTTTCAAGTTGTCAATTTCTTCCTGTTTCAGTCTTGGAAGTTTATAGATTTCCAGGAACGCAACCATTTCTTCTAGATTGTTTAACTTATCTGCATACAGCTGTTGATAATAATTTCTGATGACTGTTTCTATTTCCTTGGTGTTAGTCATGATCTCTCCCCTTTCATTCACAATTTATTAAATTGGGTCCTCTCTCTTTTCTTTTGGATTAGTTTGGCCAGTGGTTTATTGATCTGATTAATTCTTTCAAAGAACCAGCTTCTAGATTCTTTGATGTGTTCTACTGTATGTCTAGTTTCTAACTCATTGATCTCTGCTCTAATCTTAATTATTTCCCTTCTTGTGTGTGGGGTTGGGTTAATTTATTGTTGATTTTTCCAGTTCCCTAAGATGTAAAGAGAGTTGGTATATTTGGAATTTTTCAGGCTTTTTTTTTTTTTTTTTTTTTTTTTTTTTTTTTTTTTTTTTTAGTGAGGCTTGTATAGCTATGTATTTCCCCCTTAGGGCCGCCTTTGCCATATCCCATAGGTTTTGGACTGATGTGTCTTCATTCTCATTGGTTTCCATGAATTGTTTGAGTTCTTCCTTTATTTCCTGGTTGATCCAAATCTTCTTGAGCAGGATGGTCTTTAGCTTCTAAGTGTTTGAATTCCTTCCAAACTTTTTCTTGTTTTCAAGCTCCACTTCCGAAGTAGTGGGGTCTGAGAATATGCAGGTAATAATCTCAGTCTTTTGGTATCAGTTGAGCCCTGATGTTTGATTCAGTATGTGGTCCATTCTGGAGAAATTTCCATTTGCACTCAAGAAGAATGAGTATTCTATTGTTTTAGGGTGGGATATTCTGTATATATCTATGCAGTCCATCTGGCCAAATGTGTCATTCAAAGCTCTGGTTTCTTTGTTGATTTTCTCCTCAGATGATCTATTGCTGAGAGTGGTGTGTTAAGATCCCTTACAGTTAAAGTGTTCAT
Source organism: Mustela putorius furo (assembly GCF_011764305.1). Classification (NCBI taxonomy): domain Eukaryota; kingdom Metazoa; phylum Chordata; class Mammalia; order Carnivora; family Mustelidae; genus Mustela; species Mustela putorius. Next base: position 633,459 of record NW_025421467.1, read on the forward strand.
ATCAATATGACTCTTTATTTTGATTAACAGTTGACTTGTATAGTTGGCTGCTCCCATGTTGGGGGCATAAATATTTACAATTGCTAGGTCTTCTTGGGGGATAGACCCTTTAAGAATGATGTAGTGTCCTTATGTATCTCTGATTACAGTCTTTAGCTTAAAACCCAATTTATCCGATATGAGAATCATTACCCCAGCATTCTTTTGAAGCCTGTCAACATAAAAGATGGTTCTCCATCCCTTCACTTTCAGTCTGGACGTATCTTTAGGTTCAAAATGCATCTCTTGTAGACAGCATATGGATGGGTGCTGTCGTTTTATCCAGTCTGCAACCCTGTACCATTTTATGGGAGCGTTGAGGCCATTCACTTTGAGAGTGATTATTGGAAGATAAGCTTTTATTGACATCATGTTGCCTGCAAAGTCCTTGTTTCTATAGATTGTCTCTGTAGACTTCTGTTCTATGCACAAAAATCAGTTGCTTTCTTATACACTAACAATGAAAATATAGAAAGGGAAATGAGAGAATTGATTCCACTTACTATAGCACCAAGAACCATAGGATACCTTGAAATAAACCTAACCAAAGAGGTAAAGGATATGTACTCGAGGAACTACAGAACACTCATGAAAGAAATTGAAGAAGACACAAAAAAGTGGAAAACATTCTGTGCTCATGGATCAGAAGAATAAACATGGTTAAAATGTCTGTACTGCCCAGAGCAATCTATACTTCTGTGCCATCCTGATCAAAATTCCACTGGCATTTTTTAAAGTGCTGGGATAAGCAATCCTAAAATTTGTATGGAACCGGAAGAGACTCTGAATCGCTAAGGAAATGTTGAAAAGGAAAAACAAAGCTGAGGGCACCACGTTGCCTGATTTCAAGCAGATATGGACCCTAAACTCTATTGTCAAATAATCTTCGACAAAGCAGGAAAAAATATCCAGTGGGAAAAAGACAGTCTCTTCAATAAATGATGCAGGGAAAACTGGACAGCTATGTGTAGAAGAATGAAACTCAACCATTCTCTTACACCATACACAAAGGTAAACTCAAAATGGATAAAATATCTCAATGTGTGCCAGGAATCTATCAAAATCCTAGGGGAGAACATAGGGAGTAACCTCTTCCACATCAGCCACAGCAACTTCTTCCAAGAAATGTCTTCAAAGGCAAAGGAAACAAAAGTGAAAATGAACTTTTGGGACTTCATCAAGTCAAAAAGCTTCTGCAGAGCAAAGGAAACAGTCAAGAAAACAAAGAGGCAATCCACGGAATAGGAGAAGATATTCGCAAATGACATTAAAGACAAAGGGCTGATATACAAGATCTCTAAAGAATTTCTCAAACTTAACATTCAAAACCCAGATAACCACATCAATAAATGGGCAGAAGATATGAACAGACACTTCTCCAAAGATGATATACAAATAGCTAACAGACACATGAACAAATGTTCAACATCATTAACCATCAGGGAAATAAAATCAAAACCATATTGAGATACCACCTTATACCAGTCAGAATGGCCAAAATCAACAAGACAGGAAACAACAAGTGTTGAAGAGGATGTGGAGAAAGGGGAACCCTCCTATACTGTTGGTGGGAATGTAAGTTGGTGCAGCCACTTTGGAAAACAGTGTGGAGATTCCTGAAAAAATTAAAAATAGAGCTACCTTATGACCCCACAATTGCACTACTGGGTATTGACCCAAAGATACAGTTGTAGTGAAATGAAGGGCCTTCTGTACCCTAGTGTTCATAGCAGCAATGACCACAATTGCCAAACTGTGGAAAGAGCCAAAATGCCCTTCAACAGACAAATGGATAAAGAAGATATGGTTCATATATACAATGGAATATTGCGCCTCGATCAGAAAGGATGAATACCCAACTTTTTTATCAACATGGACGGGACTGGAAGAGATTATGCTGAGTGAAATAAGTCAAGCAGAGAGAGTCCATTATCATGTGGCTTCACTTACTTGTGGAGCATAAGGAATAACATGTAGGACATTAGGATAAGGAGAGTAAAAGTGAGTTGGTGGAAATTGGAGGGGGAGACAAACCATGAGAATCTGTGGACTCTGAGAAACAAACTGAGGGTTTTGGAAGGGAGGGGCGTTGGGGAGATAGGTGAACCTGTTGGTGGGTATTAAGGAGGACACATATTTCATGTCTCAAAAGGTGTGGTGCATAAACAATGAGTCTTGAAACACTGAAAAAATAAAATTATATTAAAAAAATAAATTACTGGGGCGCCTGGATGTCTCAGTGGGTTGAAGCCTCTGCCTTCGGCTCAGGTCATGATCTCAGGGTCCTGGGATCGAGCCCCACATCGGACTCTCTGCTCAGCAGGGAACCTAATTTTTCCTCTCTCTCTCTGCCTCTCTGCTTGCTTGTGATCTCTGTCTGTCAAATAAGTAAATAAATAAAATCTTAAAAATAAAAAAATAAATTACTTTCTAAGTAGACATAAAACTCAGACCAAGATTTCTTTCTCTTTACTTCTTTGAAAAAGATTGTTCCATTATTTTCTTGCATTTATTCTTGTTCTATATAAATTATTTCCTCTTTTCTGTTTATAAGCTTTCAGTCTCCTCTTGTTCTATTTTAAAATTTTTCTATAATCTCTTCAGGTGGAGACTTCATTTATCCTGTTAAGCACTCATAACCATTTTTGAAATTGAAGTTTTTAATCTTCCTTTAGTTTTTGGAAATAAAATACTGTAATTTTGGAAATATTTCCTTTCTTCCATGAGAGGGAGCATTTTGTAGTGGATAAGATCACAGGTTTTAGTGTCAAAGAGATTTAGATTTGAATCCTGTACCACTTATTATCTGTGTGAATTACTCAATCTCTACCCTGTGTCTTAGTTTCCTTATTTATAAAATGAGAACAAAAATGTTCTCTTCTTAGAGTTCTCATAAAGATTAGGTATATGTATATTTATAAGTGCTTAGAATAATGCCTGGAATAGGATAAGAATTACATAATTATTTAGTTTTTTTTTTCTTTCTAATTCTGGGATTTCTGTATTCCTGAAGAAGTCTCTTCTATACTTAACAACTCATCTTTTTATATTTCAATCTACTCTTGCTTTCCTACTACCTTGTGCCAGTTTTTCATTTGATCTTTCAGCTCACTAACTTGTTCTTCAGCTATAATTATATACTTTTAATCTCATGTATACTATATTTTAAAATTTTAACCATCTTATTATTGATCTCTAAAATCCCCTTCTAGTCATTTTATGATTTCTTGTTCCTGTTTCTAATTACTGGTCGCCTTCTTGCCCATCCTTTCTATAGTATTTCAATGTGAGGGGTGTAACAAGTAAAATTAGATATTTTACCAGGAGTTATAGAGCTCTGTCAAAAAGTTAGAAAATCTGGAAGGATATCATGTCTGGAATACTTCAAAATAGTTAGGAGCTGGGAGAATAGCTGAGGATATAGATGAAATAAGATTGGCCATGAATTGACAATCATTTAAGCTAGGTTATGCTTATAGAGATTTTTTATACTACTGTGTTTAATATGTTTTTGAAATATTCTGTAACAAAGTGTTAAAAAAATAAAATCTAGGAAAAATTCAGAAAATATAACTAATGAAATAATTTTGGGTCATATATGCTAAAAATCAAGGTTCCTCCTCTAACTATAAACAATTTCTCATTATTTTTTTTAAAGATTTTATTTATTAATTTGACACAGAGTGATCACAAGTAGGCCGAGAGGCAGGCAGAGAGAGAGAGAGAGAGAGAGAGGAGGAAGCAGGCTCCATGCTGAGCAGAGATCGTGATGCAGCTGGATCCCAGGACCCTGAGATCATGATCTGAGCCGAGGGCCATAGGTTTTAACCCACTGAGCCACCCAGGCAGCCCCAATTTCTCATTATTATCTTTGGGAATCAATTTACACAAAAATGAATGATTTATCAAAATATTAAGCATTCATGCCAAGAAATTATATTTTCTTATAGTAAGGGATTTTCTAGAGATTTAAACCAAAAGCATTTTTCTGAAACATTTGAAATTTCTCTAGGAAAATAATATCAAATTAATACTAAAATAAAAGATCGTTGTCTCCTCGAATCCATACTCAAAACTACTCTTCTTGGGAGGGATTTACACTAGGGTTAATTATGTTTTTCTCTAGCTGATGGAAATTTGGGTAACTTGAATAGTCCATTTAAAATTTTTTGGATGGTTTTTCAAAATGTTATCTCCATGGAGGTGGAAAAATCCTGTATTACAATTAATTCAGATTCTTAATAGATGATTATGAGAACATTGAATCTACCTAGTTTTAAAAAATTTTCAAAGTGGAATTAGCTTTATAATTTTCTTTCATTTCAAAAGAAACATACTTATTATAAAATATTTTAGGCCAAATATAGAAACATATACAATATTAATAAAAAGTCCACTGTCTTTTCAGAATGTTTTTATGTAAACCCATTCATTTCTTTTTAATGGGATAAAAAACAGATATAGTGATTCTGACATTTCCTATGCAACAAACCTACCTTTATTTCTTTATTGCTAACTTTATTTCTATTCTAAGACCTTACTGCTCTTACTGTTGAAACCTATGGAATCACTTCCAGGTAGATGTAGATTTTTGAAGTGATTTCTCAGTCAATTTACCCCTCCCCCACTCTCCCCATGTAACTTCTCAGGGTAATGTCTCCCCCCTGCTCAAAGTAACATTTCAGTTTCAGCTGGTGTTATATTGTGTTTAGGTGGGGAAGGGCATATGGACAGAGCGCATCCTCAGGCATTCACTGAGGTACAACTCATTCTCTGTGCCTTTTTTTTTTTTTTTAAGATTTTACTTATTTGTTTGACAGAGTCACAGTGAGAGAGGGAACACAGACAGGGAGAGTGGGAGTAGGAGAAGCAGGCTTCCCACTGAGCAGTTAGCCCTCCGCAGGGCTCAGGACTGGATCCCAGAATCTTAGGATCATGACCTGATCTGAAGGCAGTCACCCAAGGACTGAGAACCCCAGGCACCCCTTACTGTGTCTTTCTGGCTGGCTGCATCTGCTGATATCTCAGGGTCTGCCTTGGTTATGAGATCATTTTATGTTTTCCTGATCATAACTGTAATGCTCCTCTGACCTATTTTGTACACCTTTTGGGGATATAGGAGAAATTTGAGTTCTTTCAAGTGTGGCTAGGTTCTTCATCCGCTATTATTACCATCTTTGATTAATTGGATAAATTTTAGGCCCAGTTTGCTTCAGTGAGTTTCAAAATACCTGGTTCTGGCAATAGCCTGGACTTTCAAAACTTCTCCTTTGTTAAGAACTCCTCCACAGCCTATTTTGAAACTCAAAGCCCCAATTTTTTTTTTTTTGTCTCTCCTTCTTTCCTTTCTCCTAGTCCTCCTCCTTCTCCTTCTTTCTTCTCTTCCTCCTCTACTTCCTCTTCCTCCACCACCTCCTCCTCTCCTTCTTGTTTTTCTTCTTCTTCTTCTTCTTCTTCTTCTTCTTCTCCCCCCCCCCCCTTTGGAATGACCTCTGAGAAGATGAGTCCTATTGAATTGATGGGGTTGTCAAAGGGAATTGACAAAAGGAAATGCAGGGGAGAGTCCCAGAGGTAATATATATCTAAATTGAATTGTACCACATTGTACCTCATTTTTTTCTCTAAAATCAGAAGTTTTTAATTTGTCCTTCTATATGAAAATTATACAGAGTCATACAGAAAATTCAATCTTTTCAAATATAAATCCTCCTGTAAATTTTTCCTAAATCATTGATAACTGAGCCGCTCTGTCTACATCTCATACTACCATTTACACCAATATTTTATATGGATGGTATATATTATATATTATATTTGCTATTTTGTGACCTGATTTTTTTGAAAGATAATTCTTATTAAATATTGAATAATAAAAACAATACTTGTAAAATATGTGAGAGATTTAAAGAATAAAATGAATACACATACACTAACCATCTAGTTAAAGAAATGGAAACTCATTTACCTGTAAAGCCCCTGTGTCTCCTTCTAATTTCTGTTCTTATTCACCCCAAGGGAATTATTCTGAATTTTGTGCCAATCTTTTCATTGTTCTTAATTCTTGTTTTTCTAAATGAATATATCCCTTTTCAGTGAGTTAACTGGTAATAACCAATAAATTTCGTTGTGCATTTAAAAAATTATATTAATGGAATAGTACTTCATATACTTTTCTGTGACTTGGTTTATCCACTTACCACTTTAATCTTGAATGTTCAATGTTGTGTGTACAGTGTACTGTATTAATTTCCATATAATTAATTAATTATATGGTATATAACATAATTTATTTATCTGTATTGCTGATGATGGACATTTGGGCTATTCTAGTATTTTGTTCATACAAAAGTACTCCTATGAATCTTTTTGAAAATATGTCCTAGTGTAATTCCAAGTTGTCTCTAGGCTAGATAGATTCTAAAGATAAAAATTTCTGGATCATAAGTTATATGTTTCAATCAACATTTGATTGTCACTTTTTCATTTTTGCCAATTAGATGAGGGTAAATAATACCTTACTTTTATTTTAATTCCATTTTCTTAAATACTAACAAAGTTGAGCACATTTCTGTGTCTATTGGCCATTCATATTTTTACATGTCTACAATGAAAAATTCCATTTCCTTCCTTTTCAAATTCTTTTTGGTCTCATACTTTGTGATATTAATTTGTAGGATTTTTAAAAACCTGTTTTTTGATATGAATTCCTTATTGGTTATGTGGGTTGCAAATATCTTATGCCAAATTATTTGTGTATATTAAGAAACATCTTGGCAATTAGACGGTTTTCAGTGTTTTGCTATCTTAACACTCTATTGAATATTTTGTAGCATTTTGTTCCATTTAAAAAACTTCTATTGAGTAAGCAAAATCTCAGGAGCCCAATTATTAGGTCAAAACGTACGGATATTTTCACAGATTCTAAATAAATATTGCCAAATTACTTTCCAAAAACATTGTTTCAATTTGTAGTGCCAGAACCAAAGATGTAACAGTTTCACTCTAATCAACCTTAGGTTTTGTTATTAAATATTTTTGACTAGTCTAATATGCAAAATGTTTTTCGACATTGCTTTAATTTGCATTTCTTGATTACTAGCATGGATGGACATTTTTCAGTGTTTGTTAATTAATAGTATTTTTACTTATGTAAATTGTGTATTTTTACCCTCCATATCTTTATTTTATGTTAGGCTAAGAATAATAAATATAGCTCTTGCAAACCTAAAATAGAATGTGATCATCTATTTTCAAAATGCTTACAGGTACTCAAAGTCTGAGGGTCTTACATATCTTACATATAACTATTTACATTAATTCTAGCAAATATTAAAAAAAAGGTGTCTGGCTTTGGGGAATACAAAGGTAAAAATGTTGGCTTTCAAGGGATTTAGTCTTTCATATTAAAGCAGAGAATTAAGACAGAGAGGTGGTCTAGTATTTTGGGGACTCTTAAGAGAGGTCTTAACTCAGATCAAGGTTCCAAAAGACTTTCTGAGGTGGTGTCACTTGCATTAGACCAAGAAGATGAGTGAGTGTTTAGTAACTGGAGTGGGTGTTGTAGATCGATCGAGCTGTCTGTATGTGTAAAGAAGCAGAGGTGGAAAAGAGCATGGCCCTTCCTTGTGAAGGACCAGAGGTGGCACTGGAGAAGCGGGCTGGAAACCCAAGTGTCCACCCCAAGGAGTTCGATATCTATTCAGAAAGTGCTGGAGAGTCTCCAACCATTTTTAAGCAAATACAGAAAACTTCTCACAATGGCAGAGTAGGATGGAGGATAGGCTGGTCACAGAACAATTTAGAGACATTTAGTATATTCTAGGGAAAAGATATGGAGCAATAGTGATGGGAATAGAGAAAAGGTGATGAACTTGAGAACTATTTGGAAGTGTATCAATAGCTTTAAGAAAATCCAAGACAAGTCACATTTGCTATGAGACTATGAGGACAGGCCATTACACTACCAGGGACAGGGGTAATAATGTCAGGATGGAATGAATGAGGGGACAAAGGGAGGTCCGAATCCTTTCTTTTCCTACCCACAGCTCCATCTCTTACTTTGAGGAACTCTCCTGAAATTGTGTGGGCACTGCACATAATTGTATTCTAGTCTCCTCACAAAAAACAGCTGCTTCTGTGCCCAAGGGTGAATATAGTGCATCCATCTGCCCTTGGGAGGACAGAGCCCTAAGGAGAGTCTTGTGCAGGTCCGTACAGCAGATGAAAGACTGTTGGGACAGAAAGCATGTCTGCATGGGCTGCAGGTGACTAGGTACCATGGGTCTCAGAGACTCCTCGCTGTATGAAGCAGGGCGTGGCCAGAGGAGAAAGCCCCCTTTGCCAGGACCCACGGCTGTATAGGTGAAAGGTCCTGCCTTGGAAGGCAGGATCTCCCAGAAGCTTCATGGCTTTGAGGCTGGAAGCTGGGGTCTGTAACATGGATTCTATGGACAGCTTTAATGTGCACTCTGCTCTCAGCTGAGCTTTAGATGGCTGGAACAACCTCATAGGGACAGGAAAGTTAAGAGACTTTTGCAAACTTGGTGACAAGTACATTTTTTGGAGACATCCACAAAGAAGGATACTTATCCACTTTTGTCCAACATTAGCTTCAGGTTAGGTTGCCTGAGGAAATATCTGTTACAGAAAATTAATATTTATGTTAATAAAAATCTCTTCAAATTATTAATATTTCTTTTCATTCTGAATGGTCAGGAATGGCTTTTCTATAGTTTTTGTGTATCAGCTTTCTCATTCTTAGTAATGACAATTTATTTACAAATTAATAAGATTGAAATATTCAACAATATTCAATAATATTACATATTGAGTAACCACTATGTATGTGGTTGGGGATATAGTGGTTAACCAAATGGGGGAAAAATTGTGTTTTTGGAGCTTAGATTCTAGTGGGGGATAGAAAATGAAAATGTAAGAAGTGAATACACAAGATAATTTAAAAAATGATAAATGCTCTATGAAAAATAAAACTAAAAATGTGTTACTGAGTGACAGTGGAATGGGGGGGAGAAGACTTTTATAAGGATTAACATTTTAGTATGTGTCTCACTTGGATTTAAGTTCTGTTGAGATACTGAAAGTGTCTGCTTTTCGTCTTTTTTTAAAAAAATTTTTTAATGCCCTAAATTGCCAAATGAGATTTAGTGTTACCTACTATTGAATTAAAATTATAAAGCAATCATTTTATTAAAACATACTGAATTATTTACTATCTCCAGTTAATTTGCTGCTTCTTCTTCTTTTTTTAAATAAACATATAATGTATTTTTATCCCCAGGGTTACAGGTCTGTGAATCACCAGGTTTACACACTTCACAGCACTCACCATAGCACATACCCTCCCCAATGTCCATAACCCCACCCCCCTTCTACCAACCCCCCTCCACCAGCAACCCTCAGTTTGTTTTGTGAGATTAAGAGTCACTTATGGTTTGTCTCCCTCCCAATCCCATCTTGTTTCATTGATTCTTCTCCTACCCCTTTAACCCCCCCATGTTGCATCACTACTTCCTCATATCAGGGAGATCATATGATAGTTGTCTTTCTCCGATTGACTTATTTCGCTAAGCATGATACCCTCTAGTTCCAGCCACGTCATTGCAAATGGCAAGATTTCATTTCTTTTGATGGCTGCATAGTATTCCATTGTGTTTTTTTCCATTCCATTCTTTTTTTTTAAAGATTTTATTTATTTATTTGACACACAGATCACAAGTAGGCAGAGAGGCAGGCAGAGAGAGGTGGGGAAGCAGGCTCCCTGCCGAGCAGAGAGCCCCATGAGGGTCTCGATCCCAAGAGCCTGAGATCGTGAGCTAAGCCAAAGACAGAGGCTTAATCCACTGAGCTACCCAGGTGCCCCATCCATTCACCATTCTTTACAGCATTGATCATGTTTGTATTTCACATTTTTTGGGTGATCACTTAATTACTGTCCTTTTCCCCCAGAAACTGTGTCTATGAGAACAAGGAAAGAGTCAGCCTTCACTCTACACTCCATTGAGGCACCAACAGTGAGCTTGATTGTTGTAGATGCTCAATAAATATATGTATTTGTTTTAGTGAATGAATGGCTAACAGTTTTTAAATGCTTAACAAATCTGGAATTGTGTTTATTTTTCTGACGTGTTCCAGGGTCAGGGTGCGCTTGGCAAAGTGGGCACATGTTAAATGTCTCATTGCGTAAAAATGGATCTTTCCGGATCTTATGTTAATCTGGATGAATAATATGTAGCCCTGTTTGATTTTTCAAATTGGATCATTCCCAATGTTCATTCAGGAACAGTGGTGGAAACAGAGGTAAAGGAGGAGGGAAGACCTTTTTGAAATGGAAACTATTTCTGAGCTGATGGAAAAATCTCTCTGTGTCAGAAGAGGAAAGGGAGCAAAATATAAATGTATGTCATCAGGACACAGATTTATGCATTATTTTGATAATATTTTGGTTGGAACTCAGGAAAAGGAGGAAAATATTTTAGAACAAGCAGTATAAAAGAATGTAAATTCTGTAACTTACCTTTGCCAAATTACTGAGTATTGTTAGGATTCAAAGACTGATTTGTGCGTCTTTTTTTTTTTTTTTCTTAGAAAGCTACCAAAACTAGACGAGAAAGAGAAATAGGGGATTATTTGGCTTGAAACAACAACAAAAAATAATAATGAATGAGACAAAAGGGAAAGGATTGCATAAGGAAAAGTTCATCCCTGGCTAGATCCTCCTATACAATACAACCAAGTTCAAAGCTCCAGTGGACATTTGCTAACTTTTCTGATCAACTGTATGCTTTGCAACAAATGGATCAGAAAGGAAGGATCACACAGAAAGTTACAAAATAACTACATGTGGCTTCTTTCTATTGCATATATACATGCAATATTATATATATATATATATATATATATATATATATGCAATATAAAAACTTAAACATTCCTCTCTATCTCCATCAAGTCACTGGTAAATCTTGGTCATGAAATGACCAAGCTCAGAATCTGTAGTTACCATTAGAAGGAAATTCCTCATGGGTTGGCACCAATTTGTTAATTTGTATCTTTTCAGCTTGGTTATCCAATAATTTACAAATCTATTATATAGTGTTGTCATCAGGCCTAGTGGTTTTCAACTTTTGTGGCACAACTGAAGTGTTAACTGAAGAACTTTTAGAAATCCTGATGTTTAGTCCCCACCAAGACCAATTACATCAGTGTTGCTTGGGGTAGGATTGAGTATTTTTTTAAAAGCTCTCTAGGAGATTTTCATGTGTAGCCAAGGTTGAGAACAACTGACCTAGCCCAGTAATTCCCTAAATGTCTCTGATGATATGAATTTTTTTTTTTGGGGGGGTGCATCTTTAAGGACAAATTCCTGGTCTCAATCCCTATTCACTGAGTCAGAATCTCCTGGGAAGCCTCAAAAACTCAGGAACACTGATAGCTCGTACTAATAATTTTTTTACCCCAAAAGGGTATGACCAGAGTAGTCAAATCTTTGTTAAAATCCAGATTTACTATTTTATCACATTTCTCTGTAAAGGAAGGAAAAGTGTCCGTATGATTTACACATGTGTGATACATTGCACTTTTTGTGTTAAAATATCATCTTATTGGTGGCAGCCCCTGAGTTAAAGTCTAATTTATATTTATAATTTTTTTATGAATCTTCAAGGACATTTATACATTCAACAGAAATATATTGAGTGACTCTTCTTGACCAGGCCTGAGGCCAACCTTCTACTGTAAGAAGAAGGTAGGCATGGTCCTTGATCTCATTTCTGCACAGTCCGGGATAGGGTGGAGACACTAACATAAAACAAATGCCCTAAATAAGAACAAATTGTGGTAAGTGCAATGAAGGAAATAGAATGCTGAGATAGGAATGACGGGGATGGTGGTAGTGAGGGGTTTAATTTAGGGAGAGAGGGTTTCTTCAGGAAATGATATTTGAGTGATACAAGAAGCCCTAGGCAGCCCTAAAAGAAGGGAGGGAAGAGCACTGCCAGGGAGAATAGCATATGGAAGGGCCTGGAGGAAGATAGAGCCTGAAAGTTTGAGGGACAGAAAGAAAGCCAAGATGGAAGGGTATGGAACCTAAAGTATGAGACGAAATGAGAAACCACTGAATATTTCTAAGTTGGGGTGTGAGTGATAGGCTTGTGAGGGGAACTGATTGAGTAGGGACTGAGGGAAGAATGGAAGAAGAGAGACAAGCTGGGATTTTTTTTTTTTTCCCAGTAGCCCCAGATAAACAGTGATAATGGCCTGGGCTAGGACGATGGAGGTGGAGAGTTTGAGGAGCATATGGATCTTGGAGCTAAAACAAAACCCTCTTGGATATGGAATATAAGGAGAGGGAGGAATCAAGGATGGATGTTTGTCATAAAATACTACTGGCCTGATAGATCATGTCTACATGTGTCATGTATATGAAAAACATTTTCTTTGGATGGGGAATGCTTGTGGTAAATAAATGAACTTGTATCAAACAATCAGCTAATAAATGCCTGCGATGTATAGACGGACTCTGGGCTGGCTGCTGGAGGATATACTTATCTGATTATTGGGGACCTGTGTTCCAACCAGGAGTCAGGGCAATTGGATTCTAAGGCCAGTTCTTTAATAAATTATTACATTGAAGTTTCTGGCTGGTGGCATAATAAATGTAAAGCTGATAATTAATATGAAATAAGTTAGAGTATTTAGAATAGTAAGATAAAATGGTAATTGTTTGAATGAACATTATAGGTGTATGATCTATCCACTGTGTGTTCATGGAACCACTTTCCTAATATGAGGGCTCTGGACCAGGTTATATCTCAACTAACTCCTAGCTATGACATCCTGTAATTCTGTCACCAGTCTGTAAAGAAAAAAAAATGCTTGCTTCATGAAGCACAGTTCAAGGCATTCAAAAATAAATGCCAAATGAATGGATCATGTGGGAGTATTCTTAGAAAGTTCTGATAAAGAGAGGCTAGTCTGGAATAGGTTAGTCAAATGATGTTTGCTCTGAGGGAAGCAGATCTGTTCGGCAGAACTAGAAATTGCAGTCAGAGAACAGTGACAGAGAAGCTTGCAAAAATGTGTTCGGATGGAGTTGTGGAGCATCTTGGATACCTGGTTGAGAAATTTCAGACTATCTAAGTGTGAGATGTGAGCAATAAAACCAAAATTTATGGCTTCACCTTTGAAAATCAATTTTAGGTGTATATAGGATAACGAGATCTAGGAGCGAGTAAGGATAGCATTGACATCAGTGGTCCACCAGAGAAATGATTGTTGCAGAACCCTGGGACTCCAATTTGTTCCCTTTTTACCCTAGAAGTAGATGTAGTCTTTAGGATATTAACTGGTAGATGGCAATTTGACTCCTCACTTTGTCACTTTCTGAGACCTTGGGCAGACTCTGGATTGCTCAGTACCTTACTTTTGTGATCTCTTAAGGAGACCAATAACACCTTCTTTATGCAGTCATTGTGAAGGTTAAATATGAGAATTTTAAAGTCTTATGAGCACTGAAGTTTGCAGGTACCCTGTTACATGTGTTCCTGAATATGTGTGTATGTGGACGAGATGGCACTGATAGGGATGCTCAAACTGAGTAAAGTACTGCAGGATTAGAGGCAAGGTGGGGCACACCCTGGCCTGAAGGAGAGACAGGAGTTTGCCTCAGTTCACACTCTGTCAGAGTTGTCTGAGTCTCTCTTTTAGCAGGTGTTGTTCCATTTCATTGAGCCTTGCAGGCTTACAGTACACACTTGATTAATCAGGTTGTTTTACTGTAAAGCTTTACAGCAGTGCTCATCAGTTGATGGTCATGGTAGAGGGCTGATGGGACAAGAAACATGAGATTTTGTTGTATGCCTTAGGTCTGCATCCTCCTATTTCCCTGGCATGAAAACCAACTGGAGAAGAGATTCTATTCTTTCAGTTGAAGTGTTGCCTTGCTTTGGTGGGCTGGGAAAGCAGGAAAGTTGAAAGTCATTGCTGTGGAGAATAAACAGTGATGTCCTCTAAAATTTGCCAACATGATTCATAATGTAACCTAAGACCCATGGCTTCAGGGTGGTTTTCTACTATTTCTGAAAGAGTGAGCTCATGGCTAGGAGTCACTGTGAGTTAAGAAATGCTCAAATAGTCAAGGTTACGACTACCAAAAGTCAAATAATCAAATAGATTGTTTCAGTTGAGGGCTTGGGACAGGTCTTGGCCCATGTGTTTGCATTTTTACGCCTACTGCTTCATTCTAACTCCTTGAGCTACTGCATTCAAGTCTTAGCCTCTGGTGTTTCGTCATGACCTTGGTCAGATACAGTAACAGTTTGTAGTGATTACAGATTTATTTTTAAAAGACCAACCTAGTGACCTTTATATGACTAGCAGCTTTAAAAAGAAAACTAGAAAAAGTGTTTAAGTCAAGCATACATACTTGGTATTAGGTTTAAAATTGGAAGAGAGGCAGTAGCTAAGGCTAACCCCATTCTCCATATGTTTTTAGTTATTATCCTATTTAGTACAGTATAATTTATGTAAGCTTAATCAAATTTATTATCTTTGACAAAAAGGTAAATGCTTGGAATACTAAGTTGTTTTTTTTAAAGATGAAATATGTAATTAATTTTTCTAAACTTGTCTAAAAATGCTTAGCGGTCAGTTTTGCCATTTAGATTTGTTTAAACATATGTAAATTTGGCATTTTGAGTTGCAATTAATAAAGTTGCTGTAATTTTATTCTTGGATTTTCTCTTCCATTCTGGCTTTTTGAAAAGGTGGTAGGCTAAGCATTTAAATTACTGTTCTAGTTTTTAAAGATTTTAACTACTGCTCTGTGGGATAATAAAATAGATTGTATGAAAACAGTTTCCTTATGGATCTTTTAAAAATACAGCATTTCATTAAAAATAGCTTTCACTTGTATTGGTTTTAATTATAAGTGTTCTGTTCTAACTATTATGGCAATTAATAATAATCCTTTCTAATGTAAATAAAATTTTGATTTAATTAATTCCAAAATATTTCTTAGTGCTCCTGAAACTTCTGGATGCATTCCCTTTTATGCATTTATTTTCCTGTACAGTATTCATTTATCATAAAGAAGTTTAAATCTTTGAACAATATTGAGCAACTACCTAACTGTGAGTAATTTTGGACAGGTCATTGTGAAACTTTTCAGGTTTCATTTTCTTCTACTGTAAAATAAAAATGTTGAAACCAAAAATATCTAAGGTCCTTTCAGGCTTTAAAATTGTTATTCAAAAATTTCTTACTTTTGAACACACAATGACAATATTCTTGATACTTTTTGGAGCATTTATTTACTAAACATTTTGTTTGATTTTTTTTTTAATGTTAGCATCTTATCTTACCTATTTTTAAAACTTCATGGATGTAGATGCCTGATTTCTCATTTTTAAAAACTGCTCTTAGCATTTAATTTGTTTAGTTTTTTATTTTTTTGAGTTTTTGTTTAATTCTCTGGTGCTTATCATCACAAGGGCACCCCTTAATCCTCCACCCCCACTTACCTCCCCTTTGGTAACCATCAATTTGTTCTCTATAAAAGGCTGTTTCCTGGTTTGTCTCTCTCTTTCTTCCTCTTTATTGGTTTGTTTTGTTTCTTAAATTCCACATATGAGTGAAATCATATGGCATTTTTCTTTCTCTGACTTATTTCACTTAGCATTATACTGTCTAGCTCCATCCATGTCATTACAAATGGAAAGATTTCATTCTTTTTTATGGCCAAGTAATATTCCATTGTATATACATATGCCACATCTTCTTTATACATTCATCAATGGATACAATGGCTGCTTCCATATCTTGGCTATTATAGATAATGTTATCAATGCTATAAACATTGGGGTGAATATATCCATTTGAATTAGTGTTTCTGTATTCTTAGGGTAAATACCCAGTAGTAAAATTGCTGGATCATAAGGTAATTCTATTTTGAACTTTTTGTGGGACCTCCATGCTGTCTTCCATGGTGGCAGCATCAGTTCACATTCCCACCACAAGTGCAAGAGAGTTCCTTTCTCTTCACATCCTCGCCAACACCTTTGGTTTCTTGTGTTGTGATTTTAGCCATTCTAACAGGTATGAGGTGGTATCTCATTGTAGTTTTGATTTGCTCCTAAGTGACACTGAGCCTCTTTCCATGTGTCTGTTGGTCATTTGTATGTCTTCTTTGGAGAAATGTCTGCTCACATCATCTGCCCATTTTTAAAAACTGGATTATTAGTTTTTTGGATGTTGAGTTTTACAAGTTCTTTATAGACTTTGGATACTGTTTATTGGATATGTCATTTGCAAATATCTTCTCCCATTCTGTAAGTTACCTTTAGTTTTGTTGATAATTTCCTTCCCTGTGCAGAAGATTTTCATTTTGATGTAGTCCCAATAGCTTATTTTTGCTTTTGTTTCCCTTGCCTCAGCAGACCTATCTAGAAAAAAGTTGCTATGGCTGATGTCAAGGAAGAGACTGCCTTTTTCCTCTTCTAGGATTTTTGACAGTTTCCTGCCTCACATTTAGTTCTTTAATCCATTTTGTGTTTATTTTTGTGTATGGTGTAGGAAAGTGGTCCAATTTGATGCTTTCACATGTTGTTGTCTTGTGTTCCCAAACCATTTGTTGAAGAGACTGTCTTCTTCCCACTGGATATTCTTTGCTTCTTTGTAAAGATTAGTTGGCCTGTAATTGTGGCTTTATTTCTGGGTTTTCTATTCTGTTCCACTGATGTACGTGTCTATTTTTGTGCCAATACCATACTGTTTTGATCACTACAACTTTTGTATATACCTCATATATACCTTGAAGTCCAGAATTGTGATGTCTTCAGCTTTGCTTTTCTTTTTCAAGATTGCTTTGGCTATTTGGGGTCTTTTGTGGTTCCATACATATGCTAGGGTTGTTTGTCCTAGTTCTGTGAAAAATGTTATTGATATTTTAATAGGGATTGCAATAAATGTGTAGATTACTTTGGGTAGTATGGACTTTATAACAATATTTATTCTTCCAATCTGTGAGCATTGAATGTGTTTCCATTTCTTTATGTCATCTTCAATTGCTTTCATCAGTGTTTTATTGTTGTCAGAGTACAGGTCTTTCATCTCTTTGGTTAGATTTATTCATAGGTATCTTATTATTTTTGGTACAATTGTAAGTGGGATTGTTTTTTTTAATTTCTATTTCTGCTGCTTCATTATTGGTATATAGAAATGCAAGAGATTTCTGTGGATTCCTATGACTTTACTGAACTTGCTTATCAGTTTCAGCAGTTTTTGGATAGAGTCTTTTGGGTTTTCTCTGCAGATAGTGAAAAGTTTACTTCTTTCTTACTGATTTGGATGCCTTTTATTTCTTTCTGTTATCTGATTGCTGTGGTGAGGGCTTCTAGGCTTATGTTGAATAAAAGTAGTGAGAATGAATATCCTTCTTTCTTGACTTTAAGGGAGAAGCTCTGTTTTTTCCTCATAAGGGATGATGTTAGCTGTGGGTTTTTCCTAAAGACCTTCAATACCCTGAGGTATGTTCTCTCTAAACCTACATTGTTGAAGGTTTTCTTTCTTCTTTTTTTTTTTAATCATAAAAGGAGTTGTACTTTGTCAAATGCACCTATTGAAATAACCATATGGTTCTTATTCTTTCTTTTATTGGTGTGTGATGTATCACATTGATAGATTTGTGAACACTGAACCATCATTAAAACCCATGATAAATCCTACTTGATTGTGGTGTATGATATTTTATAAAATATTTTGTTGAATTTGGTTTGCTACTATTTTTGTCGAGGATTTTTACATCTCTGTTCACCAGAGATATTAGGCCTGTAATTCTCTTTTTTTGTGGTATCTTTATTTGGTTTTGGTATTGGGGTAATGCTGATTTCATGAAAGAATTTGGAAGTTTTCTTTCCCTTTCTATTTTTCGGACTAGTGTGAGAAGAATAGGTATTGACTCTTAATTTTTTGTTTTGTTTTGTTTTCAGTAAGCTCTACCTAATGTGGGGTTTGAATGGACAACTCCAAGATCCCCAAGATCAAGAGTCTCAAGCTCTAGTGAATGAGCCAGCCAGGTGCCCTGGTATTAACTCCTCTTTAAATGTTTGGTATGATTCTCCTGTGAAGACATGGTCTTGGGCTTTTATTTATTGGGAGTGTTTGAGTACTGATTCAGTTTCTTTGCTGGCAGTCTGTCTATTCAAAGTGTTTATTTGTTTTTCTTTAAGCTTTGGTAGGTTACATTTCTAGTAATTTATGCTCTTTTTCTAGGTTGTCCATTTTGTTGGCATATCATTTTTCATAATTTTCTTTTATAATTATTTTTCTGTAATGTTGGTTGTTATTTCTCCTCTCTCATTTGTGATTGTACTTACTTGGGTCATTTCTCTTTTTTTCTTAATAAGTCTGGATGGAGGTTTTTAAATTTTATTGACCTTTTTTTTTTTTTTTTTCAAAGATCCAGGTCCTGGTTTCATTGATCTCTTCTCATTTTTTTTTTTTTTGATATCATTTATTTGGGCTATAATCTTTATTATTTCCTTCCTTCTGCTGGTCTGGGTTCTGCTCATTGTTCATTTTCTAGCTCTTTTAGGTTTAAGATTAGTTTGTGTATTTGAGATTTGCTTTTTTAGGTAAGCTTGTATTTCCATAAACTCCCTTCTTTTTTTTTTTTTTTAAAGATTTTATTTATTTATTTGACAGAGAGATCACAAGTAGGCAGAGAGGCAGGCAGAGAGAGAGGAGGAAGCAGGCTCCCAGCTGAGCAGAGAGCCCGATGCAGGCCTTGATCCCAGGACCCTGGGACCATGACCCAAGCCGAAGGCAGAGGCTTTAACCCACTGAACCACCCAAGCGCCCTTTAAACTCCCTTCTTAAGCCCACTTTTTCTGCATCCCAAATGTTTTGAACCATTGTGTTTTCATTTTTATGTGCTTCTGTGTACTTTTCAATTTTTTAAAAAAATTTCTGATTGACCCATTCATTGTTCAGTAACATGTTACTTAACCTCCATGTATTTGTAGTCTTTCAAGTTTTTTTTTCTTGTGGCTAACTTCTAGTTTCATAATGTTGTGGTGAGAAAAGATGCATGGTATGATTTACATCCTCTTGAATTTGTTGAGGCTTGTTTTGTAGGCCAATATGTGATCTCTTTTGGAGAATGTTCCCTGTACATTTGAAAAGAATGTGTATTCTGCTGTTTTAGGAAAGAATGTTCTGAATGTACTGTTAAATCCATCTGGTCCAGTGTGTCATTCAAAGTCATTGTTTTCTTGTTGATTTTTTGTTTATATGATCTGTCCATCTGTGGGTGCGATTTTAAAATCCCCTACTATTATTATATTATTATCAATTAGTTCCTTTATGTTTGTTATTGTTTTATGTATTTAAGTGGTCCCATGTAGGGTGTGTAAATATTTTATATATTCTTGTTGGATATTCCCCTTCATAATTATAGGTATTCTTTGTTTCTTGTTATAGTCTTTGTTCTAAGTCTGTTTCATCTGATAGAAGTATTGCTACTCCGGCTTTTTTTTGACATCCATTTGCATGAGAAGTGGTTCTCCATCCCCTCACTTTCAATCTGCAGGTATCTGGGGTATAAAAGTGGGTCTTGTATTTTTTTAATCTATTTTGACTCCCTGCATCTTTTGATTGGAACATTTAGTTCTTTTGCATTCAAAGTAATTATTGATAGATATGTATTTATTGTCATTTTAATACTTTTTTTGTGATTGTTTCTGAAATTTCTCTGATCCTTTGCTGATTTTCTTTAGTGATCTATTTGGATTTCTTTCTCTTTATTGTTTACATGTTTATTAATGGTTTTTGGTTTGTAGTTACAATTAGATTTGTATATAACATCTGCATGTAGCAGTTTATACTAAGTTGTTGGTGGTTTAGGTTTGAACCCATTCTTTACCTCTCTCCTCTCCACGTTTTTTAGGTATGTGTTATCATATTTTATATTCTTTTATTTTGTAAGTATCCTGACTGATGTTTACAGAAATATTCATTTTCACTGCTTTTATGTTTTCTACTTTCATACTGTCACTTTTGGTTTATCTTAGCTTTCCTCTTAAAGAGTCCCCTTTAGTATTTTTTGCAGGGCTGGTTGAGTGGTCTTGAACTCCTTTAGTTTTTGTCTGGGAAGCTGTTTATTTCTTGGTCTACTCTGAATGACAGTCTTGTTGCATAGACTATTCTTGGCTGCATGTTTTCCCCATTCAGCATTTTGAATATATGGCAATCATTTCTGTCCTGAAAAGATTCTGATGAAACATCCTCTAATAGCCTTATGGGGTTTCCTTTGTATGTTACTGTCTTCTTTTGTCTTGCTATTTTAATATTTTTTCTTTATCACTATATTGTGCCATTTTAATCAAAATCTGTCTAGGTGTGGATCTACTTTTGTTGATTTTGTTGGGGTTTTTCTATGCCCCTTAGATATGGATATCTATTTCCTTTCCCAGATTAGGAAAGCTTTCAGCTATTATTTCTTCAAATAAATCTTCTGCCCTCTTTTCTCTCTTTTTCTAGGACCTATAGTATGAATGTTATTATGTTTGATAGAGTCACTGAGTTCCCTAGGTCAATTCTTGTTTTGCATTATTCCATTCTCTGACTTTTGTTCAGCTTGATTACTTTCTGTTACTCTGTCTTCTAGGTCATTAATTTGTTCCTCTGCTTCTTCTAGCCTGCTGTTCATTCCATCAAGTATGTTTTTCATTTCATTTATTGAGCCCTTTATCTCTTCTATGTTATTCCTTATGTCTGTGCTAATGATCTTACTTATATCCTCTTACTCTTTTCTCAAGTCCAGTGACTATGAGTATTCTTTTTTTTTTTTTTTTCCTGGAGAGTGAGAGAAGGAGGAGGGGGGCAGAGGGAGAAGCAAATCATAAATGTGGAGCTGGATGTGGGGCTCAATCTCACAATTCTGAGGTCGTTACCTGAGCTGAAATCAAGTTAGATGCTTAACTGACTGAGCCACCCAGGGGCCCCAAGTCCAGTGGTTATCTTTATGACCATTGTTTTAAATTCTTTATCAGGCTTGTTACTTATGCTTAGGACTCTGGCTATGGCTTTGTTCTGTTCTTTCATTGGGGATAAAGTTCTGTGTCTTCTCATTTTGTCTAAGTCTCAGTACCTGTTTTTTTTATTTTAGTAAAGTCAGCTACATCTCCTATTCTTGACTCCATGAAGAAGAAGAGGCCTGTAGTGCCCTACTATGTAGTGTCCCCTGTTCCCCTGTTCCCGGTCCTGGTACTTCTGGGAGTGTGCCTCCAATATGAGCAGTGTGTGCTCCACTGTTGTGTTCTGGCTGCTTTATCCTTTAGGTCAGTCATCTGCAGAAGCTCTCTTTGCCTGTTGTGGGCAGTATGTGGTCCCTGGCCTGACTATGACATGTTTTACAAGGTGTGCTCTGGTCTGTTTTTGAAATGACACCTGTCACCCCTGATGCTGGATCTGAAGCCTTGCAAAACACCTGGGTTGAGAGACTCAATGGAGTCACTGAGGGGTTTGGCAGAGGTTTGGGCCAGACTTCTTGGCAAGGGGCTCACATTCCTGAGAATGAGGCACACATGACTGGGAAGAGCAGTTCTCCTGGAGCACTGTGAGGCAGGGCTTGCTGTAATCGAATTAGGTAGCAAGTATGGGGCTGTAGAGGTTCCCACAAGTGGTCCTCTGCTTGTGCTGAGGGGTGAGGGAGGGAAATGGTGCCTGCCAGTTCCTTTGTTCCCAGAAGGGACTCTTTCCATTAATGTTGCTTCTTTGGAACATGCTCTAAGATGAGCAACTGGTCTCCCTACTATGCACCCCAGGTATGCTACAGATTGTTGTTTCCAGGCTGTATGTCTATGGGCTTTTGCCCTGCATTTTCTCCAAGGCAGCCCTAATGTCCTTGGAGCTCCTTCAGAGCCAAGCATGCTGACCCTTAAAACTCCAGGCTTTAAGTCCTACTGTTATAAGAACTCAGGGAATTTGGGCCCCCTTGTTTTTCCAAGCCAAATGGTAGAGAGATTTGCTTTTCCCATGCACTAGTCTATGTCACCATTCTCCATGACTGCAGCTTTCTCCCCAGCACAGTGGCTACAATCCATTTCTCTCCCAATCCACATCTCTGCACCTCCTACCTTCTTTGATGTGGCTTCTTCTCTACCTTTAGTTCTGGAGTTCTGTTACTCTTTAGATTAATTTCTGGAATATTTAGGATGACTTGATAATTATTTAGTTGTGTATGTGGGATGAAGTCTGTCTAGGATCCTCCTCCTCTGCCACCATCTTCCCCTCTAAGGTCAAATTGCCCTTAGCCTTTAGTAGAAAGTTCCATACAAATGGGAAACCATACAAATATTGTGAAATATATCAATAAGTTTTCTCTTCAAAACAATTCATTTCAAATTAAAAGATTATCAGATTATGAAGCTTTCACTTTTCTTTTGTTTGCACAGTAGGTTTTTTTTTAAAAAACTGAAATATTGGAATTTAATTACTCAGACTCATAAGTTAATTGCATAGTATATCATTTTAAAAAGTTGATAAAAATAAAAATGATTACAAGGTATCACTTGTGCTCACCAAGGTTCTAGTTGGAATGGCTATTTGCCTTGTTTTGATAATGAAATGCCACTCTTTAGAGGACATATGAAAGAACTGATGTGTAATTCCTTATGCTTTCTTTTCAAATTTGGTGACCCTGAAACCTCAACTGAGATGATGGATTTATAAAATGGTGGAATCTTTATCAGTGTGAATCCTTGTAGTACAAAAATAAATAAGTCCCTTTTTGTTCCCTACCTCCCTGAAGTAGATATAGTTAGATAGATAGCATAGAGCAGAAATAATGTTTTGGGTATTTTTTTTAAGTCATTGATAATTTTTTTGTTACTACAGCATAACATTAGCCCATTCTGACTATTTTAAGCTATAAATTGAATGAAAATAAATTTATACTTAAAGTTGTAAGAAAAGAACTTTATAAATTGAAATGTTTCATATTTTATTATGAGCCTCCAGTATGCTTTGTGAAAGCTTAATCAAAACACTTGAGTAAAATTTAGCTCAACTTTCACGTATTGTTTTCATAGAGTGAAGAGTTATACTGCTTTTGATACAGCTGCAAAGTAAATTATTAAAGAGACATTTTTAGAATTGTGTTACAATGGAGATAATGGAAATGTGAATGTGAATGTGGTGTGAATACTTGTTGGAAACATTTTTATTTAAACTCACCTTTCACAGGTAAAAAATGGGGTTAGCCACTTCCTAAATTAATTACCATTTTTATTTACCACTAGAGATTTTTAAGTCTGTTATTAATTTTTTTATAGAAATAAGTGTTAGTATGTTTAAAGATTACATTTGAATCTTCTTTAGTTTTAATTTCAGATTTTTCAGTTTTTCCCCCAAAGGAAAATATATTATAGAGATTAAAAAATTTAAGAAAACTGTCTAAAGGCCTTTTACATGTCAACTATTGCTTTCATAAGCCATAGAAGTTACCAGCACAGACCTAAGATCTGTAACTCTGTGTTCAAATCTCAGCCCTACAAGTTATGATCCTTCTGATCTTGGACAAGTTACTTATTCTTCTCGTGTCTCAGTTTTCTCATCCGATACAAGGAGATAGTAATCTTAAATCACAGGGCTCAGTTACCTATAAATGATTATTACTATGGCCAATTCCTTTAATAATACTAAAAATATATAGGACAAAAACATGTTTCTAGAATCATAAAACTTATTTCTGATCCAAAGCATATAATATAGGTGAAACATTAATTGAGATAAAAAGTTAGGTCAACAAATGTTTATTAATGTACTCAGTCTGGTGGGTGCTATGAAAAATAAAACTGATATAAAGACAGGACTCATGCTAACCAGGATTTTATAATATAATTGAAGAATTTTGAATAATAAACATGAATCAAACAGAGACCCCTATAAGATAGGTTAGAAACAAATTGTTTTTCTATAAGTGACCCAGAAATTTTGAGAAGGGAAACATCACTTTAGGCTGAAGAATTCACAGAAGCTTCAAGAAGGAGCTGCAATGTGGATATTCTAGGTAGTCTATTCAGTTAGCTTAATGCATACACTGTCTTTATAGCACAAAACAAAGTAGCTTAAGATACAGCTGCATGGCAAAGTATAGACTAATAATAGGTCTTCAGTGCTGTTATAGAGCTGATAGAACTAGATGGAGTAGAATGGGAACAGTGCATGTGAAAATATCGCAGGAGAATGGGCTGCATGAGAAAGGAGATGCTGGAGCTAGGTCTGAGGGAGTGAGACTATATCAGGTAGCATGTGGGGAGTTGAAGAGTTGCTATGGGCCTGGGGTGGAAAAGTCTAACATTTAGGCTGAAGCCCTTAGATAAGCCATATTATGGGATAGCTGATCTTTAAGTCTCAGAAATCTGTGCAGCTTTTCAGAATATCATCCCCATGGCTCGATGATAAGTTATATATAGAGAGAAGATTCCATTATGATCACATTGATAATGTGGTTTAAACTTAGTGATTGAGTCTTAAAGTCCTAAAATGGCATTATAGTGTAGGAATATGGGGGTCTCTTACATATTTTTATAAATATATGTTAACATTTGAGAAATAAATTTACAGTGGAGTTCTATTAATAGCTGGTGAAATCTGACTCACACTTGATTGAGTGGATATTATGGGCAATAGTGAGGCATAAATATTTGTGTTCTGAAAATATTGACCTAACATCATTTTCAGAAAGGATTACAGAGAGGGGTGTCAACAAGAGGGGACCAGGCAGGTGGTGATAAAGGGGTAGAGAAGGGGGTATAGCTGTGTGCATAGAGAGGCTGTGGCAAATCAAAGATACTTGAAATGGTGCATCAGCAAAGCTATTTTGTCAAACATCTCTATTCCTCTCCTAATTTTATGAAGAAAATTTTTTCCTGAAAATAAGATTTGAAAAGGAGAGTGGCATTTGCATTAGCCATTTAATAGGCTTACCTGGGGAAGGAGGGTGACCAAAGACAAAGGGAGATTAAGAGAAGTCAAGAAAAGGAATTTAAACTTCCCGTCTTCAGATAAGAGGTTTCCCAGAGGAAGTCAGCCGGAGCTGCTGTAGAGTCGGCTCCAGCTGACTCACGCCACCACCTCTGCCGCTCCCACATCCAAACTGTGCAAAGCTTATTGGACTTTTGAGAAGAGGATCCCAGTAGAGTCACTCTGCAACAAATTATGGAAGCAAATGTGAAATTTCTTCATCTGACAATGGGGAAGAATTGTCAAAGAAAAGGAGATTTTGAAAATATTTCTCAATCAGTAATGCTTGAGCAAAACCTAACTGTCTTCACAGATTAGTAGGACACTTAAAGGACAGTTTCTTTTTCAAATTTCTTCTTGCTGTATAAAAGAAGTAAGTCACGTAGTGGTCAAGGTGATATTTATATATTTATTTATCTGTTCAAATATACCAAAGTGGCAAGTTAATATTTTTTCTTGATCTTTATTTTTCATTAACCTTGTAATAAATAAGGAAAAGCTGTTTTCTTTGCTAGTTTGGTATAAACCCTGATGCTTACCATGGAGGTAAATGGCAAATTTCAAGACTGAATTACCTATCCCATTGGCATGGATTCTGATTTTTGTCACACTTTACATGAGAAAGTGATAAGTGGAGGTTGGTGGGAAACTGGGTGATTTCTAACTTTTAAAATAAGCTCATTAAGCACAACATCAACTCAAATCTGCACAATTTATTCCTGTGTGGCATGGCTGCTAATTATTCCCTGCTGACTGAATCAGTTACAAGAGAGCAACACAGCATGTCAAAAGTTAGGAAGTTCCTAGAAAAAGCTGTTGATGAATATCAATTTGTACCTGTTTGCTTTCTTGTTAGCCAATTCTAAACTAGTAGCATAAATTCCTTGATCAAAAGAGTATCAATGGACAAGCAACCTCAGCTGATAGGACACACACTCCAATGAATGCGATGGAAGCTACCCAGCCACTCAGATATAGTTTGATGGGAATGAAGGTGGGTCCCAAGATAACTAATTGTACTTTCTAGCCCACTCACCCTAGTTCACATTCACCTTTCAGACACTTTCAGAAATTACTCCACTTTCTTTTCTAAGTCAGATATTTTCCTGACCCATCATGGCTTGAGCTTGAGGTATGAGAAATGCCATTTTCTCTGAAAAAGGAGAGGAGATCTTTATGGTGAAGTTATTTATCCAGTACTCCTTGATACTTCCCTGATCAGGTGCTCAGAATCAATGAATGAGAAAACTTCCATTTTCGTTGATTGATTTAGTGCTGATAATGATAAAGCTGCTATTTATTGATCATTTACACAAAACCAGGCATTGTGTAGAATTTATCATGAATTTTCTTTTAATAACCCTTTGCAATAGGTTTTATTCTTCTCAATCTATAGATGAAGGCACTCACTGAAGATTATAGAATATAGCTATTGGTATACTACACAGCTACTAACTGGTAGTGCTAGGATTAGAACCTTTATCTCTCTAGAGCTAAGCCTGTGCTCCTTATGTAGTATGACATTAGTCTGAAACAAGAATTTTTTCAACAAGTAACCTGCTGGGAAAGGGGTTTCTCCAGGGTTTGAAACTGTCCCTTTGGATTAACTCTAGCTCAGCCTCTGATAAATCTTGATTTTAGACATAAAGCAAGATAAAGTAACTGAGAAATAAACTGGCTTGTAGGTATACCGCACAGGATGGGGAAGTATTGTGTTTCTTCAACCTCCAGAAGGCAGTCATGAATGTCTTAGATTTGCCTTGAGTCAGGGTATTAAATTAAAGTGTTTTTATTTATTATTTATTTATTTAAAGTCTGGGTTCAGTAAAGGAGGAGCTAAGTTAATAGATGACTTAATAGGATTGAGGGAGCAGAAAAGCAGCTCGACTCCATAGTAGAAATAGTTGGAGTGTGAGTGCTTTGTGTTTCCATGTTTGACAGGTAGAAGGAAGGAAGAGACAACTTTCCTCTGGGTCCCCCTCCTTGGAGGGGGAAGGGCAAGAGCATCGTAGTGACAACCATGATGGTCTGAAATCCAGGGTCCCTCTGCAATTTTCCAGCAGAAAATTTCTTGTCCTAATGTGACTGTGTCCCAGAATAACTAAGGCTGGATTGTTTTGACTTCTTGATTTTTAGAAATAAATGTAACATCTCTTATATCTAGTGTATCAGAACAAAATTATACTAATAACCATAAAAGGTGTGGTCTCAGCAAAGGTGATGTTATCCCCAACGTGATGCAAATTGGTTCTTGGGAGGAGTGAAAAAAAGTACTACTCCTTTTATATATAAACCACAGATATGCATGTAGTACATAAACAACTATACAATGTATCTGTGGTATATTATGGGAAGATTAGGAAAGAATGTTTAAAGATTTCCCTTTAAAAAGAGGTATGAAAATGAAAATAAGTTGGGAATCACTGGTCTAGAGTTTCACATTTTTTGAGAAATATGCAAAGTTACAAGGGTCAGAGAGAAAGACTTGAAATGCCATTTAAGAAAGAAGATAAATGTGCAATATTTGCAGAAACAGAAGTAAGTGGGGAGAAGGACAAATACACAAGCATCATAAAAAAGAATTTTTTGCTATTTCAATGGGCAAAAACTTACATAAATAAAACAATAAATTAGTTAAGTTCATTTCTTTAACCCAGGAGATACTGTTATAAGCTCTTTAAAATGTCTCTGCAAATGTCAGGAAACAGAAGTTCCCCAATTAGTCATGTTCGATACATTCTCTGTCTCATGCAGAATTTGCCTATTTTGGGACATGAAATCTAAGTATGGGCAATGTGACTTTAGGTGTCCTTTCCTTCCTACAGTCATATTTAGCACAGTTCTTCACTATGTTTGCTTCCTCCAAAAATAATTGCGATCAGAATCCCTAGAAAGTTAAATTAGTTGGCTTTAAGTTTCCCACAAATTGCAAAAGGACCACATAAGGATGAAATCCTTTCGTTCTTTTTATTTATTTATTTATTTATCTGCTTATTTATTTATTTATTTATTTTAAGAGAGAGATAGAGAGAGACAGCACATATGTGCACTTGAGCAAGGGGAGGGGACCGGGGAGAGGGAGAGAGAGGATCGTAAGTAGGCTCCGCACCCAGTGGGGAGCTCCATGTAGGGCTTAATCTCAGGACCCTGAGATTATGACCTGAGCCAAAATCAAGAGTTAGATGCTTAACGAACTGAGCCACCCAAGTGCCCCAATCCTCTGTGCTTTTCTTTTTTTCCTTTTTCCTTTGGCTGAGGTTTAATTTAAATTCTATGTCAATGATTCTCGAACTTTAGCTGTATCAAAATCACCTGGAGGCCTTGCTCAAGCTCAGGTGGCTTGCTGAGCTCTAGTCCCAGTGTTTTAGTTCAGAAGACCTAGGGTGGGGCCGGGTTGATTTGCAATTCTAATGTTGATGCTGTTGTTTGGGGACCACACTTTGAGAACCATTGCCCTGGATTAATGGGTTCCCTAACTTGTGGGTCATCAGAATCACTGAGCAGCTATTATAAATATGTATTCCTGGGCTAACTTCTTAAGAATGTGAGTCAGTGTGTCTAGAGGCACTCAGATTTTATATATTTTATTGTCCCTCAGATAATTCTGATAACCATTTGGGCTGGGAATTCCTCTTCCATGTGGCTTTCATCAGAACTATCCTCTGGCACTGGAGACTGACTGCCCTTTGGTTCTTCGTTTGTAAAATAACTTTGCAGGACAATGTATTGCTCCCAGTAGGTGACACAATTTTGTAGTTTCATTTATTAATAACTGTAGTTATAGCAAAGTGGATGTTGATAGCATTTTTAAGATTTTAGGAAAAAGAACAGATGCCTCTCTTTGGGGGTTGGTTTATGAAACTTATAGCCCAGAGACAGAATATTAATTAGACCGTTTCTGAGGAAGAATATTAAAAGCAAAATTCTGGCTTCTGTGTTCAGCTTTCCAAAGAAATCAAACAAGGGGAAATGTTTACTATTTTTATAATTAATAACATATCAGAGAAATGTATAATATTTTAGTTAAGATTTTGGAATTGTTTTCATGCAAACATTGTTTTTGAGTTGGATTGGGAGAACCCAAAGCCCTGGCAAAATTTTATAAGTATTTGAGAAATTGGTTGGGGTTGCATGGTTTGACAGTATTGATATTGGTGCTTGAGAAAAATATAATTTTTTGAACATACCATAATTTTCTTGGGCATATTTTGAAAGTGATTTCCAAGACCAGATTAGATAATTAAAGCTGAGATCTCTTTACCCTAAAGAAGGGGCAAGGACCACATTAATCAATCAATCAATTTATCTATTTAATCTTCATCTTTTTTCATTGAAAATTTGTAGCAGCACAGATAGACTTTTAAAAAAATCTTTCTAGGGAATTTTCTGATTTGTCTGAATTCAGGATGTTTTAACAAACCCAGTCTGGGGAGGAACCATGATTTGTGCTGTGCAAAGACATGGGAATTCTGAAAGATTGTATTAGGCTAGGATGGTGATACTAGGTGAGCTAAGCCTTTCTCCCTAGAAACTTAAGGAGGAAAATACTTATGACAGAGGGACCACCCACTAATCATTCTGGAATTAATTACAGATCCTCAAGATACTACTAGCTCAACAGCTGGAAAGGATCTTTATCAGAGAATCATGGATATATAATCACTTTATTACATTCCCGGATGTGTGAACTATGTGTTATCAGTTACTTGTCAAATTTCATTTCTGAGGTCAAAGACTTCAGCAATTCCCTTAACCTCAATGAATAAGCAGTTCCACATCAAAGTTTGAGGCATGGGAGGCTCTGAGAAGTATCTTTGGCATTCTAATAAGCTTTTTATTGTTTTGTAGGCTACTGTCAATACCAATTTTATTATATGTTATTGCTGATAGTTATTTTTCTACATTATCCCGTCCATTCATTCTCTCCAATAATTGTGAAGTATAAATACTGCTTATAAATATCTATTGACTTAACCTAGCCACTAACGTATAAACACTTTAACCTTCACCAAAGTAACACCCTGGAAGAAACGATGCATGAAACTTTACTTACATATATACAGGTATCCATTTCTTTCATGTCTTTGGGAGATATTTATTTCATGGTCAAAGCAGTGACTCATAAAAATGTAACTGAATTTCCATTCATTCTTTAGATTCCAAGGTGCCTGGTGGTCTCACTGTTGGGCTGTCACTGCTCTCTATCAGTTCCATGCTCTGGGGTTCTGAGAGGGAGCATGGTCTCCGTTTTAAATCTTGTAGGAGAAAGGATCAGAAGATGTAGAGGTAGAACATAGGGAGAATAAACAGTAATGCACTGACTGTGAATAGAACTAACTTGCAGGAGGGAAAGTGAGGACAGATGTGATTGGGGGAGGAGTAGGTATCAACCAAAGACTGTCTCCCCCAAAGAATAATGGCAAAAGCTTTTCTGTCTGCTTCAGAATGGGTGCAGCCCTTTGAATGGGTGCAGCTGGGGGGAGATTCTGATCTTGCACAACCTTAATGATGAAACATCAACATGGATGGAACCCAATCTGATCATGCTAAATGAATGCATTTTCTTTCTAAGGTATGAAAACCAGATAAGGATTGTCTAGGAATGCAGAGCTCAGAGTGGAATTTAACATAAGCTTAGTCATATCTTTTCATGTCTGTCAATGTTAATGCTGTCTCTACCTTTTAAAGCAGAGAAGGTCAGAAACCAACAAGTATGATTTGATCACACACTCATCCTAGAGCACTGTCACCAGTGAGTGTTCTGTAAATACTCCTTCGGTGAGGTTTTTATCAAAAAAAAAAAAAAAAAAGAAAGAAAGAAAGAAAGAAAGAAAAAACAAAAAACCAAAAACAAACCAAAAACAAAAACCAAAACCAAACAAAAAACCCCCCAAAACCACCCAGTGGTTTTTTAAAAAAGTATGTGATGGGAATGGTCACTGGTTTCAAGCAGGAGACCATTTGCTGTAATTATATCTTCTTACTAAATATCTGATAGGCATCAGAAACACAAATTTCTTGTGCTTAATAACTACAAAGGATCTCTGATAATAAGCCCCAGCCTTCACTTTCAAAAGTTTTTACTTTAGTGAGAAAAAAGGAACACCGGCAAATCACTATCCAGAGAGACTTGAAAAATGGCTGAGTTGACTCATTGTTTAAATGGGACAGAATCTTAGATCCCTTATCTTTTGATGGCAGACAGAGGATGGAGGATTGGAGAAAAGCGTGGAAAATGAAACTTTAATTTTCTTGATGAGGTTATACAAATAACAACAGTAGACTTTATAATGAAAGTTAACCCAAGTGGACACTTAGAAGGCCAGTCTTTTTTCTTAAGTACCCTTGGGTTCTACAGTGTTATTTCTTCCACACCATTGCATATCTTTCCTGTTTGAATAGCTCCCTTTGGAGTTAATAAAACATTCATTTAACTGTACCATAAGTCATATATGTTTCCCAAACATGAGAAAGCATGACTGAACAGATAGGTAGGTAGCCAAGCAGAGTAAGAAGATATCTTGGAATTGAATTGCAATTGTAAATATTGTTTGTTATGATCAAAACTCCCATAAAACAGCAATTAATTTTAGATAATTACTACTTGGAAACTACATAATTGCATGTTTCCCTCTGGAGTCACCTTGTCTTTGTGCAGAGTATTTAATTGGCCATGCAGTTAACCTGAAAGAAAGGGCACTTATGGTAGAATTAAGGACTGTAGCAATATGATTCTAAATCGAAATATGTGAGGCCACTGAGATATTTAATCACAATAGTTATTATATCTTTGGAATTAAATCCAGTAGGACAAAAAAAGTTTTAGTTACATATGAGCCTCCCTTCCCATAATATAAAAGAGCTTATGTGTGCAAATCAGAGGACCATTCCTGAAGGTGAAAGAGTTTTCCATCCCCTTGGAATTGTGGAGAGACCTAATCTGGGGGATTTACATAGGAAGCTTGCCCAGCTGAATTCCCAGTGTTCTCAAGAGTGTAGTGGTCAAGACAGAAGTTCTGGGACCCCAACCTTTGAGTCTGAAACTTTGTTCTGTCCCTTATTTGCTGAACCAGCTACTTCATTTTTGAACTTTAGTTTCATCACCTATGAAGCGGGAATAATAAAATACCTACTTAGGAAGGTTGCGGGGATTTTTATGAACTAAAATATGTAAAATGTTTAGTATAGTGCCCTATATTGGGTAAATGTTTGATAAATGTTTGTTTTATTATATTTAGTTTTACGATGGTGATTTCTTCCCTAAGACAGATACTGTAAGAAATAAATTGACTCAAATTTTGCTTCAGTTGTGCTGTCTCATTCTCCATTCAAAGAGATTTAGTTTGAATTAACCACATATGCATTATGCATTATCATGATCCTTAACTAGAATGAAAGATTTTAAAAGCAGTTTTATCTTTGCATTTTTTGATAATTTAAAAATGTAACCAATGCATATATTAAGTCCACCATTAAAATATGCATTGAAAGGCTCTGTTTAAAAAGTAGAAGGTAAATTTTTTTTTTTCAGTCATTGAAATTGTTCAAAGTCTTTTCAAGGACTCCTTTGCCAAATTCTATGGGCAAGATCCTGTTTGAGTGGTTGAGATTTAAATTTCTTTCATTTTTTAAAAGGAAGTATTCTATATCCCTTAAATGGCATATTTTATTGGACATTTCTATCCAACTTTAATGAGAATTTCCTTAAACAATTTTTTTGGTTTTCCAAGTCTACATTATAGAACAAACAGGTTGTAGGATAATCTTCTGTTACTGTTAAATTTGTTGTTGCCTTATAAGAAAGTTCACAGAGTGTGTAAACCTGGCGATTCACAGACCTGTACCCCTGGGGATAAAAATATATTATATGTTTATAAAAAATAAAAATAAAAAATAAATTAAAAAAAATAAGAAAGTTCACAGTAATCACAGGACTATGCATAAGTCCTTGACACTCTAGTCTAGACAAAGTTAAATGTCATGATATATATTTGTAGTTGAACTTGATATGCATCTGCAATTACCAATGCTTGTACAAACCCTGTCTTAACATTGTATCAAGAATCTATGTAGGTGTGAATGATCTTCCGTAGATTAGAGAACAATTCACAGGGGCATAAAGCAAGGCTATATTCTACCTCCCTTTTATTATTCTTTTGAAATTACTTACAAATTATTAAAAATTTGGATGGTATGAAAGCATGACCGTACATCAGAAAGAAGTTTTTTTGGACTCCTAAGAGGCTCATTTGGTTAAGTGTCTGCCTTTGGCTCAGGTCATGATCCCAGGGTCCTGGGATTGAGCTCTGCATCCTGCTTTGGGTACCCTGCTCAACGGGGAGCCTGCCTCTCTGCTGCTCCCCCTGCTTGTGCTTTTTCTCTCTGTCAAATAAATAAATAAAATCTTTTAAAAAGTCTTCTTTTTTATGCAGGTGATATGATTTAATTGTCATGCACCAGGAGAGGTGTCAATACATGACTGGTCCTATTAACTCATGGTTTCTAAAGGAATGATATAAGTTCCTCTATCATATTTCTTGAAATGCCCTTAATTGTGAATTTCACTGAGGATTTAATAAGAGGTTTTAAAAATAAGTATTGTATTTGATGTTCCAACAAATAAAAGACCTTCTCGTTTAAGAAACATTAACATATGGGAGATCATGCAAGTCTATTTTATAACTGAGCAATGAGCAGATTGGGCATGAGGAGTTCTTAAAAGCCTCTGGGACTGCTGCTTGATGGGCCCGTGCCAAGATGCCATCTCTGCCCTGGCGAGTACTTACATGGATGCTTCTTTACTGAAGTGATCATCAATAAAGAACTTAAAAGTGTGTCTGGGTATAAGCATTATAAATGTTTAAGTTCTTTATAGGGTGAGGGGGTATTCTGTGTCTCCCAGGGAACCTGAGCAGGGAGTTTGGGACGTGTACTAAAGCCATACATTAGTACAAATTATAAATATCTTATATTCAAGCTTGGATAAAAAAATGAAATTAACAATCACAAACTGGACTAAAATAGAATGAAATTTGAAACAAGTTTTTATTTCTTATAAGTCTGAAGTGGGGAATATCAATAGAGAAGAATGTGGTAGAAATACAAAAGTGAAAGATAAAATATTAAGGGTCACATGGGTGCTTAGTTGGTTAAGTGTCTGACTCTTGATTTCAGCTCAGGTCATGATTTTAGGGTTGTCGGATAGAGGCCCATGTCGGGTTCCACACTGGGTGTGGAGCCTGCTTAAGATTATCTCTCTCTCCCTCTCCCATTGTCCCTCCCTACCTCTCTCTGCCTTTCTCTCTCTCTCACCCCCAACCCTCTCTAAGAAAAAAAAAATAAAAATAAAAACATTAAGAAAGATACGTAAAAGGTTGGAAAATATTAAGTAATACTTATAAGAAAGAATATCCATACTAGAGCAGAGAAATATATGAGATTTAATACATAAAAATAAAATACATGACACTGATTTTAAAGAGCAAGACCATCCCGTAAGATAAGATTCCATAGAGAAATGTTCATATTCTGGAGATCACAAGAGTAAGATAAAGTGAAGTCAACCAAAGAAATCAAAGGCTGTCTGAGATTGCTTGCACAACCATGAAGACCCCTGTTCCTATGAGCAATATTATAATGAGAAACATGACACGGAAACGAAGAAATGGTCATTAGGACTGAAACTACATATGACCAAGTGAGCTCTGCCTTCAAGGAAGGTTGGATAATTGGTCTGGGACAGAAGGGGAGATTCCCAGGTTATCATCTTGAAGTTGTAGGGACCATAATTCTTACCCTCTCAGAAGTTTCTGTTTATCGCTTGGGTTATAAGGGTTTCTGCTGGGTTGTTGTCATGATGGATTTTCTTGCCATGAGTAGCCATTAAGACTTGCTGAATCCCTTCAAAAAGATTAGTATAATCATAAGAGTGAGCAGCCAGATCTGTTTTAATTTCAATCCTCTGTTCCCTTCCCCACCCTCATCCTCTGCAAAATAATTTTCACTAAGTTATGGCTTGACATTCTGTCCTGGCTTACACGTAGGCATGCTATACAAAAGAAATTTTTAAAAAGCCTATTAATGCAGGGGCGCCTGGGTGGCTCAGTGGGTTAAGCCGCTGCCTTTGGCTCGGGTCATGGTCTCAGGGTCCTGGGATCGAGTCCCGTATCGGGCTCTCTGCTCAGCAGGTAGCCTGCTTCTCTCTCTCTCTCTCTCTGCCTGCCTCTCCATTTGCTTGTGATCTCTCTCTGTCAAATAAATAAATAAAATCTTAAAAAAAAAGCCTATTAATGCATATATTATACAGATGATACTAAAAATTCTACTTTTTATATCCCTTAATGTGCCTTGTTTTAAGGCTTATAAAAAAAAACTTTGAGGGGCGCCTGGGTGGCTCAGTGGGTTAAGCCGCTGCCTTCGGCTCAGGTCATGATCTCAGGGTCCTGGGATCGAGTCCCGCATCAGGCTCTCTGCTCAGCAGGGAGCCTGCTTCCCTATCTCTCTCTCTCTCTCTCTGGCTGCCTCTCCGTCTACTTGTGATTTCTCTCTGTCAAATTAATAAATAAAAGCTTTAAAAAAAAAAAACTTTGAATTTCTTGAATTCTCCTTTTTACATGACTAGAAAAAAAATTCATGTATCTGATTTTGTTTCTCCATTCATTAGAAGCTACCCAGATGCTTGGAGACAAAATTTTAGCTCAATTTTAATAACAACACAGAACATACATGCATGCAAGTCTAACCTTTCTTTTAATCTTGATATACTATCTTGATTTATAATTTGCCAGGCCCTGACTTTTTATTTATTTATATTTTAGTGGAAGTAATCTTGAGAGCTGTTCCAAATAATCTGTGGAACAAGGATTATTGTGAATAAATATAGACAATATAGTATTTATAAGAAATTAAATACATTTTTTGTCTTTTTACCTCATTTTTGTTTGGTTTAATATGATCTGCTATGGTGAATTGTTAGTTTTAATTACAAAAAAAAAATTGTATACCAGAAAATTAGGAAGTAGCATTTGTTAGAAACACTAGTAAGTAATAACATCTAATCAATGGGATGAGTAAAATTTTGGTAATTTCAAAGTTATTTATGGGATTATATAGTTGGTGACTTTTGCATTTTTTTACCTCTTGAACACTAAAAGTGTTTTTGCTGGCTGTGCAGCATGTTATTTCTTGTTAATATAACCACCTCTGTGAATTAATCTCTCTTTCTTAGGGGAAATGAAACTTGTAGCTAAGATCTCCAGAATAAACCTTGAAGATCATGAAGAAGGATGAATCATGAGGAAGGGGACCTATCAGCTCTTGAGGAAGGGAATATTCCAACAAATATGAATTGAAGGTCCTGTATAAGAAAAACGAAAACTGTAAGTACATATTACACAAACAATTCTCAGCTAAATGCTTTATGGGATCTTTTCAGATTAATGGAACTTTTGGAGCCCTGTGCTCTTCTTTAAAGAGTGGCCAAGTGGCTCTCCCAGTGTCTCACAGTGCACTGGTAGCAGGACCGAGGCTGCACTCAGAGTTTTGGAATCCCAGCCCCACGTTCTCGTCCTCTCACTCCTACCAAACATGGGAGAGGCGGCATTTCTAACTTTGGACGTGATAGTCATTCTGTTTATGTGGGACTGTGTAAATGTGCAAATGTTCTTAGGGACTTGGAAAATAAAATTGAATTTTAGTTTTGTGTCTATTTGGATAATTTTGAATTTGTCTGAATCATCCTTGTGATGCAGTTTTTAAAAGAATATGTATTTTATGGAGAGCTCCAACTGGTGAAATATTCAGTTGTTTTTAAGTCAGTAAGTATCACTCTTAGTCATTAGAATAGAGTTAAGAAGATGGTCTTTGGAGCCAGGCAGACTAAATTTGAATCCTGATTCCTCCACTTAGTAGCTGTGTGACCTTGATCAAATTTCTTAACCTCTTTATACATCAGTTTCCTCATCTGTGTGATGAAGATCATATCAGGAACTACCTTATTTTTGTGAGAATTAAATGAGTGAATACAATAAGGACTTTGAATAGTGCCTGGCACAAAATAAGCAATCCGTAAGCATTAACTTGTGTTTCTCTGTTTTTGATTTTTTTTAAATTAATAATGCACAGATTCTCACGTTTTGCTATCTGAGTAGCAAACAAGATATATAAGAGAATATAAGTGAGCTAAAACCATGCAAGAGAATATAAAGGTCATCTAAGTTGAGGAAATATTCCATTTATAAAGGTCTGCTATGGCTTTCTACCCAGTGTTCATTTAATTGTGCTTAAAATTTAAGAGATGAGGAATTCATCTCTTCCTGAGGAAGTCCATTCCACGTGGACAATTCTATTGAAAATTTACCCACTGAAACAGAACTGAAGTCTCTCCTTTCTCTAGCTTCCCATTGGTATGGAAAGAATGGCAGAGAGCAGATTTCACTCTCCTTTCAAATGACGGCCTCTACTAAATATTTGAAGGCAACTCTTCCACCATATCAAGACCTCCCATTTTCCTCTTTGAAGACAAAGGAATGGTTGAGACACATGATTTCAAGTGTTCTTTCCTCTCTCTGTGCTTTCTTCCCCTCAACACTTTCTCATCTGTATTAGTTTTTATCAATGATTGATATATACAATTTTTGCCCCAGCTGTGCTCTAGAACCCAAAGACCCCTGCACATTTACTAACTGGTGATTGATGGAAGAATAAACTAATTTCGTAAGGGACTTTCTGCAGAGAACCTCATCGGGTGCACAGCCCCTTGCAGCTAAGACATTAGAGACATGACATCAGTTTTTGGCCTCGATGATAAAGAAACCATAATCTTAGCATACAGTTCTCCTAGTCCATTGATTGCAAACTCGATAACTTTATCTCTTTGAGGTCCTTTAAAAATCTAAACTTTTGCTACTTCGATTTCTCTGATAGTCATTAGATACACATCAGAAAGAATTTCAATTGGCTAAGTATCTGTATCCCCTGGTGCAGTCAATGGATCATAATATCAGAAGTTTGGATCAGACTTTCATTGTAAGGATGAATGCTGATACTGAACTCACATGTAGTTTTAGTGTACAGGTTATTTTAAATACGATATATGTAGTGCTTAGTGTAATGCCTGACACAAGGTAGTTGCTTAGTAAATAAAAAACAATGGGACTGGTAAGTTTTTAGTTTAAAAAAAAAAAACAACAAACCTATTGTATACTAGTTTTTGTAATCATCTAGACATTGTTAAAGATTTCAGACTTCTACTTGAGTATGATATATTATCTAAGAAGTCAGAAATGTAGGGTTCCCTGTTATTCCCTGTCTTTTACACTATAAAATTCCATTTTCCAGAAATAGTCATTGTTAATGATTTGGTATGTTTTGTGTCCTTCCAGACAGGTTGTTATCTTACACAGGTGTATCGATATGTATAATATGCACATTATGAATGGTTATACATAAAAATGACCACATATATGTGTATTGTTCTTTTACAAGTGGGATCATATTATATATCATTCTGCAATCCACTTTATTCACTTAATGTACTGTGGTTGTGTGTCCATGGACTAAAAATTGACTCATTTTTTAATGGCTACACAGTGCTCCATTGTGTGGGTATACTGTGCTTAATTTAATAATCCCATAATGACAAATATTTATAATATATCCATTTACTTGCCAACATAGCAATTCAGCAATAAATACCCTGTACAAGTATATTTGCACACTTAGAAAAGCCTGGAGGACATAGTCTTTAAAGAGAATTTGCTAGGTCAAAGGGCAAGTGTGTTCAAATTTTAATAGTTATTGCCAAATTGATCTTCAAAGATTTGTACCAAAGTGTATTTCCACTCCCAGTGTGCTAATTTATTCTTTCATTTGATAGAAAAGTTTCTGTTATTCCCACACTCTCACCAGTACTGTGCATTATAAACCTTTAAATTTCTTTTGTCAAATTGGTTAGTGAGAAATGATAGCCTACTGATGTTTTAATTTTCCTTTTAAAATAATAAGTTAAACTGAGCTTTTTAAGACATGTATATTGGCTATTTGTATTTCTTTTTCTGTGAACCCACCAAATGAATTCATTGCCTTTTGTTCTATTGGATTGCCAGTCTTTTTT
Organism: Mustela putorius furo; assembly: GCF_011764305.1. NCBI lineage: Eukaryota > Metazoa > Chordata > Mammalia > Carnivora > Mustelidae > Mustela > Mustela putorius. Next base: position 672,655 of record NW_025421467.1, read on the forward strand.
TTTTTTATTGATTTAAAAATCAATAACATATTAGGTCTCTGTTGCAAAATTTTTTTCCTAGTTGGTTGTTTAGAGGGAGGTCAACCATTTGTTGATTATTTGATTATTTGAAGCAGCACACTACTGTGGAAAGAGTGCTTGAATCACACTGTGAATGCATGGGTTCTAGTTCTGGCTCTGTCACTTACTTGTTCCCATGATTTTTTTTTTTTTTTTTTCATCTGAAAAATGGGGATACTAACACCTGACTGTGACTAAATGTGATAATGTATATGAAAGCATTTAATGAACTCTAAAGTGCTTTGCAGGTATAATATGTGGTTATTTTTATGATACATTTGGATATCATATCATGGATATGATGGATATCATGGATATTTGGATCATGTGGGAAAAAGAAAGATTTTTGCCTTCAATCCTTAAAATCTGGTTTCTTGCTTCATAAAGCAAAAGCCACGGCGAATTTATAAGTATTGACTTCAAATAAAGGACACGTTGTATTAAATTCTTTCTATTCTGCACTAGTGAGGTCTCATCTGGAAAACTGAGCTCATGGTTGGAGACTGTTGTTAAGAGTGCTGTTTTTCTGAACAGCACTGGGTTGAGAAGGTGTCCGGAAGTAAAGGACCTGGAAACCATGTTGTTAAAGACTAGGAAAGCTTATCTTGGAAAAAGGGCAAATTACAAGGATTTAATCTTTTTCTTCAACATTTGTAAAGCTCAGGGAATAGACTTGTTTTTCATTGTTCTACAGAAGAATCCAGGACTTATAGTCATCAATTTGGGATCTTTATAAGGAATACCTTTCTAACAATTCCAGCTGTTTGACAGTGGAACAGGGTATATAAAAACAGTGATCTCCTTACTGAATGTATTCAAGCAGAAGTAGAATGTCAGGAATATTGTAGAAGGGATTTCTGAGTTGGAAGACAGTAGTTTCTGAGGCCCATCTGCATTGTCCTTCATGTGGGTATCTTTTGCACTTAATTAGTTTCATTCTCCTTATAATTTTTGAGGAAATACCATTTGCCTCATACCGAGTTTGATATTGTAAGCAATATAAACACACGTAAGATATAATTAAAGAGTTACTCTCTCATATGACACAAATTGTGGAAAGGTAGAGGAGGGCTGAACTAGGAATCAGGTTTCAAAAGCCAGAGACGTGCTTTCATAAGATACATTTCCATTGTCACGGTTGCCCTGGAACCTACTTTGCTGATTTTCTTTCCTTCTCTCTTTTGTTCCCCTTATTCTTTCTTTTGTTTTTCTTTCTTATCAAATAACTCTCAGTAATATGTTTAAACTTCTCCATTGACTGTCAATCCTATGCCCACTTAAAGTCATCTCTTATGGCCATCCATAAAGATCACTTCACTCTAACCAGGCCGGTGGGCCTATCGCCTCACTCTGCTTTTCCCATGTTTCCTGTCTCATCTTTCCTTCTACCTTCTTATCAATCTCAGTCTACTTATAGCAGAATTTTAAGAAAACAAACTCTGCAGCTTGAATCTCTGCTTCACCACTGCTAGCTGAGAGACCTTATGCATCTCTGTATCTTTCCCCATCCATGAAATGGGGTAATAAAAGAACTTACCCCAGATTGTTGTTATGAGAATTAAATGACTTAAAATTCATTAAATTCTTCGAACAGTAAATGGTATATAAGTATTTGATATTTTTATTATTATCCCATAACAGGTTCTTATCTTGTTCTAGAAGTATTTTCTGACTAAAATTTTACATAGTGTTGCATTTCATAAATAATGCATCATTAATATCTTGCCTGAAAGCAGAAACCATACTGGTACAATTTTCTTTCTAAATGTTTAGTTCAAGTTGGTTAATAAAATGTAATAACATGGAGTGGAGGGGGGTGGAAGGGAGGGGGTGGCTGGGTGATGGCCATTGGGAAGGGTATGTGCTATAGTGAGTGCTGTGAATTGTCTAAGACTGATGATGCACAGAACTGTACTCCAAAAAGAAATAATATACGTTAATAAAAGTAAATAAATAAAAAAATAAAATGCAATAAAGTAACCTATGGGAATCAGAGTCCCAAGTTTTCATAATCTTGATACTGACTACAGAAGAGCAGTTATCCTGTGTGCAAAACTCCACTTGACTAGTAATTTCATTGCTGTTGTACTACTTAAGACCTTAACCTTAATGCTAAGCCTAAATAATTCACCTTGGAGCCTAAATTCTGAAGATTTCATTGGGATATAGGGTAGGAAGGAGTCTCCAAAACACAAAAATCTGGGATTTTCTCATTTCTTAAACCTGCACAGAGTTCCATCTTCTGCAGACTGAACTGAATTGCAGGAAACTCAGTTTTTCTAGAAAATTTCTCTGGTGAAATGGTGAAACAACACAGGGTCATGGAGCAGATCTGAATGATCTATACCTTGCTCTGCTCCTGAAGATTGACATTGTACTACAAATGTCCACTCTCCAGCATCATGCCTGAGCCAGGTGCCCCATTTCCCATTCACTTGATGGTGTGTGCTCCCAAGGGCACTGCCATTTCTGAGCTTAGAGACCAACATTAGTTGTCATGGCTACAGGTTGCTGGAGAGCTTCATCTTGAAGGATACGTCTTCTTTGACTGCATGTTATAACATTATTCTTGCAAGTGCCATTTTTCTGAAGGACTTCTGGAGCAATAGAAAAAGCTATAAATTGCTTTTCATTGCTGGGAAAAATCATGTATCTGTTTGAGTATACAGGCATCTTCAGAGGGCTGTTTGTGATTGTAGCATTTTTTAGACTCAATAGAGCCACATAATAAAGCAAACTTTCTCTAAGCATTTGAGTGTCCTCTCTCTCTAGTTTTAAGTACACAGATGAAGATAAAGATACACTGAAGAGGAAAACATTTCTCCCAGAGAAGCAGAACAGAGCGTGAAGTGCTAAAGACCCAGAAAAAGGATAATGATAAGAATTTCAGGTATTCTTGAGCTATTGGATCAATTCAAAATGCATGAATCTTTCAATTTTTACAGAATACTGTAAGTGAAGAAAATTGTCATGCCAGTTTACATTTAAATATTGCTGATTTGTAGTTTTAACAAAGCAATTCATATTACTATGAATTGGAGATGACAAAGATCTACATTACGACTAAATCTGTGCCCCTGCTGAGTTCCTAAATTCAGTTTTTCTTTAGTCTCTGATATTAAAATATTAACAAAATTATTACATTCCTATTTGGTATACATTGTAGCTTAAGAAAAAGGAATTATTTATATTTTTTAAGAAGCTGAGGAGAAAGAGAAAACAGTTTTCAATACATAGGTAATATTTATAAATAAATATTTTAGAAGTGTAACAGACTGCTTCTCTATAATTAGATAGTGAGTTGGGATGTTATAAACCTGGAAAAAGAGGAAACAAATTATTTTTCCTTACAAAAGTGGTACCTGGAATTTTCTGTTTGTATCAGAAAGAAAGAATACTTAAACCTAAGAAATGTGATGTCATCCTTCATCTTTTTTTTTTTTAACCTTTTGGCCCATTTAAGAATTAAAGTAATGTACAGCCTTCTCAAGTTGTAAGAGGATTGTCAAATAACATGCTTAGAATGAAGAGATCAGGATGACTATTCTTTAATCTGCACAAGTAATTTATAGGATTATGAAAAAATCCAGGTTCTTGACTATCCTCACTTCAGAACAAGACATAATTAAATTACAAGTCAGAAAAAAGAACCATGAATCTGCTACATCCTGTAATCACTCAATAAGTTTCAATGATCATTGAAAGCAGGTTAATGCAAACGCAGCTATTTGTCTTTGATATACATGAGAATTCTTTGGACATTTCATCTAAATCACTTTGAAATACCCAGTAGCTTGGTACTATAATGTGAACAGACCCATTCTTATAAATCTGGTAGTGGTACACATTCTTTAAAAGGTACACCACATTACTATAGGCCAAAGGCTCTTTCATTTCATTATATAACAATGACAGCAACTCAATTTAAGAATATAATGACCCAAGCCAGCCATCCATAGCAGCAAAAATTTAATAGCAACCTTATCTGGAATGCTGACAGGAGCACTTCCCAAGAAACCATTACAGCCTCTTCAGTTTACAAAACAATTGGCTTTAATCTTTAATACTGTTAAGCAGTAGGGGGCAGATAGGCACATTAGCATAGCTTTACTTTTTATAAATAGCATTTAATACTCCATATTCAGATACTGTTGGGCTAAGCATCTTATGTCAGTTTTCGACTTGAGCAAATAGTACAAGGATTTCTTTTTTCTTGAAAGGCAGGATATAATGCTTGCGTTCCCACAATGGGGCTTAGGAAGGCTTGTATATCAATGAAGTTTGAAGACAAAAACCTTGAACATGTGTCCTTAGGGAAATGTGAGGCTCCTTGACATAAATTTAAGTTACAATAAGAGGAAAACCATTAAGAAGAAATTTTCTTGGTTCAATGTAGAAACATTAGCTTCATTAAGTTCATGTACTTTGCTTGGAGCATATAGTCACACTATAGCCTCACCAGGCTAACATTTCATCTGCTCTATGGCTTTTCATATTTAAAAAAAAATCTTTTATTATTTCATGAGAGAAACCCATGTGTGGATTGCAGATATTCTCTTTCTCAAGGAAGCAAATATATATATTTTTTATTGTTGTAGTGTGTCTTTGGATAACATGGAAGAAAGGGCTTAATCAGATTGCTGACATGGAAGGGCTCAAATCCTTACCGGATGCTCATATTCAGCATATGCCTGTTGTACTGCAAGGCACACCATAGATACAGGCACAACTTCCTGAACCATTAGGTTTCCTTGATGATAAGAAATACAAGTATTAATTTTATATTGAAACAGACACAAATGTCTTATGAATATATTGAAGAATGCCCCTGCATTTTAAGATAAATAAAATATAAGACTAAAAAAAAAAATTCACTTTGCGTTGCACTACCTCAGAGCCAGTTTTCAGGGATGAGCACAGTTGCTTTTCAGTTAAGGGCATTTTAGAAGAAAGGTTTGGGCAGGACTGGCTTAAACAATAGGGAGCATGACCTACTGTCTGTAGAAAGCATGTGTTGGATTATAAATTAAGCTACAGAAATTCAAATACAGTTTTGCCTTAAGATACATTCTGGCAGAACGTTTTCTCTAACTGAAAATAGATTTGAGAAAAACACCGGTTTAGAAGTCTTGGCATTATATTTAAAATGTAATAAAGCTATTTTGAATGAACTTAGGCATTATTTATCTGGAGAGAGTAGATTTATCAACTTGGCGTCATACTTTTTACTTCTGACCTCTTTGGATTTGCTTCTTGGGTTTTTTTCTTTGGGGGTTCTTTTTAATAATCATTGTTAACCAACTATCTCAGTCACAGAGGGGCTCTTCTACTTCCAATGCTGTATTGACATGTTAGGTGGTTTGACCATTTTGACGAATTGTTGCTTAAATACAAAATGTATCCATGTCATATCGTCCTTGAACAGAAAGAGTTTACAGATATCAGTCTTCCATCTTCTGACTTTGCATATGTACTTCTCCATGAGTGAACATATTTTCTATGACAGAACTTCATCTATATTGATGATATTTTCCACCTTAATATAATACCATCAAACGGTCCCTTAGTCAAAGGAACTATCAAACCCCAATCCTGCCTTTGAGGAGTTTCTAGTTTGTTGTGGAAGATGAGATGAGGACACAGAACACACTCAGAAAAAACTACATCATAAGGTAGTAAATTAAGTAGAAGGCTGAGGTGACTTTAATGATGTGGAGGCCTATGTGAGCAACACAAAATTTAAGTCTATGAATACCTGAAGGTTACGAAATCACACCAGTCACACACAGCTAACTAGGCTTTAAGCTATGGCCATCGTGTAATTGCTTTTCTTTGCTTCTGCATTTTCTGTATATGTCTTTACCTGGGCTCCTGTTGGTGGAGTGCTCCTAAACACTTCTGCTTTGTTCTGCCCACTTCGAATCGATTTTTGCTTAAGTAAATGGTAACATTTTTAAGGCGCCTCATCTTGTTTTTTAACAAAGGTATAGAAATAGAAGTTCAGAAAAAGAATTTGCTGAACACAACCCAGAATATTTCTTTATAGCTTGAGAACATTTAGTGAAGACCATGTATTTTAGTGTTAAAGCAAGCAGTAGTCAAATTACAATAACACCTCTTACTTTTTCATATAATCTCTATTTTCTAAAGAGCTCTTTAGAAGAGATAATTGATCCTCACAACAATCCGTGCAATAGACACGACTTTTGCTTCCATTTCACAGAGGAAGAAACTAAGATTCACAAAGGTTGAATCATTTTTCCAAGATTGTAAACCTAAAATCAGACTTGCAATATTTGACCCTACACGAGGGATTCCAAGCTTAGAGGTACTTTCTCAAATACTATGCTGTAAGATTTCATGCCATGTAAATCCTTTATAATCATGGCTTTGTATTTATGAGTATGACCCTTATGTTCACATTAAAAAGAACCCGCCTTGGAACTCAGTACTCTGAGTACTCAGAAGCTACAAAATAATTATTTCTCAAAATGAGCTCTGTGGAACTCAAAGAAGAGGAAAAATGGAAATCCAAAACTGGAGAATGCTGTATACTAACAGCCACTCTGGGAGACTCACAGTGAACATGGTAGACCCAGAAAAATACTACAAAAATAAATTTATTTATTTACAGGTTTTCCAAGCTGATTTAGATCTGGATCTTCCTTTTTATTCCATTCATTAAAACTTTATATAGTGATACTGAATTAGAGCTTATTTCAGAAATCTCTCAGTTAAGAGTGGGATTAAAAAAATAAGCCTAGTTAGAAATTCCCAGTGCCAAATTAGGTAGTAGATGCCTGGAATATGAATATGAATCTTATTCCCCTTTAACTTTGAAGGTCCCTGTAAAGAACGAGGAGGATCTTTCAGTTTCTTTTTTTTCCATTTGCTTCCATCCTTTGGCTATTCCAGAGCTGTTAACCACCATGCTGTGATGGATTGAAATAAACCAGCCTCTCTTTGAGAAACTTTGATAGATTCAACATCTCTTTATTTTCCTCCCTGTAGTGATCATTGTGGCACAAAATGATTTTTGAGGTTACGGGATAAGAAAAAAGTTCTATGAAAGCAGGTCTTATTGATCCTATTGCAGGAGATCTTATCGCCGAGGACGGAAGAGGCAGTTACTGAACTGCTTTTTACCAGCCTATGGAAGAGTCGATGCATTAAGTTGAAAAGAATGGGCTTAGATCATAAATCTGTTCTTCAGGGAAATTACAGATTCAAGCTCTTTGAAGATATTTATTTCTTCGAAGTTCTTAATTTATGTTTATTCATTTCCCCTTGTTGATTTCAGGCACGAAGATAAGAAGAAAAACTTAATTCTTTATTGTGGCCATGCCTTGTCAGAGATTAGTATGAAAATGCTTTCTAAGTTTTCCAAAATTGCTTTTAAAATAACCATATTTCACTGCTTTCACTGGCGTGTTTCTGTGTGTCTGATACTAGTCTTAATCTTTTATGTTGTAAATATTATAAAATAAAATCCCAAAGAAAAAAGGCTGAAAGAAAGTTCACCAAAATATTAACAATGATGGTTTTCTTAGAAAAGTGGAATGGTGGGTGATTTTTATTAGTATTAATTTTTAAAATATATTATATTTTTCACATTTTCTACAATTTTATAATATCACATAATGTTACTATGAAAATGAGAAAAATTACTGAAATAATGTAAAATTTAATATTAGTGTCCTATTTCTCCCTAAACTCCAGATATGATTTAGAGCTTTTAGTTTTTCCTTTCATCACCCATTTTTAAAAAGAGGGAGGGGGCAAGGTAAATGTATAATTTTTCCAGTAGTAATGCTTTGCTGAAATTAAATGATCACATAATGATGATTAAACATCCAGGTCTGCCTCCAATAAAGAAGTGAGGAATGGCCTAATTACTGTAGTTTGCCAGTAAAAAACTATTCATTTATCATTTTACTGAACATTACAACCAGGATTTTTTAAAAAGAGCATTTTCAATCTATAATTTCCCTCCCTTTTAAACTGATGTTTCTGTTGAGCGGACATGAGGGATTTAGCTGACACTGGCTGAGGAAAGCCATCCAGCCTTCACCACAGAGTGCCTGGGGAGACTAAAACCTATTTATATTCCTCAGGTCTTAGGAGTTATTGTCCCCAAAAATCTGAGACTCGGCATCTATCTGTCCGCCCCTCACCCCCCACCCCAGCTTGTGTATCTTGTGTAGATTTGTTTCTGATATAAATATGCTTTCCTATTGGTTTTATCATGGGAAGTCCAGAAGGACTTCACAGAAAAGATTTGGGTAGTCAACTGAGATTATTTTTTCCCTCCTGAGAGAAACTGGAAATTAGTTTATATGAAGAAGTAAGATTTTCTTTGAAGATACAGAAGGAAGTATTGTGTGTATATTTAATATATTCCTGGAATCATTCCCTAAACTCCATACTCATGTGCTAAATTTAGCCAGTCTAGTTTGACATGATTTAGGTGATGTTCCTTAACTTCTATGTGTCCGACTGTTAATAAGGCTAATAAATCTTGATGACAAAATAAGTTTTCCAATAAAGTCAATATTAGATTATCCTGAAGTTAATTTTATGGTTTATGGACTCTCTAGGTCCCTAGTTTCTCTCTCCCTCTCTCTTTCTTTCTATTTTTTTTTACCACCTTAATTAATGTTATTTCATGAGCAGCCATAAGAACATGAGACAATTGTGAAATCCATATCCCTTACCAAACCAACCCAAAGGGCAAGAGGGATGTGTATATTAGCAAAAAATAGACACAAAGAAGAAAGCATATTACTAATGAGTTGGCAGTGACTAAACCTAGTTGTCATGTTTCAATATACTTTTCCAACCTTTCTCCACAATTTATCTCTCATAAGTCCCTTACCAGCATCCTGGACTCTGGCCACGTGCTTCCTGAGGCATGGTTTGATATAGGTGGTTCCGATACCATCTTTTTCTCCTGTTCCCCCTTCTAGTTGAAAAATCATTGCTCTAGTCATGCCACAGTTTTTGAATACTCTGAACATTGGCCTTCTTAGGAATTGTGTCTGACCTGGATGTTTCCTCATTTATAATGTTCTTCTTGCCACTTCTCTGCTCCACTTCCTACTAGACATCATCCATTTTTTAAGAATTAGCACAAGCACCATCACCTTTTAAAGATTTCACCACTTTCCTCTAGGCTCCTGCTGTAGCTTGAAGTCTCTTCTTTTCAGCACATGGGATACACCTGGGATATGTTATAATTATTTACATGCCTATCTCCTCCTTTAGGATGTGATTGCCTCAGAATCAGATGGTGGCTTATTCATCTTTATGTCCCATCACTGAGCAGAGGCTGGGACGACCTGGGTTCATGATGAATGTTAGCTGAATGATTTCTTGCTGAATGAATTGTGGATCTGAATGCTGTATATAAAAATTCTAGCAGGTGTGGTTGAAGGGAAAATCATTTTAAAAGAATTATGGACATGATCTGTATATTGTCAAGAGAAGACTGTCCCATATGGCACATCCTGGGCAACAGGGGAAACTTACTGTGTAGAAGTTGAGAATAGCAAGAGGTGGAGTAGGTTTTCTGATAACAAATGTCAATTAAATATTTTTCTCAGAGTCTTCCTTAGGTTGTCCTCTCTCCCTTTCTTATGCATTCATCTACTAGATAAATGTATTTACTATAAAAGGAGATCACTGCTTCTAGCCATAAGGTTTTATGTTTGCTTCCTGCTGTCTCACATGGAATGAGGAAAATCCAAGAAGTGGAGTATTTTCCTGGTCTTTTCCAATCTGTATTTATATATCAAACTCTTATAAGCAACCAAAATGACTTGATGGGAGACCCTCCTTGGTGGCCTTTGTGTACCTGGAATGCATAAGGATTTTATGGGGGAGAAAAATGACCTTGATGCTATTGAGTTAGAGCAAAAGATGGTTCATTAAGACAAAAACACTGCCTAAAACTGAGGAATAATATGCATTTAGTATGTCAGTGGAGAAATGTGTGTAGAGGGCAGGAGGTGAGGGGAGGTATGTTTATAGTCACCTATTTCCTGGTTGCTGCTCAGGCACTCTGGACTTAAACTCTCCAAAAACCTGAGTCATCACACAAAGTCTCTTTAAACTTTTTTCCCTCTTTTTTCCCATGCACAGAATTGAGTGCTCTGCTGGGTGCTGCACTCTACAATCCTAATTTCCTTCCTAATTGCACAAGTGGCTGAGCTCTTACAATACCATATTTCTGTTCATTTGCATTTACACAATGTACTTCACCATGTGCTTCAAATGCACCATTTGAATGTCGAGTCCTATCTCCATCTTTAGGTTCTGATAATGGCTGGGCCTATGAATAGGACAAGTCTGCGGAGAGCTGCTATAATCTCAATATGAGACTGTCTTCTTACAACCGGCCAACATTCAGCTGGCTTCTGAGGTGATGCTGAGCAGTAATTCAAATGGAAGAACACAGCAATAAGTAGAGGGAAAGAACACCCAAGGTGATCATTTAGAAATCATTTTCAGGTCAGAATAAAAGAACATGGGATTTGTTTTATTTTATTCCAAACACCATATAATCAAAAGGGTCTCAGACTCCCAGGGAGTTCACTACATGAGGTTGCTTTATAAGACTGTTGAACAAAGCCTGAAAGAATTCTTGCCTTGCATTCCCTTCCTAACCATATACTTGTTTTCAAATAAAATGAAGGGGTCTCTCCGGTCAAAGAATATAATTTCACCAAATGCTACAACTTCAGTTTCTATGGGAGACCTATTGATCAAATATAGGGTGCATTTGAGGTAACAGAGCATAACATAATGGGATTTATCATATTTGCTACATTATGAGTTTTGAAAATTTTCTCCTTTTAGATTGAATAAGAAAAGCTTCTGGGTTGTCCTGAATGGCAGAAACACTGGAACCAGAATTGGAAGAGTCCTGACAGAGACATTCTTTACTGGCTTGTGTTAAATATAGTGGTATGGCAACTTCCACACTTTTCACATTTTGGCCAGACACTTTGTTGTGGGCCGCTATGCAGTGAATTGTAGGATGTTTAGCAGCATCCTTGGTCTCCACCCACTAGATGCCAGTAGCATCCTTCCCTAGTTATGACAACCAAGAAAGTCTCCAGATACTGCTAATAGTGCCCTGGGAGGAAAGTTGACTTGGTTGAGAATCACCATCTATAATAACAATCTTCATGGCTGTGACCAGTCTCTTTGGGCAATATTATCATTCAAGAAGTATAAAACTAATATGAATCTATTTATCTAATAGATAAAGTATTGAGGATAAAACCTTATCTAGTAGATAAAATGTTATATTGTGGAGAGTAAACCTTTATTAAATATTCCTGGCCAAAGTATCCTGGGCTTTCAGAGTTAATGTAGTGATTTTCTCACCAAGTTGTGCCCAGTATATGATCTTAGACTCCTTCAACGGTCTCAGTGTGGGCCAGATAGAAACATAGACTACTTACCCCATAGGTTTTCTAACAAAGAACTATTGGTTCCATATATAAAATCCTTCTAATTTGAATAAATCATTACTACTACTGACAGTTATATGATCTCCCTGATATGAAGAATTTGAGAGGCATTGTGGTGGGGTTTGGTGGGTAGGGAAGGAAAAAATGAAACAAGATGGGTTTGGGAGGGAGATAAACCATAAGAGACTCTTAATCTCACAAAACAAACAGGGTTGCTGGGAGGAGGTGGGGGGGGAGAGGGTGGTTGGATTATGGACACTGGGGAGGCTCTGTGCTATGGTGAGTGCTGTGAAGTGTGTAAACCTGGTGATTCACAGACCTGTACCCCTGGGGCTAATAATACATTATATGTTAATGAAAAATAAAAAAATTAAAAAAAATTATTACCACTACTTTGGATTGTTTAGCTTATCAATAGGTATCAACAGTGGTGTTGCTCTGTAATATTTCAAATTAGAATCCAAATCTTATACTTTTTTTTTTTTTGATGATTCACAAGTTGGATCTATAAATTTGTACTCACCTGAAGTTATAAACCCAGGATTTAATTTATGGAACCTGCCAGCAATTCTTACCAACCTGCTATTGATTTATAAGTCTCTCTTCTTTCTCATGGTAGTTATAAGCAAACTGTTTTTAATGTTTTGTAGGTTCAAAAATTAATTTCCATATCCTTAAATGGGTTTACAAATCCTAATATAGATTTGCAAGTCCTGAGGCAGATTTTCAAATCATGCCAATAAATCCTAAATAAAAAGACTTGATTTACAAACCTAGATTTTGTACCTGTTTCCAGGAAGTGACTATAAATCAGGAGTTGAGAGCACTCCTGGCAGAATGAGCCTGCATTCTCTCTGGGAAGTCCTGTTCTTTGCATTGAATCGCACAGACCTGATTTACAAGCAGGAGCCCGGAGCTGGCAGAGGCTCCTCTGATTCTGACATGCAGTGCTGTTGAGGGAAAAGGGCCACCTCCCACAGGCTGGCTAAAATGGCCACTAATCAGAATGAAGACAGCAAACCATTCATCTTTGTCAGAAGTGGGAAGTGGCATCAGATAGTGGAGATTCCCAGTTCTACCTGAGTGAAAAAGCAGAGATACACACAAGGCATTCGGCATGAGTCTAGTCAACATTAGCAATGACATGCTATGCTTCACAGCCCAGAACCACAAGTAAGGTGAAGAGTGTGTGTTCTTCCTCTGATGGGGCCAAGGACGGGCATCTGTGACTTGTCCCATTGTCGTTATCATGCTTTTGAAGATGTCTGGCCTACGAAGGTGATACACCAAAGTGGGGACACTGGTTATTCTGGGGAATAGGATGAGAGTGGGTGGAAGAAGGGGGAAATTTCATTTCTTGTTTATTCACTTATGGGCTAGTTGAATTTCACAACAAGCATATATTCACTTCATAATTGAAAAAAGTAAAGATTTTGTCAGGAATACAAGGGAAACAAGAGGTTTTGTTTTTATGTGCACTTTTGTAACTACCTAAAGTAAACTACCATCCTACAGGGCTCCTTCATTAGCTACCATTCTCCTCTGCTCTTCATAGGTGGCCCCTCACGTTTATAAAGGGGACTGGAATCTTCTCATAGAATGCTTTCTTGTTTACTTGTTCAGTTTCCTATAAATCAGGCAGAGCAAAAGTCATGTTCCAGATGTGGAAAATGAAGATCCCAGAAAAAAAATGGCTTATTTTTTTCCAAAAGAATGCTGAAGTGACAGAGAAAAAGTTGGACCAACTTTGGATTTCTGGTTCCAAGACCATTGCCTCTTTCCATGACACCATGTGTCGTGGCACACACAGCCTTCTCACTGAAGAGATTGAAGAGTATTCTGTCTCCTCTGGTCTGGTGATCCTAGCTGCTGTTTACCACTATGCTATGCCACAATCTGTGATCCCACTGAAGCATTGTCAGTGACAGTCTTTGAAAACTGTGACCTACTACTCTCTTCTTTCTCCTATCATTCTAGTGAGCCAAGATGTGTCCTTCAGCAATTCCACCTATTTCTCTCAAAAGACAGCTGAAACTCTAGTTTATTTTCCCTTTTGTGAAGTTTTCCTGACCGTTATATCTCAGAGTGCTCTTTCAGATGATCATAGCAAAATTGCTTGTTCATCTAACAGATTAGTATGTATTTACTCACCTGATGTCTTTCATTTTGGTAAGAAAAGTCTCTGGATTTAAAATCAGGAACTCTGTGTTGTGGCTGCGTTACTTACTGGAAATGAAGCTTGATGAGTCTCAATATGTCCAGATAATCATATATTTTAAGTTTCCAATCTATTGAACACAACCATTATAATTCTCAAATGAGATAAGATAAAAGAAAATGTTTTGCAAACCTTAAATGCTATATAAGTTATGTAAGCTATGTAAGCTACTAATGTAGGCCCACAGTTGAGGATCTAAAAATTTCCTTTTACCTACTTTTTAAGATTTTATTTATTTGTTTATTTGATATAGAGAGAGACAGCAAGAAAGGGAACACAAGCAGGGGGAGTGGGAGAGAGAGAAGCAGACTTCCTGCTGAGCAAGCAGAGAGCCTGATGCAGGGCTTGATCCCTGGACCCTGGGATCATGACCTGAGCTGAAGGCAGATGCTTAATGACTGAGCCATCCAGGCACCCCTGAGGATCTAAAAATTTTAAAAGTGGACAGGAGCAATAATGCTTAAAAGCAACTTTGATGGTGATTTGGACATAGTAAATTGCAACTCAGTTTCATAGCATATGAATGTGAAATTATGTAAATTTGAAGAGTATAATATAAAATATTAATTAACATCTTATTTTATATGTAAATTTTGAGATGAAGTCCTTTAAATTAAAAAAAATTGCCAAGATTATACAGTTTCAAAGCTGAGTAAATTATAAACTGTTTATGATACTGTTACTTGACAGTGGCACTTTAGCTGGTAAAGAGAAATGGCATTCACCCTTTGTCACAATAATGTGACCTATGCCTTTATTCCATGTGTTGAAATGTGCTAGTTTAAATTTACTTTCTTATAATGAAACAATATAAAGAGCTATAAGAAACATTATTTAAACTTTCATCAAGCAGTGGTGTTAGCATTTGGCCTGTGAATCCCCCTCATTTCTTTTCTACCTTCCAAAGTGGTAACCTTACAACGTAATTAGGTGCTATAAAATATCACTTTATTGTGCTATTAATTAGCAGAAACAACTCTGGGAAATATTAGAAATAATTCTGAGTAAACTAAGAAGAAACGGTAAACCAGGTTTCCTTTCAAATTCTTTAAAGTTGTTGTATATAAAGTGAAGCATAATTGAAAAAAGTTGATAAGATTGTGGGGACATAGTGGTATGATAAACATTACTTGAGTGTACCTGCTCCTGACTACAATGAATATAACAGAATTTCTTCTGAGAATAAAAAGACTCTATTTAATTTATTCATATGAGAATTAAAAAATGAGCAGAAGACATGAATGGACATTTTCCCAGAGAAGACATACAGATGGCCAACAGACATAGGAAAAGATGCTCAATATTGCATTCATCATCAGGGAAACACAAATCAAAACTACAATGAGTTATCACCTCATACCTTTCAGAATGGCTAAAATAAAAAACTCAAGAAGTAAGTGTTGGCAAGGATGTGGAGGAAAGGAATCCTCTTGCACTCTTTGTGAAAATGCAAATGGGTGTAGCCATTGTTGAAGACAGTATGGGGGTTCCTAAAAAAATTGAAAATAGGCCCGTCTCATGATCTAGTAATTGCACTAGTGGGTAGTCACCCAAAGAATACAAAAACACTAATTCAAAGAGATACAGGCATCCCTATGTTTATTGTAGCATTGTTTATAGTAGCCAGATTATGGAAGCAGCCCAAGTGTCCATCAATAGATAATTCAAGTTAGTTTATATACGGATAAATTTAAACTAACACATCTATATCTATCTATCTATCTATCTATCTATCTATGCCATTGTATATACGTGTATATATTGTGTGTGTATATGCGTGTAACACACATAGATAGATAGATAATGGAATATTACTCAGCCATAAAATAGAATAATTTTTTTTTAAATTTTATTTATTTATTTGACA
Source organism: Mustela putorius furo (assembly GCF_011764305.1). Lineage (NCBI taxonomy): Eukaryota > Metazoa > Chordata > Mammalia > Carnivora > Mustelidae > Mustela > Mustela putorius. The sequence continues at coordinate 688,277 of NW_025421467.1, forward strand.
GACAGAGATTACAAGTAGGCAGAGAGGCAGGCAGAGAGAGAGGAGGAAGCAGGATCCCTGCTGAGCAGAGAGCCCGATGCAGGGTTCGATCCCAGGACTCTGGGATCATGACCTGAGCTGAAGGCAGAGGCTTTAACCCACTGAGCCACCCAGGCACCCCAACAGAATAAAATTTTGCCATTTGCAACAGCATGGATGGAGCTAGAGAGTATAATTCTGAGCAAAGTAAACCAGTCAGAGAAAGACAAATAGTATATGATTTCATTCATATGTGAAATTTAAGAAACAAAAAATGAACAAAGGAAAAAATAGAGACAAACCAAAAACCAGACTTAGCTATATAGAGCAAAGTGGTGGAGAACCCCACTAGGTGGAGAACAAACTGGAGGAGAGGGGTGGGAGGGTGGGTAAAATAGGTGAAGGGGATTAAGGGTCCACTTAATGAAACACTGAGTAATGTATTGAATGGTTGAATCACTCAGTGTTCATCTTGAATTACTTGAAACTAATAGATCACTGTGTGTTAACTACACTGGAATTAAGGTTTAAAAACAAAGCTTAAAGTTTAAAAACCAAGATAAAGAGGGATAAAAAAAATTGATGAGGAAATTAAAGTTTGTAAGTATTGAAATCTCTTTTTAGGAAAACCTCTCTTACATAAACTCTGATTTCCCTGCAATCAATGTGGTGACTGTATGGCCCCTAAAGATTGACCGGGCACTGGAATATGATATCACGGAGATTGTAACCTTTAAAATGATGTCTTTTATTTCTAAGATCTTCCTCTTTCTACATCAAGATTATCAACTTCTTGAAAGCAGAATGCAGTCTATTTCATATTCTTTGGACTTCCTCAGTAACTAGTAAACAGATACTCAATAGATATTTTGGAATAATTGATTGAAAATATACACCTCTGTTGGATAGACTCTATTTTAGAGTCTAATAAGTTTAATAAGAATTTCACTCCATGGATGATTTTAAAACATTATTTCAACAAATGGGGTGCTTTGTTCACAATAAATCACTGATTTGTACCTGAGCTTAGAGTTAAGATGTGATTTGAGAAGGCCTGCTGATTACTAAATGATTGCTCAAATCTTTGCTTATTGTCAGAAGCCCTTTACTGAACACCACAGCATGTTAAAGAGACGCTCTTCGGTCTAAACAAATAAATCAGATAATCCTAACATTATATAAGAACCTATGGAATTAACGAAAACATTAATGAAATGTGCTATAACTGAGGCTTGCTTGGAGAGGGGGTGTGTGGGGGCATGGGATAATTGGGTGATGAGCAATAGAGAGGACGCTTGATGTTAGGAGCACTGGATGTTATATGCAATTGACGAATCACTAAATTCTACCCCCAAATTAATAACACACTATATGTTAATTAATTTGAATTTAAATAAAACAAAAAATGTATGTAGATCACTTAATCTAATGAATAGAATAAAGCTATAGACTTCAGGGTCTGCCACATACAAGCAATACCCCCTATCTCCACCTGCCCCCCATGATGCCTGTTTAGGATCACTGAATTGACAAACAGATACTATGTGTTATTCAAGGTAGGTATAAAGTTTCTAACAATATTGGGGATTTACAGTAACCAACAGACCTAATTAAAAGGATATGCTTCTTTTTTTGAGAATAAAGCCCAAAGTGTTCTGAACTTGAATGAAAGAAACATAAAACTGTAATTTCACTAACCTTTAATTAAAATTTCACATTTCCATCTGTTACAAATGTAGGCAACAAACCACTATAGTAATGAGTAGTATTTGTGACCTCAACAGAAGATATTTGCATATATTAGTGTTGATATAGATATCTTAAAATACCATGTATGCTCATTTTTACTTTGAAATGATCTTAAGTATTAGATAAATCCATTAGATCTTGTTATTCAATGCATTAGCAAAGAACACATAAATCATTATATTGTAAATTTAAAAAAATAATATCTTTGTGATAAAACTAGTTCCCTTTGAAATCTCATTTATTTAATGTTATGCATTTAAGAATATTTCTGGGAAGGAATGCAGAAGACACAAGACTCTCCAAACAGCTGTGGCCCAGGAAAGGTTAAGAAACCTGGTCTAGTAGCAGTCTAAACCATAGCAGGACTGTCTTTACTTGGGAATTAACAGGTCATAAGTTTTGAAGACAAGGAGCCTAACTCACAGTTGACCAAGAAAAGATCCCTTTACTGACAGACAGGTCTATTATGATTCTAAGTTGGAGACTATAGAGGTAACATTTTGTTACTACTGTGTGTCAGAGAGGTCTACATGAGAAAAGAGGTCATAATCACATTGTTCTTTGTGGGTTTTTCCCCCCATACATTGGTTAAAAAGTACTTTTAATTGTGTCTGTTTGGACTTTCTCATCAATAAGTGAATGTTCTTTTAAAAAGTCACATAAAACAGTACCCTGACTTTAATTCTTTGTGCCTTATGTACAGGCATAAGATTTGCCAATAGCGATATACATACAGTGATTATGCATTACAAAAGAGCAATGGCAGCGACAATAACTCCCAAAGCTGCTTTTTTTCATTGAAACGAGTGATACTTGTTCCATTAAAAAATATTTCCTAATTGTATATGGCTATTTCCTTGCCAAGTGCTGACCAGACCTGGCCTTCCTTTTCCAAGCTGACAGAAGGTTTCAGGTTGAAAGGGATTTGGACTTGAAACTGAATTTCTAATCTGACCAGTTCCCCAAATGGGGCTCCTGTTCTTGGCAAAATGCTTTCTGCATATTTCCAGAAAGTCATCAATTATTCAGAGGGACCTTTCAAATGCCAACAGCTTAAATAAGAATATGTGCCATGACAGAAGGAAGCAAGAATGGAGAGTCACAGGCTGAGCTGATCCTGCTAAAAGAAAACTTTCCAAACCAGGACTTCAGTCTCAGGAAGGCTTTTGACCCAGTGACTCCTTAGATCACTGGGTCAAGAGGGGTTCGGAGCACCGTGGAGCTTTTAACCCTTTTGCCCTGAGGTGGGTGGTCTACAGTTTACTGATTCTTCTTATGTCTCACACTGTATTCCCTGAGAAGTACTAAGGAACATCACCTGATTTTTTATTGAAATTGTTTTCTTTCAATTGCATACATCATGCTCCAATATTGATAAAATTCTTTCAAATTTAATGTTTCTGGAAAAAGTTGGACCTAAAGGGTTGATTCCCCTCCTCTCTATTTCCTTTTAATAGATATTTAATGTCTACCATGTGCTTGGCATCATGTTAGCTGTTATGGCAGACACAATGTTTGCTGTAAAGAAATTCAACCTAGAATAATGGATTGGACAAGAACACAAGGGCTGTAGGCATTTGAGTGAAGAGGTTCATGCCTTAAGAGAAGTAGAGTAAATCTCTCATTGTTAGCAAGCTTGACGAATCCTGAGATTCCCAAATATCACTACAGTCAGCAATCTCTTTGGCTTTTTCATTTGTAAACTGAGAAATTGTAAAATGTAAATCATTACTACACGTGGCTTAAATGAGATTATATATCAAAAGAGGACAATACTTTGTAGACATCTGAGGCTTGTCTAATTTATTAGTAGAACAACTTACTACTGTTTGATGGCCTTATTGTATGTGCAACTCATATGATAAATCACACCAAATCAGGTACTTTTTGGTTACTTCTGGATAGGCCTTGAATATTAAATTGATGGCATAATTAAACTATTATGGGAATTAGGGAAAATTAACATAAAGATGTCTTTAAGGAAGAAGTGAATTTTGCCTTGGACCTTGAAGAACAATTAAGTATCTAAAGCACAGAGAGGGAGGAGATGGCTGGGAATGGTTTCTGGTAGAGAGAATAGCATAAGGGAAAACAAAGTATTGGGTGACTATGGCACATCTGGAGGAAATAGTGAGGCCTCGTTTGTGTGGAACATAGTGCTTGCATTACATATCCATGAAGAGATAGACATAGGAGAATAGCTTAGACCATGTCGTGGAAGTTCTTCATTTAGTTAACCTTCAGGGGAAAAAAATGTAATGTGATTTAACTGGGTCAGAGCTGTGCTTTGGAAAATTAGTTTTGTACAGCATATGGAATGAATTGGAGGGTGCAAGTAACATTCACGGGGAGAGAGAGACTGCAATATTCCAGCTAGGGAATAGCTTAGGAGTTCAGCAGCTAGCTCATGGCCTAGCTCAGTAGAGCCCATGAAGTTATGATGATATGAACTTGGACTGTGGCAGGGGAAGGGAGAAACATTCAAGAAGCTTTGCAGAAGTGCACCTTACCAACTTAGCACCAGCTTTATAGGAAATGGGAGATAGTAAGATGTTTTAGAGGTTTGAGGCCTAGGTGACTGAGATGAAGAGACAGAAATAACAGATGTAAAGAATTTGAGAGAAGCTGGCTTGTCGGATCAGGAAGATGGCACAAGTCAGGAGATCAGTTTGGTAGGTATGTTGAATTTAGGTTGTAAGTGAGGTTTCTGAATGGAAGTGACTAGCTGCAGTTAGCAATTGGGATATGGAGCTAGAAGAGAGATAAGGATTCAAGTATACACCTAGGCATCATTTTACAGGTAATTCTGAAGATAGTGAAAATAATAAGATTCCTGAAAAGATAGAGAAAAGATGAAAGCTGAGGTTTTTGAACATTAGTACATGTCAACTGTTGGTGTAAGGGTGTGGATGAAGGCACTGTGGGAGAAGGGGTCGGGCGAGTCTATGAGGGTCAGCCAGGTAACTTAAAGATGGAGGGGACCCTCAGGTCAGAGCATACTTGCCATCTGAGTGTGAGGTGGGGACTGAGGTACCAAGGCCTACCTCAAGGCCACTAGTGAGTTTTGATGAGTAGGCCTAGTATTGCCAGATCCTCTGACTTTTCAAAAGAAGTCATAACTCTAGATTATAATGGGAATCATAGGATTATAACACATTAAATTAGACTTTTAAAAATACTGTATAGGAGAAATAGCACATATTTGTTGTCCTGGACTATACCAAGTTAGTACTGGAGCCAACTTCTCATCTGGAATATTTCATTTTATTCACTAGGATTCACTAGGATTCAAGGATTCACTAATTCACTAATTAGGATTCACTAATCCCTATGACACCATGGAAAGTGAGAATTTCAGGTTGTGTGGGTTAACCCTCTGGGAAGCTAAGGAGGACAAGAAGTGAGGCTGCATTGAGTCTGAGGAGTAGGAGGCAGTTGGTGACTCAGCGATTTCAGCAGCAAGGTAAAGTTAGAGGTCAAATGGAGAGAGACATAGGCATAGAGGGGAGAATTCTGAGAGGTTCTGCAAGGTCGGTAATCTTACACTGCTATTGATGGGATGGCAGATGGGAAGTCTTTAGTAGCTAGGACCACTGATTAAGAACATTTCATGAGGAAAATAAAAAAGACTTTCCAAATTACTCCATTATTATGAGTGAATTAGGAGAGCAATTTGATCACTTGGAAAGGGCTCCTCTTTCAATAAATGTAAAATATGGATTCTTGCTGAGATTTCTAAGCTGCTTCATCTAAATTATATGCTAAAGTAGAGAAACAGATGTTAAATATGATTAAAACCAATTACAAGTTCCACAGTACAATACTGTGTTTTACTTACATTAGTCTCCCTGCTAGCTTAGGTGCCATCCGTTTTGCCTTTATTTCCTGTTCATAACTCCAGGTAAGCAACATGGGGGATTTAAGCAGTTCAGACTGGAGCCTGACAGGAATATACGGATTCAAATAGAACTGTCTCAGCAAATCTAAACATCTAATATAAGGCTTATTGGGGAGGGAGGAGGGGACGGGGTGTCCTGATTTTGCATATAAAGCAGATATTGAGCTGCTGGCCTGACATATCAGTGCTTGTATCAAACCTAAATTTTGACTCAATAATAGGATGAAATTTTCCGGATTTTTTGTTTGTTTGTTTGTTTGTTTGTTTTGTTTTTAATCTTTTCAGTGGGTTATTGTTGTCTTAAGCGTATGACTGAAGGCTACTTTTTGTCATTCAGGGACTGAGAACAGAGACTCACTCAAATACCTCAAGAAAAAGGGGTCCCCTTAATCAAACTTTTGGTGGCCTGGGATGGGAAGTGATCCAGAATGGCCGTTCCAGGGACTTGCTTCTCCCCTTGCCTTCTGGTCTCCTTCTGGGGATCCAGATGTCTCTGCTGGGTCAACGCACATGCTCCTCTTTCTCTCCCTCTCTGGATGGATTGGCGTGCTGACCCACGGAACAACCTCCTGAGAACTTTATCTTTCACAGGACCTTGCAGCTCTTCTCTCCCTCTCTCTCCTTTTTTTAACATTTTGTTTACTTATTTGAGAGAAAGAGAGAGAGAACACAAGGAGGGGGAAAGGTAGAGAGAGAGAGGGAGAAGCAGGCTCCCCATGGAGCAGGCAGCCTGCTGCCTAGATGGATCCCAGGACCCCAGGATCATGACCTGAGCCAAGGGCAGACACTTAACCAACTGAGCCACCGAGGGGCCCCTCTTCTGGCTTTTCTGATATCGCTAACTGCATGTATTTCATTTCTCCCCACCAACTGTATCAGTCTCCTGTGATTCTCTCCTTACATTTTCTGAAGAGGGAAATCTCCCGGTTTCTGATAATCGTTCCTGGGCGACTGCTGGCCAGCTTTAGGATTGGCGGGCCTTGTGTCACGTGACCAGGCAATCCCCTTCAGTGAGGGTTTGGAACGATGTCTGATAAAATATATTTGTACCTTGTGCAAGGACTTTAAACCTGGAAGATTTACGTGAATGGGGCTGTAGATAATACACCTCCACTAAATTTATTTTAAATAAATTTTGCTATTCTCTAAGACAGGGGAGGCACTCAGAAAATATCTGTTAAATAAATGAGGAATGAATGGAGTAGTTTATGTTATGATTAGCTGTGTGTATGTTTGTTTATGTGAGAAAAATGTTCTCACATTTGAGACTAAAGTAAGTCCACTTATATATTTTTTAATTATTGCATTTGGAAAACTAAATGAGCACTAAAAAGCACTTGTGCTGGAGCAGCATCTGATTAAAAAATAGCTACATTTCTTTTTAGGGCTTTAATGGTAAAATATATCCTAAATTCTTCTTAAGCTCCAATCAGTCGGGGGTTGTGTGCTCAATAGCCTGCTCCCATATTCTTTCTTCTTTTTGTGTAAAATAGGGTCAATAGAGAAATCCAAGTTGGTTTAAACATATATCTTTCTTACAAAATGAGTCAATTAATAGTTTAAAACTCCTGATTTCCTGGGACTCAAGTCTTATAAGGAACTGATTACCATAACTCATTTTCAGAGTCAATTCTCTCAATTCTAATTAGTAGTTTCTGAGGAATCTTGAGTACTTGTCATTCATACATAACATGAGCTATGCTTGAGTTATTCATTGGCTTGTTGTTGGGTAGTTTTTTCTTTTTCCAATGACCTCTCCTCAATTTCTGAATGGACGGAAACCCCTCAGCCTTCAATTTTCTTACCTTCCTCCACCTTCTTTTTTTTTTCTTTTTTTTTTAAAGGTTTTTATTTATTTATTTGACAGAGAGAGATCACAAGTAGATGGAGAGGCAGGCAGAGAGAGAGAGGAGGAAGCAGGCTCCCTGCTGAGCAGAGAGCCTGATGTGGGACTCGATCCCAGGACCCTGAGATCATGACCTGAGCCGAAGGCAGCGGCTTAACCCACTGAGCCACCCAGGCGCCCTCCTCCACCGTCTTTACATTCCACATTGTCGTCCATTCCAAAATACTTGATGTGTTTCAGTGAAAGTGTCTTGGTTCTTGTATTTTTCTAGTCTTGAATTATTTGGCAGATTATTATATAATATATAATTATTATTATTATAGAGTGTTGTTGTCATGTGGATTTATTTGGAATGAAATGCATTCTGGAATAACTCAAAAATATTGTCATCATTTTCCTTGATACCATTGGCTCCTTTTTCATTCAGTGGTGGTTTGTAGATACTGAGAACCTGTGATGCAAAAGGGAAATGCCAGTGTATAACCTGAAGTTGTACTTGATGGGATTCAGTGATTCCTATTTCACAAAAATTAGGTCCAACTGTGACATATGAACTGCAACTTGATGCTCACCCTTTCATGTCAAAGCAGAGGTTAATATTCAGGATAAAAACACAGAGGCGAAGCTATAGGGAGTCAGGAGAGGGAAACAGAACTGGGAGAATGGCAGGCCTTGGGTCAGGCAATTACTGATTTCTGGAGCTTGACTTTTGAATGGGATGTTTAGTTAATCAATGACAAATTGGTAAAAAATTAAAAATATCAAAATGAGGGTTGTGTGAAAGCATGGGGACAAACTGGCCAGCCAGCTAAGACCATGTTAACCAGAGCAGGAGATGTGGCTGGATTAGCACTGATGGGCATTGAGGAGTAGGGGCTGAAATCAGGGGTAAGGCTGGTCACCCAAGAGTGAAGGTGTAGTGAACAAGTCAGCTGAATATCTAATGGCAAATTGTCAGTCTCCATGGCATTCACTCCATCCCTTTCAGAAACTGGGACCCAGTTCTTCCTCAGTAGGTGCTATAACTTATCTACACTTGAGATTAGCCATTCTCAATTGGGAGTGATATGGCTCTTCAGGCATTTGACAATGTTTGAAGATTTATTTACTTGTCACAACTGGATGGTGTTATAAGCATGTAAGGATAGAGGCCAGGGATACTGTTAAATATTGTATAATACATAGGATAGCTCCCCTTAAAAAAAAGGATGATCTGATCCAACATGTCAAGTTTGAGAAAGTTAATGGAAGACATTCTTAAGGACCCATTTTGTACATGTTGGCTTCATATTACATGTTGACTATAATGATTGCTATCTCTTCCTAACCTTCCCCACTGCCACAATTACACCACCTCCTTCTTTTTCTTTCCAAACCCAAATTCATACTTTGGCAGATTTTTGAAAATTCTATCTGAAAGGAAGTATTCTGGAGTTTCTGAATATTTTGAAGATGTTCTTATTAATAATTTAATTCAATTCAGTTCTACAAACATTTGTTGAGTTTCTACTCATAAGTATTTTGCTATATTTCCTATGTAAGAGAATACAGAGGTTAATAAGTCTGAGTCTCTGTCCTATATGTGATCATAATTTCGTATGGGAGCCAGCATATATAATTAATTATAATAAAGACAGACTAAGGTAGAGCCCATAACTGAAGGGTATCTTAGATGCCAGCTTGGATCTTCTTGGCTCTAGAGATATAGGTAACATTGTTTCATATCTCTAAGTCTGTTACTCCAGTATATGCAAACCTTCTAAAATTTTTTGTAAATTCACAGGGTTTACACTGTTATAGTCTGACGCCTGTATTAATGCCTCCTTTCTTTAACCACTTCCTCCAGGACAAAGGCTCATTCCTATGTTTGTTTTCAAGTGTAAAACCATCTACTCCAAGTTTTCCTTGCATTTTTGCTGAATGTACCATTAACTTTGGGTTATTCATGGAGGGATCTACTCATTCAGAGTCCCCCACCCTCCATCCCTTTCCTTTGGACTCTTGCCTCCCAACTCTTCTGCAGAACAATACGTTTTTTTCCCTTGCCAGATGCCTAGCAGTTCTCCCCGAATCCAGCCCATTTTTCTTTTTTTATACTTGACCTTTTTCAGGATATACTTTTTTCCATAGAAATACAATTCTTAACCCTCAGAGAACTTTTGGTGCCAGAAATAACATTCCCTTCACATCTTTACAAAATTATAATCACATTACTTAAGTGTAAGAAATAAAAGGCATGATGGGATCAGGAAAGGCTGTGTAGGCGTTGTGATCCTGAAGATAGGAAAAGGAATTAGCAGACAGAAGGGAGGAGGCTGCACATATTCCAGGCACAGCAGACAGTATCAACAAGGCACAGAGTCTAAAAGTGCTCTGTGTTTGGGAAATTGGTAGGACGACAGCACAAGGAGTGTTTATGTTGAGAAATGTAGGCTTTGCTCTGTATGCAGTGGGAAATCATTAAAGGATCCTAAGTATATGTCTGTTGGGGAGGATAGGGGTGCCATGATCAGATCCACATTTTAGAGAGTTCACTCCAGACACAGTGTGGCAGATGGATCAGAGCAAGGAGCAATGACTAATCAGGGGACAATCACAGTCGTCCAAACAAGAAATCACATGGTGCCATGCACTGAACGTATCCCCTCCCCCCAAATTCATATGTTATAGGAGACTTACCAGACTAAAACACACGAGAATGGGAAAGGGGAATGGAGAATACTTTATTTAATTTTTTGGGCAATGTTTTGTAATTTCATGTGCATGTGTCTTCTCTTTTATGATATGGAAGGGAAGAGAATATAATTTAGTGTCATAAGATCTAAGTTTGAGTGCCAGATGTGTGAATTTTTCAATCAGTATGCCTATAGGGCTGCTATTTTTGAGGTGTCTCAAGTGGCCATTTGGGCTGTGTATGTCATCATTAACCAAGAGAGGCCTCCTCTTTGTGGGTCAAGCAAACAACCTTTTCTGAAATAGATTCTTGAGTGGGTTTCCCCCTCCTACTCTTTACTTCTATTCTGTAAGGTTATCTTTGTTTTCTCGAGATAGCTGGGGTTCACTCACTCTGGTTTTCTTTTGAAGAGTTGGTTTGGCAAGGCAAAAACCCTAGGTGTTTCAGCCCCCCCAGGGCCCCCTTTTCCCTCCAAAAAGTTGCTGTATGGTCCTGATTTTTGTAATCTGAATATGCAATACTTACTTGCTTGACCATGGAAAGGATTTTTTTTTTTTTGTAGGTCTCTGGAATATTTTCCTTGAGGATATTCCTAGTAGTTTCAAGCTCTAAATGTCTTTATCTCCTCTGCATGGTAACAATACAAACTTCATTCATGCATGCTTGTCCTTTAATATTCCTTCAGCAGTTGCCATTCCAGGCTCCTGGTGTTCCTTTATTTTCTCCAAAGAGCTCCTAGAACATCATTCCAGTTACTGCCACTTCTCCTAGGAACATCGTCTCTGTCACTCTTGTTTGGAGTGAGTCTTTATTTTTATTTCCTGGGAAGGGAAACTCCAGTGGATGCACAGGATTTGTCAGTTCAAATCTTGATTAGATCAGGACACCCTTAAAGGCAATCATGTAAGAAATAAAACATTTCTTGGAATCAGCAATCATTTGCTGTCTACTAGGTGAGAAAGTTATAATCTTTCTATAAAGCTTAAAGTCCTTGTCTTTCAAGCTTATATAACACACTTCAGGGTTATTGTAAGAGTTAGATGAGATGATGTATGTGAAAGCACTATTTGAATTTTGCAATAGAATATACATATTGGTGTCATAATTATTCTACATCACTTATTGCATGTTGTATAGTATTTCATTAAAAGTGGATAGGCAGAAAAGCCCAGTAAATGGTTTAATGTAAATAGCAATCTAATAGCCCTTGTTATGAAGTGAACGGGAGTAAGAAAGGAGAATGTGCAAGAGTGGAGGTGCCAACTAGTTGATGTAATTTTTTTATATTTAACGATAGATAAGAAAAGCCTCCTTAGTTTTTTGGTCATGAGCCTAAAAGTTGATTCATGCCACTAATCTGAGTCTCTATTTCAGTCTAGTGTGTAATAAAAAGCACTGTTATGACACACATAAGGCCACCTTTTGCAGAATTTTTGGCTTTAAAGGGTTGAATTCTCACCAAACATTACAAGACACTAGTACTTAGAGATATTAATTATAAGGACTCAAGAGATAAGCATCTCAGCTTTTGGAAGATTAAGTTTATCCTGAAGTTTGCCTACCTCAATTAAAACTGCCTCTCCAGTCCTTCATTTGGGACACTTAACTCAGAGACAAGGATGCCTCATCTGCAATGATTTCTTCTATAATTAGGAAAGTGCCAGCATTAACATTTAGAAACAAAGAAACTATTCTGTGTACTTTGGATGATTCACAATCATTTAGACAAAGTAGCTTCCTCTGTAGTCCAAACCTTTCCCTAAAAATGTTCCAATGTTGTGCTATCTCATGCCATTTAAGTTTATTTCTTTTTTTTCCCCCCAATACTTTTTTTTTAAACTTTTGTTTTAGCTACTTCTAGATTGTACACTTGGAAAGCAGGCTTGAAGGTAACTCTCTGTTAAAGAAATCACCATTAACAGGAAACTGAAATCTGTCATATGACTGGCATCATTTTTTTTTGTAAATGGGGAGGTTTGCTGAAATCAGGTGGTCAGGTAATCAGAAGAAAAGATGAGAGTAAAGCCCCAGGGAAGCATGGTAGAAATTGGAAATTTTACAGGTATGTAAAAATACATACCTGTATTTGCCATCTGTTCAACTGGATTTATAATTTGGGAGGAGTCAGGGATGAGATGAATAGAAAAAAAATATATTAGTTGCCACAAGAGAATTAAGAAGAAGCTTAAAAAAATCTTTGGTAGACAGAGATGAAAGTAACTAAATGAGCCAGTGAAATTTTGTTGAAGTTTTCTTTCTCTGGATGATTTCTTCAAATATTTGGAGGCTTTCTTATTTAAAGGCTTAGGGATAGCATGTTCTCAATTGTTTCATTGACTTCCACCAAGGTGATTTATAAACGCATCCTAATACTTTTGGCTTCCAATCACTCCTGAGAAACTGTTCTAATTTTGCCAAATGAGTTGGGAAGGTGAGTGTGTATTAAACTTCTTCCAGGTTTGTCTTGCTTCACTTATGTTCCTTCTTGTTATGAATGTCTAATGATAAAAATACTATCCCATTGCCATCTGCTAAGTACATTCTAAACAGTTTGAGAATATATTAGAACAATACCTTGCATGTTGTATCTATCTTCCAGAGATGGGGTGGTCTCATTAGTCTCCAGTGTCATGGCACAGTCAGGACACCTGTGAAGAAGGAGGCCACCCTCCTAATGTGCAGATGAATTCAATTTTCTCTCTACTGTAATGTCATGCTTGATTCACTCGCTTCTTATTTTTATTTTTAAAGGTTGCCTACCGCTGCAAACCCCTTTCTTTGTCACCACTAATAGGAAACATTTCTCAGAATTATCAACTTCTGACTCTATTTGCCTTTCCAAGGTTGGTGAATACCTCAAACGCCTAAGTCGAGTACTTAAAGGAGAAATATTTTTGGTCTATGAATGTCAGGCAACTATACGATGACATCCAAAGTTTGGTAAATTCATTGTCACAGAAATTGTCTATTTGATTTGACTTTTGCTTTACTTGATCCTGTGCGCTAAAGCAGCCCACAGGACCCTGCATCATGTGGGCAGTATCCTATTTGCTGCACCTTAATGAGGAATAGGTCACAACACAGCCTGAATTTGAATCCAATTAGAGTAGCAAAAGATTCTGCAGAATAAATCTCCCATCTTCGCTGGTTTCCTCTTTAGAGAAACAAGACAATATTTCCACATTGTATTTACTTAATGGATGAGACTCAGGCTATTAGATGAGATATAAAATAAATTAAATTCTGTGGCAGGTGAACACCCTGAGGGCACTGTGGGTTGTAACACTATGTTAATATTCTCCAAGACCACTGCATGAGCTTAGCAGAGCTATCTTCAAAATTAGCTTTACAGGCCACCTGCAGACTTCTCTTTTGCTTTCCTAATCAAAACTGCAATCCTAGGTAATTTAACAAAATATTAAGTAAATAATTGCTTCAGAATATTTTAGGTTTAGGGACATAAATTGTATTCTTTTTATATGCCTACTGATGCTAAGAAGCAGGGAGGTTCCAACCTTGCAATTTCAGTTTTGGGTGAGCCCTATTACTTTCCATTCTGAAAAATTAAATTCCTTCTGCAGATGGATGTAACAGAATCCTTAGCTAAATTATACTGGGAAGAGAATCTGACTTCAGGGGTCTGTACAGTTACATACTCAGGATCAAGATAAAAAAGAGTGTAATGAGCTCTAGGGTTTTGGAGTATATCCATGTGTGCTTATGAATGTGAACTCCTTTTTTGGGGATGGTTTTTGTTATGCTCTTCCAATCCAATGCTTTCTGAAACTGAGCACCAACTGGGATAATACGGACCTGTGGCGGGTGAGCCTCATAACTGCAGTTGTGGATGGAGGGGGCTTCCTAATTAGATGCTGGCAGCTTAAATTTGGCAATCTCTGCAGCAAAAAGTGGTTGTGATAATAATGACAGCAACAGGGTGTGCTGTGTGTGAACAGAGAAGCATTTGCATTTTGAAATAAGCAATCTGCTTTTGGATGTAACTTTTCCATAATGTCAAGGTTTGGTTTAGATTCTGTCAATGGCTTCCCTTATCCTTCCTTGAGCTCCTTCTTTATTTTCTATAGCATGACTGGATTTTCTTTATTCTTTATTTCTTTATTGCCTCCCCCTGCCCCCATGCCCCTTTCTGGTTGGAAGGTTATTTATTGCCTTTTCAATTCCTTATTGGTTACTCTTATGTTTTTGACTTAGTGATGCCAAATATTAGTCCATGTCCTGCTTTTCTCCCAAATCTTATGAGTACCTTAGAACTCAGTAGCTCTTGTCTCCTCTATAATAGCTTGCATGTCCCATAGCTGTTTCCTGTCATTTAGAAAAACTCAGAATTAGTCATTTTTATTATCTAGTAAACTGATACTTGGATTCACCTGATGCTCCCGGTTCTTTGTTCACTATTCCTCCCTGCATATCCCTCTTTTATTTTCATTTACTTTTCCATTCTAAGTCTAACTTTATTCCCCTGAAGGGTATCTTTTAAAAGTTTTTTTTTTTTTTTTGTAAGGATCTGCTAATGGATAGTTATGCTCAATTCTGTAGTCTGAAAATGTCTTATTTTGTTCTCCTTCTTCAGTAGTAGTTAGGCTGGTCATATGACAGTAAGTTGACAGTTATTTTAACACTTTGTACCCCCTCACACCCCGGGGCCTTCTATTACTATCATTAGGAAGTCTCCCAGGGGATGCCTTTCCTTTCTATGCTAATGATACTTTAAGTATGCCTTTGTTTGAAATCTTCCTCAGACTTATGAGGAGGATTCTACTCCCTAACTGGGTGAAATGACTTCTGGAAGCTTCTGCATTTGGTTAGGGGATTGTCTGACTCTGGGAATCTTGCTCCATCATAAAAGGAAAGCATGATGTTCTGTGGTCCTTGCCATTTTAGCTAATGGAAATGACTAGAAGTGGTGAAAGCAGAGGTTTAGAATTGAGAGTCCTCTAGCTATTCTCAATCTCTGTTTCACAAAATGGACACAAATTTGCATTTCAACACTATGTTTGGGTCAATCTCTTTTACCAAGGAAATGGATGAGTAAAGCCAAACTTTTAAGTTTGTATTTCATAGGAGGTTAGCAAAGCAACGAAACACTATGCCAACTTAACCACTGCTCTCATGAGTCAAGGGTGAAAGAAATTTATGGTCAGATTTAAAATGCTTTCCTTGATCAGAATATTCACACAAGTATGCTAATTGAGGGAGAGATAATTTCTCAGTCAAATTCCCACTCCAACTGAGATATTATCACTGTTTGAAACACTGAAGAGACTATGATATGCTAATAACTTTAAATTAGTTCACATTCAAATGTCTAGGCGTTTGGGGAAACTAAACATGCTTTACAGTAATTGGCCTCTTCTATAAATGTGGCCTTAGGTACCACTTCTTGTGTTGAACAGCCACTTTTGAGTCCAGGAGTGATGGGTTCCAGACCTAGTTATCTCAGTCTCCTTAAGTAGACATGGCTCTCTGCCATCTCACTGGGGGGCCTTCCCCAGTGTGGTACCTAGTTGTTTAGCTAGTTTTAATTTGGTCTTTTGCAGAAAGTTTTATTTAAAAACAATTATGAAAAGGATCATTAATGTCCAAGAAAGTGAAATTTGGGCCAGGATGAAAAGGATGTAAAGACACCAGAAAACCATGAGTACTTGACAACTCCAAAGAAAGAATGAAATCGAACAAATTTGACTCCATCTCAATAAGCTGTGCTTAGTTTTAAATAAATACATACTTGAGCAAGTCATGTAGGATACTAAAGAATAGCAAACATGTTCAGGATAGTTTTTACCCCATTTACTAGAAAATGCATGAACTCAGTGATAATTCAAGAAGACCCAAATTTAGAAAAAAAGAAAAATCTTTGAGAAACAACAACCCCTGCTCCCAAACAAGAAAACACAGAAAGAAATAAAAATAAATTTAAAAATAAGGAAGAAAAATAAATGCCTAAAAGCTAAAACTTTGATATTTAGGCTAAGAAAGAGAGGAGAGAGTTAAGAATTCCTACTTTCCTCCTACTTGGTAGTCTCTCCATTACCTGGGAATACAGAGATGAAGGAGAATAAGCTGTTTCTGCTGGAGAAGGTAACGTGGCCACAGGCACTTGCATTTTGAGATGGTGATGAGCATAGGAAAGATATGGATAGAATGGTGAGATCCTGACATTTCTGATGGAACAGTGACAGCAGTTCTGTGCTACAACTGTGCACAGCTGTAGACTACTAAGTAGAGTTTGCTTAGGGTGCCAAACTAATCCTATGTTGAAAAGGTGTATACCTCTTCAAGGTCACTGAGGAAGGGGTATGTCTACTAAAGAGCTGCCATAACAAGGCACCACAGGTTGAGTGGCTTAAACCACAGTTTTCCATTTCCTCACAGTTCTCGAGGCTGTAAGTCCCAGAGCAAGGTGTCAACAAATTTGGTTTTATTCTGAGGTCTCTTTCCTGGGCTTGTAGACGGTATGCTACTCCCTGTGTCTTCACATGTTCTTCCTTTTCTCCATGTCTGTGCCCTCATCTCTTCTCATGAGGACAGTGGTCATATTGGATTAGGGCCTAGGCCCATGGCCCTGTTTTACCTTAATTATTTCTTTAAAGGCCCCATTTCCAAATAACATTCTGAGGTACTGGGGGTTTGCATCTCAACCTATACCTTTTTTTTTGTTGTTGGTGGTAGGGGAACAAATAAGCCTTCCCCCAAAGAGGGTGATTTGGGCAAATACCCACACATATCTTTGCAAAAGTAAATGGTACCCTCTAAAAGTCCTTGACTACCTATAAATATTATTTAAGTCAAAACTACTTTGTGTGATTTTTTTTTCCTAAAATTAATAATTGAATAGTAAGGTATTAGGATTACTTAGAAGAATATTACAGAGTTTTGAAATATTTTTGTATTCTCACCACACTCAAAATAGAAATCAGGAATTCTGATTGAATATCTAATGCTGGTGAGTGTTCAATAATGATATTAATTAATAAAAGTAGAACAATTCTGAACAAAATAAAAAACAAACAAACCAACCATGGAATTCTTTGTGGCCTAAAAGAAAACTCATAATTTTCCCATATCTATAGGAATAAAAATTGTGTTGAAATGCTATAAACCGGGTTTGAGAAACTTGTGTATTTCTTGAACTACAACTGCCTCAAGAAATATTTTCCCATAGTTTGCTCCACCCCTAAGCCATGTATCTGGTGTTTTGGGAAGGATTCTGTTTCTAGCTGACTAGTTATGGTTGATAAATAAATGATAAATATAGTCACAGACTGAAGTCCCAACATTTGAGAAGCTTTGAAAGATAAACTTTAAATGAGATTGAAAATACATCTATGTGTGTATGTGTGTGTGTGTGTGTGTGTGTGTAATTTGATGGTTTGTCTGTTTATTTAAATATGTTGCCTTATATTTTATTTTATTTTTTAAAAATATTTTATTTATTTATTTGTGAGAGAGTGAGAGAGCGAGCACAGGCAGCAAAGGCAGAGGGAGAAGCAGGCTCCCTGCTGAGCAAGGAGCCCGATGTGAGACTCCATCCCAGGACGCTGGGATCATGACCTGAGCCGAAGGCAGCTGCTTAACCAAGTGAGCCACCCAGGCATCCCCAATATGTTGCCTTTTAATATGTTACCTTTTCTTTTGGCTTCTCTGAGGACAAAATTTTGGTCCAAACCTCAAGGTAGTTTTGAACATGATTACCTCTGATGTGGCCTGTTGGGCACTTTAATCTACATCTAGGTACTTTTCAACTTTCTTTATGCAATGTGACTTATTAGCTTCTTTTAGGTCTAGAGACTCAAACAGAAGCTAAAGGGGAAAATATATATTGTTAATTAGACTGTATCTCTGCAGAGTTCAAAAGAGAAAATGAAACTATTTCCTAAAGGCCAATGTTTGCATTCTCTGTGGGAACTAGGAAAAGTTTGAGTTAACAGAGAATGAAGTTCACCAGTGATGAGACATTGTTCTTATCTTATCTTTTGTAATAAAATAAAATGTAAAAATCATAAAAAATGTATAGTCAAAATTGGAACCATGATTTTAATATTTTTAAGAAAATGCAATATTCTAGACCAAGTTTTATCTCCATACAAATTGCTGACATTGAAAACCATAAAAGTGAGATATTTTTTGGAACATTTGAATACAGATATATAATTCTTAATTTCATGATAAAGTATTGGGACTCCCCCTCCCTCCCAATACACATTAATTATATTTTGTTTGTTTCTCATTAAACTGATTTTATCACTAGATACATTTAAAAACATCTTTCAAGTAGCAGTAATTATAATTTGGTTTGGCAACTCATGACAATGCTTGGTATCAAATAAAAATTTGCCTTTAAAATGATATGCATATATCTCCCAAATACTTCATTTCTTATTTTTATGAGCATTGTGAGGAAATATATCAGCAGTGAAGGCGTTCACAAATCTAATAGTCATGCTATTATTTCTGATTTCTATATGGAGCTTTTTATTTAATGATCACAAAATGCATCAGATATGTAGCCTCATCCGTTTGACCAATAATAACCACTGTGGAATTTCTTGCTTGCAAAT
Organism: Mustela putorius furo; assembly: GCF_011764305.1. Classification (NCBI taxonomy): domain Eukaryota; kingdom Metazoa; phylum Chordata; class Mammalia; order Carnivora; family Mustelidae; genus Mustela; species Mustela putorius. Next base: position 707,041 of record NW_025421467.1, read on the forward strand.
GTAGAAAGAAAAGCAAGGAGGTTGGGCATGATTTTATACAAATGTCCCTGATGTTTGGAAGGACTGCTGAGGAGAGAGGATTCTTTTCTGACCCCGGGGTTACTATTCTAGCCCCTATTTAGCCTTTTTCCCACGGAGAAAATGAACTATCTCACACAATATGTTTACAATGCAATACGTAAGACAAAAATGGCACAACACAGTTATGTCAATATCATTTATGAAGAACAAATTAAAAAAAAAGATCTCTTTCATAAAATCAATAGCGAGAGAGAGAAAAATCAAGATGAATAGGCGAGGGAGAGGAGGTAACCAGGATGACAAATGGGTAGAATCTTGGCACATTTCTGCCTGAGTGAGCAAAGGTAAACAATTATTTGCTGAATTTGTGTTTTCACTGTGTAAGTTGGGTCAACAGAGTCTGATGGGAGGAAGAGAGGATATATTGTTGAGGCATAAAATAAAAATGTTTATCTGAGCATCTATCACTCCTTGATCTAATGTGGAATTCAAAGATGGGCTCTGCGCTCGGCAGGCTCAGCTCTTGGTTTATACGCAGCCTCGGAATCGTTCAGCAAACCATAAAACGTGCTTTCTCACTTTTCTGCTTGGATGATTTTAGAGCTGCTCCCTAGGGACCAATTTCTCTAATGGTGAGATCTAATTCAATTGTGTGCTCACTCAGTTCAGAGGGAAGTCCATGGAGGGAACAGCACCATACTGTGTTTGGGTGCTGGAGGGATGAAGATCCTGTGCTGGGGAGTGAGGAGAGCAAATGCATTGCTTCTCACTGAATGTGTTGATCATGCGTTGCTCTGAAGCTTTCTTATTCATTTAGTTCAGGTGAAAACTCTGCTGTGAAAAGATTACATACATCTTGACTGATTTTGTAATGGTTGTAACAGTTTTTCTTTTTCCTGAATTCTACTTTTAATTGCTGTTATTTAAGAGTGGACTCTATCAGTTCACTGAATTTTTTTCAACTTAATTATAGCCAGTTACCATACCATAGATTGCATGGCTTATACCTATTCTGAATTTGTCATTAAAGTCCCCGGATGCCCCATTAATCTCATGTTGTTGTTTAGAAAGACCTACATTGTAATCTCTCATGGACCAAAGCTAAGCTAATGCTGCTCATTTTGTATTGTTCTTATTTCATATTGTGCTCATGATATTTGGACAAATTATAAATACCTCTGGTGATAATGAATTTATATGAATGTTGGATTTGCCTACAAAGAACCAGCTCTCAGTAGGATCTGTGCTTTGAGTTATTTGTATATCGTGATGATAGATGTGATCCTCATTCAAATACCCTCTTCTAGCCATTTCTCCAGAAATGATTATTTCATGTGTGCTCTGGATAACAGGTAAAGGTAAACACACTGTCTTGTACATTAGGCCTTATTCATTGAGTAAGACTTCTAGTTTCATACTTATACTTAGTAGGTTTACATTGAAAAGACCAGTGCTTCAGGGACTTTTAATTTTCTCCTAGGTATCTGGTTTCTAATGATAACAATAGAATTACAGAATTTTTGGAAATAAAGGGAGCAAGAGACTCTCTAATCCTGATTTTACAGGTAGTGAGAGAGAGGCTTAGCGAATTTGAGCTATAACATTAGTTAATGACAAAGTCAGGACTTGAGTCTGATTCTGTTCCTTTTAATTACTTATAAAATGGGCGTTCTCTGTGGTAGGCACTATGCTAATTGCTAAATACAGAAGTGGACGAGGTAGATCCAGACCCTAAGAGATAAAAAGTTACTGAGTCTATCTCCTTTCAACTGGACCTATGAAGTAGATCAGCTCAATGTTGACTTCTTGAAGGACATTCATGGTTTAAAGTAATACTTAAAATATATAAATTCTTATATAACTTTTCTTTCTTTCTTTGTTTCTTTTTTTTTTTTTTAAAGAGAGAATGTGCATGTGAGCTGGCAGGTGGGGGGTTGGGCAGAGGGAGAAGAAGAGAGAGAGAATGTTAGCAGGCTCCGCACACAGGGCAGAGCCCTCTGCAGGGCTTGATCTCATAACCTGGAGACCATGACTCTGAGTCATTGCCTGAGGCAAAATCAAGAGTCCAATGCTTAATTGACTGAGCCACCCTGGTACCTCCTTAGGTAACTGCTTTTAATCCTGGCCTATTCTTCCATTTTTAACATTATGGTTTTACAAGAAAGTTAGCTTCATTAACATGCTCCTCTTCCCACTGATGTAGTTTATTTCTTCGAAGTTCTTTGACTTTGTGCCAGTGGTCTCTCTTGTTTCCTAAAAGTAGTCCTAAAAGAAAGCCTGAGAGGGAAACTACTAAAGATCAAGAAAGAGAAGGCCTATCCTTCTCCTGCATTCCACAGATTGCTAATCCTAAGAATCATTCTTCTGATGGTTTCCCTGATAGCTAGTTTCTCAAGATTTTTCAGGATTAATTTATTCTCTCCTCTCTACATCTTCTTTTATTTTCTATCTTGAAAGATACCAGAACAAAAAGCTAGGTCCCACATCTGCCAGCATGAAGCCTTGTCATGGCTTTTTTTTTTTTAATTAGCAAGAAATAATTTTCTATTTTAAAAATGTTGTCATTTTGTCTTTAATGAAAATTTATGTTTACATGAAGCTTATTGTTTACACAGTGCTTCATATATTTCATACTTTAAAAAAAAATAGTTTACATATTAATTTGTGAGAGAGAGCATGCACTCGTCAGGGGAGAGGGGCAGAAGAAGAGCGGGGAGAGGCAGACTCCATGTTAAGTTTGGAGTCCTAAGTGGGGCTCGATTCCAGGACCTTGAGATCACGACCTGAGCTGAAACCAAGTCAGACTCCTTTTTTTTTTTTTTTAAAGATTTTATTTATTTATTTGACAGAGAGAGATCACAAGTAGGCAGAGAGGCAGAGAGAGAGGAGGAAGCAGGCTTCCCGTTGAGCCAGAGAGCCCAATGTGGGGCTCGATCCCAGGACCCTCAGATCATGACCTTAGCCAAAGGCAGAGGCTTAACCCACTGAGCCACCCAGGTGCCCCAAGAGTCACTCTTAACCAACTGTGCCACTCAGCTGCCCCAGAATTTCTTTGTCATTTTACATATATCATTTTATGGTCTTTATCATTTAACATTTTATATTTCCTCCATTTTACAGTGTAGAACCAAAGTCTCAAAATGTGTGATGATAAATAAGATTTATTTATAAGATTTTGCTATCTGCTAGAAGGAGGTGCAGTTGGCTGAGAAGTGATCTTGACTTATTCCATTAAGACACTACCACGGTGACCTTTAAAACCATTTCTCTTTATTCACAAATTATATTGAAGTCTTCCTGAACAAAATTTTTTCAGAGCATGAAGCATGTTTTGAAAACATGTTTGAATAGAACATAGCAAAATTTTAAATAGCAATATGACGTTGTGTCCCCTTAACAATGTATGAGCTTATGCAGGATTTGTTAAACAATTTGTAGAAGTAATGCCATTTCATTTGCAACCATGTGGATGGAACTAGAAGGTATTATGCTAAGCGAAATAAGTGAATCAGAGAAAGACAATTATCATATGATCTCTCTGATAGGAGGAATTTGAGAGGCAGGGCAGGGGATCACGGAGGGTATGGAGGGAAAAAAGTGAAACAAGATGGGATTGGGAGGGAGACAAACCATAAGAGACTCTTAATCTGTTGAAACAAACAGAGGGTTGTTGGGGGTGGGAGGGAGGGTTAGGTTGCTGAGTTATGGATATTGAGGAGGATATGTGCTATGGTGAGTGCTGTGAAATGGGCAAGCCTGATGATTCACAGACCTGTACCCCTGGGGCAAATAATACATTCTATGTTAATAAATATATATATGAAATAAGACTTCATAAAAAAACAAAAGAAGTAATGACATTTGATCTTCTATAAGTAGTCTTCCCTTGGAAAGGGTCCTAGCATAGAGTTAAGTGTGTGGACTCTGGAAGCAGACTGTCTAGTTTCAAATCTTGGCTCTTTTACTGTATAACCTTAGGCAAGTTATTTAACATCTCTGTGTGTCAGTTTCTTAATCTATAAAGTGTCCTAAAAAAATGACCCTAGCTCATCGGATTATTGTGAAGATTGAAAATCATGTGTACACGCATATACACACACATGCACGCTATACATATATATAGAATAGTACTTGGCACATAGTAAGCCATTTGAAGTGTTAGCTATCACCACTAAGATAGTATGTCAGGAAAGCAATCTGGACTTGGAGTGGTGGGAGAGTGACTTCAAGGACACAGAAGAACAGAGTAGAGCAGAAAGGCAGGAGTGTGTGTGATAGAGGTCGTATTGGTGGGTACAGTGAGGTCAGCAGCTCTTTGCAAGCCCTGAAAGGCTCAGGATGACCTTGTATGTGTAGTGTACTGCTTTCCCTGCTGAGCTTGGTTTGGAGGTGCAGAGTTACCCTTTGGGGTGAGTCTTGGAGTGAACAACCCTTAGTCCCTTTCTTAGTTGAGGCAAATGATCAGAATAAAGACTTTGGAAAAAGGCCACATGAAAGCTTCCAGTCATGGGAATTGGGCCATGTAGCGACCAACTTGATCTACAAAACTCAAGAAAGTTGCTAGATAAGAATGAAGACATCACAACAGTGCTATCCCATCAGAAGGTGTCAATGGAGGTCATATGTTTCTGTCTTGGGAAATAGCTTTGCTTTCTGGGTCTGACCTTCAGGACATAATCTTATTCCTATATGATCTGAACTGGAGCTAGGAGTGGGCATGGGGGAAAAGTCAAAGTTGCTTAAGAATTTTCTCTTTCAAGTCAGTGTTGCTCTGTGAACCAGGTTCAGGCTGGGGCTCTTTGTGCTGGGAAGTTTCCCTGCCCATCTTCCTTCTTAAGATCATTGTGGGCAAGGGCTGACCATATGCACTATTTCTCCTTGTTAACTACCTGGTATCTGTTATAATTCCAGGTGACTGATAAATAATTGGTGGATGAATTTTAAAAGCTAGAGGGAATAGGGGGAGATGAGGTAAGAGCTGACTTAGCCAGAGGCTAAAAAGGAATGAGGCTTCAGGACTGATTCCTGGTCATTTGAAGTGCCCACCAGATCAGCACTTTCATATTACAGGAAACTATATAAACTTCTGATGATGCTTGGGTGCAATGGAGCAGAAGGAAATGAAAATTGATTCCAATTCTACGCGAGAAACCTGTAAAGAAACATTTCAGGAACAGAGAGAGCCAGTGAATGTAGTTTTAAAGAATGTATACCAGTGTCTCTTATAAATGGACATTAATAAGGACTATTGTCATTTGCTAGATAGAGAAGTTGAGACAAAGAATAGCAAATGACTCGAGCCTCTACACCTAGTAGAGGGCAGGAGCCAATCGGTCTTATGTGCTGTTCTGTCTTCCTGTTTAAAATTGATAAAATCTAAACAGCTAATGAGGCTGTGTTTAATTATAGGAAAGAGACCTAAAATGATTTAGCTCATGACAGGTGCAACTCCTTTGGGTAAGGAGGGAGATCCAGCTCTTTGTGTGGAGTAGGGAAGCAGAACAGATGTAAGAAGCCATCCTCTAAATGACTGTGAGGATTTCAAAATCAGCATAGGAAGCTTCAGGCTGTGGCCTAATCCCTCCCGAAAGAAAGTTATTCTGGTCTCACTTGGAACTGAAGCCTCAAGCAGTTAGCCCAAGGTGGAGGGTGTCAGGAAAAAAAGGCATGGCTTTAATTCAAGCAGAATCAGTCTGCTGTCTATGAAAGACCAGACTCAAGTTGTCCTCCCAGGACAATTGTCTTTCCTGTTCCTTAGTTCAGGTCACCTCGGTTTCTTTCCTGAAGCCCGTCTATGTTTTGTGAAGAAACTTGGTAGCTGTACAGTCTTGATTTACAAAGAAATATTCTGCAAGACTGGGGCTTTGGCACATGAATTTTAATGATTTCCCTCATAGTGGGCAGACCTGGTGGAGTGTAGTCTTGTGCTGGGTTTTAGGTCCCTGCATTGTCTGAAGCTACTAGCGCAACAAACCTTTGCTATCAATGGAGAATTTTAAAAGTCAACTTTCACACTGGCTTTAGAATATCAAAGGGAATATAAAAACCAGAAAGGCAATATCGGAATTCTAACTCAAGGCTAAGAAAAATGTTACAGTAAACTGCCATAAACCTCAAGCTCTTGAGATGGTAGCAGTGGGAAGTGGGACACAGGAAGGCTATATTTTGATTTTCAAAAAAGATCAGTGAAGAGAATTTTTTTTTCTTTTCTTTCTTTTCTTTTTTCAAGGTTAGCATGTCTTTTGCCATTTCAGTTTTAGCACTGGACACATATTGTAAGTATTTTATTCCATGGCACCCTGAGCTGCTCTCTCTCCCCCTCTTTTATCTATTTATTTTGTCTCTTTCCTAGTAGACTCTGAGCATCTTTATTCTTTTTCTCTATCCCCACTTCTTAGGATCATGCCTAGCAAAAGGTAGATCCTTAATAAATGTGTGTTGAATGAAAAACAGAATTCCAGCATGTGGAAAAACCAAAGGATAATGAAAAGATTAATTATTTAATTCATGCTTTCATTTTTGGTTCAATGTCTTAGGTTGTATATTGATTCATAGATAGCAGGGTGCTCTGCCACAGTAGGTCCGAGTGAAAATTATGGACTCTGGAGTTAGGTTTTCTGAGTTTGACTCTTACCTGTATCACTTATTGTCTGTGCAGCTTTGCATGAATTGCTTAACCTCTCTGTGTCTCAGTTTTCTTATTCGTAAATGGGGGATATTAGTAGACTATACCTCAAGGAGTTGTTAGGAAAACCAAATGATTTAATCCATGTGAAGCACTTAGATCAGTTTTTGGTCTGTATTAAGTGCTGTGCCAGTGTTTGTTACTGTTTTATTAATCATGCCCTGGGAGTGATTCTCAGAAAGCAAGTCTACTAAAAGGGTTCTATCTTACTACCAAAAACTCAGATGAGTTTTCCAGTCTCTTTGTTTTAATAAGTATTCAAAGTGACATGTGGTTTCCTCTCAGTCCTTTTCTGGAATTTATTTTTAGTAGCTGGGAAAGCTGATATTTTAAATGATCACAGCTTTTGATACCCATGGATTTGGCCAAGACCAGCTTTCAAATAAATGTGATATGAGGATCCTTAGGTCAGGGATGGGTTCTAAAACTACTCTTAAGTCTTATGTGGAGTGAGGGGATCACACCCTCATTATAAATCTGCAATACAAATATAATATAGTTCCCCCAATAATCCTAGTTTTCAAAATTTGATTCCTTATAGGGAATGCTTCTGGTTTATGTGACTTGAGTTAGGTCAATGGAAAGCCTGATGGACTGAACGGTGAATGCCTAAACTGAAAAAAAATGTGACTCTTTGGACTGTTGCAGTTCTTAGAAATGTGAAGTTATGTAAAAGCAGTATGTCGGCTCTCTGCAGGATGCTTGATGGTATTTCATGGCATGTTTAAATCTCCGCAATCTGAGAAGACACACTTCTCTGTCTCAGCCTCAGATTGGCTGTTAGTTACATTATCCTTCTGCTGCTTTCCCTTCCCGTTTGATTTACTTTTGTGTGTGTGGAGCTTCTCAAAGCCTTAACCATATGGGATTCTATTAAGTGGCACTAGTAACCAGGTTGAACACCAATAAACATGAACTGGCTCATTATAGGGCAGGAATAAGGAAATGGCAAGTGCTGGTAGTTATATAGGAGTTTACGCATCTACTAAAAAGTGTTCTGTTTTTTAAGCGACCTTTTATGGCATATTTGAGGTGCTTTCCTGTGTTGAAAAATCTTTGCATCTCTTTCACATTAAATATTTCAAGATCATTTAGTTATTTATTCTTCAAATACAATGAGTAAAACTATCCCAAAAGGAGGAAAATGGCAAATTGCTGAAATTACAACTGTTTTTACTTTTCTCTATTGGAAGTAGCTTTAAAATCTATGGGGGGAAAATCCAATTTGAAGGAAAGCAGTATTAGAAAGCATGCAATTATGTATAGTGAATATTTCCTCAATGATGGAAAAATTCAAAATACATGAAGAGAAGCCTTCGTGACCATTTTCTCAATAAGGTGAGTTGATACAATGCACTGCTACTGGGGACTCCTGTTGCCAAGGAGGCTGAGTAGAAATGGATTTATTTTTGTATTCTGGACCGGGATAAGGGCACAATATCACTGATGGAGATGGGACCATGTGCCAGAAACCACATAGGAATTAAGAATATGCAATTTGATTTCCCATTCTGATTCTGCTCCTGAGAATAATAATAGTGATGATAATAGCAACTATTAATATTTAATTTGATAATACAATTGTTACACACATTAAGTGAGATATTTTCTCCAGTTATCAAGTCCTGACATGTGATGTGAGTCAAGCCTCTTAACCAAGTTTTATTTCCGTTAGTAAAATGGAATAAACTACTCTTTTTGCTACCTGGAAGATAAAGGCCCTTAAAGATTTTCTATTAGATATAGGTTATATTTACATTAATATAGGAGTTGGGATAGCTAATTTTGTGAGTTCTTATGGGCATCTACTTAGTGTTCTTTTCCATTTCCTATATGTTGGTGTTTCTTTTCATATAATAATTGCATTCAGGCATGTGTGAAGCTGTTGGACAAGGAGAATGTGAAAATGACTCCTGCTTTTTTTTTTTTTTAATTTTTTAGGATTATTTATTTATTACTTGAGAGAGAGAGAAAGAGAGAAAGAGAATGAGCAGGGAGGAGAGGGAGAAGCAAGCTTCCTTCTGAGCAAGGAGCCTGACATGGAGCTCTATCCCAGGACCATGGGATCATCACCTGAGCTGAAGGCAGGCACGTAGCTGACTGAGCCACCCAGGCACCCCTGACTCCTGCTTCTTCACTCAACACATGGAAAGATGGGTAGAGTATTGTGAAGCATACTTTAACTCACCCAGGATGAGTGTGCTGAACTCTAGAAATAGGGTACAGAGTTCCTATAGCCTCAAGTACAGGCACTTAATGGTGAAGCATTTATTTAGTCATATCTGGGCCCTACCTCTATAAACACAAATTTTATATGGCTTATGGGAATGAGGCACTTAAAGAAATTAGATGAGGAAAAATAAATCAGGCATAAACCCTCGAAATACAAGAAAGGAAATTGAGAGTGAATGAAATATACGCTTTTCTTTCCATTTCTTATGTCTACTCTTCAGGTTTTATGGAATTATTTTCCCAGAATTTGGTTATTGGGTTTATGGGCTACCCTTCTCAGTCTTTTTATTATTTTTATTATTCCCTCCCCATCAGAGGTACCCTTATCTTGAATTTGGTAATTATTATTCCCATTTACATCTTATTCTTTTACTAAAGACAGTAATATATAGGGTACATTGATAAATATGTAGAAGGAAAATGGTGTATGGCTTTTCATATTGTAATGTTTTTTATGAATAGTCAGTCTATTTTACTGAAATTTCCCAATTTTTGCTCAACATTATGTTTGTGAAATTCATCCATGTGAATATGCATGATTCTAGTTTACTCATTTTCATGGCTACATAGTTACCCATTATATGAATATACTACAAATAATTTATTCATTATTCTCTTGATTGACATTCATGTTGTTGTTGGTTTTTGACAGTTGCTATGAGAGCATGGCTTTTTGTGTATATATGCAAGAATTTCTCTAGAATACATGCTTAGAAGAAGAATTGCTAGGTTCTAGGATTTGTGCTTCAACTTGACTAGATATTGCTGAATTACTCTTCAAGGTGGTGAATATTAATTTACATTCTCGCTAGCAGTGTGTCAACTTTCCTGTTGCTCTGCATGCTCTCCAGTATTTGTGATTGTCAGACTATTTAATGTTTTCTTATCTGATGAATAAGAGATAGTGTTATATTATGGTTTTAATTTCCTCTCCCCCATTACTAATGTGACTGAGCATCTAGTCATGTTTATTGGCCATTTGGGCTTCATATTCTCTGAATTTCTATTCATATGTTTTTGTTCATTTACCAATTGATTTAATTATCTATTTTCCCCTGTCAACTTTTTTTATTGCTATAAAATATGAATAACTCACTCTTTGCCATTTATTTTTTATTTTTTTTTATTTTTATTTTTTATTTTTTTTTTTTACTCTTTGCCATTTTAACCATTTTTACATGTACAGTTCTGTGGCATTAAGTACAACCATCACCATTATTGTGTCTCCAGAACATTTTCATCATCTCAAACAGAAGCTCTGTACCCATCAGGCAATTTTAATTTCCTTCTGTCTCCACCCTTCCCCCAACTCCTGGTAACTTTTCATCTATTTTATGTCTTTATGAATTTGCCTGCTTAAGATAGTTCATATAAATGAAATCATACAATATTTGTCCTCTTGCATTTAGCATATTTTACTTAGCATAATGTTTTCAATTTCATCCATGTTGCAGCATGTATCAGAAATTCATTTCTTTTTTTATGGCTGAATAATATTCTATTGTATGCATATATTGCATTTTATGTGTCCTTTCTTTTGTTGATGAACACTTAGGTTGTTTCTACCTTTGGCTATTATGAACAATCCTGCAATGAATACTGACACACAGCATCTGTTTGAGTCCCTCTTTTCAATTCTTTTGGGTATATATTTAGGAGTGGAATTGCTGGGTCATATGGGTTAGAATTTGTTTTTGAGGGATTGCTACACTGTTTTCCACAGAAAATGGACCATTTTACATTCCCATGATCAATGTACAACAGTTTCAGTTTCTCCACATCCTCTCCAATATTTGTTATTTTCCATTTTAAAAAGAAATTATAGCCATCCTAGTAGGTATGAAGTGGTATTTCTTTATAGTCTTCATTTGCATTTTCCTAATGACTAATGGTATTGAGCATCTTTTCATTGATTATTTGTGTACCTTCTTTGGAAAAGTATCTATTTAAGTCCTTTACCAATTTTTGAAGTTGGGTTATCTTTTGTTGTTGAGTTGTAGGAGTTCTTTATATATTCTGGATATTAAATCATCATTAGATATATAATTTGCAAATATTGTCTTCTATACTGTAGGTTTCTTTTGATAATGTTCTTTGATGCAAAAGGTTTTTAATTAGAGCACCTGGGTGGCTCAGTGGGTTAAACCTCTGCCTTCGGCTCAGATCATGATCTCAGGGTCCTGGGATGGAGTTGCATTGGGCTCTCTGCTCAGCGGGGAGCCTGCTTCCTCCTCTATCTCTCTGCCTACCTCTCCACCTACTTGTGATCTCTCAAATAGTAAATAAAATCTTTAAAAAAAAAAAGGTTTTTTAATTTTGAGGAAGTCCAATTTATCTATTTTTTCCTTTGTTTCTTGGGGTTTATTATCTTCTTATTGATTTGTAGCAATTCTATATCTATATTCTGGATATGAATCTTTTATTTATTATATTCATTACAAATAGTTTTCTTAAGTGCATGGCTTGTCATTTCTCCCTTTAAATGATGTCTTTTGTTGAGCATACATATAAATTTTAAATCAGTCACATTTATTAATATTTTAATTGATGATTTATGCTTTTAGTCTTTCCTTTAAGAATCCACTCTGTTCAAAGATCAAAATGATATTATTCTATATATTTTTTTCTAAACGTTTTACGTTTTCCTTTGAAATTTAAACCTTCAATCCAGTCCTTCTTTTGGCATGGCTGGCAACATTAGGAGCATCTCTTGATGTCACTGTTGGACTCCAGATGTCACAAGTGCCCTATAAGCAGCCCTTTGCATCCAGCATCTGCTTCTTGTTCAGTTCTTTAAGATTGTCCTCCTGACTTTCCTTACTGATGTCTGCTTTTCCAGAAGGAGAATCATGGATTGACCTGTTATGCATCCTTCAATCTAGGTCTCTGAGTATCTGGCAAAATTGGATTAAACAATCTCTCTCATGACTTTAATGAATATAGACTTGTCCACATTTTGTTTTCTATAAAAATCTAGAAGGTGGAAAAATAGGCATTTGCACTGGTGCCATCCCAAAGTCTTATTTAGTTACTTTGGCCAGTTGTAGTGGTGCTTCGAAGGGAAGACCAGGAACCACTCTGGGCCTTCCTGACCTTGACATTTTAGAAATAAAATAGCTCTTATTGGAGGCATGACATATACAATTTGTTTTTTAAGATGAACATTTCTTTTTTCTTCTCTTCTTCTCAGAGGTCAGATGGAATCTTATATTGTCATAAATTACAAATTTTATTTTGGTAACAGCTAATCAATACTATTGCAGGATCCTAATATTTACCTGTACCTGTATTTTGTGTTGAGAGATGAAAATAACTGATAGCTCTGAACATTTTAAACACGGAGACAAATGATGGCTGCTCATCTTCTCTGGGGCTGGCAGAGAATCATGTGAACAGAGGGTAGGTGAGAACATTGGTTTCGCAGTTTGAAATATCTAACTTTTAAAAATAGTATAAGAAAACTTATCAATTTCAAGGACTACAGCTGAAAGAATCATGGCTCCCTGTCATATTCTTTAATAAACTTCAAAATACCTATGATTAAGAAGTCCTGGGAAAAGGCAAAGAGATTCATCTGAGACTTTGGAGATCTGGCTTTTTGTCATGGCTCTTTCTTTTCCATACCAGATGAGTATATCTTCTGCATATTATCTCTGAATCCTTCTCTCCATCTGGCATAGTGATGCTTACATTGCTGTTATGCCAGGATTTGGGGGAAGATAACCTTAGGCAATGCATGAGAAAGTAGCTCATGGACCATAAGTAAGCACAGGCTACTGGTTATGCTTATCATCCAGCTGGTGAGATGGGAGCAACTGGTTCTGGCTGAGTTAGAAGCCATCTGAAAGTCACAATTAACCGAAGAGCTTTTTCTAGATTGTTAAACTTTTCTCATTTTTTAAGGGCTTTGATTATTTAGCCATGACAAAAACTCATAGATGACATTATAGATGAAAGGGTAAATGGATAATTTACTCTTTGGATACATGGGAGTGGGATTAGGACATATGGACCCTGCAGCAATCCTAGAAATGAGAGAGACCTGCATCTGGAAGAAGATTCATTCTAGGCTGGACATTGTGTGCCACGTGTGTTTCTCAGTCCTTCTGTGTTCCTGCTCATTTTTGGGGGGAGTTCCTCCCCTGTATCACTTGCTGTGGATTTGGGTTTACAAAAATGCATTCATTTTTGGCAAAGTGTTCCAGATGCTGGGAGAACTACTACAGAATAATCTTGCTCTGCAGAATGATTTGATTCAAAATGTAGCCAATTTCTAGCAAGCAGAAGGCTCCTGAAATGTTTGTAGCATCTGTGGCTTTGAGCCACTCCAGTCCAGGGCTCCAGATGCTGGCAGGCATTTCTCTCTATTAAATCAGTCTTAAAGGATTGCTATATGCACTTCAATCAAACCTTTTCCACACACACGTTTCCATTAAATTGCTTCTGTCCAGCAAACCTTTTCAACCACACTCATGTAAACGTGGTTTTTTAAATGAATAGAAGACAAAGAACACATAAAAAGTCTGGTTCAACAATAACACCTTTATATACCCCACCAAGCTTTATGTTGTGTGATTGGCACTGCTGCTTGATCCTTCAGAGGTTGTCAGGGTGTGTTTGGTCAGCCTTTTCTTGCCATGCATTTAGTGAGTTCCCATTATGTAATAGGGTTGGAACTCAAGGATAAAAACTTATTTTATGGATTTCCTATCTTAAGTTTAATTTTTTTTAACTTTATGTCTGTCAAACTCCTTTCCTTACACCCAGGTGAAGTAGGCAAAGCAGGTGTTATTATCCATATTTTATAGATAAATCAAGGCTTAGTTATGACTTAGAGATATTAAATAGAGTTCACTGTACTACATTTAATAGGATTTTTTACTATGTTATTTTATGTTATTTATTTTTGAATTTTCTAATATAGAGTAGCTTCATCTTTGAACAATGTCTAACCAAAGCCATAGGAGTCAGACCTACATCCTTTTGAACTCTCTGAAATTATAGTTAAATGGATATAAACTTTTGGAAATAGAAATCAATGTATTTTTCATTCCCCTTCAGTCATGATTCCCTACAAAAAGTAAAGGCAGATACCTTCTAGAACATATACATCCTTAGGGTAGAGAAGGGGAATATGGCCTTAGGATGTCTTCACCAAATAGGAAACAGAGTATCCTACTTCTGTGGGTGTAGCCTGAGGAGGCAGCCAATCTATCTGAGTAGGAATGCGTTGAAGTTGATGCTGTTGGTGGAAGGATGTGATTTAGCTACGAGTTAAGGATATATCTGGAACTTTTCAGTTTCCAAAACCAGTGGGTGAAATGCAGAAGATCTCAGAGTTCCCATGGGCTCTGCTGGGAAACATAGAGATATCCAATGGGCCAGCAGGAATCAGAGGGCCCTTCTCAACCAGAGATGCATAATCTTGATCATGGACTCTAGCTGCTACTCTAACACAGTGTCTATCCCCCAACCCCCACCCCATGGTGGTCACAGTACAGGCCCTCACGGCCCAGTGCTGCCATAGTGACAGGACCCAGAGGACCATCTATAGATCAAGCCCTATCCCCAGCCCCATCACAATGAGGACTTTTAATTTACTCTTTATACTCACATGCCATCTTTACTTCATAATGTGCGATCTCATACAGAAAACTTGAGAGACTGAGTATTTTTCCAAATAAGACTTTAAGTACTTCTTTTAAATAAGTTTAAAAGACAGAGAAGTGTTGAATTCATTACTTTAAAATTCCTTCTTCAATTGTTTCCATTTTGACCTGCCCCCTTCTCAAAATTCCCAGCGAAATGGAGGTGCTCATGATAGATTTAGTTCAGCTACAGGGATACAAAAGAAGTTGCATTTTTTCTTTTTTTGGTAGTGTATCTGAGTTTTAGGATGTGAATTGTCCACCTAGTTATAATAGGAGAAGGAAATATTTCAGTGGAGCTAAAAGGTGTGTTAGAGGTCAGTGTATAAGAGAACCTCGGAAACAATAGGAAACCATAGGCATTTTTCCTTTCTTGTATTTGCTTTCATTCTTGCTTGCCTAAGGATCTTTTATATAATGGACGTCAGCAAAAGTGCCTTCCTCTAGGAGGGCTGTCCCTGTGCCTACTGTGCAGACCTCCAGGGGTCCCTTGGTTTCTTGATTTAATTATCATAAGACCTTTTGCATTTGCCCCATGGTGCTTCTAGGTTTTCCCAGAAGCTGTGCTATAAATCTTCTACCCACTGAAACCTTTTGTATATCCCTCAGCCAGAATAATTGGGAAGAAAATTATGTGCATGTTATTTCGTTGGAGAAAGTGCTAATAATTCAGGGATCTGTGCAGTGGGACATAGAAATCCATTACTTTTAGGGTTAGCTCCATATTCCATCGACCTTGGGCAACTCTCTGGGCCACTGTAAAGCGAATTGGGCTATGTGATTTTAAATGTCTCCATTCACCTTTTGCTTGATTTGCCTATTCACTTAATACATATTTATTAAGTGCCTACTATGTGCTATCCTAGGTGCTGGGATATGATAATGAACCAGATAAGCATGGTGTATGCATTCATGGTGTTTTTCTATAGATAGAAAAATTAGAAAACTTTATAATAAATTATAAGCTGATATTTACCTTAAAACCATGACACAAACACTTATCCCTTTATAATCAAATTAACTTTTCAAACAACACTTTTGTTCCAGATATTCTTAGGCATCCTTGACCAGCTTTCTTAAGAATCCTGGTTCAGATTAGTTGTTCCAAAGGGCAGTGGAGAGAGCATTAACGTCTCAGCGGAGATCTTGCTGGCAAGATCCTTTCATGATTGGGCCAAAGTAATGGAAGTGATTAACAGTCTGATCATCTATTATATGCTAAGTGCAACACTATGGGCTTAATACCCATTACTGCATTTGGGTGAAGTCAATCTCAGTTACTCTTGGCCTTGAACTCCCAAGTAAACAATAGATAGATAGCTTTCCATCAGACTTTTTGTGTTCTTTATCATGACCTTGTTTTCTAATTCAGTAAAACAGAGCACAAGAGGCCACCAAATGTATTAAATTAAAGATAAGGGGCAACTGATCATAGAACTCTTTGGTGAAGAAAGGTGTATATAAGAAAGAAATAGATGGGGAAGATTAATACCAATGAGTTTACCTCTTCATTTGAGAAGAAAAGGGCATTTTATAGCTATCTATATTATTTTGAAGTAATGAAACATTTTCTTAAGTGGGAAATCCCATCATCTGTTATGCTTGAGTAGGTTTATTCTAAAGAGAAGCAAATATTTCCTGTTTTTATAAGGAACTCTGAAAAAATACATATACATCTGATACATGTTTAAAATCTGCTCTGGAATATATATGCTACCTATTTTGTAGATTGTTGTATTTTAATGCTAAGCATCCTTGCAGATACACCTGTTTCAGGGTTATTACATGTGCAGATGACTGCTGGAGGAGGACACAGTATCCCTCCCTAACATCAAAATCAGTATTCTGATCATCTTTTTTTTCAGGATGTTTAACAAAATAGATTTTAAAACTCGGGTGTATATACCTAAATATTCATAGATGATTCTGTTGTCGGGTAGACTGGGGATACCTCAGGGCCTAAGGCCTCTACTCAGCCCATCCAAAGGATGTTGCCTTAGGCTCTTGGTCTTGCCAGGAGAAAGAATTCATGGACAGTCACAAGGCCATGGATGAGCAATATAAGAGGAAAGTTTACTAAAATGAAAGTACACTTTCAAGATGTAAGAGCTGGTGAGCTCAAGGGACAGCTGTGCCCACTGGGAATTGGGTTTCCTACTTTCATTGGCAGTTGTTAACAGATGGGCAGAATACCCATTACTTGAGGAGGGATCTCTTAGAAACAGGGTGGTCTCTTCCAGGAATATGGGTTATGCTGCCTTTTCTTCCTTATTTGGTCAGGGATTTCCTGTCATGGCAATCTTAGGGAGGAGATTTTAGTATTAATGCATCAAATAAAGGAATGATGTGAACTTTGGCCTATTTTGTCAGCCATCTTGGGCCTATCTGGTTTGAATTGTTTCTTGTGATTTGTATTTTGCTGCCGCAACAGGCCTCTGACTTCCTCTTAGTTGCCCATGACTCCTCTTTGCTGACTTCTAGGCATCCTGTTAGAACCTAACGAACTGCCTGCTCTAACAATTCATGTGTATTAAGGCAAGTCCTTAAAACTAAAATAGCTCATTTTCTGAACATATACCACTTTCCTTCTGGGGGGGGTGTCAAAATTTATATATGAATTTAGATGGGAAAAATGCGGAAAATTTCATTTTCTATCACTAATGTTACTTTGCTTTTGACCTCTTTACCTAAAAATGGTGAAAAAACTTAAATGTAGAAAGATATCTTGGTTTCGTATTTTAGGCAAATTTTCAACAAATTTAAAGTCTGCACTCTTTATTAGTGTTGTTTCTCCCATACCAAAGATCCACCCTGCTTTCCAAAAGGGGACCTGAGGTAGTGCAAAGTGTAGTAGAAGGTGTAACAGATTTCAGGTTCTCAGGGGCCTACTTGACCTACCAAGTATCTTCTGGGGCTTTCCTGGAAATTTTCCTTGACCTGACTTGCTAACCACTGATATCTGTCAAGTGTGGCTTGTCCTGCCTACTTTGTTTGTGTGCCATGTGGTAAATGCTGCTGATTATCAATTTTTCCACCCTCTACAATCAGGACCGGGTACATAATTTGCAAGACCCCATGCAAAATGGAAAAGTGTGGTTTTATTCAAAATTATTAAGAATTTCCAGATGGCTACAGTAGAGCATTAAACCATGCATGAGACCCTTCTGAGCACAGGGTACTTTTAAGCTTCTCTGCTATACCTACTTTCCAGAGTAATACAGAATAACCTAGTCTGGTAAAGAGACCACTTTAAGTCCTTAGGAGATGAGGGAGGAAGAGAAGCTGAATGGGAGATAACTGATTTATTCATTTATTAAAAAAAAAAAATGAGGTGGGTAAGAACATGGATGCGTATTAATAAGTGTTATTTTTGACACATGCTCGGCCACTGAATTCTTACCTTGTCAATGATTGCTGTATTTCTGTGTCTCTAAACCAAGATCCCTATAATTTGCTTTCTCTTTTTGCAAAGGTCTGCATCTTCTTATTGAGGTAGCTAATTTCTCCATGTGGCTAATTTCTCCATGTTTTGACAACTAAACCTATATTTACATAGAAAGTCCTTTTATATTAATGCTATCGAAACTCCTTCCTCTGCAAACTCCCTTTGCCAAATGCTCTAACCTTACAACAGTGCCTTAAAATAGTAAGCTTTAATATTTACATTATTTTGGTTCTATGTGTTTAGGATGGAGTGAAAAGCATTTTTTTGGAGTGGAAATAATATTTGGTTTGTATAATGGTTAGTGCGTTGAAAGTAATTTATTAAGTATTCATAATCCATGTGAATGCTGATACTAGGGCCCCATCTTGTGTTTTTTTTTTAAAAAAAGGAAATATAATTGAAATCCACTGGAATATAATAAAATCAGATTAAAAATTAGAATAATATTGTTAAATTCTAAGTCTAGTGTCTTCTATATTATGCAGACATACACTTAGGAAGTTAAAATAAGATTTAAAATATCTGCCAGAAAAATAGGTGGCAATTTAACATAACATTGGCTGCCACCTTTTTTTTTTTAATTCAGAAGGCTAATCAGTCACAAATTACATATTGCTATGCTAACAGTATCTTATGCAGTGTCTAAAAATCAGATTGACATCTTCATACTAAGAGACAATGGTCCTTTGTTAAATGAAGAGAATATTTTTATTTTGCATTTCGCTATTTACCTGGAACACCATAATAGCACTAATACCTACAATTACAGACAAAGAAGTAAAATAAGGTGGCCATCCACCCAATTTGATTTGTTAACAAAACAGCAGCTTCTTAATAACATAATTTAGACTCACACATTCCATGCAGAGGCAGCTGATTGTGATATTTCTGGGGAGAGGGGGAAGTGTTCTATCGAACAGATGTATTTGGAAAGATGTGCTAATGTATAGTTGGAAGAAGGTTATTGCCAAGGATTGGGTTTATAGATTAAAATACATTCTCTCATTAGTAATACTGTTACTTTTAGGAATATGATTGGTAATTTCCAGATTGCCTTTCCTTACCCTTCGTATTTTGCTTACATCCTAGTGAAATATTAACACATTTCTATTCATTAGTCAAGTTCTGTAATTCCTTCATGTTTCATCAATCAGAGCCTTTCTTTAGCTCTTCCCATCACCCATGTTTAGGTTTCTGTTGCTTCAGTCCTCCACAGTTATAAAAACCTCTTTGTCTTCCTGTCTTACTCTTATCCTTATTTTATTTATCCCATTCACAGCTGCCATATTAATCTTTTGAAAATGACACTGGATTACACCATTCTCATATTCAAAACACTTAAAGATGCCCCAGAGTCTAGAGAATAAAGTCCAACTTTCTTATTCTGCCATGTAATTCCTGCATAATTGGGCCCCAACTACCTCTCCAACCTATATTCACACTGGTCCTCCCAAAGAATCTGTCATTTCATTTCAAAATTGTCAGATGACAACCTATCTGAGTATGCTTCTGCCCTCATGTGTTCTTACTAACTGTGTTTCCATCACCTGAAATGCTCTCCTACCATTTCATCACTTATCCAAGTTATTGTCAGTATTCAAAGTCAGCCTAAATTCTCTCTGCTCTGTGGACCTTTTCTTCTAGCACTTGAGATAACAGGCAATTTGGTTCTATTAATTTACTCAGCCGATGATTACTAAATTCCTTCTACATGTCAGTTATTTTTACAAGGCCCTAGAGATGTAACAGTGAGCAAGCCAGATGTGGTCCCTGCACTCATGGAGGTTCTAGGCACAAAATAGAGTAAACCTTCTCTCCATTTCCAGAGCATTGATTATCTATGATCTAATTTGAACACAATATATTTTAAATATTGTTATATATATATATATCTCACTGGATATACATTTATATCTTCTTTCTATACTTGATTAAACCCTTTGAGAACAGAAGCTATGTCTTACGTTCAGTTCCATGAAAGAGGTAGTATGAAATGTTGGGAAATAGTGCAGCTCTGTAGCCAAATGGCAAGCTGTCAGTTTGGTTCTAGCTCAGGATGGTTTTTTAGTCTGGGGTGAGTTTCTTAACCTCTCACAGTCTCCTCCGTTCAAAGTAGTTTAATAATACACTTACCAAAACAGGGTGGTGGCGATGAGTATAAAGTGATGTTACACTTAGAAAGTCCTTCCAAAAGAGCCAGGTATATATTGGGTGCTCAGTAAATGCTAGGTTTTTTTTTTTTTTTTTATTAGTTTTTTTATTATGTTATGTAGTCACCATACAGAACATGATTAGTTTTATTCTTACTTTTATAATGCCACATGCAACCTATGTGGTCTTAGGCAAATCATTTAATTCCACCGTAGTTTCTTTACCTCATCTGTGAAATAAAAATCATGTAAGCCTGCCGAAGGGGTGTGTGTGTGTGTGTGTGTGCGTATGTGTGTTTGAGGAAATTATAAAGTAGATGAAAGTTCTGGGAAATTCAGAACATGCTATAGAAATGTAAGGCTCTGTCATTAGCCTGTGCTGGTTCCCTGGGAAAAAACAATCACAGTTCTTGACCTCCCATAGCCTACAGTTTAACAGGGGTAGCAAGAGAGACAAATAAGCAATGACGGTATATTGCATTAACACTTGGACAGGGAAAAAGGAAACTGTGTTCAAGTATGAATTGGGATTACCTCAGGTGGCCCTGGAATGGCAGCGGTCAGAGAAGGTCTACCTAGGAGGATATAAGCAGATGGAATGATGTGTGTAGAAGCAAGGAAAAGCATGAGTGTGGCTGGTTAGAACATGAAATAAAATTTAGTATAGGGGTGCCTGGGTGGCTCAGTGGGTTAAGCCTCTGCCTTCGGCTCAGGTCATGATCCCAGGGTCCGGGGATCGAGCCCCGCATCGGGCTCTCTGCTCAGCAGGGAGCCTGCTTCCTCCTCTCTCTCTGCCTGCCTCTCTGCCTACTTGTGATCTCTGTCAAATAAATAAACAAAATCTTAAAAAAAAATTAGTATAGCTGGCACTTGGAATGTGGGCATGAAGGTAGCAGGAGGATGAGTACATAATGTATATGGGGCTGACTACTACTATAATTTGTGGGTTCCCAGTACAATATTAAAATGTAGACCTCTTTCAGAAACCAAGCATGTGACTCTTTCTTTTCTTTTGCATACTATTTGACTTATTTTTTTTTTTAGTTTGCTGTTTAATGTGCTCCCTCATTAAGCACAGGAAAACTTGGAGGGTAAGTGCAGACTCTCCCAGTTCTCCTGTGCCCTATCCTGCAACTTGGTGCTAAAAATGTCCAACTTCTGCTCCCTGAGGGCAGCAGCAGTTGCTAAGTGGGGGCGAGGAGCATGCAGCTGAGACTCCTTCTTGGGAAGGTCAAAAAGCAGAGAGTGGTGGGAGGCCCCACTACATGCTCCATTGTCTCATTAGCCTTCATCGACAAAATTCAAAGATAAAATTATTAGGAATTTCAAGCTGGTGGTATTCTGAGTATGGGAATTAGTGTGACTGTAATAGTATTGGTATACAACTATTTTCCTTATCTAGGCATAAAGTGTAGATATCTATATATAGGTATATATATGATGCCAAATCAATGGATCATTTAGGTCACTTCGGAGAGTCAACTTTTAGAAAATAATTAAGAAAATTAAGCAGGAAATACATGAACAAGATGGATCAATGGATTACTTGGGTCACTTCTGAGTGTCAGTTTTTAAAAAACAATTAAGAAAATTAAGCAGGAAATACATGAGCAAACAAAGAGGGAAAACATGTAGAAGGTTAGACTTCTCTGAGTGACTTCCTCTGAGTGGGGGAGATTATTGTGTAATTAATTTTTTTTTTTGCTTATCTAAACTTGGTAATTGTTCTAAAATAAACACTGATTTTATAACAAAAAAGAATAAATTATACTAACTTTTATTAAAAAAAACCTCTCAAGTGTTTTTCTCAAGTACTGTTTAGAAAAAAGAAGGTTCTAAAAGATGTATGTTCATAGCAAAAATGGGTATTTTGAATCATTAGCCTGATATTTCCAGAATAAACCCAACTTGTCCATGATTAAGCAAAAAACCCCCTAAATATTTTGATTTGTTTGCTAATAATTTATTTTTTTATTTTTGTTTCTAGGTTAATAACTGAGATGAGAAAATTTATAGACTATTATTTTGTATTAGAAAAATATTTTGAGAAGAGTGACATCAGTAAGATGTCAAAATAGGAGTATTTTACCATTGTCCCCCCAAAGAATTTATCTATTTTAGGAGGTGTATAGTTTGATAAGTTGTGACAAATATATAGTTACGAATCCATTACCAAGATCAAATATTGCTTATTTCTGTTACCACACAAAATTCTGTTATGCCCCTTTTGTGATCAGTCTTCTTTCCCTTAGATTCCAGCAACAACTGATATGATTTCTGTGTCTATAGTTATTGATTGATAACTATTGATTTTAATTTAGTTGCACTGTGGCTAGAGAACACAGACTTTATTATAATAATTCTTTGATATTTGGTAAGATTTGCCTTTGGCACATAATGTGGTTAATTATCATAAAGTATCTTTAGTTTCAAGAGTTCTATATATGTCAGTTAAAGCGAACTTATTTATAGGATGAGGCAAGTTAAAAAATTGACAGAACTGTAATAAGAAATTGATAAATCCCCTGCAATAGTGGAAAATTTTAATATACATCTCTCAGAAAATGATCGATAAAGCAGAGAGAAAATGAGTAAGGTGATAGAATATTAGAAAAAAAACTAATTGTGATGAATTTGTCAACTTATTGCAGTTTTGTCTTTTTTTGTTTGTTTGTTTGCCTCATACATGTTGAGATTAGGTGCTTACAAGTTTAGAAATGATAAATCTTCCTTGTGAATCAAAACTTTTATTATTAAATAGTAACTTTCCCTTATCCCTAAAATGTTTTTTAAAGTTATTTTTTCTGGTATTAATCCAGCTTTCTTTTGGCTAATACCTGAGTGACATATTCTTTTTTCTAGCCTTTTATTTTAAATATTTCAGAGTAATATGTTTTATGTGATTTTTGTCCAAAGCCTAAAGCTATATTTATTTTTTAACACAGTGTAAGATTTTTACTTATTAACTGAATATATTAGGCCATTTACATTTATTATACTTAAAATATTTTTAATTTGTTTCCTCTTTTTGCTTCATATTCTCTTTTTTTCTTTTTCTGCCTCTTTTAAACCCTTTTGAATTTTTTGTTGTTGTTGTTGTTGTTTCATTCCCTATCCTCGTTGTTTTGGAAGTTATACACACATTTTTTGAGTGATTACTCATAAAATTATAGTATGTCCACTTAATTTGCCAAAGTTTAAATATAACATCTCTATTTTCTTCATGATCGTTAAATAACTTTAGAATTCTTTAAACATGATTATACTCTTCCCATCTTCTACATTATTGTTATTCAGTATTTTAGTCCTCACCTGTTTTTGTATTCCTCAAATCAATTGTTTTAAATAATCCATTTAGATCTATCCATGTACTTGCCAGATTCTTTATTCACTACAGAAAGCAAATACATGATTTGTGCTTCTCAGACTTTCCTCCTGGGATCATGTTTCTTCTTCCTAAGGCATATCTTTTATAAATTCTTTAATGATAACCATGTTGCTAGTCAGTTTTCTTAATTTACTCTTGTTCTTTTTAGCTATGTATACAGTTCTGGGCAGTTATTTTCTCTGGATGTTTAATGCTATTACATCACTGTCTTAGTTTAGGATGTTATAATGGAATGCCATAAGCTGGATGGCTTATAAACAGTAGAAATTTATTTCTCACAGTTCTGGAGTCTGGAAGTCTGAGTGAGATCAGGGTGACAAGATCGTTGAATTCTGGTTGAGGGTCCTCATCTGGCTTGTAGACTGAAGTCTTTTTGTATCCTCATAGGATGAAAGGGATGAGACTTAATGACTTAATCATCTTTCAAAGGTTTCACCTCCAAATACCATCATACTGGGGGTTAAGATTTCAATACATGAATTTGGGTGGGCGGTACATACATTTTGTCCACAACAATCACTACCTTTTGTTTTCCATTATTGTCATTAAGTCTTAGGTTTCATTTACCTACAAATTCAATTTTGGAGAATCTCAATCATAATGTCTACAGATATTCCTTATTTTCAATTGTCATTATTCTCTTCTAGAAATCCAACTTGACCTATGTTGGAGGCTCTCATTTTGTCCAATATGTCCTTTGTGGATAAGAGCAAATGCCCAATGAAGCCAAATCTCACATGTTTTCAGTTATGCTGGTTTTCAGTTATCTTCTCTCTTTTTCCCCTTGCCTGTAGGTATTTCCTTTATATTTTATGATTTCAGCTGTATATGTTTTAAAGAGTGTTCATTGTATTTATCCAGTATTTCTAGATATTTCATTTGGAAAGGAATTTTTAGTATATTTATCTGCCATATTGCTAGAATTGGAAGTCCAGAGTTCATTCTTTAACTGAATTTCTTTTATACTTGGTCAGATTTTATTGTATCTTTGTGTTTTGCAAGAATTACAAAGCATTCCACAATCCTCCTGTCTTGTATTCAGTGTTCTACTCCTATATCCACAAGATCTTTTTGATCTATATTCTTTCTTAGTCTCTTAATTTAAATTTCTAAAGACACTCTCTACTAACTAGCTCAATGTGAGGATACAGGCTTTCTTAGACACCACATAGCCAGAGGCAGAGTCAGGGAAATGAGTGCACTGATCATTAATCACTCCAGTTAAGGGGTTATTTTTACAAATATTGAGATTGACATGAGAAGTGGGAAAATTATAATGTCTGTAAATATTCCCTTAAATGGAAATGCATAGATGGGCAAATTATTTCTGCATAAGTATATAAGCCTTTAAGTATAAAAGGACCATGATACTATGCAAAATTAAGTTATATGGAACTGACAATCCCCATTTTGCTTTGACAACATCAGTGGTAGTCATGGATCATTCTGGGGAACTAGGACGGGCCTTGGGAAACTGTGAGGAGGCATCCCACATCTGCTACTACTCCATGTGATCCCTTCATTTCAGGTGAGTTTCTATGTCCTTTGCTCCTTAAAGTTTTTGTGGTTCTTTGTCACCAAACCAAGCTCACCTCAGATGGTACATTAACTTCTTTCAATATAATAAGCTTTTTTCCAAACATCCTGTCAATTTACATTGTGGATTCATAATTGTTATAATAAGACTTCAGATAAGACTTTAGATAAGACTTCAACTAGGTGGTAAGTTCTTTAAGGACATTTTTTTTTTTCTTGTATCTTTCATAAATTGTATCACATTGCTTTGCTGGTGCTTAATACATACTTGTTGAGTAAATGAATGAACACATACCTTTCTCAGTACATCTTGAGTCATGGAAATTCATATCTAGAGACTTTTGAAAGTGAATTTTATATCCATAAATGAAACTGTTTTAGCCCTAGTGGCCTATCATTTCAAAGAGTTTTAGTACTTAGTGACCATTTAATGTATGGATTATTGACCTATTCACTCATATTGCAGATGCTTTGAGCTGTCCAAGTCTTCCAACAGAAATCCACTACAGACTTCAAGATAAATGACTTAATAGTCTTTAATGGTTCTTGTTATGGATGGCTGTGCCCTTAATTGATGGTTAAGCAGATTAACAGCTCACTGGATAGATTACTTTGCTCTGCTATACATTTTAGAGAATGAATGTATCTCTAATGGTTCAAGTCAAATCAAATACTTGCTGAACTTCCACTATGGGCAAAACACTGTTTAGGTACTACAGTGGGGTTGATGTGGGGGTGAGAATCAACTTTCAAAACACACAACAATAACAAAAAGCATGCGGTAAAAACGTCAAAATCAAATGTAGGCATCTGTAATGGATGCTCTCTATGAATATTTGCCAATTTTATATCAATGGAGCACTAACAAGAAATGGTATCAGTCATTATTCTTTAGAATGTCTAAAACTGATATTTATTGAGTGTTTGCATAGGCATATTTAATTGTGTTAAAAAAGTTTTACTGGATATTATTGTTCATAAAACATGAAATTTAAAAAAATTAATAGTATTCAAGTAATTAAGAGATGTGTTAGCAACAGAAACAGCAGCTTCAGTAATCATGGCCATGGTTAAAAACAAACAAAAAAACCCTTGTCAAATACCATGCTATGTATGTTTTCTTTCTTGCTATAATGTCAAGTCTAAGAAAAGATTTGTTGCAAATGAGAAGAGGGAGGATTCCTCTGTCTACTCACAAGATTGTGTGTAATGGTTAAGAATATGGGCATTATTACCAAACAGACATTATTTTGAATCTCCAATTTTTTTTATTATTGGCAATATGAAGCTAGACAAGTTACTGAACCTCTCTTTGTTTCATTAGTTAAGAATTGAGTGTAATACCTACTTTTATGTGTGGGTCTTTAACCAGGTAGTTATGAGTGCCAGCACATAGCTTGCACAAAGTGTTCAAAAAAAATAGTAACAGGGGCACCTGGGTGGCTCAGTTGGTTAAACTCTGACTCTTGGTTTTGGCTCAGGTTATGATCTCAGGGTCCTTGGTACAGAGTATGTTTGGAATCTCCCTTTCCATCTCTTTCTGCCCATCGCCCTTCATGTGTGCACTCTCTCTCTCTCTAATAAATAAATAAATATTAAAAAAATAGTAACAATTATTATTCTAATTATTTTGTTTGTCCGAAATTCATGTGTCTGCCATGACTGTAAAAATCTTACAAAGTCATTAACTATTAGGAAGCAAGTGTTTGAAAAGCCAAGGTGAACTTTGATGATGAAGTGGACAGGGGCACAGCTGGAGCTGGACTGTGAAAAGATAGGATGTCTGTAGGACAAGCTGGTGAAAACCAGAGATAGAGAACTGTGGTTGCAGGAACTCAGTGTTAGTAATTGTGGAAGGAAAGGGAGGATTATCACTGTGTTTTCTCCCAATAAGCCCATGAAGATTATTTGTTATATCTAGTTTAAAAGAAAAAACATTACCAGAGAGCACACTTTGCTCTTTTTTGTTTATCTTATAGAAATAATTACAATTGCAATTTAATACCTGAAAAATATTTCAGGGCAGAAGGGGTGATGCTTGTAGATGCTTATAGAAGGATAGTAGTTGTGATGTTTCTCCAAAAAAAGGAAGAGATACAATACAAGGTTATAATATAATATAATATTGTTATTCTTCCTTGCATCTATGTGCATAATTTTTTTTTTTTAAACCTTATCGGGACGTTTCTTGGCTCTTTGTCTTTCCTCAACATTGCTGCAATATACTGGAAGGTCAGAGATCACAGAAATCCATGTGGTACAGAAAGTATAGTGAAGAAAGACTTTAGTTTCTCATTAATGCATTCTATTTACATAAAATGGAAATGCTTGATAAATACAAATAAATCTTAAAGAGTTGGCAGAGGGATAAAAACCAGTTTTCCTCCTGCCCATTAAAGGTGCCTTGTGGCTACCACAGAGGAACCCACTCACAAACTGTCGGCTCCAGTGCCTCTCTCCGAAAGCAGGAGCTGCGCAGCCCAGGTTGGCTCTAAGATTTCAAGCCCAGAGTCAGCTTCCATTTCCCATTAGGCAGGGTAGTCTTGTGATTCATTGCCAGTAGCCTGCCCCTGGAGGGATGGTTAATGAGGTTTGAAGTTTCATTTAAAGTTTCTTTTCAGAATCCTTTTCTTTCCATGAAGATGAAAGTCAAGAGTTTCCAGATAAGCTTAGCTGGAATGCATTCCACTGCTCTGAAGTTTAAGAATGGTGAAAAAAAATGTGGGTAGAAATGCAGGGACCGTGTCTGATTTAACTGGGTGGGACTTCCCCAGTGTTACCTGCTGAGAGGTTTCTTGGGCAGGTACCAATTTGCCTCAGGCATTTAGAAGGCTTATTTCTTCAGGTGGGCTGGCCCATTATCTCCTCAGGGCACAGGCCTGCTTTCCATTAGTGCTGATGTGAAGGGCGTGCTCACTGAATCATGAGTGCACAGACAGGAGTGTGAAAAGCAAGACTGGCGCTGTCGAAAGGAGTCAGCAGGGCAGGAGGAGCCTCTCTTGAAATGGTGGCAGACATTCTTGCCAGGAAGTATGCACATCTTGACGTTTCTATTCCTACCGTTAGAAGTGGAATTGGGAGACTTTAAAGACAATAGAAAACCAAACGCAGAGCGTGAAAGTTTCTACTTGGCCCACAGGGATCAGCAGGGTAGGGGGAGAGATTTTTCAAACTGCCAGAAAAGCAGAACAGAAAGAACAAGAGCAATGAAGATATTATGGAAGAGCTCGTCCGAGCCAAGCAAAGGAGTGAGAAACACAGGGTACACCGTGAGTACAGGTGTGGCTTGCTGCAGCAGAAAGCTTCTGATCTCGCTCTAGTGGCCACACTCCTCACCAGCTCTGGAGAGTGTGGAATTCCAACTTTGTTGCTAAGTAATAATTTGTCACTGTTGGAGGCTCTAATAAAAGCTATTTATACAGATGTCGTCCTTTTGAAAAAGGTTGAAGTGGGTATGAATAGGGGAAGGTCTGTAGCCAAATTTTGGGTTGTTATGACTTGGGTTTCATTACAGCTTACTTGGTAACCTTGATGTTATTTTGCAGGGACTTTTGTGTCAGCCCTCATTTCACTGGGTCAATTAGTATTTCAACCAACATGGATTAAGTTGACTTCATAGCAGGAAAGCAGTCTTCAGACTATCAGAATAATTATGGCCAGTGTCATTCTGTCATGTCAAGCACCAAACTCTAGGTGCATGTTTTTAAAGTCTGGGCCCAGCTATCTTTATCAGAATCACATGGTGTGTTTGCAAAAAGGCCCCATCCTAGATCTGCCACAACAGAACTTGATGTACATGCATGAACACACACTCAGGGGACCCCCAATAAATCCTATGTTTAAGAACCACTGTTTTTGTAGATATTTATCAGTTCTAAAATATAGGTGGGCAATATTTATACAGGCAGTTTTTCTTCCTACCTACCTTTATGTCAGTTAAGGTGAAATGTACACGCTGTGGTAGCAATGATCCGTAATTCACATGGCCTCCCTAGAGGTTCAAACTAAAAGCCTTATGCTTTCCTGGAAATCCAAACTGCAAGAGCAAAATTTTCACCCTTAAAAGTAATAATAATAATATCTTTCCAAATCCTGGGCCTGTCAAATACATTTCAGTAGGTTAAATAATCACCTTGAACAATTCTTTAAGAAAAGAAATGCCTTTTTCACCCATACTTCTTTTTATAGTTTAATGTAACCATGTTCTTCCATTTAAAGATTTTATTTCTTTATTTGACAGAGAGAAAGACAGAGAGAGAGAGCACAAGCAGGGGGAGCAGCAGGCAGAGGGAGAAGCACTGAGCAGGGATCTTCTTTGAGCAGGGAGAAGCACTGAGCAGGAGCACTCCCACTGAGCAGGGAGCCCCATGCAGGGCTCAATCCCAGGACCCTAGGATCATGACCTGAGCGGAAGACAGATGCTTAACCAACTGAGCCACCCAGGCGCCCCTATGTTCTTCCATTTAGATTGGTCTTTAAAAACCTGAATGGTCTCTCTGTCTTTTTGGAACTGCATCGTAGAGGCATGCCATCATAACACATGATATGTGTAAAGCATGTAGCAGAACGCTTGTCATACTATGATGCTCAGAAAACGAGCCTGGTGTTTTTTCCTTCCTCCCTATCTCCTTCTTTCCCCTCTAGATGGCTCCAGAAATTCGTATCAGCTTTGCGGTAACCACCTTTCTGATTCATGATTTCCAACTTAAGCCACAGGCAGTCTATTCGTCCTATTTATAACATTGGAGGTAATTACAGGTACCATTTGGTTCTTAATTAAAAGCATCTTCTTTGCTTGACTTAGTCCTTCATGTAAACTTGGAGGGGTATGCTTCCTACAGAGTCC
Organism: Mustela putorius furo; assembly: GCF_011764305.1. Lineage (NCBI taxonomy): Eukaryota > Metazoa > Chordata > Mammalia > Carnivora > Mustelidae > Mustela > Mustela putorius. Next base: position 736,992 of record NW_025421467.1, read on the forward strand.
CTGCTCTCAACATGGCCAATGGAGAAAGAGGAGAAGATAAATGTGGGGAATCCCTTTATGGAAAGTGTACACATTCTGCTTCCTTTTTGTCCCCAAATGGGGAAAAAGTAATATCCATGTTTCTTTTTGAGAAAATGAATAAAGCCATATCTTCTCATCAGTGTGATTGCAGTTTTGAAGATTTTAACTAGACTAAGGACACCTTTGTTTATCTCTTGTGCTGACATTATTGTTGCCCTTGGATCAGCTATCCAGAATCTTCTCATTGAGCAGCTCCCACTACAAAGTTTGAGAGAGAGCATTACATTTTACCCTTTACTTTCATGTGTATAATCATATGTAATCACACAAGTGCTCCTCAGGAGGCACAGGGAAGTCATTTTTTTTTTCTGGGACAATCCCTGCTCAGTTTGCCAAAGATCTTATGTTTTATTCTCTTAGCTGGTATTACAGAAATACTCATGAAAGTTACCATTTATTTTTAGAGATCATTTGGAAGTGTTTCTGGATTACAATTTTAAATTCAGAATATAGGTCACTGGCTGAATGCTGTCTATACAGCTATCTGTATCTGTATTTATAAATAATTTTAACCCCATTCCTGATGCTCCTTTAAAATTGTCTTAATTTTCTAGGGCACCGTTACACAGATTACAGATCTTGAAGCACGTCCATCTCTTTCACATGCTGCCTTTGATCTTCATGATCTCTAATTTATGTATTGGAAAATCCTATTAAACCAGACTGGACAAGGCAAACAATAGCAATTTGCTTCTTCAGTTGATTGCAAATGGGGCTTCTGGGTTACTTGCGTACTAATAGTTTCTTTTCTTCAGTTTGAGTTGCACTGGGATTTTAAATTTAAAAAAAAGTCAACTTAATTTCCAGTGCCATTTGTTTTGAAGAAAAAAGAAAAAACAACAAGGGATGTTGGGAATCTCTGAGGTCTTTACACTCTATCTGAATTTGAATTTATAGTTTGTGGGGAGAATTTAGAAACAAAGTTAACATTAATGAAGAAATTAAAGAAACAAAGTGGAAGAGACTCAGAACAGTAGGAGCATTCTGATTTAGATGTTAACTTTGAGGTAATTTGGGGGTCCTAGATTTTTACCAGAAGCCAACTGGTTCAAGATTTCCAATTTAAACCACTTACAAAGGTGAAAAATTACTTATAAAACTAATGATTTGAGTATGGGACTGGAGAGGTTGATGTTCAGAGAATATGGCTAAATGGCAGAGGTTCTCTGAATTTCATATGTTTTAGTATGGTTTCTTCTTTCTTCTTCTTCTTCTCCTTCTTATTCTCCTCCTTCTTCTCCTCCTCCTCCTCCTCCTCCTCCTCCTCCTCCTCCTCCTTCTTCTTCTTCTTCTTCTTCTTTCTTCTTCTTCTTCTTGTTCTTCTACTTCTTCTTTTTAAATAAGCTCCACACCCAGTATGGAGCCCAATACAGGGCTTAAACTCAAAGCCCTGAGATCAAGACCTGAGCTGAAATCAAGAGTTGCATGCTTAACCAACTGAGCCATCCAGGTGCCCCTCAAATGGTTCTTCTAAAGACTGCTCTCTTTGAGGTCAATAATGAGTTGGTGGAAACTTGGGATGTCAGTATTTCCTGGGAGGACTAAATCTATTTGTTACTTCTAATTTATGCTCGATAGGAGCTGCTTAATAGGTCAATACCTGAGTGATGTCAGCCTCAGGAAGTGGCAGTCTATGTCTAGGGAAAGAGGGAGTGAATCGAGGGAAGATGCCTCAATCAGAAGAGGATGGAAGGATAGAAAGAAGGAGGATGCAAACACTTTTAGACTAGAAAGTTTAAAAGTAATGATTATCTACTGGAGTAACTTGAGAAATCTTAGTAAGTATAGAAATCTACAATAGGTACTTTATACTAATAAATATGATTATTTATTTCTCCTTTTATCAGGATACTTCTGTTGATAATCATGGGGGAATGTCCTCAGAATGATCCTGAGTCTTCAAAAAAATATATTCAAAATTTTCTCGGCTACTCTCCAATCCATTGTTTCTATTCATTTCTCCTTTGACTCTTGGTCTAACTTCTATTTCATTTTTTTGTTAACCAAATCCTGAAAATCATAAAGTTTTAAATAAAGTGTAATGCAGTGAACCATTATTATTATTTCCCCACTGCTTGGCCCAAGGTCAAGCATAAAGTTGTTAGCTGTTGAAACTGTTAAATCAAAGAAAAAATACATAGACTTATTGGAGTACTATCCATTTTACTATACACAGATGGGATGTCTTGGCTTTTCTCAGTGAGGACTTTGGTGTACATTGCTTTGTATGTATAGTACTCTACACATGTCTTTCTGTCTCTAATGGGAGACTCTCTCTCTCATTACTTTATATATCTCTTTAATCTCAGCCTGGCCACTGCTGCTCAGTGAATGGTAATAAGTGAAAGATTGACTGAAGTATAGAGAAGACATGAATGTTCCATGGGCCATTTTATTTGACCCTTCCAGTATCCTCTCTTTATTGTGAATACTGGGGGATGCTTATAGTCAAGGCGCCTGCTAACAGCTGCCTGTGGTTCAAGTGTTTCTCTATATTTTATGTAAGTTTAATCCAGATGTTAAGACCATTCTCTAGAGTTTAATGGTGTTGGGTTTATGGCATGTAGCCCAGAGAGGAATGTTCATATGGTAATACATAACTTGGCTAGAGAGGAGAGCTGGGAGTTGAATCCAGAGTATGTTTCTTCTGTTCCAGGCCAAACTGTTTTCCTAAAGTACGAGAAATGTTGTACTGGGGATAAAGTGTCCTCTTAAGTGTTCTCACCTCTAGTAGGAAAAATTCAATTTCCCTGAAAGATATGTCACCACTTTTCCCTTCCTGAGACTTTAATCTCTATATCACAGTGGAAAAGGCACTGAGGATCAAAGATGCAATACAAATTACTGGGTCACATTTTGAACCCTACTTGTGTGGTCATCAGAACGTCTAGGAGCTGGAGGAGGCTGGCGGCAGATGGAGAGCTGTGGGAGTGTTGCAGGAACAGCAGGGAAGGCTGGTGAAATTATCTCAACACAGAATGGTGATTTTGATACTGTGTTCTGCCACCAAGCACAGGTTATTAGCTGTAAAAAAAAAAAATCAATTTTCTTTGATAGTGTCTCTATGTCCCTTACCTCTTCTCTGAAATTTAGGTGATGACCAAACTAACTTCAGACAGAATACTGTAGAGCACATTATGTGTTTATTGTATTTAGTTGCTTTGGACATTATAAAATCAATAGATTATGATGCTGAAGCCAAATTTCAAAGTGTATACTGTATTTTTCCTATCTCCCTTGTAATTTTAATCAGATAAGGTTTTTTGTTTCTTGTCCAATGCCATTTGGCGAGCATTCAGTTTCTTGCAAAAAGCTAAGTGTAATATATAATATGCTTCAGTCTAATCACAATGTATTTATTTAGTTCATAATATGTGCAAGTACATAGAAAGTGCTGTGAAAGAAATAAACTTTGTATTAGACACAGCATTCTTCCACTTTTACAGAATTTACTCCTGGATGTTAAATTCTTGCCCTTTTTACAATTTTTGAGCTTATCCTTTTATGACAAAATTAATGTAACCTCATTATCATCAAATTGGAAAAGTAAATAGATATTGTAGTAAGTAATATTGTATTCTATTAAGAACTCTGTTTTCTTCCAGTCTTTTTTCCTGGGCATGTGGGTTAGAATCTCTTTGTTACAGTGTACATGTATGCTTACAGCTTCTTTACCTTTTACAATATTATAAACACTGTCCATTTTACTACAAAATCCTTACATTTTAATTGTGAAAGGTTATGATACTTTGAAGAATAGATGAGAGATACTGTTCAAGTATTTCCTTGTTTTTATAGCTGTAGCGACAGCATGAGATGGTGAAGTGAGCATGGGTATTGCCCAGAAATTGGGCTTGGGGACAGACTCAATTACATTTTTGCTCTGTGATCAGAGGCAAGTTATTTTTCCTTTTTGAGCCTCAGTTTTTCTATCTGTAAAATCTGCCATGTGTTTAGTAAATGTGTGATCTGGAAATGATAGTTATTATCACTTAGGCTCTTTCCAGTTTTTGTCATTATAAATAGTGAAATGTGGATCATCTTTACATGTATAACACTTCCAGATTTTATATTATTTTCTTTGGCTAGAACTCCAAGTAGAATTTCTGGATTGATTTATTTAAGGATTCTTGACTTGCTTTTTCGTGTTGCTTCCCAAGAATTTACTAATTTAAATCATACTGTCAATGTATGAGAAAACCTCATCTCACCTTTTATTTTTCAGGTGAAACTTAAAGGCATCCATTTAAATTCCTTCTGATGAAAATGAAATTCTGATTGTAATGTTCAACCTTCTCATTGGGAATATCATATGTCTGTCCATTTACTAAAATATTTTCTATTTTTATGAACATTTACATTTTTTTCATATATCCTACTTTTCTCATCCAGAACATGCATTAAGCTTTATGTGTCTTATTGCTATTGGGAATATACATATATTAGAATAATTACAGATTTTATAGATATTTATGTGATATGATTATATCATATAATCAGTATTTATCACATTTCTTTAATATTCATTCCTATTTTGTGTGCTTTTGCATCACCCCTCTTTTACAGTTAGAATTTCCAAAATAAGTAGCAATAGAGATAACAGACAGCCTTGATTTATCGGAGTGTAAGATGACTTTTTCTAAGACGACATTTCCCTGTTCTGAGGAGACTATGCATTGAGCAAAAAAAAAAAAAAAAAAGGTTGGAGTCCATTGAGATTTGTAATTGGCAGTACTATATTAATGTTTTCAAGAACTCTTATAGTAAGAAATATGTTTAAACTTTATTCAACTCAGTATTTCCCACACTTATTTGGACAAGGAATCCTCATACCCTATCCCCCACACCTTTTTTTAGAACTGCTCATATTAACATTTTAGAGAATGGTATTTCTGACTAACTCCCATTTGGGAGATATTCTGTAATATACCCCATGAAATATAATATTGGGATTAATTTGGAAAAGATTTTAATAATGTCAAGGAAGTAGCCATTTATTCCTTTTTAAAAATGTCATTAAGAAGGGGCGCCTCAGGGGCGCCTTGCTGGCTCAGTGGGTTAAAGCCTCTGCCATCGGCTCAGGTCATGATCGCAGGGTCCTGAGATTGAGTCCCACATTGGCTCTGCTTGGCGGGCGAACCTGCTTCCTCCTCTCTCCCTCTCTGGCTACTTGTGATCGCTGTCTGTCAAATAAATAAATAAAATCATAAAAAAAAAAAAAAGAAGGGGCACCTAGGTAGCTCAGTTGGTTAAGCGTCTGCCTTCAGCTTAGGTTATGATCCTAGGGTCCTGGAATCCAGTCCTACATTAGGCTCCCTGCTCAGCAGGGAGTCTGCTTCTCCTTCTGACCCTCCCTCTCTCGTGCTTTCTCTCTCTATAATAAATATATGAAATCTTTTAAAAATGTCATTAACAGGAATGATTATTAAGTGCCTTTTTAAGTGTCTGTTAGATTAATTTTTGATATTTAGCCTACTAATAGGATATACTATAAAGTTCCTCAAGATTGAACCCTCTTTAAAAATCCTGGCATAATAACGACTTGGAATTGGTGGATTTTTTTTCAATACTCCTTGGTTTCTCTTTGTTGCTATTTTGCAATAACTACTATAATTACAGTAATTTTTGCATCTACAGTCTTAAGTGAAATTGGTCTATGATTTTTATTTTTGTATTAATGTCATTAAATTTTGGTATCATGGATATATATTCATTCCATTGAATGATGTGAGTAATGTCCTGTCTTTTCTCAATATAGTAACTGTTTATATTGGGACTCCTTTGCTCCTTGAATGTTTGAAATAATTCCCTAGCTAATGGGCTGAAAGCTTTTAAGGGGGATATTCTTTAATAACCCTATCAATAATTTCCCCAGTATTGCTCTTGTCAGGTTTTCTTTTCATTATTAAGTCAGTTTTCGTGATTTATATTTTTCATCAGAAGAACTATTTTGTTGGGATTGTCTAATTTATTTGCTTCTATATAAAGTATCCATAATATACTTTATAATTTTCAAATATTTTCTCTACTTGTTTTTCTATATTTTCTTTTGTCTGAATTGTGCTTTCTGCCTTTTTTCTAAGAGCTTTGCTTGAATTTATTAACTCTACTACTTTTCTCTTTTTGATTTCTGAATTTACTATTATATCTTTCTGTTTTCTGAAGCCACTTGTATTTCTTTTCCTAAATTATGAATTTGATTATTTTTCCTTTTCTAGTTTTTAAACAATAAGAACACTTGACCATAAAATTGTCTGTGTATAGATCTATGACTTCTATAAAACTTAGTGTGTTTTATTACCATTTTGTTGTACCAAAATAAGATTTTATTGTGTTATTATTTCACCTATTGAGGATCTCACGAAAAAATCCCTTAAATGGGTCTGAGATTTGTGGCTGCCGTTCATTCTTTTTTCTTTCTTGTGTTCACTGCTAGACTTCATAGGGCTAAGATGGCTGGCCAGGAGCAGGCTATGCTAAAGTCACTGCACTCCATGTGAAAGTTTGACTCCTTACCTACTCAGAGAGAGAAAGCTAGCTACGACCTTCAAAGTGTCTGTTTATAAGCCACTTTAAATTTATTTAACAAATATTGATAAATCAATTACTATGTGCCAAGCATCACTTTCAGCATTTTGTGAATATTAATCCAATTAATCCTATAACAGTTTTGTACTATAGATATTATTCACCCCTTCACAGATGAATAAAGTATAAGGCACAGAGAGGTTGGTGAGAGTCAGGACTTGAACCTGGTGGGTCTTGCTCCAGAGGCTGCAGTCCGAACAATTCAGTTAAACTGCTCTTTTGTTTTGAAAGTCTGCCTGCTTGTTCCTTTGATACTAGTATCTTCATAAATAAGTTAAAATGTCCCACTTCGTACCCTGTTGAAAAAATTTTAATTGTCTGCATAGACTTCAATACTACCCCAGAAAGGTAATAAAAATGGGTGAAGGGAATCAGGAAATGCCACCCCAAAATATGGAATCTTGGATATTTTCAGCAGAAGGAATTTGAGAAACAGTCAAGCAGGAAGGACTCCTTGACCTCCTGCTTCTCCCCTGAAGCCAATCACAAGACCCTTTGGTGAGAGGTGCCCTCCCTGTACGGGGAGGAAAAGAGCATCTTTATCTCTGGAGACTGAGGGATCCTGGGAGGAATCAAAACCAACAGTCTTTGCTAATTTCCCCCAATTTAATAACCTTAGCTCATACCTTTGTTCTAGCATGTTTTCCCAAGACTTGCCATTCTTCATCAAGCCTCATTTAAAAAAGCTCAGACTTAAATGTTTTTTCAAGTCTTTATTTCCTTATGATGGCTCCCATGTCACTGAAAACATATTAAATACATTTGTTTCTTTTTCTCATGTTAATCTGTCTTGTCAGTTTAATTTTTAGGTAGAGCTAGGGACCCTAAGAGGGCAGAGGGAAAGTTTTCCTTCCTCTATAGAGGTCAGAACACACCTGTCTTATTCTACGTGCTGGAATGATCAGAAAGCCTGATCATTTCCCTCCCTGTGGTAGTTGCAGGCTACAGACTAAAATCTGCAAGCATGCTTATTGCCAAGCCAGTCTTAACAGCTGCAGAGTCTAAAATGTTCAGATCCTTGAAAACCTCACCATTGGCAGGGGGGTGCAAGCAAGATGGACAATACTGAGACTGTCCTTGGCACTACCTTCAGTAGGGAATAGAAGGAAAGGAAACAGAGATTGGTGGTATTCTTGGTATTCTGAAGTTGCTGTCCCAAAGGGATCAAAAGAATGAAAGCAAGATGTGGTTCAGTTAAAGTGGCCCTGACTTTGGAGGTCTGACAACAGGAAACACTTAAGTGGCTCAGGAGAAACACAGGAACCTTGCTTCTGATGGTGGGTTACTCCATACAGGGTGCCCCACTGAGCAGTTACCTCCTGGCCAGTGGATATCTACAGTTCAGTCTCTCTTCCATTTTGTAAATGCAGTTTTGAGTTTATGTTTAAACAGCTGCTTGTTTTCTCTGACCAGGACATCAAAGAACACAAAGAACATCTCATCAGTTTTTGTGTTGTCCTTCAGTTTCAGCTCCTCTGGAGAAAGTGCTGCCTAGTAAACCACACCCCTCCCTTAGCAAATTTTACATATACCTTATCGTGTATATTTCACTCAAGACCCTGCCACATATAGCCTTCAAATTCTATAATAAACACACAGAAAATTAGCTTTATCTATATATATATAGATAAAGATATATATATAGAGAAAGAGAGAGAGGGAGAGAGAGAGTTCCTCCTTGACCCAGTTGTTTGTAAGATAATTCTATTTTTCCCCCCAGTGAATGGAGATTTAATTAAAAAATATCATTACTTTTAGTTTTAGTGTATTGTGGTCAGGGAATATGTTTACTTTTCTCTCTGTGCTTCTATACATATATCTTTTGTTTTTAGTGTCAGTATTTGATTTAACAAACACATATAGTGTTCTTTTTTTTAAGATTTTATTTATTTATTTGACAGACAGAGATCACAAGTAGGCAGAGAAGCAGGCAGAGAGAGAGGAGGAAGAAGACTCCTTGCTGAGCAGAGAGCCCAAAGCGGGGCTTGAACCCAGGACCCTGGGATCATGACCTGAGCCAAAGGCAGAGGTTTTAACTCACGGAGCCACCCAAGCGCTCCACACATATAGCTTTTTAATGAATGGGACAGTGATGTAACATCAACCACACTCAATGGCACTATACAACATAACAAATATTAGCTGTGTCATATTTAGCTAGTGAAGTTTTGCATTAGTTGCTAAAATATGATCATACAGTGAAGATATAGATCATAGACCATGCAGTCTTATCTTTTCCCAAACCAGTTACAGGTTTTTGTAGGCCATTTATTAATTTCAGGATTTACCTAAAAACAATGTCACCTACTTGCAGATCAGCTCTAAAATATGGAAGCTCATATTTCATAATAAAAGCATGATATATTAATTGTAAATCATGTCCCAACTCTTGAGACTTTTTTGTCTCAAGACCTTTCAAATCCATTTCCACCAATCAACTATATCACTTGCATCCTTTGGTTCTTCATGACACCTAATTTTTTGAACCACAATATTCTTAATAATAGACTAAAATGGGTTAATTGTTGTCCTATGATTCTTCTGACTAAGAATGATTACCAACATGGTTCCGGAATCACTTGAGTGCCATTTCCCTAGAACAGAGATTCTCAAACTTCAACAGGCATTAGACTCATCTATCTACTTCCAGAGTTTCTGGTCTGGCAGATCAGCACGGTGCCCAAGAATTTATATTTTTAACAAATTGCTGGGTGATTTTGATGCTGTTGGTCCCTGTCTGTACTTTGAGAACCACGACTCTAGAATCACATAAGACGTGTACAGAACTTTGCTCCAATGTCACCTAAAGGGATATTGTCAAACTTGTCAAGTCCCAAAGCTCAATCCAGTGGTCTTGATTGTAAGTCTGAAAAACCTATTCTTCTCCAATAATAAGTGCTTCTCAGAGTCTATCTTCTCAGCTTTCTGGCTGGCTTAGTCTTAATTTGGGGGGGGGTGGTTATTGTTCTCAGACATCTTGTACAGCCAGAGGTTGGTATGCTTTATTTCTGTGGCAGGCATCATTTGAAATATACAGACTCTTTCTCTTTCAAGCACCTGAAAAGAACTTTTCTGTACTTTGATCTGTTCTCTTGCTTACAAGAGTGAGGTAGAATGCAGAAATGGTGCAGCAAAGACGGATGCTCCTACAAGCCAAACAGAACAATTAAGAGTGTTTAGGGCTGTCCAGGCTTTTGCTGAATTCCTTTGACTCTTTATTGCCTCTGGGTGTGCACATTTTTTTGATGCTCAGATTATATGATTTTTTTTTTCTAGTCGAGACAAAGGAGAAGAATTAACTCTCTTTTTGGGGTGTTTTTGCTTCATTGCATACCAGTCACAACACTTCTTGAACTTCATGGAGAGATAGGAGGATTACCTCAGAGTAATCAGTTCTGTGTCATCCACGAATAAGGTTACAAAGAGAGACTTTCACGTTATCTAAGATCATCTTTAAACATATTTGTTTAGGCACAAATATTCCAATCTAGGTAACCTGTTTAGTGTTCATTCATCTTTATATTGATGATGTTCTTCTGAATTTTTACAAATCCTTAAAATGTCAGCCCATTTTTTTTTTTCCTGATTCTATTTTTCTATCCAGATAGGAATCGGGTTAGGTGTTTCCTTATGGTAACACAAATAAATTAACACTTCTAAAGGCAAAACAAATTGGAATTCTTTATTATTTCAGAAAATGAGTCTAGCTCTTACTCCTGTTAATATTTTTTTTGTCTTTGTCATCTTAAATATTTGTAAGCTTAAAACACTTTTTTTTGTAATAATAACATGTTTTCTGACTATGTGTCAGGCAATGTCCTAAGCATTTCACATGTCATTACATGCTTTACCAAATTAGTAGATATGCATTATTAAAACCTCATGGGTTTCTAAAAAATTAATCATTTTGCATAAAGATTCAGACATTTCTCTCAAGCGAACAGAAATAATTTTTCTTGGTCATTATTTCTTGTTTTCCTATCTTGTAAGGGTTCTCTAGAAATTGATTTTTGATTTGCACCAGTTGTTTTAATATTCTAGTGTTTCCCAATTCTGTCAGTATTAGGAGCTTCGATGAATACTGCAATTTTCTCTGGCATTCAGGGAAGCTCAATATGCTAATTAAGAGATGCTGATCAGGAGATGTTAAAATTTCTTTTAGGATCTCAGTTAAATATAACACAGAGATTTCTGACAGAAAAGAAATGGGTGATAGCAAATATAGAAGCAGGTGGCAGAAACTGTTTAAAAGATTGCTAGATGTCACTCTGGAAGAGTAAGCAAAATAACACTCTCCTGAACAGAAAAGTTTAACCCTTGAGAGTGATTACAATCCTTGTACCTAGCATAGAAATTCGTTCATTCATTTGCTGCTTGAGCCACAATCATGATCCGTCCTTTACTGTGGTCGTGGCCCTACACTGAGGTGAGGCTACTGCTAGGAAGTCCTGGTTCTTGTCCTTGAGGGAGAAGCTCCCAAAGGGCAGGATGGTTTGAACAATGCTCACCTCACCCCTGCAATTTCACCTGTAAACTCATAAAATGCTGGAGAAAGGCATTTTCATTTGGGATATTGTTACTGAGAACAAAAGGCAAATGTAGAGAGTGTGAGCAGTGTTGGTGGTGGTGGGGAGGAGTGACAGCTGGTGCAATGGATGCTTGGGAAGTTCTGTCCTCTCCTTAGGAGGCTAAGAAAGGGCTCCTCCTCCAATCTGCCCCAGGTCCACGGTTGAGAGCTAAGTGGGTGACACAATCCTAAGGGAGGGGGCAACATCTGGTCCTGGGGGTTTTGGGGACCCAGAGTCAGGTGATGTCTGATACCTGAACTGGATGAAGATAATGCTTACCTCGAGCTGAGACGATCACACTCCTTCCGTGTACAAATAAGGTGGAGGGCTCATTGCTGCTTTCTCTTAATAAAACCTCTTTCTACATCATTTTGTTAATAAGTTTGGTGGAATTATTCTGAAAGATGGAATTCATCAGTTTGGGCATTAGCCTCATCCTCTCTCAGATAACGTGGTTCCAAAACTGCCACAGACAACCCTGGCAATCAGATCATATAAAATATTCAGTACATTACCATGATGCTTTCAGTTATGATACTGTTAAACTTTGAGTAGGAATTCCATAAACTGAACTTCATTACACTGTATAACACAACATAATATAAAATAGCACAGCATAACATAACATCCCTATTAAATCCTTGTCAATAAATAACAAGATTAAAAGGATAAAAGCACATTATTTTCTCAGCCGTCTTGAAGTATCAGATTTGAGCATATCAGCGTCATTTAACCTTAGGCATAATATATTTCAGGTCTCCCTCTCTCTCCCTCTCTTTATAATTCCTCTTCTGATCACGTTTGATGGAATGTTGTTTACACTATTCGGGGTAGCCACATAGTATGTGCCTCTTCTGTGCTGGGCATTTTGTATATATTATTGCTAATATGCAGAAACTCTACCAACATAGGTATTCCTATTTCTCTTTTTCACTGAACTCAGATTTGTTGGGAAGAGCGCAGGCGGGACTCAAACCCAAATCTGACAGGTGCCAGAACGCAGAGGCAGAGCTTCCTTTCCCCAGTGTACAGCCTCCGCCGGAGAAGTGCTTTCTGCTCATATTTATAACACATCTAATCAGGGCCACTTTGGACTACAATTCTGGCCTTTCCTCGGATGAAGAGAGTTGTAACAAAGAACCTCAGATCTTTCCTAAAGTGAGCAATCCAAAGAGCATTTACCAGGTTGAAAACTTGAAACAGACCTTTCAATCTGGTTCGATGTCTCCCGCAAAAATAATATGACGGGTGGCTGCATGGGCCTCCTGGGGAACACTTATCCTGCATTGCATAAAAATCCCAAGAGTCAGAGGCTTGCTGCTCTCCCCCGGGTGGACAGGTACCACTGGGTCAACAACGAACCGATAATGTGGTGGCTGGGGATTCGGGACAGAGCTCAGAGGAGCTGCTTTATTTTCTCTAAAACAAAAAGGCATCTGAGTTTGAGAGGCCCAAGAAACAGAAAAAGTAATCCCATCAGGGACAGGGTGACATCATGGTTATATTCTTAGCTGTACTTTTAATTCTTCCTTAATTCTATGTGAAGTTTTATGTAACACCAATGAATGTATTCAGTAAGGTGATAGAATGAAGATATTGACTTGTGATAAGATTCAAGGAATTATGAAAGGGAACAGTTGAAATAAACATACTATGTTTTTAATAAAAACAAAAAACACAAACAGAAAAAAATAACTGTCCTTTGTGCCAGCTGTCCTTGACAACTGATGAGATTGTAGATATAAGAATCAAAAAAGAATAATTGTAGGGCTCCTAGGTGGCTCAGTTGGTTAAGCATCTGATTCAGCTTGTGTCATTAGCTTGGGGTCCTGGGATTGGGTCCACATTGGGTTCTCTGCTTGGTGGGGAGTCTGCTTCACCCTTTTACTCTCCCTCCCTTGCAAATAAATAAGTAAATAAATAAATAATAATAATTTTTTAAAAGCGTAGTTGTAACATCAAATACAACACTTAAAAAGGAAAGCAATGTTGTTAAAAATATAATATTTTTCAGTGTTGTGATTTAAATAACCTTTACTTTTGTATGGTTGTATGTGAGGTAGTGTAGCTGGAATTCAGCGCCAGGAATCAAATTTGACAGTTACTTAGGAACCAGAGTGTATATGGTTCACTTCTCTTCCCCATAGAGACCAGAATGATAGGTTGCATGTCCAGCCTACAGATAGCTGGCCGCCTATCAGTAAAGATTTGCCCTGAGCTGGTGGTCTGGGAGATTTAACCATGCCCCCACTCAGTAGGCTCCACAGCTCGAGGTGTCTTCTAACATCCAAACTTGACTCAGCATTAGGCCGTTTGATCCATCCTCCTATGTTGGATCTGAGGGGTCGGGGGAGTCATTTGGAATGTTTTATTCCACATCCCTGCTGCTCTTACTAAGTGTAGATGCAAACGCAGGAAAGAAAGGTTGGAGCTGGCCTTATGCTTGCACTATGGTGAAGGGGGTAAGTAGGACAACGCCGAGGATGGTTACCCACTAATCACTTTCCTGGAGACTTGAATTTAGCATCATGGTCTCCCCTGTTCCACGTCATCTCCACCTGAGGCTGGCCTGGACCCAGGGTCATCTGAGCCCAGAGAGAGCATGCCTACGTTTTTAGGAGTCTGTCCTTTGTGTGTGTGTGTGTTTAAAGATTTCATTTATTTATTTGACAGACAGAGATGACAAGTAGGCAGAGAGGCTGGCAGAGAGAGAGAAGGAAGCAGGCACCCTGCCAAGCAGAGAGCCCGATGCGGGGCTCGATCCCAAGACCCCGAGACCATGACCTGAGCCCAAGGCAGAGGCCCTAACCCACTGAGCCACCCAGGTGTCCCTTTTTGTGATTTTATGTGGGCCAGCCTCTGTGCCCTTGCATCATTAGCTAATACTCCCGAGATAAAAATATCTCAGAAACCAAACCGCTGTTCTTCAACTGCACAAATGACTTGGCGGAGATAACCCTGGAAATAGGACCATTTTTCCAAAGGAAGAAAAACAGTATGTTAAGAACTGATAGAACAAATGTTTGAAGATGTTTTTGTCTTGTAATATGTGTGCATCACACAAGGTGGCAGAATAAGCATAAGGCGATCCTCCAGCGAGGCTGGACGCTGCATTGTTCACAAGGCAGGGGTGAATTATCAGCCCCTACCCTGCAGCCTCGGCTCCAGCTGCTACTTCTTTCTGCGTGTGCTCACACGTTTGTGTTTAAGTAGAGTGTGGCACATCGTTTCATAATTTGCCGGCACACACTCAAATCCTTCGCTTTCAATGAGAAACCGTGTTTAATGATTAGACTTCACTGGCTTCTTGAAAATATGCACTGACTCCTGGCTCCGATTTATATGCCTTCTTTTGATTGAAAACACACGCTTATTCTCCATCAGCATTCTAGTTCAAGTCAAGGGTATCGTAACAGCTCAGCCACAAGACAGTTTTATAAGCTATGGTATCAAATTTTACTTTTTTTCTTCTCCATATAGGATGTGAATGTGAAGTTAAATATTTATTAAATATTTGTCAAGCTTATTAACTCTGTTTGTTTTTCTCCATAAGGAGAATTAAAAGTCCCTGGATTTATTTTTAAATTTAATTGAATGGTTAATACTTAATTTTAATCATTATTAATTCAATTTTTAATGTAGTCATTTTTATGGCCGAATTAAATATTTTACCAGACTCAGGCTTGTGAACAAGGCCATTAGCAGTGGACTACGTAGGACTGTCACACCATGCATCAGAAATACTATAGAACAAATTTATTTGTACTATTAACCTATTCAGTACGAGAAAATGGGTCATCTCTCATAGTCATGGGGAAAACATTGATTTGATTTCCAGAATAAAAAATGGAAGCTACGCATGAACCTCATGTACCTCATTTCTCATATAAAATTCGCATGTTTTACTTAGCCTCAGATGTTTTAACTGATAGAATTTATTTTCTAAAGTTCTTTATAGAAAATATTAGGCTGGACCACGGGATGGTAAAATGCCCATCCTTCATAAAGTGGGTCATGTAGTTTACCAAACTAGACTACCAGGTAGATAGATGACTGTTGCTGATGATCTGTGGTCACTTCTCTCTTATGATCACTTTTCCAAAGGCTTTCAATATGTCTGGAAATCCTGTTGGTTCCTGCATCTGCATCTCTCCTCCTTTGAGCTTCAATTCTAATCCTTATTCTAGGCCTCCTGCGTTTGGCTGCATCTTGTCATTCCCTCATCCACCTAATACCCACCAGCAAGTGCTAGAGCTCACTCATACAGGCTTGGGAGAGTCGATTTTACACATTTCTGCCTCCCCACCCCCCGAATTCTGAGATTAGAGACCCCAGGTTGATGGCTTGGGATTGGCCATGGTAGTAGAATTTACACCACAGAAATCAGCAAACACTGCAAAAAATCAGGGCTCTTCCTCCTCTCCTCCCGAACCAGTTAACGTGCACACCAGAGTAATACCATGGATTTGAACGAATAACCCCAACTCCAAGTGGCTTTTGTCATTCCCCCCCACCATCCTGAATTTATAGTTAATGGCATATTATATGAAGTTACACCTTCCATGTGTTAACTTTCATAACTAGAGAATTTATTTGTTCACAGAACGATGGTATTCTTGTCCATGTTTAGGGACGGCAGATGACTGTTGTGCGGCTGGTGTGTCATTTGAGCCATTTGTGCATGCAGCAGCTGGATGGAGATTTAAATGGAAAGTGTCTCCCCCTAAAGACCATGCCAAAATTGAACTGCAAATAGTCTAAGCACCACACTGAGTTTAGTGAAATATCTAGCCCTTCTTGAATTTGCTGGCTACTCCCGGAGAGCTTGGCATAATAGAGCAGTATAGAGCATTACAAAGTCACAAATTTGATTTTTGAGAGAACATATGAGCTACTTTATCTTATTCTTAAAGATTTTATTTATTTATTAGAGAGAGAGAGAGAGAATGAGCAGTGGGGAGGAGCAGAGGGAGAGGGAGAAAGAAAGGAAGAGGAAGAAGCAGAGGGAGAAGGAAAAGCAGAGGGAGAGGCAGAAGCAGAGGAGAGGGAGAAGCAGAGGAGAGGGAGAAGCTGGCTCCCTGCTGAGCAGGAAGTTTACACAGAGCTCTATCTCAGGACCCCGAGATCATGACCTGAGCTGAAGGTAAATGAATAACCAACTGAGCCACCCAGGCTCCCGATGAGCTACTTTATCTTGAGGGCTTTTGTCATCCTGGAAAAGAGATGTCCTGACTTCCTGTACTAAATTTGAATATTGTTACCTGGAAGTGAAACAATCTGGCAGAGTCAAGAATTCAAAGTGTTTAAAAGTTCACAAGAATCCAGAACATTCTTTAATCTGAAATTCAAAGCCCTCCACACTATTTTCCCAACCTACTTCCCAGTTTATCATTCTTTGTGATTTCTAGTCACCCTATCCTTTCTTACCCTTTATCTTCTGCCTGAAGTTTCCTTTATCCTCTTTTATTTTATGTAAACTTCATCCTGTTTCAAGATTGATGTGAAATTCCCACCCTTCCCTAAAGCTTATCCTGGTCTACCCACCTGGAAATAAGTACATCTTCTACAGAACACTTCCACCATTATCTATACACATGTGAGGTTCCTTATTAATTTTAACTATATTTACATGCATGTTTTTTTCCTTCTACTAGAGCAGAAGCCATGTGTGCCTGTTACTAAAGTATTGAGGCTTAGCTCCCAACTCCGCCTCCTCACTCTGCTCTGTGATGCTGGAGCTGGGGCTCCGCAAACCACACTGTCTCCTTTGCCGGCTGCTCCCTCTTAGGTTCTACTATTAGTGGCACCAGGAGGAGAGCCTGGAAGGTGGTGACTAAGAAGGGATATGTTCCTTCCTGTTTGCTTGCTGTTTCTGAAAATACTGGACCCCATGATGGCATGTCACCTCATTGGCCACAGTAGCTTCCAGCCTCCACAGCGCACCCCACGCTGCCCCTCAGAGGCAGCAGCAGCAGTGCAGTGCCTTGTTCTCAGGCCTCTCAGTTCTGGCCCCTGAGGCTCCACCTCCTCTTTCCTGAGCAGCCGCTGAGTGATGCCCCCTCCTCAGACATTGGAGCCCAGATCCAAGGAGCGCCTCCTCTAGTTTCTAGGTTGTCCCTGTATTTCTCCAGCTCAAGGGCGCGCTGCTTCCTCTGATTATTAACCCTATGTTACCTCAGTCTTCCCTCTAAAAGGCTTTTCAGTGCTCCCAACAACTGAGTCACCAATATCCTATAACAGATATCCTGTTGAAATACCCAGTGTGGTTTCTGAGCTCCTCACCAGACCCTGATGACTACACAATGACTGATCCATCTGTGTTTCCTCCTTTGCCCAGTGCCCCGGCCCAATTCCTAACTGCCTGGGTTGAGCTCAGTAATTACTTAATAACCATTAGTTGAATGAATGAATGACTATTTATGAAGATAAAATATTCTGCTATCTTTCATTATTCTGTCTTTTCTCTATTGTTTTCATGCTTACTATGCTCAAATAGGGGCTTCAGTTAACATTCATGGGCATTTTTGGTTGGATCAGAGATCATTTCCTTGGGGTTTATGGGATGGCTTAAAATGCATGACTTGTCACCATGCTTTACAAACAGCAGAAAATACCATCTGCATTAGTCAGCGCCCCTTAGTGTTGGCTGCTCTTCTACAGTTTTCCATACTGAGAGAGAGATGACTTCCCTCATGTGTACTGGTAACTAAAACAGATCTGATTTATGATGTGCACGTCAAGAAGGAGAAACCACTGGCCACACTTCCATTCTCTCCTAAAAATTGGTAAGGCTATTTTTGAGGATATGATTTAAGGGCAGATTTTGGAGAAAACAGCTGCTCTACAAGCATATGAGGAATCGCTACTCTAAACAGAGCAAACTTTGCAGGAGGCTGAGGCATTCCCCATTACAGCAGAAGATAACAGCAGAGCTGGGGGGAATGTAGAACTGGACCAACTGGGTGATCATCAAGGATGTGATTTCTAGTCTGGATTATGTGAGATGCTCAAGTCGGATGTACCTAAAGGTATACCTAGGGGATGCTGGTATAAAGAGTGGACACACCCAGATCTCTTCCTCATTGGTTTTTAGGGCTTACATCGACTTAAGCAACTGTTCTCATTAAAGTGCCCTTGAGAAAACTCCTTGAATACAGGAGTGAAATTGTTAGTTACTGCAATGGCAAGTGGTGCGAGTGTTTTCTCTGAGTATTTTACTGATTCTGGTCATTATTAGCATAGTACTCCAGTGAGTAAAGATAGCATCATTAAGCAGTCAAGGGAGGTAAGCCATACCCTAAACCCCTTGTTCCCACCTAGGCTGTGTCCTTTGGGAAACATCTGAAAACAATTCCTCACCAGAGATGTGAGTTTGCTTAATATACGCTCTGCTAAATATAAATAATGTAAAGGTAAGTAAGTTACTGCTCAGCAGTACTGGGGATCCTCTCCTAAATAATGGAAATCTAATCTTGAGCACCTATATTATAGATTTTGGATTTGGATCATTTTTATAACCAAGAGAATATTAGCAAACTTCAAAAATACATACCTTTGCTCTTCAAAAAGGACAAAGAAAATGTATTCTGAATTGGGACGATCAAGTGATTTAGGGGTATGGCTAGGAGACAGATTATGTCTGTCCATTGGGGTAGCATGGAATGGTGTAACCACCACAGGCTCTGAATCAGCACAACGATTTCAGCCTAATCTCTGCTAGCGAACCTCAGCTCCTTCTGTAAAATAGGGATAACAGGTTCCAGTGAGGGTCAAATGCTATCACCTTCCTGAAAGTTCCCGTGACAATGATGGCTTGTAGTAGATTCCCAACCTGTGCTGGCTGAGCTGGAAGAGGCAGGTGTAAAAGCTGGTGTAGGAAGTCACCGTGGCCTCTGAGATGTTCGGTGCCGATATACAGATCCCCAACTGGCCCCAAAGGGTCTGTGACACCCTGTGTTCACCCCCCAGGGGAATGGAACTTAATACTTTCCTCTAATCTCTGGAGCCAGAGGTCATGTGTGAAAATCAGTGGGGCTAGGATGCAGAGCAGGGAAGATGGATGGATCTATGTATATGACCTCAGAGCAAATAGTTTGTGAGTCCCGGAATCCTTTCCCAGCTGCCAAGCCCCTCAAATAAAATCTCAGACCTGCTCCTGTTGTCCCACTACAGCCGCATCTCCTTATCTTTCTTCAATTTTTCTTGCGTCCATATTGCCAAAACATCATACCTCAGGTCTGAGCCATATTTTGCTATGACAGAGCTATCTGTACCTGTAAATTCCACACTTCAGTGCAGTTTGAATTCTAACTTTTATAGTTTTTCTTTTTCTTCCGGACTGTGTACTATTTCTTTGCACTGCTATAAATTTTCTGAAGTCATCTATGCTTCAAGTAGTCCATGCCCCATCTTCGAATTCGCTATTTCTTATTAACTATAAAATTAGCAATCTGATCCCTACCTTTCAGAATTACATGGAAAGTAAGCAGAAATGGGTGTTGATAAAATCCCAGGTGACTTTCTTCTGGGTCAAGTGCCTCAGCTTTAGTGCCTGGGGTTTGTGACCTATTTTGACTGCTCTGAGATCTCTTTCTGTTCTTCCTGGTTTGTAGCTAGTTTCTGGAAAGGTGACATTGCTTATTGTAGAGTTCTAGGTGAAATATTATCGAATTGTTCTTAATCCTCCTCCGGGAATACAGAGACCATATTACTGATTCACTGGGCACCTGCCATTAAGTGGAGAGAAGCAGCATTCTGGGCTGCCTCATTTTTCAGGACTCCCGGTGTTGATAAGAGGCATTCAGAAGAGCTTGATACAGACACTAACTTATCTAGTCTCCTTGGCAATTGCTTGCGGATGAATAGGCAAGTCAAGTCCTCATAAAGAAAGGTCAGGATGAAGGTTAACAAATATATTTTTGAGGCTGGAGACATGAATAAGCAGAAACTGTCAGAGGTTCAAAGGGAAAAGAAAGGAGAAAAAAGAAATTCAGGACCATTTTCAGACCAGCGAGGAGAAAGAGAGCAGACAAAGGAACATATGGGGGAGGAAGTAGAGAAAGAATTAATGAATGCTGGCATACTGACCCTCAACTGCAGCGGGAGCAGCAGGTCCAGGGAAGCGTCCCCTGACTAAGACTGATCGCTGAGCGCAGACACAGCATAGAAGGTCCAGCTCCAGGAAGGTCCTTGGAGAGAAGCACAGTGTGATTAAGATGCAGTTTCTGCTTAACCCAGACCTGGGAAAGTGAAGAGAAAGCGAAAGGTGAGTCAACAGGAAACTGTGAGCAATACTGTGGCAAGGAAAGAAAGTTAGGGAGTCAGAAGGTGGAAGAGTAGTCTGAAATAAACTGTGCAGCTTGGCAGGCTGGGGCAGGGGTAAGCGGTGGTAAAGTGACGGAAAATAAGGACCCCTTGTGTCCTCTGCTGAAGTCTGGAAAGCCAGGCACCTAGGGGCTTGGAACGAAGGACTCCATACATTACATTGACACGGAGAGGCACAAAAGACAGTTACATTTGGGCTGGAAGGGTCTCTAGGGGAAGAATACTGGTCATGGATACGGTGAATCTGGTATGCTAATGTTCTCCAGCGGCATTGCAGATGGAGTTTGCCTCTTTGCTGGGTACTAGCCTAAGACTAGGGGTCACTACCTCCTCTGATCCAAGCCACCATCATGCCTAGATTATTTAATAGTTTCTTAATTGGACTTCCTGCTTCTCTCCTTATCCTCTAAAGTCTTACTTCCAATAGAGCAAGCCAGACTGATCAGATTTATGTATGAATGTATGTATGTATGAAAGAATGTACTTTATTTACTTACAGAAAATTTTTTTTAAAAGATTTTATTTATTTATATGACAAAGAGAGAGATCACAAGTAGACAGAGAGTCAGGCGGAGAGAGAGGAGGAAGCAGATTCCCTGCTGAGCAGAGAGCCTGACTTGGGGCTCAATCCCAGGACCCTGAGATCATGACCTGAGCTGAAGGCAGAGGCTTAACCCACTGAGCCATGCAGGCGCCCCCTTACAGAAAATTTTATTTCTCTCTCTGACTGAGAGAGAGAGAGACAGAGAGAGAGGGAGAGAACAGAAGCAGAAGGAGCAGCAGAGGGAGAGGGAGAAGCAGATTCGCCACTGAGCAGGGAGCCCAGTTCGAGCACCTGTCCCAGGTCCCTGGGATCATGCTCTGAGCGGAAGGCAGGTGCTTAACCAACTGAACCACCCAGGCACCCCCAGAATGATCTGTGTTAACCTGTAAATCAGATCTTCTCTTTTGCATAAAACTGTGTGATGACTTTCCATTTCATTCAGAGTAACAGCCAAAGTTCCCACAAGGCTTTACAAAGCTTTATGGATCTGCCCCCTCCCCGCCAGCCCTATTCTTTCTGGGGTTCCACTACTTACAACTCTTCCTCTTATTCACTCTGCTCCAGTTAAATGCCCCCTTGCTCTTCCTCCCACTATCCCTCCTGAGGGCTTTTGCTCTGGCTGCTCCCTCTGCCGGGAATGTTCTTTCCCCCGGGTAACCACGTGGGTAACTCCATCACCTTCATGGAATCCTTGATCAGATGTCGTCTTCTTGGAAAGGCCTTATTTAAAATTGTAACTGCCACACACCCTTTTTCTTCCTCTCCCCTTTTCATTCCTGCCTTTTCTTCTTTTCCTTTCTTTTGTAGCCTTTATCATTCTCGAATATACGATTTAATCCAATTTTTAGGTTTGTTGTTTATTATTGGTCTCTCCCCACCCCCACTAGAGGATGAGTTCGACAAAGATTAATATGTTACTCACAGATGTACCCTGTCACATAGTAATACTTAATTTCCCTTCAGTAATCTTAATCTCTGTACCAGCATCTAAACAATGTTCCAGCTGGAAATCTAGAAGGCACCCTAGATTCCAGATTCCACCTTCACCTCCGGTATCCAGTTAATGTACGAAAATTAATTTTAATAAAAGTCATATTAAATCAACTTCCTAAATATCCCGGATCCACCTCCTTCTATCTAATATCAGTGTTCCGCAGTGATGATACTGATGGTGGGGAAAAGGAAAGAATTCTTCTTTTTAAAATTTTAGGATATATTGTGGGCTTAAAAAGGGCTTAGTATATCACTCGAAGAGGAAGATAAAGAAATTGGAAATCTCTGTCCTTTCACTCCTAATCTAGTCCTTAACTAGATTTAGAATGGCTCTAAATTCTAAATTTAGTGCTTAGTACTAGTTCTAAATGCCAAATTTAGTACTTAGTACCGGTACTGAGTACTCAACTACATCCCCTCTCTCTGCCCCTCAGCTCAACCCTCAGGGGGAGGAAATCAGATCAGTAAATATCTAGATGTGGATCTCAGCGGCAGTGTGAGTCAAAAAGGGTAACCTAAGATATGGATCAAGCAATGAATAGACTATTCGTTAGGTTTTTGTTTGTTTGTTTTGATTAGCTTATAGATGAAGACATACCTGAAGACATAAAAGATTTTATGGAGCCTTGGGTTAGTCCAGAAGATCTGCTTCCATCCAGTATAGATATGAAAAGATCCGTCAGGAATGGGGCTTTTAAAATGATGTCTTGGGCCCATGAGGTCCACACAGAATTGAGGGGCAGGCTCATTGAGGGTAGGGTATTCCCCTGAAAGCAGTCATGAGCTGAAGCACACCCGACCACCCCCCACCCCTACCCCCAGCCCTGACACTGGCTGCTGTTGAAAAACCAAGTCCCAGCTGAGCAGTCTACTTCCCTTGTCTTTTCTTACGATCTCTAAAAGAAAGAAATAGGAAGAAGCATTTGTTGCGCTGATGGCAGGCCGCTGTTTTCGCAAACTAAAGAAGAGCGATAGAATCATAGCTGTTCAGTGCCCCAGCCCCTCCTTGACCTGCTGAGACTGTTGCTATCTCCAGGCAGGGAAGAAACAGTCTTCTTGGCATTTCATGATCCGTGTGTGTAGTGTATTTCTCTGGGGGAACCGAGCTATCTCACTCTCACTGCCTCCATCTCACTTACTTTCCCTTTGTGAGCCTTCCTCTGGGATTAGAACTCTTCAGCCAGGTGGTTGGCGGGCTTCGTCGCTGGGCAGTGTGTGCAGAGCTGGGCTGCAGCATCACCCCTGTTTGAGACTTGCCACATGAGGATGAGGGGTAGTCTGTCCGCAGAAATAACAAGGTTTGCTTCAGAGCCTTTTCTAGAATTTTCAGGGGCTATTTACTTTGTACCAACTGTCTATGGCTTTTTGGTCTGAGAAGCAGATTCTATAGCATTTTAGCATTCTAAATCCCAAATAAAAATTCAAGAACTGAAGTTACACATAGACCAAAAAAAAAACAGTCTCCACTAAGGAATAAGTGAAAGTTTTTGCTCCTCCAAATGAAGACTCGATTAACATCACCTTTAATTATGGTTTAGAATCTGCTGGACTTTGTTTTCCTTCTCTTAGACTTTCCTTCTTTACAAAAGATCAATCTCAGATTGTGTTCCTTTTAAAAAACACCTATCTGTCCCTTCTTCCCTCCAATTTCCAGTTCTTTCATGGGTAGAACTTTCAACAAGGCTGAAGGCTGACTGGAGAACTCTGACATCTCGTTACTCCATGCTTCAGTGGCTGTTAAATTGATAGTTTCAGAGTGGATATCAAACTATCCACTCTATCAATGTTTTTTAAAAAAGGGAAAAAGATTACAGTCTGTCTAAATCAACGTGACACCTCTCTGACATGTGTGTCTCGATCGCATTCTCTCAACATATCCATTCCTTTTGACTGTCTCCATTTCTCCATGGCTATCTAAGTCAAATAGGGCTTGTCATTTCATGAAAATTGCTCCCCATTTTACTTAGGTTTCTCTTAATTTTCTGTCTTTCTGTATTTATCCCAGGGACAAGGATTCATCATGGGCCTTGCTTCCAATTGACATGGGTTGGAACTTCACAAGGCAGACGGAGTCTTGGTTTTTCTCCTCAGTAGCATTTCTATTTGTGGCACATGCATTTCCTTCTCTGCTGAATTCCCAGCAACAGTTCTCAGGGAGGGCTGCTGCTGCTCTGAGCCTGTTTGGATTTTTCTTTCATTCTCTCTTCACATATTGAACTCATTCTGTCTTAAAAGGTTCTCAGTCTCCACTGGCCGGGGGAAGGTGAAACATATCACAAGTTGGCAGAGTTGCAGTGCGCTGGGCTTTGAACTTGTAAAATTCTTTTTAAAAGTCTAAATCTTTAAAGGAAAGAAAAGAGGCTTCTGGAACATTTAGACAATGTGAGAACAGAAATGACCTGAGTTTAAAGATAAGGGTTAATGCTGTGATGTCAGTTCTTGGGCATAACTTCCCGGGAACCTTTAGCTTTGCCAAAGCTCTCTGATTTTAAATGTCTTTCAAGGTAATCTTTTTGTGTCTGAAAAAAAATAAGAAAATAGAAAGAATGGGATTTATGGCTGTTTTAGTAATTTATCCTAAGACATACAAATATGGTATCTTGTTGTACTCCCAGAAACCTCTCTTCAGAGATAAAATTCAGCATCCTGCCCTGATACTCTTACTACTGCCCTTCCAATCTGACAAACTAGTTAGAGAAATGAAGTGCAGTGAAGATGTTCACTCTCTTCCCTCTCAATTAATCAGGCCCTGTTAAGAGGCATGGACTGTTAACACATGCAGCAATTACTTCACACATATTCCTCATCCAGCTATGATTACAGGATCACATACTGACTGCTTGTGATTTCACTCGACAACCAGGGAATGTAAACGCTGCCCTGACAAAGATTCACAGTGTGCCTGGGCAGAATTCTCTGGCTTAATATTATCATCTGAAACATAAGTATAAAAGTAAGATCATATGAATCATGGACAGCAACAGAACTTTTAAAAAAGCACATTACGTATGCATTGGGTTGGTTCTAAACATAGGTATGAAGTGGAGTTTCTTTTTTTTTTTTTCCCCATCACGGTTACTTAGCACCTGTCCTTAGCACCCTGTGTGCTCAAAGGCCTTGTTCCTCCATTACCCCTAAAACTGCCCCCCCGTCTACCTCCATTGTCAATGTACTCATCTCAATTTTATATTAGAGAAAATATCTGATTCCATGAGCTGATGCTGGAGTTGGTTTCTTAACCTGGGATTTATGAACCCCTAAAAATTATAGACAAAAGTCTCTGTTTGGGGGTCTGTGTGCCTTATTCTGAAGAAAGAATCTACAGCTTTCATCTGATTCTCAAAACATTCTAGGATTCCCAAATGTTTAAAATCACTGCAAAAATATTTTCCATTAGAAAGGCTTGCTGATTTGTCCTTTCTGTTTTATGATGGTATTTCAGGAAATCCAGGAAGGATTGTAACTTGAGGCACGGGCACTCTTCTAGTCTTTCTATTAACTACACAATTCCGTATACTCATTATTTAGAATCCTCAGCTTGTTCCATTTTAGAACACTTTACTTTTAGTGATTTTGTTTGGTACATGGCCTGAGAAAAATGTATCTAATTCTTGTATGCGGAGTCTGTCCCTCACACACTCAGTGGTGCACACTGTGGGTCTGGAGACACTGTTGTTTGGCTGCAAACTTCAAGTTACTTAGGAGGTGGAGGGTTGAGAAGAGGCAAAAAAAGAAGAATCAATTTTTATTCCATTTGTTTGTTAATCTGAAGAAGAGGCGCTTTGCCTGAATTACCCAAATGGCTAATAAGTCAGTATTTATCCTTTAAATAAATGAAAGAAAAACAAAAACTAGCTAGGCTTATATTTGGAAGGTTTTAAAGTCAGCAAGCCAATATAAATGGCTGAGAAACAACTTTAAAAAACTTTACCTTTAGTTTGATGTGAAGGATGAACACAAATTAGGGTCTGGAGGCTGGGTCCACTGATGTAGCTCTACAAACACAGGCATGGGGAGATATCGTGATGGGGCAATTTTCAGAATAGCTTCTTGTATGGCAACTGTATGCAAAGATAGCATACAATTTTTTTAAAGCAGATCTTGGTCTCATACCTAATCATTTGGAGAAGACCTCTTCTTGTATCTTTGTGAAGCCTTTGGAAGGAAGCACTATTGCCTCAGGAAAAGGAAATCGTCAGGTCCTACTTTTAATACAGAAGGGCTTCCTGCCAAGGTGCCATTCCTCTTTCCTTTTCTTGAATCTGCTAGGGTAGTTTGTTAAAAAAATTTGTCCTCCGGCAAATTAATCTGAAGCAAAATGAATTGGGGGAGGATTGAAGTTTGAGTCAAAGATCTGAAATAATTTCCCCCTGAGTTAATTAGCACACTTATTTTTCGGAAAAGTAAACAGTATCAAGAACATTGCTTCTCACTCATCAGCTTACAACTCATATCTGGTGACATGAATTCTCCAAATAATGATTGCTTGTCAGAGAGACAGGCTTCCCTTACCTGGCTTTTGCACACACTCTTAGTTTATAGACAGGTCTCACAAAAGCTTTTGCTGTGTGATTTATTTTCTTAAAAAAAAAAAAAAAAAAAACCTAAAAAACAAAACAAAACAAAAAAGCTTGCCTCTTCATAACTGACTGTAAAAGGGGAATTTGGGAGAGATGGAGAATTCTGTCATACGCTTTATAGACATTCCAGACAAGCCTGGAACAACAGCCCATTTAAATAACCACTCTTTGGATCCATCAAACTGAGCTGAGACATGCGTCAGCAACCTCTCTCCATTTCAAACCCAAGCTCTCAGATAAAGAGCAGGGTAGAGAAGGGTCTGCAGTCAGTTCATACCTGGGAACTTCTCAGAAATGAAGTTGCTGGAAAGAGCTGAATGGAGCAGGCTGTGACAGAGGAGTTGATTTTTATCTCTGCTGTTACACAGAAGCATATGGTTTCCGCCCACAGGAAAAATCTGCTTCTCTTCTGGCTGCCACACTAATGCATGCATGAAGGGGAAAGACTTTGCAATCAAATGCATCTCTAGGGTTGGCATCTGTGATGAAGGCTTTCTGCTTGCCCTACATCCCTCCTTCAGGAGGTTTAAAGAAGCTGCCAAAAGTTGTGCCTGCTTAGCTCAGATAGTGAGAAGTTGGGCATTTGTTGTTAGCAGTTTATAACATCTCTACTGGTTGGGTCAGTGGCCCAGCTCCATGTGTCCTTTAATTCTGCTTTTCAGCTAATGAAATCATTAGAGGACAGGCTTAGAATCTGTAGCTTAATAGTGGAGTCTTCTGTGGCCAACACCGGTGGCAAACTATCTGGTTAGATCAACCATGAATGAGATTCTTGGCTCCAGTGTCCTTTACTGTGAGATAGTGATCTTAGTACTGGGGGCTAGATGTAAAGTTTGTCTTCTCTATTCTATAGATGCGAAATGCAGAGGCTGTGTTACCAGAACACAGATGTGAGAGGACACAAGATGGCTCAGTCATTTTGGTTGGTGGGGTATTTTATGCATGCCAGTGGAAGACAATATAATGGAGTCTTTAAGGTAATAGAAGGAGAACTCTTTTGGTCCGGGCTTAGAGTAGAATTTGCCCTCTTCCTTTCAAAACCCAGAAAGGTGCATTGAAGCTTTCTTTTAACTACAGAGACACAAGAGAGGATTTGGCATTTGTAGTGGGCACATTTCATCCTGAACTTTGAGGGCAAGAGTCCTGTGCCCAGACCTCCTAGCATTTGCACGGGTCCCGTCATTAACATAACACAAACAGATAAAGTTTCAGAAATGCAGTTGATTTAATCTTTGTGTCTCAATGTCAGATATTGGAACCTTGTCCAGAGACACCAAGAATTCTCTGCTACCATTCACACTGGTACTGGAAAGAGACCTGTCACCTGGATGATATGGGGTGCGGAAGAGCACGAGGCAATGACACAGCACTGCAAACGAAAAGGACTGTAGGAGGCTCTCCTTTAAGAACTGGAAGCCTGCTGGAAAGGGAGGGGGACGCTCTCCCCTCCTCTCACTCTTTACTCTCTGGAGAATTCACCAATGTCCTGCTGTGAAAGGCACACAGAATGACACTGTAGTTAGATTTGCAAGATAACGCTGGTT
The DNA here is from genome assembly GCF_011764305.1 of Mustela putorius furo. Taxonomy (NCBI): domain Eukaryota; kingdom Metazoa; phylum Chordata; class Mammalia; order Carnivora; family Mustelidae; genus Mustela; species Mustela putorius. The sequence goes on from NW_025421467.1 coordinate 765,214, forward strand.
TGTTTTTGCATAGGTTAAATGGTAAACTCTACGTGGTTCATTTCAGAGTTTTCTCAATTAATTTTTTTGGCTGCCTTTGTAAGTTTTCAAGTCAACAGTTTGGTTGCTAAGGAGAAGCTTCTGTACCACTTGGACCCTATGCTGACATCCGAGTTAAGCATTTGTAGAAGGGACCAGGTAAGTCACATCCATACAGCTGAGAGCCAGAGTGAAGCCTGAAATTCTGATCATGGGTTGAGGTGAAGTGCACAATCAGCATTTTGTTGTTGGAATTTTTCAGAGTCACATTCTCAGTATTCTTTCTGTCACCGTCAGCAACAGCCTGCTAACGGTTTTTCCTGTCTCAAACCTTGCCCCACTATGGCCTCAGTGGTCTCACATGGCATAAAAGGCTCGTCTCGATTTGGCTCCTGCTGTTGTTTCCAGCCATAGCTCCCTCAGGTCTCTAGCCCTGGCACTCTCTGGTCCATCAATCCTGGAGTACTTGGAGTTTTCCCAACATGCCCTGCTGTGACTTGTCCCTTTGCAGATGCTTGTCTCTCTGCCTGGAATACTTCCCCCTTTCCCGTTGGTCACCTGGCAAGTGCTGACTTTATCTTAAAGCCACAGCTGAAGCGTTTCTCTTTCTGGGACCTTCTAAGCACATGTGGTTGCTCAATATATGAATGAATAAGTAAATGAGCAAATACATGAATGGGAGTGAATGAATGGTCTTGTCTTTATTTAGACTCCTCAGAATTAACAAAGACAATGCTACCAGGGTAAGCATTGTGACAAATTTGCAATTTTTAGTCAAACACTATAAGGGTTGGAGGAAATTTGGCACTTTACTAGGCCAACTCTGACAAACTGTGTTTCTCATTCTGCTTCAGAATGACTTTAAGATTGATTTCTTCATCCTCTCTAATATCACTATCAGCATCTAACATCTAACCTTTAGAAAATCAAACATGATGAAAACTAAATAATTCAACGCAGGGAGCTCACCAGAAGACAAATGGACTGTGTGCAATATGTTTGGTTGTGTGGGTGTAATCTCTCAGTAGTTAAGTATTTCTGTTCATGAACAGGGTCCCAAATCTCTGAAGATTAGGTCTTCAAAGGTAAAGTCAAAGGGACTGTTTTTAACTTCCTAGGTGAAGACTATATCTCACAGTCATTTCTTTCTTTCTTTTTTTTTCCCCCTTCAAGATGTTTAGTTAGTGAAACTTTAGCATTTTCACTGTAGAGTTTCACATGTCACTGAGCCGTGAAGCACCAGATATACTGAAGAAATACCTCAGAGGTAGGGAGAAGGTGAGTCCACCTGTGATGAGGAAAAACGCATTACGATATAGGGTGCGCTGTGCACTCCTGCGGCTGCATCTGTGTCCTCTTCCTCTCAGTCTTTACTTGAGGGCAATGCCCCCGGGTTAGATTACAGTGTTTGTCTACAACAGTGTCCCACAAGGTCAAATTGTGATCTTTTATTTCTTACAGGGCATTTTTTTGCATTAGGGGTTATCTGTGGAAAGTTAAGTTCTCACTTAATGTTCTTCTCTAACACTGCCTGCCTATTCTCTGCGTGGCAGTGGAGGCAAGGCATCGTCTTTAGAATTTAGAATATTTGTTTCCAAACTGATTTTAGTGTGGTCGTCACAATACACATGTGAAAGGGATATGAATAGCTACTGTCTCTATGTGGGGTGTCCCAGAAATTGTGTGCCATCCCACACTGTTAGGCCTGTGAGCTCTATGCCCTTCTCTTAGGGCTATGGGAGGTTATGAGCTAGTGGTTCTTTGCTCAGAGTGAGTGAGACAGGGAATGAGTCACAGGGCACACAAAGGCATCACTCCTTCTGGGCAGTGCCAACCTGTTCACGAGGGGCCACATTTTAGCTCTTGGTGCGGACAAGCCCTGCATGGCTGCTGGGCTCTGGGCCTTGATGAGAGATGGTGCTCCCTCCAGTGAAGAGTGGGCCATCTGTGGATGACTGTTCTGTTTCCACTTGGCTCTGGGGCATTCAAAGCCCCTCCACAAGCCTTTTGCTAAGATGTCTCTTGTTCTTGCCTGCATGATCCTCAGATCTTGCCCCTTCCCCAGGAAATACAAACTTCTTTTTTTCTTTACCTCCTTCTCTCCAACCCAGCTGAAACGTTCTTTGAGTTTGGGTACTTGGCATAGTCTCTTAACTAGGTTTCGGCTCTGGAAACCAATCCGTAAAGCATCCTTTCCTTTTGACCATATTTTCCCCTGAGGCAGGTGACTACAGAACTGAATAGTAATTTTAATAGGCAAATTGATGGGGGGAAGATAATTTATTACTATTCCATCAACTTGTGAATTTAATTCTGAGATAAAATTACACCACAATGGATAAATATCTTTATATATTATCAGAGTCAAGGATAGTTTTGGCTTAAATTTTGTTTTAGGAGATTGGCACCTATGTCTGTAATTCATTAAGAGATCTATATGTGTTTTTCTTAAATGGAAGAAAATAATCTGATTTTTATTCTTCCTGTGGTTCTCCCATGTTTCAGTTTCACTTTATAAGTGGGCAATGCCAGGGCAGAGTTGTGCTTCTGGTCTCTGACATTATGTTCTGTATTCAGAAAAATCTCTCTTAAAATTTCTAGGGCAATTTTAATAGGTAGCCCTAAACAGACCTAGTTGTGAAGAAGCTGGGCATTTGAATCTCAGAGAGTTGTCTGTCTCAGAAGCTCTGGCATCCTTTAGTCACTGTGAACCTGTGTGTTGAGTGAGAAAGATTTTCTTTGTGATGAGCCTTTCTGTATATTTTCTGCAGAGGGAAAATATATAGTTCCTTAGAAGAGAAAAATCCATGAATACATTTAACAAATATGCATTCCCCACCTGCGAAATAAATCATGCTATTTAGTAAACTACCACCAAATACATCTCAATATGTTAAGATATGAAAACTAATGACTATTCATAAAAATTGAAAGAAAAATATTTTGAGCAAAAGATCTATAAAGAAGAGATTTCACTTTAATAAATGGGATTTGGAAGATGAGTTATGCTCTTATGCACTTTCTTGCATTTATAAAATAATAGGCTTATGAATCTTCTTTTGCCTGACAGGGTCAAGTAGCATACAGATTTCCTTTCCTCCTTATTTCAACTATTTAGAGGCAGCAGTTGAGGTTTACTGGAACTATTCTGGTTGCTCCGATGGAGAGTTATATCTCAAGTCTGTTGGAAACACGAGAATCACAATACCTTTACCAACTGCATTCCAGAATTTGTCCAAAATGAATCTTCCACATATTCTCATTTAGGGGACTGGAATATACTGTAAGTCTAGGTTTTTTTTTTTTTTAATTAGGCCACGTGGTTTATTTATTTTATTTATCCATTTGAGAGAGAGAGAGAGTGAGAGAGCGAGCACAAGCAGGGGGAGCTGCAGACGGGGAGAGAAAAGAGGATCCCTGCTGAGCAGGGAGCCTGATGAGGGACTGGATCCCAGGACCTTGAGATCATGACCTGAGCTAAAGTCAGTCTCTTAAACAAATGAGCCCCAAGGCAGTTGATTATAAACTATACCATTTACACTCTAGTTACTTTTTAAAAAGTCATCTTCAGTAACATAATAAAACCCTCACCACCCAAAGTTGCTTGCTAAAACAAGTACATAAAATTCCTTCACTTTAATCTATAAGTTGTAAAAGAAGAAAGTATTTTTTCTCTAGAAAAGATTATCCCAGTAGTTATTTAAAACTGGAATGATAATGTGATATGAGAATTATAATGATTCAAAAGAGTCAAACATTTGCAATTACAGCCTATTAAGAAATCCAATCACATCATTAATTGCTGCATACCATTGCTAAGTAGAGGAAGGTTATTATTATTATGGTTTTTGACAAAGTACCTTTTAATTATTAAGATCCATTTCCTCTTGGCCACGTACCCTATACCTAGAAAGTAGATACAGCCTCAAAAGCTATTCTGCCGAACCTGCAGGGAATGCATAATGTTGCAACACTATAGTATTGATTTCTTTTTAAGATTCCAGGCATAAGGGTGTAGTGATTTTTTTTTAAGATAGAAAAGATGAAAATATTTAATTCTTCGTCAGTGTAAACACATCCCCCCATCCCGGAAGTGGCCTTTGCTCCCTTGTTTAGATCAAATCTATTCTTTTCTTCTTGACATAGTTCCTTGAGCTCATCATTTTATTTTCTTCTGGACTAGTTTGGAGACTGCTGTGTGCCTTCCCAGCTTCGGGCCTTCCCACAGCCATTGTTATTTGCATCTGTGAAAAACAAGATTAGTGTTCTCAAATTTTTCTATAAATAAAACAATGTCATGAATATAAGCACCCGTACCTTGGGTTTTGCAGTATATTTTATCATTCCCCAAATACCCTCTTTGAGCCCAACCCCTTTGTAGGTGTGCTCTGAACCTCTAACTCATTGTGCCCGAGTTCTACTTGAGTTCTTATTGGGAATCACTTAGGGAAGTTATGCATAGTGTATGTTATCTCATAGCTCTTTCTCTGACTTAATAAGGTACAATCTGGATTTCTGTGCTAGGACAGCTTATGCCTTGAGACTGTGTTTCTTTTCAAAATTTGATTGGATTTTTCTGTTCCTAGCACTTCTAGTATGGCATAGGAAAAAAGTATGGCTATGAAATAAGAATGACATTTTGAGCCAACATTGACTTTAAAAATCAAAAAGTATCTGATATTCTTGAGAAAGTCTTTACATGTATTTATGTGGTATGGCTCATTCAGTAAATATAATATTCTTAATGCTAAGCATCTTGCTCTTAGTCTGATCCACAACTATATCATACATTAAAGCTTAAAATAAATATTCCAATATATTGGATCTGAGGACAATTTCTTTCTCACTATCAGAATCCTCTAAGAATACTTTCTCTCAGAACTTGTAGGGCCTTCTGGGATTCTCTTTTTCTTTTTTCCAGTCCCACTTAAATGCATAAAATCTATATAATTAATCATCCAATACCATTTCCTTTGGTGTAAAATGAACATGATAAATGGTAATGATTGCCAATGGATTTAGCAAGTGAGACAGTGCATCTGCCTACCTCGACTTGTTTCACTTGTTTATCTCTTGGAGAAAGTGACCAGGAATAGTTTTGTAGCAGGTGATAAATCCGGGGACCTGCTTTCAAGTGTCAAGTCCTGGGTCCTAGGTACCCGACAATTTATATTAAAGTTCATTATACTAAAAAGTAAGAACTGCTAAAAGTAAGGATTGAATTCTTCAATAATACCTACTTAAAGTAAATTAGTTATAGAATTAGTTTTAAAATAGATTATTTGGTGCCTCAGGCTTTAATTAAATGAATTGAAGGCCTTGTTCAACAGCAGCGAGATAACATGTGAGCAGTGTTAGGCGAGCTTGAGCTTGTATGAAGGCAGTAATGGCATCCATCACAGGTGGAGCATCTGACCTGGCAAATCACATAACATGTCGGTGGTCACATCGCCATAAGTGAGCAGTACTCTTTCAAAAGATCCATGAATTTTAATAATACTTCTTATGACTACTTTTAACTGGAGACATGTTAGAACTTCCAATTAAGCTTTTAAAATGAAGCAGAACACTAAAGGTTGAAAGTTCGTATCTGCCACAGTCTTCTCAGAGTGAGCGTTATGGGGTTACTTTTTAGTTTTATGAATTGCAAATGCGGTTGCCGCCTTTCTCGGTTTCCGTTGGTTTCTTGCTATTCATCTTTCCCAGCAGTTTTCGCTGTTTTGAAAGACTGTTTCCCCCTCATTTTCATGTTGTAATGCCTTCTTCTTAATTTAGTATAGCTCTGGAAAGTGATCATCTGTGTGAAGATTAATGGGAGACCTATTCTTAGCGGCACACAGAGCTTCAGGCCTGGGCTTTGAAACTTTATGCTGTTGCCCCAGAAACTGCCAAGGAATCTGCCATCATGAGAATGAACAGGCTTGTGCTAGGATAATGAAGCTACTTGATTTTTAAGCTTCTTTGAGGTGAGGATTACTTGTTCTGAGTAGACATCCATAATCTATGTAAACCTTGAGGTGATACCACACTGGTGGTACAGAATGAATGAGTTAGTAGTTCTTGCTTCCAACATTTATTTCTTTTGTGCAGTTTCTTCTCTTGAAGGGGATCATAAATCAGCCAATGATTAACAACAAGATTTTCAAAACCCAATATTTGAGTCCTTTCTCTATATTGGTTAACTTACATCTAATTGAAAGTCTTTATACATCCTTGGTTTAAGCTTTCAGGTTATTAGAAGAGATCCTGATTTTTATGGTGGTTTACTCTTGTACCTCTATGACAGATGGAGAAGTGAGTGGAAACACATGCTGAGTTTGAGATGGAGTAGCCTGGTTCCTCAGCATGGATGAATATTACGGTCTGATTTCGAGATGATGATAGAGACTCCTGGGCTTGAGGAATTTCAATTTATTTCCAAGGGGACCCCCAAAGACCCAAGTCTTTTTATATCTTAGGGTCCATAAGTCCTACTAAATGTCTAAATAAAATAATTGGAGTCCTTGTTCCACATACAGCTGCAGCAGGGTCAATTACATTCTCGTGATGGCCGCTTCTCATCCCACAGTCCTCCACCTCCAGTCTCAAGTCATGACCCTTCTTCATCTTATATTTTCTGCTACTGAAGCTACTTTTCACATAGCTCCACTTAAGGGTGACCACCAACTTTTTCTCATCTCTCAAGGCAGTATAATACAAGGCTGGCATGTGAAGAGACTTTTCTCCAAGGCTTGTTTAACTGACAAATATGGCTTATCTCTGCTAATCAGTGCTACTCAATCTATTGGAAAGAACATGAACTTGGAGACAGACATATTAGGGTGTGAATCCTGGCTCTACCTCTGCCTGGTTGTAAGACCCTGTGGAAGTTACATCTTTCAAGTCTCAGGTTACTCTTTTTTTTTTTTTTTTTTTAATGAGAATACAGATATCTCATAAAATTATTAGGGTTAAGTAAGATAAGAAGGGTAAATTCCTTGGCATATAGAAGCCATGTGATAAATGCTTCTTGATACCTTTTGAAAATACAGACTTCAGCCTCACTTCTTGAACCTGGGAAGAAGTTTTGTCTTTGTTCTTGGGGTATGCATGCCTTTGTATGTCTAGGCTTGTATATGTTGCATGTAACTGGAGTAGAGATGGAAGAAGATAGAAGAAAAGCCATGCTCATTGTCAATAGTTTAATTCAAAACCCTTGAAATCCTTAGTAAGTACTTGGTTTTGTATTATTTTGTGACTATTCATGTATTGACTTCTTTTGCCTGGTAGATTCCCTGAGGGCGAATCTGGGTCAAAGCCTCTTAACGTTAGCTATATACTCTTAACATATCTTTTTCAACTTAGTTGAAAGCTGGGACACATTGGGACATTGATGAACATTAAAGATGTCATTTTCCTGCACAGGTCATGAAGCCCTATTATATAGCCCTCTTCTGAGAAGAATGGCTCCAAAGATTCTTTCCTACACAGAATTGCTATGGCTCAAACTATATAGTTTTACAGTCTTAGTCCTATCATGCCAGTGGCAGCTGATTGGCCGTGGGCTCTGGGCCCTGTTGAAAGCAGCCACGTAGAAACTGGCTACATCAGATATCTGTCTCTGAGGGGGGTTTGCATGAATTCTGTCTTAGGAGACATTCCATTATAAGATAGTGGAAATCTATGCCTTTCCATATGTCTCTAAGTCTTAATCTCCTTATCTTTAAAATAAGCATAACATAACATGACCTATCTCATGGTATGTTGTAAGGATTAGGTGAGTAAGTTAATGCAAGATAAGATATTTGATAATACTAATGATGTAGTTGACATTATTGGCCCCAATTCTTTATCCCTCCTGTGTCCACACCCTGCCTTGACCTCAACCCAGGGTCATTGTACAGCCCACCCCTTGAATTTATACTTGGCTACATGGTTCATTTTGGACAATGGCATATGGGTGAAATAGACTGTGTGTCAGTTCTGAGTCTAAGTGTTGAAAGTCTTGTCCATTTCTGCCTTCTTTCTTGACCACCACCATGGAAAAAATATATACCAGCCAAGCCCTCTTTTTAAGGAGAATGAAAGATGCAAGGAGCACCACTGCTCTACACCCATAATGAGAAATGAGTCATCCCAGGTTTTACAGCCTGAAGTCAAGTCTCAGAGAACCCAGCCCAGATCGATTGAACTTCAGCCAATGTGCAGAAGTATGGGTAATAGTAAATGATCATCGTTTAAAGGCACTGAGGTTTGGGTGGTTTGTTATGCACCAATAGCTAACCAGTGAAGTTAGCTAGTGTCACTGCTATTCTTCTTTAGAAAACACAAGGACTAATAAGCAAACAAAGGGAAAAGGGTGTCCTTGAACCATCTGAATTTTGTGTGTGACATTGAGCCTCTATCCCCAGGTGTAGTCAGAAACCCGGGGACTCCTAAGGCTCCTGCTACAGACAAGGCAGTTTCCTAGGCTGCATCATCCCTCCTTCCAGTATTACTACAATCGACTGTCAACATTGTGGGTGTCACTTTCTTGTGATTTCAAGGATCTGGACTAATGCACTCATGAAAAATAGGGAAAGGAAAGCAAAGTACTTATAGGTTAATTTGCAAACCCTCCCCTTTTTTAAAAAAATCAATTTCTTCTAAATTACAATTCTGCTGTAGTGGATGCTTTTGCCCTGAGCATAGAGGCATTCCATTCTTGAGACCTTTTAGCACATGGTTGGATTTCTTTGTGCTCCTGTTTCTCTCTCTACATTGGCCTGATAATACTTGCCATCACCCAACTTCCTCTCAGGGAGTTGGAGGGGATTAATGAGACAGTGTTTGCCGAGCACTCCAAGTCTCTCTCAGGAAGAGACACAGTAGTCATATAAATGTGGATATCTGGAGTCAGCACTCATTTATCCCTGTGTATCTATTTCAGATAGTTTGGTATCTTTGAGGCAATAATTTGGAAGGCACAACCCCATGCCCTTCTCTTAGTAATGCACAGCATTTCGCTTGGAGCAGAGATATTTTTTCCACCCTTTTGGCCTTGCCCGGCTTTTTAATGATCACTTCCATGCTGCCTGTCTCTAATCTGCTGAGAGATGCTGTCGGTACAAACTGTACTGTGAGACTGTGAGAAAATTACACCACAGCCCACATGGAAGCCCTGCTTTTGGTTCCAGGATGTCTGTTGGGACCGCTGTTAAGAATATGTGTCTAAAGAAGGAGCTCATTCTAATTCTTGGTGCACAGGTGAGTTAATAAGTGTGTGCATTGAGACCAAGAGCTGATGTATCAAAGATGTGGCTCTCTATCACCTCAGGGGTGTTCTTAATAGTGGTGCCGATTTTTTTTCCCCTTTCATTTTCGTCAAAGTGTATCAAGGGCTGTCATTGCTTCTCAAAGAAAGCACTTATTAATATGTATAAGGTAAGACTGTTCCTTTCTAAGAATTAACTTTACTCACAATCATTATATCTAATCATAATGCATATGAAGAAAAAAGGTAAAACACACACACACACGCACGTGCACACACATACACAAAACCTAAACAATGAAAGAGCACAATAGCTCTTAACTTTCATGAAATAGAAAATGTCATATATTAATGCAAAATAAAACACAGGCCCTTGCTTTTTAGGGTCCTCTCTGAGTTTATCGCATTTCCTAGAAAATGATATATATTTTTTTGTTTCTGAGCCCAAATGTGCTTTATTTATTTTGAGTATATATCCAGCTAAATAATGGTATGCAAACAATGTTAGAGCTCCATTTCCTTACCTTGACTTGCCTTTTTAAAAAATGGGGTATAATTGACATATAACATTATGTTCATTCCAGGTATGCAACATAATGATTCGCTATTTGTATACATTTTGGAATGGTCACCACAGTAAATCTAGTTCCTGTTTGTCATTATCAGCAGTTACAATTTTTTGTGTGTGATGAGAGCTTACAATATTTACTCTCAGCACTTTCAACTATTGCAATACAATATTATTGACAATAGTCTCCATGATGTACATTATATTCCCATGACCATGACTTTTATAACTAGAAGTTTGTAACTTTTGACCCCCTTCACCCATTCTGCTCACCCACAACCTCCTTCCTCTCTGGCAACCAGTAGTCTGCTCTCTGTATCTAGGAGTTTGTTTTGTTTGTTCACTTGTTTTGTTTTTTAGATTCCACATATAGGGAATATGGTATGGTATTTGTCTTTCTCTGTCTGGTTTATTAGCATAATTAGCATAATACCTTCAAGGTCTATCTATGTTGTTGCTAATGGCAAGATTCTCATTCCTTTTTATGGATGAATAGTATTCCTTTTTCTGGATGGATAGTATCCCATTATAGATATACACACACTCACATACACATACATATCACATCTTCTTTATCCATTTATCCATTGATGATCACTTAAGTTTTTTCCATATTTTGGCTACTGCAAATAATGCTACAGTAAACAGGGGTGCATATATCTTTTCAAATTAGTGTTTTCATTTTTCTTCAGACAAATACTTAGGAATGGAATTGTTAGATCATATTCTATTTTTAAACTTTTTTCAGGAGCTTCCATGCTATTTACTATAGTGGCTGCATCAGTTTACATTTCATTTTATTATATTACATTTATGTTATAACAGTGCACAAAGATTCCCTGTTCTTCACATCCTCACCAACACTTGTTATTTCTTTTCCTTTTGATAATAGCCATTCTACCAGGTGTGAGGTGCTACCTCACTGTGATTTTGATTTGCATTTTCCTGATTAGTGGTGAGAATCTTTTCATGTGCCTGTTGGTCACTTGTATATCTTCTTTGGAAAAATGTGTAGTCAAGTCCTCTGCCCAGTTTTTAATCAGATTTTGTTGTTGTTATTGAGTTGCATGGATTCTTCATATACCTCAGATATTAACCCCTTGTTGGATATATGATTTTTGAATATCTTCTTCCATGTAGTAGCTTGCTTTTTCCTTCTGTTAATGGATTTTCTCACATTGCAAAGCTTTTTAGTTTTGATGTGGTCCATTTGTTTTAGTTTTTGTTGCTCTTGCTTTTGGCGTCAGATCCAAAAAATCATTGCCAAGACCCATGTCAAGGAGCCTACTGCCTATGTTTTCCTCTAGGAGCTTTATTCAGATATATTCAAGTCTTGAAGCCATTTTGAGTTAAATTTTCTGTATGGTGCAGGGTAGAAGTCTTGTTTCATTCTTTTATATGTGGCTGTCCAGTTTTCCCCACAATAGTTATGAAAAGACTGCCCTTTTCCCATTGTATATTCTTGCCTCCTTTGTGGTATATTAATTGCCCATATAAGCATAGATTTATTTTTGAGTGCTCTCTTCTGTTCCATTGACCTGTGTGCCTGTTTTTATGCCCAAACCATACCGTTTTGACTACTATAGATTTGTAATATAGTTTGAAATCAGGGAGCAGGATGCCTTTACCTTTGTTCTTCTTTCTCAAGTTTGCTTTTGCTACTTGGGGTCTTTTGTACTTCCATAAAAATTTTTTGTTTTAGTTCTGTGGAAAAATGTCACTGTAATTTTGATGGGATCACATTGAATCTGTGGATTGCTTGGATAATTTGGATGTTTTAACAATTTTAATTGAGTTCCTTCCTTTCCCCATGTGTCATCTTTTTGTGGAGGACAAATTTAGATCTCTCTTTCTTTTTATTCCTGTTCAAGTCACATGAGGCAGGTGGTAGGTTACAGGCATTTGCCATTTTTCCAGTCTCTACTTTTCTTCCCTGGTTGGTGGGTAGATTTTTTTTTTTCTTTCCTTTCATCTGCTTTTCTCTGTCAGCAGCTATGAAGCCTGTTCTTCCAGGGGAGGTATAATTTAACACTGCCAATTTTGTCAGTTTACTAAATGGTCATTCAGGAGAAGGCTTGGCAGGCTCCTTGGCCAGTAAGCCTTCACTGACACTGAGTGGATTTCAGAAACAAATCTCTGTTTGGTGGTGCCAAGTAACCATCTGTTTTAGGAGACTCCTCTGTACTTTTCCTTTCTGCCTTAACTAGGGAGTCATTATTCTGACTCTGGGCCCCTCCAAATATGCAATTCAGAGTGGAGCAGCCTGGGGATGCTACTTCTTTCTGGAGCAGCAGTGAGAGCCTGGTTCATGCCTTTTGGGGATTTGGCTTGTTCTAGGAGTGCTTTGGGTACCTGGGAAGCTCCAGCACCCAGAGCAGCCTCTGTTCTGCCTTAGCTCTCTACTGGTATTTTCAGGAGATACCCTACGGACCAAGGATGGCCCAAGACCTGGACCTTCCAAGGGCTCTCCTATATGTGGCCGACACCAGGCTTTGAAAAGTGTCCAAATTGAAGCTAAAGCTCTGCTACTTGATCTGGTCTTACTTCTCTTCAGACATCTAAAGTAATATGTTAAGAATTTCTGGGGGCTCAGGGATGATGAGACAATGGCTCTATTGTATTGGTCAAATATCTATTGATGTGGTAAAATGGCAGCTTTTTTAGGTAATCTAACCATTTCAGTTATTAATCAGCCTTCATGATCCTTGCTTTTGTTCTCATGCATGTGCCCTACTCCCAAAAACATATTTTGAGGCTTGGAGTGAAACATGAGAAGCACAGTCATATAATATCTTCTCAACTTCAACATAATGATGTCAAATGATTACTCGGGATTGAGTTTCTCAGTTCCTGAAGAGCCATAAATTTGTCCATTTGTGGAACTGAGGCCACCAGAGAATGTCTAGTAGTTTGTAAATTCAACATTCTTATGATGATCAGTAATTCATTTATGACTTCTCCTCTTGCGCACACCACGGTAGAGAAACGATCACTCAATAGGAGAGATGTTTAATATTATTCTCTGCTCTCAAGTGTCAATGGCGTAGCATGGTCTGTGTCCTCCTGTTCCAGAACTTCTTCATTAAGTTGAAAGGGAAACCTACCCACCTACTACTGAGTACACGGTGGGATAGCTCCCCATGCTTGGGCCCTTGTCCCTGAATCAGTTGGAGAGAAATATTTCCTCTGATGGAAAACACTTTGAAATAAATGGTGAAGGGACCCAAAGAGTAAGATTTTCCTTTCATGCTTTTTGGGAACTTTTTTTTGGTGTTTATTTCAAAGACTTAAGTGTACTTTGGGGGGCCCCTAATCATCATAAGCCCTGGGAATTTACTTCTCTGCAGCTGCTCCCCCTCCCTAAGCATCCCTGCATGGAGCAAAATAATTGTCTGTTTCTGCAAGCAGCCTCCTGTGCAGATGGAGCCTGATTAGCATGTGCGCTTGCAGCAGTCCACTGCTCTAACCACATTTGGAAATCCAGCCACTGAGAGAAATGTGGGCTTGACATTCATTAACATTCTTTGGCTCCCTGGGAAATACACATAATAGGGTAAAATTGCCATTAAGGAGAGCAACACTTGAGGGAAATATCTACTCAATAAAGAGAGAGATTCTTCTCATCAACAGCTGAGGAAAAATCCAGTTACCATAAAGGGTAAAAGAAACAGCCTCTTAATATGAGTGGAGATGACCGGAGTTCAGCAGGTCCGCAGCTTTAACGAGTCCCATCATCCTGCACTGGATCACAACTGGCTTGTTGGTATGCACATGTTTCTCAGGCATATTTTGGTCTCAGCAGATTCCAGAAACAGTGTAATGATTTCTATCCCCAGGGTTGTTGGTATTAACCTTAAGAGAAGGCAAACATGGAAGGAGCAACTCTGAACACTGATGTGGAGCACTTAAGTGAAAACTTTTCCCCCTGAGCTTGGGGAAATAATATTCTTGGGTATTCTCCCTGCTTGGTACTTGGAGTTCTTAGTAGAATATGATGAAGTAACCTGTGCCATGGATAATTTCTGCACTAGACCTAGATTCCCTTTTACATCCCTAGGGTAATTTGATTTGACTCTTTGGGCTCCATAGTCCTTTGAATTTGAGTGATAACTCTAATAACACTAGAGGATTGTGTGTTGTATATATACTGAACCTGATAAAAGGAGTAGTTATTAACATTTGGCAAGACTGTCCAAAGAACAGCACTAAAGAGTGTTTAAACCAGTCCAGGTTCCTGGACATTTAAAAATTCTCTTTGAAGAGACTTGAAATTATATCTAATTTAATTCCTTATTATTGGCTTGGACTCAAGAGTAGGTCCGTGACACAAAAACTTAAAACCCATTTTTATTTTATCCTCACTTGACCAATGAAATGCTCCATTTGGTAGTTCTCACAGCTACTGTCCTTGATGATTGGCAGGGAGGAACGAGGCTCCTTGCTGAGTCTGTGTCTTCCATAAAATTATTGATGTATTGAAGAAGTTATCTAAAGCAGCAGGTTTCTTAATGTCTGGTTGAGCAGTTTTAAATTCCTTCCTGGGATATAACACCAATTTGTGCACGTACTATTTTGATTCTTTTATCTCCAAATGGCCTTAATTTGATGTTAGACATCTGCATTGCATTTCAATTTCATAGGAAGCAGCACCCTGTGCTCCTTATTAAAAAAACAATACCCTGTGTTTGTATAGCAGTTTATAATTTCCAATACTTTTTCACACACAGTCTCATTCTTAATCCTCACAATATGCCTGTGTGATTGGTGCTATTACCTTCATTTTTTTAGATGAGGAAACTGAGGCTTAGAGAATAAATTGCATACATTTTCATAGCAATTTATTAGCAAAAACAGAATTTGGACCTGTAGCTACAAGCCCTTTGTGTAATATAGAGCTACCTATTTTTGTTAGAGAACATTTTTGTTATAAATACTAATTTGTAGATGCAAAATCTAAGATAGTGCTTTAAATATCTGCAGCTAGGTTTGGCTGCAGTTAGCTGAAATTAACAGGTTTGCCAGACATGCAAACATAATGAGGTAGTAAAAAACCTTTTTATTTATTTTTTTTTTGGTCATAAGCAGGTGTCATAATCATTAAAAAGAAGTATTTCTTGGGGAACCTGGATGGCTTCTTTGGTTAAGCATCTGACTTTGGCTCAGGTCATGATCTCAGGGTCCTGGGATCGAGCCCTGCTTTGGGCTTCAGGCTCAGCGTGGAGTCTGCTTGTCCCTCTCCCTCTACCCCTCTCCTCCACTTGTTCTCTCTCTCGCTCTCTCAAATAAATAAATAAAATATTTTTAAAAAGGGAAGTGTTTCTTTACTGTGCTGTAATACTAGTCCTCTTCATAGAATGGAGGAGCTTGGTGCTCTTAAAAGCTTACATTTACATCACTCTCCCTTGGGATTTAGTGATGTAAAAATTTTACTTCTTTTTCTTCAGGTCCAGTGACATGACTTGATTCTGAAGTAAAAAATAGTCATCATTGAAATATTGTAAGTGTTATTTTTATTGGATTCTACTTTTTAGGATCAACCTACAGACAAAATATTAAACATTATAGTTATAGAACAAAATGTGACTGTTATGAACCCTGACAGTATGAAAGTAATGGTCGAGCTGACAGAAGTCAGGAAGTGGGGATGGATGGTGGGAAGATATGGAGGGGAGAGGAGGATTCTAATTTCTTCATCTAACATAGTGGAAGGTCAAGATATATAACTTAAAGTTGATGGAACAATACATATAGCTATATTATTTTAAGTTACAAAGTTAAGCCGAAGAAGGATTAAAAATAATATAACTAGTAAAGCCTAATGAGGGAAGGAAAGAGGAGAAAGTATAATTGATCTGTTCATCTCAATTTTAATATCATTGGGTCAAAAGTTAATGTCTATAATGAATAAATCTTGAAAGAGATGTTTAACATATTTATGATCACCAATGACTAAATTGGGACTCCAAAGGGTAGTAGAACTCAGAGTGGAGAGTGGAGCAGAAAACTTTCTTTCCTTCATAACATGCTGTACAATTTGATTTTTAAATAAAGTACATATAACACTTGAAAAAATTTTATTCAATTAGAACTTTGCCATTGTTTTTCTGCCATAGATTGGTTGATGTAGTTGTGTGAAAGTTATGGTGACTAAGATGACAGATGGACAAGACAGGCCAGACTTTGAACAGACTAATCAGTTATGACCAGAGCACTACACAGACCATACTGGCTGAGCCAACAGAATCAGGAGAGCCCTGGACCATCAGATGCTGGCCTGAGCCATGTGATAGCAATGTGACACATCCACAGCCTGGAACAGATGCCAGTAGATCATTTGCTAGTTGTGATTTCACCAAAACCTGAGTATGTAACTTGGGCAAGTTTGAGGTCTCAGTCTTGTTCTCTATAAAAAGTGGGGGTTCAAATCTAGCCTCCCTACTAACTTTGACTTTTTGCTTTTCTGTAGTTCTATTTTATTTTTATTTGTAAATGTGCAAAGTTATAAATCTTTTTAACCTGGACTCACAATCTTAGCTGGAAGATCCAAAAGTCTATTTTAGAGTAACATGTTCTCTCTGGGAAAGACCTTTGTGTTATCAAACAGCTATCAATCATGATAATGTCCTAAACAGTGTTAATCAGACTTAAGAATGTGTTCGTTTATTGCTAATAGAGGTCTTAATTATATTACTGAAATGGTTCAAAAGAGTTTGGGCTTTTGGGAATAGGACTCAAAGTACATTCTCTTCCATCAATTTTTATATTTTGAGTTACATATTATGTATTTTAGGTATTTTTAGAATATGTTGTCAAATTTCCTTAAAACAAGCAAGAACTTAACCTTTACAAAGAGTCTAGTTTCATTGCTTGACCGTGCCTAACAATGTGGCTTGCTCTATCCCATATTGGAATTGACCCAATCACAATTTCCTCAAACTTTGTGACTTGTCATATCTCACAATTTCAGTTATGAGACTTTCAGTAATGAATTTAATATGAAAGAAGATGATAAATCAATTAACATTCTTTCATGTTATTGTTTTGCTTCTAGATAATCAAGTCTTAGATCAATTCTTTGAGAGTTTGAATTAAGGTGAGGCAAACAAAGCTGAATGAGAAGGATGTTCTCCCCCCTCAAATTTATTGCAGACTTTGAAGTTTCAATATGTTTGTACGGTTGCTTACCACAGTGCCTTTGGAGGTATGAGTTAGCCAGAGTAGCTGTCTAAAAAAAATACTGCATTGACCAATTTTCTGGCCATTACTCAGGTAGCTGAAAAGTGCTCTGCTCATCATTAGGTGGTATTGGGTCCATCCCAGCAATTCTGATTGAGTGGTTATTACTACATAGGCCATTCACCTCTTCTTCTCTTGATGTTTTGTCTTCATTGATTAGTTTTCCCAGGCAGCCAGATATGCATAGAGCTTCAGGCTGAAATGTGAACTAGGGCTCAGGTATGGGAAGCTGCTTAGAGAGCCCTATACCACTTCGGGTGGACTAAGGAAGACAGAGGCCAGGGTAGGAGGAGACTGGCTGAGGCAGGCTGAAAGGTTTTGGGATTGCTGAGAATAGATTAGGGTGAAGGAGAGTGATGGACACTAGTTCACATAATTGTGTGACAAACCATTTACATACAATAATCCTCATAACAGCTAAGGTAGATACTGAAAGTAGTAAGTCTAGGTCTGAAAATAAATTGTCCAAGGTTACATATAAATATCGGAGCCAGTATTTGAACTCAGGTCTGCCTTAATGCAAAAGGCTTTACTCAACACTGCTTTATCATTCTGCCTCCCATTAGTGACAGCCACCAGGGTGTTGAGGATTCTGAAACGCTCCTTGTACTGAGGTGGATGTTGCAAATATGAGCTAGCTGTTCTTTCAAAGACACTAGTTCTCAGGGCACCTGGGTGGCTCAGTGGGTTAAACCTCTGCCATCGGCTCAGGTCATGATCTCAGGGTCCTGGGATGGAGCCCGCATTGGGCTCCCTGCTGAGCAGGGAGCGTGCTTCCCTCTCTCCCTCTTCTGCTCCCCCTGCTTGTGCTCTCTTTCTCTCAAATAAAAAGTAAAATATTAAAAAAAAAAAAAGGACACTCGTTCTCATTTGTGCTTACCTGGCTGCTTGCACAAGTTGCAACAGCAAGCCTCCATCTGTAGGCAAGAAACAGTCTGTGTTGGAAGGCCTGGATAGGGATGGGAAGTAGGGTATGCAGGGACAATTCCATTTCCCTTCTATCCCATTACGCAGCTTATCTTAATAGCACAAGAAATACTTGCTTCTCTGAAGACTAAGTGAGTTAAAGACGCTTTGTAACTATTTTCTTTCTTTCTTTTTTTTTTTTTGAATGAAATTAAAATATCCCGTTAAAAGGAAATTCTTCACTTCAAACTGTTGAATGCTGTGATACTTAATTTCAGTTTGTTAAATTTAGGGTCTTGAAACAAAATTCTACACGTAAATAAATGTTCTTTGGGCTTATGGCATTTCCATTTGATTGTGAATTGGATTAATGTTCATTTATCTTAAGCTCTTGCCTCTCATTCGTTTTTGTTTTGAGATACTTTAGCAAATGTTGACAGTTACGGTTGGCTTAATAAGCTGCCTCAGTTATGTAAATGATTTCTGTCAGTTATGTTATTGCTAGTTGAAGATAGTCTTAAATTTTCTGATATATTTTTAGACCTTACTAGTAAAGCATTCCTGATACCTTTTAACATTTTTTTGTTTCTTCAGTCATCAAGTTGACCTTTTTTCTAGCTCCCTCTAGCCCTACACTTCCTTTTTGAATCTACAGTTTGCTTGACATGAAAAATGAACTTATGCAATTATAGACCCAGTGGCCTTTTCTCAGTCCTCATTCTTCTTTGCTGCTCTGCTACAATTGACACTGCTGTTTCCCCTCTTTCTTGAAATGTCCTTCTCTTTGGCTTCCATGATACTCTATCTTTCTGGTTCTTTATTTCCTTTCTGATTGGTCTTTTTCCTCTTCATCTCCTTCACAATATTTACTATATATATAGATGTGTACTTTCCAATTGTAACACTTGTAGTTGATAGTAATTGTGCAACACATGGGAGTTTTCAGATGAGACCACTTCAAGTCTGAAGGTTACTGGAGAGTGGGCAGAGGACAAGAATTTCTTGGCATGCATGAAACCCAGTTGGGCACACCAGTGTGCTTCTACACACCAACTGGGAGCTTTATTACATACATTGTGGAGATCTGGGTTATCCAAGTCCATTTCATAGAACATAGAGGTTAAGGGAATCAAGGTACAGGTAAATAGTGGGACAATCTAGACTCCCAAGTAATGAAATTCCAAAAATAGGAATGGGCAGAAGGTTCAGGAAGTTCAGAGAGAAGTCAAGGAGAGGGCATTCAACAGATGTGAGAAACAGCAAGGATTCAAACACCAGGAGTTTTAACATGGACTGAGGAACATCTGTGACAGCTGTCAGATATCAGGAACAGAAATTAGTAACCCAAACTCTCAGCTGAGCTTGGCTGGAATCCAGGGAAATACGAAGACATAGCTGAGCACCAGAAATCAGAGCACAGTTGACTGCTCATTAAAAATCAGCCTCAGGTGTCTGTGAGAGCCATTCTGAGCTACAGAAGGGAGCAAGGTGATAGACTATAGACTGAAGAGCTTTGAATACAGGCGAGATTCATTCTGGATAGAAAAAACTTGGGGTTCTTGGCTGAAGCTAGTTCGGGAATCTCCTATATTATCACATTACCTTTTGGGGGATGCCATTCATATCAAACAATAAGGTGATGGTTTCTTGCCCTGTGTTCTTATCTAAGGTCTGACCAGATAGAAACTGAATGTTTCCACCTAGAAATCTTGTTACCTCAAGCTCATATCTTTCATAGCTGAACACTGTCTCTACTTTCTTTCTTTTTTTTTTTTTTAAGATTTTATTTATTTATTTGACACAGAGAGAGAGAGATCATAAGTAGGCTGAGAGGCAGGCAGAGAGAAAGTGGGGAAGGCAGGTTCCCTGCTGAGCAGAGCTCCTGATGAGGGGCTCGATTGCAGGACCCTGAGATCATGACCTGAGCCAAAGACAGAGGCTTAACTCAATGAGCCATCCAGGTGCCCCCACTGTCTCCACTTTCTACTTCTTGGTTTCTTCATTAATCTCTTAGGATCATCATCTCGTAGACATATTTGACATTACGTCTTCTGTTTGTTGCTCATCAACATTAAGTCATTTTCTTTCTTTCTTTCTTTCTTTTTTTTTTTCTAAGATTTTATTTATTTATTTGACAGAGAGGTAGAAAGCCGAGAGCAGAAGGGGAGGGAATGGAAAGGCATAGGAAGAAGCAGGCTCCCAACTGAACATGGAAATTGATGCAGGGCATGATCTCAGGCTCCTGGGATCATGACTTGAGCTGAAGGCAGATGCTGAAGCACCTGAGCCACCCAGATGCCCCAACATTAAGTCATTTTCTGAAGGGTTTCTCACATTTATACCTTCCTTTCTAATTTAGAACCTTATCCCTAATATCCAAATCTCTTTACATCTGTTTTTTCTGTGGTCTTTCTACCTCCAGTCTCTTCTTTTCTTGGAAGCACTTGGCACTCTCTTTCCTGATTAGTTTTCCATAAACTTAACTTTCATTATCTCACTCTTCTGATAAAAAATGGATTCAGGCATTTCCCATGTCCCTTCCCTTCAAGTAAAAGTATCTTTGACTACTTTAGGAAAACTTGCTAGCTTTACAAGCCACTGCATTGTTTAGAGCAGTCTTCTCACTGGCTCGTGAGAATATTCACTCACTGACTCAACAACCCATCAAACCAAGAGAGTAATAGCCCCTAAACATGTCTACATCTAATTCCCAGAACCTGTGAATATATGTTACATGGCAAGGGAGAATTAAGGTTACAGCTGGAACTTAGGTTATTAATCAGGTGACTTTGAGATGGGGAGATTATACTGGATTACCCAGGCAAGCCTACAATAATCACCAGTGTCCTTAAAAGTGGAAGGTGGAGGCTGAAGAGAGAGAAAGAGATGACAGAAGCAGGGTCAGAGTCATTCACTAGGGAGAGGGACTCTATCTACAACTGTTGGCTCTGAAACAGAAGAAGGGGTCCACCAGGCAAGGGATAGAGATAGCTTCTAAAGGTTGGAAAAGGCAAGGAGCCAGATCTATTCAGAGTCCACAGAAAAGAATGCAGCTGTACCAGTACCTTGATTTTAGCCTGTGTCAGAATTCTGGTCTTTCAGACTATAAAATAATAAACTTGTGTTATTTTCAACTACTGATTCTATGGTAATTTATTACATCAGTAATAGGAAATTAATACAGAACCCTCCTCCCCAAATAGTTACTGAGATCCTGAGTACTCATTAGGAGCCAGGCACCTCACTTCCTGCTCATAAGGAGCTCACTGTTGAGAAGTTCACAGTGAGGGGGAGGGTCAAGGAGAGAGAGACTCCTATTGATCAAATTTGTTCTATTTCATTTATTCATTCACTCACTAAACAAATAATTAATAAGTACCTATTATGTAAGGCACTGTGGATGGGACCATTCAGGAACTTAATAAGGACACAATAGTTGGAAGACACACAGTAAACTTACGAAATAGAAAAAATGTCCATGGTAAGTAAGTGCTATGAGGAAAAGTAAAAGAGGTTGCAAGAATTAAGACTGAAGGCTTATCTTTGTGTATGGTGTAAGAAAATGGTCCAGTTTTACTTTTCTGCATATCATTCTTATGTCCAATTTTCCTAGTACCATTTACTGAAGAGACTGTCCTTTTTCCATTGGATATCCTTTTCTGCTTTGTCAAAGATTAGTTGAACACAGAGTTGAGGGTCCATTTCCTGGTTTTCTGTTCTGTTCCATTGATCTATATGTCTGTTTTTGTGCCAGTACCATACTGTCCTGATGATCACAGCTTTGTAATATAGTTTGAAGTTAAGCATTGTGATACCACCAGCTTTGATTTTGTTTTTCAACATTTCTCAGGCTATTCAGTGTCTTTTCTGGTTCTGGTACAAATTTTAGGATTTTTTTTCCAGCTCTATGAAAAATGTCAGTGATATTCTGATAGGAATAGCATTGAATGTGTGGAAAGAGCTGATAAGTCCATTGATGGATAGATATAGAAGGTATGGTATTTATACAATGGAATATTACTCGGCCATCAGAAAAGATGAATATTTACTATTTGCATTGACCTACATGGAACTTGAGGGTATTATGTTGAGTAAAATAAGTCAGTCAAAGAAAGACAATTATCATGTGGTTTCATTCATAAGTGGAATATAGGAAACAGCACAGAGGATCAGAGGGGAAGGGAAGAAAAACTGAAAGGAAGTCATCAAAAAGGGAGAAAAACCACGAGAGACTCTTAACAATAGGAGACAAACTGAGGATTTCTGGAGGGGAGGTGGGTGAGGGGATGGGGTAATTGGGTGATGGGCATTAAAAGGGCATGTGATGCCATGAGAACTGGGTGTTATGTGCAACTGATGAATTGTTGAGCACTACATCTGAGACTAATGACATATACTGGCTAATTGAATTTAAACAAAACAAAGAATTAAGACTAAGGGCGTAGCTACTTTTGGATAAGGTAGTCAAAGAAGGCTTCCCCAAATAAGTGGCATTTTAAAAATATAGAATAACTCTGACTATGAATTAAATTAAATTTATAATATACATTGTAAATTATATATGAAAATTAAATATCTGATGTAAGTATATATTTTATGAGTTTCTGTGTTTTATGAATTTCTGCTCTTTGTGAGCTTCATCATTTTGGATGTAGTGACAATCACGGTTTTGGGAATGTGGAGATGGTTGACCTTAGTTTTTCCTATATCCTGCTATAACCAGAGGCATTTCTGGAGTTTGATTTAGAGTGTTTTGATTTAGTCTTGTTACTTCCGACTCAATATGGGTTATCTCTTCAATACCTTTGGCAGTATCTTTAATGGATTATAAGAAAGCCTTAATTTTCAACCCCATCCTTCATGGAGTCACCAAGTTAGATGGAAAGCTAAAGAATTATCCTACAGATTTAATTCAGTTTCCTGTTTTAATCTCATGTTGGAAGAGCAGCAAGAACACAATTTTCTGTATACAATCATAACTAATAATGATATTAATCTACTGCGAATTCCTTAAAGTTTGTCTTCAGGCCAAAACTTTTATGTTATGATGAAGTATGTTGTATAATGGAGGATCTTGAGTACAGATGCCTTTTATTAAAATTGGTTTTTCTAGTTAAAAGACCTTTTAGAGAGAGAAAAGTGTTGGATTCAGAATTATCTATGCTGTATTGACTTTATTGTACCCTAAGGTGTTCTTGAAATGCAAATGTGGGTGTTCATTAAGCAGAAATGGTTTCAAAACTATAATGCTCTGGTATGTTAATGCATGTGGAGATTTGAAAGCTTCCTGCCTTTATTAATATTTTCTTTTACGTTTTTGGGGAGAGAGGTATTATCTGGAGGGTATGTGTGGGTCAAACTAAATGCTAGAAAATCTCTCAAGGAAATGTATTTATATTAAGAGTAAGGATTTGCTTTGGCTATCTAGGCATGCTGGCATAGAAGTCACACTCCACTTCTCCCAAGATGCCCCCCCTAACACCCAGCATACAGACATGTATTTCACAATTAACTGTGTATTTCAATAGCTGTTAAGATATTGTATAATAAGTTAAACAACCAACAAATGTGTAATTCAGTATCTCTTCCCAATGCACAGAATAAATATTTATAGGACTGGAGGAATTTCAGCTCTGATTCTTCTTGGTTTCATGTTCATTCCTAGTGTTTCAGGTGGGTACAACAATGTTTTAACTAGATCTAAGCAAGTCATTTGGCCATTGGTTGGATATTTTACTTTTAACTTGTCTCACATACATATAATTACGTAGATAAGGTCCTTAACATTTGCTGGTTTACAACTAAAGCAATGCTGGGTCAATAGAAAATACTGGGGACATTGACAAAATAAAGGATAAAATAAAATCATCTGACTATTTTAACAGATGAAGAAAAAACATTTGACAGGATTCAACATCAATTGATGATAAAAATTCTCAACGAAGTGGGTATAGGTAGAACATATCTCAATATAATAAAGGCCAAAGCTAACAAGCCTAAAGCTAACATACTCAGTGGCATTATACTCCTTTAAGATCAGGAACAAGATAAGGATGCCCACTCTTGCCACTTTTATTCAACATTGTATTGGAAGCCCTAGCCAGAGCAATTAGGCAGGAAAAAGAAATAAAAAGCATCCAAGTTGGAAAGGAATAATTAAAATTCTTATTATTTGTGGAAGGTATGATTTTATGTACAGAAAACTTTAAAGATTGCACCAAAAAAGCTATTAGAACTAAAAAACAAATTTGTTAAAGTTTCAGGGTACAATATCAATATACAAAAATTGTTTGAATTTTTATATGCTAATATCAAACTTTAAGAAAGAGTAATTAAGAAAACAATTGCATTTACAACTGTATCAAAAAAGAATAAAATACATAGGAGTAAATTTAACCAAAGAGGTGAAAGACCTATACACAGAAAACTATAAGACACTGATGAAAGGAACTGAAGAAGACACAGATAAATCGGAAGATATTCTGTGCTCATGGATTGGAAGAATTAATATTGTTAAAATGTCCATAAAATCCAAGCAATCTACAGATTCATTATGACCACTATCAAAATTGAAATGACAATTTTTCACAGAAATAGAACAAAGAATCCTAACATTTGTGTGGAACCACATAAAATCCTGAGTAGCCAAAACAATCTTGAGAAAGAAGAACAAAGCTGGAGGTATCACCCTCTCTGATTTAAAACTATATTACAAAACTGTTTTGGTAATCAAAACAGTATTGTATTGGCATAAAACTGACACATAGGTCAATGGAACAGAAGAGGGAACCCAGAAATAAACCTATGCTTATATGGTCAATTAATATAAAACAAAGGAGGCAAGAATATATAGTGGGGAAAGGACAGTCTTCAATAAATTGTCTGGGGAAAACTACACAGCCACACATGAAAGAATGAAACTGGATTACTGTCTTACGCATATACAAAGCTTAACTCAAAATGGATTAGAGACTTGAATATGATACCTGAAAATATAAAACACCTAGAGGAAAGTATAAGCAGTAAGCTCCTTGACATGGTCTTGGCATTGCTCTTCATTTGGATCTGACTCCAAAGACAAGGGCAATAAAAACGAAAATAAACAAATGGGTCTACATCAAACTAAACCGTTTTGCATATATTTTTTCCCATTTAGTAGTTTGTCTTTTCCTTTTGTTGATGGGTTTTCTCACTTTTAAAGGCTTTTTAGTTTGATGTAGGGGATTAATATCCAAAATATATAAATAATGTATACAACTTTTAATAACAATAATAAAAAATCTCATTAAAAACTGAGAAAAGGACCTCAATAGACATTTTTTCCAAGGAAGGCATACACAAGAGAAAATAACCAATGCCACTAACCACCAGGGAAAGGCAAATCAACACCACAGTGAAATATAACCTCACACCTGGTAGAATGTCTATTTTTACAAGGACAAGAAATAACATGTGTTGATGAGAATGTTGAGAAAAGGGAATCCTCATATATTGTTGGTGGGAATGTAAATTGGTGCTGCCACTCATAGTAAACAGTCTGGTGGTTCCTGGAAAAAAAAAAGAATACAATCTATAATTCCATTTCTGGTATTTATCTAAAGAAAATGAAAACACTAATTTGAAAAGATACATGGACACCCATATTCATTGCACCATTATTTGTAATAGCCAAGATATGAAAACAACCTAAGTGTCCATTGATGGATGAATGAATAGAGAATATGTGCTATCCATACACACACAGAATTGAATATTACTGGACTATAAAAAGGAATGAAATCTTGCCATTAGTGACAATATAGATAGACCTAGAGGGTATTATGCTAAGTGAAATAAGCCAGACAAAGACATATACTATATGAAACAAAACAAATTAACAAACAAAACAAAACTTACAGATCCAGAGGACAGATTGTTGGTTGCCAGAGGGGAAGGAGGTTGGGGAATGGGTAAAACAGGTGAAGGAGATCAAGAAGAACAAGTTTCCAGTTATAAAGTAAGTAAGTCATTGTGGTGTAATGTACATCATGGTGACTATAGTCAATAATATTGTACTGCACATTTGAAAGATGCTAAAAAAGTAAATCTTGAAAATTCCTATTACAAGAAAAAGATAATTTCTAACTTTGTGTGTTGATAGATGGTAACTAGACTGATTGTAGTGATCATTTTGCAATGGATACAAATGCCATATCATTACGTTATATACCTGAAACTAATATAATATTGGATGCCAATTGTATTTCAGTAAAAAAGATAACATTAGGCACATACATTAATGGATTGTATACTTAATATGTAGATTTATACCTTTATATAAACAAAATACTCACTTAGGTACATGTGAATGACTTATTTGGAAATTGTCATTGATGTCCTGGGCCACATATTTCATTATCCATCATCACTATTACTACAATGGTCATGTAATATTTGGACATGGTAGATTACTCTGACTTGACATGTTTCACTCTGAATTGGTATATCATAGTGCTGTTAAAATCATTAATATATAAGCAATAATTTAGATGCACTGCAGAAGTAGATCAGGCTGTTTCTTTGACACTGAGTAAAAAAAAAAGTTTTCACCTGCCTACTTAACAACTCCATGTTAAGAGACCTCATTTCTTTTTTTTTTTAAACATGTTACTATATAAAGCGATGTTCACTTGTACTTATAGAGCAAGGGCTATATAAAATTACATATGGAAAACCTTTCTATCTGTAGAAATTATAGAACTTGTTAGTTACGATTGTCAGAGATTAATATGTAGAATGGTGTAGTTGAAGAGCATGACTTATATAACTTCTGCAAAATGGATTCATTTGGAGGCATACTCTCCTATTCTCTACTTTCTCCTTCATTTGTATATCTATTCTGTCTCTGTTTACTCAGTCACTGCTTTATAATAAAAACACATATAGTGAAATATATATTTTATGTAAGGAACTAGGAATAAAGGGAAAAGGGGACTAAGAAAACTAAGATGAAACCAGAAATGAGGGAGGGATATAAAATAAATGCCAATGATCCTCGTTCTTTGCTGGAGGAGTTTGAGCATTATAACAATGAAGGCAAAGAGAGACTCTTATCATGATTATTCTTTGACTAATTTGTCTCTTTCCAGTCTTACCCTAAAGAGCAAGTGACTCATAGCATCCAGTTATAATTTCCTGGTCTACTTTATTTTTTTTTAAGATTTTATTTATTTATTTGACAGACAGAGATCACAAGTAGGCAGAGAGGCAGGCAGAGAGAGAGGAAGAGAAGCAGGCTCCCTGCCGAGCAGAGACCCCGATGCAGGACTCGATCCCAGGACCCTGAGATCATGACCTGAGCCGAAGGCAGTGGCTTAACCCACTGAGTCACCCAGGCGTCCCCTGGTCTACTTTCTGATCAGCAAATTCACAGGACAGTAGGCTACAAAACTAACCATAGCATAGTGGGTTCTTGCCCCAGTCTGCCTTCTGGGATTTTCCCCCACGTTCTGTTTAGGTTCCAGTTGAATGGGATTGTTTACCTTTCCATGAGTGTACTCCGTTGCTCTCCCTTCTCACACAGTCTCTCTTGCCAAAGTGTTCTCTAACCCAGTCCTCCAAGGCTGAGCCTAAATGCCACTTCCTCCATGAAGCATTACAGAATCCCCACAACCAGAACAGCTTTTACCAACTTCTCACTCCTTTTACACCCTTGCTTCTCTCTGGCTTAGGGCTTTTATCCTATTATGCTTCCTATTAGTCATGCATGTACAGATTTTATTTCCCCATTTGAATAATTTTCCATTTAATTCAGTATTTTGCATATAATTGGTGCTTAATACATGCTTTGTTAAATGAATGAATGAGTGAGTGATGAATGACTGAATGAATGTTAGCAGGTAAGGTTTGAGATTCCCCATAAACTGAAGTAGTTTGGCCTTCTCCCCAACTTGGAGTGAGCTATTCTTTTAGAGTTGCATTTGATTTTAAAAACAGAATTAGGGGTCTATAAAAATAGCCTGCAATGAGTTATTTGAGCAGTCTCACTGTTTTTTAAGAGTGGTAATGTTCCTTTTATGATGCTTTTCATTTACAGCATGGCCTTACAGCCAACTCTTTTTTGAAACACAATCCCATTATTACAGCTGCCTTTTGCCTCAAACAACTTCCCACAACATTAGAGGTATAATATTGCAAGAATAGCTACTGACAGAGAGGTTTCTGGTTTGCAGTCAGGGGGATACAGGATGTCAAATTGCTCATCATTTCTGGATCTGAGGGAAGCAGTTTGAAGATTTTATTTTACCTATGTGGTTCCAGCCAACCATGTCATGGAAAACATATTTCCCTATATAGAACAAGGAAATGGCTCAAATAATTCTCACAGTTTGCTGAAACCCAAACATGAAATAGGATTGATTTTTGTTTTATTTTATTTCTTGGAATGATCAAACAGAAAGAATGCATATAAGAAAGAATAAAAGCTCAGATTTGTTTTGAGAGTTTGTTGTTGAACTTTTTAAGAAAGAGTTTAAAGTATGAACTTCGACGATTTCTGCGTCTGGATGTTTAGGCTGTGGGGTTTAGATTTAGGCATGCTGGAGGGGCTGGAGAGAACAGTGGATAGAGTAGCAAGTGCAGGAAAGACTGGAGGCCAGTCAAAACCTGTGTTTAGAGTCCTCCCGGTTCCAGCTGTCTCTGCCCTCTGGGCTTCTTAGTACCAACCTCTCCGTTTAAAAGGACTCCTGTGCTGGGGCACGTGGGTGGCTCAGTTAGTTAAAGGTCGTGCTCAGTAGGGAGTCTGCTTCTCCCTCTCTACCACTTGTGCTCTCTTGTGAGCTTTTTCTCTCTCAAATAAATAAATAAAATCTTAAAATAAAAGGACTTATTTTCTGGGTGCCTGTTTGGCTCACTTGGTTAAGCATCTGCCTTCAGCTCAGGTCATGATCCCAGAGTCCTGGGATTGGGCCCTGGGCTGGGCTTCCTGCTCAGCATGGAGTCAGCTCCTCCCTCACCCTCTGCTCCTCCCCCTGTTTATGCTCTCTCTCTCACTCTCTCTCAATCTCTCTCAAATAAATGAATAATTTTTTTTTAAAAAACACTTGTTTTCCAACTAGTTCTTTTGGGGGTCATATTCTCTTTGTCTTCCAGGATAGGACTACCTTTTATCTGATGATCTAAATTGCAATAATTGGATATTGTGAGAAAGTCAAATGAAAACCCAAAAACTCTTTTTTGCCTCCTGAGCAAATGACAGAGTGTGTGTGTGTATGTGTGTGTGTGTGTGTGTGTGTGTGTATGTGTGTTATGCTGCTGTTAAGTAGTTAAGTAGTAGCAGAACTGGATGGAAAGAGCAGGGGCTTTGGATTTAGTCATTCATAAGTTTATGTTTTTTTTTCTGTGACCTTCTATGTGGCGCTTGTTATGTTAATTATCTTCTCAGACCCTCTATTGCCCCTTGCCCCATCTCTCAGACTGGAAAATTATTGAAAAATTAAATGAGCTAGCCCAAAACAGTTGAGTACAGTTCCTGCCCTATATTAGGTCTCATTGAACACTGATTTTGATGGTTGATTTTATGTGTGAACTTGACTGGGCCAAGGAATGCCCAAATGGGTGGTAAAACACTATTTCTGGGTGAATCTGTGAAGGTGTTTCTGGAAGAGATTAGCGATTGAATCAGCAGACAGAGTAGAGAAAATTCATTCTCCTCAGTGTCAGTGGTATTATTCAATCGATTGAGGGCTCAAATAGAACCAAAGGGCAAAGAAATGGCAAATTTGTTCTTTACTTGAGCTAGAACTCTCATCTTCTCCTGGATTTTGAACCTTCAGACTGGGGCTCACATCATCAACCCTCCAAGTCTTGGGCCTTTGGACTGGACCTGGCTTTTCCTGATTTCCCGCTTGAAGACAGCACATCATGAGACCTCCTGGCATCTATAATCACATGAGCCAATTCCTATATTAAATCTCTTCTTATATATATCTACTTCACAGCCTGTTGATTCTGTTTCACCGGAGAACCCTGACTAATAGACTGCTTCTCTCCACTTCTTCCCTCTGTCTTTTTTAACAGAGGTCTGGTGTATCCTTTCCACATAGTCTTGTGGCATGTACCTATGTAAGAAATGGTATCTCCTTGCTTAAGTATCAGTGGGAGTATTTTTGACTCTTAGATCATACTGTCCAAATAGCCAACTACTCTTCTTTCACATATGGCTCTTTTAAGATAAGATTTTTGCACTTTGAAGCTAAAAAAATCACCAGATATCTGGGCTTATTATTGAAAATGATTTTTATGGTAATGGAACTATTATTATATCTATTTTATATATAAACGTAAGTGTACAGTTCTTTATAATTAGCTCTTAACCTGCAGCATGTTTCCTTATAATATTTCAGACCTCCAAGAAGAAAACAGGTATGAAAAACAAGTGAATAGATGGATGAAAGAACCTACCCTTCATTCTTTAAAGAAGACACAACAATTCAGTTTGGTAATGACTGGGACAGCACTTAGCTTCAGTAATATAGTGTTTATCCAGTGATACATCAGGAAATTTTAGATGCTCAGCATATAAAGAAACTAAAGCTAATACACTTCAACTCCTGTGACATGGGCAAGTCACTTCATCCCTGTGGGTCTATACTTCCTTCTTATTTGAATCTTTCAGGTTTCTGAGTTCAGTTAGTGAGACTTCAGTTTAAATGGGAAGTACTACCCTAATAAAATAGACATGAGCTACTGTATAACACTCAGGTTAATTTCCCAAATTTAATTATAACAAGCTTGATATTCCCCTACCCCCTGCAATCTCTACCCATGTGGGCACCCCGCACTATCCCTTTAGCCTGTCTGCCTGTGCTCCTATCCACACTGTAGCAGGGACCTGCTAGGTCCACTCCTGGCCCAGCCCCACCAAGTCTTCTAAAGGAGTGTGAATCTAAATATAATTCCTCCCTTTTCAGGCCAGACCCAGGGCATGCCTGATGGCTTGATGAACTGCAGAAACAAGATCTTGGAATCTGGATCTTGGAAATACCAAGGACGTATTTATCCTGAGTGGGGGAAAATACCTTCGATACTTCATCAGCAAGTCACCGTCCCTGGGGTGATCTCAGAATTCTTAGATTTTTCTCCTGTTAATGTGGCAATAAACAGAAAGAATTCCTCAGAGGATCGTTCAGTGGTTAAGGCTTCTGCTCAGCTACACAATATAAGAATATAAGGTATTCATTCATAACTTATAGCACTCAATTCTAATTAGCTTTTTCATCTGGTTTTCAAAATTTGTGCAGTTTAGAAGTTTGGGTATAAGTCTTTCTAATAGAGTAGGTGTGTAGAAGGACAAATTCTTCCCCTCCTCTAACACACATTTTTATTCATTTTTAAATTTATTTTTATTTTTTTTTAGAGAGAAAAAGAGGGGGAGGAGAAGGGCAAAGGGAGAAGGACAGAGAGAATCTTATTTATTTATTTTAAAAAAATTTTAATTTTTTTTATAAACATATAATGTATTATTAGCCCTAAGGGTATAGGTCTGTGAATCTCCAGGTTTACACACTTCACAGCACTCACCATAGTACATACCCTCCCCAATGTCCATAACCCCACCACCTTCTCCCTACCCGCCTCGGACAGAGAGAATCTTAAGCAGGTTCCATGACTAGTGTGGAGCCTAATAAAGGGCTTAATCTCACGATCATGAGACCATGACGTGGGCAGAAATCAAGAGTCAGACACTTAACCAACTGAGCCACCTAGGCTCCCCTCCAGCACTACTTTTAAAGTATACTAGAGTAACTTTGATTTTATACTAACCTTAGAACATATAATAGGCTATTTATAGATGATAGACATGGAGGGGAAATGTAATGTTAGAGCAGTGGGCAATAGCTGAAGCTCAAGCAGTTCACACCATATTGGATCTCTGTAAAGGCTGGAGCTAGGGCTCAGGCAAATGTGTGTTAAAGGAAATCTGGAAACAACTGTGTGTTGAAGGAAATCTGAAAACCAGTTCCACACAGGGATGGTATTCTGCTCATCTCAGTAGATATGATGGTGTTCCGTTTAGTTTTGGCATCCACTGTGAGAAGTTGGAGCTCTTAAACAGGTGTCCCAAGGAAGTGCTAGAGAAAATGAGGGAGAGGAAACAATTGAAAACATAATAGGTGAGGCATTTCTCAGCTTGAAGGAAGGCATGAGCTGTTACTAAAATTAGAGGAGAAGCGAGTTGAGGGAAATTGGAAGGAGAGGTGAACCATGAGAGACTATGGACTCTGAAAAACAATCTGAGAGTTTTGAAGGGGCGGGGGGTGGGAGGTTGGGGGAGCCAGGTGGTGGGTGTTAAGGAGAACACGTATTGCATGGAGCACTGGGTGTGGTGCAGAAACAATGAATTCTGTTACGCTGAAAAGAAATTAAAAAAAAAAATAAAATTAATGGAGCTTATCAAGGCCTAAAGAAGATACATAGAATCAAATATTCATTTAGATATATCAGAAATAGGCAGTAGGCCTTTAAAGTAAAAGCAAAACAAAAGAGAAAGTGACCAAGTATACATTTTTTTAACAAAGGAATGACCATTAGAGTGGTAGCCAATTTCTTATCAACAACCATAAATTCCAAAAATTAAGTTATGTACCAAAAGTGAGCTATGGAAGTGAGGAAGGGAAAAGTGAGATTCAGTAAGCAAGGATGAATAAAGAAATGGGAAACATATTATACTATAGAACTGCTTGGGCTTCAGTTATTGCCCATTGCTCTAAAAATACGAAAAAAATATGAGAAATGAAAAGGATGGCAGGATGAGTTGAAAACAAGGTAAACCTAAAATACCAGACAATAGTAACATGGAAGATGGACCCAACAGATCAGAAATAAAAGTTCTAAGGTCCTTGAGTTGTTCAGGAGGAAAGTATAAACAATTTACAAATGACTTTTCTAATTTGAATAAGCACATTAAAAATTTGAATCCCACTATGAAAATAGTAGAAGTAGAAGGTGTAACTTCTTTTTAAATTTTTTTTTTTTTTACTGTGTTATGTTAATCACCATACCTATCACCAGGGTCATCCATCCTGCCAACCCCCTCCCTTCTGAAACCCTCAATTTGTTTCTCAGAGTCCACAGTCTCTCATGGTTCATCTCCCACTCCAATTCCCCCCCCATTCGTGTTTCCCTTTCTTCTCTTAATGTCTTCCATGCTATTCCTTATGTTCCACAAATAAGTGAAACCATGTGAAAATTAACTTTCTCTGCTTGACTTGTTTCACTCAGCATAATCTCTTCCCGTCCCATCCATGATGATGCATGGGTATTCATCCTTTCTAATGGCTGAATAATATTCCATTGTATATATGGACCACATCTTAAAAAATTAAATATAGAGCTATCCTATGACCCAGTAACTAACTGCACTACTGGATATTTATCCCAGAGCGAAGATGTCCTACAAGACAAATGGATGAAGGTGTAACTTCTGAGGTAGAAACAAAGTAGAATAAAGAAAACTTCATCAAAAGGGTAAAGTGAGTTGGGGTGCCTAGATGATGCAGTTCGTTGAGTCTCCAATTCTTGGTTTTGGTTCAGGTTGTGATCTCGGGATTGTGAAAACAAGCCCTGTGTAGGGCTCCATGTGGGTGTGGAATCTGAGATTTTTTTCTCCCTCTCCCTCTCTGCACCTGTTTATGTTTTCTGTCTCTTTCAAACAAACCAACAAACAAACAAATAAATCTTTTAAAAAAGGGTAAAATGAGATATGTAAGTTCTACCTTGTGCTCTTAAAATCAAAGCTGCAGTAAATATCCTATCTAGTACCTGAATCCTAGTTTACATATGCAAAAAATTGTGATAGGACATTCAACTTAGAAGTAGAATTTATATGTTATAGGTCTTATACATTTTGTTTGATTGATTATCATCAAGTTGATGTCAGAAGTCCTTAGGCCAATTTAGACTATCACATCTATGGGTATAGGATTCATGCCTACCTGAATTCTTTTCTCTTTTTTTCTTTGTTTCTTTCTTTTTTTTTTTTCACTTCTGAATTTTTTGTATGAAATACCATTTCCTCATTGTTTTAATTTGTATCTGCTGATTAGAAGTGAGGTCGAATATTTTTTTTAAAATAGTTATTGGCTTTGGGCTTCCTTTCCCATGTATCGGCTCTTTTTATTCTTTTGTTCATGTTTTCTTTTCATTGTTTTTATATTTTAAATCTATGTATAGAAACTTTTTATATATTCTGAATTCCAATCTTTTATCCATTAGATGCATTGCAAATATCAACCCTCAGTCAGTCTTGTCTTAACTTTCTGGTTTTAAGTTTTGACGTAGCCAATCTTAATTTTTCCTTTATAAATGTCTTTTGTATCTTGATTTTAAAAAGTCATTTCACGCACTGATATCATAACTTTATTCCATATATTTTCTTATGGCAACTTAAAATTTTTATTTAAAATTTAAAATTTAAATTTTTTATTTTTCCTGTTTTAGTGATTTGAATCTTGGTCCAATACACTCTAGTCCTTTATCTCATGTGTTTCTCCCCCTCCAAACAAAAAGCATCAAGACTGAGAGCACAGCCAACTTTTGCCCTGAACCCAATTGCCCTGAACCCAAGAGACAAAGAATACTTAATAGAATTGTTTTAGTGTATGGTATGAGACAAGAATCTAAATTAATTCTTATGTAGACAAAAATCACTTTGTTTTGTTATTATTTATTGCATAATTTCCACTGAATTGTAATTTCACCTTGTTATACACCAACTTTCTATATAGGCTTTGATTTCATTAACCTATTGCTCTTTCTCTGCATGAGTAGAACTTTATGTCTTGAAATCCAATATGGAAAATCCTACTCTCCTTTTGTTCTTTGTCTGAATTAACTTCAATAGTATCAGATTTTCCTCTTCCATATGAATTTCAAAAATCAGTGTACCTAATTCCATTTAAAAATCCTATGGCAGTGCCTTGAACTTATAATCTGGTTTGGAGGAAGATTTTATGTCTTAAACACCATCTTCTCATGGTATGGAATATCACTACTTATTCAGGTTCCAATTTGTGTCTTTCAATAGCATTTTACCACTTGTTTCTGTAAATATCTCTTGTACATGTTTGGTTAGTGTTAGTTACAATTAATTCCAAGTTGTTATTTTTGTTATGGGTAGTATTCTTTTCTTTTAGCTTTCTAACTGATTATTGCTAGTGCAGGGGCAATCAACTAGTGTAGCTGCTCAGAAGGTGGCCTTGCACACAGGCTTTAATGCTCTTTCGTGGCTGTCTTGAAATTCTTAATAATTTGATCTTTGAAGTTCTGTCTTAATAAGTCAAGCCTGGTAGAAAATAGACCTTACACCCAGGGCTTAGAGAGCTCACAATGCATGCTCATGCCTTGCCTCTTTGCCTCCTTAGGATAGGTTAATTGCCTAGTGGCATCCTTGCCCCTGTATGCTACTGCTACCACCCTCAGCCCCAGATGGGGTCTGGGTGTTGGAAGAGTCAAGTCTGCCCTTGCACCTTGAGCACTGAGATGCTGGATAGGGACATGGAGTGCTTTGGAAGATCTGCACTCTCCATTGGAGTGTCCAAATGCTCAAGGGAGTGCAACAGTATAACCAATAGAAACCATCATTATAGGTCAGAAAGGAGACTGCCAAAGAAAAAAGATTTTTTAAAAATTTCCTCTTGCTTTTTGAACCAGGAACCCTATATTTTCATTTTGTACCTGTCTGGCAAATTACGTGATCTGCAATATGCTAGTGTTTGGGAATGCTATCATTTGTGTACACTGGTCATTTTTTAATACTCAACTGTCTCTTCCCACTTACAATTTTTATGTTACAATGGGTATGCGTAGTTTCTATAGACATTCTAAGATGAAGTTTTGGTACCCATTTGAGAATACCTCCAGGGACAATTGCTTTTGCAATAATTTAGTTCATCTGAACACATCAAAGCCTGATGAAATTTGGACACATTTTATAAAACCCTGCTATTTCAGAGATGTATGTAGCTCAGACATAGGGATCAAAGTGACTTGTTTAAAACTAGCAATAAGGGGCCATTTTTTCCTACTTTTAGTTGAAGCAGGACTCACATGCTATTTTCTGTTTCAAGGCAAAAATGAAATCAGTGCTAGGAAACTTAAACACCCCACGGGAGTGGATTTATCATTTGTTTCTCACAACCCTCATGCTTTTGGGTGTCCAAGGATTAATGAATTAGTGCTGAGAAATTATTTACACATTCTTGTATGAAAGTTCATGAAGAACAATTCATTTAGTTATTATTTAGAGTCAGTAAACTAAGGTTTTTGGGAACATAAAACATATTTAACATATATTTTTCACTTCTTAAGGGAATATTCAGAGAACTAATTTATTGAGCTGAGTATCTTGGTCATATTTTCCATACTGTTTTATATCCCACAGTACCATGTCAAAATATAGCCTGCTTCACCTCAGACCTCTGTGGGAAGAGGTGCATGTGAATATATAGCACAATTCACAGCCCGAAATGGGAAACAGTGTGTGTGGCCTCATTCTTGACCTCATCTTGGAACCCATTATAGACATTTTTTGAGACTGTTCATTCTAGAAATAAGTGTGAGACTGAACCTTGATTCCAGAGGACAATAATTTTCCTTAACTTGTTTTGTTGTTGCTTTTTCAAATTCACAACTGCAGAAAAAATTTTTTGTTGATCTCATCATTTTCACAAACTAATATGCAACTATTATCTATTAGTAATATTGTTGATCTAGTAACAAGCAGTTGTATTCTAGGGCACTGAAATATCTCTCTACCTTTTCCAAGAAATATAGAGCTACCATCTGATACTTAACATTCTGTAATGAGAACTTCAGTCATTTATATTACAGTTAACTGGAAGTGTTGCTTTTCCTATTCTAATATTAACCACAGCCTTTAGGGAGATTGGCACACTAAACCTTACCTGACCTTTGTATTTCAGGGTAAATGGTTTACCAGATCCTTCTCAAAGAACATATTTAAGGGATTCGAGAGAATGGAGGTGTGTCCTGGGAGAATATTAAATAAGGCTGTTCTAAAGGGAGAGAAAGTAACAAGGGGGAAGATAGGTGAAAGTAACACAAGAAACCCCACCCCCCAAACCTAAACAAACAAAAAGTAAAGCTATTTTGCAGATTAAAGGCAGGAATCAATTACCCATTTCACAATGTTGCCTAA
Source organism: Mustela putorius furo (assembly GCF_011764305.1). Taxonomy (NCBI): domain Eukaryota; kingdom Metazoa; phylum Chordata; class Mammalia; order Carnivora; family Mustelidae; genus Mustela; species Mustela putorius. The sequence goes on from NW_025421467.1 coordinate 802,372, forward strand.
GTCTCCAAAATTGATGGAAATTTTTGTTACTCTCATCTTTTGTTTCAAAATGATTCTAAGGAAAAGATTTAAGGCAGAAGTGATTGACTCATGGGCATCTACAAAGTACAGAGAACCACTCAGTAAGTTAATAGCAGAAATAGTAAAAACAGTAAAAACAACATTACTATGAATAGCCATCATTGTGTTTCTCTTATTGCATCACAGATGTATATTGCTAGGTATAACTTCTGGAGTTCATATAGCAATCCCAATCTCTGACAGAAACATGGGAACTAAAGTAGTACACCAGCATGAACAACTTCTCGTCATCTGAAAGAATGATACCTTACTAATGGTGCTGCAAGTCCATGTTGAGAGGCAATTCAGGACTCCCAATTAAAAATTTGGCCCCATTTTGAAAGAATACTGTTTGCCTTTAATGTCCATATCATGATTTACTTTAGAATTCTTTTCCTTTTAACTATGGGTTTATGCCCATTATCAGCTTTAGAGAAATGTTGGGCACAATCTCGCTGGGAATACTGAGAACATATGTAATTTGAGTCTATAGTAGTTTGGGGGATTTAATTTGTGATCAGTTTTCTTGGATGATGGTTCTTTTCTTTACTCTTACAATTTTTGTTGACAGTTGTGTGTGTGTGTGTGTGTGTGTGTGTTTGTGTAATAGGAAAATTAAACTAGGTATGGAACAAATAATAGGGAACTAGGTGTATAAATTCTTTCTCACATGTTTGTAATGAACATTTTTAATAAAATTTCTTTAGAAATGTAACCTCAAACATGTCTTTATTTTTAGTAAGTTGCCTCAGATTTACTGTGTAGTTGGGCTAAATGACATCCAAAGATCCTTTCAGTTCTAATGTCTGACTTGAAATACTAGACCTGAATATAGAGTACATATTGAATACTCCATGATCACAGAGAAGTCCCTCAGTTGTTAACCTACAACTGAGTTTAAAAGTTGACAGAGAATATGTTAGAAAATATTTCTAATCTGAAATAAGAAAAGTCTATGTTTCCTGGGGAAGGGGGAGCATCAGCTAGGAAAACTCTAGATTTATTTTTTAGTTCTTATCTGTCTTCTTTTGCCCCGTGTAGGGATGGTAGATTGAAATTAGAAATACCTTTCTATGAAGCCATAACTTGTAATAGGCTTTGAGGTTTTCCAAGATATAGTCATCTTTCCAGCGTTTCTTAGATCTGAAAATTCTGGTTGACCATGTTGTAATTTACATTCTTAATAACTCTCCTGGAATTCTTGGCCTTTAACATTCTTGGGGGAAGGGATTAAAAGAAAATAATATAGGCATCCTTTTAATTAGTATTTTTAATTTTACGTTTTGGTCAATAAATTCCATGAGCTCTATCTTCCTTGTTGACTGAAACAATGACTGCGAACTATAGCACTGAAGTAAAGGCCAAAATAAATTTTTGCCCAAATGACTTGGGAAATATATGAGAAGCCACGCTCAATCATATACTACTTTCTAAGCAGAAACATAAAACAAGCTCAATATATTGGGGAGGCAAAGAATAATAGAGACTTAAGATGGAGACCATGAATCGTGAGAATATTGTAAGAGAAATCAGAGGCATAAAAGAGAACTTATAAGAACCAGAAAGCAAAACAACATTTTTGAATGAAAGATCCTCAGATAATACAAATAAAGTATTCCAAAAGCAGAAATAAGAATTCGGAACTGGAATTAAGAAAAACCCAAAATGTATTTGTCCCAATTTAATAAGTAACACTGAATTAATTAATTATTTTGCAATGAGTGCATTGCATGGATGTACCTCTAGTACTCAAGGAAATCTTACTTCCTGTGGTTCAAAGCAATAGTCTCAGCTTTTCTACCATCATTTACAATGTACTAAGATGGAGAAGTTACTGGACTATTTCACTGACAACCGTGAATTTACAAGAGATTAAATTAGAATCTTTCCAATTAAGCTAACAGGGAAAGATAAACTGTATTTTTTAAAATGGTGTTATTGCATATGTACAACTTTAATACATGGTAGTCTCTCTGCATCTGTATTTTTTAAAAAACCAAATGATAAATAGGGAAGGTATTGTCAAATCTAACAGGAAAATGTAAATGGATGTTTCATGGATGTTTCGAAAATCAGAAAGTTAATTAGAAGCCGATCAGTACTCAAAGTCATTTATTTCTGGATTCAGGGTATATTCTTCTATATTAAATCTTAAAAGGAAAAAATAATCATCTTAGAAAATTTTTTTTTCAGAGACAGGAAGATTTAAAATCCAATTGTGTCTCCATACAAGGAAGACCAAGTAAGCAAGTAAGACTGGATACTAAAGGATAAGCAAAAGCATTATAATGAAGTACCAAAAAGGGAAAAAAAAAGTGTGAGGGGAGAGATTAAAATTTTAATATTATATTGCATTAAATTTAGGGCAAAAAGCATTAAACAATATGGAGGGAATTTTATAAAGGGTGAGTTCACAATGAAGTTCTATGTGCCGAATAACATAGTACAACAATGACAAGAAAAACAATCAGAAATAATTTGTGGAATTGAAATAGTTATAATACTAACAAAGGATATATACAGTACTAAACAATAATAGTATGTAATCTAAGGGTTTAAATTAAGTCATGGTACTCTAAAATCCTAGCTAATAATTTTTAGAAGAAGGGTAGAGACTTACATTAACAATAGATGTTGTTATTCCAAATAACCATGGCAAAATATAAAGGATAACCAGTAAAAGAATAGGAATAGTATATATACATCCCAAATTACCAAAGAGGAAAAATGTATAAGAAAAATCTAAAAAGCAAAAGAACCCAAAGGAGAGATCGTAAAAAGCCATGAAACATCAAAAATACAATATACTATAGTAGGAAAGAAATCCAAGTATATAATTATATTGCATTAAACTCACCAATTTTATATTATTGTCAAATGGTACATAAAAACATGAAACTATATACTTTTTATGAGATGCTCCTAAAAAAATGAGATTACAGAAAAGCTGAAGGTAATAGAAACAATGTAAATCAAGAAAATATTAACCAAACAAAAGTTGAGGTATCTAAACTACCATCAGAAAAAGTAGATTTACAGGGATATGTAGGGATAACAGAATCATCACACAATAATATAAGTTTAAATTCACCAGAGTATATGATGATTTTAAACTTACATGCACCTGATAAAAGAGCCTCCAAGCATATAAAGCAAAAACTTAAAAGTTCATTATTATAAATGGGAATTTCAGAAACATTTCTCTGTAACCTATAGGTCAAAAAATTCAGTTAGGTTATAAAATATTTGAATAAGTAAATTAACAAGATGGATTTAATGAAACTGAAATTATAACATATGTATTATTCTCAAGCATACATGGTATTTTATAAAGAATAAACATACACTAGGCAATAAAGCAAATTTAAACATATTTCAAAAAACCGGTATCACATAAATCGAGATCTCTGGTCAAAATGCAATTAAGCTAAAAATCAGCAACAAAGATACTCGTAAAAACTCTATACTTATGACAGCTAATAAACTACTCTTCAAAAGAAATCCAAATAAGAAATATAACACAAAAACTAACAATACTTTAAACTGAAGGTTAATGAAAATAGTTTATTTTATAACTCATTGGGTACCTCTAAGTGTCTTTCAAGAAATATGTATAGCCTTAAAGGCATGTAGTAGTTAATTAAAAGAACAGCTAAAGCTTAGTGAGCCAAATTGTCAATGTTAGAAGTTAGAAAGTTAATTCCAGAATAAACCTAGAGAAAACAGAATGAGAGAAATGATAAAAGTAGGTTAAGAGAAAAGAAATGGAAAACAAAGGTACAATAGCATGAAACAACCAAACCAAAGTTGGTCATTTGAAGACTAATAAAGAACACACACAAATATCTAGCAAGATAGATCAAGATGAAAAAGAGAGAGAGAGAAAGAGAGAGAGAGAATATATATGGAATGAACAGGGATTAAAAGCTCTAGCAGAGAAAAGAAAGATAATATTAGAATTCTAAACATAATTTTATTTTCAATAAATTTGAAAGCAGAGTAGGGGGAATTCTTAAGAAGAAATATTATGTATTAAAAGCTTACATAAGATAAAAAAAAATAACTAAGTTTTGGGGGCTCCTGGGTGGCTCAGTCATTAAGCAGCTGCCTTCAGCTCAGGTCATGATCCCATAGTCCTGGGATCGAGCCCTGCATCAGGGTCCCTGCTCAGCAGGAAGTCTGCTTCTCCCTCTCCCACTTCCCCTGCTTGTGTTCCCTCTTTCTCTGTGACTCTCTCTGTCTAATAAATAAAACCTTAAAAAAAAAAACTCCATTAAGTTTTGAATAGCCCTAATATCATGAAATTTGAATTAGTATTTTAACCATGTTCCACAGAGAAAACATAGGCATCAGTGGTTTTATAGTTGAATTCTACCAGAGGTCCTGGTAAATACCCCATACTTCCAGTTAAGACTTCTGGAAGATACATCCTAAAATTAAAAACCAAGTCATGAAGGATGAAACAGCTTTGAAATAGCTCGTTTTATGATTGTATTGAGGTGATCTGCCCCAACTCTTAACTACCAGCTAGAAGAAACTTTCATCTTCCCTAGAGACTGAGCTGTCATTCAGAGATTCTTCCAAAGTGCATCCACAATGTGCAGTCTTCAGTGAAAACTACTCAGGCATGTCAGGATACAGAATCAAATGAATGAAAACTAAGGCAAAATACAGACAATAAGAACATACCTGGAGGCCATCCAGATATCAAAGTTATCAGAAATAGAATTTTAAAAAAATTATTAGTTTCAGAGGTAGAATTTAGTTATTCATCAGTTGCATATAACACCCAGTGCTCATTACATCATGTGCCCTTCTTAATGCCCATCACCCAATTATCCCTTCCCCACACAACCCTCAGTTTGTTTTCTAGAGTTCAACATCTCTTATTGTTTGTGTCCCTCACAATTTTCATCTAATTTTATTTTTCCTTCCCTTCCCCTATGTTGATCTGTTTTGTTTCTTAAATTCCATACATAAGTGAAATCATGTGGTACTTACCTTTCTCTGACTGACTTATTTCACTTAGCACAACACCTCCTGGTTCCATCCACATCATTACAAATGGCAAGATTTCATTCTTTTTGATGGCTAAGTAATATTCCACTGTATACCACCCATTCTTTATCCATCTCTATCTCATCTGTTGATGGACATCTGGGCTATTTCCATATTTTGGCTCTTATGAACATTGCTGCTATAAACATTGGGGTGCATGTGCCCCTTCAAGTCACTATGTTTGTATCCTTTGGATAAATATCTAGTAGTGTAATTGCTGAGTTGTAGGGTACTTCTATTTTTAACTTTATGAGGAACCACCACACTGCTTGCCAGAGTGGGTGTACCAGTTCACATTCCCACCAACAGTGTAAGAGGGTTCCCCTTTTTCTGCATCTATACCAACATTTGTGGTTTCCTGAGTTGTTAATTTTAACCATTCTGACTGGTGTGATGTGGTATCTCATTGTAGTTTTGATTTGTAGTTCTCTGGTGCCAAGGGCTGTTGAGCATTTTCTCATGTATATGTTGGCCATTTGTATCCCTTCTTTGGAGAAATGTCTGTTCATGTCTTCTACCCATTTCTTAACTGGACTTTTTTTTTTGGGGGGTGTTGAGTTTGATAAGTTCTTTGTCGATTTTGGATATTAGCCCTTTAACTTATAAGACATTTGAAAATATCTTCTCCCATTCCATTGTTACCTTTTAGTTTTATTGACTCTTGTTTCTCTTGTCTTTGGGAACATGTTTAGCGAGAAGTTGCTGCTATTGAGGTCAAAGAGATTTCTGCCTGTGTTCTCTAGGATTTTCATGGATTCCTGTCTCACATTTAAGTCTTTCATCCATTTGGGGTTCATTTATATGTATGGTGTAAGAAAGTAGTCCAGTTTCATTCTTCTGCATGTGGCAGTCCGATTTTCCCAACACCATTGGGAAGAGACCATTTGTTGAAGAGACTGTCCTTTTTCCTTTGGATATTCTTTCCTGCTTTGTCAAAGATTGGTTAACCATGGAGTTGAGGGTCCATTTCTGGGTTCTCTATTCTGTTCCATTGATCTATATGTCTGTTTTTATGCCAGGACCATACGGCTTTGTAACGCACCTCCAAGTCTGGAATTATGATGCTTCCAGTTATGATTTTCTTTTTCAACATTCCTCTGGCTATTCAGGGCCTTTCCTGGTTCCACACAAATTTTAGGATATTTGTTACAGCTCAGTGAAAAATGATGGCATTTTTAAAAAGATCGATTGATTTATTGATTATTAAAGAGAAAGAGAGGGGGGGAGCACAGAGGGAGAAACAGACTCTCCACTCAGCACAGGAGGTTCCATCCCATGACCCTGAGATCATGACTGGAGCCAAAGGGAGATGCTCAACAAACTGAGCCACCCAGGTGCCCAACCTTGATATTATTTTGATAGGGATTGTATTGAAAGTGTAGATTGCCTTGGGTAGCACAGACATTTTAAAAAATATTTGTTCTTCCAATCCATGAGCATGGAACATTTTTCCATTTCTTTATGTCTTTCTCAATTTCTTCTATAAGTGTTCTGTAGTTCTCAGAGTACAGATCTTTTACTTCTTTGGTTAGGTTTATTCCTATGTATCTTACGGTTTGACTTCTTTGAGAAGTTTCTTTTATGAAAGTTTGACTTCTTTGGTAATTTGCATGCCTTTTATTTCTTTTTGTTGTCTGATTGCTGAGGGTAGGACTTCCAGTACTGTGTTGAATAACAGTGGTAAGAGTGGACATTCCGATCATATTCCTGACCTTAGGGGAAAATTCTTAGTCTTTCTCTGTTGAGGATGTTTGCTGTGGGTTTTTTGTATATGGCTTTAATGATACTGAGGTATGTTCCTTCTTTCCCTACACTGTAGAGAGTTTTTATCAAGAAAGAATAGTAATTTGTCCAATGCTTTTCTGCATCTATTGAGAGCATCATAAGTGATGCATAAACCATGATAAATTGCTCTCCATCCCCTCACTTTCAGTCTGGAGGTGTCTTTGGGTCCAAAATGAGTCTTTCATAGACAGCATATCAATGGGCCTTATTATTATTATTTTTAATCCATTCTGATACCCTATGTCTCTTGTTAGGAGCATTTAACATATTTACATTCAGAGTAATTATTGAAAGGTACGAATTTAGTGCTACTGTATTTTCTTTATTTTGCCATTTCTGTAGATTGTTTCTGGTGCTTTCTGGTTTTTGTTACTTCTGGTGTCTCTCTTCCTCAAAGGATCCCCTTTAATGTTTCTGTTTCTTGTGGGGCTGGTTTAGTGTTCACAAGTTCTTTTAGTTTTGTTTATCCTGGAAACTTTATTATCTCTTCTGTTCTTAATGAAAACCTTGCTGGATAAAGTGTTCTTTGCTGCATATTTTTCCCATTCAGCCCACTCAATATATCATGCCAGTCTCTTTTCAGGACTGTACATCTCTGCTGACAGCCTTACCTTTCTACCTTGTAGGTTAAGGAACTCTTGTCCCTAGCTGCTTTCAGGATTTTCTCTTTATCTCTGAAATTTGTAAGCTTCACTTCAACTATTATATGTTGACGTGTTGACCTTTTTTTTTTTTTTTTTTTTGACTTTGAGGGGAGTTCTTTGTGCCTTGTGGAATTGAATAACTGTTTCTTCCCCCATATTAAGGAAGATCTCAGCCATAAGTTGTTCAAAGAAACCTTCTGCCCCCCTCATCTTTTGGGACCCCTATTATCCAATTTTTTTTTTTTTTATGGAATTGCTGATTTCTCAAAGTCTCTTTTCTTTTTGTCCTGGAGAGGTTGGGGTTTAGTGTAGGGGACTCCAACCTCCACTGAAGGTGCTGTGTTTCTCTCTGGAGTCCAAGGGTGCCAGTAGGTGGGAGGAGGGGTAGCAGAACTCCTGGCCACTGCTATTTAGGATCCCTCATAGAAAAACATGCAATCTCCTATGTCTCAGGCTTTTGTCACTTCTCTACCCTTACCCTGTCTGTGCCCTGGCCACCAGCACATTCAGAGCCACAAATGTACATTTTATCTTTGGCATGTGGCTGGGATTCAAATCTTCAAATTTTAGAAGGTCTGGTAAGGTATAGGCACATTCCTATCCCACACAGAAGGCTCTGGGAATGCCTAACACTGTACCATCTCTGAAAAATAATTGTACAGTGCATACAGAGGCCAGAGTTTATTGTAATACTCAGCAAAAAGCTGGAACCAGGTTATCCAGGGTCTGCACTTGACACAGTCCCCTACTCCCTTCTGTTCCAGAAAAGCTAATGCAGAAGCTTGAATTTAGTGTGGCAGACAGCAAAAATTGGTGGTCTTGTTATTTGAAATCTGCTCCAGTCTCTGTTTCTGTTTAGTTCTGCTGCAGAAAAGCAGACATTCAGCACACCCACAGAGGTTTAAGCCTATCGTGGCTAACAGCCAAAAGTTGTTAAGAGGTTTTCAGCCCTCTGTGCACACCTCTGACCCTACTGTTGAGCATTTCTCAAAGACTCCCTGGCTGGAATTTTGTTTTGGAGAGGCAAAATATGCTCTTCCAAATGCCCTTCAGGGAAAGGGGTGATCTCTTCCTGTACAACCCAAGGGATCTACTTACCATGGATTATTATGTGGTCTTTACCCACTGGGCTCTTTCCTACTTTCTCCCTCTTCCCGACTTTGCTCCACAAAATGGGTTCCCTACCCTTCACAACCATGTGTCTTTCCTCTCCTCCAATTCATGGCTCCAAGCCTTGCATCTGCCACCTTCTCTCACTCCAGCTGTGCAGATTATTTCCTTAATTCTCAGATCATCTTCCTATTTGTTCAAAATAGTTGAATGTTGCTCTAGCTGTATTAGAATGACCTGGAAGGTTCAGGGTCCCCCTACTACTTCACCATCTTAACCGCCCCCACCCCCTGAATTTAAAATGTTTTAAAAGGTAAGTAATAAGGGGCATCTGGGTGGCTCAGTTGGTTAAGTGTCCCACTTTGATTTCAACTCAGATCTTGATCTCAATGTCATGAGTTCCATGCTGAGCATGGAGCCTACTTAAAAAAAAAAAAAAAGAGTCAAGATGGCGGAGAAGTAGCAGGCTGAGACTACTTCAGCTAGCCGGAGATCAGCTAGATAGCTTATCTAAAGATTGCAAACACCTGAAAATCCATCCGCAGATCGAAGAGAAGAAGAACAGCAATTCTGGAAACAGAAAAACAACCACTTTCTGAAAGGTAGGACCGGCGGAGAAGTGAATCCAAAGCGACGGGAAGATAGACCCCGGGGGGAAGGGCCGGCTCCCGGCAAGTGGTGGAGCAACGGCGCACAAAATCAGGACTTTTAAAAATCTGTTCTGCTGAGGGACATCTCTCCAGAGGCTAAACCAGGGCGAAGCCCACGCAGGGTCAGCGTGGCCTCAGGTCCCGCAGGGTCACAGAAGGATCGGGGGTGTCTGAGTGTCGCAGAGCTTGCGGGTATTGGAACGGGAAAGCCAGCTGCATGGACAGAGCTGACAGTAAGCTCACAGCTCCGTGTTACCTTGAACCGGTCGCAGGCTTGGTGGGCTCGGAGTGCGGCAGGAGGTCGGGCAGACGGGAGTGACTGGGCGCTGTTCTCTGAGGGAGCACTGAGGAGTGGGGCCCTGGGCTCTCGGCTCCTCTGGGCTGGAGACCAGGAGGTCGCCATTTGTGTTCCCCATCCTCTGGAACTCTACGGAAAGCGCTCAGGGAACAAAAGCTCCTGAAAGCAAACCCGAGCGGATTACTCACCCCGGCCCCTGCTAAGGGTGGTGCAATTCCGCCTGGGGCAAAGACACTTGAGAATCACTGCAACAGGCCCCTCCCCCAGAAGATCAACAAGAAATCCAGCCGATACCAAGTTCACCTACCAAGGAGTGCGGTTTCAATACCAAGGAGAGCAGCAGAATTCCAGAGGAGGAGAAAGCCAAGCATGGAACTCATGGCTTTTTCCCTGTGATTTTTTTTAGTCTTGCACTTAATTTAATTTTTTTCTTTTTCATTTTTTGTTTTTTTTTCTCGCCTTCTGGTAAAATATTTTTTTTTAACTTTTACCTTTTTCTTTTTTAACGTTTTTTAACCAGTTTATCTAATATATATATTTTTTCTTTTTTATATTTTTCTTATTTGTTTTCTTTTTTTTAATTCTTTTCTTTTTTTTTCTTTTTTTCTTTTTTTTTTTTTCCTTCTTCCTTTTTGAACCTCTTTTTATCCTCTTTCTCCCCCCTCACGATTTGGGATCTCTTCTAATTTGGTTAAAGCATATTTTCCTGGGGTTGTTGCCACCCTTTTAGTATTTTACTTGCTCCTTCATATACTCTTATCTGGACAAAATGACAAGAAGAAAAAATTCAACACAAAAAAAAAGAACAAGAGGCAGTACCGAAGGCTAGGGACCTAATCAATACAGACATTGGTAATATGTCAGATCTAGAGTTCAGAATGACAATTCTCAAGGTTCTAGCCAGGCTCAAAAAAGGCATGGAAGATATTAGAGAAACCCGCTTGAGAGATATAAAAGCCCTTTCTGGAGAAATAAAAGAACTAAAATCTAACCAAGTTGAAATAAAAAAAGCTATTAATGAGGTGCAATCAAAAATGGAGGCTCTCACTGCTAGGATAAATGAGGCAGAAGAAAGAATTAGTGATATAGAAGACCAAATGACAGAGAATAAAGAAGCTGAGCAAAAGAGGGACAAACAGTTACTGGACCACGAGGGGAGAATTCGAGAGATAAGTGACACCATAAGACGAAACAACATTAGAATAATTGGGATTCCAGAAGAAGAAAGAGAGAGGGGAGCAGAAGGTATACTGGAGAGAATTATTGGGGAGAATTTCTCCGATATGGCAAAGGGAACGAGCATCAAAATTCAGGAGGTTCAGAGAATGCCCCTCAAAATCAATAAGAATAGGCCCACACCCCGTCACCTAATAGTAAAATTTACAAGTCTCAGTGACAAAGAGAAAATCCTGAAAGCAGCCCGGGAAAAGAAGTCTGTAACATACAATGGTAAAAATATTAGATTGGCAGCTGACTTATTCACAGAGACCTGGCAGGCCAGAAAGAGCTGGCATGATATTTTCAGAGCACTAAACGAGAAAAACATGCAGCCAAGAATACTATATCCAGCTAGGCTATCATTGAAAATAGAAGGAGAGATTAAAAGCTTCCAGGACAAACAAAAACTGAAAGAATTTGCAAACACCAAACCAGCTCTACAGGAAATATTGAAAGGGGTCCTCTAAGCAAAGAGAGAGCCTACAAGTGGTAGATCAGAAAGGAACAGAGACCATATACAGTAACAGTCACCTTACAGGCAATACAATGGCCCTAAATTCATATCTCTCAATAGTTACCCTGAATGTTAATGGGCTAAATGCCCCTGTCAAAAGACACAGGGTATCAGAATGGATAAAAAAACAAAACCCATCTATATGTTGCCTCCAAGAAACTCATTTTAAGCCCGAAGACACCTCCAGATTTAAAGTGAGGGGGTGGAAAAGAATTTACCATGCTAATGGACATCAGAAGAAAGCAGGAGTGGCAATCCAATCCTTATATCAGATCAATTAGATTTTAAGCCAAAGACTATAACAAGAGATGAGGAAGGACACTATATCATACTCAAAGGGTCTGTCCAACAAGAAGATCTAACAATTTTAAATATCTATGCCCCCAACGTGGAAGCAGCCAACTATATAAACCAATTAATAACAAAATCAAAGAAACACATAAACAATAATACAATAATAGTAGGGGACTTTAACACTCCCCTCACTGAAATGGACAGATCATCCAAGCAAAAGATCAGCAAGGAAATAAAGGCCCTAAATGACACACTGGACCAGATGGACATCACAGATATATTCAGAACATTTCATCCCAAAGCAACAGAATACACATTTTTCTCTAGTGCACATGGAACATTCTCCAGAAGAGATCACATCCTCTGTCCTAAATCAGGACTCAACCGGTATCAAAAGATTGGGATCATTCCCTGCATATTTTCAGACCACAATGCTCTAAAGCTAGAACTCAACCACAAAAGGAAGTTTGAAAAGAACCCAAATACATGGAGACTAAACAGCATCCTTCTAAAGAATGAATGGGTCAACCGGGAAATTAAAGAAGAATTGAAAAAAATCATGGAAACAAATGATAATGAAAATACAACGATACAAAATCTGTGGGACACAACAAAGGCAGTCCTGAGAGGAAAATATATAGCGATTCAAGCCTTTCTCAAGAAACAAGAAAGGTTTCAGGTACACAACCTAACCCTACACCTAAAGGAGCTGGAGAAAGAACAAGAAAGAAACCCTAAGCCCAGCAGGAGAATAGAAATCATAAAGATCAGAGCAGAAATCAATGAAATAGAAACCAAAAAAACAATAGAACAAATCAACGAAACTAGGAGCTGGTTCTTTGAAAGAATTAATAAAATTGATAAACCCCTGGCCCAACTTATCAAAAAGAAAAGAGAAAGGACCCAAATAAATAAAATCATGAACGAAGAGGAGAGATCACAACTAACACCAAAGAAATACAAACTATTATAAGAACATACTATGAGCAACTCTACGCCAATAAATTTGACAATCTGGAAGAAATGGATGCATTCCTAGAAACATATAAACTACCACAACCGAACCAGGAAGAAATAGAAAGCCTGAACAGACCCATAACCAGTAAGGAGATTGAAACAGTCATTAAAAATCTCCAAACAAACAAAAGCCCAGGGCCAGATGGCTTCCCGGGGGAATTCTACCAAACATTTAAGGAAGAACTAATTCCTATTCTCCTGAAACTGTTCCAAAAAATAGAAATGGAAGGAAAACTTCCAAACTCATTTTATGAGGCCAGCATCACCTTAATCCCCAAACCAGACAAGGATCCCATCAAAAAAGAGAGCTATAAACCAATATCCTTGATGAACACAGATGCGAAAATACTCAATAAAATACTAGCCAATAGGATTCAACAGTACATTAAAAGGATTATTCACCACGACCAAGTGGGATTTATTCCAGGGCTGCAAGGTTGGTTCAACATCCGCAAATCAATGTGATACAACACATCAATAAAAGAAAGAACAAGAACCATATGATACTCTCAATAGATGCTGAAAAAGCATTTGACAAAGTACAGCATCCCTTCCTGATCAAAACTCTTCAAAGTGTAGGGATAGAGGGCACATACCTCAATATCATCAAAGCCATCTATGAAAAACCCACCGCAAATATCATTCTCAATGGAGAAAAACTGAAAGCTTTTCCGCTAAGGTCAGGAACACAGCAGGGATGTCCATTATCATTACTGCTATTCAACATAGTACTAGAGGTCCTAGCCTCAGCAATCAGACAACAAAAGGAAATTAAAGGCATCCAAATCGGCAAAGAAGAAGTCAAATGATCACTCTTCGCAGATGATATGATACTATATGTGGAAAACCCAAAAGACTCCACTCCAAAACTGCTAGAACTTATACAGGAATTCAGTAAAGTGTCAGGATATAAAATCAATGCACAGAAATCAGTTGCATTTCTCTACACCAACAGCAAGACAGAAGAAAGAGAAATTAAGGAGTCAATCCCATTTACAATTGCACTCAAAACCATAATATACCTAGGAATAAACCTAACCAAAGAGGCACAGAATATATACTCAGAAAACTATAAAGTACTCATGAAAGAAATTGAGGAAGACACAAAGAAATGGAAAAATGTTCCATGCTCCTGGATTGGAGGAATAAATATTGTGAAAATGTCTCTGCTACCTAAAGCAATCTACACATTTAATGCAATTCCTATCAAAGTACCATCCATCTTTTTCAAAGAAATGGAACAAATAATTCTAAAATTTATATGGAACCAGAAAAGACCTCGAATAGCCAAAGGGATATTAAAAAAGAAAGCCAACATTGGTGGCATCACAATTCCGGACTTCAAGCTCTATTACAAAGCTGTCATCATCAAGACAGCATGGTACTGGCACAAAAACAGACACATAGATCAATGGAACAGAATAGAGAGCCCAGAAATAATCCCTCAACTCTACAGTCAACTAATCTTCGACAAAGCAGGAAAGAATGTCCAATGGAAAAAAGACAGCCTCTTTAATAAATGGTGCTGGGAAAATTGGACAGCCACATGCAGAAAAATGAAATTGGACCATTTCCTTACACCACACACGAAAATAGACTCAAAATGGATGAAGGACCTCAATGTGTGAAAGGAATCCATCAAAATCCTTGAGGAGAACACAGGCAGCAACCTCTTCGACCTCAGCCGCAGCAACATCTTCCTAGGAACAACGCCAAAGGCAAGGGAAGCAAGGGCAAAAATGAACTATTGGGATTTCATCAAGATCAAAAGCTTTTGCACAGCAAAGGAAACAGTTACAAAACCAAAAGACAACTGACAGAATGGGAGAAGATATTTGCAAACGACATATCAGATAAAGGACTAGTGTCCAGAATCTATAAAGAACTTAGCAAACTCAACACCCAAAGAACAAATAATCCAATCAAGAAATGGGCAGAGGACATGAACAGACATTTCTGCAAAGAAGACATCCAGATGGCCAACAGACACATGAAAAAGTGCTCCATATCACTCGGCATCAGGGAAATACAAATCAAAACCACAATGAGATATCACCTCACACCAGTCAGAATGGCTAAAATAAACAAGTCAGGAAATGACAGATGCTGGCGAGGATGCAGAGAAGGGGGAACCCTCCTACACTGTTGGTGGGAATGCAAGCTGGTGCAGCCACTCTGGAAAACAGCATGGAGGTTCCTCAAAATGTTGAAAATAGAACTGCCCTATGACCCAGCAATTGCACTATTGGGTATTTACCCTAAAGATACAAACGTAGTGATCCAAAGGGGCACATGCACCCGAATGTTTATAGCAGCAATGTCCACAATAGCCAAACTATGGAAAGAACCTAGATGTCCATCAACAGATGAATGGATCAAGAAGATGTGGTTTATATACACAATGGAATACTATGCAGCCATCAAAAGAAATGAAATCTTGCCATTTGCGACAACATGGATGGAACTAGAGCGTATCATGCTTAGCGAAATAAGTCAAGCAGAGAAAGACAACTATCATATGATCTCCCTGATATGAGGAAGTGGTGATGCAACATGGGGGCTTAAGTGGGTAGGAGAAGAATCAATGAAACAAGATGGGATTGGGAGGGAAACAAACCATAAGTGACTCTTAATCTCACAAAACAAACTGAGGGTTGCTGGGGGGAGGGGGTTTGGGAGAAGGGGGTGGGATTATGGACATTGGGGAGGGTATGTACTTTGGTGAGTGCTGTGAAGTGTGTAAACCTGGTGATTCACAGACCTGTACCCCTGGGGATAAAAATATATGTTTATAAAAAATAAAAAATTAAAAAAAAGGTAAATAATAAGATAATTTTATTATTTGTGAATAGTGACAATTTTGTTTCCTTCCTTCTAATTTTTACATTTTTTATTTCTTTTCCTTATGGTGCTGGCTTAGAACTGCAAGACAGATGATAAAAGTGAGAATTGTTTTATGATTTTAAAAGAAGTATCTAGTAAGTATGATTTTTGCTATAGGTTTTTGATGGATACTCTATCAGATTGTTCTTTTTTGATTCATGTATTCATTCATTAATTTATTTATATTGAGATCTGTGATATAAAATTCATTATAAATTATTTTAAAATGTTTATTTTTAAAAGTATTTTTATTATTTTTTATTGAAAAAGTTAGCACATAACATTGTGTAAGTTTAAGGTATTTAAGTGTGTTAAGGTGTTTAAGGTGTGTACGTGTAAGTGTTACTTTGATACATTTGTATATTATAATATGTTTATCAATGTAGTGATATTCATCACATTACAATATTATAGCACAATATTATTGTCTATATTCAGCATACTGTGCAATAGACCTCTATGACTTACTATTCATTACAAATTTGTACCTTTAAACACCATCACTCTTGTTACACCCCTCACTTAGTCCCTCCCCTGGAAACTACCATTTCATTTTCTGTTTTTTACAGGTTTAAGTTTTTTAGATTTCACATATAAGTGATATATACAGTATTTGCCTCCCTCTGTCTTTGTTTAGCATAATGTGTTCAAATTCCATCCATGTTGTCAAAAATAGAGAGATACTCTCTTTTCTCATGGCTTAATAATCTTCCATAGTGTATATGTACCACATCTTTTTTTTTCTTTAAGATTTTATTTATTTATTTGACAGACAGATCACAAGTAGGCAGAGAGGCAGGCAGAGAGAGAGAAGAGAGGAAGCAGGCTCCCTGCTGAGCAGAGTCCGATGCGGGGCTCGATCCCAGGACCCTGAGATTATGATCTGCGCCAAAGGCAGAGGCTTTAACCCACTGAATCACCCAGGCACCCTGTACCACATCTTTTTAATCCATTCAACTGTTGATGGTTATTTGGGTTGCTTCCATGTCTTAGTTATTGTGAATAATGCTAAGATAAACAGTGAAGTGTATGTAATCACCAAAACCTTTTCATTTTCATTGGGCATATAGCCAGTAGAGTTGCTGGGTCATATGGAGAATTTATTTTATTTATTTACTTTTTTTTTGAGGATCCTCCATATTGCTTTCCATAGTAGCTAGATCAATTTACATTCCCAACAACAATATAGAAGTGTTTCCTTTTCAGCACACTGTTGTCTCTTGTATCTGTTTTCTCTTGTCTTCTTGATGAAAGCCATTCTAACAGGTGTGAGATGATATCTCAGTGTGATTTTGATTTGCATTTCCCTGATGATTAGTGATGTTGAGCATCATTTCATGTATCTGTTGGTCATTTTGATGTCCTTTTTGGAAAATTATCTATTGTCAATTCTGAATTTGCCATTTTTCTTTTCTTTTCTTTCTTTCTTCTTTTTTTTTTTTAATCTGCCCATTTATTTTTCAATTGAATTTATTTTGTTATTAAGTTGAGTGAGTTTTTAAAATTTATTTTGGATATTAATCCCCTATTCAATATAAGTTTTGTAACTTTTATTCCATTTTTCAGGTTGTCTTTTCATTTTTTCAGTTGTTTCTTTTGCTTGGCAGAAGGTTTTGAGTTTTATATAGTCCCATTGTTGATTTTTACTTTTGTTGATAATGCTTTTGGCATCAGTTCAAAAAATTATTGTTAAGACTAATACCATTAAGCTTCTTTTCTATGTTCTCTTTTTATGAGTTTTATAATATCAGATCTTGATCCTTTTAAAATTAATTTTTATGAGTGGTATGAGATAAGAGTCCAATTTCATCTTTATGTATGTGTTTTCTCTAGTTTACTCAGCACCATTTTAAAAGACTGTCCTTTCCCCATTGGGCATTCTTGGCTCCTTTGTCAAATATTAGTTGACTGTATATGCTGGGATTTAATTCTAGGCTTTCTATTCTGTTCCATTGGTCAATATGCTATGCCAGTACCACACGGTTTTTGTTACTATGGCTTTATAATATTGTTTGAAATCCAGAAGTGTGGTACCTCTAGGCCCATGTTCTTCTTTGTCAGGATTGTTTTGGCTATTCAGGATCTTTTTGGTTCCACACAAATTTTAGGATTGTTCTATTTCTTTGAAAAGTGCCTTTGGTAGTTTGATGCGGATTGTGTTGAATCTGTAGTTGGCTTTGGGTGGTATGGTCATTTTAACAATATTAATTCTTCTGATTCATGAATATGTCTTTCCATTTTTTTGCATCTCCTTTGATTCCTTTCAATAAAGTCTTGTAGTTTCAAATGTATAGTGCTTTCATTTTATTTGTAAAATTTGTTCCTTATAAATTTATTGTTTGATGCCATTGTGAATTGGCTGGTTTTCCTTTTCCTTTCTTTCTTTCTTTCTTTCTTTCTTTCTTTTTATTTTTTTAGATGCCTTATCATTAGCATAAAGGAATGCAATAAATTTCTGTATGCTGATTTTATATTTTGACACTTTATTGAAATAATTGATTAATTTCAATAGTTTTTTGACTTATTCTTTGGGATTCTCTCCATATAATATCATATCATCAGCAGGTAATGACAATTTTACATTTTCCTTTCTGATTTGGATGCCTTTTATTTCTTTGTCTTACCAATTTCTCTAGCTAGAACTTCCGGTATTATATTGAATAGGAGTGATGAAAGTGAATGTCCTTGTCCTGGTTCTGATCTTAGAGGAAACATTTTAAATTTCTCTGTTGAGTAAATTGTAATTTGTAGGTTTGTCATATTTGGCTTTTATATTGTTGATGTATGTTCCTTTTATATCTAATGTTGTATTTTGCCAATTTTTTTTTCTGCATCTATCAAGGTGATCATATGATTTTTATCTTTTTTTATATTTATTTTTTATTATTGTTGATTTATTGTGATGTATTACATTTATGATTTGAGTAAGTTGAACCATCCTTGCATTCTAAGGGTAAATCCCACTTGGTCATCGTGTATAATCCTTTTAATGTGTTCTTGAATCCAGTTTGTTAATATTTTCTTGAGAATTTTTAGATCTGTATTCATCAGGGATATTGGTTTATAGTTTTCTTTTCTTGTGGTATCCTTATCCAGTTTTGGTATTAAAGCAATACTGATTTAGAACAAATTAGGAAGTATTTTCTCCTTGGTATTTTAGAAGAGTTTTAGGAAAATTGGTATTGATTATTCTTCAGTGCTTGGTAGGATTCTCTAGTGAAGTTTCCTGATTGTGGAGTTTTCTGTGTTGGAATATTTTATTACTGATTAAAACTCTTTATTTATTTTTGGTCTGCTTGGATTTTCTATTTATTCCTGTTTCAGTGTTGGTATATTGTATATTTCTAGATATTTATCCATTTCTTCTAGGTAATGTAATTTTTTACATATAATTGTTCATAGTAGTTTCTTATGATTCCATGTATTTCTGTATTATTAGTGGTAATGTCTCCTCTTTCATTTCTAATTTTATTTATTTAAATTTTCCATAGTCTACCTAATGTTTTGCTAATTTTATGTTTTTGAAGAACCAGCTCTGAGTTTCATTGATCCTTTCTGTTGTTTTTCCTTTCTCTATTTCCTTTATTTCTACTCTGATCTTTATTATTTCCTTCCTTCTGCTAATTTTGGACTTAATTTTTACTTCCTTTTATCGTTCCTTGAGGTGTAAAGTTAGCATGTTTATTTGAAGTCTCTGTAGTTTCTTAACATATGCATTTATTGCTGTATTGTTGTCTCTCGGGCCTGCTTTTTCTATATTCCACAGTATTTGATATATTGTATTTCCATGTTCATTTGTTTGAGATAATTTTAAATTCCTTTTTTGATTTCTTTGACTCAATGGTTGTTTAAGAGTGTATTTAGTTTACACATATTTGTAGATTTTCTCACTTTACTGTTATTGATTTTGAGTTTTTCGGTCTGGATGATCTATTGTTTGCTGACAGTGGAGTATTAAAGTCCCTATAATTACTGTAGTGTTGTCTATTTCTCCAATAAGATCTGTTATTACTTGCTTAATGCATTTTGGTGCTCAGGTGTTGAGATCATATGTATTTATAATTGTTATATCTTCTTGGTATACTGACCCTTTTATTATTATGTCTTTGTCATTTACTACATTTTGGGGCTAGAAATCTTTTTTCTCTGATATAAGTATGGCTACATCTGCCTTCTGTTGTTTTCCATTTGCTTGGAATATATCCTTTCCATCCTTTCACTTGAAACTTTCATGTGTCTTTGAAACTGAGGTGAGTTTCCTGTAGGTAGTATATAGTTGGAGTTTCAAAAATAATCCAGCCACTCTATGCCTTTTGACTGGCATTTTGACTTTACATTTAGGCTGATTATTGAGATGTAAGAATATACTACTGCCATTATATCTTTTGCAGTCTAATTATTTTGTTTTTCAATTTTTTCCCTTCTTTTTCTGTCTACCTTTATAAGTTGGTGGTTTCTTATAGTGATTTGCTTAGTATATATTTTTTTAACTTTTTAAAAATATTTCACACCTCTACTCTAGATTTTGGTGTTTTTTAAAAAATATTTTTATTTGTTTATTTGACAGACAGAGATCACAAGTAGGCAGAGAGGCAGGCAGAGAGAGAAGGAGGGGAAGCAGGTTCCCTGCTGAGCAGAGAGCCCAATGCGGGGCTTGATCCCAGGACCCCAGCTGGGATCATGACCTGAGCTGAAGGCAGAGGCTTTAACCCACTGAGCCACCCAGGCACCCCTAGATTTTGTTTTTGTTGTTACCATTAAGTATACATATAACATCTCATAGTGGTGGGGCACCTGGGTGGCTCAGTCAGTTAATCAGCTGCCTTTGATTCAGGTCATGATACCAGAGTCCTGGGATTAAATCCCACAGCAGGCTCCCTGCTCAGTGCCTCTCTCTCTGCTCCTCCCTCTGCTCATGCTCATGCTCTATCTCTCAAATAAATAAATAAATAATCTTTAAAAAATCTCATAGTGGTGACTGGGTGGCTCAGTTGATTGAGTGTCTAACTCTTGGTTTCACTCAGGTCATGATCTCAGAGCTGTGAGATCAAGTCCTGTATAGGGCTCCATCCTGGCATGGGGTCTGCTTGGGAGTCTCTTTCTTTCCCTCTGTCCCTCTTCTTCCTCATGCTCTCTCTATCTCTCAAAATAAATAAATAGAATCTTAAAAAAATTCTTATAGATAACATAGGCCTTTTTCTAACGATAGCAATTAATTTGCCCTAAAAAGGTCCTACCTCTTTACTCTTCCTTTTTTATTTATTTTTTTCGTGTCACAAATTATCTCTTTTTATGCTGTGATTTTGATACCAAGTTGTGATAGCTATACTTATTTTTAATGTAGTTTCCTTTAACCTTTATGCTATAGTTAAGAGTTGAATATAGTATTCTAATAAAGAGTTACAGTGTTCTATATCTGACTAACACCTTTATTAGAGTTTTGTGTACTTTGATCTTTTTGTTTCAGCTTGAGGAGTTCCTTTCAGTATATCTTATAAGGCAGGTCTAATGGTGAACTCTCCCAGTTTTTGTTTGCCTAGGATAGTCTTCATTTCTCTTTTTTATCTGAAGGATAACTGTGATGGCTAGAGTATTCTTGGCTGACTTTTTAAAAATTTTTAATATTTTGAATATGTCCTTTCATTCTCTCATATACTGTAGAGTTTCTGTTGAGAAATCTGCTGATAGCCTCATGAGTATACCTTTGTGGGTTACTGTCTTTTCCCCGCTGGCTATATTTAAAATTCCTTATCATTGACTGTTGACAGTTTTAATATAATGTGTTTTAGAGAACATCCTTTTGCATTGAGATAATAAAGTGTTCTATTAGCTACATGGTCTTGTATATTTAGTTCCTTTCCAAGGTTTAGGAAGTTTTTAGCTATTATTTCTTTGAATAAATTCTATCCTGTTCTTCTTCTGGAATGTCCATTCTTTTTTTTTCTTTTAAGAATTTATTTGTCGGAGAAAGTGAGCGAGCAAGTGAGCACAGACAGGAGGAATGGCAGGCAGAGGGAGTAGCAGTCTCCCTGCTGACAAAGAAGCCCAACTCCATCCCAGGATCCTGGGATCATGACCTGAGCCAAAAGCAGATGCTTACCTCACTGAGCCACCCAGGTGTCCCCAAAATATCCATTATTCTTATGTTGTTTTTTCTAATGGAATCATAGCTATTACAGGGTTTCTTCAATTTTTAAAAATCTATTTTCTCTCTACTCTTCCATCTGAATAATTTCTAGATTCCTCTCTTCCAGCTCACTAATTCCTTCTTTCATCTGATCTGCTTTATTTACAATGCATTCTAATGCTTTATTCATCTCATTCGTTGGGTTCTTCAACTTCAGAATTTCTGGTTTGTTCTTTTTTAGGATTTCAATCTCTTTGGTAAGGTATTCCTTCTGTTTATAATTTTATTCCTTAAAAAAAGTTGTTTGCTTTTCTGAGTTTTCTTTTAGATAATTGTATTTCTTCATAACAGCTATTTTGAATTTTTTTATGAGATTGCAATATTCTATGTTTTTGAGTCCAGTTGGTGGAAAATTATCAGTTTCTTTTTGTGATACCATATGGTTTTTATTTTTATTTTTTATAAACATACAATGTATTAGCCAGGGGTATAGGTCTGTGAATCACCAGGTTTACACACTTCACAGCACTCACCATAGCACATACCCTCCCCAGTGTCCATAACCCCACCACCCTCTCCTGACCTCCTTCCCCCCAGCAACCGTCAGTTTGTTTTGTGAGATTAAGAGTCTCTCATGGTTTGTCCCTCTCCCGATCCCACCTTGTTTCACTTATTCTTTTCCTACCTCCAAAACCCCCTATTTTGCAACTCCACTTCCTCATATCAGGGAAATCACACGATAGTTGTCTTTCTCCGATTGAATTATTTCGCTCAGCACAATACCCTCTAGTTCACCCATGTCATTGCAAATGGCAAGGCTTCATTTCTTTTAATGGCTACATAGGAGATATATATATATATCTTCTTTATCCATTTATCTGTTGATGAACATCTAGGTTCTTTCCGTAGTTTGGCTATTGTGGACATTGCTGCTATAAACATTCGGGTGCACATGCCCCTTCGGATCACTACGTTTGTATCTTTAGGGTAAATACACAGTAGCGCAGTTGCTGGGTCATAGGGTAGCTCCATTTTCAACTTTTTGAAGAACTTCCATGCTGTTTTCCAGAGTGGTTGCACCAGCTTGCATTCCCACCAACAGTGTAGGAGGGTTCCCCTTTCTCCGTATCCTCGCCAGCATCTGTCATTTCCTGACTTGTTAATTTTAGCCCTTCTGACTGGTGTGAGGTGATATCTCATTGTGGTTTTGATTTGTATTTCCCTGATGCTGAGTGATGTGGAGCATTTTTTCATGTGTCTGTTGGCCATCTGGATGTCTTCTTTGTAGAAATGTCTGTTCATGTCCTCTGCCCATTTCTTGATTGGATTATTTGTTCTTTGGGTGTTGAGTTTGCTAAACTCTTTATAGATTTTGGATACTAGCCCTTTATCTTATATGTCATTTGTGAATATCTTCTCCCATTCAATCAGTTGTCTTTTGGTTTTGTTAACTGTTTCCTTTGCTGTGCAAAAGCTTTTGATCTTGATAAATCCCAATAGTTCATTTTTGCCCTTGCTTCCCTTGCCTTTGGCAATGTTCCTAGGAAGAAGTCGCTGTGGCTAAGGTCGAAGAGGTTGCTGCCTGTGTTCTCCTCAAGGATTTTGAGGGATTCCTTTCTCACATTGAGGTCCTTCATCCATTTTGAGTCTATTTTTGTGTGTGGTATAAGGTAATGGTCCAATTTCATTTTTCTGCATGTGGCTGTCCAATTTTCCCAACACCATTTGTTGAAGAGGCTGTTTTCCATTGGACATTCTTTCCTGCTTTGTCAAAGATTAGTTGACCATAGAGTTGAGCGTCTATTTCTGGGCTCTCTATTCTGTTCCATTGATCTATGTGTCTGTTTTTGTGCCAGTACCATGCTGTCTTGATGATGACAGCTTTGTAATAGAGCTTGAAGTCTGGAATTGTGATGCCAACAACTTTGGCTTTCTTTTTCAATATTCCTTTGGCTATTCGAGGTCTTTTCTGGTTCCATATAAATTTTAGGATTATTTGTTCCATTTCTTTGAAAAAAAGTGGATGGGATTTTGATAGCAATTGCATTAAATGTGTTGATTGCTTTATGTAACATAGACATTTTCACAATATTTGTTCTTCCAATCAAGAGCATGGAACATTTTTTCCATTTCTTTGTGTCTTCCTCAATTTCTTTCATGAGTACTTTATAGTTTTCTGAGTATAGATTTTTTGCTTCTTGGGTTAGATTTATTCCTAGG
The DNA here is from genome assembly GCF_011764305.1 of Mustela putorius furo. Taxonomy (NCBI): domain Eukaryota; kingdom Metazoa; phylum Chordata; class Mammalia; order Carnivora; family Mustelidae; genus Mustela; species Mustela putorius. The sequence goes on from NW_025421467.1 coordinate 826,250, forward strand.
TATCTTAGGTTTTGGGTGCAATTGTAACTGGGATTGACTCCTTAATTTCTCTTTCTTCTGTCTTGTTGTTGGTGTAAAGAAATGCAACTGATTTCTGTGCATTGATTTTATATCCTGACACTTTAGTGAATTCCTGTTCAAGTTCTAGCAGTTTTGGAGTGGAGTCTTTTGGGTTTTCCACATCTAGTATCATATCATCTGCAAAGAGTGATAGTTTGACTTCTTCTTTGCCGATTTGGATGCCTTTAATTTCTTTTTGTTGTCTGATTGCTGAGGGTAGGACTTCTTGTACTATGTTGAATAGCAGCGATAATGGACATCCCTGCCATGTTCCTGACCTTAGCAGAAAAGCTTTCAGTTTTTCTCATTGAGAATATTTGCAGTGGGTTTTTCATAGATGGCCTGGATAATATTGAGGTTTGTGCCCTCTATCCCTACACTTTGAGGAGTTTTGATCAGAAGGGATGCTGTACTTTGTCAAATGCTTTTCCAACATCTATTGAGAGTATCATATCTTGTTCTTTTTTATATTAATGTATTGTATCACATTGATGCATTTGCAAATGTTGAACCAACCTTGCAGCCCTGGATAAATACCACTTGGTTGTGGAGAATAATCCTTTTAATGTACTGTTGGATCCTATTGGCTAGTATTTTGGTGAGAATTTTCACATCTGTGTTCATCAAGGATATTGGTCTGTAATTCTCTTATTTGATGGGATCCTTATCTGGTTTTGGGATCAAGATGATGATGGCCTCATAAAATGAGTTTGGAAGTTTTCCTTCCATTTCTATTTTTTGGAACAGTTTCAGGAGAATAGGAATTAGTTCTTCTTTAAAATGTTTGGTAGAATCCCCTGGGAAACCGTCTGGCCCTGAGCTTTTGTTTGTTTGGAGATTTTGGAGGACTGTTTCCATCTCCTTACTGGTAATGGGTCTGTTCAGGTTTTCTATTTCTTCCTGGTTCAGTTGTGGTAGTTTATATGTTTCTAGGAATGCATCCATTTCTTCCAGATTGTCAAATTTGTTGGAGTAGAGTTGCTCATAGTATGTTCTTATAACTGTATTTCTTTGGTGTTTGTGATCTCTTCTCTTTCATTCATGATTTTATTTGGGTCCTTTCTTTTTATTTTTGATAAGTCTGGCCAGGGGTTTATCAATCTTATTAATTCTTTCAAAAAACCAGCTCCTGGTTTCGTTGATTTGTTCTATTGTTTTTTGTTTGTTTGATTTTGGTTTATATTTCATTGCTTTTTGCTCTGATCTTTATGATTTCTCTTACGCTGGGTTTAGGCTTTCTTTTTTTTCTTTCTCCAGCTCCTTTAGGTGTAGGGTTAGGTTGTGTATTTGAGACCTTTCTTGTTTCTTGAGAAAGGCTTGTATTGCTATATATTTTCCTCTCAGGACTGCCTTTGCTGTGTCCCACAGATTTTGAACCATTGTGTTTTTATTATCATTTGTTTCCAGGAATTTTTTCAGTTCTTCTTTAACTTCCTGGTTGACCCATTCATTCTTTAGAAGGATGCTGTTTAGTCTCCATGTGTTTGGGTTCTTTCCAAATTTCCTCTTGTGATTGAATTATAACTTCAGAGCATTATGGTCTGAAAATATGCAGGGAATGATCCTGATCTTTTGATACTTGCTGAAACCTGGTTTATGAACCATGATGTGATCTATTCTGGAGAATGTTCCATGTGCACTAGAGAAGAATGTGTATTCTGTTGCTTTGGGATGAAGTGTTCTGAATAGATCTGTGATGTCCATCTGGTCCAATGTGTCATTTAAGGCCTTTATTTCCTTGTTGCTCTTTTGTTTGGATGATCTGTCCATTTCAGTGAGGGGAGTGTTAAAGTCCCCTACTATTATTGTATTATTGTCAATGTGTTTCTTTGATTTTGTTTTTAATTGGTTTATATAGTTGGCTGCTTCCATGTTAGGGGCATAGATATTTAAATTGTTAGATCTTCTTGTTGGACAGACCCTTTGAATATGTTATAGTGTCCTTCCTCATCTCTTATTATAGTCTGGCTTAAAATCTAATTGATCTGATACAAGGATTGCCACCCCAGCTTTCTTCTCATATCCATTAACATGGTAAATTGTTTTCCACCTCCTCACTTTAAATATGGAGGTGTCTTTGGGTCTAAAATGAGTTTCTTGTAGGTAGCATATTTATGGGTTTTGTTTTTTTTATCCATTCTGATGGATACCCTGTGTCTTTTGATTGGGGGCATTTATCCCATTAACATTCAGGGTAACTATTGAGAGATATGAATTTAGTGCCATTGTATTGCCTGTAAGGTGACTGTTACTGTATATTGTCTCTGTTTTTTTCTGACCTACTACTTTTAGGGTCTCTCTTTGCTCAGAGGACCCCTTTCAATATTTCCTGTAGAGCTGGTTTGGTGTTTGCAAATTCTTTCAGTTTTTGTTTGTCCTGCAAGCTTTTTTCTCTCCTTCTATTGTCAACGATAGCCTAGCTGGATATAGTAATCTTGGCTGCATGTTTTTCTCATTTAGTGCTCTGAATATATCATGCCAGTTCTTTCTGGCCTGCCAGGTCTCTGTGGATAAGTTCACTGCCAATCTAATATTTTTACCATTGTATGTATAGACTTCTTGTCCTGGGCTGCTTTCAGGATTTTCTCTTTGTCGCTAAGACTTGTAAATTTTACTATTAGGTGATGGGGTGTGGACCTATTCTTATTGATTTTGAGGGAGGTTCTCTGTACCTTTTGGATTTTGATGCTTGTTCCCTTTGCAATATTAGGGAAATTCTCTACATTAATTTTTTCCAATATACCTTCTGCTCCCCTCTCTCTTTCTTCTTCTGGAATCCCAATTATTCTAATGTTTCATCTTATGATGTCACTCATCTCTCGAATTCTCCCCTCGTGGGCCAGTATTTATTTGTTTCTCTTTTGCTCAGCTTCTTTATTCTCTGTCATTTGGTCTTCTATATCACTAATTCTTTTTTCTGTCTCATTTATCCTAGCAGTAAGAGTTTCCATTTTTTATTGCACCTCATTAATAGCTTTTTGGATTTCATCTGGATTAGATTTTTGTTCATTTATTTCTCCAGAAATGGCTTTTATCTCTCTGGAGAGGGAGAGGGTTTCTTTACTATGTTCCATGCCTTTTTCAAGCCTGGCTAGAACCTTGAGAATCGTCATTCTGAACTCTAGATCTGACATATTACCAATGTCCATATTGATTAGGTCCCTAGCCTTCAGTACTGCCTCTTTTTCTTTTCTTTCTTCTTCTTTTTTTTTTTTTTTTTGTGGTGAGTTTTTCCACCTTGTCATTTTGTCTAGATAAGAATATAGGAAGGAGCAAATAAAATACTAAAAGGGTGGCAAAGACCCCAGGAAAATGTGCTTTAAGCAGATCAGAAGAGACCCCAGATCATGGGCGGGGGGCAGAAAGGGAATAAAAAGAAGTTCGGAAAAAAATTTAAAAAAGAAAACAAATAAAGAAAAATATAAAAAAGAAAAAAAAATATATAGTTATTATACTGGTGACTAGAACAGGGTCACCCACTTACTTCTGGGAGTATTTTGGTCTCTTAGAAGAAACTACCTCCCAAAATTTTAAAGAATGAAAAACATATATAAGGGTAAACACAATGAAGGGATGGAATATGCCTATAAAGGTGAAAAAATTTTTTTTTAATTTCTAAAAAAGGAGTTGATAAAGTAAGTTGGTTGGGAGAATAAAGAAAATGAAAGTGGAGAGAATTTGCTTGGCCTGGAGACTAGAACAAGCCCGGAGCTAGATTTAGGATATATTTTGATCTATTAGGAGAAGTTGTACCCCAAATTTTTTAGAAGAAAAGACCCTATGTGTATACAAAAAATAAAGTTAGATACAATAAAGGATAAAATATGACTATAATAATGAAGGTTCAAAAAGATTATTATTATTTTTTTATGAAAGGCATTGTTAAGATAAACTAGTTAAAGCACATTAAAAGAGGAAAGGGTAAAAGTTAAAAAAAATTTAGCAGAAGAAAAAAAATAAATAAAAAGAAATTAATTTAGTGCAAGATTAAAGAATCATGGGGAGAAAGCCATGAATTCCATGCTTTGCTTTCTCCTCCTTTGGAATTCTGCTATTATCCTTGGTGAGTAAACTTGGTCTTGGCTGGATTTCTTGTTGACCTTCTTGAGGGGGGGCCCGTTGTAATGATTCTCAAGTGTCTTTGCCCGAGACGGAATTGCACGGCCCTTACCAGGGGCCAGGCTAAGTAATCTTCTGGGGTTCGCTTTTAGGAGCTTTTGTTTCCTGAACATTTTCCATAGTAGAATTCCAGAGGAAAGGAATGAAAATGGCAACCTTCCAATCCCTGGCCTGGAGGAGCCAAGAGCTCGGGGCCCCACTCCTCAGTGCGCTCTCAGAGAAAAGCGCTCAATCACTCCCATCTCCCCGGCCTCCAGCTGTGCTCTGAGCTCATCCAGCCTATGATCAAGCATCTCTGTCTCTTGCACACAGCTCCGCCTGAAGTCTCTAAACTCTGCAGATACCTGAGCTCTTCCAGGGGGTTTCTCCCTGGATCTTGTGGGGACCCCACTCCCAGAACAGTGGCCTGTGTCACGGATTACAGTTCAAGGTAACTCTGAGTTGAGAGCTCACTCCTCAGCTTTGTCTCTGTAGCCGGCTTCCCCACTCTAATACCTGCAAGGTCTGTGACACTTAGACACCCCCAATCCTTCTGTGACCCCCTGGGACCTGGGGCCCCACTGACCCCACGTGGGCTTCACCCCAGGTTAGCCTCTGGAGCGATGTCCCTCAGTAGAGCAGACTTTAAAAAGTCCTGATTTTGTGCTCTGTTGTTCCACCACTTGCCAGGAGCTGGCCCCTCCCCACACTGTCTATCTTCCCGTCGCTTTGGATTCACTTCTTTGCTGGTCTTACCTTTCAGAAAGTGGTTGATTTTCTGTTTCTAGAATTGTTGCTTTTCTTCTCTTCGATCTTCTGTTGGATTTGTGGGTGTGCGCAATGGTTTGATAAGCTATCTAGCTGATCTCCTGCTACCTGATGTCATCTCAGGCTGCTACTTCTCCTCCATCTTGACTCCTCCCCTGTGATATCATATTACTGGGATTTTTCATGACATTTGATAAAGTGCATCTACTGCCACATTTGAAGTAGTGAACACTTTTCTAATTTGGCAAGGTTTTGCTTATTTTGATTCTAATAGTTAGCTGGATAATTAGGAGCCTTCCTTTTGTTTTTCAGAAGGTGATGCTGGTGGTCCAGAAGCTTTTGGTTTCTCTAATCACTGCTGACTGCTGCTAAGGTTGTGAAGGTACATATTTTTTAAAAAATATGCTGGAGTCAAAATCATGGTGTCAGAGTGGTGGGAGGTGTATATACTTAGCAATTAGGGCTTTGGGCATACTCACAGCCTAGTAGGGGAATCCTTGAGTGAGGGTAGTGTGGTACAGGTTCCAGATGTTCTTGAGCAGTCCTCTTGCCAGAATCCCTGGGAGATACCAGGAGAATATTTCCCTTAGTTCTCTGTCTACTTATTTCCCTTTCCTTTTCCCTCCCCTACTCACTGCAACCTCTCCTCAGAGAGCAGCAGGTCCCTCTAGCATGTTTGTACAGAACCCCCACTCACGCCTTCACCCTTCACCTCCTTTGCTACAAAGTTCATGCTGTTCTATTCCTGGACCTGCTCTAGCCTACTTAGCAACCACAAGCTTTGTCCCATCTCCTTCACGGTCCCATTTACCCAAGGGCACAGACTGTTAGATCTCTCAAGTGTCCTGGTATGCTGAGTTGAGGAGCTTTTTTTTTTTCTTTTTCTTTTTTGGTTTTGGATCTGATTATTTGTAAATCAAAGGGGAGAGAACAAAGGAATGTCTTACCATGATGCACCTATCATGATGTTGGCCTCACTCTCTCAGATTGTCCTTTTAATCCTGGTTTAGTATGATTTTCTGTTGTGAAGAAGTATTGAAATAAATAAATTAATAATTAATTCCACCAGGCATACAATGATATGCTTTTTATCTTTATATTAATGGATTATCTAATGTTAAACAAATTTCAGTGACTACTAAATTAAACATATTTTCATGTGCTTATTTTTCTCCTTATATTCTCTTAAGTGATGTTTCTATTTAAGTCTTATGCCCTTCTTTTTTTAAGAATTGAATTTGTTTATTTTTACTATCAAGTTTTGAGATTATTTCTGTATTCTGGATATAAGTCCTTTATTACACATGTAATTTGCAAATATTTGTTCTCAGGTCTATAACTCATATATTCATTTTCTTAGGAGTATCTTTTGCAGAACAAAAGTTCAATTTGTATTTTTTTTCTTTTAGGATCATGCTTTTGGTGTTATATATAAGACCTCTTTTCCAGCCCCAGGTCATGAAGGTTTTCTCCTATGTTTTTGTCTAAATATTATATAGTCTTATATAATAACTCCATTTGGAGTTAGTTAGTTTTTGGGATGTGAGGTTTAGGTTGAAGTTTATTCTTTTGCATATGAATATCCAAATATCCTAACACTATTTGTTGAAAAACTGGCAGTACTCTTTATCACATCACAATGTGTTTTAATTACCTCTTTCAATGACTAATTTCCCATTGAAGTGTGTATTTCTTTGGCACTGAGTCTGCAAGTACCTTTGGTTCTGGAAATTCATCTTAGAATATTGAACCATCAATGCTCAATTAAAATTGGTTGAATTAACATATAATAAAACAATGAATTCAGATTTTCTTGTGCAGTGTAGAAATGTTCAGAAATATGTGTAATGTAGATGACTTTTTTTTTCTTTCTTCTTTTCCCTTTTCAGAGAACATATGCCACCCGTAGCCTTGGTAAGGGTAGTGTATGTTTCCTGTGACTTAGGCCGTATATGATTGGACTAGAAGTAGAAACATAAACCAAAGGGGAGCAACTAGTTTTTCCATCCCCCAAATCAGACTGGGACGTGATGAGAACAATTCAGACTTCTCTGGGTTCTGTATATGAAATATTATGTAGACTCAAGGGTTGAATATACAAAGTTGAGGTGACAGTGATATACTATGTAAATGTGGAGTAGAAAATGGAATAGTTACTTCAGAAGCAAAAATGAAGACAGGAACAGAAGGGTAAATGCCTGACAGCAGATTTCCTCAGTGTGGACCATGTTTTTGGAGAGTCCCGATTTTTTTTCTTTGATTTATTTATTTATTTATTTATTTGACAGAGAGAGAGAGAGAGAGGGAGAGAGATCACAGGTAGGCAGAGAGGCAGGCAGAGAGAGAGAGGAAGGGAAGCAGGCTCCCTGCTGAGCAGAGAGCCTGATTTGGGACTCGATCCCAGGACCCTGAGATCATGACCTGAGCCGAAGGCAGCGGCTTAACCCACTGAGCCACCCAGGGCCCCCCGATTTTTAAAGCTAGTTTAATTGGGGGTTTGTCTCATTGTAATTAAATAGTCTAACCAAAGCAAGGTAGTAAGAACTATGAACAAATAATATTAGTCTAATTAAAAAAAAAATAACTCAAGAGGGTAAGTAGACTCTGTGGAATCTTTTTAAGTCTCAAATGAGATGATATATATAAGATTTTATTAATAATAGTTACACCATTCTTATAGTCAATACATACATCCATACATGCTTAATTTAAATAATATAAGTGCCATTGGGAGTAAAGCAGTAGTACTCTTTTCAAAATGGTCTCTACTCTTCTCAGGATTGATTCATTTTGTAAGTTAGTCCCAAGCACTGGATATTGGTTATAGAAAGATGGACCACAGAATTTGTCTTTTATAAGCTCAGAGTATGGCAGGAGAAATGGGAATTAATAAATAATTACAATTTGAGGTGCCAGGGTGGCTTAGATAGTTAAACTTCTGCCTTCAACTCAGGTCATGATCCTGGGGTCCCGTGATAGAGCCCCATGCTGGGCTCCTGGATCACTGGGAAGCCTGGTTCTCTCTCTCCCTCCACCTCTCCCCCTGCTCATTCTCTCTCTCAATCACTCTCTCTCTCAAATAAATAAATAAACTCTTTAAAAGAAATAAACAACAAACAAATCCCCACAAATAACAATTTAGGACTCTGATATAAGTATACAAGAAACAATAGCAAACCATACCAGTTCATACATAGGCACTCATAACATTGGGGGACTCTGACAGGAGCTAGTCAATGTAGTCAGGGAAGGGTTCAAAGGTGTTTGGGATTTGAGGACTGAGTTATGTGTGTGTAGAGAAGAAAATGAAGGTATTGAAGGTAGAAGAGCTTCCTAAGAAAATGAAGGTATGGAAAATAGAAGAGCTTCCTTTACATGTACCAATATTAATAAAAATGTAAATATTGCTCAGCTGTTTTTGAAGGGTTTGGGCATACATTCAAAGTTATGTATAGCTTTTCCATGCCTTATTTGCTTGGAATAGCAAAGGACAATAAGTGTAGAGAGTGATAAATTTAGTGTAGAAAATGCTCTGAGTTCAGCTACAATTTGGGGGAAACATAAGAACAAAGGAAAGATGTTACTGCCAGAGCTTGAGGAAGAAGCTGTTTCATCGTGTGTTGACAGTAATTTAATAAAAAAAGTTAACTTCCGGACTGGCACTCAAATTTCCTTAGTCTCTCCTGATGATCAAGGGCATTCTTTGTTAAGTCTAATGTTTTGGTCCTTAAAGTTGCCTACTGTGCAAAGAAGCTGTCAATCACATACTTTAAAAAAAGTATACAGCAGAAGGGTACTAAAGGGAAATCAAATTATGGTCCATTTGGAAATGTCACAACCAAGTGGCACCAGCAAAAATGAAGAGGTTCATTGACTATTCAAATTGGTATATAAAGAGTTGCATGTTTTTGCTGCTAATCAAAGATAAAGCTGGCCTTTGAGCTGCCTGTGTGGAGCCTGAGACCACCCAGGCTTTAGCTAATGTTAGTGTTTACATGACATGTTGGAAACAAACTGGGCAATTACAAAGGCCCAGTCTAACTAGATCCTAACAGGCAAAGTGCCCTCTGATCCACATGTTAATAGCTTTGACCTTCATTGGTTTTTAATCTCATTCTGTCTGGCAGAGTAAATGAACTCTAGGTTATACTGTACAGAAGAGTCTTTTTTGTTTTTCCTTCTTTTTTTTTTTTTTTTTTTTTTTCTGATATTGCCAGGGAAAATGAAAGTCTGTCTTTTTTCAGCTGGGTATATCACTGAGTGTATGCACAGAACGCCTGCTGATTGACTGTGCTTCAACAAAGGCAGATTCAGTTTGCAGCTGATAAGGAGCAAAGTCATTCATGCCGTGTTTACAAAGTAGGCAAGGAGAGTGAAAAATTAGTGATAAAAGAGCTAATCTTATTGTTTTGCTGGATGAGAGAATGGCACTTTTGTGCTTGCTTTTAAGAGGAGCTGGCATGTTGCCTCTCCTTCCCCCTCTATGCTTTGGCAGCAAAACAATTTTCAGATTCCCCAAAGTGTTATAGATTAGAAAGGACACAGTGATGTTGGAAGGGTTTCCTAACATTGAGAAGGGTACACACTGAACTGGAGATTGGCTGTTTATTCTATGTGCCCATGACCCACACTGCATAAACTTCTATTTTCTCCCTTTGGTATTTCTAAAGCAAAAGATAAATATTTGGGCTGTCAGACAAATTCATTAGTGTTTAATTTTCTAACACATTTAAATGCTTAGTTGTGCTAAGAATAGTTTGAAATGCCTTCATAATCGGGTGTAGATTCTGGCAGGGGTTACCTGGGTCTCTGTGAGTAATAGGACATGTGGTTGAAGGAAAGGATCTGGGAAGAAGGATGTTTTTGTTCTTTTAGTTCATAACTACTTAGTTGTAAGGTCCATTGAGGTGGAAGAAATAGTAGTGTATAGTAGTTCTTGGTGTGATTAAGAAATGTCTCTGCATTCAAATTATTTGTGGTCATAACTTCACTATTTTCTCAGTTTTTCTAAGGGAAAAGTAACATATACACTTGATCTTAGCCCAAAGGCCCAGAAGCGATGGGAAAAGTAACAGATAATGTTTTGGTGAGAGACATATCCTAGGTTTTATAGTTCCTCACTATACTGATTTTTGCATTTAGTGGTGACCTGCACAGACCTGTAATGATGGTGGCCATGTATTTATTCCAGGTTATCTGGATCATTCACTCATTCATTCATTCAACATAATCTTCATTAAAGATCACTATGGGCCAGGTGCCAGTGCAACTGAGGGAGTAAAACATGAATCCCCCCTTCCAGGTGTTTCCAGTCTTATAGGGAGGACAGTTAAGCAGACAAATAACCATGATACAGTCTACTAAATTTCATAATAGTGGTGCTTATGGAGCACAGAGATACCTTTCCTTGAGTAGTGGAGGAAAGCTTCCAAGTAGATGACAATTAATTGTATCTTGAAGAATGTGTTGGTAAGTCAGGAGATGACAAGCAGTTTAGAATGACCAGGGCCCTACTCCTCGGCTGTCCTACAGAGTTCTGTGCAGGATATACAAGACCACAGAATAGATACAACTTTATTCATCTAATGGGAGTTTACAATTTACTTACTTGACAAATATTTATTGAATACCTAATCTGTGCTGGGCACTCTAACAGAAATTAGGAATAGAGAAACAAATGAGATAGTCTTAAAACTCACCATGGATTGTTAGTTCTAAAGATATATATCTCAAAACAACTATGTATACATTATTGAACAGAATATACAGATTTATGCAATCAAACATGAATATTTCATATACATTTTGTGCTTGCAAGAGTAGCTTTTGGCAATGCCCTTAAACCCCAGAAGGATATGTTGATTTTATTCTAACATCTGGTATACAGTGTTGAAAAACTTTCATCAGTGCTAAGAAGGTGTACATGAAGAACTTGCGGGGGGGTATGGGGTTGGAGCGGTAGGGAGACACTAAGCATCTACAAGTTTGCATTGTGTATCAAAGGAAATGGAGGGAAATGGAACAATATAAGAGAACTTGAAGCAGGAATGGCTTGATCAATTTAGGGCTTTAGAAGGATCACTCTGGTGACAAGTCCCCATAAGTACATCTGAGATTATGCTTTAAAAATATGGTCCCTGTATCTGTTTTTTCATTTTCCCTCTATGTATTGAATCATTTGATGGTTCCCATCAATGTCCAACCAGCTAAAGCTAAGGACTCAAAATGGACAACCTGAAAACAGTGTATATAGGCAAGAGAATTTGCCTTTGTGGCTTTTGTCTTAAAGATGAGGTCACTAAAAGCATGAGTTGAACATAAAAGTTGGAAACACATTTATTCATAATTTGAATTGAATTAACTTCTATTTAAAGGATCTCAAAATAATTCAGTAGATGGGTCATTTTTCAGATAGAGATTGTTTGGCTGCAAGTAGCTGAAAACCAATCAAACTAGCTCAAGTTGCAAGGAGAGAATATATTGAATGTAGCCAGACATTAGGAGGATTATAGCTAGCATATGGAATGATAACAAGTCTGAGACCAAGGGAGTTATTATTTTTCTGTATCTTTTGTTGCATATTGGATATTTAGCATCATCCTCTACTATAACAGCAATACATTTTTGCCCTGTTTATTTGATTTTTTTTAATGAACATGTGTAAAAATGTGCACACCAAATTATGTCCTTTCAGTCTAGATGTTACCAGAGATTAGAGAACTTCAAATTTTTCAGGAAAGAGAATTGGATTTGTCAATTGGAATGTAGTACCTACTCTGGGTAAAATCAGCTGTGACTGGGAGGAGGCCCCAAAACAGCTCTTCATCAAGGTATGGAAGCAGACTCTGGAAAGTTCTATTAGAAGAGGGATTGGGTAAGGTACAGTAATTAGATGAAGAAATGACTGGAATCTCTAACAATTTCCACGAAGAAAGCCTGGCAGATCCTCAATATTAGTGAGTACATCTTCCGTAGGAGGAAGACCACTCATTCTTTTTCTAGATTTTTTTTCTCACCTTGATGTTTTATAAAGAACAGATTGCTGTATTAGTCCTAAGTGTTCAGATTGCAGTGTTAAACTGAACTCATATTGCTAAAAGACACTGTATTGCATGATTTTCCCAACATGTTTAGATAGTATGTTGGTTCCAAGCACAATTGGATTTTGCTACTCTGATAATCTAAGCAAGAATCTGTTTCTGTCCCTCTCTAGGCTCTGCTTTCCTTGCTAAAGGCTTTATTTTCAGATGGGGTTTCTATCATGTGGTAGAAAAGATGACCACTACAAGCTCCAGACCTAAATCCTATTTAGAGTGTTGGTGGAAAGGGGAGTATTGCTACTTTCACTCCAAAAAAAATTTAGGCTCCAAAATGAAAATGCAAAATTAAAATAAAAACTTATATTTTATTTCCATTTTCTAGGTTCTGAGTTGAGTTTTGAAGGAAAAGAAGCAATTTTTGACCTGAACTTTCTAAGAATTCCCTGTTTCGTATGTGAACATAAGTAGGATAACAATGTGGAAAATATGAATATTGAAACTGAAGACTGTAGAATACAAGACACCATGCTATCTTATAATAACTGTAAAGTCATTACCATAATGCAGTTTTATTTGTTTATTTGTGTCTACTATGAACCATGGCAAAACTTCTAAATTGATTTTAAAAATTTACTTGTTTTGATATGTCTTTTTCTAAATCCTAAAGTATGAGATTCTTATTCAGCAGCTTTCAGGTGTTTTTAAATGTAGTATTTTATATCTGCATACCTGGAATAGAATGTGTATTCTCCACTTCTATTTTAGAAAGACTGCTTAATGTTATAAGAGGTGAATTGAAGGATATTGATGTTCTAAGTAAGAGGCACTTAGAGGAGGCTAAGTTAGAGTTGGCAGTTGTCTAATTTAGAGGTGATGAAAGCCAGAACCAGATCATAGCTATAGAAGTAGAAAGAGTATAAATATGAGAGAGACATATTCATGTGAAAGAAAGTTTTATTTATTTATTTTTTTTACAAGTTTTGCCCAATGCTTTACCTGCATATTGCTGCTTTCCACATTTTTTATTGTTAGCAAAATCATAAAATTATGCCACTAAGTGGGCTGGCTAATAATTCTATAAAGTTAATTTTAAGAATCAGTTGAATAGGAAAATTCATATTAGTATAGTTTTGTTGAAAGAAATAAGAAGACTGGAGATAATAGGAGCAAGAATTACTTATGCCTGTTAGAAATCAGGGTAGTAGAGCGCAATATAAGTAAAAGATAACCCAAGGCTAGGGGTATGTGAAGCAATGTGAAGCTTGGTTCTGAGAGGAAAAAGGAGTTGTGATGACAATTTATTGCTCATGCCCCATTAGAGTTTTCTTTCATGGCTTTGGCCTTAAGAATGTAGACCTTTTTGTTTTCCTTTACCCTTTGAGGTTAGTCAGTTGTCACAGCAGTGACATGCTCATGGGCTTTCAAAACCATTTTATTACAGGTGTAAAGCTAATCCAGGTGCACACTACATAAGAATAGGTAAATGCAGTTTTAGGATACAAAACCTAGATCTTCACTTTGGCCATTCTTCTCAGTGATCTGTCTATGACTATGTTCTTCTGTTCTAAATTCCTTAGTCTACTGCTTTATTTTTTTGACTCAGAAATCAAATTATTTTTCTATTTATCTGGCATCTTTCTCTCCGCTAAAAACCTCAATTCTCTTCTAACTTAAAAATTTCATATTTATTCAATAAGTGTGTGTTAGATGACTAAGGTCATACTTAGCCAGGTTGTCACATTATAGATAAGTTGCTGTATATAATTCATCACAGTAGCACGTATTCAGACTCATGATGAGGAATAAGTGGAGAGGGATGTATGGATGGAAATTGCTAAACAATGTTTGCATTGGTCTGATATGTCTTTTTTCCTCTTTTCTTTAGTTATTTTTTCCTCTGGTCTTTCTTTTAGTTTTTCTTTTTTTTTAAATTTTATTTATTTATTTGACACAGAGAGAGAGATCACAAGTAGGCAGAGAGACAAGCAGAAAGAGGGGAAAGAAGTCTCCCCGCCAAGCCGAGAGTCCATTGCGGGCCCTGATCCCAGGACCCTGAGACCATGACATGAACCGAAGGCAGAGGCCCACTGAGAGAGAAGATGAGATACAAATACTTGGGGAAAGATCAGCAGATAGAATAGGGCGGAAGCAGAACAAGAACATATGCTAAATAACTTGTCCTCTCACCCAGTATTTATTCAGAAACTCTAAATTCTTTTGGATTAATAAGTTTCTTGTTTGAGATGCAAATAACTACTCATAGGTTAGTAATAGGACAATTCATACCATCTCCTTGTTGCTTACTTTAATCTTATTTCCCTTTATTAGTTTAAGAGGCATAAAGTTGGTTTACTTTTCCTCAGAGGGCTGAACTATGATCTATAATAGAAGGAAAGGATTTTCTAAGATGGAAAGTTGTAGGCTGGTAAGTTTCCAGTTTCTTTTGGTGTCTACTCAGGGAAGTATGTGTTTCAAAAAATTCAAACATTGATTAAGAAGTGTGTACATGGGAGTTCATTTGTTAAAAGCCAAATTAAACATCTTACGTAAGAGCTAAGGATTGCTAAGAGACTCTGATGGACCAAGTTTGAAACAGATAAAGTCCAGTCAAAAGGTCTAGGTAGCATAAGCACTCCACAATGGAGGGACACCATCACAGAAATGAATAAATATTTTATTTAAATATTTATTATGTATCTATGAGAGCCAGGTACTGGGATACTCTAGAGAATGAATAAAGGCCCTGTCTTGGAGAGCTTATTTTTTAGTGGAGGAACCAGATAGTAAACTAATAAATAAATGTACAACTCATGGAGTAGAGGTAAAGTCCTAAGATAACAAAACAGGTTCTGAAGGGTAACACAGAGAGGGTAGAGAAAAACAACTGCCAAATGTGTAGAAGGGAGTATAGTTAAAACAGAGTGAATGGGGGGAGGGGAAGAAAATAGTAAAATGAAAGAATGTCAATTACTCCTCTGACTTTAGTCTCACCCTGTAAGATGTAAGGTCTTTGGAGAGAAAATCATATTAAATGAACTTAAAGTTTGTACTCACTTCTTGGCTAAATAAGGAAGAGAACAGGCACAAGCTGGCAGGAGGAATTTCCAGAGATACCTTCAGCATCTTGAGAGGATCTTGAGGGCATTACAATCACCATCCTTCTCAGAGGAGGAAGGTAGAGTTTCCAAAGGGGAAAATTGAGGTATAGTTAGGAAGGAGGATTAATGGTTGGAACTGAACAGCAAATGTCACTGTGGATAATTAGCTTATGTGACCTTTAAGATCCTATTCAACACAAAGAGCAATTGAGTGATGGAGGTGAAAGAATGGAGACAAAAGGAGCTGGAAAAGAAATGAGGTGACCTATCATGTGTCAATCCATCTCCCCCCCCCCCGGCTTCTCCCACTTCTCAATCTCCAAAACCACATAAGTGATGCTCAGATTGTTCACAAGACATGGAGACAAACACTTTTTTTTTTTTTTTTTTTTTTTACAAAGGATAAATATTATGGAAAATAAAGAAACACTGACAGGAGCTGTTCACAGCTGAACATCTAGGAGACCCAACATGTTCTAAAGGAGCAATAGCACCTCCATGAGCCACTCTTGGAATGGGTTTGTCCTACTCCTTTATTGACATCTTTCTACCTCTTTTACTGAAGTGAACTGCTTCTATCCCATTCCTGACTTCTCCTCTTATTTTGGATTTTTCAGGGCTTTTGCACATTACTCTTCACACATTCATTTACATTTGCTCCACTGCACATCTAATCTCTGGGTGTCTTACATTCAAACTCACTGCGAAGATCTAATAGGATAGTTTGGTTATCACTATTTATTATTATCTTGCTATTTCTCACTCTTGGTAATGAGTTGGCTGCTGGCCAACCCTTGGACTGCTACCTTGATTCAGAAACCTTGATTTAGGGATCTAGAAAGGATAGCAATAAACTTAGTTGGTGAGTGTAGTAAGTTCTAAGGGTTTCTTAGATTTTTTATTGCAAAAAAATACTAAATTCAACACATAGAATGCCTGCTGTGTGGCAGACCTTTAAAGCAAATTATTTCTGACTCTGAGAACACCCTTATTATGTAAATATTACTATACCTATTTTTTACTTCCAATGTCATACAACCAGCAAAAGGATAAGCTAGAATTTAAATCCAAAGTTTATATTTTCTTTGATGACATTAGTGTATAGTTCTTTTAGTATATAGATCTCTGGGGAAGTGAAAGGCTATTTGAAAAGAAATAGTGACAGTCTAAGAGGTTCATATTCTATAAAAAAAGTCAAAATAAATTTTGATGGATCATGGGCTTGCATGGTTTCATGCTTCCATTAATTGATCCATAAATGATTTTGAATGGATATTATATGCATAAGACTAAAGAAATAAAATGATGAGTAGGAATAATATTACCAGATATAAATCCAAATGGTTTAATATGAGATAGCATTTACTATGCTCTTTTGTGATCAGAGCATCTGAATACTAACTACGAAAATCTGGCAAATGCTTCCTTGCAATGTGCAAAATAGAGAATCGCTAAGTAATGAAGGAACAACTGAGAAAGGAATCTTAAGGGGATAAAACGTTCAAGTAAAATATTCCATGTAAATCTTGAAATAATAAGAGAAAAGGAGAACAGTGTTACCTTTTTCCTGGAGCTCATGAAAAACCATTGTCCCAGAACAGTTACTGAATGGTAGCAAGATCTTCTTCTGCAAAGGCAACTGGATATATGCTAACAAATAAAGCTTTCTTTTAAAATAATACCATTTGTTTTGTGAAAGAATTGTCAGTGAGAACAAATATTTTAAAATGCCAAAAATTATAGATACTTTGGGGTTTTCTGAATTTATTTAATTATTTATTTTTGGGGTCAAAAGCAAGAAAGATGGTATCAACAGGACATGGTGTGTTGTATCTGTATCATAATTAAATAGGTGCAAATTCACTGGCACACAACCTAAATGTGCCACATTAGCTGATGGGTAAACTTCACTGTGCTCTCCTTGGTCAATGAAGAAAAACCAGTACAAGTGGAAATGTGGAGCTGGTGGTCCCTGAATGAGCCCCAGCATTATAATGAGTGTCCAAAATAACTCTTAAAAATTCTTAGCAGGCCATACTTAACTAAAATTCTAAAGAAAATTACTGCATCCACATGAGGGATACATGGCCAGTTGTGAGTATAGACTGAAGCAGCTAGGAAAAAGTGGTTGTTCATATATCTGTTCGTTTTGCCAGATAGCTTGCTGTTAAATTCCGACCTAACTTTAAGCACATAAAAGTGCCCACCCCTGCCTGCCTCATGTCTCTGGACTTCATTCACCACAACTGAAAAACCAGTTTTTCTCTTAGCCCATGGCTGGGTGGAAAGTTATGGAATGTGAATTTAATCACAGACTACTTTTTCTTCTTTCACATTCTTAGGTCAGTTATACTGCTGCTGTCTTTATAGAAATCATCACAGCCATAAATATATCTGCCACATATCAATTTAAAGACATAATGTAAAGCGAATCTGCAATGAATTCCCATTGGAAGTTCTGGGTTTTACCTTTTCCTGATGGGCTGAGGTAACATTTGCTGAAAACGAAAATTTTGAAAAAAAAAATCATATCAGAGATAGAAGTCCTGGGAAGAAAAGGATCATACCTCGAGTGAACTTTGTATATTTGTTTTAGCACAAGAATTTAATATTTAAAAATGTCTATTGTTTTTGTTTTTCAGACCAGAGGTTTTTCTTATTCATTTTTTTCTTAGGAATGCTGTCACCTACCTATCTGGTAGGGGCTGCCATTCAGGTAACAAGAGAATACTGTGAACATAAGAGGAAGAGGAAAGATTCCATGAATCATAAGGAAAACAATCCATGGCACTCTGGTTTGTGCCATCTTGAGGTCATGGTAGATAAAGAAATGAAAGATCTGGTTGGTTTTGTTCAGCAAGTTGCCTGAAGATGATTGAAACCTTGATTAGTTTGAGCTGTGAACAGAGGGAGAGCTTTGTTTTTCTCTCCCTATCTCCAGCTTAGGTAGAAAATACCCACTTTTGTGTTTGAAGATTATGAAGAAAATCTGGACCTGGTAATCTTTTGAATGGTGACATGAAGTTAGGATTAAGATCCTGGAGGCTTCCTTTTTAAGATATATGGGGGAGGTTCAGCAAGAGGGCACATCAGAAATGCAGCTGGTGCCTGATAGCCAAATGTTTGAGGTCTCCATTAATGCTTTGCTAGAGGAACTAGGATTTTGTGATTAACTTTTAGAAGAAGCATCAGGAATGCTTTCAACACATAGGTTATGACATTAACTACAGCATAAAGAGATCTTGTATGTCTTCTGGGTCAAGAATTGGAGGAGCTTGGAGGGGCTTAGCATTCTCTAAATCCCCAGTGATGATGTGCAAGGTGGATTTCAAAATTAAGACAAATAATCCCCTAAAACAAAGTGCCCCTGTTCTTTTGCTTCAGAGAAAGTTCCTAGAAGTGACAATGCATGCTGGGTTTTATTTTTGTTTGTTTGTTGTTTTTCACATGCTGTTTTTTGAAACCAAATACTTAGGTGTATGAGAAAAACAAAACAAAACAAAACAAAACATTTCTTCTGAGAATATATTTTTTTCTTTTCCACCTTTTATTGAAGTTAATAGGGAGATAACTGAAAAAAACCCCACACACTTTACCTTGTCTTTATCTCTCTTCATATTGTCTATGCAGATAAATTCTGGGGTCATTTTTGATAAAGACACAGAAGTGTCCTAGAGACCTTGGTTGTTCTAATTATGTCACTGTATGTTATGACTTTGTTAAATTAACATTTATTAAGTGGAGCATAGGGTGCTAGTTGGTTGGCCATGGTTCAAGAAAATATCAAAAGATAAGCTGAAATAGAGAAGTTTATTACTTACAGGACCTGGAAGAAGTACATGGTATTCCTTGAAGGGCCACATGGGAAAGTCAGGCAGAGAGCGAGATATGCCTTTATTAAAGTCCATGGGTGGAATGCTTTGGAGTTTCTGGGCTAAGCCTTGACCAGTCAATTTAAGCCAAAAAGAACAGGGTTTTGGTAAACCCAATGGGGGTCTTATCTAAGGGGTGCATAAGAGAAGGGCCCTGAGAGGTGTGTGTGGGGGGGTGAAGATTGCTGATCACATGTGCTATTGGGGAACTGATATCAGGAATTTTTACTTGTGACTCTGTGGGCTGTTATCTAGGGCTTGCATGAGGGGGGCTAGTATCAGTGTAAGGCCCCCACATGTCACTTGGTCATACAGAATAGAAGTCAAGGCAACAATACCATGGACTCTTGATATGGTATCAGAGGAATTGCTTTGTCCTGAGAACAACCTAACCCAACTTGCAAAGTTCTGAATACAGGAGCTGCTCTACCAAGACCAACTGCTCTACGGCAAAAAGATGCAGCATAATTAGCTCTGCTGATATCCTCTTGAACAAAATGTCAGTTCAGAAACCTGAAGTGTTTGCTAATGACAAGGGCCCAACTGTCCCATAAAACTAGAAAAGTGGTGTTTGTTGTCTATTTCAAGAACTGGAAATGAAAATCTTAATGACACAGGAAATGCTCTTCAAAGGCCAAGAAGTCTTAGTGAAAGATAAGAGGATCAATCAGTCTTAAATACGAGGTTACTAAGAGTAAGAGACGGGATGCTGCCAGCATGGATATGTATTTCAAAAGGCATGAATAAAACCCAGAAATAGTGTTAATTTTACTTTGAAGTATATAATGAAACCCCTCAAGTACCTAGGCTTCAACACCCCTTTCCCAAAATGACCAAAATTTCCATTTTTGAGCATTTATCATTTCACCTTCTTCCGTTCCCCAAGTCTTAACAGAATTTTAAAAGAGCAGCTAATAAATGAAGTATACTTCAGTTTCATGTAATGGATTGGATCAGAAGGGAACTGATAAGATGATATTGGAAAAACAGGCGGGGGGTCGAAAAGCTGCAAAAGTGCTAAGCTGTATGGGTTCAATTGATTCCTGGCGTGCGCAGGTTTACAGTCCCCAGGTTATTCCAGCAAATAGAAAGGGAGCACTCCCTGCGCTATTAACAATGAGGCTCTTCCTGAGGGACTGGTTAGAAGCAGGGCCAGAGGTGATGAGGGGGAGATAAGGCCAATTAAGAATTCAGACTGAGAAAGCAGGAAACAGAAGCCACAGGGAGAATTCCAAAGGGGAAGATGGGAGATGAGACTCTGGGTCACTGTAGGCATTCAAGGTAGAATACAAATATGAGCTTTAAACCTGCTCTAGAGAAACTCATTTTAGTGGGAGACAGGATCAAAGGAGGCCAAAGCTTTGCAATGTGGTTTCTAAAGGCAAGGCACAGGGGCAGAATACCTGAGTAGAAACTTACCATTAAAACCTAGCCCAGTGCTTATCATCCTTTCTGTGTTCTCAGCACACTTTGGGATATTAGAAATTTTAGTAGTGTACTTGAAGGAATTGAAAAGCTCAGAACAAAACTAAGCAATTCAGCAATAATTCCAACACAATCACTGCTGTAGTGTCCATAATAGCACCCCAGGGATCGAGAGCTAGTGGGGCATGTGGCGGGGAGACAGAAGGAGGGCAGACAGGATACTGGCTCCATGACCTTGGGCCCAAATACTTAATGACTCTAATCATCAGGTTCTGCATCTGTAAAATGGGGAAGAAGAGTAGGACCACCCTCCTAGGGGTGTTAGAAAGATTAACTGAAACCACCCCTGGAGAGGTCACAGCACCCTGGCTCTTGTGAATGCACATTATCCCCCTGTCCCCTTGCTCCTCAGCCCTTAGTACCATTCACTGTCCTGATAGCATTCTCTTGCACTCCAGAGGCCAACTTCTCACCTGGTTCCAGTCAATGCGAGATCTTCCTTGGGCAAAGGCGAGCTGCCTCTTAGTTCTGCACTTACCAGATCACACAACCAGCTCACCAAAATGTCCTGTCTGGTAGTCACTGTAGTAAAAATATATCTACAGGGATAGCAAAGGCCAATTTCATACATTGAACAAAATTAGGGAACACAGGTTAGAAAAAGTCATAGTATACTAGGGTGCCTTGAGCTAGCCTTTCTAGAATGAGTTTTGTAGGGATAAGATAAGTTTGATTTCCCCTCAAAGCAGATCTTTCCTTCTCCCCTGAATATTGAGCTGATTGTTAGGTCCATAATCAAAGGAGCAAGACCGATACAAAGCAAAGGTCAAGCAAAGCTTTATTTCGCGCCAAGCATCGAGAATCAAACTGACTGGTCGGGGCCGCCTCTTACAGAGGGGGTAACCACCCCTAGCCTCACAGACTAACTTTTATAGAGCAAAGGCCATGTGGTTGGGCCTGGCCACACACAGGTGGCCAATGAGATTGCAACACACAGAGAAAGCTGTACAGTCATGCTATGTCATATGGTGGGTGGCCAATTGAATTACAGTTCACCCCATAGTAACTATTTAAACTAGTCTATCTCCTTGGTCAGAATTGGCGTCCAAAAGGCGGGGCCCACACTTGGTAGCTGGGGAGACAATATGCACACCCCTCTGATTGGACATCTCCACCTGACCTGACTCATTCCTGCATTCGGGCTCTGTTATCTCCACTTGACCTGACCTGCCCTTGTATTTGGGCTCTGTTATCAGGGACTGATGACCATATTTTACTGGTTTCCTGGACTTGCTTTTAAGTAAGTTCCCTGGGGTGGGGGGAGGGTCAGTTTAAGTTTTACTGCATAAACAACAAAATGGCTGTTCAACCGAAGTGGAGCCGCTCTGGCTAAATAGGCCCTTACACTGATAAATTACTTAACTGTTTTGTCTCTAAGCTGAGTATTGCCACACACTACAGAAAGTGATTTTCATATATCATCTTTTTCCTAAGGATTCCTTTGAGATAGATAATATTATTTGCAAAAAAATCATTTTATGATTAAGAAACCAAGTAAGATTAAGTTAGTAAGATAATAATATCAAATTGAGATTAAGTAACATTAAATTGAGTTATTTATGACTTCAAAGCTTATGCTTTAGAATTTGCATTTCTAAGTTTTCTGTGATGCTGAAGTCGTTAGTCCTAGGACACCACTTTGAGAAACTCTGCTGTCCTATCTCCTCAAATCCTTATTGAATTCTTCCAAAAACCACTTTAAAATGTGTATTGGTACTCCTGAAATGAAAACTACACTTTGGAGGGAAATCAGAAATAATTCTCCACCAGGAAAGTTTTGATGATCCTAGGCGAAGTTAGATACTGGCACAGTAACCCCCTATAGTGGATGACTTCTCCAGTGGCTGAAGGTATTTTGGGTGAACTTGGTATTTCCCACCCTGCCCAGGGCACATAACTTTGGTACTACATTGCCCAACTCTGTGATTTATTGTAATTTCTAATAAAATAATTCTATGCATAGTAAAACAAAGCAAGAAATGAGGGCCGGGAAATGGTTGTGGTTTGTTGATGGTAGCTCCACTAGTATAATGTTTATTTGTTTGTTTCTGAGATTTTGAAAATTGCTTTAGAAAGCCTTAGGGCAGAAAGCTTCACTTAATTAAAATATTTTAAATCAAACCACAGGAACTTCAGTTCATAAAGCCTCAGGGTACAGCCAGCAATTGTTAAGAAACTCAAATGGAATGGGGTGGATGAATATAATAATGTTGGGTATAGGTTTTTGTTATTATTTCTGCTTCCTGGATTGAAATAATTAGGCAACAGAAAATCTTTAGTTAACTGTTGGAATTCTGAGGATACTCATTAATCGCTAGTGTTTCCCAAAGAGTTTCACGGAGCATCGGGATAATGTTACAGGTTGTTCAGTGAAGAAAGCATTCCTTTTGAAAGCAACTTTGGAAAGGGTTGTACCATTCTCTTGGAGATAGACATTGCCCATTTGCTTAAGAAAGGCTCTTAGAAGTCCTTCAGTGAGGCAACTTTCTTGACTCTGTTTAAATGATCATTTCCCAAAACGTTTTGGCCACAGGGCTTCTTTCCCTATTCCTTCCCCTTAATTTCCACCCTCAAAGAACAGCTTTTCACAAAATACAGAACTAAAAACATCTGAGGAAATACTGATACACCCATTTTTAAACCAATACTGACACTGAGCCAGTTGTATATATACATTATTGCATAGCCAGGCTCCTCCCATCTTTAACCTTACTTTCCCCCAAGTATTGTCTCCTTGCTCTTTCCTGAAGCAAAGACCTGAACCTATGTAGGTATCACTTGTCTGCTGAAACACAGAAGCAGTAAAAGATGCCAGGGTTGCTTTCTGATTTATCCATAGGGGGATTCAGTGCAACCGTGGAAATTTGGCCTAACCCGAGGGAAGGTCAGTTACATTTGTGGAAAGTTTCAAAACAAATTTAATTTCATTACCTCCAATAGATAACTTTTATTCCTTGAGTGCTGCCTAGGAAGGGTCCTTGGGTCCTTGGGGGAATCTATTCTAATGACTAGAAAGAGGTGATTTGTAATTACAATAGCACTTGTTTATCTATTAAATGTACCTACATTGTCTGGAAACTACTTGCCTAATCAGTGGAATGTTTTTCTCTTTGGAAATATTAATTTGCTTAGCAAATTCATTTTTCCTAGGTACAGGAAAGTAATCTTCAACCACTTTTCCCCCAGCTAGAGGAAAGGTAAACTTTAACCTAACCATTTTTCTAATTATCAAACGTTTTGAATTAATGGGGTCCAAATTAATTAAGGTTTTATTATAGTTTCATCCTTAGGAGACAAGGTTTCATTTCCCTCTTTTGAAGTATTTTCCATCTGAATCAAAAGAAGATTAACCTCACCACTCTCATTGCTTGAAGCCAATGGGTTTCAACTTCTTTTTTCTCTCCCCAACATACCTGAGGGTTATGAAACACTCCCTCTGTAAGGAGAGGATGAGGTGTGTGGGGGCTTATAATTAGGAAAATCTCCCTAGGTGATTCTGATAAGCTCCCTACCCCTTCTTGAGAATCCTGGCTTTATGCCTTTGATTAAAACCTTGTAACCCTCAGGCAAACATGGAATTGGGGCAGGAAGGGCAAGAGAGGCCCTGACAGGACTCCAGCTAAGCTAGTGCTCTGACGGCAGGGGGTTTTGTCATGAGTGGTCAGCTAAGCTGTGGATAATCAAAAGTAGAGCAGGCACCATAAGCCTTACTAGCACTGTTAGCTGTCTCTACCATTTGCCTTGAATACTGGGTGTTGATAATCCAGGGAGAACCAGAAGAAAGGAGGTTGAAGGTCTTTGGTGCAAACAGAGATGGAGAATTATAGTTCATCTACCTGACACTGGATCCATGAACGAGATGGAAAAGAGAACTCCGTCTAGGTGCTTTCTTCAAGCTCAGCTTGAAGCTCAGCTTTTCTTCAAGCTCAGCTACAGTTTCTCCTGAGGTCACTGATAAGGAGATAGGCTACTAAATATGGGTTCATAAATAATAGAGGTAGGGTGTCTGCAAATTAGACAACTGAGGGGCTAAAATAAAGCTTTTAAAGAAGGAAATTAGCAGTATAGTGGATGTTATTAATGGAAGAACCATAGCCATTGTTTTAAGTTCTTATTATATTTTTTGAAGTTTTGATGAAATAGAACAGCTGGTGAAGATAAGCAAATATTCAGAAATTTTATTTTTACTTGTAAACAAAATATTTAAATGTAAATAAGGTAACACATGTCCTTTGATATTGATAAATTGAATCTCATAGGCCATTAAACAAAAAGCCTCTTGGGAAATAACTTGGCCTTACCTAATGCCCTTATTGTTTTACTCTGGCCCAGGACTCCTTGGGTGCTTTTTAAATTAAATCTGTATTTATTTAAGTTCCTTTTAACTGGTTGTCTACTTTTGATAACATTCCATTTGTCACCTAAATAGTTTAACTTGAGGGCAGATCTGTTGATTAGAGGTCTAGACTAGTATAAAAGAGGATTTCCCCCCTTTTGTTGCTGTTTCTTTTAACATGTTACAGGATATTATTGAGAACATATGAATGCTAAATGACTGTTATATTCACTTGTCACTGAATTGGGTTTGGATCACCAGGATTGGGCTGGTTGTCAAGAGGTATGTTATCTCATAGTTCTAAGAACAAGTGAATAAAATCCCTTAAGCTCTCAGAATTTCAGTTTCCTTATCTATTGAATAATTGTCTCTCCCTTAGGCACCTGTCTGATTTTATAGGTCTGTGACATTTGACTTAAGTTTTAGGTTTTGGACACTAGATGGTGATGTTGTGCTGCTTTAAGAAGTCTGACCCGGTGTAGTCAAGGTCTAGAATGAGGCTTCTCATGTTCTGAGATTTTAAAGTATGGCTTATGGGCTTATGACTAATGAAACCCTATCCATGAGGCAAACATAATAGAGCATGGAAGTAACACAAGGAGTAAGAAGAAACCAAAAATAACCTTTGCATGCTTTTTGACATGCTAGCTTCTAAATACACTTATTTTAATTAGTTGAATCATCCTCTGGCATCCAAAGTCCCTAATTCCTTTTCTCATCTTACTTTTATGTTAGGCAACTTATTGATCTCTTGAAGTTTCTTTGGCAAGACTGGCTCCTGATACCAACTTCCATTTCTCTCTCATCTCTTTTATTCAACCCCTTACGTTCCTGGAACTACTCTCCTACTTGTGAGACTTTCAGCCTCCCTATTGAAATGTTCGAAATAGACAAGCTAACATAGGTTTTGGTTGGAAGCAAACTCCTTAAGAATTCATTTCCTCATTGTACAACAAACCCGAGAACAATTCTCTCAGAAGGCCAGTTCTTTCTCATGGACAACGTACTGCTTGTTTACAAACTCACAGCTTGTTTACAGGAGGAGAACGGGTTTACTGAAATGGCAGCTGCCTTTCCCACTTTTCTTGGCAGTGAGTTTTCAAGCTTGAAACACAGAAGGAAATAAGAGCTCCTTGAACTCCTTTTTTGAGAGTATCCTTCATTTCCTGGCACTGAGTCTGCAGATTTTCTGGGTGGTTTTATGGGGGATGGTGGCAATTACCCAGCCCAAACTCCTCTCTTGCAGAGGCCAACTTGTTAATGAAAGGACATGTCAGGTTAGACCCTTTCCACACTTGGGGCTGGGCCCTGGGAGTAGGCATTTTTGAAAAGAATATGTTCATTTTGAACTATTTTAAATATTTACACATAATTATATCCCACTTAAGAAAATGCATCTTTGTATTTTCCCCCATTGTGGAATAGTCCTTTACTGACATGATACTGACATTGAGTAAGTAGATATGGGGAAGTCTCTTCACTAGAGATCCTGTGTGCCATCTCAGGAAAACAGCTGTACCAGATAGGCTAGGAAGCCATCTTATGTGGATGAGTACCATTCCCCTCAGGCATGGTTGTCCTGATTTAAGAAACTGGCAGTTCTGGTTCTCATGATAGGTTGGGTCATCATATCACATGATCTAATCTTGGATCTCAACCCGAGCAGGTCTATTTCTGCTATCCTCTGGCTAGATGACACAATCAACTGTCACTTTTCTTTGACTTATTGTATTCAAACACATTGAAATATAATTCATTTGAGGCTCATGAAAAGAAAAATGGTTTTAAATTTGAGCTGTTACACTCCAAACAGATAAGGTTGAATGAAAATTATCCTGACTCTTATAATCCTCTAATTTAAGGCTAAGAGAAAAGAGGCCCTTTCACACAGTCTAAAAACATCCACCTCATGGAGAATTTTTAGCTTCGACTAAGGAACCTGAGGCAGAAATAGGCTCCCTGAGGACCTGAGACTCAGAATTTACAAATTGAATTCTTATGTTTTTTTTCCCCATTCATTGAGCAATAGAAGAAATACAACTAAAGAATACAAAGAAACAAAACAAAACAAAACTTTGAGACAAAGACGGGTAAGTTGCAGTTAATTTTATATAGCCAGAAGAATGGACCCATAGTGATAGCACAAAGACCATTTTTGAATGAATTGAGCCTGTATTTGGGTTATAGCAAGGAGATAAGTATAATGTGGAACTTGGCACAAATGAATAAAAAAATCCTCACAACTACTCAAACACATCTCTTTTAGTTTCATTGCAGAGTTATGAAAGAATGGTTTAAAAGACTAGAGTAAATGTGACCTAAACATATGTCTATCTTTGGTTTTACAATTACAACTTGAACTAAATTGTACCAAACAAGTAAAGAAAGCTACAAAAATAAATATATGAAATGAAATATAGAACACTAACCAAATGGACCTTATATTTAAAATGCATTTCTAATATAGTTTAGGCAATTTAAGAAATCACTTTATTTTAGGTATGGCAGATAATGGCAAATTTAGTAGGACGTGATAAGCAAATTTCATCAGAAGCAATAAACAGGTAGAGTGAAAGCTGATTACATTCTGATTTATATAGTTCATTGAAGTTCTGGACCATTTGTTCTGGCAAATGTAGATTACTTGATTCTAAAAAAATCTATAATGGTCATTTGATTACCCCCCAAAAATGGGCTTTATACTAGGGTACCATACAGCTTTTTATCATTTTCTTTATGCTCTGCTTTCTGTCTCTAATGTGAAGCTTTTTCATCCTTCAGTACTATTGTTTTTCAGGGGGAATTTTTATCAAGAAAATGATGTAAAGGGTTGAAGAAATGCTTAAATCTTAATAGGGGATTTTGGTCTGTTTATTTGCTTTTGCTTTGTTCTTTAAAACAACAGAAATTTATTTTTACCATTCTGGAGACCAGAAGTCTGAAACTGTGGTATATGCAGGTTTGTTTTTTTCTGAGGTCTCTCCATGGCTTCTAGATGGCAACCTTCTTTCTGTGTCTTCACATGGTCATCTTGCTGTGTGCTCATGTCTGTATTCTAATCTCCTTTTCTTTTTAGGACCCCAGCTATGTTGGGTAAGGACCAGCTCAAGTGATCTCATTTTACCTTAGTTACCTCTTTAAAGGTTCTATCTCCAACTGAAATCACATTTTGAGGTACTGAGGGTAGGACCTTCAATATATGAATTTAGGGGTGGGGTGACACAATTGAGCCTATAACATGGTAATTCTATATTTAACTTTTTGAGAAACTGTCAAACTATTTTCCAGAATAGCTGTACCATTTTATATTTCTACCAATGTATAAAGATTTCAATTTTTCCATAACCTCAACAGCAATTGTTATGTGTCTTGTATTTATAACCATCCTAGTGGTTGAGAAGCAGTATCTCTGAGGTTTTGGATTGCATTTCCCTAATGAGTAATGATGTTGAACATTTTTTCATGTGTTTGTTGGACATTGGCATATATGCTTTGGAGAAATATCTATTCAAATCCTTTGCCTGTTGGTTTATATGTCCTTTTACTGTTATGTTTTTAGTGTTCTATTATAAATTTTGAGTGCTAGACCCTTATCAGATATTTGATTTAAAAACTGTTATTGTTGCTTATCTAAGCTGGTTGGGTGGGGAAAAAAAAAACCAACACTTCCCAAAAAAAATGTAGTATCTTATATTTATGGGTAAAATAGAAACAAGTCCCTCTCTTTTTTTTTTTTTTTAAAGATTTTATTTATTTATCCAACAGAGAAAGATCACAAGTAGGCAGAGAGAAAGAGAGGGAAGCAGGCTCCCTGCCGAGCAGAGAGCCCGATGCGGGACTCGATCCCAGGACCCTGAGACCATGAACAGAGCCAAAGGCAGCGGCTTAACCCACAGAGCCACCCAGGTGCCCCAAACAAGTCCCTCTTTTAATTCAAAAACATGTGGTAAGGAATGAGATTCCCTTTATGTCATTGCAAGAAGGGAGCTTTCTTCACATTGTCTCTATGGTGGTGGAAGAGAAGGTTTTACTGCTGTTGGAGTGAGGAAGCTGGCTTGGGTATCATCTGAAGTCAGTCACTCCTTCATCAGATAAGATTCTGAATCATTGGTGCTCTATGCTAGGGCTCAGTACAATGGTGAATAAATAGACATCTTAGGGGAAGTCAAACATGGAACAATCAAAAAATGAGTGTGATGGAGGTGTACAGGGCCTTATAGAAGAATCTAGCAGATAAAAGAAAGAATGGGAAAGGCTTAGCTAGGTGAGGAAGACAGGTGACAAAAGTTGGGTGTTCAGCTAAGGAAACAAAGCTTGTCGAGATGAAAAGCAAGTTGGAGAGGCTAGTGTGGTAAGCAGGGGTAAGGCCATGCTAGAACTTACAGGCTTTGTTCAAAATACTGGTCTCTAGCTCAAGAATAAGGGGAAACCTTAGAAGTATTTTAAATAGAGGGGTGTCATCAGTTTTGCCTCTATAATAATATTCTGATTACACTGTATCATAGCCAGACGTGCTCATTTTTTCCCTACTATTTTTACATTTTTAGGGAAAGTCTCATTATGACTCATATAATAGCACAAATTCATTCAAGTTGGGAACTGACTTTATTAGCTAATCTAGAGAAGACCATTAGACTTTTATATGAAGATAGAAGTTCATATTGTAGTAACTAAAATTTTAAAAAGCTAACCAATTTATAAAGAACTGCATGTTGTAAGATCATTTTTAAAGGCAACCTTTGTAGAGTTTAATATTCATTCTGGAAAGTTTAAATATAGTTTTGATAGGGTAATAATATACTCATTTGACCAACTCTCCCAATTTCCAACATTGTAATTTTTCTCATATGCTTTGTTTAATCTTGGAAATCCAATAAGCAATTTAAAAATAGAGATATAAAGACTCATTACACTATATGGACCCACTGGAAAGTCAATAAGCAATCGACTTACTGAGCCTTCTGAGATATGATATTTTTAAGAACAGTAATGTGAAGGGGAAAAACTTATTGGAAGTTAGATCAGTTTAATTCTGGTATGTATGGATACTGCAGAGAATAGATAAGCCGTTATCACTGTCATCTCTTCACTTCAGTACCTAAGAATTGTGTCATCGACTAGCTGTATCAGAGCGCAGAAACATTTTCCTCTTTCTCTTTACATTTATTCTTGTATATATGTATATTTGTGTTTATAACACACACGTATCTATGTGTATGTGTGTACATATACACACATATATGTACATACACACTCAACTGTGTAAGAAATGTCATATTAGTTTTCTAAAAATGGAGAAAGTGTAACCCTGAGTGCCCATCGCAGTAGGTGGTGGGGAACTCAGTCCCTTTCTTTACTGGGGCTTTCTTTCTGAGTAGGTTAAGAGAGCCCAGAATTCTGTGTGTAACAACACATTCAAGGAGAGCCTGTTAATTTTCAGCTCACATTATTTAACCTATATCTGCATGGTTCTCAATATAGTGGTTCAGCTCATTCTAGGCCAGGCTTGGTTCTGGGAATCTTGGCTGAGCCTGGAAACCCTGAACCAACTTTCTTTGGGATGCCATGAAACTATTGCTCTCAGTTTCTGAGACCTTCCTGGGGCACTTGGGGGAAAAGGACCCAGATTCTACTATTTTCAGTTTCCTAACCGATCTTGGAAAATCTTTAAAAAAGTTCTGAGTTGAAGCTTTGAAAACAAAAGCCAAGGAGTGGTCAAGGGATGTTTTTTGCTAAATTTTGTTCTCAGCCCTAACACAAGGCTCACAAAGGCTTTCTGTGACCAGGAAAAGCAAAACTATAGTGCAAAAGAAGCACAAGGTCTCAAAGATTACCCTACCATATATGTGCTTTTTTTTTTTTTTTTCCAATCTAGTAAACTAACTGGGTGCTATGAGTGTTTGTATGTTGTAATAGATTTGTATATAATAATGATAATAAAAATAATAATTAAAACATTAGCAAGAAGAGAACCCAGCATTTGTATACTTCCTATATGCCAGGCCACTATGTAGCTGAAAAATTCACAAGGATTTGCATCTCATTTTCTTTCCATTGCTCCTTGAGGTGGGCACTATTGTCCCTACTCTAGAGTAAGGAAATTGTAGCTGAAAATAAGGTTAAGTAACTTGCCTGAGGTCCTGTAGATCCTACTGGAAATTGCTCTGTCCCCAGAGCCCAGCTTTTAACCCTATGCTTAGCTTTTGCCGCTTTCATAGAAATCACTATTCATTCTTTGTGAGCTATGAACCTTTTCACCAAGATATACTAACCTCTGTTTACTCCAGAGCCATGGGAAGAAAACTTGAGGCACGTGCTGGTTCTTTTCCTTACCACCAAAACACTTCAGGAGCAAATTTCCAGTGCATTGCTTTTCACATGCATATACATTAGAGGTGGTTAGAAGCTGAAATTGAATTTAGAATAAAATATCAGATTTAAAAGATGTGATTATATTGCTGGTGTTTAATTAAACATGGGTTCTAAAATAGATACAGTTCTCAATATGAAACCAAGTATATTATTACTCTTGTTTTATCTTCCTGTTTCTACATTTTCCCCCAGTCTAGGGCAGGTTTTATCTTTGAGCAGATTTATGTAAAGCATTTAAAGTCAGTTTTAGAATGAGATAATTCTGTTGTCAATTTGTTTTCTAGAGAAAAATTCTATTTACAATTTTGTTGAATGTTTTTCTTGAAGCTAATGATTAGAAGAATAAGCTGTAGCCTGAATGTACCTATGCCCATGAAATCTCATTTACTGTCTTAGTGCTTTGCCACCTCAAATGCGTTTCCAATGTGTCAAATTATGCTGAATTTAATATACATATACGTGAATGAACATCTGTGTATATCCATACACATACCTGTATATGGATATATATGTGAGTGTGTGTGTTCTCTTAGGCTGAACCATTTGGCATCTTTCAATATATTCATGATGCTATAATGTTCCAGTACTATATTATTTAGCGGTTATGTTTATTTGTAAACCACATTGTTTTAATTTAATGAGTGCTAAGAGCATTTTTATGAAATATATTTGATACCCTGGATGTGTTCCTTTGACATTCTGGAATTGACTTGGGGCTTTGGCAGGCATTTCTGTCTATGGCCACAGAAATCCTGACTACCTACCAGAAGGCTTTCAAGCCTCATTCTGGTATGAGGAAACTACTAGAAGAACACCTACTGTCCTCCATGGTATTGAGATGTAGGGGCAAAAGGAGTTCTAATCCCTAAGGTTGGAGAAAATTCCAACCATTGGAAAACAACTGCCAAACACCCTTTTTCTGTAGAGTTGGCCTGTATTGGCTTAGGCTTCTGAGGAAATTCTGTTTGCCTCATGAAACTGAGTATGCTTTAAGTTATTTCATATAGACCAAATCTCAGGTTTGTACAGAGGAATCAGCCACAGTTTGGGAAGTAGCTCTGAGGGAAATGGGGTAGTTCAGAACGTCCATGCGAATGTGGTTGTTCAGGATCAGCCCCACAGATGCATGAGTGTTCTCTCAGGCTTGTTTAGGCCTGCTTGCTCAGTCTGAGGGAAGACTGCTTTATCCTTTGTCAAATAACCCCTTTTAGTAAGGCATCTGTGTACCCCAAATCGTGTGATGTTCATCTAGTCTAATTTTGAGAAAGTGATCCCTTTTGGTCTTATTGAATCACAGCCCTTAAATGTCCTTGACATTTAAATACATTCACGTTGCCCTTAAACAGCATTTGTGTTTTGAAGATTTAAAGTATTTCTGTTGCCTTGATAACGCTTTTTACAAGTCTTCTCAGCAAAATGTCCATCCAATTTGGTGATCCACAGGAGGAATTTGCTTGAAAATTGTGTTCTCCCCTGTTCCTTTTCCTAATAATTTGTAATACAAGTTTTAACATGAAATTAAAATTCTTTTATAATTTCATTATCTAGGAAGTGATTTTGCAGTCTGCTGAGGATCCAATGTTGAAGTACAGCACAGTGTACAAAATAACTCTTGTTTTAATACATTGCTATGGCTCTCAGAGGAACCTCTGCTCAGCTCAGTTTATCATTAGCTTCTATATTACTCAGGTTTCCAAGTCTTTAATTCAAAATGAAAATTAAACAATATTCATTTTGTCAGGGCAGTTTGTAGAGAAATTGGTTTTAAAAACCCTATATTTTTCAATTAGAAAGGCTCTTACTGTAACCATGTCCAGTTTTCCTAATTGTTTAGAACCCAAACACTAGACGCCAGAAAACCTTCAGAGAATGGACTCAGAGTCCCTGGGCCCCCATTGCAACACACACCATTACTACTGATGGGCACTGGTTAAAACCTTATGAAACCACTAAGCATATAGCAGGAAACCAAAATCAAACAATATCTACCCCTAGTGAATTTTTCAGGGGGTCCAACAAGCATTTTTAGTTTGTATATAAATTTAAAGATGAAGTGTTTTAACTAGGAGTAATTGCTGTATTTTGGCTTATTTAGGTTAGGTCATTTTCATATTCAATTATCATAAAGCTGTATGGCATGGTAGAAAGGCGTGAACTTTGCAGTTTCAAAAATGTTGGAGCAAATTCAATTCTGTGTCTTACTGGAACAAGTTACTTTAGCCACTCAAAGCCTCAGTTTACTCATTTGTAAATGGGAAACAATTATGCTGTTTCATAGGATTGTTACGAGTAGGAGATCAGAAGCACAGATGAAGCAGTTAGCACACAACTTGGCATAGAGTCATCTCCTATTACATTTTCCTTTCTTATACCTATCAATTATTTAAAAATGGAATTGTGTAGAAAAGCATAAAAGTAGAGCCTCCTGAATTTTGCTGCTGAAAGTCAGGCTCAGCTTCATGGATCAGGCTTTAAAAAAAAAAAAAAAAAATCTCACCAAGCCCTCCGGATTGATATTTCTATAGCATTAACAAAAAAGAAAAATGAGATTTTTTCCTTCCTCAGGCCCATTATTTTTTTATTCTTTTTTTGTTCACTCACTTACAGTGTATTTAAGTGGAAATCACTTGAAGCCCTTGAACCACCCTCCGAAAGCTTTGCTAAATCCCACATTTTTGGTTTCACTCCAGATACAGTACTGTGTCCCCTACCTTTGAAGTCTTTGAAGTGTCCACATTGTAGGCTGAACCTGTGGTGAAGCCCAAACTGGTGGTTTTGACTGCACAAACCCATTTAAAGCTGGGACAGATGGAATTGAAGCAGGATATGTGAAGGGGTGGTGTTCGCTTCCCTTTCTTGACCCCCACCTCTCTCCACTCTTAGTCTCTTCAAACACTCCTGCTATAGTCGCAGACATATCAAAGACTGCTCTACTATGGCTGCGGTGACACTGAGGCTGGAAGTGACTGCTTTACCCGACCACAGCTGTTCACTGCCTTAGGGAGTGAACTGAAGCGGGAAGTACATCATGAGGCCTTCAGTTGCAGCCAATGACCTCATGTTTCTTTACGGGGGAGAGATTTGAATCAGGGGTAAAGGATATCATAAAACATTTAGAATGTAGTCTTTATGTTCTTGAGTATTATAAGATGTTGTTATTGTAAATTAGATTGCAAATACAGATAGAATTGAAGTTTTTATAATTCTGTACCTTATCTGTGTATCTTTGAACGTCTTATGACTTTTTGCAGTTTTTAAAATAAATGTAAATGATATTACATTATATAATTTAGAGAAAATCCAGAAGCAATGTAGCCCCCAAGTTAAGAGCTAAACTGGATTGGAATACTCCTTCATGAACTGTATGTCCTTGGGTAACTCACTTTACCTTCCTATGCCTCAGTTCTCTCATCCATTAAGTGGGACTATAGTAGTACCCATCTCTTGGGCTTGTGGTGAATATCAAATATAAATGTAAAGAGAATTAACTGTATACATTAAATGATATATGTAAGACACTTAGATCAACACAAGGCACTTTGTAAATACTGCGTATTTGTCCTTATCCTTAGCACATTTTTGAAGTTTATGTATTTGACAGATTATTTTAAATGCTATGTCATTGCTCATTTTAAGTGCTGTAACGTATACTTTTGTCTATGTATGCCATAATATATTTATACTATTTCTTTGTTGATAGATAATTGCTTCTTCCAATGACAAGTGCAAACAATAAGAAGAACACTTTTGCACTCATTGCCCTGAATACAATATACAAAAATATCTCAAGATGAATACTCAGAAGAATTCCTGGCTTATAGGGTATGCACACCAACAGATGTACTTGATATTGCCAAATTGCTCTCCAAGCAGTTGGGCCAATTCATGTCCTAATGTCAGCGTGTGAAAATTTCCATTGCTCCACATCCTTGCCAACTCTAACATTTTTACCAATCTGGTGGGTGTGAAATGGGAGTGAGTGGCATCTCATTGTTTACATTTTATTACCAATTGGGCTGAAAGCCTTTTTCATATGCTTCTTGGCCATTTGTGATTCCTCCTCTGTTCCTATCCTTTGCTCATTTTTCTACTGAGTTTTCTTTTCCTTACTGATTTAAAAGAGTTCTTTAAATCTTGTTAGGCAGTTATTACCTATTGATTTTATAGACTGCGGATATCTGTTTCAAGTCTGCAACTTATCTGTTAACTTTGATTATGTTGTCTTTTGTGCAAAAGTTTTGAATTTTATAATTCAGTATATCAGTTGTTTCCTCTATGGGTTAGGATTTTTGGCACGTTGGCTAGGAAATTCTGCTACAATGCAATTTGGTAAAGGCATATGCCTACATTTTCTTTGAAAAATATCAAAGTGTTGATTTTTATATATAGATCTTAAGTTCAGCTGGGATTTGTTATTGTTTATGGTGTAAAGTATGTTTCTCTCTTTTCCCATACAGATCGATAACCAGCTATCTCAGCAAAATTTTTTGAGCAGGGTGTTTTACTTTTTCATAAATGTATTATGCCAATTCTGTCATGTGAAAAATAGCCATATACACCAGGGCTTCTTTCTGTTTTATAAATCACTGTGAGTATATTTACACCAATGCCATATTGGAAAGTATCTTCAAGATACATCATAATACCTGTTAGAAATCGTTTTCCCACTTTGTTTCTTTAAAAAATGATCTTAGCTATTCTTGACATTTTGCCCTTTTAGGTGCCAAGTTCTATGAAGAATTCTGCAGGCATATTAAATTGACTACATTGATTATATAGATTAATTTGGGAAGAGCTGTTATCTTTATAATATTGTTTTCTAATTCATTACCACGTGATAGTGCTCTGTTTATTCACATTTTGCTTTATGTGCTTCTGCATATTATCCTATTTTTTATAAATTTTTCCATAAATTTCTTAAATCTCATATCTTAGGTTTATTAAGAAGTAGCTAAAAGTTTTAATTGCTATTACAAATGGAAGGGCTTTTTCTTTCAATTTAAAATTGTAATTTGGGGGTGCCTGGGTGGCTTAGTGGGTTAAAGCCTCTGCTTTTGGCTCAGGTCATGATCCCAGGGTCCTGGGATCAAGCCCCGCATCGGGCTCTCTGCTCGGCGGGAAGCCTGCTTCCTCCTCTCTCTCTGCCTGCCTCTCTGCCTACTTGTGATCTCTGTCTGTCAAATAAATAAAAAAAAAATCTTAAAAAAAAATTAAAAAAATAAAATTGTAATTTGTTTATATTGATTATAGGAATCATCTATTCTTTCAAAGCTCTAATAGTTTATTTGCAAGTCCTCTTGAATTTCCTATGTAGGCAATTATATTTATTTTTCTTCCCAATTTTTAAGCTTTTTATTACTTGCCTTTGTCTTTTTACATCATCAGTATATTTACTACAACGTCGAATAGAAATTGGAATAGAAGTTTCTCTGTTTTTTGTCTGACCTCAATATTGATTTGGTCAGATTGCTGATTGCTGCACATTTTTGACTGATGCCATTGACCGGGTTAAGGAAATTTCCTTCTACTAGAATAACACTGTATTTTCATAATAATTCCATCTTAAATCATAAACTTTGTGAAAAAATTTTTGTGTCTGTTGAGCCAGTCATTTAGTTTTTTCTACTTTAACTTCTCAACATAGCATATTTCACTAATTATTTTTTATATGAACTATCTTTGCATTCTTGAGATAAATATAACAGGGTTACAGATGAAGAAAGGAAGAAAAAATATATAAATGTCTTAGAGAAGAGGATTTCAGAACTAGGGATCAACAGGTGCAAAGGTCAGCAAGGTGTTGTGTCTATCTGGAAGATGACTGAATAGCATGGTCTGATGAGGACACTACTTCATCTAGTACATTTCTGGCAACATATTATCCAGGTGTTGTGTTGGTCTCAGCCTCTCAATAGAGATGCTAAAGGCTAGGAAGGCCTGGGCACTCACCTGGGCTTATATTACTAATGGTAAGCCCTACAGACATTTTCCCCACCAAAGCCAGGTTGGGGCTGGCTAGATTGGCCATTATTGTTCTTATGATTGCAGGACACACCTCAGCAACAAACATCTGGACATTTTGAGGAACAAGATTTATTACTTACAAATCCTGGAGGGTACACTGCATGTCCAAGTCACAGCAAGGTCCTGATAATAGAGAATGAGAGGGAGTAGGACCTGGGGCTCTCCCTTTGTTAGTGTCCAAGGGTAGGATATCTGTTTCACGGGTCCACTCTATTGATAAATTTAAAACATAAAAGCAGGAATTAGGGAGTGGGAAGGGGGAAGCAGGGTCATTCAAACAGGCAGTTTTCTAGGCTACCCAGGACTTTCTAAAAGGGGATCTTCATGGCTGGGAGCTACCTGGTTTCTTATCTAGTAGGTTTGCTAGTAGCTGTATGTACCTGAAAGTATGTTTATCCAAGATGGTTATTTTTGAAATACATACCTTGGCAATCAAAAGCTTAATGTCAAACACTCACACTATACAAGGCTAGGATCTCAGTGCTTCTCAAGCCAGTGCACTCTTTGCACACCTACCTGTACCTTCTACCCTAATTCTATCCATTCAGACTACATATTTGACCCTCTTTCATGTCTTTGGAGTCAGAGCTAAATTCAGTCCACTCTCTAGTTCATAAAGACACATCTTTGTGGGCTGACATTCTCCTATGATAAAGGTAAACAGTTTGCTTCTGGGACCTCTTGGCCAGCATTCAACCCTGATTTGTATCTAGGAATGAACAAACACAGTGTGCCTAAGCCACACTCTAATATTCCATGGGTCTGAATTGGTGAATGTTATCTTTTATAAGGGATTGTGAAGAACATTGGAGGAAGGTCCAAAAAGGTATGCTGAATTGATCCTGAATATTGTCAGAAGCAGGGAGAAGATATCACTCTTTCAAGTGAGCTGAATAAAAGGAGATATTATATATTTTTAAAATTTAGTTCAAGAGTAGGATGTCCTGGCAGTTTAAGGACAATCAACACACTCCTTGTACAGTGAAGATCTAAGGTTACTCTTTCAGTGCTAAAACTAACAGGCAAAGAAATGGAAATACTGATTGGGACACATGTAATACATTTGAAGAAGGCCAGAGGGGGGGAAACACTAGAGCTTTGTCTTACCTATGTGTGGGGCCAAAGGCAGAGCAATCTCTATTTGCCTTTTGGGACAGATAAACCCATCCATCAGGCTGCATCTGGTGCACAGGCTGAGCCCTTGACACCCATGTGCTGAAGGATTTATTGGCCTTGTTCAGGGACTCATAAACTTCCTTCTTGGCTTCTTTTTTCTGGCTCCTTGTCCATGCTGTACTTTGGCTCACTAATCCTATTGGTTATGCTGGTCAGTGTTTCAGTCCTCTCCTTTGTGAAGGAGACAGTGTTACCCTTCTTATGCCTTTGAGTATCTCCCAGGCTCAGAGAGCTCCTTAGCAAAGAAATCCCCACACTTGTCAGCAGAAGACACAATGACACGACACAATGACAAAACCAGGGGATTGTGTTTCCTCTCCTTTTCTTCCTCTCCATTTTCACATTTTGCAGAAGCACATGGCTTTGGCATACTAGCTAGATGCCGCATCTTTCTTTTCTTTTAGGCTCTTCCACAGATGAGGAGGCTGGCTGCTTGCTTAATGAGCATGATCGTGAGACACAAGCCCTTCTCCATCGTGACTGTGGCCTTAGGTAGCCAATAGCTCAGGATCTGTCTACTTTTGTCTTTTGACATCATCTTAGTTTAGCTCTGCCTTAAGACTACTTAGCATAAACATGGGCAGGTGAGGTAAATTATTCTTGTTTCAAAAGAACTATTTTCTGAGAAAGTATTTATCTTGGGATTTCTTTAAATGTTAAACTCTCCAAATGCATTTCAAATTAATTCTATTTGTGAAAATTCTATTTAGATACTCAGTTGATGTGTGTTGTATGGATTATTACATGTGCCTGCTGTAAGTTACAAGGGACAACTAGACTTAAAACATATTTGAAATGAATGACCATTTTGAAACTGTTCAAGTTGAGGTAGTATTTTATTATTTATTTATTTATTTATTTATTTATTTATTTTTATTTGACAGACAGAGATCACAAGTGGGCAGAGAGGCTGGCAGAGAGAGAGGAAGGGAAGCAGGTTCCCCACTGAGCAGAGAGCCCGATGTGGGGCTCGGTCCCAGGACCCTGAGATCATGATCCGAGTGGAAGGCAGAGGCTTTAACCCACTGAACCACCCAGGTGCCCCTGAGGTAGTATTTTAAAATGATAAGCTGTCCTGAGCTGCATTGAAAATGCCTTGAAAGGTGTGTGGGGAATGTGCTATTAGAGGCAGAAAGATGTCTGGTTTTCAAACAATTAACAGTAGGTACATACTTGAACTCTTATTTTTCCATGTATTTTCCTTATAATGTCTTTTGTAATTCTCAGAACAATCCTTTGATGTATGCACTATTTTTACCCTCTAGAGAAACAGGAAAGTATAGTGGATAAAAGCACCAGCTCAGGTTTAAATCTGGATCACTACTTATACATGTGTGAACTTGGGCAAATTATTTAACCTCTCTGTCTCATATTTCTTATTTCTGAAATGGGTACTTACTTATCATGATGACTAAATGAATCAAAATATCTAAAGCTGTCAGTACAGTTTCTGGCACATAATAAATAATTAATCTTAACCTCTGATCTGCTCTTACAGATAGGTCAGCATTCTTATGGATGGGTCAACTGAGGTACGGAGGCACATGAGTTTAAATAACTTGCTTGAAGTTACAGAGTAAATATCTGAGCTGGATAATAAACTGAAAATTGACTCCATAGCAGAAGTCTTTCCACTAGTACTCATACAAAGAACCATAATATTTCTTGTCTCAGGAGATGCTGCATGACAAATTTTACTGAAACGTACTAATTCTGTAAATACGTAGGTGGTGCTACATGTTATTTTCTAAATGTACTAGAAATTGCAAAAATAAATTATGGTTAAAATTTAGCTTTAGGCAGAGTTTGCTTCAATTGTAAATGCTGAATAACTTCAGGTAAGGTTTTTTGCGGGGGGGGGGGGAGGAGTCATTGCTTTTACAAGATCCACTAGACAATGCATACACATTTAAGAGCCCATGAAAGCGCTCCAAAGACCGAAAGGGGTTCCAAGTTTCCTTCCTCTCTACCAGCATTTCAAACCTCTATCTTCCTTTTTTTCTCTGCCTGATCTCTTTTTTCAATCTCCTGGAGCTCTGTCCCTGAGTTTTTCCCATCTCAATATTTAATATATCACACCACACCACATCTTTCTATACTATACTGTACTATATTATATTATACTATACCATACTATATATACTATACATACTATGAGGAAAACAAAGAGTGCTTCTTTATGAAATTTACGATTACAAATAGCTGAATAGTGATTATTTTGGACTATAGAATTAAGAATTAGAGTGATATTGATAGACTAAGGAAAAAAGAATTGTTAATAGGAGATAAATATCTTAAGTCAGTTTCATGAAGTATGTCGATAGGTTTGACTTGCTAGTGGTTTTTATAAAATACACAAATCCAAAACAAATCAACAGGCTTTTGCTCTAAGAATTCATAGACTTTGGAGTATATTGTAGGTCAAGGAGAGTCAGATACCAGCAATATCTGGGCATGCTCAGTATATCCTGCATTTCATTTTACAGGGGACTTTGCTAAAGATTTCAGGTGCTGATAGTGAGGAGGTCGTAAGAACTGTGATTGAAGCAGCTGACAGATGATCATTTTAGGGAACAACAAATGTAATGTGTGTTTCTGTTGGTGTGTTTTCAGAATGCCCTAGTCCCAGAATTGGAAGGAGGCCCCAGACTGTCTCAGCAAGCCGTGAGCTTGTCTCCTAGCAGAGGCATTTTGCTTTCTGCTGTTGTATGCTGTCTGTTCAGTGGCTGTGGGCCCAAAGAATCAATCAGAATCAGGATAAAAATGAGAGAATTGCTAAAGAACTTTGACTTCAAACAGAGCAGAAGAAATTTTGGGATTACTAAGAAATATTCTTGCTGAATCATTATTTATTCAAGGATGTCCTAAATTTTTTAACACAGTAATAATTTTCATTAATTTAATTATAAGTACGTTTCTGTATAACATCATTCTGGATGATTTTCAAATTGTCTTATAAATTAAAGTGGCTAATTTCCTTCAAAGATGCAGAATCACTTCAGGAATGACTAAAAGTATGGGTATGGACTAGACACAGTGCAGTTAAGCCAGAAATGGTTCTAGAAGCAATTTGGG
Organism: Mustela putorius furo; assembly: GCF_011764305.1. Taxonomy (NCBI): domain Eukaryota; kingdom Metazoa; phylum Chordata; class Mammalia; order Carnivora; family Mustelidae; genus Mustela; species Mustela putorius. The sequence goes on from NW_025421467.1 coordinate 867,654, forward strand.
GTAAATGTGTGTGTGTATGTGTGTTTGTGTATTTGTATAAGATAGAATTAGTTAATGCCATTTTTAAAAAACAAATCCAAATTGGTACCATCACTTTAACAGCTGTATTAATTTTATGATATAAGTGCCTTTTAAAAAAAGGTTTTATATATATATGCACACACACACACACACACACACACATATATGGACAGAGAGGACAGAGATATAGTATATGCCTATGTGAGTTGAGGTAGAGGAAGAGGGAGAGGGAGATTCTCCAGCAGACTCTCTGCTGATTGCAGGCCTGATGTGGGGCTCAATCTCTGGACCTCTGAGATTACAATCTGAGCCAAAATCAAGAGTTGGAGGTTTAACTAACCGAGCCACCCAGGTGCCTCTATATAGATGCAATTTAATTTTTAAAAACAACTCCCTAAATTGAGAAATTCAGGTTCTTCTCATCCTTTTCCTGTTAAAAATAATACTCTTTTCCAGCACGTGTCTTTATCCACATGTACAATTAGTTCCTTTGGACAAGATCTCAGAAGTAAGATTGCTGGCTTAATGGAGCATATCATTTGAGATGTGTTTCTAGATTACCTGCTCTAAGTTGACCTCAACCCATATTCCTACTAGCATTCAATAAGAATATCTCTTCCCCCATTCAATAAGAACATTATGTCTTTTAAATTTTGCCAGTTGGTATTAGTGTAGCATGGTATTTCCTTATTTTTCAAATTGCAGTTATTTGATTACTTGTGAGGATCAAGATATTTTGTTAGGCTCATTGATTGTTTCCATTAAAGAAGCAGAAAACATTGGTGTAGCAGAAAACATTGGTGCCCCACCAGCATATCCTTAGATTTTTTTCCCCATTTTTGTGGACACTGATTTTGAGTATGCTTTTACTCCTGACAGCCAAAGTATGTATGTCTTTGCAGATGGACTGCATCCAAGATTCCAGAAATAGTTTTGCTTGTGTGCTAGGAGGCTTGGGTATGTGTGAGGGAGTGGGAGGTGATCTCCTTAACCAATGGCTGACTAACAAATGGGGATATAAATAGTGCAGCTTCCTTGATCCCTGTAGGGGCAACTCTGAAGTGTGACCTGCACTGTGGCCAGAGTCCCCTACATGAATGAGACAAGGTTACTCTCTACAGGTATTTGCTGTATATTTTACCTTTACCTGGCTTCCCTGTCCCTCTGCCTCACTCTTCTGCCATTTCTTCTCCTTTCTCCCTAATAAATTACTTTTACACAAATTTTTGTCTCAGGATCTGATTCTATAAAACACAAGTGAAGACAAACACTTTATTCATGAAGGATATTTTCTCTCTGTTATAATAATTAGAAATATTTTCTGAGTTTATTAATCTCAATTTTGAGAATATTTTACCATGTAGAGAGTTCTGTATTGTTTTGTTACACACTGAGGCAAATCTGATTTTTTCTTTTCATATCTCCGACTTTGCATATTTCTTAAAAATTTATTTCTTAGTCCCCATATTAAATAAATGTTCACCTTTCTTTATTTGATTTTCCATGTAAATTCTTAGATTGACTCTGCTTTTGGTTTATTAAGGTTCTTAGATCAGTGGATTAAGAGATTTCATCAAATTCAAGAAATTTTCAGCTATTATTTCTTCAAATATTTTCTGTCTCCTGTGACTCCCATTTCACATTTTAGACTGCTTGGTATTTGTCCTCAAAGTCTCTGATGCTGTGCTCATTTTTTAAGTTTTTTTTTTTTTTTTCCTTTTATAACTTCATCTTGGAAGAGTTTCCATTGCAGTGCTTTCAAGTTCATTGAACTTTTCTATTGCAGTATCTGATCTGTCACCAGCTCTACCCAGTGTATTTTTTTTATATCAAATACTGTATTTTACATCTTTAGAAATTTCACTTGTGTCCTTTGAAAATATCTTTTATTTCTCTTCTCATAATATTTATGTTTTGCTCTCTCTTTTCTAACATTTCAAGTGTATATATAATAGTTTTGACATCCATGTCTTCTAGTTTAATCATATCTGTGATTTCTGTGTCTGTTTTTATTGATTTCTGGTAATGGGTCATATTTTTCCTGTTTCTTTGCATGTATGATCATATACAAAGAGTACTACTATTCTTTGGATGCCAGACAATGTGAATTCTGATTGGATGGCTTACATTGTGAATTTTACACTATTGGTTGTTGTATTATATTAATTCCTCTAAATAGTGACAGTGTTTGTTCTGGTGTGCAGATAAGTTACATGGGCTCAGCTGGATCATTCTGAGGCTTCCTTTTAAGGTGTTATAGGGCAGATTGTGAGCCGTCTTTGGACCTATGCTGATTTATCTCCATTACTAAGGTAACTTTCCAAGTATTCTACCCAATGTTCCATGTCTTATCACTCTGATAGGTGAGAACAAAAACTATTCCTAACCTTGTGCGAGTTCTACATATTGTTTTTGTTACTCATTTTGGGTCTGTCTTTCCCTGGCCTCAGGTAGGTTTTCTCACACTGTACAGTGTGGTGTTCAGCCGAAGTCTTGGAGTAACCCTGCTGCAGATTTGCAGAGCTTTGTCTCTATCCAGCCTCCTCCTCCCTGAAGCTTTGCCTGGCCCATGCTAGCTGCCTTGGCCTCTCCATACTGTTATCTCCATCTCCACAATTCAGTGTGACAACTGAACTTTGTATCCCTCCTCCCTGCACTGTGGCCTGGACACTTTTTAGTCAAATAAGCTAGGGACATAGCAGGACTCACCTTATTGGTTTCATCTCTCTCAGGCGTCACAATCTTACACTCCTTGTAGACTGCTGTGTGAAACCCTTGTTTCACACATTTTGTCCTGTTTTTAGTTGTTTAGCAGAGTAAATGTGGTCCCTGTTACTCTATATTTGCTGGAATCAGAAATCTTTAGTTGATGCCATTTGACATGCCTCTCTTCCTCAGTTCTTCATCAACGTCTTGACTGCTAAAAGGACAGGTGAAAGAAAGGTCAGCATTTAGTGAAAGGTCAATATGTGTTAACAGAAAAGGTAGTTAGAAGTGTGATGAAAAGATGGTTTTAAACAGGGGCGGGAGAGGAATGTCCCTAAGCATATCTGTTCTTGTAATTATCTCTGTGCCTCTTTACACTTCTATGTCCCATTGCTCACCAGCTGTGCTTATTAAAGATCTCTAGGTAATAGTCATCAACCTTGTGAGAAGTAGGGACTGCCACATCCCTCGAGACTTCTTTAAGAGATATTTGAATCTCAGAAATAGCCACTTGTGTCATTCTCTCAGCATTTAGCTAACGAGAATTTTCTGTTCTACTCCAAACACTTCATTTTCTGCCTCTCTTCACAGGTAAGAGAAGTTACACATTGAAGAACTGGCTAATGATTCAGTTCCACATCACTGAATTACCTCGGAGAAAACTTAAAATGCTGCAAAATCATGATTACTTATCCAAAGAGTATATGGGGTTTTACAAATACATTTTTAGTGCCTGGATGAATCTGTTGATACAATCATTTCTTTAATCTTCTTTCTCATCTCTGTAAGAAATTCACTGGCATGTTATATATTACATATATGCTATCCCATATGGAGATTTTAAAGAATACTAGGACAGCTTTTAAGATTGATACACTGGGGGGGGTGGCGACAAGCACAGAACAGGTTTTTTTTTTTTTTTTTAATCTAAGTTTTAAAAACATTTTCTTGTGTAACAAATATACAGAGAAACAGGTAAACCATAATTAATGGTTTAATAAAAAGTGAACATGCATGTTTCTGTGGCCAAGGCCAAGAAATAGAACACTACCCAAACCAAAAATATCCCCTATGCATTTCTACATTATTATTAAGAACTCTTTTTTTCCCTAAGGGTAATGACTAATCACTTTGAATTGTATAACCATTTCTGTGTTTTCCTTTTTTTTTTTATCACACATGTATGTATAAATGAAAGTAAGTGTATTTATGCATGTTAAAACTATATTTAGTAATATATATAACATATATAGTAAATGAAGCTATATTTCTATATATCATTTAAATTATATTTACTTTTATGTATTTTTGTAAACTTTAAATTAAATAATTGAATTTGAATTATACTGCATCTTCCTCTTTTAGCCAATCATATTTATGTGATCTATCCATGTTATATGTGGCCCAGTTTATTCATTTTTACTGCTTTTAAGTAGTTCCCAATACTGCATTTCAGTGTACCATAATTATTTATCCATTCTATGACTAGTGCATATATAGGTGTTTTAAATTGGGAGTTCCTGAGAATAATGTTCCCATGAGCATTTTGGATATTAACCAGAGTTTCTCTAGAATAAATACTTAGGCGTCTGTGAGCATAGAGTATTAGTTTATTGTCATTTTTTTAGCTTGTGTTTCCCAGGCTACCAGAGTGGTCAAACTCCTTTTTATGTTTATTAGCCATTTGGATCTGTCTCTCTCTTTTTGTTTTAATTTTTTTTTCTTTAGTCTTTGCCCATTTCAAAATTGTGTGTTTGTGTATTTAGACTATGAATCCTGTTGTATGTGAGTGTTTTCTTCCACTCTATATTACCTATTCACTCTCTTTGTGATGTCTTCTGAAGAACAGTTTAGTTTAATGTAGTAAATTTGCCAGTCTTATCTTTTCTAGTAGTGCCTTCTATAACTTGTTAGGTAATTCCCCCTACCCTGAAGTCATGCAGATATTCTCCTCTATTATCATATAAAATCTTAATAATCTTTTATTAAATGTTTGGAACCTTATTAATCTACTTGGAATTAATTTATGTGAATGGCCTGACTTCATGGTCTAATTTAATTTTTTCCCATATGGACATCAAATTATTCCAATGATATTTGTTTAAAAGTCTGTTCTACCTACACTCCTTACCACTAATATTCCTTTTATAAAGAAAATGTCCATATACGTGCTTCTGGGCTTTTTATCTTGTTTCATTGACCTGTTTTTCTCTATTTGTGCCAATGTTACATTGTGTTTATAATGAATTTTGATATTTAGTTGGGTAGCTTTTCTAAATCTGTTTTTCTTACTCAGTTGTTTCTTCTTGACTCTTTTTTTGGATATCAATTTGAATAGTCATTTCTCTTTTCTGTCAAAGTAAACTGAAATTTCAGTGATATTCTGATAGCATTGTATGGTGATAGATGGTAGGTACACTTGTGGTGAACATAGCATAATGCACAAAGAAGTGGAATCACAATGTTTTACACTTGAAACTAATGTAACATTGTGTGCTAACTATATTCAAATATTTTTTTTTAATGGCTGAAATTTTAATCAGGATCACACTGAATCTAAAGATCAATTTTGGGACAATGATCATTTTTATAATACTGATTTCTTGCAACCACAAAAGATGATTTATTTCCTGATACATTTAGATCTCCTATAACATCTCTCAATAAAGCTGTATCTATTTTTTCTCAAAGATTGATTCCTAGTCATTTCATTTTTAAAAATCTAATTGTAAATATTTTAAAATTTTACCAATTTTTTCTGCAATTATTGAGATGATCATATTATGATTTTTTTCTGTTCATCTGTTAATATGAATTACTTTGGTTTTCAAATGTTAAATCAAACTTCAATTATTTGAATAAATCTGGCTCAGTCAAAATGCATTATCTATTTTATCTATGTTATATAGGTTGGGTTTTATTTGCCTCTATTATATTTAGGATGCTTGGATCTATGTTCATAAGTGAATTTGGCTTATAAATTTTTTTTTTCTTGTACTGTCCATACAGGGTTTGTTATCAAGATTATGCTAGTCTCAATAAGGAGTTGGGAAAATGTTTCATTACCCACCCCCTATTTTCTGGATGAATTTGGGCAGTATTGGAATTACTACGTTTGAATATCTCTGGTAGAAATTGTCAGAAAAGTAAGCATAGCTTAAAGTTGTCTTTGTGGAAAGATTTTTGAGTACTAATCAATGTTTTTAATAATTATGTAACTATTAATATTTTCTATTTTTTCTTATGTCTATTTTGCAGAAGTATTTTTATATAATCATTCACCTTGATTTTCAAAAATATTGACACAAAAGTATTTATAAAAGTTTCCTTTATTTATTTATTTAAAATATTTTATTTATTTTTTTGACAGAGAGAGACACAGCAAGAGAGGGAACACAGGCAGGAGCAGTATGGGAGGGAGAAGCAGGCTTCCCGCTGAGCAGGGAACCCTATGCAGAGCTTGATCCCAGGACCCTGGGATCATGACCTGAGCTGAAGGCAGATGCTTAAAGACTGAGGCATCCAGGTGCCCCTATAATAGCTTCTTTTAAAAGAAATTTGCTGGTATCTGCTACACTGTGATCTTGCTGATGCCCTTAGTTAAAGTGAATAAATTTATAGAAAATACATTTAATTGTTAATTAACAATGAACAAATTTATAGAAAATACAATACTAACTTAAGAAGAAATAGAAAATCTGAATTGGGAGCACCTGGGTGGCTCAGTAGGTTAAAGCCTCTGCCTTTGGCTCAGGTCATGATCCCAGAGTCCTGGGATGGAGCCCCACATCGGGCTCTCTGTTCAGCAGGGAGCCTGCTTTCTTCTTTCTCTCTGACTGCCTCTCTGCCTACTTGTCATCTCTGTCTGTCAAATAAATTAATTAAATAAATAAAATCGAGAAAAAAAAAAAAGAAATTTGCAGGATATGAAGTGGTGTCTCCTTTTTCATTCCGGATAATGGTTATTTATGCTTTCTTTAATGTTTTCAAAGAGCTAACTTTTAGATTTTTAAAAATCTTATCTACTGTATGTCTGTATATTTTATTAATTTTCGTCTTATCTTTATTTCTTCATCTCCTTCATTCTACTTTGCTGGATAACTTTTTTTTATCTTTTTGATTTCTTTTAACTTTTTATATAGACATTTAGTGTATTGATTTTGAAACATTTTTAAAGTTAATAAATACGTGTAATCAACACTTTTTCTTCTAAGTACTGATATTTAACTGAATCACCACAAGTTTGATATGTAATATATCATTCAATTTAAAATACTTCCTAAATTCTGTCATGATTTCTTCTTTGGCTTATGAGATAGTTAAAAGTTTATTTATTTCAATATATTTTCACATACATAGGTCTTTGTCTTTGATTCTGGAGTAATTCCATTTTGACTGGACAACATACTATGTATTATTATAATCCTTTAAAAGCTGTTGGGACTTAAACGTATGGCCCAGTTTATGCTCAAGTTTTATAAATGTTCCATGTATGCTTAATAGGATGTACATAATGCAGTGCTTAGGTGCAATGTTCTAAATATACCCATTAGATTAAGTAAGGTTTTTTGTTTTGTTTTGTTTTGTTTGTTTTTTTCCCTTATCTTACCAGTTATTGAGAAGAATGTTAGAATCTGTCATCATGACTGTGGATTTGTCTATTTTTCACTGAAATTCTTTATTTTACTTTATATATTTTGGTAAATGTGTTATTAGGTGCACACAAAGTAGAATTGTTATATATTCAAGATAAATTTTTTTTATCAGTATATATTGGGCCTTTCTATCTCTAATGAAGTCTTTTACCTTGATGTCTATTGTAAAATATTTATATAGCTATACAAGTTATCTTTTTGCAAGGTGCTGATGATGTATAATTTTTCCATCTTTTTATTTTCAACTTTTCTGGATTTTATGTCTCAGATTTGTCTATTATAAAGAGCATATAGTTGGATTGCAATTTTTTTCACTCAGCCAGAAAAGCAGTCTTTTAATTAGAACAATGAATGCTTTTGTATTTCATATAAATTGCTTATATATAGGGTTTAAATCCAACATTTTATTTTGTGCTCTCCATTTATTATACTTATTGAATGTTTTGTCTGCTTTCTTGCCTTCTTTATATTTCTGTTTCTACTCATAATATTTCAGAATTTATGCCATGTTTCTTTTTTTAGTGATTACACCAGAAATTATTATATCCCTTCCTAACTAACTTCCCAATGTCCAAATTCAATTATGAATAAAATAAAGCAACTTAGACTAATTTCATTACTCCCTCCCAACTTGTATACAGCTGCTGTGTGTTTAATTCTCTTTTATCCATAGAAGACATTTATTTATAGTTATTTTTTAAAACTTTCCTAAATGTTGCAACTTGTTTTTTCCTTTTCATTCCTTCTCGCTTCTCAGAACCTACATCTAAGCTCAATTTCTTTGTACCTGAAGTATACCCACTGGAATTTCCTTTAGTTTAAATGTGCGGTAGTTTGCTCTCTCAGTATTTTGCTTGTCTGAAAATGTCTTTATTTTGCTTGGCTTCTTGAAAGATATTTTCAATTGATGTAGAATTCTGGGTGGACAGAAGACAAATATCAATCTATTCTCTTATAGTTTCTGTTGTTGCTTCAGAACAAGTCAGCAGTTAAATAATCACATCTTAGAAGATTTTTTTATTCTCTGGATGCTTTTGAGACTTTCTATTTGGCTTCAGCCTCTGTAGTCTTGCTGTGATATATATAGTTCTAAATACCACTTTTACTTAGCCCGCTTGGAATTTCTTGGGCTTCTTGAATCTCTTTTGTTAGTTTGGAATATTCTGAGTCATTACCTTTTAAAATATTTCTTCTGATATGCTCTATCTTTGCTTTCAGGGACTTCTGAGATGATATGTTGGGGTAGTGGGGAGGGCACAGGGGAAAAACATTCTGATTAAGAGGTAAGTAGCACAGTCTTATTGTCTCCTAGAAAGCTAACATTTATTGAGGTCTGACTATGTTGCATACTCCACAAAAATATTTTATATGTGTGTACTAGTTATCTAGACTGCAAAACTGGATATTACACCTAAACTTAGCAGTTAAAAACAGTAAGTATGCATTACTTCACACAAGATGGTTAGGAGTCCTAGAATGGCTTAGCTGGGTAGTTCTGGCTTAGGATCTTTCATAAGATTACAGTTAACCTGTTGAATGGGGGAGCAGTCATGTGATGGCTTGGCCGGGTCCGAAGGATCTGCTTATAAGTCCATGCAGTAGTTGCTGGCAGGATGCTTTAGTTCCTTGCTGGCTGTTGCGATATGAGATTCAGTTCACATCCGGTCATACTTGTCTCCTATTCAGGACCCTTCAGACAAAAATAGGCCAAAATTAGAAGGCTTTTAAGTAATTAAGATTTATAAAACTGGCAAAGGTCACTTATCACTTTCTTTAGTTGTTTGGTTTTTAACTATTCTTCTTTATTAATTTTATCCTGAATGTGCATATGAAATTCTAGAAATCAGAAACAGATTTCTTGTAAATTACTTCACAGTAGATAATAAGTGCACCAGTCTCTCTTGAATCAGGCCTTAGGCCTAGTGCATAATGATGAAAACTAGGTCAAATGTCTTAGGTGAGTAACCACACCCTTCATAAGTGGGGATTGAAGTTTAACGAGGCAGCTGTCCCCTTTCCTCCTAGGAGGATGTCCTTGGATACGTAATTGGCCTGAGTCCTAACTCCAACATTTTGGTATGCTAATGAAGTCTCTCCAGGAGTCAGATAGCCCCACATATCTACAACCTAAAGTTGTTAAGTTCTGGCCTTCTTCCCTTTTGAAACATAAATACCTAAGAAGTATAATGTTCCAGTCCACCTGTCCTCTTTTGCTGTAACTTAGAGTTTATTCTGGGATGTAACCATTTGGCTTTGGGGGAGACAAAAGAAGTTTTATTATTTTTTGAATCAGTCAAATTAGGTAAACTCATGGCTACAGATCTAATATTTATGTATGTGAAAATATTTCTATGAGAAGTGAAAACACAAATTCTATATTGTTATAGCTTATGTATACATGGCTCTCCCCTCATAACAAAGATAATAAAATATTTTTTCTGGAACTCTTAAAAAGAATGAAAGGCTCCTAGGCACATCAGTTGAAAATACTTTTCTTAGTTGAATTTTTGGTTTCCTTATAATCTGAGCTGGTCACTTTGCCAACAGAGTCCTTTGTAGAACACTGAGGGTTAATTGCTTATACTCATAGAATGATCAAATCTCATTGTATTAGTCAACACTTGCTGGGATAATACTGAGTGACAAACAAAGCTTCTAACCTTCATGGCTTACAAAACAAGCACTCATTTTTTTTCTCCAGATTTTGTAGGGTTTGGCTGAAACTAGCTGGGCCTGGTTTTAAATTGTGGGCTGGATTTAAACTGCTCCTCATAACTCTGTGCTCTGGAAGAGTGATAATTTGTGCTATGTACTCACATGGGATGGCAGAGAAAGAAGAAGATGAAAAGATAATAAATTTTCTTAAGGCCTTACTATAGAACTGGCACCTATTATTTCACCTATCATTTCAAAGCAAATCATCTCATCATGCCCAACATCAATGGGTGGGGATGTATTCTTTGCCCATAATGTGAAACAATTCATATAGACTCCTGACAAAGGGCATGGGTGTATGATTCCTTAAAGTTAGGGAACAAAGCATTGGGAAACATTATATAATCTGTGATATTCAGGTTTTGAAGTTTAGGGACAGTCCTCTAATTTCAACTCACCAGTGGCTGTTTGAAACTGGAGTCTTATTTAGGAAGCATGTGACAGAGATGCTGAACTGTCCACCAAAAATGTATGATCTCCCTTTCAGGGAGTGGTGTTTTTGCCTGGAAACAGATACCCAACAGGGAATATATTGCCCAGAAACTTTTGCATCCAGGTGTAGACATATTTCTAGTTTTCAGCAGTGGAATGTGAGTGAAAATAGATGTCATTTCTACTGGGATGTGCTAGAATGTCTTGTTCATCTCATTTCCTCTTCCACTGGCTAGAAGCAGAGAACACTGAGATCTCAGAGGAAGGCGAAATTATGAGATCCAAAGGCTCCTCAGTCATCCTATAGAGAAAAGACACTTGCTATTCAGAAATGCCCACATAGGATTGACATGAATGATGGATATGTTGAATCTATGCAATTTTGGAATTTATTTGTTACAACATCTTTGTAATATCTTTACTATGCTGAGTAATTTAGGAAGAAAATTGTTTAAAGTTACATGACATGTGAGGGTAACAGGAAAAGAATAACCACCTAGATTTGAAATTAGGTTATAGCTTCTAATTCTGCTCTGCTGGTAAGAAACTGCTTGATGCTAAGGACATTTTTTAAAAACTATGAATTTTGGACTAGTTAATCTTTAAGGTATCTTTCAGCTTTGGCATTTTATGATTTTGAAGGAAGCCTTTTCATAGTCTTCAAAGCATATGGAGCAGAAGCAACATTCTCCCTAAAATTGTCTTATGGAACTCTCTGACAGACAGAAAATGGGCAGGCACTCTTCTGTGACAGATAGAACAAGAGAGACTTGGTTTCCATTCCCATTCTCAAATTATGTAAAAAAGTGATGTCAGCCCCAGCACCAGAAATGAATTAGAAATATCTGGTGCAGCTACCTTACTTAAGTGGCCTTGGGTAAGTCATTTCAACTCTATGAGCCTTTGTTCTCATACATAAAATAGAGGTAGAAGAGTGAGTTTGCAGCATGATTTTGAGGATTAAATAAGCTATTACATATAAATTTTATGGTGCAGTGATGAGCACATAATAACTATGCAATAAATGTTCAATTATTATTGCTGTTATTCTTGTCTAGATTAGGTTAGAGATACAGGGTCCCTCTGGGTATGAGCTACACATGGGACCAGAGAATCAAATGATTAAGTTCTGGTAAAGAACTTGAAGAGTTGTCTTTGTGGAGACCTAGATTCATCATAATGAAACCCGAATAATATAGACCTACTGTGACAAATCCACTGGTCTTGGTAGTGAAAGGAAAGGGTACTTACACGGTTAACATCTTAATATGTCATAGAACTTCAATTTTCTGGCCTATTCTGTCCAAGCATAAAGGTAATGCTGAGATACTGCATAGAGATGCCAGATATTTGAGCAATCACCAAGACTCGTCTGTTATTTTGCTTTTGATTTTGCCATCAGAAAAAGCAAAGAAGCCAATGGGACTTTATAATTAAAAAAAATTAATGGGATATATATTAGAAAAAGTTTGAGAGTAGTAATTCTGATTCACTGTTTTTAATGACCATTGGATTCTGGCTGGCAGAAAGCATCCTCTGTCTGCTTCCTCAGGAAAGCCTCATCCTGTGAAGACTCTGGGCCATGTAGTGTGAGTTGCTTATTGAGGGCAGATGGGAGCCACAGGCCCCTTTGTGCCAGGGAGACTCTTAAACATGAGAAGGACTGAGTTTTGCTTGGAGATCAATTAGGCAATGTTAAAAATTCTCTTGAGAGAACATATGGGATCCCTGAACCATATCCAAATAGCCAAATCCTTCCCTGCATTTCCCAAATTAAGGATACTCAGGGCCATTTTCCTCATCTTCTTTTGTCTCAGTTTAATACTTTCTTCCCTAGTAGTGTCAGTTCTCACCTTAGATTATAATTTCCGATATAATTTTTTAAATTTGTTTTGTGTCCATAAATTGCTTCCCTATATAGACTGCAAAGTCTTTGAGAAAAGGTCTATTTCACGTAATTCTAAGGATTTCCAAATGTGACTAGCAAAGAGCTAAATATCAGGAGTTCATTAATAAAGACAAATTTGAAATGAGTTTCCAAACACCTGTGTAGAGGACATACTGTATTTTTCATTTGGTAAAATTGGGTCATTTTTGAGCTTTTAAGGCAAAATTGAAGGTCTCTTAAGGACGCAAATTCTGAATTAGCATTTCTATTTTGTTTTAACTCAGCTGCACAAGATTCCCTGAGTTGCCCACCAGGAATAAAGAGAACTTTTGTGGAATTGTGAGAGTTGAGAAAAAGAAAAGTTAACTTGGAAAGTTCTTGACTCTCTGAGTTCAACTTTGAATGACAAAAATTGGAGTCAATATTTTCCAAACTGCCAGTGACAAGCATTTTCAAAAGCCTAATTTTTAAAAAAAATCTGTGCCAGCTTAAAAGATGTAATTTGAACATAAGGCACATACGTTAGTGAAGTCTGGTAGCTAATGTTTTGTGTGTGAAATATTTTTGTAAAAGCAGGAGAAATGGTAGGAAGAGGAAAGTGAGCTTTCCAATCAGGCATGTTCAAAAGACTCTAATTCTACTGTCTTGGTGATTTATTTTCTCTAATGTACACATCCTTTGAAAAGGATTCTTGGTTTAAAAGGAGAAGGAAAATTCATTCTTAGAATGTGAGAGTTTTCTGAAAACTTCTTTTCCTATCGACCCAGAATGCTTATTTCACGTCTCCTTTCAGTTCTAAATTAACTTTAACTATTATGACATTAAAAAAGACATACTATTTGAAGAGCCACTTTAATTAAAGAGGAATGATTGGGTCAAACTTTGCCTATAGGTTCCTGGGCATGTTTTGAGAAACCAATTTGCTACCAGATTTGTATCTTCTGTTGACTCCTTGGTGATACAATTTATTATGCCCATAAATAGAAGAATGGGGGTACTTCCAACTAGTTAACCAGTCCACATTTTGTTGCATAACAGTCCTTGATTGAACAATGAGGAAAGTAATTATGATCTACAAAGAAGACATACTGATGAGTAACAAGACACAGTCTCCTTATAGGGTCATGGAGTACACAGATGGCATGCTGAGAGTGTCTTTAGGATTTGCCTCCTCAGGTCAAAATGCACCGTTGGTTAGGTAAAACATCTATCAACTCTGTGTGTCTTATGATTTTGTCTGAAGTTTGAAGAAAGAGATACTAATGATGGGTAGGAAATTGGATTTGATATTGAAAAGAGTCATTTGAAGGAAATATTAGGGACACTAAGAAACAACTCTTATTGGTAAAATGAACACGTGGATAGAAAGGTAACTTTGTGCTTCCAGAAATCTCTAGCTATTGATCAGTGCAATAGCTGCAAATTTCTTGGCTGATTACAATCAACAAGGTTTTTCCCAAAGGACAATAATGGTTTCAATTGAAAAGTCTATAAGCAAGTTGGACATTTAAACATGGCTCTTAGCTATGCAAATAATGAATTTAAGTCTTGCGAAAAGCAAACTGAGTCTTTTCTTTTAATAATTCTCCCCCCTCTCTGATGCCTAACCCCTACCACAGACATTTAGCTTGAAGTTTGATTATCTAATTCTTTTTGCTATCCATTTTACAAAACAAATTAATTTTATAGTTTCTTTCATTGCACTTCAGTCAAGCTTGTCTTAAAGTAAGGACAGTGTTATTTAAGATTTCCTTCTGTCATGTGCGACTAATTGGTCTAATTCATTATGTAAAAAACTATATGGGCTATGAGACAAATGAGGTAATGTATTTTGAACACTAGTGTAATTGCTAATGAGATCTAATGTGAGTAAACTGCCTGTAACTTAAGTGTTTCAGCATGATGGATATGTTACACTTTACTAAGGAAAGAGCTGAAATAAGTTATAGCATCAGTTAGCAATGCAGTTATAGGTGAAAACACAGAGCAAGGGATAATATATTTTAAATTAAAATATTTTGCTTTAAGGTTAATTTTTTTGATATGTGGTGTTTTTAAAAAATGTTGGATTTGAATAAAATGCTAGCTCATGACCAAATACTGCTTTTAATGGCCTTTAGACCAATGTAGCAGCACATTCAGAGTATGGTATTTCCAGAATGATTGCCATTACAACAGAACTAAGGTCCAGAAAAACTTATGGCATTTAAATCACTCACAATTGAGAAGATTTACATTGTGTGGTGACAAACCTAGGATGACAATTTATAAATAATGTGTAGTCTATGTCCTTGAAGGGATTGGGAGACAGGTGCAGAGTTTTCTGTGGATATAGTTTTGTCCACAACTTTCTTTTTGATAACACAGATATGTATGAATTAACAACAGACACTAGGGTGAGGACAGAGATATTTGCCCCAATGTGGAAAATGACGGAGGATGTTCACCAAATAGGCAAGTTACAGAGTCCATGAGATTGACAATCTCTAGGGATGGTCAGGAAAATAATCAGCATTCACAACTCCCATATAAAGTATCAGTGGGTCCCTACTTTTATACTTAAAAATATACTTTATACTTTTTTACTTAATACTTTACTTTATACTTTACTATACTTTACTTAATACTATACTTTATACTTAAAAAAGTAGGGACCCACTGATACTACTGATACTTTTTTTAAGTATAAAAGTAGGGAACCAATAATGTGATATATAAAGACTAGATCGGCCAAATATTAGTGGATACAAGTCTCAACTTTGGACTGTTTGGAGTTAATAAAATGTTTCTGAGTTTTAACTCAGGAAACTGGCAAGAGTTAGGTGGAATTCAAGCTGTAGGAAAGAAGGGGAAAATAGATTTATTAGAGTACAACCTTAGAGTGGAGATGAAAGCTAGGGGATTATCCTATGAAGTATGGGACTTGGCTTGGGAACTCAAACATATAGGTCCTGTTATCAAAATGAGTTCCTGTGCTGGAGTGGAAAAATATCAACTGACATTTGGGAATCAATGTGGGAAGCCAAGGGTTAGCACTTCAGGTTAAGGCTATAATAAATATAATTCAGAAAAAGAAACCACTAAAATGGAAATTCTTTTAGAGAAGACACCTTCCCTGCCTTTTCATTGCTGCATCTACCAGTGCCTAGAGAAGAGCTTGGTGGATAGTGAGTGCTCACTGTATATATATATTTTTTCTAATTTTTTATTAAAGGAATAAATATGGAGTACAGAGTTTTAAATGCATATAAAATAGTTTAGATGGTAACTTAGGTATAGCTTACCTTAGACAAGACTGAATCAGGGTATGAGAAAGTCCTACTTTATCTGATAGGGGAACCAACGGGAACAACGTGAAGTTGGAGAAGGAAGGTACAGGATAGGAAAAAGAGAGACTGGCTGGTCCAGCCAGTGATAGATCTTCCTTCTGCATCTCCTTATCTCAATCATTAGGGTCATGGTTATACCTTGATAGCTAAGATAGAGAGCAATTTCAATTTTTTAGTATTTTAATATTAAATTAGATTCAATTCCCACCTAAGCCCTATATAAGACCACTCTTAGATGCCAGGAATAATTATGTATAACTTGAACAAAATTGGTTATAAACTGGTCCTTATTCACCTACCTCACCTGCATTGCTTCTTCCTGGGACCAGTCCTTAGGGTGCTGAGGTAGGAAGGACAACATTTGACTATATGTCATTTTGAATCTCATCTACTAATCAAATGAATGACTTAGGGGAAGATACATTTTCAAGAATATGCCACAGGTTCACAGAAATGTATATATATATATGTATATATGTATATACATATATACATACAATTTATATAGATACATATATATAAATTGGTTGTTTTATATCTATATTTATATATATACATATGCATATATATATATATATATATATAAAAATTGGTTGCTTTATAAATGCTTCGTAACAATTATAAAGGAAACCATGTTGTATCGATCATCCTTAGGAAATTTGTAAGTCATGTGTCTAAACACAAGAATTTTCAGAGAAATAAATACTTTCTTGATGGTTTAGAGTAATGGATTAATGGGAACTAGGTAATTTTACTTGGAGTAATGGGAACTAACTAAAGAAAGTTACTAGAAATACTAAAAGGGAAAAGAAAATAAAAAATTATGCCAGTAGACAAACTTACGTGGTAAAAAACTATAAAATATGAAAGCTGAACTTGTAATATGATATCTATTAATACAGTTATTGATATCGCTTGTTATCTGATATCTCCTTAAGTAAAACTTCGTAACAAATAGATTTGGCTTATTTTACATCCTTTTCTATCTGAAACAAATACCCAAGAACTAGTAATCTATACTCAGGAACTGACTATATTCACATAAAGAGGGGTATTGGTATACATGTACAGTTATGACAATTTAAACTGATATCAGTGATATTCCCCAGAACATACTCCTCAGTCTGGAGGGCAGAGCAACTAACAAAAATAATAACCAGAGTTAGTCTCTGTGGTTATTAATCACATGGTTATTAACCATGTATTGGGTACTTAAAAACACAGCTCTGCTGAGTTATACTCTTGGGCTGGGGGATTCCTTCCAATATAGGAATAGGACTTTACTCCCACTTCACTAAGGGTAACCAGCCATTCCAGCAATGTCTCATTGATCCACATTAGCTACATTTGGTGGTCATTACTTACTGGTGTATTCATTCTCATCATTGCTATCTCTTGTTTGGGTGGACAAGCCATTGGTTAGGAGCTGGGATACTGGTTTAGGGATGGCCCACCTGTATCTCTACCTCTAGTCTTGGCTATAACCTCTTTTACAAATTTTCTTTTCCTAATTTGTGTCAGAAACTGCGAATTCCCTCCAATATCCATCTGATCCTGGCAGAAATCCATCTTGCAAGAAATCACATTTCCCAGCCTCTTTCACCTTGATATTGATCATATGACTACTTTTTGGATAGGATGGGATTGAAAGAGATTTGTTCTATTTTTGTGTTATTCTGGTTGCTTTCTATTCCCCCTCCCATTTCTTTCTTTTTCAAGTCTTTTTGCCCAAGAAGTAGTGATAACCAGAACTGTCCCCTCACACCAAAAGTTGAAAGGCATGTGTTGAAGATGGTAGAATTCTCCCATCTATTCTGAAATGTTCACCACTGAGTTGTTACTGAGAAATAGTCTGATTTAGTCCATCATATTTGGGGATTCTTTGTTATAGAAGCGTGACCTGAATCACAGAAGCATCTCCTGTGTCTTTTTACCAAGTGCCATATCACAACAATTCTTGCTAACTTGAAGTTTTGAGTCATATTAATGTTCTTAGTGGTTTTGATTTCTTTTATCTTGAGTGAGCCTGTGGACCAGGGTATCTCTTTTGTTCTCTTGGTAGTTCATGATGCCAACCCTGCTCTTCTATGAAACCAGTTTTATTTTCACTTCTGAATAGATTGATGTCTCTGAACTTGATGATAGACTTGCCTGCATGCCTTTAGTGTTCTCTGTGGGGGATTTACTATGCAGAGCTCATCAGCTGTCTCCCCCGTTAGGACCCTGCACTTGTGTTCTGTGTCTGTAATGCTTTTTCTCCAGATCTTTGCACACCACATTTTTTCTTCCATTACCCTGTTGTATTTCCTCAGAGCATTTTCCATTATCTGGATGACTTATGTATTTGTTTACATGTTTATTCTATTTTGATTGTAAACACTTTGAGCACAGAGGATTCAGTTATCTTGGCCACTGGTATACATACCTACTTCCTGAATTGTGTCTCATAGAAAGTAATTGTTCAACAAATAATAGTTGAATGACTGCGTCTTTTAAAGGATGTAAAGGTTATAAATTATAGTATCCTCAAGTACGTAGAAGTCTCAAGCCAAGCACACAAAATAATAGTCTAGAATAATTATAGTTTTAGTAAAATCCCATTTGGATCCGGGAAGTTTCCTTTCTGAGGTTTTCCTTTATGGATAACAGCTTATACCTATTAATTTGTAGAACTTGAAGATACCACACAGAGTGATTTAGGTAATTTTAGAAATGAAAAAAAATGATAATACCTGGAAAAACCATGTGTATGTTTATCTATCAACAAAACACTATAATTTCAATATCAATTAATTTATTTGCAAAAAAAAAAAAATAGACCAAAGCACAGAAGAGAAATTTGAAAAAAAAATCCTCTTTTTCCTAATATGTGCATTTGAACTGGTTCTGATATCTGGATTTGAACTGGTTCTGATATCTTTCCCTTCAAACGTTTGTCTCTGCATCATTTCATCAGGATTTAAGTTATCTAAGTTCAGTGTTCTATTTAATGTATGCTTTTCTTATTTCTATTATTCCTATCTCTACCTCTGCTTTGCCTCTGCCTCTACCTCTACTTCTACTTCTACTTCTACTCCTACTTCTACTTGTAGAAGGGGTTAGATGTGGAAGTCCTGGTGTTTACATATTTTGGTGATGATAATTTGCTAACTCTAAATTGTTCATAGTGTCTTTATTAGACCTTTAAGTTTCTTCTCTTGGTTTTGTCTTTTCTTTCTGGTAAGCATCAGTTGCAGATTAAATAGTGTCAACCTAAAATGTGCATTCACCCAGAAGCTCAGAAATAGTATCTTTGCATATATAATTAAGAGAAGGATTGAGAAGTGATCATACTGCCTTAGAGTGGACCCTAAATTCAATGAGAGTGTTCTTGTAAGAGACCGAAAAGGAATACAGAGAAGATGATGTGAAAAGGGAGCAGAGATTGGAGTGATATATTTACAAGACAAAGAACAACAGCGATTGCTGAAATCCACCAGAAGCTAGAGGTGAGGCATGGAAGGGATACTCCCTTAGAGCCCTCAAAGGGAAGCAACCCTCCTGACATCTTGTTTTCATCCTTCTTGCCTCCAGAGCTGAAAGGGAATACATTTTTTATTGTTTTAAGCCACCCTATTTGTGGTAATTTGTTATGACAGCTTTAGGAAACTACTACAGTGTTTGCTTGCTCGCCAGGCAATAACCTGAGTAGCTCCTCTGAGCTCTGCCTTCAGGAGAGCAGTCCAGGGTTGTTACTCGGCCTCCCTGGATTCTAATTTCCCTCTCCTAAGGTTGTCCTCCACACAAACTATAAAATAGTTACCTTTGAAAAGAGCCATATTCTTTTAAGGTGTGATAGAATTAATTATACTCCAAATTCAGACTTCTCCTATCTAATTTCTTCATTCATAATTTTGTGAAACTATATCAGACATACTTAACCCTTCCTTATTTCTGGTAAGAGTAGAGAATAAAAGAATTAAAACATGACTTCAAAACTTGATTTTAACCTATGACTTTCTTAAAGTATTTTCTAAAATTACAAGGCCAACTGCATCCAATGTAGGTCCAGAAACCTTAACGTACTACTTAAAAGAATGTGGGCTCCATAACTTGTCATTTTCTCTATTTAATTTCTGCTGAAGAATTTCACTGTATCCTTTGGGTATCTCCATTTCATTCATTAATGAGTCCTGGGGATATGAAATGAATGATGGGACTAAACTGTGGGGCAGGAGAGAAATACTGTGGATTTTTTTTCCCTGTGTGATATTGCTGTTTTCATCTTAACTCTCTTGCTTCAGGTCCCTGTCATAATAGCCCTATATTTGAAAAAAAAAAAAAAAAAAAAAAAGAAAAAGGGCTAAATAGAAGCTTATTGTTAATTTATTTTGGTTTCCTACTTAGTGTTAACTCATTCCCACTTTCATTGTTAGGTTTGAGGCTCTTTCTAAGTTTGTTGGCAGGTTATAATGAAATGCTTTAAATTATAATGATTTGGGTTTTTAGCCCTTTTGGGTGAATTATTAATATGAATGACAGAGGAAAAGAAAGCCCATTATTTAGTTTTATTTTTGATAACTCTCTATGAAGCATTTCTTAAGTAAATTTTAGGATGCAATAGAAAAGCAATTTGCATTTAATAGTCCATGTTCTAGCTTTTGGAAATATCTGCATAACAAAATTTTTTTGTTGACATAGATTGCTGTTTCACTTTAAAGTAGCCCCATAATTCAGTTAAATGAAGGGTTTGCGTTCTGTTTTACTTGGAAAGGAGAGAGAGTTGGTACACTGGTATATTGACTGTGTGTTGTGCATCTCTGTGATACACTTGTTCATTCATGCAACATATGTTTGTTGGTCAATTTTAAGTGTCAGAGCTTCTTTTTAAAAAAAGACCTCCAACTATAACCACCCTCAACTATTTTACTTCTTTAACCCCAGTCTATCTATGTCCTTTGTTAACACAGGTGATATTGTTACTCATAAGATTGTTCAAAATAGAAACCTTCAGCTAATTCTCAGTATTTCTTTTGCCCAACATCCCCACATTCCTGCATTCCCATTCTATCTGGCTCGTTACCAGTTCCGGTCAGTTTCTTTAAAGTATCACTCAGATTTTTTCCTTTATCCTCAGCTCTGCTTTGCATGTCTTAATTTGGGCCCATCATCTGAAGCTTATTAACAACTCACATCTAGTGCTGCTACCACTCCTTTCCTAGCTAACTACTTACTAGTATTTCCTATAATTAGGAAAGTATTTATGAGCTCTTAAATCACTGGACCTTTTCATCTTCAATGAGACTTTTTTTTTTTTTTTAAAGCTTTGCTTTTTTGAGCGATGAAAGGGTTTTCCAGATTCAGAAATATCTCTATAGATTTGGCCTTTACACACTTTTTGGTCCAGCCAGACCAAATAACATTATAGAATTTTACCACCCCGAAGACATAGATTGTTGTTTTACTGTTAGTCAGATCTCATAATTCACTTAAATGAATGACTATCCATTCTGTTCTACTGAGAAAAAGAAGACAAACTAACTTCTGACACTGGCGTATTGACTCTACATTTCATATCACACTGCTGGGAGAGTCACCTGGAGAAAATAAGAGAGAGGCAGAACTGAGAAGTCACTGTCTAGGTTCCGACTTGATGGTTGCAACCATTGGAATGTGAAAATTCTAGAACAACCCACGTGGATTTTTGAGGAGTCACTGAAAGCTGCAACTAGTGCCCTGCTTTCCTGAGTATGCTTGGAGAGACTGCAAGTCTCTTGAGGAAGATCCATGTCCAACACTGGGCTGCTACCAGCAGAGATGCTGGAGGAAAGTATCTAGACCAAGTACCAGGATCGTCTTCTCAGTTATCCATGGTCAGAATGTGGTTGCAAGAGACCAAGAAGTTCTCTTCTGCTCCAGTGGGAATATGTGAAAGCTTAGAGGGCATATGCAAATTAGGTGCAGTGTGGGTTGGGACAAGATGGTCAGTGGCACAGTACCCCAAAAGACCACCCAAACAGCCATACTTCAATGCACATCAGTACAATCATCTTGATGAAGGTTGGCAAGGTCTCAGAAGAAAGCATGCTCATTGGAGAACTGTCTTCCTATTTCCTTGAAAAGATCCAATTTCCTGCTACCAGAGGCAAATGCAGAACTAAGGAGGCAGAGAAGAGACTCAGCTCCAAGAAGAAGAATCAGTTCTAATAGGGAGTTTAAACTTTGAATTGGTTCAAATGTGTGGCATTTTTAAACCAGAAGAAACCAAATTATTCTTAACTGGCACATTTTTATTCTTTTGTCATCAACTAGAATGAAGATTCATAGGAAATGAAAAAGCTGTTTCCTTGCTGTTCCCCCACCATAGATCTGAATGGATCTGAATAAATTTAGACCCAACTACAATTTACTATATGCACACCTCCACAGGGTCCCTCTTAACCTGTAGCATGAAAGTCCTACTCCTTTGTGGGCCATAATCAAGTTCTCTATGTTCTAACACTGCCATTTTTAATCCTTGCATTCCAGGTGCTCTGAAATTTTCCTTAAATTGGGAACCCAAAGTTGTTTCACTCCTTTGTAACTCTGTTTATGCTGTTTTTGGACCCGGAGTGCCCTTTTCCTGGACTTCACATGGCAAATGCCAACTTATTTATCGAAATGTAAAGTACACAGCACTATCTTCTCCACACTTCTGTTTCTTCATTTATATTTTCTTGCAGCTCTGTTTGTATATACCTGTCTGCTACTGCATGAGGCCAGCCCAGTTCTGAGTGGTAAGTAGACAGACAAAACACTACCAACAATGTTTGTTGAATGACTTAACTAATGACACTCATAATATTTTGTAACAGAGAAGGAGCAAGATGGCAGAAGAGTGGAAGACCTAAATTTTGTCTGGTCCCAGGAATTCAGGTTGATAATTATCAAAGTATTCTGAACACCTGCAAACTCAACAGGAGATTAAAGAAAAGAATAGCAGCAATTCTATGAACAGAAAAGTGACAACTTTCTGAAAGGATATACAGAGAAGTGAATCTGAAGTGATACTTGGGAAGATAGATCACAGGGGAAGAGAACCTCCATTAGCTGACTACTGGCAAGTGATAGAGTGGTAGAGCAAAAAATCAGAACTTTTAGAAGTCTGCTCCATTGAAGAATGTTGTTCCCGTGGCTAAGTGGTGGGGTGGAATTTTCATTAGGACAGTGCGGTCTCAGGACCCTTGGGTTCACAGAAAGTCTGGGGGTGCCTAAGTGTGGCAGAAATCCCAGGTATCTGAACAGAGAAGCTGGCTGCAACACAGAGTCAAGGACGAGCCCTCAGCTTGGGGTTGCCATAAACCATGATCTGTGGCACAGTTGGGACATTGCTCTTTGAACAGGGACCTGATAAGCAGTAGATTCAGGGAGACTCTCCTTCCTCCCCCAGGAGGAGCAGTACAGGGGTGTACCACAGGAATATGCTGGGTTTGGAAACTCCAAATGGGGCCATTTTCCAGAGGTAGAAACACTCAGTCACAGGCCAGGTGAGCTCAGAGTGTGGCTGGAGACCAGAGAGACAGGAGGGATTGACTGTTTTCTTTTTTTGTTGTTTGTTTGTTTGTTTTGTTTTTTTCTGAGGGCTCACTGAAGAGTAGGGTCCCAAGTTCTTGGCTCTTCTGGGGCCAGAGGTTGGGAGGCTACTATTTTCATTCTCGTCCTTCAAAGTTGTAAGGAAAGCTTTCAGGAAACAAAAGCTCCTGAGAGCAAATCTGAGTGGATTACTTAGCCTGGCCACTGGCAAGGGCAGTGCAGTCCCACCTCAAGAAAAGACATTTGAAAATCACTGTAACAAGCCCCTCCCCCAGAAGATCAACAAGAACATCCAGCCAAGACCAAGTTTACCATCAATGAGAACTGCAAATCTCCATGCTAGGGGAAGACAGCACATAGAATTCATGGATTTTCCCCCCATGATTCTTTAGTCTTTCCAAGTTAATTTTTAAAATTTTCTTTATTTTTTTATTTTTTTGAATTTTTCTTCTTTCTTTTTTAACCAACATCTTATCAATTCCTTTTTTTTTTTTAAAGAGATTTTATTTATTTATTTGACAGAGATCACAAGTAGGCAGAACGACAGGCAGGATGAGAGGAAGGGAAACAGAAACAGGCTCCTTGCTGAGCAGAGAGCCTGATTCAGGGCTCGATCCCAGGACCCTGGGATCATGACATGAGCCAAAGGCAGAGGCTTTAACCCGCTGAGCCATCCAGGAACCACCTTAACAATTCCTTTTTAAAAAATGTTTTTAAATTTTCATTTTTATAGTCATATTCTATCCCTTCTTTGTTTGTATATATATATATATATATATATATATATATATATATATATATATATACCTATATATATATATAGTTTTTTTTCCTTTAAAATTTTGGGATACAGTTTCTTTTAACAGACCAAAATATACCGTAATTCCAGTGTATGGCTTTGTTCTAGTCTCCCACCTGATCATACACTCTTACTTTTTTTTCTTTCTTTCTTTTTTCAACTGACTTTTTATCCTATCAATTTATTTTTTAAAATCTTTTTAAATTTTATCTTTAAAATCATATCCTATACCTTCATTGTATTTACCATTATTATATGTATATAATATATATAATGTATGTATATGTATGTATTATATGTATATATGTAAGTTTTTCTGTCTTTAAAATTTTGGGAGGTGGTTCTTTTAACAGACAAAAATACACCCCAAATCTAGTGTGTGTCTTTGTTTTGTTCACCAACCTCTTCCTATTCTATTTTTTTTTTCTTTCCTTCCTGGCCCCCTTTCTTTTCCTCCCAGTTTTGGGTCTCTTCTGATTTATTTAGTGTATATATTTCTGGGGTCATTATTACCCTTTTAGCATTTTGTTCTCTCATTAATCTATTCTTCTCTGGACAAAAAGATGAGACAGAAAAACTCACCTAAAAAAGAAAAAAAAAAGAGCAAGAGGCAGTACAGACTGCCAGGAACCTAATGGATACAGACATTATTAAGATGTTGGAACTCAAAATGATGATTCAAAATGATGATTATAAAGATACTAGCTTGGCTTGAAAATGGCATAGATGATACAAGAGAATCCCTTTCTGGAGGAATAAAAGAACTAAAATCTAACCAAGAAGAAGTCAAAAAGGCTGTTGATGATGTGCAATAAACAAAGCAGGCTCTAATGGCTAGGATAAATGATGCAGAAGAGAGAATTAATGATATAGAAGACCAAATGATAGAGAATAAAGAAACTGAGAAAAAGAGAGATTAAAAAAACTACGGATCATGAGAGGAGAATTTGAGAGACAAGTGATACCATAAGACAAAACAATATTAGAATAATTAGGATCCCAGAAGAAAAAGAAAGAAAGAGGAGGGCAGAAGGTGTATTGGAGCAAATTATAGCAAATAATTTCCCTAATTTGGGGAAGGAAACAGGCATCAAAATGCAGGAGGCACAGAGAACCTCACTCAAAATCAGTAAAATAGGTCAACGCCCCATCTTCTAACAGTAAAACTTACAAGTTTCAGAGACATAGGGAAAATCCTGAAAGCAGCTCAGGACAAGAAGTCTATAACCTATAATGGTAGAAATATTACATTGGTAGCAGACTTATCCACAGAGACCTGGCAGGGCAGAAAGGACTGACATGATATAGTCAGAGCACTAAATGAGAAAAATATGCAGCCAAGAATACTATATCCAGCAAGGCTGTCACTGAAAAGAGGAGAGATAGCAAGCTTCCAGGACATACAAAAATTAAAAGAATTTGCAAACACCAAACCAGTTCTAAAGAAATATTGAAAGGCGTCCTCTAGAGCAAAGAGAGAGCCTAAAAGAAACATAGACCAGAAAAGAAGAGACATAACATACAGTAACAGTCACCTTACAGGCAATAGCATGGCACTAAATTCAGATATTTCAATAGTTACCCTGAATATAAATGGGTTAAATGCCCCAATCAAAAGACACAGGGTGTCAGAATGGATGAAAAAACAAGACCCATCGATATGTTGTCTGCAAGAGACTCAGACCCAAAGACACCTCCAGATTTAAAGTGAAGGGGTGGAAAAACATTTACCATGCTAATGGACATCAAAAGAAAGCTGAGTTGTAATCCTTATATCAGACAAATTAGATTTTAAACCAAAGACTATAATAAGAGGTGACAAAGGACACTATATTATACTTAAACTGTCTGTCCCACAAGAAGATCTAACAATTTTAAGTATCTATGCCCCTAATATGGGAGCAGCTAATTATAGAAGCCAATTAATAACAAAATTAAAGAAACACACCAAAAATAATGCAAAAATAGAAAAGGATTTTAACACCTCCCTCACTAAAATGAACAGGTCATCTAAGCAAAAGATCAACAGGGAAATAATGGCTTTAAATGACACACTGGATCAGATGGACATCCAGATATATTCAGAACATTCCATCCTAAAGCAACAGAATACACAAACTTCTCTAGTGCACATGGAACATTCTCCAGAATAGATCACATCCTGGGTCAGAAATTAGGCCTCAACCAGTACCAAAAGATTGGAATCATTCTCTGCACATTTTTGGACCACAATGCTTTGAAACTCAAACTCAATCACAAGAGGAAAGTTGGAAAGAAGTCAAATTCCTGGAGGCTAAAGAGCATCCTCCTAAAGAATGAATGGGTCAACCAGGAAATTAAAGAATTGAAAAAATTCAAGGAAACAAATAAAAATAAAAACACAACTGTTTAAAATCTTTGGGATGCAGCAAAAGCGATCCTAAGAGGAAAGTATATAGCAGTACAAGCCTTTCTCAAGAAAAAGAAAGGTCTTAAATACACAACTTAACCCTACACCTAAGGAGCTAGAGAAAGAACAGCAAAGAAAGCCTAAACCCAGCAGGAAAAGAGAAATAATAAAGATCAGAGCAGAAATCATTGAAATAGAAACCAACCAAACCAAACCAAACCAAACAAACAAACAAACAAACAAACAAAAAAACAATAGAACACATCAACAAAAGTAGGAGCTCTTTCTTTGAAAGAATTAATAAGATTGATAACCCCCAGCTAGAATTATCAAAAAGAAAAGAGAATTGACCCAAATAAATAAAATCATGAATGAAAGAGGAGAGATCACAACCAACCAAAGAAATACAAACTGTTAAAAGAACACATTATGAGCAACTATATGTCAGCAAATTTGACAATCTGGAAGAAATGGATGCATTCCTGGAGATGTATAAACTACAAAACTGAACCAGGAAGAAATAGGAAACCTGAATGACCAGTAAGGAGATTGAAGCAGTCATCAAAAATCTCCCAAGAGCCCATGGCCAGATGGCTTCTCAGGGGAATTCTACCAAACATTTAAAGAATGAATACCTATTCTCCTGAAACTGTTCCAAAAAATAGAATGGAAGGAAAACTTTCCAACTCATTTTATGAGGCCAGCATTACCTTGATCCCAAAACCAGACAAAGACCCCACCAAAAAGGAAAATTACAGACCAACATCCTTGATGAACACAGATTCAAAAATTCTCACCAAAATACTAGCCAAAAGGATCCAACAGTGCATTAAAAGGTTATTCACCATGACCAAGTGCGATTTATTCCTGGGCACAAGTTTGGTTCAACATCCACAAATCAATGTGATGCAATACATTAATAAAAGAAAAGAACAAGAAACATATGATACTCTCAATAGATGCTAAAAAAGCATTTGACAAAGTACAGCATCCTTTCTTGATCAAAACTCTTCACAGTATAGGGATAGAGGGTACATACCTCAATATTATAAAGGCCATCTATGAAAAACTCACAGCAACTATCATTCTCAATGGAGAAAAACTGGGAGTTCTTCCCCAAAGGTCAGGAACATGGCAGGGCTATCCACTATTACCACTATTCAACATAGTACTAGATGTCCTAGTCTCAGCAGTCAGGAACAAAAAGAAATAAAAGGCATCCAAAATGGCAAAGAAGTCAAACTCTCACTCTTTGCAGATGGTATGATACTTTATGTGGAAAACCCAAAAGACTCCACTCCAAAACTGCTAGAACTCATACAGGGATTCAGTAGTGTCAGGCTATAAAGTTAGTGCAAAGAAATCAGTTGCATTTCTACACTAACAGCAAGATAGGAGAGAGAGAAAATAAAGATTTGGTCCCATTACAATTGCACCAAAACCCATAAGATACCTAGGGATAAATCTAACCAAAGAGACAAGGAATCTCTACTCAGAAAACTATAAAGAACTCATGAAAAAAATTGCATAGGACATAAAGAAATGGAAAAAATGTTCCATGTTCATGGATTGGAAGAACAAATATTGTGAAAATGTCTATGCTACCTAGAGCAATTTACAAAGCTGTCATCATCAAGACAGTAGGGTACTGGCGCAAAAATAGACACATAGATCAATGGAACAGAATAGAGTGCCCAGAAATGGACCCTCAACTCTATGGTCAACTAATCTTTGACAAAGCAGGAAAGAATGTTCAATGGAAAAAAGAAAGTCTCTTTAACAAATGGCGTTGTGAAAATTGGACAGCCACATGCAGAAGAATGAAACTGGACCATTTCCTTACACCACACACAAAAGTAGACTCAAAATAGATTAAAGACCTCAATGTGAGACAGGAATCCATCAAAATCCTTGAGTAGAACACAGGTAGCAACCTCTTTGACCTCAGCCACAGCAACTTCTTCCTAGAAAATCACCAAAGGCAAGGGAACTGAGGGAAAAAATGAACTATTGGGACTTCAGCAAGATCAAAAGCTTTTGCAGAGCAAAGGAAATCGTCAACAAAACCAGAAGACAACTGACAGAATGAGAGAAGATATTCGCAAATGGCATATCAGATAAAGGGCTAATATCCAAAATCTCTAAAGAACTTATCAAACTCAATACCCAAAGAAAATATAATCCAGTCAAAAAAATGGGCAGAAGACATGAACAGATATTTCTACAAAGAAGACATCCAAAGGCCGACAGACACAGGAAAAAGTGCTCAACATCACTTGGCATCAGGAAAATACAAATCAAAACCACAATAAGGTACCAACTCACACCAGTCAGAATGGTTAAAATTAACGAGTCAGGAAATGACAGATGTTGATGAGGATACAGGGAAAGGGGAACCCTCCCACACCACTGATAGGAATGCAGGCTGGTACAGCCACTCTGGAAAACAGTATGGAAGTTCCTCTAAAAGTTAAAAATAGTGCTACCCTACAACCCAGCAATTGCACTACTGAGCATTTATCCCAAAGATACAAATAAAGTGATCTGAAGGGGCATGTGCACCCAAATATTTATAGCAAAAATGTCCACAATAGCCAAACTATGAAAAGAGCCCAGATGTCCATGAACAGATGAATGGATAAAGAAGTTGTGGTACACACACACAAACATACTCTCTCTCTCTCTCTCTCTCTCACACACACACACACACACACACACACACTTACATAGGAATATTTTGTAGCCATCTACAACAAACAAACAAGCAAACAACCAAAAATCTTTCCATTTGCAATGACATGGATAGAATTAGAGTGTATTATGCTAAGTGAAATAAGCCATCAGAGAAAGACAATTATCATATAATCTCACTGATGTGAGGAATTTGAGAGACAAGACAGAGGATCATAGGGGAAGGGAGGGAAAAATGAAACAAGACAAAATCAGAGATGGAGACAAACTATAAGAGTCTCAATCTCAGGAAACAAGCTGAGGATTGTTGGAGTGGAGGTGGGTGGGAGGAATGGTATGGCTGGGTGATGGACTTTGGGGAGGATATGTGCTATGTGAGCTCCGTGAATTGTGTAAGACTGATGAATCACAGACCTGTACCCCCTGAAACAAATAATACATTATGTGTTAATTAAAAAATATTTGTAACAGAATTGTCTTGTGTTTGCAGTATATTCCTATTAAACACCCCCATTGAACTTTCCTTTATGCTTGTGAAACAATTGGTTTTAACTCCAATCTCGTAGTCACAAAATCAATAAAGCTATGGTTAGTGAAATTTTAACTCAGATAAAAGCATTTAAATGCATGACACTAATGGTCATTAATATTCTATCTCTAAAACACTTCCTGACTTAAGTATTTTTGAATTAGTCACCATTTAATAAAATTTCTATTACTTTAAAGCTTTATGCTTTGACCCTGACTAAAGACTACAGATTTAAACCTTGTTTTGGGGTGGGTATATGCATGACCTCTCAGAGTATAACTTCTATCTTTAAATGAAATAAAACAGAAATAGTCATAGTAGGAAGAAAGCAGAGTGAAGAGTTTACCAAAATGTGACCCTTCAAAATGTTCCACAGTACAGTTTCAGAGTACAAAGGAAAAATTAGCCCCAGGAAACTTGGTATTAAGAATTATTTCAAAAAATCACCAGCTTTATGGACAGGTCATGATTCCACCTCAGGTCATGATTCCAGGGCCCTGAGATAGAGTTCCACATTGGGAATCCTTGCTCAGCAGGGAGCCTGCTTCTCCCTCTGCCTGCTGCTCCCTCTGTTTGTCCTCAGTCTCTCTCTTTCTCTCTCTCTCTGACAGATGAACAAATAAAATCTTAGAAAATATAAAAAACATTGGCTTTAATAAAAAAAAAATTCTGGCTTTACATAAACCAAAACATAACAGTGCTTGTGAAATAATATCTTCAGAGACCACTTTCAATCACTGAGTTAATATCATACATTTGTATGTACGTGTGTGTATTCTAGAAGAACTCAAAATAACATGAGGAAACTTAATCTTGTAGTATTCTAAAGGTGTTTACAGCCAAAAAACCTGAGTTTTAATCCCATAATTGCTATTAGTTAGCTATCTGACCTTAAGCAACTTAACTTCCCTAGGTATGGGGTGTGACAGAGGATCTCCAAGTTCTCTTCATGAGTTATAATTGTTGACATCTCAATCAAAAGCTTCAAAATAAAAGATTAAAGGAGGCAAGTAAAAACAGAGACTGGAGAAATATAAAATGGCAAGAATAAAGTTAAAAGAGCAAATGGCATAGATTTAAAAATCCAGTCAGTGGGCATGCACTTGAGTTTGTGGGAAAAAAAAAATACTATACCTCATATTTCAATAAATCTAATGCCATCTCAGTTTCTTTTCTTCAAACTTAATGACATATTTTCAGATTAGGGCAATATTTTCAAATTTTTAAAAATCTATGTCAGTTCTAAAGCATATATATGTGTATATATATGTATGTATATACGTATATATATATTCCTGGGTGGCTCAGTTGAATAAGCAACTGACTCAGTTTTGCCTCAGGTCATGCTGTCAGGGTTGTGAGATCAAACCCTGTGTCAAGCTCTGTGCTCAGCCCAGAATCTGCTTGATTTTCACTCTCTCCCCCAACCCCTCTCCCTGCTCTCTCTCTCTCTCTCTCTCAGATAAAATAAGTAAATAAAATCTTTAAAATCTATATATGCTATTTAATTTATATACTTCATATATGTATGTATATATGTATTAGTCTCTCTCTCTCTCTTTCTAGTCTAGCTTACATTCCAATTATTATGAATTTTGTGTTGAAAATTTCAAGATTACAGTATCATATTCTTTCTTTTATAATCTTTCTTGCTTTTGCTTCTTTTTTTGACTTTGCAGTCTATGCAGGGGAACTTACAGTGTAATACATGTCACCCTGTGGTGGGCAAGATAATAAATGCTTTGGAGTGAAGGAGGAAGGCATTTGAACATCCATTAATATTTATTTTTGTGCCATTTTTTCTAATTTATGTGGAAAGTCAGTTTTATAATATTTATAATAGGAGTAGTCCACATATAACAATTTAAATAAGAAATATACACAAATTGTGAGTACATGGTGGAAAGATTTATACTGATAGTGCTGTGTAGAGAAGCTAAAATCTCTTCTGGGAGAGATGCCAGCCATTAAAGATTTTTTTCCTTCTGAGATCTATCAATGTATCTATCTAGGTATATATCCACTTTATATATTCGTGTTTTGTTGTAAAATTTAAATATAGTCAATAAAGAACATTTGAAGCATACAAAATATGTAAGAAGACAGGTAAATGGCATAATCTTCATTTTTCACCCTCCATTTATTCATACACAGTGTTCCTCCAAAATCATGATATCATAAAAATATCTACTATAATGGTACATGCCCAGGATAAGTCATATAAAGATGAAAAATTTCCAAAAGTATCCATGATTATTTCTTTGGAGAATTGAATGGGTTGTCATAACACTTCTTTAGTTTCTGTTAAAATGTACTTTTAGGGTGAAAGCTCCTGCTCTTTGATTAGGTTAGCATCCTAGTTTACAAAACATCTCAGAAATATTATTTACAGGATGGTGCATAAGCTTGTAATGAAAAGAGGTGATTTTCTTATTTAATCCTAGAAAAATAATCAGAACCAGTTTGACCATAATTGAAACAATTTGTCTTCTGTACTAGATGTACATACCTCCAAGAGCATCAACTAGAACTCTCCATCATTCATTCTTTCTACATGCACTATCTGAGTCTGGTTCCCAGAGGAGCAGGTTTTTTAATAATTTTTGTTGTGATTTTGGTTGTTGTTGACATTAAGCATCCTGCTCTCCAGACATTATAAAGTTATTTTGGTGAGGAAGAGTAGTTTCTGAGAGTGACTTTTACTTGTACTTTTCTTTCCTAGAAAATGGGACTTGATTCCCATTCTCCTTTATTCATGCATGTATTTATTGCAATAAATATTTAAGTGATTCAAATGTACAAAGCACTATGCCAGATATAATCTGGATATCCTGGACAACCTTTTCTCTCTGCATTTTACTTTCAAAATGTCTTGACTTGCTATTTTCCATGGACTTTGCTATATATCCTATTAGCATCCCATGAACATGAAATTTACCTATCTGAGCTCTCTCGAGAATAAATGTATTTTAAAATCTGACTTGTTATAATATTTTGAAACTTTTAAGTCTGACACATATTCTAAAGACTATTTATTTTTTCTGAGATACTTTGGCTTCACTAAAGACAAGGTGAGCCATGAGGAAGGGAGTGAATCCTCATTGAATGACAAAGCCTAAGACTGAGATAAAAAACAATGGCTTTAGCGGTTAGTGTCTTTTTTAAATGTAAAAGTTGAAGCTCTCCTTTCAAATAAAGAGCAGAACTTTCAAAATAAAAAAAGTTAAATTTTAAATTACCTATTTGATAGCTTTCTGTGTAAACATGATCATTATTGTTTATACCGGTAATTCTTAAATTATACATTCTTATTCCACATACTCAATTATAGATGTTTTATTGCTTAACTAAATGATAGTCATCTTTCTTATTTTTCTGAAAACATTACTTTAAATGAATATAACTTTTTGAATTTATATTTCTTTCCTTTGTTACCTCATCTATAAAATGAGGATAATTCTAAGATCTATCTCCTAGACTTATTGAGAGGATTAAATGAGTTACTAGGTGCCAAGTGCTGAGTATAGTACCTGGTATGTGTGCTGGAAATACGTACATCTTTTCTTAAACTTTGATAACTGCTTCCATTCATTTCGTTGTCGTCTTAGGAAACAACATAATTTACAAGCTCTTATCAAATGAATGCAATAGAATTATGAAATAGCCATGCATTTTAGTTTAACATTTTATTTCTATTGACAATGGTGCTTGTAATATTTATTCTCGATTACTCACATATTATAAATATGGCAATAAAAGTGCCTTAATTGAACATAATTAGATTAAATGGATGGATGATTTTCTGCCATGAACAAGTACTCTAAAAACTAACACATTTCAGAAACACTGTTTATATCTCTCCTTGAATTTCCTTCTATTTGAGAAATCTTTAACTTTGAGTTCCCATATCCCAGGGTAACTACAAAAATCTAGGTTAAGTTTTTCTAGCAACTTGTCCTAAAGCTTAAATTTGTATACCTTTTCCTCTTCTTATTCCCCAGCAGACTGTAGGGGACTAACCTTCCTTTCTCCTTTGCCTCAGTTTCTCTGTCTTTCTATCCATTGAATGAGGGAGAAAAAAGAGCTCTTATTCACAAAGTGGAACAGTCCTTTCTTGGAGTGAGACCAATATTTTCCCTGTCCTTATTTAGAAAGGTTATTTTTGGGGTGCCTGGGTGGCACAGTGGGTTAAGCCTCTGCCTTCAGCTTGGGTCATGATCCCAGAGTCCTTGGATCGAGCCCCACGTCGGGCTTTCTGCTTGGCAGGGAGCTTGCTTCCTCCTCTCTCTCTGCCTGCCTCTCTGCCTACTTGTGATCTCTCTCCCTCTGTCAAATAAATAAATAAAATCTTTAAAAAAGAAAAAAAAGAAAGAAATGTTATTTTCAGCTCCCCTTTTCATTTCACTTGGAGAATATTTCACTTCAGATTCCTTGTATTACACGTTGTTTCTTCAAGTACCAGCCTCAACACCCAGATTTGGCCCTTAAAACCTCCTAAGCTGTATGCTGTTAAAGGCAACAAATCTATCTCCACAGGACTAGTATTTGAGAGATTTAAAATGAATTAAATTAATTAAAATAATTCGACTTTTAAAACTAAATATAATTCGACATTTAAAACTAAAATGTTCAGGGATTTTTCTTAGTTTATTTTTGTTTTTGTTTAATTGCACTGCTAATAATTATATTGGGATTACATACTTTGACAAGGGTCATCCTTCTCTATATAAGCAATCCTGTTTTCTGGATCCCCACATTCAGAAATACTTTGATTATTATTAATCTACTCAGATTCTCTACCTTCCAAGCTTAGATTTCAATAAATATTACAGGATTATTTATTTATTTATTTATTTATTTTAAGAAATGACAATAACGAAGGGAGTCTAGATAGTTTGAAATTAGGCCCTGTGCATATTGGTCAGTTCATGTTCATGGTTATAAGATCCTTGTCTTATTCAATGTAGTGAAAATTCAAGAGCTTAGGCAGTTGGCCCAAGTTTGATTTTTAGGCATTTTGATTTATAAATTGAATTCTATGTAACCTTTACAGGATTCCCAACTCCATTATCATGTTATTACTTTTGTAATGTGTTTTGAGCACTGCCAATGTGTTCAGAATTGAAAAGCATATTAAAGTGAGCCTATTCCCACAATGGTCTAAACATTTTAGCTGAACTTTTTATTTTTCCACCTCTGCACATTTTGAAAATGCTACTGTATATTATTTTTCCCCATATAGATAGAAGTTCCTTTTCAAGTAAGTGTTATGAGAGAGTTCTCATTTGCTAGTGTTGCCAGACTTGGATGACATTCTTTGGGGGTCCTTAATGGTAGCCTAAGGTGACAGTCATCATCCCATCATCATCACTGACATCTCTTACATATTAAAAGAAATGATTAAAAGAAGTGATCTTTGAAGTGTTCTTATTTTCCTCTAGTATCTGTGTACGGAAAATGGCCATTTTTAATTTCAGATTTCTAAATTTTCTTGTTGATCTAAGTCCATATTTTACTAATGATTGTGTCCACCTGAGCACATTACAAATTTCTTAAGGGGCCAGAAACTCGAATAATGTCGTTGTCTTTCAAGTGTTCCTCTCTTTTAACTTTTCTAATCATTGTAGATGATGCTCCAGTTGTTCATTTCCCAGGGAAGCATCCAAGAGTCACTTTAAGGTGATTATCTTTTTATCTTCAGGCTCACTGAATCATTGAATCCTTGTTCTACCTCCAGGCCCACAAGACTATTATGCCTGAAATTTTGACTATATAATAATAGATTCAGGATATCCAGGGTTTAGTTATAATTTGCATGTCATTCACTTAACTAAGAGGCACAGAATTTTATACTGACTTTCCGTTTTCATTTTGTCGTATGAGGCTTGTCAAACTTGGGGAAACTATTACTTAGGTTTCACCCAGAACCATTTAGGCTGATTGAAAAACTGGTGTATTCAAACTGAATATGGCACATATTCATTCCTTATTTTGCACTCCCATGGCTCAGCCCTACATCCAGGTGCCAATACCTTTGGAAGTAGTTTATTAGCTTACTAAATTGCATAAGTGAGGGTAAGATAAAAACAAGTATTTCTAATCATTATTTGGTAACAGAAAAACTTGGTTGGTAGTGATCTTTAGCTTACTCAGTCACAGATCAAACAGCAAGAATCTTTCCATTATTGTTTTTACATTGACGATAATCAGCCACTGAACCACGCTTGACCTTTGTAAAGTGGTTAGTTGAAATAAGCAGAAAGCACTTCCAATTCTGAATTGGATGTTTAGGGTGAATGTTAGAATAATGCCTGTGATTAACAAAGATGATCTTGACAATTATGCTCGCTATTTGTTCACATTCCAATGTTCAAATAACATTTAAAAGCTTAATGCTGTCTTCACCAATAAACTTATCTATTTTTTCATCCTCCTGGTATTTCTCTTTTTTTCTCCTGGTATATTTTTAAATGAAGAAAGCATTTTGATAGCTGCTAAAATTTAAAGGAGATGTGGAAGTGTGGCTAAACAGTTGAAGAAGTAATGCTTGGCTGAAAAATAAATCTTAATATGTAACATTACTAAAACTGATAAATATGGGCGAAGGAAAGTTAGCTTATATTAAAAAATGTTTACTTAGTGATTGAAAACGTTCATTTGTGACCAATTCGTTTCTGAACATTTAATGACTGAAGCAAAAAAATTTTTTCAAATCTATTTATTTATTTGACAGAGAGAGAGAGATCACAAGTAGGCAGAGAGGGAGGGGGAAAGAGAGGAGGAAGCAGACTCCCCAGCGAGCAGAGAGCCTGATGTGGGGCTTGATCCCAGGACACTGAGACCATGACCTGAGCTGAAGGCAGAGGCTTTAACCCACTGAGCCACCCAGGCTCCCACAGAAGCAAAATTTTAATATTACTAAAATGTTGCCAAAAAATTTGAAAAGGCATAAATGACAAAAATTTGTCTAAGAAATTAGAAGTCTGAGTAATTAACAAAAATTAAAAAAATCCAAAAAGGCTATAAAACTATTCCAAGATTTTGCTGAAATTACCCAGACTCCTTAGCCCAGTTATACCAATAGGGCATTTTGATAAATAGACAAAAATGCTCAAAGGCATTACAGATTGGTCCTTCATCATTCCCATGATGTACCAATATTATCATCCCCTTTACTCCTCCTGAAAGACACCTAATGATCATACTTTTTTGTAAACACTGAACTTTGGCTATAAAGGCATGAATGTCCCAGGAATTTCTAAGAATTCTGCAATAATGCACTTTGGAGTTGGGTGGAAATAGGTAAGGTTGACAGGATCTTGTTCAGAGAGATTTAAACCAACTGGCTTTTCCATGTATTAAATAATGAAGGGGGTGGGAGTGACCTACTAGCACCATAGAGTAGGGAAGTGCCACTTGCAGGGTGGTGAAAGTACAGCATGGTTGAGGTGAGTTTTAGCCTCTTTCTGTATTTCTCTGCCGGGGCTCCTGTAACAGAATACCATAAACTCGGTGGTATAAACAAAATAAATTTATTCTCTCACAGTTCCGGAAGCTAGAAGTCCAAGATCAAGTTGTTGACAAGGTTGGTTCCTCCTGAAGCCTGTGATGAAAGCTCTGTTCTATGTCTCAATCCTAGCTTCTGGTGGTTTGCTGGTAATCATTGGCATTTTTTGTCTTGTAAAAGCATTACCCTGACAACTTACATGGGTAGCACAGCTTACTGTTGAGGGAATGATACGCTGCTGTCTTTTGGGTCTCTGTCAATATGGCTTCTGAAATTTGCATGTGTCTCTATGACATTCTACCATCCTTATAAGGACTATTCTGAATGCCCTTTTCTTCATTTCACTCTCCTCTGAATCATAGTCTTATGCATGCGCAGCTCCTTCCTAGGGACTAGGTCACACATCTGCATCTAGCTGAAAAAAACTTCTGACTTCTTCACCTTTATTTATTTATTTAATCTATCAGGTGTTCCATTATATGTGAAGTGAGAGAAGAGTCCATCTTATTTTTCTCCATATTGAGTCAGGTTTTTTTCACTGCTAACTACTAAATCTCATCCTGATTTGTAGTACTACCTTTTAGTTTCCTTACTTAGATGGATTTGTTTTCAAACTTTCTAGTGTGTTCAGTTTCTTCTCTTTGTGTGAATTTGCATTAGTATTACATTGTTATTATTTTAAAAAACTATTCCTAGAATTCTGCAGAAATTCTTGATTTCTTGTTAGATGAGCTCTTCATCTTTTCTCTTATTTTTTCAGAACTGACTCGGCAATTCATGAATCTTTATTTTTCCATATAGATTTTTAAAACAAATTTATTTATTTATTTGACAGACAGAGAGACAGAGAGAGAGGGACTACAAGCAGGGAATTGTGAGAGGGAGAAGCAGGCTTCTCACTGAGAAGGGAGCCCAACAGAGGGCTCAATCCTGGGACCCTGGGATCATGACCTGAGCCGAGGGCAGATGCTTAATGACTGAGACACACAGGCATCCCAATAATCTATTTTTTAAAAAGATTTTATTTATTTATTTGACAGACAGATCACAAGTAGGCAGAGAGACCGGCAGAGAGAGAGAGAGAGAGAGAGAACGGAGGAAACAGGCTTCCTGATGAGCAGAGAGCCCAATGTGGGGCTCAGTCCCAGGACCCTGAGATCATGATCTGAGCCGAAGGCAGAGGCTTTAACTCACTGAGCCACCACGCTCCCCCAATAATCTATTTTTAATAATCTATTTTATTATTTGTTTTCTTAGAAATTCCCTGTGCTGTTTAATTAGTATTATATTCATAGGTTAATTCAGGTAGAATTTTCATTCCATTCATGAATGTAAGATTTCTATTTTTCTTTGGGTCTTATAAGTTTTAAAAGTTTCATTCTAAAGGTCATGGACATTTTCCTTAGGATAATGCCTAGATATTTAATAGTTTTTCTTTACATTGTGAATGATGTTTAATTTTTCTATTTGGTTATTATTGATATAGAGGAATGATAATTGCATTTTACTGAATTTTATCTGGCAACTATTGCTTCTATAAACTTCTTATAAGTAGATGATAAAATTACCAAAAATAATAATTGTGTCTCTTTGACCACATTTGAGGATTGAAAAAAACTGATATTTAAAATACTTATCTTGTTTTAATGTAAAAAGGGAAATTAAAATTTTTCTTACATAATTTTTATTATAAGTTTTAGCAGGCAGTTTTCTTTTTCAAGTTAAATAAGCTTCTTTCTATTCCTAATATAGATATGTTTTGATATAGTTTGGTACTTATTCTTAATTTAGTGACATAATCATGCGAATTTTTTCATCTTTTAGTTTGTTCATGTGAGAAATTGTATTTTTATGTTTGTTGATATCAAACCATCCTTGAAGTCTTAGAATAAGCCATAATTGACCATGATGTATAGTTTTAATACATATTTTTGACTAAGTTAGCTAATATTCAATTCAGTTTTTCTTTCTATGCTCATAAGATAAATAAGACTATTATTTTCTTTTATTTTATTGTCTACTCAATTTTGAAATTAAGCTTATATTAACTTTTTCAAAGCTGTCTGTCTTTCGTCTGGAATAACTAGTATAACACAGCAATTATTAGAGAGTATGAAAGAACTGTCTGGTAAGGCCATCTAAGCCTGGAGATTTTGAAGATCTTTCATTAGCATTTCAATTCCTTTGGAGGGAGGTTTTATCCTTATTGAAATAGTAAGAAAAATTGCTGTGTTATCTACTCATCCTTACCTCCTACATTTCTTGTGCTATTCTTGCATTTATTTCATTTTTGACCAAGCACTTCAATCATGAAAAATTTCAAGGACATTTAAGGGCAAATGTTCTGAGGCTTTGTATGGCTGAAAATATCTTTAATAATCAATTTTAAATAAGAGCTTAACAAAGCATTAAATATTAGGTTAAAAGTTCTGATCCTTTAATTGTGAAAACATTATTTAATTATTTTTTACATTGAGTATTCCTGTTAGAAGTAAAAAAAAAAAAATCGGATTCTTTTAAGGTCTTCTGCTCTTTCTGGAAGCTTTTTAATTTTTTTTTTTACCATCTTTGAAATTGTTAAATTTTACTGTATTGTGGTCAGAATATTTCTTCACTTTATCTATTTTTATTGCTACCATGAGTCATTTCATTTGAGATCTTCATTTTCCTTTAATTATGGAGAACTGCCAGTTGTTATTTCTTCAAATATTTCCTTACTTCCACATAGTTCTTTTCTTTTTTTTAAAATAAAGAAATTATTTATTTATTCTTTATTTATTCTTTTATTTATTTATATGACAGAGAGAGTGAGATCACAAGTAGGCAGAGAGGCAGGCAGAGAGAGAGGTGGGGAAGCAGGCTTCCTGCTGAACAGAGAGCCCGATGCGGGGCTCGATCTCAGGACCCTGAGATCAAGACCTGAGCTGAAGGCAGAAGCTTAGCCCACTGTGCCACCCAGGTGCCCCCACATAGTTCCTTTCTTTAGAACACTTCTGTTGTATGTATACATGTATGTGTGTGTGTGTGTGTGTGTGTCTGTGTGTGTATTTCTCCTCTATCTTTTATACATCTCAACTTTTTTACTTTTTATTTTTACTTCCTTTCTGATGGCTTCTTTGAGTGTTGTTTGACCTTATTGCTAACTCTTCATTCTTTGAGTATAACTTTTCTGCTCTTCAAATACTTAGTAAGTTCTATCAGTTGTTTTGATTTTCACTTCTAGTGTTTCCTATTGGCTTTTCTTTATAATTGCTTTTCATTCTTCATATAATTTCTATTATCCCTTACCTTTTTAAAAACATCTATTAATTTGGCATTCCTTTTTATTTTAGATTATTAATTCAGTTTAATCTAATACAGCTTGTCAGTTACGTGTGTGTGTGTGTGTGTGTGTGAGAGAGAGAGACAGTGACTGGGCTACTTCAGTGGTTATTATTTTCTTCAAAAGTTCATTGTCTCTAGAAATGAGTAGTAACTTTGGCTGACTATATGTATTTTCTTTTACAGATAGGAATAAGGTATGTTAAAGACCAAACCTTTTCATGCTCTTTTCCTTGTGAGTCTAATAATAAGGGGTAGGTGGGACCTGCCTTGGACAAAGAGCCACTGCTTTTAAAGTAGGTCTAGATCATCCTCCATTTGCCACACCCCAGTAGACCTCTCTGGGCCTCAGGGAATTTCCTTAAACATTCATAGGGACACAGTTATTTACCTGCATGGCTTATACGTCTTGACAGTAAATAAAAGGGGGTGAAGGCTGAATGTCTTCCTTCTTTCTGTAAATGTTATCTGACTCCTACATGGAGCATCTCTTTATATATATTTTAGATATTTGGCCAACCAGAGTCCCACCCTGATATTGCTATACCATCTAGCCTGAGCAAGACTGCTGACGTTGCTTTGTTTCTGCTTTGCATGGGAGATGGTGGACACTGATCCACTCAAGAAATCTGTAAAGAAAAAAGAATTCAACTAAAAAACTACCCCTCACAACCATTCCGCAAAGCCTTCTAATACTCTTGTACTTCAAAATCTTCTATCTTCCTAGAGTTTTCCTGCCATTTAAAAATATTGTATTCTCAGAACTACCATTATCCCCCTTGACTTTGTGCATCTTTATGTTTGGGTACAATGG
The DNA here is from genome assembly GCF_011764305.1 of Mustela putorius furo. NCBI lineage: Eukaryota > Metazoa > Chordata > Mammalia > Carnivora > Mustelidae > Mustela > Mustela putorius. The sequence goes on from NW_025421467.1 coordinate 909,001, forward strand.
AGGGTGACAGCTGCCTATGTTTGTTCATTATCTTGTCAAGTACCCTTGATTTCATTTTCCTCATTTAAATTTAGAGGGATGGTGATGATGGTCACTGGTTATTAACTCTTCTATTTCTTTGGACCTGATTGTCCATCCCTCAGTTTTTCTTTTGGCAACATCATCACTATTTATAACTGTTTTCCTTATCACATATTTGTATTCCTGTGTTGTTTGTTGCATATTCCCCAAACTCCCCAAAGAAAATCCTTTCTCAGATTTTAGATTGATTTTATATTTCAGGACAATGATTTCAGGGTTCATAGACTGAATCATAATTTCAGCTGTTTCAAACTCATAAATCAGTATTACTAAGGTGTATCTGAAGAACTAAAACACTTTTATTGCAAATCTGAGTGATAATATGGGCCTCAGCATTGCCCTGGAATATGGATGAGAACCGACCATTTAGGAACAAATATTCTGGCTGATAACAGACAGCCAGCCAAACGCAGCCCCTGATAAAGATAAATAACCTGTACTCAGGGAAATTTTTTGCATCATTAAACATGGTGAGCATATTAGCTAGCAGGGGGTGGAGCCGAGTCCCCAAAGAGATAAATCTAAATTATGTGCGCTGCAGTGATCATAACAGTAATGCACCATCTTGGCTAACTAGCTGACATCAATGGGGAAGGGAATTTCAGATTTAAATGAACCAAACTAAAAAGCATTTCAGTGCACATACAGATTAATTGGAGCATATTCATGAACTTTTCAGCCCTATTATGCCTCTTTTTTTTTTTTTTTTTTTTTGACTGGTGCCAAATACAAAGAGCTTAGAATTTTCCTGTCAAACCTTGCATCTTTGTTTCTTCTCTTCACTTTCTTATGCAGCTTGATTAATTACTCTCCAATTTGCTCTGCATTAATCTCCCTCCTACACAGTTGTATCAGTACTTGCCAAAATCTCTTTGTGTGTGTGTGTGCAACTAAGATGGATAATATATGTTCAGTGACATTTCTCTTACACGAGTCAATAAAATAGTCATGTGTTAATACTGTACTTTTGAAACACAGAATATCCCAAATTCAAAGTCAAGAAGCACTGCTAATTGCTTCAGAAGACACATCTTACTGATAATATAACCAATTTGAAAAAAATTGAGAAAGCTTTCTTATAATCAAATTTGATTTTGTTATTCACTGTTATTTTTGTTAGACCATATCTTGATGGTAAGGTATTTGTCTATGCTGAAAAATCACAATATCTGATTTTCTTTCATTCAGCTCCCTTTGTACCTCTGGGAAGTTACAGTTCTATTCTAGTAAATGGAGAGGAAAAACACTATTGGTTTGTGGAGATATACATGATCATGTCTATCTTAATTCATAGTCATGGCAATGCACAGTACACTTATGTAGTAGGCTCTCAGTCAATATTTGTTAGCTAAATGAATGAGTAATTTTCAAAAAGGGTTATTTTCTATGATAAGAAACAATTTATGTAAACACAAGGATTATGAAGAGAGTAGCAGTCAAAGTTGACTTAACCATTTTAACCAGAGAGAAAACTACTTGAAATTGATATCACCAAACCATTTCTTATTGACTGACTTTTCCCATGTTTGTAGCTATGCTACTCATTTTCATTATTAAGTTTATTTGTTAAAGACAAATTACCAAAATAGTCAAACATGGAAAGATATCTAAAGATAATCTGGGTTTGAATTACATTCAAGCCGCTTACTGGAAAATTATCTCAGTCAATCCTTCAGACTCTTTCTTTCAGCTTCTTCAAAAGAGTGGAAGGACACTTGGTACCTGGGGCTGTCGTAACAGTTATATGAAGGAATCGTTCTCTGTGCTGGTACTTCATACAATATGCAGAAGGTAAACATTGTACAACATTTCCTTTCCTCCTGCTTCTCTGTTCTTCTGAGGGCAAAAAGACCTTTTCTAAATCATAATAGTTTTATTTAGAATACCAAAGTCTCCATAGATAATGAATATGCTTTTATATTAAGTTGTTCTTAATTTTAAAAGATGACTATAAGGATGCTAAAGCATTAAACCAGGAGGCTGTCATATAGAAAATAAACAAGATTCAAAACCTAACTTTTTTATCTAATCCTTTTCTTCTAGAAATGACAACTTAACCTAATCTTATTTCCCCCTCATTACTGAGTAGAATGCTTCTTTCCAGTTCTCCTGGAAATCAATTGCTGATTCCAGTTGCTTGGCCTCTGACATGTTCTCTTTTGTCTTCCTGATCTCTAGTAGTTTTTGTATCTTCCAACAACAGAGCATGCATTTACTTTTCTGGTCTATATTGGAAGGTGGAGTTATACTCTCCTGCCCCCTTGTCTACGAGTCTACAAAATGGGGAATGTTAACAACATCCTTGCCTTTTGTTCTTGGCTTTCTTTTAATAAAGAAAACCCTATTGGCTGGTCCTCTGCCCTTGACTTTCCTTTTTTCAGTGCAAACACATACTTATATGAAGGAAATCCACCAAGTTGCCTGCCTTCATAGCAAGACTTTTCCACCTCTTTAAATCTGACCTTCTTCTACCAGATTTCCCTCTAAGGTAATAGGCATGAATATTTTTCAATGCATTTTTAGTTTCTAGGTTGTTGAACAGAAGATGAAGAGGTTTTATCTTTAAAAGATAGACAAGTGGTTGGTGAGTACTGTGAAGTGTGTAAACCTGGCGATTCACAGACCTGTACTCCTGGGGATAAAAATATATGTTTATAAAGAATAAAAAATTAAAAAAAAAAGATAGACAAGTGGAAGGGTTTACCTTGAGGGAAAAGGAACAAAAATTTAGAAAATGGAATTATCATGGCTCAGTTACATTGTGTTAGCCAGATGTACTCTGAGTAAAGTAAAGTAAAAAATAAAGAGCTTGGCTCTTTATTTATTAAAAAAAAAGTTGGTAAAAAGTTAGATTTACTAGAATCTTTCTGTCCCCTTTAACTGTGGTATCAAGAGATTAGCCCAAGTACAGTAAGACTTTAGGTATTCAGCATAGGAAATGATTATTAGGGAAGCAAACTTAAAGGGAGGTGGGAGTAGTATTTAGGTCAGTCCAACATACACTATCTTAGGGCAACCTACTTAATACCCAATACAAAAGTCATATGAGAGAGATACTTTCTTTCTTAGTTCAGAACCACATTCTTAGATTTGCTCATTGCATCTAAGTATTACCACTTTGGAACATCCTTATTCCCTACAGCTATTCTTATCCTAGTCCCACCTAGTATTAAAGACTTGCCTTCAATGTCCATTATGGTAGGCCTGGTTGTTCTCTACTTCCTTGCCTACCCCCTGGCATCCCTGAGCATAAAGACCTTCCCAGGGGTCAATTTGGGATTTATTTTAATTCTCTTAATTCAAGATTAAGACCTAGACAGGTGATTCAGAAAGAGATTTGCTCTACCTCTCTCTGCAGTAAAGCTATAAGAAAGGCATGTAAAAATTTCTTCTTCAGAGTGCCTTGGCTCTGTTAGCTAAGAGTCTTCAGCTCAGGTCATGATCCTAGGGTCCTGAAATGGAATCCTGCATCGGGCTCCCTGCTCACCAGGGAGCCTGCTTCTCCCTTTCCCTGAAGCTCCACCTGCTGTGTTCTCTCTCTCTGTCAAATAAATAAACAAAATTTTTAAAAGAGCTATAAAAATATCTTCTTCACACAATGTCATTTATAAATTAGGAATTAATGTGGTGTACTGGTGAGTTAGGGAGGCCTTTGGTCTCTTTATGCATATTGCTTAATATCCCAGTTTTAAGTGATAACTTGAAAAACACATTTCTTGTAACTTTGCTACAAAAACCTCTGATAGAACCACAAAGTACATTACATTCTATGAGGCAACTCCTTGCATATTGGAAATGATCTACTTTGTCTGCCATCATGTTTGTTTTCTGACAATTTTTATCATAATTTTTTGTTTTGTTTACAGCATCCTTAACTGGACCCCTTTCTCCAGTAGGAGCTACTAAGAACTTTTATCTTTTATTGAAGTGTAGATGACATAAAATGTTACATTAGTTTCCAGTGTGCAACATACTGACTTGACAACTCTACTCCTTAGGCTATGCTCTTTACCACTGTAGGTACCCTCTGTCACCAGACAGCGATACTCTAATACTATTCATTGTATTCCTTATGCTGGACCTTTTATCCCCATGACTTTTTCATTCTGTAACTGGAAGCCTATATCTCACAGTCCACATCACCCATTTTATCCATCCCCATCTCCTTCCCTCTGGCAGCCATCAGTTTGTTCTTTGTATTTATGGATCTATTTCTACTTTTTGTTTCTTCATTTGTTTTTTAGACTCCACACATTAAAAAAAAATCATATGGTATTTGTCTTTGTTTTACTTATTTCATTTATATGTAATACCCTGTAGGTCCATCCATGTTGTCACAAATGGCAAAAAATCTCATTCTTTTTTATGGCTGAGTAATATTCCACTCTGTGTGTGTGTGTGTCCATTTATATAAATTAAATAGAAGTGTGTGTGTGTGTGTGTGTGTGTGTGTGTGTGTATACACACACATGGACACTGAGTTGCTTCCTACCTTTGCTATTGTAAATATTGCTGCAATAAACATAAACATACGGTGCAATCTTTTTGAATTGGTGCTTGTGAAGAACCTTTTGTATTTTTAAAGATTTATTTGTGTATTTGACAGAGAGAGAGAGCAGACAAGTGGCAGGAGCAGAAGGCAGAGGGAAGCTCCCCAGTGAGCAGGGAGTCTGATGTGGGGCTGATCCCAGGACCCTAGGATTGTGACCTGGGCAGAAGGCAGATGTTTAACTGACTGATCCACCCAGGCACCCCTGTGAAAAACTTCTTTAAAATCAAATTACTTTAAGAAAAGAAAGTACTGAACAATAGCAAACTTTTAGATATTTACATGATTTAAATATTGCATAACTCTGGGACAAAGTATGTACTGTTGATTAGGGTTGGGTTTAAATCTTGCCACATAAAAAGATTAAATGATATGGTAATGATAGGTGGTTTGCTTGAATTAGGTATGAAACATTATCTGCACATTACATTTGATTTTTTCCTGAAGTTTTTCAATTTATAATCTTTAAGCTATAAGGCAGTTCCATCTGTCTTCCTCTTTTTTTTTTTAAAAGAAGTTATTTATTAAGGTAATCCATTAAGTATGACTAGTATAATATCTAGTACTGAGTTAAGCATTCAACATGGTAACTATTATTATTATTATTGTTATTATGACATTTCAGAATATCTATCCTTACAACTATACTTGCTTGAAATTTGTTATAGTTCATGAATCTGAGGATTGGTGTCTTTTGTTCATTATGGAAAATTTTCAGACATTATCTCTTCAAATATTACTTTGCTTTTATTCTTTCTATTGCTTCCCTCTAAAATTTTGATGGAAGTATATTGCACATTCTCATTTTGTCTTTTATGAGCATTAGGCTGTACTTCATGTTTTCCAACTCAATTTCTCTGTGCTGCATTGAGTATAATTTCATCTGTTCTAGCTTCCTGTGCACTTTAACTGTTCATTTCAGTGTCATCACCTATCATCTTATCTAATAAGTTTCTAATTTCAGTAAAATTTCTAATTTTTAGGAGTTTTATTTAGTTCTTCAATAAATCTTTCTTGTAATCTTTTGACAATTATATAATTATGTTTTCAGTTCTGTCTTCATTTTTAAAATATATTGACATACTTATTTTATGGTTTATGTTTGGTAATTGATTGTTATATATCTTTCGTACTTGGTGTTATGGGTTGTTGTTCTTACTGTCTTGTGTAATTATGCATTTGGTTGTTTATTTTCTGAAAGCTTCTTTTTAATTGAACTTTGTGGAAATTATTTGAAACTCCATTTTTATTACTTTTGAGTGCGTTTTTACTTGTTAGTTGCTAGTACCAAAATATGTCTTCTTTTAATTACAATATTAACCTGAACTTCATTTCTTTGGAACCTTATAAATAGAATGAATACAAATATGAGTAATTTTCCTTCACATCTTTCTCTGCTGATTAGAGTTTATATTTATTCCTCCTTTCCATGGCTTCCATGTTTATTTTCTTACTTTTCTGTAAAATGGCCCCTTCAGTACTGATACTCTAGATTAGTAGTTCTCAGCTAGGGGTGGTCTTGCTTCTACAGGGGACATTTGGCAAAGTCTGGAGATGTTTTTGGTTATTATAACTGAAGGTGCCAGTGGCATCTAGTGGGTAGAGGCCAGGGATGCTTCTAAATATCCTAGAGGATATAGGACACTTCCAAAAAAGAATTATCTGGCTCATAATATTACTAGTCACTAATCAGAAGCTGAGAAACCATGTTCTTGGTTAAACAGGATTGGTAGGTGCCAATGACTTCAACTTACTTCCTTGGACTCTCTGTCTTGTTCTAGCCTTGGGGATTTCCTTACTTTCTGGAAAGTTTATCAATATACTTAAAAAGACTTCAAAACTAGTTTAATAACTTTAAAAATATTTAATATTTAGATTATCTTGTCTGTTACTTTGCTGGTTCTCTCTTTCTTCAATGGCTGCAAAATATTTTGTTGTTTGCCTGGATGGTACTTAGATTAGTCTTTAGTTATGGACTTCTAGTTTTTAACCACTTGCTATTACAAACAATGCTTCAATGCATATTTGTCTATATCAGAATATATCTATAAAATACACACTTAAGAGTATAAATGCTGGGTATGTGCTTTTTAAATTTTGATAAATATTGCCATATTCTCCACTTAGGATTTTTCAGTTTACCCTCCCTCTAGCATATTATCAAAGCAACCTTTTTCTTACATAGGTTTAAATTAAAACTAATAGATTAAAAATGGATCTCATGATATACAAATATAGAAAGAATGAACCTTCATATTACCAGCAGTCAAATTCTAAAATTATCACATTTTGTCACATTTGTTTCAGGACTCTTCCTACTTTTTTTTGTTTTTCCTTTTTTAATTTCTGAAGCACTTAAAAAAGATCCAGACATCATATTATTCATCCTTATACTTCAACAAGCGTCTCTAAAACATGTGAACATTTTATTGCTTAACCACAATGCCATACTCAATTATTATGTACTACTCCGTATCATCTAATAAAAAGTCATAAGGAAATTTCTCCAAACATAAGAAGAGATTGTTCTTTTATAATTGATTTGTTTGAATCAAGATCTATATAAGGTCTACTGATTATGTTTGTTTTTTATGCCTCCTAACGTTCCTTGACCCACAGCCATTAGTGGATAGAGACCATATCAGTTGTCCTTTGCAGAGGTCTACATTTTTAATGTGTGTTTGCTTCATTGTGGTGTAAGTTAATTTGCTCCTCTAGCTCCTATAGAGAAAAATGGACATCTGATACTTGATTAGATTTAGACTCAATATGTTAGGTATACTATATACATATTATAGTTTTCATATTGCATCTAAACAGGAGGCATTCAATACCTGTTTTTGCCACTTTCTGGGATGATCAGACTGATGATCAGTAGATGCAGTGGTCACAACCTGATCCCTTCATTTTAAAGTTCCTCATTTTCATTTTATTAGATGGCTTCATCCATGTGATCATTGTTTGAATCATTAATTTTATGATGGATTGAAGAAAGGTGATTTCAAAAAATTAAAAAAAAATCTACCTCTTTTTTTCACAACTTTTAGTTGGAGTTCTTCAATAAAAATAAGTTTTCCCCACCAATTAGGGCTAATTTCCTCAAATTTACTTCATAGAAGAAAGGAAGAATGAATTACTTCCTTTTTAACTGCCTATTTTCCAGAGTAAAAATTTTGGGCTCTTTATTTCCAGTGCCCTTCTATTAGTTTTGTTTAAATTTCAGTTTCTCTTTTCCCCTTTCTTTCACTGACAGGGCTGTCAATAAGAACTCTTGAGTCTATATATTTCCTGTGCTTTAATTATTTGCATTCATTACTCTCTTTCAAGTTCACATTGTTACATATTAGTAAAAGGTAGTCCCTTCTTATCAGCTCCTATGCCCATCTGACACAGCCTATTTAGTCCTTGATGGCTATATTGCTTTCTGGCACAACCAGATGTCCCAAGTACATTGTGTGTGTGTGTGTGTGTGTGTGTGTACACACACACACACACACACACATACATATATATATTCTATAAATTTAATTTCTTTTCAGTGTAACATAATTCATTGTTTATGCACCACACCCAGTGCTCCATGCAATACATGTCCTCCATAATACCAACCACCAGGCTCCCCCAACCTCCCACCCCCTGCCCCTTCAAAACCCTCAGATTGTTTTTGAGTCCATAGTCTCTCATGGTTCATCTCTTCCTCCAATTTCTCTCAACTCCCTTTTCCTCTCCATCTCCCCATGTCCTCCATGCTATTTCTTATGCTCCACAAATAAGTGAAACCATATGATAATTGACTCCCTCTGCTTGACTTATTTTACTCAGCATAATCTCTTCCAGTCTCATCCATGATGATACAAAAGTTGGGTATTCATCCTTTCTGATGGAGGCATAATACTCTATAGCATATATGGACCACATCTTCCTTATCCATTCATCTGTTGAAGGGCATCTTGGTTCTTTCCACAGTTTGGCGACTGTGGGCATTGCTGCTATGAACATTGGGGTACAGATGGCCCTTCTTTTCACTACAGCTGTATCTTTGGGATAAATACCAGTAGTGTAATTGCAGGGTCATAGGGAAATTCTATTTTTAATTTCTTAAGGAATCTCCACACTGTTTTCCAAATTTGTTGCACCAACTTACATTCCCACCAACAGTGTAAGAGGGTTCCCCTTTCTCCACATCCTCTCCAACACATGTTGTTTCCTGTCTTGCTAATTTTGGCCCTTCTAACTGGTATAGGGTGGTATCTCAATGTGGTTTTAATTTGAATCTCCCTGATGGCTAGTGATGATGAACATTTTTTCATGTGTCTGATAGCCATTTGTATGCCTTCATTGGAGAAGTGTCTGTTCATGTCTTCTGCCAATTTTTTGACATGATTGTCTGTTTTGTGTGTGTTGAGTTTGAGAAGTTCTTTATAGATCCTGGATATCAGCCTTTTGTCTATACTGTCATTTGCAAATATCTTCTCCCATTCCGTGGGTTGCCTCTTTGCTTTGTTGACTGTTTCCTTTGCTGTGCAGAAGCTTTTGATCTTGATGAAGTCCCAAAAGTTCATTTTTGCTTTTGTTTCCTTTGCCTTTGGAGACATATCTTGAAAGAGGTTGCTGTGGCTGGTATCGAAGAGGTTACTGCCTATGTTCTCCTCTAGGATTCTCATGGATTCCTGTCTCATGTTGAGATCTTTTATCCATTTCGAGTTTATCTTTGTGTATGGTGTAAGAGAATGGTCGAGTTTTATTCTTCTACATATAGCTGTCCAATTTTCCCAGCACCATTTATTGAAGAGACTGTCTTTTTTTCCACTGTATATTTTTTCCTGCTTTGTCAAAGATTATTTGAAGAATAATAGAATTGAGGGTCCATATCTGGGCTCTCTACTCTGTTTCACTGGTATATGTGTCTCTTTTTATGCCAGTACCACACTGTCTTGGTGATCACAGCTTTGTAGTAAAGCTTGAAATAAGGCAACATGATGCTACCAGTTTTGTTTTTCTTTTTCAACATTTCCTTGGCAATTCGGGGTCTCTTCTGATTCCATACAAATTTTAGGATTATTTGCTCCAACTCTTTGAAAAGTACCGGTGGAATTTTGACCAGAATGGCATTAAAAGTATAGATTGTTCTAGGCAATACAGACATTTTAACAATGTTTATTCTTCCAATCCAAGAGGATGGAATGGTCTTTCATCTTTGTGTGTCTTCTTCAATTTCTTTCATGAGTGTTCTATAGTATTTTTTTGCCTTAGACTTGGTATCAGCTATTCATCACTGAAATTTTTATTTTATTTTTATTGTTGAGAAGGATAGTGCACTTTCAGAGATTTAAAAATTGGTTTTATTTTCTCTTTTTCTAAACTGAATGTTTGTTTATGTTTTCCCTAAAGGTTTGTTGGTCTTTTTCTAAGTGATTTATAGGAATTAATTTTTTAGTAGAGAATTAGCTGTTGTCTATGATATGAATTACAAGTATTAGCCATATTTGCTGTTTTTCATTTGAATCTGCATGGTGTTTTTATACCTTCTATTTTTTTTTAATGCAGTGAATTTTACCATTTTTTTAAAATGACATTTGGTTTTAGGTCTTACTTGAAAAATTCTTTCCCAATCCTGGACTATTAAAAGAAAGTTTTTTCTAAATATTCTTGAGGCTATTAACTTTTTAATAATTTTTGGTCATGTGAACTTTTTCTTTGTTTAAAGTGTGAAATTTAAAATAAATTTAAAATAAATCAATTTTGATTTATTTTCTCATATGGCTAAAAGTTATATATACATCATTTATATTTATTTTTTCCTCACTGAATTGAAATATCAAATTTATTACTAAAATTTGTTATGGAATTTCTATTCTGACCCACTTATTTGTCCTTTCATGTAGCAGTAGTAGATTATGTTTTGTTATCTAATAGATCTAAGTTCCTTTCTATATTATTTTATAGAATTTTCATGGATAATTTTGTGTAGAAATTTTTCATTTCACCATTCATATTTCTAAGGGAAATATGTTGGTATTTTTATTAAGATTGTGTTAAATTTACACATTAATCAGAGAAGAATTGACATCTTTGTGGTGTTTTCTTCTTATCTAAAACATAATGTGCTTTTCCACTCCCCAACTATTGAAGTTTTCTCTGTCACTTAATAGTTTAATTGACTCTCGAATAATGTGGGGGTTAGGTGCTCCAACCACCATTGCAACCAAAATACATATGTAAGTTTGTACTCCCCAAAACTTAATAGCCTACTATTGACTAGAAGCTTTACTGATAGCATAAATAGTCAATGCATATTTTATATATGTTTATATACTTTATTTTTACAATAAACTAAGCTATAGAAAATAAAATTTTATTAAGAAAATCATGAGAAAATACATTTACCCTATTGTATTTAAAAAATCTGTGTGTAGTTTGACCCATACAATTCAAACTCATATTCAAGGAGATTTTTAAAGTTTCTCCATATGGAGTATGTACAACTTTCCCCCTTTCTGAGTTGTTAATTCTGGTATGGATTCAGCTTCTCAAACAAATAAAACCATAGTGGTCATAATAAGATAGGTTTATTTTTATGCAGTATTTCAGAACTCAGTTCTTCTGTGCTTAAGTGATCATTCAGACATCCAGATTTCTTCTCTTTCTTACTCCACTGTCTTACAAGATGTTACTTTTGTCCTAGTGGCAAATGTCACTTTACTGACATTACTCCACCTTCCAGACTACTGGAAGGGGGAAGAAAATGTTAGCATATTTAAGGAGATGATCAGGAATTTGTTCATGTTATTTTGTTCACTTTATTGGGCCCCAAAATAGGCATATGCCACACCTATCTTCAAATAAGGGTTGGGCGTGGAGTGCCCAAGTAGGCAAGCATGTATACAACTAAAATTCACAAAGCTCTTTTATTCAAAGTAGAAGGCAAGAATGAATAAAGGGGAGCACAATGAGTAGCTTTTGTAAATTTCATCTTTTTAGCTGCGATTAAAACTGGCTCTTTTCTCCTATTATATATTCTAAATGATTGTTGTTTTAAATACTGTGATAATATTCTGCCAATTAGTGTTTATTTTGTCAAGCCACCTCCTCATTGAATTATTTTATATTTTACAAAGAGTTGATTTTCTTGAACTGTTCAGATTTTAAATAACTTTAATATAATAATTAAATAATTATTAATATAATTATATTTTTAGAATTACAACTTAATATATCCTTTTATAATTCTTATCCTTATTATATGTTATTATTATCTAATTGTTTTGGCTAGTAACTCCACACTGAAAAAAAAATTAAAATTAAAAAAAAAAGTGGAAATAAAAAATGTTCTTACTGTGTTTCTGACTTTAATGGAAAAGCTTTCAATATTTCCCCATAAAACATGATATTTGCTTTGAAGTCACATATAATAAACACATTATCATAGTAAAATATGTATTATAATATTAGGAAAATATAGTTATTACTAATTTATTATTAAGACTATAGTCTTATCAAGATTAAATGTTGAATTTTACTACTTGACTCTGGGGCTTTCATAAAGATAATAGTACAAGTTTTCACTTTAAATCTGTTATTATAGAAAATAAATTTAACACTGAACTCCCTTTACTTCTAAAAAGGGAACCCTCTTACACTGTTGGTGGGAATGTAAACTGGTTCAGCCACTCTGGAGAAAAGTATGGAGGTTCCTCAAAAAGTTAAAAATAGAATTATTTTATAACCCAACAATTGCAGTCCTAGGTAGTTACCCAACTGATACAAAAATAGAGATTCAAAGGGGTACATGCACTCTGATGTCTATAGCAGCATTATCAACAATAGCTAAACTATGGAGAGAGCCCAAATATCCACCAACTGATGAATGGATAAAGAAGAAAGAGGTGGTTAAAAAGAAGAAGAAGAAGAAGAAAAAGATGGAGTATATACACAATGGAATATTAATCAACCATCAAAAAGAATGAATTCTTGCCATTTGCAACAATGTGGATGGAGCTAGAGTGTATTTTGCGAAACAGAATAAATCAAAGACAAGTACCATATAATTTTACTAATATGTGGAATTGAAAAACAAAACAGATGAACTGATGGGAAGAGGGAAAAAAGAAAAAAAAGAGAGAGAGAGAGAGGAAAACACACCATAGGAGGCTCTTGAAAATCGAGAACAAATGGATTGACAGAGGGTAGTGGATGGGGTGATGGGTGATGGATGTTAAGGAGTGCACTTGTGATGAGTATTGAGTGTTGTATGTAAGTGTTAAATAACTGAATTCTACTCCTGAAGCCAATATGTACTGTATGTTAACTAACTGAAATTTAAATAAAAATAAATAAATAAAATAAACCATATCTTATCATGGAAAATTATTTTTTTAATCTCCTGTTTTATTTGTTAACATTTTATTTAGCATTTTTGCAACCACACTCAGAAGTGAGATTGATTTGAAATATTTTTTAATTTTTTTTTCTAAAATGGTTTTAGAATTTTCCATTGTTTTTCTATGCCCTGGATCATTTAAAAGCACATTACATTTATCTTTCTCTGATCTTTTTTGTGAATCTTTCTGAATCCAGAACACTGAGGATGTTTTGAGCTTCAGTAATGTTTCCTATTTCTAGCAGATACTTTGTTTTGTAGTGTTTTCCTACTTCCCATTTTCCAGTAAATGATTGAATTTACCCTGGGTCTGAAATTTATTTACAACAAATAAGAATCTAGATATTGTAAGATTCTTTTAATTTCTTGGTTCTGAGGTTTTTTTTGTATAATTTCCCCCATATTTCCCCTTTACTTTATTTTTTAAAATTTCTTTTCAGTGTTTCAGAATTCATTGTTTATGCACAACACCCAGTACTCCATGCAATACATACCCTCCATAATACCCTCCACCAGGCTCACCCAAACCCCCACCCCCTACCCCTCCAAAACCCTAGGTTGTTTCTCAGAGTCCATAGTCTCTCATGGTTCATCTCCCTTCTGATTTCCCCCAACTCACTTCTCTCCTTCTCCCAATGTCCTCCATGTTATTTACGCTCCACAAGTAAGTGATTCCATGTGATAATTGACTCTCTCTGTATTTCCTCACTTATTATTTTTATTTTTTAGTAAATAAGTAGTGATGTATTAATCTACTCTGTGTGTTAATGTATCTGTGTGTGTGTTTACAGTGAGTTCTGGAATTTATTGTTTTATCATTTTTTGAGTCACTTTGTTTTGGATATTTCCCTCAAATGTAGCATGCAATTGACATTTGCTTTCTCATCTGATCTGAGAGTCTGTTTCAATAAATAACTTTACCTCATTTGCATTTTGAAGTATATAAGTCCTGTCTTAGGTTGGTTGCCATATTTTGTGTTATGCTTTGTGAATAATGACAGAACTCTTTTTTGTTCTTTTCTTCCTTTTTCTATGTTTACCTTCATAACTTAGGATAACCTTAAGCTCTATTATTTGATTATCAGCTAAAATAACTTGACTTCCCCTGATTATGAATGTCCTACTTTCACCTTCCCATTCCCATTTATGCTCTGTCAGCATATATTATATTTTAATTCTCTTTTTGAACCATAATCCTCACATTTATTTGATCTAGTCTTACTCTTAAATGATGGAATGCTCACCGCTAGACATTTTGACATAGTTTTTCTATTCATCACTTGGTTAAAATTTATTTATTTATTTTTTGAAATTTATTTTCTATTTAATTCTGTTTTCAAAAGTCATTCTGTTTTCAAAAGTAATTTTCTATTTAATTTCTGTTTCAAAAAGTAAGTTTGTAAATGCTTGTGTCTTTTCGTGTTACTTGAAAAACCAATTTGCAAAGAAAGAGATTCATAACCTAAACTTTCTGGGAGTATTTTTCAGGAATTTTTTTTTCTTTTAGTATTTTTCAGGAATTACCCACTGTCAGTATTAATATGGAAAAATCTATTACAAGTCAGATATTTTTGTTTTTGTGGTGTTATTTATTTATTTATTGTTTTTTATACATGACTCTTTTTCTGACAAAGGATTTTCTCATCTTTGAAATCCAGTAACTTTACTGAGATGTGCCTTTCAGTGATTTATATCAGGTTTTTCTTTTCCTGGTGTACAGTATGCCCTTACATTTTATACATTCCTTTTATCCTTTTTATTTTTTTTCCTATTTTATTTTATTTTATTTCTTTTCAGTGTTCTAGCATTCATTGTTTATGCACCACACCCAGTGCTCCACGTAATACGTGCTCTCCATAATACCCACCACCACCAGGCTGAAAATTTTCTTGAATTACATCATTAAATAGTTACTCTGTTATTTTGTTTCACTTATTTATCAACAATTATTACCTATGTCTTAGTGCTCTTTGCCCTTCTTCTATGTCTATAATTTTTGTTCCAGATCCTCCTCAACTCTGTTTTCACTTCACTTCGTTTGCTATCTCAGTCATATTCTCGTATTTTCCTTATGGTATTTCCACCAATTCTGTGTTTCCATTGTGTTGCTTCCCATCAGGTATTGATTCCCATCAGGGCACCAGGGGAAGGGTGTCCTGCTCCCACCTCCCAACAGTCTTCATATTCTATAGTATTAAAATTTTTTCTCTGATTACTTATTATTTTCTTTGCGTGTTTTTTTTTTAAATAAGGCTTTCTGTTTCATTAAGTTTTGACAATTCAGGGCAATATATGTTTCATTTGCTTGTTATTGTATTTTTGTTTTGTTCTTGTGTTTGTGGGCATTTTTCATTTGCCATTTGTATTCCTAGTGCTCCCCTAGTTTTTTCTTTGTGGCATTATTGCATAAGTCCCTTGTGGTTCCTTTTCAATTACTTATTTAAGTTTTCATTTGACAATCTCTTATAGGAAGTTCATTTTGGAGAGGGGTTGGGGCTAACAGGAATTCTGCTTATGATTCTGTGCATGTGCATGAAGGAGAGAAAGAGTAAATGATAGGGAGAGAGAAGGAATGAAACAGAGAGAGAGGGAGGGAGAGAGAAAAGGAATTTGGTATTCATTCTAGGTATGTTCCCATTGCCAAATCTTACCCCTTCTACCACTACTATCCCAGATGTACCCCCACAGGCTGAGCTAAACCCACTCTTCACTTTCTCAAGACTCTGTACCAAATGGGATCAAGTGAAGCACTGTCACTTGTCCCCCAAATCTGGTCCATTATTATAAATAAGTTATTGTTTTTATTTGTTTGTTTGGTATTATTTTAAACTTTAGGGTAAGCCACTCTCTTAGAATATTTGTACTTGGCTAATTTTTTTCTGGTATCTGCAGCCACAAACATCTTTTCTCCTGATTTTCCTCCACTTTTCTTTGAATGTCATTGCTTTTTTAATAGTCTCCTATGTTTGTGATCCAGAGTTGCAAGCATCTCAGTTTCATTGGAGACAGTGTTTTCTATTTGCTTCTCCTCTTCCCCTTGCTGCTGTAAGATGAGTTTCCAGAGAAGAATGGAAGGAAACTAACTTGATACTCTTATTTTTTAAATTATAATCCTACTTGAATTTTTTGCTTATTTTCTTATTAATATTTCCCAGATATAAGGGTATTTTTTTTAGTTTTTCCTTAAGTGGGCATGCAAAATCCTTGATATTATTGTTCTCTTAGCTCTTTCTTTCTTTTCTTTTTTTTTTTTTTAATACATAGTTATAGTTCTCTTGGCCTCCTGTCATGGTGACAAATTAAAAACTCCATAGGTCTTCATTTTACTGTGGAAGCACTTATAAGTATATGGCACATATTTAGTTTCAATATGTTAGCCTAATCTAAATCTTATTACAGTTTCCTATTCTTGAAACTAAAGAAGAAAAAACCAGAATATAAATTAAAATTTACAGTTATTTTCTAACAAGCTAAGTATTTGGAGATTTTGCACTGAATTTTACTTATAGAAACATGATGGATTATTTCTTTGTATCTGAAATATTATGTATTGACTGAGAGAGAATATGAACTAAAGTGTACCTGAAGTGAAAAATAATCTAGAGTCCAATACAGTAAGTCATAAAAATATTAATTTGGGAGTTTTTCATTTATTTAAAAAATATATATCTTGTGCTCCTACTAATGCTTGCTAAATGTTGAAACAGAATCATGTGACCCTGCCATTTCCCTAAAGACCAAACACAGTTTAAATTGTATAATTTTCTTGGCTCATGTTTTAGTATAAAGCAGTGGAAAATAAAACGTGCTGTAGTATGAGATTGCATTATATTAAATATATCAGATACATATGATCATAACTTTATAGTCACATTTCATAATAGTGTTATGATTGAACTAACTTAAAAAAAATCTTTTCTGTTAGTTGCTACTTTTGTGTTTTCTCCATGTACCTTTCTCTTTATAAGTTTGTCTTGAATAACTTTTTTTCTATTTTTCCTGGGTTTTCCCTCAAGTGACATCTTGGATGTTAAATTCTCAGGAGGCAAAACCATATCTATGTTGTACTTTGCCTGACACAGTGTTCAATATTTTGTGATGATGATAATCTGTTGCCTTCTTTCCCTTCTCTTCCATTTTCTTTTTCTCTTTTTAGAACGACATGTAGTCTTTGCTAGACTTCTGTGTTGCTCACTTTTGCTGTTCTATCTAGGTCTGCTGGTGGCAATGGAATTTTTCTAAAGCAATGGTTCTATTTTCAGGGGGATAAAAGGTTAGTGATTCAGTTGATGCATTTTCAAACAGCATCTCTTTGGCTGCCCGGAGTAAGCTGAAGAACTATGAAAGTTCCAGCATCATTCAAATCTCTTAATTTGGAGAGTTACCATGATCATGTTATCCTGAGGGCAAATCAACTGCTTTCCTCTTAGTGTCCTTTGTGAAGGCAGGAGCCTTGGAGCTCTCCCGGGCAGAGAGCTACCTCATTTATAATTTAAACCCTGGAAAATACTACCCACATCCATGGTACTATACAAATAAAAAATAAAGAATGCCACTAGACAGCACAAATAATCAACTGTTATCAACCGTGAAACTCTGAAGGGGTAAGGAGGAGGATGGGAAGTAAAATCTAATAAAAAATTATGTGTAAACTGTTCTATGAAAGTCATTTTTTATTACAAAAGCAATAACACCCTTCCATCAACTTTGTACAACAATTTTAATAACCTTTAGTGAATGTTAGTAAATCATATTGACCCTTAAGGTCTCTGGATGGCTAGAAATAAACACGCACAGATTAACCATGTTGCTGTTCTTCAGCTCTGTTATGCAAACAATTTTATACAAGGTCAGACCAGGGCACCATTGATATTGTTTGCCAACCAATTTATTCCTAAGACCCTTGACCCCATTTTAATGTGTGCATTCAGAAGAACACTCCATGTGGTGTTGCTAGTTGCAGCCACCAAAAATTGGGAAGTTGGCATTTTTTTCCAACAACAGGGGGCTAAATTCTGTTAGAAATTCATTTAATGCAGCTTAAAGTTCATGTATCATTTAAAAAATTCTGATTCAACCAGAATGCTTTTATTCGTCATGTAAATGTAATATGTCAGATCTGGTATGAAACTGTATGGTAGAGCTAAAAGTGGACCTAGTAAATTAGGTTTTTCTTCCTTACTTTCTTTTCTTCCTTCCTTCCTTTTTTTTTTTTTTTTTTAAGTTTATAGTGACCTCAACCAACTTCCCAATTGCTTCCTACTCTGATTTTCTAACAATGTGCCTTTTGTCAGATTTCAAATACTGTTGACGGCTTTTTCTAAGTATTACTTAATTTGAAAGTTTAATCTTTTCATTTTAAAACACAACATTTTAAATGGAAATGGGACATTTTAGAACTAGCTGGATTTAACGAAAATAAGCAAATTCATATGGTAGTTCATTTGAATTATGGATACCTTATTCAGAAAGCAGGAAATGACCTGAAAGGTGAATACAAAGAAGGGAGAATGAATCATAGGAAAAAAATTTAATCTAATGTGCTTTAAAACCAATTATATTTTTAATACTTCTATCCTCAGTGGGTCCTCAAGAGGCATACACATATTGCTAGAGCTGTCATTAGGATTTCAAGAATGACTTTAAATCTTTCTGTAGCAAATATTTCCAATCATTTGTAAATTTAATTATCAAGTTAGCAGGCACCCAGATTTGATTAACATGTTTGCAAACATGATTGCAAAACAGAAATGGCATCTATACTTCTCTCAGTTATCCTTTTAATCTCTTCACAGTGCAAGGCTTGTCTGGGCTCAAATTAAGAATCTGAATTGGAAGCCACAGATGCAATATCTGTATATTACAGTACTAGAAAAGGCAAGTTTTGTTCTCAATTCCCCTTGCTGTTATTTTCTACCTTTGTAAATTATTGAAGGCAACACATTCTCTCAACTTATATTTTATGTAAGTCTCAAATGGTATCATAAATAGTGTATGCACAGACATATATTCCTGTATTAGCCAAAAAAATGATGCTGCTACTGAAGTTCAATTTAATGAATTTCTAAAGCTCCCTGCTAATTCTATTTCATGGTAGCTTTGCATTTTTTTGGAATTTGAAAGCACAAGTTGTAATTGCTAATATCTGAAATTAATATAAGTAAACCAGAAGGCTCAGTGGAGCTCTTTGCTTTATGATTCATTCATTAAAGACAGTATTGTCTACATTTTGTGTGTTTTCCTAGTATACCCTTACTGGCACATTCCTGTTAATTAATTTGAGATACTGGGTTTCCAGTCCATTAATTTATTATTTTATAGTAGTTATTAATATTATAATCCTTGGTTCATTTTATTGCTTACATGGTTTTCTAAAGATGTATATGTCCCAAAGTATTGTGTCACATATCTTAACCAATTTCATTGTGTTCAGTAATTTTTTTAGTCCCAAACAGGGTAGGCTAGATTTATTTTTCTTTCCAGGTGGCTCCCTGGGGACTCCATCTGGCCCCAAGCTTCTACCTAGGGTGGTTGATGGGCCTCCACAGATTATCTCAAAGGTGGAAGATACAAGATACAGATACTTATCAGTGCTATGCTCTCTCTTAAGAGGTTCAGCTTAGACAGAAAGAAGTTCCAAGGGAACTATTAACAGGGATGTTTTCTTCTGTCACTGGTCCCTAAGCATTTTGAAAGGAATTTATAGAAGAGATAGATACTTTAATTTTCCCCCAAAAGCCTTGAGATCATGATGCTAAGTAGGAAGAAATGGCTAGTAAGAGTGAATCTCCATGTCTGCGTCTGTAGGGGAGGGATTTTGAGAAACTAGCTGACGGTCTTTTGATATATTACCCAGGGGTAAGATATGATGCAGTGTGTTACTGAGGAAATAAAAACTCATGTATGGAAAATAAAGAAAATAGTCTGCTCCTTCACTTAATAATCTCAGTCTTCAACTTTGGTGAGTTAATTTTAATTTGACAAATATTTATTAGCAGATAAAGTTTAGAAAGATACAGCAGAGCAAAACAAAACAAAACAAAACAAAACAAAACAAATCCATGGTATTTATGGAACACAGCCCTTAGGAAAGTGATAATGAAAGACAGAACCTCAAAAAACTCACAGAGAATTTCTACATAGAAAGTTGTCATTGGGTTTCACCTTCCCTAAGAGATCATTTCAATATGTTGTTGAAGAATGATCTTCCCCCTCTCTCACCCCTCAAAAACCTGATTCTGAGGAAAGACAAAAGCCAAAGTTTAGAATTTCCAGCAGGAGTTTACTTAGAGAAGGGCATAAAGATGATTTTCCCCTGACATCTGTTTTACCAAGTAAAATACTTGCCCCTCCCTTAAAAAAAAAGTCTATGGATACCACCTCCTGGATCATCTTCCTTGGTTTTGTTTATCACACAGTTAGCAAAGAAGTCTTTTCCTAACTTGTTCCATTGCCACAGCTCAGCTTGAGTTTAGCAGACTAGGTACTTGCTTTTCTTTCTTTCTTTTTTTTTTAAAGATTTTATTTATTTAACAGACAGAGATGACAAGCAGGCAGAGAGGCAGGCAGAGAGAGAAGAGGAAGCAGGCTCCCTGCTGAGCAGAGAGCCCGATGCGGGGCTTGATCCCAGGACTCTGGGACCATGACCTGAGCTGAAGGCAGAGGCTTTAACCCACTGAGCCACCCAGGCACCCGGTACTTGCTTTTCTTGACGGGCCATTGGGTATCAATCTTTGGAACTCTGGTTTTCTGGGACTTAAAACTATCAGGTGTTCCCAAAGTGCCAGGCAGATGCCTTCTGTAAGCACCCAGTGTGCAACAAGTTCCATGAGAGAGTTTCACTGAGAATCTCTTTAAAAGTTGTGATAACTCAGAGGCAGCTAGCCCAAGGCAGAAGATAAACTCACGAAATTATTAGTCTCTTCATCTGTAAAATGGTGACAATAACTCAACCTGCCTCAGAGAGCTATTTCAGTGTTAATACACTTGTTTAGAATGGGGCATGGAATACTGAGGCAATTGTAATTCTTATGTGGGGGAGGAAACTTTCCAGGTTCTTCGGTTACATATCCTCATCCTCAGCCCATCACCCACAGACTGATGCCTGAACAGAGCATATCGACCAGATAGCTGAGAGGCATTGCTGCTAACATGATCTATTCCTCTATCTTGCTATAAAATAATGCATATGTAAAAATTCACTGTAGTTCTTTAGGTAGGATATCATAGTAGCAGTTTCTATCTCACATATTTACTCTGGAATGTTGATATTCTAAAGTCATCAGTAGTGAGGAAGTTTTAGGCCACTCAGATTAACTCTTAGGCTACCTTCTGGATCATCAGGAGTTATACAAGAATTACGCTTATTTGCATTTAAGTTCTAAGGGAAGACACATAAATACAAAGTGGTTTGGGCGCTCCTCTTATTACCCTTTGCCCATACTAGAAATTTAAGGAATATTTCTTGGAATTCTTTAAGGTAATAGGTGTGTCCACCCTATGTTTTTCTGAGTCTAGTTGGCCCCTTTTGTGCTTTTTCATTGATTTCTACTGTGACAAATTCCAAACAGTTCATTTTATTTTCCATTCTGCTAGCCTAGACTACTCTGTGAAGGAAGCAGAGATATTTATTCCTATCAGCTTTTATCAACACTTGAGACCAATATCAATATTGAAACCACTAGTAAAATACTATGCTTCAGAAACTATATTCTGCTTCCAAAATGAGTTATAATTATCCACCAACTTTACAAAGAAATCAAAGATTGGGGCCCAAGTGATGGCTCTGAGAGAAACAATGATGCCCTATGTAGAAGTATCTTTTTCACCTTTTTGGATTAATTACCTAGATGAATGATGTATAAGTAAGAATACTCTAATTTATGCTGTGGTAATAAATGACCCAAAACCAACAAAAGTTTATTTCCTGTTCAAACCACATGTTCATTGTAGGTTGTCTACAGCTATTCCAAACCCTGCTGGTCTTTTGGCAAAGATTGAGAGATGGATGATGGTAAGCCATGCCCACGATCTTAAAATTTCTATCTAAAAATGACCCATGTAATTTTTGATCATGTTTTATTTGCCAGAATTTTTCACAAGGTCAAGTCTGACATCAAATAGGTAAGAGCATAATCCTTCTGCAGGAAGCAACAGCTTATATTTTTGAAAATCAACATAATGAATTTATCATTAGCTTGTTTTTTGTTTTGTTTTGTTTTGTTTTGCTTGAGGATTTTCTTTTAGAAGCTGAACGTAATTGGGCACCCTATTTTCATGTACTCTGCCATGAAAGACGGGTTTTAATGCATTATAATCCTTGTTCTGGAACAAATACCCTCTATTAATCTGTTCTAGTGGCCATAACAAAATACCATAAACTGAATAGTTTAAACAACAGAAATTTATTTTCCCACACTTCTTGAAGCTAATAGTCCTATATTTAGATGTTGAGAGGGTTGGTTTCTGGTAAGAGCTCTGCCCTTGGGTCGCACCTTTTTAAATGATTCACACGGCTTCTTTGTGTGAGCCTGGAGCGAGAGAGCAAGAGAGGAAGCTCTCCTGTGTCTCTTCTTAAAAGGGCACTAATCACATCATGAGGGCCCTATCCTCAAGAACTCCTCTAACCTTAACTCCCTCCCAAAGTCCCCATTTCAGAATGCTATCACTTTGGGAGTTAGGGCTTTAACATGTGAATTTAGGGGAAACACAAACATTAAGTCCACAACATGACACTCCCACCCCAGAGTCAAATTGACCTTATAGGCAGCAACATTCAATGTTTTATTTCTTTTCTGGACAGGCATGAACCATTGGGATATTCTGGTTCACTGCTCAGGCTCCCAATGTTTCCAAAGCATTGCTAAACATATGGACAGCTGTGCCTTCCCAGGCCACAGTGGCTATTTCTTCTTTGGGATGAACAGTAGTTTACTCTTTCCCCAGAGCCGAGCCTCTCACACCAGTATACCTCAATGATAGACCTGAATATAAATATTCTCTTATATGTTCCAGAAATGTCCCGTTTCTCTACCCTCTTTCATGTGTTATTACTCATTGATTCCCCTGGTTCTTTCTTTTGTCTCCATGTCACAGAGCCCCTGTTAATTTTACAGGTGGGAATTAGCTCAGTTATTTTTGAGAATGGCTACCATATTTCTCTACTGTTTCCTACTGATTCTGTTATCTTCATTCATTCTCTTCTTTTTATGTCTAGACAAGAAAGTCATATTGTATTTATTTACATCCTCCAATTCTCCTGCTGGTCTTCTGTTATTCTTTTCCTAATACACATTCTGATTATTTCTCTCATTTGCTTGAAGCACATCAGAGCCATCCTAGTGCTCTTGGGATAAAAACTAAACTCCTCATCATAGCCCACAAGGCTCTGTAGGATCTGGCTCCTGCTTTCCTCTCTGACTGTATCTTGCACCACTCTTACCCAGTGTACTCCACTTGAGCTACATGAGCTTTCTCTCTGTGCCTTGGACAAGCCAAGCTATTTAGGCTTCTGGCCCTTTGTTGTTTCTGTTCAGTCTTCCCTTAAATCTCTACATGGCTGGCTGATTCTACCCTTTTCTTACTGAAGACTTCCCTGGCCCTCCTAATGAAGAAAGGCCTCACACTTCATCTTGATCACATTTTTTTTTTTTTGAGATTTATTTATTTATTTATTTTAGAGAGAGAGGGCACAAGCAGGAGTGGCAGAAGGAGAAGGAGAATCTCAGGCAGACTCTGAGCAGAGTGTGGAGTCCAACACAGAGCTTGATCTCATGACCTGAGCTAAAATCAAGAGTCAGGTGCCTAACCAACCTAACCAACCACCCAGGCGCCCCTTGATGACATTCTTTATATAACAAAAACAACTACTTATATTTGTTTATCAATTTGTTTGTTTCTCCCATCAGAATGTTAGGGTAGGAATTTTGTCTTTAGGATTGTTGTGTTCCAGCAGCTCCTATAATGCCTGACAGTATGGTGCATCTTATAAGTGAAGGATTAAATCACTACAACACCGTTACATTACACAAAGTCAAAATTTATTTTTTTATAAGCTTTACCTTGAAGACCTAGTTTGACCCTTCAGAAACTTAGAGAACACATCTATTCTGCCTTCCACTTGACAATTTACCAAATATTATAGGATATTTTGGTCTCTGTGCAACTTGTTTTCCATAGGCTTAACATCTTTAGTTGCCTCAAATATCGTTCAGGTAAAATGTGCTTGTGACCTTTCAGTGCTTTGTTCATTCTGTCTTGGATCTGTATTAATACTTTTAAAATTTTCTCCTTTGATATTTGATCCATCACCACAGCCAGATTATCCATTTGGCCATTCAGAGGAGGAAAAAAGAGCAATATAGGTGTTGGATAAGTAGGATCCAGTGTCCCTAGAAATACTTATGAGGTCCTTCCTGGAAATGGTTAGTTATATATATATATATATTTTAAGCCATAAACTTAATTTACCATGTTAAGGGGCCAAGAAAGAAAACTAAGAGATAATGTAGGAAGAGAAGTGCCTTTTTCCTTCTTCAAGGGTCAGCTCTGATACCCTCTTTAGGCCTTCTTTTTTGTTCTGCTTCTTCAGCAGTAAGACATTATTTAGCCTGTGGTTATTAGTAGACTCAGTCTTTCTGCTTTAAAAAGCAGAAACCTGATTTTACCTTTTCTCTCGAACTTTTTTTTTTCCAGTCTTATAGACTCTTCCTCTCCATCTTTTTCTACAGCTTTTCTTTCCTCTATCCAGATGCACACAACTATGCTGGTTGACTCAGGTACCTAACTTCTTGGGACCCAGTGAACTCTTACTTTATGTTGGATGGAGGGGAAGATGGTCCCATGTAGATAGATCCCAATTCTACTTATCTTTCTCTTGGCCTCTGCATTTGAATAGAGGGCACTTACATGGCCCTCAGTAAGACCCTCAGACAAAAATAGCCCTTTAGCACAATATGCTAAAATAGTTTTTCTTGTTATTCCTGATTATTTTATCTAACCTAGTAAGTGATATTCTGATTATATATGATTTTTAAATTTAATAATCAGATTATCAATATCCTTAAGAAAACTTGTTCAACAGAATAGAATCGAGTACAGAGCCTTTTGTTATTCCATTAAACTCACCAGGGTGCCAACATTCCTAACACAAATCTCTGTGTCAAATGTTTTGCTAATTCAGATTTGCCATATAAAGAGCATTTCTCCTATTTATCTTCAGCCTACACTAAAGTCTCTGTGTTGAATGAACCATTCACCTGAACCTATTCATTTCAGTATCAATTCACCTTCTTACAAATCCATAATATATAGATTGCATCAAATATATTATGCAACAATCCCTTAGCTATTTGGAATCAATTTGAGAAACTTTGAGTGTCTCCTCAAAGCTCTTTCTGATAATGAGATCTAGATCATCTCCTAAATGTTAGGTTAGGAAACTGAAGCAAATTTGAGGTTAAGGCCCAATGTTTGTTCATTACTTTATGGGTGATTTATTTGTTTCTTCCTATTTTTTTCAGTTCTATATTTTATTACTGATGAAAGATATCAATGTCTCAAATCTGTTTTGGACAGAGAAAGGGGATAAGTAATGTGTATGTGTGCATGTGTGTGTATCGAAAGAAATAATAATTAGCTTCTATGCTGCTAATGCTGGGAACTTTGAAAATCAGTATGATTCTGTTAATTCCTAATCTAAAATTAATCTGAATATACTATTTCTGTAGGGTATTTGTTTCAATCAAATATTAGAACATCATCTGAAATTGCTTTATCATTGCATTCTTTTAGGACAAATGGTGTTTTCATAAATAAGCTTAGAAGAAAATAAAAATAGATGAATACTTTAAACTGTGGTGCCAATATATTGACTATCTAATCATCAGTCTCCATATTCTTTATCATTACTAACAGATTGTTATTCTATCACATAGTCTCATTCTTGAAGAAGTGATGTTTTGGGATACGAAGGAAAAGATTGAGTGGAAGTACCTCAAATTTTATTGTCAGTCTATTAAGACACAAGGAATGAAGTCATTTATGTTATCTTCTTTCTTAACTCCTTGCCAAACAACCAATAAACATTTATGAGCACCTATCAGACTCTAGGCATGGTTTTAGGTTCTGAAGATATGTTGGTGAGTAGGACAGAGTTGTAGATAGATAAAATTTAGCTTTGATTGCCCCTTATCTGAAGAAATGGATAAAACTTATGATAGCTGATGTCTCCCTGCTGTTTAAGAATGGCTGAAGCCCCCAGTACAACATCCTATAGAAGTTAAATAACTCTACATGTTTTTAGAAAGTCCCCCAGTGAATTTGTGTTTTCATGGTTACCACTACTCTCTGTTTCTATGTGTGTTTTTGTTTCCTTTTAACCTGGATGTGAAATTCAGGCCCTTCTGCAATTTCCTTATTTCCATTAAACGTCCTCTTCATGCCAAACACATACATGCAGATAGTAGATATTTCTAAACACTTATTTGTGGGGAAACAGATGAGAGTTTCACTGTAGCAATATAAACAACCTCAAAGTGAGTACTAATAATGGTGCCTGGACAGCTTAGTGGGTTAAGCATCCAACTCTTGATTGCATGATTTCAGGGTTCTGGGATCAAACCCTGTGTCTGGCTCCATGATTAGTGGAAAGTCTACTTAAGATTCTTTTCCTCTGCCCCTCTCCCTGCTCACTCTCTTTTTTTCTTTTTATAAAATGAATAAATGAACCATTTTTAAAAAGGGGAACACTAATCATCTTTCTTACTGACCACTTCAAAACTTAGTGGCTGGCAAGACTTGTTATTATTTTTCGGTTCCATGGGTTGGCTGGGGTCAGCTAGCAAGGTCCTGCTTGGTCAACTTACATGTGGTTACAAGTAGAGTCAGCTAAGCTGAAGTTTTCTGGAGTCTCACGTGGACTGGATCTCCAAGGTGGCTCACTCACATGGGAGGCAGTTAATGTGGGGTGTTGACTGGGAGTTTAGCTCGGCATGTCAACGGGAGCATCTGTAAGTGGTGGGCATGTGGCTTGGGATTTTCACAGCATTGGTGACGAGGTTCTGAGAGAGTCTTCCAAGAGAGAAGACTGCAACAGAACCAGGTGGAATCTGCCAATCCTTTATAACACCTAAGGCTATGACTGTCGTAGTGTCACTTTTGTTATGACCTATCCATCAGAGGACTGCAGGTCGGTCTAATTCGAAGATGTGAAGGAACGGATATCTATATCTATATCTCAGTGGATGAACAGATGGCACCATACACACTCTCCTAACTCATGGGAATTTCCCTGACCCGCCCCTTTCCAGTCTCCAGCCATTCCTGCCATTCCTTCTTTCTTTTCTCCCTTCGTAGGAGGTAAACAAATTTGTTCCTGTTCCCAAGAAACAAGTTGTGTTTCCTCATATTGCTTTGACCCCTGCTGTTATCTATATGCTCAGTATTCACCTTCTACTCCAGAATTCTATCAAGGTCTTTTCTTAACACAGTTTCTACCTTAAGAAAAATTGAATGAGCTAAGGAAAGGCATGTGGGAACACAGCAAGATGGCAACCTTATGTAGGCCAGAAAGACAGATCACACCAGAATCTGACCAGCCTGGCACCCTGGTCTTGGACTTTAGCTTCCCAAACCATGAGAAAATAAACTTCTGTTGTTTAAACCACCCAATCTATGGTACTTGGTTATGATAGCCACCCAAGCTAACATAAACACTGATCTCTTTCCCTTCAAACCCGTTGACTCAAACTAATTTCGTTGAAATTCATACAAATTATACTCAATCTCATTTATAAAACTAAGATATTTTGTTATCTCAGATGGATAGACTAATCATTTTATTAAACATTGCTTAGCAATATATGCTACCCATTTCCCTCAATAGCCTAAACTGCAGGGCTGTTTCTCAAAATAATCTTTTATATAAAACATGATTTAGATTCAGACACAGTTATATTGATCACAAATGTTCCCTGAGTCATTTTATTGACAAGGTTATCAGAATAGCTTAAGGATGTTTTGGCATTCATCAGATCGTTAGCCATTGATAAGACACACAAAAGTCATCCGTGTGGTTAGATTTTAGTGTTATATTTATATAATGTATAAATTTTGCTCTGTATATTATATATTAAATATATATATGGTATCTGTGTATTTCTAAATATGTCCCCAAATACTGCTACTAAAATCAAAACAGTCAGAAATGGTCTCACAAGATGTGATTCTAAATTATATCACGCAGGCAACATCTTCCTGCTATGCTTTTAAGAAGTTTTTTTGAGATAATGTGGTAAACAATTCAGAGAACTGGGTCCACTTATTTTATGCTCTTGGATAATGATTTTGAAATTTAAAAATGAATATAAACTCACATAATGTTTTTGTACCAAATTCACAGTTATGGTTTCAAAATTTTCACCATACTTTAATGGTATAGGAACAAAAAGAAACTGAAGATATAAGGGATATTGGGTAGGTAAAACTGCATAGTTATCTCAAGCAAATTCCCTAAGATTAGTTTTCTCTGAGGGTGAGGGAATTTTTTATTTTTTAAAGTTAGGCTATATTAGTCAACAGATTAATTTATTTAGTTATTCAGGGGTATATTTTGCAGGTAAAATATTTTGGATGGCCTAGTGCATGCTGTGGTGAAAACGCAAAGTAATAGCAAAGACTCACTGATGTTCCTTTACTCCTTGGAAGGTTGGGGATAGTTGGATTAAATGAATCTAAAACATTTTCAGGCTCAGATTATATTGTTCTCTGCTGTATAGTATCGAATTTTGAGGTCACAATGAATCACTAGTAAGGAAGTATGAGAAACTCTGTGTGTGTGTGTGTGTGTGTGTGTGTGTGTATTCTCTGACTTAAGCACGTCTTCTGGCCTGAAGTGAACGGTGGCCATGGTATGTTTATAATTATGGAGTAAAGGAGATGATAAGGTGCTGTGCATGTTACAATCTTATTTCAGTTAAAACATATAATATATGTAATGAAGTAAACATACAGTAATTCATAATCTTAAGAAAGAACTATAATTTCACTTTACATGTAGTTGACTCTGTGTGTGTGTGTGTGTGTGTTGGGTTGATATGGAAATGCACTACCAAAAGAAATTCTCTTGGAATGGCAGGATTTCAGGCGATTTGTGTGTGTACCTTACTTAAAATTTTGAACAATTGAAGAAGTACTGCATTTCAATATGATAAAATTTTTATGATAAAATTTTAAAAACTGTATGCCATCTATGTGCTTAAAATTGTCTCTTAAACTTCTATAATAGAATTTTAATTTGCCTCTATTCTTATTTTAATCAACAAAAATCATCTTTCTCTTCACTGTTAGACTATCAAAAGCAGAGTGTCTGGACTCTATTTTATCAGACATTTACAAAAATGCCTTTGCTGGGTTGTGATAAAATGGTATGTCTTCTGTTGATGTGAGTCCTGTCCTCTTGCCCATTTTATTTATACCTTTGATAGAAAAAAGTAATGTTTTGATATTATCCATTGTAAGACTCCATGTACTTTCCACAAGGAGTGTTGCCATAAATTCCTACATGAGAACAGTTGCAAGAGCAGTTTTGACTCTGCAGATGAAAGTTTTATCCTTTCTGTTGTTAGGGAAATAAAAACATGAAATACACTATCTACTAAAAAACTTCATGCAAAATCTATTGTCCAAAAATTGTAATAGCCTCGTAATTACTGGAGGACTTAGCTCTGCTACTTTGGAGTGTACTAATTTATTTGAAATATAAATTAATTAGGTTGCACTATGCTTGAATAGTTCAGTTATTTTACACACTTTTCATATGTGTATGGGGTAAAAATAATGTTTTATAAAATTCCTAATTACTGAAAAGAACATATAGAAACACTACCCATATACTTCATTCACTCCTTTATGTATTAGTGTTTCTAGATATAGTTACATGTGAATGTATCAAGGAGTGAAACAGAAAATGGTCTTTGCCCTCATAGGGCTTGCATTCTAGAGAGGGAGTTCTGGTATATATATATATATATATATATATATATATATATATATATAATTTATTTGTTCAACATGTTTACTACCAGTGTATATATATGTGTGTGTGTGTATATATATACATACATATATACAAACACACACACATATATATATTTTAGAATATGAAATGCTTTATAAAAAGAATAATGTAAGTTAAGAAGTATTAGAAGGCCTTGAAAATGTTTTAAACCTTAGTAGCACTAGGTAAAATACTCTTCAAGAATCTCAGTTAATATTGAATAAAATTCTTGTGTGATTAAATGAATGTTTTCGTTGGACTTTTCCTTAAAATTTATTCTGGAACATGTTTTGTTATTCTGGAACATGTTTTTATTGAGCAACTACATGCCAAGCAATATCCTAGGTCCTAGAGACAGAGTGGTAATAAGACAGATAGGGTCTTTGTTCTCCTGGAGTTTAAATGTACAGTGAAAGAGGCAGCAGACAGCTGTAGGATATTATGTGGAAGAAGGTTTGATAAAGAAGTGCAGGATGCTCTGGGAGTGTGGAGGCAGGACCCTTGATCTTGTCAGCAGGAACATGAAAGGCTTCCTTTAAGGAAGCAATTGTAAAATGAGAGGCAGTTTATGTGCTGGCCAGGAAATAGTGGAGATATAGTTCCTGGCAAATGGGACTTTGTATCACAGCAAAGCCATGTGCGTGAGAGAGAGCAGGACAAACATTCAGAGAACTAAAAGGTGTTCGGTGTGGCTAGAGCAAGGAGTCTGGGGAAGAGTGGTGACTTCCGGCAAGAGCCAGGAAGGCACCAGCTTCACAAGGGGCTTAAATCCACGTTAAAGAGTTTGATTATATGCCAACAGTGAAAGAAATGACCGAAGGATTTAAAGTATAAAGACTTTTTGAACAAGCAGATTGTGATTGACATACACAGAAAACAGTTACATCTTTCTCACTGCTTTTCAGTGCAGCTGTGTGGACTATTTCTTTCTCTGTCCTTGAATGAAATCTCCGACAGTTCCTGTAGACTTTCTAGTCACTCTTAAATACTTAAAAAGTAGGTTTTCCGTACTCAAGACTGTCTCAAGCCCATGCTTCCCTCCTTCCTGGCCAAACTTCTTGTCTAAAATTATTACACTCCTCCCTAATTCCTCACCTCCTTTTTACACTTTTTACAGTTAAACCTAATGATATCTGACATCTGCACCTACTTTTCCACTAAAACTTGCTTCTTCACAGTCATCAATGACATCTCTGCCTTTAAACCTGAAGGGAAAGTCCTTAGTATTTGTTCAGTCAGTCAATAATGTTGGACATTTTTACTGACCCCTCCTTCTCCTTCTCAAAATAATATCTTCACTTTATTTTTCTGACACCATATTTTCTTTGGTTTCTGTCTCCGTTTTTCGCCATTCCTTGTTAGTTTCTTTTGAAAATCACCTTTCCCTTTTATGGAACATCTACTACATTACTAGTGTTAGTTACTCAGGATTCTTTTCTAGGCCCATTTCCTTCTCATTCCTCACATTCTCTCGGCAGTTGCCTTCCCTCCCATGGCTTCACTTACCATCTATATGTCAGTTACCCCAACATCTGTATCTCAGGCAAGTATCTGCTCAGTTTCAGAATGTTTGAAATAACTACATGGAGAGAATGCTAACCAGAGAAATACAGCCTAATATCTGGACCCTGCTGAGTTCCCAGTTGAAATTAGAGACTGTTATTCAGTATTGGCAACAATCTGCATAGTTTGGTAGATGCTTGATTTTCTGGATTTTGCCAGGTGGGTACACAGAAAGGCAATAGGAAAAGGAAATTGATGATATGGTCAACAGCCTTTTGGGGGTGGCAAAGTAACCTGGATAGGAAAATGAAACCTTTAGGGGATTAATAAAGACAGAGAGAAGATTGGCCTGCAGTTTGGAGACCCTGAAGAACAGTTTATTTCAACTGATGCTTAAGAATGCTGGAAAGTTGGAAAGTTGTGGTAAGAGAACAAGATGTCTAAAATTATCATTCTGTATGGGGAGAAGTTGGTTTATAATATGGGCATTAAGTGGATGGCTGCATGCAAGTGAAAGAGAATGTCCGTGGAGATTGAGATGATAAAGAAGCAAAAAACCATGTTACTGAAGGGGCCATTATGGGCATGTTGCATCTTGCTTGTAAGATAATGCTGGACTTGGAGATAGGGAATAAAATCCAGAGCTGGTGGCAGAGAATGGATGAGACAGATGGCACAGATGACAAAGAAGCAAAAAACCATGTTACTGAAGGAGCCATCATGGGCATGTTGCATCTTGCTTGTAAGATAATGCTGGACTTGGTGATAGGGAATAAAATCCAGAGCTGGTGGCAGAGAATGGATGACACAGATGGCACAGATGACAAAGAAGCAAAAAAACCATGTTACTGAAGGAGCCATCATGGGCATGTTGTATCTTGCTTGTAGGATAATGCTGGACTTGGAGATAGGGAATAAAATCCAGAGCTGGTGGCAGAGAATGGATGAAGAGTGACCTAGAGGTCCAGAGATGACACAGATGAATTTTTTGGATTACTGATACACAACACAACATGGGTTTTGTTAGGCATACAACCAAGAGAGCTTTCAATTTATACATGTTCCATCTTTTTGCTCTATTTTATTGTAGTTGGTAAAAGGCTAAAGGCAGAGGACTGATACTTTCTGACCATCTTAAAATAGTTGTCACATAATTAAGCATTGTAATTTCAAGGGTCATTGCACAATACACAAGAAAGTGTAAATAGCTTACTCTGGAACTATTTAGAATAGGCATTTAAAAATATCGACAGCACAGTATCACTCACCTGTGTTTATGCTTTCCCAGACTTGTGAAGTGACTATGAAATGATTTCTGTTTCATACATGAACCACTGGGGTTAAAGGGCAACAATGTTGAGGAAGAGGAAAAGTTTCAGGGTATCTTGTAACAAGCCACCAAGATTTGATTTCTTGAGAAATTTATTTAACAATGCTGCCTCAAAAATTTTATGTATAACTTGTGGGGTTTTCAGGGGCAGGGGGTGAGGTAAGAACCTCCATTTAGAAGGTTGCTGAAGGAAACAGGCAAGGTCTGTGTGCTTTTCCTATTGATTACATATGCCTGGGCATTCTGGCAAGGAGCCAAGCTCATTTTACATTCCAGCCACTTGTATCTTCTGCTTGTGAAGGAGGGAGCAGTGCGCCTGGGGAAGCAGGGCAGTATTTCCAGCAGGTGGTAATAGCAGGCATCACATTATAACTTTAGGAAAATTTGATGCATCGAGGCAACCACCTTCACCACTGCAAGTACCGCACTTTGAATAGACTACAGTGAGGTGTTAAGGATGTCTCATTCTCCTAGTAAAGGTTTTATGCGAACTGAAATGTCTTCCTGTGTATCCATTCACCTAACACTGCCAAGAGAGAGAAAAGGATTGAAACATAAATCTCATCTTATTACCAAACCTAAATTGTTCCTTCTGATTTTGTCTCTACGCCTGGCTCTTGCCTTGTTCCCCTGGCATAATGAATTTCTTAACCTAGAGTCTCGATAAAATCCTCCATAATTTATTTTTATCTTAGAAGTTGTCATAAAAATTCACTGACAAGGCACAGCCCAAGGTGGTGTAGAATAAGCTACCTTGATCTGTTTGTATAGATTGAGATACTCTATTGCTCTCAGATGGAAACAGTGACTTTCCTCTTTGTTCCTGTAAAAGAACATCTATCAATACCAGTGAAGGTTCAGAGCAGGAAAATATGTGAATGTCCTTTCACATATAGGAGTTAGCCGGATGAGAAACTACTTATCTCTGTTAGTACAGTTGTTTATTACATTTTGTACAAGTCTGATTAACATTTAAACACCTAAGGAAATCTTGTACAAATGTGATCTTCATATATATATTTGCTAAGATGGTGTAGCTAGAATACTATTTTTAGAATAATAAGCTTAGTGGTTAAAATGTCATGCACTGAAGATTAAGTACTGGAAGGAAATTAATCGGGAGACAAGCATGGGGTTATGAGGAAGAAATCTCAGGCTCTCATTAGTGGAGTCAATCAAGAATTTTCAAGGCACAGATTTTATCCCTGGCATAATCTTGGGGTCCCTACCTTAAACTTCAGGGAATTCTTCTACATTTGTTATATTTATATCCTCTCTTAATTAAAGGTCTCAAGACTCGAAGGTTACAAAATTACAAAGCATCTTTGAGGTTCTCAGCACCCATGGGATGTTTCTATATTTCAAGTGGGTCTGTGCACTCTGTGCACTTTTATTTCTGCACACCTCAACTCCAAGTGTCAAGATGTGCATGAGTAAAAAGAAGGAAAGAAAAAAAAAAAAGAAAGAAAACCAAAGAACAAACGGCAATCAAGCTATCCCCCCCGCCCTTTATCTTGGGGATATCAAGACAGAACACTTCAGAGAAGAACAAAGGCAGAGCGAGCAGATGCAATTGGGTGGAGAAAAAAGATTTCCATTTCTTTTCTTAGGAGTCTAAAGCACTGTGTTTCTCCCTACCTCCCTCAATTTAGAAATGAAGTACCTAGCAAGTTCTTGGCAGTGTCATTTGGGTTTCAAAGCCTATTAAATGTTTTTGGTCCTGAGGAAAAAAAAATGGGTAATTGTGAGGAAACTGCTGAATAAAGCTGTTTAAGTTTCTTTGTCTTCAGGGTGGAAATATGTGGCTCTTTCCAAACAAGCTCTTCCTTTCCGAAGCCATTGATGGAGCCCAGAGTGTGAAAACTAGGAAACTGAGAGAAGAAATAGAAGTTCGTGGCTTCAGGTCTGGGAGTAGGACAGGAGGGGAGCAGAGACAGTGGGACAGGCTGGCTCGCTGGTGGGTCCAGTAGGGCTATGCAGGGAGCTGAGGGAAGCCTCTTGCCTCCTTTCCATGGCTCCCTGGGCAGCTAGTGTTGGTTCTCCTCGAGCTAAGCCACCCATACAGCAGAAAACCGTTTCCTTTGTTGTCAAAGAGGGAAGCAGTGAGCTGAAAGGGAGCTGGTTCGGGAAGCCTCCTTAGGAAACATCATCCTCCAACCTGTTACCACAGTCTTGGATCATTTTCCTGACCTCCATTATCACCTCCTTATCTTATAACCACATTAGTCTCCTAACTGGTCTCCATGTCTCTGTTCCTTTCCCCTCTAAGTCCATTCATCATCCTACCCCCAGAGACTCAGGTAAACCATCGTATTTCTTAGCTTAAAATCCTACAATAGATTCCTTTGCCTGCAAAATGAAGGAGTCTTTTTGGCAGAAAAGAGAAGCCCCTAACTTGTCTCCCTCCTAAGGACAGTGCTGAGGACAGTGCTAAGGAAGTGCTAACTTCACCCTCATTTCTTGCTCCCTAACACACAACAGTTTGAAAGCAATGCATCTTCTCCCCATAGTGTCCCCCTCACTTCTCCTGGGTAACTTTTGTGTTTCCTTCAAACCACTGTTCAGGGGCTGGTCACTTTCTCCAGGAAGTCTTTTCTAATTCCTTCATCTCTTTTCCCAAATGGAGCCCCTCCCCTTGTGCTTCCACAGAAGCTTGCCTCTTACACAACGAGGTGATTATGAAGAACTAGCTTCCCTTCTGTACGGGAAGCACCTGGGGGCAGGTAAGAATGTTGCCTTTATTATTATTATTATTATTTTTAATCTAAGCACTCTCTTTGCTCACCACAAAGCAGGAAACCTGTGAAATAGTAAGTGAAAATGGATTCATAAAGACAAACTTTTGGTTTATGGTTATAGCTGCTATTTTCCAAGCCTAGCATTATTTGCAATTCTTCCTTTTAGGCAGACACTCTTGATTCCCTCACTGAAAATTAATAGCTACTATTCCTAATGCCTTCAGGCCAAGTTTGCTCTGTACTATAATTTCTCAACATTTCATAGCCAATTTCTCATTATTTGAAAATTCACAGCAATGTGTCTTTAAGTTTTCTTCTGTCTATAGTAAAGCAGCTATAATATAATGTCAGAAAATTTATCTGAAATGTAGAATAAGCAAAAGGAAATACAGGGTGCTCTTTCTGAACAGAGCTGAGATTGACCTTTTATTTTGGGGGCTATTTTAAGAGCATGTTTCAGCAATAGTTAACCTGTAGAGTCTTGTCTGGTAGAGATGTAAATGTCTTTGGGGTATTGAAAAAGATAACCCCAGGAATTTTGAGTTTTGGCCATGTCAGACATTAACCAGTTTTGTACCTAACTTGGAAATCTGTTAAATTGCCTATATACACCTAGCTTCTTAAATGATCTTTGAACCGGTTCCATCATTTTACTGTTTACTTCAAGCATTAATAAATTAATTTAAACCTTTGACATGCATGTATTTTCTATTTGTCTGAGGGTCATTATTTGACCTTTTTTATTTTCTAAGATTTTATTTGTTTGTTTGAGAAGGTGGGGGTAGCACAAGTGGTGGGGGTGGAGGGAGAGGAAGAAACAGATGCCCTGCTGAGCAGGGAGCCCAATGTGGGGCTCAATCTCAGGACCCTGGGATCATGACCCGAGCTGAAGGCAGATGCTTAACTTATGGAGCCACCCAGGTGCCCATGATTTTACCCTTTTGAAAATTATTCTTTAAAATACATGGTAGAAAAGCTCTTGTCTTTCTGGGAATAAAAAAATTCAATCCTGAGTCTCCTGTAAGTGGCTGTTTTATGTTGAAGAGACTTAGTTTCTTTATCTGCAAAATAGGGGTGCTTGCTGCTAAGGATTGGCAAGGATTAAATATCATGTGAAAGAAATTTGTAAGCTGTAGAGTGAAATACAAATTGTGTATTATCATTTGCTACAGAGTTACTATTTATGTATCTTGACATTGAGTTTTGTGTATTTTTAGCACAATGAGACTGTGTCACAGTGACAATCCCAGGGAACCAAACAAAATTAGAAGAGTCAAAAACAGAAGAATAATTTAACACATTAATTTTCAATCACTGCTTGCTTTTCTCATTTTTACCTTTTACAGACATAAGGGAACCGATGTATATTTTCATCATCATGGATATATGAGTTATTTAAATAAACTAATTAGAGTGAATAAAGTTTTCCTGGTTGTTTGTTTTAGGTATAAATGTCTAAGATACTGGGCTGGATGTTTAGTTACTGGGAGATTTTCTGATAGCCTCAGTTACTATTAGGAATCATTTGGTCTTTAAGACAACAGCTCTCAACTCCACTGTGAGCCCTTGCAGCAGCCTGGGGAAGTGGGGACATGTGGGCAGTTTTTGTTTTTAATGATTATGGTAAGACTTGGTCTGAAGTAAAGGTTTTGAGGCTAGGTAAAACATTTGAAAAACAGTGACCTAGTGGATCTCCCTAGGTGGAGAGGGGCTGGGAATGAACTAATTTGTGACCATGTACAAGATGAGGTATCACTATTTAATGAAATTTTGTGTATAAACATTTTGCTTTTCTTTAAAGAAAAAAAATCTAAAATGCAGATTGTAAAATGGATGCATAAGGAAATAGACCTGAAGCATGTTTTGATATGAGATCAAAATAATGTGATAGTTTTTGTTTTTAAAAATATATTGGGTGCTCAGTCATTAAGTATCCGACTTCCACTCAGGTCATGATCCCAGGGTCCTGGGATGGAGCCAGGCATCTGACTCTCTGCTCAACAGGAAGCTTGCTTCTCCCTCTCATACTCCCCTTGCTCCCCTAAATAAAATCTTCAAATACATATATATTTAAATCTGTAATATTATATATATATATATAAAACTAAGAATCAATTAAATGAACATTTCTAATTTGTGCAGTAAGTCCTTTTATTTTTTTCCAGTCTATTTTCTCTCATGTTTAACTTTTACATTGCACTGTTGATAAATGGCTTCAATAAATATCTTTCTTCCTTTTTTCTCTCTCTTATTCTTTTCTGCTTAGCATATAGTGATGGATAAGTTCAGTCACTCATATTTCTCCTATGCCTCCATGAATGTGAAAAACCAGAATCACTGAGGCAAACTTGCCCTCTAAGAATCTAGTCCAAGGGAGAAATTTATGATATTTTAGTCTATCAGAAAATCAAATTTGGGATAACTTGTCTGTCACAAATAAAGACTTTACATTTGTTAGAAGTTAAACTACTAACTCTTTTAGGATTTTCCTTCAAACAAAAGTATATGAAAAATAAATTTATAATAAAAAAATAATAAATTTATTGAGCATTGTCGATAGGCTCGGAATTGTGTTATGTGTCAAGGCTATAAAGACTTGTGTGTGTTTTGTGGTGTCTTGTGGGAAAAGAGAAAGACATAAACCCAAATCTCCATACTTGACTGTGCCAAGTACTGTATATAATAGAGAAATGGACATTGCCTCCTGGAAGCATGGAGGAGAAAGCCATAAACCCCCTCCCCTTTGGGGGGGGGGTATGGAGGGCGATTTAAGCATCACAGTGAGAATGACATAGACTTTATTTTTTTAATTAATTATTTTAATTAACATATCATGAATTATTTCCCCAGGGATACAGGTCTGTGAACTGTCAGGTTTACACACTTCATAGCACTCAAATAGCACATACCTTCCCCAGTGTCCTTAACCCAACCACCCTCTCCTTAATCGCCCTCCTCCCAGTGACCCTCGGTTTTGTGAGATTGAGAGTCTCTTATGGTTTGTCTCCCTCCAAAACCCATCTTGTTTCATTTTTTCTTTCCCTACCTCCCAAACCAACGCTGACTCTTAAATTCCTCATAGCAGGGAGATCATATGATAATTGTCTTTCTCTGATTGACTTATTTCGCTCAGCAAAATACCCTCTAGTTCCATTCATGTCATTGCAATTGTCAAGATTTCATTTCTTTTGATGGCTGCATAGTATTCCATAGTGTATATATACCAAATCATCTTCATCCATTCATCTGTTGATGGACATCTAGATTCTCTCCATAGTTTGGCTATTGTGGACATTACTGTTATAAAAATTGGGGTGCACAGTCCCCTTTGGATCACTACATTTGTATCTTTAGGGTAAATACCCAGTAGTGCAATTGCTGGTTTGTAGGGTAGCTCTATTTTCAACTTTTTTTTCTGGAGTGGCTACACCAGATTACATTCCCACCAAGAGCATAGGAGGGTTCCCTCTTCTCTATGTCCTTGCCAACATCTGTCTTTTCCTGACTTGTTAATTTTAGCCATACTGACTGGTGTGAGGTGGTATCTCCTTGTGGTTTTGACTTGCATTTCCCTGATGCCAAGTGATGTGGAGCACATTTTCATGTGCCTGTTGGTCAAATGGATGTCTTCTTTGCAGAACTATCTGTTAATGTCTTCTGCCCATTTCTTGATTGGATTATTTGTTCTTTGGGTGTTAGTTTGACAAGTTCTGTAGAGATTTTGGATACTAGCCCTTTATCTGATATGTCATTTGTGAATATCTTCTCCCATTCTGTCAGTTGTCATTTGGTTTTGTTTACTGTTTCCTTTGCTGTGCAAAAGCTTTTGATCTTGATGAAGTCCCAACAGTTGATTTTTTGCCCTTGCTTCCTTTGCCTTTGGTGACGTTTCTAGGAAGAAGTTGCTGAGGCTGAGGTTGAAGAGGTTGTTGTGTCTGAGGTTGAAGGGGTTGCTGCCTGTGTTCTCCTCAAGGATTTTGATGGATTCCTGTCTGATATTGAGGTCTTTCATCTATTTTGAGTCTGTTTTTGTGTGTGGTGTAAGGAGGTGGTCCAGTTTCATTCTTCTGCATGTGGCTGTCCTATTTTCCCAACATTTGTTGAAGAGACTGTCTTTTTTCCATTGGATATTCTTTCCTGCTTTGTCAAAGATTAGTTGACCAAAGAGCTGAGGGTCCATTTCTGGGTTCTCTATTCTGTTTTATTGATCTACTGTCTTGATGATGACAATTTCATAACAGAGCTTAGAGTGTGGAATTGTGATGCCACCAAATTTGCTTTCTTTTTCAACATTCCTCTGGCTGTTCAGGGTCTTTTCTGGTTCCATATAAATTTTAGGATTATTTGTCCCATTTCTTTGAAAAAAATTGATGATATTTTGATAGGGATTGTATTAAATTTGTAGATCGCTTTGGGTAGCATAGACATTTTCACAATATTTTTTCTTCCAGTCCATTGGCATGGAATGCTTTTCCATTTCTTTCTGTCTTCCTCAATTTCTTTCATGAGTACTTTATAGTTTACTGAGTAGAGAATCTTTGCCTCTTTGGTTAGGTTTATTCCTAGGTATTTTATGGTTTTGGGTGTAATTGTAAATGGGATCAGCTCCTTAATTTCTCTTTCTTCTCTCTTGTTGTTGATGTATAGAAATGAAACTGACTTCTGTGCATTGATTTTATAGCCTGACACTTTACTGAATTCCTGTATGAGTTCAAGCAGTTTTGGAGTGGAGTCTTTTGGATTTTCCACATAAAGTATCATATCATTTGCGAAGAGTGAGAGTTTGATTTCTTCTTTGCCAATTTAGATGCCTTTTATTTCTTTTTGTTGTTGATTGCTGAGGCTAGGACTTCTAGTACTATGTTGAATAGCAGTGGTGATAATGGACATCCCTGCCATGTTCCTGACCTTAGCAGAAAAGTTCTCAGTTTTTCTCCATTTGAGAATGATATTTGCTGTGGGTTTTTCATAGATGGCTTTGATGATATTGAGGTATGTACCCCTCTATCCTTACACTTTGAAGAGTTTTGATCAAGAAAGGATGCTGTACTTTCTCAAATGCTTTTTCAACATCTATTGAGAGGATCATATGGTTCTTGTTTTTTCTTTTACTAATGTATTGTATAGCATTGATTGATTTGCAGATGTTGATCCAACCTTGCAGCCCAGGAATAAATCCCACTTGGTTGTGGTGAATGATCCTTTTAATGCACTGTTGGATCCTTTTGGCTAGTATTTTGGTGAGAATTTTTGCATCTGTGTTCATCAAGGATATTTGTCTGTAATTCTCCTTTTTGGTGGGGTATTTTCTGGTTTGGGGATCAAGGTAATGCTAGCCTCATAAAAAGAGTTTGGAAGTTTTCTTTCCATTTCTATTTTTTGGAACAGTTTCAGGAGAATGGGTATTCATTCTTCTTTAAATGCTTGGTAGAATTCCCCTGAGAAGCCATCTGGCCGTGGGCTCTTGTTTGTTGGGAGATTTTTGATGACTGCTTCAATCTCTTTACTGGTATAGGTTTGTTCAGTTTTTCTATTTCTTCCTGGTTTAGTTTTGGTAGTTTATACATCTGTAGGAATGCATCTATTTCTCCTAGATTGTCAAATTTGCTGATGTATATTTGCTCATAATATGTTTTTATAATTGCTTGTATTTCTTTGGTGTTGGTTGTGATCTCTCCTCTTTCATTCATGATTTCATTAATTTGGGTCCTTTCTCTTTTCTTTTTGATAAGTCTGGCCAAGGCTTCTCAATCTTATTAATTCTTTCAAAAAACCAGCTCCTAATTTCATTGGTCTTTTCTACTGTTCTTTTGGTTTCTATTTCATTGATTTCTGCGCTGATCTTTATTATTTCTTTTTTCCTGCTGAGTTTAGGGTTTATTTGCTGTTCTTTCTCCAGCCCCTTTAAGTGTAGGGTTAGGTTGTGTGCTTGAGACCCTTCTTGTTTCTTGAGAAAGGCTTGTATCACTATATATTTTCCTCTCAGGACTGCCTTTGCTGTGTCCCAAAGATTTCGAACAGTTGTGTTTTCATTTTCATTTTTTCCATGAATTTTAAAAAATTCTTCTTTGATTTCCTGGTTGATCTGTTGATTCTTTAGTAGGATGCTCTTTGGCCTCCATGTATTTGAGTTCTTTCCAACTTTCCTGTTGTGGTTGAGTTTGAATTTCCAAAGCAGTGTGGTCTGAATATGTTCAGGGAATGATCCCAATCTTTTGGTACTGGTTGATACCTGATTTGTGACCCAGGATTGATCTATTCTGGAGAATGTTCCATGTGCATTAGAGAAGAATGTGTATTCTGTTGCTTTGGGATGGAATGTTCTGAACATATATGTGATGTCCATCTGGTCCAATATTGAATTTACGGCCTTTCTTTCCTTGTTGATCTTTTGCTTGGATGATCTGTCCATTTCAATGACATTTCAGTGTTAAAGCCTCCTACTATTATTGTATTATAGTTGATGTGTTTTTTTATTTTGTTATTAATTGGTTTATAAAATTGGGTGCTCCCATAGTAGGGCATAGATATTTAAAATTGTTAGATCTTCTTGTTGGACAGACCCTTTAAATATGATATAGTGTCCTTTCTCATCTCTTATTATAGTCTTTGGCTTAAAATCTAATTTATCTAATATAAGGATTGCCACTCCAGCTTTCTTTAGATATGCATTAGCATGCTAAATTGTTTTCCATCCCCTACTTTAAATCTGGAAGTTTCTTTGGGTCTAAAATGAGTTTCTTGTAGACAGTATATTGATGGATTTTGTTTTTTATCCATTCTGATACCCTGTGCCTTTTGGTTGGGACATTTAGCCCATATAGATTCAGGGTAACTTGAAAGATATGAATTTAGTGCATTGTTTTGCCTGTAATGTTACTGTTACTATATATTGTCTCTGTTCCTTTCTGGTCTTCAACTCTTAGGCTGTTATTTGCTTAGAGTACCCCTTTCAATATTTCTTGTAGGGCTGGTA
Source organism: Mustela putorius furo (assembly GCF_011764305.1). Classification (NCBI taxonomy): domain Eukaryota; kingdom Metazoa; phylum Chordata; class Mammalia; order Carnivora; family Mustelidae; genus Mustela; species Mustela putorius. Next base: position 951,614 of record NW_025421467.1, read on the forward strand.
TAGTGTTTGCAAATTGGGACCCCACTTTTAGTTTTTGTTTGTCCTGGAAGTTTTTTTTTTTTTTTTTTTTTATCTCTCCTTTTATTTTCAGTGATAGCCTAGCTGGATATCATATTCTTGGCTCCGTATTTTTCTCATTTAGTGCTCTGATATATCATGCCTGTTTTTTCTGGCCGGCCAGGTCTCTGTGGATAAGTCTGCTGCCAATCTAATATTTCTATCATTGTATGTTACAGACTTCTTTTCCTGAGCTGCTTTCACGATTTTCTCTTTGTCACTAAGACTTGTAAGTTTTACTATTAGATGATAGGGTGTGGACCCATTTTTATTGATTTTGAGGTGGGTTTTCTGTGCCTCCTGGATTTTGTTGCTTGTTTCCTTTGCCATGTTAAGGAAATTGTCTACTATAATTTGCTTCAATATACCTTCTGCCCCCTCTCTCTTTCTTCTTCTTCTGGAATCCCAATTATTCTAATATTGTTTCATCTTATGGTATCACTTATCTCTTGAATTCTCCCCTCATGGCCCAGTAGTTGTTTGTCTCCCAATCTCAGACCCAGAGGAGCTGAGAGCTTGGGACCCCACTCTTCAGTGTGCTCTCAGAGAAAAGTGCTCAATCCCTCCCATCTTCCTTGTCTCTGGCTGTGGTCCAAGCTCACCAGGCCTGTAACTGAGCATTTCTGTCTCTGGCACACATCCCTGTTTGGAGTCTCCAAACCCAGCAGATTCTTGCTGTGCTGCTCAGAGGAGAAAGGTGAGTCTCCCTGGATCTGCCACTTGTGGGGTCCCTGCTCAAAGGGCAGTGTCCAGCTGTGCCATGGATCATGGTTTAAAGTAAACCCAAGCTGAGAGCTCACTCCTTGGCTCTGTCTCTTTAGTCAGCTTCCCTGTTCTGATACCTGGGAGCCCTGCCACACTGAGACACCCCTAGTCTTTCTGTGACCCCATGGGACCTGAGATCTCACTATCCCCACAAGGGCTCCACTCCCGCTTAGCCTCTGGAGTGATGTCTATCAGTGGAACAGACTTCTAAACATTCTGATTCTGTGCTCCATTGCTCTGCTTCTAGCTGGGAGCTTGCCCCTCCCCCTGCAGTCTATCTTCCTATCACTTTGGATTCACTTCACTACATGTCCTGCCTTTCAGAAAGTGGTAGATTTTCTGTTCCTAGAATTACTGCTCTTCTTCTATTCTATTCAGGTTTATAGGTGTTCAGAATGGTTTGATAATTATCTAGCTGAACTCCTGTGATGTGAAGTCATCTCAGTCTGCTACTCCTCTGCCATCTTGCCTCTAGCAAGAATGACATGGACTTTAAACTCTGCTTTTATTTTTTGCAAAAGTGTTTGTTGTATCTATTACTATGTACAGAACACTATGTCTTTCTATTTCATTAATTGTTTATTGACATATAAGAGAGCCCTCAGTGGAGAGGAAGATTTGGCAAAGATATTAGGCTTTGAAGTCATGCAAGATGGGTTTCAAATAATTACTTGGGAATGTAATCCTTAAAGACTAGAGAACATGGGGACACAGGGACTAAGGCTAAAAATCTCCCAGAGCCCTGTAAATGAGGCTTTAAGGTGTGTTAATTGCCCTTTTATTAAAAAAAAAAAGTATTTGTCACACCTGTTATTACTGTCTCAGGTCCTGAAAAATGGAGGACCTTCAGGGGAGAAAAAGGCAGATACATTTGATTTTTTGCTCCTCTGTTTTGGCACTCTGAAGTCCTAAAATCAGATTATCTATTGGAATCCACTTAGTGAATATTTAGGGCTCTGATCTTTCTATAGTAATCCTAAACCATGAATGTTCTATATAGCAAGGATTTAACTTGGATTTTGAAGCTGGCAAGGGTGACAGAAATATCAGCTTATCCATGACAACAACAGAAGCTTCCCTCTTTTCCAGCTGGGATCTGCCACAACTGAAACTACCTGCTGTCCATATTTGACTTTCTAGAAGCTATATATTAGGACCTGTGGCCAGATGATTCCAAACCAATAAGCTAATACCCTAGTCTTGTTTCTTGAGGCTTTCCGGTTGATTTATCTCAAAGAGGTGACTGGAAACCTCCCACATAAGACATTTTTTTACCTTGGCTGCTAAGTGTTTTTAGTCTCATAGGAGTGCCTGATATAAAACTGATGAACTTCTATTTAGCTTGGTTAAAAGAAAATAATTAAGGAAGTCATACCATTGAAACATTGCTGGCTTCATTTTAATTTTACAAGCAAGTCTCAAGTTTCTATAGAGTATTTACTCTCCACATGTGAATAGGAAATACAAGTAATTTAGAAACCCCTTTAAACCCAAATTAGGATATTCTCAGCAGTTAAAAGGAAGTCTTCCTGTGAGTGATTCAATTAGGATGACAGGCAGGAGAAGCAGGAAAATTTTCCATCAGTAACAGAGGTTATATTTTCCTTACCCCACTATGTGTTTTAAAATGTGTCAGTTGATTTTCAGAGTCACACAATATTCTCATTTTAAAATATTGTGGGACATTAGTAGATACTCCCTCTGATGTATAAATAGAGACATTAAAAAAGTGAGAAGGAGATTGTCAAGTGAAACATGTAAAAGCCAGCTTTGTTCATTAGGTTAGAGATTCATATCACAGGACAACAGTGTCCAGAGCTTCTGTGAAAAAAGACAAATGTATTCCACATTTCTGACACCCATCCATTGAAATGACATACCGAAACAATTCATCTGCTGCTTCTCTTCTTACCTTCTCTAAAAAAAATACAATTCCCAGCAAGGATTTGGTGATATGTGTCCTGAGGGACAAGGTCGAATCCATCACATTTTATTTCTAGTTGTGAACTAGTAAACCAGTATTTGCAATCAATTAACACTGGAATGATTTGATTCAGACATGCAAGCTGAGTAAAAAATTGAATAAGGTAAAAGTCTCCATGGAGTTAGATTTTTACTATCTCATAAAAAGTCTAAAGGGACAGAAAATTCATAACTCTGCTTTTAAGATACGAAAAAAAATGCTGATAAAGGGAGAGGGCTGAAAATAAATGAGAAACTGCTAATGTAATAAAAGGGGAAAGATTCTGAGACTCTCCTTTAACAAAAGAATTGGAATATTCCAAAGGAGATAAATGAAGAAAGTGAATAGGAAAAGATTTTTGTCTCTCTCATGAGTGGGCTCTTTGTTTCTGAAACAGATTGCTTAAGAGAGAGTGGGAATGAAGCTTCCATCTTACCTTGGGGTTTAACAAACTTTTTAAAATATCAAGAACATTTTTTAGATTGTGTTGGTCCCAGAAAGGTGGTAAAAGGAGAAAAGCTGATTTCAGTAAAAGGGGATACTGAAAGAAGAAAAAGAAATTCTTTTGGTTTAACTTAAAAAAAACAGTTAGTGTATAAAATTAAAGAAGATTTCTTTGCCATAATTTCTGTGGTGCCCACTCTGAAGCCTAAGCCCATCCTTGGGAAGAGGTGAGGGTAGGGGACAGAAGGTATCCAATAGTGATGGAGACACAGAGAATTTGGGTGCCTGACAGACCAGATTTCCAGTCTCCACACTGCCAGTCACCAGCTATACCTCTACTGGTTTGTTTAAACTCTTAGACCATATTGCCTATGACTTTTAGAGGCAGAAATAACACTTCTTGCCTGAGAAGTTTGTTGAAGATTAAGTAATATAATGTTGAAATGCCCTTAGCATAATGCCTAGTAAGCTCTCAACAAGGAGAAGATACTACTATCTGAACTAGGTTCACTACCCTTATTACTGCAGAAAAGAAGGGACCCATCGAAATGAAATCCAACGCTTGTTAATGCTTTAGTGGCACATTTGAAATAAAATGTTCATAAATATCTGGTCAATGAAATTCCAGGTCAATGGAACCACAAATTCAGATTTGGTCTCTGTAGCGGCTGTGGATGCATGAGAGGGCAGATAAAGAGAATCTGGTGACAGACTGAAAATATGCCTGGCTCAACTAAACTTATAAATCCTTTACCCATTCTCACTAGATTGAGCTACATGCTATCATAATTACCTATCTGAGAAAGAGGTCTTTCACTTCCTCCTGCAAAGTGTATCCTTTTGCTAGCCATTCTTAGCTATCTACACTGGGGAAGTTGCATTGTTTTGCCTCTTAATTGGAAAGTAAGGGTGTGGAGACAACACATGTGAGCTCTGCCTGAGTCAGGTTCTGTCACTCTTAGGCAGATTATCTTTAGCAAGCTGGATCGCTTTGGGATTATCAACTTCCCAAATGTAAAATGGGAACACTAACATCAGTTTGCTCAGGTTGCTTGAGGATAAAATTTTACAGTGTTTGTGAAGTGCATAGCCCAAAGGAAGCACTCAGCAAACCCAGCTCCCTCTCTGCTCTTCTTGATCCAGAAACAAAACCACAGCAAAAGCTTTACAAACTCCAACCAAGTGAATTCCCAGGGCATGATAACATTTTATGTGCTGTCTACACAAGTGGCTTAAGAGGGAGGTCATTGCTACTCTCCCTCAAAAATTTATAACACTTATTGGACTTAAGTGTAAACTTCTTTTCTGATAATAAGACCCTGGTTCTCAGGATGAAAGGTGCTTAAAACTCAATGAAGAAATAATAGCAAATTGGACCAGGGAATCTCTGTTTTATTAGGATTGAATTAGAGTAAGAACCAGATTATTTTATTAAATGCTACTTTGAAAAGGATGGGAAAATATAAATCCTAAAAGCAATTTACAGTTTTTATGGAGCTGTCTTCTTGGTTCTTTTTAGTTCACTTCATAGTGACAGTGAAAACACTGTTACTTGATTTTCACTTGACAGGTTGGATGTTTTTAAGTGTTTCTACTGCTTTGAAGAAATGCTTGACCTAATTCAAAATTCATTTTTTTCAGTAAATTCAACCTTTCATGATTATCTTTACCACAAATCTTTCCTCAGACAGCTCCTGAAGGATAAAATTGTATTTTCACTAGGATTCATTTACTTTACGTAGTTATCTTTTTTTTCTTTTTAGAATTATATCAATAAAGGCAAACCAGAATGTAATGATTTTTAAAAATTAAGCCAACTTTTTTTCCCATGTTTTATTCTGTGTTTGTATTTTTAAGGAAGCAGGTTACATTATTTTATCTCTTCATAGCTCTGTTGTTTTCATTTCTTCAGTTTAGATTTTTGTACTAGACCACCAAACTATGACAAGTTGAAAAACATAATCAAATAAATGCCTTATTTTACATGTCTATATATATGTAAAAACAAAAATATGCCCATGATTGACAGAGACATGTTCCAATATTTAACATTCTTTTTAAAGGCTTTGTTCATTACTTGGGCTCCTTTTAAGGGGTTTAATATGAATATATTTGTACATAACAATCTAGCAAAGTGAGATTTGGGCTAAAAATTTGTAGACCTCAGATTTCTAGTACCTACTTTTACATGTGAGCACCAAACAACCCTATCCAAGGATAACATTCAGAAGCACAGATTCTTTTGAATGTTATCTTGGAGAGAATGGGAGTAATTGGACAATTTTTCTATGGCAATACAGAATTTAATTGAAAACAGAAAAGGAGTGACCATTACTGAGAATTTATTATGTGTCAGGTATTATAATCTGTGTTTTCTCAAATTCTAACTCAGTTAAATTCTCTTGCAAGTTTAGATTATACTCAATTTTACATCTTAAAGTACAGCAAGATCAGATATCTCCCAACAACACAAAGTTAGTAAGTGGTGAACCTGTGATTATCAGTCCAGATCTGTGTGATGTTATAGCTCATGGTTCTATGGTTCTTTTTTTTTTTTTTTCGTTTTTCTTTTTTCATTCATATCATTGGTGGAAGACGAAGACACTGCTTTTAAGATGTTTTCGTGCTATTGCAATTTATCAAGGAGTTTTGGTGAACTTATGCTACAATCGACACATTTTACATGTTTTTCTATATATGTATGTATTTGCTGGTTCATTCATTTTTTAAAAAGATTTTATTTATTTATTTGAGAGAGAGAGTGTGTGTGTGTATGTGTGTGTGTGTGAGAGAGAGAGAGAGAGATCAAGAGCAGGGGTGAAGGGTAGAGGGAGATGCCAACTCTCCACTGAGCAGGAAGCCTGATGTGGTACTCCATCCCAGGACCCTAGGATCATGACCTGAGCCAAAGGCAGACACTTAGCTGACTGAGCCACCCAGGTACCCTGATTGATTTTGGCAACAAATAATTATTGATTGCTTACTATATTTCAAGAACTTTTCCACAATCTGGTTTTCAGTGAACAACTGAAAATTTCCTGATCTCATGGTATTTATGTTTTACCATGTGTGTATGCGCCAATTTTATATCAAAGATTTAGTTTCTTACTCCCATATAGCTACTTTCCCTCTTAGGACCCTGCAACGTTTAGGTAGGTGATACATAGCTTCCTAGAATAAGAACTACAAGCTCCAGCATGCTTTGCAGTTGAAGATGACCCAGAGAGAAAGTGGAAGTCTAGTCTAGTGTGGTCATTTCCAAGAAGTTTCTGACAAAGATAGCTGTTGAGTCCCATTGCCACCGTTCTTCCTTCCATCTTTCTGCTACTTGGAATTTGGGTACATTGGCTAGGACTCCATCCTGAAAAATGAGGACAAAGGCCACACTATAGGATGGCAGAGCAAAAATCTAAAAGTATTTTGCCTTCCAGATGATGGAGAAGTTTCTTTTCTTTTTTAAAGATTTTATTTATTTACTTGAGAGAGAGACAGTGAGAGAAAGCATGAACGAGGAGAAGGTCAGAGGGAGAAGCAGACTCCCCATGGAGCTGGGAGCCCGATGCGGGACTCGATCCCGGGACTCCAGGATCATGACCTGAGCCGAAAGCAGTCGTCCAACCAACTGAGCCACCCAGGTGTCCCGATGGAGAAGTTTCTAAGACACATCAGGATTGCCTGATCCTGAGGGAAATCAATTTTTTTATCTTGTTTGGACTCCTGTTACTAGCAGCTGAGCTTAATCCATATTATGTTTAAATGGGCAGTTCTTTTTTTTTTTTTTTTCCTGGCCAGTATACATTTATGTCTAACCCCTTTGTCAACACTTCCCTACTTCCACCCCATCCCCTATGCCCATGCACAGAGTTTTCTTATGGAAATATTGTTTGAGCTCCTGGAATCAACTGTGCCTGAATTTACCCTCCAGATTTTTCAATTACAAGAATTAATACATTCTCCTTTTCACTTAAACCAGTTTCATTTTGCTAGGTAAAGAGTTTTGACTGAAAAGTATGCATATACTTATTTATTAATTCATGTGTTTATAACTTATTTATGCTATAACCATGTTATATGTTTATAAATGTTTATAAATGTTATAAACATAGATCAGAGTTTGATTAATGTGTAAACATGCTGTGTAGAGATTTCTCCTAGTATCCCATTTTTATAGTTGAAATATCTGAGCCATAAAAAAGCTAAATAATTTGCTTCCAGTCTCAGTAAAAACTCATGATTCCTTAAGATCCAGTCAATTGAAAGTTGTATCTATTTCTTTGATGTTGTCTTAACCACTGAACATCTAAAATTCCAATGCTATAATACAAGGTATATTTTCAGTTTTATTAGTTGTACTAGTATAGTTATTCTTGAGAGAAAAAAGTCCTGTATATGTGAAGATAAAAAGAATTATGAATAACACCCTTCCCCCCATTCTTTAAAGTTTTATTGAACAGTAGAAAAGTATAAGGATGAAATATGTCATGGAGTTCAGTTTCTTCCCAGTGCAGAACTGATTTCTTGAAAATCCTTCCTAATATGTTCTTCGGTCTGAGTTTAAAAGTCCCAAATGCTGAGGCTTTTATCAATTCTCTTTGAAGATTTTATCTCACATAGTAGATTGGAGCATACCAAACACTTCTAAAACCCAGGGTAAGCTTGTTTATTGCTGTCACTAGTGAGATTTGTCTGCCCAAACACAGTTTCCCATCTTTTTTCAGTAATATCCTCAATGACTCCTGGATCTTGCTCTTGTTTTGAACATTCTGCTGGCTGCATATTTGTACAGATTAAGTCCCTTCTTTCTTAGTATACCTGTTGTACTTATACTGAATTCTGAACACTTTCCAAATGTGAAATATATCAGAGTGAAAATTACTTCATACTTTAGGGGTAAGAACATTTAGGTTTCTTTGTATAAGTATAAATTTGACATAGAAGATCTAATTCCACTAATTACCATTGCCATTTACCTAACACAGGTAAGTTTAAATGTGTAGTTTTAAAATGTTTTGTAGACAACTATCATATGATCTCCCTGATATGAGGAAGTGGTGATGCAACATGGGGGCTTAAGTGGGTAGGAGAAGAATCAATGAAACAAGATGGGATTGGGAGGGAGACAAACCATAAGTGACTCTTAATCTCACAAAACAAACTGAGGGTTGCTGGGGGGAGGGGGTTTGGAAGAAGGGGGTGGGATTATGGACATTGGGGAGGGTATGTGCTTTGGTGAGTGCTGTGAAGTGTGTAAACCTGGTGATTCACAGACCTGTACCCCTGGGGATAAAAATATATGTTTATAAAAAATAAAAAATTAAAAAAAAATGTTTTGTTCAAACTTCAATAAATTGAAATACTTTCTATTTCCATTGTTCATTTTCCATTGTTCCATTTGTTCACTGAATAAAACTATTTTTATATTCTTCTTGGGAAGGCCAAAAATTAATTTTCTGGCCAATAGTCATTTATTAAAAGTCTCGAATAGCTCCCCATTCCATTTAAAATAAGACTCAAACTCCTTACTATGAACTCTGAGGTCCAACTTGACATAGCCTTGAGGGCCTTTCCAACCTCACTTCTTTCTCTCAGTGACTCTGGCTACCCTAAGCTTAAAATACAGACCAGGTTCTTCTCCTTCTCTCATCTTATCAACTACCTCCTGATCCATGTCTCTCTCTTTTTTTTTTTTTTAACCCTCTTCATTTACTGCTTACCTCCACCTGCCATTGTTAGTATCACTTTCTAATTCCTTTACTAGATTGTAAATAACTTGGTATAGGAGCAGGGATCACATACTGATTTCCATGTACCCTCTTTGGTTTTCATTTCTTTGTTGTTGTTGTTGTTTTAACACTGCTGTATTTCTTCTCTATCATACATTGTTTACCTCACAATATGTGTTCTAATATTCAATAAATGAGTATATGTAAAAATAAATGTATGAGCTTGGAGTAGAAGAAAATAATTATTTTGAAAAAGATCCAGGTCATATGTAATTTAATTCTACTATGAGATTATTCTAACAGTTGATTATGGATTCAAAGAATCATAAAATGTTATTGTTGAAAAGTAATGAAGTTATCTAGCTTAATACCTTATTTTTTATATGAGGAAGCTGAGACCCAGAAGGAGAAATAACTTGCCAAAGGTCATTTAACTAATGACTAGCAGACCTAAGACTAAATCTCATAGCTCCTGGGTGTTCTTGCAAATGAGTATGTCTTACTATATTTGTTTTTGAATCCTTAATATTTGTTATAGTGTTCTACTTGCACTAAAAGAATTATTATAGAATTCACAAGAATCACTGATTCCCTCCTCCCTTCACAGCTTTTCCTTGTCATGCTTTGTACTCATAGAAAAATGAGACAATATACATATCATTTTTATTAAATACTATTTGTTGAATATATATATTCATTATAGGAATATAGGAATATATATATATATATATATATATTCATATTCATTATAGGAATCTGGCTGGATTTTTAAAACTGTTCTGTTTTTGGTGCTGAAAGAGCTCTGGATTGTTATAGGCTACCCTTAGACCTCTCTCCATGCCTTATACTCCTACCTCCCTTAGCCTTGCTGTAGCTCCATTCATCAAACTGAGGAGGGAAATGAACCAAAAAGAGGGCCAGTGAAGCTTTGTACATCTCGAAGGAAATGAAGCATTGCAGGTATAGCAAGGAAAAGAGGTGGCAATGCTGTGGGCTGTATAATGTCTGGGAACTGCTTGTAAGGGATATGTAACATTTAGTGTTGTAGACAACTTATGACACCATTTAGAGTTTAAAACTGCTTCCAACCAGGGAGAGTAACTTGTAAAAGTAAATAAAGTGATTGGATTTATTCTGTGAGGTGAAGGAAAGAGAAGGCTAAGGGAAAAGTGGGAAGAGAGTTGGGATGATACTCTTAAGAACGCAGAACTCTATCTGTTTTGTCTATTTAAACGTTGTCTATAAAATATATAGATATCAAAAGGTCTAGAGATGTTTAATGGCTTTTAAGGTAACTTTTAATAAGGTACATTCTCCTTTTATTTGATCACCAGTTTAGGGAAACCACTCTTGCTGAACCATTAGGACACAGACTAATAAAATAAAACACAAAGCTTCTTGGTAGATGTAGCAATATTGTAAAGCTTGATGAGAATGAAAAGAGTCTAAATTAAGCAATAACAATTGGGAAGCAGGACATTTCCTGGGGATTAATGACAGGCTGGGTGGAGTTGATGGACCATGGCTAGTCTGTGGGCCATTAACCTCAGTTGATCATTAATTCCCAAGAAATACCTGATGGTGGGGTCATTACTATAATTATCACCTTAAAGAGGGAGAAGGATGGTAGATTCCAGAGTAGAGAAGTTAAAAGAATGATGATGATTATTTCATATAAAGCACAGTGGCTTACAGGCCAAAGGATTATAAGGTTCTTTTAATCATTTCTTGGTTGTCAGTTCTGTTTGTAAATGGAAATGAAACAGAAATCGCTCCTCTTTTTAGAGAGGAATGCATGGAGAAGGGGAACAAAAATGCATGACATACACATGGTAAAGGAGGTGACTTTTTCCTCAAACTGGCTTCTTGAAAAATGACTCGTGGAACACAGTGCGTTTCTGGTGATGCAAGATTTCCAACAGTGGAGTTATGTCATGTTTAGGATATGACATTTATACTGCCTCATTTGAATTGCTTTTATTTGACTCTGTAAATGATGGGGGTGTTGAAGGGAACTATCTGAGAAGTGAAAGGCCTGGCTACACAGGAAGTGTGATTTTGGGTACTTCACATTCTCTAGATTTCAGTTTCTTCATCTGTAAACATGAAGGAGTAGGTTTAGGGATCTCCAAAGACCAGCTTAGCTCTCAAGATTCTCTGAGGTGTATTAATGGAGTCAAAGATCTTCTTGGAATAAGGCTTGTAGAACTATGAAATAGTGAAGTAAACTACTGGGAAAGGAATCCATGAACTCCTAAAGAAATAAGCTGCTCTATGTGGGTGGGAGGGACGCTTCCTAATTCAAATTATTGATAGTATTTATTTGTTTTAGGATTGACTCATTCTGGGTTTCAGGCTTCTAACGAATCAAAAATTATTTAAATGGAAATTTCCTACTATTTTAATTGAAAATTGAATTTGAAAAAGAAAATAAATCCTACAGGCACCTGGTTCCCTGTTCTCCTGTTGTGCAATCCAGTAGTGCCAGAGGGCAGCTTTACTGGTGGTAGTATTTCAAAGCCAAAGACTTCCATACATAATGGAATTTGAATTGGGAGATTAAAGACACAGGGGGTAGAATAAGCCTACATATGTTGCCATTGACTCACTGCCTTGACCTTTAAATTCTGCTCCTTTCCATTCTCTCATCCACAAGAACTTTCTGACATATTCATTAATTCAATCATCTGTTCTTTCAATGTTTATTAAGAACTTTCTGTGTGCCAGGCACTGTGCTATGTGTTGAGAAGCTAAAGGTAAATAAGACATAGCCCCTGACCTCTTGGGAATCACAGTTTCATAAAGATTGATATAATTAAAAGAAAGAAAGAAAGACATTCAGTTATACAAGAAATAGATTCACAAAAGAAGTAGTCTATTCTTTCTTGAGATGTCATGGAGCTCAGGTAAGGTATCACAGAAAATCTTCTATTTCAGTCTTAAAGGATAAGTGGAGATTATACAGTGACTTCAGTGGCGATGGTTTTCTCCACAAAAACACAAAAATGTGAGCATATGTAGTAAGAGAGAATCGGCAAGTAATTCAATATGACTGGAACTGAGGGAAGATGACTAGATATGAATCTGAAGGGGTAAAAAGTGTTCAGATTATGAAAGGCCCCTTGCACATTATGACAATCGGCTTGGACTTTATCCTTTAAAGTAAGGGTAGAATGGTTGTATATTATACATATGATATATAGCATATTATATATATATACACACTTATATATTACATTATATATTCATATATAATATACATAGTAAAAGGAGGTATTATTAATAATTATACCAGGACTACTTTAACATATAGTCAGCTAGCTATAAGGAGTAAAACCATTTTAACCAGGAACATGTTGAAATTAGACTTGCATTTGAAAAAGATCACCCTGGAACTGAGTAGAGAATGGACAAAGTCTTATGTATAGAAAGCACTAGAATAACAAGTTGGTTTGACCTGGGTAGCAGTACATGTAGTAGAAAGAAGGGAAAATGTGAACAATATTTAAAAGATGGAAAACAAAAGATGGAAAAATAGCTTGAATATATAAAGGTGAAGGAGATTGAGGCATCTAGGACCATTACTGGTTTGGGTAACTAGGTAGTGCTATTAGACAGCATGGAAAAGGGAGCAGAAAGAATTGGAAATTAAAGTGATGCTATAGACAGAACATTTGTGCTCACCCAAAGCCCCTTGTTGAAACATAATCCCTAAGGTGATGGCATTCGGAAGTGGGGTCTTTGGAAGTGATTAGGTCATGAGGATGGAGCCCTGGATTAGAGCCCTTACCAGAGACGCCCTCTCCTCATTTGATCTCCTCAGAGTTCTCCTCAGAGAACTGCCTTTCTTTATATGTCATGTGAGGACACAGCAAGAAGGTGACTATGAACCAGGAAGTGAACTCTTAGTGGAAACTGAATCTGTCAGAGTCTTGATCTTGGGATTCCCAGCTTCCAGAACTATGAGAAATAAATGTTTGTTGTTTAAGCCACCCAACCATGGTATTTTTGTTCTAGTTTTGAATGGACTGAGACATGTGGGAAGGGGGCAAAGACAAAAGATAATAAATTTGGTTCTGGCCATCTTGTTTCCCAGATTCAAGTGCCTGCAAGATCTGGATATGGAGATACTTCGTGGGAAGTTGAATATATGGGTCTGAGTTTAAGGGAGATATCTAAGCTAAAGTTAGAAATAAAGTGTGTAAAGCATTGGTCGTTGAGATTGGGGAAATTTTACAGAATGGGAAAGAAAAAGAATTGAGGACAGAATCTTTAGGGATGCCAATATTTGGAGGGTGGCCAGGAGAAGAACCCCTCCATTCCCCAAAACTCAAAAAGAGAGTCCAGGGAGGAAATGGTAACAGAGCAGCAGAGAGCTTAGAGGAACAAGTATACAAATGGCAAGAGAGCAGAGTGTGAGCTATACAAAGTGTGGAAAGTGTTCATTGCTTTCGGCAGTTAAGGGGTTACTGGTGACAATAGTAAGGAGAAGGTTATAAATAGTAGTGGGTCAAGGAAATTGCTTAGTCCACACTGTTGGTTAATAACAGAGTCATAATTCAAACCCAGTGTCTCTAACTCCAAATCTGGGGCTTTTCCTGCTTTTTTTCCAGGTTTTTTTTCCCTTTAGTTCATCCTTGCTTTGTTCATCCACACCCAGGATGTTCTGTATGCCATGGATGAGTCCTCACGACCTAGTGAAAACTAGAATAGCTCTCCTGCTCTTGGATTTCTGGGCTCTGTTGACAGTACCAAATACTGAAGTTTCTTTTTACCTGTGTTTATAGTTGCTAGATTAGACCTTCTTGCAGGCCTCAGTACCTAAATGAACCGAGCCTGATTTTGCCTTTATTTTGAACAGCATACGCATCTCCCTGTGGGATAAACTCAACTTAAGTAATAGCGTTATTTAAAATAGTTATGAATTTTCAGGGGCGCCTGGGTGGCTCAGTGGGTTAAAGCCTCTGCCTTTGGCTCAGGTCATGATCCCAGGGTCCTGGGATTAAGTCCCGAGTTGGGCTCTCTTCTCTGCAGGAAGCCTGCTTCCTCCTCTCTCTCTCTCTGCCTGCCTCTCTGCCTACTTGTGATCTCTGTCTGTCAAGTAAATAAATAAAATCTTAATAAAATAAAATAAAATAGTTATGAATTTTCAGTTGTAACTGTAAAAGAACAGTATTAGAGCTGGAATAAGTATGCTAAGTAATGTTTAATATATTATCTCAAGTCTAAAATTTACTTAAACAAGTTCCCTGGAGATACCTGGCGATATGGCCAGTGCTGGTGTATTTTTTAAGATTTTATTTATTTAACACACAGAGAGAGAGAGAGAAAGCGCGCGAGGGCACAAGCAAAGGGAGTGGTAGTCAGAGGGAGAATGGAGTATTCCAGAAAATACTCAGCAGGGAGCCTGATGAGGAACTTGATGCCAGGACTCCAGTGAATCATGACCTGAGCTGAAGGCAGACACTAACTGACTGAGCTGCCCAGGTGTCCCAGTGCTAGTGTATTTTTAAATTCGTGGTGAGCAGAGTTCCTCTAACCAAAATTATTCTCCAAAACAATGCATGTGTTTGGTGTTTCCAGGTATAATGTATAGTACATTGCCTTAATGTCGATTAGCAAGTTTGAAAAAGAAGCTTGGTGAGTAGCTAAAACATTTAATGGAAACCACAGGATTTTGTTCTATCTCCTGTTACCTTTGGAAAAATCCCCAGACTTCTCTATGTCTGTTTCCTCATCAATAAAGTGATAGTGTTGAACTTTATAACCCTTAAAATCTCTTCTGGCTTTAAGATGTTGCGATTCAATTGCATGCTAATGTCCACAGCAAAGAATAGGAATCAATAAATGTATTTATTCTCCTACTGATTATATACTTTTAACCTTCCTTGGAGATAATTGTTCTTGCATGCTCCACAACACAGGTTTACCAGAACCTAAGTAAATATATATATTTTTTTCAATGAATGGAATGGATGTGTCAGAACTATGGAAACCATTTCGAATATCCTTTAGGAAGCAACCACATCCTGTTCCGCATTCACCTTTGGCTGCACTCACTGGCAAACCTCCAAATCTTGGTCAAACTAACCATTTGTTTTCTCTGAATAAAAAAAAAAATCATCTCTCTTTGTTTATTGACTCTATAGTAATTTGTGGTTTTTAAACTTGCTTGAGCTTTCAATATTACCTGCCAACATCTTGTCTCTAGGTGATCCTATGGCAACTACTCTAAATGTCTAGGCCTCCTCTAAAGCTCATAATACAACTGAGCTAATTATCTTGACCTTTTTCACTAAGAAGATAAGAAATATCATTATATGGACATGTGTCTTTATGAATTCTTCTCCAACACTTACCCAAGATTTTATCCATCTTTCTTCTTTCTCTTCTCAGTGGAAGACAAGTGTTTCCTTTTTTCTGAAGTGTCCTGATCCACTTTTATTCCATACCAACCTGTCAGTTTAGAACTTTGCTTCATCAGCTCCTTCCTTCTTTGGTTAAAGATTCCTTTTCTTCTCCACAGGCTCCTTCTCCGCCTCAAAGGTACTGGAGTATCCCAGGAAACACTTCCTGAGGCTCACATTCCCCCTTAATGTCCTGGATTCTGTGTTCCTGAATCTCATTCCTTTCATCCCTTATCAGAGTGCTCTGATAGTATATTCTGGATGTACTATAGCATCCATTCTTTCAATATTTTGAAAACCATATCCTTCTTAAATACCTCTTTTCTTTGGGTGTCCCAGAGAAGGTAAGAAACAGATTTCTCCTTGTCTCACCTTGGGATTCTTTTCTGATCTATACTTCACCTTAACTTTTGAACTTACAAAGTCCCTTCTCTCTTTTTAAACAGCTTATTGAGGCATAATTGATATACAGATGAGTTAAGTGTACAATTTGTTAAGTTTAACCATTTATAGACTTGTGAAACTACGACCACAATTAGATAATGAACATATTAACCCCCAGGAATTTCCTTAACCCCTTCCTCCGTTTCCCTGACCCAGCTTTATCCTTAGGCAATCAGTGATCTGCCTTATGTGACTATGGGTTGCACTATATTTTCTGGAATGCTACATAAATTCAAACATATACAGTATGTATTTTTTTTTTTGGTCTGGTTTCTTTTACTCAGCTTAATTATTTTGAGATTGTTTCCTATTGTTGTATGTGTTAATAGTTCATTCCCTTTTATATTTGAGTAGTATTCCATTTTATGAATACATCACAATTTTTAAAAATACATTTACCTGTTAATAGACATTTGGATTGTTTGCAATTTTTGGCAATTATAAGTAAAGCAGCTGTAAATAGTTGCATAGAAGACTTTATGGGGATATTTGCTTTTATTCCTTTTGGTAGCTACTTAGAAGTGAAATGGTTAAATTGTGTGATAAGTGTGTGTATAACTCTTTAAGAGACTACCAAGTATTTTCCATTGTGGCTGTACAACTTTTTATTCCCACTAGCAATGTATGAGAGTTGCTTTAAATTCTTTTTAACACTTTTCATGTGTTTTTCATCCTTATATCTTCTTTGGTGAAGTATTTAAAAAAAAATTTGCAGACACTTTTTAATGAGCTGTTTGTTTTGTTGTTACTGGGTTTTGAGGGTTTGTGTATACTGGATATAAATCTTCTGTCAGAAATATGATTTATAAATATTATTTCCAGTCTGCTGTGGCTTCTTTTTCATCCTCTTATCGTTTTTTTGAAAAGCAAAAGTTTTTTATTTAAATGAAGTACAATTTATCATTCTTGTTTTTTAATGGGAGATATTTTTTGCATTTTATCTTAAAAAAATCTTCATCTAACTCAGGGTCACAAAATTTTCTTCTATGCTTTCTTTAAGAAGTTATGTTGTAAATTTGTGTGTGTGTTTATGTGTGTTTTAAATTTTAAACTAAGGTCTATAATGTAGAGTATGGATCAATGCTCACATTTCACATATAGATACCTAATTGTTCTGGCATCTTTTGTTGAATAGTTTGTCCTTCGCCCACTGAATAGTCTTTGTTCCTTTAATGAAAATCAATTGACAGTGTATGTGTGGATCTATTTTTGTACTCTCTGTTCCATTGACCTATTTGTCTATCTTAATGCCAGTGCTGTGCTATCTTCATTGCTCTGGCTTTGTAATGTCTTAAAGTCCAGTAGAATAGTCCTCTAGCTATATTCTTCTTTTCCATATTGGTTTGGCTATTCTAGGCCCTTACATTTCCATATGAACTTTAGGCCATTTTGTCAGCTATGGATATGGTGTATTGCTCCATTTATTTAAGTCTTCTTTAATTTATCTCAGCAACACTTTGTAGTTTATAGTGTACACATGCTGTATACCCTTTGTCAAGTCTGTCTGTCGGTGTTTCAGTGTTTTGTTTTGTTTTTTTTTTGCTATTATAAATGGTGTTGTCTTTTTAATATCACCTCCCATTTGTTGTTAGCAGTATAACGAAAGACAGTTGATTTTTGTATGTCGGTCTCATATTCTGCAACCTGTTAAAGTCACTTTTTAGTTCTGTCTTTTTTTGTAGAACCCACAAGATTTTCCTGGTAAATGTCATGTCATCTGTGACTAAAAGCAGTTTTATTCTTTCTTTCCAATGTGGAAGGCTTATATTTTCTTTTTCTTGCCTCCTGATTTGATCTTCCTTACAATGTTGAATAGAAATGGTGATAAAAGACATTATTGTCTTATTCCTAATCTTAAAGGGAAAGCATTCAGTCACATTAGGAATGCAATTAGCTGTAGGTTTTTTACAAATACCTTTTATTAGTCTGAGAAAATTTCTTTACATTCTCAATTTCATGGGAGATTTAATTTTTTATTTAAAATCAGGAATAAATGTTGGATTTTGGATCTTGTCATAACCTTTTCCTTGTCATAACCTCATCTCTATAGAGATGATCATATTTTTTCCTCTTCAGTTTGTCAACACAGTGGATGACATTTATCAATTTCCAAATGAGAAATGAAACTTGCAATTACTGGGTAAACCCACATGGGCACTTTATATTATTCTCTATATATTCTTGGATTGATTCACTGAAATTTTACAAATAATTTTTTCATCTATCTATAGAAATATGCACTTTTCTTTTCTTGTAATATCTTTGTCTGGTTTTGGTGTCAGATTAATGTCAGATAGAATGAGTTGGAATATTTCCTCCTTTTCAGTTTTTTGTAAGAGTTTATGTAATTGATACACTTTTTTCTAAATTGTTTGGCATAATTTACCCTTGATGCCATGTGTACCTGGAGTTTTCTCTGTGGGAATATTTTTAATGAAAATTTCAATTTATTTAATAGATGTTGGGCTAGTCACCTTACCTGTTTCCTCTTGAGTGAGCTTTGGTAGTTGTATTTTCCAAGGAGTATGTTTATTTTATCTAAGTGTCAAATTTATTGTCATAAAGTTGTTTATAACTTTCCTTTATTATATTAACTGTAGAATAAGTATTGATTTTACTTTTCTCATTTCTGATACTGGTAAATTGTGTCCCCTTCTTTTTTACCAGTATTTATAGAAGTTTATAAGTTTTATTGATCTCAAAAAAAGTAAGCTTTTGCTTTATTCATTTTTACTGTTGTTTTTCTGTTTCCCATTTCATTGATTTCTGCTCCTTATTATTTCTTTTATTCTCCTTATTTTGAATATAATTTCTCTTATTTTGTTTTCTGATTTCCAAAGATAGCACCTTAAGGAAGAGTTAATTCTACAAATTCCCTTCTAAGTACTATTTTAGCACAAATTTTTATACTGTAAATTTAAATCTGCTCTAAAAAATAAAGTCTTAAATTTCAAAAAGGTCCTTAATTTACCTTCACTTTTGAAAAGTATTTTTGTAAGATAGTGAATTTTAGGGTTTTCTTTTTTTAATATTTTAAAGGTGTTGCTCTATTGTCTTCTTGCTTTCATTGTTTCCAACAAATCTGCTGTCATTCATATAGTTGTGTTTCTGCATATAGTTTTTTTCTCTAGCAGCTTCTAATATTTCTTTCTTATCATTGGTTTTAAGTAATTGGCTTATATGTGTCATGGTAGGGTTTTCTTTACATATATTTTGTGCTTAGGGTTTGTTAATCTTCTTTGATATGTGTATTCATAGTTTTCAGAAAATTTGGAAAATATTCAGCTGTTATGTTTTAAAAATATTTTTTCTGTCCCTTTTCTTTTAAGAACTCCAATTGTTCAAGTACTTGGTCATTTAATATTGTCTTATATTTTACTGAGTGTCTGTTCATTTTTTGTTAGTCTTTCTTTTCTTTGTGTGTTTCACTTTGTAGTTTTGATTACTATGTCTTCAAGTTTACTATCTTTTCTCCTGAAAATGTCATCTCTCATATTTCCAGCCTGTGTATTTTACAAAGCAGACATTGTAATTTTCACTTCTAGAAATTCAAATTAGTTTTTTTTATATCTTCTATTTAAATGTTCAGTCATTCCTGTAGCTTCTTGAGTACACAGAATTCAGTTATAATAACTTTTTTAATGTCACCTCTGTCATATCTGGGTTAGTTTTGATTGGCTGACATTTTTTCTTCCCATTATAGGTTGTATTTTCCTTATTTTTTGCATAGTTGATAATTTTTTTGTGGATGCCAGGCATTGTGATTGCTGGGTGTTGTATTTCTAAAAAATCTTCTTGGGCTTTATACTTGAATGTGGTTGAAGTACTTAGTAATTGTTTAATCTTTTGAGTCATCCTTTAAGCTTTGTTATGTAGTATTTATTTGTTCTCACTCCTTAGTTATTTAACTTATGAGATTTTCCATTCTGGGTTTTGGAGCTAGGCATCTGCCCTGGCTCTGTAAGATCCCTGGGTAGTGTCACATTTAATCCTTTAGGTAGTTCTTTCCCTGACCTCAGGTCATTTTCCCGCAGGAATGCACTGCTTGCTACTTAACTGAATACTCAGTAGGGACCATCTGCAGATCTCTGGAATTCTCTTTCTGTGAATCTCTCTTCCTTTTCAGTATTCTGCCCCATAAGCACCAGGTATTTTGGCTTCCCTAAACTAGCTCTGGCTTCTCAACTTGGGATTTTCACTGGGCTCAGCCTGGATTTCCCCTGTATCACCACCTAGGAATTTTCTCCAGAAAGTAGTGGGGCAGTGGTAGGGCTCTCCTCATTTGTTTCATGTTTCTTGGGGATCACTTCACTTCACTTCCAATGAATGGAAAACCATGGTTTTACATATTTTGTCTGTTATTTAATTCAAAAGGAGGGTAAATTTGGTCCCTGTTACTATATTTTGTCGGGAAATCTTGTTTTTCTCCTTAATTTTTTTGAGGCCAACAACTTTTTGTGTAGATCAGTTATCATGTAAATTATGGTTACTGATATTTAAGTTTGCATTCCTTCTTCATTTATTAACTTCTTAAGGGCACAACATCTTTATTGTTTGCCAAATATAGTGCCTAATACAGAGCAGGTGTTCCATAAATACTTGTTGAATGAATAAAACTAAAATAGAGGTAAGCACATGTTTCTGCAGTAGACTATTGTTTTACATATTTTATATGCTTCTGTGATGGCCTATTCCATATTTGGGTATGTCTACAATATGTGTATTTTATATGCTATGTATGTAAGTATTATGTATGAATATATTATCAGTGTGCATGTGTATATCCTTTGCATTGCATTTATAGTTCTGTAATTCTCTCTCTCTCTCTCTTTTTTTTTTTATACTGCCAAGAGATGCTTAGTAAAAGCTTTTTTGCAGCAAAGAAAGGTTGATTAGGTTTTACTTCAGGAAAATGAACAAGATTGATGTTTAAAATGTAAAGGTGTTACCTGCCTAGCCTTTACTCACACTGAATATTAATAAGTATGTAAGCATGATTGCTGAATATTTAGAAAGAAATACTATTTCCATGGCCTAGAAAGGAAAACTCTATCACAAATGTTAAAGTTAAATATTTCATGTATGTCTCTTTATAATTTCTTTGTAAAAATATTTTGTAATTATTTTGCAAAATAAATATGTAGAAACACATACCTGTATCTGTTACCGTCACAGTTGGAAAGCAGTCTTTCGAATAGTTAGGTCTGCTCCTCCCAGCTTCATTCAGAGCTCCAGGGGAGTAAGGCCTGAGAGAGAGCAGAGCCTTCTCTAGTGAGCATGAAATTTGGTAACCTTAGCCCTGACCTTAACTCTGCTGAAGTGGTGAGACAGAGGCATTTCTCTGGGACACCTGAGAGGATACAAACCATTAAAGTTAACAGTGGATGAACTCGTTCCATTACTTTTAATAACATTGTATCTGTTTGTCTGCTTGATGTAATGATAACTTAGTGAAGGAGAATTAATTCCACATATTATCTACATAAAGGATAATGAGGGAAATCAGTTTCCTCTAAGGAAGTTTCATTAAATTTGGGTATAAGCCAATCCACTTTAGATTGGTCCCCAGCTTTTGGATGACTTTCAAGCCTTGAGGCTCTGAGAGAACATACAAGGCCATTTCTGAATCTCAGGGAAGCAGACGCAGAAGGTTTCAGAAGACCCTTGCCACTGAAATTCCCTTCCCGTCTGGAAAAGCAAACTGCTAGTTTGTTGACCATCAGGTGCAAAATATAATTTTTTCTTACATACCAACATTGTGTCTGCTGAGCTAGGTTTAATTCATATGATTTGTGCCTAAATTATTTGATCTGTGGCTCTGATGACTCCTTGAGGCATTTCAAGTAATGAAAAGAACAAACAAGCCACTAAATAGTGAATTAATAAATATTCAGTGTCAATAAGGAGATATATTTTGCATTTTTTTTTTAACACAGGAAGGTTAAACCAATGTCTTCCAAGTTAGTTATCAGGACAGTTATCTGTCCTCATTGAACTCACACTAAGTATTGACATTATATGTAATGCTAATGATTTTTGCAGTGAAATATAGAATATTCACAATAGAATATATAGAATAGAATCTTACTGATTTTTGTGGTGACAAAATTACCTGGGAAAACAATTTGATTTCTCAAAAACAACAAAACAAATTCACTAAAATATGCTTACTTTATTTTTATTTATTTATTTATTTTTAAAGATTTTATTTATTTATTTGACAGACAGAGATCACAAGTAGGCAGAGAGGAGGAAGCAGGCTCCCTGCCGAGCAGAGAGCCTGGATGCGAGGCTCTATCCCAGGACTCTGGGATCATCACCCGAGCCGAAGGCAGCGGCTTAACCCACTGAGCCACCCAGGCGCCCCTAAAATATGCTTACTTTAAACTGAAAACAAAATTTCATCAAAGGTAAAGCCAGATGAATGACTTATGCAGACTTGCTCATGATCCTTAAAATGTTTCCTACAGCATTCTTATGTACTAAAACATTACTCAGACTAGATGGGGAAGAGCGAGTCTTAAATATTAAGCATGTTGAATTATGGGATTTATTTTAATGGAAATTCAGTTAATTCCTTTTTTTTTTTTTTTTTTTTTTTTTTTTTTTTGAGAGAGAGAGATTGCATTGGGGAAAGCCAAGGGCAGAGGGAAAGGGAGAGAGAGAATCATAAGTAGGATCTACCTCCACCACAGAGCCTGAGGTGGGGTCTGATTTCAAGATTCTGAGATCATGACCAGAGCCAAAATCAAGAGTCAGTTGCTTAACTGACTGAGACACCCAGTAGCCCCTAGTTAATTACTTCTAAACTACATGTAGCATAAACCACAGTGTTAGTATCTGCTGGAAGTACTTATAGATTAAAATAATAAAATCAAAGAGTTGAGGTAACCATTGAAAGATTTGAAAGGATTCTGCTCTTCGTTTGGATACTTTACTCAATGATACCAAAGTAACTTAATAGACAAATTTAAGTACTTTTACCTTAAAAACAAAACAAAAATCTTATTCCTAATATTTCTGAGACTTCTGCAAAATTGTTTTTTTCTCTAGTATTTTTTTCTTTTATATATTGTTACAAAATTATTCAACTAGTTAAGAAGAGCATCATAATAAAAAATAACCTTCAGCCTTTACCTTGTCTGCACTTCAAATTCCAATTTGGTGGAGGCTACATAAATAAAGTGTTGCTATATTTACAATTCCAGAATAAATAACACAGCAATGGAATGTAAGTTTCTTTGGGGACTTGAATTATTCACAAAATGAGTAATTGAGCTAATCCCATACATAGATTTTCAATTTACAATTATTATGTGCTTAATCGTTATGGTTATTTGGGATCATGAAGAATTTACAAATAGGGCTTTATGAAAATGAAACAAATGTGAAGGATGACATAATATAGATAGAAAAGGCCTATGGTCCAATAAATCCTGAATAAAATAATTGTTGATTGATGGTAAAAGGTTTACATTATCTCCCACATTGGGTTTCTATGGCAGGAAGCAGTCAAATGGTAGGCAAAACAGAGGATGTTAACACTTTTTTATATATACTGGAATTTTTGCTAAGGACAATATAAAAAAGATACCATCATATTAGACAGTTATATTAAGATCAAATTTTAGTTTCATTTTTAGGCCAGAGTAACTATTATAGATTACCTAAAGGAAGAAAAAAAACCTCACACTTTTTTTCATGTGCTGTTCAGTGTGTAGTACTGTACTATATTTGCCTTAAAATATCATCATAATCATCCTCTTCTTCCATAACTGTTAAGTGGGTAGGAGGTCTTTAATTGCCAGCAAATTTACCCAGGACTGACTTCTGTATAAACCATGGGCTTATAAATCTAGGAACACTTAAGAGGATGCAGAAATTTATGTTTATCACCATGCATTCATGACATGTATGTCATCAACAATATACTTCTCCTGGGGAAGGCTCTGCGGTGTGGCTTTGAGGGACAAGGGATGATGATGACGATGGTAATAATGAAAGTTAGGGAGTAGTTGCTAGTCATTCATTCATTCAATAAGTATTAATGAGGAGAAACAGAAAACATAAGTGTGTTAAGTATATCCTATGCCAGATAATGATAAAGTCTTTGGAGAAACAAGGAAAGAGTGATGCAGAATGTGTAGGGGTGTTTTTCATATGGGAGAATTAGCAAGGACCTCCCTGGTCATGAGGTAAATAAAATGGTCATTGTTGATAAAGTGAAGAAGAAAACCATGAAGAAATTTGGGAGAAGATCTTTTCAGGCAGAGAAAAAAGGGAGCACAAAAGTACTGAGAGAAGAATGTGCTGGGCTTGTCAGAATGGCAGTAGGGCCAGTGCAATTGGAGAGAGGTGAATAAGGGGACACTAGGTTGGAGAAACTGGGCAAAGGGGTTGTAGGGTCAGATTACAGGGCCTGGTGGATCACTGATAGGATTTTAGCTTTCTAAACAGAGCTTTGACAAGGTCAGATTTAACTTTTAATAGGATCACCCCACTTCCTGTGTAGAGAAATGATTTTATGAAGGCCAGGGAGTAGCAAAGAAACCAGTCGGAAGGCTTTACAACAGCCTAAGATAGAGTTGATGATAGAATGAGAGAGATCAAGCTCAAGAGAAGAAGGATTCTGAAGCAAAAGCCAACAGAACCTGCGGATAAATTGGATATGGGGTGTGGGAGAAAGAGAAATGTCAAGGATGACTCCAAGGTCTTTTGGCCTGTGCAGCTGGAGAGATGGAGTTGCTGTGTACTGACATAAGGATAGTAATGATGATGAGAAGTTTGACTTTTGTGCATGCTAAATTTGAGATACTTACTAGGCATCCAAGAGAAGATGTCAAGGCAGATGGAAGAAATGAGCCTGGATTCAAGGGAGTAGTTCAGGCTGAAGGTGTAAATCAGGAAGGCTTATCAATGTCTATCAATGTCTATTTGAAGACAGGAGATATGATGATGAGATCACCTGAACAGTGAGTGAGTGAACAGTGAGCTTTGAGGACTGAACCTGCTGCCATAATGTGTGACATGCAGGGAAAGGAGGAAAAATCAGCCAAGGAGCTGGAGAAGGAGTGGCTAGTATGGTAGAAAGAAGGACAGTCTTGCGTGTGTGGTGACCCTGAAGCCAAGTGGATAAAGCATCTCAAGAAAGGACAAGTGAAAGTTGAGCCCTCAGAAGGAGGGAAGGAGAGAATAAGATAATGTTTACCAGGAATGGGAGCATGTGGGAAGTGGGGAAATGTTAGCTAAAGGGTATAAAGTTTCGGCTCTGTAGGATGAATAAGTTCTGGATAGCCTCTGTATGGCATGATGACTATTCTTAATACTGAATTGTGTACTAGAAATATGCCAAGATAGTAGATCTTAATTATTTGCATCAAAAAAGGTAACTATGTGAAATGACAGGTTGATTAGCTTGATTTTGGCAATCATTTCACAAAGTATATGCACATGAAAATGTCACATTGTACACCTTCAATATATACAATTTTTATTTGTCAATTACACCTCAGTGAAGCTGGAGAGGGAAAAGAAATGGCAAGTGATCAACTATATCAAGTGTTCTTGATAATTCTAACCCGAGAAATTGGATTGAGAATTAACTACTTAACATTGAGGACACTGGAGAAGACCTTGAAGAGAGCCATTTGTCAGAGTTCTAAGGATAAAAGCCTGATTATATGGTCTCAAGATAAGGAGGTAAAGCATTAGAGGCAAGAGTGTAGATAATTTTTTTGAGTATTTTCCCTGTAAATGAGAGCAGAAAAATAGAGCTGGATGTGGAATCCAATGAGGGTTTATTATTATTATTCACTGGAATCAAAGCTACAGCATGGAAAATATTTGGCATATTTATGTAACTGATGGGAATGATCCTATAAGGAGGGAAGAAACTGATGATTAAGGAGAGGGGTGGCAATTACAGTGATGTGCTTGTGTAGATGAGAGATGGCTGGGGTCTGGAGATCTGTAGAGGATCGTTAGATAGGAGCATAGACCCATCACCAAAGTAATAAGATGGTAGCTAGACGCTAGGTTTTCAGAAACAACTGAGACAGTAGATGTGGTGGTTTTGTGGGAAGAAGTTGGTTTGTGCTACTTCTAATTTCTTGGTGGACAGGGAGCAAGTTCATCTGCCAAGAGTGAGGAGAGAGAGATGTTGGAGACTGGGGAACAGATGGGAAGGTGTAACATAGTCATCCAGGATAAAGAGACTGAATGAATTAATGAATGACTACTACTGAATGAATGACTAACTGTTTAAACTTATTATCTCAGTTGTATTCACACAGTGTCTCTGAAAGACAAATATTTTTGTCACTGTTTAAAGATAAGGATATGTGGCACACTGACTTAGGTGTATGCTGAATACTTTAGGTTCTTTTGGTGGATAATGGCATAAGATTAATATGTAAACCAGCAAAAGATCTGTCATGGATAAAGTTATCAATAAGAGAAGGACATGCAGGAGCTAATTCTAGAATGTGGCCCTTTGGGTTAAATGGAAATGGACCACACTTGTACTATACATTTTTGAGAACGAGTTAGCTGCCCATGCTTTGAATTAGGACTTAAGCTATGTGGCATTTATCATCCGGATAACCTGAGGTCTTTCATAAAAATATAGACATAATGATATTAAGCATTGTCAGAGAAGTGTAAGGAGGTTTCCACTGGGATTTGAACCTAGATAGGGTTGGCTTCAGAGTCCATGATTTCCACATGAGGCTACATTGTTCCTTCCACCCATAGGATACAGCTCCTGCACTTCAAAGCTTACGCTCAAAATAGGCAAGAAGACCCATGACTGACAGGACTAATAATCACACAAAGCATGATATATCATGGTCATAACTGGTCAATATTCCTCTCATCTAAGTTTGAGGGAAAGAATATTCACTTCTGACTCCTGTGCAAAGAAGGCTAAGTAGGAGGAGGGACTTATATTGGCTTCTGAGGGATGAATAAGACTTGAGAGGGAGAGGGGAGTTGCATTTTAAGAATAGGGAATAAACCTCTTCATGGTGGGATCACTCTGGGAAATGACACTGCATGAAGGCATGAATTCTTTACTTACTATTCACCTCTGTACATTTTCCCAGAAATTTGAATTTCTTCTGGTGGAATTAGGGAGACACTGTTAACATATCTCCTTCTTAATTAAGTATAGCATTGACTCCCTTTATGAAGGAAACACAATATCTCTTTTACTTGTTACCCTGAGATGTTGGGCAGAACTCTGGGAACTGAGTTTCTTCATCTTTAACACCGGGATGTTAATAAATTTCTCACAGAGACAGTCTGAGCATTAACTAAAATAGTATGGGACAGTGTTTTATAAAGTGTAAACACCAATATCTTAGATGTTGTTATTCGGGACGCCTGGGTGGCTCAGTTGCTTAGATGTTGTTATTCAATTTCATCAAGTATAATAATGCTA
Organism: Mustela putorius furo; assembly: GCF_011764305.1. Classification (NCBI taxonomy): domain Eukaryota; kingdom Metazoa; phylum Chordata; class Mammalia; order Carnivora; family Mustelidae; genus Mustela; species Mustela putorius. The sequence goes on from NW_025421467.1 coordinate 978,857, forward strand.
GAGGAAAAGATAGAAACAACAATAATCAACTTTTGTTTTGTTTTTTGGATCTTTGGTTGTGGCCCTATGGCAGTTTGGCTGAAGGATCTTTTAGATGGTAATATAATAACTTTGAAAAATTTTGGGCCCTATCATTCATGTTAGACATGTCTATCCATTTATGAAAGCATTGTGGTGTATCCAACTTGGCCACCAGCTGGCCTGATAGAATGCAAAATAGTGATAGGACCCTCAAGTTGTTCTTGATTGGCCCAAATACTTCAACAGTAAAATAAAGTAAAAATAAAATAAAATAAAATATCTCAGTTCTGTTATTTTTTATTTCCTGGAAAACATGAAAGCTGGTAAGTTTTGGGCTTTCTTGCTCAAACCGTCACGTTGGATAGTCCCTTTACTAGTGATAGAAGAATGCAGCAGTTTCTCTTCCAGAAACCCGCCACTTAGAGATTAAAAACTTCTTCAGCAAAGCATTCTATCTTTTGGGGAGCTTTCCAGAAACAACCCCCTGCATGGTGCTGACCAATTTGATCTCCAACATTCTTCACAGGACACTCCACTTGGTTTTTAGGGGAGGCTGATAGACAGTGTGCTATGTACACTGGTTATTGATCTTTTAAAATTGTCTAAAGAAGTCCCTTTGGCAGCTCAAGAACTTCATGTTCAATTCAATCAGTTAAGAAGTTCTCAAAGTGATAATCTCTAAAGAGGACACACATGCTAATGATCTTGAATTCTCTATAACCAGAAACTTCCCAAGTGCATCAGAAGTCAAAGTCTCAATAATATTTTATTTCTTCTTCTTTTTTTGGTTTCTTTTTACTTTAGATATGTCATATTAGCCTTTTGTGTAGAAACTCATTCCTTTCGGTGGAATATTCACTAAAAGACTAGAGAAGACTTCAGGAATGAATGGAATCATGGTAGGTTAAAGATGCAAGTATTACGGGTGCCCCTGAGAGGCTGAGCAACTCCGGAGTGTGTAGAGTTCTGCTCAGCACACACCACCCTCACTCAGCTGCCCTGGGGCAATTTAAATATCTTCAGCATAATATTCTTTTACCACATTCTCTGGAACGGCCTTCTCTTCCCTTTTTGCATGACTCCACTGTGTGTTTACTGGCTTCCAAATAATTGGCGACCCACTCGAACCATTTCAGTTCTTGGTCTTGGTCTATTAGCCAATGCCCAACTACTGTGGAAAGGATGCTAGAAGGAACAGATACAAAAGAAGCTGGTTTCTCAAAGACCACATCCCTTTTCCTCCTGGAGCTTACTGGCTTCAGTGTGTGGTGGCCACTTGCTCTAAGATGGAATAGAGGCGTGCTTCTCAAGCTTTAGTACATGTAGGAACACCCAGGGATCTGGGTAACATTTGGATTCTGCTCCAGCAAATGTGGGTAGAACCCAAGATTCTGCATTTCTAACAAGTTCTGTGGTGATGCTGATACAGGGCTCTGGGGGACCCAGTTTGAGGAGCAAGGAATTCGAGGATATACTGGTGAGGGAGGCTCTTGAACATTCCAGTTAGACTCAGGCTCCAGTAACAGTACAGGGCCTAATATGATGTATAACAAAGAAATATTGTTTTTTAACAGCATTTCCCCGACCTGTCTCCTGGGATCTAGCATAAAATGATTTCATTATATTTATCAAATACTCTCTGCAAAACATATTGCTATAAAAATCAGTTAAGCTTTTGTGACCAAATAAAATGACGAAAGTGCTATAATTGTCTAAAGAGTGATATACGAGAAATTCACCAGAGCTATCTGGGTGCGCAGGATCTTATAGCCTCTTTCATCCATCAAAGGTTTTCCTCCACAGATGTCAGCCAGGAGGTTATCTGTATCGTAAACACTATGCAAAGCTTTTTTGGATCCTTTCTCTGGGACAGGTTGCCTCCATTGACTATGTTATCAACCAGGGCATAAACCACAGCCGTAATGTTATCTGAGACTCAGAAGTTCACGCTAGCACGCTAACTGCTGGGGAATTAGGAGTCGTGGGATTGCCCGAACATAGAGAGTATTGTGCTGTGAAGATTATGAAATCTTATTAGAAAAGGCTCTGCCCCAGATTTGTAGCAGTTAAAATCAGAGTATTTCTTTCATATACCTTAGGGAAGAAGAAAAATGTTGCAATGTGTTTGTATTTACGCATATGTACTCCCAGGATGCAGAGCGGCAGCAGGGGCTGCTGCCGTCCTCACTTATTAGTACGAATTTCCCCTTTGGGGGGTTATTTAAAAATATTTGTACATATTTCAAATCCCTCAATCTGGTTTGTGGCAAATGGTTGCTTAAGCAGCTTCTTAATTATTTCATTTGAGTTTTTGCAGAAAGACTATTGCAGATATTTGGCACAAAGCTGAGGCTTTTGAGGCCTTTTACTACCCCCTGAATAGATTTCAGGAATGAGAAAAAAATCAAGGGGTGTTAAATTATTACTCTCTTTGTGTAGCATGAACAAATAGAATTGATTGTGGACCTCAGGACAGGAAAGAAATACTTGCACAGCTGCATGGTAATAATTTTTATGTGTGTTAAAATTATGTTCTTGCTATTTTGTCATAATATTCTAGGGAGAAGCTTTGGAAGAATGACACGGTTATAATAATAGTAAATGGAGTCACTTTGTAGATATCAGGTAATAAATTATCTCATGAACTTGGGGATAACATGTAAGCAAAATCATTTAAAATCTATAGTAGATAAATAGAAACAAATAAAAGCAAATGTTACTTTGCAGTAATATCAGGTGGAATCATTCATTGGAGGGGACAAATGAGTCAGGTGCCAAACTTGGACTTGAGTAAATTTTCATGAGCAGATCTATACCCAGTCTTTGTTCCTGCCTTTATGTTTGAACTACCACAAACAGCTAGAGAGATGTGCATCGAGTGTGGAGGCAAGCAGGCTAGTAGAATTTATGGACCGAGGATATTTGAGACCCTGGGTTATCCTGGATTGCCATGAGGCCAATTTATTCCTTGCAGTCATGGGGAAGATCAGATGGTGTCATTCCCTAACTGGTCCTATGGCGACCAATTTGAAACAGCTGGGCTTGGTACTCAGAGACAACCTCAATTCTGTTTCCCTGCTTTTCTAGTGATCTAATTACGTAGGCTGTTGCATTTCATTCTAAATATTTATGCATATCCATATGTTTTATAAGAGTAGGCAAGACCAATAATATGTGGTGGGAACGACATTCAGCATTGTGGAGCTACCCTCCTCAACCAGATTGTGCAGGGAACAGCCAATTAGGAAATATAATGATACGAGCTTCACTCACACTGTCTGTCTTCTTTCACTTCCTGTTGTGTATTTTGGGAAGATGTGGCTGGTCATGAAGACATTTGAATATTAGGATTTAGGAAGAAATCCAAAGTTTGAGTGATTGCAGTGTCAGAATTTGGATCCTTCTGATTGTAATTATGTTGAGTGGTGCTCTCTACACATTGATGGTTAAAGTTATCAGGGCAAAATAAGGTGAGATTTCACTTATATGCGTATGTGTGTGCCTATGTGTGTGTGTGTATGCTTTCAGGTATAAATATATCTGTGCGTATGTCTCTATGTGTGTGTGTGTGTATGCGTGTGTGTGTCTATATATAGATATATATATCTGTATCTACCTCATACCACATGAACATTTTGGAAAGTATTCCATTAAAAGGGATGATCTATGTTCCTGTTTCTGAGTTTGGCGGGGGAAAGGAACATTAGGGAATGCAAAGGTAGATGCAGCAACTCCAACATAACAATTTTTGCAAAATACATCCATTATCTTCACAGTCTCTAAATCATATTGTGTTTACTGCTTTGAAAATTAAAATAATAGTGCCCAAACAGTTTCAGAGCACTGAATGGTCATTGAAAGCATTGTGCTTACCTCCACTCATTTTAAAGGACTGAAATAAACTCCGCAACTCCAAACCATGGACAGAGGACTCTGTCCAGCCCAGTAGGAGATACAAGTTTATTCTAAGCAGACCATGTCTTCAGGTAGCCTGCCATCTGGTTGAAAGTTCAAAAAACAAAACAAAACAAAACAAATAGTAGAGTTAGAGGTTACATGGTGCAAATAGTTCATTTTTCCAAGAAGGAATCTGAAAAAGAGAGGTTGGGCAGATTTCCCCAAATCACACAGGTGCTAAAGGGCAGAGCTGAGATGACAGTCCAGGCAGTCTGACTCCAGAGTTTGTGTTTGTGATCCTATGAAGTACCCTCTCTCTGTAGAAGGCGCGACCTGAGGGAAGTTTCTTTCAAATTCATTTTAAGGATCTACTGTTTCTTTCTTCTTTCATTTCAGAATTGGCTGCCTTCATTTGCAATTCTTTCAGCTTGTGTGGTGGGGGGAGATAGGCACAAATCAGCCAATTATACAGTTAACTACTTACTTTATGAAAAGCACTAGGAACAAAGGGTGCTATGAAAGTATATGTCAGGGGCAGGAGAAGGAGTGCTTGAGGAAGTGGTATTTTTGCTTACCACTGATGAGTACATAGACCTTCATTGGGTGAATGGGGGTATAGACAGTTGTGGAAAAGTAAGTGAGTTCTAGGTAGAGGGAACAGCTGTGCAAAGACCCTGGGGCAGGAAGTAGCATGGTGCCTAGGAGGGTCTGAAAGAGGATATGACACAAGGCTTGGAGGCCAATGGGAAGTATAGGGCCCTGAAGACCATGTTAAAGAATTTGGTATTTATTCCTAAGAACAATGAACTTTTGAAACTTCTTGAAGGTCTTTTTTTTTTTTTAATCTTTGTCCACATAATACATTCAATGGTAAAAGAGAAAATAAAACTGACATTTAAGTATCTAATTTTCTTTTGGAATTTAGACTGGAGCTTTCTTCCTCTGATTATCTCAGGCAGGAGTCAGCATCCTTTCAAAGCAAGGCATGAGGCTGGCAACTGCTATTATCCTGGCATACAGAGGAAGGACCAAGTCTTATCAGGGGCAAGACTGTTGCTGCTTGGGTTGTCAGAGGTCAACTTTGTGTCTCTGGTATGGGGCTCTCTGCCACCTATGACCTAGGTGCTGCAGTTTGCCTTTCCACACATCTCATGTTTGTAGTCCTCTGTAACAAGGTTTCCTTTCAGACCATCCGTAATCTTTTATTTTCAGTGGGTTTCGAGGATCATTCAATCAGTGCCTAAATAAAAAAAAGTCCCAGGTGCCTGGCTGCCTCAGTTGATTAAGCTACTGCCTTCGGCTCATGATCTCATGATCTCAGGTCATGATCTCAGAGTCCCAGGAATGAGTCCCACATCAGGCTCCCTGCTCAGAACAGAGTCAGCTTCTCCCTCTGACACTACCCCCTCTCATGCTCTCTCTCTCTCAAATAAATAAATAAAATCTTTAATAAGTAAATAAATCAAGTCCCCCAACTCATACACTTTCATTTCAGAAGTTTACACATCAGAAGGTAGGATGAACCTTGCACGTATCCCTTCAATCACCAAATAGACTTACTTCACAGCCCTCCAGCCTCCGTGCCTGAACCTGTGCTCTAGGCATTGCCATATCTCCCAGAAGTGAGGTTATAAATGGCAGTTCTGGGGGAACCAGGGAGGCTCAATCGGTTCAGCATCCTACTCTTGATTTCTGCTCAGGTCATGATCTTAGCATCATGGGATTAAGCCCCACGTCAGGCCCCACGTAGGGAGTCTGCTTGAGATTCTCTCTCTCTCTAAAATAAATGAATAAATCTTAAAAAAAAAAAAAAAGGCAGTTCTGTTCCTGGGCAAGTCCACGATTATGTTAACAACCTGGTCTTCTGAGTCCAGGGGAAATGCACTGTGTAGCTCAGAAGGGAGGAAAGGAAGAATAAAATTTCCTTCCCTCTCTCCTTCCCAGGAATGACTTTGAAAGAGGCACATTTCTGTCAAATTGAAGTGATCCAAGATCCTGTCTGGATGGGGAGGAGAGCTGCAAAGATAAGTATAGCCTGTGATTGAAAAGGGTCTCCAGAGTAGGACCTCTACGTTGGCTGGCTGCAGGCTGCTGTGGGTGGGGAAGGGCTTTGAGGGCACTGCCTTGGGCTGCGGTCGGGATGGCACGTAGCTCGTCTCCAAGTCTGGGCAGAGTCCCCTTGTGGAAAAGGAGGACTGGGTGACAGCTCCTTAGCTTCCTGGTTTTACAGAACTGAAGAGAAAACCAATACTGCAGTGACTGGGACCTCTACCTCTCTGTCTCTCTCTCTCCCTCTGGTGCCTGTTTCTGCAAAATCATAGAAACGTAGAAGCAGGCTTTCCCATTATCAAGGAGAGAGTAGCCATGTCACGGAGATGCAATGGTAAACACAAGCAAAGATCACAAGTGAGGGGCGCCTGGGTGGCTCAGTCAGTTAAGCATCTGCCTTCAGCGCAGGTCATAATCCTGGGGTCCTAGAATCCAACCCCACATCAGGCTTCCTGCTCGGCAGGGAGTCTGCTTCTCCCTCACCCTCTCCCCCTGCTCATGCCCTCTCTCCCTCAAATAATTAAGTAAAATCTTGAAAAAAAAAAATCTCAAGTGAAGCTCCAACAGTGGCCACAGGCCAGCTCAGCAAAAAAGCAAGGGCAAAGGTAACAATTGTGGGGGTTATGGGAAACCATGGGAAAATCCAGAGTAAAGCTGCAGTAGGGCCCCTTGGCTGCTACCAAGGGAGCAGAAGAACCCCACAAATGATCCACAGCCTTCTGAGTCAGATGACAAAGCCAGCAGCTAAGCAGATAAATGCAATCCCAGAAATAAGAATTTAGGCTCTCCGGGAGCAGAGACCCTGTCTTAGGTCTCCTTGAATTCCCAGAACTTCTGTCTGCCAGGCCACCAAACATATCTTTAATTGCTGAAGGAAAGAATCAGCCCTCAGAGACAGGAGGGGGCCCCTAGAACTATAGATTGGCCAGACGGCAGTACTCAGAGATGTGTGCCAAGGAGGAGATGGAAAAAGATTGTCCTTTTTTTTTTTGGTCTGCGAAGGCCTGAAAGAGATCTCATTTCCCTGGACTGGTGGAGCTAGCCAATAAGAAGTAACTGCCTGTAATTATATTGGAAAATTACAACGGATATTTAGCTTCCCTCAGAGACATGTTATTTTGGATATCTTAAATCCTGGTGACTGAAGTCACCACACTGACCTGAACAGTCTGCTTGGCTGCATGTTTTAGGATGTGAACTAAGAGAGAAGTGTTTGTGAGAAGCTCACCACTCACCAGGTTAGGGTTTCCTTGTTTTGTGTCCCACTGATTGCCAGTTCTTCTGTGTACTCTGCCAAAAATGGAAGAAATGCTCCTTGGCCAGATACCTGAGCAAATGGAGTGGACCAGACCCTTCCTTTGAAGATTCATCATCTAAACAGCTAGAAGGCTCTGGATTTAGTCGACAGGATTTTGTTTTTGTTTTTTCCAATCCAGTGTGTCTCCTAAGCTTGAGGCAACGTGGAGCCCCCTTATCATCTAAAAGATATTTTCTATACTTTGGAAAAATGTTGCTGTGGGTGGCTTGGAAAAGCAGATTGGAATTTTATCTGTTTGGGGCAGGTCATGGAGTAACAGGAAGTTGCAGTTTTACCTGAAGAATCTGAATGACTTCTGGAACACACAGCAATGGCCCCTTTTCTTGGGGGATCTGGATCTAGAGTTAGATTAAACGTGGTAAAATCTGTCATTTTGATCTTCCTGTCACTAAACAGACTAAGGCAAATTGCTTCACTGTCCTGTGTTCCATTTCTTTATCTGCATTATTTTTAAAAAAGATTTCATTTATTTATTTGAGAGAGAGAATGAGAGAGTAAGTGAGCATGAGAGGAGGAAAGTCAGAGGGAGAAGCAGCACACCCCCTACCCCAACCCTCCCAGCAGGGAGCCTGACTCCGACTCTTCCAGGACTCCAGGATCATGACCAGAAGCAAAGGCATTTGCTCAACCAACTGAGCCACATAGGAGCCCTCTTTTCTGCATTCTTAAACATCTTAGAAGAATGTGCAGAGAATGAAAAGGTGTCTCATTCAATGAAGCCTCACTGGGGTTTGTTCTAGTTAAGCAGAATTAGCATTTTCTATTTGCACACATAATCCTTCTTTACCATCCCTACAGTAAGACCCACAGAAGTCAGATGGCATTCTCTGCATTCACTGAGCCCAAAAGCAGTGCCGGGAGGGAGGAGAGTATGAGGGGATAACAGGATTCCTAGCTGGGCGTGTCCTTTCTTGTGTTCCTTCAAAATGGGCTGTTGCACAGGCAGCTCACAGAACAGGTCATGATCTGAAGAGGAGTTCCTCTCAGCTCGCTTCTTGAACCAATTCTCCGCTCCTAGCTGGGCTTGCTGCCTTTGTAGCAATTTGTCAGGAATAGCTTCTATTTTCATTACTGTGCTCTTTGCACAACGGAAAGGCCTTTCTAAATAAGTGGGGACATTTATCCACTAGGTGGAGCTACATCCTTTGTTCTCTGATGGATGCATTTCCCTAAATTGAAAGAGTATTTGGTTTACGTGGAAGCTCAGCAAAGAGAGTATACATTCTTCTTCTCTCTCTCACCTTATTGTGGGAGCTACAGTCTTTTTACGGAACAATGTGAATGGGCATGTTTTCATACTGGGAATGTGAGCTCTGACGCATTAAGGTGTCTTGTGATCTATAGCGAGACAGTGGAGTGGAGTCAGACTGCCTCATTTCCAATTAGTTCCATGACTTGTTCGATGCATGGGAAATTGGAAGTTATTTAGCTGATCAGTTATTTTACTTCTCTCCAGTTGCTTTATCTGCTAAATAGCTGCTCTATAGGATTGTCTTGTGGAGTAAATGAACCTACAGGAAGTACTTAGCTGATAACTGGGATCATAGTAAGCTCTCAGTAAGTGTTAGTTGTTGTTACATGTATTTCTTTTTTTCCTAGACTCAGGGCCCACTGGCTGAGAACCTCATGCTTATTTATAAAAAAAATGGAGAACTTCATAGGTTTTCTATTTCTGACTGGAGCATTCTTTGCTTTTCTTTGAGTTCCTGTACTCCCTTAACCTTCTTATCTATCATATCATCATATCATATCATATCATATCATATCACTTATTTGACAGAAACGGAGAAAAAGAGTGAGAGAGAGAAGCAGACTCCCTGATGAGTAGGGAACCCGATGAGGGGCTTGATGTGGGGCTCGATCTGAGGACCCTGAAATTATGACCTGAGCCTAAGGCAGACACTTAATCTACTGAGTTACCTTTGTAAACCCCAGCAGGATCTCTCGTTTTCCCTAAAACAGAGTTCCTCATCCTGCTGCACCAGCCAATCTCTTGCAAAGCTAGTAAAACTCAGATTGCTGGACCACACCCCCAGCATTTCTGATTCAGTAGGTCTGGGGTGGGGCCTGAGAATGTGCATTTCTAACCAAAGCCGGAGTGATGCTAATGTTGCTGATGCAAAGCTCACATCCCACTGCCCTAGGAAGGATGGTTTCTGTCTCCAGCATTACTGTCCCACCCCATGGCAGGTCTTTTTCAGGCCAGGTAGGTTATGACTACAGGGCAGGAGTGGATGGCCTTCTTTTAAAGCTGTGCCTGCCCAGACTAGCCTCCCTTTCTTAGCTCATCATGCTATCTAAAATGCACATGTGTTTTCTTGGGAAACAAACAAACAGACAGGCAAATCTTGTTATGAGGTCTGCATCTCCTTTGCATCATTTCTTATCTCCATTCATCCCCCTACAAGTTCACTCTGACTCTCACTGGACAAACTCAAATCTTTGCAGTTGATTGTTCTTGGGGGCCAACATTTGGGTGAAAAATAGCAAGGGATCCTTCCAGGTGAAACAATGACCTTTATACTATGGTACGTGGCATGGTAAATGTTCAAATAGTGTATAATTGCTGAATGAATAAATGCTGTAGGGAAAACACTCATGGTTTGTGACTTCACAAGTCAGAAAACTCCCCATTTGCCAGCTATGTGACCAGAGGAAAGTCACTTTATAACAAACACAACCTACAAATATTAGGTAACACTATTTATAGCTATTAATTGATTAGTAAGACATTCTTTTAGTTTGAACCATGTGAAATTGCTTTTATTTAACTATTTTTTGGTTTACAGAAAAGGCAATATTATATGGCTCAACCTAATAAAACTTCTGTATTTTAAGTTAGACACTTAATGGAACTGTTCTTACAATATGCTTTTAATTCCGAGGAACTGCCTCCCTGCTCCACTTTGTCTCACCGCACATACAAATGGTGAGGGAATGTTTAAAAAATAAGCCTGATGTTGGCACTGTAAAAATTCAATTTTATTCCCAGTCCGAGATGATCCTTCATCACTATTTTCTCATTGGAAGAATGATTCTCCTTCATTTGGAAACAACTGGCAGATGTTCCCTGCTGAGCTGGCTCTTGGTTTTTGTGGAATGCTGCGGTGTAGAAATTCCATTGTGTAGGATTGTCTTTCCTCACTCATTCTTTCCACCCTCTACCCCAGAAACTGCCTCTACCTCCCTGCTCCCATTCAAATGGTGCATCAACCTTTGTTTTAATCTTCTGCAAGACTATCCATGTCCTTTTCCCATCTCTCTGCCTCTCTTTACCACTAACTTGAGCACAGGCAAGTGAGATCAGCTTTGCAAACATACTACATTAACTGTGAAGTTATTTTTTCAGTTATGCAAAGACCAATGTAAAGGCTTTTTTTTTTTTTAAAGATTTTATGTATGTATGTATCTATTTATTTATTTAAGGTGGGGGAGCAGAGGGAGAAGGAGAGAGAAACATTTGCAGACTCTGTGCTGAGTGCAGAGCCTGATGCAGGGCTGGATCTCACAACCTGGAGATCATGAGCTGAGCTGAAATCAAGAGTTGGGCACTTAAACCACTGAGCCACTCAGGCACCCCATGCAATGTGAAGGTTTTAAGTCCATCTCTGACAAATTCCAGAATTTTTGACTCTAGAAAGTCAATCATATATTTTGGGAAGAGGAAATACCTTACCATTATTGCCTACCATTGTTAAATATCAATTATATACTAGCTGGCCATGGTCTCTTTTCTTTCATTGGAACATGTTTATTAAATCCTTTTACACCTGACATTTTATAACTGTTATGAAGAAAGGTTAAAAAAAATGAAGATTCTCATTGCCAAGAACTGTGGGAGAGCTTTCTAAGGAAGGGCTAGTCTCAAAAGATGGACAGAAAAAGATACAGAGTAGACAAATTTTACATGTTTCATAATTTTGTCTCATTGGGCCATGTGTAGGGATAACTGCTGAACTATGAATTTAGCTATATAATAACTGGGTATTTTAAACCAAGATATTTCTTCTGTTCCTTTCCACACAGGAGTACTCATGCCATTTTCCAGTTTGAATCTTTCCACTGCTCAATTGCTGGTGTGACTTTGGGCAAGTTACTTAGCTCCTTGGTGCCTCCATTTCTCACCTGTAAAAATGAACAAAATCAAAATTCTTGTGTAGGGTTATTGTGAGGATAACATAAGTTAATGTGTCTCAAGTGCTAAGAGCAACAATTGTAAGGGCTATGCAAATACTAGGGATTTTCAGTGTCAAAGAACATCCCCCAAAATGCTAAATCATAAAACTAGGTGTATAATCAATAGCTACATTCTCCTCCACAAGCTACTAGAGCCTTGGTCCTTTTTAACAGTATCTGTACTTTTTCATAAATCATCAGTTTTAAATAGTTTTGAGATTTTTATATCTTTTAAAATCATTCAGTACTCTAATCCAGTGGGCTTATTATCAGTAAGTTCTTTTTTTCCCCCTTGAGATTTAGGCTAAAACTTCTCTCTTCCTAATTCCAGTCTATTCTTCTTCATTAACATCCTTTTGCTCTGCTGGTGACTTTTTTTTCTTTTTCTTTTCTTTCTTCATGTTTACGTCTTCCTGGTATTTACAGAAGTGCAAGAGAGAATTTGTGACCTTAAGCAAACTCTGGGAGTGTACTCCCCAAGGGTCTCTCACAGGCATCAATTCTTGGGCTCCAGAGCCTGCAGACAGCGCCCCCACACTGCCGCCTGTGTCTCTGCAATTTTTCCTGACTAAAGGCAGAGAAAAGGCAAAAAGCCACCTATTTGTGACTTAGGAAGAACGGGGTTCGTTCTCTCCTCCTTTTGAATTTCTTCAAGGACTTTAAGTTGTGGGGTAAACTTAGGAAGCACCAGGCAAGTCTTCAACATTTATACTGTTGTGTTCAGAATTGGGGTGAAGGATTGATTACAGCCACGATTTCCATAGTGAGATGGGGGGGGGGCGGGGGTGGATCTACCTGCATTTAGCTTTGAGATTTCATGATAGTTGCATTTAGTATTTAGTATCACTCATATTTGAAGCAAAACAAAACACTTAAAAGGTTTATTTGTACTGGTCTTGTATTTTATACCTTGATTCAATTATGGAGTCTTTTAAACCACAAAAGGATGCCCAGACCTCAGCATTGAACTTTATGGGGCAAATTACTTTTATGACTACTGAGCTTTTTAAAGTTTTTTATTCATCGTATTGCTTTATGTATTTCGAGATGTCATGTTCAGAGTCCAGTTAGGTTAAGTTTTAGCATCTGTTAAGAAGTTATGTTTCAACTACTTTTCTTAAAAACAAAACTTTTTAAAAAACTAATCTTTGATACTTTCAATGAGGAGAAAAAATAGGACCATTTTAAATCTATATTACAAAAGTGATCATTTTAAAAATAAGGAATTTGAAGAAATCCAGAATCTGAGAGATTATGCTCTAGTCATGCAACTGGATACAAACAGAACAAATTGATTTATTCAACTAATAAGTGAGCAAAGGGATGGATTTCTTTGATGGTTCACAGTATTCATTCTAGGTTCCCAATAAGATCTTACTCTTAATATCCATCTGAAGTGGTAGCTAGGATATGACACCGAAATAATTCAATTCCAATATATAGGTTCTCATTTTCTGTTCTCTGTCCCTCTTTCTTGTTTAAGGCAAGTGTGGGCATAGGTGTAAGTGAATGAAAATTAGTGCAGAGAGGACACAAAATGACTATCATCTTGGGCCATCTGAAGCCTTGACTTAGGGATGTCATAGTAAATAGTAATCTCTCTTTAAAGAGAGGATCAGAATGATATGGAATGATGGTATTAGTGGCTGCTGGTGATATAAGTGGGATAATGGACATCGACCCTGGGGATATAATGTGTGCTGGGATGAGGAGGTAGTTTATGGCAATGTCCTGCTCTGTCAGAGTGTGGGGCCCAGCAGTCTCCAGTTGTTTTTCCTCAGTTATGTGTATCCACAGCTGATAAGAGTATTTAGAAAGCATCTTTCTATTGTTCTGTCCTCCACTGAAATCTTCCTGGTCAGGACCTAAGTTCAAAGATGGTTCAATGTGGTGCCAATGCAACTGACATATCCTTGCTGGTGAGATGTTTTGACTATTCTCATTGATCCGGAAGCAAGGAAAGAGATGTGTGGTCTCACTTAACTTACCTCCACAATGTTCTGCCTGAAAAATGGGACTAGGCCCTCAGGCAAAGATAGGCAGATGGTGAACAGGTTATTGGGTCCTTGGCTTAGTGTTATGGTTTGGTTGTTTATTTTATTTAATTTTTAAAAGATTTTTTTTTTTTTTTTGTCAGAGAGAGAGAGAGAGAGAGAGAGAGAACAGCAGGCAGAGAGAGAGAAAAACAGACTCTCTGCTGAGGAGTGAGAATTGATCCCAGGACTCTGGGATCAAGACCTGAGCTGAAGGTAGATGCTTAACTGACTGAGCCACCCAGATGTTCCAGGTTTGTTTGTTTAATTGCTTTTTGTAAAATATTAAACAATTTCTAATAAAGATTACTAAATTACTAATGAAGATTAATAAAGAAGAGCCATACTATAGTTCTTGTACAAAGAAGAACTGAAACCCAGAGAGCTTCACCATGTTTCTCAATGTCAAACAGTAGAATAGACAAGATCAAACTTAGAAATTTCTCTTGCCTTGTTTCTTTAATCTATTCTTTTACACTGCATACACCCCTTTTAGTGTATGGCAAAAAGAATAAACTGATGTCAGAATTTACTATAAGATTGAAATAGACTTGATTGGTTAAATTTTTTTTTTCCTGGAAGATTTGCAACATTAGGACAAATGCTGAATATTTCTGAATTCTAATTGTGAAGCACTAATGTGCATTAGTGTTTAGCCTTGGGAAATTCTTACTTTGGGTGCCAAATTAAAACTAATTCACACTTACTAACTAACTAAACATTTTCTTAGCATGGTACAATGCTCACATTTCTACCATAATATTATACTTTTCCTACTATTTTATAAAATTATACTTTTCCTACTATTTTACAAAGTTGCATGTGGAGTGATACATTTTAAGCTTTGAACCATGATTCTTCACGGCCTCCTGGAGGATTGTGATGCAGAGATCCTAAAGATACTAATGTTAACTGTCAGATGGCATTATAAGTTGTCCCAATGGATGGCAGATCCTGCTGTGTAGAATGTCATTATTATGAGACACATCCTAGAACATGGCAATACGGTAATAATTTTTCCTGAACATTCTTCTATGTCCATTATTTCTAATCCATCAACCCAGCTAGGTGCCCTATGCAGTGTACTTTAAACAAAAAATGTTACAGAAAAATGTATATGTATAATATGTATACATATTTATGTGTAATATGGGGAGAAGCTGGTTTGGGACAACAACCCGAAGTCTATATTTAATTGAATTCTCATCTTATTTATTATCTTATATTATATTAAATCTTATTTGTTATCAGAAAAAAAGCACAACCAGACGTTTCTACTTAAATTTGAGCCCTGGAGGTTCATCTATATGCTTTAGTTGGTCACCCAGTTGGACTACTAGATGATGACATTCATTCTGAGCTGGTGCATGGCCATTCCCCTGGAAAGCCCAAATCTTGATCATGATTCGGGAAAGAGTAGTCTTGATCACGAGTCCGGAAAGTGCTTTAGGATGACAATTTACCTGGCTGAGCATAGTCATTCCATGCTGGACTTGGAACACAGATATTTCATTAGCTGCAGGAAGTATAGCATGTTTTCTGACAAATATCCCCAAGAAATCAGATTCCAAAGTTCCCTTTATCCTTGGGTGGTTTAATGCTCCACACAGTCTCTGCCTTGCTTTGTTAGAGCCTGGACCCCTGCCATTCTTATGATAAAGACAGTGGGGAATGTCTCACCTATCTTGGTAATTTGAGCTTTTGTCCCATTTTCCAGGCAAGATTTCAAACTTTTAATTATCCACTTAGTAAAACCCAGATGTCCCATTTCAAAGGCCTATTCCCATTAGGGAATTTTCATTTCCAAGCAATAGTTGGATGAAGTCCTAGAGTTTTACTGCATCCCACTTCCAGTACTTCAGCTTCACTTTTCTTTTTCCCTGAGTAAACAGGACCCTAAACTTTTAATTCTGAAAACCTATTTTAGATAGAATTGGGAGTATCCCACAATCCACACTGAAGCTTTCCATCTAAGCCCTAACTGGTTCTTTTCAAAAATATTTCTTAGCATGCATTTGGTTCATAAACCCTCTTGGGGTGCTAAGAGGATAAGTGACTTTCAATTTGAAAATACATTACAAAGTGTTCCATCTCTTAAAGTTTAAGGAATACCCTGGTCAAGGTCTTAGAACATTTACCTGCCAGTGATTTTGATAAACGGATTCATCACTGAGTTGGAAAAGGGCCAGAGTGAGATGGCTCTTAGACCAATTTACTGTGGCCATGTGTATTGGCAGAAGAGTATGGGTGTTGTGTGACCTTGTTTACACAGGATATTTCCACAGCTGTGCTAGATGAAAGTCTCAACTTCAATTGCTTATCTCCATCGACCAAATTGGCTGCTCTAATCACCTGTTGATGGTGTTCCACATGCAATAGCCATTTTCCAATTTCCAGAGAAGATACTTGGGAATGTAGGTAAAATAACAATGAGACGATTTAACTTTGATAATCACATTAAGACTGAAATGAAAGCACAGGTGATTAAAACTGCTACTTCAAGGTGGCCTTCATATGACCTAGGGGTGAGGTACTGTGCTTCACAAGGGCAATTTGAAACTCGGATGTAAATTGTGGCCCTGTCTGATTAAGAAGTGACATTTCACTCTCTCTATATACATATGCATTTACCAATTTCAGAACACATCTATGTCTCACACTCTTCAGTGTGTTTCTACAGTCCTAAAGAAGCACAATAACTTTATTTGCAACAACTGGAAAATGCACAGATGTGAAGTCCTCACAATGGCTGGCAGAAGCACAGATTTCTAGTCCAGGGTCGTAATTCGTGTTGAATTCCATACGAGGGGTGTCCTGGGAAGCACGCATCTGCGGAAGGCTGGAGTGACGGTGTAGAACCTTCTACAGCCGGCTTCACAAGATTTGCTCCCTGCACCCTACCACGTCGCCACTTCTGACTTCTTCACCTGCTCCAGCCACTTGGAGCCTTCTTGCTGATCTCTGAACACACCAGTGTGCTCTCTGACCTCATGGACTGTACACTTGCTGTTTCCCTGGCCGTCCTATTTAACATGGCAACTCTTCCCACATTTTTTGCCTTTTTCCATTTAGTTTTCATTATTTTGTTATATTTATTTCATTATTGTCCCCATTTCACACAGTATCCATGCAGTTCATCTTGTAGATTGTCTGGTGTCTCCCCTAACTCTCCCAAAGTCTATGAGTACAGTAATTTTTTTTTTTCCCACCAATTCTGTAGCCTCAGCACCCGGACTAGTATCTAGCACATTGTGTTTCATAAATATATTAAGAACAAATAAATGTTACAAATAGTTTTCAGTATATTATTAAAGATATCTTAGAGTTACTAGCACAATAAGGGGGTCTTGCCCTTTGTTTGTTTGTTTTTTTAAGATTTTATTTATTTATTTGACACAGAGAGAGAGATATCACAAGCTGTGGGAGTGGCAGGCAGAGGGAGAGGGAGAAGCTGACTCCCCACTACGCAGAGAGCCACTAAGCAGAGATGCTGGGGCTCGATCCCAGGATCCTGAGATCATGCGGGAGTCTTGAACTTTGTATACACTATGTTTTAAAAATCCAGAAAATCTGATGATTTTTCCCATTTCAGTGGAGGAACTTGTAAAATATTCCATGTATAGATAGGTCAGTCTCTGGTTTGAAATGGAAGATTCTCTCTCTCTAGATAGAAACTAAGAGACCCTTATAGAAACTTACAGGTTCTTCTGTTATTTCTCAAAGGACAAGAATCTTAATGTGGAGGCTTGAAACAAAAGTGACCTCAGTTGGTGTGGCAGTCTAAGAGTCAACAACCTAGTGTCATGGCTTTTATAAAAAATAAGATTTAACATTAGAGAGACAATATCAATTTCTCATTTAGGTCCCCGATCTAGCCATCTTGATTCCTCTGATCCCAGGCTTTGCCTGCCTTCCTGCTACTGCACATGGATTTATACCAACTCAATTTACAGAATTCATTTGCTCTCTCCTGGAATATTGCTTTTGTGAAAACAATGTCAGTCCTCCCATTCAGTCCATTTGATAATTTAGCCTCATTTGGCCAGATTTTAAGGGAACTCATGATTTGTAAAAACAAATGTAGTTATTCAGAAAACATGTTTGCTTTCATGGCATTTTATTTGCAGTATGTTTTCTGTTAAGTATATTTCAAATAATTGATAACATATGTGGTAAGTTATACATAACATTATCTGAATCTTCTGTGTGTCTCAATTGTGAATAGCCAAATGTTCTTTCTATAGGAGTGACTTTTTTTAAATTGATAATTACTCATCAGAGACATAGATGTGTTCTGAAATTGGTAAATGCATATGTATATAGAAAAATGCAAATAGTGTTAACAGTCACTTTTGTTAGGATATACCAGTTTCCAAGGTTGATACTGGGCATCATTTCTTTTACTTTGTTGTAGAAATTGAACACTACTTGTATGATTAGGTGTTATCATGATGGATGCTAATAAGGAACATAGTGTTTAATTCTCACGGGCAGATTCTCCCAACACACAGGCAGAGGGGATGAACCATCTTTAGGTAGCATGTGCTCCAGTCTTAATGCATATGAGTTTGCAGCATTTCGTTAATAGTCCAATTTGTTTTATATTACCAGGTGGTTTTGATTAATGAACCAAAACAAGTGAATTTGTGTACAGAAGACAGAAAGAATTATAACTCAGATGGTTGCTTTTAGGTCAGTACAAGTTATAATAGAAATATATAATCTTGTTACTGATGCAACATTAATTCCTTCCATATTGAGAGGGATGAAGTACCTAATTAAAATTCCAACATTTCCTTCCCCCATTTTAATCTTCCTACAGACTAGCAAAAATCTAAGAACCATGAATGAAATATTTTAACTTTCCAGACACTGGATATTTATCAAAAACAGCTTCAGTGCTACTGAGTGTGGAGAGGTGCAAGGAACGGTCTTTAACTCCTCTCATTCTTCTGCCTTTTGAGGAGTGGAAAGCAACTAGCCCTGCCATGCCCTGAAATTCAGGAACCTACAATATGTATTTTTCAATTTCTGTTGTTTTAAAAATACTTTCACTTGGGGCTCTTCCATGACTCAGTTGGTTAAACCTCAACTCTTGATTTCAGCTCAGGATATGATCTCAGGGCCCTGGGATCGAGCCCCACATCAGACTCCAGTGGGAAGTCTGGTTGAGGATTCTCTCTTCCTCTTCCTCTGTCCCTTCCCCTAGCTCTCTCTCTCTTTCTAAAATAAATTTAAAAACATTAAAAATTACTTTTACTCAGTTTTTCTTTCCTTTACTTAATAAACATGAATATAGCACTTATTATTTGACCAGAGCATTCTAAGTGCTTTAAAATATTTACTTTTCTTTTCTTTCTCCTTTCTCTTATGTGTCCTTTTGTCTCTTTTTATCTCTCTGTTCAGCTGCACTTATGTATTACCAAATTCTGAACAAAGCTTTCTCTTAGCACTAGGTAAATTCAAATAGCACATAGATTTCTTGAGGGTGCACATAAGCTTCAAACAATAAAAGGGTATCTCTGTGTAAGAGATGGTAGGAAGTTCTGTGGGGTATCTGGGATGGCAAAATATTCACTATTATTTGCACATACTTTGTAGTTTGGTAAGCTTGTTTTTCCTTTTTCCAACTGCACTCCTTTATGCAATTTTACCTGCAAGTTGAAAAGACCCATAGTCAAATAAAGCTAGTGGCTAAGCAGTGCTCCTAGTAAGTGTCCCTCTTAGAAAATCATAATATATTCTTGCTTATTAAAAGATCATACAACCAAAAAAGCCCTACTGGTTGTATGGTAGTATCTCAACAAATTAAACAGAATTATACAATCCAATAATTCCACTATTGGATACATACCAAAAAAACCCTGAAATTAAAGACTCAAGCTATCTATACACCAATTTTTAAAGATTTTATTTATTTATTTGACAGAGATCACAAATAGGCAGAGAGGCAGGCAGAGAGAGGGGGGAAGCAGGCTCCCCGCTGAGCAGAAAGCCCGATGTGGGGCTCGATCCCAGGACCCTGAGATCATCACCTGAGCTGAAGGCAGAGGCTTTAACCGACTGAGCCACCCAGGTTCCCCCTAAACACCAATTTTTATAGCAGTCTTATTTGTAGTAGCCAACCTGAATGTCCATCAACAGATGAATAGATAAGTAAAATGTGGTATATACATTCTGATATACAACCATATATACAATGGAATATTATTCAGCCTTAAATAGGAAGGAAATGCTGATGTATGCCATAAAATGGATGAAACTTAAAGATCTTATATAAGCCAATCACAGAAGAACAAATACCATACAATTCTGTTTATGTGAGGTACCTAGAATCATCAAATTCATAGAGACAAAGTAAAATGGTGGCTACCAAAGACTGGGGGAATGGAGAATGTGAGATATTGTTTAATGGGTACAGAGTTTCAGTTTGAGAAGATGATAATGTTCTGGAGATGGTTAGTAATGAGAGTTGACAACAGGGGGAATGTTCTTAATGCCACTGAACTGTAACTTAAAGTAAAACCAAGATGGCAAATTTTATGTTATGTCTATTTTACCACAATAAGAAAATGAAAAAAAAAGAAAGGAATCTGTTTTTAATCTGGCATTTCCTAGTTGATTTAATCATGAAACACTTTTATCAAGGAACAGTTATTAATATTTGGAGAAATAATTGGAACCAAGTTATGAAATACCTGGTCTATACATTCAGCATTGAATTCAGTAAATGTGAACTTCAGTAATTTCACTTCCATGCCTAAAACTCTTCTGTGCCTCTTTTGTTCACATGATAGTTCAGGCTCCTTCCTTATATATGAGCCTTCTTAGTATTTGAGCACACCTGTAGAATTACATCTTCAACTTGAACGGTGACCCTAGTTAAGATACATGTGACTGCTAAATCTATAAAACTTGATGATGGTGAAATAAAGAAAGCAAATGGGTAAAGATGATGCAGAAAACTTCAGTGAGGTAGCTGTTGGATGGGGACTGCCACCATCAAAGGGACCATAAAGGAGTAATAGTTTAGGAAAGCAGGGGATAATAAAATTAGAATCAGTAAAATTGATGAATTCTAACCTTCTTAATGATCCTAGAACTACAGGAAAAGAGAATTATTGTCAGGATCACAAAAGGCAAAGAATTTTGGGAGCAAGAGAAAAACTGAAGGCATTCATTTTGGAAGAAAATGGACTGGGGTCTTCTTGCATTTGGATGTGAGTTATCGAAGTCTCCTTTTCTTGGGTGAATTTACAACCAATGAAATGAAGGATCTGGAAGTAGCAGAGGAAATAAATCATTGAAATAATATGTTGATAAGGGTGCCTGGACAGTGTCCTCTTATTCTGATTCACTTTCTATGTTTTGGGGATTTTTTTTTTTAATCACTTCTGAGAAATTGAGTTTAAAGAATACATTTTAAAGGCTTTCATTACATCTATTATAAAAGCAATCAGAGAAATTAGACACAATTCCACTGACTTTCTGTTTTCTCATCATGAAAGCTATAAACAATAGTCTTTATGTGTTAAGAGTAAAGAATGCAGCAGTTTATAGTTGGACAGGAGAACAAAAGGAATCTCTGACCTCTGGAATAAAATATTCAAAATGTCTGACTCTTGAACCAAATAAGGGAATATTGTCTGGTTTTCATTGAGGTATTCAGTTTGAGATATAATACTCGCTAATATTTGCTATATGAAGACATTATCAAGTTTTCAGCAAAGGAAAAAAATTATATTCATGCTGAGCCTATTACTACGAGTGATGTGGCAGACAACAATAGTGGACTTTGAATAGTGTAAATGAGGACAGTTGACAGGCCTATGTCCCTTAGGTTCAGTGCTTAGCACAATGCTGAGTACACAGTAGGTGCTCAAAAAATATTTGTTCAACAAATGGATCAATGATCGAATTGGTTTCTGAAGGTTAAGAACAGTTATCATCAAAGAGCTGAGCTGCACTGAAATGTGTATCTTGAGTCCACTTTAATATTTTCACTGACATCTAAGAGTTAGGGGAGGGATCACAGGGTGTAAAGAGTGTTAGCACTCAGGAGAAAAAGCGATGGTTTATTGTACTTGCAACAAAGGTCAGTCCTGGGGAGTATTAATTGTGAGTGAGACTAAAGAACATTTGGGCTGAATGTCAGGGGAAATTTTTGAAGAGTAAAGTGTGTTAAACTACATAACAGAGCCAGGGGTAGAGACCCAAGGGAACAGATGGAAGTTTCAATGGCCGGACAATTTACAAAGGGTCTGGACCCAATCATGAAGAAGTGGTAAGGGAATCTTGTATCTCGAAGGTATGTACTAACAGAGCTTTCAGGTTTTTTTTTTTTTTTTAATCTTGTTTCTGTGTTGTGTATAACTGCACTGGAGTCTCCTAAGACACAAAGAAAAAATGAAAAAATATGCATGTGTGTGGTTTGGTAGAGGGGCCTTTACAACTTGGAGACTATCACAGTGATACAACACTAAAAGGAGTTTATGTATTTGGAAATTGTTGTTCTGAATAGGCAAGATTCTGAGAGAGCAAGCCAGAAGCAAATGATTCATTCTGCAGTGTTTTGAAATGGTGTATTTATCAACTATTCATATGATTAAATATAAATGTCTTCAACAAAGGAGTAGAGTCCAACTCTAATTAGAAAAAGCAAATTAATGAATTCCTTTTAGGTCTATGATTCTTGGTAAATTAAATTTGAGGACAGTGATGCCACATAGCTTAAACGTACTCAAAATTTCTAACGTCCCCTGGAGCTAAAAATCCTTTAAAATCAGCCTACATAATGAAGTCTTTGTATAGTTCAAATTTGCTTATATTATATGGAGAGAGTGTCTTTGTGTTGCATATTTTGTATGTTAATTTTAAAAGTTGGACTATTCTCATCAAGGAAGTGAAATTACAGGTCATTCATGGAACCCAGTAAGAAATTTGGTTATACAATGAAATTGTTTTAACTAAAAAAAGTCCAATTCAACCCCAACACAAATTTGCTGCCTTCAATTTCCTAGTGCTACTATCTAAATTGACTTGTCATTTTAAGAAGGTCCACTTTAAAAGAAACTGTTGTCTGTCTTCCCAACTTAGTATTTTAACAATTTAATAAATAAAGCATAAGGCACATGATGGATTTCATAGAATAACAATATTTGTGAACATAAATTTGGATGTCATCAGTTATCTATAGATAAATATATGGATACATAGGTAAGAGAGAGAAAGGGAGCTAAAGAAGAGAAAGACCCAGAGAATAAGAGAACTGAGATCCTCTAATGTTTGTATCTTAAAATTGTCATTTTGAATATAACAGAATCTTTCTGCTGGTGATTCATGATTTAACTGTTGGTTTTTCTAGTGGTTGATAAATATATCACATGAAGAATTTTTTTAATACCAACTTTGCAGTGTATAATGTAAATAATGTTTAAGTTGAATCATATGAAAAAAAAAGCTAGGTGGATTTTCAGCAGTTATAGGCTATATTGTAAATGGTCTGACTTGAAGTACAGGGTACATGGAATGTTCAAAATTAATGCTATAAAATTTGCACATTTATGGGATGGGTTAATGGTGAGCTAGAGAGAGGGTCTCAGAAGGAGTAATTGTAGTGCTATGAGGAGAATCAGGATGGTTCAACCTTTTGCTGTTCTGACTGCCTGCTGGACATCTCCCCATGGATGTCTCAACGGCAACCCCAAATCAATCATAACTCCTCTCTCAAATGTGCTCTTTCTCTTCTAGTCCCTGTTGTATTTAAAGATAACTTTAACTACCAGATGCCCAACTGAAAGTTTAAAAGCTAAGGTAGATGTGTTCTGAGAGACCCGTGTCCCAGACCACTAGGAGGAACCTGCCACACTTCTCTATAAGGTGCCAGAGAGAGGATACTATATCCCCAGCGCACAGTCACTTCAGTTTGTAGGTGTTGACGTGAACACAAACTGCTTTGAGCAGAGTTGCAATGGTGTTTATAAAGTCTCTACAGGATGAACATTGCCGTCTTTTTACTGACCAATTCTACCTTATACTTGGGCCATTTAAGAATTGTGTTTATGAAAAGGCAACAGCAGAAGATATAGATGTGTACTGATTTTCATTCTCCTTTTCCTTTTCCTTCTTTGCTATGTCACGTTCCATTAGCAATAAAATTTTGTGAGTGGAGGAATGGCAGTATCTCTTTTTGAATGGCTTTAACTTTGTGCACCAAGCAACCTTCTTGAGAAAGCGAGTGACAGGAGATTCTTTGTTGAGATTCCCCCATAGGCTCGTCTGTGGCAGAGCCCAGGGCTCCTGTGATTTAATCATGCTCATTCTTAATTGCACCAACAGTTCTACCAGTGATTCTTTAAATCATCAGACTAGAGATGATCAGTGATTTTCAAGTCTGCTTAGATTTTCCCCAATAAAAATGGGCTGACCTGGCTTTTTCTGAGTCATGACTCCATATATTAGATACCTTTGTTTAAGTGCTCAGAGATCACCAAGTACTCCTTTATGATTGTTTTGCATAGGATAAGATGGGGACACGTAGATGTAAACATAAATTCCATTAGGAAAGTAAATGAAAATTGCCTAACTCCCATAAAACTGCCATAATATGTGATAATAATAATAAAAATAATAATCAGAACACTACATGAAGTTTTCTTGTTGCATAAATGCAAAAACGGAAATTGGTCTCATGGTAGGGTTCACTTTGAACCTTTCTTCACAGAATAAACCAAGATGAGGCTAAAGGGTATATCCAGTATCCAGTGACATGAATGAACTTTTGTGAACAAAGAGGGAAACATGCCTTTGACTGACATACTTATATGACTATTTGGACTGTAAAAATAAACAAAGGTTGTAAAGGTGGCTCCCACAGTTGTGAACTGATAATGACATCCTTCCCAATGTGCTTGGCAGCCTATTTCTTTACAACAGAAGCAACAGTCATGTCCTGAGGTAAGCCACCAGTTTCCAACCTTACTCCCCACTGAAATTAATTTCATTGCTGAGACCAAGAGCAAGAAGATAGAAGGAATGCAAATGCCACAAAAATGTGAAATACAGAGTGACTTTTTATTGCCTAGTTGTCAGACTAGATAATAGGTTTAGGAAGTTTCTGTATAACCTGATTCTGGTCCAGAACATATGGATTTTCTATTTCTACAGAACAAGTTTCCAGAGTAGTTCTCCGCATGGGCAGCTTTCCTGCCCTATCGTGATAGGTGCCTGTACAACCTAGGAGCAGCCCTTCGATCTTCCTTTAAAGACAACACAAGTTATTAGAGGGAAATCAGACTGAATAATTCCCTTCAGAGATATCTGACAGTCATAGGAGTCTTTTCCTGCTTTCCTGCTCCTGGGAAGCCCTGGGTTTCATCTCAGTACTGTATGGAATCCCATCTTACAGACTCACAAAAAACTGGTTTGGTCACTAGAACGATAATGACAGGACCGCCCGTTGGCCCGTAACTCCAGGCCTGTCTTCATTCAAGGTCTCTACCCCACTGCCTATCCACAGTTAGCATCCGGTGGCTCCATGGATTTCTCTCTCCAGATTTGCTAGGTGTAATTATAGTTTCTCATTTACAATGGAACATTACACTCTTTTTGGAGCTACCTCATATTCTTGGAAGCTGACTAAGGTGATCATATGTCCTGTTTTTCTTTCTTTCTGTCTTTCTTTTAAAACCAGGACAGGTCTTTGTTTTTGCTGAAGTTTGCCTTTTCTCCTTGTTACTGATCTGCAGACTCCTTTGTGCTGACGGCCAAGAAAATTCTGGACTGCTGCCCTGTTTGCCTCCAGAGACTGATGCAAAGTCTTCAAAGTAAAGTCAGTGGGCTTTTTTTGGTTGTTTTTTTCAAAATAGAGTTTACCAGAAACAAGACGTCTTCATGTTTATGAAGACCTTGCTGTCTACTGCAAAACTTTCAAAAGACTGACAGCCTGGACTTGGCCTTTCTGAGGTTTACAAACACACTTGAAACCTCTTGAAAAAAAAAAAAAAGGTTTCAGCAAGGACAACAATAAAGTTAAGCCTCAATTTTATTTTATTTTATTTTATCTTATTTATTTTATTTTATTATTATTATTATTTTTTTTAGGTTTTCATTTGACACCAACAGAAAATGTTTAAAAATATTTTCCATTGGATGTTCTTTGGGCAGATCCTGAAGAGGATCTTCTGTCAGTTCTCAGTAGAAGTAGGATCATGAAACAATTTATTTAACCCAAGTTCTCCCAAACCTATGTTATTTTGCTGCTGTGTTAGAAAACACAAGTCCTGTGTGACAAGCTTAAGTTAAATGAAGCATTACAACCTCTTCTCTTATACGTACTGCAAAGAAGGCGGGTTGTTTCCTCAAGCCCGCACACCTACTGCTCTCTTATTTATCTAAGATCTGATCTACCTAATTACCGAGATAGAAATAAACATATCATCCATTGCTCTCCTCCAGACCATTTGAATACATTATCCACTTATTTGGTATTTGGCTCAGGTTTAAATGAGTCATTTAATAACCCCTGTTCCCAGCAAGTTAAGTTGCAACCAGCTGGCAGCCACAACTCACAGGGTTGTTAGTCATTCCCACCAGGATTGGACCCTGTGTTCCAGAATGTCCTGAAGGGCATTACGCAGCTTTGCTCCAGCTATCATGGCAGGAGTTTCAAGCAAATCTGTGCCTCAGGTAGTGAAATGGCCTGAGAACTATAAGAGTTTTGGAAAATAGATGTCAGTGTCTATTCTAAGGACTGGAAGGGCTATTGCTAAAGCTGTTTGAGACCGATTTTTATCATAGAATGAGAATCCATGCTCAACTCATGATGCCTTTAGGGGCTCAGCGAAAAACACAACTGCCTGAATCCACAGTAAGGTCATTTTGTTTGAAAGGTTAGTGACACTCAGGAGTGGAGAATAGAAGGTGCAGTGGTTGTGAAAGAGGACAGAATGCTTCCACGTCAATCCTGCACTCTCTAGATTTTTAAGAATGACTTTTATTTAATGACATCACCTTTCAACTCATTTTTTTAAAAATGGAATTTACCACTTTCTAACTTATATAATTATTTACGATGCCTATTGTGTATGGTCTGTCTACCACTTCACCTTCTGCCTGGAATTCCCAAACCCGAACTCTTTTTAGTTTAGTTGGCACAGAGCAGGCACTAAAAAGCACAGCTAAATGAATATATGTAGTACATGTTCATTTTTGAAAACTGAAAAATGTAGAAATGAACAAAACTAATCTAAAAGAGTTTTTAAGATAATGAAAGTCATCCATTTATCCTAACCCACCAAACAATATCATTAACATTCTTGAAAGGCTCATATGGTTGCCTATGGATCTATGCATAAATGTGTATACATCAAAATTAGTATTTACCAAGGCCCCTCTACCATTTATTTCTGAGAATCTCAAAGGGGTACACACCCACCCCAGTGTTTCAGTTTGATTTCTAATCAATCAATCTCCATCAGTGGTTCTTAGCTGGGTTGGTTCTTTCCACCCCCACCCTCACTCACCTGGGTATACTTGACAATGTCTGGGGACATTTTTGGCTGTCACTGTGGGTGTGCTATTGGCATCTTATGTGTAGAGTCCAGGGTATTCTTAAATTTTTGAGAGTGTACCAAACAGTCCCTGCTGCCCCTGTATCCCACCAACAAAGAATTATCTCACCCAAAATGTCAACAATGCTGAGGTCAGGAACCCTCATCTCTATTTTTCCTTTCATGCTCTGTCTTCTTCTGGTCATGTTCTTTTGTTTATGAAGTGTCTTGCATTGCTGGATCTACTCAGGATAGAAATAGCAGGTCTTGTCAAGGGTGCCATTTCCATTCCTCTCAGCATTTCCAGATGCTGATGCTGAGCACGCACCTGTGCAAAGACAAGAAGTGCCTCCTCACCACCTCTGTGCTCTGCACATGGTCACCATGATCCACAGGCAGCTGTGTTTGTGCCAGAGTCTCAAAGTGATTAACTTCTGACCATCATTTATTGCTTGGATGTTCATGAAGTTGGTCATAAAAAATTGTTTTGTTTCTCATTTCTCTAAGTGTAAGAGTTCAAATTGAGTTCAAGGGGTCAGCTGAGAAATCATTATCTTCATCAACATTTTTCTTCCCTTGGCCCTGCTCAAACCTGAAACTCTTGCCCCTCCCCGGGTCCAATTTGTAACTGTGGGTGTCAGGAGACACTGGGAGAAAAGGACAGAAAAAGATGGATAGTTGTCTGCACAGCAGTCTTTGGCCTCGGACTCTCAAAGATGTCTTCTGTGTTTATTTTTGCTCTCAATGCCCATTAAGTTTTTCAAATATTTTTTCAGAACTATAGGAAAACTATTACTTTTTAATTAACTCATATCCTCTTTCATATTTTCAGTAGTCTTATACAATTTAATTTACTTAAGTTCCTCATGTTCTTTATTAAATATACTCTTGGGAATTCTGTGCTTTTGGGTGCTATTGTAAGTTATTTTTTAAAAATAATATATTTGAATATTTTACTGACTATAATATAGATCTTTATATAAATGTAAATAGCTATATATCTTGTATCCAATGACTTTTAGACTTATATATTAATGGAAATGATTTTTTAACTTATTCTCTCTGATTTTCCAGGTAATAGAAACATTCAATATCTAAAGTATGTTTACCATTCAAGTTACCAATTCTCCTTATTATTAGTGCACGAGGACATTTCTAGACGGTGGCATTATTTATAATGTATTTTGTGTATGATTTGATAATTTTCTGTCTCTATGTAACTCTGTATATTAAGTTTTATCTACTAAAAGGAATCATATTATAGACATATATATGTGTGTATCTATGCATTAGCCCAAGTACTCTAAATCATCTTAAAATAGTGATAATTTGTTTTCTCATTTCCAGGACTGTGCAAATCTATAAGTAACCTTTGTGAAAAATAGAATAAAAAGGGCCTATCTAGGCTGACATCTCTACACTGGTTTCTGGTATAGTGTGTGGATAGAGCCTCTATGAAAAGTAGTGCTTCTTCTTCAGGATGTCTGCAGCCACACTCAGAGGATGCAGTGCACTAAGCAGAACAATGGCTGTATTTCAGCCACTCTCTACCTCCATTAGATAGGGAGAAACTTTTCACGTGTAGAAGGGGGTCCCACCCAGACCCCTTCACTTGAATTTTGCTTTTTTTCCCTCCCATTCCATGTTTTATTGCTTTGGTTTGGATTCATAGAACAAAATTTAATAGTAATGGTGATAGCAGCTAGCTAGTTGTTTCTTTAATATTATTAAGGCAGCATCTAGTAGTTTGCTATTTAGTATGCTGACTTGAGATAGATAGATATTTGTTGATTTGAGAGAGATATGTGTTAATATTCATCTGCATACATACATCAGTGGTTTTAAAATTTTCCAATAATGATCAATTAGAAAATGGAAAATAGATCCCATTAATGACAGCCAAGAAATATATTAAATAGAAATAAACTTACAAAGAACATGCATGATATTTGTGAAGAGGATCACAAAACTTTCGGCTATTTAAAAAGCTTAAATTAATGGTAAGACATTCTAATTCCTAGTTGAAAGAACTCAAAACTGCAAAGATAATCAGTTCCTCATAACTTAATATATAAATTCAGCACATTATAAATAAAAATCCCAGGGTGATTTTTATGTGAACTGATAAGCTGTTTCTTCATTTGTCAGAGTAAGTGCTTCACCATACTTTATAGTTGAGACACTTCAAAGGGGAGGTGCTGGCCAGTGTATATAAAATCCAGTGTATATAAAACTATGATAATTTTGAAAGTGTACACTAGTGCAAGAAAGGCAAATACATTAGTGTTACTGAAAAAAAAAAAAGTCTTCTGGAAATATGTGTGTGAATGTTTATAAAAATTCACACATTGGCTTTCCAAATCAATGGGGACATATAGCTTACCAAATAAATGAATAAACAATACTGAAATAATTAACAATAATAATAATAGTATAATAATATAATATAATAATAATAATAATTCTGTGATAATTTATCACAGAATAGGCACTTCTATTTCATATCACACATACACAATACAAAATGGATTTGAGAACTAAACATAAAATAAAATATGAAAGAATTAGAATAAATATGAGTGCTTTATATATACATATAATGTAGGATAGGCTAAAGTTTCTCAAGAAAGACATGAAATCCAGAAGCAATGTAGGAAAAATGGAGCTTTATAAAATGTTAAAATTGTCACTACATAAATGACCTAAAATATAAAGATATATGGCAAACTATAGATAGGGATTTTAAAAAAGAGTATACAGGGCACTGGGTGTCTCAGTGGGTTAACCCTCTGCCTTCAGCTCAGGTCATTATCTCAGTGTCCTGGGATTAAGCCCCACATCAGGCTGTCTGCTTAGCAGGGAGCCTGCCCTCCCTGCCGCCTGCCTCTCTGCCTACTCATGATCTCTGTCTGTCAAATAAATAAACAAAATCTTAAAAAAAAAAAAAAAGCATACATAGTGGGCAAAGCATTAACATTCTATATCTATAAAACACTCCCACAAAGTAATTATATTGAAAGTACAATGACAAAGATTTTTATGACTTTTTATGAATGATCTCTTAATCATTATTAATCAAAACAGATTAGGAACGGGGGCACAGACAGGTTAAGTGACTTGTTCAAGTTCACACAGCTCAAAAGTAGTGGAGACTGGATGCCAATCCAGGCAGTTTCCCTATACCTGTACACAAAATACCATAATTTCTTGTTCCTAAGACTGGTTAACCAGAAGTGATGAATTGGGGGGAATGAAGGAATTTTAAAAGAAATTTTAAATTTTAAAGAAATTTAAATTGACACAAACTTTTCATAAGTAGATTTGGTAATAGCTAGAAACATTCAATATCTAAAGTATGTTTACCATTCAAGTTACTAATTCTCCTTATTATTAGTGCATGAGGACATTTCTAGACTGTGGCATTATTTATAATGTATTTTGTGTATGGTTTGATAATTTTCTGTCTCTGTGTAACTCTGTATATTAAGTTTTATCTATTAAAAGGAATCATATTATAGACATATATATGTGTGTATCTATGCATTAGCCCATTTATTTATTTCACTGAAGAGTTCTGGAAGGCTATAAACCAACCTGTTGCTAGTGCTCATCCCTTGGGAGGTGACAAATGGGAAATGCAGGGGTGGTTAGGGATAGGAATTTATTAGTATGTACATTTCTGCATTGTTAAAATTTTGTAGTGAGGCTGTGATAATTTGAAAATAACTAAAAACTCTTCTTCAAGTCATAGATTTTAATTTTAAAGAGTCTTTTAAAAATAGAGGAATGAATTTTGCATATCATCCATTTTTTTTCCTTATTATTGTGATGACATGACTTCTCTTATTTGGCTGATTGATTTGAATATAATATTATTTTCCTAATACTAAATAATCCTTACATTCATAGGAGAGTCTTTTTTTTCTTTTTCTTTTAGAACTTGAGGTTCTATAAATATATACTTAAATTTTATGGCTAGTATTTATTCAGAATTTTCAGATCTATTTTCCCATGCAAGATGGTCCATAATTATCTTTTTTTGTAATATTGCTGTTACATTGTTACAGCATTATGCTGGCTTTATAGAATGAACTTGGTATCTTTCCATTTTTTCCATATACTCTGCCAAATTTCATATGTTGATGAAATTAGGTGTTAGTTAAGCTTTGAGGGAACTTACCAGTAAAATTAATTTTTATAATTAGTCTCTCTTAATGAAAAAAAATTTTTGAATTCCCTTTTCTAGTTCTGCTTGGAAGTCATAAGGAGACTGGAAGTCATCACTCTGTCTTAAGAACAAGTAGAAACCTGAACAGAATAAAAAAAAAAATCAACAACTCTTTGGCTTTACACAAAGAGAGGGACACAGGGCCAACTATTGCCGTCAAGCCTGGACATACTGATAGGGGAATACAGGGAGCTGTGGCTTACCTGAGCAAAGACACATGAGCAAAAACTGCTGCAGAAACCAGTATAAAGGAAGAAAAACCTAAACTATAGTAGACAAATTATTAAAAACTCAGCACAGAAAATTCTGAGAGTTCAAAACTCCAGGTGGACACCAGCATAGGGGGGCCCCCACAATATTGTGAGCTTTATTTACCTCCAGGAGCTCAATCAGATATGGTAAATGTTGGAGAAATCTCCTCAGGTTTCTGGCAGGGGGAAGGGAAAAAGAACCATTTGAAATATGCCAGAGTACTCTGTTCTTAACAAGGCCTACCTTCACTTGTAAACTAGTTAATCGGAGCTTAACCCACTGGGGTACTGCAAGAGCCTAACTGACCTAGGGAAGGAAATATCTAACTCCATTCCATTCTAACTTTCCATGTTGAAGAAGGGGAAATAGCCAACTCCAGCCTACTCTAGCCATCCTATCCCACCTGAGAAAAGAGGAAAAACAAGAAATACTTGTGAAGTTTATAGTCTAGAGCCATATGCCCACAAAAAGACTGAGGCCTACTCATAGGACAATAGAATGCTTCCCCTATCCCATACCCCACCACCACATTACTAAAGGACTATTTACAGCAGTTTCTGGTCCAGCTACCAAGAAAAAAAAATTTTCAAAGCATACTGAAAGGCAAAAACCAGAGTTGGAAGAGACAGTGCAAACATCAGAACCGGAAGAACCAGAGATGTTGGAATATCAGGTCATAAATTTAAAACAATTATGATCAATATGCTAAGGGCTCTAATGGACAAAGTAGACATCATGGCAATATAAGCAGAGAGATGGAAAGCCTTTAGAAAAACCAAAAAGAAATACTGGAGGTCAAAAGAATGCTTTCAATGGGTTTATTAGTAGACTGGACATAGCTGAGGAAAGAATGTCTGAACTAGAACATACACCAGTAAAATCTTCAAAAACAGAAAGCAAACAAAGACTGAAAAATATATTCAAGGACTGTATGACAACTATAAAATGTGTAACATACATATAATGGGAATATAAGAAAGAGAAAAAAAGAGAGAAAGGAAACAATAATGACCGAGAATTTTCCCAAATTAATGCCGAGCATCATACTACAGATTCAGGAACCAAAGACAATGCTAAGCAGGATATATGCTCCCCCAAACTATACCTAGCATATCATTTTCATATATATATATATATATATATATATATATATATATATATATATATCTTCTAGAAGCCAGAGGAAATACCACTTTACCTACAGAAGAACAAAGGTAAGAATTACATCCAACTTCTCTTAGAAGTCATGCACGCAAAAAGATAGTGGGGTGAAATATTTGAAGTGTTGAGAGGAACCCCACCCCCAGCCTAGGATTCTGTACCCTGTGAAATGATGCTTCAGAAGTGAAGGAGCAGTAAAGATTTTCTCAGACACGTATACAGAAAAAATTTGAGGGAACTTGTTGACAGACACAACTTGCAAAAAATGTTAACAAATTCTTTCGAGAGAAGGAAAAGAAAGTAGTTCAGAAACTCAGATCTACATAGAGAAAGGAAGAACATCAGGGAAAGAATAAGTGAAGGTGAAATAAAAACTTGTATTTTTTAAAATCTTAATTGAGATAACAGATAACAATTTGTTCAAAATAATAATACAACAATATATTCAGATATTTATGCTTAAGTGTATTTAAGTATATATGTTTACTAAAATATGTATATATATATATTTGTGTATGCACACACACACAAGCAGAATACATATTTGCTTATGTATGCTTCTATATAAGTGAAATAATTGACAGCAATGAGACAGGGATAGGAGGAAAGAGTTATTTATGTGTTTGTAGGAATTAGTGTTACATAAAATGAGCTTTCATTAGTTGTAAATGTATGTTGGAAACTCTAGGGCAATCATTAAAAATGTAAAAAGAAAAAAGTATAACTGATATGCCAGAAAAGGAAAGAAAAATGGAAATTTGATAGTCTAGATAAAATGAACGAATTCCTTGAAAGCACAAACTGCCAAAACTCACACAAGAAGAAATTGACAATCTGAATAGGTCTGTATCTATTAAAGAAATTGGATCAATAATTAATAACCTTCCCAAACAGAAAGAAACCAACCCAAATGGATTCACTGGTGAATCCTATCAGACACTTAAGAAAGAAATTACAGCAATGCTCTGCAATTTTATTCAGATGACAGAAGTAGAGGGAATATTTCCTGATTGATTCTATGAGACCAACATTAGCTTAATACCAAAATTAGACAAAAACATTACAAGAAAACTAAAGGGCATACAAACCAATGTCTGTAATGAACATAGATGTAAAAATCATCAAAAAATATTAGTAAATCAAATTCCAAGAAGCAAAGAAAGAATTATATGTCACAACAAAGTAGGTTTTATCCCAGGTATGGGAGGCTGGTGAAACATTTGAAAATCAATTAATGTAATCTATCAGGTCAACAGCTAAAAAAGATAAATCACATGATCATATCAATAGATACAGAAAAGGCATTTGACAAAATCCAACACCCATTCATGATAAAAAAAACTAGGAATAAAAACTCAGTAAACTAGGAATAGAGGGGAACTTTCTCAGCTTAATAAAGCATATCTATAAAAAAAATCTAGAGTTAAAATCAGATAGTTGGGAGAAACTCAAAGCTTTCCTACTAAGATCAGGTACAAAGCAAGGGTTATCCCTTCTCAATACTTCTTTTCAACACTATACTTGAAGTCCTTGCCAATGCAAGAATTCAAGAAAAGAAAATAAAAGGAATACAGATTGGGAATGAAGGCACCAAACTGTTTTGTCCACAGATTACATTATCATTAATGCAGGCAATCCAGAGGAGTCATTCAAAAAGTCCTAGAACTAATAAACAATTATAGCAAACTTGAAGGATACAAGGTTAATATATAAAGGTCAATTGTTTTTCTATATACCAAAAAGGAACAAGTGGAATTCAAACTTAAAAACACAGTATCATTTACATCAGCACCCCAAAAATGAAATATTTAGGTATAAATCTAACAAAGTATGTTCATGATCTATATGAGGAAAACTATAAAACTCTGATAAATGAAATTAAAGAACTAAATAAAAAAATATTCCATGTTCACAGATAGGAATATGGAGTATTGTCAAGATGTCAGTTCTTCCCAAGTTGATCTATAGCTTTAATGCAATCTCAATCAAAATCCCCAGCAAATTATTTTATGGACAATGATGAACTAATTCTAAAGTTTATATGGAGAGGCAGAAAACCTAGAATAACCAGCACTATATTGAGTGGAGTTAGAAAATTGGAGGACTGATACTATCCAACTTCCAAGACTTACTATAAAGGCACTAATCAAGACAGTGTGGTATTGGTGAAACAATACACAAATAGATCAATTGAACAGAATAGAGAGACCAAAAGTGGATACCAATAAATATAGTCAACTGATCTTTGACAAAAGAGAGAGGGCAAAATATTGTCTCTTAATTAAAAAGTGCTGAAATAACTGAATATCTACATGGGAAAAAAATGAATCTAGATATAGATTTTATGCCCTTCACAAAAACTAACTTAAAATAGAACATAGACTTAAATTTAAAAAGCGAAACTATAAAAGTCCTAGTAGATGATCTTAGGAATGGTGATGCCCTTTTATCTATAATATCAAAAACATGATCCATGAAAGAAATACTTAGTAGGCTGTACTTTGCTCAAATTAAAAACTTCCTGGGGTGCCTGAGTGGATCAGTTGATTAAACATCTGCCTTCAGCTCAGGCAATGATCCCAGAGTGCTCGGATTGAGCCCCACATCAGGCTACCTGCTCAGCAGAGAGTCTGTTTCTCCCTCTCCTTCTGCTGCTCCCTCATTTTGCATTCACTCTCTCTTTTTCAAATAAATAAACAAAACCTTAAAAACAACCCCAAAAAAACTTCTTCTCACTTAAATACCATATCAAGAAATTAGAAGACAAGCCACAGACTCGGAGAAAATACTTTCAAAAGATATATTTGATAATGGGTTATCAAAGATAATGGGTCAAAGATCTTAACAGACAGCTGACAAAGTAAATATACAGATGAAAAATAAGCACATGGAAAGATACTTCACATTGTATCTGCTCAGAGAAATGCAAACTAAAACAACAATGAGATACTACTACCCAGTGATTCAAATGGACCCAAGTCCAGAACACTTGACAGCAAATGCTGGCAAGGATGTGGAATATCAAGAATTCTCATACATTGCTGGTGGGAACGCAAAGCGGTACAGCCATTTTGAAAGACAGTTCGAAAAAAAGACATTAAAAAAAAACCCCTAAATTTAGTTTTTTAGAAAACGAATTCAGTCTTTAAAAAAACTAAACACTCTTACCATACAATCTAGTAATCATGGTCCTTGATATTTACCCCCAATACGCTGAAAACATATATCTACACAATAACATATACAGAGTTATATGTGGCAGTTTTATTCATAATTGTCAAAACCTGGAAGCAACCAAGATGTCCTTCAGTAGATGAATGCATAAATAAACTGTGGTACATCAAGACAGAAAAATATGGTTCAATTCTAAAAAGAAATGAGCTATCAAGTTATGACAAAAACACATGGAGGGATATTAAATTTATGTTACTAAGTAAAGGAAGCCAGTATGAAATCTATGATCTCAACTATGTGACATTCTAGAAAAGACAAAACTATGGAGACAGTAAAAGATTATGGTTTCCAAGGGTAGTAAGGTAGAGATATGAATAGGTCCAACACAGAGGATTTTTAGGTCAGTGAAAATACTCTGTATGATATTCAAATAAAAGTGAATTCTACTTTTGTTCAAACCCAGAGAATGTACAATAGCAAGACTGAACCCTCAGCTAATCTATGGACTTGGGTGATTATGATGTATCAGTGTAGGTTCATCTTTGGTTACAGTGG
Source organism: Mustela putorius furo (assembly GCF_011764305.1). Lineage (NCBI taxonomy): Eukaryota > Metazoa > Chordata > Mammalia > Carnivora > Mustelidae > Mustela > Mustela putorius. Next base: position 1,015,271 of record NW_025421467.1, read on the forward strand.
TGAGGGGTAGTGACAATGAGGGAGGCTACGCTTGTGTGGGGGGATGAAGGTGTATGGGAGTCTTTGTACCTTCCTCTCAATTCTATAAACCTAAAACAGCTCTAAAAACTGAAGCCTTGATTTTTTTTTCCCTATCTCTTCAGGGTTTCTTCCTTTTCCTGAATCATTGTTTGCATCTATTTTCCTCGACATTTAAGTGTAATCCAATTTTTAAACTTTTGGACATAGTCTCTTATGATTTGTAATTCTCTCTATTCACTGTAGCCCTTTAGTAATTTAATTATTTCTTTTTTTATTAGTTATATTTTTCTAGAAATTTGTCTATTTTCTTTTCTTCTTAAGAATGAGCTATTATTTTTTAAATATTGAAATTAGAGTATTTGCTTTGATTTACATTTTTTGAAGATTTATTTTTTGATGTTACTCATCAGTTTGTTTCCTTAAAAAAACTTTTTAAGGAAATGTGTGTCTTTTATCTTAATTCCTTACAGTTGCTATACAGACTCAATGTTAATAATCTCATTTTGTTTATGCAAAACTGGTCATCCACAAAGTTAAAATTATGCCATTAGCTACTGTCCCCATTTCACTTAGAGTGGCAATTCTAATGAATATGTAAATATGGTGATTACTTTTAGAACAAAATTTATACATGTTTACAAATAAATAGCTTCCTTTTTTTGTTGTTCTTGCAGAATCATGGAGGCATTAAATGGAACTGATATATGGAGTTGGTTTATGAAATAAAATAGACGGTTTACTTAGGAAAATCAAAAAGGATGTCAGTATCTTAATAGAAATGGCTAAACTGGAGGACTAAATTCTTATCCCCAACCAATACCTATAGAGTGAAGAGGGCAAAGGGCACTCATTCTTACAGGGTAAATGGGCACTTTCTGAGCTAGAAATTGCATATTTCCTCATTTCTAAGGCAACTCTCCACCTTGTTTCTCACCTGGTGGCTGCTGTACCATTTCTGAGTATTCAGTTCTATTAAATAGCTGAAGTTCTCCATGGCAGAAACTCAGAACAACCATCCCAACATTTTTAATGCATTCATTTGTACAGTTAGGTGGAAAGATTTAAAGTATGGTTTGAAAAATGCTTCCCTTTTAGAAACAGCCTGAATTCTAGTTCAGAGAAATGCCATGTGATGCCCCAAGAAAACACTGACTTGGCACAGGGCTATGGGAAGGTTCTCAGCTTGGGAGTCAGTCAGGGCTCTGCTTCACCTTGACTCCAGGACTCAAGGGTTGTTAACTATGGGGTGTAGTTGATCTGAATTTGCCCATTTTCAACTGATAATGTGAATGATACTACTTACCTTTTGGAGTTCTTATGAGGATTAAATGTGAACTATGTATAAAACATTTTTAGAACTCTGTATAACACACTTTTAAAACACCGTTGAATAAGTGATAAATCTATTTTTAGTATGATGATGTGACTATTATTTCAAAAAAAAGATCTGGTATCTTTTTTGATTTTCAACTGAAGGCATCCCTGACATTCCTCAGTCATATCCTTGGCACGTTTCTGTCATTCAGTACTGTAATTACTTTTACGACACAGGCAATTCTGTTCCACAAACATTTACCAAGTGTCTGTTCTGCTCAAGACTAGAGATGAGGTGGTGGAGATAAAAGAATGAGAGAAATGAAGCTCCTTTCTTAACAAATGTGGTGTCTTATCCTTAGGTCCACAAGCCGATGACTTTACCCAATACCCAAAGAATTCTGATTAGCAAAACCCGTATGTCCAATCCTGTCCTCTGAGTTCAGTTTGCCCGAGGCTTTATTCTTCTGAGTACCATGGAATTTTACTGCTCTCATCCATTTAACTTGTCTTACTTTTATGTGAAATCTGTTGTGAGAACAGGAAGAACCTGGGAAGAACTTTTGGCCCTTCAATGGTCCAAAGTGGAAACAGTGACATTTTATTAAAAATGAAGGAGTTCAGCAAAGTGTTTTAAAATAGAGTGATATAGGAGCTCAGCAGGTCATGGAGAAACTTTAGAGGAATTTGTAGAAGAACTCTCTTAGGGTGTAAAGATCAAAGATCAGCCATCCACAGTGAAAAGGGTGCAGTGTTTTTCATCCTAACCTGTTCAGTATCATAAATAAACAGGGATAGTGTGTGCATAGATTATTGTGGCTCTCAGGATTTAAGAGGTAAGGAAATATATATTTTCTGTATGTGAAAGGAATGTGATGGGAATGTAATAAACTTTCATATCTCAGAGGTCTAGGAAGTGGGCTTTCTTTCAATATTTATGGGTAATCCTCCAGGATTCTGTGAATTAGTCTTTCCTTTCTGTTGTGACATATTTGATTTAAAAGGAATTCAAATTCATTCATTTGAAACAAAAGTTGACTTCCTTATCTGTTTTTCTTTTCTTTGTCAGAAAATATGAAAACTGGCCTTTAAGATGAGTTTATAACATCATGATTTCCCCCCATTCATTTAACAGGCCCACATAACATACAGTAATAATACACAGTAAATATGTAAATATCAGAATTTGGATTAGAAAATTTCAGTTTTCTTCTGTGAATGAGTAAGGACAGAAATGCTAGATAGTATATAAAATTTCTGGTACTATTTCTGAGCTGTCTGTAGAAGATAGCCTTCTGAAAAGTAAGGAAAATCTGAATTAGACTATTCTCGGTGATCTGTGGACATGTGTCTTGGGTGGTAGGATTTTTTTAAAAAACTATTTTTATTAATGTATAATATATGATTTGCCCAGGGGTAAAGGTCTGTGAATCCTCAGGCTTACACATTTCACAGCACTTACCATATCATATACCCTCCCCAGTGTTCATAACCCAACCACCCTCTCCACACCTCCCTACCCCCAGCAACCTTCAGTTTGTTTCATGAGATTTGGAGTCTCTTATGGTTTGTCTCCCTCCTGATCCCATCTTGTTTCACTTTTTCCTTCCCTACCCCCAAAACCCCCCAACTCTGCCTCTCAAATTCCTCATATCGGGGAGATCATATGATAATTGTCTTTCTCTAAATGCCTTATTTCACCCTCTAGTTCCACGTCATTGCAAAAGGCAAGATTTCATTTCTTTTGATGACTACATAGTATTCTATTGTATATATGTATACACCAAATCATCTTTATCCATTCATTTGTTGATGGACATCTAGGTTCTTTCCATAGTTTGGCTATTGTGGACATCGCTCTTATAAACGTTGGGATGCACAGTCCCCTGTGGACCACTACATTTATATCTTTAGGGTAAATACCCAGTAGTATGATTGCTGGGTTGTAGGTTAGCTCTATTTTCAACTTTTTGAGGAACCGCCACGCTGTTTTCTGGAGTGGCTACACCAGCTAGCATTCCCACCAACAGCGTAGAGGTTCCCCGCCTTCTCTACATCCTTGCCAACATCTGTCATTTACTGACTTGTTAATTTCAGCCATTCTGACTGGTGTGAGGTGGTATCTTATTGTGGTTTTGATTTGTATTTCCCTGATGCTGAGTAATGTGGAGCACATTTTCATGTGTCTGTTGGCCCTCTGGATGTCTTCTTTGCAGAACTATCTGTTCATGTCTTCTGCCCATTTCTTGATTGGATTATTTGTTCTTTGGGTGTTGAGTTTGATAAGTTCTTTAGAGATTTTGGATGTTAGCCCTTTATCTGATATGTCATTTGTGAATATCTTCTCCCATTCTGTCAGTTGTCTTTTGGTTTTGTTGACTGTTTCCTAGGGTGTGCAAAAGCTTTTGATCTTGCTGAAGTCCCAAGAGCTCGTTTTTGTCCTTGCTTCCCATTCCCTTGGCAATGTTTCTAGGAAGAAGTTACTGCGGCTGAGGTTGAAGAGATTGCTGTCTGTGTTCTCCTCGAGGATTTTGATGGATTCCTGTCTCACATTGAGGTCTTTCATCCATTTTGATTCTATTTTTGTGTGTGTGGTGTAAGAAAATGGTCCAGTTTCATTCTTCTGCATATGGCAGTCCAATTTTCCCAATACCATTTGTTGAAGAGACCGTTTTTATTTTTCCACTGGACATTCTTTCCCTCTTTGTCAAAGATTAGTTGACCATAGGGTTGAGGGTCTATTTCTGGGCTCTCTATTCTATGGCATTGATCTATGTGTCCGTTTTTGTGACAATACCATACTGTCTTGATGATAACAGCTTTGTTATAGAGCTTGGAGTCTGGAATTGTGATGCCACCAGCTTTGGCTTTCTTATTCAACATTCCTCTTGCTGTTTGGTGTCTTTTCTGGTTCCATATAAATTTTAGGATTATTTGTTCCAGTTCTCTGAAAAAAATTGACGGTATTTTGATAAGGATTACATTAAATGTGTAGATGCTTTAGGTAGCATAGACATTTTCACAATATTTGTTCTTCCAATCCATGAGCATGGAGCACTTTTCCATTTCTTTTGGTCTTCCTCAACTTTCATGAGTATTTTATAGTTTCCTGAGTACGGATACTACTTGAATACCAGTGGTGGTAGTGGACATCCTGCCCATGTTCCTGACCTTAGGGGAAAAGATCTCAGTTTTTCCCCATTCAGAAGGATATTTGCTGTTGGTATTTCATAGATGGCTTTGATGGTATTAAAGTATGTACCCTCTATCCCTACACTTTCAAGAGTTTTGATCAAGAAAGGATGCTTTACTTTGTCAAATGTTTTTCAGAATTTACTGAGAGTATCATATGGAACTTGTTTTGTTTTATTGTTGTTGTTGTTTTACTAATGCATTGTATCAAATTGATTGATTTATGGATGTTGAACTAAACTTGCAGCCCAGGAATAAATCCCACTTAGACATGGTGAATAATCCCTTTAATATACTGATAAACTGTTGGATCCTATTGGCTAGTATTTTGGTGAGAATTTTTGAATCTGTGTGCATCAAGGATATTTGTCTGTAATTATCCATTTTGGTGGGGTCTTTGGTTTTGTGATCAAGATAATGTTGGCCTCATAAAGTGAGTTTGGAAGTATTCCTTCCATTTCTATTTTTTGGAACAGTATCAGGAGAATGGGTATTCATTCTTCTTTAAATATTTGGTAGAGTTTCCCTGGGAAGCCATCTGGCCCTGGGCTCCATTTGTTGGGAGATTTTTGATGAGTGCTTCAATCTCCTTACTGGTTATGGGTCTTTTCAGGTTTTTCTATTTCTTCCTGGTTTAGTTTTGGTAGTTTGTATGTCTGTAGGAATGCATCCATTTCTTCCAGATTGTCAAATTTGCTGACATATATTTGCTCAAATATGTTCTTATAATTGTTTGCATTTCTTCGGTGTTTGTTGTGATCACTCCTCTTTCATTCATAATTTTATTAATTTGGGTCGTTTTTCTTTTCTTTTTAATAAATCTGACCTGGGATTATCAATCTTACTAATTCTTTAAAAGAACAAGCTCCTAATATCATTGATCTGTTCTACTGTTCTTTTTGTTTCTATTTCATTGATTTCTGCTCTGATCTTTATGATTTCTCTTCTCCTTCTGGGTTTTGGCTTTCTTTGCTGTTCTTTTTCCAGCTCCTTTAGGTGTAGGGTTAGGCTGTGTACTCGAGACCCTTTTTGTTTCTTGAGAAAGACTTGTATCACTATATACTTTTTGCTCAGAACTGTCTTTGCTGTGTCCCACAGATTTTGAACAGTTGTGTTTTCATTTTCACTTGTTCCCATGAATTTTTAAAAATTCTTCTTTAATTTCCTGGTTGACCCACTCATTCATTAGTAGGGTACACTTTGGTCTCAATGTATTTGAGTTCTTCCAAACTTTCCTCTTGTGGTTGAGTTTGAGTTTCAAAGCATTGTGGTCTGAAAATGTTCAGGGAATGATCCCAATCTTTTGGTACCAGTTGAGACCTGATTTGTGACCCAGGATGCGATCTATTCTGGAGAATGTTCCATGTGCACTAGAGAAGAGTGCGTATTCCGTTGCTTTGAGATGGAATGTTCTGAATATATCTGTGATGTCCCTCTGGTCCAGTGCACAATTTACGGCCTTTATTTCCTTGTTGATCTTTTGCTTGGATGATCTGTCCATTTCAGTGACATTTCAGTGTTAAAGTTCCCTACTATTATTGTACTATTGTTGATGTGTTTCTTTGATTATTAACTAGTTTATATCACTGGGTGCTCCCATATTAGGGCATAGATATTTAAAATTGTTAGATCTTCTTGTTGGACAGACCCTTTAAGTATGATATAGTGTCCTTTCTCATCTCTTATTATAGTCTTTGGCTTAAAATCTAATTTATCCGATATAAGGATTACCACCCCAGCTTTCTTTGGATGTGCAGTAACATGCTAAATTGTTTTCCACCCCCTCACTTTAGTATATGTGCTGCCAAAGTGAGCACGTATCCCCTCACTTTAAATCTGGAGGTGTCTTTGGGTCTAAAATGAGTTTCTTGGAGACAGCGTATTGATGGGACTTGTTTTTATATCCATTCTAATACCCTGTGTCTTTTCAGTGGGGCATTTTTCCCATTTACATTCAGGATACCTATTGAAAGATATGAATTTAGTGCCATTGTATTGCCTTTAAGGTGACAGTTACTGTATATTGTCTCTGTCTCTTTCTGGTCTAATACTTGTAGGCTCTCTCTTTGTTTTGAGGACCCCTTTCACAATTTCCTGTAGGGCTGGTTTGGTGTTTGCAAATTCTTTTAGTTTTTGTGTGTCCTGGAAGCTTTTTATCTCTCCTTCTATTTTCAATGACCGCCTAGCTGGATATGATATTCTTGGCTGCTTATTTTTCTCATTTAGTGCTTTGAATATATTATGCCAGTTCTTTCTGGCCTGCCAGGTCTCCGTGGATGAGTCTGCTGCCAATCTAATATTTCTACCATTGTATGTTACAGACTTCTTGTCCTGAGCTGTTTTCAGGATTTTCTCTTTGTCACTAAGACTTGTAAGTTTTACTATTAGATGATGGGGTGTGATCCTATTTTTATTGATTTTGAGGGGAATACTCTGTGCCTCTTGTATTTAGATGCTTTTTCCCTTTGCCATATAAGGTAAATTCTCTACTATAATTCAATATACCTTCTGCCCCCTTGCCCATGTCTTCTTCTGTGATTCTGGGATCACAATTATTCTAATATTGTTTTGTCTTATGGTGTCACTTATTTCTCAAATTCTCCCCTCATGGTCCAGTAGTTGTTTATCTCTCTTTTTCTCATCTTCTTTATTCTGTATCATTTGATCTTCTTTATCAAAAATTCTCTCTTCTGCCTCATTTATCCTAGCAGTAAGAGCCTTCATTTTTTATTGCATCTTATTAATAACGTTTTTTACTTCAACTTGGTTTGATTTTAGTTCTTTTTTTTTTTTCCCCCAGAAAGGGATTTTATTTCTCTAGAAGGGAAGCCACTAGTATCTTCCATGCTTTTTTTGATCCCAGCTAGCACCTTGATAATTGTTATTCCGAACTCCAGTTCTGACATCTTCCTATTGTCCTTATTGATCAGGTCCCTAGCCATTGGTATGGCCTGCTATTCTGTTTTTTGCAGTGAGTTTTTCCACCTTGTCATTTTATCCAGATAAGGATAGATGAATGAGATAATAAATACTAAAAGGGTAGCAACGAACCCCCCAAAATATGCACTAACCAAATCAGAGGAGACCTGAAACCAGGGGAAAAGAAAGGAGGAAAAAAATCATATATATGTACATATATACATATATATGTATATATCAGGCTGGTGAATAGAACAGAGCCACCCATTTGATTTTGGGTCTATTTTGGTCTTTTAGAACAAACTACCTCTCAAACTTTTAAAGAAAGAAAAACATATATATATATATATATATATATATATATACACACACACACAAAAATAAGGTTAAACACCATGAAGGGATGGAATATGACTGTAACAATGAAAATTTTAAAAGATTCTAAAAATGAATTCATAAGATGAGAAGTTGGTTGAAAAAAAAGAAAGAAGATGAGAAAAGAAAGTGATCAGGTTGGAGACTAGAACAAAGCCATGTGCTAGATTTAGGGTATATTTTGATCTGTTAGAAGAAATTGTATACCAACATTTAAAAAAAAGCAAAACCTATATGTATAGAAAAAGTAAGGTTAAATATAATGAAGCCATAGAGTATGATTAAAACAATGAAAATTTAAAAAGATTTTTAAAAAAGATATTGATAAGGTAAAATAGTTTAAAAAGTTTAAAATAGGAAAGAGGAAAAATTAAAAAAAATAGAACAAGAAAAAAATAAAATTAAAAAAAAATTAACTTTGAGAAACTAAAGAATCATGAGAGAAGAGCCATGAATTCTATGTGCTGCATTCCTCTAATTTTGGAAGTTTGGTAGTTCTCATTGATCAGTGAACTTGGTCTTGGATGGATGTTCTTGCTAATCTTCAGGGGGAGGGGTCTGTTTCAGTGATTCTCAAATGTCTTTGCTTGAGGCAGAATTATACCACCTTTACCAGGGGCCAGGCTGAGAGCACACTCCTCAGCCCCATCTCTATAGCTGGCATCCCTGCTCTGATACCTGGCAGCTCTGCTACCCTCAGATAGCCCTGGTCTTTTTGTGACCCCCTTGGCTCCTGAGACCACACTGTCCCAGTGAAGGTGTGCCTGCCCCCTCGACCTTTCAGTTATACTTTGGAGCAATGCCCCTCAGTAGAGCAGACTTCTAAAAGTTCTGATTTTGTGCCTAGCTGCTCTACCGCTTACCAGGAGCCAGCCCCTCCCTTGCAGTCTCTCTTCCCATATATCACCTTGGATTCACTTCTCCACACATCCTACCTTCCAGAAAGTGGTTGTTTTTCAGTTTCTAGAATTGCTACTCTTCTTCTCTTCTATCTCTTGTTGAGTTTGTAGGTGTTCAGAATGGTTTGATAACTATCTAGTTGAATTCCTGGCACCTAATGATATTTGGGTCTCCTACTCTTCCACCATCTTACTCCTCCCCCTTTAATGACTTTTTAGTAATATAAAAAGCACATGAGAAATGAAGAACTAGCTTCTAAGTGAGTTGAGAAGCCAGCAGGCCACTAAGGAGAAGAGATGAGTTTATACACTTTTATCAATAGTTATACTTAATATGATGCAGCTAAGAGAGAGGAAGGCTGCCTTTTCAAGAGTCATTATTACTGCAGCGTAAATTCTAGATGGGCTCTGAGATAGTACAGGAGCACTGCTGCCTCTACTGGTAAGCCTAGGGTCCTAATTCAATTTTTTTCAACTTACTTGTGTAGTTCTATGATTTATAAAATGTAAGCAATTATATCTGAACAGTAGAGAAAATGCTGAAGAAAGCATAGTGATGTATACTATTATCACATTCTCTCTCTCTCTCTCTCTACTTCTCACACACACACACACACACACACACACACACACATTTTCCTAGGCCACAGTCAAACCTTTGGAATCAGAATTTCTGAGCAGGAGGCTGTGAGTATGTGTTGACATGGCTCTAGCATATTCACGATGGTTCTGATATTTACTCCATTTTAACAGCTACCTTTGTATCCTGGGGGTTCAGTTCTTATTAAAACATAAATACCTTTGGAAAGGTAAGACATTGAAACTATTACTAATATTTAGTATCTTAGTTAAGTTGATTTGTCTCGTCTATTTTTGAAAGCAGATTTTGATGGTGAGGGAAAGAACAGGAAAATCCTGGTAAATGACGAAAAATAGGGAGAGACTTAAAAAAAACAGCCATCAAATGTTGGTTTTGGATGTTCTAGAGATTGACTAATGGCCACCTTCATTATTTTGCATAGGCTAGCCCTTGGCACCACAAGGGTGCTTTTACCAACTCTAAAAATTAATTAGGTGCTATTGGTGACTAAAGTTTAAAAGTTAAATTGCTCACATTTTAACAATAGCTAAATAGTCAATGCAGCAGAAAGCAACCATTTCATTAGCACTTTTTGCAAGACCAGTAAGTGGTTCATTATCAATTATGCAGCACTTATGCAGATTTGCTTTAGATTTCCACCTCCAAGGCCATACTTTCCACGTTCCTTAATTTTCTCCACGGCTGGTCTTCACATCCGTGCCTCTGATGTGTTCTCATTCCAATAAGGTGGGTCAGCTCAAAAGGGAGAGGCAATTTCTGCCACAAAAACTATTTTTTTTTAATGGAGTGCATTTTAACTTCTTACCTGCTAGGTTCCAAAGCTAGCTCACTCTTTTGAAGAATGAGGTGAGAAATAGATAAGTTTTCTAATGCCTGAGGTGGAGGTCACAGGAGCTCTTCATCAGAGAATAATGGTTACCTCAGAACTGGCTTGGTAACCCCTTGAAGACTCAAGAAATGCTGCAGTAGCTCTGCATGTATGTCAGGGAACAGAGAATAGTTTGGGCAGCTGTAATTTGTACTGGGACTGTTCTGTATTCAGAAACTTAATCCACTTTCTTGTCTTCTGTTTACCAAAGAATGGCGAGGAACACTTTTCTTACAGAGTTGTTATAAAACTGAGTCACTTAAATGTAAAAAAGACAGAGAAGGCTAATTATTCCATAGAAAGTGTTCATTCGTAAAAGGAACTGGAGTAATGAGAATAGGAAAAGGTCAGTTGGAAAGATAGTGCATGATTAAGTAAAGAATTATTCAGTTCTATTCAAACTCTCCCCTTTCACCTTCCTGGTGTAGAGTGGAAAGTGACTTGTGTTAATGGAGCTAGTTAACAAAGGCAGGATCAGTGGGGAAGTCAGAAAATCATTAAATTGAACTATATCTGAGTTATTTTAAGAAGATCCAACCCACACCTGAATAGATTTTGGTTATGCACGTATATACCTGACCCTGAACCAGGGGGCATGTCATCCAGAACACCACATTTGAGCTGCTCACATTTCAGGAGGCCCCTACTTTCTGTCTTCTCTGAATACCTGGAATGTTCATGTCAGAGCACTGCCCTTGTGGTCTCCTTTTTCTAGGCTGGATCTACACCTATTCCAACAAACACTGTATAAACTGAATGTAGGCTCTAGATAAGCGTGTGTTGAATGAAAGACCATTCTATTAAAGCTTTTTTGGGCAATTGTTTCTGTGGGAACCCTGCACAAAGAAACCATTTATGAGAAATCTAACGTGTTACTGATGATTGATACAGTGGTCTAGAATATTAGAGCTGGAAGGAACTCCTGTGGTCCCTATGTCACTGGGATTGTTTTACAAATGAGAAATCTGAGGTCTGGCCTGAGAGGTAAGGTTAATAATACCAACACAGAAATCTAATGCACAGCTTAAAATAGGATATACACTTGGCTGGAGAGTTACCCATGTTATCATTTACTACTAATAATGTCTTGAGCAGGGTAAGAACATTATTATTTTTATAAATTAATAACTGGGGCTTAGGGAGCTTGAGTAACTTTTTAAAAGGAGCTAGAATGTGGTCATGCCAGAACTTGAATCTCAGTCTCAGAGCTCCATCTCAGAAACCTGGGATCATGACCTGAGCTGAAGGCAGGTGCTTAGCTTACTGAGCACCCCAGGCACCATCTGAGTGTATTTTTTTTTTTTTTACATTCATTCATATTATGGCATATATCAGTGATTTTCCTGTTCATGGCTGTCTAGTAGTCCAGCTCAAACTCTTTAGCTCAGCATCAGAAACTTTAGTAACCTGACTGCTACCTACATATCTATCTCTTTCTATTGCTATCCTCACATCTGCCCCTGCCTGATGTTTTATTGTAGCAATACTGAACCAATACTGAACCCCTTGCAGCTTCCAAGTGTACTTTCTCCCTTTCAGTTACCTTCTATAGTATAATTTTTAATAACAGTAATATAAGTAATAATGGTCTATCTGCTTTGTACAACTTATGCAACATTTTCTCATCCATTATCATATTTTGCACCACATTTCTTTATTTAACTTCTTTCTTTCTGTCTGTCTTTCCTTCCTTCCTTCCTTTCTTTTTAAACTCAGAAGCCACCTGCTCTAAGAAAGCTCCTGACGTATAGCCATCCCCATACCCACCCCCCATATGAACTTAAGAAACAATTGTCAGGTGCCCCAGTGGTCCACAGCTTCCTCTTCATATCATACCATATAACAAATACCTATTCACTGTTTTGCTTCCATGTGCATTCAGATTATAAGATCACTGAAGGAAGGAACCATATCTTTCTATCTTAAGCATCTAGCATAATATGGCATGTGGTAGGAATATATTATGTTTGGATATACAGAATTTCTATCCTTGTCTGTCTTGTGGCTGAACATTCTATATGCTCCTGAACTAAATGGGGGAAGAATCTGAGCACTATCAACAACAAAAAAGGGCAATTATTTCCATGTACAAATGTTCTGTGTAATATTGATAAGCAAGAGTTACTACAACCCATGTCACAATTTATTTGTAAGCACTTTAGGGATTAGATATTTTCCTGGGCTGCTGCTTCTTTTATTTTTATGGATTATTAAACTCGAAGGAATCTTAGGTATTACCTAATTCAATTGTTTTGTTTAATAATAATGAATATTTCTGAGGTTCAGAGTGAAGCAACTTACTGAAATTCATACCCTTTGTAGCTTAGCTGGTAATGGATACTGGCTTCTGTGGACTGGTCTTTTCAGGGCAACTTGTTGAACCCTCTTCCAAAAGATAGAAAAAATGGTCACAACTCTAGAGATGAGGTAAGGAATTCTAGAGTCAAACTACTTGCATATCCTTGTTCTCCTGCTTCCGTACTGTGAGAACCTGTGTGAGACATTTTACCACTCTCTTACTTCACCTGCCTCATCCATCAAGTACTAGCTCACTACCCCTCCTGCGCTGGTGATCTAGCTATGGTCAGTTGACCTTACGTTTATCTTCCTATACTCTCCTTTGAAATGTCAGGACTGGCACACATCTCCTTTGCTGTCTTCCCCCTTGTTAGGATCATAAGAAGGGGGCTGATAGAGAGAATCTGAGGGATTAGAAATTAAAGAAGGTACACTTGCCTGTTTGGCTTTCTATTTGTATTAGTTTCACACTAGCAATACTCTTCACCCTGAGCATCAGATCATCCTAGCAGTTCATTCTATATATATAATTTTTCCAGCTTAAGTTCCATTGAGCCTCATCAGAAATACTAGCCTTGGCCAAGCAGTGTCCTCCTCCTCAGAAATCTCAGTTTTAGCTCCACAAGTTCCCTCCTTCAAGATTCTAAATTTAAGTAATTGTAAACTCATCCATCTGTTCCTCTAGCCTTTGTGGTAATAGCTGATTTTGGTACTTACTACTTCCCTGTTTCCTTTTTGTCTTTTCAGTTCTTCAGTCCCTAGTTAACAACTCTTCTTATTATATTCTCTCTGTTAAAATATATGATGGTAGTTTCTGTTTCCTGATTAGACTGACTGATGTGAATTCCTCATAGGATTATTGTGAACATTAAAACAATTGTCTGTGAAAAGGGCTCAACAGTGCCTGGCACATTGAAAGGGCTCAAAAAATTTAACTATTATTTTACTGAGTAACTGTTCCTACTTAAGAAGAACTGTGTATCTGTTATAAATATTTCTTTTTATTTACTTTCTTTCTTAAGAACAGTAAAGAGAAGGTTAATGACACATGCCTCATGCATTTGTTTTGGGTTTTTCCATATTCATGCATCCTTTTGGAATTGTTTCAAGGTGTGTGGCAGGCATAGGAATCTCGGTTCCCAGATCAGCTTGATGGGGGTTACTTAGCCCTCACAATAGAAATTCTCATGCCACTATTTATTTACTGAAGAAAAAAAAAAAGAAAGAAAAAAATCTCTGGAGGAAGCGTTTTGCCTGTGAGTCATCCACACTAATTTCCAAAATAGCCAACTGAACAGAAAACTTAACATATATGGGGAATTAACTTATTCTCTTTGAGGTTAGCTTTTTGCTGAATTCATTCCCAATCAGTATTATAGTTTCCATATGCTCCTTTCTTGCATTCTTTGTAGTTTGTATATTCTCTCTTTTTAAAATTTTTATTTCACACATTTTCTGCTAAACATCCTAAGATATTTCTTTGCTTATGCATAGATGATTTATTCTCATTTGTTCAGGTATTTCTCCAGCTGCATAAGAACTTTAGATCTTATTTCTTTATTCCATGATCCCAGTGGATCGTCCCACATATCTTTGCTGTGTAACTGTTCAGTGCTCTACTTAAACTGAACTGTAGGGAGAAAACAAGGACAAATTTGTTGATTATTGGTCTTCTGAGAAGCATTAGAAATTTTCCTTTCTATTATGAAACTGTGGGAAAATAGGTATCAGAAGGTTTGCTTCTATTTCTAGGTGTGGTTACTATTGAGACTGATTTGGGTTACTAATATATGTAAGTAGTAATCATCAACGTATTAATATGTTAACAAGAAGTCAGGTTCAGGAGATAAAGATGCTGTGTGTGTGTGTGTGTGTGTGTGTGTGTGTGTGTGTGAAAGAGAAAAAGAGTTTGAAAACATGTTTGAAAGTAAAGGTAGGGCTTGGGGGAGCAGTCAGTGAGTGGCAACAGCAATAATTGTCCTGTACTTAATTCAGATAGTCTGCTTTGGTCATATTTAGTAGCCCAAAGAGGCTGCTTCAGTGGTATTAGTAAACATGCTGGTGAGGCCCTTTGAAATGTTACACTTGAACAGTTCCATCATACTTTGTTTAGCCTTAAGAGGTCTACTGAATTTAAGCAATTTCATTATGGAAGGAAATAGACTGTTTTTTTTTTCTTGATTCTGTTTCAAATATGCCCCATAACTGAACTAAATCTAAACTAAAGAGAATATTAATAAAGTATAACAACTTGAACCAACTCAAGACAACAGAGAGAAAACATTCTCTCCATTATCAAGGTTTTTATTCTGTAAGGAATAGAAACATTTAAATAGCGATAGAGATAGAGAGAAAGATGTGGTGAAATGTTCTCCCTTTTCTTTCTTTGTTAGAGTAAATTTTGCCAACCTCAGTTCTCACAGGGTCTTTCTTGTACTCTTTACATAGAGAAAATATTTCATAGGGAAATGGGAGACAGGCAAAAGATAATGCACATTCCTTAACACCTCTTCTTTTCTTTTTTGGTTTCCTTTGGGAAAAGTTCTTCCCACAGGATTTTTCCCTTTTATCTTCTGTATGTTAAAGGGTCTTCCTTCATTGTCTAGCCATGTGCTGTTTTTTATAAGCCTGCCAATTTATTCCCACTGCCTGTTAACATTTAATTATCCAACTACCTCATAATTAAAACTCATTCCAACTGCTGAAGAATTGCTGTTTAGCACTTACTTAGTTCTTTCCATATGTATATATTACATATGATTAACCTCTAAGGCTTCCTTGCTGTATAATTTTTAATTCCATATTTTCCCAATACTAATTGGTGACAGAGAGGAAAAATGTAGCTAAATCACTAGTGAATGGTTTTTCAAAGGTTGAAAATAATCAGGAAAGAAGAAAGATATTTAGGAAACTAAAACTCAAATAGTCTGGTAGCCAGTCAGGGAGAACACACTGTTAATTGTTTTATTAGTAAAACTTTGTCTTATCATTACCTAGTGAACAAATGAACTCCAAAGCCACAATTATTTAAAACATTAGGAACCTTAAGTTATCTTACTTTTTTCTTGATAATCGTGCCTGCACAACTGAAGTCTGGTGACACTGCTCTTGAACTTGTTTACATTCTCAGTATCTCTGAGATACCGTGATAGCCACCATTCATCCAAAAGCTTGATGATATTCTCTTTGGAGCTCATCTGTGAACTGTTGTGTTAGATGGGACAGCACAACTGAGCAACATGTTAAATTAGACTCACATGAAACAGTTCATTTCCTCCAGCTTGTGCTCACAGGTTTTACTTGTGGTTCATTTTATCTATCCGGGTTTCAGCATCATTTCTAAGGAATATTATTTGCTCACATCTGAGCTGAAGTCACATCTTTAGATCTTCTGCTCCTGCTCCACCCAGAGAGTTGAGTCTTCCTCCAAAGGATTGTACTGTCCCCTTTGAGCAGAGAATTCTAAGCCAGAGTTCTCTGCCTCTCACATCCTCCCAGGGTAAAAAATATCCTTAGATCCATGGTATTCCAAATATTTGGTATTGAAGAAGTCCAATCCTGGTGGACATTTAACAGATTAGAAAGATAAAATAGCCAGCAGACTGTGTTCTCCTCCTAGGGGCTAGTGGGGAAGTCTATTCTTAATTTTTCATTGAGTTCTCAGATTCTCTTCAGTTCTCTTCAGTGATTTTCTCCAAATTAAGATTCTTAGACTTCTTCATGTTTCAAGAAAAGGATCTTCTGTTCCCTAAGCTGAAGACATACTGTTAAGTGCTGTAAATTGTGAGGATGAAATAAAAGCTTAGGTCTCCTTATTTATATAAAGTAATGAGATTTAAATATTTCTCTAAATTGTGTATGGATGATAGTCTACTTTCATGTATTTCTAAGATTGCTGTTTGTTCTGTTGTAGTGACATTTTTTAATGATTATTACATTTTTAGTATGCAAAGTTGGGATTAATGTGCCTTTCTTTGGTTGTTTACTGAGTGAAATTAATTTGTACTCAGTGAGAGATAAAATAGAGTGTCATGCATGGACACTTCCACACCTTTTTTCTTATAGAAATTTTTTTGGTGGTGCAAAGTCAATGTTTTTAATAGCTAGAAGAGACATTCTGGAAATGACGAAGTATGAAAGATAGTTAAATGAAATGATATTAAGTGAACTTGGGTAGTAGCCTTCAAATTTTGAGAGATCAGAGAGAAGGGACACAGAGAAACATGTAAGGAATATATTTGTGTCTATTATTGTAAGTTATAAACTCTAATAAGGTATTTTATTAAAAAATGATTTATTTGTTATCTTTTGTTCTTGAGGATATCATTTACATTTTCCCCTGTTCCCAGAGTCCCAGAGCCCATGCTGATATATTAATCTGGCTTATTCAGTTTTATAGGATACATGTTAACATCATTTTTATTTATTTTTTATTATTTTTTTTAGATATATTTATTTATTTGACAGAGAGAGTGAAAGAGCATAAGCAGGGGGAGAATAGAGAGAGAGGGAGAGGCAGGTTCCCCATTGAGCAAGAAGCCTGATGTGGGGCTTGATCCCAGGACATTGGGATCATGACCTCAGCAGAAGGCATACACTTAACTGACTGAGACACCCAGGTGCCTCTTAACATTATTTTTAAATAAAAATACTGGAATGGCAGGTTTTCTGCTTTCTTCTTTCTTTAACCATTTAGCACTACTTGGTTGCTGTTCTACTAATGGCTTAGAAACCTCCTTCACAGGATGCATGTTTCCAATTCATCACCTTCATAATAATTGTTTATAATTTATTTTATGACTTTTGTGAACTAGACATTCTTCTATTAAATATCTTTTCTTAATTTTGAAGTCATGGAATAGTATTTTATGTATCCCAAGGCCACTGCAGCTTTCCTTCTTTAAGATTATCTGTGCATAATATAAAATCTTATTCATATGTCAGCAAATTTTGGTTCATTAATAGCAGCCACCTTTTTAAAAACAATTTTTATTAATTATTTTTATTAACATATAATGTATTATTTGCCCCAGGGATACAGGTTTGTGAATCCTCAGGCTTACACATTCCATATAGTGGAATACTATATAGTCATCAAAAGAAATGAAATCTTGCCACTTGCAACGACATGGATGGAACTAGAGGGTATTATGCTGAGCAAAATAAGTCATTCAGAGAAAGACAAACATATATATACATATATATACATATATATATATATATACACCAAATCATCTTTATCCATTCGTCTATTGATGGACATCTAGGTTCTTTCCATAGTTTAGCTATTGTGGACATGGCTGTTATAAACATTCAGGTGCGTGTGCCCCTTTGGATCACTACATTTATATCTTTAGGGTAACTACCCAGTGGTGCGATTGCTGGGTCGTAGGGTAGCTCTATTTTCAACTATTTGAGGAACCTCCATGCTGTTTTCCAGAGTGGCTACACCAGCTTGCATTCCCACCAATAGCGTAGGAGGGTTACCCCTTCTCTGCATCCTTGCCGACATCTGTCTTTTCCTGACTTGTTAATTTCAACCACTCTGACTGGTGTGAGGTGGTATCTCACTATGGTTTTGATTTGTATTTCCCTGATGCCGAGTAATGTGGAGAACTTTTCATGTGTCTGTTGCCCTTCTGGATGTCTTCTTTGCAGAACTGATCTGTTCATATCTTCTGCTCATTTCTTGATTAGATTATTTATTCTTTGGGTGTTGAGTTTGATAAGTTCTTTAGAGATTTTGGATGTTAGCCCTTTATCTGATATGTCATTTGTGAATATCTTCTCCCATTCTGTCAGTTGTCTTTTGGTTTTGTTGATTATTTCCTTTGCTGTGCAAAAGCTTTTGATCTTGATGAAGTCCCAATAGTTCATTTTTGCCCTCAGTTCCCTTGCCTTTGGTGATGTTTCTAGGAAGAAATTGCTGTGGCAGAGGTCGAAGAGGTTGTTGCCTGTGTTCTCCTCAAGGATTTTGATGGATTCCTGTCTCACATTGAGGTCCTTAATCCATCTTGAGTCCATTTTTGTGTGTGTGGTATAAGGAAATGGTCCAGTTTCATTCTTCTGCATGTGGCTGTCCAATTTTCCCAACACCATTTGTTGAAGAGACTGTCTTTTTTCCACTGGACATTCTTTTCCTCTTTGTCAAAGATTAGTTGACCATCAAGTTGAAGGTCTATTTCGGGGCTCTCTATTGTGTCTGGGCTCTCTATTGTGTGTCCATACATGTGTGTTTTTGTGCCAGTACTGTAATGTATTGATGATGACAGCTTTGTAATAGAGCTTGAAGTCTGGAATTGTGATGCTACCAGCTTTGGCTTTCTTTTTCAACATTCCTCTTTGGTATTTTCTGGTTCCATTTCTTTGAAAAAAATTGATGTTATTTTGATAGGGATTACATTAAATGTGTAGATTGCTTTAGGTAGCATAGACATTTTCACAATATTTTTTCTTCCAATCCATGAGCATATAATGTTTTTCCATTTTTGGGGGTCTTCCTCAACTTCTTTCATGAGTACTTTATAGTTTTCTGAGCACAGATTCTTTGCCTCTTTAGTTAGATTTATTCCTAGGTATCTTCTGGTTTGGGGTGCAATCCTAAATGGGATCATCTCCTTAATTTCTCCTTCCTCTACCTTGCTATTGGTGCATAGAAATGCAACTGATTTCTGAGCATTGATTTTCTATCCTGACACATTCCTGAATTCCTGTGTGAGTTCTAGCAGTTTTGGAATGGAGTCTTTGAGTTTTCCAAATAAAGTGTCATATCATCTACAAAGAGTGAGAGTTTGACTTCTTCTTGGTCGATTCAGATGCCTTTTATTTCATTTTGTTGTCTGATTGTTGAGGCTAGGAATTCTAGTACTCTGTTGAATAGCAGTGGTGATAGTGGACATCTTTTCATGTTCCTGACCTTAGGGGAAAGATTTCAGGTTTTTCTCCATTGAGAATGGTATTTGCTTTGATGATATTGAGGTATGTACCGTGTATCCCTACACTTTGAAGAGTTTTGTCAAGAAAGCATGCTGTATTTTGACAAACACTTTTTCAGCATCTACTGAAAGTATCATATGGTTTTAGTTCTTTTTTTTTTTTTTTGTACTAATGTATTGTATCACATTGATTGATTTGTGGATGTTGAACTAACCTTACAGCCCAGGAATAAATCCCACTGGGACATGGTGAATAATCCCTTTAATATACTGTTGGATCGCCTTGGCTATTATTTTGGTGAGAATTTTTGAATCTGTATTCATCAAGGATATTTGTCTGTAATTCTCCTTTTTGGTGGGGTCTTTGTCTGGTTTTTGTGATCAAGGTAATGTTGGCCTCACAAAGTGAGTTTGGAAATTTTCCTTCCATTTCTATTTTTTGGAACAGTTTCAGGAGAATAGATATTCATTCTTCTTTAAATGATTGGTAGAATTTCCCTGGGAAGCCGTCTGGCCCTCGGCTCTTGTTTGTTGGGAGATTTTTGATGACTGCTTCAATCTCCTTACTGATTATGGGTCTGTTCAGGTTTTTCTATTTCTTCGTGGTTTAGCTTTGGTAGTTTATATGTCTGCAGGAATGCATCAATTTCTTCCAGATTGTCATATTTGCTGGTATATATTTGCTCATAGTATGTTCTTATAATTGTTTGTATTTCTTCGGTGTTTGTTGTGATCTCTCCTCTTTCATTCATGATTTCATTAATTTGGGTCGTTTTTCTTTTCTTTTTAATAAATCTGACCTGGGATTATCAATCTTACTAATTCTTTAAAAGAACAAGCTCCTAGTATTATTGATCTGTTCTACTGTTCTTTTTGTTTCTATTTCATTGATTTCTGCTCTGATCTTTATTATTTCTCTTCTCCTTCTGGGTTTTGGCTTTCTTTGCTGTTCTTTTTCCAGCTCCTTTAGGTGTAGGGTTAGGCTGTGTACTCGAGACCCTTTTTGTTTCTTGAGAAAGACTTGTATCACTATATACTTTTTGCTCAGAACTGTCTTTGCTGTGTCCCACAGATTTTGAACAGTTGTGTTTTCATTTTCACTTGTTCCCATGAATTTTAAAAATTCTTCTTTAATTTCCTGGTTGACCCACTCATTCTTTAGTAGGGTGTGCTTTGGTCTCAATGTATTTGAGTTCTTCCAAACTTTCCTCTTGTGGTTGAGTTTGAGTTTCAAAGCATTGTGGTCTGAAAATGTTCAGGGAATGATCCCAATCTTTTGGTACCAGTTGAGACCTGATTTGTGACTCAGGATGCGATCTATTCTGGAGAATGTTCCATGTGCACTAGAGAAGAGTGTGTATTCCGTTGCTTTGAGATGGAATGTTCTGAATATATCTGTGATGTCCCTCTGGTCCAGTGCACAATTTACGGCCTTTATTTCCTTGTTGATCTTTTGCTTGGATGATCTGTCCATTTCAGTGACATTTCAGTGTTAAAGTTCCCTACTATTATTGTACTATTGTTGATGTGTTTCTTTGATTTTGTTATTAACTAGTTTATATCACTGGGTGCTCCCATATTAGGGCATAGATATTTAAAATTGTTAGATCTTCTTGTTGGACAGACCCTTTAAGTATGATATAGTGTCCTTTCTCATCTCTTATTATAGTCTTTGGCTTAAAATCTAATTTATCCGATATAAGGATTACCACCCCAGCTTTCTTTGGATGTGCAGTAACATGCTAAATTGTTTTCCACCCCCTCACTTTAGTATATGTGCTGCCAAAGTGAGCACGTATCCCCTCACTTTAAATCTGGAGGTGTCTTTGGGTCTAAAATGAGTTTCTTGGAGACAGCGTATTGATGGGACTTGTTTTTATATCCATTCTAATACCCTGTGTCTTTTCAGTGGGGCATTTTTCCCATTTACATTCAGGATACCTATTGAAAGATATGAATTTAGTGCCATTGTATTGCCTTTAAGGTGACAGTTACTGTATATTGTCTCTGTCTCTTTCTGATCTATTACTTGTAGGCTCTCTCATTGTTTTGAGGACCCCTTTCACAATTTCCTGTAGGGCTGGTTTGGTGTTTGCAATTTCTTTTAGTTTTTGTGTGTCCTGGAAGCTTTTTATCTCTCCTTCTATTTTCAATGACCGCCTAGCTGGATATAGTATTCTTGGCTGCTTATTTTTCTCATTTAGTGCTTTGAATATATTATGCCAGTTCTTTCTGGCCTGCCAGGTCTCCGTGGATGAGTCTGCTGCCAATCTAATATTTCTACCATTGTATGTTACAGACTTCTTGTCCTGAGCTGTTTTCAGGATTTTCTCTTTGTCACTAAGATTTGTAAGTTTTACTATTAGATGATGGGGTGTGGACCTATTTTTATTGATTTTGAAGGACATACTCTGTACCTCCTGGATTTAGATGCCTTTTCCCTTTGCCATATTAGGGAAATTCTCTACTATAACTTGCTCCAATATACCTCTGCCTCTCTTTCTTCTTCTTCTGGAAGCCCAATTTTTCTAATATTGTTTTGTCTTTCGGTGTCACTTATCTCTCAAATTTTCCCCTTGTGGTCCAGTAGTTGTTTGTTTCTCTTTTATTCTACTTCATTCTCCCTCATTTGGTCTTCTATATCGCTAATTCTCTCTTCTGCCCCATTTATCCTCGCAATAATAACCTCCATTTTTTATTGCACCTCATTAATAGCTTTTTGCATTTCAACTTGGTTTGAATTTAGTTGTTTTATTTCTCCAGATGGGGATTTTATTTCTCCAGAAAGTCTTTCTCTAATATCTTCCATGCCTTTTTTAAGCCCAGCTAGCACCTTGAGAATTGTTGTTCTGACATCTAGTTTCTGACATATTACCTATGCCCATATTGATTAGGTTCCTAACCATCGGTACTGCCTCTTGTTATTTTTGTTTTTGTTTTTGTTTTATGGTGGGTTTTTCTGCCTTGTCATTTTATCCAGGTAGGAATATATTAACAAGAGAATAAAATACGAAAATGGTGGCAAAGACCCCAGAAAAGTGTACACTTATCAAATCAGAAGAGATCCAAAACTGGGGTGAGAAGAAAGGCATAAAAAGAGAAATTAAAATAAAAAAATAAAAAATAATATAAATATATTACACTGGTGAATAGAACAGAGCCACCCACCTGATTTTGGGTATATTTTGGTTTCTTAGAAGAAACTAACCTCCCACATTTTTAAAGAAAGAAAATAATATATATATATATATATATATATATACACACAAAAATAAGGGTAAACACAATGAAGGGATGGAATATGAATGTAAGGTGAAAATTAAAAGAAATTCTAAAAAACGAATTGATAAGATAAGCTTATTAAAAGAAAAAAATGAGGAAGGTACATGCTTAGGATGGAGACTAGAACAAAACCATGTGCTAGATAAGGGTATATTTTTATGTATTAGAAGAAATTGTATCCCAAAATTTTTAGGGAAAAAAAAAACCCTATATGTATACAAACATAAAGTTAAATACAATGATGGATAAAATATGACTATAGTAATTAAGGTTTAAAAAGATTTTTTTTTTTTTTAGAATGGTACTGTTAGAATAAACTAGTTAAAAAACTTTAAAAGTTTGAAAAAGAAGAAAAAAGTTTAAAAAAGAAAAAACGTTTAAAAAATAGAATAAGAAAAAAGTAAGATTAAAAATAAAAAACTTTACTTTACAAATCTAAAGGATCATGGGGAAAAAGCCATGAATTATATTCATTGTTTTCCTCTGGCTCTGGAGTTTCACTGTTCTCCTTTATCTGTATAATCTGTTTGGGTTCATTCTTGGAGCTTTTGTTCCCTGAACACTTTCCATACAACTTTGGAGGATGAGAATGAATATGGCAGCCTGTCAGTCTCTGGCCTGGAGGAGCCGAGAACTCAGGGCCCCACTCCCCAATGTACCCTCAGAGATAAGCAATCTCTCCTGTCTCCCTGGTCTCTGCCCGCACTCTGAGCTCACCAGCTTGTGACTGAGTGTTTCTATCCTGGTGCATGTCCCTGTTTGGAGTCTCCAAACCCAGCAGATTCCTGCCACACTGTTTCTTCCAGAGGAGTAAGGTGAGTTTCCCTGAATCTGCCACTTTTGTGTGTTCCCTGCTCAAAGAGCAGAGGTCCAACTGTGCCTTGGATCATGGTTTAAGGTAACCCTGATCTGAAAACTCACTCTTTAGCTCTGTCTCTGTAGTTGGCTTCCCTGCTCCAAAACCTGGCAGGTCTGCCACACTCAGACACCCCTGATCTTTCTGTGATCCCATGGGACCTGAGACCACACTGTCCCTGTGAGGGCTCCACCCCCACTTAACCTCTGGAGTGATGTCCTTCAGTGGAGCAGATTTCTAAAAGTTCTGATTTTGTGCTCCACTGCTCTGATGCTTGCTGGGAGCTGGCCTTTCTGCCTGCATGGTCTATCTTCCCGTTGCTTCAGATTCACTTCTCTGCATGTTCTACCTTCCAGAAAGTGGTTGCTTTTTGGCTCCTGGAATTGCTGCTCTTCTTCTCTTCTTTCTCCTGTTGACTTTGTAGGTGTTCAGAATGATTTGATACGTACCTAGCCGAACTCCTGGGATCTGATGTCATTTCAGTCTGCTACTCCTCTGCCATCTTGCCTCTACCTCCTTTATATTAAAATTTAAATTCAATTAGCCAAGATATCCCTCATTGGTTTGTTATATAATCAATGTTCAATGGTTCATCAGTTCAGTATAACATCAGTTCATCACATCATGTGCCTGCCCATGCCCATCACCCAGTTATCCTATCTCTGCCCATCACCCAGTTATACTATCTCTGACCCATCTCCTTTTTGCAACCCTCAGTTTGTTTCTCAGAGTTAAGAGTCTCATATGGCTTTTTCCCTCTCTGGTTTCATCTCATTCAGTCTCCGCCAACCCCTATTGTCCTCTACACTATTCCTTATGTTCCACATATGAGTGAAACCATATGACAGTTGTGTTTCTCTCATTCACTTATTTTACTTAGCATAATACCCTCCAGTTTCATCCATGTCAATGCAAATGGTAGATAGCTACCCTTTCTGATGGCTGAGTAATAGTCCTTTGTATATATGAACCACATCTTCTTTATCCATTCATCTGTTGAAGGATATCTTGGCTCCTTCCACAGTTTGGCTATTGTGGACATTGCTGCTATGAGTATTAGGGTGCATGTGCTCCTTCTTTTCATTACATCTGTATCTTTTGTGTAAATACTCAATAGTGCAATTGCTGGGTCTATTTCTAATGTCCTGAGGAACCTCCATACTCTTTTCCAGAGTAGCTGTACCAGCTTGCATTCCCACCAACAGTGTAAGCAGGTTCCCCTTTCTCCATGTCCTCATCAACATTTGTTGTTTCTCATCTTGTGTATTGTAGCCATTTTGACTGGTGTGAGATGGTATCTCATTGTGGTTTTGAGTTGTATTTCTCTAATGGCAAGTGCTGTGGGGCATTTTTTCATGTGTCTATTAGCAGCCACCCTTTAAATGATGATTTACCAAATGGATAGACATTGATCCTTGGGATATAGTGTGGGGAAGAATCTGTGTGTGTGTGTGTGTGTGTGTGTGTATGTGCATGTGCATGAGCACACATGTGTACATGTAAATGGAGTGGGTTGTATAATTTGGAAAAACATATTCAATATACCTATTATATTTTCTTCATAATGTAAATTATAAAAACAATGTTAAATAAAATTTTATCAGGTGAAGATATTCAAAAGATGAGGTAGAAAGCACTGGAGAGAATATAGCTTAAAAAGAAAAAGGAACTGGTTTGGGGGCAAGAAGTCAATTATTAGCTGACATGGAGGTAATGGCTTATGTGAGCTACATATTGTTATTTTATGACAATAGATTGTTATCATTATGACTGGTATAAATGAGATGGATTTATAAATATGCATCTGCAGGCATGCCATTGGGGAAACTGAAATATGGTCCAAATGAGTTGGGCTGTTGTATCTATTCTGTGACTATGGGGACAATTAATTCTCTATATGCAGATTTTTGGTTTCTCTTGGCTGACATCATATTCCTGGGTCATCTCATACTAGTTGCTATGTATTCAGAGAATATAAATCAAGATTTCCAAGAAGGGAAGAGTAAGAAGATAAATCTTCTTTAAGAAGTCAGAAAAAAGAAACATGTGCTCACTTAAAAGTAAAAAAGAAAACATTATTCCAATTTATGTACTCACATTACTTTTCCAAAATATCAGAGAGAAGACTGCAATCCAATGTTAGTAGCCCTCTCTTTATCCTCTCTTTTATCCAAGAATTGACTATTATAGCCCATCGCATCTTTTCCTTCCAAGAGCCCTCATTTAGGGTTTTTACACTTCTAAGCTTCATTAGCCAGTGCTGATCTGAGGTCATAGGGAGAAGTGATGAGATCTGAAGCCTAAATGGTTATTAGTAAGAAGCTATAGTAAACAAAACAAAAACCGAGAAAACAAAACAAGTCTAAAGGGAGAAATTTGAAAGCTATTAAAAAAAATTGCAATTTGTGAAAAATTTTTTTTTTAGAGTTTTATTTATTTATTTATTTGACAGAGAGAGATCACAAGTAGGCAGAGAGGCAGGCAGAGAGAGAGGAGAAAGCAGGTTCCCTGCTGAGCAGAGAGCCTGATGCGGGACTCGATCCCAGTACCCTGAGATCATGACCTGAGCCGAAGGCAGCAGCTTAACCCACTGAGCCACCCAGGC
Source organism: Mustela putorius furo (assembly GCF_011764305.1). Taxonomy (NCBI): domain Eukaryota; kingdom Metazoa; phylum Chordata; class Mammalia; order Carnivora; family Mustelidae; genus Mustela; species Mustela putorius. The sequence goes on from NW_025421467.1 coordinate 1,041,436, forward strand.
GCCCCGAAATGTTTTTGATTTATGTTTACCACCCTACTGTATTACCATAATATGTCAAAAATTCAGTTGATTTAAATCTAAATGAAAGACTACTTTACAGATACTATTATATAGAAATATAATTGGCCCTCGAGCAACCTGGGTTCAAGCTGTGTGAGTTAACTCACATGTGGATTTTTTTCAATAAATATAGTATAGTACTGTAAATGTATTTTCTGGTCCTTATGATTTTCTTTATAACATTTTCTTTATTTAGTTTATTTTATTGTAAGAAGATAGTATATGATACATATAACATACAAAATGTGTTGACTGTTTATGTTATTGGTAAGGTTTCCAATCAACAGAAGTTATTAGAAGTTAATTTTGCAAGAGTCAAAACTTTTATGTGGAATTTTGGCTACATGGTATGTTGGTGTCCCTTATACCCCCATTGTCTTAGGGTCAGTTGTGTAATTTATACAGAAATATATACAACACAACACATATAAATATAGTAACCATGTATATTTAGATATATTTTATACAAAATATATGTAAATATATTCCTTATATTTTGGCTTGATTTGGCATTTTCCAGAAATACGTGTTTCTAACTTATGTGATTTTATGTTCACATGATTGTCCCACTAGAAATTTATGTAGATGTAATTTTCAGATATATTTCTTTAAAATCACAGTAAAAGAGTTTAGCAGGAATACAACTTTTGCATTAAGTTAACTTATTTTTTATCCTATCCTTTAGGGAGCTGCCTTATAAAGAATATAATGAAGTAAATGGTGATCATTTGGTCATACCAACTTCATTATTTAAACGGAAATAATAGAAGGAATAATTGTTTTAAAATATTAGATATACAGACCTCTATAATAAATACATTCTAATTTCTCACCATAGAGATTGACCAGTTGTATGATGTTAAATATTTCCACACAAGGAAATTTTTAGTTTACGCTTGAATCAAAAAGGAGAAACAAGAAAGAAACTGACAGCATGGCTTCTAGGTTTAGATGAATGTCTCCTCTATGAGCTTTCAAGGACATTTTTCTTCTGCCTAAATGTTTTGATAAATTAAAAATAAAGACAGTAATTCTGTACTCATGAAATAGATCAACTCTCTCCTTTGAGAAGTGAATCTCTGAGTCCACAGGTGATTTAACTCCCCTGGAGGGGACTGCGTTTTAGTTGCTTCCGGTATAATGCTCCCTCCCTCAGGGCATTGAGGCTGGGAGAGGGACTTCTGTTTCAGCCTTTTTTTTGAGAAATAAGCCAACCATTTGGGTAATGAAACCTCTAGCTTGTCCTCAGAGATGTGGCGGCCACACAACTACAACTGTGAGCTGGAAGCTTATTCTGGATATGTGGGTTCTTTGGAACCCCTGGCTTTCAGACTTTGTCCAAGGGAAGGAAGGGGTTATAGATTAAACACCAATCTCTCTCTTCCTGGGATCATATCTCAGTGAACATTGTTCTTTTCAAATTAAATGAAGGGTGCTCAATTAGACATATCTATGTAGGAGACACAAAGCTAACAAGTTACAATTTAAATGAAAATTGAGTTACAGCAGAAATACTCTGCCCTGCCTCAGCCCCTTGGACATGGGCATGCCCCATCCTCAGCCCCCGATGAAAGGGAATTAGTTCAGCTGCTGTGTTTTTGTATTACATGGTCTCAGACTCTCAGCCAGATCTCAGATCTCAGCCAGATCTCAGAGATGAGATAATGCATGATCATCCTCCCAAGCCCCACCAATTTTTAGGCTGGATAGCCACATCTGATGTTACCTGGTGTACACATGTACACGATAAACCAAATTAGTTGTAAATAAAAAATCTATTGTAATTTAAACCAAGGAATACCCCAGCAAAAAGCCCACTAGCAATGAAGGCTGGGGCTATCTTTTATAAAGGTAGGCAGGTGAAGCTATGCTGAGAGTCTTAGTTCCCTATTGCTAATAACAAATCACAGCACATTTAATGGCTTAAAACAACACAAATCTATTCTCACTTAGTTTGGAGGTCAGAAGATTAAAATGGGTTCCACTGGAGCTAAAATCCGAATGTCCACAGAACTGTGTGGACTTTGGAAGCTCCGGGAGAGAATCTATTCCCTTATCTTTCCCATATTCCAGAGTTGTATACTTGGCATTCCTCGGTTCATTGGCATCTTTGAAGCCAGTACTGTAAGCATCTTCAGATTTCTGCTTCCATTGTCCATCTCTCTGAACTTCTCCCTCCTCTTAAAAAGATCCCTATGATTAAGCGGGGCCCATTTGAGCAATCAAGGATAATCTCCCCATTGCCAACTCCTTAACCTAATCACATCCGTGAAGTCTCTTTTGCCATATAAAGTAACCTTTGTAGGTTTCTGAGATTAGGATATAAGCATCCTGGGGGACCATTATGTAGCTTATTACCCTTGGTAATATGCACACACAAGTAAGAAGGAAGCCAAAATTATGAGTCAGCAAAACATATGAGATGTAAAACACACAGGGACTACAGAGGAAGGAGTGCAGCTGTGTCAAGGGGAAGGCAGGACTGGCTTTCAGTGAAGGTTCATGACCTCTGGGGCTATAGTCCCTGTAGCTGTAGAAACACATTTTCTTCTTACTTTTCAGAGACTTGAGGTTCAGCTTTATCTATGGGAGAATATCCTGAAAATAAATTGCTGCCACTGCAGGTGACTTGAGGTTGTCTCTGATACTTGTAAGCAAAAGGGCTTGACTAAAGGAAGAGTCATACTTGTAGTACTTTTCCCTAAAAGGAGAATAAATGTTTGTTAATTGTCTAAGCATATTGTTGAATAGTTATTTTACCAATTTTCCAAGAAAACTAAACATTTTGTTTTTTTCTTTTGAATTTTAAATGGTAACAGCTATAATTTAATGAGAAGAGCTCTGGCTCTAGTAAAGAAAACTGGCTCTCACCTGGATTTTGGCTCTTAGTGGCTGTGATACTTGAGAGGAGTTAACTGGCTTAAATCTGTTTCTTGCTTTCCTTGTAGGTATAATGGGGTAATGATATCTATCTTACTATGTTTTTGTAAGAATTACGTGCTTACAAAATTACAAAAATCCTTTGAAACCATAAAGGGCTGTTGCTCTTTATTATGACTGACAGAAGCCTGACTGCTGGGTTTCTCATAATCTCAGGGTATGGCAAGGTACCCCAGAACATTCCATACATTTTTGCTAAACAACAAGAGACCCTATTGGGAAACTGCAATTTTATAAAAGAAGTAAGTTTTGTGGACAAACTAACTTAAAATCAGAATAAGAGAGAAGATGAGAAACAAAGGTCAAATTTGATTTATGTGACCTTGTGTCAGAAAATTGTATATGGGACAGGTATATGGTAAAGGTCTGTGTTCAGGTGATAGGCTTAAGGTTTTTTACGAAGATTCACATAATGGTTATTTCCAGTTGTCTCCTATAAAAAAGTTGGAGGTTACTTAAACTATGATTTTACATCAAATAAAATATCTAAATTTCCCATATTTTACCTATATTTTATATACCTATATTTTGAACTTGAAAAGAAAAATGAGAAACATCAAGGAAATAAGAAAAGTGTGCCTTATCCAAACTGCAAAGGGAAGAAACACTTGGAAATGAATGGAACAATCCTGTTCTATTCTGAAAGAAATGAAAAGCATTTTGTCTTTCTCTGTTTGAGAGAATAGGCATCTAAGATTTTCTCTATGAACATGAAGAACCATAGAGATTAACCAAAATGGGGCTTAGCATATAAAATCCATGATGAAAATTCCAGAATTTACATAAAACTCCTGACATAAGCTTGGCATTGAGCAAAATGTCCAGCTGAGTGAAGGCAGCAGGCTTAGGAGTTCTCAGAAAGGTCTGATGAAAGCTCAGCCTACAATTCGCTTATTTTTAGAGCAGTCATACCAGTCCAAGGTTACCTCTGAGAGAAGAATCTTCACTGTACTGATGCTAAGGTGATCTCAGGGTGGAAATCTATTTTGAAAGCAGTGGAACTCTGGTTTATATAAATTGCCTATCTTTGAAATACTAATAATGGAACACTCACTGAAAAATCACCCCCATATCCTGTCTTTTAGAAAAAAAGATTTTTTTCACCAAAAGGTATATGATAAAAAGGATCTGAGAAAAAGGTATTGTCTTCCTGTTTTCACAGTGGGTACAACAGACCACATATGTGTGTCACCCCAAATTTGTATGTGGAAGCCCTAACTTACATATCATTGTATTTGGGGATGGGACCCCTAAGGAGGTATTTAAGGGTAAATGAGATCATAAGGATGGGGTCCTGAATCCCATAGGAGGAGTGTCCTTAGAAGAAGAGACACTAGAGTTCTCTCTCTCTCTCTCTCTGCACATGCACAGAGAAGAGGCCTCATGAGCACACAGTGAGAGGGTAGCCATCTGCACCCCCAGGAGACAGCTTTCACCAGACATCCACCCTGCTGACACTTTAATCTTGAAATTTCAGTCTCCAGAATTTGAGAATAAAAATGTCTCTTGTTAAATCCACCCAGACTGTGGTATTTTATTATTCCAGGGAGTGATCCAACTTGCTCTTTAGGTGGTGGGACGTAGAAATATATAGTAAGTGACCAGGAACTTAACTTTAAGTTGGAAATCTTAATCTATCCCATTTCACTTTGGTGACTTCTGTTTATTAATAGTAGAACCCACAAAGGACTTCTTCACTTAAAATAGATGAAAATACTCTATTAAACATCAGGGACACTGAAAAATATAATCGGTGTGAACTTGGATGTTTTTGTCTGCTTATGATTTATTTATGCTAAAGAATTTACATATTTTCTGATCCATTTTTCTCATCAAGGAAACAGAGGGGAGGTACCTATGAAAGATGTCAGACATCCTGCAGAAAATTCATGTCAAATGTCCAAGAAATGAGGGAGGAGTTGCTAGGAAGTTCTGTCTCAGTTGAGATCTTTCAGGGAATAGAGCTATCATCATATGACTTCCAGTCACCCAGGCAATATTTATATATTATTAAGGAGGTAAGGATCCATGCAAAACCTTGTGACAAAAAAGCTCCTTGGAGAACTGGAACATTCTTCTCAATCTCCTAACAGCTCTCAGAGCTGATACCTTCCTTTGCCTCTCCCTTCTCACTCTTTTATGGCTCATGCATACCTCCTTCTCTTCAGGAGTCTTTTTGCTCTTTTCTTCCTCTTTCATGTGAATGTATCTATTTGCCTTGGATCATAACTTCCCAAGAAAAGATCTAATTAGAGGGTTTTTCCGTTGTACACTTCTCTTGCTAGTTAGAGTACTCATACTGTCTCATATGACAGACCACTGGCCTCCCTTATGTCAAGCTTTGGGACTGGCTCATTCATTGTGGCCAGACTTGCATGGCTATGTAAGCAAAATCTTGGCCATCTAATTGACATGGGTGAATATTTAAGACTTGCTGTTACATGGATCTGTATATGTAGATAAGAAGAAAATAACAGAAGTATATACATACCAAGATGTGTCTTTCATATCTCAATAAAAGTCATGCCTATATCGCTCTCTGTTGGAGGCTCTGCACCATTGAATATCGAATTTGGCTCTTACTATCATGAAGAAATGTTTATTTCTTATTATGTTTTCCATTTAACTTACTTCCCTCTTGTCTCTGACACTATAACCAGGCATGGCCTATTTCACTTTAGTTGGTCAATCAGATTGGAGAGGACTTCAGGCAGGAGCCAGTGTTGAGTTAGGGATAGGCACGGTGAAGGCAAAAAGAGATGTGTGTGTGAGTGCCAGGAACAATCAGTTTCTGGCAAGCTGAGCAAAGTCTCTTGGTCCCATACCAGATAACAGTTGGTTGCTTAATATCTAAATAGGGCTTCCTATCAAATTCATTATGTGACCTCGGGCATACCTAACCTCATTGAACTATGATGGATTTTATTCTAAGCATTTTTGGGAAGTCAAGGAGACACTTAAGCATAAGGGAAATATGACATGGATTATATTTAGAAAAATCACCCAGGCTGTAGGATGAGCAGTGGACTGAGAGTAGAAAGGGTGGAAGCAGAGAGAGCAGATAGGCTAGTGCATCTAAGAGGAGGTCTGTCAGGTTAATGCAACACTTCAAACCATGTTTTGGAAGTGAGTAGGTGACAGGTGGAGATGTGGAAATCTAGACAGAGAGAAGAGAATAGATTGGACTTTGGTGGAAGAGGCAAAGGAACCTTCTCATGGATTAGAATAGCAACAGCCACAAAGCAGTAACAAGACATCAAAAACTTCTTAACATCTCAGGATGGCCCTGGGCAATCCTTGTGGTTGGAGAATTCTGTCCTTCCATTCACTCCCCTTTCTCTACTCCCTTTGCCACAGGTCCCCTGAACAGTTCCTAGGGGCTAAGGAGACCTCCAGCAGCACCTCGTGCTCAATTTCTTTCAGAATCCACTTCCCGTAATCACTTATATCTTAAAAGTTTCCCTTGGCCCTATGGAGTGCTTAAAGTTTATTTTGTGAAAAGGCTTTTTTTTTTCCACTAAATATGAATTATTTCACATACAATGTCCCTGGGAAATAAAACATCTACATTTCAACATGGAATAATTCTTGTTGGAAGGTCGTCCCTGGTGGCTAGGTCAGTAGGACTTTACGTAAGTGTAAAAGGACCCTTTAACGTCCCCAGCACGATGTCACTTTATTTAAACCTCCAACTCTTACTCCAGGTAGTTTGAGCCTGGCATTGGGTGTTTCTCTTCTGTGAATTCTGTACATCAGAATTGTTTTTTTTGTGTGTGGCTCTTCTGAAAATACATTTACCTGAAAACACTGCACATACACACAAATACAGACACTCACACTCATGCCTGCACCCTACTCCTGAATCAGAATCTCAGAGTGGGCTTGGGGAGTGGTATTTTCACAAACCCCATAGATGAGGAGTCTGCAAACTTCAATAAAGAGACACATAGGAAATATTTTAGGTTCTGTGAGCCAGCTACTCAGCTCTGTGGTGATTCTTCAAAATAGGTAAACAAGTGAGTATGGCTGTGCATCCATAAAAATCATTTACAAACCAGGCAGTGGGCAAGAAGTGGCCATAACGTACGGAGCCCTGTCATAGGTGATGGCTCCACATGGTTCTCCAGCCTCACAGGTGATCTTGTGTTTGAGTATTTGCATCAATACTTGATCATTTGTTGAGGTAATGATCTATTTTTTGAGTGTTTACCATGTGCCAAATATTTAGAATACAAATACTAGCTCCTACCTCAAGGAGTCACATTTGATGGAGAAGTAAGACAAAGATAGAGCCAATTAACAATGACAAGGTAAGGGTAAGCACCAATTTCTATGAGTGGAAGAAGGAGAATCAAAGTGAATGTGGGGGGAAAAGGAGGCTTTTTCAGAAGAACTGACTTGAATTCTTACTTGTAGGTTCAGCTCTGGCCCAAGGTCCCAGGAGCAACTGTAGCCTAAAGTAGCAGTTTCCCCAGAAGTCCTGGCCTCTGGCTATTGGGTTCCTTCCTCAGTCCCAGCCTGTAGTCCTACTGTATGACCAGTTCATGGAATTATAGTCTCAGGCTCCCTCCTTCCTTCTACCACCAATGGTTTTAGGTAATCCCAGTTTTCTTACCACTCTGCTCACTCTGATAATGCAATCTGCTGGGTCTGGATCCCTATTTATCCAGGGATTATTCTGGTCCTTAGTTTCTAAAGACTGATGCCAGCCTTCCACATGGCAGGCAGCTAGGGTCTGATTTGTTGCTTTCCCATAAAAGACCTTCCAGATGCAGATTGTTCAGACATCACTCATTCAATAATAATGTGCTCCCTGTTGCTTCCAGCCCATATCCTCACTGGCTTTTATTAATGTTTTACTTGTCCTACTTCCTTAACTTATCTACTTTTCCTTTTTTTTTCCCCCATCCGGCCAGTCCATTTTTAAAAACTGTTTTATACTCCTGCTTCCAGCATGGTTTTATAGCAGTTGCTTCTTTCTACAACTGCTCAGCGGAAAGCAGTTTACCTTCCAGGAGTAGTGGTGCCAATATAGACCTAAGTCCCAGTTTACAAGCTTGAGAAATATATCCTTCCATGATTATTTCTGTATGTTCTACTTGGTTCTAAATGCTTTCAGGCTCTTATAACTCAGTAGTGGGCAGTTGTTCTGTCCCCTGTGATGTCCCTCGGTGTCTTTATGAAACTTAGTAACACCACACACGATATGGCCTCATTAGCTCTGGGTTGAAGCGCATCCAGGAAACAGGCCCCTTCCTCACTCTTTTGGCCTAGAAGCCGTCATGGTGCACCGGCCTGGTGAGCCTGGGGATATTTCCTCTAATGATATTCAGAAGTTGTCCGAGCCCAGTGAAACATGGCTTTGGTGCTGGCAAAGGCATCCTTCCTGACCAAAGTGTCAGTTAATTTCCAGAAAGATTAAACAACCCCTGCATACACAAATGTTCAAAATTCACAGGCCATCTGGGGTTCCTGTATCCTCACATGAGAGACCCCAGATGGATTGTAAATTCATCCCTGTGGGTAATATAGTGCAGTTGCTCCTCAGTCCTCCTGCTTTTCCCTGTGGCATCTGATACTATGGCCATGAGGAGGTTAATTTATGTGGCTTGATACACTTTATCATCTGTCACTTGTACAGCTCTTGCTGTGCCATCTGGTGTCTCAGAGGCGGTTTCGGGAAGCAGCATGCATAACAAGGTATCTGCATTTGTGAATTCTTTCAAGCATTTATAGGTAATAGCTAAAAGATATTTTGAGAAGCCAGTGCCCGTCTCTGCTGCAGATCAACACTAACGTGGATAATCTGACATGAGGTTCAAACAAAGCCCACTATATTTTGCAGGAAAACACATCTGAATTAGTCCACAATCACCAATATTGATGGAACCTATTTATTTCAAGACCCTGAATATCTCTATCGGGCTGAGAATATCTTACTGGGCTCTTGTGCAAATCAGTAAAAGGCAGAGGCAATGGCTTACTATCAAACATGATGGATGATGAGACAAAAAAGCACATACCAGCACAAAAAAAAATTTGTTTAAATCAAAAATCCTGCAGCAAAATGCCTAAGTGCCCCTATTATAATGATTTCATATCCATGTTTCATTTTCAGCAGTGTGTTAGGACCTCAAGAGAGCATAACAAAACATTAAATAGATAAAACCATGAGAAACAGGTAGAAAATATACTAAGGGCAAGTGGAAAGATAGATGATACAACTGGCCCATGCTGTCTGTCAGTCAGGCTGCAATGTGTGTGCCACTGTCAGGGTGGGGGATTATGGATGTTAAGGTTCTTGTCCTTTCGACATTCTAATTTATTTTGGGAGAGTAAGATAATGAAAGGTATATATAAATATATGCATACATTTTGAGAGGGACAATTGCAGAATTTGGCCAACGTCTTGAAAGAAGTGAGTGTTAAGTTCAGAAGGAGTAAGGAATGGTCCTTGAAAGAGAGGCTGGGAAGTGTGTAGGACAATGCAAAGGTCAAGAGGCAGAGTGGAGCCGCCTCTTTATGCAGGGTATGGCTGGCTGTTGGCTTGAGTGAATCACCAGGGTCCATGTGTGAGATGGAGTCGGTGGAACAGGAGGGGGCCAATTAGTGCAGGTTATGACATGTTAGGCTGAGATCTTGAAATTTAACTTAATAGGCATCACAGATCCATCATCTGTTTTTAGGGAGGGAGTGAATGAAAGGTAGTAGATAAATTTGAGGAGAAAATTTTTCTAGTAGCATTATGAATTGGCACTTCCCACATGGGTGAGAGAAAGCAAAGATCCATTAAAGAACCTCTCTATTTGTTATAGCTAAATTGCAGTGAAAATGCAGCAATAAGGGAGCGCTAGTGAATGGAATATCAAGGGTGACCTACTGTTTAAAAAGCAATTTTCAGGGCGCCTGGGTGGCTCAGTGGGTTAAGCTGCTGCCTTCGGCTCAGGTCATGATCTCAGGGTCCTGGGATCGAGTCCCGCATTGGGCTCTCTGCTCAGCAGGGCGTCTGCTTCCTCCTCTCTCTCTCCCTGCCTGCCTCTCTGCCTACTTGTGATCTTTCTCTGTCAAATAAATAAATAAAATCTTTAAAAAAATAAAAAATTAAAAAAAATAAAAAGCAATTTTCAGCCTAACAATGAGTTTACAAATATCACAAAGACTAATCCTTCAAGAATTCAATCACTATTTTGCCAAACTCGCTTTTCCAGTGTTCAGAAGTAGAAAAAGAAAAAAAAAAATCTTATTGTTGGAGAAAGGGGAATTTAGAGTCCAGTACTCATTCTTACATGCATCTGGTAGAGGCCCCCTTTTATTAACACACTGAGGGTGGAGGGGTACTTCTCAAGGAACACATATAGAGTTGGTCTTTTGTTCACCTACTGTCTAGAAACTTCAACTTTTAAAATGGCGGAGAAGAAAAGCAAGTGGCATTTCAGAAGAGAGACACTAATGCAAAGTGATTGGAAGGAGGAGTTTTGAAGTTAGGCAGATTTGGTCTCCAATTCCACCTCCTGCATTTAATGGCTCTGTGTGCTCTTAGGTATATTACCTAACTTACTCTATAAAATTAAAAAAATGGAATCAAACTCATTGAAGGATTTCATTAAATGAATATAAAGTTTTAGTCTTATTTCTGATAGCCATTATTAGTCAAAGGAGATCAGGAAGAAAGATGGTGCTGTAGTGAAGTTTCAATAAAAGCATTTTCATTGGAAATGCATGTTGAGTGAGTTATCATTAATTAGCTAAGCATTTTCTTCCCTGAAATATGTATATACTTGCTGAGTATATGGAGTATGGGCTTAGTCAAATCAGATCAGACCATGAAATTCGGGTCATCTGAATTTCACTGCCTGTCATTTCCAATCATGCTTCATGGTAGCTGTGGTGAGAAGAGCCTCCTGCTCCTTGGGCTGCAGGATACAACGCAGAATACTGAGTCGCCAGATCCCACCACCTTGCTCAAGTAGCCTGACTGCCTTAGAAACAGATTGATATTCATAGAACTGTTGCCCTAAATTTAGTGTTAATACAAAACACAAGAACATTTTCTCCTTCATCAGCTAAATTTATGTGCTCTGTCCCTTTCCCTTGTAATGTTTAAAAAATAAGTGAGAATAGCTAAGGGAAGGAGATCAGACTAAATATAAACCCTAATCATGGTCTCCATATAGTCTACTTGGGTATCTACTGTTAGCTTTTATTTTACATTTGTTCTCTGATGCAATAATACAATTTTTCTCCTTTCTTTCCATCTCTGGAAGAACTATGGAAACAAAGACTCATTCACTTCTATGTACTACTACTCTCTTCACATGTGGTCTGCACAGTGCCCAGACTGCTGACAGCCTCTGTGTACAGACCCTGGTATGTTTATTTTGCCATTCTCTCAAGGGCCAAGAGAAACAGCAGGGTGATTACATTTCTCCCTCCCCACTCTCCCACGCCCAAAAGTCAGCTTTAGAATGTTCACAATAGCATCAACATCGGCTGTAAGACAATTCTTCTACAAGATTTTTTTTCAACTCTCTTCCTGGTGTAATACTCCTATCTTGAGATCTAGGCGTTGTAGGATCCTTCTCTTCCCTTATCACTCTTCAAGAGCAGGAAGTGCCCCCCAAGCTCCCTTCCCTCTCAACTTAGAACAGAAATCCATCGACTGTGCTTGCTGTATTTATTACTAGTCTTTAATGTGTTTTAAATGTTAATGAAATGGGAAATGCCCTCAGCCATCTCTAAATCTAGTATTTCAGACTAGTTTCTCAGAATTGGCAGAATTTGCCAGGTTTGCAAGAAAAGATGGTCAAATTTGGAAAGACCTAGGACCTCGAATTATTGATCCCTTCAACAGTGAATGTACGCAGTTCCCATTGCTGATAAATAAGCTTCAAACGAGAAGGTCAAGGCATTCTAAAAGGTGAGAGCCAAGAAATGCATGTGACTGAGGTGGGGATCCAAATACACAAAGCTAAATCCCTTGTCCAGAGCTTAATTCAATGACCATGGAGCTCTGATACTTTGACAGTACTGCATTCACTGAGGATTTTTTAAAATTTATTTGTTAATTTCTTTGAGCCAAAACAACCATTCACTGAGAATCTCAGCAATTAAGAGCAAGTTTTTTTTTTCTTTATTGTGAAGGACGGATGATAATTTCTCCTCATATTTTATCTTTTTTTCTTTAATCAAACTGTTTTATATATCTAAGGCAATAAAACTACCACTACTTTGGGAACAGCATTTTGCATTTTAATATATTAGTTAGGCAGCATTATAAATAGACCTCTTATTCCTGGGGGAGGAGGATCGACCATGATTGCCTGAGAAAAATAGAAACTAATAGTACGGATTTAAAAAGGAGCCTGTGGCAAAGTGTACATCAGTTTCAGCCACAGCTCTACATCATTCACAAGTGAGAGTAGCTCCATGGGACCAAAGGCAAGATGGCAAGCAAAAGATTCCTGAGATGACATCTGTCATGATTCTCTGTCTGAAGACTGATACAATCTGAAGGAATCCTTTACCCTAATTGTCTTCTAAGCTGTGAAGTTTCCATTATACAGCATATACTTTCTGCTCCCATACTCACATTCCTTGATGGTAGACAGAGGAACAGCTTTTCCATAAGTAAATAGCACCAAAGAACCTTCTGCCGATGATTCAAAGAAACATGGGACCTTGTGGAAGATAATTTAATGATCACTAACTCTACATAATTTTCTCTTCTCTCAAAAAGCCCGATACATAGGGCCCTGCTCAGACAAAGGCAACTGAGAGCAGGTAAATTACCAGTTATAACATTTGATTCTTCACAGAAGGTCAAAATTATGAAGGAATGGATATTTTGAGGCTCCACAGCATTAGAAGAATCAAGCGAAGCTTAATTACTGACTGTAATCGAAATGCGAGATAATATCCTGCTAAAACAATTCAACAGATCAGTGACTGCTTCAGTGAAAGAGGTGGCCAACCATTATTGTATTTTTCTGTATGGTTACATGACAGAATCACTTGTCATTGTAGAAAAACTGTCACAGGACAGAGTAGGAAGTGTGCTAAAAGAACTGACTGCCTAGAATACATAGCAAAATTTGGCACTCCAACTATTTGATCATGAGTATAAAGGTACTGGGTGGCAAAACAGTGAGCCCAAAAGTGATGGCTTGTAGAAAAAAAGAGAGAAAAGAGCTGACCCTGACCAAATGCTGGAGGGTAGAACTATAAGAATACGCGAAACAATAAATTAAGGACCACAGCCCATACATACCAAATCAGGCAAACAAACTATGACCCAAAGTCTGCTTGGTAAATAAAGTTGTGCTGGAATTCAGCTATGCCCCTTTGCTTCTGTGTTGTCCATGGCTACATGCACGCTACATCAGCAGAGCTTGATAGTTGTAAGACATCCAATAGACTGCAAAGGCTAAAATGTTTGCTTTGTAAGCTTATAGAAAAAGGCCCCCACCCTTGGACTGAATAGGAGAGGGATACATGGCTGTGGAAGAAAGTAATGAGTGACTCCATCCAGAGCCACAAAACAATAAGAGAAACTGCTGTGTCTAATCAGCACACTACACTGAGTAGAACCATCAGATGGTGAAGAAGGTCCCCCCACACCCGCCCCAATCATCACTCCAAGATTACCAGGCTATACTCTCAGAAGTTTGAATAAAGACAGTTCAGAATGGGAAAGAATAGGTTTTCCCCCAGGAAGTCATACAGTACAAACACATAGTTCATTTCAAAAACATTTGTTGAGCCCCTACTGTATGCCAAGCCCTAGGCTGGGTAGGCATCAGGGATCTGAATGATTGTAACAAATTTCTGATCTACCAGAGCCGGGGAATCATTACAGAGTAGATTAAGATGAAACATAAAGCTGGCCAGGCCACTTCTCCAAACTTTTAGAAATCAATGCTGAGAGTAAGCCGCCTTCTTCTGACAAAAGTCTTTCTTCTTGCTACTGTCAGAAACATGGTCCTGGCTCAGCTAGGCTTTCATAATAAGAAGCATCACTCAAGCATGAAATCTAGATTTTCCTTTCTGGAAATTTATAGTCAGAAAGTGCCAAGAGATGATCCTACACCGAACGGGTTTTAAATGATGCTTTTTTTAATCAATTGACTTTTCAGTTGAACTCACTAATTTTATTCCTGTCCTTATATTAAAGCTCTCCAGACAATCTTTAGCTCTACAAGAAGTATCTGTTGCCTTGTGTTTTCTTAGCCCTCTAATATAGAGAGAAATAATGAAAGGTTGGAAGACATAGGATGGAAAGAGCACACAGAGCCATTAAATGCAGGAGGTGGAATTGGAGACCAAATCTGCCTAACTTCAAAACTCCTCCTTCCAATCACTTTGCATTAGCGTCTCTCTTCTGAAATGCCACTTGCTTTTCTTCTCCGCCATTTTAAAAGTTGAAGTTTCTAGACAGTAGGTGAACAAAAGACCAACTCTATATGTGTTCCTTGAGAAGTACCCCTCCACCCTCAGTGTGTTAATAAAAGGGGGCCTCTACCAGATGCATGTAAGAATGAGTACTGGACTCTAAATTCCCCTTTCTCCAACAATAAGATTTTTTTTTTCTTTTTCTACTTCTGAACACTGGAAAAGCGAGTTTGGCAAAATAGTGATTGAATTCTTGGGAAAGGGTGGTGAACAAGAGTAGAGGGCGGATGCTTCAACGCCCTAGGCAATGTCTGCTTACTGTAGTGATGCTGTCATTGTGGTTTCCATCAAAACTCTGAGATTTTTTTATCTTAGTGCTCAAGAGCTTGATGTCACAGATAGAATATTTATATAGACTGACATGTGAGAAGAGCCGTCTTTTCCTTTCCTTTGCCTGCTTCTTACTTCCTCCTCCTCTTTTTGACAGATGGGACAGGGAGGCCCACTGTATTTTGAGGGGGAAGAGGCTGTCCAGCTCTGTTGACTCATAGAGAAACTTCGGCTTGCCGGCTTTCACTGCAGACTGTGCTGAGCACAACCTTTAGAGACCTAGGCCATCTGTAATCAGAAGGCTGTCTGAATGAGTTCCACCAATGCTCCCAACCACTTCCCAGACCAATTATGAAATGACTTAGACTTGGGAAAGTATACGGGAATTCAACAGCCCACAGGTAGGTGTATAGAATCTACAACTTTCAGAAAGATAATCTGAGAGAGAAGAGACGACGAAGAAATAGAAAGTGATCTTTATTCCTATAGGTAGATGGTGAATGGGTCACTGGTTCAGGCAAGGCAGTAATTCTGGACAGAACTTACCCAACGTGTGATTTATCACTGTCAGAAATAAAAAATTGCCTTTGCATTTATCATTCTACCTCCTTATTCTATTAGGGCAGCTAAATTCACATTCTCTGTTTTACACGTCCCACTTCTTGCTTCGTAAAAACTATAGTGGCTAAGCATTTTCCTCTATGCTGACCCCCAGCAAGTTGAGAATATACATGGCAGTTGGGATAGAAAAACACACAATTCCATAATGCTAACAATATCTGTGTATCTCAGCATCTTTGCAATGACATTGAGCTACTGAAGGACCCCGTCTTTGTTCATCCAGCTGTTGATTCCTTGCCAGAAGGACATTCTACCACATTAATCCCACTGATGACCTGTCAGTGTAGATGGATTTTTAATTCATTGATTTTTTTTTTAAACTACCCAATGGCTCTATTGATAACAATTATATAATTATTTATTTCCTAGCTCTTAACAACATAGTTCATACTCTTTAAGACGTATTAAAACTAAAAAAAAAAAAAAATTACATTCTTTAGTATATTTTCCAATATATCTAGTTTCCTAATGAGAATTTTATAAATTAAGAAAATTCATATATGTGTTCATAACTTTCAAGATCTAAATACATTAATTAAACAATAGAAGTAACCACATTTAATAAACTATTCATGGTAAGTATTTAGATCCATGAAAAGCTCAGATTAACTGCTGAAATAAGTTTGTGTTTTATCAAATAAGATTATACTTTAGCAGTACACTGCAACTGTCAGAAATTAGGAAACATTTACTCCTAACTATGTCTATTTGATGGATGTTGCTTATGTCCTGTGTATGATTATTCTTCATTACTAGACAGAAGAAACACAGGTACCAAAAGCCGAAGTCTATATACAAGGACTCTGACTTCTCTTAGTAAAAAGCTTTGGAGAATAAATAATAGTAATAGGAAATACATTCTGAGTCTATGTTGTAACTGTGAACAACAAAGAAACTATTTTGCAAAGAAATGCAAACACATTTTCTTTCAGTTGTGGTAAAGAATGTCACAGTTGGACAGAAGTCTTGTTAGCTATTATGTCATACAGGATAATGCTTCTATCGGAGCATGTCTCATTTTTTAAAATATGCATTTTAACTGTAAATGTTGGCAGACCTGCATCTCAAATGGAGCAACAAACTAGTTTTTACAACTAAAGTATTATAGGACTCTTTAGAAGCAGAATTTATTTATTTTAATTTCTAGATCAAGTAAAAAAAGAGAGAAGCATGAGTTCTTTTCATGATTTGGGTTATTTGTTTAGTTAATATTCCTATTTTTAATTAACCAGGAAAAAGAAATACTTTGACACATATGTGGCTCAAACTGATGATGGATGACCCAATAGGTGAAATGTAAGGTATGTGAGAGGAGGTGGGAAATAAGAATTATTTATTCTGGAGGTGGCCAGGTGGCTCAGTCAGATAAGCGTCTGACTCTTGATATTAGATCAGGTCATGATCCCAGGGTCCTAGGTCCACAGAGCCCCACGTCGGGGAGTTTGCTTGGGGATTCTCAATCCCTCTCCCTCTGCCTTAAAATCCCTCTCCCTCTGTTCACATTCTCTCTCTCTCTTTCTCTCTCAAATATACAAATAAATAAATCTTTTTAAAAGGGAGTTATTTATTCTGCCACCAGCTCCATACATCGTGATTAGAAATTCATTAGATTAAACTTTGATCTAAAGACCAAAAATTGGAATTATGAGCTGATTTGTACTTTAAATTTTGGAAGAAGGCAGATAAAAAGGAGAAACCCTAGACTTGTTATTTGCTAAATACAATGAGATGTCTGTAAGTCATTAGTATGTTTTCTCCCAATAAAGTAAGAAAAGTATCAGAAGATTGATCTGCACATTGTCACCAAACACATATGTATGTACTGGTGATAAACTGAACGCAAGCACAAATCTCAATGAGTCACCTATAGTTCTCTTGCTAAACCTTTTTAAAAAATTATATTAATTCTGCGTGGAATTTATCATTAACTTAAGTTTGCTTTTCCTTCTAGTTCAGGGTCTGATTTGTTTTTCTCTGTGACTAATAGCATCTGAATTCAAGTCTTTGTAAAGGATATGTTGTTATACCCAAAGAAATAAACATCTTACAAATACTTTTGAACATAAAATGATTTTTAAAGTTTCATATCCAGTGCCGTGGGAGCTCAGAATCAGGAATTCCTGGAGGACACAGGTAAAGTTTCCTTCTACTGCTCCCGAGTTATCAGCAGACAACAGCTGAGGAGTTATTTTCCTCAGCCCTTTGTCTAAGCTGAGAAAAATTTTATAGAGTGTTTAACTAGACCATGATCAGTGGGTCCTGAGTGTAGCGGCTGTAGTGCCTGTCATTGCTTCTTCAAAATTCCTTTGCTTGACTCTGTTGACCACAACGCCCCCTCTCCATTTTAGTGATGAGCAGGTGATGATGGCACACTGTGTGTTCCTCTGGCAATGAGTTATCACTCAGTTCTTAAGGCAGTTTCCTCCCTCCTTCCCTTTCTTCCTTCTTCCTTACTTCCTTTTTCTTTCTTTCTTTTTTATTCCTTTTCATTTTTTCTTCTCTGCCTTTCTGAAAGCAGCAAATTGTGAAAAATATAGATTTTGGTGTAAAAAGATCTAATATCCATAGAAAGTTGAATGATTTATTATAATTGCCCTTGAAATTATTTCCGACGTTTTGAGCTGTGAACTCTGTGTCTTCTTTATTATATAAATATACGGTTGCTTTATTTAGAAACACAAACTGTGAGCTGATATTATGGAACTCCCTTTTTTTTCCTCAACTAAAGATGTTTGATAGATTACTCTGAAGTAAAAATGTTACCTGATTGAGTAAGTTGAGGGCTCTGAGTTTTTATCTGATAGTGAACCTACTTAAAGAAGATATTTAACTTTACATTTGCCTCTCTGTACAAGTAGGGATAATACAAATGCCTAATGATTATTTAAAAAAGCTTTGAGGGACGCCTGGGTGGCTCAGTTGGCTGGATGACTGCCTTCGGCTCAGGTCATGATCCTGGAGTCCTGGGATCGAGTCCCGCATCACGCTCCCAGCTCCATGGGAGTCTGCTTCTCTCTCTGACCTTCTCCTCGTTCATGCTCTCTCACACTGTCTCTCTCTCAAGTAAATAAATAAAATCTTTAAAAAAAATAAAATAAAATAAAATAAAGTTTTGATGCATTATATCAAAGAAGATAGCTATATAGTTTAGAATTAATTACTTAAAATGGATATAATTCCATTACTCTTCATTATTTCCTTGTGAAGTAAATGTGCTTCAGGAAGTATGAGGCTGTCTTGCAGAAAAATAAAATAAAGCATACTGTTGTCAATAGACTTAAAAATTAATAAAAAGCCCAAACTTAAATGCAGGTTTGCTGACTTTTAATTCCTTTCACCAACTTCTTTCCACAATTTCTGATATTTTTTAAATTTTGTGCTTCATAAAGGAGAATAATGAGAGGTATTATTACTTGCAAAAGTAAGATGTGTTTATTGCACTGTTAGGTCAAAATCCTCTCATCAAATCTGCCTACTTCTGCTTCACAAATGCTTATGTAACTTAAGAAAAATTCAAATCTCTGATCCTTAGTTTCCCCATCTGTAACACTTTTATGACTTATGAATAACATAGGGTTTTTATGTATAACAATATCTACATCATAAGGCATTTTATGAGTGTTAAAGTAAATAAGATAATAAGTACAAAAGTGCTTTTCAAACTCTTGTGGGGCTCAATCCCAGGATCCTGGGATCATGACCCGAGCTGAAGGCAGATGCTTAACCCACTGAGCCACCCAGGCACCCCGGAAGACCTTATTTTTGAAGGTACTGTGTGTCGAGTATAGAGGGCTTTAGATATTAGGCTTAAAAAGTGTTGATGGACTTTGTTGGGTGATGGAGAAACCTTAAACTTTTTAGAAAAGGCAATACAAAACCCAAGTACAGCTTGCAGAACATGGATCCAGCAATATCCTTTGTGATGAGTCAAGAGATAAAAAGACTGAGTGAGGGGTGTGGAGTGGGGATAGATAGAAGATGAGTATAATAGTTCAAGTGAGAGGTGCAGAGGAGTCTGAACAAGGATAATGGCACTGATAATAATATTAATAATATAGAATATTATGTAAAGATAGAATCCATGGAATCAGCTAAAGAATGAGGAAGGTGGGTTGAATAATGAAAGAATAACATATGGCTTTGAAGGTTCAAACTCAGGTATATGAGATAAAAGGTAAGAAATTCAGGAGATGGGACTGGGTGTTTGTAAAAGATGGAATAGTAATTTCAACATATGTTGACTTTGAAGACTTGTCAGGGTACCCTGTTGGTGTTGACTAATAAACACTAAGAAGCAGTGAATGAAATCAGGAAAGCAGTCAGAAGATAAAGTGGTCAGAAAGTCAAGAGTCATTTGTAAAGAAGTAGTAACAGGAGCCCTGAGAATGGGGAACTTTGATGAGAAAGATACTGTAGGGACAGAGGGCTGTATAGGATCATAATAAAAGACTGAGAAACTGAGGCTCCAGAAAGAGACTAGATGGCAGGATCAGAAAAATAGAAGAACTAAAAGAATACAGATGCCAATGAATGGAAAAAGTTGATAAAAATAGGCTGTCCAATATTTTAAAATATTTAATTAGAGGCCAAGAAGGAAGGGACTGTGAATAATCATTAGGAATGGCAATTTTGAGGAGATACTTGGCAAGGATTGGCAAGGTAGAAATTGTGTTTATCTACTTTACTGTATCACCATCACCTGGTAGAGGCCCTGTACTTATGAGGGGTTTAGTAAATATTTCTGTGAATGAATGAAAGATGAAAACAGGATTTTGAGAGTGTAATAAGTGAACTAGTAACAGAATTTTAAAAATCAGAGAATAGAGACAGCTTTTCTTAGATAGTTGCAGTGGTATAAAAGATTGTATCATGGACATAGTTTACTACTAATGGCTAATATTTATTTGTAGCTTAATATACCTCAATCTTTTTAGCAATCTTTCTTAGGGAGGTACTATTTTTATCATCATTTTAAAGTTGAGTAAACTGAGGCATTGAGAGATTATTGCTAGACTTAAGGTCACACTGCTGGTCATGGAAGAAGCAAGTATATATCACTTAACTACTTAAAAGTCTTTGATAGCTTCCGTGTTGAATCATTAGTGTCTACCACAGAGTCTGGCATACTGAAGTGTTTATTACCTTTCTACTGGTGGAGAGACAGAGACAAAGAAATCAAGCTTTTTTTGTTTTTTTGTTTTTGTTTTTTTTGTTTTTACACAATTCCATTTATTTATTTGTCAGAGAGAGAGAGAGTGCACAAGTGGGGGTGGGGGTGGCAGGCAGAGGGAGAAGCAGGCTCCCTGCTGAGCAAGGAGCCAGATATGGGACTCAGTCCCAGGGCTTCTCGATCATGACCTGAGCTGAAGGCAGACACCCAACCTACTGAGCCACCCAGGCATCCCACCAGATCCTTAGCTCCTGATCATTTGTACAACACCATCTCAAATGTTTATATATTTGACATGAGTCCTATGGGATTGAGCCTAGATAGGGCATTAATAAAAATCAAAATAAGAGCTGATAATTTGTGGGAAAAGGGAACAAAGAACAAAAGCATTTCATGATGAATAGTAAGTCTGATGGGATTGTGTGGGAGCCATGGTAGATAATCCAAGTTCTTTTTTTTTTTTAAAGAATTATTTTATTTATTTGATAGAGGAAGAGATCACAAGCAGGCAGAGCAGCAGGCAGAGAGAGAGAGGGGGAAGCAGGCTCTCTGGTGAGCAGAGAGCCCGATGTGGGGCTCGATCCCAGGACCCTGAGATCATGACCTGAGCTGAAGGCAGAGGCTTAACCCACTGAGCCACCCAGGTGCCCCGATAATCCAAGTTCTAAGAGGAACAATGGTTCTGAGTGATACTGAGATCCATTATACTAGTAGATATAGTACAAATGAGTGGAAATGCAGGTGAGTAGCATTGATTATTTTAAGACTTATGAGACCAGGATGTTCAAAGAGTAAGTGAGAAGAGTTTCAGGAATCAAATCTAGGAAAATCCAGGCATGGTGCCTAAGAATTATTGGTGATGTGCACATTATATATCAATGATGGAGTCTGCTCCTCTTGGAGTTTAACTACAGAATATGTTAAATCCCATGTTTTGCTCCTTCCCATTCTCCAGCTGTGAACCAAAAGAAGTTCTAGATGGGAATTCATGGGATTTCCTTAAAAAAAAAAAAAAAACAAAAAAAAAACAACTACAAAACTTGGTCCCAATCCTTGCGTGTAGTCAACATTCAGTATATGAAGGCATAATGGAGATTGTGCCTAGAGCAAAGGCTCCTCTTTCTTTTGAGGAAAATATTATATCAGGTACTGTCCACTCATTCATATTTTCTTAAGGGATGTTGATGCATAATTTTCCTAAGGGAAGTCATTTGAGGGACATATTTTCAGTTGAGATGTAATGGACTTGGTTTGGAATTTAAACTGTGAAAGTTAAAGATCTCATGGGTAATAGTAGACACCACATGTTCTGGTATTCTAGTCAGATGGGACTCCCTAGAACCTACTGTCATGCTGCAGTACTACTTCATGGCCTGAGCTAGAAAAACCAGAAGTCCTTTCTATTGCTCTGAAGTTTCTTCCAATGTGTCCTTGGTGAAACAACCACATTTGACCTTTAAGTATGGCCAGTGGACTTCGAACAGTGGTAGAAAATGTACTCAGGATTAGTAGTAGCTATCACTGAAAAGACATAGCCCCACTCTAAGGGGAGGACTGCATTTGAGATGCATTATTTTTACAGCCTGGATGTTCCCCCCACTTCAGATACACACATGCACCCATATACCTTCTCTTCGATGAAATTTCTCCTTAAACACTGACATTTTTTTGAAGGCAGACGGCTCATCAGGATATGAATAGGACCAATGAGATAGAAAACATAACAGGAGACCTTTTTTTTTTTTTTTTTTAAGGTTCTGATTCATTACTGTTCAGTAAGTTAGGGAAAGAGGCAATAAAAGGCAAAAAATAAGCCATATTTTCACATAGCAGATAGTCAACTGCCATGGACTTTTGTGTCCTTCTTCAGAGATTTTTTTTTTTCCTCTTTGAAACTTCTGCAGATCCAGTTTTTAACATTGCTGTATTAGCCTCAGTGATAACCCAGTGAGGGTCAGTCTACAACTGCCTCTTGGATTACAAGAGAACAGAAGTCAGAGTTGTTCTAATAGCATGCAGGGAGTTCAGTGCTTTTGGCTTTGAATCCTATCTGTCAATTTTTCTTAAAATACACATGCACATACACTGCCTTCGGTCCTTTCACTGCCTGATTAATGTGGCTCTGTTCCTCTAAGGCTAACACACGCCACACTCTCCTGGTTTCTAGCAGCAAAGCCCCTCTGGTGTTGCTCGAATTATACCTGGTTCTTTCCGACAAATTATTGTGATGATTAAGAAAGTTTGATGATATATCATTTTTTGGATTCCAGACCTCCTGTCAGATAATAGAGTCAGAAGTGTGGGGCTGCCGCAGTTATTCCCTATCAATGCTCTGAGTTCAAATAAAGTGTCAGGATGACTAAGTACAAGGGATTTGTGGAATGCTTTAATGTTGCCTCATTTCAAATCACTTCATAAGCAGCCTAGTAATGAGCTCAATAAATTCTGTTGGAGGGGAAAAAAAAAAAAAGCTCCGTATTCACTACAGAAAAAGTAGGTTGCTATTTTATAATTAGGCCTCTGGGCTGTTGGGAAAGGAGTCTTATTTCCTGTTTGAAATCCACTTTGTTAGCTCTGTGATGTGGAGATGGCTAAATGAGTATGAAATATTATAATTAAGGACATCACAAGCTGTTTATCTTATCAGCAGTGTTTTTCCTTAAAGGCTGCCTCATTGACCACTTGTGTATTATAACCACTTTTTTTTCTGTGCTTTGCGGGTTGTAACCAACAGAGATTTAGCTGGCACTAGGGGGAAAGGGGAAGATATGAGCAGCTGCCCTGCGACCAGGAGTTCTGTGAGACACCAAAATTGCTTTCCTTTTGCCTAGATCGGGCATCCTTTCCATTCACTGCAATAAGCTGTTTGTTTATGAAATAAACAAATTTATGAAAACTTGACTAAACCCGGTGGCAGCATGCTGTCCAGGGCCAGGCTGTGAGGGGCTGTCTTGGACATCCGGCTAAGCAGTGTGTTTTTGTTTTGAGGCTAACACAGAAAACCAATCCCACTTTGGAAAATGAGAACTGGTTTATTATTGATTGGGTGGAAAGCAAGGGCCCAGATCTGTAATCTCCACTGTGATTTGAAAGGCTGTATATTATGATAATCTTTTGACCTGCCAACTTCCTTGTTTTCATTCAATAGTGGGAGGGGGTGTCCTGCTCCCCTGTAATAGACTGAAATGACAATTCTCACCAGGTTCTGTTGCAAAGGTCTGGCGAGCAGTTATTTGCCTGATAAACTATTTGGCTGAGCTGAAAGATCAATTCATATATTCACAACACCTTGCCCTAGTGTTAAGTTCTGAAAGATCCGAGTTCTCAAAAAATACAGTAAACATCCAAGGTGCTCCTAAGGATGGACTCAGTATACCTGGACAGTTGACATTGGTTGGCCCTTGATGAAATAATGGACAAGTTTTTGGGTGACCAGCTTTCCTCTTGAATTTTATCTGCAAACCTGCCTTGATCCTAGAATCTGAAAGTCCCTTTCATACTTAGGTAGTTTCTACAAATTCTCCATCAAAATCCTTTAAAGAATGTATATAGCAAGTGAGTTACAACAGAGTGGTAACTTAGTCACATTAGAAACATTAAGACCATGTGGTTTTATGTGATACCCAAGGACACCGATTATCATTGTACTCTTAATATATTGCCCCAGACATCAATCTGAGGGGTGAATGGAGAATGAAATCTGGCATCACTCAGTTTACCCTGTCCTGCATCTTCGACAGGTTTGGATTTTCCTGGAGGCATGGGTTGCTTTCTATAATTTGCTGTCCATAGAGGATGCCCACAAAGGGTGACTAATTTGCACAAATATGTCTTACAAGTTAGAGCTGGGCCATATATTATTTCTCCCAAAGGGAAAAAAAAAATGAATGTGTCATTACTGCCTTTCTGTCATCATAGATGTTATTTGAATACTAAGACTCTTGAAATAATCTCACATAGACAGAAGCTGACTTGGCCTGTACGCATAATTATTAAACAAACATTTGCATTGATTGTGTGAAATACAAACAGTGAACTATAGCCATGGTTCTAGAATGGAGATTGACAAACTTTTTTTTATCAAATGGCAGATATTAAACATTTTAGGACTTGAAGGCCACAAGGTACCTATCACAACTGCAACTCTACTGTCATAGGAGCAACCATAAACGATACAGAAATGAATGAGCATGGCTTTGTTCCAATAAAACTATATTTATGCTCAAGTTTTAATTTCATGCAATTATTGTATGTCATCATTTACAAGTGTAAAAATGATTCTTAGGTTGAGGGCCATACAAAAATAGACTGTGTGGGCTCAATTTGGACTATGGCCAGTAGTTCGGCAATCTCTGTATCCCTATTCTAGAGTAGATTTCAAGTCAGGGCTCTTCCTTTCCTGGGGGTTGGGCTGGGCTAGGGGAAGGGCGCCCACTCTGTGAGCACCATAACCCCATGGACATACTTTTAGACACAGCTGTATGATCAAAGAAGAGAATGACAAAAAGATGATATTTCTAAAAGCCTAATTTCTGTTAAGTTTTAAATATATCAAGCTGGTTTTGGGTATTAAAGCACGCTAAATATGACCATTAAAATGCACGAATGGATAATTCTGAATTGACATGCCCCCACTCAGGAATCGTGTTAAGTGCAACACAATGGCTGAATTTTCTTTGGTATCAGCAGACCTCTTTTACTCATTTATTCACTACGTGGTTGAGCAAATCTATACTGAGTGCCTACTGTGCGGAGGGTCCATGAGGATCCTTAAAATGGAGGAAAGTGCAAATCATGGGGAACATGGATGAAGTAAATGTGGAGAATTTGTAGAAGCAGAGCATTCCAGAGGCAGAGGGGAACAGCTACAGAAGTCTGGGAAACAGCTCCCAATAGATGACCCGGCTTCTGAGTTTGCCCTGTGAGCAAATGTGGCATGTACCTTAGGAGGGGAGGAGGCGGAGCCCCAGGTGACAGCAGAATGTGAACAGCAACTCATAGCCACCCACCGAAGCGTAGCTTTCAAGTGTGCCCAGGGGGCTTTTAGCCACAGAAACGGGATCTTAGCAGATTGATCTCATAGGATGAAGGACAGTTACACTTTATATGCATATTTGGTGAGGAAAATAGACTCGAATCTTTCTCTCTGTCCTCCTGAGATTTTATATATATATATGTATATATATATATATATATATATATATATTTTAAACAAATACTTCTTTCCATCTGTAGTTGATTCATTGCTTTTTCTGCTATGCTTGCTGTATTCCTTCATTATTTCCAGGACAGCTACTTGGAAGTAACACCCTACCAGCACCCTCACGCCGTCATTACCACCGTCTCACACGCAGATAGAATTCCCCGAAAGAGAAATTCTAATTGCATCTTGATTTTCCAATGGCAACATTAATTGAACTAAAAAAGATAAGAATTAATGTGACTTATTATAGTCAGCCAGAATTCTGGCAGTCCTTGCAGAAATGAAATGCATCAGGCAGAAAAAAATTAGGCTGGCTCCAAAGTGCCAAAACATCTGGATGAAACCTGAGAACAAAAAATGAAGTCAACTCCCAGATATTTTGTCTTCCAAGTGACAAGCATGTTATATTTACTGATGTAGCTGCCTTAAAACCTACATGAAAATCTATCTAGAATAAGGTAGTGACATAAAAGCATTAACTCTGACATTTGTGGAGGTCTTCCTATTTCCAAGTTGTTTTTTTTTTAATTTTTCACATGCTCTCTTTTGCTAAAATTTCCTAACTACCCAGAGCAGCATTAATATCAATTCCATTTTATAGGTGTTGTTAGTTACTGAGGGTTAAGGTATGATGGGACCTGCTCTGATTCAACTGGCAGTAAATCTAGGCAGGGGCTGAGATTTCGGTCCATCTAAATCAGACATTCTTCCGGTCATACTGTATTATCTTTATGTCTGATGAAATTGCACTCAGCTTCCTGTGTGCATGTGGGTTAAAGAAACTAAAGAAACGTGCATGTGGGTATAAGTCACGGTCTTTGATGGAGTGCTGTTATTTGCAGAGTCTATGTTTGGGAACTTCACCTCAGTACCCCACATACTCTCTGCTGCCCTTGTCCCCAGAATGTGAAAAACTGGGCCAAGATTTTCTTTTCTTTTCTTTTTTCAGTTTTAAAATTTTTAAATTAAATATAATGTATTATTAGCCCCAGGTACAGGTCTGTGAATCGCCAGGTTTACACACTTCACAGCACTCACAATAACACATACCCTCCCCAATGTCCATAACCTCACCACCCTCTCCCCCCCCACCGCTCCCACCCCCGCAACCCTCAATTTGTTTTGTGAGATTAAGAATCTCTTAGGTTTGTCTCCCTCCCGATCCCATCTTGTTTCACTTATTCTTTTCCTACCCCCCAAACCCCCCACGTGCATCTCCACTTCCTCATATCAGGGAGATCATATGATAATTATCTTTCTCTGATTGACTTATTCCGCTAAGCATAATACCCTCTAGTTCCATCCATGTCGTCGCAAATGTGGGCCAAGATTTTCTACTTGCTGCCTCATGCTCCTCTCTTCCAAGAACTTAAATGAACTTAAATGATATGCAGGTTGTTTAAAGTTTCTGAATATTAGAAGGGTTAGCAAATACAAGTCTCCTACAGTATTAGGCAGGCCCGTCCTTTCCATTTGATGTAATAATTTATCATGATGAGCAGATGTATAATTATTATCATTCCTAATGAGACAGAGATACAAATTTCATGTCTGATGTAATTCTGCCAAATAATGTAACGTGGTGCAGTTTAAAAACCGGCATGGATCATAGATTTGGTTAGTGGTCTGTGAGGGAAACTGAAGTCAGTCTGATTGCAGGCCTGGCAGGATGGGGTCTCCTACTGCTTCGTGTGAAGACAGTTATTTATTTATTTTTTTTAAAGGGAAAACATGTTCACAAGAACGTGATGATGCTTACTGCTTTCCAAATCTAGAACAAATATTTACCTAGAGAAAATTCTCCAAACATTAAGGTAACTGTCTCTCTTATGAGCCAGAAAACCATATCACACTGTGGGCTGTGGGCTGTTGAGGAGGCTCAGCTAATCTGAATTGGCCCTTTTATGCACTTTCTTGTATCTTTGCTGATGCCTCCATATTAACGTCCTGCAGGCTCTCTTCTTTCCCCTTTTCAGGCCTAGACAAAGAAGATAAAAATCTTAATTAAAACAAAAGGGGCAAATCAGGCCCCGGAAAGATGCAATATATGTTTTTCCCCTAATCTTCTTCCTTCCCATATCCCAAATTCCAGTCTGTCTACCACGAAGCCCTAAAGCTCATGGCCAGTAAAGATATGAAATTAGATGATCAACATTCATGTGTAGGTGGAGATTTTTTCTGAAGCAAGTTGAGATCTTGTTTGTTAAGTCATAGATTCACTCAACAAACATCTGCCTCCTCTACAGGAGCAACTGTGCTAACGGAGCATAAATGTGTCTACCCCTCCACACACCACCCCTAAAATGAACAAGCCAAGGCTGTGTTAAATGATGGAGATATGTGAAACAATTAAGATAGAGTATGATGAGAGATGTGCTCAGCATTATTAAACAGTATCGGAGCAAATCTAACGCAGATAAAGGAGAGTACGCAAGGCTCCTTGGAGGAGGGAAAGGCATAAACTATGAAAGAGGGACTTCTAACTGCTTGTCTCCCATCACTCTGGGGCTTCCCAGTGGGTGTCTCATATATGCCATTTCTCTCATCTACGGCTCTGCCCTCTGCTCTCTGGGGTGCTGTGTGGCCTCTCCCTCCTGCTCACAGAGGAGGAAGATCCTTGAACTGTCACTGCGGTAGAGTTGTCACCGCCAGTAGAGAGAGTTGTCACGGCAGCTATGCCTCCTGTGCTCTGAGACGGACCCACGTGACTGTCTCTGCTCTAGAAGCTCACAGATATTGCATGAGACTTGGCCCTGAATAAAAGCTGCTCCATTGAACTGAATTGCTGTTGCTACGATTCCTATCACTTGACTCCATGCTTGAAGATGCTGCAATGTTGATTCTGAATGACGACCTTGCACTCCCAATCATGCTGCCGTCCCTTGCCTGTGCCACCATCAGAGAGGCTGCGTGCTGGTGTTTCTCCCCAAGGAAGATCACTCGGAGTTTTCCAGTGGCTCTTCTGTCTTTGAAATCTAGTGGTGTCTGGTCAACGGAACTTCCTCTTGCTTGAAGTCAGGAGAAAACCCAAGGGGGGAAAAAGCCTCACTTCTTTTTCTGAAGCATTGTCTTTGGACATCATTTGTGTGGTTTGATGCTCCCTTTCTAAGGATAAATTCATTCTTAAAACTGTGTCTTAGCAAACCATAAGTGACTCTTAATCTCACAAAACAAACTCAGGGTTGCTGGGGGAGGGGAGTTGGGAGAAGGGGGTGGGATTATGGACATTGGGGAGGGTGTGTGCTTTGGTGAGTGCTGTGAAGTGTGTAAACCTGGTGATTCACAGACCTGTACCCCTGGGGATAAAAATATATGTTTATAAAAAATAAAAAAATTAAAAAAAACAAAACAAAACTGTGTCTTAGTCTTTCATACGAATATAAATCTAACAGCTTTGTGAGCCAGCCCTCCAGATCTGCAAAGACACATGGGAATCTTCCAGAGAACATACTTTAGAATGAAGGTGTCAGGAAAAAAAAAAAAAAAAAGGAGAAAAAGTGCAAGATCATAGGGCAAAAAATATTGGTGTGAGAAACAGAGGACCTTGCCTACCTAACTTACTCCTCACAAACCCTAACATTCCAGCTTCCCTGACTCAGCTTCTAGACAACTCTTTGCCCAAAGGGAGTGGATACTCAGTGGAATGTGTGGAGGAAACCCATTCTGCCCTGTGGGTCACTGTAGAAACTGACTGACCTGAGGTTGCTTACAATCACACAAACAGAAAGAAGGGTACGTGAGATTTGGCAAAGCATGCCCCCTTCAGGGTGATAAGGAAGAGAAAGCATGGCTAGCTGAAGCAATTTTTCCTCAGGAGGTTTAATTTCCGGCTGGGAGCATCTGGTGGTTCCCAGTGAAACTTTGAAATAGTGTGGCATTTAGAAAATTCCAATACTGATCAATAATTTTTAATCTGATGCTAAAAGATGGCTTGTAATTAAATATTAATAACTGCTTTTTAATAAAATATTTATTTATAAATATAAATAAATTAAATATAATATTTATGTTTTTGTTCCTCATGGTTTCTATTTCCAAACATCTACAGCCCCTGCCTTGGATGACTCCCCTCATTTTAGAACTGATCTCTTTTAGAGTCCTCTGAATATAACTGGGCATGTTTTAGACACACCATAGGTATTTGTCAAATTATACTGAATAAAATTTGGAATTATATCTGTTAACAGCTTAAACCCTTGGACATTGAAGAAATAGATTGTAGTCTATCAGTGATGTTTTAGCTACTAAATAGAAGCATCCAGCTTGAATACAGTTGCTGTCTTTTTATTATTTCTCATTTTGGTGCTTTTTGTTTGCTGTTGGCTATCTTATTAGTACCTCCTGTTGGGAAATATTTTTCTTTAGCATAGTGTCTTAATAACCATCAATGTGGCTTACTCAGGGTTTCCTAGTGCTCAGCGTAACCAGGAATTATAATGTGGTAAATATCATGTGGGTGAAGTGACTGCATTTTAACAAAATCCGTCACCAACTGATTTTTTCTTTTACCTGTTAGTTAGACACACTGATTATATATAGTCAGTCTCCCTTGAGAAATATGATTTCTGATAGAAAGTAGCATCTTTCCTTATGGATTATAATTTGGAATAAAAAAAATAAGACCCTTTAAAGAAATCCATATCTAAATTTAGAAGGCAGAGTTTTGTAATTTTAAGTCCATTAGTCCATTTTCAGCAGTGCCTTGTCTGATTAAGCTCATTAGCCTGGGTATACGGGAGAAAGACATTGTAACTGAATTAATATTGTATCAAACAATTATTGTTTCTTATCAGCTGCTCTTCCAATTTGTTCATCTAAGTGAATATTTCAGTACTAAGGAAACAAATCGGAACCTAGTTTTCATCTTCTTGTGCAGTGTAAGCATGAAAGACTCTATATTTTACCTGAATTTCAAGTTATTGTTTATTCTTTATTTATTTGCAATATAATGGTTATGTATATAGTCATTAGTTGAACAATGTATCATTATATTTACTTATTTTATCACCTTCTGTTCACCTTTGAAGCCTTAAAAGCTTCAAAAAAGCTTACAATAATTCATACAATGTTATGTAATGCATACTTCATCATTTGGCAAAGTCATTAAGAATCTGCCAAATTAATTCAAGACTGATAAATTTAGGAAAGTTAGTGAATGCCTTTTATATTTAGGAATTTCTGCCATTTGTAATTTTGAGCTTTTGGGTCACCATGCTATTTTTTCCTAGCAAGATAAGAAATCATAGTGGCAGGTAAGAGTTTGCAAATAGCTGATTATAGTCAATTCTTGATTATACTTGGGGGAGTCATTGCTGATTATCTTCTGCAAATCTTGCTTTCAGATTCTATTGACATTCAAACAGAATGGGCTATAAAGTCATTTGTGGTTATTACTCACTACCTTTTGTCTAATTTCCCTTCCCCATGTAGCCTATCACCCAGCAGGAGATCTTTTATGCCAAAACACTTAATTACTTCCCCCAAATCAGTGAAGGTTAAAAACAAAACAAACAAAAAGAAAACCAACAGAAGAAAACAAATATAGCATATTTATAGCCTTTCACCCTGATTCATGATTTGTTTTTATCTGTTTGACTTTAGGCTACTTGCCTAACAGAAAGGAAGCTGCAGCTGTTTTGAAGGTACAGCGAAAATTTAAGATATTACCTCCTGTCCTGTTCTTAGGGCCCTACCATGTTGGGGGGAGGGTGGTTCATAAGACCCTGATTTGGGGAAGAGAGCTACTGTGCCTGTCATACGTGCTGTAAAACCTTGATGTGTGTGAGGGTGCTTTTGTGTATGTGTATGTAAGGTTGTATATTAAAAGAAAGCAAACATTTTTGTCTGTTTGTATGTGTGCATTATACGTGAACTTAAATGCATTTGTGAAAATAAATAAAAGACAAACAAAATAATTCAATTAAATGCCATCCATGCCCTCTGTGTGCAAATGATAAAGACCCAAACCTTCTATATTCGTACCCACCATCTGATGCTTGTGTTTTTGTAGATCTAGAGCAGATAAAGCCCATGGATGAATGTAAATCTTTATTCTCCAATCCCAGAATATTTTTCCTCAAAGGGACTCTCTTTTTCTTTTTTTTTTTTTTTCCTTTGCTGCTGTGAAGCTTTCCTGGATAAAGTTTGGGGACATCCTCATGACTAAAAGGTAAGCTTTTTATTTTTAAACGAAAATTTGTACCACCAGACCCAACCTATTACAAAACCAAACTGTTTTGTGTTTCTCCTCTTTGCAATATTACACCTAACGAATTTCCGGTGAACATTCCTAGGAGAGGGGATATCTCCCCTCTTTTTTGTCAAGATTTTTGCTTGTAAAATATATTGTTGGTTTGGATACAGTTATTGCTGCTGACCTCCCCCGCCCGTTTTTCAGAAGCACCATGCCATCCTCGGAAGGCAATGCTTTAAGTGCATTCTACTTCACCTGTGAGAAGATCTAATATATTTCATCATTAGACTCCTGTGGAAATATACAATGAAAGTAGGGGATCTAGTTAGTGCTGGAGGCAAAGTACTACTAACTCATCCCAAAAGATTGCTTTTTGATTAAGGGGCTCTTGCTGTAAGGTGCTCAGTCTTTCTTGCAGCTGATACAAACTGCTATTCTTGGCTATATAACCTAAGTTGAACATTTGATTTTTTTTTTTTAAAGAAACAGCAATTATATTAAGGAGTCCTTATGTGAGATATAATTCCTTGAAAATATCAAATAGAATTCAGGAAGCAGACTCAACATTGTGCCAAAGAGTCAGGCAGGAACTCATAAGAGAGAGGGTGGTGGGGAAAGATAGGGATAATTCTGCCCAAAATATTTTGTGGATGAATGGGGCCATGTCAGATTTAATTCAAACTAGAAATCTTCCCCGCTGTAAGAAATGAAAGGCAGCAAATGAGTAGCTGAGCTTAGAAAACAGATAACTTTTTTTCTTCCCTTTCTCGTAACTTGAAGAGTTAAAATAGCTTGCCCCTGGTTTTCAGTATTTTTTAATTTATTTTTTATTTTTTTATTTTTTGGAGAAGGAGAAGGAAGTAAAAGGGAGTATGGGTAAGCCTAGCACAACTATGTAATTTATTGTCTAAACTGGGACACTTTTGGAGTTAAAGGTACTCTATTAATAATTACACTGGATAAAAGGTATAAATCAGGGCTCTTGCAGGCAAACAGAGATGTTTGGTGACCCCTGGGAAGTACAATTAATAGGGCTTTATGTCCCTGGTCTTGTAGCCTTGCTGTGACCATGAGCTCACAGTAGAAACATTATTTCTATTGATGGCCTTTTTTCCCTCAAGGTTTCTGATCATAAACTGTCTGTGGTGTAGGCAATCTCAATTACACTTTGTGTAGGGGAGTTTTTCTGTTCTTGACATTCTGTTATTAGATTAACAAGCATTTTATTGTTTCTTTTGTATACGGGCTTTTCATATTTGGTACAATTGGAATGTGCAAGAAGAAAAAGTATTTAATAGGATAGCTAAAAAAAAAAAAAAAAAAACATCAAAGCCCGCTGTTTGAATTATCTCTGACTGTTAGCTATCTTTTGTTCTTCAGAGCCTGTCTATCTCTGAATCCTGCCTCTTGTCTTCCTCTAATGATACTGTTTCTCATTTTCACGGAGAGAGGAAGGAGGCAGAAGGAAATTTGTTGCGATTGTCTTATAAAAATCCTACAGCTTTTTCTCCCATAGTAGGGCTTTTTAAAGAATGGAATACATGATTAGTACATAATCTTGGCCTACACTGATAGCCTTCCTTGCTTCTCAGGCGAGGTTTGAAACTGAAGGGATCAATTTTAAGCAAGAGCAATTATGCACTAACATGAGGAAAATGTACTCTTTTTTTGTTCCATTCATCAGATCTACGAGCTTTAGGTGGCAGCTTCACTTTGCATTTATTAAAAATAAGATTGCCATGTAAATGAGAAGAAAGTGTAGTTGAAGAAACTAGAAATCAAACTAAGTTTGTGGATTTAAAATATTGTAGAGTCAGATTTCTTGCAGGCATTTTACACATGTTATGTTTGCCATAGAACAAATAGACCAGCCAATAAAGCAAAACAGTCTTGTCCACCAATTATTAAGAGCTCATAAAATGCCAGACCTCGTGCTAAGGGTTTTATATACTTTGCCTCTTTTAATCCTTACAGAAATCCTGTTATAGGTATGATTTCTATGTAAGGGATGGGAAAAAAATCAAAATTCAAAAAGGATAAATTACTGAACCAAATTCACAGAGCTAGAAAGTAGAAAAATGACTTTCAGACGGAGTTTGTAAGAAACTAGTATAACCATTTACCAGTTATAAGAGAGAGGATGTAGGTAAAACTGTAAAGAGGCCAAAGGATGCCTTTTGTAATTCATTTTCTCTTTGTGTTATTGAATGCTGAATGTATATTTGAAGCACCAGCATTTTCAAACTTAAAAAATCATTACAGAAGAACAGATACGAGGAGGGTTAGTGTGCTCCTACATATTTCATTTTCTACTCCTCCTTCAAACCTTGCTCAGACATCCTCCTTAAACATTGTGTCTCCCTAAGAGGAAAAGAATGATATCCCAAGATGAGGTGTAGCAGCTCTTAACACCTCTCCGTTCATTCTCTGCTCTGGCATGACAATTCACTATTCATCTTTCCAGGCATCTTTTTCCATAAAGATCCAGAGAACTCCTCCTCCTTCAAAGACCCATCAACAGCTGAGTCACTCCCATCAATAAATGAGTGTTGAATTAAATTGACTGATCCGAATCACCTCTCTCCAGTCCCTAGTCTAGCAACGGACTTCACTGTGGCCTATATTTTATGTCTATTCTGCCTGGAAAAAAAATTGGATTTATCAGAAAGAAAGGAAAATGTTTGATAAATTCCTATATCCCGAACTAGGAAAAAAAAAATGTGTTGATAGCACTTGGGGCAATGGCTTTTACAAACGGGGATTTAGTGTATATTGCAGAAAGGTGCCTCTGCTCAGGCTAATTGCAAAATGGTGCTTCCTCCAGCAAGATGGGGCCTGGATGTATTCGACCCCTCTCTTCACCCCACAGAGGGCTCAGTACTGAGTTACATGTGCCTTAGTGAGCACTCTCCAGGCCACGGTGTCTTTGAGTATATTGTTGGCTTTTGTATATTAAGTAGGGAGAAAACAGAAGAAACCATCTTCCTTGGAGACCAAAAGATGTTAGTTAGTAAAGCCACCTTTTGAGTTACTTCTATTTTGGAGAAAGATAATGAACAGAATTCGTTCTAGCATTGCTAACAGTCCTTAACAATATAATTTGGCATCAGTCAGATCTGTAGTCAAATCCTGTCTGTGATTGCTGTGTGACTTGATTACATTACTCAACTTCTCTGGTCTCATTTTTCTTGTCTGGAAATGGAATGATTAAGTTCAACCCCTAGTTGTTGGAGGGAAAGATCAAATACATGAAGGCAATATTCTGGTGTGAAGAACGCATTCAGTTTTTGTTTGTTGGTGTAGAATCTACATACTTAGAGATGTGCTTATGTCTTTAGCATATCGTTAGCACAATTGAAATAGGTGAATATATGAAAAATGTAGTGTTGTGTAATAAGATGGCCAAAAAACAGTGCTGGGTTTCAGCTTACAAGCAGTAGCCTAGTCGCTTCTTGATTTTTTTTTTTTTTGTCTCATAGAAACATTAATATTCCTTGATGATGAATTTGTTTTTTTCCCTTCATCATGCTGAAGCAGAGATATTCAGGTAGTACTGCACTTCATGTATAAGGTTGAATCTGGCATGCCAGTTGCACTTACTCAATAAAAGGAGC
This sequence comes from Mustela putorius furo, assembly GCF_011764305.1. Lineage (NCBI taxonomy): Eukaryota > Metazoa > Chordata > Mammalia > Carnivora > Mustelidae > Mustela > Mustela putorius. Next base: position 1,076,955 of record NW_025421467.1, read on the forward strand.
ACTTTTAATAAATAACTTTAATGGACACTGTGTTTTTAAAAAAGTAAAGTTATTAGAACATTTGCCGGGCAATCTGTTTTTTATTTGTACGAGTTAAATTCTATCCATTTGTGAAGAGCACTTTATTTGGTTTCTGTCACATCTTTCTTACAGAAAAGCCTTCCTTATGGGGATAATGACACAACTGAATTACACACAGAGTTAAGTGATAGGAAATATTTCTAAAATACTGCCCTATGGAACTGCTAATAAGTTGATGTCTGTTTCCCATTAATGACCTGAAAAACAAGTGTAGCCTGTGGCATTTTAAACAAAACTGTGTTGATTACAGTATTTCTTCTATTTTATGCAGAAGAGAATTTCTTTCCGATATCACACATCTATGATTTTAAAACGCGCAGATCTATTTTGAAGTGTACAAATAGTGTTAGAAATATCTGCTGGGCATTCTTTTGAAACTAAGAAATGGGGTAATACAGTGAAATTAGTTGAGGCGGATTATGAAGAATGTGTTATATGAATGGAGGCATTCTAAGCTCTGTGCCTCACTTAGCAATGCAATTCTTTTTATTAAAATAACGGGGTAAGTTTTATAGTATTGTCCTGTAGGCTTATTAACAACATCGTTTGCTTATTGCACCGTGATTCTAGTATGATTTCATGAGTACTGTATTAACTGTTTCGCATGTGACATTAGAGAAAATGTGGGTTGCACTTTTAATCTCAATGACATTTCTCACCTCCCACACAAACATTTTCCTACCTTCGCGGTTCCAATATAACTGATGTGTGAACGGAAGAATATAAGGCAACATTGGGTTTGCCGGGGATGGAATTAGACTTGCCTGGATGATTGGCCTGGGGATGCCGTGGCGGCGGCTCTGGAACTCGGCTTGCCACTCGGGGAAGCTTCATGGTGGGATTACAGTGCTTTTTCAAACTGTCGGATGAGGGACTTTTAACTCACAACATCTAGGTATCGCAATGCCTTCTTTTCGTCACGGTTGCTAGAAACACACAGCCTTTTGTCAGGCTACAGAATGTTTTAATTCCCAATGCAAATCTGGGTGACATGTTTGTTACGCTAGCGGATATACCTGACAGATCCTATTCTGAGTTTTCCAGGAAAAAACACACGGCAGCACGTTTGCGGGATATCAATCCTTTTATGTGAGCGTAGCATGCCTTTTAGTAATTGAGGAAACCGTGTCAAACTGGAGTTGATTTGATATAAAAATAACTTGCAAGTTGTGTTTATATGATTCTTAGGGTAAGATCATTTTAGCAGATCTAGTTGTTAGTTACAAGAATGGTTTTATAGTTTGGGCAAAGCAGTAAATCATAGTAAAGGCAAATAAAAATAAAGCTTTCATCACACTTTTGTTAACCTTTAGAAAGACATTCATTGAATTTTTGAGTCACTTACACATATGTATACAGAATGTGTGAAGAATTATGGCGCATGCATCCTATAAAACAGGACAATTACATACACATGTTTTTGAAGCTGTAAGTCATAGGTGTTCATAAAAATACGCTGAAGTGTACTTAATATTCAGTGCAAAAATAGATATTAAGAAAGCTTCCTTGAGATTTAAACCCCATTCTTTATTTATAATGAGATACATTGCCTTTAGCCACCAAAATACAGGTTCAAATTCTGGTCACTTGGATGTGAGGAAACCCCCTGAAATGAATAGTTGGTCACAGTATTTAATAATGTTACAGGGTTGACTCTGGACACAAAATCTCTAGGTTATAAAGCTCCATGGGTCCAAAAGCACATCACTTGTTAGAGCACATTACACTATGTCCCAAGGTTATCCCTTTCTGTTTTTAGAATTAAAGGAAGGGAAAATATGACTTAAGCTGGTTTTGAGACTTATTAATTTTTGCTTGCTATCACTACAAAGATTTATAAAATGTGTTTTCTCAGCATAAAGGGTTAGTATTTGCAAAGTTTCAGCAGTCTCTCTCCTTTTTTTCCTCATCCATTACATCTCCAGCTTACTTTTGCTTCATTCCTATGTAAGGCTCTCTATGTATGTATGTATGTATGTATGTATTTATATATTTATTTGAGAGAGCATGTGTGTGGTGGAAGAGGGGAAAAGGGAGAGGGAGAGAGAGAATCCTAAGCAGCCTCCGTGGCCAGCGTGAACCCAACAGAGGCTCGATCTCAGGATGCGGATGTCGTGACCTGAGTAGAAATCAAGTTTTGGGACACTGAACCGATGGAGCCACTTAGACACCCCTTGGGTTTTTATTTTGAGTTTATCATCCTCAATTTGGTGCTTATCTTCAGAGACTGTTCCACGTATGTAAATGTAGAAAGACCTAATAGTATAGAAGTAGGTGGGAATACCTAAGAACGGAGCGTGTATCCTTTTTATCTCCAGCAAAATTGCAGGAAGTGTATGTGGAGCCTTTTCATCTTATTTAAATGGAATAGATTGTTGTGTTGGTCCAACGAATAAGTTCAAATTCTTTACTTCGCAAGAGCGTGATAAAGCACTGAAGTTTTTAGTAGCATTCCTGACTGTGTGGCATGTACAAAGGAGCTTATCTTGTTTCAGTTTGTAGTGTACCCAAACTTATTTTGCTCTTAATACAGGTCGAAGAAAGACTAAGCACCTTGCCCTACTGCTATAGGAGAGGGTATTTTTAGAGTCTACAAACTTATTATTATTTTTTAAAAGATTTATTTATTTATTTGACAGAGAGAGCGAGGAGGGAACACAAGTAGGGGGAGTGAGAGAGGGAGAAACAGGCTTCCTGCCGAGCAGGAGCCTGATGCAGGGCTCCATCCCAGGACCCTGGGAGCATGATCTAAGCTAGAGGCTTAACGACAGAGCCACCCCAGGTGTCCCAGAGTGTACAGACTTACTGAAAGAGGTTGGTGAAGTGGCTGGGAATGTTCTGCTTTATTTTGAATATTTTCACTCCCTTGTAAGATAGCAAGATCTACTGTATTATTCTACTGAATTATTTGCTATTGTGAAGATTTGGTGAGCCAGTGAAGAAATGCCTTTTGAGTTCTGATTTTTTTCTTTCGTATTATAAAGTACCTGCTGGAGGGCTCAGGTATATCTAGGTTAATGTGTTTCTATTTCAGTACCCAAAAAACAAATGTGAGATCTTGGAAGGGTCATATTCACATCCCGGCTGACAATAATTGCTTAGGAGTGAGCACCTGCTGAAGAGGTGTGGGCTCTGCGGTAGAGCCAGGAGAATGGGGGGCGGTGGGGGAGGCTTTAAACAAAAACTTAACTGTAAAAGAAACAAGTTTTCCTCTGGGAAATTATTCAGAGTGCAATACAAGCATATTTTTCTAATTAAATAGATTAGTTTATGCCTTTGGCACTTAAAAGAAAGTCCGTAGATTCATAGCCTCCTGAGTTATACGGATGTCCCAGGTTAATTCTCTGGAAATTAAAGCTGGCCCTATTTCTTGCCATTTTGTTCCTTTTTTTTTTTTTCCTATTCCCATTTCTCTTTTCACCCCCAGATCATTTCCTCCTCTCTTTTTATGATCTGTCCACTTTTCCTTCCCTTCCTGAATTCTTCCTCCTATGGATATGGGACAAGCACCCCTCCATCTTTGTCCTCTAGTCAGAAGGAATTACCACCAACCCGTGATCCCACTGGGCTCACTGTAGCCCATTTTTATGTACAGCCCATAACTGTCTGCCTCAAATAACAGCTGGTTGCTCACATATCCGTCCCTGGGGCTGCACTTCAAGGGTCTTGAAGGCAAGGGTGCCGTTTGCTTTCTCCTATCCTCCATTGTCTTATGTTCTTGCACAGAGTAGGCACGCAAAAGAGGATGAACTAAATGTCTGCGGTTAATCATTGTCGGTAAAGAAGCCCTTAAAGTATCTGTAGAGAATCATCTTCCTTTTCTTTTTAAATTCACAGCCTTCCTCATTTACATTTATCTTTTTTACACCCACCTCCTTAATCCCGTTCGCTCACCGAGATACCCCTAAGTGCCCTGCAGAGAGGAGTAGAGAGACCCACATACTTGGAGCGTGTCTGCGGTTGTGCCGCAGCCGCAGGGGGATTCACTGGGCCCCAGAAGAGAGCTGAAGAGGGACCAGGACTGAGAAAGAAATTGTATTGTACTAACAAGCAATCATTGGGAAATCATTTTAAGACGTTGACAATAATTTCCCAGTGGTTGGTTGTCGAGAGAAGAGGAGGAAAAGGGAGAGAAAGAAATAGGGTTTTATACTGAATACCAAATAATTCCGTATGACAATGCAAATCAAGTTCGAATGCCAGAAGTGTAGAAATTAAAGCCCACTCAGCCATTAGGTTGTCTGTCTTGATCAAGAAGGCGTGGAGAGTCATTCCCTTGGAAAAGCAAAGCAAAGGAAATGTAGAAAAGGAATTTGAAGGTGAGAGGCTTAAAATAAGAACATTCTGCAGTTTGTTCCAAACGAAAGCCCCTGCAAGGCGACAACACTGCGCTAATGTATCACTGAAATGGGATAAAGTAAACAAAATGTTAGATCAAGTCCTGCCGTTCAATACTGGGGAAATTATCTTATAAAAAGATTAAAAGAAAAAGGCATTAAGATCCTAAATAGCATGGCTTTATGAAATGGCTCACTTAGAAGCATGGTTTGTGGCTTCATTTTCCATGACACATTGACATACATACATAAAACAAATTGCTCTGGGTATTGTAACATGCAATTCCAAGGTCTCCTGCTTTGGGTTTGTGTTTTACATAAGTGGTTTCTGTGTTTGTGCCTGTACTGATGGAAATTCATTTATAACCTGCTACAGTGGACTTTTTGACTGTCCTTTTTGATGAACAGTTTTTCGGTTTTTAACTTCTTTTTTTTTAAGGTTTCTGTGTCTTGAAATGCTTTTCCAAATGCTGCATATTATAACAGAAAATTGCATCAAGTAAGACAGCTGGAGTTGAGATTAGATTAAAAACAAAAACAACAAAATCTTTCTATTCTTCCTCCTGTATTTCTTAAACCTGTGGGGCACCGCCTTAAGGCCACTGGCATATTTTGCAACATTGCAAAATCTGGGGCCAAAGGAAAACTTACTGAGAAACGTAAATGGAAATTTTCAACTTTGAAAGAAGTCATGCCATTTACTAGGAGATTTACATTGACTCGAGGTGAGAGATTGGCAAGATGCCAAGTCGAGTGTCAGAGAACCTCCTCCAGCATTAACTGTTAGACATTTGCAGGAGTAATGCGGCCAAAAGGAGCCCTATCCAGTCCTACCACAAGAGGCATGAGAGCTCCACAGAAAAAAGAATCAGAACCCTTTCCTTCCCCACATTGGTCCTCAGGGGCGGAAGTTCTCGCTTTTGCGCATGACCCTGACATAATGATTCTTCCAGAGCTGATTTTATTTATTCTTCTGCTTCAGTTTATCTCTGAGTGAACTTTGTGGCCTTCCTCCTGCTTCTCAGTAACTCTGAAAGACACCACTAGAGTCAAAAACTTTCCCATCATGGCAGACACTTTCTTTTTACAGACCAACAAGGAGATCTAAGGTCTTTACAGAGATGCCTAGCTACTTACCTTACATAAACTTCACGAACAAGCTGTAGGCTATCGGTGCACGCCAGATGTCTGCACATCAGCCGAAGTGGGGTGGGGCATTTCGAGTTCAAGTCTTTCCTGGAGTCTTGCCTGGGGGCTGCTCTGTTAGGGGACTTTTCCCTGGACTGAAAGTCTAGTGTGATGTACATGTTTTCTGTAGCACACAATTAATTATAATTAACCATGTGTTCTTCATCCAGAGGTTTGCCTTGAAGCACCAAGGCAAATCTCCCAGCACTCAGTTGTTGGGTTCCAGAGGAGAGGTATGGGTTTGTGTCAAAATCCAGGCAGCATTCATTAGGTGTGCAGATGTTTGCTGAGCACCTACTTTATACCACACCGTAAGTTAAATGCCAGGCATGCAAAAAGGGCTGAGAACTTTAAGGATTTTACAGTTTAGTAGAGAGAACAGACTTATAAGTAAAGAAATTACCTGCCAAATGCCACTCAATGTAGTATAGCTAAAAAATACACCCAGTGTTGGAGTTGCCTAGAAATAAGTCAGATGATTTATTACCCTGGACTCAGGAAATGGTACCAGGAAGTGCCCCTGGAGATTCTTATTTCTAAGTTTGGGCTCAAAGAATGATAAGGGTATTTGTTGTTGCTGTCATTTATTTTATTTTATTTTTTTAAGTGGACAAGTAAAGGAAAAAGCATTTTAGGCACAACCATGGAAGTATAAAACAGCATATATCTATGCTTAGAAACTGAAGAGACTTCTGGATTGCTAAAATATAATTATAGAGAAAGGCCTTAACAAGAGGGAAGAAACCCTAGGAGATAAAACTGAATAAAGCAGGCAAAGATACATTCACAAGAGGCCTTGCATGTCATGCCCAGGACCAGCAGATTAGAGTTAAGAAAGTTACAGTGGAACTAGTAAGGAAGGACATTTGACAGGGAGGATGGTTTGTGCAGGGAAAAAAAACCTTAGAGGTCCTAAAGCCTGGGACCACTTGGTGTCCAGGTAGATGGCTTTCTAGGACTCAGTAATTCCCGGAGACGCTGTGCTCCCCCACCAAAGTATGGTGATTGCGATGCAGAATTACGATCCCAAGTCATCAAGGAAAGGGAAAATTATGTGCAATAAGCTATGTTTATGAAGTCAGGGAAGTGTGTAATAGAGTTTAGAATGCCATCAAACACTGAATATTAGAAACAATGTTTTTTTGGTGCTTAAAGATGTGTTAGTTTATAAGTATATGAATCTTTTTACTCTCTGACAAGATCAAGTATATAGGCATTTATTGTAGTCTATTGTATTTTCTCATATCAGTGTTAGGCTAGTTTTACCTTCTAGAATTTAAGGTCCTTGTTGACAGATAACTCGTCTCATTCTCCCCTCCATCCCTGAAGCCAATGCTGTAGGTCTTCAATAAATCTTTTATGGCTATTTCTATGGTCTGACACGTCTGTCCCGCCTTCTGGTTCTTCGCTGACTCATTTATGGGACATCATAGGACAGTCACTGAAACCTTCTGTGGTTTATCCTCTAAGAAATAAATCTGTTAACTCTATCTCAGTTTGCAGAATAATTAGTTTCCAGAAGACACTAACTGGTGGTGGGGAGGATGACATGATAGCAGGGAAAGAATGTCAGTTTAGGACCTGGAGAAGCTTGGGTTTGAATGCCAGCCAGCCACATTCACTAGTGGGGTGGCCTTGGCCAAGCCTTAGTTTCTTCTTTGTGTGAGCAGACGACAGATACAAAGACTGCAGACCATTTGGGAATAAGAGAAATTATTTATGTAAAGCACACATGCAACATACTGTTTAGCACAAAGCAGACTTTCAATAAGCAGTAGTGATCAGTACTTTAAAGTCATACTTAAAAACATTATAACATTGTGTTTTTAATAACACATGTTAAGGTATATAGAATAATTTTGAGAAAGATGAGTGATAAGGAAAGAAGTTTACCAAATATAAACCAGAGTAACCTATATATATCTTTTTTCCTTTTTGACCCTGGAATTTGATACCTGTGGCTCTTCACCTCACCCTAGGTCAACAGTTCCTACAGTTCCTACAGTATCCTGAAATAAGATAATGCAGAGTAAATTTTACCTTTGTTTTTTTTTTGCAATGTTTGGAAATTTGAATATGGCAGCCTGATATAAAGTAAAGGAAGAAAGAGACAGCACTAACGGACCAGCAATTTGAAATATAACATTGGAAACCTGTGGAAAAGTAGATTTCTCAGAACACGGAAGAGTCGACAGGGGATGAAGGGCCTGTGAGGAAAGGCACTGACTGTAGAATCAGTTCTCAGACTATAGATGCTGTAATAGCAAACGTATTCTAAACATGTTTCTTATTTTTATTTTTCGATGATACTTGTCACAAATTCACAATTTCGTGGTCACCAACTGTCTCCCTTGTCCCCATTTTCCTCTAGGATCATAGGACCCTGAGCACGGTTTGTCTATTTTCTTCTCATTTCTTCAGTATAAATGCATTTTTATGCCTGCGTTTCCAGAAAGTTCTTGTTTTTGTTTTTTGTTTTGTTTTGACATTGATGATTAAGAAATGGCAATGACCCCTAGGTTTCTTTTTCCCTGGTTAGAAAGAGCAAAGTACGTATTAGTGGCCGCTGCCTATTTTAAACCCCTTTCTCTTTGTCTGTCGACCTGTCTGTAATCATCAGAGTGGAAAATAACTTTGAAAGCTCAAGCTCAGGGGGAAGAAAGAAGCTTCAGTGCCTCCGTATGGCAAAAAGACTGGTAGTCAGGAAAGTTGCCTTTTTGAAATCGAAGTTTTTCCTGGTGTCTGCAGAGCTGTACAAAATGCACAACCACAGAGGGTAAACCCCAGACTGGTCTGCTTGACCCGCAGCTTTTCCTGTAAATTTTGTCACATGGATAGCTAGGGAGAGAAGAGGCGGTTGGTTGGTCATTAGGCAAGAGAAGGAGAGGAGAGGGGAGGAGAGGAGAGGGCAGGGGAGGAGAGGGTGGGGAAGGCAGGGGAGACATTTGCGTCAAACCAAAAAATATCTAAAACTGACTTCTGGCCACGTTGGACTCACATTTCATTCATGACCCCGATCTGTTTGCCGCCCTCGGCAAAGCCCCCCTGTCCATTTTGTGCCTGAGAAATGGTGCTTCATGTTTGCCCTGGTTTCTTTCTGTTCAGTTCCCCTTCCGTGGTGTTCCCTCTGTCATCTGTGCCAGACCCTGTGAAAATACCTTAACATTCTTTTCAGGTTTTGAAGACTTTTTTTTTTTTTTCATGTGTTGAGCTTAATCTTTTCCAGCTTCATTTCTATTAAGGTTGTAGGAGGTTTCAGTTATTTTTCTTTCTATTTCTTTTCTCCTGCTGCAGCATTTGTAGACACGCCGTCTCCCTGGTCTCCACGATGTGATGTATTATGCATGCCCTTTCTAGTGGGATTGGGGTGGGAGAAGCAACAAAGAGACGGTGAGCCCCGAGAGGTCACATACCCCGAGGAACGCCCACTGATGACAATGCTGATTGACCGCAGCGAACCGTCTGCAGGAACTGGCGGGGTAGGATTCAGAAAAGAACATTTGTTTTCTTTCACACAGGAGCCTGAATCAAGAGCAATCTTTCTGTTTGTTACAGTGATGGGTAATTTGGAGCACTTCCCTTTGCATGAAGAAATTTGCTATTCTAATCAAAATCTCGTCCCTTTCTACAAACCATTATAAGATACTTATGAAAATAGGCAGATTCAGATTTCCTGTTTGAATCTTTGTCAGCTTTCACTTTTATGCTCATTTGCAGAATCACATAACTATGAAAGGCCAATTAGTTCTAAGTCCCCAGAAAGTGACAGAATAAATTGCTTTCTTCCTAGCAAATCAAGAATAATATTGCGGGTGCGGTGCAAAAGTGTCCACCCAGAGATTTCAGTTCATTTTATCAATCTAATAGAGTGCTTTTGGCCTGTCTTTCTGTGACTGGTGCTTCCAGTGTACACTTTTCTGTCAGAGCTCTTATATAACACTTCTCTACTTCCACGCAGAGATAGGATAAATCCGTACATCTGAGCCGTGCTTCGGTCAAGATGCTTAGTGTGGAATAGATCGCTCACTCCAGTCAACGTTTATTTAAGTTAAATCAAAGCATTCATAGAATTCTCTTTAGCAGTGTGGACTCTCACCAGTTTAATACCCCTTAATGCAGCGTCGTGGGCATTTAATTTCTTTTTTTTCCACAGAGAGTGGCTGGGATAATGTTACTGTTAATTGCAATCGCTATGCAAATATGATTGGAGACCATAACGTAATTGTAATTTTCAAAATCAAGCTGTCTCAAAAGAGATTCAGCCGATTATGGCTTTTCTGAGATACTGCTCCTCCTAAACACACATATGTGAAAATTGCTTCCTTTCTCCGTATTTCTCTCTGCTGCTTTTCTTCATCTCTTGAGCACTTTCGTCCCAAGTCGCCCTGAGCCAACTCCACCGTGCTGGGGAAGCTCAGGGCCCCCAGGGGAGAGAACACAATTTTTCCGAGCTGTAAGGGAATTACTGTTATAGCAGCCATTAAAGGTCACGCCCAGTCAGTAACACGTGTGGGAATCAAAGTAAGGTTGATCCCTGAAGAAGCAAGGCATCTCTCTGTTTCACACTCTCAGGATTTTCACTGAAAGAACCTTTGCTGCGTTTTCGTCATTGCCAGAAGTATGATTCTTGGTGCCTGAGAAATGAGGGCATTTCTCTTGACTTAGAATTATTTTGTTTTCTTGAGTCCATTAGCTGGTACTGAAAACCAGTGAATTACAAATCATTTCTTGTTCACATGGGGCACATACTTTGATATAAATGAATTGTATTCAGTAGGTGGTGTTATAATGAGCAACTTATTTATTCACAATAACTGGATACCTGGGCCACAATCCATTTGTTGTTGTTGTTGTTCAGGGGAATAGATGTGGGATATTTGAGGAGTTTTGTTCTGGATTCCCATGGAGTCACATACAACATTTATATTAATGCCCAATGAGTTCAGCATGATTAGTGTCATTACAATGAATTCCAGAGGGATTAGTGAGGATTTGCTACTTGTTCAGAACTGTTGCCGTGTGGAGACTGTCCTTGTACAATCAGGGTGGCCTCATTTTGTCAGAACTTTGGGGTTAGAGATATTCCATAAAAAACATCTGTAAACTGTTATAAGATTAACATTCTTCCCCCTGTTAGAGATGACATTGCTAACTCTACTGCACTACTGGGGCTCATTTAATCTAGCAGTCATTTCAGCAAGCACTTCATAGAAAACAATTATTGAATTAATTGTGATGTTTCCAGTCCAGTGTTCATTTATGATATCCTCTCCACCTGTAAACTGCTCTCCCAGTTGCCTTGTAGAGGTAAAACTGGGTAATTTCATAGCCTATAAAATATGTGTTCCTTTTGTTAATATAAAATCTATGACAAGAACTCTACTGGTAGAGAATGTACAGTCCTAGTGTCATTCTGTCCTGCTCTAGGGAAATACAACCTTGTCAGTTTAGCAGGAGATAAGTTCATTCAAACTCTGTGCCTACCTTTCAGCCGTCCTTCCTTGAAAGGGCTCCTTCACGTACCTTCCCACAAAAATTCAAAAAGTCACTGAATGTTTTCTTCCTTGAGTTATTTTTAACTACATCAGAAAAGAAAAAAGAATACTCTGAAGCTTGAACATATTTATAAAAAGGAAAAAAAAAAAAAACGTGTTTAATCTTCCCCAAATCTCACACATTTTATTTTTTGACTGGAGGTTCTAAGTTATATTTTTGTTTGATTCATTTGTGTTGTTTCCCAAAACTTCACAAGGTTGAGCTGGGCACCTTCATTTCTAAAGTTTGTTTTAAGCAACTTTCTAAGATGTGCGCCATATTGGGTGATAAAAAGAGCTCTGAAGATGGACCAGTCTGTAAAGAGCAGTTTAGAACTGACATGTCTGAGACTGGAACACAATGAGTTGGGGAGGCACAAATAAGGGTCTTTGTTTGGTTTCTACGCAATATGGAACCTTGAACCTCTAAAACACAGCACCAAGCAGCTCAGTATTTTCATATCTGAGTTTTTCTCTCATACCCACAGGCCACAGAGCAATTACTCCTCAGTGTCATAGTCAAAGTTACAGACACCACTTACCCGACTTATCTGACAATTTAAGGTGGAAATTCAGCATTCGTTCATCCTAAATGAACTTGGTATTTTTTTTTTTTTAAAGTATGGGTTGAGCCTAAATAAATTGTTCCGATGCAGAGATTATTTCTGGAACCAAACAATACATGCTTGGGGAGGTCTGATGGAGGAAGGTGTGTGTATACAAACTTGGGTGCTAGAAGACTCATTCAAGAAGTTCCACTTGAATAGAATTGCATTTATATTTCACAAAAGTCAGTAGGGATCAATATTTCGAGTAACTTTTTGAAAAAAGTTTGGCTCACATTAAACTGTTGAGAAACTAATGACCCAGTGGTCAGCAATCCTCAGAAAATGGGAACCCCTACAACACAGGAGTAATGATCACAGACATCTTGGCCAACAGCAGTCCTTGATTCTGGTTGGAATATGCAGCCAGTATTCCTATGTTGTAGAAGGACAGAAGGAGGCAACGAGGTGGTGATTCCTCGTGATGTTTGGCAAGAAATAGTCATTGCAGTGGGGAGAGGAAGTGGCTGATAATCTGTACCTTCATTGTGGTCATGGTTGTACCAATTTCTACCTGTGCTAAAACACATAGACTTGTAAACCAAAAGCCATCAGTTTTACTCTATGCAAATTTTGAAATAGTAATAGAAAGCGTTATAGTTAAGTGACAGTTTAGACTAGTTCTGTTACATGTCACAGAGGAGTAAGAAGAGGGACTTGATTGATGGATTAACACATTAATATAAAAGCTAAGAGGAAAAAAATCACGTAATAAGATATAGTAGAAACAACAATTATATTTTCAAAAAAGACATTAAAAAATGCCTAAAAGTTGAATGTGTGAAGTTATTTGTAAGGATGCCCCATCAGTTTCTCTTGAAAGCTGACTCCCCAGGTAGGCATTTAACCCTCTTATAATATGCTCCCAACCCACTTTTCAGGCTGCCTCTCCCTCTGTAGACCCTAATCCACAATTTATCTACAATCCAGAAATTTTAAAATTTTTTAACACTGAATGTTCTTCTGTTACTCATTGGGTGGCAAAACCTGATCTGAACTGACATGAGGTTTTTTATTTCCTATGTATGTCACTTTGCATGTTTGGTGTAGAAATACTACTTTGTTTGATTATGAGGTGATTACTAGGTGATTAAAACAGGGCATTTTTAATATATAGTATTGCAGTCCCCCTTTTTATAATCTGAAAAAAATCTGAATACCAAAACATATCTGACCCCAGTGGCTTCTGATAAAGGATTATGGGCTGTGTTTTCAAAAGAAATAGTGGAAAGACTATTTCTGAACAAAACAGATGGTGCCACCTACTACTTTAGAACGTTTCGTGTGTTTATGCTTTAGCGCCTTTGCTAATGTTACTACCTGTATTCTGGGTGTGTAGTTCTCTTAACTCAGCATGTGAAAGTCAAGTTTAAATGCCACCGCCTCCAAGCAGACCACCCCAGCTGAGCTTACCAACTATTTCTTTTCTGATCATAACTATATTTCATTTCCTTCTAGATTGTAATTTTCATGAGAGCACAGACTACTCTGATTACACATGACAGCTTAGGATGGTTACTACTACAGCAGGGTTTGAACAAAAGCTGTGGATTTATAACAAGGACTAAGATTAGAAAATCTCTGGAAGAATGGGCAAGGATATAGGGCAAAGCTCATGGTTCAAGACTACAAATAAAATGTTGATTGAAGTTGAGGATTTACCATGGGCCTTGGTAGAAATAGGTTGGCATAAACATAGTTGAGGCATCTATATAATAAGACTAACCACCATACAATAATCACTGATTAAGTACCAGAGCCTGTGAATACATTTTAGAGTTGTTGTTGTTGTTGTTGTTGTTATTATTACTAGAGAGGGAAAAGGTGGGGGGTGGGAGCAGAGGGAGAGGGAAAGGCAGAATCCCAAGCATGTTCCACACCCAGCACCGGGCCCAATGCAGGGCTCAATCTCAGGAGTCTGAGATCATGACCTGAACTGAAATCAGGAGTCAGAAGCTCAATCAGCTGAGCCATGCGGGTGCTCTAGAGTCATTATGTTTTTAATCCTCAAATTTTTGAGTAGTTGTTATTATCCCCATTTCTCAGGTAAGTGACTAAAACTTAGCAAGGGTAAGCTCTTGGCCAATATCACTTAACTACTAAGAAGCAAAGCTGTGAATTGAACTCTATATCTCTAACACTCTGGCTCTTGTTTATAACCCAGTCTGTGGCACTGCCTTCTCAACTGGGGCAAACAGAGGCAGTAAGAAATGAGATGTGGGTGAGATACATGCTGGAGTTGGGAACTTGGGACAGGATTTGGCATGACTTGCAATGCATGCCACTTTACCAGTAATGTACAGTGTCTAATTTTGATCTTATATTTAGGAGCACTCAGGTTTTTCCTAATAAGCTCTGAAGCATCACCTCTTTCTACACCTTCCAGTTCTGCTATCTCTTAAGGGTCGCTTTGATACCCCTAACTGAGGCAACAAATACACCTGCAGCTACTCTCTATATGAAACCATAGAAGATAAGTGAGAAAAGAGATTAAACCACATGTGGGGGATCAAGTGGAGACAGAATACTTGAAAGTCTTGAGATTTTCTATAGGTGTTCTTCAGAATATTTCCTCTTTTGGAATTCTTGAACCTAACAGGAACCATATCATATCTATTCTTGTTCTCAGCATTAAATAACACAGTGTCTTGGATATAAAAGGAAATACATAATTGTTTATGGAATGAATTCCTGCTAATAGAGATGGGACATCTTGATAAGAACATAGTGTTGTTGACACCTATTTTAGGCAGTTTCCTTATGTTCTGAGTTTTGGAGATTTCGGAAAAAAGTTTAGCTCTTTATAAATGTTCAAAGAAGAACTAATACATTTTTTATTTCTTTAGTTGGACAAAATGTTGGAAACCTCATTAATTTCCCCCAGCATTGTTTTATGGTTGCTGTAGCCTGAAGGATTTTTGATGCATTGAATCCAATGGGAGAGCATCCCAATAGCGTCAACAAAAAGCTGCCACTCCATATTCTGCTCAGTTCAGCCTTTCATTCTGAATCCTATCTGTGCAATCAGCAACTTTCACTCCGGGAAAGGAGACTGTAGATGAATTAATGAGAACGGACTTAGCATAGGTCCCCCTCAACAATTTATAGCAAGTAAATTAAAATCACCTGTTGGTCCAGTGTATTAGCAGTGCTGGCTCTTTGCTCAAACCCTTCAGGATTAGTTTAAACTCAGAGGGATAAATAGGCATAAATAAAAATGTATTTTTCCATCTCTCATTCCACAAAGTTGTAAAAAACCAGTTGAGAATATTTTTCCTATTATATTTGGCTTTTACTGTTCTTGAAAAGCAGGGAAAAGTAAAACATAAGAGGGTGTGAAACTCCTACTACTTTGGCTCTGTAATATGTAGACATACACAAAAATGGGCTGTTCCATTATTAATCAGTAAACATTGACAATGGAAATATTATATTAAGTAACCATGTATTTTTTTACTCAGTGTTTAAGAGGTTGACGTTGATTGTCATCAGACTTCTAATCCAAGAACCAGCTAGAGAAAAATCTTGGGTTTTTCTCGTTGATATGCCAAGTGAGTGAAGATATTTTAGCGATCTCTGAGAATGGACATGGGGGGTTGATTCTCCTGGTCCGTCTTTGGAGCACTGGAAGTTACACCAAGGACTCTCAGTACCTCCTGCAATGATTGAATTTATTAATATGTGATCAGAGACATAGATTTCAGCAATGGACGATTCTTGAATTGTACCTGTTCCCAAGTGGAGCCAGTAAATCAGAAATACTTTGGAACTCTTGTTAAAAGCACAAATGTTGACACTTCAAGCCACACCTAAATTGTCAGAATCTCCGTGGTTGAGGCCAGTGAATCTATTTTTCACAAGTTTTATAGGTAATTCCTATGAACAACCAGGTTTAGGAGTCAATTGCTAGTCTAGACCATGATCCATTTATTCTGCAAATAGTTATTAAGTTCCTGTGGCTAATGGTCAAGTGGACTATGGTTAGTCAACCAGTTTGCGTATATCCATGGGATCATTTGCCTGAGTCTCCAATCTGCTCAAGGAACCTAATATTTAAATAGAATGTTCTCAAACCCACAGGTTGTCCATCGTGAGAAACCCAATATTCTTCACAGTGTCTTTGAGGATTACGGAAGGAAACATAACTAGTTTGATTTGTGTTGTGCTGTATGCTTGAGGTATGCAAAATACACAACAGATTGGTGACTTTGGGGGGACAAAATGCAAATTATCATTAATAATCATTATCATTAATAATATTTTATGTTAATTAGATGTTGAGATGTGTATTTTAGATTTACTGGGTTAAATAAATAAATTTCGCCTGTTTCTTTTTTAACGTGGTCACTAGAAAATTTAAAATTACATGTGTGCCTGGCATCATATTTCTGTGGGGTAGCACTGCTCTGTATTTTAGAGGACTGTAGCCACAGGAAATCAGATAGAGCATTCAATTTCTTTTAATCGCTATTTTGAATCTTCCTTCCTCCATCTCCAAAATATGATTTTTTTTTACCATTTTTTTTTTAGCACCAACTGTTTGTCAGAGTACTCTATAAATGTTATTTCTAATTGTTGTAACAAGCTTCACACTGATGTTATACTGGTTTTTCAGAGGGAAAAGAAATTGCTGCTGATAGAAGGTAGCTAGACATCAAAGAGTTACTATTTATGGCATATTTACTCTATGCCAGGCATTATATGTATTATATATAAAAATATGCACTATGCCAATTTTGCACACGAGTGGAATGTGGTTTAAAGAGGTCAGGGAATTCGTCCAAGCCCTGTGCTAGGGTCTAACTGAGACTGACTCCAGAGCCCTTGCTCGTTCCGCCACCTCCACTAATAAGGAAGTCTGTATCATTTTCTGAGCATCGTTATTTAATAAGCTGCAACACAGGGAGGTAAAGTGACTGGCTTCTATTTTATCAAATACGTGGTTATCCTTGGTTTGGCAATGTTTGAGGTGGGACCACACTGCCCCTCTTTCACTGCTTATTACACAACATGTGTCATTTGAGACTTCAAGCAACTTTTTTTTTTTGCCTTCGTATTCCCCTGGGCTGAAGCAAATGCAGATAAAAGGCTCATTCTGGTCTCACCCTTATCCTTCACCCCAGGGCAGCTCTCGCAGGTGTTCAGCCATTCTGGAACATGGTACCGCTATGTGCTGGCAATAGAGCTGTGGGGGGAAATGCACCTATTCATAATTAGCATGACTAACTAGCATCCTCTGGATGATGACTAATCCAGGGCCAAGTACTTGGACGAGTTATCTACCTTGGGGGCCTCTGGGTAATGGTGGTGGCGCGTGCACCTGTATTCGTGTTTGCAGAGGGTGAAGACATCAGGAAAGTGGCTCCTGCTGATTTGGATAAGCCAGTCAAGGAATCAGAAAATTGATCAGTAAAAAAAATGCCTCTTCATTATGGACCCAAGTGGGTGCAGCAGGGCCTATCATCTCATAATATGATACAGAATGCAAGAAGAACGAATAATAGCATGTTACAGGAATAGCTGCCATGAGCTAGCCTTCGTGCCAGATGCTTTCCAGATACTATATCTCATCCTCACTGGAAACCTGGAAACCTAAGTGCTACTATCTCTAGGGGAGGAACGTAGGACTTTCAGACTGAAGACACCAGAGAGCCTCAGAATGGAGTTTCCAGCCTATTTTGGTCTTGTGGAACTGTTTTTGTTTTTATAGTGCAATTGATTCTACCAAAAAGAGAAATTTTGGAAAAGTAGCAAATTTTAATGGATGTTTATTGCTTTTATCTTTGCTTCTGGAAACATAATGCCATTGTTATAATTTTCTGAAAGTCAGAAAGCAAGCTACCTGAGTTGTTTTGTGGATATGAAACAAACTTCAAAGAAAATCTGGTTTACTTTCCCCTCCATATTAAATTGTGATATTTATATTTTACTCATCCTAAATGTATAACAAGGGAAAAAAATTAAATCTCAGTTCCCCATTCTACCCGCTTTAGTTTTTATACCCAAGAATATACCCTACTGAAAGGATACTGACTTTTACTAAATTTTGATTTTTTTTTCCTAAATAAGAGAAAATTGGCAAATTGAAGAAAAAGTTGGGGCTGTGGCCACTGTTTAGAATAAAATGCATAGCAGGAGTTAAATAATAACATTCTTAAAATAACATTGATAAGTAGCCACATGATAAATTGAAGACAGATTGTTATGTTTTAAAATGGGAGGCTATTCCACAGATAGCATCAAACTAAGCAACTTTCAAAGATATGAAACTCACAAATGTTGAAATACTGCAGTAAAATTACATTTGGGAATTCAAAATAAATCCTCTGGCAGATATCTAAACCCCAAAAGTGGCAATTACAACATATGAAGAACAAATGTGGGCCTTACTATGTTTTTAATACACCATAAATTAAATTATTTCTAATGTGAGTTGTTTAATACTATAAAATTTGCTTTTCCTAAGGGTTGGAAAATGTAGTTAGCATTGTACACATGTAAATATTATTTACTATAAAAGAGGAGACTTTAAAGCCAAGTTGCTGAGGTTTCTAGAGGGGTTATGTTGTATCAGCAGAAATAAAATCTCCATTTATTTGCCTCTGCAGAGAACAGCATAACATCAAGAGAAGGGCTTGGGAGTTGGGTCTGGTTTTGAACCCTTACCCTTATACTTTCCAGCTGTATCATCAGTGACACATCACTTAACCTCTCTGAACCTTAATTGAAATGAAAAATGGGTATAGTAATAGTAACATTGCCAGGAAGATTAAGTTAAATAACATAAATGAAACTCACAGTAGAAATGTGAAAATAAAAAATATTTGTTTTTCTTTGTTTTTGATAAGTTTACCCAGGAAAGTAAATTAATATGGAAGTGAAATTTTCTAAAGTGATCTTATATTTCTCATTATTAAAAAACTCCTGGAATATTTTAAGATCTACAGATGCTTGGGATTATTCACTAAAGAACTTCTAGGGTGTTTCACTAAAAGGTAATATTTAGAGACATTTAATGTTATTACCAACTCATTGTCAAATCTGTTATATAGTGGTCTGTATCTGTATAAAAATGCTTTGTATTTTTAACTCGTGTTCTTTAATCAATCATGTGTTTATAGCTTGTTTATGATTAAATTATAAGTCACTCACGGTCAGGGATTTCTCCTACTATTCTCTTATATTAAGTGCTTGGTTTAAAAGCAAATTCACTAAGTATTTCTACTAGGAAAATAAAAGTAAAAATATGAGTCTTGGACACACGTTTAAAGCTCTATTTTCTAAAGAAAATCTTTAAATATTTACTTCCTTTAGTATTCTCCACTGCTCATGAAACTGAAAGCCAGCCAGGCGGAAGACAGCCTGGAATATGGGTCCATAATGGCCTTTCACACATTCTGTGTCACAATTCCTAGAAACATGTCCTGTTTGCTTGCAGAGAGGACCGCACACTGATCAAATCCTATGGTCCACTTCTCCATGTCATTGAATCTGTACTCTGACTCCTCTTCTTCAAGAAGTATCCTGTCCTCTTGCTACCTGCTGAAACTCTACCTCCTTCTTCCAAGCACATCCCAAATTTAGATATTGTCCTCTCTATTCTCTGGAACCTTTAACCACTTTGGCTTTATCTCTGCTACAGAACTTAAAGGTCACAGGGACCTATAACAGACTTTAGAGAGAGCTATTATACAATTTGCATCCCTAGCTGTCCACAAATACCTCCATCATAATACTTACCAGATGGCATTGAGCCTCCTTGCTGGTTCTCCAGTGCATCCCGTAGTGGTAGGGGGTGGGGAGGGTGTTCCTGGATGCCCTCCATTGTTGTACACACGTAGCCTCACAAAGTGCCTGACAAACAGAAAACCCTCAATAAATGACTGTGGAGTGATTGAGCATATCATCTGATGGTTGAATAACTCTCAAAATCAGTTTCTCGAGACTATGTTTCATTTAAGTAGAATTAAATGTGATAGGTCTCATACTAGATCTACGTGCTTCCTAAAACTGCAAAACCCTATTTTGTTGTTATCTTTTTTGTTTCTTTTAAAAATGAAAAGACAATTTAGCTAATTACCCCATAAGCCTACTTTCTTCCCTTAGCATTCTTTACCCTTGCATCTACCAATGGGTGCCAAAAAAGTATATGGGGTGAATGGGCTGGGTGAATCTTACATTTAGAAGTACATCATCAGAAGCAGTATGACCAGTCAAAAATCGCTGCTTATGCATGCCTAGAAGAGTAAAATAAAAAGGAGAAAATTCTCTTTGGGTGGTTGGGCTTTTTTTGTTTTTGGTGTTTGTTTGTCTAGAGAAACACAAACAATGTCAGTCTATATACTTCTAATTTTCTAACAATGAGGAAATTCTATTTTGTCATAAGAAAATTGCAAAGCTTTTGTTTTGCTAAAGCAAAACTTAAAACAAAAACTTAAAAGAGGTGATTAGCAAGTAGAATCTAGGTGACCTGATAGTTGACTGAATATAATACAGTACACAGGAGAATCCAGAGTGAATCGACAAAATCATCAATTAACAGATAGATTCCTATTTAATTATGTTTTCAGTTTTAGGTTAGATCTGATATTCAAATTTAGAGTATCTTATGTGTTTGTTTAAGAAGGATTTCATCGTGAATTTCTGTGTAATATTTTATTGTGAATCATTCTCTTTATTACAGCAAATTTAATGTTACACAATAGGCATATCTCTGTGTTAAAAATATTTTTACAAATAAAATCATTTTAATGTAAATGAAAATTCTTTAATTCCGGGAAAGAAAACTTATGAAGTTTTTTATAATATTAATAGTGAACACTTTTACTTATCTGTAAAGCAAACTTAGACTTTCATTGAAAGGAGGCTAGAAGGAGGCTCTAATGTGGTAAAATTAGATTCTAAAATTATTTTATTTTGCTGATATAACTCATTATGAAAAAAGGAGAAAATGTTCTTACATAATCAACACAATTTCTAAAAGCTTAATTTTCAATATTGTGGTTAATTTTTGATTTGTTAATTCTGTCTTCTGGTAAGTTCTCTTCCTTCTGTTCCCTACTATTGCAGTTTCTTGGTTCCTTTTCCCAAAATCCACTCTTTTCAGAACTGTGGTCTAAAATGAAAAAATAAAAATTGTGAATTTCATCATAGAGCTTCTATAAGCGTTTTTTGAAGACTATAGCTATTGTCATCATGTCACACAGTTGACATGGAAACTAGAAATTAAGGAAAAAAGACATAGTCCTTGCTTCTTGAGGGAATAAATAAAAGGAGATATGATATGTCAGGTGGTAAGAATAAACGCTGCAGTGAAATTAAAAGCAAGATAAAAGGTATGGGGCTTGCTGGTGTGGTTGAAGACTGGTATTTGTATAAGGAGGTCAAGAAAACCTCACTGATAAGGTGACATTTGAGGAGAAATCTGAAAGAAATTAAGGAGCCAGCCATGTAGCCATCTGGAGAAAAGAGTTCCACACTGAGGGATTAACAAGAGCAAATGCCTTAATGCAGGAGCATACTTGCAGTGTACTTGTTCACAGATTTGGAATCACGATGTACAGCTGGGTTGGACTGAATGGAAGAGTGGGAGACGAGGTCAAAAACGGTGAGTGATGCGGCCAGACATACAGAGTCTGGCTGAGTTACGTAATGACTGACTTTTTTTCATGGTTCTTGAGTATGTGCTGAAAAGTGCTACAATCTGACTTACAGTTTAAACGAGTTCCTCTGCCTGCTTCTTTCAAAATGGATTGCTGGGGAGCAAGGACGGAAGTAGGGAAAGTGACTAAGAAGCTGTTTCAAAAATTTTGCTGACTAAGAGTTGATAATGGGTCAGATCAAGGTGGTGGAAGCAGCAATGGTAAGAAATACTCTGCATAGGGGCGCCTGGGTGCTTCAATCGGTTAAGCATCTGCCTTGGGCTCCGGTCATGATCCCAGGGTCCTGGGATCAAGCCCCACATCGGGCTCTCTGCTCAGCAGGGCGCCTGCTTCCTTCCTCTCTGCCTGCCTCTCTGCTACTTGTGCTCTTTCTCTCTGTCAAATAAATAAATAAAATCTTTTAATAAAAAATTTAAAAAAAAGAAGAAAAAAGAAATGCCCTGCATACATTTTAAAAGTAGGATCAATAAGATTTGATAAACAAAAGATGAAGAAAATCAGACTCTTCTTTGGCCTGAGAAATTGGAAGAATGGACTTGCCATATACTGAGAAGATTAGGGAAGAGGAAATACTTGTTTGCGGGGATGATAAGAATCAAGCATTCATTTTTGGGTATATTTAGCTTGAGATTCCAATTAGATTTCCACCTAGAAATGTCAAGTAAGCAGTTAAATATATGGATTTGGAGTCCAGAGGAGAAGTCTGAAGTAGACACACACATTTGAGAGATACCAGCATGTAGATGGACTTAAAGTCATGAAACCAGAACAGATTATTGAGTGATCAGTCAATCACAGAGATATAAAAGAATGAAAATTCCAACATGGCTTTCCAATGTTTAGCGGGAAGACGAGGAGGAGCAGCCAGGGAGGATGACATTCCGGCAGCCAAGTGAAGACAGTGTTTCAAAAAAGCAATGGTAATCAAGTGTGTCAAGTGCTGTTGAGAGAGATAAGAATGGAGTATTGATTATTGGTTATAGCAGTGGGGATTCTTTTTTGACCTGGACAAGAGCTACTTTTGTAGAGTGGTAAGAATGACTGGAGTGAATTTCAAAGTTAATGGAAGGAATGGTATTAGAGATAGAGAGTATAAGCAACCCTTCTGAGCAAATTCTTATAAAGTCAAGCTGAAAAATGAGACAGTAAATGGATATTTTTAGTGGGAGAGATTATTATATGTTTGATGATGACATTGATCTCATTGAGAGAGGAACATTGATGAAACTGGAGTGAAAAGAGAATTGTTGGAGTAATGTATTTGAGTAGGCAGGAATTGTTGGTTGTAAGGTGAAGGAGGAACCAGAGAGTTTGCCTTTGACAGGGTGGTGAGGAAATCATCCACAATAACAAGAGAGAAGACTGAGTGTGTGGGTACAAAGGCTGGTTGGTTGGCAGATGTCGGGGGAGGTTATCAGACTGGTACAAGGTTATCAGCACAAAGTAAGACCTGAGAGGGAGGTGTTGGAGTTTGAGGAGGAATGTGAGCCTCTGTCATCCAGGAGAAAGTGAGGTGGAATGGACTAGGGAAATGATTTAGGATTTCTAAGCATTGAGGGCCTGCTAATTTGCATCATTAATAGCTACCTATTTCCTGAAATCCATGTTCTCTTCCTCCAGGTCACACAAATGACATTTGCCAAACTCCTTTAAAATTAAGTGTAACCTGATGGCTGGAATGTGAGAGGAAGTGATGTGTTCCACTTCAGGCCCAGCTTCAATTGGCTTCTCAGGATCACTCCATTCTATTTTCGCCCTGGCTAACAGGATGGAGATAAATCCTAGAAGGACCTTAGAAAGCCACAGATTTCTTTTTTCAGTCTGGAACACCAAATGGAGGGTAGGCATGCACCACTGACCTATTCCCTTAACCAATATTGTTACATGAGCAAAAAATCAGCTTCTGCTCTATTTGTGACATTATACATTTTTGGGAGGGCAGACAACACAGGGTAGAGAGGTTCATGTCCTGAAGCAGCTAGATAGGGAAAAGCTAAATAACTGATGTGTTTCCATGTTTTATGTGATTTTTAAATTCTTTTCTTTAGTTTCCTTACAAATTAATTTCTAAAACTATCTCAAAAATTTACTGAAAGAATAAATAGTTGAAAATAAATAAATAGTTGTTAAAGTGTTTATAAATAAAACACCTAATACAAAGAACATATTACATTTTAGTATTTTATATATTATATGTATGTGTATTTTACACATTTATTTGTCTATTTATATTTATGTATTAGTTTCCCAGGGCTGCCATAATAATGTGCTACAAACTGGATGGTTTAAATAGCAGTTTTATTATCTTATTATTTCAGAGGCTAGAAGTCTGAGATTAAGGTGTCAGCAGGGTTGGTTCCTTCTGAGGGCCATGGAGAGAATCTGTCCCATTTCTGTCTGCTTCCAGGGGTATTCTGGCAATCTTTGGCATTCTTTGGCTTACAGACACATCACTCCAATGTCTGCCTTTCATCTTCCAGTGTGTTCTCCTGTGTGCATGTCTGTTCAAATTTCTCCATTTTATGAGGACTCTGATCATACTGGATTAGGGCCTATGTCAATGATTTCATCTTAATTTGATTGCCTCTGTAAAGACCCCATTTCCAGATAAGATTGCATTCTAATGTGCTAAGAGTTAGTATTCCAATGTATGTTTTTTGGGGAGACACAATTCAACCCATAGCAGTATTACATGAGGAGATCCAATAGCAGAAGGGAAGGAGCATGGACTCTTGAATCTCATGGAATTAGGTTGGAATCTCAGCCTTACTATTCACTATCTTTGTTACTGAATCCTAGGCATTTCAATTCTCTGAGCCACAGTTTCTTCTTTTCTAAAATCAGGGTAAGGACAGTTTTATTAGGTTTTCATAAGGGTTAAATAAAATATTAGGCACTTCTTAAGCACTTGGTAGCTATTACTCAGATGGTTATTACTCAAATAATTATGATACACACACAACAAATAATTGTTATGACTCAAGTGTACATTACAATACTCTATTGTTGCTATGGAAATATTACAGAGTTAAGGAATGATCTTAATATCTCCTCAAAAAAAAAAATCCAGGTAACCTAAGCTTTCTTAATTCAATTACCATTAATGTCATTGTTTCAATGTAAACTTGACTCTGGGACTCACAATCTCAAGACATCTTTTACTAATTGACACCTGTACTTGAATCCTTGTCCTTAGCTGAGTTTTATTTGATACGAAATGATAGACATATCATGGGATTAGCTACTTACTTCAAAGTCATGTTCTTCCATGATTTGGGTGTTGAAATGAATCAGTGGTTTGCAGTTGAAAAGCTAATGAACTACTCAAGGACTGAAAAGCTCCCCAAAAGTTTAGATTTCTGAAAGTGCCTATGCATCTGAGGGACACACAAGCAGCTCCTCTTCAGGTGTCACATTGTCCTTGAAATGGAGTGGTACCCGATTTCACAGTAGAAACGCATGATTCTTTGCTGCTCAACCATTCTCTAGTCAATCTACTGCCAGAACAGTAGTTCTAAAAGCACATTCATTTTTCTCTTTTTTCTTTTTTTTTTTCCCCTTTTTTAAAAAAACTTGTAAGGTTTATTGGTTTTCCCACCAGGATGAACGGAGCGGGAGACAGCTGCTGGGCTAATAGCAGGAACAGCTGGTTGTACTATTTCTTCAGTTAGTGCATATACCTGTTTCTGTTCACCTACAGCCCGACAAATCTGATCCTTTGCCACAAATGCTAACCCAGAAATGGAACCAATGGAAAAACAAAAGAAACAAAAGGAAAAAATGAAGTCTCTCAACTGGAAATGGATGTGGGTAAGAGGAAATGGTGACGTTTAGAAAGCAATTGTAATATCAAATGAATCAGGATATGAGTATTAAGAGAAGCAAACGGAAAAGTGACAGACAGTTAAAGGCAAATGGGTGTGTTGTCAGACATCTTATGCTGCCTTTTGTCCAAGTGGATTAACGCATTGGCATACTATAGCCCCTGGCAGCTTTTTTTCCCCTTACATTTTTCACCTGTCACTATACAATTTGTTTCAGAGCTAGCTTTTGGAATTAACTTAAAATGGATTCTGGGGCTTCCAGTAAGGGACAAAAGAGGGGGAAAAAAAACAAACAAACAGTTGACATGAACGTCATCACAAATCATTCACAGCCGTAACTGTACTGCCTGTGTCCCATTTTCTATTTACCAAGCTGAGTGCTAAGTACGTTCACATCCACTCTACACATTTTCTTTATAAGGACCATAAAATGCTTGTTGAGCTATTAGCACCTGCTACAGCTAGGGTTTCATTAAGGAAAATAGATACAGTACCTGGAGACGTCAGTCATAAAACTCCATTCAGAGTACAAACAGTGCTTAAAAACGGCAGAAGGACAGCAAAAAGAGAAGATGGGGTCTGGCCATTAGGCTGGAGTTGGAGGGGGAGAAGCAGAAAGGAACTGAAGCAGAAAATTAAATGGTCTGATACTGACTTTGAATAATAGCTCCTGGGTGACCCTGAATCTTACAACTGGAAGTGTGCACATATTAAAATTCTCCAGTTGTGATCAGTTTTCAGTGTGCAAGATATTTCCCCCTCTAAATGTGCTGTTAGGTGAGTGGGAAGAAGCCAGTCACTTAAAAAACTCTTGGAGGCTCTGCATCCATTTACATCCTTGTGAAATCTGGTGATTTCCTCTCCTTTCATTAACTCCTCCAGAAACATTGGCCCTCATGTGAGTCCTTCACTCATCAGAATCTAATTATTGCCATCCATTTCGGGTCCACGGCCCAGCCCTGGCACTCAGAGATCACCACTGGGGAAATCAGGCCTGTGGAGGTGTTGGTTAGCCCTGCCAGAGACATCTCCACAGAGAGGTTGTTTTCCCCCAACCACTCCCATCTTTATTAACTCTTCTTTAGTTTCAAAACTGCCTACCCTTTTCCATCTTCAATTATTTTCACCAGTGATTTCCCACAAAGCAAACCCCATCTGAATTGTTGAACCTTGGCATTTAGGCTTTGATGCCTTACAATTACTTAATTCCACTAATAGTAGTATTAAGATAAAAGCCCATGGTGTCTCTGACTTTTCTAATATTTTTGACATAGGCATTGCTTGGTTGTCATTTTTCTATTTAGAGGAAGAAATTTTTTTTCTGAAACAATTTCTCTTTAAGATAATTTTGGGAAAATAACTCAAGATATTTCTGAGGAGAGGGAATATACTTTTATAGAGAAATACAGGAAGAAAGACCTTGAGGTGAATTTTTGCTTTTATGTTTTTTGGGGGGCAATGTAGTCTGACATTGTACTAGATGTTAACATCTAGTTCAAGTTCTTTCTTTCTTTCTTTCTTTTAGTCCAAGTTACTTCTGATCAACTAGCGATGCTATGTGCAAAACAAGGAGCTTGAAAAATTGCTTTATTTTAATAATTTTCAAATATTTATCTCTTCTTATTTGATTATGAAGAATGCAAAGAAAGTGATATTTTCTTTATATTGAGATTATGATATAAATAAGAAAAGGCTAAGCAAATGATTGAATTATAATATCCAAAAGAAAAAATCATACTTTTAACTCCTAAGAAGCCCAATGAATGTATTTTTACTTCTCCGGTCTTCAATCCTACATTAGGTCTAGAACCACCAATTGTATGCCATTCTGTCCTTCACAGACGAACTTCTGGGTCATGAAAATAGTAAATCACATAGCCCCTTTACAATGCCTGGTTCTTTTGTCCCCTGACTGATTCCCACTGTATCAGTTTTCTATTGCTGCTGTAACAAACTACCACAAACCTTTAAAGACTTAAAACAACACAAATTATTATCTTACAGATCTAAAGGTTAAAAGTCCAGCATGGGTCTCCCTGGGTTAGAATCCAAGTGCCAACAGGGCTGCACTCATTTTTGGAGGCTCTAGGGAAGAATCTTTTTCGTTGCTTTTCTTTAACTTCCAGAAATTGTTCAAATTCCTTGGTTCATGAAACCCTTTCATTTTCAAAGCTGACAATGGTCAGTCAAGTTTTTATCTGGCTCTGACATTTCTGCCTCTGTCTTCCCATTTAGGGCCACTTGTGATTACACTGTGTGCACTCAGATAATTCAGTATGATCACTATCTGGCCCACTGATTAGTAAATATTATCCCATCTACAACCTTAATTTTTCCTAGCCATGTAGCATAACATATTTACAAATTCCAGGGGTTAAGATGTAGATATTTAGGAAGGCCATTGCTCAGCCTACCATACCCACCCTCTCAGAGGTCTGAAGTAAAAGAGAGATGAGATTAACTCTTGAGATTACTCTGGAAATTTCCAATTACATAGACCTGAGAACTATTTGAAGTCAACTTTTTTTTTAAGGTGTATTTATTTGTTTTACAGAAAGAGTACAAGCAGGGGGAGGACAGAGGGAGAGAAAGAAGCAGACTCCCCACTGAGCACGGATCCTGAGGCAGGGCTCCATCTCACCACCCTGAGATCATGACCTGAGCCAAAATAAAAAATAAGACACTTAACCAACTGAGCCACCCAGGTGCCCCATAAGATTAACTGTTACTCAAGATTTATCTTCAGTGAACGATAAGCTTATATGTAACTTCTGCTTTAGTTTCCTGTTTTTAATGATGTGTCATAATTTTGGATTGGAGACATGCTGTGATATAAGAGAAGGAATATGACCTTTGGGATCAAAAAGGCCAGTATTCAAATCCCAACTTCATAACTCAGTGAGTCTTTGTTCCCTCATTTCTACAATGGGGACAAAGATATCTATCTTGAGGGCTGTGAAGAGGACAAAATTGATGCAAGCAAAAATATTCAAACAAAGCATAATATTTGTACAAATAGTGATAGGTTATATAACTCCTTTGAGAAGTACCTGACACACGGTAGCTGTTTGGGCAAAGGTTATCGCTCTCCCTGGTGCTCAGGGTAAAGAGTGACTCAAGCATCACCACATTCTGGAGGCCAGATCTGATCTGGGACTCTCAGGACTCAGGAATTTTGAATCTGGATTCCTGTAAAATCCTAAGGGCCAGTTCCAGTCTTTGGCCTCAGTTGGTCTTGGTGAGACTGTCATGGAGTCCAGATTTGACTGGCATAGTGATCCAGATTGCATGACACACAGCTGGTTCCATCCCTGGCAGTGACTTTTTTTTTTTTTTTTAATGACAGAGAGAGAGAGCAAGAGAAGGAACACAAGCACAGGGGAGCTGGAGAGGGAGAAGCAGGCTCCCTGCTGAGCAGGGAGCAGATATGGAGCTCGATCCCAGGACGCTGGGATCATGGCCTGACCTGAAGGCAGATGCTTAAGGACTGAACCACCCAGGCACCCCCTTAGCAATGATTTTAGTCAGGAAGCAATTAGCCCTTTGAAACTGATAACTTGTTGCTCGTACTTATTTCTTTTTCTTTTATCATAGTTTATATTTCACTGCTAAATATAGCATGGGGAGAAATTATTTTGGCTGTGATACCTAGAAGAAGTGCACAAATAATGCTGTACTATTCAAATTAACATGGATTATATCATTAAGCGTGGAATACATAATCCTATAGTTATGTGTTATTTAACTCGTATTTTAGATACATTAACAGTATACTAGACTAAGGATAATAATAATAAGCTATCATATTCTGCTAAAATAATTGCATACTATGGTCAACAGAATAACAATCCCCAAAGGATGTCCACATTCCAATCTCGAACCTGTGAATGTCACTTTATATGGCAAAAGAGAACTAGGTTGCCAATTCAATTGAAGTGCTAGTCAGCCGACCTTGATATGGAGAGATTATCTTGGGTTAGCTGGGCGGGCCCAATCAGATCCCATGACCCCTTAAAAGTGGAAAAGTGAGGAAAAATAAAATAAAAGTGGAAAAGAGAGAACCAGAGAGATGGTCATGTAAGAGGGACTGGGCCTGCTTTGCTGACTTTCGAAATGACCTTTCATGAGTCCAAGAATACAGAGGGATTCTAGAAGCTGGAAAGGCAATAAAATAGATTCTCTCTTAGAGCCTGGAGAAAGGAACACAATTCTGCCAGCACCATGATCCTAGTCCAATGGTATCTGTTTTAGACTTGTAACCTACAGAAATGTAAAACAAAACATTGTTTTAAGCTACTAAATTGGTGATCTTTTGTTATAGGAACTATAAAAAGCCAATATATATCCTAAGTATCTAAATTGCTTTAGTAATTTATGGCTAAGTAACCTAAACAACTTATTGCATGGTAATAACTTTAAAAATAGGTTCCATGTTAATGTCTTTTAAATGCTGTGCCCATTACTTTATTTAATAAATTTCTTCCAAAATTGCATGCTTCATAGATCAGGTTTTCATGAAACCAAACACAAAAGATTGAGATATGATAGAGAATTTAAAAGCAGATTTCAAAGCAAATGTATGAAAGCACAAGGCATTGCCATTACCTAATTGTTTGCAAAGAACTTTGTTTCAGATGCTGTGACAGCTGAAAAATGAGAACCACATTTGACCAGGATAAATGATGTTCATGGTTTTTGGATGTGGAGAAAAAAATATCAATTTACCTTTAAAAGCCATTTACTGTTTAAGTCTACCACACCTATAGTCTAAGGTATTAAAATTTTAAAGTTTTAAAACTGTGCAAGCTTTCAGGGAGGCCCAAGAATACCGACTCATGTGTCCTGTCATTCTGAGGTAGGAAGATCGTGTTTTCTGATGATGACATCATTTCACTGATCATTCTGACGACTGCCAAGTAGATGACAAGTACTTTGGAAAAGTCACGTATCCTCCCACTAAAAGGGCAAGAGAGGCCGGATCAGGACTGTATATATTGTTTTAGATCATTGTGGAGGACGGAAGGGGAATGGGTGTCCGCAAGTTCTAAGGCTCACATTTTCTGCTTTGCCTAACTGCAGTGCTTCTTCGGTGAAATGCATTCTTTCTCCAAGTTCTCATGTAACAGTCGGACTGCTGTCCCTTCCCTTTTACTTTCCACTTCAAAAAAGACAAATAAGGACATGGAGGAAATGCAAGTGAGAAATACTTCAAAGTCAGTTTTCTGCTTGTCATGGCCTAAACTCGTCTCTCCACTCCTGAGACAGACTTGCTGGAAGACTGAGGTTTGACTTAACACTTAAGAATGTTCCAGAAATGTGCTTTGTAGCAATGCCCCTGAAGAAAATGAATGCTTACTCCGTGAGCTGCTGTGAAGCAAGGCAATGCACACAGAGAGGTATCGTTCATCTTCTGGCTCCAGGGGCCTCTCCCACCAGCCTGTTTGACATATAAAATTTCCACCTCACTTGGTGGTAAAGTTGCTTGCTGCTGTCTCTGTATAGGGAAAAGTGCTAGAGTTCTGTAAAGGTGAAAAAGTTGTTTCTTTTGTAAAAGAAAAGTACAGAGAATGGAGTAGGAGGGGAAATAGGAAGAGGAGAGAGAACATAAAATTGATACGAGCACAAGAGAAGAAAAGAATTTAAATCTTTTTTTTTTTTTTGAAAAGAATTTAAATCTTAATCACAAGAGGAGTCATCGTGTCTTCTGGCTGATTTAGGGACGACACTTTAAAAGGTTTACTAATTGAGTTACCCCATAACAACCCAGTTTCTGCAAAAAGGCAGTGCTACAATTTTTGTTTGTGCACAGGCGGAAAACACAGTTGCCTGCCTGCCTGAGTTGCTCTTGCTCATGTATATACATTTATAGACAATTTTTATTTGGTTCAATTATTTTTTATCATTATGATCGCTGGACACAGGTTCACATGGAAGCCACTTAGTGTCCCTGAAAAACTGAATGCATAATTTAAAATCCCTTTTCCACAGAATCTTGAAATCTTCAAAGCCCTGTCACCTCTCTGACCACTGTCTGTGAACTAGGGTGACTCGTCTGGCTGGCTGCAGAATAATGTTAGTTTACATCATTAAGACTGGTGTTCATTTCCTGGATCTGCCACTGAAAGGACATCCCTTTCTCTTCTCCAAATCTTGTCTTCTCATTTGTAAAAATGGTGGTTGTAATTGGCAGAGTTCTTGGGAGAATTAGGTGAGAAGACATACAGAAAAATGCCTGCATCACCCCAGGATTTAGATGCTCTCTGTACGTGAGTTTTATACCTCTCTGCTTCGCCGATATTCTCCTTCCTCCTTATAATTACTTTACTTTTCCCTTTGTCATCTCTTCTTCACTCTCACTCTCCCCTGCCCCCCAACCAACAGCATTTTAACTTGTAGTTTCATTTCTGAAGCCCTGACTAGATTAAACTGGCAGGTTTATGTAATGCCCTAAAGAGCTGTTCCATCTATGGATCGTTCACTTGGGAATAGTTCGCATGATGGACACCATCAGAGTTCTAAATGTGGGTTACCACGGAATCACTCTAGTCTTTGCTTGCCTGTCTTTATTTGTGCATAATTGCCCGAAATAGAGGAGCAGCAATAAAAAACCAGAAATTTCTACCTCTGTGTTTCTGAAAGGACTTGATGATAGTACCAATCATAGCCCACGGTGTAAGTCTCAGGAGGGTCATATGGAGACCTACTCAGTTACCAAATTAAATCATGAGTATTTATTGACTGCCTAATGTGTGCAAAAACTCAGAGATAAGGCGATGAATAAAATGGACACAACTGTAACGTTTAGAGACGCTTAAAGCGTTTATACCAAAAAATGTTGAGATATGTATATATATATTTGTGCTTCTAAAAATTTGAATTAAAGGATTATTTTTAATTTTAAAATATACAGAACACTTATCATTGTAACCACTTTTAAGCATACAGTCAGGTGACAATAAATACATTCATATTGTACAACCATCACCCTCATCCATCCGCAGAATTCTTTTCCATCTTGCAAAATTCAAACTCTGTACCCATTAAACAATGAATCCCCCCACCCAGGCACTGGAAACTAGTGTTCTATTTCTTGTCTCCATGAATTTGATGACTCTAGGTACCTCCCATAACTGGAATCATATAATATCATATATCATATATAATATATAATATTTGTCCTTTGGTGCCTTGCTTATTTTGCTTAGCATGATGTCTTCAAGGTTCATCCATGTTGTAGCAGGTGTCACAATTTCCTTATTTTCTTAAAGTTGAATAATATTCCACTGTGTGTATGTGTGTGTGTGTGTATATATATATATATATATATATACATACTACATTTCATTTATTTATCTGTCCATTGGTGAACAGAACATTTCTGCTGCCTTTTAGCTGTTGTCTATGATTCTTCTATGAACACGAATGTGCAACTATCTCCTACACACCTTGCTTTCATTACTTTGGGATATCTGCCTAGAAACAGGAATGCTGGATCATATGCTTATCCTACTTTTAACTTTGAAAAAACAGACAAACTCTTTTACGTAGCTGCAGCCTTATTTGACATCCCTTCCAACCTTGTACAAGGATTCCAATTTCTCCATATCCTTGCCAACATTTTAAATTTTGTTTTACTTTATTTTGTTTTGTTTTGTTATTTTTCTAATAGGAGCCACCCTGATAAGTGTGAGAGGATATCTGATTGCAGTTTGGGTTTGTATTTGCTTCATAATTAGTGATGTTGAACAACTTTTCATGTGCCTATTAACCATTTGTACGTCTTCTATAGGAAAATATGTGTTTAAGTCCTCTGCCTATTTTTTTAAATAAGGCTGAGATTTTGTTGATGTTGTTTTTGTTGACATATTTTTAAGGCTAAAAGGACAGTAGATGATTATTAGTTCATTATGAAAGTGCCTTTTATATGCTGTTGTCTCCAAGGTCTAACGATTACAAAAATATAATATTTCAGATAAATACCACCTAATTTTAAAATATACTTTATTTTATGTTTAGTAATATGATTTCAGTAGCTAAGTCAAAACTAGGCCATCGGTGGGTTGTGCCTCATATTACATTATCTGGTCCCAGAAGTTAGGACTTTTCAGAAAGAGGCCCCTGCACCATTCCATTTTCACTCTCTCAGCTTTTTGTAAAGAAGTAAATCCTCCAGAGATAAAATTTCACATGCTTACTCATTGCGTTAATGAAAAGCAAAGTTCTGAAATGTGTCAAGGGTGGATTTAAAGGTTTTTTTTTTTTTTTAACTATTTATTGGAAGATTTTAAAACGATGCCAAAGAATAAACTGCAGACACAAGATCCTTCAGACCACTGGGTCACTTTTAATGAACAACCTTATTTAGATGAGTTAGTAAACATTATTTTAATCTTCTACTTTATGATACGTCAACAGAAACTAAACCAAGTTTTCAATATATCCCTAAGCATATGTCAGAATGTGGATGACTCACATCTTCTAAGACACCATTCTACCTTATATAAATATACTTGATCCTATTTTCTTGCTCACAGTAGAATAAAATGTTAATAATTTGGTGAGTCCCTGCAATTTTACTATCCATTTCTTCCTGGTTCTATATAACATTTGTGAGCACTAAACCCTAAAAGACTCAGGCAATTCAGTTTGAATAACCACTTAAAAGTACATATGCTTACTCAAAATAACTGAGCTACTTGATTCTGCAAAATGAAGTTGAAAAATCCCTGAAGAACAGACTCTTATGAAATAGGAGGTTGCAAACTGACTTTCATTTATATCCCTGGATATTTTTTCCAAGAAAATTACATTCACCCACATATTTCTTTACATAAATATTTTCTATTTTTAAGAAATAGCTAGAAACTCACTCAGGGTCATTTGGGTGTCAATCCACCTAGATTCTGAGAGATTAACTTTTAGATTTTATCCCATTGTTGGTTGAATTCCATCATTTGTCTAGAGTTCCTCTCTCCAGTCATATATACATTGTTAAATTAGTCTAATTATATTACAGTATTTAATATAAAATAATATACTTATATGTACCTAGTATCCAATAATACTTAATCTATAATAATATATAATGATAAGGTATCTTACTTTCTAAATGCACTTACAAATATTTATTGAATGAATGGTAAGCTGAGCATTGTTTTAAGTGCAGCATAGGCTCTGGTCAACAAGACATAAATGGTCCATGTCCTCATGAAAACTGCAGCAGAATGGAAAGATCATAAATAAATGAGAAGGCAAACAAGCAAAGTGCCACACAAGTACATTCTGGTAAGTGTCACAAAGAATACACAGAGATGGAGAATAATGTTGGTAGAGAGAAAATTAGAAAGCGTATCTCTGGTTTTCAGCTGAGATGTGAATAAGATAAGAAGGAACCAGACACATGAAACCCCTGTGCATGTGTGTGTGTGTGTGTGTGTGTGTTTCGAGGGTAAATTTTTACGTAGTTGGTTGTAGTTTTTCAGAGAAAAAGCAAAGCATCAATGGAGAGTCTAAGATAGGAAAAAAACTCAAACACAGAAGGAAATGGTAGAAGAAAAGTAAAAAATGTAACAAAAGGGGTGTTTGAAATGTGGGTCATGAAAAGATGAGGCAAGTTTGTATCATCATCATCAGGATAACACATTTTATCTAATGTTCATAGGAAAGAACTGAGGCATTTATTTTTATTTTTATTTACTTATTTTAAAGATTTTATTTATTTATTTGGGAGAGAGAGGGCTCATACAAGAAGGAGGAAGGGCAGTTAGAGAGGAGCAAACAGATTCCCTGCTGAGCGGGGAGGCCTATGTGCCGCTTGATCCCAGAACCCTGTGATCATCACCTGAGTCGAAGGCAGACACTTAACCAACTGAGCCACACAGGTTCCCCCACTGAGGAATTCATAGCCGTGAAAGTGCGTGATCTGATGTATTTTAAAAAAGATTATTCTGACTACTATTTGCAGACTAGATTAAGGAGTAGGGGAGCAGGAATTGCAGACCAATATGGAAGCCATTTTCATGGCTTGACTTGAGGGTTGCAGTGGAACAGAGAGAAGTAGAAGAAAGTCTATTATTCTACCTTCACCTCATCTGGGTGAATTACATTTTGTTAGTGTTCCTCCAAAACCTGAGTACAGTTTGACTTCTATCTAGGTTGTAGAAGGCCACAGAAAATCCCACTTTCGCTCCAACAACTAGAGAAAAGCTATATAATGTGCAAAATTATCACTTTGAACTCATCATAGAGTTGAGGTTGCAAGGCCACTAGGTAACTGGAATTTCATAAATCCCCTGGAAGAGCAAATCAATCAGTGTGCTACATCACTTCAGTTGTGTATATGATCATTTCAATAGATGCTGAAAAAACATTTGACAAAGTACAACATAGATCCATGATAAAAACCCTCAATGAAGTAGGCTTAGATGGAACATACCTTAGCATAATAAAGGCCATATATGAAAAACCCACAGCTAAATCATCCTTAATGGGGAAAAAGTGAGGTCAGGAACCAGACAGGAATGTCCACTTTCAGTACTTTTATTCAACATAGTCCTGGAAGTCCTTGCCAAAGCAATCAGACAACAAAAAGAAATAAAAGGCATCCAAATCGGGAAAGAAGTACAGCTTTCACTATTTGTCAATGACATGATATTATACAAAGAAAATGCAAAAGACTCCACCAAAAAACTGCTAGAATGTATAAATGGTTTCAAAAAAGTTACAGGATGCAAACTCTATATACAGGAATGTGTTGCATTTCTCTGCATCAATAATGAAACAGCAGAAAGAGAAAATAAGAAAACAATCCTATTTAGAATTGTATTAAAAATATTAAGATACCTAAAAATAAACCAGACCAAAGAGGTGGAACACATGTACTCTGAGAACCATAAAGCATTAAATGTTTTATGATATGATGAAATAAATAAGATGATACAAAGAAATGGAAAAAACATTCTATGCTCATGGGTTGGAAGAACAACCATGTTAAAATGTTTATGCTACTCAATGCAATCTACACATTTGAAGTAATTCCTATCAAAACACCAATAGCATTTTTCAGAAATAGAACAAATAATTGTAAGATTTGTATAGAACCACAAAAAACGTTGGAAGAGAGTAGGACACTCAAACTTTAGCCTTTGGCAGACCACAGGAGGACAAGGTGGCAGCCATCCAAATGTGAAGGTCAGAGAAATAGCTGACATTTAAATGAATTTTTGAAGTTTGGATGTGTGCTCCATAATAGTTGGAATCTGTGGAAGCCCCAGACATAGGAGAATCTGTACTTCTTTACCATTCTTTTCCATGGCCTTCACTGGATGCCCATGAGAAAAGCTGGGAGCGGAGCAGAGGACACCAGAAAGGACCCTTTGGTAGTGCATGTGGTAATACTACCTACTGGTGGTCTAGCATGTGCACAGGTGTGAAATCCACCTGTATTCTGGACCTTTTTCCTTTTAAGAAGCAAAAGATGTCTACTGCTGGGTGTGAGGTAGGAAACTCTTTTGCTTCCCCTAGTAATACACAAAAAGTCTGGGTGCTGCCACAGGAAAGATAACAGTAAAAGCATCTGCCACTGAAGGTGGGGAAGGAGACCCACTCATGCCCAGGGTTTCACACATACAGATTACAGTTCCACTGCCTGTGGGAGAGGAGAAGGAAAGCTACTCTTGCCCAAGATCCTCATATACTAAAAGCATTTTGGCATAAAGGAAGAGAACCAGGAGTGCTGAGGATGGTCTATCCCAGTAGCTCGGATGTAGCTGGCATGATTATGGCTGAAGCTGAAGCAGTAGAATAGAAAAACATCCTCTGCCCACATCCTGGCATTTGAACTGAGAAAAAGAAGAAAAGCAGTCTATGGCTAGAGGAGAGCAGAGAACGTGAAGAGCCACCTTCTTTGTTGCGCAGTGGTGCAGAGATTGCAGCAAGCAGAGCAACACTGAGAGATTCTCTTAGTCTAACTCCAAGGCCACAACAGTCTGTGTGTGAAGGAATTTGACATCTGAGTTGCTCTAAATGTAACTATGGCAACAACAAAATCCAAGCTTAATGCCACTATATACTGGTTTGGTTCAACAGCTTGCACCTTCCCATGACCTACCTCCCCACCTACAAATTTACAATCTGACAGAAGAAAGGCATGCACATTTCTGGGTATAAACATTACTTACTTTGGACTATAGTGTTCTTCTATACATCATCCAATCAAACGTTTTGAGGCATATTAAAAGAGCAAGAAGGAAAAAAAATGAATCAAACCATTGTCAAGAAATAAAGCAATCAATAGAATCAGAAGAATCAGACTCAAAGATAGTTCAGATGTTATAATATTCAGACAGGGACTTCAAAATGGCTATAATTAATATTTTAAAGAGTCTAGTGGAAAATATATGCATGAAGAGATGGGAAAATGTTGCAGATAGATGCAACCTATAATTAAGTGTCAAGTAGAAATGCTAGAAATGAAAAATGCAATCTCAGAGATGAAGAATTCTTTCCAAGAGTTTAGCTGATTGAACATAAAAGAGAGAATAATCAGTAAATTTTAAGATAAAAAGCGAGTAAGAAGGGAGCTTCCAAAAGCTGTGGGAAAACACAAAATCATGTAGTTAAAAGGAAATTGAGTCACAGAAGGAGAAAAGCGAGAAATCAGGACCAAAGAAATATTAGAAAGGGACAATAGCCAATAATTCATCCAAATTAATGAAAGCCAAAGAACCACAGATCCAAAAAGCTTAGAGAAAGAACACTCTGAGGCAAATCCTAGTCAAATACTTGTCATGAGCTAAATTATGTACCCCTCCCCATACAAAAATTTTTTTTTGTTGAAAGCCTAACTTTAATACTGTGGAATGTGACCGTATTTGGAAATAAGGTCTTTACAGAGATAATTAGGTTAAAATGAGATATTAGAGTACACATTAATCCAATAAGACCATGTCCTTTTAAGAAGAGGAAATTTGGACACAGGAATGTACAGAAGGAAGTCAACATAAAGACATGGAGGGAAGACACCATCTACAAGGCAAGAAGAAAGGCCTGAAAAAGATCCTCTCTAAAGGCCGTCAGAAGGAACCAACCCTGCTGACAGCTTGATCTTAGACTTCAAGCCTCCAGGACTATGAGACAATACATTTCTGCTGTGTAAGCCACCCAGTCTGTGTTTCTTTGCTGTGGTAGCCCTAACAAACTTATACAATGCTGAAAAGTAAATATAGAAATAATCTTGAAGGGAGCTGATGGAAACAAGATACATCACATGAAAGAAATGAAGAAAAAAATGAGAGTGGATTTCTCACCAGATCTTTGTATAACAGAAAACGGTGGTGTGGGCATCTGTAAAGTACTAAACAAACAAACAAACTCCTATCTTTCAAGAATTCTGTATTTAGCAAAAATGTTTCAAACATGAAAGCAAACATTAAAAAAAAAAAGGAACATAAGTTGAGAGAAGTCATTATCTAGCAGACCAGAAAATATTTTAAAGGAACTTCTTCAAGTTAGAAGAAAAATGAGAGAAAAAAATGGAGATCCATAAAAAAATAAGGAGCACCTGGAATGGTAAACAAGTACATAAAAATGAAAGTTCTTAAATTCTTTTAAATCTGTTTAAAAAACTAAAAAGTCTTGCTAAAACAGAAATCATGGAATTTAAATGAAATGTATGAGCACAAAGGATGAAAGGACCAAAATGGAAAGATACTGTTGTAGAGTTCTTATTTATAGCAAAAAACGTTATTTGAGGAGACACTAGAATAAATTAAAGAAGACACAAATCATTAACATTAAGAGTGATAAGAGGGGTGCCTGGGTGCCTCAGTCGGTTAAGCATCTTACTCCTGATTTTGGCTCAGTTCATGATCTCAGGGTCCTGAGATCGAGCCCCTTGTCAGGCTCTATGCACAGTTTGGAGTTAGCTTGTCCTTCTCACTCCTCCCACTTGTGCTCTTTCTCTCTCAAATAAATAAATAAAATCTTAAAAAAAGAAGTGATGAAAGGTCATCACTGTAGATCCTACAAATATTAAAAACTTATGATAAATTCATATTATAACAAAACTTATGCCCAGACACTTGACACCTTATATTCAATGAATAAAATTATTGAAAGACACAAGCAGTTAAAGCTCACTCTACAGTGCAAGGCACAAATACACAATTTATTTGTGTATAAATTTTATATACTTAAGTGGATTGTGAAAAAATGAAGGACATATGATACTATTTTATATTTTTGATATTTACACACAATGTCATGCTTCACCATTAAAAATTCTGTCCCATATATTTACCCTAAAGATACAAACGTAGTGATCCAAAGGGGCACGTGTACCCGAATGTTTATAGCAGCAATGTCCACAATAGCCAAACTATGGAAAGAACCTAGATGTCCATCAACAGATGAATGGATCAAGAAGATGTGGTATATATACACAATGGAATACTATGCAGCCATCAAAAGAAATGAAATCTTGCCATTTGCGACAACATGGATGGAACTAGAGCATATCATGCTTAGTGAAATAAGTCAAGCAGAGAAAGACAACTATCATATGATCTCCCTGATATGAGGAAGTGGTGATGCAACATGGGGGCTTAAGTGGGTACGAGAAGAATAAATGAAAGAAAATGGGATTGGGAGGGAGACAAACCATAAGTGACTCTTAATCTCACAAAACAAACTGAGGGTTGCTGGGGGGAGGGGGTTTGGGAGAAGAGGATGGGATTATGGACATTGGGGAGGGTATGTGCTTTGGTGAGTGCTGTGAAGTGTGTAAACCTGGTGATTCACAGACCTGTACCCCTGGGGATAAAAATATATGTTTATAAAAAATAAAAAATTATACTTAAAAAAAAAAAGAAATCACTGGAGGAAATCAAAGAATTTGTAGAATTTTCTTTTTTTTGAAAATTGCTAATTTGCTAATAATGAGCTCCATTCCTGTTTATATCATTAATAAAAGTTAAGAGAAAAAAAAAATTCTGTCCCATGAAGTTCAAGCTCTTTTCCAATATTCTAGTATTTGCACAGTCTATTTTATCTCTATCTATCTTTCTATCTTGTTAAAGCATAACATGTGAAACACAATAGGTGATTAATAAATATTTGTAAAATTAATAAATGAATAATAAGCATTGAGTCTAACTTTTTGTCTTAGTTTATTTCCACTTTCTTATGTACAAGACACCATGAACTAACCATATTCTTTACAAAAACTATATAAACTAAATGGCATTCTTTCCTAACAAGAATTTATTGAGCATCTATGCTTTGAATAGTTGGAGTAAAAAGCATTGCAATACTTCTTATTATTGTCTTAGATTGATGGAATAATCCAATCACTGATTTTACGTTAAAATTTTGGTTCCTTAGTGTTTAACATTATGCCACTAGGCACAATAGATATATGCCCCTGATTATTATATTACTCATCATATGGGTTCCCTTTGGGGCTAAGCTGAGCAAACATCCATGAAATCAATAAATAAGTGTATGTATAGGTATCCCTATATGCATGTATGTATAATCTAGAAAAGAAAAAAGAATCACAAAGTTTATTTCTGCCTTTACATCTGCCTAAACAAACTAAAGTTATTATAGACCTGTGATTAAAATGTAAATAAAATTTGCTAAAACTGTATCAATGATACTAATATAATACCGCTTTTAAAATTAATTACATTGTTAAAGAGAATTTAGGAAAGACCTATGTTATTGTATTTTTCAAATTATACTTTTTCTTTTTAAAGATTTTATTTATTTGTTTCACAGACAGAGATCACAAGTAGGCAGAGAGGCAGGCAGAGAGAGAGGGGGAAGCAGGTTCCCTGCTGAGCAGAGAGCCCAATGCAGAGCTGGCTCGATCCCAGGACCCTGAGATCATGAGCTGAAGGCAGAGGCTTTAACCCACTGAGCCACCTAGGCACCCCTTTTTCAAATTATTCTTAAAACCCTTTTATTTCCAAGTTATCAGACATGGTTTACATTTGTAAAAGTGACTTGAGGAATCTAAAGTAAAACAAAGGAAGTGTTTGTAAGTATTTACCCATTTTCCATTTCCTGTTTCTTTTATCCAAATAATGCATTTCAAATAACCACAATTATATTAACGTGTTTTATGAGGAAAAAAAAAAGAAGGAAATTAAATGTGTTTGAAAAACTGATTTAAAAATAGATGACTATGATTCCAGATTATATACATGAAAAGAAAAGGATACTGCTTTATAAATTGGGAAATATATATTATTTATCAATTCATTACAAAATGAATCAATAATTAAAAATTTACTTATTGAAAACTTTTGGAGGTTTTGATTCAATTTAACAAATATTTACCAGCATCTGTCTTGTACCTGGAATTGCTCCAGGGATTTGAGATACATCAGTGAAGAAAATGAAGATTCCAGTCTGTTGGGAGCTTATATTCTCGCAGGAAAGAGAGAAAATTAACCACAATTAAGGTGTGTGTGTGTGTGTGTGTAGCTAAGTGTATATATGAAAGTGTGTATGTATACACAAATATATACATATTAGGAGATAATAAATACTGTGAAAAAAGTTGGAGGAAGGTAAGGGAAATGTGCGAAGAAGAGTGCTTGGAGTGCAGGTTATAGAACTTCATGTTGGAAATGTGCAGGAAGTGACTATGCCGATGTCTGGTGGAAGAGTGAACGGTCCAGGCAGAGTGAAATGGTCCAGGTAGAGCAAAGAGCTGTACACATGTCTGAGGCAGTGTATGCCTGAGTTTGGGGAGTGTTTGTGGATCAGGCCAGTCTGGCTGGAGCAGTATGAGGAAAGGACAAAGTAGTAAAAAACTGAAGTGGGGGTTCGGGGAAAGGGAGGAGGAGTGGAGAGAGAAAGGAGGAGTTGATCCTGTAGGACTTCTTAGGCTGTTGAAGATCTGTAGGTTTTTCTTTGATGAAATGGGAGGCAATAATTCTCTCCTCTTGTATTCAAGGAGAGGAATAAGTAAGGCTCAACTAGAGAATAGCCTCTCCCTGAATGAATGTCCAGCAAGGTCATCTGCCCCAACTTCCTTAGGAAGCCTGTCTGGGTATCATGTACCACTGGATTTGCCAGGCACTCACAGTGTTCCTACTGTATTCCTGCTTTATAAATTCATTCAGTATTTTCTTCAATCTCTGCATACATTATGAATTTCTTGAAAGTAGTGGTTTTGTTATCCTTCTCAGTGTAGCTGCCTTGAAGGAAGAACTCCATGAATGTTTTGTAAGTGAATAGGGTCTCTTGACTTTATGGAAATGTCAATTTCCACACTCTAAGAGGTAGGTATCCAACCTGGAACAATAAATGTTCTATCATCTTGAAATATGTGTCCACCAAAAAGTGTTCATGCGCTTGTAGGTTTTTTGTTTTTGTTTTTGTTTTTTGTTATAAGCAAGTGTTTTTTGTGTTGTCTCTAATTATTGAAATTTGTCGGGGGATGAAAATATTTTCCAACCAGACACCTTTTAATCACATTGCTTAATGGGCTGCTAAGTCTCACATTCTATATTGGCTTTGGTTCCTCCTTCAAATAAAATACTTATTTTTTAAATAGTTATGCTTTAGCTAAGATATAATGTATATTCTGATCCTGTTTGCTATATCTTTTATGTGCAGGTTTAAATGTTTGGCCACTCCATTTTTCTTAATCATATATCTTTTCACAGAGTTTAATATTTTTGTTCTAATGAAAAACTGGTGAAAATCAAGTTACCAGCATGATTTGTTGTTCTACTATGGGCACATTGTGTTAGGGAATTCAATTATATGTCAATTCTATGTCTTCATCATAGTTTTTCTTACACAACATCCTATATTTGGAGAGTCATTCATGGCCCATTGGGAAAGGTTAGAACTATAATTAGACCTTTTCTCTAGACACTTGAGCAATGGAATGCATGAAGGTTAGTAACAGCTTCCCATTAATTGCTCCCTTGTGGTTTTACAGTAAAGCCGTTAACTTATGTACTGGGGCTGCTACCCACGGCATCCTTGCGCTGACATTTGAAGCAGTGATTAGAATGTCATTGCTTTCCAATACTTCATTGCTATTCAGGGAACACATTCGATGTCTTTCCCCTCATACTGCAGGGATCACAAATTCAGACACAAAAAAATATCATCTGTTTCTTTATCATCGGAATAGGGCTTTTGAAAGTGGGTTTGTTCTGAATACAGTGTTCATACTGGACTCTGTTCTGCACCCTGTCACTGTCTTGTCTTTCAAACTAATGGGAACAAAGCAGAATCATTCTTTATGTGCAAAGCAGTGCACCCCAAGGGCAAAACATCTATCAGTATGAAAAATAGTCAAGTAACAACCAAGAAATTGTGTTTTGTGGAAGCTCATGGGTTTGATTGTATGTTTGAGCCAGCACACTGCCATGTTAGTTTTCTCACATCTTTGAACTTAATAGTTTCTTAGTCAAATGCCTTTCTTATCATTTATACTGCCTGAATTCAACTATTCAGTTTGTCCTGTCGGTACTTGCCTGTAACTCAACTAAGACTGAGAATTACTGAGCTGGAGAGCACAATTATCCTTCTGTCTCAGAAATAAATTACAATTCCAAAGCCCTGCTCTTTCTTCATCCCAGTCATTCATTTAAAAAAAAAATTGCCATAGATAGCATGAGGATATTATGTGTTAGTAAAGAATGCAATCTAGCTCTGTTTCTTTCTGCTTTCCTTATTCCCTCTTAATGTATGTGCATGAATGTGTATGTGTCTGTGTGTGTATGTAGTACATATATAATATGAATATGATTTGATGAGCATTCTATTTAATGCTCTTCATATTTAAGATTTTATAAAGTTAGAGGCCCTGATATCATTTCTGTTCTTATCATCAAGTCCACCATAGACATTTTCTTTATAAAAAAAAGAAAAAGACAAAAAAAAAAGACTTTTTATATGTGCTTCACCTTAATGTAGATATCTGATATATTGCATTCTTGTAAAAAAAAAAATTACTTTTCTGCCAGAAGAAGTGGCTGAAAAGTAGCAGCAAAATTGAAATGATCATGATGAAACTCTGTAGAGCAGGGTCAAGGGAAGTTAGAAGGATTATTAAACAGCTGAAAAACCAGACTGAAGGGGAAAGGTCCCAGAAGTGAGATTATTGAGGGCATAGAAGAGAAGTTGGAATGGAGACAATATTTGAGTGTCTGCAAAGTTAGAATTCAGAATTTTTTAAAAGTTCACAGTCTTCACTGGCTGTAGACAAGGAAAATGGGCATGGAGTTCTTAGACTGATACAAAATTTTTCCTCTAGGTCAAGATTAAAGCATTGAAATTTTAAATGTAATTAATGACATTTTGAAGAAAATGTCCTTGTTTAAATTATTTTAGAAACTTGCCTCATGGTTGTAAGATGAACAAAATTAACTCCTTTAGTCATCAAAGGTTTTTTTTGTTTTGTTTTTTTTTTTAATTGCCATCAGGGGTAGGGATCATGAAATGATTGATTTTAGAGTTCCTGAGGACAAAGAAGGGTTGTGGATGACACTTATTGGCCTGGAAATAAAGAGATATATG
Organism: Mustela putorius furo; assembly: GCF_011764305.1. Taxonomy (NCBI): domain Eukaryota; kingdom Metazoa; phylum Chordata; class Mammalia; order Carnivora; family Mustelidae; genus Mustela; species Mustela putorius. Next base: position 1,121,737 of record NW_025421467.1, read on the forward strand.
TTGAAAACTACTCCCTTACAAAATAAAGGATGAAGGGGCCTCTCAGAGGAGTGTAAATGGTCGGGTGAAGGGGACAAGCCTGCCATTTAGGTGTAGGTCAAGGGGAATTGATTACTGGAGATGGCCAGACCATCAAGAGACCAAGGTAGAAGTGAAGGTCCTAAGAGTTTTAAAAGATGTGAAATGAAAACAGGCAGAGTCTAAGAGTCTTAGGAATCTTGGGACATTACATTAATTTCTGATCAGTGTTCAGAGTTTCTGCAAATGATACTTGCATAAGGATGGGCCCTTATGCACAAAAACACTTTTTCTTCTCTTTCTTTCTTTCTTTTTTCTTTTTCTTTTCTTTCTTTCTTTTTCTTTTTCTTTTTCTTTCTTTTTTTTTTTTTTTCTTTTTTAGGTATATTTATTTATTTAAGACGGGGAGGGACAGAGGAAAGGGAGAGAGAAACTCAAGCAGATTCTGTGCTGAGTGTAGAGCCCATTGCAGGGTTCAATTTTGATCCTGAGATCATGACCTGAGCCAAAACCAAGAATCCAATGCTTAACTGACAGTACCACCAAGACTCCCCACAAAAGCACTTTTTAAGGAAAAATGCAAGCTGGATTAAATCGAAAGTACAGACCCTTAGAACGAATGTTCCAAAATAAGGGCTTGGTGCATGTGTGAAAGAAATAGTCTAGAATTTAGGATAGTCACTGAACCCTTCAGACCCCTTTGATCTTCAGAAATTGAGAGAACAGCTCTTGTTTCCTACATGAAAGGATTTATTCTGAAGATAAAATGACATATAAGAAGTATTTGAGGTTGGATGTGAAATGATAACATCCTTTCATTCATTGTGTATTTATTGAGCACCTTCTCTGAGTACTATTCTAGGTGCTTGGGATTTATCAATGAATGAAGATGATAAAGACCTCTGCCCCCCTGGAGCTCATGTTTGAGTGTGGGGGCCATAAAGGAATGGATAGATAAATTGCATACTATTTAGAAGGTAATGGGTGGTATTGAAAACAGAAGGGTAGAGCACAGTAAGAGGGATCAAGAGGTGTTGGGTGCATTTGCTGTGTTCAAAGGGGGTCAGAGTAAGCTTCATGGACAGGGTGCTATCTGAGCAAAGACTTGCAGGAGGTGCAGGAGGACACATTGATATTTTTGGGAAGAGCATTCCAGGCAAAAGGAACAGCTAGCACAGAGGCTTTAAGGCAGAAGTCTCTAAAGAATCTCAAGATAAGTGTGGCTGTTGCCAAATGAGCTAAAGAAAAAGAATGGGGAGATAGTGCTAGTGGTACAGGACTAGTGATACAAAAATTTTTCAAAAGTTTTGACTCACATCAATCTTACAGCTATTAGATTCTCAAGGAGAGAGGAACATTCTGAGAATTAAAAGTTTTAGAATTAAAAATTTCGCTGTTAAACTAGAGAACCATTTCTTAAGAATCAGAATTACCAAGCTAATGTTATGATATAGCTTATTCTAGAACAGTATGAGAGTATATAACTTTTTTTAGATTCTAACAAAAAGTTGAATTAAAAGACGAAACCCAAAACTTATTATATTGCCATTCCTTGGTTTATACACAGAAATACTTTTGACTTCTTCATATTAAATTCTGGATTTGACATTCTTATCTTACCATATCAAAACAAAAATATAATATTGATTATTTTCTCTAGATAGTCTTTTAACTTAACTATTTGCCATTTATAAACTAGGGTGGTTACAATTTTCACTCTGAGATGTGTAGAAATGCAACTTTATTTTCTATAACACAATATAACTCTGTATTTATTATTATTCTTGATGACTGCAAAAAGATAAAATTTTATAAATATCATAATCTTGAACCTTCCTTCTTTTTTTGTAAAAACACTTGAATCCAAGCTTCTTCCCTCTCTTCTTTTTCCTGCAGGGTAGATGAGGCTAACCTGTTGTCCCTGCCATTCTCATTGCCAGTGCTTTGTCACCACTACTGGTTTAACTTGTGGCCACTTACCTCCTCTAAGGAGCTCCATTTATCTCCCCTGGCTGACCAGGTCTCTATGCGGGCACTTGTTGAAGGTGCTCCCCATCAAGGAGCAGCTGGAAAGACACCACTCACCTGGGATTTAGGTCTTATTCTCCATTCTACCACCATCCTGGGGTTTCAAATCCCAGAAGGAGGAGTAGGGTAAGGCCACGTATTCACATCATGCATCACAACCCTCTTGCTCTCTTCTTTCTCTCACCACCTTCTTTTTCTCCTCCTGCTCCACCACCTCCTTTTACTAGTTCTGCTCCCAAACCATCCCAGAAAAGATATTTTACCTCCTGAAGGGACAGATGAAGCTGTAAGAACTTTGTATATAGTACCTTCTTTAATTTATACTTTTAGAAAAGCTTTGTTTTGTTGATGGGCCAGCCTCTGGTTCTTGATATTTAAAGGGAAGTTTCTGGAGTTTATCTCTCTTAAATTTGGCTCATGTAAATAAAGCTTTGGCTCTCATAATCATTGAAACTAAAATAATTTTTAATGCTCATTTTGTAAATCAATTTTGAACTTGGAGTTACTCAGTCCCTAAATGCTTCAACCTCAAGGGGTGGAGGCTTATGAAGCAGCAGGGCAAAACTTAACCAATTTTCCATAAAACACATTTTTAGCTGAACGCTTTGTCTACTGTCAGGGCTTAACAATATTTGTTACATTTAAATATATTTCTAAGTGCTGCAAGGCAAATTACATTTAATCTAAGAAAATTGAATGTTCCTGCAAAAATAAGAAGTTAGATTGTCATTTTGCTTCCCCACATCATTCTGAAATGGAAAATTTGCAAGGATCTAACTCTCTACTAGAATATAAATGTTTAATGAGTACAGATAATATGGTCTTAAACTTCTGGTTAAACTACCCAATGGTCCAATGGTCTATACATAAGAACATGAGAGTCGCAAAACAAGTTATTTCTTTCAACCCAATGAGGTCAGAAAAGAAGTATGAGCCAGGGGAGAGGGGCAGAATAATTGGATAAAATTCTGTTTCTCATTAAAATCTGCAGATTTCTAGAAAATTGTTACATTAAGTCTTAATGTTATCATTTTTAAAATGAGGATATAGCATCAATTCTACATACTATTTGTGGGATTACCTGAGAAAAAGTATTTCAAAGTTCTTTATGAACATTTTATAATACACAATGCAACAATAGTTTATTGTTATTAATAATAGAAACAATGCCCAGAAATAGTAAAATACATTAAAAAAAATTGGGTTAGGAATTATGTCCTTTCAATGTGAGCTATGTAACTTTAGGAATTGCCATTTTGAAAGGACTTCAATCCATATTAACTGGGGATCTATTTACTATGTCCTTGAACTCTGAAGTACTTGACAACTCAGCCAGAAAATGTTATTTTTCCTCTGCAGACAAATAATATTTTTAGACCATAGTGACTGAAAGAGGAAGAATGAACAATGGGCAATGTCCTCATCTAGAAAAAAAAGTAAATCTATCTGTACTTGAGTTATAGAAATTGTGTATCAATGAATAGGCAATAGTAATATTAATTTCTTTAAAAATCCTTTATGAAAATCTGATGGTTTGATAAAATGTGTTTCTGTCTCATTTTTTGAAATATAAAGTATTTAAAAAGCTCATCTAGAATAACAATATAGCCCACTATAAAATAATTATATTCTATATTTCTAGGTTCAAGTTGAATAACAGAATCATATTGACTTTATGAGTTAACAAAGAGAAGGCTGTAATGGTTAAACTCTGACCTTTGTTTTCAAAAGAAAAGATTGATACAATATTGTGCCTGACTTTACGTCTTTTTCCCTACTTTATATTGCAGAAGTTCCTTATGACCTTTAATTGTAAAGTTAGATAGCAGCTTTGAGAAGTACTGTTTTAATAAAAAACAAACAAACAAACAAACAACAACAAAAAAAAACCCTTAAATGCAGCACATGGTCCTAGTTTAAAAATAACCACACCTTACCCGATGTGCAAAATTAAAAGCCAAAATTTACCTCCATTCCATCCCTTCCCAGGATCATTTTCCATGGGTGGCCATAATTTATTATGTATTTGGCTCTTCCAAAGTGTTTATGCCTTTATTTCTTTTTTAATTGACGTATATCATTCTATTAGTTTTGTACAGTACAATGTAATGATTTGATATTTGTGTGTATTGGGACATAGTTTAGTTCACATCTGAGTTACACATTTTTTTTCTTGTGATAAGAACTTCTAAGATATACTAACTTAGCAACTTTCAATATCAGCACCTTATTGTTATTTATAGTCACCGTGTTGTGTATTATATCCCCAGAACGTGTTTATCTTATAGTTCTTTTTGACCTCATTCACACATTTCACCCATCCCCCATCCCAGCCTCTGGAAACCACCAATTTGCTCTCTATATCTATGAGATCATTGTTTTTGTTTGTTTAGTTTCCACATATAAATGAAATCAGACAGCATTTGTTTTTCTCTGTGTGACTTATTTCACTTAGCGTAATGCCTTAAGTTCTTTTCATGTTGTCAAATATGGCAGGATTGCCTTCTTTCTCATGGCTGAATAATACCACATTGTGGAGTGTGTGTGTGTGTATGTGTGTTTGTGCGTGCATGTGCAGGTGCACATGTGTGTATCATTCTCTTCCTCTGTTCATCCATTAATGAATGCTTAACTTGTTTCCATGTCTTGGTTACTGTAAATAATGCTGCAATGAACATCGAGGCACAGGAATCTCGCCTCTATTTCTTGATTAATCAATTTTAGATTCTTTGTCTGTATTCTACATTCATTACTAACCTATCACTTACAGATTTCCTTAATTAGCCCATTTTGCTCTTTTTTAAATGCTTCTGTGGTTATCACCGTGACTGTAAATAATATACTTCAACTTCTGTTTCTTTACCTACATTAAATAGACACCCCTGGTTCTTGCCACGTTGAATAGACTGCTAAATTTACCCTCTGTCCATTATTTTTCTCTGCCCTACTCCCACACCTCTGTCAGCTACTCCGTTCTTTTCTTTTACTTCATCAAGGTTTGTAACCTTTACATTTCATTCTGTATAATTAAGTGTCCCATGCTATTATTGCAATGGTTCTTAACCCTGGCTGCGTGTGAATCATTTATGGATGTTAAAAAAAGTTATTGATGCCAAGCCTCATCCCAGACCAGTTAAATTGGGATCTCTGGTGTTGAGCCCATGATTATTATTTTTCATAAGATACTTAAGCAATTTTTAATGTGCCACCAACATTAAGTACTGTATATATATTGATTAGTCTAGAGATTGAAAACCAAAAAATAGCATTATCATATTATGATTATACAAATATTACTAAATAGAATACCAAATGTGTGTGTGATTATACCCTAGAAAAGGAAACATATTCCTATTTTATTAATCTCACATGCCACAAATCCTCTGTGGCACACTTGCTAACAGGGTCAAGTTCAAGTTCAAATTTTTGTTTTCAGAAAGGATAAATGTGATGTGAACTTCTAACTTCTTTTTTTCCTTTCACAATTACTTAGAGATTTCCATAGTTTTCTTTATTCAAATGATCTTTCTTTAGAAGTTTTTAGAAATTTAATCTTATTAAAATATTCCCACTTACTCTGTTTCATCCCCAGCTGATCTAACACCAACTACGTATAGTGCAATTCAATTCTAACACTAACTACGTGGAATTAGCACAGATTCCACGGGTTAGGGACAAAGTCCTCCACTCTTTTTTTTTTTTTTTAACTTCTGCCACAACCCTCAGGGTATCCTATGTCACCCACATGTCTGAATGACTGGCTGCAAATTTGGGTATTTTCATGACCCCTTCAGGTTATATAAAGTGCCAGAGTGGCTCACAGAACTCGAAATTGTTATATTTCTGATTGCAGCTTAGTTATAAAGGATGCACATAGTGTGAGGGCTGCAAAGGATTACAGAGTTTCTGTGCCTTCTTCTTGTGGAAATCAGGGCATGTCTCCTTGCTCCCCACCCTCACTGCACACCGATGTGTTCAGGAAGCTACACTAAGCCTCTTCATCCAGGGTTTTGGGGATTTTGTTATGTAAGCATGACTGAATCAATCTCCAGCCCCTCTCATCGTCCCGCAGATCAGGCAGCTGAAGGGACACTCTAAGCATGTTATTGGTCTTTCTGGCGACCAGCCCCTAGCCTGAAACAAAACAGGCTTACAGTGAGACACCTCATTAGCATAACATGGATGCTCATCATTCAAGGAATTTCAAGGGCTTTTGATGCTCCCTACCAGGATGCGTGACAAAGACCGAATTAATTATTATACCACTTCATTTGCCATAAGGGGTGGGTGTGGTAAACAGGAAGTAGCATGTGCCTGGAAACAGGAGTGCTACTTGATTTTGTACTGAAAGGAGCTCTGCTGGCATTATTCCCATAAAATTGTGTATTCCACGATAGTATAATTTATCAGCAGTAAGGAATATTGAGTAAGAGGTTTATTGTCTAATACTTTTACCTTCTTATCATTCTTCTAAAATTTTTCTAGTGGCTTCTGTAGGCCTAGAGCCCAGGCTTACTTCAAAGAGAAACTCCCTCTTTTCCTCACTAAGACTAGATTTTGAAAATTAACTGCACAGTTCTGACTTTGGTCGGGAAAATTTTCTGGTATTTTAACACACATAATTTGTAACAAAAGGGATATAGTTTATATGTACCTCAACTGGCTAATAATATTCTCCTAATATATTTTATGATACCTTGGCTGCTTTTTTCTTTGGTATTTGGGCAAGATGAGGATAATAATAATGTATTCTGAAGACATTTAGAAGAATAGATAATCCGATTTTTTTTTTTTTTTCAGAATATTTCAGCGAGTGGCACCATTCTATCTTGAAGCAACCTCAGCATATAATTATTGTTAGTTATTTTGGTCTTGTGTTTTATTTATTTATTTATTTTAAAGATTTATTGATTTATTAGATAGAGAGAGAGCTCGTGCCCAAGAGGGTGGTGTGGGCAGAGAGAGGGAGAGAAATTCCTAAGCAGACTCCTTGCTGAGCAGGGAGCCCCACTCAAAGATCCATCCCAGGACCCTGAGATCATGACCTGAGCCAAAGCCAAGAGTCAGAAGCTTACCTGACTGAACCACCCGGGCAAACCAATGTCTTACTTTAGAGAAAGAATAAATATGTCCAATATTTTTATGCCTGTGCTGTAGTCTTTCTTTGATGATACCTTCAAAATGGTGACTTTGGGGACATTTAGTAGTTATGCTTATTATCTAGGATCCTAGATTTTTTAAAAAGTCAGTTGTGAGGATACAGCAAGTGTGCAGCTAGTCAGAACAATTATTCTGTGCTGCAGGCAATTTGTATATATCTAACTGGAAAGCTGTTATCATAAAATACCTTACTGAATTTGAAAAGGTTAGGGAGTTTTGGGGGGTTATCACACACAGCTTCTTCATCTTGCCTGAGGTTATGTAATTTGTGTTCATATAGAACAAGGGATGGAATGCAGGGGAAATGGCTCCATGTGCTTGCTGGTTCACAATGGTGGGCATTTGATTTATTCAGTCCTTGTACTTTTATTCAGTAGGGGGACATCTTATCAGAGTGCTGCCAACCATCTGTGTTTTAGAGGTGTTACAGTATCAGCCTGGGTCGCATTTTCTATATCTCTTTTATAATCTGCCCAGCTTCTGAGAAACTATTGCCATTTCCTTCTTCTTACAATCAAAATGTCAGTGCCTCCCACCAAATAGGTTTTGCTCCTTGGCTATGAACATGTAGACCTATAAAAAAGCTCATGTGAATCAAGTTTATGGTGACAGAGCATGGCCTTATTTTACATAGAAATACAAGAACTATTTTTTTAATAGATGAAAACAGTCTTCTTCACAAAGAAGAGCAGAATACTTTACTCCATCAACAGATCACTCACTACAACTTCCAGGTAGATACAGAACAATTGCTTTGTACGAAGTAGGAAAATCTCATAAGGAATATCAAGCTCTAAACTATTGAGCGCAGATCCTTCAGAGCAGTTGTGAGTTTCATCATCCAGCATTAATACTTTTATTAATTCTTTTTAGACACATCCCTGCAGTTGTTTTCAATACTGTTTCCCTTTCTTCTGAATGAGGGTTCAGCTAGTTCAGAGGAACTGGCACAGCCTCTTTGTGATTCTCCTGGCTGCACATCTGCTCAGCCAGGATAGGGCCCTCAGGTAGAGGCGAGGCTTGGAAATACCTCCGCCATCTTGAAAGAGGATTGTGGGAAAGGGGAAGTCACTATTCAAATATATTTAGGGCACTTGGAACCCACTTAGAGTAATTGAAGTTAGGCAATTTAATGAAAAGATTAGATTCAGTCTGCTTGCTTCTTTTAATCATTAAATTTTAGTGAGGCTGCTCCTAAGACTTTTTTTTTTTTTTTTTTTTTTTTTTTTTTTTTTTAGGGGATGAATGACTGCTTCTTTTTCTGTCACTTCCCACCAGGTGTTTAAAATGTCAGAAATAAAGTCATTCTTGCACTTAATAAGAGGGCATGAATGTGCCTGGCCAGTATGAAGACCAGATAGTCTTATCAAGGTTCTTGATGTCACTGTGTCTTTGTAAAACAGGTAAAATGCTTTTATATTCTCAATTTGGAAACTCACATGCAGAAAAAGTTTAAAAAGTAGTCATAATCAAGGCATATTTCTTTCATTTACTATAAATTTTTAACTTGAAAACAATTAGTATTTTAAAGTTCTGAGTAGAATATTATTCCAGGTCTTAATATTATCTATTAATCTCCAGGTGCTTTATGGTGTAAATGTTAATTTTTATGTATAATGTAAATTTAACACCCTGATGTGTGAATTTTTAATGATGTAAGTTAAAGAGTGGCATATTCAGGAGCTGACAAATGAACACAACTTGAACAGGACAGTCATGGTACTTCTGAGAGTGGGAATCTGATTATGGCAGATTATCTGATCCTGATACTGATTATCCTGAGTTAGGCAGCTACTTTACCTCTGACTCCTAGAGCTGTTTGAGTGTGAAGGAGATCTCCAATCTCAAACCCAAACTTACACAGGTCCCCAACACTCCCTTATTCCCACTTATCATAGAAACACAGTCAAAGACAATGAAGACTGGTCAAAATTAAACAATTTACAACTTAATAAATTAGTCCATGTATAAACTTCTAACAAGATAATTCAAAGAAGTAGGGGTGGGTGAAACAAGGGTGTGTCACTGAGCTGGTCACCACTGGAGCCAACTGAGGCTCCATCCCATTGGGATACTCTGAGGAGTCATGTAGAGAATACTGTTGAGAGTTTGCACAGGAGAGAAAGCCAGTACATTGGCTTTCGTTCCCATCTGGTAAGGGCTGTCCGAAGGAGTGTCAATGCTCTCACACTTCCAGTTTTGTCATACATCAGAATAGCTGAATGGGTCCACAGGTTTCAATGGTAAAGTAAAAAAAGTGGGCCCTAGAACCTTGCTACTCAATGGGTGGTCCACAGTCCTGAAACATTTGTGTCACTCAAGAACTTGTTAGAATGCAGAATCTTAGTCCCACTCCAGAAATATGAACCGGAATTTACTTTTTAACAAGATCTCCAGGTGGTTTAATGTGCATATAAAAATTTAAGATGCACTGGCCTCAAGATGTGATCTGGGACTCTATATGTGTCTGATATTTGTAGCCTGCAAGGCCACCTATGATCTGTCTCCTCCCTTCCCCAGGTTCCTTTCTTGTGGCTTCTCCTGGTAGTAACTATGCCCCAGCCCAGTTTTCTGGGCCTTTCTTTTCTGGCCCTACAACCTGTCAAGTTCTTTCAAGTTCTTCCCTTGCTCAAGGACGATATATGTACACACACACACGTAAATATATACGTATATATAAATTTGTATATATGAGTAATTTTATTTATGTGTATATATAAATATAAGGATATAAATATATAATATAAGTATAAATATATTTATATAGTATTTCCCCTGCTTTCCATGTCCTCCCTCAGTTCTTCACATGCCCAGCTCTTTTTTATCCTCTGAGTCTCTGTTTAAATAACACCTTACAGAGGTCTTCCCTGTGTAGTCCATCTATTAGGATCTGCACTATTATTTCCTACCTTAGCATTTGGTTTTGAGTTTTCCCTTCATAGCACAATTTTTTTAATTTACATTTTTGCCTATGTATTATTTTACCTGTTTATTATTTGTTTATTATATAGACCTCACACTAGATTATAGACTTTCCATAAGAGTAGGAACTGAGAATGCAAGCTCCCCATTGCATCCTCAGAGTCTACCCATGTTTCACACAAGCCAGGACAACATTTGCATTTGTTGAATGAATGACTGAAGATTGGAAAAGAAGGCAGCTTTGAACTAAATAGGTACGTATTGAAATTTTGGTTTTGTTACCAACTCAATGAATTGAGTAATCTGTACTAATCCTTCATTACCTTAGGTTTTCCATCTATAAAATGGAGATAATATTATATAGACTAAGTGGAATGACTGTGAAGGTGAGTGCCCTTTAGAACTCTGTACCCTGGGGCACCTGGGTGGCTCAGTGGGTTAAGCCGCTGCCTTTGGCTCAGGTCATGATCTCAGGGTCCTGGGATCGAGTCCCGCATTGGGCTCTCTGCACAGCAGGGAGGCTGTTTCCTTTTCTCTCTCTCTGCCTGCCTCTCTGCCTACTTGTGATCTGTCTGTCAAATAAATAAATAAAATCGTAAAAAAAAAAAAAAAAAAAAAAAAAAAAACTCTGTACCCTGGAGTTGTCTTTGGTATAGATAATCTTAGAATGTTCTAGAGTCTGTAGGATGTTTGCCAGCAACATAGGGTTAAGCAATAGGATGTCTTTTTATGGGTTAAAACACTTCTTCTCCAATGACCCATTTTCCAAACTCCATTTCCATATCAATCTTCTACTGCCATGGCAACCTACAGGCCATTATAAAAGCTAGAATGTTATGGTTGGAAATAGAAGTGAGCCTATAAGGAGAAAAAATTGCATTGAGTTTGAAGGCCTAATCTGGTGATCTTGTCTTTGTATGGACTCTTGATGTATTTTGATATATCACAGGGAACTTACCCATTCCCACTGGGAGAGCCTTCAATCATATTTCCTGGTATCTTGGCATCAAGGACATTTGCTGGAGCCATGTATCTTCCCTAATGCTTACATCAATAAATTAGACTCCCATGCAGGCAAGGTGAGATATGCCTGCTATAATAGCTTAACACAACCCAGATCCCAGAATAAGGGATTTCAGTTTCTAGAAGGTACTGTTCAGGCCCTTCACTGTCTGAGTAGACCCAAAAAATGTGTGTATAAAAATACTTGTATTTATATTTATACACCGAGAGATAGAGAAGAGATAAGGAAGGAAATCTATAGCTGAAGGTAGATTTTGTTTCCACTCTGATTTCGGGACTCTGCTATATAAAGTTTCCTTTATAGCCCACTTTATATACTTTCATTGGACCTTTCTTTTTCATATCTCACTAACTGTACACAGTATTGTGATTGGCTCATGAGAAGTGCTGAAATAATTTACAATTATTTACACATACAAAGAGAAATAGTAATGAGGGTAAGTAGAAGGTACAATGTATGCACCAAGAAGTGAATAGGGATCAGGTCTGCAAGAGTTTTGAGAAAGTTTCATGGATGAGAGGTTATGGAAGTCAGCCTTAAGAGACATCGAAGAGTTTTCCAGTTGGGAACAAAACTGGAGCTAGTTCAGGCTGAGGGAACAGCAAGGAGTCTATGAGCACAAGGTGCATTTAGGGACGACTTCAATTCAATCTTCAGTCAGCATTAGAATAAGACAAAGAATGACTAAAAAACCTTTGCTTTTGCCATGGCAGGGCTCACAGCCCAAGTGGTGGCTGCAAAGGGCATTTGTTCTGCATACAAGTTTGGATGTCTTCCCGTAATCAGTGTGTGTGTGTATAGGAGATGGTGGATACTAGGGGGATGGATACTTGCCTGGGGATGGAAAGTAAACACATCACTTGAGAGTGACAGATAATGTCTTAAAAGACAGCTAAGAGAATTTGGGCTTGGAGGAGAATATCTCTTTTTAAGACATTATCCACTTTTGGTCTTTTCTTTTTTCCCAAAATAAAAAATAAATGGCCCCTTGGGCACCTGGGTGGCTCAGTGGGTTGAAAACCTCTGCCTTTGGCTCAGGTCGTGATCTCGGGGTCCTAGGATAGAGTCCCGCATCAGGCTCTCTGATCAGCAAGGAGCCTGCTTCCTTCCTCTCTCTCTGCCTGCCTCTCTGTCTACTTGTGATCTGTCTGTCAAATAAATAAATAAAATTTTTAAAAAAATAAAAATAAAAATAAATGGCCCCATATCTTCCTACTTGTTTTTTCATGGAAAAAGAGTGGGAGTAAAATATGTGTATACTTACAAACACACACGCAGCCACAAGACACAGTCTGTATCAAGATTTTCACACTTTGAACATGAAATTAATAATTTTATATCAATTGTCCTAGTGACAACATTTGAATACAAATTAAAATGTTTGCAAAATAACTTGAGACCAGTACTGACCAAAGTTCTTGTTGATGAAAACTGATTCAAAACATAAAAGCTACTGGACCACACTTTTAATGCTTCATTTCCCCCTGGCTACTAGAAAGTTGTAGATATCTAAACTAGATTCTTCACCAGATGAGAGCTTAATATAATTGTAAGTCACTCTCCGAAAAAATAGTTAACAAGGAGCTACATTTTGATTTGTATTTACTGTATTTATCATAAACTTTTAAAATCAAACATTTATCACAGATTCAGTAGAGAAGGGGGAACAGACCAGGAGAGATGTTTTCCAAGTTGCCCCTATATTATTTAATGTATTACTCCTTGGGATGGAAAATACAAACCCCTGGCTTCATTCACTGACAATGGCTAATACTTTAACTATGTTGACTTATCTTCAAGTTCAGTGACTTTCTCTGATGTAGCCAAGGGCTTTGTGAGTATTTGGGCAACTTCCTTCATGGCAACTCTATGAACTAGCTATTGTCATTCCTATTTTGCAGACAAGAATACTAATTCTGACAGATTTAAAACTTGCTTATCATAATACAAATGATGTCAGAGTGTGAATATGAAATGTGGGCTCTGACTCCGGCCCTCCTCCTCTGTATTTCTCTGACCTTTCAAATCAAGGTCATTAATCACTATCATTTCCTCTGTAAACTCAGCATGCCCAGAAATATTATTAAGTTGGAGGAAAATTGGATAAGTAATCAATGGAAAGTTAAAACATTTTGAAATAGTTTTCTGTAAGAACTTGACCTTATGTTAAAAGTGAGTAACAAAACCATAAATAAAACTAGTTTTTACTAATTTAATTGTAACTGTGAGTTTATACAGGACAATTACATTACTGTAATTTAGAGAACATTTAGAGAACATTTAGAACATGGAGAACAGTTTAGAGACCATTTCATCTGTTTAGCCACAGATCATCTGCTGGGATAGGGTTGATGGTATTATTTTTGAATTTCATGGTGAGTAAACAGATGTTAGTGAAGTGCCTGAAGAAGCAGGATTTTAATCTGAGTCACAATGACCATGAGAATGTGCTACCACATGAACTATACCTTGTTGTTGTGTAAATTACCTCAGTCTTCACTTCTGGCCATCTGGAGCCTTTAATGAATAGTATATCTAATTAGATGACATGAAATACAAAGAAAATTCTTCTCAACTTGTCATGAAAGTTATTTTTGTTATTTGTAACTTTTCATTTAAATAATTTATCAGTGACTATAAAACTAATTCTAGAGGCACCTGGGTGGCTCAGTTGTTAAGCGTCGCCCTCAGCTCAGGTCACAATCCCAGGGTCCTGGGATCGAGCCCCACATCAGACTCCCTACTCACCGGGAAGTCTGCTTCTCCTTCTCTCTCTCTCTGCCTGCCACTCCTCCTGCTTATGTGCTTTCTATCTCTTTCAAATAAACTTTAAAAAAAAAAAAAAACTTAAAAAAAAAACTAATTCTAACATAGATTTCTTTTTCTATGGTGGTCCCATTGATAGTTTTACTCATTCAAAAACTGGTAAAACATGGAATTACATTTATCTATTAAAACTGATGTAGTCTTTCTGTGTTAAAAAAAAAAGGAATCCACACACACACACATATATATATATATATGCATATGTATGTGTATATATTTTTCCTGATACATGTTCTATCATTTAATCACTTCCTTAAAAAAGGTTTTATTTATTTATGTGAGAGAAAGAGAGAGAGACAGAGCAGGTACACAAGAGGGGAGGAGGGGCAGAGGAAGAGAATCTTAAGCAGACTCCCCACTGAGCAGGAAGCCTGACCAAGGGCTGCATCCCAGGATCGCAAGATTGTGACCTAAGCCAAAGGCAGATTACTTAACTGACTGAGCCACCCAGGTGCCCCTCACTTAATCACTTTTAATGAAAACTGATTCCCTCTACATGCTATCCACTATGGCTGCCTGACTATGTTTCTTGTAGTAGTAAAAGAAGTAGACTTAAAGCTTCTTGTTTCAATATTTCTCTATCTTCACAACTGTTTGTATTTTATATCCAGAAGAAAGTGTAGCTGTTTCCTCTTGTATTTACTTCGTTTCACTACTTCATTATTGGTATAAACATAGTTTCCACATTCTCATTTATTAGCATATAATATCTAACAGCAAAATCCCAGTAAAGCTTTGTAGATGGGTGGTTTTTTTGTCTTCATATTTATTGAATGTTGCTAGCCCAGGCCCTGAGTCAGCAGGCTAGACAGTAGGATTTGTAAAGATGTTAAGCTGTATTTTTTTTATTTCAATAAATATCTGGTGAATTTTTACCCTTATGATTAATATACACTATTTTTCTAAGTTTCAGGAAAGTTAAAGTCAGCCTCTCAGAGCCTGTTATTTATTGTTTTAGAAATCACTCAGATGCTCAACTGTGCAATAGAGCAGAATTAATTCAGCTAGAAACAGAAAGAAACGGAGCAGTGTTGCAGATAATCTTATGATTTCCATAGGCATAGACTGTTAAACATGACCCTGAAGAGATTTACACTGAGTCTCATTATGGTTCAGGAAGATGTTTGCATTCATACAGATGAGACCTTTAGGGATGCAGTAATAACACCCTTCAGAGAGATTCACTATCCATAATTTTTCAGTTTATGTCTTGGTTAGTTTTCAGTTCATAACCAGAAACTCCGATGTAGATGTATAGCTATTTGGGCTCAAAATTTTCCTCTTAGATTAGGAGACTAAAGTTATCAAATAGTTTATAAACAAATTAAATTAGACACCTAGTAAAAAAGATGTCATTAGAAAATAAATTTCATTATTTTGATATCAGAGGTGATGCTAAATTTAGAATAAATTTGAAAAAATGATTATTTCTTGTGATAATAAATTACTTAAAATGCAAAATTTTTTTTAAGATTTTATTAATTCATTTGAGAGAGAGAGAGAGCGCATGAGCAGGGGAGAGAGGCAGAAGCAGAGTGAGAAACAGACTCCCTGCTGAGCTGGGAGCCCGACTTGGGGCTCGATCCCAGAACCCTGGGATCACGACCTGAGCTGAAGGCAGATGCTTAACTGACTGAGTCACCCAGGCACCCCTGCAAAATTATTTTAAATGGAAAGTTGTTTTAAACTTTTCTGAAAAATATCTGAACTATCAGTGCCATAAAATAACTTTTAAATGATTTATTGGTTCATGATAAAAATGGATAGCCCTTCCATTAAAAAAAAAAATAAGTCAGTTCTCTAGCTCAAGAGTTAAGCTCCAATAGCATTTTCATACTACCTCTAAGGTAGCCTTCTTAAGCTTTAAATGCAGGTACACTGGATTAGTGTGGTAATATACTTTTATTTACATTAATAATGCTGCACAAAAATATAAGCACAAGAATCTCTCCACTTGGGGAGAACATTTGGAGTGGTGAATGTGAAGAGACATTAGACAGTGAGTTTAATGCAAAACTAAGAGTTCTTGGAAATCCTTTTTTTAAAGTCAAGTCATATAGGGATATGTTTAACAAATATTCTTTGAATAAGTAAATAAGATAAGCAGGAAAAAAATCACTAGATATTAATTCAAATGTATTGAATACTGGGTAAAGACTTCCCCTTGCTTACATTATCCATAGCTGTACCAAAGCCAAGATATCAACATGCAAATATTATACCCAAAATTTCACCCAAACTGTATATTTTTATATCATAATTATAAAATGCTTTAAAGGGCACCTGGGTGGCTCAGTCAGTTAAATGTCTGCATTTGGTTTGGGTCATGATCCCAGGGTTCTGGGATTGAACCCTGCATGGGCTCTCTGTTCAGTAGGGAGCCTGCTTCTCCCTCTCTCTCTGCTGCTTTCCTTGTTTGTGCTTTCTCTTAAATAAATAAATAAAATATTTTTACAAATAAAATAAAATGCTTTAAAATATCTTTGTTTGGTGACATTACTTTTACTCTGAATTCTATTAAGCTGCTTAAAACTCAGCTGAATTATACTTAAGACACAGTCATCTATTTTATCTTAATACAAAGTGATTTACCCATGAATTTTCATAAATATGTATTTTATTAAAATTATAATTATATGTGCAACTTGAGACATAATTATAGGTTTTGGTTACTTATGATTGGTCTCTAAGGATTCAAACTCATAATTTAATCATCTTTTCCACTGTTGACTTTCTTTGCTGTTTGACGTGTTCACCATAACCAAAATGACCCATTTGACTGGCTTATGCATCTACTTTGGTATGTACCCTCCTCTACATAGGGCCCCTCCCTCTTGCTCCATTTCATTTTTTCCCTCCTAGCCATGGGGACAGAATGTTTTTTGGTGTCAACTATAGCAGCTCCGTGGGAATTGTATTCTCTTTTTCCCACTCCTCTTCCACCCCCTGCCCCCTTCTTAGCTTTCATCTGATTACACCGCCATTAGGCATACTCTCTCTCTCAGCTCCTTCACGGTTGCCGCCCTCTCTGTCTCCTTAATGGAATGGCAGGGCCCAGCCTTTCTTTTTCTACAGCTTGCAGAGGCATGATGTCATGCCATGAAGAAGACATTCCACTGCTTATGTGGAAAGCTGGCAAAGTACACAGGCATAAAGAAAATGTGTGAGCAGTTAGTAAACACACAGGATTGTTGGGCACAGCAAAGATGGAGCTGGCCTGCCTTCTCTTCCGGCTAGAAAAGGCGCCACCGTGGCAGTATTGGCGCCAACGTGGCGGTTTCGGTTCCACATATCTCTGATATTTCCTCCTCTCGCCCAACACACCCTACCCAGTTACTGACTACGTAACCAAACCCCATAGGCTCTCTCCCCGCTGACCTCATTTCCCATCCCCTACCCAATATAAGCTGCAACCCCGCTCAATAAAGTGAGATCCTGCTTCGACAGATCCCCCGAGTCTGGTGTAGTTCGTTAATGCGCCTGGACTCACGACACTCGCCATCCCGCTCAGCCCCAAGGGGAGCTACCGGCTGGCCCGGACGCTCTCCTCGTGCCTGTCGGCCCACAAAACCTACCGGAGTCCGACAACTGGTGCCCCGTGTGAGGACCCTCTCCTCGTTCTTCTCGCTGACGGGCCAATCGGTCTTCGGGTGAGTGTACCCCCATAAATTATGGGGCAGTCATCTTCCAAAAGTGACCCTGCCCTCGAATCCCTGTGTTTCCTTTTGAGAAGCCACGGTCTTTCCCTCACCGATTCCCAAGCCCTTAAGACATGGGAGGCCTTTGTTAAGGTGGCTCCTTGGCTTCCGGAAGGTAACCTTTTTGATTGGGACATGTGGGATCCTATTGAACAGCTAATCCATAAAGCCCACGTAAACAGGGGGGAGATACCCCCTTTGGGTACTCTGGCGGCACTAAAGAGTTGCTTTCCACCCAGACCCCCAAAGGGGCTTAAGGAGTCACCTTGCCCCCCGAAATCTTGCACCCCTCCCCCTTCCCAATCCGAGGCAACCAAACTCCCTTCTGGGATGCCCACTCCGACTATATCAGACAAGCCACAAGAGAAGTCTCCCACTCCCGCCTCAAACATTCCTGACGGCCCCTCCGCTAGACCCAAAAAACTCTATCCCCCTCTAAACCCTTTTGATGAAGCCCCTTGGCCCCCAGATCTCCAACCCAAACCTCGGAGTAAGAGCCCCCCTGTGCGACCCCCCTCCACTAACCCCTTTATTCAGCCGTCACCTTATTGTCCCCCCCCTCCAGAACATACCTCCCCTGAGCCCTCCAGTTGTTCTCTCCTCCCTGTTAATGTTAACCCAGGGGGTAACCGTCCAGCTCCATGGTACCCATGGGAGCCTGGGGACCTTAAGGAGCTTAAAAAGGCAGTGTTTTTGGACAGGCTTTAATGGTCTACTCCCCTTTGTCCTCCCCTCCCCTACTCCTCCTAGTTTCCTTTGGCCCCTGCATTATAAACAAGTTGGCCCAATTCGTGCAAAAGAGGATGGAAGCCATTCAATTAATGAATGTCCAAGTACATTATCAGAGATTGGCTGCCCATGATGAAGACACCTACTAATAGCGCCAACAACCTTTATTGGCCAATGACGGGTAAGACCCCATGAAGACCGGGGCAACCTAAGACAGGCCTTCGAGGAAAGTTCCCCTTGTAGCTGCATGATATTCAATGACGGGTAAGACCAATGGGAGGGACAGAACAACCTAAGACAGAGGACATACCTTTGCTGTATGACCCTCAATGACGGGTAAGTCTGTTACCTCACCACTGGCAACCTAAGGCAGAAGTCATGCCTACAAAAACAAAAGGGGGAAATGTTGGGCACAGCAAAGATGGCGCTGGCCTGCCTTCTCTTCCGGCTAGAAAAGGCGCCACCGTGGCAGTATTGGCACCAACGTGGCAGTTTCGGTTCCACATATCTCTGATATTTCCTCCTCTCGCCCAACACACCCTACCCAGTTACTGACTACGTAACCAAACCCCATAGGCTCTCTCCCCGCTGACCTCATTTCCCATCCCCTACCCAATATAAGCTGCAACCCCGCTCAATAAAGTGAGATCCTGCTTCGACAGATCCCCCGAGTCTGGTGTAGTTCGTTAATGCGCCTGGACTCGCGACACTCGCCATCCCGCTCAGCCCCAAGGGGAGCTACCGGCTGGCCCGGACGCTCTCCTCGTGCCTGTCGGCCCGCAAAACCTACTGGAGTCCGACACAGGATAACACCCACTGTGTGGCACTCTCCTAATATGAAAGGGGAGTCAGGTGAACCAGGGTCACAACCTCGCTTGGACTTTTTTTCCTGGTGGTATGACTCTAGACAAATTACTTAACCTTTTTGCAATTCAGTTCCTTACCTATAAAACAAGTCTAAGATTTCCTACCTTTAAAAACTATTGTAAGGATTAAAAGAGATATCTCAGTTCCTGACACATAGTTAAATGAAGAGAAATAGACTTTCTGAATAAAATTATATTCTTTATCCAGACAAAACTATTCCCAAATGAGTACAATTAATTATTTTGTTTTAAATGGAAAAAATAATGAGTCGTAGCATGACCCATTCAAGGATCCTTGTAAAAACAGCTATAATTGAAGTCATTGGATAGCTGCTTATTTGTCATGTCAAGACTTTTCCAAATAGGAGTAATATTTTCATCTGAAGAGTGACTGCACATTTAAACACACAATCAGAAAACCAGTGCCTGCCTGCAAATTATCTAGCATTAATTTGTCCTTTTTGCACGTAAAAAAGATATTCAAACCTCCCTGCCCTCCCCCCTGCGGTGGATGCAGCTTGACTCCCCTGCTCCATTCCCACTTTGTGCGGCATAATTTTGTGCAGGCCAAAGGCTAAAGCAAGATTCCTTCACACCTTAGCTTCTGAACACAATCGAGCTTTCACTCAAGAGAGGAGCCATGGTGACACGTGAAAGGGAGATATCAATGTCATGAGGCAGAGGCCACACGTGGGCTGCTTCTGCTTTTTCTGCTGACACATGTCTCTGGGGAGGTTTTTGGTACCAGCCACAGCAGAGGTCTGAAATGCCCATCCTCTAGATCCAGAGGTGTGAATTGAGGAGGACTGTGCCGATCACTTGCCAGGCTCAGAGCACACCGAGGGATGTTGTCTTGAAAGCAGCAGCCATGGTGGCCTTTCCCGGACCCCTCTGTGTCAGAATCATGGCTGAGGCAATAGTTCTTCTTCGGCAGCCTCCTTTTGGGTCTTTCTGGGAGTTGTTTCTTGAAGCTCAGTTTAGAATCTGCTCCTCTAACACTTCCAAGTACTTTGTAATTGAACCCTGACTAATATTCCACTGAAAGTCAAAAATGATACTACAGTGCTTTCTCCCTAAAGACTTTGTAAATGCTTGAATATATTAGAAATTGTATAGTGAAGTTTTTTTTTCCTTTTCACACAGAGGCAGTTGGCTTTATTTTGATTGGCAAATATTGTGTTCAGAATAATGCTTTCCATTTTGCCTATTTCTCTTTCAATAAATTTTAAGAGATAATCCATGGGTAGTACATAATTTGAAGAAAGAATTTTCTCTGTAAAAAAATCTTATTTACTTTTTACAGTGATTGTTTCTATATTCTTTCAAGTGCAATCGGTATATACACACGCACATACACATATGCATATATACAGCATATTTACATTAGAAATAAATACTGTATATATGTATGCATATATATTTATTTTATTTATATCATTGATGTCAAAAATTTTTTTTAAGATTTTATTTATTTGACAGACAGAGATCACAAGTAGGCGGAGAGGCAGGCAGAGAGAGGGGGAAGCAGGTTCCCCATGGAGCAGAGAGCCTGATGTGGGGCTCGATCCCAGCATCCTGGGATCACGACCTGAGCTGAAGGCAGATGCTCAACCCACTGAGCAACCCAGGTGCCCCTGATGTCAAAATCTAAAAGGAAAGTTGAAAGTGGCTAAAAGGGGAAAAGTAAATATTAAAAAATGTCCGTATTAAAAGGGGATAGCCAAGAGGTGGTTTATTGTTAAGTACCTGAAAAATTGAACTTTAATTTCAGTTCCTCTTTGTACTCTGCTTTAATTAGTTAAAATAAGTCAAATAACCTCTTTGAGCCTTATAACTACATCAAAGAATTGTAAGAATAAATGAGATGAGAAATAAAAAGTGCAATGGCATAGAATGGGTACTTCTTAAATGACTGAGTAATAGATATAAGGATAGACTGTCTCAATTTTGACTGAGACTCAAAAGACTGAGAAAAGCAACAACAATATGGGTACAAGTATCTCTACTTGAGGGAAGAGAGGCCATGTCCCTCATGTTGGGACACAGCCCCTCTTCCCAGCATGCTGTAAGGCATTATGAAGTGATTTCTCCCAACCTTAGCCACTGTTTTTCTCCCACGGTATTTAAGGAAGAGACACAGATTCACAGGGAGACAAGGATTCCCGGAGCTTGTGCCAAATATCATCAATCATAAAGCAAAGTCTCTCCTTTCTTCCTTCCACAGAGAGAGTTGGGCACATGGCTGGAGTGTGCTTCTCAGGCTCTCATGCAAGTTGGTATGGCCAGTGGAATGGGAGAAGAGATGTGTACCACCTCTAGGCCAGGGCTCTTGAGAGACCGGATGTGTCTCTCCATGCACTCCTTTCTCAGTCTGGAAGCAGATGATGATGAGACTGTAGGAACTCATGTAGCTGAAGATGGGAAATGTCCTTGAATGACCATCTGAAGAGAAGCAGCCACTAACTTAAACCCCACCCAGGACTAATATGGGAGAGCTAGATAAATTTTTTTAAGCTACTGAAAGTTGGTGTCCCATTTGTTCTCATTTTCTAGACTACCCTAACTCATACAGACAGTCTAAATTATCTTGGAAAGAGCTGCTATCGTACTATGGCATTTCCTTTTTACAGCTACTTATGAAGGAGTGGAGGGGAATGTACACCATCTCAAGCCAAATTAGGGTGTGTGTGAAACAAATCATTTGGAACACTTGCTTTATATTCCCTAGAATCTGGGCACACAGATACACTGGTAACTCTCTAAAACCTAGGACAGACTAGATAGTGACAGAGGAAAGAGGCCAGGAGAGAG
The DNA here is from genome assembly GCF_011764305.1 of Mustela putorius furo. Lineage (NCBI taxonomy): Eukaryota > Metazoa > Chordata > Mammalia > Carnivora > Mustelidae > Mustela > Mustela putorius. Next base: position 1,143,819 of record NW_025421467.1, read on the forward strand.
GAGAGAGAAATGTGTCAAGTTTCCCAGAAACAAAAGTGCACTCCACTAAAACAAAGCAGCCTGCAGCCATCTTGGTCGGGAATCATACCAAAAAGGGATGAAGCAGTGGACAGAGCCAGCACTGGGCAGCCTGCTGGAAGCACACAGGCTTCAGAGAGTGTGGTCAGCTAGATCTACATCTCCTGCCTCACCAGGGCTGTGGTTAGAGGTCTGTACAAGGAGGATCTCAGAGGCATTCAACAAAGGCCCAGAGAGAAAAAGCAGTTGCTTTTCTGTTGCCCACAGGGTCCTGAGGCTGTGTGCTAACTGTACAAGTCAGGTGGTATTGGAAAGTATTTCTCCCTGGCACTTCTCTTCTCCACTGTTTTGGAAGGGACAACAGCAGCCATGGGGAGGGAGGCATTGAAGAATTCAGACACCAAGTGTGCTTTCCTTGCTCTTTGCAGGATGCACAGCTGAGGCAAGCCCCAGCTGTGGAAAGATAATTTAAATTGTATAATAGATCAAACTGTAATGTTAGATTTGATGAGATTTTTAAATTTTTGAAATGAGATTGTTATTCTTTCTGAAAGAGACCAGAAAACCTTTGGGAATTGCTTGAGGTTTCATCAGGGGTGCGAAAGATCAATTCCAAAGAACACTATTGGAAGGACATAGTGTGGAGGAAGATGGCTGCTCTCAACGAACATACAATTGTGTCCAACAAGTTCAATAAACTGATTAAGTAGCTGTTGTCATGGGTTACAGAAAAAAATAATTGGCATTTCAAACTACAATTGCCTGTGCTCACTTTTGGCTCTATAGGAGTGGCACAAAAATTTTCCTGAGGCAGATTACCTACCTACGTCAGAAATCTTTAGCAAAAATTGTTAACAAAATTTCTTTCTTACCATACAAAGGAAAGGTCCTTAGCCTTCATCTAGAAAAGCCACAAAGTGAGGTACATTTGTCATTCGAAATTTATAGTAGCCACATTAATTGGGTCAAATTATCTTAAGAATGTATTTTATTTTATAGAATAATATCAAAAATACCATTATTTCAACATGTAGCCAATGTAAGAAATTGTTTATGAGCCATTTCACATTTTTTTAATACTAGATCTTCAAAATTTGGTATGTATTTTGTATTTACAGAAATCTCAGTTTGAACTAGCCACAGTTCAAGTGCTCAGTAGCTTTAATTTAAAACAGCACAGAACTGGAGTTATTTTTTTTTTTTTTAAGAGAGAGCTAACATGGAAGTGGGTGGTAGGCAGAGGTAGAGAGAATCTTAATCAGGCTCATTGCCCAGCACAGAGTCCATTGTGGGGCCCATCTCATGACCCTGAGATCATGACCTGAGCTGAAATTAAGAGTCAGATGTTTAACTGACTGAGCCACTCAGCTGACCCTGGAGTTAATTATCTTTAAATCTGCCTAAGAAGTGAGCAGAAATACTATGTGACAAAGAAAGTAGAAAAGAGAAAGGGGGAGGAGAAAAAGTAAGAGTGACAGCAGGAAAATGTTGGCCAAGGAGGAATTCTGAGAAGGTGGAGGGAACAAATAAATCATGTGTAAAAGCAGAAAGGTTCGAACCAGTGGCTGGCCCATTAAAAGTGCCCCACAAATGTCTGCCCATGTTACCTGAAACCTTTCACCCTGACATTGATCAATCGACTCATCAATTGAAAGACAGGTAGATAGATTAACCATCTTACCATTTTACATCCAGCCTGTCTTTTTCTACCTTTGGTCAAATGTCTGCATCTAAGCATACCAGACACATCATATATCTGAGAATTTACTGTCTACTAATGCTGGCAAAGAAAATAAATACATTTGGTCTGATGTAACTTTTGGTTAAGGAACCCATGCTGTTTTTCAGTGATCATTACTTTTTGTCTAAAGGCTTACATCTTTATAGTGACCAAATATGCTAAAGTTATTCAAAATACTTTATACTAGTATCATAGAATAGAATATCCTTAAAATCTTAAACCTCATAGCTGCTGTAATCTGACTCCTATATTTGATAAAGGTCTTAAATGTGTAAGTATAAACTTGATGTGTAGATGAAATATTGATCATCCACAATTATAGTACTCACAATGTCCTTTGCCAACCCTATTGTCAAATTTCTATTCTTGAAAATATAATAGGGATTCATAAGTATTGTGTTAAATGAATATTTAATGTGTTATTTTCACATGACTACTATAATGAATTGCCAGAAACTTGGTGGCTTAAGACAAAACAAATTTATTATCTCACAGTCCTGGAGTATGGAAGTCTAAAAACACTATCACTGGCCGAAAATCAAGGCGTTGGCATCACTGTGGTTTTTCCAGAGGCTCTAGGGAGAATCCTTTTCTTGTCTTTTCCAGCTTTGGATTGCTGCCAGCATTCCTTGTGGCCACATCATCTCTGTCTCTGTGGGCACATTCCTTCCTCTTCTCTGTCTTGTTCTATGTCTATGTGAAATCTCCCTGTGCCTCTCTGTTATAAAAACACATATGATTGCATTAAGTGTCCACATGGATAATCTAGGAAAATCTCTCTGAATTAGTTTCCTCAGGATGCAGGAACAAAATACCACAATCTGGGTTATTTAAACAACATAAATTGGTTGTGTCTCTGTTCAAGAGGTTAAAAGTCTGAGATCAAGGCTCAGCAGAGTTTGTTCATTTTGAGGGTTGTGTGGGAGAATCTGTCTCATGCCTATATCTCTAGCTTCTGGAGGTTTGCTGGCAATCTTTGGCATTCATTGGCTTGTGCTCACATCTCTGCCTTCATCTTCTCATTGTTTTCCCCTTTTATGTATATCTGACTCAAACTTTCCCTTTTATAAGGACACTGGTCATATTATATTAAGGGCTTATTTTAATTAATAACATCTTCAACCATCCTATTTTCAAATGAGATCACATTCGGATGCTGGGATTAACACTTCAACATACGAATTTTGATGAGACACAATCCAGCATAACGATCCTTAATCACATCTGTAAATATCCTTTTTTTCAAGTAAGGTAATATTCACAGGTTTCAGGATCAGGATCTGATATCTTTGTGTGCCCATTGTTCTGCCTACTCAAAATAAGCATGGAAATTTCTTGAGCAAATTTTAAAAAGAAGGAGGGGAAAGAGGAAGACAGAAGAGAAAGAGAGTCTGAGTTTTAACAAATTATTTATCAAGCACTGATTCTCTCCGAAGCACCAAATTATCTCAAATAGTTGCCTCCACTACTTGCCTTAATGAAGCACAATATTAGATGCCTCACACTATTTGTGGAGCTGTGACCACTGTAATGGGGTCAGTTTTCAAGCAAGGGAATCCCTCTCAAACCTGATGCTGATCCTGGCTGAATCCTGATTATTTCTGAAAGCTTAGCAATGGACTGGGTTCTAAGAAGTTTGAGAACTGTTTCATTCCTTCACATCTGCCACTTTTTCATCAGAGGGAATCAGGGGAAAGGAAGTGCCCCTTCATGTTTTTTCTGATTCCAGATGTCCTGGAATAGCCCCTGCTTTGTGGCTAGTACCCTTATTTCACAAAGCAGCTCCTGGGAGAAACCTCTAAGTCCTTGGAATATCCTACCTGATAAGAGTGTACTTGTATACATAGGGCCTTTACCCTTGTGAATAGTTTATACTCACAATGTGACTTATGGTGAATGCCTCTTTCTCTTTACCTGGAATCTTGGGCCATGCTGTATCATTTTGACCTCTGGAGGGTCTGCAGCCTGAGTAGCCAGTGTCAGCCATGTGGATGCTCTGTGCCCACATAACTAAGCTACAATAAAAGCCCTGGACACGAGGTTTAGATGAATTGAAAATAATTGGCACACATCACACATTGTTGTTGGGAGAATTAAGAGCTGTCCATGTGACCCACTGGGAGGGAGCAACTGGAAGTTCATTCCTAGTTTTTCCTGGACTCCAGGCTATGCAACTTTTTTCTCTGTTGATTTTTTAACTGTGTCATTTCTCTGTAATAAACCATAACCATGAGTCTAACAGTTTTTCTGAGCTCTGTGGGTATTTCTAGCAACTCACCAAACCTAAAGGTGGCCCTGGAGGCCTTTGATATGTTATCACAAACTGTTTACCATAGTCATACCTTATACCTTAATACTGCAGGGAATACCTTATTTATTTTTTGCATCAGCTATCTAAGATCAGGAGTAGCCCATCAAGGTTAGTTAACTTTTTTTTTTTTAAGATTTCATTATTTTTTTTGATAGAGAGAGATCACAAGTAGGCACAGAGGCAGGCAGAGAGAGAGGGGGAAGCAGGCTCCCCGCTGAGCAGAGAGCCCGATGTGGGGCTCGATCCCAGGACTCTGAGATCATGACCTGAGCCGAAGGCAGAGGCTTAAACCACTGAGCCACCCAGGTGCCCCAAGGTTAGTTAACTTTTATAGACTCGCACAGCAAATGACAGAGCTGCAAAGCACACTGAGGCTAGACTGCCTCCAAAGCCATGCTCTCAATCACTGTATTGTATATTCACAGGGATCAAATGATGTGCTGACCTAACTTTAATAAAATATACATTCAGGTAAGTGATCAAAGAATGCCTTCCAATATAAAATAACAACTTCAAGGTAAGTTCAGTGGTTTAAGAAGTAGCCATTCAAGTTTATATAATTGGAGATAAATAAGTACCCTTTTGATAAGCTCCAAATGGGATCTGCACTCTTCTTTGTCTTTTCCTCTGCCTATGAGACTCTAAGATCCTCAAGGAAAGCCCTGGGAGGATTTTTATTTCTACAGTAATAATTGGGTCTGCTCTTATGTATGTATCTTTCTGCCTTATGTTATCTCTTGTTTTCATGGGCTTGCATGAATTTACTGGAAACTAATTTGGATCGTTGTATATGGTTTATAGAAAGCTGAAACTATTCATGGATTTAATTCTGGTGCAAAGAATCACAAAGTTTGGCTTCTACTTTCTTATAATCATTTCATTGTCTTCATTTTGTTGCAGCTTCCATGGGTAGGGTTTTAGTAACTCCATTTTTCCCACTACATAATTCAGTAACTTTAATAAACTCGTCTACTGCCTGAGCACCATGTTAAAAATCCATGCACAATTTCTTCAGAGCAGCACTTTATTACCAGTTTTACTGTAATGCAATATTAATATAAAATGATGACACTTGGACTGTGAAGGCAATATTGTGCATTTACAATAATATTTATACAAATAATTAAACTTTGATTTTATTGGATAGGGCATATCTATACAAGGCGATCTTTTGCACAAATTAACTGAAAAAAAAAATAAGGGACTGTATTGACCATCATGGTCTGTATCTGGGTTTTCTCAGATTGGACTGCAGGAAAATCTAGTTTCAAATATTGCATCTGTCATCTGTACTTCATGTCAAGGAATTAATCAAACTGACGGTGAAGAGAGTTTTTTGAATGTTCATTATTTCAGCTATTAATTTTTAAAAGCAGCAAATGTTGCAAGTCAATAGCATCCATAAAAATTGATTTATTGTGCAATTTCCTTCATACTCATAGAAGCCAAAAGCAGATTCTGTGTATCTAATGCTTTCTATTTCTAAGCCACTCTCTTCACATCCATTTTTTTAAGATAAATTATTCAGATGAAAGAAATGTAATCCTGTTTGAATTCCACTGATTTGAATTCGTGGGAACTGACCACATCAAGGAAATGTGAAATTTAGCATGAAAAAGAACTACACACAGAAGCAATTACATTGTGAAAAATCACAGAAATGTAATTTATATTAAAAAGTGCAAAAGATTCTTGATCAATCACATTACTTCTGTGATACAGGTAACCTCACACGATGCTCTGATAGAGTTCTGAGACAGCCAGGACCACTGATGTCATTTATACCACTGATGTCTCATTTAAGATAGATTGTTTTCTTTAGACACAGACCTCACATGTCATCCTGGAAGTGTTTACTGTTAAATATGTTTGCACTTCAATTTCAGAACGGAATTCAGAGTTGGTTGATTTGTGTTTAAATCCCAATCCAGGTTCTGCTCAGTAGTTATAGCTATGTTTTCTTGGACAACTTAATTCTCTGAGTTATAGTTATCATCTCTGTGATACATAGATTATAAAGCTTATTCAATAGGTTTTTTAATGAATTAAACAAGAATGAATAAGATAATATTTGTAAAGGCATTTTTCAAAGTGCTGTTCATTAAATGTGATTATTCTATCCAGCAATGTGCAGGTCTCAAATAATATAGTTGGATTATGAAAAATAAGTAGTCTTTAAAATGCCATTTCTACTAGTGGTATTATTTCCTTTTTAACCAACAATGATTATTATGCTAGTATCTCTGAAAAACAGGAAAATTCATGGCTCTCAATAGTCCTTTGTGGTACAAACTGGTGGTATAAAACCTTGATACCCATCAAACCTCGGGACCCTTCCGCTCCTCTCATATGTTGCCTGTCCCCTTACTGAAAGCAATACTACTTTCCATACCTGAAATCCTTTCTCCCCAGTGCCTGCAAATCAAAATGATAGCAATTCTACCCAATACCACTTATGACTTTCAAAACTAAGGAGACAAGAGCGGGCTGTCTGTGGGAGTTGAGCAGCAGGGACACACATGGTTAACTCCTGTCAAATTGTGTCTGGAGAGAGCTTCCATGTGCAGTTGGCTCTACTCTGCTAATAGAGACAGAAGAATAGGCTGGTTTTAAACAAGGGTGAAACTCCAAACCTCTTGGACACCTCCTATTGCTTACAACTCCATTTTTATCATGTAGGAAGTGTCAGTTATTATCCAGGTAAGAAAAAATCCAATATATTTGAAGTATTTTTTCTGTCTATTTTAAGTACCAAAAATAATCATTATATCTATTTCTATAATAATGATCAAACAGAGAAAAATAACCAGGCATATTAAAAAAGAACTGGCTGTTCAGAAGAAGGAAACAATTTGAGCATTCAGAACATATACTTGTCAGTGTATCACAATTATTACAGGAAATTAGAAATAATTTTTTAAGACTAATAAATATTCTAAATGAGGCTCGAGAAAATTTTGCAGTCACAAAAGATGTTGATATGTGTTACAGTTTTGGAAATGTAAAACAATAATTGTCAAACTAAAAAAAAAAAAAAATTTAAATTTAATTGTTCCTAAGGAGAACATTTTCAATATCAGTAAAACAAAATTTGTACACTAGAAGACTAGAACTCAAATAAAGACAAATAATGATGGAATGGAATTAAAGAATTATGCATAATGAAGGATATATCTGTATGATACGATATATGTATAATTTTAATTTTAGGAGGAGGCAATAGAAAATACAGAAGAAAAGCAGTAATAAAATAAATAATATAATAAATTTTCTGAGCTGACAAAAGACTTGTGTATTAGTTTCCTATGCTGCTAAAACAAAATACCACAAACTTAGTGGCTTAAAAATGCAAATTCATTATCTTACAGCTCAGTATGTTAGAAGTCTGACGTGGGTCTCATTCGTGTAAGTCAAAATGTCAGTAGGGTTGCATTTATTTCTGGAGACTCTAGAAGATAACCTGTTTCCTTGCCTTCTCCCACTTCTAGAGGTCACCCACATTCCTTAGCTTATGGTCCCTTCCTTCACCTTCCAAAGCTAGCAACTATATATCGCTTTGGCCCAGCTTCACATGTGATATTTTTTTCTGACCACAGCTGGAAAAATTTCTCCACTATTAAGGCACTTTGTGATTAGATTGGTCCCCCTCAGAAAATCCGGGATGATCTCCCCATCTCAAGGTTCTTAATTTAATCTCAACTCAAAGCCCCTTTGGCCATAAGAGGTATCATATTCATAGACTTGAGGAGTTAGGATGTGAACATTTTGGAGGACCGTTATTCTGCTAACCACAACCTGTGTATCCACTAGGAAAGAATCCACTGAGTGCAAGGCAGAACTAATGCAAAGACACTCATACTTACAGGTAAGGTAAGGTACAAAGGCAAAGAGAACATTTAACAAACATCAGATTTTAAAAGCTGGTTAACAGAAAAGAAAAAAGTAACATTAGCATAAAACCTGTAAAACACTATGAGCCAGAAAACTATCTTAGGTTGGTTATGATGAATAATACAAGATACTGTTTCAATGCTCCATGTCTCAATGGCTTAACACAGTGAAATTACTACTTGCTTATGTAAAACCCAACAGGTATTTATTTCTGAGCAAGTGGCTTTCCTTGTACTCATTCAGAGACTCGGGTTCCACTTTGGGGCTCCATGATCTTCGAGGTCTTCAGAGACCTCTCCTTTCAGTCAGTAGATAGGACAGAGAACGGAGAAGCTTGTGAGGTTTTTATGGGACAAACTTAAATGTGACATCTGTTGCTTCTGTCTAATGTCCCATTACTCACATAGCCATGGTTAACTTCCCAGAAAGCTTGTAAAACAACGCCCAGGAGGAACCAATGTGTGTTTTGATAAAACACAGCTCTGTCAGTGACAGGTGGTACAACTTGCTTTCTTAGGATAAAAGACTGATTTCCCATAATTCTATTTACTGCTCAATTAACATTCATTTGACTCAAACACATACACAAACACATTTTTAGGTGTACAAAAAATTATTTGTCGTACCTCATGAACTTTTCCTGAAAAATTACCTAAGGAATCAAATAAATGAACATCACAATATACAGCCTATAATCAGAAATAACATATATGAATTTTTTTTAACACTCAAAAACTTCCCCCAATTAGAAATTGATAACAAAACATGAACTACTTGGTATTACAAAGTGACCTGTAGTAGAGGTGAGAACATCTTCAGAGGGTCATTATTCTGTGAGGGGTCTGGGTGAAAATCTGTTTCTATTTCTTAATAGCTGTTTGAACCTAGTTATGTCACTTAGCCTCCAAGTACCTTTCTACTTCAGGTAAAAAGGAAATACTATTAATTCTAATTTTATAAGATTGCTGTATGTATTAAATGAAGTAAATCATGTAAATAATGATAGCAAACATTAATAAAACACAGTATAAGCATTAGGCACTTTCCATATATTATATAGTATTTGGTACATTGTGCTATTTTTATTAATTAACTTATATCAAAGATAAAGTGAATGTAAAAATTAAGAGTATGTCTAAATCAACTATAATGAGAAAACATAGTCATAAAGATATAAGTAAATATTTATAAATTATTTATCTCTTAAAACATTAATTAATACACTATTTTTTCTCTTCAGAAATATGTATTCTGGTATTTAACCAATATGCTGAACTTTTAGGGTCAATAATTATCCCTTCCATTAATAGAAATTATGTATGATTATTTTACAAATCCACCTTTATTTTCTTAACAGTGTGCTGTTTTTCATAATAGTTTCTTCTTTTATTTTTCTAATTTATCATAATTATTTACTCATCTCTTTTGCTTTTTCTGTAATCTGAAGTTTACCCTGTGCTAATTACACTGTTTGTGGAATCCACTGATACCACCTTATAATTTGTTTCTAATATAATTTGTAGCATTTCTCTGTGAGCTCCTGATGCTTAGATCTTTACTTTGAAGTGTTTGATTTGCATTTCTTGTGGGCCCTGAGGTATGAAAGGGTGTTTCAGAGCAGGGTTGAGCTTGTGCGTGCTCCCTGAGTGTCTGGTGGTCCCACACTATAAAATCTTAATTTCTTTACTTGCAGCCAAATTACAGAAGTGTCCTACCATTAGGCCTCGAGGATGAGCTTGGTGAGGCTGAGTTTTTTACTTTTTTGCATTTCACCCATGGCTGTAGATACAGGCAAACTTCTTCATCCTTTCCTTGGCTTCTGAACAGAAGGGAGCCTCTTGAACACTCCTGGCTCAAATGGATTGCTTTTGGATTCCTGTCTGTCTTCCCATTGGACTGAGGCCACATATTGTAAATCTGTGGGTCAATAGGACCCAGCCTCCAGCCTCTTGGGCATCTATCTATAATTAAAAGCGCTGGAGTGGGCAGGTAATCTGCTCTCAGGCTTACTACACAGACTTTTGCCTTTTCTTAGTCATGGAACCAGAGATGTTCCTTCCTTTCTTCTTCTTTCTTCCTCCTCCTCCTCCTCCTCCTCCTCCTTCTTCTTCTTCTTAATAAAATGGTGATTTTTAAAAAGTGAAATGATAATTTTTTAAAGTTACATTTTATTTACCATTTAAAAAATATTTGTAGTAGAGAGAATAGGAGAGGGACCATCTATGTCATTTTAACTTGTCACATTCAGGTTTATAGCCTCTACATTAGAATGAGGCAGTTTGATAATGTAAGCAAATTTTTTAAAAAGGGTAATCTTACTTAAAGATATATAGGCCTCTATTCATTAATAATCATTTATTTAATGTTATAAGGTACAGTAAATTATGGTAAAGATACACTGGAGGATCTTAATCCTCATGGAGCTAATATGCTAACAAAATGAAAAAAAAAATTCCCTAATAAAATATAGTGATTGAAGCCATAGGGTATTAAACAAATAATGCATGATAGACACTTGGATTTATTCCTGAAATTTAAAGATATTAGGATATATCTTAATTACATTAAAAGAATAGACTTATTGGTTGATAATATGATCATATTATAATTCTCTCAAATGATGAGACTCTCAAATGATTAGACATGTCTGATGAAAATTCATAGTATGCTAAGGCTTGATAATTATTTAACAGAAAACAAGTTTCATTAAGAACTGATAGTTTCTGTTATTTAAAAAATTGAAATAAGAAGTATTACCTGTGAAATACAACAACAAGGATATCTGCTATCTGTTATTCAACATTATCAGGAAATTCCAGTCATGCATTTAAAGAAGAAAAATAATATATCAGTTTTAGGAATCCCAATATAAAATATCCTCATTTGTAAATAATTGCCTAATTGAAAAAAAATTTAGTTGAAGAAAGTTTTGAAACAGAAAATCTTAGTAAGTTGGCCATTAAAATATAGTTTTAGAATTAAAATGGACAAAACTATCCCGATTGTATTAACATTTATAACTTTCTATGGGCTTCAGAGATGACAACTCTAGTAAGGAAAAAAACAGAAGATGATTTGATGACTTGAGTTAGTAAAGTGACATCTATCTATCTTTACAAGATGTCTCAATATTTAAAGATGTCAGTTCTCTCAATTAACTTATAAATTGTGTAGGAAGTGATCCTTTTGATGAATTTTGGAAAGAACTTGACAAAAATAATTATTAAGTTAATTTGTAAGAATGAATGTATGAGAGTGGCCAATATAATAATGAAAAAAGCAGAGTAATGGTAGTCATGGTGAGAGGGCCTGGCTTTACAAGATACAAAAACATATATAAATTTACAGTCATTAAAATGTGTATCTGGAAGACAGATAAATGGAATAAAACACTAAATCTAGAAATGCACTCAATTCAAGATGTAGTATATGATAATGATAGCCTTTCAAATCAGTAAGGGGAGAAAAAAATAATAAATGATACTTGAGAATTGAATAATTAAGTTAGCATTCTATCTCTTCACCAGACTATTTCCTAGAAGAGTTGGAAGACAAATACATTTTTTAAATGACTACAGAATTTGGGGTGCCAAATTCTGCCAATTGTTGGTGCCAACAATTGTTGGCTCAATTGATTGCCAATTGTTGGTGCAGTCCCTTAAGTATCTGACTCTTGCTTTTGTCTCAGGTCATGACCTCAGGGTCATGAGATCAAGCCCTCTGTTGGGCTTCCCATTCAGCTCAGAGTCTGCTTGAGATTCTCTCTCCCTCTGCCCCTCCTGTTTGTATTTGCTCTCTCTCTAAAGTAAATTAAAATATAAGTAAATAAATAAATAATTTTTAAAAATGACTACAAAATTTTAAGGGTAACATGTAACTTTTACATAAAATTTGACAGTGAGGAAAAATTTACCTACTCTACCTTGCTATCTCTCTCTCTCTCTCCCATGGAGGCATACACATGGAATAGAAAAAATGGAGAGACTGACATAAAAGTAAAACATTGCTGTAGGCTACAATATCTATAAAAAATTTTGACAACAAAATAGAACCAATATTTGTCATGAAAAACTATTTATATATATATATGTATATATATACATATATATACACACACATACAAATACATGTGTATGTCAGTTAATGAAAACATATAATAAATTGAGCAAAGATAAAACATGTATATTAATCAGGGTAGGTAGGTTAGGTCACATATCAAATATCACACAAGATATCACAAAAGAGATAACAAATATCACACAAGGTGGTTGACTTACAACCATAAAGGTTTACTTCTCACTTATGCTTCATGTTCCTCATGAAGGAGCTACAGCCCTTCTCCACCTTGTTTTCCTGATGGGATCCAGGATAATGGAGCAACCTTCTTCTGGAATCTTTCTGCTGTTTTAGCAAAAGAAAAGAGATTCTGAACCATGATCTCACTGTTAAAGCTTCTATTTGGAAGTGACATGTATTATTTCCACTCATATTTCACTGGTCAAAGCAAGTCATATGGCCATCCCTACATTTCAGAGGGTAAGAGTTTATAATTTGTCTATGGGGAATGGTACCTGATGGAGGGGTACCAAATATGAATGAAGAGTAATTTAATCTGCTACTCTCACTGAAGGAGAAAAGCCAGTACTCATCCAAGTACAACAATGAGCTTAAATTTCAGATCTCTAAGAATTGCTACATTGTCCCTATATCAGGTATGAATAATGTTCCTCTTAAACTGGAAACTTGTAAACTAAATACAAACTCTATGTCCTATATCCTAGCATCCCCACATGCACACACTGTTGGAGCAGGAAAGGATCACCCCACAGTACAATTCTCACTGAGAAATCAGAGAAAATGAAGGGACACAGTAGTCTCTGATCTGCAGCAGAGCTAAAACTCTACAGGATAGATATTGTAATTTTCCCTAGTTTGTGGATGAGGACTATCCCTTGTATAAGCTTTCATCATCTTCCCTGGGAGTACCTACCCAGACCATTCTTCTCTGTGGTCCTTGTCTCTTTTCTCTTGGAATTTCTTTCTTTTCCCTTTTCCTCCTTGATTATTTCTGAAATGACAACAGAGATGATAAAGAGCACTATTTTTGGTATTATAAGTATTGTTTTATTGTGGTAAGAACTCTTAACATGAGAGCCATCTCCTTAGCAAATTTAAGTGTACAGTACATTATTGTTAATTATGAGTACAATGCTGTATAGCAGATCTCTAGGGCTTGTTCATCTTACTTAACTGAAACTTTTTACCTGTTTTAGTTCATTAAAAGTTCCTAATTTCCCTCTTCTCTGCCCCAGGCCATGAAACCACCATTCCAGTCTTTGATTTTATTTATTTGACTATTTTGATAGTTCATGTAATTGAAATAATTCAATACTTATTCTGTCTCTGGCTTATTGTACTTATTGTACTTAGTTAACATAATATTCCTAAATTCAATCCAGTCAACCCATGTTGTCACATATTGTAAAATTAACCCCTCCACCTTTAAGGCTGAATAGTATTCCCTTGTATGTATATATCACATTTTCCTTATCCATTCATCTGTTGATGGACATTTGTTTCTGCTTTTTAGCCATTGTAAACAGTGCTGCAAAGAATGTGGGAGTACAGATATCTCTTTGAGATCCTGATTTCAATTTCTTCATACCCAGAAGTGGGATTGCTGGATCATATGGTTGCTCTATTTTTTAATTTCTTAAAGAATCTCTACTATTTTCCAAAGTGGTTACACTATCTTGTATTCCTACCAAGTGTGAAGGGGTTCCAATTTCTCCACATCTCACCAATACTTGTCTTTAGGTTTGCTTGTTTTTGTATAGATTTTTTGATAATAGTTACCCTGATAAGTGTGAGACAATATCTTACTGTGGTTCTGACTGGTTCTTCCTGATGCTTAGTGACAATGAGCATTTTTTCATATGTCTGTTGGCCATTTGTATGTCAACGTTGGAGAATGCTGACATGCAAAGAAAACAATACAATTCAAATCTTTTTTTCTTTTTTTTTAAGATTATTTATTTATTTATTTGACAGACAGAGATCGCAAGTAGACAGAGAGGCAGGCAGAGAGAGAGAAGAGGAGGAAGCAGGCTCCCAGTTGAGCAGAGAGCCCCACGCGGGGCTCGATCCCAGGACCCTGAGATCATGACCTGAGCCAAAGGCAGAGGCTTTAACCCACTGAGCCACCCAGGCGCCCCAATACAATTCAAATCTAATAAACCAAACTTAGGTTATTAGTTCTTTTGTTACTGAGTTGCATGAGTTCCTTATATATTTCAGATATTAACCTTATCAAATATATCGTTTACAAATATTTTCTCCCAATCTGTGGATTCTTTTCATTCTGTTGATTGATTCCTTTGCTGTGCAGTGCCTATTTTCCTTAAGCATACTCAATTATTAGGCACACTAGGGTTATTTTAATTCTCAAACAGTCATAGCCTCATCGAGGGCAGGGCATTGGCAGCTTTGACCATTCAGTTCAAAAACATAGTCAGCTTCTCATTTATTTGCTTTCAGTTAGCATCATGTGCCAGGACTCACATTCACAATGTTTTCAGGACTTGACTCTACACTTAATCATGGGGAACTGGAATTTATCAGGCTGGGATTTGGGAAAGTCATCCCTCTAGTCTCTTCTACCTCAATTTACTGGGTGGTAACAACCAATTTAGTTTGAACAATCTTGATTTGCACCTTGCTATGAGGCTGAATTTTAATTATCCTTTGTCACTCAGAGGCTTTTTCCGTTTTGTTTTCCCCTACTTGGCAATGAAAAGTAGCTGCAGCTTCCAACACTTCAATCTCAATATTTCTAGACCATCTTTTCTCTGTGGCAAGTAGGTAAATTCTTTTAAGAACTCATTTTCTTTTTAAAGTTTCTTGCTAAATGAACCAACATGCTAGTACCATTCTGTTTCCACGTTCTTCAACAAGTGATACACTTCTTTGGTTCAAAATCTGACTTCCAAGTTAGGAATATTTCACCTTTGCCTGACACGGATCACCATCCACTGGACTCTGATAATAATTTATTTGCTCACCGCTCTCCAGTCTTGAATTGAATGTCACTTATTTTGTTGTTGTTGTTGCTAATTTGCGGTTCAAGTTTTTAAATCATTCATAAAACTCTAGGCTATGCTAAGAAAACAATTCACCCCAAACTATCACTGACTCACAGCAATAAAAATTTAGTTCTCATTCACATTCTATGATCATTATATGACCATGGTCATTGCTCTCAGGAACAGCTTTTCCCCTAGAACACTTCTCTCTGGGCATAGCTTTTCTTCAAGATTTGAGTCTCCTGGCAGAAGAAAAGAGAAAATGTGAATGAAGAGCTAATTCCTAAAATTTCAGTTAAGAGGCAGGTCTCTTTCACTTCAGTTGCTCTGGCAGAGCAAGTTGTGTAGACACACCGAAGTCCACTGGTGGTGGGATGTATCCTCCTCCAGGGAGAAGCACCTTAGGGAGAAGCACTGAATATGGGGAAACTGTAATCCAACTCCCAAAATGGGCAAATCACATGCAAATGAAAATGACCCAGAATAACCCCCATAATGACCCAAATATAACTTGGGAAATAACAAAGCCTTATTGCTGCTTTTCACTCAAAAGTTGGGAAATAGTTTGAAAAATGCTAACACCCAGTGTTTAAAAGATCATGGGTAAAATAAGCACAATAACATCCTTCTGGGGGATTTATAATGAATAAATTTATTCAATTCTCAGAAAGACATTTGGACAATACTGAAGAATAGCCTTTGAAGTGGGCATTGTGCCAAAGTTTCCCCTTTTCAGTGATTATCTAAAACGACTATGTGAAGATGCAAAAATATATGTTTGTATATAGAAAGTATTTCATGATAGGATAGTTAGAGAAGCATTATTAATATTAATGAAAAATTGGAAACATTTATAATGTTTAACAATAAGGTAATTGTTAATGAAAGTATGATTTGTTATTAGACTGGACTATAATGCAGCCATAAAAATAATATTATATTAATCCCTGGTAGGAATAGATGTGTTTGTTATATTGTTAAGTAAAACACCATATTATTCAACAGTATGCATTATGAAAACAGAAAATTATAAAGGCCCAAATACTTTGATTCAGTCTTGATTAAAATTATAGTCAAAACCATATGCTGTAATTTTCAAATGGTGCTTAGTGAAAATTTTTGGCTTTAATAATCTGTTTACATTGTGAGTCTCTGAGAATGCAAAGTAGGGACTTGGCTATTACCCTTTGTTTAGAAAGATAAGGAAGAAGGTTAGAGAATATTTGCATTCATTACCATAAATATTAAGTTAAATCTATACTTTTCTTGTATCTTCTCATCATAAAGTTGAGTTTCTTTCTGTTTACTAAAGAGGACAAAGGGCTTTGTGTAAAATTCATAGTTCTGCTTTAATAGTTTTTTTTTCCCTCAAGAATTGTTGGCTTATAACCTTGAGACAACATATGTTTGTTCTACAAAACCACAGTTGTAGGAATGTTTGTTGTAAAAGACTCCTGTTCACTTGAATTTGTAAACCAGGTTTGTCCTAAGTGGTTGAGTTTGCTCACCAACTTTGTGGTAATTAAGCAGATGTTATCTTATCTTATCTTATGTTATTGTTTAACTAACTAAGGCATAAAAACTATTAAGTGTTTTATTAAGTTAGAAATGCAGGGGATCCTGGGTGGCTCAGATAATTGAGCCACCTTAGGCTCAGGTCATGATCCCAGGGCCCTGGGTTGCAGCCTGGCGTCAGGCTCCCTGCTCGGTGCAGAGCCTGCTTATCCCTCTCCCTCTGCATGCCGCTCCCCCTGCTTCTGCTCTCTGTCAAATAAATAAAACCTTTAAAGAAAAAAAATGCATTTTAAAGTCCTCCTCCTAAAATAAAAAGGGCAAGGGGAAGAAATGTAGTTTATTTTTAAAATACAATGCAAATCAGAGGTGCGGAGTGGCACAGTTGATTAAGTGCTGGACTCTGTGTTTCAGCTCTGATTGTGATCAGTTGTGAGATGGAGCCCCGTGTCTGACTCCACATTCAATGCGGCATCTGCCTGGGATTCTGTCTCCTTCTGTCCTTCCTGCTTGTACTCCCTCTCTCCCTCTCTTAAATAAAAAAATATTTAATAAGTATAATACAAGTCTTACTCTACCACAGCATGAATCATTTATGTATTCATATGCATGTATGTGTAAATAACCAATCTTCACCAAACAATAGATCATGAACATATTTCCATGTCAATCATATCCATTCTATCAGTTCTAGTGGCAGAATGTTTCAAATTACATGTGTTAATTGAATTTTAACATGTAACTAAGTTATTCTAAGCATGTATACCAACATGTCAACACTGGCTATATTTGAGTGTTGGAGTTTTTGTTTTCTTCTTTTTGCCTATTTATATTCTCTAAAGCTCCCCATGAATGTGTATTTTGTTGTTATTGTTGATATGAGAAACTAAACACACACACACACACACACACACACACACACACAAATAGAACCTTACCCTCGTGCTTTTACATCCAGATCAAACACCATTTCTTCCATTTGCTCGGTCTCTCGCGTCACAGGAAACGACTCTTCTTCAAACCTTTGTTTCTTTTGTTTTGTATCCCACTTATACCTAACTTTTCCCTTTTTCCAAGAAATTCTAGTTCATTAGTTCCTCGGGGACAGGCACTACATTTTGTTTTTCTTTATGATATGCACGACCTTTAGCACAGTCCAGCCCCATCCTGGCCCTTTGAATGCACGTCTCATAGGACCGAATATGTACAGTCAGACCCTCGCCAGGTCACCTCCAATCTGTATCAAGAGCTTTGCCCAGGACTCCCTGTGACTCCCCGTGGATACGCAGGGCAGTGGCTTAGTTATTATTATAAAGCAAGCCATATCTCAAACAGCATAAATATTTTACTCGGAAATTAAAAAGCTTTGTCTTGTAAAAAGGTGATTTTTGAAACCTCCTTCCTGTAGTCTTCTGAAAATGGAATTTAAATGGGGAGAGCATTTGTTTTTCAACTCTCCGTTGATTAAATTTTTCACTTTGTGATTGCTATCTTAAACCCTCCTTGGCATCAGTGAGGAAGAACTGGGGGCCTGGCAGCATCTGCGTGAGTCTCTCTCACCTCTTTGTTTTGATCTTAAAACCTATCTGCCTCTCCAATATATGTTTTTCTTTAACAAAAGCAGATCTGGCAAGTCTGCATGGTATTATGAGAAACGGATTTTACGTGACTTTGCAGCTTAGAGACACCAAGTGCCGCTAAGAATATAAATGTCCTGCTCTCATATACATGTGTGTTCTCACCATCGTTTTGCTTAAGGTGATGTTGGAGCCCTTTGGCCCTTTGTCCCTGGCATGCAGTCCTTGTTGGGACTTGACTAGTGCTCCGCCTGACTTGCAGAATTGATGATGTCTGAGACCATTCTTCTTTTAAAAACTCTTTCATTGTCCTTATCTAAACATTTCGTTAAATAGCAATTTGAAGTATTGTCCTTGGCTCTTAGTCGAAATAAGAAAAATATTTTAGGAAAAGTTTTCCAAATACTTAGAAGGGAAACTTAAGGATGTGCACATTTTTTTTTTTTCCCCAAATACTTGGGTTACTTTGGGCTTCTTGTTAGTAAGATAACAGTATCTCTAAAGCAAAAGCTTATGTTGTATAATAAGACCTTTTAAAAACTATTTATGTATTTTAGATTTAGGCTTTTTGTACAGCCCTTGGGTGGGCATTTGAAGACACCAAAATCTATCCGCAGGGGGTTTGTAGATTAAGTAATAAGTGGTAAGCCTCCAACTGAGGTTTTGTGTTTATCATTATCATCTTGGTATAGAAAATATTCAGACTGGTAATGATTCTGGGCTACCTGCTGTGGGGAATTTCAGCCTCAGTGTAACATTTAATAAAACATTATCACTAGACTTCAGTGAGACTATGCTGATAAGAACTGCCTTTAGAAGATCTCAGAAGAGGAGGCTATTGAGGTAGAGGATGCAAACCCTAGAAATAATAAAATAAAAACAGGATTCATAAAAGTAGAGATAAAATTTTACATGAACTAATAAAAAACACAGTAACTGAATAGAAAAAAAAAAAAAGAAAAGAAAAGAAAAAGAAAAAACAAAAACCAAAGCAACCTATCTAAAACCCAGAACTTAATTAGGTAAAGGGAAAACATATTAAAGTCACACACTGCACACAAAGCAAGAAATGAATGGGGAAGACATATTAGTAGCACAGAGCAAACCAGTAGTCAGTAGTCAGAGGACTGAAATATTGGCTCGGCTTCCTAATGGACTAGGTCCTTGGTCTTGGGAAGTTTAGCATGGTGTAACTTTTCATTGTGTCAAGTTCTCCACACTGGGGCTGCACTGCCCCTGTATTCTATGATTTTTGCTAGCATCAGTCATCTTTACATGATGTACATTTTTAGGCTTTTTATTTGGATTCTCTACATGTTGCAAGTTTGGAGTAATTATTACACTGAGATCTTTGCCCTCTGATTATCCTGACATCGGCTCCAGTTGTTGGTTTAGTGTAATTCAGAGTGCAGACCCTAGCTCGTAAATCCTGTTATGAAGGATCCTCACTGCCTGGGAAATGCTCCTCCGGGCTGGGCATTTCAGTGGGACATTGTTTTGTGGTCTCAATTATGTGTTGGCATTGTTTAGGAATCTTATGCTAACAATTCAGTGCTTAATACTGTTTTAAAGGAAAGCTTTCTTCTCCTAGTTCAAATACATCCTCAATTAACCTCTAGTGCTTCAAGGAAGACACATATCTTTATAGTTTTTATGCTCTGCTAGCTATACATTATTAGGGTTGTTTCTAACACTAACAGTGATCTAAAGTGCTTGCTTAAGAAATGCATTAATTCCTATAGGTCATTGAGATATCATTTAGAACATCATTTTTTCTAGTGGACTAAAAGCTGGGCTCTTGACCTTTAAGTCTAAATGTCTGCTAGAGATTTAACTGGCTAATGATGTCTCAAATAACAAACAATTATTGAATTAATGTATTATTTCTTTTAATTCCAAAGTTGACCATTAACTAAAAAGCTCATAGGTTAGCTAGTATCTGTCTGCATTTTGTAAGTAGTTTGAATTTCTAAGTCATATTTTTTAGAATAAAATCAAATACCTCCCCTTATACTTCTAAGTGTTAATTACAATTTATAGTCTTAATAAAACAAAAAATAAAACCTGTATAGTATCAGTGTAAACAGAAATAAGAATAATCAATTGTTCTTCATGTGTGATAGCTCTTCAGTAACTGACCTTGAGGCTTACTTCTATCTGATGTATTTCTCCAAGGGAGAATGTATTTCTTTCTCACTTGTAGCCTGTATAAAAATCTTAGGCATTATTATTTTAAGAATATCTTTTAAAAGAATTTTTTTTTAAGATAAGCCTGAATTTGTCCGTAGAACATACCACAATCTGTGCTGAGTTCCTTATATGAATTTTGAGGAGAGAACTGAACTCTTTGAATGTAGTTGGTTTGTCCTCTTTATGTAATGAATAAATATTTGCTGACACACGAGTATGCGTATGAGCCTTTCCTAGATGATTTGAGGATGTCAAATGAGGAAGATGCAGATTTGGGGGTTAAGATACAAGGTAAAATATCAATATTCTAAACTGAGTACAAATGAAAATTTAAGTAAAAGTAGAAAGACGTCATATTAAATAGAGGATGTGAGCAAAGGCAAGATTTGTCTTGATGGATAGACTTCATTTCAACAGATTCTAAAGCAGGCATGGGAGGGGCACACTCCAGACAGGACACTTAAAGCAATGAATAGGATGGATGGGTGATGGACCGTTGATACCCGATAACTAGCTAAAAGAAGAGTGAACGATATTTTGATGAATTTCCGTCATTTTGTATTTTATAATTTTATAATCACCAGGTCATTTAAAAAATTATAAAATATTCGCATACAACTTATTCAAAGTCATAAAGCTTTGATTTGAACCCAGTCCTGAAAGACTCAAAATAAATGAAAACATTATCTTTTTGCATTATGCTGTCTCTTTTGGACTTCAGTTTCTCTTTGACACTATTTATTTTATCAAGTCAAGTATCATTTTCCTAAATTAAAAATATGGAAACACAGTAGGATCAAGCAATGTTATTCTCTCTTTGATGTCTTTTTAAATTACAGTATTTATTCCTTGTCTTCCTTTCCTTTTTTTTTCTTTCCTCCCTCTCTCCCATCCTCCCTTCCTTGCTTCCTTCTTTTGCCTTATTTCTCTCTTTTATTAAACACCAATTAGGGCTCAGGAACTGTAGACATATACAAGGAGCTGGTAAAGGAGACATTGAATGATTTCTAGCTTGTTTCCAAGCTTAAAAGCTTAGGAGGGAATATTAAAACCACAAAAAGGCCCTTAGTTTCCTTTATTGTTCTTTTGCATATTATAGCTAATCTGGGGCTTAACCCTTTCTGGCTTAGTTTTATGTCTCTTTATTGTATGATCCTCTTCCTGTCCAAACGCAATATATGTTTTATAAAAAGAATTTCATCACAGTTCTTTGTGAGCCTACTTTGTTTCTGTCTTCACTTGATAAATTTTATTCTTAATTGGGATTGTTACTATTTTGGGTTTTCAGAAAAAAAGAATATATTTATTTTTTTTTATGTATCAAAAAGCACTATTTAAAATATCTGGTGGAAGATTATATTTTTCCTTGTTCTCAGGAACTTGCTTCTACTTCAGCAAGCAGTTATCTTTTTTAAAATTTATTCAGAAATAAGCTAACTTTAGCAGTTTCCTCATATTGTTTTATTCATCTCCTGAGAAATAAAATTTCCAACCAAGTAGATAAAACATACATACCTGCTCTACTTTTTTCAGAATTAACCTTTGTCTTAGACTGGTTTTCCCGGAAATACCCTCTGAGAGGGAGAATTGCATACCAAAGGCTTATTGGGGAATGTTCTCTGGAGATACACTTTTAAGAAAGTGAGGAAGGTGGAACTACCTCTCTACAACAACTTGATTGCAACCCAGACTCAGACAATAGCCCAGAGGAAACCTGGGAACTTGGATGACCTTAAAAATTGTCCTGACTTTAGACGGAGGGCTAGCTAGGCCTTTGTATCCCAGCATCTAATAGTCCTAGGCCCCTGGCCGTCCAGGAAAGGGCTCATAACCCTGGATGAGGAAGTTCCTGCCTGCAGAGGGCAAGTGTCAGGGAGGGTCGAACTGTGCACCAGCAGCCACGGATCTTCCCAGCAGCTGGGAGATGGGGACAAAGGCCTTGAAGGACCTCAGAGAAGGACTTCTGTATGCGCTGCAACCTTCAAACAAGTCTCCTAAGAGTTCAATTCACACACACACACACACACACACACACACACACAATCTGCATTAAGACAAAGACTATATTAGTTTTCCAATGGATTTCGCATTCATTAGCTTATTAGCCAAGTCCTTCCTAAATGGAAAAAAAAAAAAATTCTACGCACTCTAACTGACTATGATTTATTTCTCCAAATCTGAATGTTTCGAAATAGTTTTAAAAACTTTTTTCTTAACACATAATGTCTTTTAACCATTGTGGACTAAATGGTTACCGGGTAGACGACCTAGAGTGTCTGCCCAATGGGCTAAGAACAGAAGTGCAGAAACACAGAATAGTTAGCCAGCACCAAAGAAGGAAGGAAATTTTCCTAAAAAAGTAGTGGCCACTAGCTTGGGAGGGGCAGGGTTAGAAATGTGAGGGCAGCCTCCAGTGGAGGCCTAGAGCTGAGCAAGGGTGAGCAGGTCAAGGATGGAAAGATAGTGTCAGTGCACAGACTTGGGGTCTGGGCTCAGGCAACCCCTCCAGGTGTCTTGTGAAGTCCGTGAAAGAAGGTGGACATGAGTCTAAGAGAAATGGAAGGCCACTGAAGGAACACACACAGTGTGTATGTGTGTGTGTGTGTGTGTCTGCACTGTGGTCATATCATTTTCTCCTGCTAAGAAGCAGTACTTGTTATTGTCATTTTGTTGTTTTTCACAAAGGAGTAAAGTTTAGAAAGGGGAAAAAGAGTACTAGATGACAAGTGATTGTACCATAAATCAGTGTTGACAAACTACATCCCACAAACCAAATCAAGCCCTCTGCCTGTTTTTGGACGGTCCCCAAACTAATGGTAGTTTTTACATTTCTAAATTTCAAAAAGAATCCCAAGAAGAGTAATATTTTGTGATATGAAAATAATGTGAAATTCAAATTTCACTGTTCTTAGAAAATGTTTTGTTGGAACACGGCTATGCCTGTGTGCTTTCATATTAGCTATGACTACTCCTGCCTTATAGGCAGAGCTGAGTGGTTGCAACAGAGACTCCATAGCCTGCGAAGCTTCAAATATTTACTCTCTGGCCCTTTACAGAAAATATTTGACTTAGATGATGAATTTTCCAGGTATTTATAAGCTTCACAACATAAAAATCCCTCGACAAAGGTTAGAAGCACATACCCCTGCACTCATAAGATCTGCTCCTGGGCTGAATAGTGAGTTTATTTTTTTAGATACTGAAGTAGAAAGTACAGAATCTGCTCTTATGCTCTAGTGGGAGAGGCAGACACTCAATAACTATCGACACACAAAAATATATATTCTAAAAGAGTCATCATAGAAGTAGAGGGTGCTGTGATGTAGCATAATTTATTGTCTAATCAAAAGGAAGGACTCTTTGAGGATGTAACATTTAAGTTAAAGAATGGCATATGAAAGTCTAGGCAAAACTTTTGGGCAGAGCGGGGGAACAAGTGCAAGCAAAATGAACTGGGCACTGGGTGTGTTCTAGGAATGTAAAGAAGGTCCATGTGGTGAAAACACAGCGGATGACTGAGGGTAGGTAGGGGCTGGATCAGGCAACACTTTGTAGATCAAATGTTAAAGATGTTGAGAAGACAACGGGGAGCCTTGGAAGGGTTTTGAAAGAGAAACAGGATGGGCTGGACTTTTAAAAAAACTCTTTGATCTCCTCTTCCTGAAGAGTAGACAGGCATGGCGAAAGCTAGAGGGAATGTGGGGACACGGATGCTGGAAAATGATACAGTAGGGTTTGGCTGTTGAAGGGAAGGATCTGGTAGACAGCGAAGGTGGAAGGTTCAGGAAATAGGCAACACCTGGTGGACTGAGAACCTGAGAAGGAAGGGGAAGGTCATCCTAGAGGTTGGATGTGAGTGATTCCTCTTTGCCACTAGACAGAAGAAGGGAGAGGCATGGTGAAGTGCATCCCCTTTCTCTCTTCAGGGCCGCTTTAGAAACTTTCTCTGGCTTTTTTCTAATTAGATCAAAGATCTAAGGAGGTCAGTGAGCAGCCCATTCTTTCTTCATGAATATCGTCATAGGGTCTTTTAACCTTCCACATACATATGATTTCTCTTCCACGATTTCTCTTTTTCTCTCTTCTGTATCAGACTCAGTTTTGTGCTTCAGGTGTGCAGAACGATGCATTCACACAGTGCAGCTCTGCCTCCCCTGCCCCCACTGTCCTCTCCCATCTTTTTATGTCCCTCTTTTCCTTCCTTCCTCGACAGGACTCCTCCTTACGTTTTGCCTTCCCATTCCCTTGCTTTGTTTTAATCTTCTCCCTGTTCCCTCACAACTCCTCTCTTTCTTTTCTTTACCTCTTTCTTTTGGTGACACCTGCCACATCCTTGTCTCCCATGCAACCAACCGTTCTAGCTCTGAGGCCCAAGAAGAAAACTACATTGACATCACAGATATGCATTCTGTATTTAGGTATGAAGATACGAAATTGATATATTCACCACCAAGGTCACATATACAAATTTCTTGAATTCTAGGTAGAATGTTGATAACCTTCCTTTTAATAAAAACTTATTTTATGTATTTTCATATTTTGTGTTTGCCATCTCTCCTGGCTATTCTCCTCCTAAGAGAGGAAAGCGATCCTGGATTTCTCATCCCATTTTTCTAATGTAGTAATAAACTTTCTGCAATGTATGTTTATATTGTTTGCATTTTACCCTTGTGACTTCCATGATATGACTTTCCACATGGGGAGGGTAGAAGGCAAACTTATGTTGACTTTAAGTTTTCAAATATACTTAAATTAGCCAAATGGGGGGCACCTAGGTGGCTCAGTGGGTTAAAGCCTCTGCCTTTGGCTCAGGTCATGATCCCAGGCCCCTGGGATGGAGCCCCGCATCGTGTGGTGGGCTCTCTGCTCAGCAGGGAGCCAGCTTCCTCCTCTCTCTTCCTGCCTTTCTGCCTACTTGTGATCTCTGTCAAATAAATAAGTAAAAATCTTAAAAATAATTAGCCAAATGGTGGTTTTTCCCCCCAAGTGATGACAAGTGAGAGTTAATTGCTTCCCTATTGGGATTATTATTGTTTGTCTTTGAGACTTCTAGTAAGAACTCTTACTTCCCTCTTACCTAAAGAACACCAAGAGGGTGTTTGTTACTAGTAGAGTGATGCTAAGCCAGGACTCAAACTAAGTTCTAGAAGACCAGAGCCAATGGACAAAAATCAGAATCAAGTTGTCAGGGCGGAGTTGAAAATATAATCAGAATCTTAGGAAAGGTAGACAAAAGAAAATGGATGCATTCTCTATTGCTGCTAGTGCTACCATCATTTGTGTCTGAGCTGGAGTCTAGTTAATGGCAGCAGAGCTGAAACCATGTGGCCCTATCTCTTGGCATTAACCTTGTAGTGTTAAAGGAAAACATCCCTCTTATAGAACGCTCAGCGAAGTAAGTACAAGACAGAGTTCCACTACAAAGCTGTTTGAGTTCCAAAATGCGATAGCATTTGGCTGTATGACTCTTCCATTCATAGAATTACTAGATTCTCTACCTAAGGAGACACACATTTAGGGGGTTGATGGATTGAGATAAGTTTTGATATTAGCTCTGTGATGGCTTTTGATATGGCAACTTGGCTAAGCTGAACTATAGTCTCCAGAACTCCATTCCAGCATGTTTCTGGGTAGGATGAACTACAAGTTGGAGGGAGGTGGTGGGCATGCTTTGGCAGAACACATCCTTTTGTTATTCAGTTAAGCTCTATTCTAGGTGCTCCTGCGAAGGGATTCAGTAGATGGGGTTAGAGTCATGCATCTGCTATTTTTGGCACAGCTTGTGTTCCTCAGGTTTGAGCCTGCCTGAGATAGCTCTTTCCTAATGGTTTCCCAGGGGATTTTAGGTTTTGATTAACCAATCCCAAATGGCTCATCCCTTGTATAAATTGATATGCATCCTCCTGGTTCTCCTTTGCTGGATGAAATGTGACAGATACAAGCTCCTACAAACTTTTATCTTTGGTCCTGGGGCTGAGTATGGCTTCCAATGAAGGCCAAAATGCTTTTGTTAGGGTGAGTACTTTCTCAGGAGTTACCATTTCCCTTCCTGTGTGATTTCCCTAGACTGGATCTTCACCTGGGCCACCCCAGTAAATCCATCCCCTAAACCCTGATGCCGGACAGTGTCCCAATGACCTCTCAAAATAAATCTCAATCCAACATAAATAGACATATGGTGGGGATATGTGGTCCAACAACAGACATGTTTTGGTGGGAATTTCACAGAGCTTTGAACATTCAGACATCACAGGGTGATTTCCTTTTTATGATTTGACTACGAAGCAAAGGGAGAAATTGATTTCTGCTTTCCATAGATTTGGTATCCAAATGGATAGTCAATGTTAACACAGAGGTTCCACAAATAGCTGCTTTGGAAGAAACCAAGAAATCTGGTGGAATGGTTAGAACGTTCAATGTATTTTTCACGCGAACAAATGGCATTCAAGGACGATGAATGTAAATAGAGTTCGTCCTTGGAAAGTGGTGAACCTTTGTTATTCTCCCAAATTCCACTGAATCTCAACCGGATTGATTTGTGAGTCGCTACTGTCGACCCAAACTGTGCCAAAGGCAATGCCATCAAGGTGTATTGAAATTATTCACTTGTTTTTGTGTAACCCTGATTTCATCAAAATGAATCCCATGCCCTGTTCAATTAATATCCTCGTTACCATCCTCAGAAGTGAAGAGTTAAACTCACTGGGGAGCAGTAATGGTAATATGTCCAGAGAGAGATTCATTTGGCCCCAGCTGTCCATTTTATTCTAAGTGCTAAATGCGTTAATATACATAGACTATCATTTACATAGCAAGTGACTATGCCAGATGAATTATTTATTGTGTGACAACTACCTAATACCCAGTGTACTATCAAACGCAAAGCCATTTCTTATTTGACCTGTATATAAATTTGCATTATAGAATTCATTACCTTCATATATAAGTCACATTGAAGTTTCGTGCCGCTATCTCTCCGAGAAGCTGTAGGTTACCTCTGCTTTGATTTAATTGCCGCTCTCCTGGTATGGCAAAGCAGCCTGCTTTTGGAATGGAAGACTTGCAGGGACCCCAGCCAGGCAGCAGGCGAAAAGCCTCTCCTTTGATGCAGCGTAAGGTGAGAGAGAAAGACAAGCCCAAATTTAATTAAAATGTTATGAGAGCTGGAAACCAGCACATAAGACAAAGTGAAGGGGAAGGGGTTTGTGGCTCCTGAAGTGTGTCTGCTGCCAGGGATCACCAAGGTAATAAAATTCAAGCTGCTTTCCCCAGGCAGTGGGTGACCCCATCCTCTGCAGAGAGCTGCGTGTTTACATTTGGCGAGAACTGGGAGGAAGTCTTCTTGAATAAAAAATTGCCTCATTTCCAATTTATTCTTTAGTCTCTGAAATGTAATTTAATTCATCTTTGCAGTTTTCATGTGGCTTTGCACACTATTTGTCTCTGGATTATCTTTGCAACCTTTAATAATATGGTTCATCAGGGAGGTTTATGCCACTGAACGTAATAGTGTTAAGACTAGTTCCCTGACCAGGCAGCTAGTAAGCTAATTACCCAACTTGCTGGAGAACCAGAACTGTACAGACTGGAAATTTCCGGTATTGAAATGATGATGGGGAGCCTTGAGAGGCTTGAACCTTTGGGTGTCCCCTCCATTAGATTCTTAGTCAGTCATTCAGGACCCTGCCAATTTGGATGGCCTCAAGATTTGCTTTGCTTGTGAGATTTTTTTGTTACTTCCCAATTCCAGCTGGACTGGAAATACTGCAAGAAAATCCTTTCGTATTATTGGCATTTTGGTCCTTCTATTTCCCATCTCACCTGGAAACAGGCAGGGCAGAGGAGTGAGAAAATGAAAAGAACAATGGGAAAGGTAATAGAATTGCACCGAACCCTCCAAGAGATTTGCCTTGAATTCCACATGAAGGTTGAGGCACGGACAAACTTCAGCTAAGTCAATTTGGGTGTACTTGTCCCTCCAAATGTAATTTCAGACCTGCTTTTTCTGGAGGAAAGCTTTTTGGATATGAGATCTGTTGGAATATCCCTAAGAGTACAAAGCTTCATTTGTCTCTGTCATTTAATACCCATGCACCCTCACTAGAAATATTTTTCGTCAGTAAATGAAAAATGGGGACTTTACGATTCCTATTGTAATCCAGCCCCTTACTGTACAGAGCATGATCTGGGGACAGGCAGTATCACCAACGATCTAGGAGCTTCTTAGAAATGCCACATTCCCAGACCGATGGCGTCGGAGTCTGGAGTTCAACAAGATCCTCACTTGCTTCGTAAGCACGTTAAAGCTCCAACTCTCTCATCTGGCCCACTGACATTCCAACCATTCACGTTTTTTCCTCCCCTGGATCCTTTCTTCAAATGACTCAGGTGAGACTCAGACGAGGGAGGGGAGCTGGTCGTATGATATAGTAGATGAGGGCTCTCAAGCTGTCCATGTCTCCCGCTCCTGCTGCTGGTCTATGTTACCCCAGGGCACCATGGCCCACAGCACAGAAACGCTAAGCCAATTTCGGCATTTACTGTGCACTAAGAGACCGAAGCTATGAGAGGTTAGCGAGCTTCCTTTAGGTCACAAAGCTTGTTAGTGCTAATGCTGGGTCTATAAGCCAGGTGGACCGACTCCCAGTTCCGTTCTCTTTTCATACTGCCTGCTTCTGACCCCCAGGATTTGCAATAAGCCTTTGAACAAAAAAATAAGCTGTGTCTGAGACTGAAGTTATTACCCAGGCTTTGCCACTCCCTGGACAGTGAAAAGCATTTAAACACCTGTCCTTGTTGAAGAGTGAATTAGTGCATTATGTGTTTATAGCTCTGGTAATTGGACCCTATGCATTTCATTGTCTTTATAGAACAAATCTGAGGTTGAATGCAAACTTTTCATTTTGATTGTAAATGTTTACTTAAAAGATGGCTCCAATTCAATGCTATAGAATTGATTCTAAGCCACGAAAGGCCTCATATCCAGGCTTTGTATCCTCTGGGACTGAAAGATGAAAAGCTTTAGATGGTGTTAAGGACAGACAGTTTGTGCACAACTCCCCACCCCCACCCCAATCCATACGCAGAAGTCCTAACCGCCATTGTGAAGGGATTTGGAAATGAGGCCTTTGGCAGATAATTAGGGTTGGATGAATTTGTGAGGGTGCGGTCCTCAGGATGGGATCAATGTCTCCATAAGAAAGATCAGGGAGTCTGCTTCTTTCTTCCATACCCATACCCAAAGAAGAAGTCATGTGATCACTCAGTGAGATGGTAGCCTCCTACAAACCAAGAAAATAGGCCTCAAAATGAAACCTGCCTTGTTTGGCACCTTGATCTTGGTCTTCTCAGCCTCCAGATCTATAACAAATAAATTTCTGTTGTTTAAGCCACCCAGGCTCTGGTGTTTTGTTAGGACAGCCTGAGCAGACTGATACAGATCCCATGGCTTCCATACCCATTTACTGGTGAAATTTAGTCCTTCTTGTGAAAATTTATTGGTGAAATTTAGTCCTTCCTGTGAAAATTAAATAATAATGATTGCTCTTAATTATTGAGTGCCAGGTCTACATGCCAGGTCTTGCAAGTCACACTATACTAGACATTTCATAGATATTATCTATCTCATCCTCACACCAGTTCTTTCAGATAAATATTACACTGGTTTTACAAACTACTTTCTTTAGAGGGAGCAGGTCTCAGTCTCTCTTAGTAACTCTAGACTCTAACCCAGTGTTCAGTATATAATAGACCTTTAAATGCTGTTATGTGGGCACCTGGGTGGCTCAGTGGGTTGAAAGTCTCTGCTTTTAGCTCAGGTCATGAGATCAGTCCCCACATCAGGCTCTCTGCTTAGCAGGGAGCATGCTCCCCCCCCCCCTCTGCTTGCTGCTCTGCCTACCTGTGATCTCTCTCTCTCTCTCTCTGTCAAATAAATAAATAAAATCTTTTTAAAAAATGCTGTTATGTACTGAATGTTATAAGATTTGTCCACGGTCATGTATGCATGTACAATTTTTCAATTCAGGGATATCTTCCCCAAACTCACTGTAATAGATTATAAGAAATGGCCACAGATTCCTCCCATCACTTTATGCATGCTGCTTTTAAAAGTGACTTTTCCATTCCTCGAATCCGGAAGTGGCATCTATCTTGCCACTGTTTTGAATTTGGGCTGTCCTGGGACTTGCTTTGACAAACACAAAGTAGCAGAAAAGAAACAACATGTGGGAGTTTTGAGCCTAGGTCTCAACACACAGCTCTCCTCCTGAGACTTCCATGTGAAGGACCCTGGGCTAGTTTCCCTGAAAGTGAGGCAGCCTGTGGTCACCAGCGTCAATGACAGCCATGGGAATGAACCTATCTTGGACCATGTACCTGGACAGGTCTAAGTGCTACCACAGGAGTGAGCTGAAGTGAGACAGCAAAAGAATTGCCCGAATGAGCTCAGCTAAAATTTATGACCCATATGATTATAAAATAATAAATGATTATGTTTTAAGCCATTATTTCTACTACTATGTAATAAAAAACTGATATACCCACGATCATTCTACAACCTACATGTTGATGAAGATGATGGGGAAGGCAAGGATAACAATAATATTATGTGATGTTGTTGAAGGATTACATGTGCAAAACAACATTTTAAGAACCTCATATGCATTATATCATTTGATCAGTTAACCATCCCATGAGGTGGTACTATGTTATCTCTACTGGTGCAAAAACTAAATTCAGCCACTTTCCTGGTTCACACAGCTAGTAAGTACTGAAGAGGTTACACTCTAGAACCAACACTCCAAACCACTAAGCAATAGAATTTAGGAAGAGCCATGGTACAATATGTTATGTGAAAGTGGGAGGAATATATTTATTCTGCTGGAGATGATGGGTTAAACAGGTGGAGTAGGCAGAATGATGGTCCCCTAAAGTTGTCCATGTTGTAATCTTCAAAACCTGGGGCCATGTTATGTCACATGAAAAAAGAGAATTGAGGTCACAGGGGGAATTATGGTTGTGGTCTGAGTTTCTTGTCATTGCTATAATAAGTTACCATGACCTTGATGGCTTCAAACTAATGGAAATTGATTGTCTTACAAATCTGAAGGCCAGAACTCTGAAATCAGTTTCATTGAGTTGAAATCAAGATGAGAGTGGTACTGAACTTCCCTCAAAGCGTTAGTGGAGAATCTGTTCCTAGCCTCGTCCAGCTTCCGTGGTTGTTGAAATTCCTTGGCTTATGGGTGCATCACTTGAGTCTCTGCCTCTGTGGTCACATTGTCTTCTCCTCTATGCATGTTATCTCCTTCTGTCTCCTTTGTATAAGAATTCTTGTGATGGCTTTTATGAACTACTCTGATAATCCAGGACAATGTCTCCATTTTGTGACACTTAATTGAATCATAACTGTAATGTCCTTTTCCTCCATAAAAGGTTAACATTTATTATATAGGTTCCAAGGATTAGGATGTGGATATCTTTTAGGGGGCATTATTCATCACACTACAGGTGCTAGCTGTGAGCTGGGATGAGTTGAGATGGAGACAGTAGGCCGAATTATTAAGGAGGGACCAATGTTATCAAAGAGGTCCTTAAAAATGAAAGAGGAGGGCAGAAGAGAATCAGAAGGAGATGTGACAATGGTAGAAAGACACAGAGAGATGGAACATTACTGGCTTTGAAGATGGAGGCAAAGAAATGGATTCCCCTAGAGGCTTCTGAAAAGAATGCAGCCATCCTGACACCTTGATTTTAGCCCAGTGAGATCTGTCGAGCTGTAAGGTAGTAAATTTGTGTTGTTTTAAGTCATTAAGTTTGTGTAATTGCTAGAAGGAAGAAGCAAAAATGCTCTACTTTAAAGCTAACCTTTGTCGAATATTTGCTTTCCATCAGTTACTATGCTAATTTACTTACGTGTTTTATTTCATATGATTTTCAGGGAAACAATGAAACAACAAAATTTTTGAAGGAATGTCTCTATTTAATAGCTATGAATACAGTGGTCGCCGCCTGCCTCCCCCCACCCCACCCCGCTTTGTGTTTTCAGTTACCCAGCTATCAACCACAACACCACGGAAGCAATGATCCTCTTTCTGACAAATCGTCAGAAGGTCAATAGTAGCCTAACGCTGCCACAATGCCAATGTCATTCGCCTCATTTCATCTCATCATGTAGGCATTGTATCACCTCACATTATCACAAGAAGAAGGGTAAGTGTAGCACAATAAGATATTTTGAGAGAGACCACAGTCACATAACTTTTATTACAGTATATTATTATCAAAGTCCTGTTTTATTATTGAATACTGTTACTCTCTTACTGTGCCCAATTTATAAACTTAACTTTATCATATATGTGTATGTATAGGAAAATGCATAGTATACATGAGATTTTGTATTATCTGTAGTGTTAGGCATCCACAGGGGGTGTTGGAATGCATTCCCCTCAGATATGGGGGGATCATACTGTATTAAGACTTCCTTTCTTAAAGATACACAGCTCCACAGTAGTGGAGCAGGGATTGAACACATGGATACTGACCTCTGGGCCTCATTCTCTATACCCTCATTAGTCACCAGTGATATGTATCTACCTGCAGGTATGATTTGGGTGTACTTACCAGAGCATGTTCTTCTCAACCAAGCATCAAGAGAAGACTGAATGAAGATTTCTCTATTTATGGTTGAGGTTTAATCACAGCTGGAAGTAGGAGTTCTTGTAGTTTTTGAGTTAAAGATGATCAAACTTCATTTTTTTCTCCTGCAATTCCTTCTTTTGGCCAATAGCACTGAACAGAAAAAGAGCTAAATGGAAGAAAGAAAGAAAAAGGCTAGATATGGAAGAAGGGAGGTTTATATTTAACCTTTTGTTAATTCAAGTTAACTTAAAGCTCCTTTTGAGATACTGCAACTATTCTTTAGAGATGAATTCAAGCATCCAGTTTTCTTGATTCTAATCTGTTTTTTTATCAATGCATTGCTGATGTCCATCAAATGGCGATATGCCTACATAAAGAAGCTCTAGGAAATTAATTTAATTTTCAGCAGAGAGCCACTTATTTGTCATTTCAGTTATGGATTTGCCTGCATTATTCCGCACCATGACTGAGTTTTGTCCAGTCACTTTTAATTACAAGACCTTACTTGGGTACTTCTTTCCTTTGATATAAGCTTTCCAGACCCAGGCTCTGGGCCTCATTTTTCTCTGCTCTGGCCTCGACACCAGGAACCCCTGAGGCCTGATGTTGCTTGGACACTGATTCCAATTATTTTCTGTACAAATTGCTTGATCCTTCAGCTTTGATTCTCCCTTCCACAAACTGGGGCTATAATCACTTCCTCTCTTATCTCCCAAGATTCCTGAGGGAAGCATTAAAGAGCTTTGAATATGAAAAGCACTATATACCTGTGAAGGAGTGTTATGTGCTCATCATTTTCCATCCAGTTCCCAGATAATATCGGGTGCCATATTCCCCAGGGAAGCTAGTTAAGACACAACAATCCTTGGCCAGGTCTGTGGTTTGCTTTGCTGCTTCTGAGGTGCCCTGCAGCAGACAGCAAGCATCAACCCATTCCCTCCTGCGTAATTCTTTTTTCATGGCTGTTTGCAAGTGAGATCCTAGCAGAATTGCTGAGCCTCTGTGTTAAACTTTTCCCTTCACTTAATCTACTTGAAAAAACCTTGCTGCACACATTTGTCCCTATGACCACCCCAGAGGAGCACTGTGAAAATGCGCTTCTGTTCATCTGGCCTGCTCAGGGAAAAGAAAAGCAAGTTGTTTTCAGTGCAGTCTGAGTTCAGATGAAGAAGCGATATTTTCAAGATTAAAGTAAACTAGTGTTGTAATTATAGTACTTAAGACACCCTTAAACTGAACATCATTTTTACTCTTACTGCTGTAGATAAGGACATCATCAGACTTGACAGTTCCTCTCCTAATGCAATTGGTTTAAGCCAATTCATGGCAAAGTGACAACGAAGCATTTAATCGACCTGTCTGCATCCCCGGATGAGAGAGGCTGAGTATAAATGAGTGAGCACTTATTTCTTTTCCTGGCTTCTGAACCCCATTCTGTATCAGCTGACTTGG
The DNA here is from genome assembly GCF_011764305.1 of Mustela putorius furo. Lineage (NCBI taxonomy): Eukaryota > Metazoa > Chordata > Mammalia > Carnivora > Mustelidae > Mustela > Mustela putorius. The sequence goes on from NW_025421467.1 coordinate 1,178,235, forward strand.
ATTATTATCTCCTGTTCATTTGTCCTTGCCCTTACTCACTCTCACTCTGACGCCCTTCTTATCATTTTTAGGAGAGAAGAGCACTTCAGGGTTGAGATCATGAAGAGGCTGAGATCACGCCATGGACTCAGTAGGCCCTTAGAGTGAAAAGAACTTCAGGTTACAAAAGAGAAGGTTGAGGCCCAGAGCTATTCCATGTACTGTAAGTCACACATCCAAGTAGACACAGATCTCTGACCAGAGCCTGGGTGTTCTGACTTCCATTTCAGGAATGGAACCTTCTGTCCATTGCATACCCAGTAATATATCCTACACCTCAATCCATAAGGAGCACAATGCATAGATCTTTATCTTTAGGCTTTTGAAGCCCGCAGCTTTACCATTTGCCTCTGTGCAAATCAGAAGCATTTCTACATTTCCCCCTTTGGCTGTGGGTAGTCTTGGTGTCTCTTCAGAAAGTCAGAGGGGCTAGCCTGAGGATTTTTTAAGCAAAAATGTAATGTTTAGTCTGAATTGTTCACTTTCCACTGTAACTCATGTTTCCCTTTCTGGAGCAACCCATAGGTAGAACAGAGCCATATTACCAGTTATAAAACCATTCTGACTCTGGCATGACCCATAATTGGGAATTCCAGCTCTCTCAAATTCTTCCCAAGTAGTCTGAGGGGCTCTCAGGGGTAGGTTTCCCAGGAGCTCTGAGAGCTAGTGTTTAGATTTTATGGTTCTTAAGTCTCAGTGATTATCATCACCTCCTGGGAGCTTTCTAAATATCAGATTTTAAGGCACCACTCCCAGAAAATTTGAATTACCAGGACCCAGGAATATGTATGCCATTACCACCCCTGCATCAACTGATGATCAACCAGATCTGTGAACCCCCACTCTATATCCACAGATCATTCTTTCAGTATATATATCTAGTCCACTATATTCTAAGCACTGTACCAGGTGCTGGAGATAAGCAATGAAAAAAGAAAATTCTGAGCTCCTAGAGCATTCATTCAATTGGGAAGACAGGCAACACACAGATAAACAAGTAAGTGTGTTTATAGTAAGTTATCTGGTGACAGATATATTGGAGAAAAGCAAGGTAAATTAAGTGTGGGGGCAAGGCTGCTTTTTTATGCAGGGTGCTCAAGGAAGACCATATCCATTATGTGCCATTTGAGTAGAGATTAAGGAAAATGGGGGAAGAAAGCCATGTGAATATTTTTCAGAAGGGTGTTCCAAACAAAGACAGTCTCTAGGCCTAGGGCTATTGAGTTGAGAGTTAGTATGCTAATGTGCCTGGAAAGGATAGTATGAACAAGAAAGAAGGGGTGGTGGGGCTTGAGGGGTACAGGGTCCCAAGCATGCAGGGCACCATGAGTGTTTAGACTTGACCATCCTGATTATATGGGGAGCCACTGGAGGATTTTCATCTATGGAGAAAGAGTCTGATACACACTTTTTAGATATATTATTTTGGCTGTTATATGGAGACACATATCTAAGATGGCAAAGTTAGAAGCCAAAAGACCATCAAGGAAGCTACTATATATAGTCTAGGTCGGACATGATGGAGTTTGGGGACAAATGGTAACAGTAGACATGAGGTGGCTATGGGATATATTTTGAGGATAAAAACTCTGGGGATTTGCTGATGGACTGAAAATGGGGTATGATAAGAAGAGAAATCAAGGATGACTAAGATTTTTTGTGCAGACAACTTGAAGAATGAAGTTGCCATTCAGAGAAGGAAAAAAGTGTAGAAGGAGTTCTTTAAAGGGGAAAATCAAAACCTGCTTTGGGTTATGCTAAGTTTGGAATACTTATTAGATATCCAGATGGAAAGAGCAATACTTGTTTGAATATACAGATCAAGAGGTCTAGGGAGAAATCTAGGTTGGATATATAAATATGATGGTCACTGGAGTATGGCATGACTCTGGCCATAATCCAAATGTTACCACCTATGGAATGAGATGGATAGATAAGAGAAGAGCTCTTGGAGGCTAAACGCCCTCTTGCATGTTAATATTTAAAGATCAGTGAGTGGAGAAGGAGAGGTGAAGACTGAGAAGTGGTGGCCAGAGGGGCTCCACCATTTTCTTTCTTTTTGGCTCTGTCTCACTGAATGATGTCCTGTTTCTGCTGATCCCCAAACTGTAACTCATTGCCAAAATTTCAAAGACATCACTGTTGCTGCAGAGAGGACTGGGGCACTTCCAAGGCTGATGTCGTTGCCACTGTTCTTGCCAGTTGTGTGCTAGCACCAAGCTATGGAAGCTTCAGCTTTTTGATGCCCAGTGGGCATTAGAGAAACCTCTCTTTGGTTTTAATGTTGCTTATTGGAGAGATTCCTTAAGAAGGAATTTGAGCAGGTATCTGGAAGCCAGTTCCTGTAAATGGATAACCTAGTTCATTGTCCTTGAACTGAATGCATGTATTTCAAATACATTTCAGTTCTAAATCCTATAGTGAACACAGCTTCGATTCAAGCAGTAATACCAGCCAAATTCTAAAGCAATTTTTTTTTTTTTTTTTTTTTTAGCACTGGGAGGCAGCTCTTGCAATCATGGAAAAATCTGAGCTATAGCATTCTAGAAGTTTGGTTTCAGATTCCATCCCAATAAGAAATAGAAAGTTCACAGAGGAAGACAGTAGAGTGTTCATACCCTTTCCAGTTACTCTCTACAGGTGTAGAGAAAGCCTCTGTTATGTACCTTTTGAGGTATTGGAGAAAAGGGAACAATTTAGTTAAAAAAAAAAAAGCCTATTGCATTTGTGTAACTGATGATTGAAAGACATGCTCTGGTAATGTGTAGCGTGCACACACACAATTTGGTAAAGGACTGCTTCCCTAATTTTCCTCATTCTGGATGTCAGAACTCTGATTTTCATAGTCTAGTGGGATACATCCAAGTGTGGAATCTCACAGTAACAAAGACTGGAAACGTTCTTTCATTGAGAACTTTCTAGAGACTTTCTTGACTACAGTGTGACTAAGGCTTCATTCCATGATATCAAGGGCTCTGATAGACCTTTCAAGGTTTGTTTCTGGTTTTGGTCCCTTATTATTAATCTCTGGTAAGTTTAAAGCTTTTATTTTCAACCCCAGATAAACACAGGAGGGATATAATGTTGTACTTAACTTGAATACTCTTAACTTTAATATTCTTTGAAGTCTCTCCAGGAGCTATGCTGTCTCTGAGGGATCAGATATCTTTTGGGCTCTCTAGAAACTTTGAGGGAAGGAAGACTTATGTAGTCATTCTGATTAGAAAAATCTTTTCTGACTCGTAACAAGAATTAAACATGGATTTTCAGGTTATTTCAGGGGTGAGAGCATTAAACATCTCCCAGGCAATAGTAGCTCTTGGTATGTTGGTTTAATCCCTCCATTTCTAATATTACAATGGCTCACATTATGAACACCGCTAGCCAGAAATGGCAGATGGGTTGAGAGAAACTGACAATATAGCCTATTCAAATAGCATGCTCATATTCTGCATTGGAATGGACAAATATTCATTTTCCACTTCCCCTTCATATCTCTTATCTTGATGAATAATAGCACTATCTAGTAATTATAGCCAGACTCCATGTCTCTCTCCTGATTTCATTTTCTACATCATAGTAGGTTCAGATAGCTCTAGTATCTCTTGAATTCACCTTCTCCTATCTCTAATCCAAAGTACCCAATTCCAGGCTCTTATTATTTCCTATCTGAACAATTGCTGCAGCCTTGTATTGGTTCTAAACTACTTCCAGCCACCCTGTGAAATATGATAAGTGTTTCTATAAGAGAACTATTAAAAAACAAAAACAAAAACAAAACTGGTGAATATGAGGAGATATCTTTCACCTGTTCAAAACTTTCTTAGGTTTCCTCAAAATATAGCAGTATGCCTCTAAATGTGGGCTTTGGGCATCCTACATTAGAATTATAGAATCTGACAATTTGGAATTTGCCCCTAAAACAAACTTCACAGGTGATTCATACACACTCCGAAAATTTAAGAATTACTGATATAAATGATCAAGTCCTCAATGTTTATAAAATCATGTAAAACCTTGCTTATGTCTACAACATTCCTCATACCATGCAATGACACCTGTGTTATCCTCTTCTCATACCGAACCACTTGTAGGTCTGAAAACATGGGAAGGTTAGGAGAAGTCTTCATTTAGGTCCAGTGACAGATTGGTGTTTCTGGGCCATGCAAAGTTCTTAGTAGTTTGCCAGTTTCGGCTGGTTAGAATAGGTTACTTTTTGAATGCAACTACTGAAAATTTTAAGTAACGTTCATGGTTTGCATCATATTTCTTGCCGATAGCACTGTTCTGATATATACTAAAGTTGGACATAAGCATATCTTATGCCCAGCAATTCCATTCCTTAGTGTTTATGCAATGGGGCCTGCATATGCTCAACCAAAGGCATATCCCAAAATGTTCATAGAACTGTCCTAAATGGTAAAGAATCAGGATTGTAATTTCTTGGGATCTCTATCATCTCCAGTGATTTTTGTTTTTGTTGTTGTTGTTTTTGTTGAATGAATGACTGAATAGCTGTTGCCAGTCTATCTCTGTGGATGGGCAGGGTGGGAATGGGAGATGGACCTTAAGGTAGGGGTATTTTTGTGCTATGGGGAGACATTCCTGTAGCTACATCCTCCAGAGGTAGGAAATAAATGCTTACTGAAAGCATGAATGGATTACCTCCCTTCCATGGCAGACAATGCATTAAACAGACTCCCTACCCAAATTGTCCCTTTCTTTTTTTCCAAATTATTTTTCACTATTAACAATAGCCTTTTATATCTATTTTTACTTACTTGTCCAGTGTCTCCTCATAGTAAATTCCTAGGGCTGGAATAAAAGAGAATGCACATTCTCTATTTCGGTATCTGTTTGCAATCAGAGATGTGCCTTTCGGCTTCCAGCAGCTTCTGTAAAGCACACAAGGCACTGGCACTGACCCTCCAGGGAATCCCAGTCTCTTGGCAGTGTGCTGTGTTGCAGCTCAGCACCTCACCAGCCTCAACTACCTTCCCAACATTCATATCCTATGTCTTAAGGGTGAGAAGACCAGCCAGAAAATGCACAGTGTTTGTGTCTGGGAAAGCACCAAGTTTCTGAACTGCTAAAAACAAAAATAGTAACATCTATTCCTGAAGATACTTTGCAAAATCTAGATGTAAAGATAAAGATGACTTCCTATGACTTACCACAAAGTTGTATTAAACCTGTTCAGACTGAGATGAATGAGGCTGGCCAGAGCAGCCTCCTCCCAGAGTTCCCACTATCCTCCACTAAGGTCCCTCTTACAGACCAAGGGACAAACCAAGCCCATATGCCTAGATATTTTCTTCCCTATAGGAGCCCTCTTTTACACTATAGATTTATCGCTTTATTATGGCACCTTCTTTCTTCCAGAAAACTCCTTCAAACCTTGTGGTACTAGTTGAGCTGTCATTCCCCTAGATTCAGGGACAGATGTGTAACTATGTGTAACATAGTGGTGATGGTGTCAATAATGAACTTGAGACCCAAGCTGGGCCAAGCAGAATTCTCCTTGAAATGTCCCTCTCAGAGCACAATAGATTAGAGGGACAGGATGAAGAGAGGATGCAGAACAATGCTAAAACAAATTGTGGGGACACCCAAGCGTGCGTGCACACACACACACACACACATACCCCATATACAGAGAGAAATTCCTGATGACTTTGATCCCTGGGTTCTAAGCATTCTTGAGTCGAGCTCCTCATGCTCTTCTTACAAAATGGCATGCTGTGCTGACATCAGCAAGTTGCTTAAGCTCTCAAAGTTTCAGTGGCCTCTGAGCTCCAATATGAACTGGCCCTCCCTATATCCTTAGTTGACCTCATTCTGGGCAGCTTGCCTTCTTAGACACTACTCCGTAGTATTAGCCTTCTTTCAACTCCCAAAAATCACCAGCTCATGTCCATCACAGGATGTGTGCACCAACCATTGCTCCCACTGCTCCTCTCTCCATTGCCATCTGAGCCTTGCATGGATGCTCTCCCTCCCTCTGCCACCCTCTCTCCTTCCTTCCTTCTTTCCTTCCTCCCTTTTTCCTTTCTTCCTTTTTCCAGAATTAGAGTGACTTCCACAGAGATCACCTAATTTAAAATAGCCACCTTTACATATTATTATGTATGTATCATATCACCTTTTAAAATTGATTGCATAGTGCTTAACAAAGTCTGTTAATATTTATTTATTGGTTAGTTACTATATGGTCTCATTTTTCCCACTGGACCATAAGCTCCATGAATATAGTTCCTGGCCCCAAATGAGCACCCAGCGGCTACTAATTGAATGAAAAGAGTAGTAATAATAATAGAACCACTCAGTAGTCACTTTGGTTTATTATTTATCAGACACTTTTCCAGACATTTTATGGGTTAATAAATTAAATCTTTGCAATAGTTCTATATGAGATCAATACTTTTACTATCCCCATTTTACAGATGATGAAACTATATCAGAGAAGTTGAAAACCTCACAGGACAGTGCTTTGAGCAAAATACACACTTTTAAATATTTTTAACATTTCATGTGTTGATCAATAGAAAGGAAGATAAATGACTCAATAGGGGAAAGGTAAGTGAAGGAGACTCAGGGCATGTCTGCTGCTCTGAATATTCAAAAAACAAGGATGAGTTCTAATAAGAATGTAAAGGAGAGAAAAGATGGAAATGGAAAATTAGTGTTCTAAAGTTGTCATCACAAAATACCACAAACTGGGTAGCTTAAAGGGCAGACATTTATTTTCTTACAGTTCTGGAGGCTGAAGTCTGAGCTTAGGGCATCGGTATGTTTGGTTTCCTCTGAATCCTCTCTCTTTGGCTTACAGATGGCCACTTTCTGGCTGCGTCTTCACATGGACATCCTTCAGTCTGTATGGTCTGGGTGCTAATCTCCTGCTTATATAGGACACCTGTCATACTGGGTTAGTGCGATGCATACATAACCTCATTTTACTTTAATTACTTCTTTAAAGGTCCTATCTCCAAATATAATCACATTCTGAGTTACTGGGTTTTAGGACTTCAGCATATGAATTTTGAGGGTACACAAATCAGGCTAAAATAGAGGAATGAAGTAAAGTGTAAAAATGAGTAAAGGTCAATGGAATCAAGGAGAGGAAGAAGGCTGGGGGGTAGAGCTGAAGGTATAAAAGAAATTCCTGCATAGTTTGAATATATTGTATAGGAAATGAAGGGGAAGAAAAAAGAGCCAACAAAGAAATCATAAAATATATTGGTGTGTTCAGTAAACGAAATAATAAAAGAAGTTGAATAGTTTCCCAAAGATGAAACAGAGCACATAAAAGATTATCAGAAAAAATAAGGCAGATGAGGGATAATGATGCAAAAATGGATTAAGAAAAGGAAAAGAAGGGGGAAAAAAATAAAAAAGGAATCCAGTTCTACAACACACTGGGTTTATGGCAGATTTTGTTTCTGTTTTGTTTTGTTCAGCGGACCTGTCATTTTGTAAGCTTGAATAGGGCAGCACATGGTTTCTACGACTAAAAACTTTACTGATTTGAAATCTTATAAGAAGGCAATGCTGATATTGGAAATATCATGGAGATAGAGTAAGGAATACTCTCCTATATGACAGCACTGATCTGTGTCATAAGAGAAAGTATATCAGCGGCATTTTATAAAGCTTCGGGGGACTTTAAAAAGCAAAGAAACTGAGATTGAGTTAGCTGGGATCTGACAGCAGGTTTAACAGGAGATACTGTTCTGCTACTACTCTCACCAAGGGAGTTCAATTTCAACAGTGCTAATCTTTCCACAGTGGTGTAAGTTTAAATTTTGTGCCCCTAAGGAAAAATTTCCAAAGTAATTCCCATTGAACTTGCCTCCCAGAAATCCCTACTTCTTGCACTATCCAGGTACCACACAAGTCTCTTCAGCTGCGACTGAACCTCTCTCTCCACTCATTAACATCCCTGTGAAAATTCAGATGCTGCATTCTCTATTCCAACAGGGTTAAATAAAGGTTCTATTGTTTTATAAAATCTCCAGCATGGGATTTCAAGGCCAAATTATTATTTTTTCATTCTTATTTCAATGTAATTTTGCCTTCCTTATTTTCTGCCTTCTGGTACTGCAAATTAATATAATGCTTTCAAATATAACTCTAGGTTTTCTTTATTTTAGTTATATTGAAACACATCAATGTAACCATTTTTGTTTTATGTTTTCTTCCATAATTAACTTTCTTTTCTGGCTAGGAATATAAAAATAATGTAACAAATTCACAGTCCTTGAATAAAAGAAAAATAATTTACAATATAATTTTTTCATTTAATTAAAAGTGAGAATAGATTTTTTTTTTCTAGTTCTAAGTTAGGCTGAGAATCTGGAATGTCATGCATTTATTGTATGCACTAGTGTTTCTTTAATTTAGAGTTTCTGGATCACCTGCATCAAGATCACTTGGGTGCTCTGAAAAATGGAGATTTCAGGTACTTAGTCCGTATCTATTGAACTAAGATCTCAGAGGTGGGCCCTGTGAAACAACAATATAATAATCTTCCCAGATCACCCTAATGCTTATTAAATTTTGAGAACTACTGGTATATACTTTAAATACAAGAACTAAAATTCAGTCCCAATAAATCACCCTACTCAGATATCAAACACTTTATTATAATTTGTTATACGTGTAAATTATATATATATATATAATTTATATATAAATTTTTGTCTCCTTAACATTTTCTTGAAATGATTTTCCAACTTTGTAATTTATCTGATTTTCTCATGAACACTTGGAAAACTTTCTTTTCTTTTTGCTTTACAGACTTTGCTATAACATGGGAGTATCAATTTAATGAACCTAAAGTAGATCACTCATACTAGCAAAGTAAAAAAAAAAACACTTTGTATCTGACTGTGGTCTTGTCTGAAACAGGTTGGTTTACACAGAGAACCTTGACGTATTCGATGGGAGGACTCAGTCATTTGAATCAAGAAAAATTTGCTCTACTACACATAACCTCCAAAGTCCACATAAATCCTTTCTCTCTTCAAAACTTAGCAGTATTGGGGAAATATAATTACAAATAATATCTTCCTTGGGGCTCTTGGGTGGCTCAGTTGGTTAAGGGTCTGACTCTTGATTTCGGTTCAGGTCGTAATCTCAGGGTCCTGAGATGGAGCCCCACATTGAGCTCTATGCTCAGCGGGGAGTCTGCTTGAGATTCTCACCCACTCCTCCTCTCTCTGACCCTCTGTTCTCTCTATCTCTCTAAAATAAATTAATCTCTTAAAAAAAACAACAAAATCTTCCTTCAACTTTGAAATTGTCTTTACAAAGGTACTAGACTGTAAAAAATTACAAAATAACACAAATTTTTCATTTTTAAAAAATATTTATAATTATTTTAATTATTACCTTTTAAATTCACTTTCATTATTGAATAAGCATTAAATCAGAATGTGATGCAAATCACAGGCAATCACTAAGAGTTTGCAAAGACAGAAAGAACTCTCATCCTTTTATATAGACAAGCAGATACAACCTATTCTACACGTTTTCAAGATAAACAGTTAACTAATTCTCAAGTAAGAGGTCTTGACAGCACCTTTCCTTCATCACACATAGTTCATCCTAATTTTACTGGGTAATTGGAATGCCGATCTGTATTAGCTAATTGGCTTTATCCAAAGAAAAAGCAAACTGCTCATATTTTTATGTCCGGAGATAATTCTCACAACTTGAGCAAGGTGCCCACTGAAAAAGGTACCCACACAGATTCAAATAAGGGTGCTCGATGTTTACATATCAAAGAGATGACTCCCAGTCCTCTGGGAGGACTTCTTCTCTGGAAGAAGACATTCTTGGGCCTTAAAGATGACAAAAAAGCCTATCTAGTTTTCAAAAGGAATTTTAAAGAGAGGAGAAAATATAACTAAGTTGTCTAAAGTATATGACCTATGAAAAAGGGAGGAAAGAGCAATCTCTCTGCCCATTTTTTAACAAGGAGAATTTTTATGTTTAATTTGTATTTGTCCTTACAATCACTATTGCTCCTAAGTGTGAATTCTTAATTAAGAATGATGAAACTGGCACATCATCAGACAAAGGCTTTTTGGGCTGCCTTGGCACATGCATTGTTAAATTTACTATTTCCAATTTTTTTCCCTTATTTCCCCTAGGAACAAGCGTCTATGTTTACGGGACAAGTGGATGGGGTTATTAATAGTCATCACTTGGTAGTGATAAAACTGACACTCAAGGAAACAATTAAATTATAAACTTGCTTCCTAATTCTATAATTTCATCATAGAAATAGAAATACATATTATTGATGTTCAGTTATAAGTAGGAATGTACATTACAGATGTTCCATTGGCTCGTGGCTCTCAGTCACAGGTTTTGAACTCTAAACTGGACCAAGAAACTTTCATTTTAAGAATGCATGTTCAATACTGAGATAGCCATAAATATTTGCTAGGAGATTCTGTTCAGAAAAGGGCACACACAGACTTGGTATTTTACTTGAAGGGTGCTCCTCTGGACATACCTGGGACCATCTGGACCATCTTTCTCAGTGATGCTTGAATCCTTTGCCTTCTAAGGAAGCAAAGTTACTTGTGTAAGTGTTATTCCCACTACATTCCTTTGGCTTTCTGCATAAATATGCAACACATCATTTTCTCACTCCACTCCAATTTCTATCTCTTTGAAAAATGAGCCATATGAACTGGTTGGGGCCAGAGGGGTATGATCCTAATTTAGCAAGTGGCAGTGGGATAAGATGGGGCCCTATTTGACTCAAGATGTTTACTCTTAAGGGGTTGGTTCCCAAGGAGTTGGAGAGATAGTTCTTGGGCTTCAGTCAAAGAAAAGAATAACACAGCTGCCCTCAGCAAGGGGGAATTCCAGCATAATGGATTGGCAATGGAAACAGTTTAAACCAATATAAATATAATAGCCACCCACTGAGAGGCAATTTACACGCATCAGGCCAGCCTTGCAGTGGTATGCTTGGCCAGCATAATCCACCCAGGAGTATTTTATGAGGCTCTCTACAAGGAGAATGGGTGGGGAGAGTAGAGGGACAGGGCAGCTCCAAAGGGCACACTAAAACTTTTACAGAGTCCTGCTTCAGGAGCATTTCTACTTTCTGTGCCACAGAAGGAATAGCATCTGTCCTGGCTCCTTCTTTAAGAAGTAGATTTTTTTTTAAATGCCTGGCTAGCCTTGATTTTAGTTCAGATTGTGCCCTTAGATGGCTACATGGCTCTGGGTATGTTACCTCCCCACTCTGTTGCAGTGAAAATAAAGGGTTAAATTAGAGAGTCCCTTGAGAATAGTGAAAAGACCTGGACTCAGAAGCTAGGTTCCCTGGGTGCCATTCCAAGCACTTCTCATGGGGGCTGTGTGACCCTGCGTTTCTTAACCTCTCAGCCTTACTTTGATCATCCATAAGAAAGGAATAATACTCTTCTCCCACGCTTCTTACAAGTGTTAAAGGAAATATCTACACAAAGGCACTTTCATCATGCCAAGCCCATGATGAGTGCCCATTAACTGCTAACCCTCATCATCGGAGACTTCTAAGATCTCTTCCTACTCCTAATATCTATGATTCTTATAATGTTTTGCCATTTCTATTTATAGTCAAGTTTTAATGCCTAAGGAAAATTCTCTTTAAGATGTCTATTGATAGTTATATTTTCTGGTTTTATACTTCTGTAAAGAAAATTTATTTTATGCCTTTGATTCTAAATCATTAAACATTGATTCAGAAAATCTCCCCTTTCCATTAGGAATTCCATCTAGTTTGCCCTGGATCTGTTTACACCTCTTCTTACCTTCCAGAGACTGCCTGAGCAGTAGTCCCGTTCTGCTCAAGAGTGATGGTACGAGTTTCTAAACTTTAGGAATTATTCTTCAGGGCACTTCTGTGAGTGGATGACTCTACATGAATTAGGCACACAAAAAGAAATAAATCTCATTAAACTGAAGAATTACTCTACCTAAACTACTACTTAATCAGTTAATAGGTAAAGAGAAACTAATATAAAGTATGTTTACATCTGTCATCTGCATCACAGTGTATGAGGAGAAATGAGAAGATAGACCCAGGAGGGACACCTGGGTGGCTCAGTGGTTAAGCATCTGCTTTGGGCCAGGTCTTGATCCCAGAATTGGGGATCAAGCCCTGCATTGGGCTCCCTGCTGGGTGGGAAGCCTGCTTCTCCCTCTCCTACTCCCTCTGGTTGTGTTCCCTCTCTCACAGTCTCTCTCTCTCTGTTAAATAAATAAATAAGATCATTCAAAAAAATTTTTTTAAAGATTTTATTTATTTATTTGACAGAGAGAGAGAGAGATCACAAGTAAGCAGAGAGTCAGGCAGAGAGAGAGGGAGAGTCAGGCTCCCCGCAGAGCAGAGAGTCCAATGCAGGACTCAATCCCAGGACCCTGAGATCATGATTTGAGCCGAAGGCAGAGGCTTAACCTACACTGAGCCACCCAGGCACCCCAATCTTTTTTTTTTTTTTTTTTTAAAGAAGAAGGAGAAAGAGACGGAGAAGGAGAAGGAGAAGAAGAAAGATAGATGCAGAAAACTTGATCTCACACCCATAAGGGGAACATGTCCATGATCTGTTTTGTTTCCCAGAATAAAATAAAAGAGAGCTGCATTACTATCAGCAGCGTAGGACAGGCTATAATACTGAAAAGGGTATACATTTTTGTAAATGATATAAGCTCGTTATATTCCAGTAGTTAATGTTTTTAAGTTTTCAGTGATGAAAAAAAAGGTTATTTCATTTCATTTCCATTATAAAATAAGAAAAGATTTAGAAAATAAACTTGAAATATAAACTTTGTAAACTGTTTTAAGTAATTGTGTTCATAATGAAATATTACTAGCATGAAATCCCTACAGTACATGTCCCCTATTGCAGATACTCGTTTTTGTAAAAAAAAAGTGATGCTAGGTTAGGCTTAGTGCAGCTTAATTTCTTAAATTAAAAAAACAAAAAAACTAAAAACAAACACACACACACACACACACACACACACACACAAAAAGCAGTTTTGGGTGTGGTATTAGCCTGCTAGTAACCAGACCTGAAAATAATGCCATTTATTGACCTGCGTTCATCAAATGTTTTTGTAGAGTCTGAGTACTTCAGAACTCTAATCATCTTTTTGGAGAGTGGTTCATTTTATATGAACTTCCACCATGGCATTAATTCTTTATGTTTGCATGAAAGTGGCATGCAACTAGGAGAGAAATTATAATGTATGTTAAACACCACTTTTTTATAGATGTGAATTTTCAGTTAATGAGAATTTGAGACTAAATAGCATTCTTGATTCTGTGATTGGTAATAACTGTCTGTTATTCAGGGACAGCCCTTCATCCACCTGTGAGTAATGTATCTGATATTTCCAGAGATGAGAAAAAACACTGACGGTACTCCAAGACCATACACTGCTCATGGGCATATTTTATTTAAAAAGTGTAAAACCTAAAACACCGCTATGTATGTGTATGCTCATGTCATGCATATTTATTTCAGGGCTGTTTATGAAAAGCATTTCTTTATGAAACTTGGTTAAGCAATTGGAAATATCAAGCAAAACACCTTTTCCTCACAAGGAATCTCAGAAGGCCAGGGAAGGTCTTTGCTTATGAGTTATAATCTGATTCCCCACAATGTTCACACCCATATTTGTGGGAAACACTGGACCAAATTTTCATTTCGGCACCTTGACCAGAGGAAAGTTTCCTCTCTGAAAATATATATGCTTATATATATGTTTGTGCCAGGGAGATGGGGGGGGGGGGCACATACCCTGAAAATTAGAGCTTTTTGTCCAGTAAAGTTAATGAATTCCTGAAGCGAAAAACCTTTCCATAAAGATTTCACTTTCCTTTGACTTTGCAATCTAAAAACAAGAAAAGCAATGCTTTATTATGTTTAATTCAGGCAAATTATGTAAAAATGTTTATAGGACATATTTGAACTGTAAAGTACTTTCAAATGACCCAGTTGAGACAATCATAACTTTTCTAAACATTTGTAATATTTTAGGGACATGACCAATTAAAATGATTGGTTACAAAAGAAATTTCTGACCAAGTAGCCAAATTATTAATTAGAATAATACTGTCACAAATTTAGAAAGAATATGAGCAGATTCATTTATAGTTGTAGCTTATGCAAGATAAATTTCAGTGTAATTTTTCACATTTTCCGGTTTCCACTTTATCCACTAAATTCCATGCTCTTCTACTCACTAAAATTTTTACTTGTTGAGGTTAACAATCTGTAAAGCAGTATTTGTCCTGTATCTATACGTTATGGAGATCTAGATTTAGATGCTATTACTCAGTGGACGCTGTTACTCAGAATCCTCTTGTATACATGTGGAGAGAAGTATAATCCTCACTTTAAAGATGGAGTAATCTGGGTAACAGAAATAAAGAGGTTAAAAGTGGTCTAGATGTGACATGACTACACTATTTACCATCATCTTGGTAACTGACAAATGATTGACAGCAACACTTGACAATGACATGATTTCCCTAATGTGTTGATAAGAGATGAAAGGGGTAATTTTGAATAAAATAGAGTTTCTGGGTTTCCAAAACCTGTATTCTAGAACTAGTCAGAAATTCCTGTTATTGCAACTTTTATTGAAGAAAAATTTACAAAATACTGAGGCGAGAAATTATTAAGGATTGGGAGATGTTTTAAATAATTTTATCTTTATTTATTTTACTTTGCATTCTCTGTAATTTGCTCTTTAAATTAAAAATGATTTTAATTCTAAAAAAATACAAATAAAAATGTAAGATGATCAAAAATTTTCCAAAAGGAGTAAGAAACCATCTAGATGTCAAGAGGCCCTTAGTATTAATGAATTACTAGAGTTGGACCCCAAAATGGCTATATGTTTTCTAGCAGGAAAAGCAAGAAGATAAACACATTGGTATACTCATTTTCTTTTTTCTTTTCTGACAGAAGAAAATAAACATTTTTCTGTAGAAACAAACTTTTTTCTGGGACTAAATTTTAGGAGAAATTTATCATCTGGTTCCTTCTATAAGAGGTGCTGAATAACATAATAGACAAAGTCTGTAAGAAACAAAAATACTGTTCAAATGGACAGTTCTGCTATTGATTCACTTTACACGATGAAAACATAACATTAAATTGTACTCAGTGAAAGCTTTTCTGCAGGGGATAAGAGGAAATGGTCAAGGTATTCCACTTTCTGATGATTAAACTTGATAGTGAGGATAGCACCTGGAGACTAGGAGAAGGGGTAGTTAACATGCCCATTATACTGCCTCCAACATCATATGTCTTATGAGAGCCTTTGGTCTGTGTTGGGTGACAGTTAACTCACGACTGAATTCTCAGAGGTTCCCGAAGTGCAGATAGTCTATGTTGTGTGCTAAAGTTAAAAACTTATAGTTAAGAAGGAAAAGTGGTTCCTGAATTGAGAAAGTTTAAGAGAGAAACTTATATTCTTGCCCAGGCAGAAGGTCACCTCGATTCATCTTCAGTTGTAGGAATAGGGTTACCTCAAAGTGGTGCCAATCTTTCAGAAAGAAGAGTGTTTTATCTTGTAAAGCATTTCAAAGTATATTGGGCTGAACTTCTGTGTTCAGTGCTGCATTACAGAGACAAGATGACTTCAGGATGAAACATATTTATGGCAAATGTTATCAAAGACTCTAGTCCACTGGAGGTGAAAAGTCTTCCCATGGTCTTTGTTCGATGTCTGATTTTAAGTAAATTATGCTCATGAGTGATGAAGGACAATAATCCAACTTTAGATTTTATGCTACTGTTGGTGAACATCAAAGTAGAGTGGACAAAGAGACAATGTCTTTGGAGTCAGAGAAACTTTGAATCCTGGATATCTACCTCTCCTTTGTTTTCTGACTGTATGCAATACGTCTCTCTAAATGTCAGTTTTTTTAAAATGAAAAATGCAAAAGAATAGGTTTGAAGCATGAAATGAAGAAAGATGTATAGGTGCATGTATTCAGCAATGACTACTTCCCATATCCCACATCTCATTTGGCAAGTACCAGTTAGCTTGCTTCTAAAGACTAAGATAGTAAGACTGAGAAAATAAAACATCAGCACAGCTGGTTATACTACTTGCCCTTCAACATAGCCATTTCCCCTCCCCACTCTACCCCTCTAATACTCTAGTTGTGAATTGGAAAGACTCATACAAAGGTCTTATTTTTATCATATGGTATGTGTTGAAATCATAAAGAAAGCCAATGTTTCTCAAAATGTGGATCCTAAATCAACTACCTAAGAATCACTGAAGGTGTTTTTCACATACCTTGTCACTAGGTCAGTCCCATTGATGTTAAATCTCTGATTACCAGGAATCTTCCTCTTTAAATAAGTGCCCTCGAGTTTGAGAATATCTGTAGTTGGTTATGAAATGTCTGAATTCCAACTCCAGGGAGTCAACCCTACAGAGCAAAATCTTTAAAATCCTAATCTCTTCCCTGCTATTTTAACAACCCACATCCCATAATATGCATTGGGGAACATTATCAAGAAACAGGAATTTTTTGCCTGCAGATATTCTCTTGAAGCTCAATGTAGACAATTGTGCTGTCCAGACATTGCTTACCAATATACCTCATCTGCATACTCTTACAATACGATGTAATTAGAGATTGGGGGATCTATGTGCCTTCCCCCTTGAATCTGAGTGGGCCTGTTACTATAAAAGAAGTGATTCTGTATGACTTCTAAGGCTATCAGAAAAGCATTATTGTTTCCACCACATCCTCTGGGAATGGCTGTCCTTGGAACCCAGCCACTACTTTACAAGGAAGCACTTGGAAAGGCCATCTATAGGTGCTCTGACCACAGCCCCAGGTCAAGTTCCTGTTGACCAGACATGAAAATGAAAGTGCCTTCATTTGCTTCCAGCCCCTAGTCTTCAATCCACCCCAGATGACACTAAGTAAAGTGTGTGAAGAAAATAAATTCCATATTTGTGAGGAATATAAACGCTGTCATTGAAGTCACTGCTAAGATTTGGGATAGTTTGTTCTGCTTCAGTATATAAAAGGGATAGCAAAGTAGTAGGTGGTTGTTTTTATGAGTAGCCACTGGTGATGTTATTTTCCTTTTGTGGACATCTGGTATATTCTGATCTGCAGTCAATTTATCCAATTGGTATGTCAAATTTCAACCGTAAGTTTGATATTTCATAAGGGCTGGATTAGGCAAATGACATTACATGGCTGCACTGGAGTCAATAAATAAAAGGGGGCTAACTATATACTTCATTTGTGAAAGGAAACTGTTAAATCATGTAAAATAAAAGGGAGTATGGGATTGAATGTCACTAGTCAAAGGTTAGGAAACTAGGTTAAAGAGTTGAAAAAGGTAGTATCTGAATAAATGTAAGAGAAATGCAAGATAAATTGATGAGAACAGATTAAGCAATTAAAGCTGAATCCAGTTCCATCTGAGAGGCTCTGTGTGTGTCTTTCAAAAAAAAAAAAAAAAAAAAAAAAAGCACATTCTAAGGCCTGGAGAAACTTGTAATCCATAACTGGATCCAATAGTCCCTGTTCTTCAGGATCTCACATTCCAGTGGAAGAGATAGATACGTAGACATATGCATGCATATTCTAAGAAAGTTCATAGTTATGGCGGTCATAATATAGGCATGAGAATAGGGAAGAAAGATTCAGGCTATATTCAGATTAGTATCACAAAGTTTAGGTGAGATTTGACAAGGAGATATTTTGAGAAGAGGGAAGGAAATGTCACTGAAGGTAGTTCCGACTTGAAAATAGAGGAAAGGCAAAAGGATGAGGGTCATGCTTAAAGAATATCTATTATCATTTATGACCTGGAATGGGTTGACCAATTAGTCAAAGAATTGTAGGAGATGTTTAGTGACTTGAATTTTTTTTTTTTTTTTTTTTTTTGGTTTTGGTTTGTTTTGGTTTGGTTTGGTTTTCATGGGGAAATCAAAAGTTTAGAACATAGGTGAGGGAATATAATTTGTTTTCGTGATAATAACTGAGATGGTAGTGCAAAGTATGGATCAGAAAGTACTGAAGCAGAAAAACCTGTTAAGAAACTTTTGCAATAGTTAAGTTAATAAGAATCTAAATTAGAGCAGTGGTTAGCTGAGGAAATGCAAGGAATACAATACAATAGATGCAAAATATATAAGGTGAGGAGATATATATATCTATATAGATATAGATATAGATAAATAGATAAATAATGGGGTCTGATGATTGCTGGCTATTCAGGGTTCAGTTTGTGGGAAACAGATAGATGATAGTGGCAGAAAAGAAAAGGTCTGTTGGTGGAATGTCCTCGTTTGTTTGTGTATGTGGGTGGTTGGCCTGTGTGGTATCTCCCTCTCTAGATTTCAGGGGCTTGAGGGGAGCATCTCTCAGTGCCTACTATGTTTTCATAGGAGTTGCTAGTAAAGAATTTTTGAATTTGATTGAAATGATGAAGAAGTGGGGTGTCTGGGTGGCTCAGTCAGTTAAACAACGGACTCAGACTCTTGATTTTAGCTCAGGTCATGATGTCAGGGTCCTGAGATTGAGCCCAACCCAGAGCTCCTCACTCAGCAGGGAGCCTGCTTGAGATTTTCTTTCTTTGTCCTTTCCCATCATCCCCAATGCCTCTCTCTCTCTCTCTCTCTGTCTTAGAAAAAATTAAAAAAGGGCGGGGGGCACTTGAGGGGCACTTGAGTATGTTAAGCATCTGCTTTCGGCTCAGAACATGATCCCAGGGTTCTGAGATCAAGCCCCACACTGGGCTCCCTGCTCGGGGGATAGTCTGCTTCTCCCTCTCCTACTCCCCCTGCTTGTTCTCTCTCCCTCTCTCTCACTGTCAAATAAATAAATAAAATCTTCAAAAAAAAATTTTTTTTAATGTTTAAATGGTGAAGAAAGGAGAGAAGAATGACACTAACATTTATGGAAAGACAGTGAAGGCTATCCCAGAAGTTTATGTGTAGGAACTTCACACATATAGGAAATGTAATCTTTCCATCAATGCTATGAAGTAGGAATGATTATCCCTACTTTATAGGCAGTGAAACTAAAGTACAAGCTAACTATGTACAGTAATATGTCTATTAAGTAGTTAGTAATTGGCAGAGCTGGCAATCGCATCCCGATTTATCTGACTGCACAGATTATGTTTTTTCTTCCCTAACACTAAGGCCTTTCTGCAAAATGATCCATCGCTGATCATTTTTCAACATCTGTTTCCCGCAGGCCCACACACATACAAACTAAATGTTAAAGATTAAGAGTAACTTGGATTTAACATCATCACTATCTCTCTAATCATTAAGATACCTATTGTGTTCCCTCTTGGTGGGTGGCACTAGAGGGCAGAGAGAGCATTTTGTAGATTTCAGATCACTTCCATGTGCATTTGATTTTCAACCAAGCCTATAAAAGTTTTCACTATCACTCTGAGAACTGATATATAGTGGAGGGCACTCTAAATCTTACAAAATATATTGACCTAATATTTGAGAAAGTCAGAGACTCTCCAAAAGAATATACATCCAGGGACGCCTGGGTGGCTCAGCTGGTTAAGCGGCTGCCTTCGGCTCAGGTCATGATCCTAGCGTCCTGGGATCGAGTCCCACATCCGGCTCCTTGCTCAGCCAGGAGCCTGCTTCTCCCTCTGCCTCTGCCTGCCATTCTGTCTGCTTGTGCTCACTCTCGCTCCTCTCTCTGACAAATAAATAAATAAAATCTTTAAAAAAAAAAAAAAAAAAAAAAGAATATACATCCAAAACAAGCCACTTAATAAATTAAAGGAACTTCTCCACAACAAAGGGCTACCATTGTATTCACTCAAATTTGTGTAGATAACAGAAAAATATATGTTATTTTATAAATATCAAAAGGAAAAATATAACAGTGAAAACACATGACTTGGGTTTACAATTATAAATATATATATTTCCATCATAAAATGTCATCCTTCAGAATATACTAGGTATGTATAATGTAGACAGAATATTGAACAACAGGTTTAGAAGGAAGTAGAGAAAACAAAATAAAATTCAAACAGACTACCAAAGGATATTGCTACTTTATTGTAGAAGATCATCCCACAGTAGTTCTCTTTCAAGAGATTTAAGTGATTTTTTGCATATGGATTTTGTACAAAACAGTGCATGTTCCATGTTTTTGGAATACCTTTGTGTCCTGGACTTGTGGAAGGTATTATATTTATGATTTTCTCAGATGAGAAAAATTACAGAGAGCATTACATATTATTTACTAATTTATTTAAAGCCACAGTGTGCCTGGAAGGTGTACCTTCAGCATATTCTAAACAGACTTAGAATCCCAGATACGTAATACCTTCTGGGTAAAATCAGACAACCTATGTGCTGAGAAGTGGAGCATTACAATTCAATACTGCTTTTTGATATTGGTCTTTACATTTCTTTATTGAAACTTTGACACTATTTTTTTATAATCTAGTCAATGATAATACATCAAAAATGTTTCCCCTGAGGTATATTTTTTATATGTACATAACCTTCTTTTTGTCCTGAAAGTCCAAAATCTTCCACACTAACCATAAAAGATGCTTTATTTATGGATGGATTTATACAGGTCTGTGAAAAACATAACCATTGTTTCTGCAATAATGACCAGCTTAGCACATTTTAGAACATATCATAACAAATATTACTCTAAAAATATTTATTAAGCACATGAACATTTAGAGATGCTTCAGTATAATGCAGTAGTAAGTTGTTATGTTTGTAGTATTTCATTTCTATCGTACTTTCCAAGTCTGATTTTTCAGATTTAATTAATTATAGCATCATATTTATTTATTTATTCATTCATTCTTTGGAGAGGGAAATTGAGAGAGAGCACATGCATGCAAGCAGTGAGGCAGGAGCGGCACAGGGAGAGAAAGAATCCCAAGCAGGCTCCCTGCCCAGCATGAAACCCGAGGAGAGGTTCAATCTCACAACCCTAAGATTATGATCTGAGCCAAAATCAAAGGCCAGATGTTCAACTGACTGAGCCATCCAGGCACCCCATAATATTTATTATTTTTAAAGAGTAACTTTGTCATAACACAGCAAATAGGAAGATCTATGTAAAAGCTTAAGACAAAAACAAGTCTATGAATGTGTTAACACTTCTTTACAAGAAATATGGTTTTTGGTTTGAACCAAGTTACTGATTGATCTTTATCGTCTGTGGGAAAATAGGAGATAGTATTAGTATTGTTTGGAAATTTAAGAATACAAGATCGAGTTTTCGTTAGTATAATGAGTGATTTAGTGGGCTCTTTGTATGTTGTAGAAAGTTAGCCTCAGTCACTTCACAGTGACCTACTGGAGTAGGCAGGTCTCTGGAGAGGAACCTGACACCCAGAAGGGTCCCCTCTCTGGCCTGGAGTTGAGAAGGGAGCCTCCAGTATGTCAACCCTCAAGTCTTCTAGTTTGCTGTGCACAGTGTTGAAATGTTTTGTGTATTTGTGTTAAAACGTTGGATCTTTCTAGAGGATAATGCACTTTAAGTCTATAATTATTTTGGGAAGACTGATGCATCAGAGCACTTTTATGATGTGTTTTCATGTTTCAGGCATTTTAATTACAGATCACATTACCTTTGCATCCAAAATGGTTTTACATGAAAGGAGAACATAAGAACATAAGAACATATGTTCTTCAGAGAACATAAAGTTTGCCATTATTTAAGCACTGTATTTTACTGCTTTAGGAAATATTAAAATTCTTAAGGGGACGTTTTCACTGACTTTGGGATACACAAGAAAATTAGTGTCACATGCAAATCTAAAACTTATTTAAGTGACGTCTAATTTTTATTTACTAAAAAGTGTAAGTGATAGCCTCTCCGATTTTACTAGATTTAGTCATTTGGGAATTCCAGGGCTTCTTTGAAAAATGAAAACAAAAAACAAAAGTATATACATGAAGACATTGAATACTCTAGGAAGATACATTGATATAATGAGAAAACATTAGTAATTTTCTATCAGTTGTTTTTTTCTATGATCTAAATGTAAATTGTGATTTCTTTAACATACCCATAGTAAACTATGAGGTACAGTTATTTTCCAGTATTTAATGATCTTATGAAGTTAGTCATGATACATACTTTAAAATTTTAAATGTTGATTAGAAAATGTTGAAAATTGGGTCACCTGGGTGGCTCAGTCGGTTATATGGCTGCCTTCAGCTCAGGTCATGATCCCAGGGTCCTGGGATCAAGCTGCGTGTTAGGCTCTCTGCTCAGCAATGAGTCTGCTTCTTCCTCCCCCTACTCTTGTGCTCTTTCTCTCTCTCTTTGTCTCCCTCTCAAATAAATAAATAAAATCTTTTTAAAAATGTTGAAGGTCGGAAGGGTAAAAAGAAAAAAAAATAGTGTATATGTATACATACACATCCACAAATAACATACAGTATATAATACATAGGACATAATATATATCCTAAAGTATAGAGGAAAGGAGAGGGTCTGCTTCTAAAGGATGAGCTGCCAAAAAGAAGAAAAAAAAATAAAGGAAGAAAACCCTGAAAAGGTTTTCTAGAGAAAGCTCCTTTTCTTTTGCGTAAGATTTACCAGTCATAACGGGTACAAAATGACAACCAAAAGTTAAGAGTTCCTTATCGTAGAAACAGTAGGGAAGGAGAAAAGGAAGGGAAGATCTTTATGATATGCTAAAAATAAAATCCAGGAATGAATTGAATTTTTATGCTATTTTTGTATATAATAATTATGTATAAGATCCTATTTTTAGAATATCTTTAAGATAAAGAGATTTCCCTAGTTTTCTTGCAGTCTCTCCTTCCATTCCATGTTATATCAAACGGCCATTTGTAACCATAATTCATATTCTGCAACTAATAAAACCATTTACTTTTCTCTCTAAATTTCATTGCATTTGAGAATATCTGGCTTGCTCCAATCTTGCACCCCTCATCGACAAACTGTCTTATTCCTTTTGCTTTCTTTGCAAAGGACTTGTCCTAGAACCTGATCTTAATGTCTTTTCTACAACTTCTCTTACGAGGTTTATCAAAACTTTCTTGAAATGTAACTTGGTACCTGAAGAACTCAGTAAAGTTCTTCAGGACAGCATTTGTGGCAGAAAAAACTGTGTGTTCTCTTGTTATTTTCATTAAGATTATATTAAAATAAATTTTACATGGTAACATGAAAAACAAAATAAGTCAGTTTAGAATGAATGAACTTATCACAAAAAAGGAAATATAATGCTATATAAAGCTTGCTAATTTATAATAATGAGGAGATCAACGCAGGTTATTATATTTTGTGGATTAGTAAGAGTATAAAAAGCACTGGATGTGAAATTAGAGATATCAAATGTTCTGCATTTATTTTCAAAGTGTTGTCTCACCTATTTCTAATACTTCATAGTGCACTAACAAATGTATACAATACTCTCGGTGAAATTTGGGGAATTTTCTCGAGAGTACTCTCTATTGGATATTCCATTTTGGCTGTCAACGGGGTAAACTGCCAAGATCTTTCTGTGAAAATTATGAATATTACCAGATTACTAAAGCTATTGAAGCTCCATGGCAGGTGTTATTTCTTCCTGATAAATTTCACATTGGAAACTGCTAATTCTCATTGATATTTAGAGATTGCAAGCAAATCAGCACTCTTCCTGATTGTCCTATTTATATGAAGCACCCCATAATAAAAACAATGAATGTATGAATTCAAAATGAAAAAAATATATACCCTTTTTATTCACATAAGGTACCGCAACTTGAGTGAATATTTTTCACTTTAACCAGGATACCTGGAAGGAATTGTTCTATTTGAGTTAAATAATATATATAAATTTTGCATTTTATTTTACTTTTTCTTTCAAGATTTTATTTATCTATTTATTTGTTTATTTATTTTATTTATTTGACAGAGAGAGAGAGAGAAAGAAAGCACAGGCAGGTGGAGTGGCAGAGGGAAAGGGAGATGCTGGCTCCACGCTGAACGGGGAGCCCAACATGGGGCTCAATCCCAGAAACCTGAGATCATCACCTGAGCTGAAGGCAGATGCTTCCAGGCACCCTAAACTTTTTAAAAAACAACTGACCCTCACTCCTGAACATTGCTGCTCACTATCACATGACTGTTTTTTTTTCCCTCCATTGCACATATGTTTATTTCTATCTTTATTTCTATCTTTATATTTATCTCTGATTCAAAGGCACATGGGCATGAGACTTCCAGGTTTGATCTCTTGCCCCACATCCTGTGTGGTGCAGTTTTTGACTGAGATGTACAAACACTCAATGACCGTTTGTCAAATCAAATGACAGAGTCCGGCCAGCAAACTCAGCATACACCACAGTTCATTATAAAACTGGACCTTTCATTTGCATGTGTTATTGGAACTGGTTCTCCACATGACTGAGAGTTTGCTTTCTGTAAGATTGTGTTGGGAAAGTCCTAAACACCTTTGCTGGCACAACTGACCCAGAAATTGTTTATCCTTGTGAATGTACAAGTCTTTGAGCAACTTAAGGTTAAAAAAAAAAAAAAAAAGAATTGAATAGGAAAGCTTTATTTTTTATCACATCTTAGCAAACATTTCCTCCTTCACACAACCAAGTAAAAAGTATTAGCCAGGGTTGCCTGGGGACATAATTAAGCTTGGGACTGTTTTGATTTTGGCTCAGGTGATCTCAGGGTCATGAAATTGAGCCCTGCATTGGGCTTTTCTACAGTCAGTGTGGAGTCTGCTTGAAATTCTCTCTCTCTGCCCCGCCCCCCCCACCCCCTCTCTCTATCTTTCTCTCTTTCTCTCTCTCCCCCTCTCTCAATTAAAAAAAAAAAAAAAAAGTATTTGCTAATGGTCTGGAGCTTTGCCTGTGTGGACCAAACTAGAACAGGAGGGGAGAAACATTTGGCAAATTATAGGTCATGAGTCAGATCCAGACTACAAACTAAGGATGTTTTTAAAATATTCCTGAAAAATAAAGGAAAAGAAGAATATACACACACAGACCACACGTGAACCACAAAGCCCAAGATATATACTATGTGGACCTTTCTGGAAAAAGATTTTGGCCTCTGGCCTAGTGGATAGCTACTTGTATAATACCCATCATGTGAATAAATGATGCCATTTGACATCCAAAGTAAAATGGCTGTCAATAATAATGCATTTTAGTATTTTATGTATAGTTTTGTACTGTGATATTAATTTTAATCCTAAGTTTGTTTTATATGTGTTGTTCATTGAGTTTTACTTTTTTTGTTGGATTGGTCTTGGATTCTTAATTCTGGTGGTAAGATTAAGAGTCATGAACCAGTATAAAAACCATGACATATTTCCTTCCCATTTAAATCAATATTAGAAACAATGTATCTCTCCAGCTTAACATTATAAACAAGAAAAATGTTATTGCATGTATCATTTATTTAAACTTGATTTTTCTTTCTTTAAAAATCAATGTTTATCACAGAAAGATATATTATACAAATATTCTAAATGCCATTAAAAGCAAGAGGATATTAATAAAACAAATAAATGAGAGAACAGGGGAAAGGAAGATGACAACATGTGATTGGTATTTTTGGCTTAATTTATAACTCATCTTAGAATATGAGATTTTCATAGAGCATAAATTTAACTAGTTTCCTATAGATTTCCAGAAATGCTGACCAAATGTCTTTGAGTCCTGGAAAACTTCCATTTCAAGAATATATACTTTTCATCTTGTGAACTTGAAGGGTTGATTCTACCATACCAATATATCTTGTTCTGTGTATTTCCAATGAAAAGAAATGATAGGTGGGTATCTTCCAGGTCTAGTTCAGACCAGATTTAAAAGGCCGTTTAATATGTACTGATCAGAGTATATGAAAAGTGGGAGAGTTTGAATACACAGTACGTAGTGTTTCTTTATTGCAGAACCTTTGTCAGGAGCTATAGATGTTTAGCTCTACAAGGGTTGGCAGGCCTGGCCGTTTATATAAAAAATGGAGAACAGCCAAGCCAGAAAAGAATTCTGGAAGCAGGCTAACCTCATGAGACTTGTTGTTTAGTTAAGCTTTTCTCAATCCTGAGGACCTCATACTTGCATTACTAATGGTCCTATTTTTAAGGGTATTGGCATTTTAGGTGGATTAAATGACAATTAAATGTTTTCCCTATTTCAGCTGTACAAATTGACCCAGACTAAGTAAAGACCACGCCTGTTTTTTCCACATATCAGTTTCAAAGTGTTTATATGTGACTGATATTTAAAAGGCAAATGTGTGCCTGGACTAGGAATCTCATAAAGGGTTTTTAGCCTTGCATTCCTATCTCTGGCACTTACTAGCTACATATTCTTAGCAAGGTACTTAACCATTTTTAGCATCAGTTTTCTAATCTTTGAAATCATTATCATAATACTTACTTCATGGCGTATTAATCAAGCAAGATAAACATTTACTGAGGGCACATGCTGTAAATCAGGAATGTTCCAGGCAGCAGGATATTGTGGGGAACAGGACAAAACCCTGACTACATGCAGCTGAGGTTACAGAGCTCAACCTTTAATAAACAGATGTCAGATATGAGCAACAGAGGAAGCCCTCCTCTACTCTTGGGCTTGGTAGGCTTTCCTTCTCCTACCTGTCTGTCTCCTCTCCTAGTTGGATTAGCTCTGGGATGGCAGGGTCTCTTACTTCATTTGTCTCACCCTCATCTTCAGGAAGTAACTATTAAATTAAATAGATAGGCTTTGTCTTTCAATCTATGTGGCGACTTGATTGTGATGAATCATCATTGTTGATTTCAGTAGCTTGTTCTGCTGTTGCTGCTGTGTGCGCACGCGTACACACACACACACATTCCCAGTCTTTGGGAAGGGTCTGGAATAATAGTACCAGCTCCTGAGTCCTAAAGTGCAGAAGACAATGTGATGGCCTGTAGACCTTAAGTCAATTTTCAGTGGCATAAAGAGTCACTGCTGTTTTCATGTCTCTTGAGATTATTGTTGATTGCTCTAACAATCCCCAAAGGAAGTACTTCCCTCTGTTTTCAAAAAATGATGAAAGCCCAGGTTCTGCTGCCTCTCCCTTTCAGACAGCCCTCTCAACACCCTAGGCCTTCCCTACAGAGACTTGGCATCAGACTTTTAAGAGTTTTTCCAGATCTCATGATCACCACAAAAACTGAATCAAACTAAACTCAACTTCATCCTCAAATCTAATCTCCTTCCTGCTGTCTATCTGAGTTAATTTCAAAACTGTTTCTACTGAGTTATCTAATCTGGAAAGAAAACCAGTAAACATCCAATACCTCCTTTCCATTTATTACTACATTTATTCAGTCTCCTCCTTAAGGGGAATGCTTGAAATAAACTTTAAAATGATTCAGCAACAACAACCTCCTAAAATGCTATATATTGTCTCTTCATTACTTAAAAATAATTCTATGCATTTTGTTGCTTACTTACAAGGTAAAACAAACAAACAAACAAATAAATAAATAAAATTAGAAATAAATAAATAAGTAAATCAGACTCCTTACGGTGGACTACATAGACTGGCACGAGACTGCAATGGACTCAGTCTTACTTTGGATCGCTTTCTCCCAGTGATCTAACTACACTGAATCCTCAGGCTCCCTGTAGATGGCCACTTACTCTTCCCTCCATAGCTCTTTCGAGGTGGTCTTCTTTCACTTTTCCCTTAAAACCCACTGCAGTATTTTCTCCAACTCTCATATTTGTCTACAATATTCCTGCTCTGAACTTTCTTACTTTTTCTCCACATCCCTAGCATTTCATCCATCAGTTTCGTACCACATTCGTATTTATTTTGCTCATGTTTCCTTGCTAGCCAGATTCAGTTAAAGACCTTGTAATGAGTCTTCATCACTATATATGCTGACTACTCTATAGCCTGATACATTTTCAATCATTTTTTGGGTGTTCTACCATGCTATTAGGAAAATCTGTGTGGAATAGGGTATTATGCTTGAAATACATATTTAGCATATCATGTGTTCACTTTAAATTCTCATATTCAGTTTCAAACTGTACTCAGGCATTCTACTTTAATAACCCCAAATCCTGAGTGCTTACAGATTCTATTATACTGGAAAAGGGACATGTTTTCCAAGATTAGTCCAAGAGATGCTGGAAAATATGAAGGCGTACTATGCAGTTACACTTTAGCTAATTTCTCAAAAATATTTGGATTGAAGTCTAATTTTAATTCACCTATTACTTTTTCATTCAACACTTCAGAGTTTATTCCCAGCTCAGTTCCTGGATGTATTTTCATATAAAATACAAAACGATAGAGCTTCTCAACTCTTCACAACAGACAGCATAGAGGAAGCAGTTAAAATTATATTGATTTAAAAATATTATATTGATTTAGTGCCCTATTTATTATATGTTTTTTTCAGTTTATCAAAATTAAGGAGAATGGTCTTCATTACCAAGGGTGAAACAAAGATGGCAGAGCTATTAATGCCCAGTAAATAGAAAAAAAATGTAAAGGAGTACTTACAGACTTCTTGTGAATTATCTCCAAATTCATATAAATTAGATTCTATTTAGTTCAACAAATATTTAATAATTACTTTATACTAGACACTGAACTAGATACAGAAATCTAAAAATAAATAATGCATAAATAAATCTAAAAATAAATAAATAATAATAATGCACTTACCTTTAAAGTATTAACCTAGGCCAGAGTCCAGGGTTCCTGGATTCTAATCAAGAACTTTCCAATTCTTCTGAAGTTTGTTTTGGCTAAGCTGTATCTTATGAGTTATTTATCCTTTTGCATTGAAGTTCTGAATAATCCCTTTAACTGTAAATCTCTGAGTTTTCCAAAACAATTTATAGATATCACACAGTTTGTAGCTATCACCTATAGTTTTGGAGAAATCATGGAAAAAGGAGGGATCCCCAAAGATGAAAAGTGATTAAGAATGATCTCATTAGGGGCACTTGGGTGGCTCAGTCCTTGAGCATATACTTTCTACTCAGGTCAGGATCCCAGGGTTCTGGGATCAAGCCCTGCATGGGGCTTCCTGCTCAGCAGAAAGCCAGCTTCTCCTTCTCTCACACCCCCTGCTTGTGTTCCCTCTTTCACTGGGTCTCTCTCTGTTAAATAAATAAATAAATAAAATCTTATAAAAAAAAAATCTCACAAAACAAAAGAGTATCAAGATATGAATTCTAGAGAATGTAGTCTATAAAAATTAATATTGCTTTTTGTGACATTCTAGAGCAGATGATGAATTTATAGGTCTCTGAGGCCTTAGATCAACACATGTGATTGGTAGAAATAGGCACAGGTATATTAGGAACAAGTGACGGCCTCCCAAACCCATTCTCTTTTTTGGTTGAACATGATAGATGTTCATATTCAGAAACAGGTGACTTACAGAGTGGTATTAATTTGGAGAAAACGGCTGATGATCAGATAAACTTGCTATTCAATAACTGAAAAAGGAAATATGTATGAGGGAGTGTTTTTTAGAGTCCTGAAATGTTCAAGAGTTATTGGAGAGTTTCAAGTGGGAATAAATAAAATTTAGGGCTTTAAAAATACTGAATGAGTCAATAGCATGTTTTTCACATTTGTAGATGACACAAAAGTGAGAAATGTGTCAAATGCAATTGATGATAAAATAAAGATGTTAATTGACCCTGGTAGACTAAAGTAAGACCTTATAAATAATTGTAAATGTATTCGTTTGGGTTAAAAAACCAATCCCATGAGTCTCTAATAAGAGAAATTTGACAAAACATCTGTTAAAGTGAAAATGACTTATGTTTCTCATTATCCCGATAAGATGATGTCACTACTAAGTACTTTAATATGATGTTACGATGATATGGGGTGGGGAGGAACTTTTTATTTCTTCCCTTCTAAGATCTTTGGCTGGTCTAATGATGAAATTGGCATAAAACAGATCAACAGGAGAGAAACAAATTTAATTCTGTGTGTGTGTGTGTGTGTGTGTGTGTGTGTGTGTGTGTATAAACACATAGAAATATGAGATTCAAAGACCAGGGCAGGCAGCTTTTATACCTTTTAGGCAAAGAACACATAAATTTGTGAAGAATTGACAAGACAAAAGGGTTTGAGCTTGGGGTAGTAAATTAGTAAAGAAGTAACAAGCTTTGTTTATACAGGCTTCTTGGCCCTGAATTCCCTATTTCTGGTGATAAGGATGTCTCTTTTTCTCCTGGTACAGTGAGGATATCTTTCACTTGGGAGATTTATTTCCTGCTTTTATGGAGACAAAGGAGGTCAGAGTGTCCTTCTTGCATTGGCTGCTTCTTGAGTAACTTTAACTCAAAATAATCAATGTACCAAAATAGTATATTTTGGGCAGCCTACCCTGAACCCCATCAGTGAACAATGGAATCAAGGTCAGTGGAATCAAGGTCACTCTTGTAGGCTCAGTGAAAATTCCAAAATACTATGTGTAGTTATACTAACAATATTTCAGAAGAGACATTACCAACTGAGAATTGTGGAGGAACTAGAAAGGAAAAAAAATCAATTAGTCTTCTGATATAGAATCAGTTTTCAAAAAATAATTGTATTTTTAAACTATACAACTACGTGGTTATTTAAAACACTATATTGTCATAAAAGGAAAAAATACTCCAAGTATTAATTTTAAAGCAATGTTTAAGATAAATATTTAACCTGCAATCTGAAATAAGGAATTACAAGATGAATGATTCAATTATACTGTAATACTTTTATTTTAAGAAGAGTTTTTTAAAAAATCTGTAAATCCCATTGTTAAAGCTTTTGCTTGCATAAAGGAAGTCCCCAGATTAATGTGCTTTTTTCCTATTTATTTGTTTGCTTGCTTTTCTTTGTTTACCTTCTGGCTTTCTTTTTGCTTTTATTTATTTGAGACAGAGAGAGAGAGAGAGAGCGAGAGCAGAAGCAGTGTGGGGGTGGTGGGGGATAGTGGGAGTGGAAGAGGGAGAAGCAGACTCTGCTGTGCAGGGAGCCCAACACAGGGTTTGATCCCAAGACCCTGAGATCATGACCTGAGCCTAAGGCAGACACTTAACTGACTGAGCCACCTAGGTGCCCCTGTTTTTGCTTTTAATATGGACAGTTTTCCCCTCATGCATTTCCAACTTAACTACAATAGAAAATAGATGTCTGCAGCATTATTACTATTCTTAAGAAAATAGAAATTTGCTTCCACAATTGCTAGAAATTAATCAAGCAATAAGTAGTAATATAAACCTTTTATTGTCATTATTTTGTTGCTATAGGCACTGAATGCTATCATGTAAAAGTCACAGTTAAAGCACATAATAAAAACAAAAGTTTCTTTTTGAATGTAATGTATATAAAATTCAATTTTGCTTACCTTTATACACATGTATAAGAAGTGTATGTGTGTATATATATTTTCAAATCATATAAAATATTATTGAATTGATGTTAAAATATAAAAGTTTCAGGAAAAAATAAAATTTTCAAACAATAATTTAAAGTATAAGATAGATAAGAACTGCCCAGTTGGGGTAAAGACAGGAGAGCTGATAAGCTAAATTTTCATGAGTGTAGTTTTTATGATTTCAGAGAATAAGTTTCAGGATTTTTAAGCTTTTATGGTTTTGAAAGACTTCTGAAGACAGTTCCCAAACCACACAAATGTAAGCAAGGTTAATATTAACAAAATTTCTATTTTCTATCGAAATTGAAATACCAACATTTTTAAGGAAAAAAAAATAAAGGGAATACCAATGTGCTCAGAATTAAGAGAAACTCTCTCCGAAGTGTTTTTGAGAGGTAATTTTGTCCTCCTGAGACCAAGCCAGTTCTGACACCAACTGTGTGTTACACAATTCAGTTCGGTTCTGACCCTAACTAGTCTGACTCCACAGGTGTAAAGGCTTCCAATGAGATTACCCTCATCTCAGATGCCAGTTGTAGGTATCTGTCCCCAGTTTACCCACACTTCTGTCTGACTTGGCTACAAAGCTGGGGTTTCCACAGCCTTCCCCCCTCAGGTTTGATAAATTGCTGAGTGGCTCAAAAACTTCAAGAAAACATTTAACTTACATTTATCCACTTACTTTGAAGGATACAGAAGAACAGACAGACAAAGTGAGGTCTGGAAAAGTCTCAAGTGCAGGAGCTTCTTGTTGGGATTTCCCAACCCTTCTGCCAGGTGGATGAATTTGGCTGTGGAGAAATTCCCTGAAGCCAGTTATTAGGGGGTTTTATGGAGGGTTCATTGTGTAGGCAGGATTAGGGAAATCATTGGCCATGGAGGATTATCTTAGTCCATCTGTGCTGCTATCATGAATTACCATAGACTGGTGGCTTAAACAACAAATATTTACTGCTCACACTTCTGGGTGCTGAGAAGTCTAAGATCAAGGTGTGAAAGCAGTGAAACACTGCTTCCTAGTTTGCAGATGGCCATCTTCTTGCTGTCTCCTCACATGGTAAAGAGCAAGAGAGAAAAAGGAATTTCCTTTGTGTCTCTTTTTATAAGAATACTAATCCCATCTATGAGGGCTGCCTGCTCATGACCTAATTACCCCTCAAAAGCCCATCTCCTACTACATCACATTGAGGGTTTCAGTATATGAATTGAGATGGACATCAACATTCAGTCTGTATCACTGATTAACTCAATCTCTAGCCCATCTCCCCTCCCTAGAGGTTAAGGTTTCAAGCTGAAAGTTCAACTTCTAATCAAGGCTTTGTACTTGCAGTGACTAGTCTACATCTTAAAGTTATCTAGGGACTGCCAAGAATCTCTTCATTAGAATTAAAAAGAATCCTATCATCCTCGTCACTCAGGAAATTCCAAGGGTTCTCTGAGCTCAATGCCAGGAACCAAAGACAAAGATCAAATATCTTTCCATGATATCACTGTTCAGTTTCTTTTAAAAAATGGTATTTTTTTGTCAAAGATTCTACTTGTTTATCTGACAGAGAGAGAGATCACAAATAGGCAGATAGGCAGGGGGAAGCAGGCTCCCCGCTGAGCAGAGAGCCCCACTCAGGGCCCAATCCCAGGACCCTGAGATCACAACCTGAGCCGAAGTCAGAGGCTCAACCCACTGAATCACCCAGGTGCCCCTCAAAATGGTATTTTTAAAAAATTAAATATTGGTGCATTATTTAAGGATGGATAAACTTATGTGCTTATTGAAAGACAATATATTTTTATGTCTCAACTTCTCAAAAGATTTTAAAATAAGGAGTAGAAAGTAAAAGGTACTGTCAAAGAGTTTATTTTGAATCACCATTTAGGTCAAAAATGAAATTTAATATTTTCAATGAAGCCAACACCATCAGAAGTGTAATGGCTGCATCTTTAATTTTTCTATCCAGAAAACTAGTAATAGCAATTTCTTTAGTAGCAGTTTCCCTGAAGTCTGCAAGATGGCAGTGTTCTTTTTTGGAAAATCATTATTTTGGAGATGAATTCTAATAATAATTACAATATGAAATCTTAGTATATGTTAGTTACTGTGTTAATTGCTTCGTGTGGATTATCTCACTTAATTGTTGTGACACTTCGATGAGAATCTTACCAGGCAAACTGATAATTAGAATCCAATTGATATGCCCATGGTCATAGATAGGAAAGAGGTGAAACCAGAAATACAATCCAGGTGAGTAATTTTAATGCATTGTTCTTAAAAATGCAGTTCCTTCATAAAAGTGTTCCCTCATAAAGTTTTAGTACAAGGTACCAATAATGGCATAACTAATAACAAAATAATAAAGAATAGATTGAATTCTTGGGAACTTGGAACATTTTGTTAAAGACATTGCACTGACTGAAGACAAGAATATCCTGCCTTACTAGAATGCTGCTTCAACTCTTTATTTAATAACATATTTTAGGGGTGCCTGGGTGGCTCAGTGGGTTAAAGCCTCTGCCTTCAGCTCAGGTCATGATCCCAGGGTCCTGGGATCGAGCCCCACATTGGGCTTTCTGCTCAGTGGGGAGCCTACTTCCTCCTCTCTCTCTGCCTGCCTCTCTGCCTACTTGTGATCTCTGTCTGTCAAGTAAATAAATAAAATCTTAAAAACAAACAAACAAACAAACATATTTTATAGAGCTATGGTATATTCCAGGAAAGATATATGCATTCTCATTTAATCTGAATAACAACATTAACTACACTACATTCTAGTCAATGTAACCAAGAAAGTAATTTTTAGCTTATGCAATGGGCCCAGTATGGATTCAACCAAATGTCCAGTGGTATGTATGTACATGAGAATAAATTATTCTTTCTTTCTTTAGCAAAAAAGTATAATGTATAGTCCATTGAGCTTATGTATTTGTAGAGAATTACTAGAGATTTTTTTGATTGAGTGATCCATAGTGAATAGAGGTGGATGCGACTCATGTGAGTACCTTTTACAGAGGAGGTGACGCTCTGAAGATATCCAGCTGTGTAGAGACTTATACAAACAGGCAGGCATGTAAATCTTGACTGTCATTGTCTCACCCTTTTCCATTATTTCTTTTGCTGCTGCTGATTCCCTTCTAGAAATATTAGGGGAAGAGTAGGAATTAATTTTCTCTTTGATATCTTTGGGAAGCCTGACAAACATTCATCTGTTCAGGTGCAGAGTGAAAATTTTGCATTATCAATGCTTTTCACACTGTTTGTGGCACCCACTTACCAAAGACGCATAACTACTTTAACAAGTGTTAACGTGTTAACAAATCCAGAATGTTTTATTGTCTTTTGTTGGGAGCAGCCTTCCTGAAATTTCACTTTGAAGTAAAACCATTTCTAGATGATACATTCAGAAGATACTAAGTATTGCTTTATACCTTTTTTTAAATGAAATCTATAGGTGTAATAGATATAATTTTTGTATTTTAATCATATAAATTCTATATTTTGTATAAGATTTTGTTGGTGATGAGAGGAAATGTGGAATTTGGAGGAACAGTCTTTAATGTTTCAAGGAAGCAACAGCATCCTATATTCTGCCAAAAATGTTAATAGCTTTTTCCTTTTTCTAGGCAAAAAAGTAGTACAAACATTGTAAAAACTCAATAAGAAAGATAGTTTATTTAAGTCACCCATAATCTTATCACACAAAGAAAGCTGATATGGTCAGGGCTCCTAAAACATAACATGCTCTCTAAAAACTCACCATGCTATAATAAATAAGCTAACTAAGAGTACATATATTCATTTATAGAAAAGACTCTGAAATACCAACTTCCAGTTACCCTTTCCCCTCCCCAATCTCACATAAGCCTGGTCCTCAAAAATGCCTTTCTATTAAAGTGGGAATTATTCCCAATTATTTGCTCAGTTACTGTCCCCATTCATTCTATTCAGACTACCCTCACCCCCATACACACAATCTTGACTTCCAGATTTGTGTCTTTGTTTTGGTATCCTGGGGCTTACAGACAGATGTAGGATCAACATGACATACCATCTTAGTGTGTCAATTGTATCTCAAAGATTTGGGGAATGTATATGTCTAAAACAAAGCATCCCTTATAGAGTAAAATGCAATATTTACATTAATTTGAACCTTAAAATCTTATTCTTCAGGAAGTTATTTTAAAAGTATTTTTAAGATATTATGCAGTTGCTGATCTAAGACTTTATACCAATGTACTATCCCCCCAGGAGTATCTAGGTATACTCATTTTTCCAGTCCAGCTATAATCATGTCAAGAACATTGGTTGTGGAATTATGTAACAGAAGAGTTCCAATTCTGTTGATTTTATAAGGAAACCTCACTGGAGTTGCTAATTTGATTGGACATTTAAACCACATTTTCATAGACCCCTTCTGTGTTCAAGTGTGAGCCTGCCCACACTCTTGCATGGATTGTGTATGTGTTTTTGTTTAAAGCAGGCCGAATCAAGTCCTGTGCATTTACAAATATTAAGTAATTCAAATAAGCTTAGTTAGTAAAATCTAATTCTCTCTCAGCATTATGTTTTTCCTTTAGGAAAGACAAGAGTGAATTTTTGTCTTCTATTTTTATTTATTTATTTTTAATATGTGTTACTTTTGAATGTGTGTATTTTTATCTGATACAAAAACATCATTGGGTGACATAAGCATTCCTCAGAATGTTCTTTTCAGTAACATCTACAGACGTCATATAGTTCATTTTTGTGAGCCTACAAAAATATCCCATGGCACTGAACTGTATTGGCATTTTCCTTTGCTTTATTCAGCTTGGCTCTGTAACATTTACTTTGTCAATTATAGTCATCTTAGTATTCACAGTCAATTCTATCACTGTGTGACTTTAATTGTATTTCGCTAAATTAAAGAGGCATTATAAAGTTGTTACCCTTTGATTTTTCAGTTTAATTTCATTTTTCTTTAATCTTTGGAGCACACTAGATTATCAATTAGCATAATAAAACAGTCAGTGTGGAATTTAGTAACTATATTGAATATTCTATAAAGTAGACATTTGTACAACACAAATATATGCAAGGAGCAGTAAAATACTTATTATTCTATTACCACACCTTAACGGTATCCCCATATGTGTCTTAAACTGATAGTATATTGGACGATTACACAGGAAAACATTGTTAATGGGTGAATAATATTAATGCTGTGCACTTTAGTCATATATTTTATCCAAGGACCTTAAAGTGCTCCACACATGACAATTAATCACGTCTTACCACTCTACTCCAAATGAGGTATTATTATCTGCTATTATAACTTAGATAAACTATAGTTATAGTTAAGAAAGATGAAAGATTAAATGACTTGTCAAAGATCACGCATTAGTTCACTACCGGAGCAATATAACTCAGATTCCTGACTGCCGCTATTAACATTAACCACAGCCACCCTAACTATTAATCCAACGAGCACAGCACTGCTCTTCTGAAATAATTTACTATATGCTAACCTATTAAGAAGTTGGAAGGAACACGAATATAATGACATCAGATCATGTACTCACACCCAGTGCCAAATTTGGAAGGGAGTATCTGTGTCATTTTCTGAGAAACGGGGAAATGTTAGACATGTAAGTTGGTATTACTTTTTTTTTTCATTAAAAAATGTTGCATTGCCTTTAAAATGATTGTCCCTCATTGTTCCTCATGACTGTGAATGTGAGAAAATGGGAACTCGAAAGCGGTTTCCACTGATAGTGGAAGCAGGGCTGTTACCAAAGGAGAGGTTCTAGGATGAGGTCTTTTCACAAGGCGATGGTTCAGATTTAATGATTGCACCCAGGCGTTTACAACAAAGGATGCCGTTGATTTCTTTTATGATCTTCCTTTATGATCTTTCTTTATAATTTGACGGAATGACAGACCTTATAAGTCTTCTGCTTGCCCTTTCTTTCTTTTTATTCCTCTATATCTACGTTAAATGATTTTTTTTTTTCCTGGCAAAAGTAGTTTTATTTAGTTGAGGTCTTCTGATACTAACTCTTGTTTCTGTGAGGAAGATCTGTTCCAATGCCCATTTAGCGAGAATCGCTGAGAATGATTTGTGCAATTGATTGGTGACATCGAGCGCGGAACTGATGCTTCATTGTTTCGGGAGCCCTTCCTGGAGGAGACAGAATTGTCAAACAAAATGCAGGATAGTATTTCATCTGGGTGACACTGGATATCACAGTTGCTAGAACTCAGCTTCTGAAAATCCTGCTTATTTTCTGTTTTTTGACACCAAGCAGTGTCTAACTCCCCTGAATACCAGAGTGTTTTAGATTTGTATTCATGGTAGCTGTGCACTAAAACTACCGCCGATAATTTAGGTAATTGGCAAACCACAGGGGCACTTAGTCTGCTCACCTGCCTATTTTAGGTTGGCTCATCATCTTTCTAATTGGCAGTGGGTAGTTACTGGTCCATTTGCCATGTATTATGACAAAAGATGCTAATGGGCCCCGGCAGTGGGTGTGTTGTACCTTTGGCCCGCTTCTGGCATGCAGAAAGCAATCCCACTGTTTTTGCATAACAAATAGCATGGCTGGACATTTTTCCTACATCAAAAAGAGTTTTTTATTTTCTTCTTTAAAATGACAACTTCCCCCGCAAAGGCCTAATCTCAGAATTGACATGTATCCTTTCTCACAGCCACCGTATAGTACATTGTCCCTAAAAACAAGAGTACATCAGTCAAGGTAGGTTTTCATCATTTTCACCACATTTTTATTATCAGAACTCCTCTGAAGCTTGAAATTGAAATCTGTTTCTTTCTTGACATTTTTCTCTATATTGGGCATGTAATTATGGGCCCAAACGAAGTTCAAGAGGAATGGATCAACAAAGCCCACAGCTAAGTACACTAAACTTTGATCTTGAAGGAAAATATGAATTCCAAGGTAGATTTGGACAGCTGTGCTATGAATGCCACAGTGAGCAAATGTGGAATCAGAAAAAAATATCCCATGGTTAACCGGCATTTTTTTTTTTTTTTTTTTACATAAATGCAAGGAACATAAAAACAGAAATTCAGCTCTCCTAGCATAGGATAGTAGTTCTTAGTATTTTGGAGAGAAGAACTCATTTTTAAAATAATGAAAAAGTGCTCAGTTGATAATAATTGTAATTCTGCCCCTTAGTGATTAAGAATACATTAAATAATTAGAAGAATTATTCCAATTAAATTCTTCCAATTAAATAATTGGAAGAAAATGTTTATTTATTAATTTCACCAGCAACTACGTATGGAGAAAAATAGAGCATGAAGGAAGATACATTATTCCAAAGACTGTGCTTTGTATAAATATACGATTGGCGGACCCATTACAATAGCCTTGTGGCTTATGGTTTGAAAATCACTGATGGAGGGCTTGCAGAGAAAGACCTGGCTTATTTACTTTAGGGTTGTCGTCAAATTGTGGTGGTAAACATTCATCAGCCTAAGAAAATGGGTTAATGATATTATGACATTATGTGGGATGTGTTTGTAGGTGTGTTTACATTAATCTACTAAAAATTAATCTAGAACTAAGGAAAAATAATTAATGTTTATTGATTGGGATGCTGTTAAATTATCTTTTATTTCTTTTATTTCCAACTGTTTGTCAGTTTGAATTAAAGTTACCTGTAGCTATTGAGTTGGTATGCTAAATTTTTAAATAATGTGTTCAAATTTTAGACAATATTATGGAATGGATTCAGAACAAAGACTGCAGGCTCTGGCAACATTATTATGCAATGACATTAGTAATTAGATAGAGGATTTTTTAAAAGCTTACACGTTAGGAATGCATGAATTATGCTCTTGTCTACAATTCTATTTTAATCAATTTTGCCTTCCCCAAACATTGTTTTCTGCTCTGTTATTCTCTGGGATATACCCAAGCATGCTTGTATTTATCTTTTGTGTTTGAAGATGTTGCTGCTGATGGGATCATAGTCCATTAGTGTTTGAGAGATAAATAAGGGATGTGGCCCAAAGCTTTTTCTTCTCTGGTGGTGGTTACTTTTATATTCATGTCTAGAGCCAAAGCTTCAAGAAGCTTTAATACTTCAGTTGGAAATGGTCTGTGAATCTCTATCAAAGATCACTGGTAATAGCCATGTCTTGAGGCTTGTCTGCCATGTGGCTTTCCTGTCATCTATATGAATACCACATTATAAGCTCCGTTATTCCTTGGGGTCTTAAGTGTTTCATCAAAGCACTTGCCTAATGGTGAGCTCACATCAGGCCGTCTGTGGGCTTCTTACCAACGGTCTCTTCTCTGTTCACCTCACAATTGGTATATCTGTGTTAGGTGAACCCTATTCCAGGGCTTCAGGATGAGTGGTTCTGAACCACAGTTTCTCAACCTTGCCATTCTTGCCCTTTGAAACAGAAAATACTTTGTTGCTGAGGACTGCCCTGAGCATGGTAGGACGCATGGCCTTGCCCACTAGATGTCAGCAACACCTTCCTGCTTGGGGTTTGACAACCAACAATGTCTCGTGATGTTGCCAATGTTCCCTTGGGATAAAATTATCTCTAGTTGAGAACCACTGTCCTAGACTGTCATGCGATGGTCATTATGGCCTATGGATAATAATGAAGAATGTATAAGGATGATGCTTATGATACTGATGATAGGCCTAAATCATTTAATCAGAAATCAAATAGGTCAATACTGTGCCATCATCAGTGAACCAACTTTGCAGGTTCAGGGTGAAGACACTCCTGCCCACAGTGCCATGTCAGAAAACCAAAATTTTGATAACTTTTATGTCCCTCTAATTGCTCTGCTTGATGGGAAATGCAATATATTCATTCATCCAATCCCCAAAAAACCAAGATAACTCTGGGCCTTTTCACCCCGAACAAGGTTGACTATGTGATCCCAGCCAATGAGGTATTTTCTACATTTTTGTCCATTGTTTTTTATTCTTTATGCTATAAAAGCTTCCTGACTTCCACCCATCTTTCAGTTGTTCAAAAAGAGATCTTTTGCTTCAGAAAGTGTTAAACATAGTTTGTATCCTTTTGTTTGTCCTTAATCATTTTTTAAGACCATTTTATAGACCTGAAGTTTGGGGAGGACCAAAGTTTCACCTTGTCTTTACACATTATGATTCTTTGACACAAATAACAAATTGATACATAAATAATAAAGATATGTAGGAGAGAGAGAGAGAGATTTTCTCAGTATGGTCGCTCTGTAGGTAAATGTGGTTAAGCCAGGTTTGGGAATGTTTGGTACTAATCTGTAAAGTCATACAGAAGCAAATTGCCTGTTCTATGGAACTGAAATTGAAACAGATTTTAAATGTTATCACATTCGGTTTTTTTTTCTTTTTTTAAGCAGAGTTTGACCTTAGTAGGTATATAGAAATAAACTATATTTCTTATTTTGGTCTTTTGGGTTAAAAGAAAAAAAAAAAAGCTTGACCTAGTTGAAATAGGCAACTTATTATTACATAAAAATAACGGGTTCCTCATAGACTTTAGGAAGAAATTGGAATCAGGAGCTGAAAAGCTATTTGGAGTCCTTCCATATTTGTTCATATTTTCATTTAACAGATATTTACTGAGCACTTCTGTTCCCAAGCTATACCAACCTGAATACAGAGAAATAGGTAAAATACATAATGTCTCTCCCTCCACTCCCTGCATTTCTGCTTCAGTCTTCTTTCTGTATTGCTGAAGACCCGTTTTATGTGCATCTCAGTGCATATGCAAAACATATATTCTCCCTGTAGCCCACACATTTTACTTGTCTTCTATATCAGAAACCACTCGTAATTGAAAATATCTCCTCTTGCCAACCACAGATTTAAGACAAAGGGACTAACCATGTTGGGTTGACTGCCTACACCAGACCTATCAGGTTGGCCCAGGGGATAAGGTCTTTGGGGACAAAAATGTCTACTGAGAGCTTTCTCCCATGACCACATGAATGGGGGAAGCCAGCTTCCCTGGAAAGGGAGTTATGAAAATTATCTTCAAAATATCCAGTACTCCAACTTGGAGTAAACTGTTGAGTAATAAAGTATAATACACATAGCATAAGTAACTAAGAGGAAATCGGATCCAGGCCATAGGTGGACTAGTGTGTGTCACTGCCCAATGGCAATGTGTCTTCAGTGACCTAGAAAGTTAAAGAGGGCAGACAGAAGTGGGATCAGTATGAACAGATATGGTGTAAGGCACAAAAGCCATTTGGATACTTCCTTACTAGTTCTTTAGAGATTCAGGGGACATGACTTGGGAATAAACCCAGAAGTAAATACATATAGTCACAGCTATGAAAAGGAAGTAAATAACCCCGAAAAAGGCACAGAAGCCTTTATTATAGTGTTCACACAGACCAATCAGCTCTACAGAGGGGATTATCAAACTATGGATACCAGAGGTTGTTTTGGAAGCCCATGAGCCAGAGGATAATGAGAGAGGAAGAGGCTATAGACATCTCCTTTAAGGGCACACAGACTGCACCTCAGCCCTTCGGTGACTTTGGTCACCCCTGGGAACAACTAGTGCAACCCTGGGAGCCCCTTTGTGGCTCTACACTGAATCTTAGGGTCAGGTGACTCTTCCTAGACCTCTCATCTCTGTAACCCTCATACATGACCAAAATTTAGAGGGGAGTGTTACTAGAATCTTTAAAATATAACACATAGTTGAAAAAAGCTGATCTTACAGTTTTATATTTGATCTTATGGTTGCATATTTGAAAGGACCCTGAGTCTCTTCCTCCCACCATGATTCACAAGTTCTTGCATTTGGGAGGAATTGTGCCTCGGTCCACGTGAATAATGAAGTGGCTCATTTTTCCCATCTTTTCTTATGCATAGATTTTTAGGAATTCAGAGAGAAGAAGAGTGCTTTGCAGAGTACAGCTTGGGCAACCTAAAATCCTATAGTAAAACAAGACCAAATGAGGTCAAACCTTCATCCAATTACCAACCCCACCTTATGTATGTACATATGTATAGATGTATGTATTTACTTATATGATATAAACTTGAAAAGTAAAGATAGCTATGATCTTAGTTTCATGGAGAAGGAGTAAGAATGATTTCAGGGAAAGACCCAACAACTCACCTGCTCTACATGGCTACCAGAGATATGTAACATATGTTCTTTGTTCATAGGATAATGATATTCATGGGTTTATTGACATCCAAACAAGATTAGTTTTTTCAACTTTATTTTTATTTTTTTAGTGTTTCAACTTTAAAGTTTCAATTTTAAAATGACAATGTAGAATACAATGTTTATTAAAGTTCTACAAGTAAACTGGTTTAAATCTCAACTGTAACTGTAGCAACTGTTCAGGACTTAGATTTTTTTTTTAGAATGATTTTTTTTTCCTGGGAAGAATATTTTATGACCATAGTGCATGTTCATAATATAAAGTAGACTGGCTTTTAGTTGTTTCTATTATTATTCTCAAATTATGTTCATTGCAACCCCTTATTATTTCTCTCTCTGTTTCTGTATCTATCTCTATACACAATGCAAGCCCCTATAGATATATATGTAATATAGATACAGTTCCCTATAGCTGTATCTATCTTAGGTGTGTGTGTAATTGCCAATGCATACAAAGCAGTGCATTTTATTTTTATACATTGTACTGGGACAGACAGCTCCCCCCACATTCCTCATGTCCCCCACTGGTATGCCACTACCTCTATTTTGAATTATTTCCTCCTCTTGTGTACTCCTCAATATTTTCTACATGAATATAATAGAACTTACTTCTCATGTAATTGTTTTCTTTTATATGTTGTGAAGGTTAAATAATATGAGTCTGCCACATACTAAGAACTCTAGTTATTGTTACTTATTTAAAGAGAAAATTGGGATATTTTCAGTTTCTCACTCTTTCTCATCACTAAACAAGCTATAGATCTTAATTACATTGTTTTCTTTTATATGTTGTGAAGGTTAAATAATATGAGTCTGCCACATACTAAGAACTCTAGTTATTGTTACTTATTTAAAGAGAAAATTGGGATATTTTCAGTTTCTCACTCTTTCTCATCACTAAACAAGTTATAGATCTTAATTACATTGATTAAAAACTTGCTAAAAAATGCTGAGCATTCCAACATTTTTTTTAAAAATGCCATGTAGTAAATCAGACTACAATTTTAATTTTTCCTGGCAGAAATGTAGGAAAGCCCTTGTTACAAAAATGTTTGTCACTATTGATAGAGCTTGGATCGACTTAAAACTAAACACATTTTGTTGATCTGAAAAGTTTACCACTGCACTAAAGTTCTTCATTATGGTAGAAATAATCATGAGAACATTATTGCATTCTTTGTGGTCTTGTCACACTAGGGTATACATAGCATTTTTAAGTGACTCTGGTTTTCTTTTAGTTCATATAACTTTATCAGGGAAATCTATGGTACAAATTAGAAGATGACATTTGAACACATTTCTAATTCTCTCAGAAATGTACTGTTTTCTATACAATGGATATATGCACACATACAAATACACACACACACATACCTAAGGAACAAATACTAATACTAGACAAGGTTGAAAAAACTAAGGTTTCCTAAGGAGAATAATTCTGAACTATTTAGGATTGAGAAACTTGTGTTGAAATTCCTTTTTAAGGGCTATTGAGATATGATTGGTTTAATATAGAAAAGTTAATGTACTCAGGCCTAGTCAATGTAGGTTGTACTTATAAAAGGAATATAGGCACGAAGATACTGATATCCTGTGTGTGTGTGTGTACAGTATAGTATAATACTGTATAAAGTGAACTTGCTGTTGATTGACAGAAGAAGGATTTCAGAAACTTTCAGACCATTAAACTTGATTACTGCTCTAGAGGGCCCCTGTGGTTAAAACAATAGATGGGTGAAACCATAGTCAACATACATCCTGGGGCATTCTAAGTGAGTATTACAAAATATTTGTTAAAGGTGAGGTGAGTTAAATTATATTGAGGAAGAATAATCTGTACTCAGTTCTGAGGAAACCAGGTTAAGATGCCTTTGTATCAACATTGTTTTGAAGGCATTGCTTAGAGAGTGTATATGCGAAGCCAATTGGGAAACAAGGAGAGGGTAGGAAAAGGACACACTTAACCTTCATTATTTGTCAGTTGTTTGTTCACATAATATTACAGTGTACGAATTTTGCTGAAGATGCAGCTACATTTTAGGTCTGCTACATCAGCATTTCCCACACACACTTCACCAAGGAGCACTTGGAAATGTATCCTCACTGAACTG
This sequence comes from Mustela putorius furo, assembly GCF_011764305.1. Taxonomy (NCBI): domain Eukaryota; kingdom Metazoa; phylum Chordata; class Mammalia; order Carnivora; family Mustelidae; genus Mustela; species Mustela putorius. Next base: position 1,222,977 of record NW_025421467.1, read on the forward strand.
GTAGAATACCAGAAGGAGATGTGTGCATTGGATTAGAGCAGACATAAAAACTATATGGTAGATAAATTGGTTGCAGCAGAAATGGTGAAAGCTTGATTGGTTTGTTGGTTTGTTTGTTTACTTATTTATTTATTTAAAGGTCTTATTTATTTATTGAGAGCGAGCTATAGCCAGAGACAGAGCACAAGCAGGAGGAGAGGGAGAACAGGCCTTCCCGCTGAGTTGGTGGCTGGATGGGAGACTCCATCCCAGGACCCTGGGACCAAGACCAGAGCCGGAAGCAGCCATTTAACCAACTGAGCCACCCAGGTGCCCCTGGCGTATATCTTTAAACATTATAGCAGAATAAAAGAAAACACATCAGAAAAAATAAATTCTTATTAAAACAGAAATGATGACAAGGGCACAGTGAGACCAGCTGACCCCAGGCAACCTGCACGTATTCTTTAAAGGAGCACAGCCTTGGGGGACCTGGGCGCTCAGTCGGGTAAGCATCAGACTCTTGATTTCTGCTCACAGCGTGATTGATCTCAGTCAGGGTGGTGGGGTGGAACCTGGCAGCATTGGGTTCCACACTGCCTATCTGAGATTCTCTCTCTCTCCCTCAGCACCTCAATCTGCTTCCTTCTAAAAGGAAAAAAACAAAAAACAAAAAAAAAAAAAAGGAGACCATAGCATTTCTTTTTCTTTTTTTTTTTTAATTTTATTTATGTATTTGAGAGAGAGAGAGAAAGCACAAGCAGGAAAAGGGGAGTGACAGAAGGAGAGGGAGAAGCAGACTCCTTGCTGAGCAGGGATCCCATTTTGGGGCTCCATCCCTGGGATCATGACCTGAGCTGAAGGCAGATGTTTAACTGACTAAGCCACCCAGGCACCCAAACACAGCATTTCTTAAATTCAGATTATCATGTAATAACAAAAATATTTGAAATTTGGGGGTGCCTGAGTGGCTCAGTGGGCTCAGCGTCTGCCTTTGGCTCAGGTCATGATCTCAGGGTCCTGGGATCAAGCCCCACATTGGGCTCTCTGAGCAACAGGGAACCTGCTTCCTCCTCTCTCTGTCTGCCTCTCTGCCTACTTGTGATCTCTGTCAAATAAATAAATAAAATATTTAAAAAAAATTGAAACTGTTAAGTTTGTTAGGATGTCCAAGACAAAGTACTACAGGCCAGGTGGCTTACACAGGATTCATTTTCTCACTGTTCTATGGGCCAGAAGTCCAAGGTGAAAGTGGGCAGGTCGGATTTGTCTGGAAGTCTCTCTTTGACTTGCAGATGTTCTTGTGTCCCTCCCATGGCCTTTACTTGCATCTACTTTCCTCCTGTCTCTTCCTCTTTTATAAGGACATCAAATGTTTTGCATTAGAATCACAACCTATGACCTCATTTCACTTTAACTATCTTCTTAAAGTTCTGATTTCCCAATACAGTGCATTGTAAGGTGTTGGGGATTAAGGTTTCAACATATGCATGGGGGGTGGGGCAAAGTTCAGTCCCTAACACTGCAATTTTGATTCATGTATACAATTTTAAAATAAGAATTTAAAAATCTGCCATTTCTACCTCTTTATCTCTCTCACAATTTCAGAAATTTTGGTGTGAATCAATTAACCGATATCGATATACCCTATAGTCTATGTGGGAAAAAAATGCTAGCTTTTTGGTTTGTTTCAATGGATTAAGTCACAAATAGTTATTTTCTTTCCTTCCTCCTTTTATTTTTTCGTTTCAAATACGATAATTCCTGATGCTGTCAATATCTTCTCTCTAGACAGCAGATTTAAAAAAAAATATATGAATTTAGATAAACATTTTCTCATAGAATTTTAAAAATCTTTTAAATACCTGAATGTATTCCCATTTATTAATGCAAACATATCAAATAAACAAAACCTCAAAGCAAAAAATAAAATCTTTTGCATATTCCGAGCTTTGATTTTGATAGTAAGAGCAATATCAAAACTAAAATTAAAATAGCAAGTTTTGAAGTTATTTAAAAAAATACTTTTATGTCTATCACATGATTCACTTAGCTTAATCTCCTTCCTATATGCTCTATATTTATAATCCTGCATTTTTTTAATAAGAATTATGACCCTGAATAACTATAAGATTAGTGAGGAGTAATAACTTGGAAAAAATAGTCATTCTTTAACTGTCTTTTCTAAATCTTGGGAAAAGATTTTCATTGCATATGTCATATTTATTCATTGTTCATTAAAGACATAGTATTTAATTAACCAATGTAACCTACTCTCTAGTCATCCTGGCTAAATAGAATTGTTACTGTTAAGGAATTAATTTCTTTTTTTAAAATGCTCTACTCTTTTTTTATAAACTACATTCTTTTAGACACAGAGTTTTCTTATGGTAATTTCAAGTATCATATCTAATAAAAAGTATAACTAAAACTGAGTTACAGGGATAATATAAGTGATGTTTACCTCCATGAATAGTATTTCCTAAGAAAAGTATTTATTTAATCAAAGACCAAATACATTATACAATTTTGGGGTTGAAATTCAGCTGAAAGAATTTGGGACATGAATATAGGTTGTCATTTTCTGGAATTGCTAAATGTAGACCTCTAATTTTGAATTTCAAATAATATATATATTATACCATTCTTTCCTTTCCAGCTTTGTTCATGTATTTTCTGGGCCTAATATAGGAGTTCATGCCAGAATTGAATTATGGGCCAATTAATTACAAAGAATTCTAACCTCTATCCTTTACCTTGCTCTCAGAAACTGGTATTACCAAATAAGAGAAATTAAAGAAATTCAGTGAAGTCATATCTGAACTAGGTAAAAAAAAAAACAAAAAGCAAACAAAAAAAACAGAGGTATTTACATTTAGGACAATTTTGTTCTTATTTGAAGAATATTCCTCTAGGGCTTATTTTCTGAAAAGGAAATATTAGAATCTAGGAGAATGCACAAAACTAGGAGTTCTAAGTCACAGAAATTACTATGGCCTCTAGCTTCTCTAACTGTTGGAACAAGAAACATCTGGCAACAAGTTCAGCCAAGATGGGACTTACAGTTTGATACATCTATATTGTAATGAACTAGTGTATTCTTATTCTGAAATAATGACTGTACAACTTTAAGTAGAGCACCAGCTTCCTTTCATCAAAATGAAGAGAAATATCTTAAAGCTTCCTATTCTTTCTTTTCAAGGAAGGCTCTAAAATCACTTAAATATTTTAATTTCTTATGAGAAAAACTGACTTTCATAGATTTAAAAAAAAATTGGCCAGTTTTAGTGATTTTTTTAAAAAAAGTTATGCTTTTCCAATTTGACATTTAATTATATCAAATGTTTCCTGAATAAAAACGTTTTAGGTTAATACTACAGTATATGTGGGAATTGTTGCTATTGTAGCTCATGTGACATTAACTGTGGGAAACCGGGGCTCCAAAATGGCGGATCTTCCTGCCAACCTTCTCCAAGATGGCGAACTTTCCCGCCACCCTCTCTGCGGCCTCCACCTCACTGTCAGGAAACTGAAACTCTTCACCCAGGAACTTCCCAATTGGGAACTGCCCATCACGGACTTCCCCCGCTCCATACCCTTGGGTCATCACATACCTTCCCTTATATGGATGCAAGCCTATGCCCTACCCTATAAAAGAACAGCTCCAACTCCCTCCCAGCTTGACATCCCAATTCACTATCCCTCTCTCTCTTTCTGTGAGTCGCGGAAGCTTGCCTGAGGGTGCTTGCAATAAAGTTCATCTCTGGGATCCATTTGCCTCATATCCTTTTTTTTACTGTCGCCGGCGGGAGCAACCTTACATTTGGTTCTGAAACCCAGGAGGAGATTGAGTCCCCACCCCGGTGAGGTGGCTCTCTCCTCTCCCTAGCCTGACCTGGACCTGCTTTTTGGAACGCTACTTCTGAAGCCATGGTGAGTGTCCCCCAATTCCATGCCTCCCTCCAGAAAGCCCTGCCTTAATTGCAGCCGCATCAGGGCAGACCCCACTGGTCACCAGGTGACCTCCATGACTTTGAGAGGCTGGGAACATCCTAACTTCTACGGCAGTCCACACAGTTTTTCCACAACCCAGTGGTGGATGGGGACACTTTCCTTCAGCCCTCGGGTCGCCCAGCAATGAATCATGGGGACCTCCCAATCCAAATTCGACTTTCAAACACCCCTGGGGTGCCTGCTGGCCAATCTTAAAACCCTGGAACTGGACCAGGACCCGTGAAGGCGACATCTCATACATTATTATACCGTCACCTGGCCACAATACTGATTAGACAATCAGTCCCAGTGGCCTCCGGAAGGCACATTTGACTATCAGATTCTCATGGACCTGGGCAATCTCTGTAAACACCAAGGCAAATGGGCCGAGGTCCCTTATATCCAGGCTTTCTGGACTCTGTATGCTCGCCCCTCCCTCTACTCTCACTGCTCCACTTCACGGTCCTCTTGGCCCCCTCCCCTCCCCCTACCCGGCTACCCACTGCTCCGAGAGACCCAGATCTCTCCTCCCCATCTCCCCTCTCTGAACCCCCGGAGAGCTTCACCCACCCACTGACAAGAGGGCCCCCGGTTCCTCTTCCTCCTCCTCCTCACCATGATCCCACACCCCAAGGTCCCTCTCACCCTATGCCCCCTAACCCCCTACTCCAACAACCCCCATTTCAGTCCCTTCCACCCCTATCCCTGTCTCATCCCCTAAACCCCCAAAACCTGAGTCTGATCCTGGTGTGGCCCCCATCGAAAACCTCCTCACATCTCCTCCAGCCTCCCCTTCCATTTCCACCTGAAGGAGGGTTTTCAAGCCCTGGCAACCCTCCCCCAATTTAGTGTGCCCCCTAAGGGAGTTTGCCGGAGTTGAGGGAGTTGTTCGAGTTCATGCACCCTTCTCTCTACAAGACCTTTCCCAAATTTAGAAAAGTTTGGACTCTTTTTTGGCCAACCCTAATAACTACATAAAGGAATTCCAATATCCAGCCCAGGCCTATGACCTCACCTGGCATGACGTATATGTGGTCCAAATTACCACCCTCACTACAGAGAAGAGGGAGCGCATTCAGGCTGCAGCCCGAGAACACGCTGATCAGGTCCATCTTACTGATGCCACCATGCCGGTTGGCACTCAAGCGGTCCCAGCCATGGGGCCTGAATGGGACTACCAAGATGGCCAAGATGGCCACCGGCACCATGACCACATGGTCCAGTGCCTTATTGTTGGCATGCGGGCAGTCAACTATGATAAACTTAGGGAGGTCATTCAGGAACCAAATGAGAACCCAGCCATGTTTCTTAACTGACTTACTGAGGCGCTGACTCAATACACTCTCCTAGACCCGGCTTCTCCGGCAGGGGCGACTGTTTTAGCTACTCACTTTTTTTCTCAGTCAGACGCTGACATTCGGAAAATATTAAAGAAAGCAGAGGAGGGCCCTCAAACTCCCATTTCTGATCTGGTGAAAATGGCATTTAAAGTCTTTAACTCCCAAGAGGAGGCAGCAGAACTTAAGTGCCAAGCCATACTCCAACAGAAGGTCCAATTCCAGACCCAAGCCCTGGTAGCAGCCCTGAGGCCAGCAGGTTCTGGGGGTCAACAGAAGGGAGCACCTAACCATCCCCCTCTAAGGGCCTGTTTCAAGTGCAGGGCCGAGGGACACTGGGCCCATCAATGCCCCAATCCAAAAGCACCTACTAGGCTGTGCCCTCAATGCTGCATTATGGGTCACTGGAAATCAGACTGCCCCAGCCTCAGGGGATTCCTGGTGCCTCCCCGCAGGGGAAGCCCTGAGACTGTAAGTCCTGCCTGCCAATTTCTCGGATTGGAGGATGATTGACGGAGCCCAGACTCTGACACCCCTCTCACCCATGACAAGCCCAGGATCATGCTCCAGGTAGTGGATAAGTCCATTTCCTTTCTGAAGTTGGACACAGGGGCTGCCTATTCTGTCCTGTCTTCCTACTCAGGTCCTACTCATCCCTCCCCAGTTGCAGTTACGGGAATTGATGGTACTTCCTCCACTACAAAGGCCAGCCCACCCCTTACGTGTAGCCTGGATGGGTTTCCCTTCTCACACTCCTTCCTCATTATCCCTTCCTGCCGTTTCCCTACTAGGCAGGGACATCCTCCACAAACTTCAGGCCACCATTCGTCTCTCTCCCTCTCCCTCGACTTCTGCCCACCTCATCCTCCCTCTACTCCCCTCTGACTCGTCCCCTATTCTGGACTGTTTCTCCTCCATAAACCCGCAGTTATGGGACATTTCCAGACCTGTAGTAGCAACCCACCACACCCCAACCAGGATACAACTCAAGGACAAGTCTACATTTCCATCCCATCCACAGTTCCCTATCTCAATGACCCACCAGCGAGGACTCAAACCCATCATCGACTGCCTCTGGCAGCAGGGTCTCCTTATTCCCATTAACTGTCCATGAAACACCCCCTTTATTCCTGTTAAAAAGCCCTCAGGAGCCTATATAAGTCTCCTGGTACAGGACCTGAGACTTATTAACGAGGCAGTAGTCCCATTCCAACAGGTGGTTCCCAATCCCTATACTCCTTTCCAATTTTACCCCATACACTACCCACTTCTCTGTCCTGGAACTCAAGGACTGGATCCGAGCGAGGTGCCAAGATGACTCTATTTGGGGCTTAAAACCCCAAGCCTGGGTAACCTGGCTCCTCCTCTTGGCAGGGCCCCTCTGTATACTCCTCCTGTTATTCTCAATTGCTCCCTGCCTTATACCCCGCTTACAGGAGCGCCTGCAAGAAATGACCAGGGTATCAGTCAACCAACTCCTCCTACAGCCCTGGTCCTGCCTGCCCACTTCCAATGGCCTCTACGACGTCCCACTGCCAGCAGGAAGCAGCACACACATATATATATAAAGAGGTCGGAATGATGGGCCGGCTGGGAAACCAGGACTCCAAAATGGCGGATCTTCCTGCCAACCTTCTCCAAGATGGCAGACTTTCCTGCCACCCTCTCTGCGGCCTCCGCATCACCGTCAGGAAACTGAAACTCTCCACCCAGGAACTTCCCAATGGGAAACTGCCCATCATGGACTTCCCCCACCCCATACCCTCGGGTCACCACATACATTGCCCTATATGGACGCAAGCCTATGCCCCATCTCAACGCGATAAAAGAACCAAGCCAACTCCCTCCCAGCTCAACTTCCCCAACTCACTATCCCTCTCTCTCTTTCTGTGAGTTGCGGAACCTTGCCCGAGGGTGCTTGCAATAAAGTTCATCTCTCAGATCCATTTGCCTCGTAGCCTTTTTCTTACTATCGCCAGCAGGAGCAACCTAATAAACTGCTTTCTTATAGTAACAATAAGGACAAGAATAGTCAATATGTACTTAGTGCTTGTATGGTGTTGGGAGGCATAGCTCCATGGGTCTTTTAGGTTTCTGCACATCTTGTGAGTGAGGCACCAATTGCCCTGTGTTGTGAATCCTCTTCTCAGGGTGATTAATACTGAATAGCCTTGGAAATCAGATTGTATTTTTCTTCAGAGCAAAGAGAAGCCATATTTACTGCTCATCATATAATATTCATGTTTTCTAAACAGGGTTGCTGTGTTATAAAGCATTACACTGTGTTGTCCTTTTACTCTATTACCTTTTCCCTGTGGGAATTGGGGCTCAAGGAAGTGGCACCCAAAATGCTGGTATTCTGGCTACTGTTATTGCTGAGAGTAATGAATGGTCTTTTATCACTGAACTAAGAGTCTCATTTTTTGTTTGTTTGTTTGTTTGTTTTGCCAACATCCACGCAACTGGAAGAAGGGTACAATTTCAGAGCCTTGAAACTTTTTGCCAGGAGACACCTTATTAAGCACTTAGAAATATTCTTCTCATTTAACTCCTTAAATATCCACAATTTTAGAGGTATAGGAAAGCTCTATTTCTATAATTCACCTTAGATTCTATTGTATTCATTCGTTTGTTTGTTTGTTTGTATACTTTTAAGTAGCCTCCACACCCAGCATGGAGCCCAACATGGGGCTTGAACTTAAGACCATGAGATCAAGACCTGAGTTGAGATCGAGAGTCTGATGTTTAATCAACTAAGCTAACCAGGTGCCCCAACCTGAGCTTCTATTTTAAATATTCCTCAAGAAAGAAAGATTAATATATTCCAGGTTTTCTTGGCTACTTCAGTTTTTTTTTTTTTTTAAGATTTTAATTTATTTATTTGACAGACAGAGATCACAAGTAGGCAGAGAGGCAGACATAGAGAGAAGGAGGGGAAGCAGGGTCCCTGCTGAGCAGAGAGCAGGATGCGGAGCTTGATCCCAGGACCCTGAGATCATGACCTGAGCTGAAGGCAGACCACTGAGCAACCCAGGCACCCCTCTTGGTTACTTCAGGTTTAAATTCATTCATTTAGTGACTCCCCACCCCCTTCTTTTTCTCTAATGTGACATTCAAGTTTCTGGAAATTTAATGTAACATTAAAATTGGTGCATACCATATTTTTCTGTGGCATCCCCTTGTCAGTCCCCAAGGATACCTTCTGGTTTTTTGACACACACTGTCTCACTCTCAACTTTTGTTCCCTCCTTGAGTGCACAGAAAATGTTGGTTGCTCTCCAAAGTTGTTTTGTGCAGGAGGAGACACTGAGAACGCTGCCTCAGGCTCTCTCTACACCTGATGTGTCACATGGTGTTTTTGTTGTTATTCTAATTTTCCGACTATGGTGACCTGGATTATTTCTGAGCAAGAGTTATCTTTATCTTCCAGTGTTCCATATGGGAAATGGTACAAATCAACTCTTTTGTCCTAAAATCCTCCAAACTTAAATGGTGGTTTTACCAGCTCTTACAGTCTCCTGGTAAGAAAAATTAGTCCTTTGCTAGGATATTGGAGGGTGTTCCTAACTCCTTCTCAGATGTCCCAGTTGGTTACAGTTGATTTGTTTCCTTTAGGATATTCTTTTCACATTTTAGGTCATGGAAGTTTTATCAAACTAAGATGGAACAAAACAAACAAACGAACAGGCTAAACAAAACCAAACCAAACCTGACTCAGATCATCATTAATTGTTTCTAAGCTCATTATTTATCCCATGAACTTGGCTTTTGGTGATCTTTGACCAAAATGTTTTCAACTCTAAACTCTTTCCTTGTCACTTCCATTCTCTGGTGATGTGAGAAAGGAAAGCCCTAGTGACCCCCATGTGGTCATATAGGGTGGGAAAGGATTGGTAATCAATGAATAATCCTGCTATACTTATGAAGGTATTCATACCATTTATCTTCATGTTTTATAGGGAGACATTCTACAGCTATTTATTATCTGGCATGTGGTAAGTTGCTTGATGGTAAGGAGTAATTATTGCTAAATGATTTTTGATTGACAAACTGATCTTGTCTATTAAATTGAGTTCACATGTTTATGGTTTGTAGGTCTTTGATATTCTAACAAGAATGTATTCATGGAAAGCAATAATAATTCAGTTCCATAAGATGAAAATCTCAGGTATTGAATATGCTTATTGAAGGTTCACTTGGTAATCAAAGTGGATTTTTTTTAAAGAAAATAATCTTTGCTATATATGATTTGATTATGATCCAAGTTTGTACATTTATTTGAAGTATTCTGTATGGGAGAAGTGAAGACATAGACTCCAAAGGCATAAAAATGAAATGTTTGAGTACAATAGACTTTAAACTAAATCTCTTATACTTAGTTAACTCATAGTCTGATTAAGACAAAAACATTTATTTTTTAAAGTCTCCAAATAAACATGTCATGAAATACTGACATGGAAAAAAAAAAAACCAAAAAACAAAAAAAAAAGAAAAAAACAAAGAACTATGTATTTTCTCATGTGTCTTTATGTAACAAAACACACAGAAATAAACCTCAGAAACATTTCTTCCACTAAAACTTTGTGAAGTAAAGAGTAGTCTTCCTAGATTGGACCAAACTCTTTTTTCTTTCATTTGATCCTAAACTGCATCAGGAGAAATAGTTTTTGTATGCTTTGATTTTTCTGAGTATTGGAGAGAGAAGCTACTATATTACAAATTGCCACTATTGTTCAAAGCCATCAGACCAAGCATATAGAAACCTTGATAAGAGCAGTTGAAAGATTCTTTTATAGTGATAACTACAGTGGAGAAGGATGCAGTCCTTGGAAATGAATATAAGGTGTTACAATGGAGTGTTGTGGACTATTTGAAACTCTCTACAATAGATATGATATTGGACTTAACTGTTATATTACTTTCAGAATCCATCTCTCTTTGTCATGTTTCACATATGTACTGATTATCTTGAAAGATGACACCTCCTTAATATTATATTGATTAATATAATCAATGACATTGATCATATTATAAAAAAAGAAAATACACAGAACATTTTTAAAGAGCTATTAAAATCTACATATTATGTGTCTTAAAACTGAGGGAAGATAGTCTGTCTACATTTTATTTCCCATCTAAAAATGAATATTTGTCAGGCTTTTCTATTCTGGAAAGAAACAATAGTTTAAAGAAATAAAATGATCATGAATCTAAATGTACCTAACAATATATCCCTTGACATAGAATACATAAAAATATATAAATAATAGATTAAAAAATAGATAAAGGAACCAGGACAGTAATGTAGGAAAAGGTAGCTAAATTTAAAAAAAAAATTGTATTTGAAAGTTTTTTAACATAATTATCAATATTTGAAAAATCAAGCAGACAAAAGACATTTGATTAATATAGTTAAATTTACACATATGTCTCTACCAGCATCCTTATTAATAGAAATAACATTAAACCTAACAGAAAATATATTTTATTTTTGAAATAATGTTGAATCAAGCATTTCTTAGGCCACAAAGAAAGAAAGTTGTCATGAGAAAGAACCATCACCTTATAGTCTATGCTTTTGGGCCATAATTTAGTAACCCTAGAAAATAAGTAACAACATAGAAGTGACAAAATAAAAACATCTTTATATCAAGAAATGAAAGCTCTGAGTATTTTGGTAAAAGAGAAACTCATAAAGGAAACAACAGAATGCTGATACTTAACTTGAACACTGATGAGAACATTCTTTTTCAGAATCCATGAGGCACAACTAAAGCAGTACTTAGAGACAAACTTATAGCTTTAAATACACAGTGGAGAAGAACTAAAACTAATGAGCTAAAATTCAACACAAGACACCAGAAAAAGAGCAACAGAACAAACACAAAGAAACAGGAAGTAAGAAAATAAAATTAACGGCAGAATGCAGTGGAATAGAGAATAAAAATGGCAACACCTAAATTATACTTGTTGAAAAAAGGAAAAACAACAAAACTAGGATATAAGAGATATAAAAACATATTATGCGTGGCTTTATGAATTTTCAGCTTAGACAAAGTAGTTAAAATTTTGCAGGGACAAAGATAAAAATCGAATTTAGTAATAACCCTTAAAGAATATTCAAATAGCAAACAGAGCTCCTAAGCAACAAAATCTAAAAACAAATAGAAACAAACACAATCCCCACAAACCAAGGCTTGTGCCTCCTATACTCAAAACCCATGCAGTTGTGTGGCTGCCCTTTACCAAACTGAAGGAGACAAATAGGTTGTCCCACAAAAGAAAAAAAGAAAAAAAAAAAAGGAAGAAAATAAACCTACTCATTTTCAAGGCTAATATAACTTTAGTTTCTAGAACAAGTGACAGTCCATGAAAAGAAAATTATAGGCCCACTTCACTGTAAACACAGATACAAAAATCTAAGTTAAATATTAGCTAAGTGAATCCAGGAGGCTACATAAAAATACTTTTGTCATGAACCACTATTTATTCCACAAATAGGAGAACACTCACTATGGAACCATTATTTATTACATTACTGGCTTGTAAAAGAAAAATCACATGGTTATCTCAATACATACAGCAAAAGCACTTAAAAATGTTCAATATCTCTGGATGCCCAGCCAGCTCAGTTAGTAGAGCTTAATCTTGGGGTGGCGAGTTTGAGGTCCATGGTAGGTGCAGAGAGTACTTACAAAAAATTCAGTATCTCCTTATGATAAATCTACTGGAAGGAAATAAGAGAAAATATCCTGAAATTACCTATTCAAACAAAAAGCTAAACATCATACTTAGCAAAAATTTCACTTTATATCATTCCATTGGGGACCAGCAATAAAACAGTATTGAGAAAAATATCAGTCACGGGCTCTCTTATACATTCTGCTGAGTGTGCCAAAATTGCAAGGCCCCAACTGTGTTTTCATTTGGGCTATTTCTCAGGATTGTTGCAGGCTGAAATTCTAAAAAGTGAGATAATGCCTTAGGGGACTATGTCACATAGTCCCCCAAGGCATCTGGTCTCCCTTTAGACAAAGTGCAGTGCCCCTGTTTGTCATAAAAGTGGCAGGAAAACAGAGTTCCTCTCCTATGGGGCACCCTATTGTAGGTGGAGGCTGCACCTGGCACTTATGACACCCAGTGGGATCTAGGGCTTGGTGAACTCCGCAATTATGCTAATACTCTGTCAACTATCCTTACTGTTATGGGTAATAAATTCCTTTGTCATTGGCCCAGCCCCGTTGGACCCTGTGTCAGCATTTATGAAATGGTGGCAAGCTAGTTTGTTATTTTGCATGGTTATTTTGCTGGTGGTTCTCTTACTTCTAGCTCTCTACACTGCAGCATTGAGTATGGAAAAATTTAGATGCACAAGAAGGCTGTTGATTAGAGCAGCTCTTATTGAACCTAATACTGGAGATTCTGGCTAAAGAAGACAAGTGGAAGATAAATAATAGCTGTAAAAGTTAAAAGATGGAAGACAAAAGATGTACTATTTTCAGATGCAAACTATCTACATAGAGATTTCATCAGAATTAATAGTCAACCATCAGAACTAATAAAATACAGCAAAATGGTTAGCTTCAAGGTAAATGTACAAAACTTTAAGAATGGTCTTCTAAACCAAGAGTAGAAAGCAAGAAAATATGATAATTAATAAGTGCATTTATGAAAGAAGCAAAATTAAAAAGTGCTTAAGAAATAATCTGATGGCACTACTGGGTATTTACCCCAAAGACACAGATATAGTGAAAAGAAGGGCCATCTGTATCCCAATGTTTATACCAGCAATGGCCACGGTCGCCAAACTGTGGAAAGAACCAAGATGCCCTTCAATGGACGAATGGATAAGGAAGATGTGGTCCATATACTCTATGGAGTATTAGGCCTCTATCAGAAAGGATGAATACCCAACTTTTGTAGCAACATGGACGGGACTGGAAGAGATTATGCTGAGTGAAATAAGTAAAGCAGAGAAAGTCAATTATCATATGGTTTCACTTATTTGTGGAGCATAACAAATAACATGAAGGACATGGGGAGATGGAGAGGAGAAGGGAGTTGAGGGAAATTGAAAGAGGAGGTGAACCATGAGAGACTATGGACCTCTGAAAAACAACCTGAGGGTCTTGAAGGGGCAGGGGGTAGGAGGTTGGGGAAACAAGGTGGTGGATATTAGGGAGGGCATGTAATACATGGAGCACTGGGTGTGGTACAAAAACAATGAATATTGTTACACTGAAAAGAAAAAAAAAACCTGCTGGAACAACAACAAAAAAGGAATAATCTAAAAAACTAATGCATGCAAACTTTGCAGAAAAACTGAAATGCTTTAAGGGAAATACAAACCTAGATATTAAAGGAAATAAACAAACAGGTAATAACTAAATATTAAGGAAAAATAAAATAAAGGAAAAAGTATATAAAAAGCTAATTAAGTGAATTAAATTATAAATTAAATTAAATTTATAAATGATATAAATTAAAAATATAAAGATAACTTTTCTTTTTCCTTTTTTTTTTTTTTTTAGGGAGAAAGAGAGGGAGAGGGAGAATCCCAACAAGCTCCACACCCAGTTCAAACCCTGACATGGGGCTCGATCTCCCAATCCTGAGATCACGACTTGAGCCGAAATCAAGAGTTGGATGCCAACTGACTGAGCTATCCAGGTACCACATAAAAGTGATTTAAAAAAAAAAATAATGTACAAATGTGATGCCATTTTAATCAACATTGCGGTAAGGTTTTTTGAGAAAAGTAATAAACTGATTCTAAAATTAGTAAGGAAAAATGCATGCACATGATTAGTTAAGATTAAAGAGGGAAGCATATGCTACCAACATTAAGACATTCCACCTAGGCCATTGGGACAGAAAAAAACTCATGTTTAAACAATAAGATTATTTCAGAGCATGGTGACACCAAATTAATCAGAGAGAAAAGGTGACCTGTGTTAGATGATGCTGGAGAAACTGACAAATAGTATGAAGAAAAATAAAATATAATCACTGCCTGAGACAATAATCGAAACTTATCATCTTTAATCTCTAAATTAAATACTTAAATATGAAAGGTGACAATAAAACAAAATTGAAGGAAGTAGACAAGAGTATCTTTGTGATCAAGGGATGGAAAGGAACATTTTAAGCATAACTCTAAAAGCACACATGTTGGAAATACCAAATAAATCTATTAAAATTAATTGTTTTATTCCTTTAGCAAAAACACTAGAAGGATGACAAAAATAGTATTTCAATTATGTAAGCAATTCTTCAATAGAAAAACAGACAATTGTTGTAAATTCACAGGAGATGAAACAAATGATTAACTATGGTATGATAAAAGATGTTTAACCTCACTAATTACCAGTTCAAATTCATACAAAAAATGAGATACCACTTTAAATTCATTGGAATGGCTAGTTGGAAAATCATGTAATTTTAAACATATCTGTTAATATTTTGTTACTTTATAAGTAACAGCATATCCATCTAACATTGGTCTAAGCAACCAAAACGCCTAAATATCTCACATAATGATTTGTCTAGAGATAAGTGGCTCTAGATTGGTGCAAAAATTCAACAATGCCACCCAGGTTTCCTTCAGCTTTCTCATTTGTTTGGCTTTTTATCTTTGAGTTGTCACCTTGAGGAGCTAAGATGGTTGCTGATATTTGAGACATTACATCATTAGATGGCAACATACAGAGAAATAAATGAGATGGAGTTGTTCAAACAGGGTGTCCTTGCATGTCTATCTCCCTATCGGATAGTGAAGTATCCAGAAGAGTTTCTTTTGCAACTCATTGATCCCAAGTGTGGCGCATGTCTAGCTCTTCACTTCAAGGATACCAGAAAAGTATATGTCTAGCAAAGAGAAATGGGCTTAGGACAATTTGCCCTCAGAATTGAGCTCATTGTCAATTTGAACAAAATTATTAAAGAAAAAAAAGATGGACAGAGAACTTTGGAGAAGGCAATTCTAACTTCTACCATGTTTACTGTTGTGAGGATGTGGGGAAATGAAGACGTGCTAATAGTGAGGGGTATGTGACCTGGTACACACATATTAGTACTTAGTGAAATTAAGTCGATGTATAACCTATGAGCCAGCAATGGGCATAAAACTGAGAAAAACCCTTAGAAACTTCCATATGGTATCAGTTCTGACATAGGAAAAGAAAACAAGGTGGACTGGAAAGTGGAGATCTTGTTTCCACTGGCTTTTCTGATAATGGGCTGTCATTGAGTGAATTGTTCTCCTCACTGGGCTTTGTTCACTTCGTTTATAAAATGCAACAAATAAATTATATACACAATTCTTAAACTACCCCCTCAAGGAACATCAGAGTTTTATGAATTGGTCCAGTTTTTCTTCTGATACCATCTAATATTGGTGGTTTTTAACCATTAAACATATGAACTTTAAATTTCCCTCTGATGATTTTTTCTTTAATTTTGGTAACTGCTACTATTTTTCGACTGTAGGCTGGCAGATGACAAAACAAATAAATTATACAAATAATGAAAAAACTTTGATATAACTTAAAGCAGCTTATTTTTTTAATGGAAACGTGTGACCTTAGTTTGTGGTATCAGATTTTGGGGTGCAATATGGACATAATGTTTTGCTAGTAAAATTATCCCACATTTGTGTGAGCCCATTAAACATTTAAGTGTTTGATGCCATTTCACAAAGAACACCCCAAGAATCAGGCGTCTCCCCTGGACAATTTGGAGACTGCACAATGGGACTCTTACAGTTATTGTTACATTCATTTGTCTACTCTTTAGAAACTATCCTATGAGAATAACATATTTATAGAGCTTCTGATAAGGTTGATAAATAGTAAACACTTATGTTTTGGGTGGAGATGGCTTAAAACTAAATTATTCATATAGGACCTCAGCTATACCTTTCAATAAAATTCAAAATGAATTTGAAGGAAATTCCTTTTTGTTAATTATAACAAGCCTTTCTTACATTTTTAAAAAGCAAACTTTTGAGACTATGAGTGCATGGAGCTTTTATAACTTACCTTAAACAATGTAAGAAACCCAACTTGCAAGATAGTGGAGACAAATGCCATTTTCCTGGAAACCCCCACAAAAAAAATAGAATGGCTGATGTTATACTCTAACACAATAGTGTTAAGGTTTCAACATTGGGATCTCTTCTTTCTATTACCAGGAACAATCTTACATTACATAGGTACTTCTGGTAACAATTTGATTCTGAAAGCCCATGTAGAAGAGCTAATATGTTTGCTTTATCAACTGGGGAACACTTTCTTCAAATGAAAAAAATTACAAGATACATGCAAACAAATGCTTGTGGAGCTGTTGTTGGGATCTTACGGAGTGAATGCAGAGGAAGAAGTCCCGCCCCCTTCCCCTTCAACTGCTCCCTGCCACCGCCCTCCTACTGTAACATAAACATAAACAACAGGAGAATTGAGACAATCATATCTTTTCTCAAAGATGGGTTCTCCAAAATGGCTTTCGAGTGGAGGCGATGAGGATGCTTCCCTCCTCTCAGGGCAAGGGCTGACATTGTGGAGGCTGCTAAGTACAAATGTGAGGCCATATCACTCCTTACGAGAAAGCCTAGAGTCTGGATTTGGAAAAGCTCCTGAGATCATTTCCCCCCATACACCTAAAGACAACCACTGACTGGTTCTGCTTGTGTCAGCCAATTGGTTGGAAAGTTAAACCTCCAATTTCTACCATTTGAGGATAAAGGAGAAACAAAGGAAGTTAGGGAAATATTGACGGGACTCTCCTTCATACGTTAAAAAAGAAAGGTACACTTTTTTTAAAGATTTTATTTATTTGTTTGACAGAGAGAGACACAGCAAGAACAGGAACACAATCAGAGTTAGTGTGAGAGGGAGAAGCAGACCCCTTGCTGAGCAGGGAGCCCGATGCAAGACTGGATCCCAGGACCCTGGCATCATGACCCTAGCCACAGGCAGACAATTAATAACTGAGCCACTCAAGTGACCCGGTACATCTTATTCTATAAAAGCTAAAAAACTCTAAGAAAAAGTATTTTATTACCTCCAAGATGGAATATTGTAAGGAAGCCTATAGAAGCCTATAGCCTTTTTACTGGCTTAGAGTTTATGTTCAAACTTACTCATGAGATGTAGTAATAGTCTTTAAAATTTCTCTGGATCATTTGGACTTAAATGTTACAACAATAAAACATTGTTTACTTTTTAATATAGAAAAAAAATCATAAAAGAATTCCAGTAAATTGCCACGTGTAGTAATAGTAGGGAGAGAGGGAAAACTTCATAATGAGAAACCTATTAGTCCTTCCTAATTGTAGACTAAATCATTCTGTTCGTCTACCACTTTAATGAGTTGGTACACTGACAGTAACTGGCATTAGAGAATTAATTTCATACAGGAAGTTTCAATGGATGATGGTACTATGTTTTCACCCTCCTTAATTTGAAATTTGAAGATATTGATATGACCCTAAATCCATCATAATTGACTTTAGTTCCTCTTTAAAACCATAAATAAATTCTCCACTATTCAAAAATTAGGTTTATGTCTCATGCAAGTAACTCCTCAAACAATGAGGGAAGAGCCTTGTCAGTATCTCTACCTCCTGATTATCAAGAAAAAAGAATACCTATCCATGGGAAGTATCTTGTTTGCCCACATAACTATGAGCGGTAATGAGTAATAACTCCCTCCTCCTTTTGTGGAACTGCATGATCAGGACCAGAAATCTCAGAGTACCCATGACCCAGATGGGAAGCTCATAGCAGGTATGTAGCCCTGGGGCCAGATGGAGGTTTCCCTTCTGCATGCCTGGCAGGCAGAGAGCCGGTTCTCCTCTGACTTCCAGGGCACACAGTCCTGTGGAATTGCAGACAGAAGGGTGCTCTGCAAACAATCACAGAATAGAGATGAATTTCTGCTAGAGTCTGAGCTTTGTTTTCTGATTCATTTTCCATTTCACAAAGGTAGCTATCTTAATTTGACAAGTGATAAAATCTCTCCTGCAAAACTCAATATTAAATTCTTCCCTCTTCAGCATCTCCGGAGGATCGAGTTAGAAATAAATTGTTTACCTAATCTGAAGATACTGTACCAGAGAAAAAATTCCTCTTCTCTCCGATAATACCCTGACAATGTGTTGTTATATGGCAAATCAGACACCCACCTAGGTGTTTTTAGCTAGTGAGTTGAATTAAAAAAAAAAAAAAAATTCCATTTGTTGCTGTTGGCAAATTAGTATAATGCAATTCTTCTGCTTGTGCTATGATAAAGATTACTACTCCTATCAAAGGCCAAAAAAAATGATTATTTTCTTTAAAATATTTTTGATAAACTTCAAATTAAACAATTACCTGTAATATACAAATTTAACTCATACATTGAGTGGAGATCACTTCATATGTGGTTGAACTTTAGTTCCTTTAATTATGAAAATGTGCTTCTTAGAGAGGTGGGAATGACCTTTTCCTAACACTTCTAATTTATCCTCTGCCTGGAGGAGAGAAAAATACTTTAGACAAACCATCTGGAAAACTTCTAATTTGTTCTATGAAAAAATAAATATTCTGCTCAGCAGAAATAACCTAACTGGCAAGAGTCTTCTTTCCATTTGGATTATTTCTTATCTAGCCTTTATTATTGCTGGAAATGGAATACTTACATCTGAACTCAGCACCACATATAACAAGGAGGGAAGCTTCCACTCTGGCCTTTGTAATTCTGAGAGGTAGTATAAAGCAAAATAGGTATCTGTATATTACCAAAACAAAGTGAAACTAATGAGAAATGTGTGAATTATGTGGCTGTTTACTCTTCTGTACTTACAGATTTTAATAAGAAGGTCGCCTTGTCTAAGTATATGTTAGCATAAGACAGATTTCGGTGAGGAATGCAACTTGGTACTAAATGCAACTTAAATTTTAAAAACATTTAAAGAATGTCAAATTTGGCACACAATCAACTGTTGGCATTTACTACATAATTTTCTTTGTTCCTGGCCCCGTGTATGTGCCTTAAATGGACTAATAGAGGATAGTAGTATCATCCCCATTTTATAGGTAATAATACACAGGAATAGAGAGTTAAACCAACTTACTAAAGATCCCAGGGTCAAATTTTAGAGCTCTTAAATAACAAAATTCAATGAAGTTAATCTGAAGATCTAATTGACTTCATCACAATGATTCATGACTTGGTCAGCGTCCCATCCAGCAAGTTGAGAGGCACTCCAAGAAGTACAAAATGGAAGGTTTGTATAGAAGGAGGGTGGAGCAAAAAAGTGCTTAGCAAAACAAAAGGACTGTTCAGTGACAACAGTTTTCTAGGGAGTGAAAGCAAGTGTCTTATATGCAGATTACTTCATCTTTGGGGAGTGGAGAACACCCAGGTGTCAGATTCATTGGCTCAGATTAAAAGGAGGTTGAAATGACAATTAGATTATGTTTTAAGCACTGGTTTGGAAATTTGGTCTAAATGACACCATGGGGGGGGCTTTTTTTTTTTTTTTTTCCTTTTCTAAACAGAGCTAGATTTGTACCACAGAACTTTCTTCAGAGACTGTTTAAGTCACATGGTATTCTGCCAGAAGCTTTTGTGGAAACAACAGGTTAAATTTAAGGGTAGAAGGGCACACTTCAGTCAACCGACCCTGTTTTAAATTATACAATTTTAATTTGCAAACACTTTATTTCAGACTTTAGCTATGGTGTATGGTCAGTGGATGTAATGTAAGTATATATAAAACGGGGTGTGTATGGGTTGGTGGTAACTTAGCACCTTTTAAGAAGTAGAAGTAAAATAAACTAAAACAAAATGTGATAGCAAAGGGGCATGAGTCCATGGGCTGCTGGGACCAGTACAGGAACATGAGCTGGTTTAAATGGGGGTCATTTACTGGTGGCATCGTAGTCAGAATCTTGCCCTAATGACTGAACTGCTGGGGTTGAATGGACAGAGCTAGGGAGAAGACATCTGTCATTTGAAGATTCACAAATGAATCCTTTCCTATCCATCCACTTCACAGCTTCTTCCTGTGCTCTGTTATTTCCTTCTGTTTTTAGGTCAAAAGTTCCTTG
The DNA here is from genome assembly GCF_011764305.1 of Mustela putorius furo. Classification (NCBI taxonomy): domain Eukaryota; kingdom Metazoa; phylum Chordata; class Mammalia; order Carnivora; family Mustelidae; genus Mustela; species Mustela putorius. The sequence goes on from NW_025421467.1 coordinate 1,243,378, forward strand.
CTGGGCTCCCTTCCTCTGCTTTCTCCATCTCTATCTTTTAATTCACCAATCCATTCTCCACACTGCTGCTACAATGATTTCTATAAAATTCAGATCTGCTTCTCTCATTTTTCTACTTAAAATTCTTCAATCGCTTCCCATTTGCCTTCAGGGCAAAACCCAGACTCCTTAGTCTGACATGTAAGACCTTTCATGTGTGATAGCCATAAATATCGAAGTTACAAACTCTGATGAGCAAAAATGTAACTTTCTTTATTTCGATAATTCAGTTTGATTTTCTGACGCCTGGAATTCAGTCTGCATAATGACGACAGCTTAATCTAGACGTTTTCCAGGTTGCTCTGTCCAAATCATCCATTTCTCAGTCAATTCAGATTTGAAATAAAATCATAATTAGGTTGTCTCTTTTATGTCTCCTCCCTGAGCACTTGTTCTCGGGGGGATATTTGAGGGGTACCAGGGTGAGCATGGTAGGAGACAGCCGGTGTATCAGCGCTGGTCTGAATGGGCTCAGGCTGGCTTCCTTGGGGATATCGACACCATTTCCATCTTGAGTCCTTGAAACTGGTAGCCAAACCTCCTTCGTTCCCTGTTGGAAACCATCTATCTGACGATCTGCTGTGCCCTGCCATTATTTCAGCTGCAGTGACCTTTGGCATGTCCTGAAGGATCTTTTTTTTCCATAAACTTGGTCATACTTGGGAATATTATGAAGTTCAATATCCCTACCCATTTGATCTGGGAAGAGTAAAGACTTCGGCAGGAATCCTTCTTGCCCTCTTTTTCCTGGACCCACTACCCCACTCTCCAGCCTCCCTCATCCTGCCCTCCTGCCCACTATCCAGCATGTTAGAGTTCAAGAAGTAAAGAAATATCACTCTCCGCACTCAGTTCCTGCCAAATTAACGTGTATGAGAAACTAGTGAATAACTCTATCATGTGCCTCCTTGGACCTAGGTTGCCTTGGAGGGAGGCAAAGGGGATCCTGTAATACATCTAACTTGTCTCCTACTTTCAAAACGTGCTCTCCTTCCAGGTGGTAAGACATTCCTACTCTTGGTATATGGGCCAGAAAATTCTTTCAATTTGTTGGCAATTTCTTTCAAACTTATTCTCAGTTTATACTCTGATCATAATTATTTGAGGAGGGCACTGAGAATTTGCTGCATTTGTTCTCTGGGTTGAGCCTGACAATTCCAGTCTGGGGACCCAGTGTTCATATTTTGAGTGAGAAATGCTGCTTAGAGCTCGGAGAAGAATCCGAGATAATCCATGAGTGAATATCCGAAATTATTATTCTGTCACACGCATTCACCTCCTGCTTACTTTTCCCAGACAGATCTGTTTCTATTACTCATCTTGCAACATGCATACATACACATGGGCTTCACCTGCCTAACTTTTAATAAACTGTTAATATTCAGCAAAGGGATCATAATACAACCTGTGAAATCTTGATGTCTTCTCTGACTGCCCATCTCACAGCCTGAGCTGGGTGTCCTTCCTAATGTTTCCTAGCAGCTTGTGTTTATCTTCATCATGACTCTAAAGAGTTAACATCACTTCTTGTTATTTCTTTACCAGACTGTGAACATTTTGATTTTAAGAACTCTTCTTTCATCTCTAGGTAACCTGGCTCACAAGCTCCAACATTTAACTCAATTACTGGCATTAATAGTCTTTGTATATGTTGATTGAATGAATGAACAAATGTCCAGCAAACTAGAATCTAAATAATTCAGAATACTGTAGTGAAGTACTCATTCCCTAAAAAAATGTTGAAAGTTATTTAACTCCTTGCTTATTTTTAAAGTTGATATTTAAAAATTTTTAAGCTTAGATTATTTCAGAAGGTATAATTGTCAGATTGCACTATACTGAGGTTTTAAAATAAAACTGTTATATTTTTAAGTGTATCATATAGATACAGATATCGTAGTGATTTGATATCTTTCACTATTCACTTAACAACACATGAAAAAGTGCTCCTTAAATAATTAGAATTTTTATATCTTCTCTTTTTTTTCCTTGAACTTATACTTTAATTCCAAATTTGTTCACAGACTTTTATCCTAAATTAATACCCATTTTATGATTGCAAATTTTTATGGATCACTTATCATTTATCTATGCATCAAAAAAAATGTGGTTTGAAAATTGTTTTTATTAGCTTTCTGTGACCATTAACTCTAAGTGTTTTTTAAAGCTCTTATTTGTATTAATATATCCATTATTAGTGATATATACTTGATCAAAGCATCATAAATAAGAAATTTTGATAATAAAAGTAAAAAAGCAAATTTATTGAGAATGCAACTCTTAATGAAAACCATTGGGGCATGCTTTTATGGCACTTCTATTAAAGGAGCTGCAAAATTACTCCTTTTTTGGCATTCTAGATGGTTTTGCATGATAGCAAAATGTCAGCTGAGTGAGGGGTACACCTTTTATTGAAAACAGGGAGAAATGTGATGTTAAATATGAAGTGAGGAAGGAGAACTTGAGGACTGACACTTTCTCAGGCAGATCAGTTTTTGGAAAGAGAGCATATGAAATTGGAGGATGTGGAAATGAGTTTTCTTCAATCGTTGTTGGGGCATTCAACAGAAAATCTTTATATGTATATTCATACCTGACTTAAAGTTAAAACCCTTGATCCAGAAGATCCTAGTATTGTCCAGTAAATAGAAATCTATAGGAGAAGTTTTAATTGATGAAATGTGTTCACTTTAAATAATGCTAAATAAATACTTAGGGAACACTTCCTTGCAGACGTTTTGAACAATGGAGTTAATGAATCAAAAGGGATTATTTCCTATCAGTACATGGATGGATTCTATGCAAATATGTAACCATATACTACACAATAATATTTTATTCTCTTGGATAAGGACATTTTTAGATAACCTGTAGTTATTTCTTGCTTGGCAATTTCCTTTGAAAAGATCATACTGAGATACACTTAAACCTAATTGAATAATAAAAACCTTAGAGCTAGTGGAATTTAACAAATAAGATGCCTAAATTTCGGTTCAAGTCACATATATATGTAAGTGTAGCATGTTAAATAATTCTTTCATTAGATCTTTTTAACAAGTGAAAATAGTTTCTTCTATTTTCAACATTTTTCCTACTCTGAGCAACATGATTTTATATGTATATTTTTTATTTATTTCCATTAGCTACCACAAATAGAACATGACGGCAATGCAATACTGGGTTAACTCTTAAGTATGTGATTGTAAAAATTTAACAAAATATACTCATGTGGGGCGCCTGGGTGGCTCAATGGGTTAAAGCCTCTGCCTTCGGCTCAGGTCATGATCCCAGGGTCCTGGGATCGAGCCCCGCATCGGGCTGTCCGCTCCGCGGAGAGCCTGCTTCCTCCTCTCTCTCTTTCTACCTGCCTCTCTGCCTACTTGTGATCTCTGTCTGTCAAATAAATAAATAAATAAAATCTTTAAAAAATAAAATACTCACGTAATGTTATGCATATACTTTATTTATAAAACTTTTACATATTCCTTTAACTGTAACTTAAAAACTTTTCCAGTCATAGCTGAATGCTTTCTTGCATATTATTGTGGTTTCCTCATTCTCGTTCCCTTCCCTATCTTGTCCCACTTAAAGTCATCTCAGGTTTTTTTGTTGTTGTTATTTGTGTTTTTGTTTTTGTTTTTTAATGCCAAGTCTTGTAGTGAAATGTCTAGGATAATTCTAGTGCAATTATTTGTACAATGCTTATAGACTCCTCTCAATCTATTATATATCCCCAGACCCCTCCAGAATATCACTGGGCCTGGGCTTTTGTCCTCAAGTAAATGAGAAAATGAAGGGCATAAGACATAAGAAGACTTCACCCCTCATTGTTTCTGTATTTTGTCCTCTAAAGAGCCATCTTATAAATACTGTGACCCTTGAATGCATTCATTTACAGGCTAGAGCAGACCAACACTCCTGCTACAAACAGTATATGGGTCAAATTTAAAGGAGATACCATGGGCCAATCTGTGGGCATCTCAGGAGACATGAAATATGATTGAGAAGTCACTGAAAAATTTCCCCACAATATTATCTTATCAGGAAATCTGACCCACAAAGCTGAATCTGCAATCTCTACCCTTAACTACCTCTATAGCTCACAGTCCAGGTGGATCCCTAGCCAAAGCCAAGGACACCTCAGCAACGTAGAGTTGGTCCCTGTTCTCACCATCAACAGGTGAGAGCTTAGTAAGAGTAGTGAGCATTCCCAAATTCACATTTTGGGAAGGGGGGGAAGGTAGAAAGAAAGGGTATGTTTTTAAAATCTCCAGTGGAAGTTCATAAAAAATATATTTAGTTATAGTATTTCATGTGATTGCCTTCAGAAATACTAATGCTATCACCCTATATTAGTTTATTAGACATTAAGAATGCTTTTTTATGATTGTCTAGCAATTTTCCTCCATTTTAAATAATTTTGTTCCTAAGGGAAAATATTGTATAAATTTTACAGAGTGGATTTTAAGATTAATTCTAGTGATAAAAACAATTTATATATTGGTTACTATCTGTACATGTATGTAGGTAGGTTTGTGTGTAAGTATACACATATGCATGTATACCCATGTATACATACACATTTATAAATTTAAATTGAAGATGATTTGTAAAGCAAATGAGGGACATTTGTATTTTCTTAGCATTGGTGCTCTGACTTCTAATTTGACACTTAATTTCTTTTTATATTTTGCAGACAGACCTTTTGGATCTCTGTATTATTGAGGGCTCTGTCCCTGCCATTAATCCCATGAGGACTTTCTCACAGAAAGGAGATTTATAAATATTTAAGTTATAGAAAATTGCTGATTAAGATCTGCCACAATGTGAGAGGAGAGGAGAGTATACAATGTGAATGGGTGGGAAGAGAGACTCCTAGAAAGAACATCAATGGGAAGGGGTGATACTGATTGCTGATTGTCCAGGCAAGTCTCTCTCTCATTTTTTCTTAGACACTTAGACACTTGGTCAGCCTCTCTAAGGCAAAATGTGCCCATTGAAGGTGAGGGAAAGTGAGTAGCAACTTTTGGGCAGTTTGCCTAAAAAGAAATCTCTTTCCTTGGATTTCTTCTATTTTCTTTTCTCTTGTTTAACACAAGGAGGTGCCCATATCCAGCTGCAACTACACAAGATGAGGACAGGCCCGTGGAAGTGATAGGGTCACAAGATTGAAGGAACTTGAGTTCCTGAAAACTTTATGGGCTGGGATTCCTATAGCATTTTAAGCAAGAGAAAAAAAAAATCACAATAATAATTACTACTATTGTCAAAGGTAGGACAACTGTATTTTTTGTTCTTTTTGGTGTCACTACATTATTACTATAGGGGTTCCAGATGAGTCTGTAGTGGAGAATCAAGTCTCAGATAATGTAATTCCATGTGGTAGATATACCAAAAACCTCGGATCTTTCAGAAAGAATATAGATATAGGAGAAGATAGATAAGAATAGCCCATAAAAAAGGTGACAATTTTTAGAGAACTGCTGAGAATTAGAGGAGCTTGTGGGGAGCTTGTAAGCAACTTTGTGTCCAGAAATGGGAGAGATTAATTTGAAGCCCTAGAGCGGTGCTTCTCAAACTTGTGTGTGTGCCAGAATTCCTGAGAGGCTCTATGAAGACCCAGATGGTTGGATCTCAGCCCCAGAGTCTCTGGATCTGTAGGTCTAAGGTAGAACCTGAGAATCTGCATTATTAACAAGATCGCTGGTGATGTTGATGCTGTTGGTTGCCTGGGGCCACACTTTGAGAATCATTGCTAGAAAGTCTAAGGAGTCTTGAGATATCTTCCAACTTAACATGTAAGTAGTTTTTCAGAGAAGAATTGACCTACCACTCATTAAAGGAGGTGGCAGTCAGACTGGGAAGACCTCTCCGATCATGCATTGGGTGTACATGGGGATGAAAGAGGGCCCATCAATCTGTGAAAGCTAAGTCTTCATGAACCTATGCCAAAATGAATTGAAATATGTGAGGGACTATGCATCAGTTATCTATGAATTCTGTTTAGAATTGGACCTTAAGCATCCTTTGTATTTATAATAAAAGAACCTTCTTTTCACATAATTACTAAGCAAATGGGTGGGCATTCTGTCTTAGACTAAAATCTGTAAAAGAAATGGGAAATGGCTATGGATATCAGTTTGTGAAGGAGAAATGACTCTACAAAATTAATTTAAGAACAAAAGGTCTGGAGAGATGGAAGCAGGATGCCTTTTTATTTTTTTTAGTTCATGACTTTTATTAACTTTATTATCTATCAAATATAGATTATTTAGGACCTGTCCACAACTAAATACTGAAAATCGTCGTTCATGCAGATTCCGAACTGCTGACTTGTTTCCTGGGCTCATTCTGCCAACAAGTCTGAAATTCATATTTCAGCGTTCAGAAGATGCCTTCCCCTATGAATTCTTGGTTTAACAATCACAAGTCCCTCGAGTATGCATTGCTGCTCTTTGCTACTGTAGTAGCAAAGTACTGTGGTTCTTTAAAAAGGCTGCAATAATAATAACAACCTTTGTAATGATCCCTGAACATAGGTCTTTGTAGAATATTGGAGGTACTTATTTATAAAATGCTTTCCAAATTCTAATAATTAATTAAAATTCATTTGTACTAAATTCAATATAATGAATAAAAATTATAACAGTGACAGGGAAATTGTGATGCCACCGACTAATCACTGTTTTCCTTTATTAGCCTGTGTAGAATATACATTTGGACTCAGGCTCAGGAATGACTAAATGTGCTGCAACTAACTGGCCTAGAGTTTACATCCATAAATGTGTTACTTTTTTTTTGCAAGCATGAAAATCCTTTTTTTTTTTGCTCTTATTTTCCATTTTAATTACCTGAAAACTTACTGTATCTTTATGATTATATAAATATTAACCACCCCCCCTTATAGACTGCTAGGAACTGAAAGTTAGCCATCATGTACATTGCATTCATCATGGTATCCTCAGTGCCTTACACAGTACATGGCTCATAGGAAGTCAAACATTTGCTGAATGGAAGAAGAACACCTGAATAAAGAAGCTATGAGTTGATTACTCTTGCTGTTTAATGAGGCAGATATATATTTGTAAGTGTGATTTATGTATATGTACACACACACACAAATACTAGCCTGGGTAGTATTCTTTCTTCCTATAAATTTTACAGTGTTTTAGTTGAAATTATGTATTTCCTTTCCTATTAACATATACAGAAGAATCATGATAGTCTTTTAACTGTTCATCCCTCCTCTGCCCAATTGCCATTGCTAACTGGCTCTATTTCTTTATATTCAGTGATACATTAAAAAATTTATATAACCATTAGCTCTTTTAGACACACACGCTTGGGACTCTTTTATTTGCAGTGTTTTGCCCCTGCTGAAAGGTTTTTCTGTTTTTCTGTTGGTTTTTGTCCTTGGATGGGACTATTTGGAATATGTCCTTTTGCCTTTTAGTTTTGGTTAAGCAAGAATCTATTCTTTTGTAGTTATTTTTCCCTTTTTTTTTTTTTTTGGTTATAACAATGTTTCAGAAGCTTCTGTTCTTTTTCAAAAACCATTTGATCATGAGGGAATTGGAATGTTACATTTCAAAAATTGAACACCTCATCCTGAGAAATGAAAAGCTTTGAAATGGAGGTATCCGATGTCCTTGCATTTAGACCAGAGCTCAGTCTGGACTGACTTGAAAGCTGAGACATCAAAAGTATATAATTTAACTGAGTTTTCTCAACCTCATCTTTAAGACACCTAAAATGCAAACTTCGCTCATCTGCCTCTTTTCAGTTCCAATATCTTGTTCAGTTTCTGAAACACAAGAATCAAGGTTCTATGGCAAATTATCAGTTAATTGAACCATGGTTATTGTAAAAATGAAGGGACAGACCAATAATATTAAAAATCAGAATAATTTGAACATTTTCAGCTTAATTTCCATCATTTGTTAATTTAAATAATTTATATTCAATATACTTTCTTCTCTGAATTATCCTATAATCAGTGTTTAATATTTTTTTATCCAATACATACCAGACAGTCTAATAGCCTTCTCCTATAGTGTCTAAGGAGCTATTTACATTGTTATTTAATTTAATTGACAGCGGAAAGTTTATAAAGCTTTTATTCAAAAAGTCTAATATGCTGTTTTTACATTTTAGTTATTTTTCTTTTGTTTTTGTTATGAAGGTTTTCTAATATCAACATATGACCACATGCTCTTCTTTAAAAAACAAAACATTTCATTATGTAAGTGGTATGCATTCAATGTAAAAATGTGCCCGGGAGATAATATTAATATATTTTAACAAAATGTGTTCATATCAAAAATCATGTTTTGTCTCTATTCCAATCAGAATAGGCACCTTCATGGTTTTTTTTTTTTTTTAATCAGCATTTCAGATCTTACCTATAAACTTTTCTTTATTCTTTTCTGAATGTCAGAAATGCTTATTTTCTTTCCCATTACATTAAAGTTAAGTTTTGCCTGGAAATGACACTTAAGTCCCTGCTTTTGTGAGAAGCATCTTTAACCAACCACTTCTTTTGATTTCAAATTGAATGTATTGTTTATACCACACTTTCTCCACATTTTAAACAGCAGATATTTTAAAGCAATTACTATCTTCTTCCAAAATTATAAACACTCTCAGGTGATTCTTGTGACTTGCCACCAAAATAGATACGCATAAAATTGCAAAAGCCTAGGGTTTATACAAAACAAGGCATTCGAATCACATAAAAAAAAAAAAAAAGCCTTAGAATCACACAAATGAATCCCTTTTGGTGACATAGGTAGAGAATAATGCAGATTGTTATACTTCAGTAATATTCACAGTATTGGTGAGTAATTTTGGTGCAATGTGGTGGACTCCAGGAAGAGTGACAATTTTACTGAAATGTAAGTGGCAGATAATGTAATTTAGGGCTACAGGAATGCACAAAGGGAGCAAAAGCTTTGTTGGGGTAGTAATTTTCTCTCTGGCTGTTCCTTCGGTCACTATTGCTTTCCACCCAAGCACTGGGCTGCTCATGGACAGGAGAAGCTTTCTAGATCTCAGCAGGGAGAGGGTCCTGCAGGAATGAGGGCTAAATAGAGCTGGCTGTTCTGGGCTGGGAGGTGCTGTTGTTCTGGCAAAGCTGAAGGGAAGAAAACTTTTCTGAAGATTCAGGTGTCCGGCTGAGATTTCAAGAAGGCCGTACCTTAGAGGCAAGGACCATTCCTAGATTAAGAAAGGCCGGATTGTAAGAGGAAGACCCAAACTGAGCAAGAACTGCCCTACCAAAAAATAAGACCAAATCATCTGGGGACCCAGGCTTCTTCCTTCCTGTGTCCCTTTTGTCTTCAACACTTGGCTCTCAAAGTCTTCATGTTTATTTGGATTAAGCAGCTGGAAGAAGAAAAATATGGGGCTTGCACAAGGGAGATCTTTAGGGAATCATGAAAGAAGTCCACATTATTTGGGTTCATGTTTCATTACTTAGAACTCAGGCTCATGTTCACAGGAAATACCATGAGAAACTGGAAATGTGGCCTGAGTATGAACCAGCAAGAAACAGATTTAAGTCTGGTGTGGAATTATACAATCTTTGAAACAACTTCTACGCATATTGAAGAGTGGAGGGTCTGTTGGCAGCTGGGGAAGAGAGAGAGAGTCTGGAAGGCATCCAAGGCTATGAAAACGAAATCTACTTAGGATCATCCACCTGCTCTCCTATCTAAGAGCAAGCCCACTGTGCTCAAGCATAGCCTTTCCCCTGTTTCCCTGTCACCCTCAGAGAAAATATTTCCAAAATCATATGAAGTTCCATTAAGTGATCTCAGTCTGGACACCACCATGCTTGCTCCAGAAAGTCCATTTTCTCCAAACCAGTGTATTAGCTGCCTTGGCACAAGTTTGCTGTAGGTCTGGATAGGTGGAACCAAAAGTATCTTTTGTAGGACATCACAAACAAGGAGAGGCCCCACTATCTAAAACGTTGCCTTTTCTGTGGCTACAGGTATGTAGGTGCCTAAAGCTTTGCCCATCCAAGCACACAATAATTCATATGTAGTTTCTTTAGATACTCAGTGGTCAGATGCTTATGGTCAGTTGAGAGTTTAGTATGTGAACTTATGTGAGTGATCCAAAATAAATAATGTGCATATCCATGGCAGATGAATGTAACGACAAACATTCCAGAAGGCATCCATGCCCGGTGGACTCTTGTGATATTATCAGTTAAGTTTACTGCTAAAGAATCTGACACACGTTCTCTCTCTGCTTCGCTCTTACTGGCACAGGAGCAAGATGGCGGTGGGGGGTGGTTGGATGGTAAGGAAGGGGAAGAAAGAATAAAAAAAGATCAAGCAGATGGAAATGAAAACATTACAGCAGGCCGTGTACAGGGCATAAACGGGCATTCCAGGTAAACTCAGGAAAATCCTCCTTTGTCTCTTGTTGATGGCAATGATCCCATTTGTGTGGAACACTGGAGTTCATTTAGATTAAGTGTCCTCCAGCTTGGTTTGTAAGCTCCTGAAGATCCTAAGAGCAGAGAACTGAGGGATGCCAGGGAGCTTATCCTGCGCTTTGAAGAGATTATCCCCCAAGTTCGCTGGCAGGCCTGCCGAAGGTGACCTGCCTGTTATCTCAGAACACTCCACACAGCAGAGATCATCAACACCATTATGGCCGGAACCGCCCGTAAATGCCTTTAAGCAGCTTTAGATAGAAGATATATGGCAGGGGCCTGGAGCAGAAAATTTCATCACCACAATTTCTCTGCTGGGCCCTTGTTTAGAAACATTGCTTACATCTTTTGGTTTGACAGGAAAACAGCAGCTGTTTTCTGCTCATGCGGCCATCTGTTCTTTATTGCTTATATTATTAACATTTACAAGGGCTAATTGGTATTTTGAAGTGACTAAGATGATTGATCAAGAAATACCCAACTATGTTTATCATAATGCCTGCTCTAAAACCACCGAGGGTAGCAGCAGTTACTTAATGTTACCTCAACTTCAACTATTACATTGGCCCACCTGACCAAATTCTCTCAGTTTTTGTCATTAGGGAGCAACATCAAAATATTTACTTTTTATTTTTTTTTAACTTAAATCTACTTAGCCAAATCATATCAACACCCATCTCTCTGCACCACATTGCTTACTTCCTAGTTTGCTCTCCTGTTATGATTCAAGCTCTGGAGCTTAGGAGCCATGCTTAGTTCTCTCTCTTTCTAGAGTAACCACCAATTCTGGCATTTCATAGTTTTCCAGCAAATGCTTGGAGAAGACCTATAAATAAAACATTGCAGAAACCACATTATTAATTGCTAATCCTTTTTTGGCACCTACAACAAGAGTATAAAGTATAAAGCTCATTATATACAGTGTGTCATTCCATCTTTACAATAACCCTTGTAGATAGGAACAGCTTTTTTATTCCTGTAAATCCCAGTTTATGCTTAGACCAAAGAAGCCACTCAATACATTTTTGTTGAGTAAACGTTCATAAGAATCCTCTAATGTAAGGCTCTATGAACATATCTATTCCACTAGGATTACATTAGGCATAAGAAAAAATAATTTGTTCAAGATCTGATGCTGCTAAACTGTAGATTTAAGATTTGGACCCAGGTTTCTCTGATTCTATAACCCATTTACCTTACTACTTTGATGTACTATAGCTTGTAGAGGAGGGAAAATACTAGATTCAGAGAGAAAGAAGGACACATATTATTAGGACACATACTATTATAATATTAAGACACATTATAAGGACACATAATATTATAATATTAGGACAAAACAATAATCATTCTAAAGCATTTATGATCTATATTGTAATACGGAATAATGGAATTCATAATCAAGTATAAAGTAAATAAGTGGTGGCCCGTCAGTAGTGAAATGCACCATAATTATGCTCTTGGATAGAAGAGAAAACTAATGGAAAAGAAGGTATTAAATCGAACCTTGAATAGAATCAAAGACATATAGATATAAAAAAGCCATGCTTAGCTATGCGATCACAGAGGAAATGTTACAGATGTATAGTTTTTCTTGGTGTGATCAGAGTAGAGAGAGTGTGAGAGCAGAGGACAGGATGGAAGAACGAAGTTAGTATCAGGTGCATTCAGAGTACTGAGGAAGTGCCTCAGATTCTAAGCTAAAGAATTGCTCATTCTTCTATAAATGATTAAGGGACTTTGAAAAAAAAAAAAAAAAGGAGTAAAAGACATCTGATCTCTGATTTACTAGGTCTGTGAGGGTTACCTTGGAGGAAAAGAGATGAGAAGAGTCCATTAAGGGACCACTGCGAAGTGTAGGTACGCAATGACAAAGAGTCAACTACATAAATAGCAGTAAGGAAGGAAATAATGGAGTAGTATAAACTACATTGCAGACTAAGGGTCCAAACGATTTTAGCAACAGATGAGTCTGGTGCCCAGGGTGAGGGAGTGGGAGCAAAGGAAGAAGTCATAATGAATTCTGCAGTTTGTTGTGTCATATAAAGCCTTGAGCCACTTCATTGGAATTGATTTAGGGCATAGTCTCATCAGAGAACCATACTGCAACCACAGTAACAATATTTATTATTGGAATGCATTTATATGATACCTGATTCCAAAGGTTATATGATAACCCATACTAACAAGAATAAGCTTTGTGTTTTAAAAAGTAAGACAATTATTCATTTCTTGTCAGTAAGGGCAGGCTCAATTTATGTATCTCTTTCTTCTTAAAGAAATTGTATGTTCTTTTTGCTTCGTTACTAATACCAGTTGCCTGATAGCTAATAAATAATAACCTGGCATTCAGTAATCTGGAAACTACCAATATCCAATGGATAGACTGAGGAAACAAAGCAGTTGGAAAAGAGGCTAAAGTCAGGTGTTTCTGGTCAGATAATACATAAAGGAATCAAAGAAGAGATACAAGTGTGCTCTGGCATATTGTTTATGAAACTCAGGGTTACATAATTTTCATAAGTTTTCAATTGGCCACAGTATCTCTCTAGGTAGCCCACAAAAAGAGGAAGGCATAGCTTAAAAATTACTCTTCCTAAAGAAAAATAGGATATGGCTCTAAGTTCCTTGATTCATGTTTTAATTTTAATCTAAATTTATTTGTAGTGATTGCTAATTACTCAATCATTTGAGTAGTATTTATGGTATAAGACCAGTGATTTTTTTTTTTCTAACACAGTTTGTTCTGGTTTTAACTGGTCAAGGTATTTTATGTTTCTTATGGTGAATAAAAATTCCTTGCTGTATTCTTCCTATTTTGAAATCACAGTTTTTATTTTTATTGCTATTATTATACTCTGATATGTATGCTATCTCATCATATGTACACATATATGTATATATGGGTTTACAATATAGAACATGCATTATATAATAAATAACAACATAACATTTGTGCATATATTATACATACATACATATATATGTATATATATAATAAAGTGTGTACATAGTATATATGCAAACTCAATGACATTCATGATTACAATCTTCCAACCCAGAAATTTGGCCTCTTAAGGGAGGCTTAACCACAATTTCTTTTCAGATCACTTAAGGCACCTAAGGAATTTGGGTGAAGAATAGTGCAAACTTTATGCTTTTATTAATTTTACCTGGATGTGGCTCATTCTCAGCTTGTTTTTGAATATGTATATCTTTAAAATAATGTATTTGTAAAAATATTGAGAAAAAATTTTCCCCAAATTAAAAAAATTACCAAACCTCTACTTCAATCTTAACTTGGTTCATTTTGTGCATTTGTTAAAATTTTTTAACAAATGGTGTATTAACTGCTTTTTTGTTGGTATCAAAGAGTTAATATACTTACTACAGTACTGATAAACCTCCAACCCCAAAACTTAGACTAGTGCGAAAATTGCACTAGAATTAGGGTACAAGGTCAACATAGGAGCTGTCAAAAATCAGATATAGAATACTATCTCACAACAAAGTAATGACATTGTTCTTGTTTCTATGAAACATCTGTGACTAGCCTATAAGCCAGTGTACATGTGTGTTACACACAAAAACATACAGTTCTTCATCTTCCCCATGTAAGAAAAAATAGTTATTTGGGAGGAGTTGACTATCCACTGGAGAAGAGTATTTGTTGAAAGTTTTGAGTTTTGTTTTTTGTTTTGTTTTGTTTTGTTTTTTAAAGATTTTATTTATTTATTTGGCAGAGATCACAAGTAGACAGAGAGGCAGGCAGAAAGAGAGAGGGAAGCAGGCTCCCTGCTGAGCAGAGAGCCCTATGCGGGGCCTGATCCCAGGACCCAGGGATCATGACCTGAGCCGAAGGCAGAGGCTTTAACCCACTGAGCCACCCAGGCACCCCAGTTTTGAGGGTTTTATCTATGTAAAGATGCATTCATAGTTCTTGAGCTTTTTCTGGGTATTGTGTTTACTTTGCAAAAAAATTATAAACGATGTAAAAATAGGTCAAATGTTAGGGATAATAATTTGTGTGCATTTTTTGCAAACATATGATTATAGTAACCATTATGTTACCTTCCATCAACCCCTATAGGATTGGGGAAGTGATGGGGGGAATATAAGGGTAACATTTTAGTCCTTGGACCTATTTGAAAAGAATTCTTTAGATCCCATTTTTTTTATTCTAATCATTTACACAAGGTTATGAATTTTTTATTTGCTGAAAATATATGTTCCAAGAGTAGCATTTAAATGGAGACAGTGTGAAAACAGAAAATATATCAGTAACTCCAAATTGAGGATGCTTTATGATGTAAAATGTAGAGATGAGATTGCTCATGTTCAGTTAAGCAAAGACAATGAGTGTAATCAGCAACATGTGCTGTGCTGAGCTACCTCTCAAAATAAACTAGGAGCATTTTTTTCCATGTGTAATTACTGCTGATAATTAAGTTACATTCAAGGATTCTTCCTGAATTTTATATGGTTTTCAGTAAATAGTAGCCATTCTAAAATTTAAATAAAATTATACATAATTGAGTTTTTCTTAGATATTAGGGCAAAAAATATGTTCAGTTTTAATTTTCATAAAAGCTGAGGATCAGATACAGATTAGATCTGGAAAATCTGCTCGTTCTGTATTTATGACTAATTGTAGTAGTTGAAAGACGAGATGGAACAGGAAGACATTCTTTTTTTTTTTAATTTTTTATAAACATGTAATATATTTCTATCCCCAGGGGTACAGGTCTGTGAATCGCCAGGTTTACACACTTCACAGCACTCACCAAAGCACATATCCTCCCCAATGTCCATAACCCCACCCCCCTTCTCCCAACGCCCCTCCCGGAAGACATTCTTAATATAAATAAATATATTATAAGAAACAGAAAAGAAACAAAAATTCCCACGTAATACGTGTGGAAAAAGTTATCTAAGTGGTTGCCCAGGAAGAATTGCTTCTTTGCTCTATTGCCCTTCCTTATTTTTGTAGGACAAGTTTTTCTTAAGCATACACACAAATAGAGATATTAAACCTATTTTTACATCTCTCATCTGCAATGTATTTTTTCTTTCTTTCTTTTTTTTTTTTTTTTACTTTTCTTGTCATCATGAGAAGAGAATATCCAGTGGAGTAGAAAGAGCAGCAAATCTGAAAATAGAATTTCTGAGTTTGAATTGTGGCTTTGCTCTTTAAAAGTTATATGTTCCTGGAAAAGACATTAAATTACTGGATCTCTTTGCTCGATGTATATAGATTAGGTAATTTCTAATACCCCTACTAAAAAAGTTTATTAACATTATCGAGTGATTTTTCTGGAGAATTTAAAGCAAAAAGAAAATATCTGACTCATGGAAGATTTTTAATGGAGGACAGTTTAAGGGTAGAAAAAGCAAATCAAAATTGGCTACCTAACCACAGGCATGATCCAGAATGTACCAGGGACTTTAAATCAGCCTTCCTGTATTCCCAAGCATCCCTTACCACCATGGAGGAAAGCCCAAATGGCCCCAAAAGACCTCTTTTATCTATAGCCAATTATGTGCAACTGAATTCTTCTTTCTTTCCTTCAATAAAAAATGACTGAACTTCTCTTCTTCTCCTGATCATATAAATCCATATTTCAACCCAGTCAGAGGTAATATCTAACTTATATAAAAACATTTTAATAATCCATTTATTATTTTTAATGAAAGATAACATAGCCTACCTACAAACAATCTTCTAAAAAACAGGTATAATATTCTAAATGTAATATAAGAAAGAGAAATAAAATTTATATAAAATATTCAGAAATAATAGTTTCTATTTTTTATCTTTTTTATAACCCCAGTTTATAGTAAGGGAAGCTTCAGAAATGCACTGTTGTTGTCTGATTGAGAATATTTTAATAATATTATCTTTTATTTAAAAGTTTGTATTTAACATAGGTCTTAAAAGTTAGAACTCATCTGTGAAACTTGGGCTCCAATTAGCTTTCTCAATGGTAGATTTTAATTACTTTGCCAACCTCTCAAATAATTGACCTATTGAAATGGTCTACTTCTTTGATTAATTGTGTTCTTTGGGACTATTAAATAACTTTCTCTTTTTTTCAAATCATTCATGATAAATTTTCATGTTTTATAATCTTTGTCTTCATCATATCTCTAATCATGTGTCTTTTCATTCTCAATCATGTTCTGTATATTTTTGCTTTGTTTTCTTTTTTCCTTAAATCAAGCCAATGTGTTTGGCATATTTAATTACTCATTTTAAAGAACCAGCTTTTGCATTATTATTAGTAGTAGCAGCAGCATTTTTAAAGTGAGTTTAGTTATACAGACTCCACAGCTGCACTACCAGTTTTTCAAACCTGACTGTTCACCTATTGTGCGACTGTAGGCAAGATACTCAATCACTCTGCATCTGAATCTTTTTGCTCTCTTCCCAGAAACCCTCAGTTCAAAGCTTTCTTCTTAAAAAAGCCATGTATCACAAATCATAGGAAGTGACTAACGTATACCAGTGCAATTTGCAATGGTGGATTTTGTTTATTCTTTTTACACTTGTTTCAAATCCTGATAAATCTTGGAACTGTTCCATGAATGATTCACCTGTAAAAATAATTGTACCCTCAGGTCTCTTTCATCTACAAAGTCAATAAAAATAAAATAAAAATGCTGGGAAATGTGATCTGATCCAAGAGATGCTTTTTATCTCCTGGAAAGCTGCGTGGATGTGCTCTTCCAAGTTGTGTGTGCCTTAATAAAAAGGGAGTCCTCTATGACTTTGTACATTGCGCTGCAGCATCTGGTGAGGATAGTCTTGTGTAGTGCATGTCTAAAAGGACTTTGGGGGAAAAATGAGGTAAATTATACAGAATAGAACATCTTTTATTATTCCTATCATTGCAGAAATTTCCATTGGATATTTCTGGTTTTAATATTATCAAATGTAGTAAAAAGTTGGTCATTAGAGTTACATATGCTATATAATATTATGTTATTTAAAATTGTATATAGACAGCCTTAGGATTACTTAATTGTCTCATAAACAAACATGATGACATGATGACATAATTTAAAACTTTTAAGAACCAGACCAGTCATTTAGCATTGTCATAACCATTTTGCTATAAGGGTATACCTTATAATCTAAATAAATAAAAGGTTAGTGAATTAGAAATCAGGTAATGTTTTAAAAATCATTATGTTGTCTCTGTTGTATAAGAGCTCCACAAATCCTATGGAGTGGATCTTGTCTGAAGTGTAGTGCTCATGTTTTTAGGTAACAAGTGCACACATGTGTTATGAAGGATAAAGAATGGGACTTGTATTTTCCATAGAGGAAAATAGAATATCTTCATGAATGGAAGATATGAGACAGCCCAAAGACAAAACCAGGAATATTTATATAACATACTGTTAATTTTGTGTTCTATTTTGAAAAATACTTAAGAGAAGGACCAACAGTTTTGGAAAAGTAAGAGGAAGATGACAAAGGTTCATCACTGCCATTAAAACAAACTTGACTTGAAAAATGGAATACCTTTAAGGAGAGTTGCCCTCTGATTGGTCTTCTAGGTTGAATACTCTTCAAAATGTACTTCCAGATAAATAAATGAGCTCCTGATCTGGGATTTTGTATTGAAAGGCAATGATTTTGATGGTTTTGACAGAGTGGAGGGAGAGCCATTGTTTATGAAAATATTTGGTCAACAGAATAGGGGAGGATATTAATCTCCCTGCTTGTTAAGGCAGTGTTTGAAGAAACTAGATAAGAATATAGAGTGATTAGAACATGGTGTGAAATGTCTCTTTAAGTGAAAATATTATTTGTCACAATCCACTGTCTATTCAGTAACTTTTAGTGGTAATGCTTAAAGGGTCTAAATGTGTTAAAGCTCTGGGATCTATGGAAAGGCATACATCTTCTGTCAAGATCAGAGACGCTCAGCATTGGTTTCATATTAGAATTACCTGTGGAGCTTTTAAAACTGCTGTTGCGAAGGGCTTACCCACACATATTAAATCAGAAGCTCTAGGGATGAAGCCCATAAAATGGTAGTTTTACAAAGCTCCCCAGGTGATTCTAATGGGCAGCTAGATTTGAGAACTTCTGACTTAGATTAAAGGACTTAAAATTTTCTTTTTAGTTTTCAATTTTTTATGAGATATCACACCTTATTCACCAAAAGAGAGGTTTTTAATTTTTTAAAAATAATTTTAATGTTGCATCTAGTTTGTGGTAAATGTACTTTAAAACAACATAATATTTATGTATGTTATTTAGAAAATATAAAATATAATCTAACATTTACAATCAATGAGAAGCATCTCCTTCTAGACCCAATTATCTAATTTTTCTTGGTAATTAATAACAGCTTAGGAGCTTCAGCAATCAGACATTTCAGAAAATCACTGTATTCTGGATTTCATGTCACTACTTTTAGAAAAAGCTTCACCTTGCCCCTAAGCAAGGAATCACAGCTTAAATTTGTCATTTAACTAATTGCTACTTAAGCCATTTGAATTGAGTTGTCCTTACCCAATTATAATTCAGGTAATGAGATTGTCGACTCCACAATCCTCTTTTTCTTCACACTCCTTTTTTCCTTAGCATTCCATCTAATTTGGAAGAATATAAGAAATAACTGACTTTAGCTTCCTGTTACTTCAAGGGTTACTGAACCACAAATCTGGGGTAAAAATAAAGCTAGATCTAGCGGCAGACCCAGTCTTCCATGGTTCTCAAATCATAGCTAGGTCTTAATTGCAGTTAGGTTTTTCTATTTCCCTATTTAACACTTGTTTCAAATGGCCATCTTTAACTGAAATTTACATAGTATAACACTCTACGGTTTATACATTGCTTTTTACTTGGATGTTCAGTTCATAATCTATGATAACCTTAAAAATTAGGTACTATCTTCCATTTCTAAGATACAGTGGAATTTAGAGAGATTAAATTTTTTACTTAAATTCTCACAGTTAATAATGGCAGTGTTGGGACTTGGATATGATATTCTTTTTTTTTTTTAAGATTTTATTTGTTTACTTGACAGACAGAGATCACAAGTAGGCAGAGAGGCAGGTGGAAAGAGAGGAGGAGGAAGCAGGCTCCCTGCCAAGCAGAAAGCCCCAGGCAGGACTTGATCCCAGGACCCTGAGATCATGACCTGAGCCAAAAACAGAGGCTCCCCTAGATGATATTCTAAACCTAAGGCCACGTGATTTTTCTAGAATGTCATGCAATGACTTTTTTTTTTTTTTACATCCACAGATATATTCTACAACTTTCTGATTTTTCATGATGAGAAAATAGAAGTCATTTACTGTATGTTTAACTACATAATAGAACCATTTTTCCCATAGTAAAGGAACCTACTTTTTCTTCCTTATATCTCAATAAGTATTGTATTATATATTCTGTGTTTATAACACAGGGAAGTAACTACTACATGTGCAATACCCAAATATGTAAGGAACAATACAGAGAACAAATTAGGATTTAAATTTGGAATCTAAGTACCCATGAAATTCGCTTTGTAGATTAACAGAATTAAAGCAGGTTGAAAATTTCTAAGTTTAAAGCCTACTTACTAGATCCATTATTACTAACTTCAAAAGAATATTAACCTTTGGGAGGATTTTCTATTTCATGGAGAGAGTTTTCTTTGCAGCTTTAGATGGGGATGATTTCTTCAGAGAATTCTCATCTTAGAATGACAAAAGTGTGTGTGACAATGCTTTCTGATTTATGTTTGGAAGATTTTGAGATTGGTGAATAGGTGTTGAATTTATTCATATAAATTCTAACAATCTCAATTATTTTTTGTATGACATTCTTTCATTATTCCTGAGTTTGAAATCTATGTTCTCTACTCAGCTTTAGACTTTTATTTCTAATTATACACTGACACTGGGTATCTCGCAAGCATCACAAAATCAGCATGCCTCAAACTAAAGTACTCTTCTGTTACTCACTTACTCACCCTTTACTAAAAACAAATACCACTCCTGTATTTGAATTCCTTATCTTGGTGAGTCACATTACCATTCACAGGGAATATCCCAACTATGAACTTATCATCCTAATTCCTTCACCATTTTTACTTTAGAAAGTTATAATTTTCACTTGTTAAGTCCTAATATACTTACCATTTAAATCCCTCTTGAGAAATATCTTCTTGTTAGTATAACTCCTGCCATTGTCTGTGCTCAGGTGTTCATCTGTGTTCAATTGGATGGACAATTGCCTCACCTACCAGATTGCCATTCTTCCTCTAGGTCCTCCTCACTTAATTACAAACTGTACAACTACTGAAACTCTTCTGAGTCCCTTCCTTTGTTATGTTCATAAAAATGTTTGCTATTCTTTTAGGGTTAAATTCAACATGAAAGTTCCTAACTATCCATCTAATTGAGCTGCTCTCCCATCATACAAATTCCATGAACAAGCTGTGAAACTTTCCCCCTCATTCCTTTCCCTAATGGCTTGATGCAACTTGTCATGAATGTCACTTCCTCAGTGAGGCTGTCCCTGAACACCTACACTAGAGTAGTCTCTTGGTCACTTTCTATCATGTCCTCTTATTTTAATTACAGGCACAACACTCATAACTAATTTTTCCTTCGTATGTTCAGTATCTGCCCTTATTGGAATGAAAACTAGACTTCGTATGGCTTGTTTGCCACTCCGTTTCTAGAGTATAAATCTCTGGTTGAAACATAAATGTCAGTTAAGTATTTGTTGTGTGAATTTCATTTTTCTTCTGGGGATAGTCTTTCTTCTTTTCCTTGTGGGGGGACATCTTGCTAATCCTTTAAGACATATTCCAAATGTTACCTTTTTCTTGATAACCTTGCCAGGAAGTGTTAATTGGCCTTTTTCTTCTGCTCTCTTAGCCCTTGGCACATTCCTCTATTATAAGTCTTATCAATTTCTATTATTTTGTGTGTCTGTCTTCCCCAGTAAACTCTGAACTTTTCAAGAATCCAAGGTATGAGTTGTCCATTGACAGTGACTGTTGGTGTCTATTTCTGTGAGTTTTCATGAGAGATGCAGTATGTTGAGGAAATATTTTTTTTTATATAGCTCAGTGAGAAAGTATGGATCTTTTCATAATGATAATTTTAATAATACCTTTCTTAATTTTGTTAACCATTATGAGATCATTATGTAGCAAATACAAAGGACAGTCATTGAATATAAAAATAAAGTTTCCTACGTTTTTAGAGAAGAGGTTAAAAAGAACACAGATAAGTACAAAATGATACTAATCTAAGTTAATAAAAAGACTTTTTATTTATTTCTTTTAAGATTTTATTTATTTATTTCACAGAGAGAGAGCACGAACTGGGTGGGGTGACACGCAGAGGGAGGAGTAGTAGGCTCCCCACTGAGCAGGGAGCCAAGTGTGGGACTTGATCCCAGGATTCTGAGATCATGACCTGAGCCAAAGGCAGATGCTTTCCTGACTGAACCACCCAGATGCCCCATAAAGAGACTGTTAAAAAATAAGTTAATAAAGTATTGTTGACTTCAAGACCAATAGTTTTCATGTGTACTGTTTTTAGAATGTATAAGTATTCATAAATAAATATATTTAAATCATATAAGTTTTAGAATTTTACAGGACTTATTAGGTGTTTGTAGGCCTAGGTTCCCTTAAACAAACAAACAAATAAATCTGAAGCAAGGCTTAAGTGCTAATATTTTATTGGATGGTGCAAAACCAGAGCAGGTAAAGTGGAGAAAAAGACAAATGAAGCAGGGAATGACGAGAAATAAATACAATACAATATAATACAATACAATACATTATATTACCTACTTGCTATTGTTTTATGATGAGCTGTAGAGAACGAACAACTAGCTGCTTGGCATGTAAATCTATTAGGCTACCTGGGGAATCTCCAGTAAGTTGGTTTTGAAAACATTGCCTCAGAATAGTCTATCAGCACAAGAAAGGGAGATGGGATAAATCATACAGAGAGGGGAGCTAGCATGTATCTGCTGGTGTGTTCTATCTCTCATCTCCCTTTGGTCTAATTTCCCATTTGGGGAGAGTTAACTCCCCCACTTCTTCAGTTGATATCAACCTTGATCCTTTGGCCGCTTCTGGGGAGGCCAGACTCCATGCCTTAAAATATGGTGCTTCATTCTGCTTTTAAGTAGTAGGAAGAGAGATCCTATCCCACACAAAGTGTAGGCTGAAACTTGGTTAATGGTTCAGATGAAGTTAATAGGGCCCCAAAGGTGACTGAAATATAACAAGTACCAGGATGAAGGGAGTGGGAGAGAGCAAAAGAATCTGAAAAGATACATATGGCCTATAATCCACCCCTTGACTTCTCTGGATCCTTTCATGTTGCCCCATTGTGTGCCTTCAGCAATATAATATGAAGCTAACCAGCCCCAGAATCTTCTTGAGTAGTGGACAGTCATGATCTCATAGACTAAAGACAAATATAAATAAAACAAGTTACAATTCTTGTTGATGTCTCCAGTCTTTGGACTATGACTACTCCATCTCACTTCCGGGACACCCAAATTAAATTTCCTTTATCATAGTCCAGCACGTTACTGCCCTAGATTACTCCCTGGTGAGTGACCCAGAATTTCATCACTGATAGTATGAACAGATTCTGTTTGTTTGTTTGTTTGTTTAGGGTATGGTTGTGATTGACGGCTATCACTGGACAAAGACAGACACAGGGAAGTCCCTGGGTCTTAATCTCTGAATCTTACTACTGCTTGTTTTCTTAAGAACTTCTTTTTGACATCGGGCCTTTGACTGGTCCCTGCCTTTCTCCAATTCTATTTCATGTTTCAGTGTCACCCTACCTTTTTCCTAGCCTAGCTTTTTCAGCACTGCTAAAAGATCAACTCTTTCTTAACTCAGGGACCTTGGACCTCTTAACTTATGGGGACACTCGGTGTTCTTGTTTAAAGACTATAGAAAGAAATGTGGGAGATAGGTTTTCATGAAGATGGTTTTGTGTGGATCATGTGGTGAAGAAGAGTAGGCCCTGCCTCTGTTGTCACTTGGCTTTCAGTGTACTATGTCACCAAGATTGAAAAAGTAGGAGGGAGATTGTGCAAGATTGTGGAAAGAGGTTATAGAATGATACTATTGGAGAGTAGGAAGGCAGGTGTAGTTTACAAATATATTGGGTTTGCTGAGGGCATGTTGAATATCTATTTGGAATTTCTGACCAAAAATTTCAAGCAAAACCAATCAACTTTACCAGATTGTTTGTGCTAAATTATTCAGGTCCATGGGTGCAGGCAAAAGTAAATGGTTGAGTTTGTCCAGGGAAAGCAAAATCAAAGAGAAAAATGCTAAGAGAGGTAAGGCTTTATATAAAGTGGTGAATTTAAATGATGAGTTGTGGCATCTAAACTGGACAAAGAGGAGTGAAGCCAAGAGCTGATGTCAGTGAGAAATGAAACAGAGTAATGTCTTGGGGATTTTGAAAAGGTGAAGATTTATACCAGTGAGTTAAAAATACTACAGATACTTACCAGAGAAAGAGAGTAGCTGTTTGTCAAGGTTTCAGTGGAGGTCTCAATTTCAGGTGATGACAAAATTGATTATTCACAAAGGCAATGTATACCTGTGGTGACATGAAAGAGAATCTCAGTGGAGATGATGTCAAGCACCTAAGAGACTTAGATATTAAATGGTTAATCTATGTACATATTGAAGTCATTGACAATAATGGCAAGAATTGGCTAGAGAACTGGGGAGAAACAAGGAAAAAAAAACTAGCAAGGATAGCGATGAGGAGTCTATGTGAAGAAAGAGGAAAACAGTGACATAGTTGGATGGCCTGAGTGTCAAACAATTGAATTTTCTTTATTCTGGAAATTTACTGTAAAGTCACACCCTATCTTTAGAAAACTGCAGGTGAAATGTTTCCTCAGGGAAAAGTTCTTTTGTTGTGATATTCTACCTTATAAAAAATACCTGACATTTCTAAAGTGATTTTGAAAGAGTGAAGTCATTACTTTCTATTTGTTATTAAATCTATTAACTTAATTTCCTCATTTTATTAATATAATTTTCCCAAATGTCATTTTAATGGAAAATTAATGTCAGTTTCTGCCAATTTTACTAACAAATTATCTATAAATCAAATTTTAGTGTTACAAATAAAACACTGAAAATATATAGAATACTTTATTGGTTTAATTGTTATACTACAAACATAAATGCTTTTTCTACCTCTGTGACATTTTACAAATCAAAGGAATACTCCATTGAAGTCAAAGGACTTAGATAAAATCTTGCTTATATTGATTACTCTTTAACCTTGGGTAGGTAACTTCCATGCCAGGATTTCCACTCCTGCAAAATAGAATACTTGTTCTATCTAAAACTTATGGGCTTGTGATGTTGGGTTGGGAATATAGCGATCAGGGTGAAGTCCCCTTTCAGTAAGTTGACCATGAAATGTGTTATTATGTAAATGAGTTACTCTGTTTTTTCATGCCATCCAAAACACAAACAAAAACATGGCACGTATGCTTCAGTGGACTCACATGCTGTAGTTGAGGAACACATAGGAGGATAATGTCCGAGAATTCTTCATTCCTATGTGAAAAGGCCAATGGCTACATCATTAGCTTTGTAATGAAGCCATGTTGCTGCCCTTAGTAGAATTTCTTTATGGGATTTTAACATCTCCTGTTCAAGAGACACAGCTTCCTCAGGGAATGACGCTGACATCACAATGGCATTTATGTGTTTTGGATTTTGATGTGTTTTGGATTATTGCCGTGTTTGGATCTTATCTTGTCATTTCACATGTTTCTATTGTGCTAGCTATGCATAGGAAAATGACCATGTGTCTTAATAGGATAGCCACATGTGGCTATTACTTTAAAGTCATGAAACCAAATGTTGAATATCAAGGCACAGCTATTACTTACTGCTTTGGCACTGACCGGGCCTTGACGTCCTGTGACTGCTTTGTCAACCACTGAAGGGCGGCATGCTAGCTTTCACTAATTTGTTCTTTCTTCTCTTAATGTTATGAGAGTTAGCAAAGATACCTATGGCTTCCCTGGCAACTGCCAATGTCATTCCAATAGACAATTGTTTTTTAGCACTAAAAATCTGACCAAAATGAAGTAAAATGTTAGTGAAATGGCCCATGAGCATGTGCATTTGGGGGATTATAACTACACAGGTAATTTATATCTTCAGCTATTCTCCCCTTTTACTCCTTTTTTTCTTGAATCATCCAGATGAACAAGGGCTTACATTCATCCTAAATGAGACCTTTTGTATCTGACCCATTAAACACCCTGATTGAAATACACCCATTGTCGATAACAGTTCCAGCTCTAGGCAGTTGCTCCGGACTTTTGGTTTACTCTCCTGCTGCAAACTTCTTGATCTGTAGGGAAAAACAAAAAAAAACAAAAAAATAAAAAAACTTTTTCTGTTCCTTATAATTTAGAAACTTCGTGGTCTTAGATTTGCTTTTCTTCTCTTTCCATTCTGCCCTCAACCCTGGCATGTCTTGGGGTTCTCAGATCTCCTCACTTCAACCCTGGTTTTATGGAAACTGCCTGTTGCCTGCAAATGAGTAGAAGCAGAATTTGGGTGTTTGCCCAGAATCTTAAATTAACCTGGTTTTCCTGCCACCCTCCTTAGGTAGTGGATGAATTTTATATTCATGCTTAGGCTTTATCATGATTTAACTAGGGGACATAAAAGTTGCTAACTCTGAACTTGTTCGTTGAGAAAATGTATTGAATTAATTTTTTATTGAAATATAATTGACATGTAACATTATATTAGCTTCGGGTGTCCCACATGGTCATTCGGTATTTGTATACGCTGAGAAATGATCACCACAATTAGTCCAGTTACCATCTGTTACCATAGTTACAGAATTCTCTCTCTTTTATTTTTTTTCTTTTTGTGGTGATGAGAACTTTTAAGATATGCTCCCTTAGCCACTTTCAAATATATAATACAATGTTATTGACTATAGTGACCCTGCTGTACATTATGTCTCCATGACTTATTGAACTAGATGGTTGTACCTAATGACCCACTTCACCCATTTGCCCACTTCCCACTCCTCTTTCTTTCTGACAACCACTAATCTGTTCTCCATATCTATGAACTTGGTTTCTTTTTTCTTTTATTTTTTTAAATTCTGTGTATAGTGAGATCATATAGTATTTGTCTTTCTCTCTCTGATGGGTTTCATTTAGCATAATGTCCTCAATTCTACATTTGGCTTTGCAAATTTCTATAGATGGATAATATTCCATCATAGATGTATACAATACCTACTTTATCCATTCATTCATTGATGGATACTTAGGTTGTTTCCATATTTTGGCTATTGTAAATAATACTGTAATGAACATGGGTGGGGAGAGTGCATATATCTTTTCAAATCAGTGCCAAAAGTCGAATTGCTGGGTCATACAGTAGTTCTATTTTTTTTTTCTTTTGAGGAAAAATACTCCATACTGTTTTCTAAAGTGACTGCACTTATTTACATTCCTAGCAGTGCATAAGGTCTCCATTTTCACCACATTCTCACCAACTCCTGTTACTTCTTGTTTTTTTGATAATAGCCATTCTAACAGGTGTGAGGTGATATTGTGGTTTTGATTTGTTTCCCTGATGATGAGTGATATTGAGCATCGTTTCATGCGACTGTTGGCCATCTGTATGTTTTCTTTGGAAAAAAGTGTCTAATCAGATTCTCTGCTCATTTTTCATTTGGGTTGTTTATTGTTTTGCTGTTGAGCTATATGAGTTCTTTATTTATTTTCAACAGTAGCCAGTTATCAGATATTCACATATATTTTCTCCCATTCAGTAAGCTGCCTTTCCATTTTATTTATGATTTGCTTTGCAGAAGTTTTTTAGTTTGGTATACTTCCACTTGTTTATTTTTGCTTTTATTGGCTCTGCTTTTGAAGTTAGATGCAGAAATCAGACCAATGTTAAGGAGCTTAATATCTGTTTTCTTCTAGAACTTCAAGATTTCAGGTCTTACATTCAAGTCTTTAATCCACTTTAATTATTGTTTATGGTGTAAGATAGTAGTCTAGATTTACTCTTTGCATGTGGCTGATTTTTAGTTTTCTCAATATCGTTTATTAAAGAAACGGTTTCTTGCCTCCTTTATCATAAATCAATTGACTGCATATATGTGGGTTTATTTCTGGATCCCCTATTTTGTTCTATTGATTTATGTGTCTTTTTAAAAATTTCAATATCATACTGTTTTGGTTACTATAGTTTTGTAATATAGTTTGAAATCAGGGCTTGTGATGCCTGCAGCTTTGTTCTTCTTTCTAAGATTGCTGTGGCTCTTCAGGGTCTTCTGTGGTTCCATACAAATTTATGATTGTTTGTTTTACTTCTGTGAAAAACACTACTGAAATTTTGATAGGGATTGCACTAAATCTGTAGATTGCTTTGAGCAGTATGGATATTTTAATGATATTTGTTCTTCCAGTCCATAAACACAAAGTAGCTTTCCTTTTATTAGCATCATCTTCAATTTCTTTCATCAATGTCTATAGTTTTCTGTGTACAGGTCTTTCACCTCCTTAATTTGATTTATTTCATAGTATTTTATTCTTCTTGATGCAATCGGACCTGAGATTGTTTTCTTAATTTCTCTTTCTGATAGTTTGTTAGTATATAGAAAGCAATGTATTTTTGTATATTAATTTTGTACCTTGTAACTTTACTGAATTTATTTATTGGTTCTAAGAGGTTTTTTTTGGTGGAATCTTTACAGTTTTCTATATAAAATATAAAATCATATCTGCATGATGATCTACAAATAGTGACAGTTTTACTTTTTCCTTTCCATTTTGGATGACTTTTATATATTTTTTCTTATGTAACTGATCTGGCTAGGACTTCCGATGCTGTGTTAAATAAAAGTGGTGAGAGTGGGCATTCTTGTCTTACTCATGCTCTTAGAGGGAAAGTTTTGAGCTTTCAGTTGAGTATGATGTTAGTTTGACATATATGGCCTTTATTATGTTGTGTTATGTTACCTCTACACATACTTTATTGAGAATTTTTATCATAAATAGAAGTTGAATTCTGTTAAATGCTTTTTATGCATCTATTGAGATGATCATATGATTTTTATCCTTTATTTTGTTAATGTGGCTTATCACACTGATTGATTTGCAGATGTGGAAACTTCTTTGCATTCCTGGAATAAATCCCACTTAATCATGTTGTATGATCCTTTTAATGTATTGTGGAATGTGGTTTGCTGACATTTTGTTGACTTATGCATTTTTGCATTGATCTTCATCAGTGATATGGGCCTGTGATTTTCTTTTCTTGTGGTGTCCTTGTCTGGTTTTGATATCAAGGTCATGCTGGCCTTGTAAAATAAGTTTGGAAGTGTTTCTTCCTCTTCAATATTTGGGGATATTTTGACAAGGATTGGAATTAGTTCTCTGGCAAGGGAATTTAATTAAAAATAGAGTGTTATTTTAGGGTGTTCTTGTGTTTTCTTTTTACTCTGTGTTGTGGGGGTGGTTTGGTAAGGAGGAAAGTATAGTTTCATTATCCAAAATGTTTTAATTCCAGCTTTCTGTTTTCTTCTGATTTTAACTTTGTACAAATATTGCTTTTGGTTTATTTATTTTGTTTTGTATTTAAAAAAAAAGAAAGAAAGAAAGTTTCCTAAGAAGCCATAAGAGGGGATTCTGTGCTGGCAAGAGATTAGGTTTTGATTGAGTTATTGAGTTCTTTAAGAAATTCTCTTCACTTGGTTCATTGGATTTCAGTGTTTTTTGTTTTGTTTTGTTTTGTTTTTTAATAAATGGTGGTTTTGTTTGTTTGTCGGTTGTTTTTTGTTTTGTTTTGTTTTGTTTTGTTTTAAGGAAAGCATTGGTTTGTCTGATTTGGTAAACTTATTTTGTTTCTTTAGAAAACTTAATTTTAACCACTTGTTATCCTCCTCTTTGCTCACCAGACCTCCAAGATATCCTCCCTTTTCTATTACCTCTTTGTCCCTCAGAGGTTGTGCCTCACCCAAAATGTTAACCTCTGGTCTCATAACCTTTGAGCCCCTTCCTTTTCATTTCCCTGTAGTTAATGTTCTGTCTACCAGGTTCTCATGCTTCTGTTTTTCTCTTATGTTGAAACTCTCTCTTTCAAGAATTATTTTAATCTCCAGGGATTCCACTATCTTCATCTATCTTCAGCACAATTAACCTGATTTTCTTCTCTGACTTGGGTGCCAAATTTGACTCTGCTTATCTTAGTTGTTTATTTCCTTAAATCCATAGAATTAAAAAATTATAACATTCTTTGTCAATCAGTTATTCGGTAGAGTGGTTTATAGGTGGTTTCATTCGTTATCTTTAATGATCTGTATCATTTTGGAAGACATAAGGAGAAATTGGATTTAGGTGACTCCTATTATAAGAACTCTTCTTCATGTTATTATAAAATTCATGTCTGATACTTTCTAGGTACTCTAAGTTTTTAGTTTTCAGTAAAGTTTTATCTTCTTGAATATCTATTTCTGATTTTATCAGAAAATATAGTATATATAAATGGAAACTCTGGAAGATAATAGTTCTCCAGAGAGAGTTACTTTTGTCTTTCATTAATAATTAGGATAAGGATAATGGTAGTTCTTGACCACCTTAATATGATATTGAAAGGACTAGAAATGGACTTCAGATCCTGTGAGAAAGCATTTTATGGTCTTCTTATTCATATAGTACAGTGTTTTGGGGTCCCCAGCAAAAGTCTTGGGTTTACCAGAGTTTGTCTTCCTTGTTTATACCTGAATTTTCTTTCTTTTTTTTCCCCCCTCCCTGCTACAAAGATCTGCAACAAACAAACAAACAAACAAAAATCAACAACAACAAAAAACTATATTCAGTTTCTTAGCTTTCAGTTCATTACTTTTGCAATCTGCAAGTACTTTGAGTAGAAAATGCCTCCAAAACCCATTCTTAGTCCTACTTACCTCTTCAGATTTCTCTTTGTCTTAGGTTATGTACGTGCAAATATTTTTTTTCCTTGAAAAGTATGCAATTAATTTAAATAGATTTTTAAGTACATTTTTCTATTATATGATCTTTTTAAAAGATTTTATTTATTTCTTTGACAGAGAGAGACTCAGCAATTGAGGGAAAACAAGCAGGGAGAGTGGGAGAAGCAGGCTTCCTGCCAAGCAGGGAGCCCGAGGTGGGTTCAATCCCAGTACCCTGGGATCATGACCTGAGCCCAAGGCAGATGCTTAACGACTGAGTCACTGAGACGCCCCTAGATTATTTCTATTATATGTATGTATGTATGGAAGGTTTGGTCTGAAAACCATGGTCTACCTTTATCAGAAAATCTTAAATGCTTTATCTCATTTCTGTTTGTTTCAAAGGTTATTGATTAGTCTTTCAGCTTTATTTTGATTTGTTTAATATCACAAATTAGATATTATTTTTACTGATTTATACAACCAGTGCTTATATAGATTACCTGACATATTTTCCATTTTCTGTACTTGGCTTTCCTACTTCTCAGAGTTATTTCTAGGATCATTTTTCATCTTCCAGAATACTAAACTCTCTATTTTCTTTTACTGAGTTTCTGCTGTTTCTAAGCACTTTAAGTTTCTTTTCATTTTCTGAACATGTCTTTATTTTATTCTCATTCTCGAATGATAATTTTTATTGCTTCTCTGCACTTTTACTGCTGTATGGATTTCTTTTATTTTCTTTTTGTGGTTTTTATTTGTCCTATATGGAATTGATCATGACTCCTGAATGAATGGACTTAAGTCCTTCATGCATTTGAGGAAATTCTCAAAAACTGTCTATTCAATTATGATTTTCCTACATTTTATCTAGTCTCTCATTATGGAAATCTAATTAGATATATGTTAAGCCATCTTACTCTATTCTGTTTCTCATCTCTCTTTCATATTTTTCTTCTCTTTGTTTCTAAATTCTGGTTAATTTATTCTGGATTGTCTCCCAGTTCTGGAACTCTTATCTTCAGCTGTGCCTAATCAAGTTGGCAGAATATTTTACTGGAGAATGGCCTTTGTAGACAGACTGCTGAGGTTTTAAAGTTAGTTGTGCTAGTATTTATATAATTTAAGCAAATGTCTTACTCTCACTCTCTTGTTCTTATTTTCTTTATCTGTGAAATGATAATAATCATTATACATGCTTCATGGGTTGTTATAAGGATTAAATTAGTCAATCACTGTAAAGTGATCAGAAGAGTGTCTGGCACATAGTAAATCCTCAATAAGTATTAGCTTAATTAATCTACTTAATCTATCCATTTACTTTTAAATTTCAAAGATTATATTTTTATTTCTAAAATTTCTATGGCTTTTTTTTTTTTTTCAAATTCTCTATCTTTTATTATGTTTCTTTTTTGTCATGACTTTGTCTCCCACTTTTATTTCTTTAGTAACATTTATTTTACACTGGTCTATAGATTCTAATTGTTCAGAACCTCATGAGCAGTGTCAACTATGAATAATGCTAAAAAATTCTATCATGAAAAGTGTGGGTATGTGTTATCATCGCGTTAATAAAATTATTGGTTTGGGCCACTGTGATTAGCTCACTGTTTTTTGGGCTTCTGGGATCCAATCACCAATATTTTCAAGTTTGCATTATGGGAACATTTTTGAGAAATTTGACTGTATTGAAGTTTTTGTGGGTCTAATTTTGAGGTTTGTTTTTTCTTTTTTTTTTTTTAAAGATTTTATTTATTTATTTGACGAGAGAAATCACAAGTAGGCAGAGAGGCAGGCAGAGAGAGAGAGAGAGGGAAGCAGGCTCCCTGCTGAGCAGAGAGCCCGATGCGAGACTCTATCCCAGGACCCTGAGATCATGACCTGAGCTGAAGGCAGCGGCTTAACCCACTGAGCCACCCAGGCGCCCGAGGTTTGTTTTTTCCTATATATTTTTGTTTATAAATTTATTTCCTTGTGCATTTTCTTTTTCTTTCTTGAAAAGTTATTTTCTTTGAGATCTTTTTTTTCTCTGTAGGTCCAGGCAAATGGGTGTATTCCTTGAGAGAAATTTTACATTTACTTATATCAAGTATCTAAAGGTGGTTACCTTATGATAATTCTAAATAAAGTCTTGTCTGAGTATTTTAACTTTTTTTAAGATTTTATTTATTTGACAGAGAGAAACACAGTGAGAGAGGGAACACAAGCGAACAGAATGGGAGAAGGAGAAACAGGCCTCCTGCCAAGCAGGTAGCCCAATGCGGGGCTTGAACCCAGGACCCTGGATCATGACCTGAGCCAAAGGCAGCATTTAAGAACTGAGCCACCCAGGCACCCTGCTGTCTGAGTATTTTAAAGATCCCTAAATCAGATGAAGATTAGCTCATAACTATGAATTTTTGGAGATATATTTTATTTATCTGTGGTAGGCTGACAATAACCCCCAAAAGTTATTCACATTTTAATCCCAGAATTTGTGAGTGTTACTGCATTAGAGAAAAGGGTCTTTGTAGATGTAATTAAGTTAAGGCCTTTGGGATGGGGAGAACATCATGGATTATGTGAGCTGGTGTTGAATGCAAGTGCATGGATCCTTACAAGACAGAGGAAGAGGGGGACTTATAGACAATAGAGAAGAAGGCACTGTGACCACAGAGGCAGAGGTTGGAGTAATGTAACCACAAGTTGAGGAATGAATACCGGGTACCACAGGAAGCCGAAGGAGGCACAGAACAGATTCTCCCCTAGAGCCTCTAGAGGTAGCACAGTCCTGTTGACACCTTGATTTTGGCCTCCAGAAATAAGTGACAACTTATTTCAGATTTAAGGCTTCCAGAACTATGAAAGAATAAATTTTGGGGGTTTTTAGGTACCTAGTTTGTGGTAATTTTCACAGCCACTAAAGAACACTCAGATACCCTTCATTCAAAATCAAAGCTAAAGCAAGTTTGTCTGCCTTTTTTTTTTTTTTTTTTTTGTGGAATAGTAAGAAATAATCAACATTTGTTGATTTAATTCATGTTGATCACTCCCACTGCAAAGCATAGTCCATGGAATTAGGAGAGGGTCACATAGCTCCTAAACCTTC
This sequence comes from Mustela putorius furo, assembly GCF_011764305.1. Classification (NCBI taxonomy): domain Eukaryota; kingdom Metazoa; phylum Chordata; class Mammalia; order Carnivora; family Mustelidae; genus Mustela; species Mustela putorius. The sequence goes on from NW_025421467.1 coordinate 1,276,941, forward strand.
ATTTACAGTTTCCCTACTTACTTTATTCCAGTAACTTGGCTGACTTAATGTCACAGTTAGTCCTCACATGCCCAGAGGAATCACAGATTTTCCAAAAGTAGGTCTCCAGAATGTCATATATCATTAGGGATCATCCTAATGTTGATCTTTAAACAGATCACAATACCCTACTACAGTACGTTGCTAGCTTTTGAAAGCTAGCTGAAAAGTTGTGTTATTCATATTCCTAGACTTTGTTTTTATTCTATGCAAGTTTAGCTCCAAGCAACATCCAATTATTTGACAAGAGAAAAGTTTTACCATCTATGCCAGTAGTGGGCTCTGCTGGTTTTGATTTGAAAAGGATCTTCTCAGAACCATTGAAAAAGAGAAGTTTATACATCAGTCTTCTAAAGGCTTTTGATCTCTTTAAAGGTATTCATCGTCTAAATAACCACCACATTCTTATAGAAATAAATGAAATCTGTATTTAAAATAATTGACACCTAAGGGAAAACTTATTAAATGTCGTAATCTTTATCCACCATGTAAAAGTTTATTTTAGATCAAACATTAAAAGTGAAGAAATTCTTTCTCCAACCTTTTAAAAAATTAACTCTTTAAATATGAGTAAGGATATCTATTTTTTATTAAATAAGAAAGTACCCTAAAAAACAAAGATAAGTAGAGCCTTTCTGTCAAAGTTAGCCACATTGAAAGTATATTCCCCCCTAACTTAATTCAAAACAGGAAAAAAGAAAAAAAATAACCAGATGGTGCATACAAAGCAGTGACATATGATGACAAATTTAACTAACAAGCATTTGCATCTTTTAACATAACACGATTTTTCACTTAGGTGTAGATAGATGGTAAATTCTTTGAAAATCAGTAATTCCCACTTTGAGTTTAGGGATTTCTATGAAAGTTTATTTTATAGGGAATTTCTCACTACTTAATAAAAAATATTTTCTCACAATTGCATTTACTTTCATCAGTTGAAGTTCAAATCTTATTATACCTTAAGTTTGAGAAGGAAACTGATCTTGAATATAAGGAATTTCACTCCTGGGATCTCATTTCAGTTACTAAAAGCCATATGGCTAAAGAATTACAATGTTCCGTAGTTTAGAAGTACGATAGATTGTGCTTTGGAGTGACACCTATGGGAAGCTTAGGGCTTTTTTTTGAGGAGTTGGAATTAAAAGAGCAAATATATAACAATGAAACTGAGAGAAGAGGCCTATGAAAAACATGAGGGAAATCACTTCTGGGGCTTTTGAAAGGACTAGCAGTACACATTTACATTTAACATTGTGGTTTTTGAGTATGGGCAGATTTTGCTTCACTCTGAACTGAAATAACTTTGTGTCTCTCTTGTTGGCCTTAAATAAAATTGTTTCCTTTTCTGATTTATACTGCATGTGTTCTATCATTGTGAATGGTCAGTGCAAAGATGGGTAAGATATTATTTCATGGGCTTGGCATTCTTCCAACTGTGACCATGAATTTCATATTTTATATGTATAAATGCTTTGCATGACAGATCACATTGATTCCATGTGTATTCCTTTACTAAGGTAAGCATGGCATCACTATATGTCAATTCAAACCACTGGCATGTGCATTTTTTTCCCCCCAGAAACCTGATTCCTGAGAGTCTGTGTTTTAATGATTGCAGTTTCTGAGTGACACCAAACAAAAGTGCAATTGAAGTGACAACGAGCATTATTTCAGCTAATGGTACTTAAAATGGAAGAATATAATTTGGGTTGTTTAGGCTAACCTTCTTTGGTTGTAGACAATTTTTCAAGTAAAAGAAAATGTTTTCTTAGTTTCCAAGAGTGAGACCACAGGTTTTCATATTTACAGTGATCACAGGAAAGAGAAAAGTTGGGGAAATGTTTTGTGTGAGTGTGAGGGGGAGACTTTTTTGAGAGAAAATAACTCCGTGGTCCTCTTCAAGCATATGGAACATCATTGTGAGTAACTGACTGGCTGCTTTTTATCTTGAAAGAATGACGTGGAGTAGAGAAGAGGAAAGTTATGTAAGACATATAAATAAACTTCTGAAAGTCAGGTTGGAGAAGTCATAGACTAGATTTTCAAAAGCTGATTTGAAGAAGTTGGAGGACAGCATGAGGGAGACCTGACTTTCTGACATCCACATGTGTTTTGTTGTCTTAGGACTTCTTTGCTATTGTCTGTAAAATGAAATGGTACGGTTTTATTGCAAACGGCTGCCCGCCTTTGTCTGAAAACTTAAGTATCTTTGGAAATTAGACATTTAAAATAAAGATTATTTGCTGTAACATAAACCATATTTTGATCATTGGAATTTATAGCCGTTGTTTCAGGATATCATGGGATTTTTCTTTGTTTCCATATTTTCCCCTTAAATTATACACATTTCCTGACCCTTTGCCAAGCCCGTGGTAGTGAAACATTATTTAGGAGATCAAACACAGATCATATGAAAGAAACATCTGTTGTAGCTATTGTTTTCCAGAAGTTCAGGTTGCCCAAGAGGTCCACGAGGCAATATTTTCCAATCATTTTTATACAACTGGGGGATCTTGGTGGCAGCAAAGGATAAAAGGCTGTTAATTTAATGTTTGAGATATGTGTGTGTCCTGAAGTTATTTGTATTGAAAATGTTTGGGGAGAAAAAGAAAATTCCATGGTGACTGTTTTCGTTTCTTCTGCTCTGTAGCCTACTAGGGCAAAAACACACCGAGAGTGAATAAGGAGAAACCAAAGAGCGGAAGGGATAGGAAGCAGCTGTTGCTCTAATTGTTTCTTGATTTTCTAGTCCAATCCCCACCTATCGCTTTAATCCCCAACATTTTCCAAACCCAATCCTCAAAGCAGAGCTCCTTTTCAGGGAAGGAAAATCTTCTTTCCAGGCTAACATTCTTCTCAACTCTCATTTCTTCTCACTGCCTCCAGTCAGCTGTGGAGCCTGCAATTCTCTTTTAAAACAGATCAAAAAGGGAAAGGTAATTTATATTTTAATGACATGTCTTGGTTATGTGTTGGACACAGAGGGTTGATAGCCCTGGGAGGTAATTATTCAGGTCGAAGGTGCTTCATCCGTTCAGATGGCAGCTTCCAACAGGGTGATGTTCTCAGTGAAACTGGTGATGGCAAAACCGTCTGAGAAATCATGCAAGGAAATTTCATTAAAGGAACATTTCCCTTGTTCTTCAATTACTAAATTTAAAATTAATTACAAATTTTATTACTTTTATTAAAACAACCCAACTGAAACCCTTAATATACTGTATAAAATTTACTATGCGGGATGCCACAAAGGATGGTGGAAAAAGCCCTGGACGGGAGCTGTTCAGTGAACCACAGCACGACAGCTCACTCGTTCTGTGACCAGGGACCTGACCTTTAAATTCCATTCCAGTTTGTGTCACATGGGATCCTACTGGATATAGGAAAAAAACAGATATCCCAACCCCCACCCCCCCCGCAATTGACATGGTCTTTTGCATAGAATCCATCCTATGAGAAACATGGGAGAATCAAAGGTAAGTAGAAACATTAATCTCTTGCCTCTACTTTATTTTTTTTTTAAAGATTATTCATTTATTTGACAGACAGAGATCACAAGTAGGCTGAGAGGCAGGCAGAGAGAGAGAGGAGGAAGCAGGCTCCCTGCTGAGCAGAGAGCCCGATGCGGGACTCCATCCCAGGACCCTGAGATCATGACCTGAGCCGAAGGCAGAGGCTTAACACACTGAGCCACCCAGGCGCCCCAACTTGCCTCTACTTTAGAAGGTGCTTGCTTCAATCTCATTTTAAGCTTAAAGGAGAATTGAGCTAATTAATTCTCTCACACCGAATAGTCATCATCATCATACTACCCGTGACAACCACTTTCAAAACACTGTACTATCCTAAGGGATAGAAAAATATTGTACATTCCAAAAGATCAGGAATGGAGTCTGATAACTAGTGTCATATGGAACAACAGTATGGTGCTAATATGTAAGAGGCATTTAATATGCACCTTTAAAAAACTTTTGAAATAATTTTAGGCTTATATCAGAGTTGCAAAATTAACTCGGAAATTTCCCATGTATACTTCACCCAGCTTCCCAACAACCTGCATAACCTTAGTATCATTCTCAACATTAAGAAATTAAGTTTGGTACAATACTCTAAACAGCCGATTTTATTTGGATTTCACTAGTTTACCACTAATATACCTCTTCCATTCCGGGGATCCAATCCAGGATGCTACAACACATTTAGTTTCATGTCGTCTTTGTTTTTTCCAATCTGTCTGAAAGTTCTTCGGTCTTTCCTGTCTTTCATGTTTGTGATGCTTTTGAATAGTGCTGGATAGTTATTATGTAGAATGCCCTATAGTTTGCATTTTTCTCACCTTTGCTTTCATAATTAGTAAAGAGCATGCATTTTTGGCAAGAATGCAACAGAGATGACATATTCATGTAAACGTATATCAAAGTTCCGTGATCTTGATAGTCTTGTTTAAACTTGATCACCTCATTAAAGAGGTATCTGCTAGTCTTCTCCACTGTAATGCGACAGTTTTGTCCTTTTGAATTAATAAGTATCTAGGAGGATATCATTTGAAACTGAAAAACTACCCCTTCTCTTCCAACTTTTGCCTCTGCTTTCAGCGTCCATCTCTAGATCTTGTTTGCGAGAATTATTACTGCAATTTGCTAATGATTATTTTCCATTTCCTTTAGCTTTCTACATTTGTTAATTGAAAATATTAGGTAAGGAAGAGCTGCTACTTCTTCCTCATTTATTTGTATGTACCAATATTTATTTTTTTAAAAGCTTTTGTTTATTTATTTGTTGGGATGGGAGAGAGAGAGAGTACAAGCACAAGCAGAGGAAGAGGCAGGCAGAGGGAAAAGCAGACTCCCTGCTGAGCAAGGAGCACTATGCAGGACTTGATTCCAGGATTCTGGGATCATGATCTGAGCTGAAGGCAGACACTCAACTAACTGAGTAACCCAGGTGTCCATGTTTGCCAGTATTTATTTAGGTTGCTATGGGCTGCTTGGCATTTATTTTATTCTACAGGTTATAACCTCATGCCATATTTATTAATTTTATTTCTCGAAAATTTGGCCAACAGAAGTTTTTTGAGATTGGCTCTTATCTTTCAATTTGAGTATAATTCCTTATTTTATGCCACTACGTGATATTCCAGGCTTATTTTGCATTTTCTGGCTTCAGCCCTAGAATCAATAATTTTACAAGAGCCCCGATTCCTTTGGTTAGAAAATGTTATCTAAAAATCAAGATCTGGGTGCTCAGTGTGCTCCATGCTTCTACAATGTTATTGCGTCTATGCCATCTCAGTGGATGAAACTTGGAAACACATGCCTGTGTAGTACAGCAACACACACACACACACACACACACACACACATCTTAAGTTACCTCTGTATCTATAGTCATGTGTGGCACAAAGCCATGAATTCATACCAAGACCTCTCATTGTAATCCATCACCACGGGCTCCCTCTAGTCTTCCCATATTTTTTAATTGTGACTTTTTTTTCTGATAGTAAGAAACCTGACTCTCATTATCCACCATATATTACTTATTTTTTCAAACCTAAATTGTTTTTAGAATTGCTGACCCATACCCCTGCCAGGAACAAATCTGCTAAGTATAGGAAAAGTATTTTCTTATAGTTTTTTTGTCTCTGACTTACATATCCAAAGTATTGATAAAGTAATTTAGGTTAGTTCTTTTCTTCACTACCCACCTCAGAGCGTGTATTTTGTTCATTTATAATATAGTTGGGTTTATTTATTACAGTTTGTATTGCATTTTGTTTTCTCCTCTCCTTTTGGTTGAATATTTTCTAACTAAAGGCTCTACAAACTATATAAAAACTCTTTGCCTAGCCTGAGATCACAAAGATTTTCTCCTATATTTTCTGCCAGAAGTTTTATGGTTTTGTAGTTTACATTTTGGTGTATGATCCTTATGAGTTAATAATATTTGGGTCAAGATTCATTATTTACACTGGATACATGGGTGCACATTTTTCCTAGCACTGTTTTTGAAAAGACTAGGTTTCCTTCACTGTATTGTCTTTACACTTAAAAAAAAAAATCGGTTGACTATGATACTGTGCACATTTTTCTGGACTTTTCCCCATTCTTTTATGTATCCTTTTACCACTATCACAATATCTTTATTATTAGAGCTTTATATTAAATCTTGAATTGGGTAATGTTTAGTCTTATTTTTTTCTTAATTCTCAAAATTAATTGGATTCTTCTAGTTTCTTTGCTTTTCCATATTCATTTTAGACTCAGATTATCAATTATTTCCCAGGAGAAAAAAAAGTCTCCTGGGAATTTGATTTGGATTGTTTTAAATACGTATATCAATTTGGAAACAATTTATCTTAATAATGTTCAGGCTTCTAATCCATGAACACGGTATACCTCTCCATTTATTAAATGTTCTTTGATTTATTTCATTGGGGTTTTATAGTTTTCAGCATACTTATCCTATGCATATTTTGTTAGATTTACACATAAGTAAATCATTTATCTCTGCTGTTGTAAATTTCATCATATTTTTACATTTTTGTTCCCAGTTATTCATTGGCTAATATGTAAAAATACAAGTGATTTTTGTATATTGACTTGATATCTTATGGACTTTTCAAACTGACTTATAAGACTTAGAAGCTTTTTAAAGATGCTTTAAGATTTTCTACATAGACATGTTATTTGTGAATATAGATATTTCTCACTTTCCAATCTGTGTGCCTTTTATTCTTTTTCAAGTCTGATTCAAATATCTAGAGCTGATGGTATAACATTGAATAGAAATTGTGAGAAAGAACATTCTTTCCTTGTTTTCAGTCTTACAGGAAAGCATTCAGTCTTCCATCATTAAGTATAAGGAAAATTTTCAGTTTTAAGTGAAATCCCTATATTAGGTCAAAGAAGATTTACTCTTAGTTTCCTGAGAGTTTTTAATCATGATTACATGTTGAATTTTGTCAAAACTTTTCCCCCATATCTATTGATACGATAAGATGACTTTCTTCATTAGCTTGCTGATATAGTTATTTAATTGTTTTTTCTAATGTCAAAATAGATTTGCATTCCTCAAATGAACTTCACTTGGTTGCACTCTATTATTCTTTTTACATATTCCTGGATTTGGTCTGTTAAGTTTGTTGAGAATTTTTGCATCTATGTTCACAAGGGTTATTGTTCTTTAGTTTTCTTTTCTAATTTCTTTGGTTTATTATTAGAGTATTGCTGACCTTCCAAAGGGCATTATTCCTATTTCCTATTCCTATTTCCTCTTCTTCAATTTTCTTCTTCAACAAAAGAGTTCGTATAGGTTTAGTAGTATTTCTTCCTCAAATATTTGTTATAAATCACCTGTGATGGCATTTGGACCTGGAGTTTTCTTAGGTGAAATGTATTAAATTATTAATTTAAATTATTTTACAAATACAGGCATATTCTGTTTCTTCTTTTTTAAAATTTATTTATTAATTAGAGATTTATATATTTATTATTTATTTGAACATAAGTCATGTACACATAACCTATGTTGATGAATGTTCCATGTGTACTTGAAAAAATATGCATTCTTCTATATTCTGTCAGTAAGTTGAAGTATATTAAAAGTGTTTATTAGGACTTTCTATCCTTACTCATTTATTTGTTCTGTAAATTCCAGAGAAGGAGAGAAGAGAAAGAGAAAGAGAGAGAGATGTGTTGGAATCTCCAACTACTAGTGTAGATTTGCCTATTTCTCCCTTTGTTTCTGTTGGGTTTTGGTTAATGTATTTTGAAGCTCTGCTCTTAGATATATAATATATGATAAGATATTAATTAGATATAGACTGACACACATGGATTTATCTCAAGATGATTAGACACAAGAAATAAAAAAAAATCTATAATTCTTTGAACTTATGTTGAAAATTAAAGGCCTGTATATCATACTGCTCATTAAATCAGAAGACATTTCATAGACATAACAGAAATTGAACAGTTCTTGAAGGAAAGCTAATTCTTTTTTGGTGTTTCTTTAATACAGCCTGGTATTGTCAAACACTGAAGGTTTTTACTACTTAACAAGGTGTCAATTTTTTTTTTTTAAGTAAAACTCAAGAAGCTAGGTTGTTTTGTGCTTGGTTCTTAAAATGACCTATTTCACTTATTTTTAAATGTCATTCTCTATATACAGTTACCTTTAGAGAAGGTACTTGAAGGCTGTGGGAGGTAGGATCCTAGGAGAGCCCTTAAGATTCACATACATCCTCCAGTACACATGTCCTTTACAACCCCTTTTCCTTTAATGTGGGCAAGAGATGTGAATATGATGGAATATCATTTCTGTGATTAGTTTACATTAAGTCGAAGGACTTTCCAGATATACAGATGTAACTGTTTTCGAATCAGTAGACATTAAGTTAATTAAGGGAAGATTACCCTTAACACTTAACTTAACCAGGTGGACTCTTTAAAGGAAGAGCTAGATGTCAGAGCCAGAAAAATTCAGAGAGAAATAAAACATTAGACATGCTCTTCTGTTGGCCTTGAACAAGTACTTTAAATATTTGAATTACCATAAATTCCTTCGTATAGTAGAGAGAAGGAGTCTAAACCTTAGGGAGAAAAATAAAATACTGGATTGGATTTGTCATGAAAAACTTCCTAATTATATTTCCTAAAAGGGCCTGGAATATATTTATTTCACCAAGACATTGAGAGAATTTTATAGTTAAGAAGCATTAGCATCTTATAAAGTATTGTAGTGACTGTAATTGTGCTTGCCAGTAAGTGCTGCTGCCATGGAAAAGATTTCTCATATTTCATTGGTTATATCAAGCCTCTAAATGGCAGGACAAAGCAGTAGCACTTGCCCTTAAGTGATAAAGTGAACACGTTTTCCATAATATTGAGAGCTAGTGTAATAATCAGAATGGTTTCACTTTCAGGGGTATATAGTGGTGATAATTAATCATGGGAATCCTAGACGTTCCTCTTTAGAGCCCCCAAATTCAAGGCCTAGAGATGTATATGATACATCTCATGATATCATTGCCACTTCTCCAGTACCCAAGTCTGAGTCAGTTCATAGTTCTAAATATAGGCCAGACAACAAAGTTTGGTTTCAGTTCAAAAGCTGGCAAGAATGGCTACAAATTTGGATAAGGTTACTTTCCAAAGTTTTCATGAACTTCAATGGATTTTATTTAACCCAATATACACAGAATATCATCATTTTAACTTTTGAGTGGGAGCTGATTTTATTCTTCCATTCAGAGGTAATGAGGCATTGTGAGTCAGTGCCCTACTTTTGTTCAGGTGGTGTGGGTGGGGACAAGTGAGAACCTGAACATAAATACCTGGCCCACTGTCTTGCCACACCTCAAAAGTGGAATACCTGCTAAAAGGAAAAAACAAAGACTCAATAGAATCCACAATATTAGCATATCCAAAATGCCCAGGATACAATAAGAAAAAAAAAAATCACATTATGCCAAGAACAAGGAAATCACATGAATGAAAAAAGATAATGAATGAATAGATGCCATAACAAGATAACACAGATATTAGAATTATTTGGAAAAGATTTTAAAGCAGCTGTAATAAAAACGTTTCCACATGGGGCACCTGGGTGGCTCAGTTGGTTAAATGTCAGGCTTTAGATTTTGGCTCAAGTCATGATCTCAGAGTCATGATCTCAAAGCTATGAGAACCAACCCTGGGTCAGTCTCACAGGTTGAGTGTGGAACCTGCTTAATATTCTCTCCCTTTTTCCCTCTCTCTGCCTCCTTCTCTCTCTCAAACAAACGAAAATGCTTCTACAAGGAAATAGCTATTCTCTTGAATAAATTTAAAAAATAGAAAAGCTCAGCAAAGAAATGAAGTTATGAAAAAGGAACCAGGGGTGCCTGTGGCTCAGTGGGTTAAAGCCTCTGCCTTCGGCTCAGGTTATGATTCCAGTGTCCTGGGCTTGAGAACCACATCAGGCTCTCTGCTCAGCAAAGGCTCTCTCTCTGCTTCTTCCTCTCTCCCTGCCTATTCTCTGCCTACTTGTGATCTCTGTCTGTCAGATAAATAAATAAATAAATAAAATCTTAAAAAAAAAATAAATAAAAAAGGAACCAAATGGAAACTGCAGAACTGAAAATATAGTAACCAAAATTAAAGCCATGCTAAACGGGCTTACTAGAAGACAGAATTAGGGTACCTGAAGACTGATCGATAGGACTGATAACAACTTGAATAGAGAGAAAACGGACTAAAAAAAAATTAACAGTGTGCCAGGGACATATAGGAAAATAATGAAACGTTACCATTCCTCCACCCACCTCCCCAGTGGGACTCATTGCAGGCAGAGTCCGTTTGCTCTGTGGGAAGTTTCAAGGCCCACGGTGGTGGGGGTGGCAGCTGCCAGAACACAGTGCCCTCTAGTTGGTCTTCTGGAAAAACAGTGCTACCTCCTTCCCCTCCATCTGTTGCCATAAGTGAGTGCCTCTGCCCCAGGGAGAGGAAAGGAAATGGCAATGAAGAAGAGTGCTGTCTTCCCAATCCCACAACAGTGCTAACAACAGTGCTATCTTCACACCCACAACAAAAGGATTAGTAGACACTCTGTCTTTCATGATGCCTGGGGCACAGAGCCTTCAAGCAGCAATGGTGATGAGAGCAGCAACCCCAGTGAGTGCTGTGCAAGGGCCTTCATTTCCATGTCAACTAGACCCTGAAGGAGGCCCACTTTCATAGACTACCACACCAAGTACAGCTTTGGACATGAAGGGAAGGGACAGTGCTGTCCAGATTTGATATTTGAACTTAGGATGTTTGTAAAATTTGCATAAAAATATGCCCGTTGACTTTTCATCTGTATTTGAAATAATAGGTGAGCAGTCAGTTGTTTTCTTGTGCTTTTGCTGCAGGATTGCAATTTCAAAGGGGCTCTGAAAACATTTTTTTTTAGGATTCTTTGGAGAGTGGGTGTCAAATCTGTGTTGAGGTCATGGTATGAGGAATTCTCATCTGCATGTTGAATCCATAGTTTGTCCAGTTCAGATTAATTTCCAAATCTGTCAATCAGAAGTTCTACTTTATGTAAAAAGATGTTGTAAAAATGCAGGATCTTCAATTTTTTTTTTATTCAGTAAACTAATAAAGAGTATCTAGTTTTCATTAGAAAAAAATAGTTACCATTCCTATCATTAGAGTCCCAGTAGGAGAGGGGAAAGTCAATTATATTGAAAAAACTGTACTGACAAAGCATTTGATAAAATAAAGGCTGAAAGTTTCCAAATTTTGTGAAATATATAAATTTATAGTTAGGAAGCTTAGTGAACCTCAAATAGGATAACTCAAAAAACCAAACACAAATGCATCATAATTAAACTTCTGAAAACTAATACAAAAAAATCTGAAAACAGTCTTGAAGAAAGGATAAATTAACTTTAGGGGAACACCAATTCAAATAACAGCTGATATCTCTTCTGAAACAGTTAAGGTTGAAGGCAAGTGACATGATTTTTTCAAATAGTCAAAGGGAAGTGTCAACAGCAAATTCAGTATCCACTGAGACATCTTTCAGAGATAAAAAAGAAATCAAGACATTTTCAAATGAAGGGAAGGTAAGAGAATTACTTGCTAGCAAATTTACCTTTAAACAATGGCTAGTGAAAGTTCTCTAAACGCTAAGAAAATTTTAAGAGAAGGCGGCTTTGACTTCAGAAAGGAAAAAAAGAAAAACATTGGAATGCATAAAAATTGGGGTAAAATAATAGCTACCTTATTTCTCATGAGTTTCTTAAATCATATTTGGTGGTTTAAACAAAATATTTTAACAATGACTACTGTGTTGCTCAATGTATATAAAGGAAAAAAATAAGATAATTATATTTTAAAAAGGGAGGTTAATGGAACTTAAATGAAAGTAAGTACATTCCATTGAATTTGGTAAAATATCAATTGTAGTACACTGCAGTGTTATATATGTATGTTGTAATACTAAAAACAACCACTAAGAAAATTCAAAACTCAATGATACTAGATAGAAAGAAATTGAGATGGAATTGTAAAGAAATGTTAAAATAACCCATAAAAAAAATAATAAGAGAACAGGACTGAGAAACAGAGACTGTATACATAAAACAAATAACAAAATGCCAGACTTATGTAACATATCAATAATTACCTTAACTGTAAATGGTCTAAATGTATAAACTAAAAGAGGATGGCAGTGTGGGAGAAAAAAAAATTCAGCTATATGTTACCCACAAAACACCTCAAATACAATGGTATAGGTAAGTTGAAAGTAAAGGGATGGAAAAGCTTTAAATTTGGGACTAGAAAAGGAATTCTTAGAGGTGATAACAAAAGCATTATGCACTATATGAAAAAGTGACAAATTGGATGTCATTAAATTTAAAAACTTTTGCTCAATAAAGAACCTGTTAAAAGATGTAAAGATAAGCTGGGAAAAATATGCATAAACTATATACTAGACAAAGGAACAGTATCCAGAATATATAAAGAATTCTGAAAACTCAGCAGTTAAGAAACTATCTAATTACTAGAGAAGGCAAGTTAAAACCATAACAAAATATTACTATACACCTATCAGAATGGCTAAAATAAAAATACTGATGAGGATACGAAAAACTGGATCACTCATATATTGCTGGTGGGAATATGAAATGGCATAGCCAGTCTGGAAAACAGTTTGGCAGCTTCTTATTAAACCTGGTATGCAATTGTCATATTACTTAGTATTTTAAAGCTTGGGTATTTACTCCACAGAAAGAAAAATGTATGTTCACACCAAAACCTATACACAGAAGTTCATTGAAATAGTATTAGTGATAGCCAAAAATTGAAAGAATCCAGATGTCTTTCTATGGTTGAATGGTTAAATGATTAAACCCACTGAAATACTTCCATACCATGGAATACTACTCAGAAATAAAAAGGAACAATACTTATACATGTAACAACCTGGATGAATTCCAAATATTACACTGAATGAAAAAAAAAAAAAAAAAAAGCCAATCCCCAGAGGTTCCATGCTCTATAATTTTATCCATGTGATATTCTTGGAAGGATGAAATTACTGAATTGGAGAACAAGGGCCAGAGACAAGAGATGGGGAAGTGTGTGGATATGGTTATGAAGGGATGGGGGATCATTTTGTTAATGGAAATATTCTGTATTTTCACTGTATCAATGTCAGTATCTTGGTTTTGATGCTTTATATAGTTTTGCAAGATGTTACCACCGAGGAAGAGTGAGTATATGGTGCACACACCTCTCTGCATCATTTCTTCCAGCTGCATGTGACTCAACAGTTATCTCAAAATCAAAGTTTAATATTAAAAATGACCAAGAATTTAAAACAATATGAACACAAAAAATTGCTATTAATTACCATGCAACTCCATACCAGTATTCTTTTAAAAACTAAAAAGAAATCCAGACTTAGTGAAAACAAAAAAAAATTTGCAGGAAAACAACTGTCTTGGTACATTCTGTGCTTTGAGAGCCTCCGGGTGTTTTATTTCCAGACCTAGCATGGTTTATCTTTCAGCTCTTGAGGCTGTTGAAGTGTATGCTAATGTATTTTACTGTCTTCAGTGTACAACATTGTAGTTATTTACTCACTTCCCATCAAAGCAGTTACTCAAGTGTCTGTGCTCAACCTTCCTTAAGTGGACACATTCTAAGAGATGGTCAGTGGGTGTGGAGGTCATCATAGATCTCCTGTTGTTGACTACAATCAAGGCCACTGTCCAGAGATCACTGCCAACAGGATCAAAATGACCAACACGAAGTTCCCTCTCCATCACAACAGTGTCTGGTCTCCTGGGGTAGTGTGCTAAAGGATTATACTCCTCTTATAGCAAGTTTCTGAGTACAAGACTCATATCTCTTTTCTCTGTCTTTGCCATCTCTTTTCTCTGTATTTGCCAAATCCTCTGTAATTATCTCCACCTACTCTGCCATCTTTATCTCCAACCAGTTCTTATATAATAGACTATGCTACATAAACGCATTTTTTCTCTGGGTTGGAGCCTCTGGATCTTCCCATCATTTCAAATTTATTCAGGGACTAGGGTACAGAAGGAATATTCGATTCTCCTTCTCTTACTTAAGGAGAACATATTCATGTGTATGGAAAAATATAATGATCTCCCCATGATAATCTAGGTAGATCGCCCTACTCCTCTTACACTGATGCTACCTTTTGCCTAATAAGGTTGGTTATGAAAGGATTTGCCTAAACCATCTTAGAGGAAATACGACTGTAGAATTAATTTCTCCTAGAAATTAATTTTCTTTTTCATGCTTTGATATGAGGACTCATAGAATTTCCAGAGGTGTACATTCCTATATGCAGATATCTTAATTTTTGTACCTCCTTTTGGCAGGTGGAATGCCTCAACTAGGACTAGCTGCTTTTTTTTTTTTTTTAACCTTATGTGAATATATTCATTCTGTTTAGCGAATCACTAGATTTTAACAGTTGATGGTGGTGCTTTGGTTTTGTTGCAAATGATTCTCAACCATATATAGGCCTTCACCACCTCCCTGTTATTCCAGTAATTAGAAGGACATACTATAGTGATGGACCTGCTTGTCAGGCATTAGGCATTGTTTGCTTTACTAAGTCTTGGTGAGAGGCAGAGCATACTTTTTTGGCAATATCCAAAGTGTTCCAAAAGTGTGCTTTGCAGCCATCACAGTGAACATAAACCAGTTGCTGTCCATAACTGGGGAAGGAGAAAATAGTATTTGTGGATTTGCTTATCATAAAAATTCATCTAGAATCTGGACAGTATGCCGATTCTATGGTCATATAACCACTGCTGTAGAGGGTATCATTATTTTAATTTGCAACGAACCACTCTAATACCCTATCCGTTACATAAAAAACAAGAAATATTAAATGGGGTACTGAGATTTACCAAATACCTTCTCTTTCACAGTATCGGTGAGCCTGAGATTTCTTCCCCTTGGTAATAATACATATTGATGAGGTTTAATCAAACAAGAACAGTGGGGGGGCAAATCTGGCATTTCCAAAGACCCACATTACCAACATGGTACGGATCTGTATATGCAGGCTGCGAACTTTAACTTCCTAGATATAAGGGCCCATAATACAGACTATGATCTACTAGTAATATTGTCAACTGTCTTCTATCTTGATTTTTGTAGACTCAAGATGAGTTATAGTATAAGACCATTTTTCTTTTTTTTTTCTTAAGTACGGAACTAATTTCAGAGGAATCAGAATCAACTAGAATGACACCGACCTGACCTCCTTCCCTCAAATGCCACAGAACCTCTCTTCTAAATCCTGGCCCACTTACATCTTATTCTGGCTTGCTCTCCCTTGGTGGCACTGGGACACTGCCCAGTCTTGGTGGCATTTATTCCAGTTATTCCACAACATATCCCCTTTATTTCTTGAGTTTTGTTAGGGTATTATAAGTTGATTTATGTATGTGTTTGTAGCTTTCTTTCTGTTCTCTCTCTTTTTAAGAATTCCTTCAGTATTTTTCCATTCTCTCTCATTAGATTATAAGTGCTTTTGTAATCCCCCACAGTTCTATGTATAGTCAACTCTTGATTATCTGAGCTAATGGAGGGGAGCATTAGCACGAATGATATCAGAGGACAAATAAATTTCCCAGGGGTTTGCATCAATTCTATGAAAGCATCTGAGTCCCGGAGGCAGGCAAACTAAAATCTAGGAGAAGCAGAGAGCAGAGAAGCATTCTGAATGAAAGAGTGAGATGTCACATTCTCACAGGGCCGTGACCTACTGCTGCAGCTGCTAGTGAAATTTTGTTCTACCCCGGCCAGACTGTTGGGAGAGTCTCAAGAGAAAGGCTCCAAAGATCTTTGGGCACAAATCCCACTACACCGGCCCTCTCCCTTTTGGCATCAGTGTTTGGCTTAACACAGTATCGGGCCAGGGCTATAGAAGTGCAGTAAATGGATGAAAGAAGAGTAACAGGGAATTGTTGGCAGAGAAGTCAACAAAATAGAGGCTTTATGAAGCAGGGAAGGGAAATGCTGTTAGTGAAGGGTCTTTCCTTAAGGGGCGCACACGTTAATTGGATAAAGGTTTTTCCCTTCCCTTAACTCCAGCTTCTCGCTCATGCCTTCAATGCAGCAGATGCTTTATCAGTTTGGAGGAAGGTGAACAAACAAGCAGGCAGAAAGAGAAAAGAATGAGAAAAGTGATAGACATTTTCTTAGTGATCTGGAAGCTACTATTCACTAAATCTACTTTCTGTGTAATTGAACATTCTGTTTGCATACTATGGGTATTCTAAGAATAGCTATAGGAAGACTCTCTGGGTATCCAGTTAGAAATGCTTTTCATTTTTATTGTTGAAGAGCAAACCTATGCAAAAGTAGATCTGTTGGGCTGCATGGCAGGGGGACCAAGGGAATTAACATTCTTTGAGCTGCTACTATATTCCCAGGGAAGCACTTGTATTATTTCATCTTATTTATTACTTAGAACAATCCTATGAAATGTTATTATTATGCCTATTTGACATGTAAAGCAACAGAGTTTCATCGTTGTTACGTATTTTCCCCAGAATTATCCAGCTAATCAATACCGAACAGGACTTCAAATCAGTTCCTTTCTTTTCAAACCACCCACTCTTTATTCTACATTGTGCTGCTTCTCAGTAATAACAGTAGTTACAATGTATTGAATGCCTGTGTGAAGGCCTTATATTTATATAATTTTTAATCTCCCTATTAGTCTAGGTGGGTCGGTATTGATATCCACATTTTTGGGATAAAGATAGAGCTACAGAAGCTAAGAATGATAACCAAGTTCATTGGTAGATTTAAACTTTGAGCTAAGTCTCTTTTTGTGTTATGCTCAGTATTTTCCCACTATAGTCTGACTTTCTAAGTATCATGTTTTTTCACTTGGGCCACAGATTACTTGCTGTAATCAACCCTAAAATTTTGTTGTAAATGGTTCACTGCAATATCATCATTTCATTATTCTTGAGAAGCTGTATGGTTTCAATTGCAGAATGACAACCTCTGTGTCTGTTTTCAACCCCAAGTACAAACCTACACATGTACACATATGTGCGCACACACGTACGCATGGATATACATTTATTATTTCATAAGTTTCCATATTCTAATCACAAAAAGAAATCCAATTTCAGGTAATGCTCATAGAACTAGAACACATTTATAAGGAAAGTATAAGATATCACTAGCACTAACAAATCATTATTTTGTTTCAGATAGTGCTAAATAGAAACCCGATTTAGAAATTTGTCATGGTCCTTCCTCAGTGTGAAGATCAGTCTCAGCTTAAAGGTGAAACAGCATACTATTAATGGCAACAAATGTAACATAGCTCTTTTGATCCATTGATTTTTTAATTTGGGAGAAACCAATGTTATAAGAGTTCTGAAAGTCTATTTTATATTTAGTTGTAGACACTATTGCATTTGTTTCTCACAGGTGTCTTTGCCAACAGGGAAGGGGCATATAGCTTGTCTCCTAGGAAAGCTGTCTCACCTGGCAAAAAGGCCTCTCCAGAATCTCCCTGGGCACCAGAAGGAAAGTGGCCAGCTCCTCTAGGAAGAAGGCAGCCCAGGACCTGTGGTCACAAAGAGACACATAAGACAGGGCACCTCTCCTTGCCCATAGTAAGCATCTGCTTGGAGTTCTCACCCAGCATCTTGCAACTCCTCTTCCTCTCCAATTGTCCTTAAAACAACAGCATTGTTATTAAAACAACCTACCAGTACTTCTAGTGGTAGAGAGTGAGTCGGATGGACATTTTCTGACAGCAGGAGGGGAGAGAACCTCCAGTGGAAAGCCGCCTCTTTCAGGATTCTCTTGGCATAGCCAATACGCCATCCTCCTTCAAGGTCTAGGTTGTGACCCACAGAGCTGGCCAGGGTGGTACCATTCCATTACTCTATACAGAATGAGATATAGGCCAGGTGAGGCATATCTTGTGGAGCTCAGCATAGGGCTAACTATGGGATACCTGGGAAAAACTCCAGCAGAAGCCTGGATTTTAGCATGATGGTACACTCCATAGTGATCCTTCCAGAGGCTCATCCTTCCATAAAAGAAAAGGGAAAGAAAAAGAAAAAAGAAATAAATAAAGAAAGAAAGAAAGAAAGAAAGAAAGAGGAAGGAAGGAAGGAAGAGAGGAAGGATGGAAGGAAGGAAAAGAAAGAAAGAGAGAAAGAAAGAAAAAAAGAAAAATGGATTTTAGGGTGACTGTTGCTGAAATCAACTTACTTATTCCATGATTTGATCACTGCTTAACCCTTGCCAACTGTGCAGTGTTAGCGCTACACTATTTTGGAAAGGTATGGGTCTCATATTTTAGTACTGATCATACCTGCCAGGAGCCCCCAATGTTTCCAGGTTTGAATCCTCTTGACTGTCTCTGAATATAGAGGCTGGTTCTCTGACCTTCTTTCAAGGTCATCAGGTTTTCTTTGTACTTTTATGTCCTTTCAAAATTTTCTGCTTTCTTTTTGATTTTACTCCTTTTCAATTTATTTATGTGTGACAGCCTCAATCATCCAGTTATCAATTCAGTAAAATCTGTCTTGCAGAATGTCCATTTTATCATTCAAGCCTGAAATCTGTTCTGCAATCCTTTTATTTCCCTCCTGAATTGCTTTCAAAGCCCTCTAGGGAGCTGGCCTGCAAAAAGAGAGAATTCTCACATTGTTTCGATGAAAGGTGCTATATAACCACACAGCAGGATTATTGTTCCCTTTTCTCTTTCATTTTGGTTGCATGGACTGATCTGCTCTGCATTGCAAGCGCAGTGGCCTTTTTTCATCTTAATTTTATTCACTGCTGTGGTTACTTTCTTTGGGGGAACATCAGATAGGTGTTAAGTAAAAGACAGGCATGGGTGTCACAAGGAGAGTCTAGGCACCTCCCTTCCCCTGTCACTGATTTCTAACACTTTGTCTGACCATTCAGCTGAGTACAGCGGCCACTGCTATGATCCCTTCCCTGACGAGGCTCAATTTCCCCGGGAGTTTTTGCTTTGTGCATAGAACTAGCCTAACCCAATCAAGGCAAACTGCAAAATTAAATTAATTTAACTCATTCATCTAGGTGTTTAATGTAATATTTTGACAGATCTGCATAAACTGAACTTCCTAAATTTGGCATAAGGGAATAAAATTGATGGATTCAAATTCATTTCTGTTGGTGAAATGCAGAGATTTGTAATCCATCAGCTGTTCTCCCTAATGCACAAGCCAGACAGCTCACGCTGCCTGCTGTTGGCATGAAGTGCAAACACCTCTGCTCGAGAAACAGTAGTTGCATCACCAAAATTAGCAAAGCCAGTTTTAAGTGACGATTTGACATTAAATCAATATGTTTAAAAACAAACTGAAGCCAGGAAGAGAGGGAAAGATTAAAAATTGGGCTATTTTTAACTCAAGAAGAGGAATTCAATATGGCTTAGAGAAAAACATTAACTATTAAAGACAAAGCAATAACAAACTCAAAGAAGAAAGTCTTTGTGGTTGTGGGAGGTGGCATATATAGATGAGTCTAGAAAATCATGGGCTTCGGTGAATGTATATTTCCACCTTTTTTTTTTTTCCTTCTAGAGAGTTCCTTAGGATAATTAACTGAGATGACTATGTGCAGAATGTTGAAACACAAAATAATTTAAAAAGAAATGATATAGTTGTGGAAGGTCTCCCAAATGTTTCCGAGGGGGAGGCGAAGCCCAATATATATAGTGTTTATTTGCCAAGAGATAATAGTGGTTTGAATAAATAAATAAATAAATAAATAGTGGTTTGAATAGATTCATAAAAAATAAAAATCTACCATGGCGTGAAAAGATATGAAAAGTGGCAAACCATTTATTTCTAGGTTTTCACAGTGTGTGTTCTGTTCGTGCTGAGTGGGGAAATGAAGCTTCTTTTTTGGAGAATTCTAGGTTGAGAACTATTTCCTTAACCAGAAAAGAATGTCTTCAGGTGAATATGTATGTTTGAGTGGCATTGCAGTTAGCCACTTATGAAAACATACTATAAAGATTTCTGTGTCAGTTTTGAGCCTAAATGATTTACAGGGATCACATCAGTGACTCACACAAGAAACACCATTTTATAAATGTTTATTTTTTAATTTAAAATGTTGGGAACTGGGTAGTCAAATAACTTAGAATCACAGAATTTTATGGCTCAGAGTCCCTCTATTCAGTGAATCTAAAATGTTTGACGTCAGTGTTTTCTCGATCCTCCCAGGAGTATGAAGAAAAAAATCTTAAGATTTTCTTATGTCACTCACAGCCATACTTGACAGGGACGTAACATGTCATTGATTGTAACATGCATTTTGATTTTGGAGAGGTTAAAATATGGGTGGGGAAGTGCTTTTTAAAATTGGCAAAATAGGGTCTTATAGAGATCAAACCCAGTTAAGTCATTTTACAGAAAATGAACTTAAGGTCTAGGTGCCTGAAGGTTACACAATTGCTTAATAATGAAGCATGGCCAGATCTTCTGGCCATCTGCTCAGCTTTTCCCACGACACCCTGCACCTATGGCATTTCCCCCACTTATACTATACTTACTCTCAAAAGTTGGTAAATTTTTCAAGAACAAATAAGCAACCAAATTAGTTAAACACATTCACCTGTGTGTATTTGCACCCTTGTGCGTGCGTGTACACATGCACATGGGCATTGTATAAACACACACTATACATCGATAGTGTGTATAAACACACACTATCCACTTATTCATCTATTCACTCGCTCATTTATTCGTTCACAGAATTTTCCAATGTCTCTATCAGGATTGTTATCTTAAGTGCAGTATTTGGGAATCAATTGGCATAAACAATATTTTCTAGTTCTGAATTTTCCTATTCCATGTATCCAAAAACCATATTTATTCAGGTATTACATTCATTACTCAGTGTTTTTGGGCATCTGCTTTGTGTCCGTAACTATACTGTATACCAGGGATGTGGAATGATTCTGTGCTTCAAGTATAATTACTCAAATGATTATGTATTTACAATCATGGTAAATGCTATGAGGAAAGTGAGGGCTATGAACATGTGTAAGAGGGAGGATGGTCTCATTTAGATCTCTCGGAGGAGGTGTTATTTAATCTGACATCTGAAGGATGAAGCTAGATGGAGAAAGGGAAGGCAAGCTTTCTAGGCAAAATGAACTGCAGGTGTAATTGCCTAGAGTCAGGGAACCCTTGAGTTGCATAGTTGCTGGTGTCAGTATAGAGATCCATGACAGAGTTTTTGGCTAAAAGAATCCTACAATAGAGAGGAGAAGGGGAAGAAGATCAGGTATTGACTTTTTCAAATATCTGGCCAAAACAACTAACTGGAATGCTGAGAAAAAAATATTACTTCTGTGAGCAAAGAAGTAAGGATGAGCATTGACTTGAGGTATTTTGTGTTGTGGATTTTTTTTTCCTTCTTGTTTATCTACTGTCTTTATCTTGGTGGTCATGAATGTTTTACTTTTCACTTAAAAGAGTTAAGAGCAGTGAGATAAAAAAAAATAGTGAGAGAGTAAAGCATTCAAGAACACTGAGATAAAGCTGGGGAAACATACTTTATTTAAAACCTTCAGGGACAATGTGATAAAGGAGTGAAAAAAGTAGTAAGACCTGCCTTAAATGGATAAAGCTATAGAGCTTGTAGTTCAGGGCTTTCCTTCAGTTTAATTTGGCCTATGTGCGCTTAGACTGTTTGAGTTAAAATAAGGACTCACATTTATGGACCACTAACAATGAGTTGGATTCTACTGTCTGAAATGGTAGCCACTAACTATATGTGGCTATTGAGCACTTATCTGACTTGAGATGTGTATAAAGGTAAAATATATACCAGATTTAAAAGGCAGTTTTTTAAAAAAATAATATGAAACAAAATATCTTAATACTTGTTAAAATTGATTTCTTATTGAAATGATATTTGGGGCATATTGGGTTAAATAAAAAATATTATTTAAATCAATTTTACCTACTTATTTTTACCTTTTTTCATGTGGTTACTAGAAAATTTAAAATAACACATGTGCCTTTTACTGCATTTTATTGGATAGTGCTGGCCTAGTTATCGGGGATGAGGTATACATAAAACATACAAACCCCTGCTCTCATGAGGCTGATATTCTTCTAGGAAAGACAAACAATAAGCTAAAACCAAATAAATAATAAATGCTATCAAGAATGATAAAGCACATTTAGTGGGTAGAGAGATTGTGGGTGACATTTTGAATAGTTGAATCAGGGTACGTCTCTCTGATTGGAGAAGAGACATAAATACAGATGGAGATACCAAAGCAGATTTGGGAGAGGAACATTCCAGACTGAGATAAGGCCACAAGCAAAAAGATTCTAAGATGGGGGGCTCTAGCTGGAATGTAATGAGGAAAGAAGAGAAAACTAATAGATAAGGTTGGAAAAGCAGGGAGTAGCCAGGATAGGCCTTTGTTGGTGAGAGTTCAGGTATCTTGGACTTTATTCTGAATGAAAAGGTGTGGTAGATTGAATGCAAAAATAAAGGAATCATTCCTCTCCAAGCGTCCACATGCCTTTGTAGTGTGACTTTGTAGTGCCTCCTCACAACTGATGGGGCTTTGCAATATAGGTGAGGCTTGGTGGGTGAGGTCTGGAGCAAAAGACCAAGAATTCTTGAAAACTCTTTGGCTCAAAATGGTTTATTAAAGCACGGGGACAGGACCCATGGACAGAAAGAGCTGCTGCACCCAGGACTGTGAAGGATGGCTGGTAATATACTAAGGGGTTCAAGAAGGTAAGGAAAAATGTGGTTTTCAAAAGAACTTTCATATGCTAAAAGACTTACAAGATACTGGAGGCTTTGCCATTGTCATGTTTCTATTGTCATATGCAACGCCACCCAGGAGTGTGGGGGTGGGGGCAATGGTGGGAAGAGATTGCAGGGTGTCAGCCTGTGTTTTGTCTTCAGCTTGTCTTCTGCTCCCTCATCACAGTGAACCTAGGTGGATTTTATGACTTATTTTAACAAATAGAATGCAGCAAACTTACTTTGTATGATTTTTTATTTCCATGCCTGGACTGTAATAGGTCTTCCATGGTTCTGTTTTCTTGGAACCTTGCCAGCGGCCAACACAAGCCCTGGTTAGCTTGCTAGAAGACGAGAAATCACCAGAGGTTGGTCCACTCATTTGTCCCACCTGAGGCTCCAGAGATGTTGGTGAGTCCAGCTGAGCTCAGCTGAACCATGCTCAGATCAGCAGAACTTATTCCCAGGTGACTGTAGATTTTAAGTAATAATAAATGACTGTTACTTAAGCCACTAAGTTTTAAAAAGTTTTCTTATGCAGATAAAGTGAACTAATGTGGATGCAGAGATTTTAAGTTTTATGAGATAAATGACATGCTTAGAAGTAATAAAAGGTGATTCAGTTTGAATATATATTTGTGATTAGAGCCAAAAGCGTTTTTCTAATGATATGGATGTGAGGCAGGAAAGAAATAGAGAAGGCAGGAATGACTCTAATATCTTAGCCATAGCAACGGAAAGAATGGCATCCTGTACAGGAAGCCAAGAAGATATGAAAATAACCTAGAGAGAAGCAAAGTGAAAACAGAGTTTCAAGAGAGACTAGTCAACTATATCAATAGCTGATAGATCAAGGAAGCTGAGAAATGAGAAGTGAACATTTAATATGTCCATACAGAGATTTTTTTTAGTTTAATAAAATTAGCTTCTATGGTAAGTTGAAAAAGGCTGGTTGAAGTGGTCTCAAGAGAAAAAAGAATGGACTATGAAAGAAGAGAAGACAAAAATTGTGAAAAGAAAAGAAAGGAAAGGTAAAGAAAAGAAAGAAAAGAAAACAAAGAGAAAGAAAGGAAGAAAGAGAGAGAAAGAAAGGTAGATAGAGAGAAAGAAAGAAAAAAGAAAGATGAAAAGAAAGAAAGAAAGAAAGGAAGGAAGAAAGAAAGAAAGAAAAAAAAAAGGATTCAGAAAGGCTAGTATAGAATTAGTAGTTCTATAACTTTGTCTAAGACAGATCTTATTGCTAATAAGTGACACCAAAGTCCATATATTTTGCACTTTGCCCGACAGTTAATAATGAGGTTATTTAAAACTTTGTAAAAAAAAAAATAAATTAAATACTGTAAATAAGATCTAAGTAAGAACAGAGAAATGGGGCCCAAACTAGAGAGGAAATGGGATTAAGAGATTTTATTTGTTTAGGAAAAGACATGACTTTTTATAGTTCGTTAGAATGCTGATAAAAATGATCTATCTAGATGTAACAATTAATAAGCAGAATGTAGGAATGATAGAGGGAACAAAGTTCTTATGTAGTAAGATTAGATGGAGTCCAAAGCACTACAGTTCTTAGGGTTGGTAGGAGGCAAAGAAGGCAGGGCACCTCTTAGTCGGCAGGGAGATTCTCTGCTGGAGGAATGTTGAATTTCTCTTCTTCTTTTTTTTATTTTTTTATTTTTTTTTAAGATTTTATTTATTTATTTGACAGTCAGAAATCACAAGTAGGCAGAGAAGCAGGCAGAGAGTTGGGTGGGGAGGCAGGCTGCCTGCTGAGCAGAGAGCCCAATGTGGGGCTTGATCCCAGGACCCTGAGATCATGACCTGAGTTGAAGGCAGAGGCTTTAAACCACTGAGCCATTCAGGCACCTCTCTTCTTCTTTTTTTTAAAAGATTTATTTATTTTAGGGGGAGGGGAGGGAAGGGGGAGAGGGAGAGGGAGAGAGAAACCCAAGCAGACTCCACACTAGAGTGTGGAGTCTGACACAAGTCTTGAATTCACCACTCTGAGATCAGACCTAGGCTGGACATTTAACCAACTGCACCATTCAGGCACCCCTGAAATTCTCTTCTTGTCTCTTCCTTTGTCTCAGTGAAACCAGAGGCAAAGCAGTCAAGTAAATGTGAGGACTGACATGCGGGATCAGTTGTTGGTAAAAAAGAAGACAATGATCTAAAAAAATAAGAATGGATAGACTACAAAAATTTAGTAGACGTACCAAAGAGCCTGAGGTTCTTCCTTAAGATTAGCAAGCAAACATTTAAGCTGAGACCATTCTGGTTGTGTGGAGAGCTGGCTTTAACTAGGGAGTGTCACAATAAAATTGAGTGGTTTCAATGGGTCACAGAATATAACTTGACTAGACACAGAAGGTGAGGCATGAGAGGATGATAGAAAGAGTAAAGATGATGCGGTCAGGGGATTTGAGATAACAATCAGATGAGATTTTTTTTTTTCTCTAAATTTAGAATACCAGAGGAGTAGCCCGAACATATATAAGGTAGTATTTAGAGAATGATGTGCTTGAAAACAAAATGTCTGTATAAAGTAACACTTTTGGTAAACAGGTCCAGGGCATTGTTTCCCAACAAAAATGATATCACACCCTAAAGGTTTTTTTTTTTTTTTTTTAAATTAGTGGGTAATTTTTATTGTTGCAATGATTCAGGAATGATACCCAAATTTAGAGGAAGCACCAGGGGGCCAGATGCTTCAATGCTTGGAAGAATACCTAACGTCTATATCCATTGGCATGTAGCTGTTGCATTCCCAGTGATTCTACATACAGTAATATATTTATTTAATTTATTTTAAAATATTAAATACCAGTTTGAAATTGGGTATTGTGGATCACCTACCAGGGTGCACCAATGTGAGCTCTATCCACACATTACTTTCCAATGTAGAAATCAGACTGTTAAAATTATATAAACATTTTATAAAGAAGGAAGTTGACTAAGTTAGCAGGCATATTTATTTCCAGCATTGAAAGGAAAAGTTTTAAGAATCTTACATGGTCTCTGGAATGGTTTAAAAATTTCTTCCTTAAAAGTATAATTTCCTCTTGCTTCACACATGTGCATATATGATCACAAATGGTAACCTTCACGGTAGTGAGGAAAAATTAATTTTTCCAGGAATACAAGATGTTTTTGATATGCTGACCAAAGAAATCCAAGTGAAATAATTTTTCTCTTCCGCTGTGCAGAGGTACTGTTGAAGAATAATCGATGAGATGGCAAAAGATGTCAAAAATTAGCTGTGAAATGAACTGTGGTCAAAATAAATTTTCATTACAAGTGGATGAAACCTCCTTTGGATAATGAGGCTTTACTGCCTGCATTTCAAAGGTTCATATGGAATGAAAAAGTCATAGAGGAAATGTTGTTTTTAAAATTACTGATTATAAATGTGAAGTGCTTGTTAATATTTGAAACTCCTAAAATTATTTTATGGAAAAATATATTCCTTTTTTTGAGATCCTTGCTTCTGCTACATTTGGGAATGCCAGCTCTGGTTTGTTGTTGGCTCTATGGGTTTCTAGCTAACTTAAAAAGTGCACCAGGTGTTTGAGCAATCCATTTCATTATTCATGAACTACATCTAGTCCCCAAGAATTTTTATGAAAAGCTCCACAAATCAATGACTGTTTTTAACAGTGTTAATAACAAAATTAATAATAAATCTTCAAGTGATTGATTTCACACAGAATGTGCATCAATAAGAGATTGAGTATCTTACCCTAGATAGAAAAAGTAAGATGGTTCTCAAAGAATATACTTGAAGACAGATTCTGTCTTTATTATTTTATTTCAAAAATTCTACTAGCAGAAAGATAAACATCAAGATGGAGATATTGTGAATGGATATGACTTATTTTTCATATGTACTTGGTTACCTTAAGTTATGACAGAACTAGACCAATTTTATTAAAATGAAGTAAATAATCATGGGATTCATCAACAAAATTAAACTATTTAAAAATGGACTTGCTACTGAGAATTTTCAAAGTGTCTATCTTTACAAACCTTTAGATATTTAAGATATTAATTGGGAATAGATTGCTCTCATTTTTACTAATAAATAAGATATACTGGTTTGATTTAAAGTTCTGCATGTATTACATAATACCAGATTGGGTGATTAATCCATTTGAAGAGATTGTGGTACAAGATAGCCAAAATATGCAAAAAGAGCTAATTGAGCTAAAAACACAACTTTTAGACCAAAGCATAATTTAATTCGTCTAATTATGAAAGGATTTGGATTCTTTCATATGAAAATTAAGATTTTCATATCCACGCCTTTAAAAATAAGTTAAATTACCAATGGCATTTTCTTCTTTTTGACAACACATGAATTTGAGGAGGATTTCAGGTTAATAGTGTAGTTTCAGAAAAATCAGCAAAACTGTTTGCTAAAATATAAGAGATGGGATATAAGTATTCTTTTAAAAATATAGAACCAATTACTATCAAATTAATGGAGCCACACTGCTGAAAGTTATTTTGAAACTACTTATATTTAAGAATGTATTTTCATGCAAAGTTAATAAATCTACATCATGAAAAGTGTATATTCAATTTATTTAGATTTTTTATAAGATTGTTGATACAGCCTCTTTCATTATAATGTATATATCTAGTCTGTCTTCAGCTACTCTTTCCCTAAGGAAGGATACTATCTTCAAGAATTTTTGAGTCGCAGAGACTGAATGCATCCTAAGACGTGTGGTTGCCTCCACGATAACTAATATGTTTCCGGTGGCACTTCTGGACCTACATCGTATATGGCATTACATAGTGGATTGTTTCGAAAGTACACTTATAAGTAGCCCAGCTTATTCACACGAAGATCATACTTTATTCATTTATTTTAACATTAATAATAGACCATAATTTGCCTTGGCATATTTCTATGTGTCCATTAATTTTTTTCCCATTTATCTGTTACCTTAAACAGATAAGATGGATCTGTCATTCCTTCAGCATCCTTTGTCTTTGCTTTATCTTTGCTTTTCCATTTTTCCTGAACTTCTTATAAGGGATGACTTCTCATCTTGTTTTCCATGATCTCAACTTACTCATTATAATTAAGTAGAGTATGTAAGGAATATGGTGTAATTATGAATGCATATCAACATATTTATTCCATTGCTATATATTTATTTTATTACTTATTTAAAATTATAGTTGATCATAGATATATGGCTTGGAAGGTAAGTGGATTTTCAGAATATTTGCTTTAAGAAAAAGAAGTGTTGGGCCTAAAATGGTGGGTATGACCATAATTTAGCAGCAATGGCCAGGAATTGGATTAATGTTTACTTTGTTAGTTCTGATCAATGTTTTCCTTGTAGATGTATAATCCATTGTAGACTTTGTGTTTTAGTGCAGTATTGACCACATTTCATGTACAACTTGTTTTATGTGTGTGTGTGTGTGCGTGTGCACATAATGTATATACATATACATAAATATATACATATATGTACACACACACACATAAAAAACATATTCCAAAGTCCATCCTTCTAAGTGAAAAGATAAAAGCACTCTAGATGAACAAATTCTTACTGGTTTTTAATGCTCCCTTCCTCTTTCACTAACTTGGTTAGTGATAGCCTACACAGAAAATTCTTTAAGTGTGTCGCTGAGGATAGAAACTCAATTCTTAACCATTACACATTTTCAGGACTCACTTTAAATTAAATTTCAGGCTATCATTAGCAATGTATAGCTCATCTCAGATTTCTTTTATAGTCTTTTGTTTTGATGACCTTTTCGTACTTCAGTCTTTTGCTTAATTTTATTCAGAGTTAGAAAATATGGTAATTTTGAACAACTTCTTGGTAATTCTGCAAATGAAAAGGAAGTTTAAAAAAAAAGGCAGATTTAAAAAAAAAATGAATCAATTTGATTCCAAAGCTGGTATTAACATATTTTAATGCAGAGGAAAGAGCAAGACGCATCTTAAGGTTATAAGGGGTCCGTCAAATTGACCTACACCAGCTCACAAAAGTTACATGTTTCCTAAGGCCAAGGAACCGTTCCATGACCTTGAAGGGTATATTAGTATTTCTATTTAAGTCATTACATTTTCAAACATTGGAACTGCTCAGATTTGGTTCACTGCACAAACCAATCACTTAGAATGTTAAAGAGCATGACTTTGGTCTCCTGGAGACAGCTCTTCTGTAATTGAGCTCTCGTTTGCATGGCCTGTCTACCTTCCCTGTTAATTTTTTTTCTTGGTGTTTTTTTTTTTTTTTTTCCGCCCCTTTTCCTTGTCAGCCTACATTATGAATGCAACTGATAGAACAAACACCAACACCTAACACTGGAAATTCTCTTCCCAGAACTCATTTGAAACACATGCTTAGGTTCTCAAACAGCAAGTTTTATAAAATGTCAGAGCATTTTAGAGTTGGAAGTGCATATTATAATCACATATTATAATCACATATATATTATAATCACATGGGGATCTTAAGAAAATACTAATGCCTCAGCTCCACCTTTAGAAATCTTGATTTCACTTGTCTGGGGAAGACTGGGGGCATCTGTATTTTTTAAAAAACTTTTCAATGACTCGTAATGTCCAGCCAAGTTTGAGAACCACTGGACCAGTCTCATTCAACCAGGTGAAAAAAGAAATTCAGAAAAGGTACGACATATGAAAGGTCACACAACTAGATGCCAACAAAGCTGAGCCCAAAAGTCAGATTTACTGACACTTAGTACAGAATGTTTATACTATTTTGAAACTATTCTATGAGAGCTGTTCTCCCACAACAACTTCAGTCATAAATCTGGCATGTGCTTCAACTGTGGACCTCTATCCAGCTGGATGTCCCTCTCCAAAGGAATAAGGACAGTCACTTTTAGAACACACTTTTAGAACACACTTACACTATAATTCCCATAAAAAGGGGAGGGGACTGTGTTTTGTGCTGATTTGTAAGCCCAAGTATGGTGATGCTCAAGTAGTCTCCACCCCTGAAGAGAGTTTACAGAAAAGTAGTATAATCGGTACTACAGTTCAATCCCTTTGAAGCCTGGGACATGGCAAAAATATCTTGCTAAGAATTTTCAACAGAAAAATTTTCAACTGTATTATTCACAATATATCATTATGGTTGATTGTTCAGATGAAAATGGCCTCACAATTGCAATGAATCATCTGCTTTTAGAGTGACAGAATTTACAACTGCAACAGAAAGACATAAAAAAGAAATGGTTTAAGAGTTGACATTTAGCCTTTGTTTACAGTATTCTTTTAATATTGATGTTGATCTCCCAGCTTGCAGAGCTTAGATGGACAGTTTCAACAATGGCCGTTGAAAATTATGCTTGTTTTTAAATTTTGTTTTCTTGTTTGTGTTCATATTATTGCAACAACGAGGGCTGACAGTATTTGTGTGCTTTATATTTTCTTTAATGATGTTTTGGCCAAGGAAAGGGCATATTTACACTCTGAATAGATACGTCTGATATATAATTATACATGGAATTATTACACCTTGTTATGTCCTCCAGTTCTCTTTCGAGTAAAATATTTCACTTACACCTGCTTTTCCCTGATCATATGAAAAACAATGGGTTTTAACTATCCTGAAATTGGCAAATGTTTAGTTTTGCTGAAGCACAAGAGCGTGCTCAGCTTGAATGTTTGGTGCATTATTATGGATTTCTAGAATCTGGCAAACTTGCGAATATTAAAATGAACAAGGTGGAAAAAAATTAAATTGCTTCATCTGCAGGTGATAAAACTTCATGAATAGCTGAAAGGAGAAGGACATAAGGATGAAAAAGGTAGAAAATCCCAGAAAATTGAAAACAATGATTAAATGATATGTAAATGACTATGCAGACATTTCTAAGGCTTGTGATTATTTTTTTTAAGTGTGACCAGTATAAAGGAATTTATTACAAGTTCAGTTGAATACTGTGAGTTTGAGTATCATACACATATTGAAAATTAATGAGAAATTAAATATCATGAGGCTTTTTTTTAAAATTTTTTATTTTTTATAAACATATATTTTTATCCCCAGGGGTACAGGTCTGTGAATCACCAGGTTTACACATTTCACAGCACTCACCAAATCACATACCCTCCCCAATGTCCATAATCCCACCCCCTTCTCCCAACCTCCCTCCCCCCAGCAACCCTCAGTTTGTTTTGTGAGATTAAGAGTCACTTATGGTTTGTCTCCCTCCCAATCCCATCTTGTTTCATTGATTCTTCTTCTACCCACTTAAGCCCCCATGTTGCCTCACCACTTCCTCATATCAGGGAGATCATATGAGACTTTAAACTGATTTCTTTTTAAGAGATGCTAGAGGACAGAAAGGAAAGAGATGCTTTTACTTAAAGGCAGAGTTTGAAACCATAATCTAGGATGCTGGAAGAAGTATTCACAGATAAAAGAACTAAAGCTCAGAATTAAAAAAAAAAATACGTATATAAATCAGCAATGGTCATTTGTTATGGATTACTTGATTCAAAATAACACCATAAGGAAAAAGAAAAAAGAAAAAACTGTATAATTTTCAGTCAGAGTGAAGGAAAAAAGATCTAGCTTTTTGGAAATGGGCTGAGTATCTTGTCTTAGGGGACTTGATTAAAAGTTTATTTGATTGAAACTAGGAAGTTTCATCCAAACAACCAACCAACAGACCAAGCAACCAACCGTTGACATTAATGCCGTTTAAACAGAAATTCTTTCATACACACTGAGTAAATTATTTTGATATATTTTTTATTTTATGGTTGGAATAAATATAAACCAAAATATTTGAAATCACAATTTTCTCTTCTCGGCTTTCTGTTACCAAAGTCCTTAGATTGTTCTTTCTTTCATATTTGAAATATTTAGGAGAATAATCCAATATGAATGCCTCTCTTCTAAACTGTAAATTCCTCAAGGGCCAGAATCAAGCTTCATCTCTTCCTGTGTTCTCCACTGTATTAAGTGCTTAGCAGAAGGTAGGTTCTCAGTACACATTTGTTTAATGAATGAGAAGAGGAATGAACACATAAATGATTAATATTGCTTTTCCCCCAAGACTGTGTGCACAGATTGTATTTGTATATTTTTATTATGTTTTTCCTCTCCATTTCCTCACTTCTTTGACAGTCAAAACAGACTTATTCCTGCCCAACACAAAATGATTGGTATGTATCATTTCACAGCTGTCTTCTGCAACTTCAGCCTGGGAAGAAAGAGAAGGAGAGAGCAGAGGCGTGATTACCCACACAATTAGAAGGGAGCTGATACCTTTGCTTTTTGACCACCCCCACCCCGGCCCCCAGTAGCCCTTTAGATACTCAAGTGCATTCTCTTCTCTGAAGCAGAACAATTGTGCTGAGTGTGGAGGAATGTGGAGTATAAAGGGAAAACTTAGTGTTCAGGACAAGGGGAGATTACATGATTGCTCAAATCATCCTTGCCATACATTTCATCCTTGAAACTCTTCTCTTGACAATCTCCATGTTGCCTTGGGTAACCCTATTAAGTCCTATTAATATCTTATTGATGATGATAAAACCCACATTTCTGCCTTTAGCCCTAATTTCTCAGCTGAGTCCTTGTCTTATATCTCTTGGGATCCTTGGCATCTCAACCCCATAATTTCCAAAACTAAATCCTCAGTTCTACTTCATTGTATCCCCCAAATTTTGGTATGTTATATTTTCATTTTTCTTAATCTTGAGATGTTTTCTAAGTACCTCTTGATTTTTTCTTTGACTCAGTTTTTAAAAAAGAGTGTATTGTTTAATTCCCATGTACTTGCAAATTTTCTCATTTTCCTTACATTATTGATTTCTAATTTCTTCAATTGTAGTTGAAAAACTACTTCAGATTATTTCAATCTTCTTAAATTTGTTTTTTTGACCTAACATGTGATATTTCTTGGAGAATGTTCTATGTATACTTGAGAAGAATGTGTGTTCTGCTGTTTTGGGTTGGAATGTTACATATATATCTGTTAGATCTGTTTGGTCTATAATATTTTTCAAACTTGCTGTTTCCTTATTGATTTTCTGCTTAAATATTTCTGAATATTATTGAAAGTGGGGTTTGGTTCACTTCATGGTATCCCATAGTCCCGTAGGCTTTCCCCTACTCCTTTTACTTATTTTTTTTTCTTTTCATTCCTTTAATTGGATAATTTCCAATGATTTATCTTTGAGTGATTTGATGTTTTCTTTTATTTGATCATGCCTATTTGTGCTCTCTATTGCCTTTTCTGTTTAGTCATTTTTCTTGCTATAGAATTCATTTGGTTCTTTTCAAAAATGATTTCTGGGGTGCCTCAGTTGGTTAAGCCTTTTTCTCTTGATTTCCACTCAGCTCATGATCTCAGGGTCATGAGATCGAGCCCTGCATTGGGCTCTACACTCAGTGTGAAGTCTGTTTGAGAGTCTCTCTCCCCAACTCCCTCTTCCCCTCCCCATACTCATGCTTTCTAAATAAATAAATAAATAAATAATTTCTATTTGTTTAACTTCTCTTTTGTCCACATATTTTTTTTTCTTTTTAATTTCATTTAATCATCTTTGTCTCTTTCTGCTCACTGAACTTCTTTAAGACAATTACTTTTTTGTTGTTGTTGTTTTTTCCAGACAATATATAGATCTCCATTTCTGTGGTCAGTTTTTGGAGCTTTATTTTGTTCCTTTGGTGGGTGTCATGTTTCTCAGATTCTTCCTGTACCCTATAGCTTCCCATTGGTGTCTGCACACTTGAAGAAATGGTCTTTATGGACTGGGTTTGGGAGATAGAGACCTTCAGCAATCTGGTTGTGTAGATATTTTCGAGATCTTTCAAACCTTTTCTACAGATGTGCAGACTCTACTCCTCTCATTGTGTGCGTGTGTGCATGTGCGTGTTTGGGGTGGGGATTTAGGATTGTGTGTTTACTCTTAACCCTGCATAGTCATACCAGATACTGAGATTCCTCCTGCTCTCTTTCTCAGGGCAATGCCCTGAAATGCTGAGCTTCCCCCGCTCCCTCCTGAAGGGGATGTCTTAAGTTGTGCACCTTTCCACTACCCCACAGTGCTTGCCAAGTGCTACCTGCCCCTTTTCCCTGGGGCAGTGTGCAGAGATGCCAGGGTGAGAGGGGAAATCTCCTCTACTCTCTCTCCCACCTGAGGAAGCAGTGTCAGGGTTGTGTGTTTTCTCCCAATCCCACAAAGTTGAGCTGGCTGCTGACATCATTGCCAGCTGCTGAGATCCAGGTGCAAGCCCCACCTGTGGTTCTTCAGAGGGGGACAGGCACCAGGTGCAGGGGCATACCTGGGCTGGCTGGTGGCACCCATAGGCAGGCTGTTGTTGAGATCTACGTACCAGGTGCTATGAGTCCCTACCCCTTTCCTTAGGTTCCCCCACAAGACTCAGCCATGCAGATTCCCTCAGTGGTCTGGGTGACAGGAGACTGAAGTGGGCCTCTCAGGGCAGCATCCCAAAACTCTGTGGAAGCCATAGGCTTATTTTTCTCTCCCTTTTCTCTGTGGGAGAAGTCATGGACTAGGGGTAATCTCTCAGCTCTGAGTGTTGCTGATTTGGGGGTAGGTAGGGATAATGCAGATAAAGTGGAAATGTTCTTTCTCTTCAGTGTGGCTGTTCTGGGATTTTGTGTTGTACTGGAATGCTGGAACCCCTCAACTGGAGCTATGATGAAGGTATTTTCTCCCATGGAAGGTTGTTAAATGGATGTTTCATTTGGGGAATATGGGCTGGGATTTCTTAGTCCACCAGCTCAAATTAATTTCTCACAACCTCAAATTCTTTGCATTTGCGTTTTACAAACCAGACAAACAGAAAACTATTAGTCACCCTGAGAAAAACCCAGTAATGGCACAAAGTCTGTCTTTGGCTCATCACATTTCTGAATGCCTCATTTTTTTGCCCTACCTCCACTCATGCCAGAAATATCCCTTGTATCTTTCAAAACCTGACTTTGTATCTAACACTTGGTAATATTAATAACAATAACCATAATCTTGGAAATGACATATCCCTGTGGTACTTAATAATTTAAAAAGCATTTTCACAGAAATTTTCACATTTATGTTACCATGGCACTCTGAGATGGGCAAGACATGAATCATTTCCTGTGTGTACTTGAATAAAAGCATCGTGAGGGCAAGGACTTTTGTTGTACTGTTCACTGAATCTCTAATGCCCAGGAGAATACAGTCTATAACGCGTCTCAGTGAATCTTTGTCGAATAATGAAGAAACTGCTGGGTTAGAAAGTTTAGTGAGTGCTCTGGGATATACAGCTAATAAGTCAAAAGATGGAGCTGTGTCTTAATCTAGTGAAGGCCCTGGGAGCATTGGTTGCAGTAAAAATACTCTAATTACTTATTACAGTCTATGTAAAGCATATTAAATTTTCTTTATATGGTAGTTAAGTTAGTGTGTCTTTCTCTCCTGAATCAGGACTTGTTCACATTCAGGTGGCTTATACTTTTATTTATTTATTTGCTTTTTAAGTAAGCTCCACGCCCAACTCAGGGCTTGAACTCAGGACCCGAGATCAACAGTCTCATGCTCTACTAACTGAGTCAGCCAGGCAACCCATACTTTTTTTTGTTTTGTTTTTAAAGTATTAAATAGCAAGTTAGGAAATGATTTGGAGATCAAGACCAAAGCCCTTCTGTGAGAAGTGACGAGATCTATCTTTTCTTCTTATTTTTCACCTAAGGAGCAAAAAAAGGAAAAGCTGGAAAACGATTAAGATATTTCTGGATGTTACATAAATGATATTGGACAACATCTCGATGTAATTAAATTCCTGCATAATTTCATAATTTGGAAAAGATTCTTTGAAATAAGTGATGCTAGTTTTGAGTAAATGCTATTAGAATTTCAAAGGGAAAATGGCATAATGAACATATTCAAATAGGAGCCACAAAAACTATGTCAAAAAACATTTCCTCTGCTTCCTGTGGCTTACCATAAGACAGTGCTGTTACACAAAACCCACACACACAGAAAATAATTTAACAAGGAGTACACCCTTGGGACTGAATGAATGCCTTCCAGCTTCCGATTTCTGCCTGCTTGATTGGACTGTCCTTTGTAGAGTGCTCCGTGATGACTGGCTTGCTCTATGCATTTGATCCCCTACCCATCAGGCCATAAAATCAATTCAAACAAACAAACTCTTTTAATGACGAGCAGGAGCTTTGCATACTCTCCTATTTGACCCTAGCCTAGTACTTTGTTTAGCAGAAAAAAAAAATTGTGTTATATTAAACCATGGGGCTCTGTAACTGTATTATTATCAGGCATTTATGTAGCATTTTATGGCCGGCAAGGTATTTTACAGATGCTATACAGTTTTTTCCCTATTCAGTCCCTTTGGGTGGTAACCACAATGTTGTCATTACCATTTTTATAAACTTCAGAAAGGAGGCTATGGGAGGGTAAGTGACTAGCAAAAGGTCAGATGATAAGTTAATAGTCAAGAAGGTATTAGAGATCATGATCTTTGAATTGCCAGTTTATTTCCCAGCTTACGCGGCTATACTGATTTTCTACTAGCCTGCTGCTGATGTGACTGTGATAGATTTCCGAAGCTCAAAAAAGGATGAGTTTGTTAAGTGATAGAGTACAACATATGTAAGAAAGCAGCTTTAATAGTATAATTTCTTGTGAACAACTGCCATTGAACTTTCGGAGTAAATACATGGTTAGTGTAGAAAAAAAGATTATTATATCCAAAAATATTGAAACTGCTTCTGCACTGTTAAATTTAAGTGGTCAAGATGAATCTATTTGGAGTGGTTTTAGTTTGAAAAGCCTAAGAGGCTTGTGTTCTCAAAGCTGTTAGATTGGTCAGAATCATAATATTCATTTTGGGGGAAAAAGATGAAACCAGAATATGATTTCATGATTCCAAATTACAGAAACAGGAAAATGAAAAAAAAATGTTAAAAACAGATAAAGCCAATAAAAGAATTGGTGAAAGCTTAAGAAAAGTGAATTTAGTATTTGTCAAATAGTGGTGTTAAGCTAGAAACTATTAAGTTCCCTAGAATTAAGTATATACGGAGAAATTTGAAATCCTACTTTTTAGTTGATATCTTAAAACAGATTCTGGTTAAAATCATAGTCTCTAAATACTTTCATGGTTCAGATGCTTTTTAAAGGCATTCACTCACAAAAGAAAGTGCTTGCTTTTATTATCAGTTTGCTATTAAGTTGGAAGGCTTGTATTTGCATGAAATTCTTTCTCAGGAAAATGTTAATAGGAACCAGAATGTAAATAAGAGAAGGAAGCCGCTCCAAATATTTTTTCTGTGGTTCTCCTTGATAGGAAAATCTTATGTACATATTCAGTGGGTGAATCTCTCTTGCTCCCGGGCTCAATATTCAACTAATTAATGTCATTCAAGCATTATATGCCTTCGCATTGGCATTTGATCGAATTTCAAATCCTCTGTTTGAATGAATAGCACCTTGAGAAGAATTCATTTTTGTATTTTATTTAGCCTAGGCTGTGTCTACATTTAATCTCTATTCACTTTGAACATTTTTTTTTTGGAACAAGGCAAAGCTTCTCTGGCATGGCAAATCGATCCCTTTTTTGCCACTTACTCTACATATGTTTATGTGTTTCTGTGTATGTTTGTATCTGTGTGAGCATACATATGTATGTGTGGTAATTAATCAACATATACAGAAATTGATTGCAAAAACTCGATTACCAAAGTGACTTTGAAACGTATAAAGAATATTAACTTTGTTTACAGTAAGGGCATGCTAATATATTAATGGAGTCATAAGATCTTTGTCTGGGTGGCATCCTTGCTGGTCATTTTCATTTTCTTTATAGGGCCATGTTTTCCAAATTTCTAAAAACAAGGGAGAGTAATAAGAGCTAAAATTCATCAAACATTTTCTATATGACTTTATATGCATTGTCACATTTAATCCTTTCAAAAACTCTATTCATTACTAATGCCAATTTGCAGATAAGGAAACCAAATTTCAGAGAATACAGAATACCTTGTCCAAGGTGAAATAGATAGGATATGATCCAGGAGTCATTTAAACCTTTGGCTGAGTTGCTAACCAGAGATCTTAATCCATACACTATATTAAATAAAAATGATTTTCTCAAGGGGAAAAAAGCAAACACATTTTTAAAAATGTATATCCATTAAGTGTTTGGTGAAAAATGATTACAGAAAATGCCTTTTAATAGATTCTTCTGTCTCCTCTAGGGCTTTCCCTTATATAACCTTGAGGCTTGCCTCAGCAGCATGAGTCATCATCTTTCTCTTGGGCTATGGCAATGGTCTTCTAAGACCATTTCCTGCTGTCACTACTGCTCTCCCACCAACTTGTCTCCACTTAGCAGCTTAGATGATGACATTCCTCTCAGAACTTCCCAGAGGTATCGCACCTTTCACAGAATAAGAGACAAGGTGTCTAAATCCTTACATCATCTGTTTCCCATGCTCCTGCCCTCATCTGCCCCCATTCCTCCCCTGGTGGCACTTGTCCCAGCCACAATAGCACCTACCTTCTTCCTTGAACACATCTATTATATGTCCTTCTTAGGAATGGGCCCTTGTTACTCTCTGTGCCTAAATGAACTTTCCCTAGAGACTTGGATTCCTAATCTCTTGCTTCCTTCATGCCTTTGCTTAAATGTCATTTTATAGAAAGTTCTTGGCTGACACTTTATATACAATAGGCACCCGACCACTCCTGTTTATTTTTCCCCAGAGCACTTACCCCTACTTCAAATACTACCTATTTATTTGTTAATATGTTAATATCTATCTCCTTCCCATGGGGTGGGGTCCTTTTGGAGCATATACAGGCCTCCCTCTAAGAGGAAATTTGTTTTATTCAGAGCAGCAGTCCAGTGCCTAAACTATGACCAGGACAAAAGGTATTCAAGAAATATTTGTTGATGGAATAAATTTGAACTGCAAGAGTTATTTTAACCCACTGAGCCACCCAAGCACCCGAGCAAGAGTTATTTTAAAGTGTTATTTTCTATGTTCCCTGGGATATTTTTGTCCTTAGACATTGTAGCATTAGGTACAATTTTAATTTGACTCAGTTGGAGACAATGGAGATATAATGTACTTAAATGATTTTTTAAGATTACATTTTATATCACATGTATAGAAACTTATGAAGAATGTTCATCAGATCATCAGGAGAAGTGATATGTTTTTATAGGCAAATATGTTGTACAAGGCTGTGGGGTACAGATTTCTGAAAAAGAAGGAGAACTAAGCACTCAGTCAAGGTGTCAAAATCTTATTAATGAAGGCAAATGAGATATCGGGTGCAGTTAGGAGTGGGAATTTGACTTGTACAACTTATTTAGCTCATTTGTGCCTCAGTTTTCTGGGATTAATAAAGTACATTACAAGTGTAAAAGGGATAACTTGTCAGAAATTAATTTAACTTTTAAGGTCATATTTTATTTCAGCTTCTCAGTATTAAGCAGGAGATGAGTATTTTAGCCCTGAACACAACAATATGCTTGAGCCCCAGGCTTTGTGGAGACAGATTTGCCATATTCCTTTAGAAAAGCCTTCCGCTTATTCACTCTCTTCTATGCATGCCTTGACCAAACCTGGAGGAGACCTAGGTCAGGGTGTTCTACCAAAGTACAGAGAAAATGGATTTTCTGTTTGTTTTTTTTTTTGAGTTTATTATTATTATTATTATTATCTTTAGATTTTATTTATTTATTTGAGAGAGAGAGAGAGTGAGTGGGAGGAAGAGGGAGAGAATCTGAACCAGACTTCACGATGAGCACAGAGCCTGACTCAGGGTTCCATCCCACAACTGGGAAGTCATTACCTGAGTTCATATCAAGACTTGTCGGATGCTCAAATGTCTTAGCCACCCAGGTGCCCTGGTTTTTCTGCTTTCAATAACAAAGGCATAAGGTTTGTTGTTCTATGGTATACAAAGTATATGATATGGGAAAGGTAAACGAGAAGCTCTCAGTCCTGAAGGATTATGGAAAGGAGGAAAAGGAGGAGGGGAGAGAGACCATAAGAGGATAAAAGAAGTCAATGTAGTCCTAGTCTCCTTTCCTTGGGCCTTGTGAGAATGTACATTAGATCAATTGAGCGGTACATCTATCATCTATCATGGAAAGATCCTCTCCATTCTCCCCTTGCGATTCTAGAAGGAACTTGCAATATCACAAGCAACTCAATCTAGTTAAGAGTAGTATATTATAAGCAGGCTGGGGGAGGATCTTGTTGGCTTTCCCAGCCTCTCAGTTCATGAGTGGGGTACATGCTCACTGGAAAGCCAGTGGATTTGCAAGATGATTGCAAGTCATCCTAAAGTAGAGGTTAGGTGGACCAAGTGGCATGAGGGTAAATGGAGGCCAATGAGCCT
This sequence comes from Mustela putorius furo, assembly GCF_011764305.1. Taxonomy (NCBI): domain Eukaryota; kingdom Metazoa; phylum Chordata; class Mammalia; order Carnivora; family Mustelidae; genus Mustela; species Mustela putorius. The sequence goes on from NW_025421467.1 coordinate 1,317,198, forward strand.
GTAATCAATAGCTGAGGGGTTTTATGTTAGTTTAGCTCAGTCCCAAATAAAGGACCATGCATGCTCTAGCTAGAGACAGAAGCCTCAATAGTCAACAGTGGACAGGAAGCATTGCCCCAGAACCCAGTTGACAATAACTAATGTAGAACCAGTGACCAGCACAAAGTCAAGGCATTATTCCACCCTCTTGAAGTACAAAGTCAAGTCACTTACACATTCCTTCTCAGATACCTCATGTGAGAGAAAATACAGGAAGAGAGGGGCTCTCTGAAAGACTAGAGAACTTCATCTCAGCTGGAGACCAGGCCATGCAGCAGCTGTTTATATGATCAAATGAAATTAAATTTAAATTGGGCATTTACTTAGTTTTTCATGCTAACCAGGTGGTGAGAGTTCACACAATTAATTATTTAAAAAAATTGCATTTTCTCTTTATATCTGAATTTTTATGATTGTTCTTCTTCATTACAGAGGATTGTTGAGAGAATTTTAAATAATGTTTGTAGCATGTAGAATAGTGTTTCATATTTAAACTGTCTGCTCTGATTGGACAATGACTTTGGTTTTTGGGAAACATAAATTTCCTTTATTCATGCCCCACTCATTTCTCCTTCACTTGGTTGCACCTTTCTAACAATAAACACATTCTAGTAAAAAAGAAAGGAGGGAAAATTTTACCTTTAAATATAACCTAAAGATATAATATTTTGTTATCCATTTGTTCTGGATATTTGCTTACCTTCTATAATCTTGTATTAACAATGAATTTATTATGGATAAATATACTTAATACAGATAGGTTTAAAAAATCTCAAAACTTTTTTATACCAGTGCTTCCAAATGTATAGTTAAGGTAATGCTATGCAATGATTATGCTCCTAAAATTAATAACTTGTTGCATTGGTGGAGTGATTCCCTAAAAATATGTAAAACACATATATGCTACTGACCAGAAAATACATATACTCATTACGACAAAGGGAAAGTTTTGAGCACTTATGTGCCATGAACTATCCCAAATGTTTCACATGTGTCATCTCGTTAATCTCTACAACAATTCCATTCAGCAAATGTAACTATGTTCCCCATTTCATGGATGGAGAAACTGAGGCAGAGAAACATTACGACTTCTTAACAGCTAATAATTGGCACTGGGTTTTGTGCTCAGGCAGTGTAATTTTGCAATCATTGTTCTTAATCCAAAACTGTAGAGGTCTGTTGCTTTGTTGAGGATAATCTGGTTTACATCTTACATTTTGCAATAGAGTGTTGACTTTGGTACATTTTCATCAATAACAAACAAACAAACAAACAAAAAACCTGCTTTCAACAAGAGAAAGAAATATTTTGAAACACCCCACAGATAAGATTTCAAAAGATGGTCATTTTGATTCATCATTTTGTAAAAAGATACCACACAAAAGTCCTTTTAGTATGGGCATCTGAAATAAGATTTTGAAAAAATGTCAACAAAATTTTACTGGCAGATTCTTTGCTTCAAGAACATTCACTTATCAGGAGACACTGTAGATATTGTTTCATTAATGCAAGTGGACCAAATTCCTTATAAAAAGAGTTTGAAGGTACTTTTTTCCTAGGATGTCAACATCTATAATTCCATTTCTTTATCAAAGGTGATTTGACACAATGAGCAAAATTCAAAGCTGTTAGAGCATTAGAGCATAACTGATACATTTCCCAAATGAGAGCACCCTTCTGCATGTTTGAGGGAATTTGTAGAGAAAAATTATTGTTTCATGAGAATAAGAGTTAATAAAGTCCTTCTGCAGTGAGAGTGTCATATACATTTGTAAAAATATAAGTATTTCCTTAAAGAATTCTGAAAGTGAGGTATTAAAATAAGTTGCCAGTTTTGTTTTTATAATACTTCTAGTTTCCTTCTATCATTAGAATATTTGGACATATAAAAAATGAAAATGACCTCAAATTGGGGATTTATCAAAATCTCACTGTATTTTAGGTATGCTTCAAGACCCGCACTATTTATTAAATTATTTAATCATCACAAAAGCCCCATAAGTTCCCCACATAATAGACAATAACACTGAACAGAGAGATTAAGGAATTTGTAGAGACATGATCTAAAACTATATTGTCTGGGTCTAGCATTGTACCACTTAACTGCTATGCTATTTTGCTTTAACAGTAGTCAAAAAGATTGTTTCTGATGTATTTTCCAATTTTCATGATTTTCCCATTTACTGAGTATTATTTTGTCAGGAATAAAGCCCATTTTTCCATGGTTTTTGTAGAAAATATAAAGCACAACTCTCTCAGATATTTTTGTTTATTAGTTCTCAAGAATATCCCATGTTTGAAATCATAACTTTCCCCTACAGAGATGTAATTCGTTTTAATTAGGTCACCTAAATGTCAATTATTTATGTTGACTACAGCAATTCCTAATTTTGGGATTTCACATGCCTTCACTCTTGCCTGGCACTCTGGGAATCTTCTCTGTTTTGCATAATCTTAATTATATTACTTTGTTGAAGAGATGCAAGAAAAATGACATTCTTCTAGAATGACTTCTCAATTAAATCAAAGAGATCTGATAAGATTAAAGAAAATGCTGGCAAAGCACTGAGTGGTAAGAAAGAGAGACTCTCCATGTTAAATGAGTTACCAGGAACAAAGTGCAGAATTATATCAGGACACTGTTCACTTAGCATAATTAGTAGTTTTTGTTATAACGTGCTAAATGATTTATTAGCTGTCAATGATAAGTTGATGTGCTATAATAATTATTCCAAAATACCATATCTTGATTTATGCAGCAACTGTATTTCCCAAACATTTTAACCCTACTTAGCCCTTAGCAGATTTGGGGAAAGGATACAAGAACAAGCATCATCATTCCAAATTTAAAGATAGAGACCGAGTCATACAGAAGCTAAGTAACCTGAGGAAAATCTCACAACCGCAACATTGAGGGAATTTCTAAGCCTCTGAATTCCTAGCCACTGCTCTATGCCTAAAAACCCTGGTCTCTGCATAGAAATGTTTCGTGTTGAGGAGAAAAGAGAGAGGAAAACTGAAATTGTATTATCAGTCTTATATAAACACTGGAAAATACAGCTTCTACAAAAATAGCACTGGCGATAGATAAAAAGGAGCATCAGAAGGTTTACTTTCAAACACCAAATTATTTTCTTTTCCCAAGCTATCTGGGAATAAACCCTTAAACACAATTTTTCTTTAAGGAATTTTGACATACAAAGGCAACATTATAAATCACAAAAATGTGGAAGCTCCAGCTTGCGAAGATTTTGACTGCCACAACATTAGAATAATGTGAACCATAAAAAAGACCACTCTGGTTTCTCCAGGTCAAGTACGTTTGTTAGGAGCACAGAGGCCATGCAACACCGAACAGCCAAGCAGATTTATGAGCTAATGTCTGTGATGCTGCATGGTGCGTAAAAGAATTATGTAAGTGGTACATCTGCTCCTAGGAAGTCATCTGTGAATACTTCCTAATTTTTTAATGCCCGCGTGTGTGTTGTATGAATAACAATGAAGTAAATCTCTGCTCTGACTCTAGCTCTTTTGTATTTGGGGCGAGCACTTCTGTCACTCATTTGGATGCTTTGGACAAAAAAGTCCATGTGCACTAAATCCTTTACATGTTTCCGCAACATGCAGGAGATGCGATTGTTGTGAATGAGAATTAGACCCGATTTTTCGTAAATATTAGGGACATTTGATTAAATGTAACATGATTACAGAATCAGAGATTAGCCTGACTTTAATATCTGCTATATGTGTATGGTAGGGATTGTTACTAGATGCAAGAATATTTCCCAAATGAGAAGCTATTAAGAAATTGACAAACTTTTAAACTGTCTATTAAAACTAAATTCAAACTCAGTTTGAGAAATTAGGGGAAAAAATAAACAACAAATTCCTTCATTTCCTGGCCTTCTAAGAAAAGATAAATTGTATTTATTTATCATTTTCTTAGGTTAGCTCTTCTGGATGAAAGTTGAATGAAGTCTTCGCCAGTAGAGTATCATGATTACTTTCTCAGGATATTGACTATTCTCATCTAGCTTGTTGTAATGAAAATATTGCTTTTTGGATGTCTTGAGTAAAATTCCATTCTTTATTATTTTCATGAATTTGGTAACTACTTGAAGGGTATTGCTTTATCAGTGTCTGGATTCCAGTCATTCAAGGAAAGCACTATTTTAGGTTCATAACAAATTTGCCCTGACAATAAGAACTTTCTTTCACTAATATTTCCTGGGGCTTCCAGATCTTTTAATTTTATCTAAATACTCTTAACGGTGCTGCAGAAAACAATGAGAAGAGGTTATTTGATATGTTGTCAGTGTAGTCTTACTTCATTTCTTTCTGTATAGCTATATTTAAGACAACAAAATTGGATGAGGAAGTTGGAAATAATGTATGTTTGGACGAGTATACATCATTATGACTTAAAAAGATTTTAAGCATCATCAAAAATGAAGCATCTGGAAATTGTTGTATGTGGGTGGAGTGGCTTTGGTGCATACATAATGAAATTTAAAAATGGACATCTTTGTAGTTTTGGTGCCACCTGTAAATTTATGGTCAAGCTTATTGAATCTTGTAGTTCAAGGAAACTATTTCCAGCCTAAGATTTCCATAAAATATCCAGCCCAGCAACCTGTTAGTGAATTCTCCTCCTTGGGTGGTCCACTGTGTGGAGAGCACAGATGTAGACAACACAGCAATAAATTAAAAAGAGCCATGCATCCTTGTAGAGGGAGATGGAATATGTCACCATACCAGTATCAAGATCCAGACCAAAAGGGATATACCTTAATGAAATACATATTCTGCTTTTCCAAAGACTGTGGATTCTTAGGGTTGGAAGATACGTTAAATATCTTCTGGTTTTGTTATTTAGAGAATGGTCTTTAGACCAGGCTTTATGAATAGTTCTAGTAGGATGCAAGGACCTATCCTAGTAAAGTCCACTATGATGAACTTAGCTGCATATGCTTGACTTAAAGCAACAACTTTTTCTTATATTTCATGAAAGTGAAGGTAATCTGGGAATTTTAAAAAGTTTTATTTTGTATTCACTAAAATAATGAAAATGGCATCTGGAGCCATAATTGTGCATAAGTAGGTAGACTTTTTAAAATATATATATCCTTCCAATAATAAAAGATTACCCTTCTTCCCATTGTGACCTCATGGTACTTTTAGGTAAGAAAAAATTTAATGAAGTTAGTAAATAAATATCCAGTCTTATACATTTGTCTTAAGTAAAAGTCGGATGATTAAAAGAAAATGATCTCTTTTTTTGTGTTACTTTTTTACCTCTCTCAGTTAACTCCTCTTGATAACCTCATGGCTTTGCTGAAATGATTCACTTTGGTTTATGCTTTACTAGTTTCTCAAATATACACAGTTTGGGAGAAAACATTATACACTACTATGCAGAGGCTGCACAAATCTAACTGGTTGTTTATCAGGTTTCTAAAACAATAGGAAAATTTAAAGCAATGGAAACACACAGCATGAAATCTGTGTTTAAATTGCAAACAATAAGAAGTCATAAATTTTCATTCGTATTAACATAATACCATGGACTATTCTTCCATATATTTCTTCCATATATTTCTTCTGTCATAAAAGGGCAGTAGCCAAATTTACTGAATTTGATAGTCATGACATTAAGATACTACATACAGCCCTGTAGGATTTGGGGTTAGAAAATCATACTGTATTCTAACTCTTAATATATTTATTTTTAGAATATTTTCCCTTAGAAATAAATCAACACATTAGGACTTAGCTTATGTTTATGGAATTATGTCTAACTCATTGTAAAAAAAATTATAAGTCAAAAATATGCAACATAAAAAAAACAAGGAAATTCCTCAAATGCACACCACCCAGAAGTACCATTTTTTTGTGCATGTGTTCTATTATTTATTTCTTTTATTTATGAAGTGGGACTAATAGAAAACATGATATCCTATGCTCTCTAACAATGTATTATGAAAATTTGTGTCACTGAATATTGCTTAACATAATTATTTTACTAACTAGTCATTGACTTTAAGCATATTTTTCATGAGCTTAATTTATGTAACCAATCTTCCATTGTTGGACACTTTAGCTGTTTTCAGGATTTGTTTTGTTTTGATAGTAAGACTGCAGCTACCCGTAATTTGTTTTGCTTTTGTAATGTGTATATCTAGACACATTATCAAGTATTTTCTCAATCTCAACTTCTGAAAAGTGGGATGGTGAAAGGAGATGTAAAAAATGAAGACAATGAACATTCATAAGAATTTGGATGCAACTGCCAAACTGTATTTGAAGTAGATTCAGTCAATTTGTATTCCCACAAGCTAAATTTATGTTCCTGAAATAGTGAACTGCCAGGCAAGGATAAAACATTCCATTAATAAATGTTAAAAAATCCTGAAAAATATACAGCATGCATAATCCATGGATTTTCCAGGAGCAAAAAAAGGGATATCTCTAAACGTTAAAATCAAAGTAGGAGTTGAGAGCCAGGGGCATAGTGAATGAGATGCTGACCAGGAGCTATCAAAAGGCATCTGACCAGTGGCTCTTTGTTCTTGTTTCTTGATTTGTTTTTATGTCTGTTATTGAAGTGAGGGATACTTAGTGTAAAGTGCGTAAATTGTATTTGCAGAGATTGGTAAATTTTTGCAAAACGAACATATTTAGACCATCCAGATCAAGTTACAGAATATTACCAGCACTTGAGATACATTCCTCCTGTTCTCCTCTGCTTTTTATTTCTTTTCAAATGATAAGTACTTCAAAACCATACTTTCTTTATTACTACATACATCCAGTTACCTGTTTTCTATCTTTAAATCAATGAAATGTTTACCCCTCTTTTCTTGTGATATTTATGCATGTTATTGAATATCTAAGTTGTGATTTTTTTCTTACTATGTGGCATTTTTAAATTAATAAACCATAATAATTTACTATTAAATTATTGTATCTCCATAAATAGGATATAAGTATCCCAGTTGTTCCATATCCTCTTAAAAATTAGGTGGGGTTTTTTTCCATTTTACTTAGTTTAGTAGGGCATAGTCATATATCATAATGTTTTGTCTTTTTCCAAATACCCAATTAGGTTGAGCCCCTTTACTTGTGATTATGAACCATCCGGATGATTTTTTTAATGTGCTTATTTAAATATTTTGTCTACTTTTTAAATGAGTGGGCTTTTTTTCTTATATATTGAATATTTTTTTTTTTTTAAAGATTTTATTTATTTATTTGACAGATGGAGATCACAAGCAGGCAGAGGCAGGCAGAGAGAGAGGAGGAAGCAGGCAGGCTCCCTGCTGAGCAGAGAGCCCAATGCGGGGCTCGATCCCAGGACTCCGAGATCATGACCTGAGCCGAAGGCAGCGGCTTAACCCACTGAGCCACCCAGGCGCCCCAATTGAATATATTTTTACCACAAGTCCTTAGTGATATATTTGTATATACTTACACATATGTATTCATGAAGCCTTTTCCTACTTTTCAGTTAGCATTTACTCTTTAATTTTGATGAAGTTAAGTTTATGAAATTTTCCTTTATGGCCATATTTTGTGTTTTATTTAAGAAATCTGCCCATTCCAAGGTTTCTTCCAGTTTTATTATTTTAACTTTTATATTTATATTGAAAATTCATCAGTAACTAATTTTTGTGAATGCTGTGAGGTAGGACTCAGGATTAATTTTTCTTTTCTTTTCTATATAGATAATCAGAGACTTCTAGTTTTAGTCTGATGAAATATAAAATATAGGACTTAATTTGTTATAATAATCTTAAAATCGAACAAAATACACGAGGTATCAGTTTTCTGACATAAGACAATAGATAGCATAAAGCTCTGATTCTTGAAACTAAGAAACATACAAGATAACCATAACCCTAACCCTAACCCTAACCCTAACCCTAACCTGGATTTTTTTATGGAGGATACTTTCCCATTGTGAGTCAGAGAAGTTAAGCCCAAACAGACAGCAGTGATCATGCTTAGGAGACCAAAATTTATGAGACAGTGTACCAGAGTGAAGACAAGTGTGCAGAGAAGAAACATCCCCTTGAACCTTTGACTAAACACTAGGTCACATATATACAGAATGAGATTCTATGTGGTTTTGGAAAGAACATCTCTTAGAGAGGTAGGGGAATGCTTTGAGAATTTGGAGTTGCAGCTAAGTAGGATGGGGATGCATCAAATACCCAAGGCATCACCAAGATACTTCAGAAAGCCCATGCTTTAGAAACAGGACTGTGGTAGTCTTAGAGTAAGGGCAGTGGTTTGCAACTAGGGAATATTTGGTCTCTGGGGACCATGTGTCAATATATAGAGACATTTTGGTTGTCACAATTAGGGAGAAAATATTGTTGGCATGAATTGGATAGAGTTTATGGAGGCTGCTAAACATCTTACAATGTATAGGACAGTTTCTTACAACAAGGGATTATGTGGCCTAATGAGTCAATAGTGCTAAGTTCAGAACCTGATGATCTAGCATAACAAAGCCTAAAATGAAACTTTCACAAGACCAAATCATCGGTCAGTTGTTTGTCTACCAAAACATATCACCCTTTACAGGAAGACAACTTAATCCAGATTCTTAGCAATGTAGTATTTGCAATGTCCAAAATACAATATTTACTAGATATATGAAAAAGCATGGACATTTGATCATTAACAGAAGAAAAATAAAACAGTTGATAAAAGTAGACCCTGAGACAAAATAACAAAAAATGATAGATTAAAAAGTCAAGATAAAAATGTAGTAATTTTTTTAAATTTATTTTTTTAATTAAATTTATTTATTTTCAGCATAACAGTATTCATTATTTTTTTACCACACCCAGTGCTCCATGCAATCTGTGCCCTCTATAATACCCACCACCTGGTATCCCAACCTCCCACCCACCCTGCCACTTCAAACCCCTCAGATTGTTTTTCAGAGTCCATAGTCTCTCATGATTCACCTCCCCTTCCAATTTCCCCCAACTCCCTTCTCCTCTCTAACTCCCCATGTCCTCCATGCTATTTGTTATGCTCCAATTTATTTAATACCTATGTGGATAGTCCACTGTTCCCAAACTACTTATTGAAAAGATTGTCTCTTCCCCCAGGCAACCATGTATATGTGGGTTTATTTCTGAATTTACAACTTGTCTGTTTGTCTACTATTGTGGGAATTCCATACTATTTTAATTTGTATAGCAGTGTAATTCTAAATATCTGTATTTTTAATTAAATCTATTAACATATTTAAATGTTAAATCTTTTAAAATATCATCTTTTAAGCATTTATTTAGTTTACACTCAATTAATTATCATTATTGTTTTCCTTTTTCTATATAGAGGTCTTATATATATTACATTATGACTTATTTCTAGGTATTTTTTTGTATACTAGTTGGAAATAGTAACTTCTAAAATGTTTGCTTTTCTAGTTGCCTGCTGCTAATATATAGAGATGAAAGAGAAATTTGTATGTTGCTTTTATTCAGTGCTCTCTAAATCACTAAAAATTCTAGTAGTATATATGTAAATATTTTAGCACAGTATATTCTAAATATGCATGCAATTTTAGAATGATGGCTTTGTTTCTACTTTTGCAATTTATAAATCTTTTATTTACTTTTAATCCCTAAATGGACTGGCCAGAACCTCTAGTGTAGAATTGAGTAGAGGTGAGAGTACCCACTCTGATTTTAATCCATAATAGCATGGGGAAACCTTTTAATATTTCACTATCAAGTGTGTTCTTTGCTATATATATGGGTTTTTTAGGTGGCTGACTTATATTAGATTGAGATCAAGAAACATTCTATCTTTAATTTATTCTAATAATTGTATAATGAATGGGGTTTTGTTTTTTGGTTTTGTTTGTTTTGATTTTCTTGCACCCTTTGAGTAATCATACGATTTTTTACTCTTATTTGGTTACCATGGTGAATTACATTAACTTATAAATTTGAAAATAATGTTACATTTATGAATAAAACAGTCTTCCTAGTGGCACGTTATAAGTTTTATACATATCTAGCCTCAATTTGTTATTATTTTGTTTGGGATTTTGCAGTTAGGTTTGTGAATCTTTTACTATTCATTCTCATTATGTCTTTACCAGGTTTTGATATTGAAATCATATTTTTATCTTTTTATTTTCTCATACCATTTTTTCTAAAATTGATATTGGTCTTCTTTAAATGTTTAAACAGCATTTAAGGAAGACCTTAAAAGAAGGAAGCCAGCATATATAGCTGTAAAGCCATATAACTATGAGGCTCACTTTGTGAAAAAGCTTTCAATGAAAAATTTCAATTTCTCACACACACAGGATTTTTCATAATTCTGTTCTTCATGTGCCTGTTTTCTTAAGTTTCTTTTCAAAAAACATGTCCATCTAAATTTTATCTAAATTAAAATTAATTAATTAATTAAAATTATTATTAAATATTATCATTAAATTATTTATTATATAAATTATTAAATATTATTTGAATTATTAATTTAAATGATTAAATTTTATCTAAATTTAAATTTAAATAAATATCTAATTTAAATTTTGAATTTAAATATTTAAATTTAAATTTGATATTTAAATTAATATCTAAATTTTCAACATACTGACATAAAGTTATTCATAATATTCTCTTGCTATCTTTATAATGGTTGCTGGAATTGAGCAATATACTCTTTTTCATTTATGGTGTTATTACTTTGTGCCATCTCTACTTTTCTTTAAACAGTTTTGCCAGTATCTTAATTGTGATACCCTAGAGGCAGATTTTGAGACTGGTAATCTTGTGTGGGTGATTAAAAGGAGAATTCTGGGGCGCCTATGTCATTAAGCATCTGCCTTCAGCTCAGGTCATGATCCAGTGGTTCTAGGTTTGAGACCCACATCGGGCTCCCTGCTCAGTGAGGAGCCTGCTTATCTCTCTCTGCTATTACCCCTGCTTGTGTTCTTTCACTCTCTCTGTCAAATAAATAAATAAAATCTTTTTAAAAAATAAAATAAAATAAAAGGAGAACCCTTTAGAACATGAGGAAATAGAACGGGGAATGAAAAATTAAATGAAGATGAGCTTCTGGTGAAATCCAGCATGAGACTAACCATGTATGAAGCTCTGGAGCATAAATGAAACAACAGAGTATAGCAATCCCCTCACACATATATTGGGGCAGGAGAGTGGAGCTTTTCTAGGGCTTCTGTGTCCCTTTACACCAATCATGGGCTATGATTTCCCTTAGAGGAAAGTAAGTTTTAACTTCTAGGCTCTTCTGGTGAGGCAGCAAGTCTCCAGAGAAGTTTACAAGTGTGAGCAGTTGGCATTGGCACTCATAGAAACTGGGTATTGGGCTCATCAGTACTATTAAAGGAATCTAAGTGTGATGAAAAAAATCATCAGTAGTAACCTCAGTAGCCTAAATGTTGCATTACCCAGATGTACTTCCTTCTCACATTAAATTCACTCTTTTGCTACAGTTTCTCTAAGATTCTTGTATGTTACAATTTCTGGGAGTCCTTTAAAAGGCAGGGTTAATAGGACCAGCAACAGCCTCCACTGATTGCTGCATTTGGTCCTAAGGCCATAACTGATACATATCATCTCCCTTTGTTTCCATCCATTGTAGATTCCCTTTACTCTCAATACATCTGTTGGCCTGGATGGCTTATCTCATGGCTTGATGCAGTTGGGCATTTTGGTTGAACCTCCAAACACTGTCTAAATAAAATTTTTAAAAAGTTAAAAACGTGACTATCATCCAAATGGGAAATGAACACATATTGAAGATTAAGATTTATGTTATGCATTAATGGTAAAAAATGCCAAAGTTGGATTTACCTCAATATTTACTCATCATTTTCCTTTTAGCTTAAAAATCCTCCATTACCCTATATCTAATCTGTTACTAAATTCATCCATTGAAGTTTAATTGTGTTTCAGTTTTTAATTTTCTCTTTGATTCATTTTTTGTATTTTCTAGTGTTCTGGTAAAATTCTCCATATCTTCCTTTATTAAGTTTCCTGTCTGATAAATGAGATATCTGGATAGCCAATGATTTTAAAGTGTATTTTTTTCCCTTCTTGGATTTTAGTAATTATCTTCTATTTCCTAGTATACATGTCTACATTATAGTGATTACTGGACATTAAGCTTGCAAAATTACAGAAGCTCTGAATGATATTATGTTCTTTCCTGGATAGTTCAATCTTCTAGAAAGCAAACAAACTATGAACAGATCATGTTAATCTAGCCACTTTAGAAGTCTTCAGGGATATTACCTATGGCCACTCTTTTTTGACAGTCTTAAAGTCAAATTTTGTTTTCTCTAGTTCCATGAAATTGAAAATTCTACTTATCTTTTTTAGTTTCTTAACAGCTACTTTTTTGCTTGGTTTTTCAGTGTCTTGCCTTGAATACTCATAGTCTAGAAATCATCAAATGCCTTAAATGGAAATTGTGAGCTAAATGTTAGACTCGTTTCTGTGTGATTGCCTTTTGTTTGGCATTGTGCATTTTCAAAGCCTAGAGATTGTGGTAGTACCAAATTTTACATCTGTTTCTCTGATCCAGTGATACTCTCACAAGTTCTAAATTGTATCTTTATATTGCCTATATCTAATTATAAATTTATATTGCCTTATAATCTTACATTTAAAATTTCAAATGTCTTAAAGTGACCTTGAATATAAGATTATCTCAGAGCATTCTGTTTTTCTCCGGTATCTTGGCCCTTTGTAGCATGGCTTCCTTTTTTGCTTTCCAGTCTTCAAATAATGGTGTCTTGGTGTCTTCTTGTTCTCTCATTTTCCTCTATCCTCTTTCCCTCCCTTCTTCCATGTCTTTCTCTTTCATTTTCCAGCTACTACAGTTAGTTATCATAGTTTTATTATCCAGATATCATAGTTCTGATACCAGGTACTCCTAGTATCATCATAGCAAGAAACTACTATTTGTTAAAAGAAACACAAAATAAAGTAATAAAAATAAGATCACAAATAAATTTTTTTAAATACAAATATAATACTGGGAAGAAATATAAAGGCAAAAGCTATTTTCTTTGAAAATGGAGTAAAAAAATAGGCAATCATCTGGCATATGTTATCAAGAGAAATTTTAATACCTTTGTATGTAATTAGAAAATTCTGATAAGACAGAAAATTTTATAAATTATTAATTACCTTAAAACTAATCCCAAAAGAGAGAGAACAGAAGACAAGTCACAGACTAGGAGAAAATATTTGCAAAAGGCACATCTTTTATTTTTATTTTTTAAAAGATTATTTATTTATTTATTTATTTGACAGAAGAGGGAGCACAAGCAGAAGGAACAGCAGAAGAAGAGAGAGAAGCAGGCTCCCTCCTGAGCTGGGACCCTGATGTGGGGCTTGATCCCAGAACCCTGGGATCATGACCTGACCCAAAGACAGTTGCTTAACCAACTGAGCCACCCAGGACCCAGGTGCCCCAAGACACATCCTTTAACGGATTTTTGTATAACATACAAAGCGCAATTGAAACTCAACAATAAGAAAACAACCTGGCTAAAAAGTAGGCCAAAGACCTGAGAGGCCCCTCGCCAAAGAAGAAACACAGGTAGCAAATAAGCATCTGAAAAGATGCACCATATCCTATGCCATCAGGGAAATGCATATTAAAACAAGGAGGTATCACTACAGACCTATTAGAATGACCAACATCTGGAACACAGACAATATTAAATGCTGATTTTCATTCATTGCTGGTGAGAACATGAAATGGTATGGCCACTTTAGAAGGCAGTTTCACAGTTTTCATAAAAGCTAAACATACTTTTCCCATATGATCCAGAAAATCAAACTCCTCAGTATTTATCCAAAGAAATTGAAACTTAGTGGGTGCCTGGGTGGCTCAGTTGGTTAAGTGGCTGCCTTTGGCTTAGGTCATGATCCCAGGGTCCTCGGACCGAGTCCCACATCAGGCTCCCTGCTCAGCTGGAGCCTACTTCTCCCTCTCCCTTTGCACCTACCCTTGCGTGTATTCTTTCTTTCTCTCTCTGTGACAAATAAATAAAAATCTTAAAAACAACCAACCAAAAAGACTTATGCCTACTCAAAAAACCAGCACAAAGATGTTTATAGTAACTTTATTCATAATTGCCAAAACATTGAAACAACTAGGTAATGTCCTTTAATAAGCAAATGAATAAACTTTAGAATTCCAAACAATGGAGTATTATTCAACACCAAAAATAAATGAGCTAAGAGGTTATGATAAGATATGGACATATTATTAAGTCAAAAAAGTCAGTCTTGAAAGGCTACATACTCTGTGATTCCAGCTATATGACATTTTGAAAAAGATAAAACTACGGAAACAGCAAAAAAACAATGGTGGTAGTGTCCAGGAATTGAGGGAAAAGAGATGAATAGATGGAGCACAGGGGATTTTTGGGGCAGTAAAAATACTCTGTATGAAACTATAACAGTAGATACGCACCCTTATACCTTTGCCCAAACCCATGGAATGCACAACACCAACAGCAAACTGCAATGTCTAAGGTAAACCATGGACCTTGGGTGATAATGTGTCAATGTAGGCTCATCAGTGGTGGGGAGGGGCAAGGCTATACCTGGACGCAGGGGGAGGGAATGTCTGTACCTTCTTTAATTTAATTTAGCTATAGAGAAAAAATGAATATTATCATTGTCAAGGAAGTTGGGAAAAAAATCTGCCTTAGGAAAAGATGATTTCATAGCTGTAAATAAACTTATAAGAAAAAATATTTTTATTTCGTACATAAATCACTTTGGAGAATAGAGATGGGGAATGTCTCCAGGTTGTTTTGTGAGGCAATATAACTTTGAAACTGATCCTAGATGAAGACAACAAGACAAAAAGTTATAGATCAATCTTCCTTTATGAATATAGAAACATTCTAAGTACTTCAAAGGGAAACTGAATCTGCCATGTATAACTAAAATTAAATGGAAGACAAACTAAAACAAAACATCATAACCATGAAAGATTTTCCCAGAAATGCAGACGTTTGAATATTAGAACTCTCTTCTTTCAGGCTGCCTGGGTGTCTGAAGGGGTTGGGTGTGTCTGACTCATGGTTTTTGATCAAGTCATGATCTCTGGATTGTGAGATGGAACCCCAAGTGGGGCTCTGTGCTTAGCACAGAGTCTGCTTGAAGATTCTCTCCCACTCCCGTCCCCCACTCACATACCCTCTCTCGCTCTCTTTCAAATAAGTAAATCTTTAAAAAAAAAAAAAGGAAACTTTCTTTTTGCTTCACCATAATGTATTGAGGAGAAAATAACATAGGCATGCAAAGAAACACATAAACAATTTAAAAAATTTGTAAGTGATTTGTGATTTAAAACAACAAAAACAACAACAACAACAACAAACACCTGTTTTCAAATTTGGAAGAAAAAGGGATTTGTATAAATCTAGTTTTTATTTAGGGTTGTTAAGAACTCTTGGCCTTTAAACAGAAAATGAGTTTTTGAAAAGATTATCACAAATAAAATCTTTAAATCTTAAAAAAAAAAAAAAAAAAAAGCGGGGGCCACCTGGTGTTTCAGTTGGTTAAACGTCTGCCTTTGGCTCAGGTCATGATCCCTGGGTCCTGGGATCAAGCCCCATATTGTGCTTTCCTGCTCAACGGTAGCCTGATTCTCCCTCTGCACCTCTCCCCGCTCATGTTTTTTTTTTTTTTTCTCTCTCTCTCTCTCAAATAAATAAATAAAATCTTTAAAAAATATATTATTATAAAACTAATAAAATTATTGGCTCATTTTGAGACTCAGGTTCCTGGCCAGGCTACAGAAAGCAGTGGCTGCTACCACATTGCTCTTCTGGATGGTTAAGAGCCAAACGCTCCCAGTTTGCTTAGCTTCCCGTTGTGCCCCAGGAACTCAGTGTTACAGAACCCCTGCTATCTGCTCCATGATCACTTCTACTCCGCAGACTCAGTTCCGCAGCCGCTATCACCGCCAGGACCACAAAGAGAGTGCGCTGATGCTCCCACAGCTGCTCATTCTTAGCTGATTCATTAAAGTCGGCTGAAGTTTTGTTTGGTTGAGGAATTTCTGCTCTAGTGTAGAGGACTCATTCTCAGCTTTCAATTTTGAGGGGATTCTTTGTCTCGCACTAAGATTTTTCATAGGAAGGTGCTAGTAGGTCAAAATAATGACAGATATCCATGACAAATAGCAAGAAGAAAGACTGACCACTAGAGCTGGTCCTACTTTACAATTACTAGATATATATAGTAAGGTCAGGAAAAGAAAGAAACAAATGGATTGAGAAGGAAGAAACAAAGTCCTCCTGATACACAGTTGTTACGACTGTCTGAACAAAAAATTTAGACAATCTATATACAACCATTTGAATTAATAAAGCTTAGAAGTTTTGCTAGAAACAAACCAGTATTTTTTAAAAAATTAATTTTTTATACCCAACAACAATAAATTAGAAATGGAATTTTGATAAATATTTCATTTATAATCACAGCAAAACCAATTCAGTGCCATGCAACAAAACCAATTAAGTGCCATGCATAAGAATAAATCTAGTAAATATTGATTAAAAGCTTTAAAATATAATATTATTTTAGGATCTAACAGAAGATCTAGAAAAAATTTTTCCTATTCATATTTAGATATAAGAAATATTAGAGATTACAATTCTTAAATAAATCTATATATTCAATACAATTCCATTTAAAATGTCTAATGTGATTTTAAAAAAAATCTAAACTCAAAAAACTGAGTCTAAAATTCACATGAAAGAGTAAAGGGCCAAGAGATAATTATAAAACAAAATTAAATCGTTTGGTGATTGCATCGAAAGAGTTGTGCTTATCCTCATACTTGTTATGCATGTAATGGTGTAACATTAAGAATAAAAGTTGCTGTAGGCTTTTGATAACCTTTTTCAGATTAAAGAATTTCCATTCTATTCCTAGTTTGCTATTTTTTAATCATAAAAGGATGTTGAATTTTATCAAAATGTTGGGCATCCATTGAGATGATTATAAGCTTTTTATTTTTCTCCTTTATTAACATGGTGAATAAGTTTCATGTCATTAACCTTTCTTGCATTCCTTTGATAAACTCTGCTGGCTTGTAATTTAAAAAATAATTGATAGATGCAGTTTACTAATTTTATTATAGGATTTTTTTAATCTAGTTTGGGAAGTGAGATTTATTGTATTTTTCTTTCTAGTATGGTATTCATATAGACTTTGTGGGGGGGGGTTCTTCTTTTTTGGCTCTTTGGAATGGTTTGGTTCTTGAAAGATGAGCAGAACTGACATCTAAACCTGGATTTGATTTGTTCCTGTTGTTTTTTGGTTATTTTAAGTTATTGATTCTATTTCTTTAATGGTTTTAGATTTATTTAATGATTTAATAGTTCCATATCATCCAGATTTAATTCTAATCTGACTCTTGACAGTCCCTTTAGTAATTCCATAACCACCCTTTTTAGCTCCCAAAACAACCTCATCTGGAAGTCAGTCAGTAATTAGTGAAATCCCCCAAATCTTTAACAGTTTCTCCGTACGTTCTCTTCACATTCTTCTTCCATGCTAACACCTAGCTGACACTTGGAGACAGTGAGTCCTGTGAAACCTGTTGAAATCCTCCATATGGATGTCCTCCATATTCCCAACCCCTAAAATAACCCACCTTGCTCTCTTGAAGGAACAATCAGTAATTATTGCTTCAACTCTTTTTTTTTGGCTGGTCCCTGGAACACTGCCTCTGTGAAGTCCCCTCAAATGATCTCTCCTTTATGTTTCATATTGTTGTGCTTAAGGGTGACAGAGGTTTTTTGTTTGTTTGTTCTTTGTTTTCAGTTCTTACTGCTACTTCTGGAAAATCTCCCTACCCTTAGGATCATTCAAATTTTAAAA
Source organism: Mustela putorius furo (assembly GCF_011764305.1). Classification (NCBI taxonomy): domain Eukaryota; kingdom Metazoa; phylum Chordata; class Mammalia; order Carnivora; family Mustelidae; genus Mustela; species Mustela putorius. The sequence continues at coordinate 1,335,158 of NW_025421467.1, forward strand.
ATCTCTTGTCATCAATATATATTGCACACATTCTGAAATGCACCAAGGTAAGTGGGTATACAGTGTTCTCTAGGTCCAGGAAATTGCAGTGTTTATTGTAGACAATTAAAAAAAAATAAAAACAGTAATAAAACCAATACAAATTGTTACTTTTTTTTTAAATTACTCATGTAATTCTAAAAATGTTTGAGCCTTTGGGCATATATTTGTATCCTATCCTTTTGTTTGCTATAAGCATCTGCCAACTCCTAGGGCATTCTTTTAATTTATTTGAAGATTTTAGTTCCTGGCTCATGTCTTTCCAACATGATCTCTGTGTTAAACTTTTGAGATTTCATATTTCACATGGATTTCATATTTCACATATTTCATTCAATAGACTGAATTCTCAGTTTGACCTCTGCTTCAGTGGTCTGGTCTCCCAGACTTCTTTGGCCTCCAAGTTCATAGTCCTTTTCTTTACTAGCAATGGCAACTTGTTCATAATCTCCATTATAAGCACCCAGTCTTTTTGAACTATGTCATATGGTTCCAATTTCTTATAATAATTTTATCCAGTCATACTACTTCTTTAACTGCCCTTCATATTCCTTCCTTTCTCAAGTTAAAATTTCTAGCCTCTCTGTGTACTACCCCCTTCAATACAAAGTGTACAGAAGAGTTAATTCTCAGAAGAGTAACCCTCAACCAACAACCCTCAACTATCCAATGAGATGTCCCAGCTTTCCTGTCCTTGAGTGGGACACCTTTGATGTCCATTTTCCATGCATCTTTAGAAGGTCCTTAGAGAGACTAAGCTCCCATTTCTCAAATTGGTAACTGAGTTAATAACCCACTATTTACAATGGATTTTTAAAAACCTTCCTTGTTTCAGCATTCTTAATTCTTTACTGGTGCTTCTTAGCATTCTCAACAAATAAACTACCTGCATGAAGTTCTTGTCTCTGGCTCTGTCTTTAGGGGATCCAAAATTAATCAACTATGGATGAACTGTCTTTACTTTTAGCTAAGGTTACCCCCTCCACGTGGTTAATAGAATCCATTCCCTTGTCTACTGAGGCACATTGCTTCAGCAATTCACCCTTATTTCTTTTATTGTTCTCTTTCTTCTTTTCAAGTAGATATTCCCTTTTCTTTCTAGCTATTGTCTAATTTCTTTCCTTAGAGTCACACTCAAGGAGAGAGCTTTTTTAAAAAAAAAATATTTAATATTTCAGTATTATTAAATAATTATAATTTAATTCTGACTGTTCTTTCTTAAATATAATTTGATTTTTATCTGCCTCTCTACCTCCATACCTTTGCTCTACCTCCATATCCTCCCAGTAGCTACTTTTGTAATGATGACTTATGATTACTTGTGATTACTTGTGGTTACTTGTGACTACCTTGTTGCTAGATTCAGTGGTCAATTTGTCATTTTCTTGATTTACTCAGATGGTAGCTATATAATCATCACGTGGTTTCCTCAGTTCCCCACTTCAGAGAGCTCTGGCGCTACTCAGATCCCAACCTTCTGATGCTGGCAGCCTGGGTCATTCCTTCTCTCAATGTTGAAGAGGGACTGAGTTTGCTTCATTGCAGTGTGGGGAGAGGTAAGGGCTAAATACAAACATTTTCTTCCAATCTATGTTCTCACTACTTCTTGGCCATTCACAGCTTGACATTTGAGTCCTCTTCTTCCCACCAACCCCTCAAACTTCTACATTTCTACCACTTTATGGTAACTTTATGGCAGGATTCAGATTCCCTGGGGATATTAAGTTTTTGTTAATTGTTAGGTTCTATGATTCTCTTGGGTTTCTTTCTTTATTTCTTCCTCTTTTTTTTTTTTTTTTTTTTGTTTTTAAGATTTTACTTATTTATTTGAGAGATTACAATTAGGCAAAGAGACAGGCAGAGAGAGAGGAGGAAGCAGGCTCCCCCTGGAGCAGAGAGCCCAGTGTAGGGCTTAATCCCAGGACCCTGGGATCATGACCTGAGCCAAAGGCAGAGGCCTTAACCCACTGAGCCACACGGACACCCCTGATTCTCTCTGGTTTCTATAGTTTCCTCAACTTTGATTTTGAAGAAAGAATAAGAAACCCAAACTAATTTTCAATCTTAACGAGAATCTGTGAAATAAGGGTTTAACTCAGCAGGCTTGAGCTCTTCAAGCCCTACGCTTGCAGATAAAAGTCTGTCTTCAGGAGGACTAGCCCTTGACCTGTTGCTGTGCTTAGAATTTCTGAGCCCTTAGAATGTCCTGCCTGGTCAGAAGGTCTTAGCATATCTCAGCCTTTCGGCCATATTGCATCTGTTTGACCAGATAGTTCATGCTAATAAATTGACTTTGATTAATGACTGTTTCTGTGTGTCTGAAGCTCTGGGCCACACTATGCAGACAGGGAAGCTAAGGTCAATCATGCCATTGCCGCCTGCCTATGTGACTAATCCTCAATCAAATCCCTGTATTCCAGGGCTTGAGTGAACTCCCTGGTTGATAATGTCATACCCCGTTGCTGGGAGCATTGTGTCCCTGTGCAACTTTCCTGGGAGAGGACACTTGGAGGCTCTAGGTTTCTCCTGGTCTTCGTCTACATGTTTTTTCCCTTGGCTGATTTGGATCTGTATCCTTTTTCTGTAATAAAGTGTAACCATGAGTACAAGAATTGGAGAGAGTCCTTCAAGTGAATCATTGTGTCCAAACGTATAGTCTTGGGGACTCTGACACAGAACAAGATATCTAAAATAAGGGAATAAAAGGATTGGGATTTTGGAGAGTAAAAAGGATGTGAGGAGAATTTGTTTGGGAAGAGCTGTGCTGTGACTTCCATGCACCTCAAATTTAGTGAAAGACTTTACCAGGATTCCTAGGAGAACTTCCATCCTACTGGATCAGTGTTTGACTCCCTGTTGGAACATGTGACCTGATTAGTTGTGTTTGAGGTAGGAATGATGATAAAGGGTGCTATTGTGCAGAGTGTGGCGTGCACTCTGAGTCTGTTTAAAGTAATAATACATGTATGCGTTCTGTGAACAATATGGGCCATGCCACACACACACACACACACACACACACACACATACACATGGTGAAAGAGAGGCAAACAGAGAAATATTATGGGGTTTTTCTTAGCCTTGTCCAGCAGTGCTGCCTGTAGGAACAAAGAAACCTTAGCAAAAAGAGAAAATTCTGGAGTTCTATGGGCCAGATAAAATAGCCTGTCTTAACTGTACCAAGGAGCTTCAGGTAAGAGATCTCAAACAAACAAACAAACAAACCAAAAACAACCCTCTAAAATCACCCACCAAAACATATAGTCAGCTTTAAGTACGTGCCGGGTCTGGGAAGTACAAACTCAACAAAATACTCATCAAGTAAGAATTTTTTCTACTTTTCCCTTTTTTCCCTCCCCATTCATACCCAATGGAATGTGATCAAATACCCTGATGGGTAAGATGAGAAAGAGGGGTTGAAGCATAAGGTAGGAAAAGAGAGATTGCAACCCTCTTTCCTGACCTATTGCTTAATACAAGTTCAAATAGAGTATAGGAAAAGATTTAACTTCAAACCAAGTTTAGAATTTTAAGACTAGATATATTTGGTGACTGTATTGCGATTGCATTATTATTAAACCACAGGACATCTTGTTGCCTAAGATTGATTGGAAAGTTATGGGGCCATGGGAGTTTTCTTCCAGGGGCAGGGGAGAAACTTTTCCCACTAAACACAGTTTAAAGAGTTATTGAGGGGAAACAAAACAAAACAAAACAAAACATTGTTTCATTCTTATACCCAGAAGGCTTGCTTGTTTAATATATCTGTAACACCTACATCGTACATGTTTGTAAGAGTGTGGTTCAGGTTTTAATGTTCAGTCTTTCTTCCCCTGTGGATTGATACAAACTCTTCAACAGGAATAACTAAGGGAGAACATGGTCTTTTCTTCCTCTGAGTAATATTGTTATTTGTTTTCTTGTGGCTTTCATTTGCTGATCTTTGCTCCCATGGATACAGCAGCAAGGAGATCAGAGGAATGGACTGTGTAGGAAGTTCGTACCATACCCATTCCACTGCGCCCTGTTGTCTAACGGCTATCTCTGCCCCACATTTACACTGGATGCCCCTGGCATGACCTGGCCATCAGGTTCCCAGAAAGAAGGGCTCGACGCCCTGTCAGAGGAGAAATGGATATGAGTGAGACTGCAGAGACCTCTTCTCAAACTCCTCATTTCTTCCCAGAAGTGTAGGCTCTTGGGGAGTAAAGCAGCCACTCTGAGCAGAAGAATTGGATAACGATGGTCCCCCATATAATAAAGGAGAAGAGGATGCTGAGAGACGGATTTGACAGGTGCTACCCCACTGCATTGCAATTACTGGATTTTTCAATGGGCCTTTGCAGAATTAAGGAAAATTATGGAAGATAGAAACTGTGCAGTTGCTTGTTTGTCATTTGTTTGTTTGTTCGTTTTTAACTGTCAGTGAGCTTTAAGATTAGTTTAGTCCTCATCCCTCGGAAGAGGTGAGCAAGGCCTCTGTTAGCAGAGCAAGTTCCAAGAATCTGCCAAGGTGGGAAAAAACATTTGGAAGAGAAAGACAGGCAGTGGCGAGGAAGCTGTTGCTAATCATAAATTAACTAGGTCAGTCACACAGAAAAAGTTGGGCCCAATACTCTTTTTGGCAAGTAGGGACTTGAGGTTTTTATATTTGAATAGTCTTCCAAGTAGGGGTGGGTTACGGTGGAGTTAGTCCTGTGGACTCAGTGACCTCTAATAAAATACCAAGTCTCAAACATGATTGGCCAGGGGCAGATGGGGCCACATAAATAAAATCTGCTTTTAAGTTTAATTATATCAATAGAGCAACAAGTACTATGTTTACATATTCAGGACTGATAGTTGATGGATTTTTCTTATATTAACCATTTAAGTAAGATAATTATTTGCCATTCTGTGACATTTAATTATAATGCTATGACTGATCTACATAGTTTGAAGGGAAAAATTGCTTTATATGTCATTTAAGATTTGTATGAACACATTTAAACTGCAGAAAAGATTGCTTGGAAAATGCAGAGGTGGCTCCCAAGAGCTCTTGATTACCTTCTATATCAAGATCATTTTTTAAAAACCGGCTGTATTATCACAGCATAATTTCAAGGTGACCACCTGTCAAAGAGCTTCTGGGAAAAAAGGCAAAATGTCTCTCTCTCTTATTTGTGCACTTACTTTTATAAACATTTCTAATTTTCCAGAGGGTATTGCAGGCTAAAATTTTAATGAGATCGCAATAGTTAGCAATGAGTAAATAACATGAATTCTCAGTTGACATAAATTTTATGCCAGGTTTGAATGATGAAGGTAAAAGCTATCACGGAGACTGGAAACAAATTTATTAGCAGATGTTTAGTTGTGCAGGAGAGATCTACATGAATAACAAAGCTTCCTCTATTCCTAGCGAGAGCTCTCAATTTCTCTTTTTCCCAGGAAGTGCATTGTACTCTGGACTGAGTTGAGCCGTAATTAAGCTGTACCAAGAAAACATTCAAGTGACAATGATTCGCAAATGATCAGATTATTGTGGGTTTAGCTTAGGGCTTCACCAGCTGGAGTGATTTCTCTATTATACCCATATGTCTGTTAATAAATTTGATTCAAATGTGAAACAATTACAGATATTTTAGAGACTGAGCAGAACAATTAAAAACAAATAAGGTTCTTCTTGTGACTTGGTCTTCAAATGAATGAAGAAACTGAAATGATGGCACTGAAAAATGCGACTTGGCTAATGATTACAAGATGAGAAAAAGCAGTTAGCAAGTTGTGATTGTCTTGTCTCAGACACAGTGTGTCGGCCCATCGCATCCCACTGGATGGCTAAAGACAATGAAACTTACAACCCATGATGTATTGTGCAGACTTCAAAGGAATGCCAGTCTTATCTTCCTGAGTTTACTTCATAAATGTGTCCATGAACGTGGAGGGGAAAGATCATCAGCACAGTTAGATTAAGAAGAAATCATTTGGAACAAAATACTGTGCTTGCAAAAGAGTGTCTTGATGAAGATAAACGTGGACAAAGGGAATTTCTAGAGTTATTCTTTCAAAATGAGCTAGCTCTCTGAAGGAGAAGAGGCTTCCTCCTTCCTGGAATTGGTCAATTTTCCCCTTTTCCTAAATCTACTCTTTGAGCTGAAGATAAGTTATTTGCAATGTTCCACTGTCTCTTATTACATATCCCAGTTTAAATGATCTCGGAGAGTTGGCTACAGTTCTGTGCAATCTTTATAAATTCATGATCTTACTAAAAAGGGTGTTACCGAAACTGCTGACCTCTCCCATCCTCACATCTTACAACAACGCTCTCCTGACAGCTGTATTAGCAAAATTGTAAATCTAGTAAGGAACATATTAATATGGAAAGGTCAGTACATGTCAGAAATGGTAAAGTGTAGATAACTGATAGAAAATTACAAATTGGGAACTGCTTTGAAGAAGGCAAAAGACACATTGACTGGTTCAATATATTTGAACTTCAGAATATTTGTATTAATGGCTTGAATCACTGCGAATTCTTTGGAAATTGATCAAATCGTGTATTCTTCTTTGAGGGGGGGTACTTTTTCTGCTCTTTATCCTTCTAGCTCACAAACTGACGTGTTCCTTCCTCAGATCTGTTTTTTACAGTAAAATTCTCATTTCCTCTTTGTAGAAAATAACACGGTTTCTGGAAGAAGCAGTTATTATTTACCCAAAGGCTGGGATTGGTTGAGGGGTAAATAAACCCACGAGAGTTCTATTTTTTAAAAAAGCAGCAGTATATGCAGGTATATAAAACAATGTCAGAATTACTTGTCATCGGAAGAGCAGCATGTTAACACAGTACTTACTTGTTTTTAAATGAGTTAGTTTTGGTTTTTGGAATGAAAGGCAAGCATGAAAGGATGCTTCCCTGGTTGAAATAAATGAACAGTTGCGTATTCAAAGATCAAATGCCACAGTGCTCTTATGTTGCCTTCTTAACGACCTGCAAGACGGACAGTTTAGGGACAGCTCCAAATTGTACATACAGGTAATGTTCTCTGAGTAGTCTGCAGTTAGCCCGGGACCAGCTTCTGGATTCGGGGAGGTGATTAGAACATTACTACTACATTGGGATCGTTGCATTTTCATGTTAATTTTCTCACGTGTATGGAGTAACTGTTTGACACTTGATTATATAGGCAGGGCAGCTGTTGTTTCATTTTGACAGACAAACAAGGTCAGGCCCTGAGAAGCAAGAGGATTTGCCACATTCATTCAACCAGCCCGTGAAAAGGTGGCCTGAAACAAAAGGTATTTAATGCTCCGAGTCCAAGGCTGCCTAATACAACAAAGGCATCTGAGGCCAAATAAATGTAGAAGTTCCTGAAGCATCTAGATAAATCCCATAACAGATTAGTGAAGGTCATCAGGTGTTCCTAATATACATCTCCTGCTTCTTCAGGCTAACGTCATGGAGGGCGGCCACGCAATCCTCTATAAAACCTTTTGCCATCGCTGTCAGCGATGGGGTCCTGGACTCCAGGCCTGTTGGCCTGTCCCAGTGAGCCATTTCTCAAGTTCTTATCTTCCGGGTACAGAAGCATATTACTAGGGAGTGTGAAGGGAGGTTGACTTTAATCTTAATTGCCTGCATGCATAACAGTATTTTTTAAATGATCTCACTCTGTAAAATATAAAACCCTACCACCCCACAGAAGTCAGAAATCCTAGAGTGGAGCAAAGGTTATTAGAAAAGAAAAGCCAAGCTTGCAGTTACTCTGTCTTCTCTCCCTCTGAATTTGCCATCAAAATACAGACGCAGTTCCAAGCAGAGCACAGATTACAGAAGCCACAGTCCGTGCAGCTACTCTACCCCTGCTCAATTTGCAGGCCAGGCCACGTACTTATCTAAATGTTATTTCAATTTGTTTTCTTCTCTGATGTTAGAATGCTCTTCTGAAATCTTTGTTCAAATAACCTGTCTTTGCAAATAGCTCAGCATACATTCAGAGTGCCGTGCATGTGGCTTTGCCCATAATAGATGTTTTGTTAATCAACATTTAAGTTTTGCTATGATTTATGCCATGATTAAGGCGTTCCTTAACCTCGTTAGGGAGTTATCCAATCCTACTAAAAAAAATAACTATGGAGGCCAGATGTGGCTTCAAGCACTGGAACATATAATGTCTTTGTTAGTCAATACAAGGTAAACATAAACCAGCTTCCTTCGATAGTACCTATGTTCCTGTATTTATATACTGAAGGTTTTTAAATCCAAACTAGTAACATGTTGTACTTTCAGTTGCTTGTAAGACAATCTGTGATCTAACATCACAAGAGAAACAATGGGCAAAACTCATTTACTTCCTAAATGTAGGCGGCATGGGGTTGGGAGGGACGTAGGGCTCTGGGCTAGCTTCATATGCGGACAGGTAATCTGATTGAGAATATTACGGTGTCCAGTCCTGAGGAAAAAGTTTAGAACTAAAGCCTCTGTGAGGGCAGAAACTGCTGTTTCTAGAACCCATGCCACTGTTGAGCTTGAAAATTTTTCAACAACATTTCAGTGCTTGGTACCAGCTGTTTTTCAGGCACATGAAAATTTCGGATATATCCCAAGGTAGCTGCGAAGGGTAATCAAGGGTAGAAAGTCCATGATATGTCAAATTTCCCCTCAGATGTATCTTCAGTACACATGTGCTTTCAAGCCAGAGAATTCAGATTTGAGCCCTGCCTGGCTAGTCCTGTTGCTTATTTGCCCTGTTATTTTGGGCAAGTTATTTTAGGTCCCAGGTTCTTCATTTCCTCACTCACACAGTGTAAAAATAAAATCTGCTTGATTAACTTACGCATGCTTAATTGCCTAGCAAAATTGTTGACATTAAAATAATAGTAAGTATTACTAGTATTTTTATTGGTTTTTAGTAGCATTTAATATGATGATACATGTGAAAATACCCTGAAAGTTCTATAACACCATATGCAGCCACTTACTACTGTAATTACTGTTCCACATCAATGTTTTCTAAGCATACAAACAGAATTGTAGATTTTATATACATATAACATTTCAAAACTAAGTTTTAAGGCATCAAGTGAAAATATTTTTATTTATACATGTACATTTATAAAAATATGTGTGCATATACATATTTAATATCATTTTGCATTTCATTATCAAAATTACTCATCTAGAATTATTGCTGTGTGATCTTTGCTGACCTGAGGAGTTTTTTGTTTTTTCTATTTTATCTATTAAGAGGATATCAAAACAATCTATGTCATAGATTTGTGGGGAGAATTAAATGGAGCAGGAGTACTTAGAGATAGACCCTTGATGATTATTAGTTAACTATGGATCTCAAAGGAATGAACTATAGCTGAGTTAACTTTTAAAACATCACATTCAGCTCCAATACCATATCACTCTTTACACATTTTGCTATATGTAAAAAATAACATACATGTCAGAAAGAATAAATTGATATGACTTAGAGGCAATATTATGCTTTTTACTCTGGAAGATCCTGAAATCCTTGATTTCTCATATCCTTTGGGCGAACACGACTCTGGGTTTTATAACCCTGTACCTTCCCGGAAGTCCAACACATGAGAGTTTTTCAGTATATGTTGCTTGGTGGAGTCAACAAAATATAAATGATGAGAGTAACACTACCATGGAAAAGCAGGTAATGAAATTACCCGAGGGCATCCATCGCTCTTAGGCATGTATTCTCCTAGACAGTTGCAGTATCTAGGCTATTATCAGTTCCTCCTTAAGGGGAGAACGTGCAAGTGTACAGCATGCAATGTGTCAGGATAGCCTGTTTCCACATGGTGTTTCCTCCTCCCATACCCCCACATATAGTAATGAGCATTGTTTATGCAGACCACTGCTATAATAATTTGTTCTCAGGACATAGGAAATAACGCATATTTCTGCATGACCCAAATGGGGCATTCCTAAAAGATGTGATTAATTGCTACATGCCTGGCATTTTTATATACAGAAAGGTAAAGAAAAACTGTCCTGATGGCTTTTCTAAATTAAGCTCTCTCATTGATTCAAAGATGCCAAGTCAGGACACAGAGATACATTTGGATCTTTAAATGTTTTCCTTGTTTTATTTTTCCTTAAATCTGAGCAACATTTACAGGTCTCTTTTTCCTCAAAAAAAACAAAAACCAAAACAAAACAAAACAAAAAAAAACCATACCGAACATATGTCTATTTCATTTAGATCCTAAGCTAAAGGAGAACCATGTGCTCCAGCAATGATCTACATTGCCTCAGGGCTTGGGAGAATTTAATCATTTATTTGGATCCACAGATAATTGCCTAGTCAATAAACTTTGATGTGGGAATGTAAATGATTGCATTTGAAGATTACATTTTAAGTGTTTATAATTATGCCCAAATTTTAGGATTTCTGTGAATATTTTAAAATATATGCTAGAACAGAATGATAAAAAAAAAAAAAAAAACCTTGCAACTTTACTCTGCTAATTAGCTTTCCATTGGAAAAAATAGTGAATTCTAGATTACTTGAAACAGATTTTACTTCTTCTCTAGTAAGGGGATTCTTTTAAGACTAGAAAGGGTGATTTAGATGGAACTGAAGCTCAAGAAACTTACACAATGGATGATTTATGACCTAAGATGCTAAAAATAATTGACAGCATAACTATGGCCTGTTACGTTAAGGATCTCTTCTGGGGATGGTGATTAACGGAATAAGATCATTCTAAATGGAGGCCTCCAGCGGACAGGGTACAGGTCCACGATCACCTCTGTATCTGTACATAATGAATTTATATATGGCATTTCCATCAAACTTATGAATAGTTGTAATAATAACTACAACTACAACTGACACCATGCACTGAACAATTTTGCCCCAGTTTCTCTCATTTTATTTTCACAACCAAATGATGAGCTAACCATTATAGCCTCAATTGGCAGAGGCGATACTAAATGAATTAATTTATCTATCATTATTCATCTTAAAAGTGGCAGAGTCAGTACTTAAACACTTGTCTGTCTGATTTACAGCCTATAATATTGCCACTACTTTACTCAGTGCCTCTTGATGGCTTACTCAAGATTTTTTTTTTTTAAAGTGGTACTAATAGGTAATAGTGTGGAGTGTGTGATAAACAAGAGAGAGAGTAAATTACATTAAAATAAATATTAAGACTGCATTCAGATTCAAAAATTCAACTGTAAAATTTAGAATAGACAGAAATTTGAGTTAGTAATATTTCATGTGAAATTGTGATGTAGCTTCCTAAAATTTTGACTATATTAATAGCTCTCTGTGGGCCATTTTGGGCAGGCAGGATAATTTTTCATTGCGGAGAGCAGTCTGTTTGGGAAGAGATTTAGTACCCAGACTCCCCACTCGCTAATGCCCTTAGTCCATCCAGGTAGTGAGAGAATGCCTCTAAATAAAAACACTCTCTCCACCTGCATGGTCTGCTTCTCGCTGCTACATTAATAGACATGGACCAGTTAGAAAAGAGGAGTTAATCAATAAAATACTTTAATCTGGACAGAAATTATTGAGTCTATTTACATCACATTTTAAAAAGAATCTTCACTGTTAAAAGAATGTCCAGAGGATAATTGATTCAAAATTGTTGCCTTTGGTGAAACACCCCAGTACTTGTATAGTACATTTCACGTGTTGCCTTAACTTGTTTCCGTTGGATTTCAGTCACTTGCAACCAAACCATCCTCATAGGGTAGCATAGCGTTTCTAAGACTTCAAACTGTATAATAGAGTATTGCATATAAGAAGTGCTCAAAGAATTAAGATTATTTAGTCTGAAGAAAAACGTTGAAAGAGGACATGGTGTTTCCCAAAATTCCATGAAAGATACGGCTGAGGAATTAGACTTGTGTTAATGCGCCCCAGAGGGCAGAGCTGAGACCAGTGGCTAGATGATGGAATAATTAGGAACGGCCGAAGATGAAAAGGCAGTCTTGACAAGTGGGCCCTCCTTTATCATTCTATATATTCAAGAGGAGGCTACCTCCTGAGATGTTGACTATGAATGAAATGGGAGGTTAGATTTTTGAGGTCTCATTCAATGATTTTAGACCCTATGATTCTATATCTTTGGGGTATAAGGTCACTGCAGATGCACTTACTTTTAACTTGTTTGATAAAATGCCTTCCTTTCCTCCTACATTCTCTGAATACATATCAAGTGATGCTTTCTCTTGAAGACCTATTTTTAGATGCACAAAAACTGCGTAGATTTAGACAGAGATCAAAATAGTCAAGCAGCCCATCAGGGTCCCCAGAGCTTTCTGCACCTGAAAAGAAGAAAAGAAAAATCCAAACACTTTATTAGCAACTGTACACTCTCCTTAGAACACATAGGCTTAGCCTGCTGTGTTGCCAACACTTAGTCTCCCCTCCTCCGGGGAAGCACTCAAAGCCAAGCTCATCAGGGCTGAAAAACATTCCGGCAAGGAACAAAGCGTTCGTGGTTAATGAACTGGTCCAGCAGGACTAGCCTGCTAATGGGAAACTGGTCCCCTCTGACACTCAGGTGAACAATTTCCCCTGATTTCTCAGCCCCCTACTTTTTCTTTTTTAACAGAAGAAGGAAAACCTCTTTGATTACTATTAAGTTCTTATGAGGCTGTGAAAATCTCCTACCGGAATCACTCTAATTCTGTGACACACAGAATTGGCCCAGTGTTCCACAATCAACAAGGATTACACAGGGTACAACCACTTTTTCCCCATCTCCCTTGGCTCTGGGTACATTTCTTCCCTTAAAACCGTGTGCTCCTGAAAGAGGAAACAGAAGAAGACACGAGGCGAGTTTTGGCTTCTTGAAATTTTTTAGTTTTTCACTTTTAGAGTTAGTCCCTGAGTGGGAGAACTTGGATCTTAGGATGGACTGGGAATAATTCTCTCTCAAAACAGACCAGCCCTTGCTTGCCTCTCCCGTAAGTGAGAGGATCATCCTTTTGTTCTGCTATGTAATTTCTCTCACCTTATTCTTTTATTTCCATTTCTCTTTTTGGCTTTTTTTTTTTTTTTTTTTTTAAGATTCCATTTATTTATTTGACAGGCAGAGATCACAAGTAGGCAGAGCGGCTGGCAGAGAGAGGGGGGTTAGCAGGCTGCCTGCTGAGCAGAGAGCCCGATGCAGGTCTCGATCCCAGGCCCCTGAGATCATGACCTGAATCGAAGGCAGAGGCTTAACCCACTGAGCCACCCAGGCGCCCCTCTGACTAAGTTTTCTAATGGACGTCCCAGAGGCTCTGCTCTAGGTCCTCTGTACTTCCCCATATTATGTAGTTCCTTAAGTTACCTTGCCCTGTTAGCTTTATTTCTGGTATGATTTTACCATTATATTGAATGTCTCCATTCTGTATCAGCCATTGTTGATCTCTACAAAGCTCCCTGTTTCTTGCTTTCTTATTGACTCTTGCCCTGGGATGTTCTTCCACAGCCTAATAAAATGTAATATGTCGTCAGTGAGCTCACTACCGTTCCAGGGTAACTGCAGCTATGTCTTGTCAACACAGGGACCTCAGATGTTATTATTTGTCTCCTTGGGCACCTCCAGTGCCCTGTGTCTCACCACAAACACTCTTACATTACAGTGGTTTTCAGATATAGGCTTCACTATTCATTTCCTGAATACAAGCCTGGTCGAGGACTTCCTTCTCATGGCCACGCTGTGAAAACACATTGTTTAAATGGGTACCATAAATACTAAAAATAAGAGCATTAAAAGTTTGGTAGGAAACAGTTATCTGTCCTCTGAGGCTACAAAACAAACAAATATGTCTATATCAAATATTCATCCTCAGAGAGGTAGAAAAGACCAAATGTCCCATCCACACTCCTCAGGACGGCCCTCACTTGTTAATTGTGATACTATTTCTTGTGTTCGTTGCTTCTTAGACCTAGTGGCCACCTGCCACTCAACACTGATTCCTCAATCTGCACGGCTTTTCTGATGAACATGTGGCTAAGTGCTTTGCATAAGATTTAGGACCTAAGTAGTATGATCTGGATCATAGGCACTCTTATTCTCTGCCAAATCTTTTCCATCACTAGTTTACATTTTGACCAAGGTAGGAAATTCAGATATCTCTCCCAGAGAAGTTTCACTGATCTTGAAAACTCAAGACTTATAGGTTGAAGATTAATTATGATGTTCCATTTCTAGTATGTCACCAAATGGCTAAAAAAAATTTGAAATAATTACCAGATGTGTCAAACATGTATACATTATAAAAGGCCCAAGTAATAAACATTGCTATGATTTAAGAATCACAAGTAAGACACAGAGAAGTGGGGAGAATCAATGAAGAAAGCTGTAAAGAAAAATGACTATCTATGTGAAAACATTAACATTTTATAATATTATTCTTTTTTTTTTTTTTTTTTGACAGACAGAGAGCACAAGTAGACAGAGAGGCAGGCAGAGAGAGGGAGGGGGAAGCAGGCTCCCTGCTGAGCAGAGAGCCCGATGTGGGACTCAATTCCAGGACCCTGAGATCACGACCTGAGCCAAGGTAGAGGCTTAACCCACTGAGCCACCCAGGTACCCCAGCATTATTCTGAAAAAAGTTAGATCTGGTTTGTATCAAATAGATTATCATCATAAAACTCCAGTGTATCTTTTGAAGCATTTGGAGTTTGGGGAAAACACTGCAACTTCTGGAATGGAATCCTCCTGGAAACTCTGCTTTGGTGGGTAAATAATATGCCCTCAGGGATTTCTGTACATCTCTGAACCCTAGGAGCTATGTACAGTGCTGTCTTTCCTTCAGCTGGCCTCTTGGATGTGTGAACATGCTACAAAGCCGGCTGGGTCTGTCAATCTGGCCGCCCCAGTTCTGTCTGCTAGGGGGACTTTCTTTTCTCCATGTTTTTGTAGGTCAGTCCTAAGAAGATTTTGAGTTATGATTTCATGTGTTATTTATGTGGTACATTCCATGTTACTGGAAACGATAGTGGGTGAACATTGCCTTGTTTTCTAATCAATCACCGGTCCATGTAGTGATCAAGAGATTTGTGTCCAAGTCATACTTGGCTGATCTTCAGTTTCATAGTGAGATCTCGTTTAGCAAATGGAGTCATTGTCTTCACACCTGTGGACAAGACCGCATGACCTCTGAATGAGTTCTCATTCTTAGAAATAGGCCTATGAATTCTTCATATCAAATTTGATCTTTGATTAATGTTTCCTGCTTCAGAGCATAGATAGAGAAGCATAGGCTGATGGAAACAAGGTAGGGGACATTTTTTCCTAATTTGCTTTTTTTTTTTTTTTTTTTAAGATTTTATTTATTTATTTGACAGGCAGAGATTACAAGTAGGCAGAGAGGCAGGCAGAGAGAGAAGGAAGCAGGCTCCCCACTGAGCAGAGAACCCGATGCGGGGCTCGATCCCAGGACCCTGGGATCATGACCTGAGCTGAAGGCAGAGGCTTTAACCCACTGAGCCACCCAGGTGCCCCTTCCTAATTTACTTTTGAGTGGTGCTCCTATTATTGTAACTTTGGCACTTTGAGGCTGCATTTTAGGTAATTTCCCTGCATTTTTTCCCAATTATTGTTTTGGTTTTAGGGATTTATAATAGAACTGGAAATTTCTGGGTTTTACTGAGGTTTGCCTTAGGTAAATATTGCTTAAACCTCATCAGTGCTGAGATCTTTCACTATGGAAGAATAGCTTTTTTCCTAAGAAATACATACAGTTTTGCTGTTACTCTTTTTCAGTTTTTCGAAGGACTGGCTTCGTTACAG
The DNA here is from genome assembly GCF_011764305.1 of Mustela putorius furo. Classification (NCBI taxonomy): domain Eukaryota; kingdom Metazoa; phylum Chordata; class Mammalia; order Carnivora; family Mustelidae; genus Mustela; species Mustela putorius. The sequence continues at coordinate 1,350,950 of NW_025421467.1, forward strand.
TTTCTGTAGAAAATGCAAATATACTCCACTTTTCTGTCTTTTTTAAAAAAAAATTATTTATTTGAAAGAGAGTGAGAAAGGGTAGGAGCTCATGAATGCAAGTGCAAGCAGGAGGATGGGGAAAGGGAGAGGGAGAGAATTTCAAGCAGTTTCCTTGTTGAGAATGGAGTCTGACATGGAACTCTGTCTCACAATCCTGAGATCATGACCTGAGCAGAAACCAAGTGTGGGACGCTTAAACAACCGGGCCACCTAGGCACCCCTTTTCTGCCATTTTTCTATTAAATTTTCTAGAGCACATAGTTGAATTCCTCAGAAACTGAAGAGGGTAGTTTAAATGATATCTTCACTCTCATAAGAATGACTGGACTCGATTCTGGATGCTTTCTTTCTAATCTTACTTCAGCAAGTTTCATATTTTAGGTCTTGTCAGTGGCAATCCCCACTCCTGAAAGTAATTTCTCTATTAATTAGTTTCAAGCAGCAGGAATGCAATTAAAAATATTTTCAGTACTCTGTAAGCAAAAGGGGAGATCTATTTTAAGGATACAATTTTTCGCAGAATCCAGGGACATTTATATACGTAGGCTTGCAGTTGGTTTCTAGGAACAAATAGAACAAATTCTCTAGAAAAAAATAATCTCTTTTTTTCTCTCAGGTTCTTATAGTAAAAGTCATAAAAGAACAGTCAGGGAATCCCTAGAAGAGGAGATGAGTGAATTTTCCTGATAATCTTCCCTCTGTTTACTCCTCTCAGTCCTGAAGGTTTTGTATGGAAGAAAGAATTGAATGGTAAGAGGAGAGTTGGAAAGTTATTACAATTTTGGAGGTTATACAAGTTTTGAGAAAGCAAAATTTTATACTCAGTTTGGGATGGGGCATTGCCTGATTCCTAGGCATTAATTGTATTATGAGACAAACACAATTTTCAAAGATTCTTCCAGCCAAACTTGTGTCCTAATTTGTATTTCCCAAGAACCTTATAAATTATAATTATGGATGCTGGAGAATTAGACACAATTAATCTCACAAATCTGTTGATAAAGAAGTCTATAATCCATCTCTATTTTACATTCAGATGGATATTTAAGTCAAGACTTAGTTCCTTTTATTTGTGTTAACTCACAGAGATCACTCATTGGAAACTAAAGAAAAATGCCATTATTTACATTATTAAAATGGTTGGCTTCCCTTATATTATTGTATCACTAAATTAGCTCTTGTTTCTTGGAAGCTTTACTTTTTTTTCCCTCTTAATATGGATATACTATCTGTGTGAGCTTGCTATTACTGAAATAATGCTACATAAATTAAAAAAAAAAACCACATTCTCTGATTTATAACATTAGAGATTCATTTTTCTTAGTCCTAGACTGAAGATCAGCCTATATAACCCTGCTTTGGGTTATTGGTCATCTTGAATCCCTGTTGAAGTTGGGTCAGGTCTGCTCCATATACTTTTTTATTCTTCATGGACCAGCAGCTACTGGAGATCTGTTCTCAGCAGAGTGAATTCCTGAAGTGAATGAAGATATCTAGGATAATATAAAGGGTTGTAGAAACCTCACATAAACAGTAGTGTGTGTGAGTATAGGTAGAAAATTAACGTGTGAGTCTACTTTTAAAAAGTCATCTGAACAAATGATTTTAATGTCTGATTATTCAGTGTTCTGTCTCTATCTACTTGATGTTCCAAAAATCATTTTCCCATTTTCCAGAGAAATCATGGTTTTGATATAACTTTTGTTTTATTATTTTTTAATTATGTTTCAGATTTTACTTATTTGAGAGAGAGTGACCAAGTAAGCATGGGCAGGGTGGAGGGAAGGAGGAGCAGAGGTAGAGGAAGAAGGAAAAACAGACGCCCCACTGAGCAGAAGGCCCAACACAGGGCTCCATTCCAGGACTCCAAGATCATGACCTGAGCCAAAAGCAGATGCTTAACCAACTGAGTTATGCAGGTACCCATAACTTTTCTTTTAAATTAAGGAGTTATACTTGAAGAAAATAATAGCAAAGAGCAGCTCTAGTATACATGTGTATCCTAGCATGCTTCACTTCTCTTCTAGTGACTTATACTATAATCAGAGCACAGCAAGTTCTAAAATGCGGCTTTTTCATGAAAAATGTTGGTCACTGCAAAATAGTATTATAGTATGGTGAAACGATCAGTGAATAGAGGAATTAATAGTTCTTGTGAAAACTCCAAGGGAAAGCTAATTATTTCAACTTAAAAATCACAGGAGTAAAGCTCTCTTGTGTGTTTTAGTACTTATATGCATAATATTGTCTTGTATATTACAGGAATATAATGGAAGAAAAGAACACAAGGAAGTCATCTTTTAAAAATAGGTACATGACAATGATGAGGAGCCCTTTAATTCTGAATAAAATTCTTTCTTATTTTTTAAGTTGTGAGTAAGTTGTTAACAAGAATTATTATTCTGGGGTGCCTGGGTGGCTTTGTCAGTTAAGTGTAGGACTCTTGATTTAGGCACAGGTCATGACCTCATGGTCATGAGAATCAAGCCAGCTGTGGGACTCTGAGCTGGGTGTGAAGCCTGCTTAGGATTCTCTCACTCCCACACCCTCTCCCTCAGCCCCACCGCCACCTCCTGCTAGCGTGTGTGTCGGTGTGCACACTCTCTCTCCATCTCAAAAAAAAAAAAAAAAAAAAAAGATTATTATTCTGGAAAATCACCTACATGTAATTCAAACTCTCTTATTTTCTCAAAAATGGAGCTTAATCTGAGAGCATAGTGGAGAGCCTGAGTGTAGGTTATAAACAGGTATATGTTTCATTCCTTGCAAGCTAACTCAAAAGAAATTAAACAAAAAAGAAGACAGTTTGGGGAATAATAGCTAAAGTGTATTTAGATTTAGGGCTATTTTACTACTATCATTAAAATTAGTTTTTTGAGATAAAATAATGAACGCTAGCATATACAGAAGACAAGGGTTATTAACTGAGGCTTGCCCCAAACCATGTCAGGGCAAACAATGAGGATTTAAGGAGTAGAGGCAGTGTGTGCCTCTGGGTATTTCAGTCTAGTTTAATTATGTTCAATTTGGGGGCGTCCTATAGCATGCCAGACACTACTTTAAAGTATGGGGGATCAAGAAAAACTATTACTGGGGCTCCTGGGTGGCTCAGTGGGTTAAAGCCTCTGCCTTTGGCTCAGGTCATGATTTCAGGGGCCTGGGATTGAGCCCCGCATCGGGCTCTCTGCTCAGCGGGGAGCCTGCTTCCCCCTCTCTCTCTGCCTGCCTCTCTGCCTACTTGTGATTTCTGTCTGTCAAATGAATACATAAAATCTTTAAAAACAAAAAAAGAAAAGAAAAACCATTACTTTTATCTGAGACCATAGGAAACTTATAGTTAAGAGCAATAAGTTGACAAGGCAAGTGGTTTTTATTTGACTAGAGTAAATTTGGTGTCTCACTATTTTAGTTAGAGACAAAGTTGTACCAAATAGACATTATAGAGATTCTTTGCTAGATAAAATGACTGGCAATGGGAAAGAAGCATCTCCTGGGGAAGCAAGTTTCACAGATGATAGCTCTTAATGGAGAGAGAGTTAACTTTCACTGTTCTACTTATTCCATGAGACCGAGAGGCAGTGTGTGTTTGCAGAGCTATGACAATGAAGCGGAAAATAGAATATGTATAAAATATTAAGCTATTCAAATTTCTTACTTTAAAAAAATATTTTATTTATTTATTTGAGAGTGAGAGGGTGAGAGAAAGAGAGCATGAGCAGGGGGAGGAGTAGAGGGAGAAGCAGGCTCCCCTTTGAGCAGGGAGCCCAATGTAAGGCTCCATCCCAGGACCCTGGGATCATGACCTGAGCCAAAGGCAGATGCTTAACAGACTGAGCCACCCAGGCACCCTTAAAATTTCCTACTTTTTAAGCTGAATTTTGTTGGCTTGATTCTTTTCATAATCTATAAATTTCAAAATGGAATTTGGATACAAAATCAAGCAATTGGGGTGCCTGTGTGGCTCAGTCAGTCAATGCCTTTGGCTCAGGTCATGATCCCAGGATCCTGGAATGGAGCCTTACATTGGGTTCCTTGTTCATTGGAGAGCCTGCTTCTCCCTGCCTTCCTGCTTGTACTCTCTCTCGCTATTTCTGTCTCTCTCTCAAATAAATAAATAAAATCTTTAAAAAAAAAAATCAAGCAACGGAATCAACCCACAAGGAGCCAAGTAAACATAGTGATGAATTTCTAGAACCTAGGTGCGGTTCAATGGGCTGAGGTCAGGAGCCGATGACCAAGAAAGAATTCTTGAGACATCTTTGGTGCAAAATGGTGGTTTATTAATGCATGGGGACAGGACCCGTGGGCAGGAAGAGCTGCTGCCCAGGGTTGTGAGGGATGGCAGGTTATGTACCCTGCGGTTGGGGGAAGGGGAGGGGAAGGAAGGTTTCAACTGAGTTTTCATATGCTAAAGAGGGCCTACAAGGTGCCAGGATGTCCCAGGCTTACCAGAGGCCTTGCCCTTGCGGCTGGATCAATGTTGTCTTTAGACCAGCCATTAACATTAAGAGAGTTGGGAGACTTTTTGGTGGGATGTCACAATCCTGCTATCAATCGTCTTTGTTAGTGAGATTTAGGACATTTGTAAGCCAAGGGAGACTCCTGTCTAGCAGGATTGTGAGCTCTGCAACTTAACTCTTTGCTTCTTGTTCATGGCAGTCAGGGCTGCCTGAGGGATGCTACACATATCATTGAGGGGGAGTGGATGGAGGGGGGCAGTGCAAGGTGCCAGTCTTTGCTTTATCTTCAGGCAGCCTCATGCTCCCTCATCAATAGTTCCCAATAATAAAATTCAAAAAAGTTGCTGAAATTGATTTTATAAAAAACAGCTTGGGACACCTGGGTGGCTCAATCAGTTAAGTCTCTGACTTGATTTCTGCCCAGGTTTTGATCTCAGTGCCTGAGACTGAGCCCCCTGAGACTGAGCCCTGCATCAGGCTCTGAGCTAGGTGGGTAGCCTGCTTAAGATTCTTTGTCCCCTTTTCCCTCTGCTCCTCCTTTGTGGCTCACACACACATGAGCTCTCTCTCTTTGTTTAGGAAAAAAAAAAAAAAAAAGAAAAAGAAAAAAAAAACTTTATTTTAGAATTTTATGCCCAAATAAACTTCCAACTAATTATCTTTTGTATAAATTCAGTGTGGCTTCCTATACCTTTTACTTCTGTAGGTAGCACAGCCAAGTGAGAGTCAATGCTCAGAGTGAGGACTCCGTGAACTGCTGTAAAAGCGTCGCAGTCATCAAACAGGTTTCAACCATGTTGGACCTGTATTCCTTACAAAGGCAGGAAACAGGACTCTGGCATTTTACAAAGGTCATGAACTGCAGGTTGTGATTTGATTTAAGTTAAAGAGAGGATAACACCAATCATGTCTATCAGTGATTAATTGGAGTCTAGACTTGGTTTAAATTTTATGTAAATTGAATTTCATTGGGATGTGTGTGTAAAAACATTTCTAAATTGATAGTTGCATGAGGATTTAGGATTGAAGCCTTTTTTGGATGTTTATGATCTTTAAAACTTACAAAATAATTCAGATTTGATACTCCTCTTTAGGACAGTTTGCAAGCAACCTTGAAAGTCTGGGATAAAAATATGGAGAGTTATGTACTGTCCCCCAGCCTTGAAACTTAACAACTCTTCTTCCAGGTCAGAAACACTTAACCTCCTCATCTTATGGCCAAATATCAACTTCCTGGGTAGGTCTTTCCTTATCATATCAAGTAAGATATCTTTCTCTTGTCTGTCAGTCTCTGTTCTCCTTACCTGCTTTATTTTTCTACTTCTTGCTGGCACATTATATGTTAATTTGTTTGGTTCTTCACTTCCCCCCAACCCTCTCCGTCATTACCACCATCAGCACCTCCGCCAGAATGAAACTCCATAGGAGCAAGGATTTTTCTGTTTTATTCATTTCTATATCCTCAGCACCCAGAACAGTGTCCAGCACAATTAAGTGCTCAATAACTTTTGCTTTCAATGAATGGATATACTTGGAGTGTAAGGCTAGTTAACTGTTCAGATGCCATCTTAACTCAGCTTTTTTTTTTTTAAGATTTCATTTATTTATTTGACAGAGAAAGAGAGCACAAGCAGAGGGAGCATCAGGAAGAGGGAGAGGGAGAAGCAGACCAATGAGCAGGGAGCCCAATGTGGGACTCAATTCCAGGACCTGGGATCATGACCCAAGCTGAAGGCAAGTGCTTAACCGAATGAGCCACTCAGGTGCCCTTCAATTCATTTTTTATTATGAGTAAAATAGCTCTTGTTAGGGGTTGAGGATGTAATTTCAGGTTTCCAATTTTACCTGACTACATTTTATGAGAGAAAATGTATGCTCTGGTGGTGACCAAGAATTCAAGGAAGTCATGAATATCTTTGTATATGTCTACAGAATAATAGTCCACTTTAGTGACTTTTTAAAAATTTTTAAATGCATCAGCACAGTAATACACACATACATATATGTGGATATGCTGCATAATATCACCTTAAAATTTTACATGTTGGATATTTTATTAACTAAATTTATAGTCATTTCTTTTTTTAAACCTATCCAATATTTTTTTCTGTTACCCTTTCATTCTTGCACAAATTGAACTTTTTACACTGTGTGTTAAATTGATCTAATATGAAATCCAGTTTAATTATTAAATTTAGTTCAATATTTAATTTGGTTTAATAAAAGTGATCTTGCATATAATGTATGCATTTAATTGATATATTTAGGACAGGATAATTTTGAATAGGTTAAATATTTAATGTAGAGCAATTTTTTAAATTATTCAGGATTAAAAATAGAATAGATCTATGTTATCAAAGTAGTGAGCAGATAAATGTCACAATTTAATAAATTTCTGTTCACATTTGTGAAATACTGCCATTGCTTAATTTCTGATCACCAATTTGTCTCTGTCTATGATCTGACTAGGAATTCTATTTTATTAAAAAAGGAAAGAAGCCGAAGATCTTCAATATTGCAAAATCTTTTTTCCTTCTCTATGAGATACCTAATACCGATATCATTTTTACTTACTTTTTTCACTTTTTTTTTTTACTTATTCAGATTCTTATTAATACATTATGACCATTATTATGTCTTTAAAAATATAAGATGTTTAAAATGACTTAGCACTTCCTTCTCCTTCCTCATTCCTAAATTGCGCATCTTCAAAATTGCTTGCTGTCCGTTTCACAGCCACAACTCAAACTCCATTCCTAAACGTCCCGTCCCATGCATATGCTTTCTTTTCAAGTTCACAAGTAATTGCTGATGGGTTCAGTGTCATCTTTGATTTTTTTCTCTTTCGCAGTCCCTCATTTTTAACCCCTGCTTGCTTTTATATTTTCCATTCCCGCTGGATGGCTCAAGCTCATCATCATTCCTTCCTATATCATTACAGGTTATTTCCTGAATGGTCTCCATGGTCAGTTCCTTCTCTTACTGCTATACTTTCACTGTTCTGTATTATGCTTGTGGTGGGGTCCTACGCACTGTCATTCCTCAAATGGTGAATTCCTATGAGTGGACACTGTGGTCAAAGCCTTCAAAACGTAATCCTTAACTAACATGTAGATTTCCAAGGCATAGGGTGTAGTTTTAAATTCCTTGTCATAACTACAATGGCCTGTAGGATGTGAGTGATCTCTAGAAGCTGAGAGAAACTTCCAGTTCATGTCCAGCAAGCAGCTGGAACCCGTAGTCCTAGAGCCACAAAAATACAAATTCTGTCAACAATCCAAGTAAGCAGGGAATAAATTAATTTCCAGTCTCGCTTCCAGATGAGAATGCATCCCAAATGACATCTTCATTTTAAACTCGTAAGCCTCTGAGCAGAAGACTCAGTTATGGTGCTCAGACTCCTGACCCACAGACACTGAGATAATATATATTGTTTTAATCTGTTAAGTTTGTGGTGATTTCTTATGCAGCAGTGGAAAACTAATAGAGTTATGTAAACTAAATAATTGAGGCCAGGAAAAATTCCCCAACACTCATATCACTACATCCCTCTGACATCCCTTATACTACATCCCTGACATCTTGAATCTCAAATTCAAGCTTGAAAAGGCTACTTCTTGCAACATTAGACCACTTGCTCTTCTCTGACCATGGGATGTTTGTTTACATCTCTCTGTCAGTAAACGTGATGGGTTTTTCTTATAGTTAACAAAAGTGGGGGCATATTCTACTTATTGTAGGTTGAACATGGTAGGTAGATAGTTATGTGCACAGACATAGCACTGAAGCAAATTGTATCACAACTTGGAAAAGCTTTCCTTTCTCGATTACCTTCCCATCTATCTCAGTCAGCATGGGCTGCCTTAACAAAGTACCATAGACTGGGTGGCTCAGATGACACATTTATTTTCTCACAGTTCTGGAGGTCGGAAGTTCAAGATCAAAGTGCCAGTATAGTCCGGTTTTGGTGAGAACACTTCCAGGCTTGCAGATAGTTGCCTTCTCTATGTCCTCTCCTGGCAGGAAGACAGAGAGGAAACAAGATCTCTGGTGTCTCTTCTTGTAAGAGAATTGATCTTTTTATGAGGGCATTGCCCTGTCTTCAAATACCATTATACTAGGGGTTTACGGCTTTACCGTATAGTTGGGGGGAATGGTACCCAAGTCAGATCATAGCAGCATCCTTTTATTATCTCTTCAGAGAAGTCTCTATTTTGTCTCAGTACTTGTCGCAAACTCCTTTTAAAAGAAACAGTGAAGACTTGAGCTATTCCTGCCTACTCAGTGTCTTCGGTAAGTAGCTAGAGCAAGTATAACGATTTTTCTCTGTTTCAACATATATGTATTTTTAACTGTACCTTCTCTTTGTAGCAGACAATACTGTTTTGCTTGTTTGTTTGTGTCATTTATGGAAATTTTATTTAGTTTTCTTTTTAAGTGTGTTATTTAAAATTTAATAAAACTTGAATCATATGAAAGAAAATATGAAGTAACTATTAACACAGTTATTAGCATATGGCTTAGATGTGATCTATCAGACTAAACTTTGGGAAACTTCATCATTTGCGTTAAATCCCTCCCCTTGCTGCTTGTTCCTTAAGATACGGCTCACATATACCCTGCTCTTATAGGCTTCAATACCCTGCTTTAATTAATTAATACCCTTAGTGATTCCATAGAAGACAGCTCAAATCATTATTAGGGCATGTATCAACTTATTAGAAATTTGTTTCTCTTGATTTATTATAAATTCTTGCTAGACAAGCAAGGGCATGTCTCACCATGGTGTTTTGAACATGGGAGAAATGTGTGAGTCACTTTAAATATTGTACTATAAATGGGATGTATTACTGGCTGGTATAGCATTTACATAGATAAATAAGACACCTTACCTGTACTCTATAAACTTAAATTCAAATTACCTAAGTGAATCTTGTCAGAAAAGACTTATTGAAAGACAAATATACAATTGAGTAAAAGTGCATAATAGATATAAAAAAATATTAAATATTGACAATTAGTTTTCAATTTTCAAACTAAAGAACATATTTTGTTTTCTAAAAATTTCAGTTATAAAGCTAAAAGAAAGAAATGATTATATGTGAGATAAGTTTAGCAAGTAGATGAAGCTGTTTCCTTGTCTCTAATCATTTTTTCTATCATAAATTGAAAAATTTGAAAGCTTCATTACCTTTTAATTCAATTCATCAACCACTTATTGTGTTCCTACTAGGTGTGAAAAAGTACCAGGCTCTTTAAAATTATTAATGTATAATGTAGTAGTAGGTGATGAAGAATAGCTAATTGATATAGGAAAAGAAAAAAGAAACACAATTGCCTTTCTCTGTCCTTTTACTTAAAGGTATTCTTATAAAACTATTTATTGGTGACATTTACCTAAAGTGTTGATCTCAATTAGGTCGAATATATTCATTGATTTTTTTCATTCTTTTTCTTTTAGAAAATGTGTGAAATAGACTATAAAACTGAGTGATAAAAGATCAAACAATTTTTTTTAGGGTAAGCAAGTAACATATAATATCCAGTAATAACAAAAAAAATTCACTATCCTAATTCTTTTCCCAGGAAAGAAAAGGGAAATATAGATGCATCTATATGTTATCAAATATTTGAATGAAAAATTTATAGGATGCTCCAAGTAAGTGAAAGTGCTTTTCACTATTAGAAAAAATAGTGCTATCTAAATAAAGTCAATCTTCAGGTTATTCTAGACAGTGGAATGCTTTAGCTCTAGTGGGTATTTATGGAAGAAGGACTGTTCGTACATCCTGTATAAACATCCATAGGAGGGATGAAAATCTGCTTACCTCTAAATGCTCTAGATGAACAAACGCCAACTTTAAAATATCAACCTCTTTGGTATTAATCAAGGAAAAATACCTAAATTTCAATTATTTCTTTTTAATTTTGAAGCCAAGTACTTAGAGCCTGAATTTTTCCACTTTTCATTGTTAGGTTTTGGGATCATGAGACAGTGAATTCTTTCAAGTTGAGAGAAAGTGTGGTAGCATTTCTGAAATTTTTCTTACTGTTTAAAAATATTAACTCAAGAATTGCCATGCTATGTTTGGCTTAGCCACCATTTGCTTGCATTTGATAATATTTTGGAGCATTTTGGATAAAAAGGCTGCAGATATTATCCAGTATAATACACGAAAGGAGGATTGCCATAGAAATAGTAATGCTTAAAAGTACTTAGCTTGAGCAATCAAATTAAATTATTATAGTGTTGCTCTGTAATGAGAAAGGCAATTTTTTCCCTTAGTGTTATAGATCTATGTGGAGACAAAGGGCAAAATAAGTGAAAAATGTGGTTCAATTGACCCTGGAAGGGAGAAGTTATTTCATATGTCGGTAGAGGTTTGAAACTCATTTGCCATGCATTTCTTGTTATTGCATTTTAATTATAGTGAGTACACATATGCTGACAGTGCATGAGATCATATTTGTTAAATGGACCTCAACTTATGCAGCACTCATCAGAAAGCCTCCGAGATTATACAACGTATAGTCTTTGTTATGCTTACAAAATAAAGGACAGCTCTGTTAGGCATTATTTCAAGGATAAGGATACAAACTAAGGAAATAAATTCTTAAAGTGTAAATAATTAGAAAACAAGATCTCAGAGTCTCCCTCAAAAAGAAAACAAACAGATTTAAAAACTTTCAAGGAATATAAATTAGCATAGCCGTGGGACACCTGGGTGGCTCCGTCAGTTAAGCACACGCCTTAGGCCCAGGTCATGATGCCAGGGTCCTGGGTTCCAGCCCCACATCGGCTCAGTCTCCTTGCTCAGTGAGGAACCTGCTTCTCCCTCTGTCTGCTTCTCCCCTTGCTTGTGTGCTCTATCTCTGGCAAATAAATAAAATCTTTAAAAAAAAAAAAAATATTTAGGGGCACCTGGGTGGCTCAGTGGGTTAAAGCCTCTGCCTTTGGCTCAGGTCATGAGCCCAGGGTTGTGGAATCGAGCCCTGCATCAGGCTCTCTGCTTAGCAGGGAGCCTGCTTCCTCCTCTCTCTCTGCCTGCTTCTCTGCCTACTTGTGATTTCTGTCTGTCAAATAAATAAATAAAATCTTTAAAAAAAATTTAAAAAATCAGTATAGCCACTTGATGGTATATATCTTCAACATCTGTATAGATATGTCACACAATAGCAAAATATGAATCTATTTTTTTATTTATTAAATATATCCATATATATGTATATGGATATATACTAAAGTAAGTTCAGTTTCTGAGAGTATTAGGCCAATAAAGTCAAAGTTGAGGATTAAATCTCTGTGTTGACTCTTGAACTCTGCTCTATTTTAAAGCCCCATACTGCCCATTATCCCCAAGTTACTTCTACAACAGCACATAGTTGCTCACAAAAAGAGCAACCAATCTGGGTCCTAGTACTGGAATAAAAAACCCAAGCATGTGTCCTGCTGATGGGGCCCCTTCAGTGTTCCTTGACTGATGGGTCAGAATTAACCATATGTGAATGGCTAAGTTGTTTTTATTCTCAATTATAATGCCATATAAAGTGCATATGCTGTGAATTCATAATTATAGTGAAGATGGTGGTTTTCATGATGGTGTTGCTTTTTATTATGAAATATTTTAGATATTCATGAAGGTGTAAAAAGTGAATACGCTTCTATGTACCTCTCACATAGCTTTAGACATAAGGTATTCCAAATATAGTTTAACGCCCTCTATGATCGTATTCCACACTTAACTTCCCCATAAAAAGACGGCTATCTTAAATTTGATATTTATTATTCCTAAGCATGTGTTTACTTCCACTGCTATATGAATGCCCACCCAAACAATAAACAATAGTCTTACATATTTTAAAAATGTAAAAAATGTATACCATACTGTATTTTCTTTTTGGCATTCCCTCATGGTTGTCTGTGCATTATTTCTGATTCATATAGCTCTGATTTGCAATAGTGCATGGTATATCTTTTTATGTCTATTTCAGATGTAATGTATTCATTTGCTTGATGAATAGACATTAAGTCTATTTCCAGTTCTTTAGTGTTATGAACAAGGTTCCACACTGCGTTTTGGGATGGTCCCTGAACTGGTTATTCTTTTTTGGCCACTCTAGATGTATTTCTGACCCTGCTCTGTGCTCTGGCAGGCTGAACCTCTACTGACTGCACTGATTTATTCTCTTTTCTTTGGCTTTTCTATAGGTTCAGCTAATTGGAGACATCGTAGAAAATCAAAGGGTGAAATGTGAGAGAGTAAGTTTTTTAAAATTATATTTAAAATATATGTTTAAATGCACACATCATAAATTTACAGCTTAATAGATTTTTGAAAAGAGAACACACCTTGAGAACCTCTATCCAGGTCAAGATATAAAAGAGTATCAGTATCGCCAGATGATTCATATTTCCTCTTAGCTATAACTTCCTCCCAAGGCAAACCCTATTTTTACTTTTGTCACTACAGATGAGCTTTAGTTGTTTATAAAATTTAATTGGAGCAATATGGTATCTTTTTTTTTTTTACGCTTTGCTTCTTTAACTCAGTATAATTTGTGTGTGATTGATCCATAACATTGTATGCAGCAGTTACTATTCTTTTTCAGTGTTGTACAGTATACTATTGTGTGAAATTATTTGTTAGTTCTACTGTTGATGGAATATGGGTTCACCCTAGCTTTGCGGTACTAAGAATGATGCTTGTGTGAACATTTTCAATACATGCTTTTGGTATACCTATGAATATATCGCTCTTAGATTTGTACCTAAGAATCAAACTGCTAGGTCATAATACAGTGTGCGTTTGGTCCGTTGTTAATGGATTTTCCTAAATGGTTATTCCAATCTGTTCTCTTATAAGCAGCATAGGATAGCTCCTGTTGCTCCATATTTCCATAATACTTTTCAATTTAAAATTTTTCAAGCCATTCTAGTGGGTGTCAAGAGGTATAGTATTGTGATTGAAGTTGCCATTTTCTTTCCAGTGTTATAGAGCAACTGTGTTTTTTGAAGCATGGGCATTCTTTTGGGGACATGATTTTCTAAACCTTTTGCCATTTTTAATCAAATTGTCTTTTGCTCCATTTGTACGAAAGTCTTTTGTTGGATAAAGAAATTGCAAATATCTTCTGATTTTGGCTTGTCTTTTCACTCTTTTCACGACCTTTCGATAAACAGAGTTTCTTAATTATAATAAAGTCCAATTTACATGTTGTTATATAAACAACATATTGTTATTATCTCTTACTGTTAATGATTTAAGTCTTCTTTATGAAATGTTTTTCTACTTCAAGCTCATGACTACATTTTTCTATGTTAAAATCTTAACATAGAAGCAGTCATTTTTATCTGTCACAATTAGATCTACAATCCATTTTGAATTGATTTTGCATATCTACTCATGAAAGACTGGCCTGTAATTTTTCTTACTCAGACTAATCTGATCAGGTTTTACTTCTACTTCAGACTTTAGATTTCATACTTCCTGTACGTCTCTTGTGAACAGTGTATTGCAGGGATTTTCTAATGTTTCTAATTTTTTTTTAATTGAAGTATCATTGGCGTATAGTATCCTATTAGTTTCAGGTGTATGTATCATAGTGACTCAATATTTTTATACATTATGAATGATCCCAGAGTAAGTGTAGTTATCTGACACCATGCAGAGTTACTACAATATTATCAGCTATATTTCCTATGCTCTACATTAGATCCCTCTTTATTTTATACCTGGAAGTTTGTAAATTATAATCTCCTTCACCTTTTTGCCCACCACCCTGATCACCTTCCCACCTGGTAATGGACACTTTCTTTCCTGTGTCTATGCATCTGCTTCTGTTTTGGGTTTTTGTTCATTTGTTTTGTTTTTTAGATTCCACATGTAAGTGGTGTGGAATCTATGATATCTATCTTTCTCTGTCTGAATTATTTCACTGAGCATAATACCCCCTAGGCCCATCCATGATGTCACAACTGGAGAGGTTTCTTTCTCTCTCATAAATGACCATATCCCACTGTATGTATATGCCTCATCTTCTTAATCCTTTCACCAATATCAGTAGATACTTGGGTTGCTTCCATATCTTGGCTATTGTAAATAATACTTTAGTGAACATGGGATGCATATATCTCCTTCAATTGGTGTTTTCATTTTCTTTGGATAAATGCCCAGAAGTGGATTTTGTGACAGTTCTACAGTTAGATTTTTTGAGGAACTTGCATACTATTTTCCATAGTGGCCACACCAATTTACATTCCCAGCAACAGTGCAGGAGGGTTCCCTTTTTTCACATCCTCACCAGCATTTATTTTTTTTTTTAAATCATTTTAATAATAACCAGTCTGATTGTTGATTAGTGATGTTGAGCATCTTTTCATACGCCTACTGGCCATCTATGTGTCTTCTTTGGAAAAAGGTCTATTTGAGTCATTTGCCCATTTTTAAATTTGTTTTCTTGTTTAGAAATTCTCTAATCTTTGTTTTAACTGGCCAGTGTAGTTCATATATATTTCATGCATTACTGGTAGATTTGTATGTTTTTTTAATCATATTTTGTAGTTTCTATTTGTCTTGTTTTTCTATGTTTAGTTATTTGGTTCCTCACTTGAATTGGTATTTATTATTATTACCCCCATTATAAGTTGGCCTAAATGTTAGACACTTGCTTTTCCATCTTCTAGTGAACTTCTTTAAAATTTAGATTGTATACTTTCAATAAAGCATCAGATCAGTATCCCTGTCATTTTCATGAAAAACTGAAGGATATCAGGATGTTTTAATGGTGCTACCACCTGCTGTAGTTATTTTTTTTAGTGTTTTAGTAATATTTTTTAAATTCTGAAATTAGTTGTTATAACATTAATATATTCTCAGATTTACCCATATTTTTTCCAATTTCTCTGTCTAAAAAAATTTTTTGTATCTTAGTTCTTTCAAGTTTTGTTTTTCATTTTTTTCTAAAAAAACATTTTTTTTAGAAGACCTCTACTGACTAAGCATTAAAGATAAATTGCCTCAGGTTTTGTTGAATTTTCTATACATATTTTTGCCTTATTATTTGATATGTTTCACTGGCTATGTATTCATATGTTGAAATCATTTTCGCTTAGCTTATTGAAGATACCATCATACATTTTCTTATTTCTATTAATGCTTTTGCTGTTGGTCTAATCACCTTCTTTGTATCGTGTCAGGTTGGTTGGTTTGTTTTTTCTTTTCCATCTCTGATCTTAATGTCTGCCTTTATCTTCGGTATTTGAAATCTCTCTATAATATGTCTGGTGTGGATATATAGTTTACTAATTTTAGGGTTTTTTCTTCTTCTTTTTTAAAGTTTTTATTTAAATTCCAGGTAGTTAACATACAGTGTAATATTAGTTACTGGTCTACAATACAGTGATTCAACACTTCTATACAACACCCAGTGCTCATCACAACAAGTGCCCTCCTTATCCTCATCTCCTATTTAATCTATCCCCCACCCCACCTCCCTTCTGGTAACCATCAGTTTTTTTTCTATAGTTAAGAGGTGGCCTCTTGGTTTGCCTCTCTGTCTCTCTCTCACTCTCTATTTTTCCCTTTGCTCATTTGTTTTGTTTCTTATTCCATAGATGAGTGAAATCATGGTATTTCTCTTTCTCTGATGGACTTATTTCCTTTAGCATGACACTCTTTTGCTTCATCCATGTTCTTGCAAAGGGCAAGATTTCATTCTTTTTTATGGCCAAGTAATAGTCCATTATAGGTATATACCAGCTCATTTTCATCCATTCATCAGTTGATGAACACTTGAGCTGTTTGCATAATTTGGCTATTGTAGATACTGCTGTTATAAACATTGGGAAGTACCTGTATCCCTTTGAATTAGCATTTTTGTTTTCTTTGGATAAATAACTGGTAGTGCAATTGCTGGAACACAGAGTAGCTGTATTTTTAGCTTTTTGAGGAAACTCCATACTGTTTTGCAGAGTGGCTGCAATAGCTTGCATTCCCACCAACAGTGCAAGAGGGTTCCCCTTTTTCCACGTCCTCCCCAACACCTGTTTTTCTTATATTCTTTGATTTCAGCCATTCAGACAGGTGTGAGGTGATATCTCATTATTGTTTTGATTTGTATTTCCCTGATGATCAGTGATGTTGAGCATCTTTTCATGTGTCTGTTGGCCATCTGTCTTGAATTAAAGAAGTTATGTCTTTCACCAAGTCTGAAAAATTTATTATCTCAGACATTATCTCTTTGAATATTCCTGTTCATTCTAGTCTTTTTGCTGGGCCTCTAATATAGTATACATTCTCATTTTATATCCCATATTATTAACATCTCTTTAATATTTTTCAACCTTGTTTTATCTGAGTGATATTTTTAAAATTTGTATCTTCATAATTTGCTTCTTAATTTGTACATTGAGTTTATAATTTCTATGATTTTATTTTATTATTCAATATTTTATTAGGCTCCCTCTTTTATTTGGGTTGTACTTTATTTCCTATGTACTGTCTTTTATTAACTGTCTTTATTAGACTTTAAAATACTTAACTATCTTTTATTTCCTTGAATATTTTAAATAGAGAAATATTTGTACATTAACATTTTATATGTAAATAAGCATTTTATATACTATATCCAACCTTTTATTGGGAGATGTCTCTTTTTGATGTTTTGTTTCTTTTGATTCATTTATGTTGATTTGTTTTATTGGCATTTCGTAATTTCAGTGGGTATTATTTTTAGCAATACTACAAGCCTTGGGTTGAAGGCACCTGCAAAGAGGGTGTGTCTTTGCTTTTGTTTGGTGCTCTAAGGTGTTAACAGTCCAGGTCAACTTTAAGACAGTTTCTTGGCTTAGAGCTTCCCTGATTTTCCATGTAATACATTTTTAAACCTGAACTCTACATTGGTAATTATTGATTATGAAGAGGTCCCTCTTTTCCACTCCTATCCTTACTCCTCCAAGGTACAGGTCAGTTTCCTAGCTCCTTGCTTTTGTGATTGGACTATTTTCAAAGTTCGCCCTTTTACACCATGGTGTAGCATTTCATAATTCCTAGTTTCCTGTGGCGTGTGTGCCAATTCCAATTCCCAACTTTTGACTGGCCTCATGGCTTTATCAACCCTAGGCATCAACATAGTCTCACTGCTCTGGTGTTTATCTTTTTTCTTAACTTTGGATCTAGGGATTTCTCTCACTTTGCTTGATCTGTTAAATATCTAAAGAACATCTGATTTTTCATCATCTTCATTTCTAAGTATTTTATACTGAGAAACTTTTAAAGGTATCTAGTCTACCAAATTAGGAGAAACAGAAGGATATGTATCTTGAAAACTAACTAAAAATTTCATGTTCTTCAATTCACATTTTCAGTTTTGCTTCAATAAAAGGTCTTGAATTTATTTTTATATATAATTATATAATTAATATTATATGTTATATACATTACACATGCGATACACACACATATAAAATCATTGCAAAAATGACTCTGTGGCTGGGGCATATGTTTGTAATAAATACATTTACAGATGCTCTCTGTGCATGTATGCCTTTTGTTCCTGATTATTTTCACATCCCAGAGTAAAAGTCACCCTGTTGCTTCCTGCCAGCATTTCCTTAAGTTAAGTATCTGCAGGACACTTGCTTTTCAAGAACGTTGTCAAAAACACACTTGAATTAACCAGTAATTAAAAATCATTTTATTCTTTCTGATTTCCTTCTTTATTGTCTTCTTTCACAATTTATGAGTGTTCAAGGGCTTACATTTTTAGGAACATTAATTCTCTCTCACATTTACAGCCTTTTTTCTAAATCTAAACAAGTTGTTTCTATCACACAAAGAGCCTTTTTCTTTGAGAAATTTTCATTGTTTACACTTTAAACTGGAGTTGAAATAATTATAGGTTTTGCTTTTTTAATTAAAAGAGGGAATGCAATGATATGATTGGGTTATGTTTATGCTGCTTTACAATGCCATCACTGGGATCTAAGATTCATGGGGAACATTAATGAGGAAGATCTTTTTGGAAGCCTCTAATAGCTATCAAACAAATACTTTCAGAATGTATAAAATTTGCCTGATTGGAATGGCATTATCACCAGTTCCTTCTGGAATTTGATTTCCTTTCATATGTAACAAACACATTTTTATGTTTGTTTTAAATGGCATCAAGACACACAAAAATTTTACCATTTTTCATAAAATTTCAGAATCTGGGAGATTAGACGGGTAAGGTGTTTAGCACATCAAGTATCTCTTGCATTCTTTTTCAAAAACAGGAAGCCTGTATCTCATGAGGTCCCTCATTTCATTTTAGAATAAATTTAATTAGAAGTATAGCTTGGAAGTCAATTAAAGTATTCTGTCCTTTGAGAGCTCTGTCTTAAAACAAGAGCAGATTTTCACCCCTCCCCAACTCTCCAGGGGCTTGGATTATGGTTGTGGCATGGGGGGTTCTGGGGACAGAGGTCAGTTTCTAGCTCTCCAGCTCTCTCCTCTGTATGGATGCCTTTGTTGAATTGAGTTAATTTCTAAAGTCTGTCCTCTGTGGTTGTAGGTTATTTCCTCTGCGTGGGTTGGTCCTCGGCCCTTTCCTAAATGTTCACAAGGAATCAGCATTCACACCTCTGTGTGTATAATAGAGTTTATTAAATTCTTGGGGAGGAGAAGGGATTTTATTTCACAACTTAAAGCACTTGTAAGTATCCATAAGAACTAGTTCTCCAGTCTAATGATAATTCAACGATAATGTTAATTTGTGCTTGACAACTATACAGCGGCTATCATAGTGTACAGTGAGTTCTCTTTTCAGATCATACCGTCCTGTTAGTCAGAAGGAGTCTTTCTTTTCTTTTCCTCTGACACCATACTGTTGTCAAGGCCCCACGGAGATTAACTGAGGCTCACATGACATATTTACTCATGACCTATTAAAGGGCCATGGCACACTTGCAGGGAGGGCTGAGTCATTTAGTAAGTGACTGAGAGACAGGTGAGTGTAGTGAGGAACCAGACTGGGGGAACCCAATTTCTTTTGTCCAAATCCTGGCTCTGCCAGTTGCTACATATCATAGGCAATTATTTCACCTGCCTCTGTCTTTTTGTTCTTATCTATAAATTGGGATAATAATAATACTTTTAGAGATTTTTTGCAAGGAGTAAATGAATAAATACATGTAAGACACTGAGGACATTACCCAACACGTAGTAAGTGCTCAAAAATCAGGAGTTATTATTTTTTAACCTTGAGGCTCAGTCACGCCTTATATTGCTTGATCAGTAAATGAGGGACTATAATTTGCAAGATGGCACTTATTGTTGGAGATATCTATATCTATATCTCTCTATATATCTCTATATATAAAACTGCTGTTGAAATTGAATTTTTGTGCATAGGCAAAAAGTGTTTGTGTGATTAGAATAGGAATCAACATCTGCTTTTTCTGAGTGGCTTAGCCAGTTTTGTATTTCTCTTTTAACATAAGAGCTTGTAAATTGTGCTGTGTTTATTTTGATGATCAGAAGCTCATTGATTCTCAGTTTGATTTCATGGGCAGTTCAGTATTTGCTTAGTGATATTTAGAAACTTTTTTTTCTTTTCTACTATTTTGATAAGCTGTTATGCTTAGCTTGTAATAGTAAAATGCACTTATTGCTAAACATCTTGATTACTAAAATTTCTGAAAGAAAATAACTGTTATTTTTAGTCCAACTTTTTCTAGTCCCTTTCCTGCTTTGCTTTTCAATTTAAAAAAATTTTAATGAGATTTTCATAGCATGAACTTTCTTTTAATACAAATAACAAATAATCAGAAATTTATTTCCTGGTATCGAGATGAGATTTATTTCCTTGTAACTTTTAACCTTTAACCTTATTTCTAAGAATTACTATATATAAAAGCATTATGCCTCCATCAGAAAGGATGAATACCCAACTTTTGTATCAACATGGATGGGACTGGAAGAGATTATGCTGAGTGAACTAAGTCAAGCAGAGAGAGTCAATTACCATATGATTTCACTTATTGTGGAGCATAAGGAATAACATGGAGGACATTGGGAGATGGAGAGAAGTGAGTTGGGGGAAATCGGAGGAGGAGACAAACCATGAGAGATGGTGGATTCTGAGAAACAAACTGAGGGTTTGGGGGGGTGAGGGGTTGGGTGAGCCTAGTGGTATTATGGAGGGCACGTATTGCATGAAGCACTGGGTGTGGTACGTAAAGAAATAAAATAAAATAAAATGAAAACAAATAAAAGAAGAAAACTGAAAAAAAAAAGTATTTATCTTCACACTTAAGAGTCAAAAAAAAAAAAGCCTGGCATATACTATTCAATAAATATAATTTCATAGCAACTCTTCCTCACATTTTCAGCTTTCCACCATCTTCTGATTGTCCTTCTAATGGTAGGGAAATTCCTACATTATGATCTTTACTTGCCCAACCAAGTAAAAGCCAGAGTGTCACTTTTCAGCAACTAAGCAGTCAAGTGACCCAGACTTTATCAATCAGGAATATTCTAAAGACACCTGTAGGCAGTAAGTGACTGGGGAAGCAGCTGGATGGAGTTTGTGGGTGGAAATGTCTGGAGCTGGGTCACAAGGTCTCAAAGCCTTTTGTGTTGGAGCTGTGTGATGCTGATGCCAACAGCAATAAGAGAAGAACATATTGCAGAAACCTAAGTCAAGGCTCTTGTCATCAGGCAAAACCCAGTCCAACTCTTTCGCCCTGATAAGGTTCTGTAGTGTTCCTAATATCCTTTTTAGACTCTTCTCTTTTTGAGTTGGGCTGAGAGGACTATGTTGTTGCATATAACTCTGAATTCTATACACATAATCTTGAATAAAAAAATTCCTATTCTTCTCAAAGAAAAAAGCCCAAATTTCCTCAAATGTTCCTTATTTTTAAATAATAGATTTTGCCTCAGATCAACAAACTTTGGAAAACCAAATTCAAAATTACAAGAGCGTAGCAACTTTTAACAAGTATAGTTAAAATTAGTTAAAAGACCAACTGTCAGATTAGATTGTTCATTACATCTATTTTTGAGCAACATTATCAATGGCAAAACCACTTTGAAGCACAATGAAAGCTGCTTATCTAAGAGCCAAAATGATTATACCTGCTGATGTTTCTTCAACCTCGCTGTTACTTTCCTCTGTTTATGTGTTAACTTGTCACTGTTGTTAAAGCTCAGCGTCCAGAGTAGAAGACAGCATATCAGATGAAGCTGGTGTTTTCATAGAGAAAAGAACTATCTTCTTTCTTATTCTGGATCCTGTATTTTTTATCAATATGTCCAAATTCACATTAGATTTGTCAGTTTACTTAAGTTTTGAAATATAATGATTGTTGGCTAAAGACAAAATGTTAAAATTATAGGAATATTGTACCCTTAATCCCAGAAAAAGAAAAACTACTCTATGGATGAGGTCCTAGTTTATGGAACTACATGAAATTCCAGATTCAGGCTAATTGCACTGTTTTCCTGTGGTCCACTTTTATTACATATGAATCAAAGGGATATCTGCACTCCTGTGTTCATGGCAGTATTATTCACAATAGCCAAGATATATAACCAACCTAAGTATCTGTTGATGGGTGACTAGATTGTAAAAATACAATCTTAAAAAAAAAAGGTGATCTTATAGAAACAGAGTAGAATGGTAGTTACCAGGGACTGGGGGAATGGGAAATGGGAAGATGTATTTCAAAGGGTAAACTTTCAGTTGTAAAATGAATCAATTCTGAGGATCTAATATACAGCATGATAACTGTAGTTAAAATGGTACTGTATACTTGAAATTTGCTGACAGTACATCTTAAGCATTCTTTTTTTTTTTTTTTAAAGAT
This sequence comes from Mustela putorius furo, assembly GCF_011764305.1. Taxonomy (NCBI): domain Eukaryota; kingdom Metazoa; phylum Chordata; class Mammalia; order Carnivora; family Mustelidae; genus Mustela; species Mustela putorius. Next base: position 1,373,303 of record NW_025421467.1, read on the forward strand.
TTTATTTATTTATTTGAGAGAGCATGAGTGAGAGAGAAGGTCAGAGGGAGAAGCAGACTCCCCAAGGAGCTGGGAGCCCGATGCAGGACTCGATCCCGGAAGTTCAGGATCACAACCTGAGCCCAAGGCAGCCGCTCAAGCAACTGAGCCACCCAGGCGCCCCATCTTAAGCATTCTTAACCACACACAAGCGCGCACACACACACACACACACACAATACTTAACTGTGTGAGGTAATGGGTGTGTTAATTAATTTGATTTTGTTAATCATTTCACAAAGTATATACATTTCATATTATCACATGTATACTTTAAATATATATAATCATATCTATCAAGTATTTCTCAATAAAGCTCCAACAAAAGAAAACTTATTCAGAGAAGATAGAGTTCAATGTAAATATAATCAAAATAATAGTTCTTCCAAGTGTTTAAACATGCAGGTGACTAGAAAAGTGGTGATCCCTGGGCATCACCTCAGAAGCAAGGTCCAGGTATTTTTATATATACTGAAGTTTGAGAGCAGACCATAGACATTTTCCTATCCCAGCAAATGATATGCTGATGCCATTTGTAGCTGGAGTAAGGATGTTTTGCAAGACACAATATTTTGAGTAATAAATTCTATCCCTGTTGGTTCTAGTCTTTCAATTCTACATTAAAGTAATAATAATAGTTGGAAAATAACATAAAGTTTACTTGTTGTAGAATTTTTATGTATTCAACAATGGTAATAAAGAAAATATATTAGCAAATTTCCCCAGATATATGGGCAACAAAACATAATGTTTAAAATAGATAATAAAATACATACTAGAGAAGTTATAAAATGTTGATATTTTCACTGTTTTGCCTATTGCATATTGTCATGCAGATACACACATTTGAAGCATAATTTAGATCCACTAATTGATGAAAAATTGAAAAAATATTGATAAGGAACTTGGGAAAATCAATTGAATTTTGAAGAAAATTTAGGTAATAGAAGCTGCATCTGATAGGTTCTGAGAAAATATGAAATCTCTGTATGTTGAAATGGCATAAAGAAATGGTATTTATGAGTGCTTGTAAATTTTTATGATATTCAAAAGAATAGCATCTAGGGGTGCCTGAGTGGCTCAATTGGTTAAGTGTCTGCCCTCAACTCAGGTCAGGATCTCAGGGTCCTGGGTTCAAGCCCCTGCATCCGGTTCTCTGCTCAGTGGGGAGCCTGCTTCTCTCTCTACCTGCAACTCGCCCTGCTTGTGCTACCTCTCTCTGTCAAATAAATAAATAAAATCTTAAATAAAAAAAAAAAAGTAGCATCTACTGTTTCAGCTATTAGAATGCGAATGAAAGGAAGACACAGAGATGTGTTGAGACTTGTCCTGATAACAAGTATTAACTTGGTTTGTTGCATCATTAGCAAGTTCATGGTTTGACTGAGTTTTTAACTGCATCAGATACCAACTATGAAGCTAAGGTCTAGCATTTTTAGGTGGTACACAGGATAATGGGCAATAACTGAAAATGATCTGAACTCAGAAAGTGTTCATAAAGCTATGCAAGTTGGTAACACATGGCTGTGTTAGTGGGGAGCCTGAAGTTTGATTGAGGCACTGAGGGACCCAGTGTGCACTTCTGCCCTTCAGAGGGGTTTAGTCATTTGGCTTGAAAGACTTGTGATTTCAAGATTGAGACAGATTTAAAATTTCTCAAAGCTTGTGTTGAGATAAGCACTGGGTGTTACACGCAACTAATGAATTATTGAATACTACAACAAAAACTAGATGTACTGGATGATAGCTAACTGAAAATAATAAAAAAAAGAAGAAAAAAGAAAATTTCTCAAAGCATGGCTTTTTTTTTTTTTTTTTAAATTCTTGATCAACTCAGGCTAAAATTGAATGCATAAAGAAGGACTTGAGAACAATGTTGAAGTCTTTAGTTAAAAAAATGTCTTTTTAAACTGCTATGCAGAACATTCTGGTAACATATTTTCACTTTCACGTTCACAGTTAAGTTTAGGGAATTTAAAATCTCCCTCGCTGTGAATGTGGTTCACCTGAGTGCTCTTTAACATTACTACCACACTGAAACTATTGCTAATGGAGAATCAACTTGAAAATTAAATTAACTTCACACATCTTTTTAAAATAAAATTTGAAATAGGCTAGTAGTCTGCAAAATTAATATCCCATTAGTTTAACTCTTCTGTAATTGATGAATGAAATTTGTGACCAAAGAGGCATTTAGCTGCCTAGTTTTTGTTTGCCTTAAATCTATGTGAACTTGAAATACAGTCTTCTTGACAAATGAGGTTACTAGAAACTAAATGGGAATTCTTATTTGCTACCATAGTGATGACATGAAGAATCACAGCCTTTAGCTCGGGGCTACTAAGCTCTTAATAATGAGAGAAAGGTGTTCCATCTTCACCTACGGTAGAGTCACAATTACGATGAACAAAAATAGCTGCCAAGGCTTCTCCAAAAAATATTCATGACAGTGAGAAAAATATTGATTTTAAATGCCAAGAAATGAAATATCTTCTAAAGTGTTCATTTCAATCCAACTATTATTTTCCAAAAGAGACTGAATGGACTGTAAAGTGTTTCATAGTGCTATTTCACTTTTAACACTTAAAAAAAAAAAATCCCAAACAAGTACTCGTAATTTTTCTTTCTTACCTACTCCTTCTCTCTTTCTAAGTATGTGCGCTTTCCTTCTTTCTCTCATGTTCTCTTACTCTTAAACAGAAACCCCCTCAAAATGCGTGGAAGAAAACAAGTTACATGAGACTAAAAAACAAGTTATATGAGAATCAAGTTAACTGTTTATTTATTTATTAAAAGATTTTATTTATTCATTTGACAGAGAGAGAGATCACAAGTAGGCAGAGAGGCAGGCAGAGAGAGAGGGAAGCAGGCTCCCTGCTGAGCAGACAGCCCGATGTGAGGCTTGATCCCAGGACCCTGAGATCATGACCTGAGCCGGAGGCAGAGGCTTTAACACACTGAGCCACCCAGGCGCCCCACGTTAATTGTTTATTTTAACAGACTATTAGGTAATAGTGTCTGCAAAATATGAAGTATGCTGAAGGGATATTACTTTGATTAGGGCAGCACACTATGTCTCAGCCCTTATGCTTTATTGTACCAGCTTTTCTTTCATATCAAGTGAAAGTATATTATCATATGAGCCATATGATACTAATAATCTACCTTTAGACTTGCTTGGGATTGATTACTTGCCACATCTATATGCATAAATGATGTAATTACCATGACATGAATGTCAGCAAATTGTCCTCTTTTTTGCAATTGATATCTTGGATTCAAGTACGCTGATGGTTCAAGGTCAGAAAGAAATTGAGTTATTTAAAAATTGTAGTGGACTTGCTCATATATCCCTTCAAATATTCTCAGCCCCAACTGCGGCCATTGGAGTAGTGTTTAATTATGTACAGGCTTCCACCAGGTTCTAATCTGTGCAAGTGGACAGCATCCTGCTGTAGGCTTGTATAGTCACACTTCTAACTTACTTTGCTAGGGCTTCTTGGAGGCTCACGCCTGGTAGGATCTGCTATAGAAAACGATTGGCATTCACTCGTATACAGCTTAGAGTATAAGAATATTGATATCCAAGAAGGCATCATGATCAATTAGAGACAGAAGCCCATAGATGCATTTCTTCAGGTTCTTGAGAAATTTGAGGCAAGAGTATGCACCGGTGTCTATGACTGTGGTCAATACTGTAATGCATTCTCATTGGCTTTGCCTCCTTTTTTTGCTCACTCTCTACTACCCCATCCTGCTGCCTGTTATCATTATGAAGCTAACTACACACGAGACTTAAGTTTCTGCTCTTATGGGTGGGGAGACCCAGGGTAAGACAAACAGATTCCAAATTAGTAATATGTTTTTCAGCACTGAAGCCATGTACAGACAATCAATTACTTAGGTGCTAATATATTCCAGAAATTACCCTAACAAATGATAGCACCGAGATGGAGACTTTGATGAGCAGTTTTTTATTCTCTATTCTTTCCATCTGTGTCTATATGAATTGGAGCAGAACTAATGGGCAAACCCCTCAGCTGTGGCTGGTCTAGAAAACACCCTAGAAGGCAGAGTGTTCCCTGGAAAATGCAATCCAAAGAATTATTCTCAAAGTACTATTGCTGCCGTGGTTTTATACTTAGCTTAAAGTTTTCCAAAATTTTCATTGATGGAAATTGTTCATAGTTTTCATATATACTCTACAGAGAGCTTAAATAACTCTAGAAGATACAATTTGACAAACAAAATCATAAAATACCTTACAATTGATTATTTTAATGGTGAATGGGTATTTTTTTAAAAAGATTTTATTTATTTTTTTGTCAGAAAAAGACAGAGAGAGGGAGAACAGAATCGGGGGAGTGGGAGGCAAAGGGAGAAGCAGGCTCCCTGGTGAGCAAGGAGCCCCATGAGGGACTCGATCCCAGGACCCTGGGATCATGACCTGAGCCGAAGGCAGGCATGCTTAACTGACTGAGCCACCCAGGTGTCTTGTAAATGAGCTTGTTAAAAATACTTTTCTTCTTTTTTTTTAAATTGAAGTTCAATTAATATATAATGTTATATTAGTTTCATGTGTATAATATAGTGACTCAATAATTCTATACATTGCTCAGGGTTCATTGTGGGAAATATATTCTTAGTCTCCTTCACCTACTTTACCGATGCATCCCACCCCTCCCTTCTAGCAACCACAGTTTGTTGTTTCTATTTCACAGTCTGTTTTTTTGCTTGTCTCATTTTTCTTTGTTCGTTGGCTTTGTTTCTTAAAAAATTTAAGAGACTAAAAAGTACATTTTTTTGTTGTTGTTTCAGCTTCTTTTATGCTTAATTCCCCCATCATGGTTTTCTGTATTATTACTGTCCTTGGTTTTATGCCTATAATTTTAAAGTATTTTTTCTTAGATAAGCTGCAGTTTTATTATTATTAGACCTTTAAATGGATAAAAATATCAAAAAAGCATATAGCAGGGACACTTCAAATACTCTAATTTCAAAAAAAAATATTTGTAAGTAAAATTTTTAGACTAAGTCACCACATTACTTTTTTTTTCACATTATTCTTTACAATTAGAAGGTAAAGTGGAATTTTTTAAAAAGAAATTAAACAATTATTGCATTGCTTGGGCTTCCATTGAGATCATGTTAATAGATTTAGTCGATTTTTCCCCCTACGGGATATCTAAGCATCTAAACCAAAATGTTGAAATGTTATACCAAGATTTATAATCAATTCATTTAAAACAGTTTGATGTAAGTGAAATATGGCTCCAAAACACATACATGAAGCTTAAAATATAGCATTGTGGTTGTTATAGGCTAAGTTCTAGCATTCAGGTGTATGAAAACTTTGACTTGTTAAAACTAGGATATATAATTTAAAGGCTATGAAAATTCTTTCTCCCCAAAATACTCTCCATACTTAATTTTACTTTCCCTGCAGAGTTGAGGTAAGAAATAAAACTAATATGGATAAAGAATTAAATATTATATGTGGCATATACTAAGCCTTTTATAAATAATAATTATGATTATTATTATTAAGTCATCTGTACTTCTGTAAAAAGTGAGGAAGAGGGATTTGATTTCCATACTGGATATATTGGCTTTTTCTTTTTAAAAAAAGATGAACTGGAATTCTTTCATTTCATATCCCCTGATAACCCAGTTGAGTAGAATGCCAGGTAACGAGAATGTCTCATTTTTTAACGTGCTGTGAACTTGTGCCTACAAGATTGGTGGGAAGGTTTAATACCTCTGGATGCCAGGCACAGCCAAGCCGCAGGAGCTCTACCAACGTGTGAAACTCTAAGCTGTGGGCTGTGTTTTTATTAAGTGCACTTGGCTTTCCTGCTGCTTTTCTTTCTAAGCTCCACCCTGAAAAGAACAGACCTCTTTAGCAAAATTAAGGGAAAACAGAATGATCTCTCTTTGGGCAGTAATCGTGTGAAATAGATTAAGAAATACACTTGGCCAGGCTGGCAGGTAGCAACTACAAACTGACAAATGTTCACAGACTCGAGTCACAGAACAAAGGGAGTGGACACTGTGACTTGTCTTCATTTATCTTTACCTGCAAAGGTAAAGATATGTGTGTATGTGTATGGGGAGGTTGGGGGGTAGAAATTTTTCACCAGGGAAAACAGGAAAATATCTAAAAAGAATGTAAGGAAAACTAATAGTTTGAAGAGTACAGTTTTCTTCTTGTTACTTTTATAATAATAGTAATACCATCTAAACTACATAGCAAGAGTTTTTTTGTTGTTGTTGTTTGTTTTTGTTTTTGTTTTTTAAGTTTATTTGACAGAGAGAGACACAGTGAGAGGGAACACAAGTGGGGAGAGTGGGAGAGGGAGAAGCAGCTCCCTGCTGAGCAGGGAGCCCAATGTGGGCTCATTCCCAGGACCCTGGGATCATGACCTGAGCTGTAGGCAGATGCTTATGATGGAGCCACTGAGGCACCCCCCATACCAGAAGTTTTATGATCAAACTCCTATTCTAGAACTAATCTGATAAATCGTGTTAATTGTCCTGACTATGCCTCATCATAACCTGAGGTGTAGCTGTAGATGGTTAATTCTTCCTTTCCTCTTATATCATTAGTAGATTTTTTTTTCCCCCCAAAGGAATGTTGGCCAAAGTAGGATCAGGCTTGCCCAGAAAGCAGAGTGACACTTTCCTGGTTTACATCAACTTCTTATTTTTAGATGTTACTTAGGGAAGAAAGAGAATAAAAGCATGGAACAGAACAAACATGATAAGTCATTCTGACATTTTGTTTGGAGCTTACAATGCTCCCTTCCTGAGCTGACTTCAGAAAAATGAAAGCAAGTTAAGGATACTATTTTTGGAATGGTGTGTGCTTGAGTGGAAACTTCTGGGCATTACTTATCACTAGGGTCCTAGATTAAATAATTCAATTCAATGTTTAATAAAAGTTCACTGAAGGTCCATTGACTCATCCTGACAATGCCTGAGAGGCATAGATTATTTCCCCTTTGGGAAAATAAATATAAGCTATTAAGAGACAGCAAGGACATTGGAGTGAGAATATAGTCTATTTTTTAATAAGAATGTGATCTCAGAAAGAGAAGAGATACTATTTCAGGGCATCTAGTTCATTGCTTCCAGGGCATGCATACATGGGAGAAGGAGCCTCAAGATCAAGGTGTGGGAGACTGTGGGCAGAACTGTAGGAGCTGTAGGAAGTATTATACTTCCAAATCAGGAAGTATAATCAGGAAGTCACAGAACAAAGGGAGTGGACACTGTGACTTGTCTTCATTTATCTTTACCTGGATCTCCTTGTTGATATATAGGTAGTACTATAGAGGGGTAGGATGCCCTCTTAAAGTATGTGGGCTATGTAAAAAGACACCAAATGAACGAACTAATGGGGTCCATTCTGGCCATTGCTGTGGAGAATCTAAACCTGAGAGTAAGAACATTGGCCATCAGCAGAGTGAGAGAACTCTGCCATCTGAGGAACCAGGACTGTACAGGGCATGACAGTTCAGGCATAAGAAGAATAACCCATTATGAAGAATCTAGAACATGGTTCTCAGGGTGGGTGGTACTTCTTTTCAAAGAATGTTTTGAAAATTCCTGAAATCATTTCTGGTTATCCCAGGTTTGGTGGAAATACAGACTTTTAGAAGGAATGACCCTGGGTTGCTAGGTACCCAGCATTGTTCAGAAAACAAAAATAAAAACAAACCCAAAAAACACACACTTAGAAAAGTTTTCTTCATTTTTGCAGGATTTTGAAATATTCCATCAGAATCTAGAACATCAATCTTCTGTACATGTAAACACAAAGTAAGTGTTTTTGTGTGACCACAATGTACACCAAGTTACACCTCTTTGATATATATATATATATATATATATAAATAAAAGGTAAGTGTTTTTGTGTGATAATAACGTATACCAGATTACAACTGTTTGATATATATAAACCAAAGTAACTGTTTTTGTGTGATCATAACATATACTAAATTACCTGGGATGCAAATATCATGTAACTCTAGGGAAGGCTGCACTTAATTTGTTCAGAACTTTAAAACAATTGTTTATCATATAACAGAAAATTGCATTACCAGTTCTCTTGTTGTAGTGAAGTTTCAGTAGCCAATAAAATACACCTAAATCAGTCAGCTTTTATGGCTCTTTCAAGTATTTCTAATGGATGTGAGATGTGAGCATGGAATCACTTCATTTTGTAGTCTCTTCTAACGCAGTCATTCTCAAGAATTTGTATGTAAACTATACATTGCTTTATGGTAAATTCCATTTCTCTTTATTCCTCTTTTACATGTCATGACATTGTATTGATTCTTTGAAATTGTATGTACTGGTAGATTATATTATTTATGAATTTCATTTCAGATAGTGGAGAGGGTGTCAAATATTTGTAATAAAAGGGGAAGTAGGCCTGAAAAGGTTGAGAATCCTCTCCCAGATTTTTCGATATTAGAAAACAGTCCCTGGGAGACACTGGGATATAGGAGGACATTTTGAAACTCTCATTTCCTGTTTCTTTTCTGTTGCAAACCTAGTGTGAGGCCTATAATGAGTGATCTCATGATGTTTCGCTTCACATTTTTCCAAGACCATTTTGATTTTTTAAATTTTTGATAGTTTTATTTGTCCTTGTAGTGAACATGTTATTACCACAATTTGGGGGAAACTCATCAGGAAATGCTTCTTAGTTACACACAAGAAAAGCAAACCCTACACAGTTGTTCTTAAAGGTAATATTACCTTACAAATCAGAATATGCAGATTGGTGGAGTGTGTTGTTTACAAATGCAAATTGAAGCTATTGTTATCAAGTATATGCATCCGTTCGGAAGTTATCATTATCAACTGTGTCTTTGATGATAGGAGAGAAATCATTTTCCCCAAACTCAATATTTATTCTAGATCTGAAGTTCCCTGACATGGGGTTACTAATGGTGGAATCACAGAGACTTTGGAAAATGTACAGTGGACTTCTGCGCTTGCCTTCTCAGGGCTTGGAACCCACACATAACAGTTGTTATGGACTGAATATCAGCACCCACCCCCAATTAATATATTGAAACTCAATCCCCAATGCAATGGCATTTGGAGTTGAGGTATTTAGGAGATGCTTTCATCATGAGGGTAGAGGGTTCTTCAGTGAAATTAATGCCCATTTAGAAGACATCCCTTCAGTCGTGTCTTCTGGAGAAGATAGCCTTCTCTGAAGCGGGAAGCTAGCCTTTCCCAGATACTGAATCTGCTGGCAGTTTGATCATGGACTTGTGCCTCCAGAACTGGGGGAAATAGGTTTCTGTTGTTTATAAACCACCCAATCCACGATATTCTGTTATAGCCACCCAAAGGAACATTGACAAATGTATTTTATTTCCAATCTTAGAGAGGGGGGCTTGAAGTCATAGTAAATTCATCATTTAAAGAGATAAGACTGGGGTGCCTGGTGGCTCAGTGGGTTAAGCCTATGCCTTTAGCTTATGTAACTCTAGGGAAGGCTGCACTTAATTTGTTCAGAACTTTAAAACAATTGTTTATCATATAACAGAAAATTGCATTACCAGCTCTCTTGTTGTAGTGAAGTTTCAGTAGCCAATAAAATACACCTAAATCAGTCAGCTTTTATGGCTCTTTCAAGTATTTCTAATGGATGTGAGATGTGAGCATGGAATCACTTCATTTTGTAGTCTCTTCTAACACAGTCATTCTCAAGCATTGAGACCCTGATCTCAGGGTCCTGGCATAGAGCCTTTCATCCGGCACTCTGCTCAGCTGGGAGCCTGCTTCCCTCTCTCCTTCTGCCTGCCTCTCTGCCTACTTGTCATCTCTGTCTGTCAAATAAATAAATAAACTCTAAAATAAAATAAAATAGACAAGGCTAAATATTGTGTAAACCAGTATGTCCCCCCAAATAGTTAAGTGGGAAATATTGGTTAGATAATATATACTTTTTGGTCAATTGTATTTAAAATTTCTGTTTTTTAAGTAGTTGATGCTGGTTTACAACCTCCAGAGAAGCTGATTTTAAGACGCTTCATTGATTTAGTTGCTTCCTTCCTTGAGACCCAAATTAAGGCTGCGAGATATTCATAATAGTATAATCTAGAGTCTGGATCTGGGTGTTTGACACGTTTCTATATGTTCTCAACAGACATGAACAGGAGCAGAAAAAGCCTATTTAGATTAACAGCCAGTTAAAATTTCCCTATCCACTGACACACTGAGCTCAAACATGAAGAAGGATTGAGGACAGATGACACTGACAAGATGAGATGGGACAAAATGAGCCGGAGTAGAATTAGGACAGGGTATTCAGAAATGGGGCTGTGTGATTCATACCAGAGCTCATTTAGAATGCCAGGCAGCTGAAAAGTTTTTATCGAGCATTGCTGAAGGTAGGAGGTTGGATCGGACAACTTATTTTTATTATTTGGGCCCAGCCTGAAATAAAAACAAATCATAACACAAAATTCCATGCCCACATGTTTTTATATTTTTACTTTTTGTTCCACATATATTTTTCCATATGCTGATTCTACCTCCTCATTTTCACTAGTGAGCCAAAAATCTTAATGATGAGTCATTAGAAATAAAACAGAGGAAAGGGATTATATACAAAATTAAAGGGTTTATACACAAGATCATCTACAACTATTCATTGCTTGACTTAGATATTTTTGTCTGTTTGGTTAGTGTTAGTGTCTGTCCTTTGAATGTATACATGATGCTCACTAAGTATGCGCATAGAGATAGTTCCTCTGGCTTTTATACATAAAAAGCCTCTGATAATTGTCCATAAACCAAACAAAAGCACAAAAGACCTGAGAGAAATCTCTGACGACTAAAACCTGGTGTGAAGTATACAAGTAACAGGTAAAGTACATATTATTTTACCAGTGAGCTCTGTGTCACTGGTTTATAGACACAATATGTAGTTTTGTTTCTTTTAATGTGGAATATAATATGACTCCAGATACTTTCTCTAGAATTACAGGAAATAGAAGACAATATGCATGTCATTTTTCCCTTGAACAACTTTTACCACCTTTTTTGAGATATAATTCACATAGCATATAATTCACCCCTTAAAACTATATAATTGAATGGTTTTGGCATATGACATGACTGATATTTAAAATTATGGTTCTTTCTCATATATATACATTATATATATATATATATATATAGCCACTTAAAGCCATTTTTAAGTGTACAATTCATTGGCATTGATTACATTGAAAATGTTGTACAACCATCACCACTATTTTCAAAACTTTTTTATCACTCAGAGTACTTTAAAAGAAAATCTACCACTCTGATTCAAAAAAAGTAACCTTCAACCTACTAAACATTATTATTCTCAAACTAGAAAGAAACATTTTAAAGCATTTCCCATGCACATCAATAGCTCTGAAAGGGCAAAGAGGGGTGGTTCATTGTGACAATTAAGAGCTTGTAATGAAATATCTGCATGCTTCCACACATGGGACGACACAGGCATCCATCCTCCACATTTAGCACAGGCTCAGTCACATCCACATGGACATATGATTCTAAATACAAATGCATGCACACTGTCCAGCAGGCCGAGGCTCACCACACAGAAATAAACCAATACATGTGCACAGAGGCATATTGAAAATAGACGGCCAAATGCTGAGGAAGCTAATCTGGAATGATGATAAATAAAAGAACACGTCAGTTGAGAAAGAAGAATATTTGGAGACTAGGGGTTAGGTAAATTTGGTGGCTTTAAAACATGCCCATAAGTTTTTTGGACACTCCTCCCATCAAGAGGTAGAGTTCAGTTCTTTTCTCTTTCAAATATGGGCTAGCCTCACAAACTTCTTTCTCGAGAACAAAATTCAGAGGAAACAAAATGGCATGATTCAGAGACTAGTTTAGAAAAGGCCTGGAGGTTTCTGTGGGACTCCTGGCTATACCCAGAACCTAGATTCCATGCTGTGAGGAAGCCTAGTCCACAGGGAGTGGCCACATGTAGGTGTTTTGGCCAACAGCTACCACTGAAGTCCCAGCTGACAGACAACATCCATCATGAGGCATAAGAATAAGGAAGCCATCAAAACAACTCAAGGTCACCATCAGACTAAAACCACATAGGAGGAGGTTTGAGCAACAATCAACTAACGGAGCCATGTCAATTCCCAGAATGTCAATTCCCAGAACCATGAAAGATGATAATAATCATTATTTGTTGTTGTTGTTTTGTTTGTTTGTTTGTTTGTTTGTTTTTGTAATCATTTGTTTTTATGTCATTAAATTTGGGATAATTTTGTTGTACAGCAGTAGATAACAGGAATAGTAAGTGAAGTGGCTGAAATAGGGTAGGCAGTTAATAGGGTAGTGATCAGCAAAGCTAATTTCTCCATTTTTGCTTTCCTTAAAATAGAATGAAGAGAACAGTGTTTGTGCTTTATACTTTTTAAGACATTTTGTTTGTTTATTTGAGAGACACAGAGAGAGAGAGTAGAACACAAGTGTGGGCAGAGGGGCCGAGGGAGAAGCCGACTTCCTGCTGGACAGATAGTGCAAAGGAGGGCTCCATGCTAGGCCTCCGAGATCATGACCTGAGTGGAAGGCAGCCACTTCACAGGCTATCCCACTCACGTACCACCCCAAAAAGAGTGTTTTTAAATTATGGTTTTTTTTTTTCTGTTTTTGGAATCGGGCAACAAAAGTTTCAAACAAAAATAAACTGAAAATATTTACAAAGAGGGTGCAGATTTTTATGATTCATAGATTTTGACATTTTTTTTATTACTCACTTAATAAGTAATGCATATTTCCTTGCCTTGGAATAAGATACTTGTTTGAAATTTAATAAAAACATCTCCTAAGCACATGACTTCTGTCATAACTAAACTTAATTATTTTTATTCATTCATTATCAATATTTATTAAACATCTAGTAAGTGCTGAGTATCCGGCTAGAGATACAACAACTGATAGTATATGATCTTTACACTCAAGGAGTTTATAAAAAAATTATGGAAGAGACAAAAAGTAAAGAAGCAGTTATGGTATAGTGTGGCAAGTTCCACATATAAGTAAGTGATCTATGATATAGTGTGGGGACAAATCATAAGCTCTGGAGAAAAGGTTGGGGAGGTGTGAAGAAAGAATTCTTGAAGGGATTCTTAGCTATCTTGACATGTAAAGGAGAGAAGCTAAGAGTTCATCTTGTGAAACTCTAGAGATTGATGGGGAGGTTGGAAGAGGAGAGCTAACTAACAGTTTGGGCTGAGGGCATAGAATGTGCAGAGACCTAGAGGCAAGAATACACACATCAAATTCTGAGCTCTTGCAAGTGTCTTAATATGGCTGGAGCAGAGATCACAAGGCAGAGAAGCAACAAGAGAACATTAAGGACCCCTCCGTCATAGAAATAATTGTGAACTTCGTCCTGAGGGCTTTGAATGCTTTTAGGAAAGAGAGACAGGATCAGATTTGACTGCGATGTGGACAACATATTTGAAAGGGGCAAGATCAGAATCTGGCAGGCCAATCAGAATACTCTTACAGCAGTTCATGTGAAAGAGGACAGAGGCTGGAACCGGGTAGTGGCGTAGGAAGAATCACTCTGTGAAGAGGAAATGGAGCTCTTGTTCATTTCCAGCAAATGGATCCTCCACTCTGCATGAGGGCCTTTTGGATGCAGATAAAACAGATTGCAAGTCAGTAATCTAATTTCAGGAGGGACAGATCCTGGGTATGTATTTCAGAATGCCAAAGCCTATCCGGAAAGTGGATACCCATGTGGCATTCTGGATCGAATGCCATATGTGTTGTAAAAGCAGACAGGTGCTTTGATAAGCTAGTAACAGATTTCAAAAACAAAAATTCTCTTTTAATGAGAAATCTCTGCCACACTAGTAACTTATATGGAAACAACGGTTGGTGTGTGTCTATATCTCTGTGTCAAATGAATATTCATGCCTCACGAGCCACTTTAACATTTTCACAGTCTGACCTTGAATGAAGGGGTCAGAGTACCACTCATTAAAAAAAATGATAACCCTCTCCTTATGAGCCTACTTGGTATTACAAATTGGAATTTGTTTAGCCCCTTTTGAGAATGATTCCTCAAATTAGGGCAGCGTACTAGGTGCTTACAATGCCAGTGTGCTTTGAATGAAATCAACACCTATAGACATAGTAATTTATTTTCAAGCATTATGTATGTGTAAAAATATGCATATGCATGTGTGTGCGATGTACATGCATTATATAGTTATATTGGAGATACCTATGTGGATTAACGGATGCATAAATACAGGGAACGAATAAACAGGGCCACTCAATAACAGAATCTTTTAATGCATTCCATATAAATTCAATGAGGAATTAAAGTGATTCTTTGCCAACAGAATAGCTGATATGATAGGACAACTGCTTTCTTCTGCTGCTACCAGAACAAATTAACATCACTGTGGAGAGAAAAGAGAAGTGGTTTGCAGCAATTCATACAATAAATAACCATAGTAGCTGTAGCTATTGTCATGGAGCCAAAACGCTTTAATTTAAATCATTTATACTAATTACTGAAATTGCAAGGGAATCGTTAGGAATAAGTATTTATAGAAATTCAAAAGGGAAATTTAGCGGTGCTACAAATTCCATATTTGTATTCCTTATTTCACTTTATTTTTAAGTGTTGTTACGAAGACAGTAGACTATGGTTTAGAAAGACAGATCAGGATCGTCACAAACAGGTGACCTGTGTGTGCTGGTTGGGGCTAAATATTCATTATGATTGGAGAGCAGAAATTTATGACTTTTCAAGTCATCTTATGTTTTATTCTTTTATGTATAAGCTACTTATTATGTCAGCCCAGCCTGAAAGGAAAGCAAACGAGAAAACAATTGCAGACCACCGTTAGGTCCATTCACTGTCACGCTGTTCCATTTCATCCTCATAATTACAAGGTAGCTCGGTTAGGATTAACATCAAGTTCAAGTGAACAATCGTAGAGTTTAAAGTTTATACCACATGAGGTTTTCTGACCAGTAAATTTCAAAGGTGGGATTCAAAACAGGATCTGTCCAATTAGATCTCACAGTCTGTGTAGGAATATCAGCCACTGTTGTCCCTCATCTCACCAATCTCACTGGGTGGCCAAGGATGCCATCTTTTTTGGTGTGAGATACAAATGTAAAGCAGGAGCCATATTCTGTGCTTCGAAAATTACAGTTTTTGAAATGGAAAAGAATTTAGAGTAGGCCAAGGCATCTACTTTATACAGGAAGCAACTGAAACTCCCAGAGGAAAATTGACAAACTCAGTGTCATTCTCATTGTTGGTAGTGGACTTTGGACTAAAATTCACATCTCTTGAGCCATACTGGAAATTGATTTACCCTGATATAAACAATAATAATAGAATACCTAATGGTCATGGGATTAAATGCATATCCAAACCAAACATGACCTGTTTTGCCACACTTGGATTTTTAGTTTTACTTCCCTGAAAATTATGGTCCAGAAAGATATGAATGTTTGGTTTTGAGTTTCTTTTACTATATCTTCTCTTCATTCTTTTTGCTACTGTAGAAATGTCTAAAAGCAAATCCAAACAATAACAGAATTAAATTAAAATGCAAAAAGAAAGTAGATATGCCCAGTTTAAGATAAACTCATCCTGGCTTGACTTAATGCATTTTTTGCTGGGACTTCCCTTTTTCTGTCATAGATCAGCTAGAATCTTTTACTCCATATATCCTTGAATCCATCGCTCTATCCTCTCTTTTGGTATTCTTTACCAAGATATTACTAAGTATCTAAGTAGTATCTCAGATACTACTCTTAGTTTTTGGCCCTGAGGACACAAAGGTCTCTGATTTGAATCTCAAATACTCTTCAGTTTGCTCATGAAACTCCATTTTTATTTTCAGTTCAAAATATCCTTGACCTCTGTCTACAAAATTTCTATGAACTATAATAAGACCCTAAATGTGCATAGCACATTTATGTACATTAAATGTACATAGAGGGGTTGTCAACATCTAGCTCCAGTTTCCAGGGACCTGTGGTTTTCAGCACAGTGTTCAGGAATCCTTTCTGTCTCAGGTAAAATGGGATTAGAACTAGTTTTTAATGATATTTCCCATATAATTACTTTATTTGGGTTTGCAAAACAATCCTAAGGCTTAGACAGAGTAGAGATCATCATCACAATTCTGCAAAATTTTTGCATTTTAGTTCTACAATTGATTCTATAATCTCAGGGACCACCTTACCTTTTTATGTTTAAGTGGATTCCACTGTATTAAAAAAAGAAAAAAAAAAGCCACTTGACAAAGTCAGTTAAGTCTTGGGTGTCATCTGTTAACTGGCATATTCAAACCCTAGAAAATGCTTGGTAATCAGAGATCAAAAGTGACTGACTTACTCAAGGTACTCACTCTAATGTCTTTTGCCCTTAGTATTATACCCAGCTGCTTCTCGCCTTTTAGCTTTCAGGGTTCTTTTGGTTTCCCCATTTTATAGATTCTCTCTAAACTCCAGATCCTTCCCTGCTGGTCACTCAAGCATCAGCACGCATAATCTCCTTTGTGGCCTCCACTGAGGACATCTTTTCCAAGCAGCGGGTTACCTTCCCTAACAGGAAAGGAACTGAGATGCCCAAGTCATCTAGCTCTCCCTTGCAAGTTGTGTAGCCTGAGTAGATCAGGTTTCTTCTTTCTAGGGCCTCTAATTTCATCAGTCATTGGAGAGGTGATGGGACAATATCATCTCTCATGATATCCTAGGATTGCTCTTCTCACAAGGGGCATAGGAAAATTTGCAAAATGGGTACTAGATTATTCCTTTTTAGAAGTACATGGAACAATATCTGAAGCATAGGTTGGCATGAAAATGAATTAAGTAGCATGCATATAACAAGGGCAATCAATAGCTAAATAAATAGCTAAATGCAAAGACAAGTAAGATAATGAATAAAGAAGTGGGGATTACATAAATTATTTTTATGTAGTAACTGGGCTGTTCCTGAGATTAGAATGTTGATTTTGTTGGGTGTGTTTAGTTAGTGACTTCAGAATTTTCCTATCAAAGCTAGACAAAAATGCATGGGGATGAAAACATACAGACAGAAATAATTAGCAAACTTTCTGGATCCAATTTAAATGTACTTTCCTTCTCGATTCCAAAATGTTTTGAATTAATTGATGAGCTCATAGTGAGAATTGATATAGAGAGAAGACTCCCAGAGCAAATCATACAAAATAAATTTTGTTCTGAAGCAAGAGCTGACACCCACTGTGTAATCAGAGTTTTGCTCCACAGGAACACCCTCCACCTCCCCACACCTCACCAAAGTCTGGTGTTTTTAATGTTTTTTCAAGTCTATATTTTAGCCAGAAGGATTTATATCAAGAATAAGCCATCAAGTTGTAGGGAGATGAAGAATGAAGGTCACAACCTTACTATTTTATCTTTCTATTACTCCCAGCCTAAAACTGGCTCCTGGGGTAATGCCTATTTCTGTAAGAAATTCTTTTCACTGATCTCTTCTTTGTGGTCCTCATAATAGGCTGCCTTCAAGAGCATGTAAGCATCTAATGTGCATGCACGGAGACTTCTTCAAGGGGGAAGAACCTGGCTCCTGAAGCCTGTGGGCTTCTACTTGACACCAGGAATTCTGAAGTGCCTGCACTCAAAAGAAATCATTCTCTTCCCTGGTGTCCTGATTAAAAAGAGCAATTCACAACTTATTTTAAGAGGCTGCAGACTCTAGAGGCTGAGCCGAGTTCCTCTCTTCTATTTACAGGTGGTTCATAGAGTATGACTTGGCAACGTTTTATTGTGTTTTCGTGTTACTTGTAAGAAAATTATTAAGTAAAAGCAGCCTGATGCTGACAGTATGATAAAACACATGCACGTTCTTTCCCTCGTCTATATGTATGTGTACACATGCAATAAGTTACTCAAAGTAAAAATAGGATCTTTGCAAAGCCCGTTTACCAAATGGTACGGTTCATGTTTGCACGCATGTGTTCGTATACTGGCCTGTGTGCGTGTGTGTGAGCGCACACGTAAGCCGCATGGATTGCACAAGGTGCTTTTAATAAATGAACTGTTAGCTTGCCTTTCATAACTCCATTTTCACCTTATTTAGTCTCTTGCCATCTCTTTTGGAGTCTTTGATTTCTCTGTTGAATTGAATAAAATATTCTGTGATTTGAAATTATTTCATCTGATATCAGAGGAGTTTTTCAAATCCTCTCAGGTGTGGTTTTATGAGCAAGCCAAATGTTTGCTCTCTGTTCTGTAACTACATCTTATGAAACACTTGTAGTAGATGTAACACCATAATAAATCACTAAATTAACCTGTTTTGTGAATTTAAAATGAAATTATTTAGTGAAGAAATTGCTTAATAAGCTTTGTCAAATACTATCTCGCCATCAAAAGTATATTATCTGAGATTAGATACATGAGTGAAACCTTAAGAATATAAGTAGTCAGATGGACGGGTAATAACATGTCGAAGATCTTTAATAGAACATGACCATCACAATATTTCATACTAACTCATTTGTTTTTTATGACTTTTTTAAATAGGGAAAACTGATATTTTATCTTTGGAGACTCTGCCTGTAAGAACTCTGAGTAATAGAGATTATGTCATTTGCTTGAGGTTTCTGCAGCTAGAAAGTAGAATAGTTTGGAAAAGAAGATATTTGATAAATATTAAGTATTCATTTAAAAAAACAATAACAAAGCTTTGTTAAATAAATATAAATAAGCTGAATAAACTATTTTTTTTCAGACCCACTAGACTTCTCTTGTCATTGCAGCCCTTTTTTGTTTATTTTTACACTATTTGACAGATAGTATGTGTGGAAATGTTAAATTTACAAAGAATGCTAGATTGGTTGTATATCTCCCTGGGGAGAGGCTTCTACAATGGTTTACATATTTTATATTTTCTTCTCCATCTCCTTTTCCCCTCTCTACTGCCACTCACTTATTCAGTATGAGAAAATCTTATCAGACATCCAGTTTATTTGAAGTATGGACCTAAGAGCTAGGAATACCAAGTTGAATGCAAAAAAAACCATACATTTTAATTGGAAAGGCAAATAAATTAAACTATTACCATAGAATATGCAAAGGGAAAAAGGGGTGAGGGCATTAGAATCAAATGAGATGTGTATGTGTATGGATGTTGTGTAATGTTTTACATTTCTTATTTTATATTTTTCTTTGATGGATGCTCTAAAAACAAATTACATATATTGGCTGCACATTATCTATCGTACTTCATACATTTTAAATAATAATAATGGCAGATGCCACCATCAGTGGAGATCAAATTTATATTCTTTAAGTAAAAAAATTTTCTACCTCACTTCTTTTTTCCACTTAAATTAAGCTTGGAAAGGAAATTGGATTTTTTTCTTCTCTTGCCACTAGTATAACACCAACTATTCTTAAAGGAATCATATTTATATTAAGTTTAAGAATTTTGAGTCCTTGAATTAAGGACTATATAGCGTTAGTTCTGTGGCCCTGGGAATGCAGGAGGAACAATAAAATGGCCGCCAGACTGCCATCTTCCCCTTACCCAGGGCTTTCCCACCAGAAAATGGGAAGATGTCCTTGAAGGACATCTGTCAAGGACACATCACCTTGAGTAAACCAAAACCTATGCGAGAAACAGAAACCAGCCACTTTGGAACTTTCCAATCCCAAACCTCTAACCTTACCAAATATGGTTATGAGCCCCCACCCTGCCTTGGCCCAATAAAAGCTCACTCAATCCCTTCCCGGGCACGACTTCCCTGACTCTCCTCTCCTGAGTTGGGGAACCTCGCCCGAGGGCGCCTTTAATAAACCTCGCCTTGCGCCTATCTTGCCTGGTGTCATGTGTATCTTGCCTATGAAAACTTACTTTTGGTGCCGAAACCCAGGAGGAGATTGAGGCCCCACCCTGATGAGGAGGCTCTCTCCTCTCCCTACTGGGACCTGGACCTGCCTCTCTGAATGCCACTTCCAAAGCCTGGTGAATTTCCCCCGATTCTGCATCTCTCCAGAAAGCCCTGTCCTAATTACGGCCATGTCGATGGATCCCACTGGTCACCAGGTGACCTCCGCGACTCCAGGAATTGGGAGACATCTTAATTTCACGGCAGTTGACACAGTCTCTCCACTACCCAATGCTGGACGAGGGGATGCCTTCCTCCAACCCTCAGATTGCCTGACAAGGAATCATGGGGGCCTCCCAATCCACCCCTAGGGTGTCTATTGGCTAAACTTAAGACCCTGGGACTGGACCAGGACCTACGAAAGCGACATCTCATACATTACAATAGCATCGCATCACCACAATACCAATCACACAATCCCAATGGCCTCCGGAAGCCACTTTTGATTACCAAATTCTCACAGATCTAGATAACCTAGGCAGACACCAAGTCAGATGGGCCGAGGTCCCTTATGATCAGGATTTCTGAACTGGCACCCTTGTCTACCCCTTCTCCTCCCCACTCCTATCCCAACTCCTGAAAAAACTTACCCCTTCTCATACTGATATTGCCCTCACCAATTCTCCCCTCACTTCTCCTTTTAGGCCAACCTCAATAACTATATTAAGGAATGCCAGTACCTGGCCCAGGCCTATGACCTTACCTGGCACAACCTACATGTGGTCCAAACCACCACCCTCACCACAGAGGAGAAGGAACGCATTCAGACTGCTGCCCAAGAACATGTTGATCAGGTCCATCTCACTGATGCCACGTGCCCATTGGAGCTCAGGTGGTCCCAGCTGTAGTACCTGGACGGGACTGGCCAAGATGGCCGCTGGTGCCACAACCGCATGGTCCAGTGCCTCATTGCTGGCATGCAGGCAGCCTCCAACAAGGCGGTCAATTATGATAAAATTAGGGAAATCATTCAGGAACCCAGCCATATTTCTAAACAGACTTACTGGGCGCTGACTCAACACACTCACCTAGACCCAGCATCCCCGGCAGGGGTGACTGTTTTAGCTACCCAATTTATTTCTCAGTCAGCACCAACATTAGGAAAAAATTAAAGAAAGCAGAGGAGGGCCCATTTCTGATCTGGTGAAAATGGCATTTAAAGTCTTTAACTCCTGAGAGGAGGCAGCAGAACTTAAGCAGACTCCAACAGAAGGTCCAACTACAGACCCAAGCCCTGGTAGCAGCCCTGAGGCCAGCAGGTTATGGGGGACAACAGAGGGGAAACTATATCCCTCTGGGGAATTGCTTCCAATGCGGAGCCGAAGGACACTGGACCCATCAGTGCCCCAATCCCAAAGTGCCTCCTAGTCCATGCCCTCAATGTCGCATGATGGGCCATTGGAAATCAGACTGCCCCAGCACTGGGGGAATCCTTGGCATCTCCATGTGGGGGTGACCCTGAGATGGTAAGTCCCACTTTCCAGCTCCTTGGATTGGAGGATGATTGATGGAGCCCGAACTCAGACAACCCTCTCACCCACATCAAGCCCAGGGTCACACTCCAGGTAGTGGGTAATTCCATCTCCTCTCTGTTGGACACAGGGGCTCCCTATTCCATCCTGCCTTCCTACTTGGGTCCTACTCGTCCCTCCCCAGTCACAGTGATGGGAATTGACGGTACTTCCTCCACTCCAAAAGCCACCCCTTCCTTGTCATGCAGCCTGGATGACAAGGCTTCTCACACTCCTTCCTTATCATCCCTTCCTGCCCCATCCCTCTATTAAGCAGGGACATCCTCCATAAACTTCAAACCACCATACGTCTTTCTCCCTCTCCCTTAACTTCTGCTCATCTCATCCTCTCTCTGCTCCCCAGTGAATCACCCTCTATCCCAGACTACCTCCCCTTGGTAAACCCGTAAGTATGGGATATTTCCATTTCCAGACCTGTGGTAGCAACCCACCACATCCCAGTCAAGATACAACTGAAGGACGAGTCTACATTTCCATCCTGCCCACAGTTCCCTATCTCAATGACTCACCAGAGAACTTAAGCCTATCATCAACCACCTTCAGCAGCAGGGTCTCCTTATCCCTATTAACTCTCTATACAATACTCCTATCCTTCCTGTTAAAAAATCCTCAGGAGCCTATCACCTGGTCTGACTCTATTGCCCAACAAACGGGCTTAAACTCCTCACCAGCCCCCCTCCTATTCCTCAACACCCCCTCTACTTGATGAGGAGATTCGGGCCCTTGAGACATTAGGTGGCAGGTTAGGTGACAAGGGATGGTATTATGTCCAGGACAAGAATGCCCTCCTGAATGGTCTAATCCACACCCTCATTACTGACATCCACCAGTCTCTCCACATCAGTCCAAAGGCCCTATACCAATTTCTCCAACCTTTCACCACCCCCTCCTTTAAAAGACCATTAAGGATGTACATCAGGCCTTCAGAACCTGTTCTGCGGTCAACGCCCAGAGTGGCCTCCACAGACTGGGACCCACCCATCAGCTCTGCAGGCATCAGCCAGGAGAGGACTGGCAACTTGACTTCACTCACATGCCTCCACACAAAACCTTCAGATACCTACTAACTCTCATGGATACCTTCACAGGCTGGATCAAGGCATTCCCCACCACTAGGGAAATAGCATACATAGTCACCACAATTCTCATTGAGCACATCATCCTGAGATTTGGACTCCCTCGAATCCTACAATCGGACAATGGACTGGCCTTCATCTCCAGCATCATGCAAGAAGTCTTTGAGAGCCTCAACATTACCTGGAAACTTCATATCCCTTATCATCCCCAGTCCTCAGGTAAGGTCCAGGGTGCCAATGGCCTCCTCAAGGAGCAACTCACTAAACTCACTCTGGAAACTCGCCTCTCTTGGCCAACCCTTCTCCCACTAGCACTCACCCAACTCAGGGCCTCTCCTTGTGTACGGTCAGGACTCAGCCCCTTTGAACTCTTGTACAGCAGACCCTTCCTGCTCAGTCACAATCCCCCTGCTTCTCTTCCGTTCCTCCTATCTTTTCTGCCTTATCTTACTCTCCTAAGAGCCCTTTTATGGGCTCATGCAGATGTGACCATTCCCGCCTGCAACAGCCCTGGTGGAGATTTCCCCCAGGCCCTAAATCCTGGGGACCAGGTTCTCCTATGAGAATTTCACCCAACGTCCTTACAGCCCAGGTGGATCAGCCCCCATACTGTTATTCTTATGACTCCCACCACAGCAAAACTTCTGGGGCACCACCCATGGGTACACATCTCCAGCCTAAAGCAAGCTCCACCATAGGATGGCTGGATTTCCCAGACCCTGGGGCCCACACAGTTGCAGATTTCCTGCACCACTTCTCCTCATCCTCCTCCTTCTACTCCCTGCATAGCTGCCCCTCCAGTGACCCTGAGTTCAGGTGGTGGTTCTTCCTAGTGGAAACTTGGACCCATGGGGATACCACATGATCTAGTCAGCTGGTCACCACAGATTGCCAGCTGGGAGGTTGCCAGCCCTAGCGGAAATCCTCACGAACCCCCTCCCCCGACAGAAAAGGGCTGTATTTCTTCCTCTGGTCATAGAGGTCTCCTTAGCATCTTCCTTAGTGACCACCAGACTGGGCACTGGGCCCCTAGCCCACTCCATAGATGCTGTCCAAGATTTATCCAAACATGTCTGGACAGCCATCAAGGCCTTAGCTGAGTCCTTGGCATCCCTACAGTGGTAGATTCCTCAGTGGCCCAGGCTTGCATACATGAGGTTTCCAGAGTCACTGTTAACCAGCTTCTCCTGCATCCCTACTCCAGGCTGCCCACATCTGAGGAACCCTATGATGAAGGCCGAAGTAGCCAGATCCGAGTCACTGCCCGTATTACACCAAAAAGGTCAGAATGTTAGGTGGGCAGCCCTGGGAATGCAGGAGGAACAATAACATGACTGCTAGACCACCATCTTCCCCTACCCAGGACTTTCCCACCAGAAGAATATCTGTCAAGGACACATCACCTTGAGTAAACCAAAACCTATGCGAGAAACAGAAACCAGCCACTTTGGGACTTTCCAACCCCAAACCTCTAACCTTACCAAATATGGTTATGAGCCCCCACCCTGCCTTGGCCCAATAAAAGCTCACTCAACCCCTTCCCGGGCATGACTTCCCTGACTCTCCTCTCCTGAGTTGGGGAACCTCCCCTGTGGGTGCCTTTAATAAACCGCGCCTTGCACCTATCTTGCCTGGTGTTGTGTGTCTCTAACCTGTAAAACCTTACATATAGTTTACTGAGGAACCCCAAATCAATTTCTACCTTGACTGTAATGATGTTACTTATTGTTTCCAGAAAATGTGATATACAATCCCAGGCAGTTATTATATGGACTGCCTTCACAACATAATTCTGAGGAAGAAACTTTAAAGCAGTATGCACTACAAATCAAGCATGAATTGGAGATGAAATATATACATTCAATTAAAAAAAAAAAAACCCAAAACCAAAATCTGGGGCCTGTTGAGCATACCTCGTTTTTTGCTGAGGTTGTGATCTCAGGGTCCTGAGATGGAGCCCTGTGTCAGGCTCTGTGTGCTCATCATATGTGTGCTTGAGATTCTCTCTCCTTCTCTCTCTACTCCCCACCCCCTACTCATGCACTGCTGTCTCTCTCCCTCAAATAAATAAATAAATCTTAAAAACAAAACAAAACCCAAACTATTGTATATTGTGGCCATTCTTTCTTTTGATATATTTTCCTGGTGTTTTGCTCACCACAATGCACTGGAGTCGGCTTTGCAAAACATATGAATGCATAATGGACTGGAGATGAAAAATTATGGCCATTTCTTAAAATGATGTCTTTTAGGCTATTAATGAAATTTTCCTTTTATGGCTTAAAGTATTTTGTTAAATACAAAAATCACCATTACCTTCATGTAAGATTTTTCTAAATATCACAAAAACCCATACATACTGAAAGGCAACAGATATACTTGATTGTTTTATGTTTTCAGTGAGTATCTCTGGTAAAATCTATCATTAAAAGTGTCTATTTTCTTCAGTTCACAGTTAAGAGAATAATATATTAATAAAATTTTTCTTTTCTTTTTTTATTCATTTGTTTTTATCATAAATGCAATTTGACAGATGGCAGATGTCAAAATCAATATAGAGTGGTATCCATGACTACACATTTCTTTGTTCAGTTGTGTAAAAATCATTTAAAATACACATAAGAAAAATTTACTGGAATATATGTTTAAACACAGTATCAGTACTAACATAATCCAGATATAGATTAGAAGATGCTACACACATGGTTTGGCCTTCACTGTTTTCCTGGTCTGCTACAGTTTATTCAAGGAAACAAGGAGAATGTGAGATATTTCAGCAATATCTTCCTCTAATCCCTAGAGATTAGAATGAATAATGCAAATAAATTTAGACACACCTTTATCAGATTTGGCCTAGAGAAAGAGGACTTGCCCCTGAATTTAATTTAAATGCATATTTGATTGGAGAGATGGTCTTAAAAGGTTAGATTATACTATCTAACATACCTTTATTACTTTAAAATATGTCTGAGACTCTGTGAGTAAGGAAATCAAGTTCTAGAGACAATTAAAAGCTTATCCCAAATAATGTCCCTTGTGGATGGCAGAAAACAGATTTATGTCATGTATTTCAGTTTCTCAAGTGAGTGATCCTTGCAGTCTTCTCTGTTCACTCTCACCTCTGATCTTTCCATTGCTGACCTGGTAAGAAAATGCTACTTCATGCAAAATGTTGGTAACAATACACACATTCCACATTGCTTTGTGCATGTAGAACCAATTACGCCATGAACCATCATATACACTAATAAGGTCAGTGAAAACAATGCCTTTAGAATATTGAGCCAGTTTTATACCACATACCAATTTTGTGGCAGGCATAAAGAAATTGTTTTAAAATTTATTTTACATTCTTATTCAAAAGCATTTTCAAATCAAACATCCTTCAGACGTCCTTTAACTATTTTGCTGGGGCTTAGGAAAAATGCAAAGTAATACACTTTCAGGTGTACACTGTACAGTATAATTTGCATACAAATGCATTTTTACTGAAAAAGATCAGGGCAAGGTTTTAAACATGTTTCTACATTGAACTTTTAGGCATTGTGTAAAGTTGAATATAATATAAAATTTGGAATTCTCTCTAGTTTGACACATTCTGTATGGACTAAGTTTGTGTTTTCCAGGTAGCAAGTTACTAATTTTACTGAAGGTGTTGCAGAAAGAGTCATATACTTTTAAACAACATTAATGCATCAGATCATTCAATATCCTTTCATGCTCATGCTTCATCAAAGACTTCCAAACCCAGATATTAATATTTGATGGATATTTAGAGTTGGGGATCTTGATGGAATAAAGGGAGATTTTTTCCTCAATGTCATATAAGATATTAGTAATAAATCATAAAACTGGTTACAGAATTTTGACATTTCAGTATAACTTACTGTATCAATGTATTAAAAATGATGTGAAAGGTAGGAAGAAAATATTTTCTAGGAACCCAACAAGATGAAATGTATATGGAGCCCTCCTTAAAATATAAATAAAACTGGGTAACCAAGAAGAAATGCAATAGCTAAAGAAAACTTATACATTTAAGGTAATTTCAGGATCAATAAAGCTGGCAAGGGAAATAAAGATAATTGAAAAAGATTTTCATGAATTTACATTTTTTTCAATAATGATAGGATAAAAAGTTGTGTGTGCCATTCTTTCAGATTAATACATATCTAAGTAAATAGGCTAACTGCACAATTGAAAAAATGAAAATGAATTAGATATAGCATAGAAAGAAATGGGATAAATGGTATTTGAGAAATATAAATGCAGTATTTATTCATATATATATCACCCAAAATTCATTCAGAAAATCTTTCTTGAGAAGGTGCTATATGGTAGGTATGGTGCTAGGCACCAAAGATTCACTAGTGTGCAAATACAGCCATAGGGCCTGTCCTTAGAGTGTTTATAATGACTAACCATCTAAAACATTTAAGAGATTGACAGAAATAATTGTGTAGATTCTAAATAGCTTAAAAAAAACAGCTTTATTGAGTCATACTTGATGTACAAAGCACTAAACATAATGTATACAATTTGGTAACATTAGACATGCACATACTGCTGTGCAATCAAGATAAAACTTGATGCCTTTTCATGATGAAAATTATCAACAACTGTTATAGAAGGAACTTATCATAATATAATTAAAAAAATATGAGAAGTCCACAGTTAACATGACACTCAATGGTAAAAAACTGAAAGTTCTTTCTCTAAAACAGGAACAAGACAAGGATGTCCATTCTCACCATTTATATTTAGCACAGTACTAGAAGTTCTAGCAGAGTACTTAGGTAAGAAAAAGAAATAAAAGGCATACAAATTAGAAATGAGGAAGTAAATTATTGCTCTTTGCAGATGACATGATCTTATTTAGAGAGAATTTTAAATTCCCCCAAAACTTGTTAGAACTAAAGAGAAAAATTAATAAAGTTACAGGATACACCATCATTGTGCAAAATCAGTTGTGTTTCTATGTACAAAAAACAAAGTATCTGAGAATAAAATTAAGCATATGTTAGCATCAAGGCACTGGGTGACTAGTCCATTGAGCATTTGCCTTCATTTCAGGTGATTAGGTTCCTTGCTCAGCAGGGAGACTGCTTCTGCCTCCATCCCTCACCCTGCTGTTGTACTCTCTCTCTTTTTCAAATAAATAAATAAAATCTTAAAAAAAAAAACTAAAAAAAAAAAGGAATATATTAGCATCAATAAGAACAAAATGCTTAAGAATAATTTAACCAAGGAGGTGAAAGACCCATACACTGAAAACTATAAAACATCCATTATAGAAATTACAGAAGAAACAAGTGGTAAATCACCCTGTATTCATGAATTGGAAGAATTAATATTGCTAAAATATTCATACTACCCAAAGCGATTTGTGGATTCAATGGAATCATTACCAAAATCCCAATGGCATTTTTCACAAAATAGGATAAAACAATCCTAAAACTCACATGGAACCACAAAGACCTTGAATAGCCAAAACAATCTTGAGAAAGAACTAACCTGGATGCATCACACGTCCTGTTTCCAAATATATTATAAATCTACAGTGATTAAAACCATATGGATAGCTCTTTACACGATATATTGATGCTGCTTTTCTTTTTTCTTTTTTTTTTTTTTTAAGATTTTATTTGTTTATTTGACAGAGATAGTCGGAAAGAGAGTGAATACCAGCAGGGGGAGTGGGAGAGGGAGAACAGGCTTCCTGCTGAGCAGGAAACCCAATGCTGGGCTTGATCCCTGGACCCTGGAATCATGACCTGAATCAAAGGCAGACCCTTAACAACCGAGCCACCTAGGTGCCCCAAATTGATGCCACTTTTAACTACATGAAGGGAAGTGACTCAGTTTTAAAATCTATGGTCTTTACTTGGCTCATAAAATGATTATTGTCTGATTTTGCTTTCACAGTAACTAAATATTCATAACATCTAAAAATATCAGTTTAAAAATATATTTGACATCAACCATGGAAACATTTTTCTAAATATGTCTCCTTCAGCAAGGGAAACAAAAGCAAAATTAAACTATTGGAACTACATCAAAATAAAAAGCTTCTGCTCAGTGAAGGCAACCATAAACAAAACAAAATAAGTAACCTGCTTAATGGGAGAAGATATTTGCAAACGATCCATCTAATAATGGGTCAATATCCAAAATTTATGAAGAATTTATAGGACTCAACACTATTAATAATAATAATGATAATCCAATGAAAAAAATGAGCATAGGACCTGCATAGACTTTTTTTTTTTCTATACAGATGGCCAGTGGACACATGAAAAAATGCTCAGCATTACTCATCAGAGAAATATAAATGAACCACAATATTACTTCACACCTATCAAAATGGCTAAAAGAAAAAACAAGAAATAGCAAGTTTTGGCAAGGATGTGGAGAAAAAAGAGCTCTCTTGTACTACGGGTGGGAATGCAAATTGGTACAGCCACTGTGGAAAACAATATGGAGGTTCATAAAAAAATTAAAAATAGAATTACTCTTGGGTTTTCCATATAAAGAATCATGTCATCTGCAAAGAGAGCTTGAGTTCTTCTTTGCCAGTTTGAATACCTTTTATTTCTTTTTGTTGTCTGATTGATATTGCTAGGACTTCTAGTACTATGTTGAACAACAGTGGTAAGAGTGGACATCCTTGTCATGTTCCTGATCTCAGAGAGAAGGCTGTCAGCTTTTCCCCATTGAGAATGATATTTGCTGTGGCTCTTTCATAGATAGATTTTATGAAGTTGAGGAAATTTTCCCTCTATCCCTATACTTTGAAGTATTTTAACCAGGAATGGATTCTGTATCTTGTCAAATGCTTTTTCTACATCAATTGAGAGGACCACATCATTCTTCTCTCTCCTCTTGTTGATTTGTTCTATCACATTGTTTGATTAGCGAATGTTGAACCAACCTTGTTTCTACTAGAACTCATACAGCAATTCAGTAATGTGGCAGGATACAAAATCAATTTACAGAAATCAGTTGCTTTTGCTTTCTTATACACTAGCAATGAAAATATAGAAAGGGAAATTAGAGATTCAATTCCATTTATTATAGCATCAAGAGCCATAAGATACCTAGGAATAAACCTAACCAAAGAGGTAAAAGATCTGTCCTTGAGGAACTATAGTACACTCATGAAAGAAACTGAAGAAGACACAAAAAGATGGAAGAGCATTCCATGCTCATGGATCAGAAGAATAAATACTGTTAAAATGTCTATACTGCCTAGAGCAATCTATACTTTTAATGTCATTCTGATAAAAATTCTACCAGCATTTTTCAAAGAGCTAGAAGAAACAATCCTAAAATTTGTATGAAACCAGAAAGAGACCCTGAATTGCTAAGGAAATGTTGAAAAAGAAAAACAAAACTGGGGGCATCAGGTTGCCTGATTTCAAGCTTTACTACAAAGCTGTGATCACCAAGACAGCATGGTACTGACACAAAATCAGACACATAGACCAATGGAACAGAGTAGAGAGTGCAGATATGGACCTCAACTGTATGGTCAAATAATCTTCTACAAAGCAGGAAAAATATACAGTGGAAAAAAGTCTCTTCAATAAATGGCGCTGGCAAAATTGGAAAGCTAAGTATAGAAGAATGAAACTAGGCCATCCTTTTACACCATACACACAGATAAACTCGAAATGGATAAAAGACCTCAATGTGAGGCAGGAGTCTATCAAAATCCTAGAGCAGAACATAGGCAGTAATCTCTTCAACATCTGCCACAGCAACTTCTTTCGAGATATGTCTCTAAAGGCAAAGGAAACAAAACTGAAAATGAACTTTTCGGATTTCATTAAGGTCAAGTTTCTGCACAGCAAAGGAAACAGTCAACAAATAAAAGAGGCAACCCATGGAATGGGAGAAGATATTTCCAAATGACACTACAGACAAAGGGCTGATAACCAAGATCTATAAAGAACTCAAACTCAGCACACACAAAACAGATAATCACATCAAAAATTGGACAGAAGACATGAACAAACACTTCTCCAAAGAAGACATACAAATGGATAACAGACACATGAAAAAATGTTCATCATTAGCCATCAGGGAGATTCACATCAAAACCACATTGAGATACCAACTTACATCAGTTAGAATGGCTAAAATTAGCAAGACAGTACACAACAAGTGTTGGAGAGGATGTGGAGAAAAGGAAACCCTCTTACACTGTTAGTGGTAATGCAAGTTGGTGTAGTCACTTTGGAAAATAGTGTGGAGATTCCTTAAGAAATTAAAAATAGAACTTCCCTATGACCCTGCAATTGCACTATTGTGCATTTGCCCCAAAGATACAGATGTAGTCAACAGAAGGGCCATCTGTACCCCAATGTTCATAGCAGCAACAGCCACAGTCACTAAACTGTGGAAAGAACCAAGATACCTTTCAACAGACACATGGATAAAGAAGATGTGGTCCATATATACAATGGAGTATTATGCCTCCATCAGAAAGGATGAAAACCTAACTTTTGTATCAACATAGACAGGACTGGAAGAGATTATGCTGAACGAAATAAGTTAGCAAGAACAGTCAATTATCATATAGTTTCACTTACTTGTGGAGCATAAGGAATAACACTGAGGACATTGGGATATGGAGAGGAGAAGTGAGTTGGGGGAAATTGGAGGAGGAGTCAAACCATGAGAGACTGCGGACTCTGAGAAACAAACTGAGGGTTTTGGATGGGAGGGGGGTGAGGGGTTGGGTGAGCCTGGTGGTGGGTATTGTGGAGGGCACATATTGCATGGAGCACTGGATTTGATGCATAAACAATAAATTTTGGAACACTGAAAAATATTAAATTAAAAAGATAAATAGGGGCGCCTGGGTGTCTCAGTAGGTTAAGCCTCTGCCTTCGGCTCAGGTCATGATCTCAGGGTCCTGGGATCGAGCCCCACATCAGGCTCTCTGCTTAACGGGCAGCCTGCTTCCCTTCTCTCTCTGCCTGCTGCTCTGCCTACTTGTGATCTCTCTCTCTGTCAAATAAATAAATAAAGTCTTTAAAAAAAAAAAAGAAAAAAGATAAATAGAATTACTCTGTGATCCAATAATTCTACTGCTGGGTATTTACCCAAAAGAAAAAAAAAAAAACCAGTAATTTGAAAAGATATGTGTACCCCTATGTTTATTGCATTATTTACAATAGCCAAGATATGAAAATAACTTGTGTCCATGGATAGATGAATGGATGAAGAAGATGCGGTATATATAAACTATGGAATATTACTCAGGCATAAAAAATGAAATCTTGCCATTTGTAAGAAATACCATATAAATTAACTCAAATTAGAATTTAAGAAACAAAATAAATGAGCAAATAAAGAAAAAAAGAGAGACAAACCAAAAAATACTCTTTTAAAAAAAGATTTTATTTATTTATTTGAGAGGGAAAGAATGAAAGAGAGAGAATGAGGGGGGGGTAAAGTCAGAGGGGAAGCATGATGGTTGCCAGAGGGTAGGTAAGTGGAAACTGGGGGTGATAGATAAGGGAAATTAAGAGTATACTTATCTTGATGAGCACTGAGAAATATATAGAACTGTTAAATCATTATATTATACACCTGAAGCTGTTGTTAATTATACTTGAATTAAAAAAATACTCAGGGATAACAATATTTTAACTATTTAAATATTTTACTATTTTAATAGTTTAACTAGAAACAATATTTATTTAAATATTTAATAATATTTTAACTAAATTTTGTTTATAGCTTACAATACATAATACACACATATGTAAAATATTTAATATGCATAACTGAACTGACTAGAAGATAAACGAAATTCTTAGGAAACAGAAGATATCAGAAAATCATGTGTCCTGATACATGAGCACTGGGATATATATGTGCCCAGGAAATTTTCTTATGTTGTATTGTCCATAGCATTGCCTGTGCAGGGCTATGTGCTCAGCCTAGAGCCTGCAAAAAACCTGCACAAAGCCAGGACCTCTGACCTCTAATACTCAATGAAAGGGGAATCTAGGAAAATAACCACACCTTACTGAAGGAGATGTTTAAATTATTAATAATGGCAGTAACACATTTTTAATAAAAATATTTGTCTATCTTGCTCTGGACATTGATACTGGAAAAGAAAGTTTTCCCTGACAATTCATTCCATAAGCTGACTCTCATGGGGGGTTGAAGCCAATTTATTATCATATTCTTCGTGTGATATGGATGAAAACAATCAAATATTAAGATATTGGACATGTTGGGTAAAGTGGAAGATTGATCTAAAGAATTGACAAAAACTGTATCATGATAAAATTGGTCATAGACTAGGAATAGAGGAAAACTTCCATAATCCAATAAATCTTTGTAGATCTACAACAAATAACACTAATGAACTATTAGAATCATCCTCTTTAAAATCAAGAACAACAATTGAGGCCCACTTTCAACCCTCTTATTAAAGATTATTCTGGGCTTCCAAGCCAGAGCAATTAGAACATAAAAATGAATAAAAGAAATCAAGATTGTTTTTTAAAAAAAAAGAAAGAAGACTGTTATTGGCGATTGATGTGATAGCCTAGAACAGAGATCAGCAAACAATGGCCCACAGGCCAAAACTGGTTTGCTATCTATCTTTGTAAGTCAAGTTTTGTTGGGTCACAGCCATGCTGTGCTTATTCATTTATGTACTGTCTATGGCTGCTTTCATGCTACAATGGCACAGCTGAATAATTGTTAGAGACCATATGACCCTTAGAGTCTAAAACGTTTACTACCCAGCCCTTTAAAGAAAAAAAAACATTGTGAACGTCTGACCTACTGTCTAAAATTATGAGAATTAACAAAATAGTTTTATCACCGTTGTCAAAAATGCCAATAAAAACTCAGATCTCGGGCTTGGTGCTGGGCCTGGAGACTGCTTAAAATTCTCCCTTGCCGTCTGCACTGCCCAACCCCACTCTGTGAGTCTTTAAAAAAAAAAAAAAAAAAAAAATTTAAAAGTCTTCTCAAGAAGAAAAAAGGTTGGAGATATTTTTCTATCAGGTGACACATTGTAAAGTAACAATATTTAAATCAGAATAATATTGAAGCAGAGATAGAGAAATAGACCAATAGAACAAAAAAGGAAACTCAGACACGTATAAATATGGAAGCTTGATCTATTACAAATGTGGCATTAGAGTTTAATGAGGAAAATATATTATTTAGGAAATGGTAGAGGGAATTGTTTATCCATAAACATATGAAAACAATCAATTGTGTAAGATGAAATCTAAAATAACCTAAGGAGAAAATATAGGACAAATCTTTATAAAACTGAGATGGGCAATTATTTCATTAAAAATACAAAAAGTGCATAAAGCATAACGGAAAAAGCTACTACATCTGAGTGCACTGAAATTATCTGTTTATCAATATGCACCATAAAAATAGTGAAAACACAAACCATGGCCATACAGGTGTCATTTCCCACAGTTAACCAACAGTGTGTTTGTGTCCGAAATAAGTAAAGAATGACCCCAAATAACGCAAAGACAAAATGTTTCAGTAAAAATAGCCCCGATCTAGGAAACAAAGATGGGAAATAAACTTGTGAGAAATGTACTCAATTACTCAGTTATTCAAAGCAAATAAAAATGACAGGATGGGTCATCTTACGTTCACCGGACTGGCAAAATTTTAAAAAAGATTGGAGATCGCAGCTCCAAAGCTTTTATTCCTTGTCGTTGCAACTTTGAATTCACACAACTATTGCGCTCCAGTAGTTTCTTTCCTACAGACACACCCCAGTGAAACTCCCCAGTGTGCTGGGAAACAGGCACCAGAATGTTTAAAGCAACAATGTGTCTAGCAACAAGTTCCTAGAGACAGAATAACTGAGTGAAACATCCATCAGAATAAATCTCCAAAGCAGAAAGCTGAGTAAATAAAGCAAGGCACGCAAGAGTATATACAGTATGAGTCCATGAATAAAATATCCCAGAATACACAAGACTCAACCTAATCATGTTTAGGAATACATATGTATGTAGCCAAATTATGAGGAAAATCAAGGGACTGGTCAGTTTGAAACACAGTTCAACTTTCACTTTCCCAGCAAAAGAGGGGGATAGAGTTGATAATGTGCTCTTTCTTACCAGAAGTGATTAAAAGCTGCTCGTCAACTATGTTATTTTAATATGGACACATAGGTCAGTTATAATGTTTTGGTATAAATGAGACAAATTTATAATACACACTTATAAAATATTTGTGAACAAACTAGATAAATTCGTTCAATATTTGTGAACAAACTGGCTCTGCATCACCCTACCCCACCCCCCACAAGCTATCACTAACAAATTTTTGATAGCCCAAAGCTTTGATGTGACATTCAACCTCTTGATTTTACGTAGGATAGGCTAAAAAAGAAGAAAAACAAATACCACCACGTACTATTTGTAATTCTTTGTTTTTCAGAGTCACATTGGAAAATGTGCTGTATCCATTAACCTTTTTGCAAAGAGCAGAAGGTAAGCTAGTTAACATTTGACAGCCTTGCAGAGTCTATCGACTTCTAATGAAAAATACTCTGCTACCTCTATTTTCTGTATAACTGTCAGTTGCAGAGAGATTGTTACAAGAAGAGCCATTACCATCACTATGTTTTATTTCCCCAACCCCCATATTCTGCCAGTAAATATAAATTGAAGGTGGTCTTGGCTTATTACCATATGCATTTTAATTTTTTCACTCAGTAATCTCATATTGACCAGTTGTTTGTTAATGGTTTATTCTGTACCTAATAAATGAATTTTGCAGTTCTTGTAAATAGTGCTTGATAGGGGTCCTGTAGGATAGTCCAGAGTTCACCATCTTGCCTTTAAGCACTAACCAAGACAAGGCTAATGGAAACAACACATTCCTCTCTGGCCTTGGAAATTATCCAGCATGTTCCCATAATCACAGAATGATTAAAAATGATGACGGTATCATGGAATATTTGTGCAAGGGACAACAAAGATGCAGGTGCAGTGATAATAGTATGGTGGCGGAGACCCAAAAGGAAAATGGTGAGAACAGTTTCCAGTCTAGAATGTAATCAATCAGTAAGTGGATGTCCTCTCTGGCATATAATTAATAGCTTGGGATTTCACTCAGTAATTGGCTATTACCCAAGCCTTCACCGTTTGCTGATAGGTAATTCAAAAGTCTCCAAAGCTCATTGTCGATTGGGTACAAATAGAGCGTATATCCTTTTCCAATCCTTTATATTTCTGCATAATTCTCAGCATTTATATCAGCAATATATATGTTTTCTCTTATTACTTTCTTTTACATAGTAAATCCTCGAGAGAGTTTTTAAGGTTAGTTAATTTCACTAACTGATTGGTATCATTGAACTGTATCAGTGAGGATGCACATTTTCTCTATCTTTTCACTCTGCCATCCTAAACCTCTTGACATTTGTTCTCAGGCTCATGCCCTTCTAGTCACAGAGAAGCCTTACATTATGGCCTCAGATAATAATTTCCAAACAATTTACAGGCAAAAGGGGGTAGTTTTATTCTTTTACTCTCTTACTTTTGTCCAGCTCTTCTGAGACATAGAGGATACCTAACATCTAAGTTTAAGCTGTAGAAAATCATGGTTTTCTTTGTGTGGGTTTTGTGACATACAGAAATAAGGTTAGTTAACACATCCATCATCCTACATAGTTACAATATTCTTTGTATATGTTGAGAACTTTCAAGATTTATTCTCTTAGTAACTTGCAAATATATAATAGAGTATTGTTAAGTACAGTCACCATATGGTACATTACATTCCCAGGATTTATTTATCTAACATCTGTAGGTTTGTATCCTTTAGCTCCACCCATTCCCTCCACTCCTCCCCTGGCCACCACTAATTTACTCTGTTTCTATGAGTTCAGGATTTTGTTTTGTTTTGTTTTCCTGGGGGGTTTGGTTTCACATGTGAGACCATTCAGTGTTTCCCCTTCTCTATCTGATTTATTTCACTTAGCATAATGCCCTCAAGTTTCATTCATGTTGTCACAAATAACAGGAATTCCTTCCTTTTTTATGGCTGAATAAACTTCCATTGTGTGCGCGTGTGCGTGTGCATGTGTGTGTGTTGCTTCTATGTCTTGACTATTGTCTTGACTGTTACAGATAATGCTCCAATGAACATGGTAGTGCAGATCCCTCTTCCAGATACCAATGTCATTTCTTTCAGGTATATACCTAGAAGTAGAATTTGTTGATTCATTTGACAGTTCAATTTTTAATTTTTTGAGGAAACTCCATAGTGTTTTCTATAGTGGCTGCACCAACTTATATTCTAGCCAAATGTGTGCAAGTATTCCCTCTTCTCTACATCTCAACAACACATGCGATTTCTCTTATTTTTAATAATAGTTTTCTAACAGGTATGAAGTCACTTCATCTCATTGTTTCCTTGTTGATTAGTGATGCTGAGGATCTTTGCAGGTACCCATTGTCCATTTGATTATCATCTTTGGAAAAATGTCTATTCAGGTTCCTTGGCCATTTTTATTTGGATTGTTTATTTATTTGCTATTGACGTGTATGGGTTCCTTATATTTTGGGATATTAACCCCTTATCATATATGTGGTTAGCAAGTATTTTCTCCCATTTTGTAGGGTGCATTTTAATTCTCCTGATCATTTATTTTGTTGTGCAGAAGCTTTTTAGTTTGATGTAGTGCCACTTATTTATTTCTGTTTTTGTTGCTTGTCTTTTGGTGTCATAACCATAAAACGATTGTCTGTTTCCTTGTTTTGTATATAAAATACCCAGGTTTCTCAACACCTTTTATTGAAGAGACTGTCTTTTCTTCATTGAGTATTCTTGGCTCCCATATTTTAGTTGACCATATATGCATGGGTTTATTTCTGGACTCTTGATTCTTTTCCAGTGGTCTTAGTGTCTGTTTTTAAGCCGGTACCACAGTTTTGATTGCTATAGCTTTGTAGTATAGTTTGACATTAAGAAGTGTGGTGCCTCTAGCTTTGTTCTGATGATTTTAGGATTTCTTTGGTAGTCAGGGCCTTTTCTGGTTTCATGCAAATTTTAGAATTTTTCTCTATTTCTATAAAAACTGCCATTGGAATCTTAGTAGAAGTTGCATGGAATCTATAGATGGCTTTGAGTAGTATGGACATTTTAATAATACTAATTCTTCCAATTCATGAACAAGGAATATCTATCCATTTATTATGTCTTTTTGATAACTTTCATTAATGCCTTAAAGTTTTCAGTATACAAATCTTTTACTTTTTGAGTTAAATTTACTCCTAGGCATTTTATTCTTTTTGAAGCTATTGTAAATGGTAATGTTTTCTTAATTCCCTTTTCAGATAATTTGTTGTTAGTGTGTAGAAACACAATTGATTTTTGTATGTCGATTTTGAATCCTGCCAAGTTTATTGAGTGATTTATTAGTATTAATAGTCTTTTAGGTTGAATCTTTATCATTTCTTATACATAAAATCATGTCACCTGCAAACAGAGGCAGTTTTACTTCTCCCTTTCTGTTTCCAATGACTTTTTTTTTTCTTGTTTAATTCTCTCTAGGTAGTACTGTGTTAAATAGAAGTGCTGAGAGAAAGCATCTTTGTCTTTTTTCTGATATTAGAGGAAAACTTTCAGTTTTTCACTGTTGAGTATGGTGTTAGCTGAGTTCCCTGACCAGATGGTGCTGCTAGCTTGGTGTTCATGCAGCATTTCAGGCAGGGCTTCTTGGTCAGACAAGATCTCAGTCTGTGTTCTGCGAACAGGAGGAGATGCAGACTGTGTTCCCAAATTGGGCAGGGCTGTAGGCTGTGCTCTGCTGTTGGGCCATGTCTCTGGGTGGGATCTTTGGTTGGGAGGCACTGCCAGCTGTATCCCTCAATTGAGTGAAGGTTAGAGACTGGGCTCTATGGTTGGATGTGGTGGTTGGCTGAGCTCCCTATTGGGTGGGGCCCAAGGCAATGCTCTGCACTGGGTGAGGCCCCTGGCTGTGCTATCCACCCCCTCTAGGCCATACATAGGCTTTATCCACAATCTGGCAAGGCTGGAGGCTAGGCTCTGTAGCTGAGCAGTGCTGTAAGCTGGATTCTGAGGCTGTCCCGTCACTGCTCAGTTTCCTGGTTATGAGGGGACAGAAGCTATACTTAACATTTTGATAGTGCTGCTCACTTGGCTCCCTGCCTGAATGTGGCTATAGGATGGGCTCTGCAGCTGCCCAGATTCTCTGGACAGGCTTCCTGGTCAGCAGGACTGGAGGCTATACATTTGGGTGGGTCTGCAAATTTAGTTCCCTGCTAGGCAGGGGCATACAATAGGCTCCATGGTCAGTACATCTCTTTGTTGGAGAACCAAATCTCTAAGTCTTTTAGTAAAATTATCTCCTATTTAGATTTAAGGAGAAGAATGGCTTAGGTTATAAATTATTTGTAAAAGATTTAAACAAAAAGCAAAAATAAAAAGATAATATCTAGATACTTTGTAGTATTTCTCAAGGAAGATATTTAGACTTCTGAATGAAAGGAAGATGTAAGGCAGGAAAAAAAAAAAAGTAAAAAAAAAATAAAAAATCAACATTTAGTCCAAAAGGGATCCAGTAAGAAATCTAGGAGGAGGGCTGAGCAGAAATTTTACTTTTATCTATTTATTATTCTTACCTCATCATGCTCTTAAATGGAAATATATACTATCTTACTATGGGATTTGAACACAGAGAAGATGTGTGACAAAGAACTTGCTAAGTTTCTAGAAATAATGCTCTGCAAACATTTTTAAAAGAACTTGTTAAATCTCCAAGTGGCTCAAAATGTGTATAAAGGAGAAGAAATATGGAAAAGCAGATAACATGTATGGAATACCCACTGCTTGTCAGGTGCAGGGTTAGGAATTTTCATATACTTTTTTAACAGTACTCTGCATAACAGACTTGAAAAAAAATACACATGATTATTGTTGTGTTTTATTTGAAAAGATTATTGACCAGAGAAATTCTATGATCTGCCCTGTTGCTCGCAGGGGTGAGTGTGACAGAGTTGAGAATCAAACAAACATGTCTCTGACCACATAGCCCATTCCTTTCCCTTGGCAGAGAGGATCCCAGACATATTACCAAAAATGTCTAGGGAAAGAGATGAAACAAGCAAAAGCATTTAGAAAAAGTCTACTTTGGGTATATAAAAATTGGTTAAATTTATGTTTTAAATAATGAAAATAGCTGTGAGATGGAAATTTTTTAAGTGTGTTGTCAAAGAGGTCTTTATAGAGCCCTTGGAATCAAATTTCTATTCTTAATTTCTGTATATGACCATTACGAGAGCAAAAGGCAAATATATTTCTTTATTATCAAAATTAGATGTAGACATTTCCTACTTTTCAGAATGTACTCTTTTCTATGTGTTTATACTTACAGAACATACACTCTTGTAATGGAATATACACTTTTGACACATATTTCAAATAACAAAACTGAAATGGTAGGAATGCTTATCTTCTAGGATAGACCATGGAGAACAGAATGATGGGACAGTTGTCAGGGGAGGAAAGTAATGGTGGTGATGATGGAAAAACACCTCGAAGGGAGGCTGCATCAGGCACTATTCCCACATGTTTCACATTATGGCTCCATGTGTGAGCGCCAGGCTGCTCAGCACTCTACCGTGGGAAGTGTGAATCTGAGCACCACTGAAAGGGGAATTTTTTTCCCAGTGTCTCCCAATTACCAAAACACCTGCACAACAAAATGCCCCTTATTTAAAAAACAGTATCTGAATGTGCTCTTAATTCTCAGGTTCACAGAACTTGTCAGCCTGATATATTGTACCCTAAGAAAGCTTACATAAATAATGTAACTATTAAAAACAATTTTAAAGATTATAATGTAGATTATTGGAGGGGAGTACAAATACATGAATAAGTGTTCAATTCATTCATTTTCCTTACAATTTTATTATTTCATTTGCTGAATACATTGGACATGGAAAATACAATGACATAGAAATGGTACATGAAGCTATTACATATATGCAAATTTAAACATATGGAATGTATAATCGGGAATACAGATAAAAGTTACCAGGAAAAAAGAAGTTATTTGTAACAAAAACAGATAGGTAGATACATGGGTGGATGGATGGTTGGATGGATGGATGGATTCATGGATTAATAGGTAGATGGTAAGTAAACTATTTGTCATTTAAAGTTTTCTTTCACTTGTTTTAAGTTATAATAGACAAATGTAGAGATAATTTTCTTGGCATGTAATCAAACTTGTCAAATTAAAAACTTTGTTACCCCTACAGCATGAGGGATGAGATCATGCATGCTGGTTTACATTGATTAGACCCAATGGCTAGAGCTGGTAGGCAGGTTGATCCCAACCATACTGAGTAGCAGTTACTTACTAGGGGAGACCTGGCTTCCCAAAGGAAATTATGAATAGTATTAAAACAAGCCAACAAATAAAAAACAAACAGAAAACCAGAAGGGAAGAAAGAATGGCTGCTGGGTAAGCAACCAGTAAATGTACATAAAAGAATATGCTCTTATCACTGTCTGGACAAGAAATGACAAGAACTTGAATTTCTATATGAGAAATAGAAATAAGGAGCCGTAGAAAGTTTTGAAAGTGTCCACTATTGACCTTTACAGGTGTGAAAAAGAGAGAAATGAAGACTGCCTCCAAATTTTGTGGTTTGGGTACATTGGAACTTGATAGTGGCATAATGGAAGGTAGGAGAAACAGAATGAGGACTAAGTTTAGAAAAGGGAGAAAAAGATAAGATTATGACTTGTTCAGAATAAGTTGAGTTTAAGGGGCTTGTGTATGTCCAAATTGACAAGATTAAAAAAATTTAATAGATGGAAGTGGAGTTTTACATACAGATCTTAACTGAATACAAAGACATAGATAAAAGTATAAATTACATGTAATTTAAGTAAAGTAATAAATGAGAATAACAGGAGTAGATTTGATGAGAGAAAGAGAAATGGGCTAAATACAGAATCCTGATGATGTTAAAATTAAAAGATTGATTGAACAAGATTAAAAAGTAGCACTGGAGACTGAGAAAGCAGTATATTTAAAGCAGAATCAAAAAAGTGTGTGGGATTTTAATGTGATGGGAGTGAGAATGTCAGGAAGAAGAGAGTAGTCATCTACATATTATATAATTTTATATAATAGTTATTATGAAAATAAGCATGCTTAGAGTAGAAGTGGATTCTTTTAGACAGCATGATAAGGGAAGACCCCTCAGAGGAGGTGACAATTGACCTGAGACTTACTTTTAAAAAGTAGGAAGATTCAAATTTTGAGGGTGGATTTTTTTCAGGCAAGAATAACAAGTGAAGTGAGTTTGAAAAGAGTTTAAAAAAAAAAAAGGCAAGAAGACCAGTATGACTAGAACATGGCGTAATAGAAAGATAGGCACAGGGCACCTAGGTGGCTCAGTTGGTTAAGCAACTGTCTTTGGCTCAGGTCATGATCCTGAAGTCCTGGGATTGAGTCCCACATCAGGCTCCTTGCTTAACAGGGAGTCTTTTTCTCCCACTGACCTCTCTCTCTCTCATTCTCTCTCTTTATATCTCTCTCTCAAATAATAGATACATAAAATCTTAAAAAAAAAAAAAAAGATAGGCACAGATCAAAGGAAGGAAGAATTTACAGACTATAGAATTTAGACATAGAATTTTTTTTTTTTTTAAGATTTATCTGAGAGAGGGAGATTGAGAGAATGAGTGGGAAGAGGGACAAAAGGAGAAGCAGATTCCCTGCAGAGCAGGGAGACTGATGTGGGACTCAATCCCAGGACCCTGGGATCATGACCTGAGCTGAAGGCAGATGCTTAACCTACTGAGCCACCCAGGTGCTCTAGATAGTGGATTTTATTCTAGGTGTGATGTGGCATTGCTGAAAGTCTTTGAGGAGAAGAGTAGCATGATTTGATTTATATTTCCAGAAGAATTTACTGGTTCTTACTTGGAAGAATATCTACAGAGGGAGAAAGAAGAAGGATGGAGATTAATTAGCTAGATATTACAGAAATCCAGATGAGGATGATGGTGGGATGACCCCAGATTTTGTGGTAAAACAGTGAGAAGTGTTCACATTCCCACTCTATCTTTAAGGTGGAAGAGTTAAAAGACTTGCTTATGCAGAGTGGAGAGGAAGGGATGCGTCCAGATGACTGACAGGTGCTAGCCTGCATGTGAACACTGAGACCAAGAGTGAGTTGAAAGCAGGGAGGGGTGGTCATTTCTGCTTTGGCCCAGGTTAATTTTCTGTTTCATAAACAATTAAATGCAGCTATTGAGCAG
The DNA here is from genome assembly GCF_011764305.1 of Mustela putorius furo. Classification (NCBI taxonomy): domain Eukaryota; kingdom Metazoa; phylum Chordata; class Mammalia; order Carnivora; family Mustelidae; genus Mustela; species Mustela putorius. The sequence goes on from NW_025421467.1 coordinate 1,416,248, forward strand.
ACCATGTGATAATGTAAATGTGGAGGTGAGGAGAGAATTTAGAGCTAGAAATATAGGCAGGCCTGAACGAGGTAATGTGATGAGGAAAGAAAAGAGATGCACAATTGAGGTTTATAGAATCCGTGTTTAGAGTTTCGACAGATCAGAAAGATCCCAAAAAGGAGGCAGGAAAGTCATCTTTGTGGTAGGAGGAAAACTGCGGGTGTGTTGTCCTAGTGGCCAAGCAAAGACAGTGATTCAAGCAGCAGGGAGCGTCTGTTTTAAATGCCGTTTTAAATGCTGCCAAGAGCTCAAAAAAGAGGACTAAGAAAGAATCATTCAAGCTTAAAAATTCAGTGAGAAAATTTCAGTGGCTTGTTGGAGGTAAGATATTGGATGATGAAGATTATGAACGAGTGGAACTTAAGGAATTAGAGAGAACAGATATAAAAAATCTTTTTTTTTTCTTTTAATAACGTTTTTCTATAAATGAGAGCTCAAAAAGGGAAAGATAGTTTAAAAAGGCTCTGAGGTCAAAGGAATGTCTGTATTGTTTTGCTTTGTTTTGTTTTTAAGAGATAGTAGAACATGCTTACATGCTAAGTCTCTTAATGAGAAGATTAACTTGATGATGCTATTTCAGAGTGCGGGCATGGACCAGAAGGGAGACATCAGCCGCAAGTGGAGAAGTGAGCTCAGTTGTTGGCTTTGTTGTTGGGACCATTCACCCACTTGTGGAGGAAGGAAAAAAGCATGGAGACAAATTGAGATAGACTGGTAGATTTGTTGATCAGGAGATGATTAAATTATCTCTCGCTTATTTTTGTTTTTACCAGGGAAGCATGAATCAAGGTATTAATCTAGAGTAAGGAATTTATTTGAAAGAAAACAGATTTGGTTATCTGTAGAAAATAATGGCATTGAAGTCTTTTCTACTGGTTTATCCCTGGCCAGAATTATTGTTAGTGATATAGTTGGATAAGATGCCAAAACCAGAGTTAGTAATATGACTGAACTGGGACAAATTAAAAAGAATGTAATATAGTTAACATTAAAGGTCTTCTTATTTCTCTTGACAAGATGTTCCTTGTTCTCTTTCTATGTTTCCTCATATCTGTATGCTCCCGCACACCGCCCCCCGCCCCCCCGCCGGATAATGTTCAGTAGAGCATTAGCAGAAAAAAATGTAAGATATTATAAAGGTCAAATCACTTTATTTTCATGAGAAATTTTTAGAGAACTGTTTGTTTGGAGAGATGACTCTCTGCTCAGCAGGGAGCCTGCTTCCCTCTCTCTGTCTGCCTTTCTACTTGTGATCTCTCTCTCTCTGTCAAATAAATAAAATCTTAAAAAAAAAAAAAAATAGGTAGGGGCACCTGGGTGGCTCAGTGGGTTAAAGCCTATGCCTTTGGCTCAGGTCATGATCTCAGGGTCCAGGGACTGAGCCCCGCATTGGGCTCTCTGCTTGGCGGGGAGCCTGCTTTTCCCTCTCTCTCTGTCTGCCTCTCTGCCTACTTGCGATCTCTCTCTGTCAAATAAATAAATAAAATCTTTAAAAAAAAATGGGTAATCGGAAGTTGTTTGTAAACCTATCCAGTTATAGATCTTCAATAAGGAAAAGGAAAGAGTAGTAAAGGCTCTCCCACGATTAAATCACCTGATTGTGAAAAGTCTGGATATACTTTATTGTTAGTATACCTTGTTCACTACACAATTCCTTCTTGATTAACTCCCCTAGGAAATTACAGCTTTAGCAATTGCTCATGCAGTTTCCGTAGATTTGTACCATAACATTTTGACTCTTCAAATATTTTACCTTTGAAGATGTTGCATTTAACTCAATGGATGTTTTAAAAAATTAAATCTGAGAATTCTGATAAATGTAAGGAAAGTGGCAGTGTCCCCACTCTTGGTACAACACAAGCTGTTTGCTTCTCAGTCTTTGGAGACACATTTGCATTCCCTGAACAATGTCTTGGAAACGCAGATGACAAATTTTTTATGCATGTAATTTTTACATTCTATGGACAGGAATGTATGTTAACGTATTTCCAAGGTTTTTAAACAGATACAAATTTAATGGAAAGGAGTTTGCCACTATCATTTAGTTTGGCACCAGTAGTTATATTAAAGCTTTTGAACATTCAGATCTTTCCTGAAGAGCAAGAAAAAGAGCTCTTGTTTCTCTGCTGAAGTGCTTTTCAGTGAGAGGACATAACCACGAATAACTGCTCACAAGATGTCTCCAGTTTCCAACTCCTACTAGAATGTACATAGCACCTGTAGCACAGTACATTCACAGTCAAAGTTTGGCATGTGAGAAATAAATGATGACCCTCTTGTCAACCAATGGATTTTTTTTAAACATTTTTTTTTTCCTTTTTCTATGGTCCTCCAACAGTATTGTGATATTTTGTTTTTAAGCATATCTTCTGCTGAGGAATTAATGTTATGCTTGAATCTTTTAATTTGTTTATACCTATACTACAGAAGAACCCAGAGTGCATCTGCACCCAGATATTGGCATCTAAGGAGAAAAGGATGCCCATTTCCTACTTAGGCTTTTTGTTGGAAGATTTCTTTCCTTGCTGGTGGAAGGTTTCCTCCTCCTTGGAAGGTTTTTAGAACACAGAGAGGTAAGTAAAGCTACAGGTGTCTGAATTTATGTCCATTTTCTCTTAAAAGAAAATAGTATAGTATTATGACAGGTTGAGACTTTCGGAAGAACCATGATAATGATGGTATTTCTAATTCCACGCACTTTTTTTCTCCCACTTGTTCTTTTGTTGGTCGTCTATTTACAGGGTAGTGATGAGGGTCTGTAAGCTAGATTGCATAATGTTAGAGTGAAGAGACTATGAAAAACTGGAGGTAGAAAGTATGTAAAAGTCTTTCGAGAGGCCTGTCAGTAAAGAAAGGGGACTATGAAGTTTGGGGGTAAATGAGACAAGTTTGAGATCCTCATAATTCTGTGACCAATGGCCTTCTGTCTATGACTCTACCACTTTAACTGCATGGCTAATTTTTTTTTTCTAACAGCTCACTAGAATTCAAACTACTTTCTTTCCACCCTTTTTTTAAATATGAAAGATATTTGACCACATTTATCTGAAAAGACAATAGTTAAGAGGAAGGGGATGATAATATGTGACAGAGATAAAATAAGTGATAGAGCAAAATACCTTCAAAGGCAGAAGGTAGATAGATCCAAGGTCCGGGAAAGGGGAAAAAGTTCTTTCCTGTTGTAACAAGAAGGAAAATGGAAGGGAAAAAAAAGTATCAGAATCTGTAAGTTTGTAAATTTTTTAAGGGTGTTAAAAACTTCCATATAACCATGAGAGACTGTGGACTCTGGGAAACAAACTGCAGGTTTTGGAGGGGAGGTAGGTGAGGAGGTTGGATGAGGCTGGTGGTAGATATTATGGAGGGCACATATTGCATGGAGCATTGGTTGTGGTGCATAAGCAATGAATTTTGGAACACTGAAAAGAAATAAAATAAAATAAAATGAAAAAAAAAATCCATATGATAGTTCTTTTTCTTTGCTAAGTCATGAGCAAGATAATCTGCTGAGAGTGAGAAGAAGGAGGTGGTCTCCAGAGATTTGAAACTATCATAGAAGGCTTGAAATAGTTGGTTTGGAGAATGCAAAAGTGAGCTAAGGAAACATTAAGATTATCAGGAATGTTTGAATAACATACATTTGTATAAAATATTGAGGTATTAAGCTGCCAGAATAGGAAGTTTAGAAAATAGAATACATGAAATTTAAACATTCAGAGATAGAACATTTCTAATAATGATAAGATCAAGGATGTGGCCCTAGCCAGGAATAACTGAAGTAGAAGAAAAGTCATTAGGTATGAACAGATAAAGGAAATGACTGATGGACTTTTTTGGAAAGCTTATTTACACCGACTTTGAAATTACAGTTGGCATAGCTTTTTCAGTATGTCCAACCATATTAATGATTTAATTGCATGGTAAAAAACTTCAAAAATGGACCCAGTGATTCCCACTCCTGGGATTCCTTTAGTCTTCCTTTGTGTGGTCCCCCTCCATATTTAATGGAGTGGATATGTTGTAGCCAATACAATACTGTGGAAATGAAATAAATTATAAACAAGTCTCTCAAGAGATTAACAGGAAAGAGAACCAAAATCTTAGATAATAAGTGAAAATAGCTTGAGATCCATATTCTGAGAATATGACTCCTGAGGCTAGGCCATAAAAGATGCTTTGCTCTCACGTGTTTTTTTTTTTTTTTTTTTTTTCCTCTTAGATTACTATTCTGAAGGAAGCTGTCATCTTATGAGAACACTCAGGGAGTCCTGTGGAGATATAGACATGAAAACTAACTGGATCTTCTACCAATATCAGCACCAACTTTCCTTTCATGAGATTGAGCCAACATAGAAGGGGATTCTGTGAGACAAGCTATCAACAGAATGCCATGTGCTAGTTACCAATTCCTGGGGAGGGCCCTAAACCCTTCTGCCCGCTGAGTCTTGGTATTGGAGTCACCAAGGAAAATACAACTCAGTCAAGTACTGGATGGAACAATACTTTAATTACATAGAGAAAAGATAGAGTAACATGACTTCATGTTGCAGTGGAAGCATGCTTTGTGCAGAGATGAAAAAGTACTCATTACACATGAAACCAGGAAAGATTTTCCCACACCAAGTCATAAGCCCAACATAGGGTATATGGGCTCTTTATCTCTTGGGTGTTCAGGACCAAGGCCCATTCTTTATGCATCTGAGTGTGACTTGGAAAACACTGCATGTACAAGAGTACTTGCCTAACAACAGCCAAATCTTGAGATGATTGCGGTTTTGACTGCAGCCTCATCAGAGACCCTACACTGGAGCCTAGCTAAGCTATTGCTGGATTCCTGACCCACAGTAACTGTGTGATATGATACATGTTTATTGTTATTTTAAACCACTAAATTGTAAAATAATCTATCATTCAGTGATACACAACCATAAAATTTTGATTGATTAGTGGATGAGAAACAAGATGATGGATTAAGGACATTTAAAATCCCATGGATAACTATCACTTTCTAGGATTTAGAAAAAATTCTGTCTTGGGGGCCGAGATGAAGAGGATTTTCATGTCATGAAAACTAAGTCTTTTGTGATTCCATAAATCTGAAACAATGGCCAAGAAAGACACTTTGTTACAACTGCTTGAATTTTTCAGAGCTTGAAATGATTATGTGGTTTTGATCTGTGATAGAGAATCAGGGACCTATGATTGTCACTTCTGAGTTAGAGTTGACAAAATTTATTTCTTCAGAAGTTTACTGGATAGGGCATATTGGGTTCATCATTATTAAAAAGTGAGATAATTTTCTGCTTATTTGTGGGTCATTTGGGGATGACTTAGATTTACTTAAAGAAATATTAGTCTAGTTTTAAATCTTGATTTCTTAATTATTTTTTAAAATACCTTTTTAGTTACCAGTCTTCTAGCAAGGAAAGATAGAATGTAAACTACTGTCAGAGATATTAACTTTGAAGTAATGCCCAATCAGATTTTTAAAAATTCTATGTAAGAAAAAAATTATTTATGCATGGTCATCTGAAGATTTCCTCAAATTAGTATTTCCATTTATACCTTAAGAGTCTAGGGGACAAAAAAAGAGCAAATTAAATCCAATATAGATGAAAGAAAATAATAAAGATCTGTGAAAATCAGTAAGTAGAGAATGGAAATAAAAAGATATAAATCAATAAAACCAAGAGCTAGATCTTTGAGAAAGTAATTAAAATTGGTAACATCTATCCAGGCTAATGAAGATAAAGATGGAAGAAGAGGGCGCCTGGGTGGCTCAGTGGGTTAAGCCGCTGCCTTCGGATCAGGTCATGATCTCAGGGCCATGAGATAGAGTCCCGCATCGGGCTCTCTGCTCAGCAGGGAGCCTGCTTCCCTCTCTCTCTCTCTCTCTGCCTCTCTCTCCATCTACTTGTGATTTCTCTCTGTCAAATAAATAAATAAAATCTTTAAAAAAAATATGGAAGAAGAAACAAATTACTCAAGAAACATGAGAGATGATTTTATGATAAAATCAACAGATTTTTATAAGGATAATAAAGGAATATTATGAATAATTTTGGGGGATAATTCAAATAACCTGGATGAAGTGGATAAATTCCTTGAAAGACAATACTAACAAAGCTTTCTCAACAAGAAACAGGTAAGGTATATTATTGCCTTTTCATCTATTAAATACACTGAATCCAAGGTTTGAAGCCTTCCCACAAAGACAACTCTAGGTCTTTATGGCATTATCCATGTATTCTACCGAACATGTAAGGAAGAAATAATACCCACTCTATATAAATTATTACAGAAATTAAAAAAATATATTAGACATTAGGGAAGTAACCAATTACAACCAGAATGTGATACCACTTGCTATTGAATGACTGTGTGCCTTCCAAATTCATGTGTTGAAAACTTAAATATTCAATGTGATACTATCTGGAGGCAGGACATTTGGGAGGTAATAAGGTCCTGAGGGTGAAGCCATCAAGATGGGATTAGTGATCCTATAAGAAGTGCCACCAGAGAGATAATCTCTCTGATGGCTCTATGAAGATACAGCAAGTTGGTGGCCATCTGCAAATCAGGAAGAGAATTTTCACTAGGAACCAAACTGTTCCACTCTTTGAGATTGTAACTTTCCGGCCTCCAAAATTGTGAGGAAATAAATATTTGTTGTTTAATGGGGTGCCTGGGTGGCACAGTCAGTTAAGCACCCCTTAGTTTCTGCTCAGGTCATGATTTCAGGGTCATGATAATGAGCTGGATTTGGGCTCAATGCTCAGCACAGAGCTGCTTAAGTTTCTTTCTTCCTCTCCAATGGCCCCTTCCCCCCATGCATACATACTCTTTCTTTCTATTTCTCTCTAAAATAAATAAATTTTAAGTAAGTAAGTAAATAAATAAATATTGTTAAGATTTCATTTCTTTATATGTCAGAGAGAGTGAGCAACAGAGAGAGCGAGCATGTGCTTACAAGCTGGGGAAACAATAGGCAGAGGGAGAAGCAGGCTCTCAGCTGAGGGAGGAGCCCCATGATGAACTCCTGGACCCTGGGATCATGACCTGAGCTGAAGGCAGACACCACCCAGGCATCCTTTTTTAAAAAAATTTTATTTATTTATTAAATATTTATTGTTTAAGGTACTCAGTATATGCTTTTGGTTTTATTAGTGTAAATTAACTAAGATGCTACTACAACAAAATAGAATGGCTAAAATTAGAAACATTGAACATAAGAAACATTAGTGAGGACAGGAAAATTACTCTTGATTGATATTTGAAAAGTCACAACTTTGGAAACAGTTTGGCAGAGTTTCTTAAAAATATTACACATACACTTATATGATTCAGACATTGCACTCCTAGGTATTTACCAAAAAGAAATGAAAACATATATGCATACAAAGACTTCGCACAAATGTTCAAAGCAGCTATATTTGTAATAATCCAAAACTGGAAAAAAAAATCCTTAAAAAGGTTAATGTTACAGAAACTGTGGTGTATCTATATAGAAGAATACTCAACAATATAAATAAAGAAGCTCTCAATATACAACCACATTATCATAGTGAGTTAAAGAAGATAGACAAATAATGCATACTGTATGATTTCATTTAGATAAAATTTTAGAAAATGAAAAACTAATTTATCTCTCAGAAAGCACATCAGTGTTTGCCTGGGGTAGGATAGGGCACATTAAAGGGCAGGGTTGAGAGATTACAAAGGGGCTTGTGGAAACTTCTACGTGATAGACATGCTCATTATTTTGGTTAGAAAGAAGGCTTAACATATGTATAGGGCAGCTGCTATTCTTTTTATGTAAAGTGACCCAAAATTGTTCAGAGCTACCATATTCTGTGGTGGGCCATTGACAACCTCATTTTCCCATCTGGGATCAGAAAACAACAATAGTTAAATTTATCTAAATGGCAAATGACTTAATTGTTAATGTTAAATTTTGATCTGTTCTCACTAATATAAATTTTAAAAATCATATTTTAATGCTGTTTTATAAAATAGTGAATTTTTTGACTTAAAAATTAACTATAAAATTATGAATTATACAGTTGTGTTTGAACAGAACAATTTGAATATTCTGGAAATGGCTTAAAATTGTGAAAAATTTGTTAAATGAGTAAGTCTGAAGTCTGATTCGCCCAGTGAGAATGATTCTTTAATAGCTATTCAGTGATAATCACGTTCAAAATAATACATTAATGGAATAGTGAGTATTATTATAATAATTTAGTATTCATCAGGAATGAAAAATGGAATAATTTTATGCTTAGAAATCTATAATAATTCAATGAATATAGCATACTGACTTTCTATAAATACAACATATCAGAAAGTGCCAATAGAATTATTTGTTAACACGAAAACTGATAAAAAAGTAATTGGAAATGCTTTTCATTAGAGATATATAATGAGTTTTATCCATCCTGTGAATGTTTCTGTGGTTTTATTTTTTTAGGCACTGAAAAAAATGTGCATTTGGTTATTTTAATTCATTTAACATGTCAGAAAGGAATATTGTCTAAGTCCTTTCAAAATTATGTTTAACACTCTGACCTAATGCACTGTGTGCTTGAGGACAATTCAGCTGTCAACAAGACATTTAAAAAATTAAAAGTAACATATGCAATCCAAAGGTAAAAACATCTACCTTCCTCTGACTATAAAATAAGAAGTAATGCTAATTCTTTAAGATTGTTATGATATCATCTATTATCATTTAACTAAGAAATATGTGTAAAGCATTTTATGAAAAAAATAAAGATTCCATATGAAGAAATATTTCTTAGTAAAAGTCCTTATGTCTTAGAATCAATTACTAAGATAGTTTCTGATAAACTCAGGGCTACTTTAAGGGTTGATTATCCACTGTTTATCCAAAAAGTCAATGTTTTAATTATCAAATTCATTGTTTTTAAACAGTCTCTCTAGCACCTTCTCATTTGAACTCATCTATTTCTGTTAATAATATTAATTGTTTCCAGAAACATAGTCTCCAAACACAGTGCTCTGCTCCTTTGGGTTTATCTTCTGTGTCCTGTGGTAGTACTATCGCTGAGCTGAGCTGTTTCCCTTACTTTGAGGGAAACATATTCATATTCAGCCAACTGTATCAGTCATACTGCACCAGGCCCCTGCTGACCATATGACTCCCCAGCTTAAAGCCATTTAAATGAGGATTCTAATATCGACAAGACTTTGTCCAAAATTCTTCCTGAGATTAAAGCTTTCTGAGATCCTTTATCTAAAACTCAAGACCTTCAAAGGGTTAAGATCCATACAATTATCTTCCCTCCCCTGACAAAATTATCTGTGTGTCTGGTTATTTCTTCCTCTCCCCCACCAATGCTTTTAGGCCGTCCAGCCTGAAGTGATAGTTCTGGGCTGAATAATAAGGTTCTTCTCCATGAAACCACTCTCTCAAGACTGGGATAGTGTCTTTTAGCAATTTTGTGAAGACTTCAGGATACCAATACAGTAGAATACCCTTTATCGTGTCACATGGCTCCAATTTCAGTGAATGCATGACGTGACTCCCAAAAGACAATTAGAAGATCAAACCAGGACTACCAACATCTTAGCTTCAGAGAACATTCTCATAGTTTCCTTGCCCAGTCCACCTCAGTTCCATATTATCCAATTATTCCTAATAATATTATGTATATGATAAACCTAAAGCTTTATTAGAGCTTACTAAGTGTCAGACACTGCCCTTACTATTGCATACATTATTTTATTTAATGCTCCTTAGTCTTTAAGTGAATTTCAATGTTTGACTTTAAAGAAATTGTGGTTAGGGACACCTGGTGGCTCAGTCCATTAAGTATCTGCCTTCAGCTCAGGTCATGATCATGGGGTCCTGTGATCCAGCTTCCTGTTGGGCTCCCTGCTCAGCAATGAGCTGGCCTCTCCCACTCCCTTTGCCTCTTTCCCTGTTCATTTGCTCTTTCTCTCTCAAATAAATAAATGAACTTTTTAGAACAAAAAATAAAGAAATCATGGATTAGAAACTTTAAGCAACATGTTTAAGATAATGATGGGACCAAGAGAGGAACTGTGTGTCAAGTTCCAAGCCATCTCTCCTTCATATTCTGTCTCTATATATTTCCATCTTATCATTCAATTTATTCCAAAATGTATGAGGGAATACGTTGGAAAATATACAGCAATATTGCTACTACCATAACAATTCCAACAAAACTCTGGCTAATGGTTGGGTACCATCTGTCTCTCCAGAAAAGTTCTTCCAAAAATTACATTTTATTTAAGCATATAACATAACAAAGAACAGGAATGTTCTCATCATAGTAATTTCTCACTTTCCGTATTGTTTCACACTCCCTCTGATTGTATAAGCATTGGTATGATTGTGCATTTTCCCTTAGAGGCTATGAGTCATCTGAGTATTCAAACATAGATTTGAAAACAAGACTGCATGCTTTTTATTATCTGTTAAAGAAGGACCTTTAGTTGTGAAATGGATATATAAATTCTTCTTAAGCACCAATTAGGAGAAATAGTGTAAATCTTCCTTAAGTGAGGGGTAATTTTGTTGTCTTTCTTCATCATCTTCCTTAACTCCATTTCTTCTTTATCTTTTACATGACCACCACTATAAGCTTTAATTCTTGTTGTCAGGTATGTAAATTAGTTTGCTACCTCTTAATTGGTCTTCCATCTTTAGTCTTCCTTCAGTATTTTGTATGCATGACACTAGCCAAAACTTTTTAAACAATTTATCATGACACCCACTCTCCCCAAATTTGCATGAGTCCTTGTTATCTTTTCCTGGGGGATAAAGGACATTTAACATTTATTTTTCTATCCAAACTGACAAAACGCAGAAGAATTCCCATGCTTGTCCTTGGGCATATATTTTTAAATGAACAAATGAATAAGTAAATGAGTGAATGAGGTGTCTTATGTAGTGGAAGCTTTCTATAACAAGTGCATGTGATATTTAATTGATTTCTTGTTTTTCAATTACTATTATGACTTACATGAGGGCATCAACCCAAATCTTCCTAGTGGATGAAATCTGAATTTGTTATGTATCTTCATGACATCTGAACCCTGTCGTGAGCACACCTGTGGAGGAGTGAAGCTGTGTCCACATGTCTTTTTAAATGTGGAGCCTAACCTCCTCCCCTTACGAGTGGGTTGGATTTAGTGATTTACTTCTATTCTGATGAACAGAATATGGTGAAAGAGACAGTGGATACTGTCTTAGAGTAGATCTCTCTCTTGGCTCATTCACTCTGGAAAAGTTCAGGAGTCATGTAAGGAGAACTCTTAAGCAAGTCTATGGGAAGGACCATGAGGTGGGCAATTAAGGTCTCCAGGCAGTAAGTAGCCTATGAGGGATTCCGTCCATCTGACCACATCCCTGTGCCAGAGTTCGGAAAGAGATCTTCCAGCCTTTATCAAGCCTTCGAATGGCTGCAATCCCAACCAACAGCTTCACTGCAATTTCACGAGAGATCCCAAACCAGAACCATCCAGCCAAGCTGCTTTTGTTTTTTCAACCCATGGAAGTAATGAGAAAAGAAGTGTTTATTGTTCGTTACATTTTGGAGTGATTTGTCCTATAATAATAAACAAAACAACAGTGGTGCAAATTTTATTTTGAAATGGGTTTAGAGGGATATATACGGAATTAGTAAAAAGTCACTGATTTTGTATCTTCTCTCTCTTTTTATCATTATTTTTTACATGAAAAAATTAGTAGCCATTATGTCAAGAACATAGTAGTACTTACCATAGTGTGTTTGGGTTGCAAAGTTAGAAAATACAGCTCAGGGTGCTGGGGAGAGATGATATCAGCATCATGGTGGCATGAGTTGTTCCTTTTTACTTTTCCCTTTGATTTACAATTAATCAAACATCCATTATGGGGTAAAAAAGGACTTCTGCACAATGTACCAGAACACACCAGAGATCCATCTATCTGTACATCTGAAAGTGTCTGGATTGGACAGCTAAGGAGGTGGCAGAGTGAGGGAAGTGGTGGTTGAGCAGGAGGCAGAGGCAATGATGGCAGAAAAGGTCGTGGGTGGGTCAGGAAACAAGCCTGCATGACTTTTCTGGCAGATGAAGGGAAGTGAAGGTAGTGAGTGGGGTCTGACTGGCTAGCTGTTGCAGATGTAAAGACCAGTTCCTCTCTCTGAGGAGAAACTACAGTACCTGGGGGAGGAAAAGGAAAAGGAAGTAGGCAAAAAGAACTTAAGAAATGTGTCTCCTGCTGCTTGCCCAGGAGGCAAGACTACTGCCCACGGGCCTCTGGAAACCCTCACCCCAACTTGCGGATCTCCATACCAGACTGTGGACATATCTGAAGACCCAAGTTTTAAATACACACAACTTCCTGCCATCTCCCCACCCCCCCCACCCCCCAGCTCTCGATCCTAGCAGAGACTTAGGTAAAAGAAACCAAAACTTGTGCTATAGAGAAACATTCTGGAAAACAAAAGGAAAATTCGTAACTATCCACTTGCTGAACTATTAAAATCAAACTAAACAAAGCCTCATCTAAATAAGAAGTGTTTAATACTTCAAATGTGGTGGCAGAGGAACTTTTCATGAAACACCATGAAATATCATGATAATACAGTATCACAAAAAGAAAATGACAATTTTTCCAGCAACTGAACACAAAGACATGGAATATTACAATCTAGCTGATAAAGAATGCCAAATAAGTGTTACAAAGAAATTCAGTGAGCTGTAAGAAACTCAGAAAGGCAATACAGTAATCTTGGGAATAAAATTAATGAATGTGAGTACTTATTAAAAAGATTGAAATTATAAAAAAAAAAAAAAGAGAGAGAGCCAAACAGAAATTCTGGAGCTGAAGAACTTGATAAAGGAGATGAAGCGGGTATTTGAAATGAAGCAGGTCATATGGAAGAGAGAGAGCTAAGACTTCAAAAACTGGCGAAACTTTATGACAGATATTTGGTTCCATTAGAAAAGCTTATACAAGGGGCACCTGGGTGGCTCAGTGGGTTATGCCTCTGCCTTCAGCTCAGGTCATGATCTCAGGGTCCTGGGATTGAGCCCCACATTGGGCTCTCTGCTCAGTGGGGAGCCTGCTTTCCCCTTTCTCTCTCTGCCTGCCTCTCTGCCTACTTGTGATCTCTCTCTGTGAAATAAATAAATAAAATCTTAAAAAAAAGAAAAGAAAAGCTTATACAAGAATAAAAATTTATCCTGGAAGAAGAGAGGGAGAAGGGAGCAAAGAGTATATTTAAAGAAATAATATCTGATAACTTCCCAAATCTGGGAGGAAACTGGATATACAATCCATGAAGATAATAGAAACACTTTATTATCTCAACACAAAAGAACTTCTCTAACACACATTATATTAAAACTGTCAAAAGTAGTGATGAAGAAAAAAATTTAAAGACTGGAAACAAACAAACAAGCAAAACAATAACCTACAAAGTTACCCCCATTAGGCATTAATAGATTTCTGAGCAGAAATGTTACAGGTTAGGAGACAGTAGAATGGTATATTCCAAATAGTGAAAGGTAAAAACTGCCAACCAAGAATACTGTATCTGCAAAAGTTATCCCTCAGATATGAAGGAGAAGTAAATTCTTTCCTAGATGAAGAAAAGCCGAGGGAATTCACCACTGCTGGGCTTGCCTTATAAGACATGTTGAAAGAACTTCTTTAAGTTGAAACAAAAGGATAGAAGTACACAGAACTCTGAGTAAGGTGATAAATAATCAGAATTATAATACTGTAACTATTTATTAGAATAGTATATTATACTCTTAACTATAACCTTCACTATAGTATAAAGGTTAAAAGAAAAGAGCATTAAAAATAACTTGTTATAAAATTAAAGCATAAAAAGAAATAATTTGTGATATCAAAAATATAAAAGAAGAAGAGTAAAAGAAGGCAAACTTGATAGGCAAATGAAGATAAATTCTTAACAACGGAAAAGGTACTATTTTATCTATGAGATGTTTTATGTAAATATCATGGTAATCACAAAAAATCTGAAGCAGAGATACAAAATTGCAGGGAATGACTTCAGTGATCCACTATCAGCAATGGATAGGTCATTCAGGCAGAAAATCAATGAGGAAATATTGGAATTGAACCACACTGTAGAACAAATGGACTTAATAGACATATATAGAACATTCCATCCAACAGCAGCAGAATATACATTCTTCTCAAGTGCATATGGAGCATTTTCTAGGACAGAGTTTATGATAAGTTCCAAAACAAATCTTGGCAAATTTAAAAAGATTGAAATCATATCAACTATATTCTTGGACCACCATAGTATGAAAATAGAAATGAACAAAAACTTTAAAAATGGGTTTGCTATACAATCTAGCAATTCCACTGCCAGGTATGTACAAAAAGGAAATGAATACAGGATTTTGATGAGATATCTGCACTCCCATATTTATTACAGCATTATTCACAATTTCTAAGATATGGAAACAAGCTAAGAGCCCATCAGCAGCTGAATGGATAAAAAAGATGTGGTACGTATACACAATGGGATATTATTCAGTCATGAGAAAGGAGAATATCCTTCCATTTGTGAAACATGGACCTTGAATACATTTTGCTAAATGAGCTAAGAATGACAAAGAAAGACAAGTATTGTATGATATCACTTATATGTGAAATTTTAGAAAGTTAAACCTGTTTTTTTTTTTTTTTTAAGAATAAAATGCTGGTTACCAGGGGCTGGGGCAGGGATAAGAGTGCTGGTTTTTAAGGGCATAAACTTGTAACGAGTAGTGAATAAGTCGTGGAGATCTAATGCACAGTATAATGAATACAGACAATAATATTGTACTATAGTTACATAATGTGATAAATATTGCTATATAGGCAATTATATTACAATATAAAAATGTATCAAAGTAATACTGGCACCCCTTAAACTTATTCAATGTCCAAGTCAAATTTATTCCACAATAGAAAATATAGCTCAGACTCACACCATCATTATCATTCTTTCCAAATAATGTATTTTTTAAAGATTTTATTTATTCATTTATTTAACAGAGAGGGAACACAAGCAGGCTCCTCTCTGAGCAGGGGGCCTGATGCAGAACTTGATCCCAGGACCCTGGGACCACGACCTGAGCTGAAGGCAAATGCTTAATGACTGAGTCATCCAGTTACCCCCCTACCAAATAATATTAAAAATAGACTATTTTCAAATAGTACTTTGGTATTCAATCACTTTTATAGAGCCATTGGATAACATACTTCAGCTCTTAGGAACTCAGAGAATATAACATACATTACAATTACTCTGCTTGCCATCTTTTCCTTCTTTCCTTTACTTTTACAAAATAAACTCTATATTTCAAATTCCTTATTCATTGAGAACAAGGAATTCATTTTTTTTTTTCAAAAACGAGATATATGTTTTGGCAGTGCATATGAACTTTCATAGAATGGCTGATTAATATTACAGTTGGTTTGCAAAGCATGTATTCAAGCTCAAATGGCATTGTTTTCTAAAATTGAGCTTAAGTTAGATATTATATTTGACTTTCTATTGTACCAGGTAATGACAAAATAATTTCTTAGAATGTGGAAATATTTTTATAATTAGCACAATAGCTATGTAAAGATTGAAGAAAGCCATAAAATAAGGTAGACTCTTTAGTCAGCATGCTGTTTTATGTGTTTATTTATAGAAATAGATATCAATTGTGTTTCTTTATTCCAAATAATTTTGCCAGAATAATAAAATAACTAAGCTTTTTTTTTGAAAGGATGCAAATAAAAGGATTTTTATGTCATTTTTCAAAGGTCATTAAATAGAGCAGTGATTTTTTTCTTTCTTATTTTAGACAATTGCATTTATTCTCTCTCCTTTTACAGAAATGTGAGTCTCACCAATAATATTCAAAAGAGAAAACTAATCAGCCTTACAGAGAGACAGCTTGTCATTCTCCATTTTCCATATCTACATTAATTTGGTTTTAATTTGGTGTGGTTCTTCCATTTATCCAGGAACTGAGGCTTGTGATTTTTTTTTTTAACTTGTGAGGGATGTCTAAATATGTTTGCATGGCAAATAGAAAAGTTGCAAGTTGTATACAGCAAGAAAATTCTCAACTGTGGTGAAACTCCATCCTGTGTGCTGTAGGGTGACTATATACATGTTTGTTTTATTGTTTTTAATTTGCATATCTTCCATCTGTCCTTAAATTAGATGCAGGGTCTTAATAATTTCACTTGAAACTCAAAGCCCAGAATTTGCTGTGTGGGGAAGTTTCTGAATAAGACATCAAGTTTCTAGCCATCAGAGGATAATTTATTGATACTTGTCAAAAGGAAGTATCAGTCTAACAGAAATCAAGACAAAAGGAATGCCTGATGAATTTTCTTTGAAGTGCCTTTTATAAAAGTCCTTGGTAATACATATTGATGAACTCCAAATTGTCTTGCCTGAAGGGAAAAGAAAGTAGACTGCTTTACACTGTCTTATAAATATTCATCAAAAGAACAAGACTTATGTTTCCAGGCGTGAGGTGAATGATTACGGTTATATGATTGCCTTGGAATCTGGATAATTAGTAAAACAGCCCTTGACAGTTAGAGAATTTTAAACTTGGTATCTTGCCGTCACTTCATTTGGAGTCAGAGATAAGGCTTCCTATACCAAAGGGAAGCAGCTCTTAGGGGGGTGATGGATTGCTACTATCATGCTCTAGCCATCAGTTGTTTCCACTGCTGGCTTATGTATTTGTTTAGTTGAAAATTAAAGCAAAAAATAATTGGCTTTGTTTTATTTTATCTTACTTTATTTTTTAAAAATTATTTATTACTTGGTAATTATTCTGGTCTAATGAAATAGTACCACTTTTACTACAGATGATTTGCTGGATCTGTGTCTTAATTAAAACCCAGACACTCTAAAGTGATACAATGACTCCATCCATATGTCTGTGGAGAATAGTTTTGCCTGATATATTTTTGTGGTATTGTCATTTTGCTTACCGAGATCCACTTTGGACTGAGCAATTAACCATGGTTTCTTTTCTTATTGAGTCCATATGATTAAAGATCGAATTTGATTAAGTGGGTATGGAATATTTAATGTTTGGAGGATAATATGGTTCACTTCAACAATCAAAAATATCTATCATTTTCAAGCTGGATATAAATTTCTCCTGACCCTTGTTATCGTCTAACCAGTTAAGAGGAAAAGATCCCATTTTCAGGAAACGTTACCCTTTACAGTGTTTAGCACTTAAACGCAATTAAGCAAATATAATATCTTCTTTGAAGCAAATAGTTGCTAAGCTTAACTAACTGAAACTAATTATCTCTGTTGAATCAAAGACATATCCAGCAAGTGTTTGAAGAATGCTTTCTTCATCTTGAGCAGGAATAAGTATCTTTGTTGCCATTAGAGTTAGAGGAATGCTCTCTATTCTAGATCTGCCAGTGGATATTTACATGTCCACTCAAAGGTAGGGAGGTGAAATTTAAACTTACCTATATTCAGGAATAGCATGACATAACCCCCCCCCACACACAAACAAAAAAAAAAAAAAAAAAAAAAGAAAAGAAAAGGAAAAAAAATGGAAAGACAGAATGAGTAAATTATTCTTTCTCAAAAAATATTTAGGCATTTCCTCAAAAGTATCTCCTTTTTGTAAGGGAGATTTTTATTGCTTCAAAGACCTTGGCCAGCAACATAGAGAGATGTTGGATTATCCTGCAGCTCTGAGCTGTGATCAATGTGGAACATGACAGTGATGGTCAGGAGGGCATCGGTGTTCTTGAAGACATAACTGGACAGCTTGGTAAGTAAAGTTAAAAATTTTTTTTAAAGCAAAGGAATCACATTGCATTCACTCTCTCCTTTACTTTTCTTCTCTTTTCTTTCTTTTTTTAATTTTTTCAATCTTGCACTTTGTTTAATGTGCTGTATAATTCATCTCATTCGGAATCTTTGAAAAATAGTTTGGAGAAAAGACTCTCATAAGGCATATGGTGTCAGCAGTCTGGAACTCTTAAATCGATCATACAGAACACCTAGATGAATTCAATATGGAATAGACACAAACCAAGAACAGCCTGTGAACTGAAGTGTCCGTATCTTTGAGGAAATTAAATTTTTCTTTTATTTCTGAGAAACTACCACTGAGAAACTTACCAAGTATGCATGATAGCATTTTTAAACCATTTTTCTAAGTCTCCAAGGAACAAATCTCCATTTAAAATACAAATGGAGGATTGCAGGAAAATGGGCAGGGCAGAAAAAGAGAACCAACAAGAAAATATGTAAAATTTGGCTTTATTTGCCCTGTTAACCTGCAACTATGTAACGTCAAATACTGCCTCACAGTGTGGGACCAATGGTGCAGAAAAGTATTCTAGTAGAAATAGTTCAGATGTCTAGATGCAGAGAACCACAAGGAGAAGGCTACCATCTAAAAATAATAGCTACCATTAAAATTTGGAAAATGTGGGGGAACACAATGTTTACTCAACCACAGCCCTGGTAGGATTTCTGTTAAGGCATTGTGTCTGCTCAGAGTACATCTTAAGCAAGACAGAATTTATAGTTGTTGCTAAGAGGACATATGATACAAGGAAAGTGGTTGGGTTATTTAAATTTACAAAAATTTCCCTGGTAGTGATAGGAAAGCCTTGTGATCTGTTCAGTGGCTCATTGAAGAAAATAATGAGCTTTAAGTGTAAACTGTAATGGTAGGTGGGGGAGGTTCACATGAGGCTGGCATTCACCAAAGGAAGAGTACAGGGCATAAGGGGAGACAGAAAAAAATGTTGACCCACCAGCCCCAGGACCAAATTAATGTGAATAACTGCAAATATAAACACAGTAAGTTGTCTTTTTTTCACAGAAACGAAAGGAATGAAAGAAATGAGGAGCTGGCATGGCAGTCATAAAGAGACATTCATATTTCATAATTGTAGGAGTGAAAAATTGATGCAAATATTGCAGTATGTATAACAATCCCTAGAGGGAAAAAAAATGTACTTTCTAAGAGAAACCACTACTAGACATTTATCAAAAGAAAATTAATAGGAAATTTTGTCAAGGTATATACAGAAGGATGTTCATACAGCAGGATTTAAATAGAAAAAAATACTAGAAACAACTTAAATAATTGATAGTGGGATACTGATTAAATGTATGGGGTTAAAATCTGTATAGTTACATAATATTTAGTGATTATATTTTATAGATTTTTACTTATATTTATATAAAAATCATGTATTAAGTGAGAGAAAGATATATGGGTGTTCAAGCTCTATCTAGCTCTCCGCTAGCTATTTATATGGATGATTTTATGGGCTGATTCATGTCCCCCAAAACTCATACATTGAAATCCTAACCTCCAGTAGCTCAGAAAGGGAAGTGGGTTCTAATCCTACATGACTGATGTTCTTATAAAAAGGGGAGACTGGGACACACAGTAATGAGGGAAGACCATGTGAAGACAGAGAGGGGGATTTCTGCCAGCCAAGGAGAAAGAGAAGAAAACAAACCTGCTGATGCCCTGATCTTAGACTCCTAGCCTCCAGAACTGTGAGAAGATACCTTTCTGTTGTTTAAGCTGCCCAGTGTGCTACTTTATCTTGGCAACCCTTGGAAGGTTGGTAGGACTCAAATTCTAAGAATAATAATGTGTGGGTTTTTTTTTCTTGGTCATCTGAATTTTCAAGTTTTTAACAGAAACATAGATAATTTATATCATTTAAAATATGTAGGAAAGTAAAAGGGAAAATGTCCAACTATCTTAGTTGTAAAACACTAAATATTTGGGAATGACTCACTCAAAGAATTGTACTAAGAATCAAGGATAATATACCAACCTTATCCAATTATTTACATGTAATTCTGCCCTGGAGCTATTTTTCAAGTTTTTTGTTAACTAACATTTCTTGTTTCAAATGGAATCAAACAGCATCTCAGTTCAAACAGTTTCAATATTATTCTCCACATCAGAGCTGACTAGATGAAAACAAGTGGGACAGTACTTCTCTTGCAAAAGTCTGAAGTTCCTAGTCAATAGATCCCAAGGTTTTGGGGTTCTGAAACTTTTTTTTTTCTCCTAAAGCATCTAGTGGAGTTCTAGACATGAAACAATCCTTCATGAATACATTCTGGATGCCTTATTTAAAAAATGAACGTGATGAATTGCTTCTTAATAATTTATTTTTCTTCAGCACTTTCCTAATTGATATATGTGTCCAGTGTGATGGGGTATACTAGAAATCTTTAGGTTGTTAATTTTAAAATCTACTCATTGAAACAGAATCAGGAGCATGTCATTTTTCCCTTAAGAAAAATGAATAAAACTCAGTATCTATTGAGTCAGAGAAATTGCCCTGGAAATGTCAGTATCAGGTGTGTGACAGCTGAAGAAAAGGACATGGAAGTGACAGTCAGACTGTATAGTGTGATCACTCATCAAAAGTTTGGGCTGCCTTGTGCATAGTGTATTTTTTATTCTACAGGAGAATTCAGAAGAATCTCATCTTCTGAATCCAACATAGTCTCCCAAATCTCTATATGCATGTTAAGATTTAAAAAAAAAAATGTAGTTTTATCTATAAAAGAGGAATAATTAAATGTGTTTCAAATAAGAAAACATAAACATTCAAGAAATATATCACTGGAGGCTTGGAAAAATATTTCAGAGGAGGAAATAATTTTCTTGATATTTGGTTATTAATTTTAATATAAGATTCTAGCTAACACTAGAATCTGCTAGCTTTCTGTCTCAGATGTTGTTTAATTGCTTCAGCTAATTATACATAATATGATTTAAATTTTATTTATTCACACATTAGATCTTCTGAAGGTTCACTGCTAGAAAAAGCTAATGTAGGACATATATCTTTTATTATATATGTTTATATATATTATATGTTTCATTATATATGTGTGTATATATATATATATGCTTCATTATGTATATAAAATTTTATATATATTTATATATATATTTTTATATATGTCATCTTCATAAGGAACCAGATGTTATAATCTTATTTGTTTTTTAAAAATACAATCAACGCTTAAAGTGACATTATGAGAAAAAGATAAGAATTTATGCTTTCTTCTGAGAAAATAAGTGTAGAGAACTTTATTTAAAAACATGATTACATCACAAAGAAAGTATGTATCAGTTAAAACCAACTTTTCTGACATTACTCTGAAGACTGTCAAGTTCCTCTGTAGTTCCTTCCTGTCTTCTGCTCATTAGTGATTTTGCCTGGTCACCTCAGCCTGCTGCCTGGTAGTGACTGGCCTTGCTCGCTCCTCTGTCTTTACCTCTCACAGGAATGCCTTCTGCCCCTCGCCCCTGCTCTCCTGACATCCATCTGTACCAAGGCCACCTTTCTACCTTCACTCTGGCTTAGTTTTTGACACTTACAAAGACTACATTTTCAAAATTCACAAAAACTGAGAGCGTTTGCCATAAATGCTGCAAAAAATGTTACAAATATATTAAATCAAGAAGTGTTTCAAGTCAGGAGAACATAAAATTGCTGCTAAATTTTAAAAACCTTAATCCCGGAAGCCTTAATACAGGTGTAACTTTGGTTAAGTTCAGATGTAGAGAATGTTAAAACTTACGTAAAAGTTCACTTGAAAGCATCATTATTTACATTTAATAAGCACTTATTGGCTTTTACAATTTTAATAAAAAAATTTAATATTAACATTTGGTTTTAGCCTCTGTAATAGAAGGTGACAAACATTAACTAAAGCAAAAAAAAAATGTTTTTAAAGATTTATTAATTTATGTGAGAGAGAGAGAGAGAGAGAGACAGAGTGTGGGGGTGGGGTGGGGGGAGAGGGTGGGTGGAGCAGAAGGAGAGAGAGAGAAGCAGAATCCCTACTGAACACAGAGCCTGCCTGCCACAGCCCTAAATCCTGAGGTGAAGATGATGACCTGAACTGAAGAGTCAGAGGCTTAGCTGCCTGAGCTACCTAGGTGCCCCCAAAGCAAAAGTTTTTAATACAAAAATAGCTTATTCAAAATTCAAAATTCTGGGCACCTGGGTGGTTCAGTTGGTTAGGTGACTGCCTCCAGCTCAGGTCATGATCCTGCAGTCCTGGGATCGAGTCCCGCATCAGGCTCCCTGCTCAGCAGGAAGTCTGCTTCACCCTCTAACCCTCCCCTTCTCGTGCTCTCTCTCACTCTTTCATTCTCTCAAATAAATAAATAAAATATTTTTAAAGATTTTCAAAATTCTGAAAAAAAATATATCTGATTAATCTTTCAAATGTTGTTTTCAGAAAAAAAATGTGGTATTAAATTTTGAAATTATTAAAATGTAAAACTGCACTAAGGCTTTGGGGATACCCCAGACTTCAAAATTCATTAGAAAAGAGATTTTTTAAAACCTAAATGAAGAAAATATAGATTTCTTATACTTGTTCAACTAACTGTGCTCTACCCTCCTTCAGAAATTACTGAAAATTATCTTGCAGGCCAGAGTCATTTGTTTTCAATCATCCAGAGATTAAATGCCAAATAGGTCAAGGAAGCAGTCACAGGTTAATGAGGGGAAAAGTTCCCTGGACTTATCATTTCATTTCTGTTCTCACTCACTAAAAGGATGAAGTCGATAAAAGTTATGAACTTGTTATTTCCATCATGGTAGCCGCATCCCTAACATCTCCCTTAACTCAAGTTCCCCAATCTGTAACCCTTGCTCTGACTAATAACATCATGTTCTTTCTTTACACAAAAGCTGGCTCTGTCTGGACAGCAGTGAGGACCCACCAGGTGGGAGGGGATATGGCCCAGAGCTTGCTGAGTGGGCATCACTCTGGCCTTTGCCTGTTGTATCACTCCCCATGGGGAAGGAGAGTGTGGGAAGGGGACTCTGAGGCCAGAAGCATGTGTTGTGATACCATATATTCAACACAGAATAGATGATGGATAAATGTTGATTCACAAAGGGAAAAGATTGCTCGCTTTCCTTGGTAGACTTTTGCATGCATTCCAAGATTTATTTTTGTGCCAATCATAAAGTTTTTTGTTTTTGCTTTGTTTTGTTTTACTTTTGTATTTGAACGCTTTCTTGGTCTATCTGTTTTACTCGCTTTGAAAATGTTACAGTGCCATGTCTAATTCTTACAAATATTTCACCCAGTCAGTGACCTTTTTCTCTGTAACCATAAACCTGTACTTCTTCTCATATATAATTTCATATGCCAGTTGCTTTGCCTCCTTTCATCTATTTTGAAAGAAGAAAAGAAATAACCCTTATCCTTAGAAAAGGATAAGTCAACTTAGGAAGAATCTATGGAAGACTTTCTAAAATATGTATGGGAGTAGCAATATATGACCATATATATATATATATATAACTATATATATGACTAAAATACAATTACATATTAGATATAAAGAATATACTGTTAATACAGAGAAAATATTTGGAAAACACATTTTGTTCATCAACATAGAACCTACAATCTTTCCAAATCTGTATATAACTGGATATTGAGGAATCTCAGATTTTTTTGATTAATTTCTTTTTTTTCCCCAAAGATTGTATTTAACTGTGCTATATAGGTTTTCCTTTTACAATACTGTAAATATATATTTGGAAGACTCCAAAACTTCCCAACCTTTTGTATTATTAAACTTATTTGAATCCATATTAAATTTAATCTCATAGCTGATGGGAATTTTTCTTCCAGCACTGGCTGAACATGTTTGAAATGGTGCAAGGATTGGGATCCACTTTTTCTCTTCTCTTCCTTTTTTCATACCTCGGACAATGGAGAGATCTCAGCCAAGCTCTGGGTCATTTCCTGTTTTGGATTTAACTTTCCAGGAGTTGGGAGTAGAGAGAGAGGTTTCATTTAAGCAGGTATATGCTGGTGTAGGACTATCCCTAATTACCACTCCAGAGAGCTGTTACACGTTTATCAGGAACACACACCATTTCTTAAAATCCACTCTCCGTTCAGGCATCCTGTATAATCTACCATCTACTGAATTGCCTTACTCTTGTCAAGAAGTCTTCTGGAAGGCGTCTCTTTTAAGATGAACTTCGTTGATTCTCTCCCATGTGGCCCACATTCCAGGCCACTGAAATACAATGTCTGCTCTTTCCCAATGTATTCTTCCTCTTCATAGACTGCTTCCTAGAATAGGACCAACTACTCACCCTGTATATTTCCTGGGCATGAGCCAGACGTCAGGCTAACATGTCTCTCAGACTCCAAAGGGCATGTGTCATGCTTTCCAAGTGGTCTCTTTGAAGTCCCTCTTGCAGTGACTTCAAGTGGCTTGAAGTAGAGGGGAAGCATCCTCCTCCCTTCTCTTATAGGTATGGGAGGGATACACTGAATTTACCTAGGCTGTATGATAGCAAATATAGAAAATGCTTAAAAGCTATAGTATTTTAAGTTAATAAATTTTAAACTGACAAAATAGAAAATACTAATGGAACAAATAATTTACTTAAAAATACACATCAAAAACTAATGATTTATTATATGCTGGCTAACTGAATGTAATAATAATAAAAAAATAGATAATAAGATTTTCTTAAGAAGGTACATATTGCTTCAATAGACAAATTATGATGTAAGATTCACCTTTGAAAAAAGCTGCAGGGCTAAATGGTTTTACTTGTAAATTATCCCCCCCACCCCGAATAACTACTCTGCTATTTATCTTAAGTATAGAATATGATAGCAAGTTAGTTTATATGCTATGGAAATAACAAAACTTTGATATTAAAACTCGTGAAAACTCAAGAAGTAAAACTATAGTATGATAGCCCTACTGAACACAGATGTAAGAACTCTAAATAAAATGTAGCAAATAAATTCAATCATTTATTAAAAGAATCTTTCATCAGGATAAAGCAATTTTTCATCCAGGCCACATGATAATGGCAGTGATAATTATAATGATGCTGATGATAGCTAAACTTTATTGAGCATTTATAATGTGCCATGAACTGTTTGAAACATTTTACATCTATAGACTCATTTATTCCACACAACAGTGCATGCATACTTATATTATTACCATTTTACAGGTGAGAGAACTGAGTCTTAGAGAGAGAAAGTAACTTGCCCAAAGTCACTAGCTAGCAAGTGGTAGAGTTGTGATTTGAATTCAGACACCTAAGTCATTTTTCCATACTGAGTAAATATTAAAACACAAGTAAGAAAGAAGTATATAATTTCAGTAAAAAGACATTTGGACATATTTTAACATTAATAAAATAAAAAGATTTTTAAGTGATAACTCCTGAAAACTGGACACACATAAGCCTCCTTAACATGATTAAAAGTTTCTCAAGAATGTCTTTCTTAACAGGGAAACACCAGAATAAAATTCAAGACAAAGATATCTGTTACCTACTTTTTAAAAGTTCCATTATAGAAATTTGTCATAAACTAGAAATAGAGGAGAATTTATTATTTAAAGCCATGTGGTTATATACCTAGAAAACATAAACTTGTCAAGATGTATATCTAAAAATAAAACATTTTGTATTTACCCACAATAATGATGATAATACTTAGAATCACATATAACAAATTTTAAATATTTAGAAATGATAGTCAATTTTTAATATTTAGAAATAATAGGCCTGACTGAAAATATCTGGGATCCATGTAAATAAAGCTATGATTTTTTTTGAGTTTAAAGAAAGTTAGATTTTCAAGCTTATGTTTAGATAAATTCAGATATCTATTTTTTTTTTTAAGATTTTATTTATTTATTTGACAGAGAGAGATCACAAGCAGGCAGAGAGGCAGGCAGAGAGAGAGGAGGAAGCAGGCTCCCTGCTGAGCAGAAAGCCCGATGTGGGGCTCCATCCCAGGACCCAGAGATCATGACCTGAGCCGAAGGCAGCGGCTTAACCCACTGAGCCACCCAGGCGCCTATTTTTTAAACAAAAGTGATGGAGTAGGTTTTTTACTTTCTGATAAGTAAATGTTAGAGAGCTAAAAAAATTAAAATCAACCTAAACTTAACAGAAGATTAGTGGACTAGAACAGAAAATCCAGAAATAGATCCCAGGAAAATTATTTTTGAGTTTAGGGTCCCCAAGGGCTGCTTAACACTGTTGTTTGAAATATCCAGATTCTCGTGTCCTATCCAGATGTATTCATTCTAAGTCTGGCATTATTAAAAGCATTCAAGGTGGTTCTGATGCATATGGGCTATGTATTATTTTGATTGGTGATCAAGAAAATATTAAACCCTAAGAAAACATTTTTCAGTGATGTTGGTAAGTGTTGCTATGAAAGAGAAAACTACATTCTTAAATTTCTGAAGGTAAAGCATAAACCAATTAGATAGTTACATATAAAAGAAAAAAAGCTAATGTAAACATGTAACCCATGGTTCCTAAATTTTGCACCAAACCCCAAAGGATACTGCAGGGGTTCAATTCAGGGGCATCATGGGATATTTTCAGTTATCAAGGGAAATGGCAGTATTTGACATCTGTTAAACACTGCATGAGCTACTAAGTCCAGGCATACAGTTCCCTCATTAGGTTGTGCGACATTTGTTTTATTGACATCCAATCTTTTTTATAATAATTATTGCTGAGATCGAAGTAAATATAGTGTAAAAATTACTGTGTGAGGACATGAATGGTTTTCAGTCTGATTCTAAGATTTGAGAAGCTGTGCAGTATTTAGTAGGGCACAGACATCCCATTAGCAATTGTGGTTATATAATAATTAAAAAATTCATTTATGTGCATTTTTTCAAAGAGTAAAGTTGTTAGCAAGATATAAATACTTCTTAAGTTGTTTGGACCTCATTACTTAATGGTTGTAGGTATTCCTGTCAATCTAGGAGAACATTGAAAAATTTAGATGCTGAGGCAGCTGTGACCTGAGAAAGTTTGTATAACTTATAAATGGAAAAATGTATGGATTAATTTTTAATCTTCATATGAGACAAGCTTATCTGAGCAATAGAAATAGCAGTAATAACATTAATAGTAAAACTAATATTTATGTATTGAGTGCTTACTATTTAAGAACCCACGCTTAAAGGTTTATATGAATAATGCAATTTGTTTATCACAACGATCTTTTGAGGTAGATTTTATTTTAATCTTAACTGAGATTTAGAGTAATTAACTTTCTCAAGATGGCACAACTAGCTGGCATATCACCCCAAGTATTAAAGTGCAGTACAATTCTGTACACAGCAAATACTGCAAACAGCTAATCATATACAAAGAGCTCTCACTAAATATTTAGAAATTACACTCAAAAATACCAACAGAAAAATGAGTAAAATTCATGAATAGATAATTCACAAAAGAAATAATGCAGAAAAAGTCAATACAGCAGGGAACAAAGTTTCCTAGTAATGCAAAGGTTCAAAATAAAACTATTGTGATTTCAATGTCTGACTGCAAGCCACACATATTCACCTCTACTTGTCACATAACAGGCATCAGTTAGGTATCTTCCAAAAAGAATGATCATCCTACCTCCTAAACTTCTAAAGATTTAAATCTTAATTAATTTTGTACTCAAATAATTGTTGAATAACTTTGCAATTGTCAGGGATATGGCTTAAAAGTGTCAAAAGTAGTAAAAGCAAATTTGTATAGGACCATGTTATTTAAAGATAATTATATATTCAACATTTATTTAGTATTTACTAATTGCAAGGTATTTACTGGCTCGGACCTAAGTTAATTAGATAATTATTTCATACTCTGATGGAACAGAGTAAGTTATTATTTTATAGCTATCAGTATTTTATTGAGCATAATTAATCAGACAGATTTTATTCAATTGGTCACCAGATAAGGAGATAACTAAAAGGCAAAAATATTTTGTTTTTCTCTAAAAATAATTATTGCATATTTTCCTCAGGGATTCTCAATCCTCTTAGAGAGTTATGGAGAATATCAGAATGGGCATAATGAGTTTCCTGAGTAGTTTATTCAGAATTACCCACAAACAAGACAAGATCACAGCCAACAAGATGGAGAATGACAAGTTACCAACTTAAATCAATGGTCATGGTAATAAGACATTGTACAGGGAGAGTTTATGAAGGGAAAAGAGATCCGGGACCCCAGGCAGCTGTTGTATCATGAGTTGTAGTGGAGAAATTACAAGACAAATTTCAAGGATGCCCTGAGGTAGAGCTTCACACAGAGGGCTGAGAAACAAGTCCAAAAGCAGAGGCAGGGCAGGCTCTTAACAGAAGAAAGGGTTGAATCACCATGACTGCTAGACTCAACAGAAAGCAACAGTGTGCTGAGATAGAAGACACCCTTAGGTATTTACTTTCTGGAAAATATGGCTTCCCACATAAACTTCGTGTGAGCCAGAATACAGACTCATTTTCATTTTTGAATTATGTAGCACAACACTGAAAATACTCCTCTTAAAAAATAAGCTAAGACATATCTAAAATGTTAAGAGTCTAGTGAGCAGAAATCAGTTCGAATCAGGCAGCACTCAATTTAGCAGGTAGAAAGGAGGTCTGAAGAACGGTACAGAATGAAAGATTTTTATAGGCAGAAGACAGAGGGAACAAAGAAGTTATACGAGGCAAAAAATGTTGAATTGGTTATTGCAAAGTTCCTTTCCTTGATGGGTCTGCAGGATCTATCAGCATGTTACCTAACTAGTGTTGACCAGGCAATTGCTGATTGGTTTAAATTCCATTTCTGGGAGACTTGAAACTGTAATTAAGTTAAGTCTCAGTTTGGTGTCATGGAGCATAAGCAAGTCCATTTCGGAGCTGGAATAATTTTGTCTCATTTTTAACACCCCATTCCCTTTATTAAAAAAAAAAAAAAATCCTAAACCTTCTCCTTTATCAATTGTCACTTTAATATTTTTTGGTTTTTTTTGTTTACTTTCTATCTAATCAGCCCTATAACATCTCTGCCATCACCGCCATCATCATCTTTACCTCACCCATTCTTACCACAGCATCAAGTCTTGGAAATCTGATCTGAAAAACAAACAAACAAAAACAAAACAAAATAAAACAAAAGTCTGTTAAAAGCTTAATCACTCTAGGGGGCGCCTGGGGGGTTCGGTTGGTTAAAACCTCTGCCTTCAGCTCAGGTCAAGCAGGGTCCTGGGATCCAGCCCCGCATCAGGTTCTCTGCTCAGCCAGGAGCCTGCTTACCCCCTCTCTTTCTCTGCTTGCCTCTCTGCCTACTTTGATCTCTGTCTGTCAAATAAATAAATAAATAAATCTTTAAAAAACAAAGACAAACAAAAATAAAAAACTTAATAACTCTGGTAAGAAATTAAGGAAGCTACACCAAAAGATACAAGATAATGCTATTCATTGCAAAGAAACTTCAGGGCAGATTTCAGGACAAATTCATCTATGAATGGAAAACAAGGAGAAAAAAATATCTAATTAAGTGACATTGTCATCTCACACATCTATCCACAAATAGACTGAGGTTTTATTTTGAAGAAAGGAAAGTCACTGAGAGCATCAGTCAATCAAATCAGTTCTCAAAATAGGTGAACAAAATATCAGAGTATGGTTGTAGAAGATTAGAATATAAAACAAAGGAATAATATTCAACCTTGCTTGATAGACCTAATCTAGTATACTGTGACTTAAAGGTTAAAACTGAATTATACATTATGATTTCAATTTTCTGTAACATTTTTTCTAGACGTTATGCTAGTTTTCATTTTTGTCCCCTTTATCAGAATGTCTTAAGAATAATTTCTTTACTGAAAAAATATTTCTACTTTACTCAGTTCATCAGAACGTTACACTTTGCATCTATTTTTCTCTTTTCAATTGTTATTCTGCCTTTTCTTTTTTCTTTTTGTTTTTTAAATATTTTAAGGTTTTTTTTTTTTTTTTCTACCTAACTTCCTGCCTCTTTTTATTTCCCCTGTGTCTGATGCTTCACAATATAGTCTATTTATGGTCCATATCTAAAAGGTTTCCAATAAATTTTCTATTCCTAAATTCCAAAGAATACCTTAAGTGAACTTTCTCTTAGGATAACATCTATTTCAAAACAGTGAATCTCAATCAGAATAGCTTTGTGATCCATTTAGTTGTGGAAAAAAATCAGATTCCAACATTTTAGCTACTTTTAGAACTTTCTCTAACCTTTTACTTAAATGGAAATCTTTAGTGTTTATAATTCCAGTGGTTTGGGGAGGAAGTTACAAAGAAATAGTGATTGCATTCATTTTAAATATATTGATTTAAATGGAAGAAAGTGTTTCAAAAGAGAGGAAAGAAAAATAAAGCCACTTTTGAAAAACTTTACTGAATATTTTGTGTAGTTTATAAGGTGTCCAGTCTTTTTTTTTTTTTTTTAGAATAATAACTTTCCATTTAGTAGATCTTATATTCTAGGTAAGAAGATTTGGGGGGTATTCTTTGGAAATTATCATAAAAATAATATATTTCTTTAGCTCTAAAAATAAAGATAGGTAGGGATTGAATAAGAATTTATCTAGTAAATAACAATTTGATATTTTAATATCTAAAGTACAGTTTGACGATAATTTAATTTCTATTTTATTTTTATGAATATTAATAATTATAGCTCAAAATCACTGTACAAATCTAGAACCTATTGTTATCACTCAAAAAATGATATGTTCTGTAGAGGAGCAAAATTTGCCATCTCAAAATGGGTCTTTTGAGCATGTGGATTGTTTTAGATTTATTTTTTTATTATATTTAAGAAACAAAAGATTCAAGAAACTTTCCTCCTTTTTTTTTGTCCACCTCAACCCACCAGATGCTTAAAAGAATTTAGACAGATCTGTTTCAAGAAGGCGGTGATGAATTTAGACATGTTTCAAGAAGGCAGCTATCACCACAGATAACAAGTGTCTAATATGAATGAAGTGTCAAAGGAGGGAGGACCCTAGCAAGGTCCATCTGCTAAAATTTCTCTCTGTATCTCATTGTTTCTGTACTGTCCAGAAAAGAGTTGTTTACCAAATATTTACTCTTTTTCATCTTCCTGCGGACTGTCTTTCTTCTCTTTGAGGTCCTAGACCCCTACTCCCTTCTCCTTAGCTTAGAATAGAATTTAAGCCTCAATTGCCTCACTATCTGTGGAGTCTTATGGAGCCCTTGTATGTACATAATTAAATTTGATTTTTTTCCTGTTAATCTGTTTCATGTCAATTTAGCCCTTAGACTAGCCAAAAGAACCTTAAAAAGGTTTTTTTTTTTTTTTTAACCTCCCCAACAGTTCCTTTGTTAGATCGTAACACAATCATAGAGATACTTTCTTAAACATTATTTTCTTTGTAGCAATTTGTATAACTGCTTGGCTGTTTGGTTATGAGAATTAATCATGATTCAAATAAATTATGTCCCAAAGGTTGACAAACAATTCTGTCAGGAACTGTGTTACATCCTTATGCCAGCCTATTAACGCCTGTTTAAGTCATAACATTATTATAATTAAAAATGTTTTATAAAGGAATAAGAAAACATAACTACAATTCTATACTTTAAAAAGAATAATAATAAAACAAAATATGTATCAAAGTGGCTATTTAAGGAGATGAATGTAGACTTCTTAAAATTATAAAAGAAACTTTTTGGCAAATTAATAGACTTGAAGAATAGATGATATTTATTCTTAATCATGATTGAATTTAAAATCACGTTTGTTTTATTTTTATGGTAACTTATCTACACAAGTTCTGTCTTCTTCCTCATCACATCTCAATGAAACATGTCTTCTGACTCTCATGTACCTAAGTGTCCCCTCCTATATTAAATTTGAGATGGCCCTGTATAGCAAGCAGAAAGGAGTGGAAACAATGATATATAACTTCCAAGGTTTAGAATATAAGAAGCCATGCATCTTTGCCTTGGGCTTTTAGAACACTTGTTTTGGGAGAAGTTAGATCCCATGTAAGAAATCTAATTATTCTAAGACAGGCATACTGTAGGGCAACCCAATCTAGCCACAGGGATAGGTCATGTAGAAAAGGAGAGAACTGACCAGTTTCCTGCTGCTGAAATCAGTTATGTGTGATAAGAAGCTCACTGGGATGTCTATCAAGGTTGAGCTTTCCAAAAAACACCTGCCTACCCACCATTTTACTCTAACTGCTTGAAAAGCATCACACAAGACCATCCAGATGAACCCAGGCAACTCATGGACTATGAAAGGTAAGAATAAATTGTTATTTTAAGCTACTTAGTCTGAAATTTTATTGCTACACAATAATAGAGAACTAGAATAATTTTCCCTTGTTAAAGGTATACACCAATACTAAATTGCTTTTATCAACTAAGATTAAAAGGGCATAGAGAGTAGAAATAATTTCCTTATTGGCTATGCCAAGGTGAAAAGGTAGCTGCTTCAGAGGTAATGACTTATTCTCTGGGTGATTTAATTGCTGCTCTAAGGAACCACTTTATGGATGCAATGTTGATAAACCAGTCTCCAAAACTTTAAAAATGTACCTATTTAATCTTTTTGATTTATAAACAGCACTTGTAAAACTTTTTAGTCTTTACCTAAGAGCCAAAACAAAGGTAAATGTTATTATATCCTATGATACTCTCTGTATCAATGACAGGTCATAGATAACCATCCAGATATATTTGCTTATGTATGCAAATACATACCTTAATGCAGTCATTCTTCAACACAAACATAATCCTGCACCCTAGAGAGATTTTAATGCAGTTCATAAAATTGGAATCAGAAGATTCAATTTAGCCCAACCTCCTTTTTGGGGGTACCATGACTTTATCTCAAAAAAAAGTTGGAATATTACATGTTGTATTAGAACATAAAATTAAATTTAGCTATCTCAGAGGACGAGTTCAGATTTAATAAAAATAAATGTGACTGCTCATTCATTCAAAGAAACACACTCTCATTTTCCTACAGATGCTTTAGTAAAGAGAACACTAATCTAATTATAGTATTTTAAAAAAATAAATTGTCTCTGTGCTTGCTATAAAATAAACAACATGGCTGCAGGGCCTGCCAAGCCTCACTTATTAAAGAAAATACCTTTTGATGACTAACAAAGGCAGATTTGTTTGAAACATGAGTATGCTCACTGGAGTCTCCTGGATGGAGGGGGTTTTCAGAAAGGGAGGATTTCAGTGAATTGAGTAAAATGTAAACCTAGATAATTAGAGTTAGGTAACTTTTGCTCCCTTCTGATTTACTGCACTGGCCAGGGTGAAAGATCAGGGGTAAAAAAGAATAAAGAATGAAGGAAAAATCTAATATTGATTTCCTAAAAAATAGTAATTAAAAAAAGAAAAACCCAAACAATGTCTTTTTTAAATATAGAACATTTATATTAATACCTTTTAGGTATAAAATGGCTCAGTCATTTTGACAGTTTAAAAAAAAAAAATGTTCCCCAGTCAGGTACTGGAGAGTTTGGTGGGTAAGTCTTACTTATGCTCACCGCTATGGGGTTATCAGGACAGTGGTAAGGAGAAAGTTTTCCTTTAAACTGGGCATTTGGCAGACAATTCGCTTGGATATCATCAAAACTGGGCTGCTTTTCAGAGTAAAGGAGGCACACTTAATAATTAATAAATAGTTATACTGAAGCAGTATGTATAAATTGTCACTGTCCCTGGCAAACCTGGACATATGGTCACTCCACAAAGAGAAAATACTTCCAGTCGTTGGCAGGGACTCCTTTGTATGTGAATGTAGGACCAGTTCTCTCATTTTACAGTTGAGGGCACAGATGAGGATTAAGTTTTGTGTTTGAAGTCTCTCAGTGCACTAGTGGCAGACTGGAACACGGGTCTCTGAAGGCTTTTCCAAAATGACTGCAGCCAGAGACTCCCACTAATGGTCTACCTAAAGGCTTACCCTTAGAGAGTTTTCTTTTATTTGTGGATAGACATGCAAGATCTTGCCAAAAATACAAATAACCTCTTCGAGTAGTTATATATTAAGCCAACAACACCAAATAACTTGGCATGGATAAATTTATTATATTAGGAACCTATGTCCTTGGAAAATAAGGAACAGGGTCCCAAGGAAATGAGTTCTAGGACTGTGTGTGTGTGTGTGTGTGTGTGTGTGAAAGTGACCGTGTAAAAGGAAGTATCCAAAGTATTGGGAGGCACCACAACAGCAGCATGGTAAACACAAGGATACCCACCAAACCATTGCTCATCTCATAAAGTTTACCAGCGACCTTAGAATAATGTTTCTCTAAACCTGAAGGGTGAAATATTAATAGCATTTTTTAAAAAATTATTTATTTTATTTTTATTTAGTTATTTTTATTAACATATAATGTATTATTTGCTTCTGAGGTATAGGTATGTGAATCATCATCACAGCACTCACCATAACACATATCTTCCCTAGTGTCCATAACCCAGCCACCCTATACCTCCCACTCCCCCAGCAACCCTCAGTTTTAACAGCAGTTTTAAAAATTGTTATTTTTCAGGCACCTGGGTGGCTCAGTTGGTTAAGTGACTGCCCTCAGCTCAGGTCATGATCCTGGAGTCCCAGGATCGAGTCCCTCATCAGGATCCCTGCTCAGCAGGGTATCCGCTTTTCCCCCCGACCCTCTCTCCTCTCATGCTCTCCCTCTCTCTCATTCTGTCAAATAAACAAACAAATAAATAAATAAATAAATCTTTTAAAAAAGTATTTAAAAAATTGTTATTATTCTACAACTATCTATATTGGGTTTCCTGTCCTCATTCCTTATCAGAGGTTGTAGACTATAACCAATTTTTCCTGCAAGAGTTTGAATTTCACTGCAGCTTATTTGCAAAAGTGAATTAAAGAAACTAAAATTTGAAATATACACCATTTCTTGGACTACAGTTCTGGGTTTATTATGTTCTCATACAGTTCCTTACCTATGTTTATGTGGAAGAGTTCACTGTTGAGAATCTGTGGAAACACAGAAGGGAGCTATCCATGTGGCTGAGCCTCACAGGTACCAGGGAAGAGTCATATAACCCAGTTGTACAGGAAGAACAAAAGCTGCATTTAAACTATATGCCTTGCGATGCCTGTGTGGCTCCGTGACCATGACCATGGCTCAGGTCATGGTCTCAGAGTCCTGGAATCAAGCCACACATCAGGCTCTCTGCTGAGAGGGGGAACCTGCTTCCCCCTCCCCCTCTGCCTGCTTCTCTGCCTACTTGTGATCTTTCTTTCTCTGTGTCAAATAGATAAAATCTTTAAAAAAAAAAATAAATTATATGGCTTATTTTAGATGCCCTGCAGGTATACCAGGAAACTTGGGAATCAGAAATGTTTTAAACACAGAGCTTCTTGTTGTCTTCTCTCTGCAGAGTCAAGGACAGCATTAACTCTTCCAGAAACAAAGTGTGACAATATACATGGAGTATTGCCAACCAAAGCTGAATCCTAAACCTTGAATGCAGTTCTTAGTTTTATTTAGCCACTGACCATGTGGCTGACCTCAGTCTCTAGGTGTTTTGGAAGTCTAGCTGATACCACGTGACCCAAGGCCTCCCAGTGACCCAAGGCCTCCCACTTAAATCACATTGTTAGACTAATCTGGAATGACCGAAGGCCTCCAGATAAACAAAGGCAGTTTTACAAGGCAGAGCCTTCACAGGTTTGGAAATTACTTTGCAGGAACAGAAGGCAAAGGACTGACTTCTCTTTGGGCAAGTTTAAATTCTTTATTGCATACCTCTCCAGGAGACATCCCAGAAATCCTGCTGCAGAGCTCTGCAGGGAGAGCTCTGCCCTCCCCTCTTCCTCACACTACCCCACACACCCACTCACTTTCTCCCTGGGTCTTTATCTTCTGGTGCTGCTTATAACTGGTAGACTTGTTAAGAAACTCCGGCTCAAATTTTTAAGAAGAATTGCTCTAGTTTATCACCATAAACTGTAAGAGTGAAGACTTGTTAACTGGCCCCTTCCTTGGCTCCTGACTAACCCAACTAATCTTCAGTTAATCAATCTTAGATCAGATAACAGCTCTCATCCAATCAGCTATAGCCAAGAGCAATGGAGAGGTGGTATTTAACCAATGCAACTCTCAGAGGTAATTGTCTTAAGTGGTATAATTTGCATAATACAACACTTGTCATAAAATACCTTATTTGTTGGTGTCGTGTTTGAAAGCACCACTATGCACATCTAAATTTAAGATTGATAGTAAAGAATAATTTGATTTCCTAGGCCACATAAGAAAACCTGTTCTTTTGCTTCATAGTCACATTACCAACTATTTGGATCTAAACACTGTGTAAGTGATATTTACATTCTGTTTGCCACTGAGGTTCAGAATTAAGCTAATTCAGAACCAATAATTCTTTTGCCAGTCAGCAGGTATAATATCTACCTCTTAATTATATTTTTCAGTAGAGGAATAGAAAAGCTTTTGTCTTATCATGAAATGTCAAAAGTAACATTCATTTTATTTTATAATAAAAAAAAATGGGTACCCTAGTGTTATGAACTGAATTGCTTCAACTTAAAAATTCATATCTGGGGGTACCTGGGTGGCTCAGTGGATTAAGCCTCTGCCTTCAGCTCAGGTCATGATCCCAGGGTCCTGGGATCAAGCCCCTCATCAGGCTCTCTGCTCAGCGGGGAGTCTGCTTCCCGCCCCCCCCCCTCTCTCTCTGCCTCTCTGCCTACTTGTAATCTCTGTCTGTCAAATAAATAAACTCTTAAAAAAATTAAAAAATAATTCATATCCAGTAAGCTGTAACCCCCAATGTAGTTGCATTTGGAATAGAGCCCTAGAAGGAGGTAGTAAAGTTTAAACTAGGTCATAAAGGTGGACCCTGACCTAATAGAACTGATGTCCTTCTAAGAAAAGGAAGAGACCAGAGTGTTCTTTCCCTCTACACACTGCAGAGGAAAGGCCATGTGAGGTTTCAACAGGAAGGCAACCATCTGCAAGTCATGAAGAGAGCTCTTAAGAAACAGAATCTGCCAGAGTCTCATTCTGGGGCTTGGAGTTTCCAGAACTGTGAAAAATAAATGTCTGTTGTTTAAGCCATCCAGTTTGTAGTATTTCTTTATGGTAGCCCAAGCAGACTTGTTTGCTTTGAATTATGACTTTTTAGCCAAGTATTATGAATTATTGAATTATGACTAACTGAAAAAATGACTGAATGAACATGTTTATTGAATGTGAATTTAATAAATGAAGGAAAGTTTAGTAAAAATAAAGATTTGAGCCCATTGTATTCTTAGAAAAGTCATTTTCACTTAGATGTAAACTCAAAATTTCCCAGTGAAGGACCTAGAAATTTAGAAAGGCTTTGATTTGGCTTAGGTCTATAAAATTTATATAATTTTCTGTCACAGATGTAATGAGATTTTTTATCTTTTCTGAAGACAATTGGGAACCTCTCATTTGCCATAGATTCTGAATGAGACTGAAGTCATCAGAAGATCAAAAATCAGCGAAGCAGCAGAAAGCATTAGTGAGTGAGAACAATTCACCATGTGACCATCTGTCCCACATTCTGAATTCAAGAGACTTGGCAACTCTATAAAAATATCACGCGTGAACTTTCTTTAATGGTCATATTTTTTACTGCCAGATGTATTAATTTTCAATTGCATTTCAGTGGGGGATTAGTGATAACCAGTTAAACAAATCCATGATCCTAATGGATATATATATATCACAGACTTCTTTTTCAGTATTTGAAGGTAACATCAAATTTATACCACAGTGTTCAGGAATTCACTTATTTATTTTGCACACTTTATGGGTGCTGTGATGCCTCATAAAATTTCTGCTAAGTTCTCCTACTAGGAAAATAATATGGCAGTGAAATTAATTTGCATTGTTTTTACTGCAGATATTTAGCTTTGTATTTTTGTCACTGTGTGTTTGTGTGTGTGTGTATTCCTGCATTTTATACAACCTCTTCACTGACAGGAGTGAATTGGAAGTCAGATCACGGATCCAATATTTTTCAATATGATTTGCATATAGTTACAGCAAATAAAAAAGTGGCTTGGAACTATTTTAGGGGTATCTGGATAGGTGTTCTGATATAAGAAACATACCTATAGACCAAGGCACTGTAATTATACAAAGGAACATTGGTATCCTACATCTCCTTTGGGCCTCCTTGACGAGGACGGGGTATCAAGGAGAGATAAGGTCACTGTTCAGTGGTCAGGAGTGAGGACTAAGCAGATTTCTACTTGCTCTGAGACTGTAAGATTTATGAAGGCAAGGACTTGGTCTCTTTTGTTTACTGCTCTATTCCCAGAGCCTATATTTGTTTGACACCTACAGCAATTATTCAAGAAATATCTGTTGACTCATTGATTGGAAGGAAATGAAACCAAATGCCCTTCCCACTGCTTGGAGAAGGAAAAAGAAAGGAAACAC
Organism: Mustela putorius furo; assembly: GCF_011764305.1. Taxonomy (NCBI): domain Eukaryota; kingdom Metazoa; phylum Chordata; class Mammalia; order Carnivora; family Mustelidae; genus Mustela; species Mustela putorius. The sequence goes on from NW_025421467.1 coordinate 1,454,650, forward strand.
CCTAAATTGTTAAGTCTTCTTCCTCTCTAAGGCAGCCTTCTTCTCGGCCGGCAAGATCCCTGAGTAAAAGCTCAGAGACAAAAATGGGCTATACACAACAGTTCACCACACTCTCTTTAAGGCAGAAAAATAATAGACATCTTTTCTGTAGCTTTCTATACCTTTCAACAAGTTAAGAGAGAAGGAAAGAAAAGGAGGATGAGAAGGAGGGGGAGGGAGGGAAGGAAGAAGGAAGGAAGGAAGGGAGAAAGGAAGGGAAGAAGGACAGAGAGAAGGGAGGGAGAAAGAGAAACAAACAAACAAACTAAAAATAAAATAAAATAAAAAAGACAAAAGGAGGCAGAGCACCCTGAGCAACCTGAGGAGGGCTGGTAGCCACTTGTATCAAATCAAGGTGGTATAACTCAGGCATGGTAGTCTTGGAGGGGAGAATGTGCCTTGTGAGGCACAAGGACTTTCTGGAGAGTCTCCACTTGAGGGTGGTGTCTTGGCTGATCCAGTACCATCTGACTACTCAAGACATGGAAGCTGGTGAGAGAGGGAACAAAACATTTCCAGTCTTGGAACACTGTAACTTCTTTGACAGAGTTTTCCCAGGAGTTACTTACTGTGTCAGAGGAGACAGCAGGAAAGGAAACTCTTCATTTAGCTGACATTTGGATACTGTGGTTTTTTATTGTTGTTGTTGTTTTGTTTTGTTTTGTTTCCTAAGGGATCCAGTACCAGAGAGGAGAGACCTAATACCAGACAGAACAGGCAGTCTCTCAGCCTACTGCTTGGAAGGAAAAAAAAATGCATAGCTTTAGAATAGATGACAGTTCATCGTGGAATGGCAAACATTGCTTAGGAAAACTGAACATGAGAACTAGATGGTATTTCTAAACAAATCTGTGATATTAGTTCTAATTAAAATGGCTCTGATATTGCTGACATTTCTATATAGGAAGGGCTTAGGGCACAACAATCTGAATAGAGGAGGGCAACTGGAAGCTGGGTTTGAATACGGCTACTACTTAGATTGGATTTTATAGAGTCAAAAAAAAATCTAAAGATGTTTTTAGTGAGATTGATATTTGTATAATATTGAGAATATACAGATTCACCTTTATGAGGAATGTTATTTTATTTCCTTGGTATGGTTTGAAGCGTTGATGGCAATGCCACTGATTACCTGAAAAGCAAAATGAAAGCTATAAATAATTCATTTTTAATAATAAAAGTCACGGTTAGAAGAAAGTTAACCCAGAAACAGAAGTGACGTGCGTGGAGCCACTTCATACCACAATCTATACAAATCAAGATCAAGCAGCATGACAATTACAATGGAAGTCTTAGTGAAAATATGGCTTGATTTATAGGTTGCTTTGCCAGGAATATAGGTATTGTATATGTTGAGCTATAATGTTATAAAATGTCAAGAAAAAATCAAGTAAATATACTGGCATAAATACTGAACACATTAATGTATAGATTGTAAGGATCACATATAGGCAGTATAGAATGCTTTAATTGCTATTTAATGTGATATACTCAGGATATGTTGGGCTCCATTCTTTTTTTTTTCCCCCCACAGGCAATGTGGGCTGGCTACCCTACTATCTATAGGGATTAATTAGCCCTTTGCACAACTCAGAGCAGACATTCTGAGACAGAATAACCAATGGCATTATTCTTGAAGAATATGTAATCTTATCTACCTGCCAAATTTATCAAGTTTTGACTCTGGATATTCCACATATTTTATCTTGTTAGTGGCCAGTACAATTTTATTGAGTTGAACTTATTTTGCACATATATGTAAGCTCTTGGGATAATTGAAGAAGACTGATCACTTCATTCTGCTAGTGTTTATCTTTTAAGATACATTCTTTTTTTTGACTTCTTATCTCTTTTTTGATCCAGAACAAATCTATTTTGGGAGTTTTGAGCAGAATCAATGTTTACTGGCTACACTGGGGAAGAAAAAAAACAAAAACAAACAAACAAAAACTTCTTTTACTGTATCTGTCCAGGCTGAAGTAGATGGGGGTCATAGATAGATATATACATATTTTTGTCATCATTCTTATTATCTGTTGACATTGCCCTTGAATACCAACTACCCTATTTATTGATTGTAGTTAATCTCAGCTAAATGTTTGTAATAAATTCTGGATTCAGACCAGTTTCTTAGTAAATATTAATGTTTAATGTTAAGTATTATTACAGTTACTTGTCTTGAGAGCTTTACAAATTCTGTCAATTGATGGAATCAAGGATATATCTTATGCAGCTTGATCTTCCAGCAACTACTAAAATACTTCAAGTGAAAGAGAACATATTATTTTGTGTCATAGTCTCTTCCATTTTGGCCTACTTATATTTCAAGCTTTTAGAAGGGCAAATTAGAGCTAGAAGAAAGAAAACACAGGACATTATAATCAGAAAAGGGTATACAAACACAAAAATGCATTTCACATTCACTTAGCTGCAAACTATAGATATAGTCAGAGTACACAGGAAAGTGAGAGGATGGTATGATGAGATGCTGGGAATCTGGGTGATGCAGAGCTGAGGAACAGGGGCTTTATTCCATGGGGAAAAGAATTTATAATGAGAGAATATAGTCAGATTTGAATATTATAATGGTCACCTTAAGTAAGTGTAGGTTGGGTGTTGGTACAGGAATGTGAACTCTGCAGGTAATTATGATTGAACTATTGCATTTGTCTAGGTGAAAAATAAGCTTAGATAGTGATGGAGAGGATAGAGAACAAGAAACAGATTTGATAGCCATTTAGTGGATAGACTAACAAAGGCTCGTATGTTTCTGACTGGGAAGATCAGCAGCAATTAATGATATTTACCAAAATTAGGGCTTCAAAGGGAAGAAAGAACAGACTTAAGGAGTTGAGGGAGGACAAAGAATGAATTCAAAGCCATGCTGTTTGTGGTACAGTTGGAAAACTCAGTTACAGATGTTCAAGTAACAAGTCAGTTTGATGGCATAAGAGAGAGAAGTCTAGGTTAGAAATATTGGGAAATAATGCAAATGAGAAATGGAAAAGGTATGAACAAAGGCGGTAGCAGAGGAAATGGTGAAAATGGGATAGAATTAAAAGACATATTGAAGTTAAATTCAGTAAGACTAGTGCCAAATTGATTTAACATTAGAAAAATTCATTGCTCTCACTAAGCACCAGAGCCAGTGCTGTTAAAGGTATGTAATTCTGCAGGTACAACTTCTAACCTTTAAATAGAACTGCAATTAAAATTCAGTTTTATAGAAGATTTTTTTCTGTATTAGGCTATTAAGTGTAAACTGTAGGTCAAAGCACATGTTACCCATTTTTAGTATCCAAAGCACCTCGTACTATATACACAGCCAATATATGATCTTGGTTGAGCTGAACTGACATACCCATAGTGCAACTTCCATCATATCATACATCTTTTTCAGCATACGTTTACTGAATGTATGCTATGGGCCAGGCCCTGTGATTTTTGCTAAGGATAAAAAGATTTAAGAATAATATTCTTACAGTCAATGTTCAGTCTAGACAAAGACAGAAATACATATAAGATGATAATTGCTATGATGGAAGTAAGCACAGGATGGATACGTGCAAATATTGAAGCTGGCTAGGAGTTAATTAGGTTTGCTGCAGGGGTGGTAGTGGTGGTATAGAGTGGGTATTAAGGGCATGAGAATGATCCTCTGTGAGCAGAGATTGGGGCCTGAGAGTTCTCTGAATAACCCTGGAAAAATAGTGAAATAATGGAAGGGGGAGACATGAATAATGAACCATAACAATAAATAGGTAGGGATATTGTCTCTGCACCATGCTTAGGCATCTGAATAAGAGAAAAATAGGAAGAGAAGATAGTTTCAAAGAATAGGCTGTAAGTTCAATATCAGGCTCATTGAGATATGTGTTAGTAGGCTAACTATAGTAATAAATAATGACTTCAGAGGCTTAACCCAGTAGAAGTTTCTATTTCATCAATATCACAGCTCAGTTACTGGTGTCTGGGGAGTTTATGCTCAAAGCAGCCACTCAAGCATCAAGACTACTTTCACCCTTCTGCTCACCCTTCTCTAGATCCTTAGACTCACCTCCGTGGAGCTCATGGAAGAGCAAAAAGAATGGAAGGCTCTAGTAAAATTATTTTATAGGGTAGACCTGAAAGAAGCCTGTGTCATATCAGCATCCATTCATTGCATCAGTCATACGTCAGTCAATCACATGTCATTCCTGACTTTGCCAGACACTGGGGAATTTAGTTTACCTGGATGCCTTGCAGGGAAAGGAAAAAGAATTTGGTGACCAAGTTTCTGTCTGCAAGTAGAAATAAAAAGTAGATAGCTAGGTTTGAAATCTATTAATATATTTATGAGTCCTGAACATAAAACAGTGGCAGTTTAAATCATTTTAAATTATAGTAGTGAATGAAATATCTAAGTATGATCAACTGTATTGAGGAAAAAAAAAATCCTCAAGGAAATGTCAGGATTTTATGGATACATTAAAAAAAAAAAAAGACCATGGAAAATGAACCAAACGTCAATGACCAGAAAAGGAGGAGGAAGAGCAGAAGAGAGAATGTCAAAGTTATCAGGGGAAGAAAGCATTCAAGAGAGGGAGTGGTCAAAGGCATTATAAACTTTAGGGTAGTTAAGTAAGATGGAAACCACTGGCCACATTCTGAAACTTTATTTCAGTTTGGTATGAACTCATCACATCCTTTAGATGGCTGAGTGAGTGACCCACAAGGAAGGGGACTATGACTCTATCTAGAGCAATAAATTGTCTTGATTTATGATGTCTCAACTTTCAGAATTAAAGATGATAGTTTTCTGACTAATTAATTGCTGAGATTTTAAATTAGCTTTAACAAAAACTTCACATCTAGAGTTACTTTTTGCAGATTAGTTTTGTGTGTGATGTCTTTCTCAAAAAAAAATCTAAAAAATCAATAAAAGTCCCTTTTTTTTTTTTAAATTTATTTATTTGACAGAGAGAGATGACAAGCAGGCAGAGAGGCAGGCAGAGAGAGGGGAGGAAGCAGGCTCCCTGCTGAGCAGAGAGCCCGATGTGGGGCTCGATCCCAGGACCCTGGGATAATGACCTGAGCCGAAGCAGCGGCTTAACTCACTGAGCTACCCAGGCGCCCCAATAAAAGTCCCTTTTAATTCAAATTACCTTTCATATTTATAATTTTCCAATTAAACACATGTCCCAAGCAGATAATGGTTTCTTTGTGGATTCAGAATACATGCAAGATAGATTTACAGATGTTCTTCACATTTATATGTATATATATTTATGTACTTTCTCATGGAGTTGTCTAATTTAATTTAAAATAGTGATGAATAAAAGCAAAATATATAAGTACCCTGCTAAATATCTCAAGGGTGTGTTTGAAATTATAAGGAACCGTGATGCCATTGTTTGGAAACTGTGTCATTTCAAGGAGCAGGGCAGATGGGAAGTGGGGCACATTATCTGTTTTAAGTCAATGTTTAAAATATTTGAACATTAATAATAAATGCTCTGAAAGTATAGGTACACATTGTATGGCATTGAAAATAATGTGAAGAAATAGTTGTCAAATGTTCTTTTTACTACTGCTCTTTCTTAAAGAAAAGTCTTCCATCCCCAATACAGAAAACAGGTGCAAGAGGTGCTGCTGTATTTGATGGTTCCCTGGATGCTGACCTCTGAGGCAACTCTGAGGTCTCCTAAGTCAAAAGGAGCAGAGTTTGAAAACAACTGTTGTGAAGAACGTGCTGTGTGGGGTCAAGATGCTTGAGAGCTCTAAGTAGGAAAGATTGAGAAGAAGAAATTAAGCAAGTGGCCAGTGGCAGACCCTCAAACTAAAATAAATGAAAGAGCTGACGTAGAGTGGAGTGGCCTGTGGTGCTGAAAAGGGACCAGAGGGCAAGACATAGGCCTGGGAGAAGCTTGAGAGCAGACCTTTATAGCAGACACAGCCAACAAAGCAAAACCAAATCTTCCAGACCTTTAAACAGGTAAAGCACAAATGATATTGGACAGCAATGATTCATACTAAATAAAATGAATGAAACTTTTGCCTCTTAACTATAAAAAGCATGAATCATGAAACATCTTCCTCTTGGATTCAAATTCCATTCACATGTATTCACTCAAAATGTATCTAGCAACCTGTGAGTTGGGCTCTCTGTTGGGGGGGGTGGGCATCAAGAAATCAGACCATCATCCTTCGGCAGGAGTCTTTATTCCTCCTAGAAGAGGAGTGTGTGTATAAAAGTCATGGCAGAGGGAAAGACGTCATCCGAGTAGAGCATAGAAATAGGGCTTCTAAAACTGACAGATGGGCCAAGGCAGAGAGGATACTCTCCTAATAGAAAGGAAACTTGAACTGGGTCAGTGATACATCAACAGTGAAAACAAATTAGTAAATCCAATAAAGAGAAACAAACTTAAATGTATTAATGTCTTCGTATATGCCAGGCATTGTAGTCTGTGGTCCCTTTGGCTTATCTCTTTGAATGTAACTGAACACAACCAGCAATGCACTATGACTTTGATATGCTTAACCTGATACTTTTCTCATCCCAGATTAACAGACACCACTCAGAGGATCTCATTTAAAAATACCCACCAAGTTGTATCCTGTCATCAATATTCTCCCAAAAGGAATTCTGTGGTCAGTCTTGAAAGTAATGACTTTTCTTCTATGACCCACGGAGGAAAAACAGATGTACCAATTTAAAGTTTCATAATTTTCTGAATAATGTATAAAAATTATTTTCTCAGCTTGTACAGTCTCAAGATGATTAATGGTACATGTCATGAAATGTATATCTGTAAGATCAATATTCCTTTGACAATGATGTGATTAAAAGGAAGACTGAAACTTCTTAGGTGTGTGAACCCTAGAGATTTTACTTTCATAATCTCATTGAGAAAATTCTTAATTACATGTAAAAATAGGATTTAAATCCGAATTGTGTTATTTCTATGCTGAGGATGCAAATCAATTTTTTGTATTTAAAAAATTACATTTCCTTCTCTTCCCCATCAAAGTTTTTTGATAATTTTTATTTAACCATCCTTTCCCTCCCCAATTCTACATAATTCATTGACATTAATATTATTACCACCATAAATAATGTAAAGTTACAGTTTAAAAGATAATGCCATTTAATCTTCTAAAATAGATTTATCATCTATTGGAGATAAAAGTACCATGCAAATGATAAAATAGACTTATTTCATTGATACAATTAATCTATTAGTGATGAGGTAACCAATCAACTTTACACACTGAAAAATTAATGGACCGTTATATGATCAGGATAATTTTACTGCATGTGGCATAAATGCACTTTGAACTGCCTCTAGCAAACAAGAGTAATTTATTGGCTAAGATAACCAAGGTAAGGACAGAGTTGTAATGAGGTCTCTGCTCTACTCCTCTCTTTATGCTAACTTCTCCCATTATTGCTAGACACAGTATTAATGGTAATCTCCACAATTAAATTACCTCCCATATGACACTGAAGAAGAGCTAAGAGTTCTTCTCTTTTGTCCCAAATTCACAAATCTCAGGAAAGATTCTTCCTTGTCCCACCTGAGTCAGATGCTGACTCCAATAACAATAAACATCACGAAGAGAGTATCAAAATCTTTATGAAGATGACAACTTCTTTTGGAAACATCTAGTGAATATGGAGGCAAGAAAATTGCTAGAATGAGTTGGTGGGAGTGTGGTGAATCGCTGCATCAGGCAGACAAAACAACAGATGGTTTTTAAACAACAATTGTTTTGTCTTCCTACTTTCTAATTGGCAACCATTGTCCTAGAAGCATAATTGTACTTATTCTTTTTTTTTTTTTTTCCTTTTTTGAAGCACAATAAAAGTGCTTCCACAACTTTAAGGCAGCAAACAGAAGAGTTTAACTCATACATATTGCCAAAGTTACATGGAGGGGAAAACAAAGGTTAGTTTCAGAGTAATGCTATTCACTTGGATCACTTAAAGGGAGCTAAAAATCCTTCCAAAGATAACTAACTTCCAAAGATAACTGTGATGATGTTATAGACTGAATGTTTGTATCACCTCCAAATTCATACATTGAAGTTTAATACCTACTATGATGGTATTTAGAGGGGGAGCCCTTAGGAGGTAATTACATCATGAGGATGAAGCCCTTATGAATGAGATTAGTGCCCTTTTAAGAAGAGAGCAGAAAGCTATCTTGCTTTTATCCATCATGCAAAGATGTTGAAGTCAGAAGTCTGCAGACCACGAGAAAGCTCTCACCATAATCTGATCATGCTGGCATCATAATCTCCTACTTCCCACCTCCAGAACTGTGAGCAAATGTTTTTGCTGTCAATAAGCCACCTAGTTTATGGTATTTTGTGAGAGCAGCCCAAGCTGACTAAGACAGATGATAACTAAACTGAAAGCAAGGAAAATAATATGCAGATTTTATTGTCAGGAGTTTTTTGTAAACTCTAAAACCTTTAAAGAATATAGTAGCTTAAAGAGAAACTTATGATACAATGTAATACAAATAAGAATAGTAATACAAGTGAGTATATTGTACTGAGGAAAGGCTCAGAAAATATCATCTTTCAAAACTTTAAAATAAACAGGATATTTTTCTTTCCTACTGTGAGTATATGGTGGCTGTTTACCTTTCAGTAATTCGTAATTTTTTCTTTTCTGGCTAAATTTTGTAAGCTAGGTCTGTGACACCCTAGAGATCCAGGTGGAGGTTTCTGGAAGTTGGGGCCCAGCTACAAAAATAATAAAATAATTAACAAGGAAGCCAGAATATTCTTTCTTTTACTTTCTTTGCTGTTATTTTAGAAATTAAACAACAACAAGAAAATATGAAGAACCTTGTGTATCCTTTGATCTTCCTCTCATACCACATTTTTGAAAACCAAGGGGAAACAAAAGTCAGTCAAACCAAATGGAAGGAGAATCTTAAACCTGGCCATCATGCAAGCCCATCAGATGATAAGGAACTATTCTATGAGAAAAAGCCTTAGTTTTTAAGATTGGATATTTACAAGAGTTTAGATTTCCCAACAGAGATGTCATAGGTTGTGCATCACCTAAGTTTGCTTATTTCATTCCCAAATAAAACAAGTCACCATATTAGAGGGACTTTAGTGGAACCATACTATTTTGTGTCTTTGACCTGTCAAAGAAAATTATCTTTGTCAATATATTTCATCCGCTGTTGAAGTACTTGTATGTTTTTCACTATTTTAAAGCAAATCTTGAAGGAATTGGCAGCTATGTCACTTGCATTCTGTACGCAAGCAACTGGACAAAAATACAGGTGTGCCTTGGTGAAGACAGCTCTTAGCTTTCTTTTCTTTTCTTTTTTTCTCTTTCTTTACTTTCTCAGCTCTTAGCTTTCATCTATTGTGTTCAAGTTGTTGCCATCAAAGAAGAATTCGCATTTTATGAGCCCATCTTGGAACCTGGAAGGAATGTCATTGTCTTCAAAATGGTAAAGAGCTTTTCTTTTCTTTTCTTTCTTTCTTTTTTTTATTTTTTATTTCCCCTTGGCCAGGGAAAGCTTCCATTGGAAGACAAATCTTGGTGTGCTCTGCACAGGTGGAGCACCTGCAATGCTTGGCAACACATCTGGCTTGGCTGCTTTCTTGAAGAAAGACACTCCACATGCCATAATGACTCACTGCCTTCTATACAGGCATGCGATGTCATAAGAGCCTCTGCCAACAATTCTGAAAGAAGCTTCGTCCACTGCCATGGAAAGATCAACTTTATCAGAGCCAAGAATTCAAATCACTCATTTCAGCATATGTTGTCAAGGGAGGAAAGAAGAATGTGGACTTCTTTACTACAGACTCCAAAAGCTTAACTTTAAGTGCTTGATTGTACTTTGGGAAATAATTTTCCCTTTTTGTTTTCTCTACTTCTCTTTTATTGATTTATTTATAATAATAATAATTATTATTATTGTTTTTTATGGAGGGGAACAGAAAAAAGATAAATTGCTCTAAAGGAAAATCTACTCAGAACTACTTGACAAGGAGGAGTTGATTCATATCTTGGCTAAGGAAAAGTATATCTGACAATATGAATGGGGTAAACCATTCAAGACAAAGCCTTGAATTGTAGATGCTGCTAAAAACAAAACAAAAATATACAACTCCCTATCCCTAGTTCAAACCACCACTGCAACAAACTACAAACTATCTGTATCCAAGTCACCAGCTATGAACCAACAACTAGAATTGGGCAACTATCCTAAATTTATAAATGCTAGAAAAATAATATTTTTAGTCTGGATTGAGGGTGATAAAGTCTTGCCAAATTCTCTGCGTAAAGAAATCTACAGATCCCTGGAAAAATTATAGAGTCCTTCCCAAGGTTACTTTTCCTTGACAAAGTTAAATATTGAAATCTGGATCCGTGATCCTCTTCTTGCTGTCAAAGAAAGCATTACTGCCGCAGACTTTGACCTCGAAGATAGGATAAAGACTTGCCCTGCCAGGATTTCAAATCAAGAAGTCCCAGAAAATTCAGTTATTACTTGACAATGCACACTAGCCTGCCAAAAGCCATTTGTGAAAAACATTGATTCTACTCATAGATCTTCATAAGTGAGGTTATTAGCATATGGAGTCACTTAAACAAACCACCAAAAATATCAGAAATAGATGTCAAAGATAACATGCATGCTTTCAAATTAATGACAATTCCATATTTTTTAAAGTTGAAAAATACAGATTCTTACTGACATTTTCCTTGGGGCAGAATTTATTTGTTGTATTTGTGAAATTGGATCTTAAGTTTTGGATGCCTTAAAATTTTCAGTAAGCATTGTTTAATTACATTTATAAATACATGCGAGGAAGAAAGACAAAAATCTTTGACGATTTCTTTCATGCTTTGTCTCTTACAATTTTGTGATTAAGTAGTTAGGTATAATAGCTACAAAGTTAGTTTCCAAACTTAAGTAGGCACTCCCAAATGACCAGCAACCTGAACCACTCTTTCTCCAGAAAGCTTCATTTCTAGGTCTTCCTGGAGGCAGTCTGAACTTCTCTACACTTTGGATTTCTAATTCTGTCAATCCCTTCTTGCTGTCAGTAGATAAGCCTGATTTTTTTCTTCACAGGGAAGTTTCTTCAACGTCTATCACCAAACCAGTAAACTAATATGCATCTGCAGATCTACTCTTTCTCCTTTCTCTCTATTTACCATGACTTTTGGTACTTCTGTATGATCTCATCTAGTGCAATGGCTTCAATTATTTTCAAATGTTACCAATTCAGTATCACTCACCCCATCCCAGAGCTGCATATCTAAATGCAACAGTGGCTACTTGGATTACCTGTAGAAATTAAATTCAACAAGTCCAAATCTTAATTGATCTCTTTTTACTCAAACTTCTCTTTCTCCTCTGAAGCCCATCTGAATGGAGATGCCTTCAACAAACCAGTGGCTTCAGATAGAAATCTTGGATTAACCTTCAACTTTCCTGTTTCATACCACTCACATCCAAATAAATAAAATTTTATCTATTCTGCTTATGAGAGTCTCACAAAACCAACCACTTCTCTTTATGCCCCTTGTCAAGAATATGGGACGCTATTGGGTGCCTGGGTGACTCAGTGTGTTAAGCCTCTGCCTTTGGCTCAGGTCATGATCTCAGAGTCCTGGGATCGAGCCCCACATAGGGTTCTAGCCCCACATAGGGCTCTGCTCGGGAGGGGGCCTGTTTCCCCTTTTCTCTCTGCCTGTCTCTCTGCCTATTTGTGATCTCTCTCTCTGTCAAATAAATTAGTAATAATAAAAAAAAGAATACAGGATGCTATCATATTTTCCTTGTGTTGTTACAATTGACTTCTTACTGCTTTCCTTCACTGCAGTTTTATTTCTCCCTAGTCCATTCTCCACAGTGCTTTGAGTAAGATTTCTACACGGCAAATCTAATGGAAAACCCTGCAAAGATTTTCCAAAGTTCTTCAACAGAGTCAAGCTTTCATAATAGGGCCCACAAGGTTCTGCATAATCCAGCCCTGATCACTTTTCCAATGTTATTTATTATTCCTACACCTTTGTATGTCATATTCTAGCCATTGAGTCTTTTAGAGTTCTGCAACTACTCTCTTAAAACCAGAACTTCTGTTTTCTATGCCTTCCTATCAACTGGCTAATGACTACTTTTCCTTCAGCTTAGAGGCCATTTCCCCAGAAAATTGTTCTTAATTCTTTCAAGTCTGAGCTCAGTGTTCCTCTTATGTGAGGGAGTGTGCTGCTTTCACAGTAAATCACACCAGTCATATTGCATTATAATGTCTCATTACTCACCTATCATATTTGGGGGTATGGCAGAGGAGATAAACTTTTTCCTTATTCTGTGTGTTCTATAGTCTGCCAGCCCATCTCTATTACTAGTACTTAGTAGAAGTTCAATGAGATACAATAGAAATACATTGTGCATATCATTTTGCTTGAGTTTAACACACTTTCTTAGGGAAAGTTTATAGCTTTTATTAACTTCTCTGAAAAGTCCTTAGTCTCAAAATAACTAAGCATGATTATAGTATGCTAACTGTGAAAACACTGCAAGATACAGTCCAGCAGATTCTAACAGAGTATATAAAAATAGCCTTCCTGCATGTATCTGTACAAATGGTCAATTGAAATAATGACAGATGGTTATCCCTTTACCTCAAAACTGAAAAATAAACAAATATTGTTCCCTCAACACACATGTACATGTACACATGTACATGTACACATGAACACACACACACACACCCTTCGTGGAAATACCTTTTATAACAATGCACAAGGGAATTAATGTGAAAAATCTGAATGTTTTCAAGAACCTATGATTTGAAAGCACAAGAGAAAAAAAGCTATGAAAATAAAAAAATGTTCAGTGAATTTGGTTCATGGAAAAAATATCAAGATTGGTTTGGTTTACTTGTTTTCTAAACTTTAAATTTTGCAACAGACTCACAATAAGTTGCAAAAATTATACAGAGAGGTTCCATTTGCTCATCGTCCAGCATTCCCAGTGGGGACATGCTATGTAACTACACTGTATTCTCAAAACCAGGAAATGAATTACTCTTCATCAGTGTTTGGGATAGAAAATATTCTGTTTCATAACTGAGTCTCTTATTTTTACCATGTAAAACTGTCTAAATTTGATCAATTCAGTAATCATTTGAGTTACATTTATTGATCATTTGAATGTCTATCAGAGGCTATATTAAGTATTTCAAATTCTTAAAATTAATCCCATAGAGTAGACACTAATATTCCCCAATATATAAATGATGGAACTAAAACATAGAGTAGTTGAGTAATGTGCTTAAGGTCACACAGGCAGTGAGTATGTGGCTGGGGAACTTCAAAGTTTGCAGGCCTAAATCACCACACTCGAATAATGATCTACTTCCAGAAATGCTTTCCATCTCTGGAAGAGTTAAAAGATTAATTGACCATCTCTCATTATGAATTAGATTAAACTGCCTGCATGCTTGCTTGCATTCTTCTAAGACAGATCTAAGATCTATCTCCCTGGAGGAAGAGAGGAAAATCAGGGAAGAAAGAAAAAAAAAAAGAGATTATGTTCACCAGGCCTGAGTGGGAGGCCAGGAGGAAAAAACAAAGACCCTGGGGCCAGCTGTCTCGAGGCTGCCCATATATGACGTTCATCTAGGAAGACGGAAAAGCGGTAGGAAACTGAAGGCAAACTTCGAATGTCTCCAAATACTGCCCCAGACCGGTTCTGAATGTGGGAAGAATTCAACTCTTTTCATCACGCCCTTGCAATCTCATGCCTCCAGGATCCAGACTCAGGACAATAGCTCAGCACATTACTCATTCATTCCAGATTTTAACTCAGTTCTAACTCTGAGTATTTTGGTCTCCTAGGTTTGAGACAAAAAACGTAAATTTCCTGGAAATTTCTGTATTATGCATTAGCCTGACAAAATTCTCCAGTTATGTCTCAATTTTTCATACCTGATTATTTCAAGGCAACTTTGACTTACCTTACCTGGTCCATACCAAACACCCCCATGCTTTGTCCCTTCGACCATCATAAGTTCAGTTTGTTCCAATTAATTTGGTTTATTTCCTCTAAATATTGAGAAGTTATAACATTTCTTTTCTGTGAAGTTGCATTTTGAAATCCTAACAATTGCTTTCCATATCATTTTGAGATTCAAACTGTTCAAAAGGTAGAGATTGCCTATACTCTCCGATCTGACTGTAAATACTGCAAACATTTTCTCTTCAGAGTAGTTCATGGTGAGGAAAAAGCCATCGTTTGATTCTTAGCATAATTTGTAGTATACATCATAAGACAAATTCTTCCTTCCTCCTGTTATTGGCAGATGTCTTAATTAATCTTTCTTTCATATTAATGAAAGCCTCAACTGCAGGACTTACCCAACTCTTTAAAAAAAAAAAATCTTCAGTAAAGTTAATAACCTCAGAGAGTTTGCAAAGCTAGTCTGGAATTTACAGAACAAAGCTGTGAAGAGCCACAGGCCTTCTCTAATAAAGACATCGCTTGTTTCTACTGCATAGTTTTGCTTACACAGCTTTAAAGACGTCCTCTCTGTCTTGAGGGTACTAAGCCCATTCAAATGCCCTATTTTTCTTCTAATTGCTTTTCTGCCACTGGCTTGTTAGCACGTCTCACCATCTCTCTCTCTCTCTCTCACACACACACACACACACACACACACACACACTCCCTTCCCCCACTTCAGTATTTACCTCCAGCCCATCAAGTTCGTCAGCCTCAGGATGTAGGAAACACACTGCTCCTTAAAAACCCAGCAGAAATGTGCATATCTGAACCTTCATGCTGTGTATATAAGCTCTGTCAGTTTCTCCTTCTCTTTTCTTTGTGTTCTGTGATATTCAGCACTTTCTGCAAAGAATGTAATGAAAAAAATAAGAAGATCAAAGTAGGTGCTTATCGCCAGCGACATGTCCAAACAGGCACTCTGGCCTTCTCTAATATGCTCATCTAATTTGCTCCTGAGCCCAGGCCTGGAAGAAAAGCATCTTGAGGAAGTTTTCTTCCATGGGCCGAGCCATCTGCTAATGCGGGCCTGTGCCAGTAATTTACAAGTAATGGTTTACAGCTGTGAACCCTGGCTTCTGAGCTGTTTTGGTCATTTAGTAATTACAACAGTTTCATTAACATTTAAAGGGAATAGTCTGCTCAATATCAATTAGGGACTATCTGCAACCATGTAGCTCCATTTTCATATTTGCATTTGACATTTAATATTCCGCACACATAAATTCTTGGTCTTGAAAATGCATTGCCACAGAAGGTCAAAATTAATCCAGAGCCCATTTCTACCTAGCTCTACTAAGCTTTAGGAAATATTTCTGCAGAGAGTGGGAACATAAAAGGTTATTTTGGGGTGGTTTTACACATCTGAACATTTAAGTACTTTTCCCCATCACTGAAGTTAAGGTTGCAGAGTTCTCCTCAATTCTTGTTATATCTCCTGTATTCTGGGGACATTCCAGACTTATCTGAGGCAGATTTGCATAGTATTAAGCAGAAAGATGACATCTATTACTGGCAAATCTTACATAACTGTAGTGATATTTAACTTTAATATTGGAGGGTATTGGGGGTGCTGTGGATTTCAACACTTAATAAATAGAACTAGACTATGACAAAAAAGAAACAGTCTTTTTAAGATCAATTACATCAGGAAATAGGTTTTGATCTCTAATTAAATTGTTGGGCAAAGGGTGGTTATGGTAGGGTTTATGAAAGAAGAAACAAGAGCCCCATGATGATTTGAATTTCATGTGGCTGATTATGGACTACGGATCTGATCCCTGATGGTAAGTGATTTTGGTAGAGGACAGAGTGAGAAAGTTAGAGCAAATCCTGAGTAAGCTGAAGGTTTTTTTTTTTTTTTTTTTTTTTTTTTTTTTTTTTTTAGGAGTAGAAAAACAGAAGCTCCCATCAGGAGAGAGAGGAACAGTTTGAGATTATTAGGGGCAGATCACAGAGGTTGTCGCTAAGAGTGGTTTGAGTGACAGAGGTTAAAACCAGTTGGAGTTGAAGTCTGGGGTTCATTTTGACTCTTGGTTCCCAGGGTCTGGCTGTGATACAAGGTGAATCATTGAGCATGTACTATTATTCTAAGGGTCAGAGATAGGGAAGAGCCCACTGAAGGAAGGGAGAGAGATGAAGAGCTCACTGAAAGACACTCCCGTTGGCCAGTATAATTGGATTCCATGCAGGTCTGTGCAGATAGGAAACCATGACTTACCAGATATGGTGAAGGGAGATGTGTTAATATGCAGCGAATGCATTTTTTTAATAATGCAAAACAGATCCATTTGCATGCATAACAACAAGGAGGATTAGGATACTAGATAAAAAGGAAAATAGTTTTCTGTCAAATGGAGATCAAGATTCATAAGTAGCTGACTTTGGGATCTGCTCTAATGGGAAGGCTTGCTGTGTTGCCTTCAGATACAAAGTCTCTACCTGAGCTTCAGCAGGGTTTTCAAACAAGCCTTCCTGCTAGACCAGCTTTTCTAATCCCTTTTAACAGCCAAGCTGGTATTCCAGATGTAGCCAGAGAGCTAGGTTCTTGTCTCACGGAGTTGAAGAATGAATTTCATGGACAAAGGAGAGTGGGTATAGCAACAGAGATTTTATTAACAAGGATATAGAAAAAGCTCTCAGGAGTGAGAGGGGTCCTTATAGGGTTGCTTTTAGGGTTGGTCTTTTTTTTTTTTTTTTTTTTTTTGAAGGCTAACCTTCAAAAAGGGAACTTAAATCATTTTAACATCTCTACTGATAGCACCATTGAGTAAGGACTAGTGATAACACCTTTAATGATTTACTTCCTTTTTAGGGTCAAGTAATTCTTGGTGACAAGCAGCTGTTCAGGCAGTGGGGTCTCGTTTGTTCACTTATCTCTGGTTTCCTTACACCTCCAGATTTTTGTGATTTTTGTGAGCCTGATGCCAGAGCGGGGTATCTATCTCTCCCTACCGAGGCCCTCCCCCCAACCCTGACTCACAGATACCCTATATTCCCTTTTGGTTTATCTAGGAACTTTCCCAAGAAAGTTTGAGTTTTTAACACTATTCACAGTCTTATGCTTCTCAAGCAGATAGAATAACTTTAGGAGCACAGATAAAGTGAAAATCAGTGGTGGTGGTGATAGTGGGGGAACCTGTATGTGCTAGAGCCCTAAGGTTTGGATAGAAGTCCCACTCCCCACCTCCTAGCAGCTCAGCCTCAGGTAGGGGTGAGAGGTGGAAAGGAACAGGGCTAGCTAGTAGGGAAATATCCTGACCAGATCATTTAGGTTATCTTTCATTTAGGTTATATTATATAATTCATATAATCTGCCAAAAATAACATATCTTACAAAACAAATCATTCAGGGCCAGTTTCATTCAGTATACATAAATGACCTTGTCTCACACATTCATTGGCTTCTCTAGAACTTACTTGCAATGACCTCCTATTGCTAATTAGACCAATCCAGAAGGTTTGCTCTATCTTGTCAAATGATTTATGATTAGCTTTGTATCACTATGCATCTCCAGTTGGCTTGTGTCTTTGTAACCTTTCACCCCAACTAGAGTATTCCAGAGGACAGGGTCAGAGGCTTCTACTTTTCTACCTTAATAGCTCCCAGCTGGGCCTAGGAAGTTATTGCCAGCTCTCCAACTGGGATCAGACAACCCAAAAGGAGGCCTGATGATCAGGGGAATCAATACAAATAAATAAATGAATCCATTCTCCAAGGTCAGAAGCACGACTTTAGTTTCCAAAAAATCTAGAGCACATGATGAGGCAAAGTCTGAAACACAGGCACTGGGGACACTAAGTTACCATGTGGACATGGATCTTGGGACCAGGGACAGATTCCTCAGTTTGTCAGGTCATCAGATAAGCAATTTATTCCTTTGCCTCATGCTTATGGAGAGGGAGCTTAGTGTATCTTTTGGGACTTCAGGCATTTGAAGGCTCAGGAGGTGGATGGAACCAGAGCCCTGATTCCAGAGGTTATGTTTCTGGACTAAGGGATATTTCAAAAAAAAAAAAAAGAGGAAGGAGAAGGGGAAGAAAGGGAAGAAACAAAATAAGAAGATTGAAGAACATGTGAACAATAAACAATATATTAAAAAGTTCTGTCTGGATTTCATTGACCTTGGTAAACGTAGGCCAGCTCTGATACCTTAGGGCAAAGTCAGTGACAGGTCTGGAGTCTTGGGGAATTTGGGATGAAGAAGTCCTACAGTAGCTAGTAAAGATCAGTTTGGAAACTTGTGCTGTGAAGAACAAATATTTCAACCCTGGAAGATACTGGAAGAAAGCAGTCAAGGGCTCAGTAATGTAATGAGAGGAGGAAAGGAGAACCAAGATGCAAGAAATGGAGTGGTAGGACATTATGGAAATATTAATGAGCTTGATTCTGACTCCATGCATATTGACCCTTAGCTTCTCATGTTTCCTGTGTCTCAAGTTGAGGTGAACCCTCAACATGGATAGAGCTGAAGCTAAGGAGAAGGGCTTTGGCCATACTGGAGAGAGACCCTGGCACCTATGACCATAATCTCTTCATGGTTGATCAAAATGCAATCTTAACCACATTTAACAAAACAAAATTTTTAAAAATTTACAAAACCTGTGTGTGCTTGCATTTTTTATATATTAATCAGGGTAATTAGTTGCTGGGCTGTCAAAATGGATAAGTCTCAGTAGTTTGGCAAAATAGTGTCTTATACCTTCTTCCTGTATAGTCTACCCATGACTCTATGCAGTCATACCAGAGATGTGGCTATTTCCAGATTTGCCTTCATTTTCCTCTTCATTTAAGCAGTGCTAGGTGGGAACCAAGAAGAAGGGATCACTACCATTGGGCCAAGGCAGAAATCAGTCAGATGCCAGCAAGTGGTTAGAACCAGAGCCTAAATATGACTGGGGAAAGGGATATTTCCTTATCTCTGTCCATAGCACATAGAAGCTAAGAAATGTTGTTTTCTGTGTACAAATGAGAAAGGGATACTGGTGTAGTAAATGATTAACACATTCTCTCTTGAAATTATGGAATGCCCAGATAACTATAGAATGGAAGAGAGGGGGAAAAAAAAAAAAACACATGCACTGAGTTTTATAAATTTTACAAATTTTATATCATGTTATCATCAAAGAACTTTAAGGTAGATATAATTCCTTATTCTCTAAATAGGAAGACTAAAGTCCAGAAAATTAGATAGGTTAAACATGATATAGGTAGTACTTGTCAGGTTGACCTCAAATGTATCTGTTTCTCAAGAACCTACCAGAAGTCTTTGGTGAGTTTTTAATGACATAGTTGGGGGTGAGGGGTGGGAATGAGAGTCAGGCAAGTGCATATGATTCTATAATGTGCATTTGCCACTCCCTTGCTTGTATTTCTGAATCAGTAACTTCTCTGAAGCTCTGTCCTCAATGGTAAAATGGAGATGCTGTGATATTAGCAGCTTTGTCATGATCAAGTAAGTAATCCACTATCTCTAAAACCTTCCTAAATATTGAAATTACCTAGGATGCTCATAGGAAATACATATATTTCAATAAGGTCTTTCAGATTCTGATAGATAGGGACCAGAATGAAGCCTGGACATTTGTATTTTTAGTAAATTGAGAAATTTAAATAAATTTAGTAAATTTACAAATTGATACTGAAAAAACCCACAACTGAGGTACAGACATCTAGCACAGTTCTTCTTATCACTTAATGACTGTTGTTATTATTGAAGTTGACAGCCTGATTACTTACATTTCCAAATATTATCTGCTCTGGAAGTCCCACTATTACTCAATATCTACCCATCAAGCTACTCCTATTAGTTCATGTTGCATCCTCTGGAGCTCTCTGCACTCCTGGGTCACAATTTATTATTTAGTTTTTACTATGAGAGCACAGAGATCAGATCTGGCTCTCAGATGGATTTTATAACTTGAGGCTGAGCATTTAACTTAAAGCATCCAGAAACTAGACCTGGCTAATTTAAGTAGGAAAAAAAATACAAAACAAAACAAAATACACAAAACAACAACAACAAAAACCTTTTACGGAATATTGGATGATTCAAAATATCTCAAAGGGTGAAGGCATGGACTAGAGAAGCAGGAATTTGTTTAATAGCTCCCACCTCACAATCCTGTGGCAACCCTACTATTGCTGGATTCAAATGCTACTCCTTGCTCCTCTGATTCCATCAAAGCCAGGCACCAGTTGCTGTTGGTCTAGTCCCTTGTATGTTTTGTGCCCAAATCACTTGCCTGTATCTTAGTTACAAGGGAGGCTGAAGAAGTGAGATTTCTATTACCTCTGCCTCTTTCACATCTCATAAGATATGAAATTTCTCAAAGGAGAGAGGATCCAGAAGCTACATGATAAAAGGAGTGAAGAATGTCCACCATGACACCCTTTCTAATGTCTACCTCACTCTGGTGTGAGACTGACACAGCCAAATGAGAGATAGAGGAAATGCTTAATAAAGGGAACATCTTCCAAGGTGTGATCAGATTAAGAGAAATTGGCAGAAATAATGTAGCCACCCAGGACCAATACACTAGGAAAGCTATTATCATCTTTTGAGTGGCTAGGAGAGGAAGTAGTTAACTAGAATCCAGAGACACTAGCCAAAGCTGAAGTCATCTAGATTAAAAATGCTATGGTCTTTGCTTAGAAAAAAATTAGCCAACTGAAGGCCTGGCAGGAAGGAAGCCAGGGCAATAGAAAAAGACTCAATCTTCTCCTTCTTTACATTTTCTGTTACTGCCTCTTCTTGGTCAAACCTGACCAGAAGCTGGAAGGCAAGAGAGCTCAACTGATGCACTCCATAAAAGTCAGTCCCCCCGGGGGCATAAAACAGGCAGAAACTGGATTGCTAGGGACTAATGAGACATACCAGGGAAGGACTTGAGAGAGGCTTCTAAGAACTGACGGTGGCCTCTGACCAATAACCAGCAAGAAGCTGGGGCCCTCATTCTAACAGCCCACAAAAAATTGAATGCTGCCAACAACCACACAAGCTTAGAAGCAGACTCTTTCTCAATCAAGCCTCAGGTGAAAATGTATTCCTGGCTGACATCATAATTAAACCTTTGTGGGATCCTGAAGCATAGGATCCAGCTAAGCTGGGCCCAGATTTCTAACCCCAAAAGGCTGTGAGCTAATAAATGTGTCTTGTTTAAAGCCAAAAAAGAAAAAAGAAAAAAAAGCAATGTGACCAAATCATAAAAATATACATTAACTAGAATAATGACAACAATAATTCCATGTTTTTCCACTCGAATAGAACTTCTTTTTTGACATTTTTGTATTTTTTAATTTTCTTTTTCCTATATATCCTTCAAACATTATTTAAGCATAATACTGAATAACTTTACATTATGGATTTTCTTGTCAGCCATTTTCTTTTGTTCACTAGAAACTATTAAAGATATGGGCTGTGAAATTTTAACAGTAATTTTCTATTCCACTGACCCTTAACCTTGAAAAAAGTTTAATTTAGAGAAGACAAAATTATTGGTGAAGTTTTGTGTTGTTAATTCTTGTTGTCTCTCATTTTCAATCATATATATGGAGGAAAACGTGGGCCATATTTTGACACAGAGGTGTTTGGTGCCTTTTTGTTTGTTTGTTTTTTTAAGCTTTTGCATTTAGTAAAAGAGAAAACAGACATTATAGCTATGCCAGAAAGCCAGGATGGGTTTCATTAAGTTGTAAAAACAAACAACCCCCAATTCTCCGTAGCTTAACAAATTAAAGTGCAGTTTTCTTTGTTTTTGTTTTTATTTAAGTAATCTTTATACCCAATGTGGGGCTCGAACTCATGACCCAGAGATTGAGAGTCACATACTTTTCTAATTGAGCCAACCAGGCACCCCAAGTATGGTTTTCAATCACTGAAAGTCCTCTATGACTCCAGGGCAGCCATCCTCAGTGGACGACGTGGGTTCCTTTAACATCTTAACACAACGTGTCTTCCACAATCAATCTCCAAGACCAAGAAAGAGCTAGAGATTCAATACTGGTAATTAAATACTTCGGACTGAAATATTTTACCTTTGCTAACATAAATAACCAAAGAAAGTCCCCTGGCCATGCCTGACTACATGCCTTGAAGAGCAATCCAGTGTGTGCCCAGAAGGAAAGAAGTCCTAGAACTATTGGCAAGCCACTATAAAGTGACCGCAGATTCACATAGATATGTTTGGATGTCTATTGTTAGCAGTGAGGTAAAATAATACCTTAAGACAAAGAGTTATTTTAGATGCTTATGCCTTTTTTCCTTTATCAAAACCCAAGAAATCTCTTATGCAAGTCCACTTTTGTTTTGTTTTAACAATGAGGATACAGATTTCTTCCATTTACAGAGTCAGTGCTATTATTATAGGAAAGGAAATGAGTGCTTGAACTATACTTTGGACTGAAATATCATCAATGGGAGTGACTAAATATTTACAGACGATTTTGAGAGTTAACAAGTCACTTTCACCCTCATCAATATCAATACTGATGATACCAGGAAGCCAATTTTTCATTAAGTAAAGTCAATAAAGATGATACAGATCTATACAAAATGGGGGAAAATAAGAGCTGCTGCACATTCTATCGAAACTTACAATACATATGAACAAGATTTATGTGAAAATAGCTAATCAAAATGGCTAGATATAAATAGAACTTTAAAAAAATCTTCAAGGTTAAAGTGTGTCTCATTTTGTTCATTTCTGCTTTAGGAAGCTCTATTACTTGGTTTTTCCACAGTCTGTGGAAGCACTGTGCTTACATCCATGCTTTCCCCGGGGCTGATTAGACCCAGAAGGATGTCAATCTGTTGGATGACCCAAAACCAAACAGAATTTTTCTGAATAATAAAAATATTGAGATATCAGAGGGCATTTGGATTTGAAATTTCTAGGAAGGAGTCATAGGTTGTGGGAGTCTTGGGCTATGTGCAAGAGAAGGAAGAAGAGGGTAGCCAGTTGGGCTATGGAGCAGGATGAAGCAGATGCAGCGTGAAACCAAATGATGAAGACTGTTGGGTGCTGAAGGACTGGACTGTGATTCTTAGCTTAGATACCTGTGAAAAACACAATGATCCCTCTTATTTCAGCTCGTTTGAGCAAGTTTCTGTTCATTGCAAATGAGAATTTTCAGTAAAGCACATATCAATGATCAACTATAACACACACATCCTTTTATGGAAACTGCTCTAAAAACCTTGTTACAGAAAACACCATTAAAAATTTCCTTTTATTTTCACAGTTTTAGTTACCCTGAGATCAGCACCTAACTACCATGTACTTAATCATAGCAATATTAGTAACAGTAGCAAGAACTCCATCAAATATTTACTGTGTCAGATTTAAAAAAATATATTAAGTAAACTTTATATCCAGCGTGGGGCTTGAATTCATGACCCCAAGATCAAGGGTCATATGTTCTAATGACTGAGCCAGCCAGGTACCCCATGCAGATACTTTTTAAGCATATCACATGAACTATCTCACTTAATCCTTACTTTAGCACCAGGAAATAGAAATTATCCTTAGCCTTATCTTCAAATGAGATAGCAAGCACAGAGATATATAAACTTGCCCAAAATAAAATAGGTACAAGTGGTAGAACTGAGATTTGAAAACACAGTGACGTACAGGGCATCTCATCTTTTAGAACATTGACTATCAGTGACTGCATTGTTAACCTTTTTACTCACTATTTTTCAAGAACCTATTGCTGATTAATAGTTTATATGAACTCCATCACATATTTTTAAATTATAGTTATCAAATATCACTTTATATTTACTTAATTTTCCTTATAAAATAATCTTTTTGAAGGTTGTCTAATGATGATTTTCATTCATGTGGTGGAGCATTGTCACTGAATATCACAGATTCAGGAGGATGTATCAGAATTATGCATGCTTATTGATTTAAAAAAATAAAAGTACTTGTGTAGTTCATATTTTAAAAGACCAGTAACAGGGTGACTGATTTCTTTGTATATGATGATAAGATTTGAACTATTTCATTATAAATTTTTACATTGGGAAAACAAAAACAAAGTAAAACAAACAAACTATGAAAAGAAAAGCATTTCGTGGAGCCGGCAGTTTCTTGAAAAGGATTTGAGCATCTTAGAAATCTCCTCAGCTACAACCAATTATTCCCTTTCTCATACCTGGTTTTTCCTTGCCTCTTTGTTCTGATGCTTAAATTCTGCCATCATTGACTCATTTGTTTAAATATTATGTATTTGTGTCTTTAGGAATCTTATTTAAAATTATCAATTCCCATGAGATATGGGAAACCTGAAAACTTACCCATTTAAAACTATGGAAGTGGGAACTTCCAGCAGTACAGACTAGGTGGAAGGAACTAGACTTGCATATCATTTCCAGAATAATTAGGAGATAAATAGTTATAAGGAATTATGGAAAGAGGAAGTGGGATGAAGTTGAAAGCAGTTTTCATGAAATTATTTATTTATTTGTTTATTTATCTTTGTTTTTTGCTCATGCTAATTTTCCTATGGCAGAGAGAGCTGTGCTGTTAGGGGCAGAGCGTGGGGATTCAAAGAACCAACATGGAGATATAAACTGGGATCAGAATCCTGAATTGTTTCCGACTTGATCAATAACCAGCTGTGTGAGCTTGGGAGAGCCATTTTAATGCTTTTCCCTCGTGGAGAAGTGGAGAGCAGTAATATCTATTGCAACAGTAAATTCATTGTAGGAAATGTCTGTCTCACTGATGAAACACACTGCTTGCCTTGTGCAAGCCTTTCATATGCATGTGTACAGACATGACCGTGAAGGCAATTATCAAGTATTGAGTATGTATTGGGAGCTGTGCCACACACTTATGTACATTATTACATTCAATTCTCAAAACAATTCTATAATGTAGTTTCTATTCTTATTTTCTTTTACACAGAAAGAAGCCAAAGGCTTACAGAAATGAAGGAAATTTCCCCAAACCTTATAACCAAGGATCCTGGCAACTGACTCCAGAACCTATACTCTTAATCACCTTGCTGTAATGCAGCCCAGATTTGCTATTTTTGTTAAACAATATATTTTACACATGTCCTGAACAGATTTAATAAAAAACGAGTTGTTTGCATGGCACCTGGGTGGCTCGGTGGGTTAAGCCTCGACCTTCGGCTCAGGTCATGGTCTCAGGGTCCTGGGATCAAGCCCTGCATTGGGCTCTCTGCTCAGCCGGGAGCCTGTTTCCCCCTTTCTCTCTGCCTACTTGTGATCTCTCTCTTTCTCTCTGCCAAATAAATAAATAAAATCTTAAAAAACAACAACAACAACAACAACAAAAACCCGAGCTGCTTATTGTCCAGGACATTCTATCCATCTTGTGCAGGATAAATAACGTTTAAGACGGGAACAAAGAAATTTGAAGAGTTTGTCTTAAGCAAACTAGATAAAAATAAATCTATGATGGCAAATGTAACCACTCTGATACAAGCATTACCTTGCCAATCACAGCCTGGACAACGGTTTGAGCCACTATCTGGCCCCCCATCCTGGGGCTGTCTCTTATAGGGGACTCCTTGCAAAGTCAGACAGTAATCATTGTCACTAATGTTTCCGTACCGCCTCAGAAACACTAGAAAAATCTGATCCTACACATCTGTGGCTGCCACAAATCATTAACTGATTCACTCTGAAATGGCAAAATACCTAGGACCGATCTCACATGAACATGAAATAAACATAAATCCCATGACTCCAGAGTCTTAGAAGTATTCTATCCTTACCCCTCCAGCAGAAGTAAAAGAAGGAACCTAGAGCCGATGGGGTGGAACAGGAATGGAGAGAAGAATACGCTCCCGTTTTCAGCAAGGTGCCTGACGACCTCTGGTCAGGTTGCCCAAGGATGCAACACTTGAGTCTGACAGCAGAACAGCAGAATAATACATGTGATGACATTAAAGACTGGTTGAGATAACACCCTACAATTATTACACTGGAATCAAAAAAGCAATAAATAACTTTTTAAAAAATAAATATAATAAATAAAAATTGAGGACTGAGCAAGGCTAAAAGATGACAGCTAACGGGAAGAGGAGCTCATTTTTGGATTTCCTTTGAATTGTCCAAAGACTTCAAACAGCGTCTCTGGCGCAGGTCATCTGGCCCCAGAGTTAGAGACCTCTCTGCTCTCATCTTGAGTTACATGTGCAGATCATTCTGAGCCACCTGTTCTCAGGGTTCTTGTGATGTTTGGTCACATCCTTTGGAAAGCACCTAGAGTTTCCACCGGAGTCAGTATTCAACAAATGTTTCATTCACTTTGCTAAATTCTGCAAAATGTTGGTTTACTTTTACATTTATGTGTCACTTTAATTAAAAGTAAACTCCCCTCTTGTGTGCTCTCACTGCCCTCTCCAGAAGTGACTGTCATTCTTATTCCATGTGGGAGAAACTGAGGTACAAAGAGCCTGCTCGGTGTGACACGCTAGGTCAGGCTCATATGTAGTCCAATTCTGCTAATTCCCTTTGCGAGGATCACCGCCCGCACACTTTGTCTTCAACATATTAATGTATACAGCAATCTAGCCATGTGGCAGCTGGTTTAACCAAGAGTAATACCCGGATTCTGAGATTTGAGCACCAATTATCAGGAGGTTCAAAGCACTGATTTATCCCAGTTCCTGCTCCCCCTCCAGTCGTGTACGGAGCTCTAATGATGAGCAATTGAGAAGCCGAGTCTTTCCTTGTGTTCATTACTCTCCAACAAGATCTTAACTTGATAAGGCCACCCTGAAAAGGCTAGATCAGCTTTAGACAGGGGAGCAGGTGCATTTATCAACTGCTTTTGTTTGCTGAGTCAGGGATTGCTATGGTTTTTAACTTCTCTTTTCTACTAAAGAAGTGACTTACTTTTTTTGTTTTTTATATTTAGGCGATTGCTATCTATTCATGACAGCGTTTTCCATTATGGTACCTGAAGAAGGTGTTTAACCTTTTCTCCCAGTTTCTGAAATCATGTCTTTTCAATAAATTGTATATATTATGCAATGAAGTGCTAGAGAATTGTCTTATTACTTCTCCCTCCAAAATACTAGCATATGCCTAATTAATACAGGGATATTCCATAAATCATAGGTGCCAAGGAAAAAGCATGTAACTGGGGAAAACTTTACAGAGAATATCAATCAGATCCTGGTACTTGTCATTTAAGTAGAGCACAATTCTCTCAAGGTTTACCAGCCTCTCTGAGCACCAGCCACAGCATTTAGAAACATTAACTCCTTGCTCTCTCCATCTTTAGAATAAAGGAAATCCAGCTTATTACCCTTTATATTGTTCCTGCCTTCTGTGTGGTTTTTTTTGGGGGGGGGTTGGGTAGTGCTGTTTTTATGATGCTTTGCAAGTCAAATGAGTAAGTTCAAAAGAGGGCAGATGCTGAAAAAAAAAAAAATCAATGCCATGTCTTTATTTGGCAGCACTTGGTTTGGCTAATTACTGGGTACAGGTAGGAAACATGGCTAATGGGGCTTAGCAACAGATGGGGAGCTGGTACAAAGCTGTGGGTTCTTCCTCTGCCTGTGCTGTGACTTCCTGCGGTGTTGAACAAGTCATTCAACCTGTTTTTGATTCACTTCCCTTTCACTAAATTATGGATAATAATGCCTACTAGGTATGTCACACATTGTTGAGAAGAATAGCTCATAGGAAGATCACAAAGCACTTTCAAAGAGTTGAAACGCTCTATAGGCACAGGCTCCACAGAATCAAGCTGAACAGGAGGCGATGCCCCTTTCAGTCAGGTCCTCTGTCTCCCATTTAAAACCGAAATGAATGCAAATCTGAAAGTGACTTTGCATTTGCCACGCATCCCCTCTGCCTCTCAGGCATCCTATCACTAACTGATTGTAACTATGCAAATGATACCGTTATCTGTGGCACACACTGGCGTTTCTACTGCAGCACCAGCAGTTCGAAATGCTTGATGAATCCAGGGCTGATTGGCAGCTCCAAACTTATCTGTGACCTAATTTGTGGTCAGGAAGTACATGCAGATTTGGATAAGGGCGAAACCAATGACAGCAGGCTTTCCTTGAGGTTTCAAAAGATTTGAAGTTTGGTTGCCAGGGACTTAAAAAAATTACATATATATATAAATATATATATGAATTTTTTTTTTTTTTTTTAAAGTCTGCATCTGAGATCTGGATTGAAAGCAGAATTCGTCAAATGCAGCAAGAATTCTGAAGCTCTAGAGAGCTTCACGGAGCAAAAAGTAATCCCGAGATAAAGAATGGGAACGATTTCTGCGGCTGCTAAAATGATTGCAGAGGGATGATTGGTGGTGATGATTTCCCCATCGTTACGGAGCAAGGAAATCTGCCGGGTCCCCATGCCAAAGAAGCAACAGATTTACCTCGGTAATTCCCAGGCACTTTAAGCACTGGCTCCTGTACTAAAATAAACACATAAAGAAAGAAGCCGAGTGTTAGATTACGGGGGTGTGCGGAGAACATCAGAGGAGGAGACAGGCATATGTGGATCGCCCGCCCGGTGGACGCTCCACTCACACTTCTATAGACCGCGCTACTGAACTCTACGGTGGTCCAGTGACTTGCCCAAGTTCACCGAGCTGGTAGGTGGCGGAGCCCCGAGGAAAACACACAGGCTCTGCTCTTTTGACTCTCCCAGACTGTGTCTACGAGTTGTTGTCTGGATCTCTATACCAACCGCGGGGAGAGAGAAGGCCGTCTGACCCGTGCAGTAGCTCAGGCCGGAGCCCAAGGGGAAATCCTTTGGTTGCCTTGCCCAGCCGCCCACTGTTTGGAGCTCGGCGAATGTGCCTCATGGGAAGCTCAGTTGTCTCCCTTCCTCTGAGCCACCTCTTCTCTGACTGGCCCCCGCCAGCACTGCCTGTTTGCTGTTACTACTTCCCAGTGATCAACAGCTATTTTATGTTTCCTCCCATTGTGCTTCCCCGCACCTTTGTAGTCCTTCCGCCCACCTTCTGCGTCCGGCTCACCTTCATGTTATTGAAGGGCGGTTGTGTTTGTGGGCCGTTATTATGTTCTTGAACAGCCCTATGAAGTGGAACTTAAAGGGACCAGCTCGCAGAGAAACACACAGGAACCATCACTTCTCTCCGTATCTCTCACTTGCGCGAGGGCCTCTCTGATTGTTGCATATTCAGAAGTCCGAGCCGAGTCTCTCTCTCTCTCTCTTTTTTTTTTTTAATCATGAGCTAAAATACCTTTTGGATGACATTACTTGCCCACTTACGGGCATGGCACTGCTGTTATATGAGTTGCTTAATTACCTCAGCTAATCTCAAAATTTCCCAGGGAGGCAGGTTTTGGTGTTAATTCCATTTCATAGACGAAGAAACTGAGGTTTAGGGTGATAAAGTGGTCTGCCAGGGTTAAACAACTAGTGACGAACGGAACTGGGTCTCAACCTCATAGGTAGCTCACACCAAAGTCCTAAATCCACTCAAATCTTAATTTCATCCAATTCTTAGCTTTATAAATTTTGTGCATCTGTCCAGGTAGTTCTTGGAGCCCTGATCTGTCCCATCTCTATACTCACAGGGTTTAGTGCACGGCCCACTGTGGACTCAGGTAAAACTAATACATCTATTTGTGAGAAAAGGGCGGAGAATTAAAAGGCAAGTTTTATATTTATCATCACACATCTTACACTTGCGTGTTTAGTCGACTTATAAAATGCGGACCAAATCCTTTGTTGCTGTTTTTGTATGCCTGTGGAAGTACCCTCAAACATCTTCCTGGAATCAGACAAACTGGATGTGTTATCTCACAGACTCAGATCCTTGCCGTGTAGACACAGTTTAGATCTGCCCAACGGTATAGTGGGTCAGCAGAGGTGAGCATGCCATGGTACTGACACGCGTGTGTGAACCAGAATGTGCTCTGCAGAGCGGAGCTGTGACACTCAAAAGCATGCATCATGGGGCATGTTCTGGGCAACTCTAATGATGCTCCCATGGGTACACTTAGTGCTATATTAAAATGCCTCATGATAGCACTTAATCGCTTTCAGAATACAGCTTACTGCTTGGTAGGGCTGGAACTGTGGACCTCTTCATGCCCTCTTAGGGCATGAAGGTAAATAAGAGGAAAATAGCTCCACTTCTAATTCCTCTATTTTGATTATTAAATTGCAACAGCATTTTACAAATATCAGATTGTGCTGTTACCTTCGAGTGAGCTGTATTCCTACAACTGCTTGAATCCAGCAACTAGCTCTGCAACTTATTTTCACATTTTAATTAGGAAAAATGCCTAATACTTAGTGAAAACTTGAAGCCCAAGCAATGATCTATCTGTGGGTTGTAGCAAAGCACTGCTGAATAATGTTCTGTGTCTTACAAACACATCTTATTGTTTGAGCCATTAAATGTTGATATAGTAGTCGCCTGCAGCACACTTAAGCAATAAGCCATGACAGGGACTCTCCTAGTGCACGCTGCCTGGGGTACACTGTTGGGGGGCGGGGGGAGGTTGGTTTCTGATCACGCCAGAAGGAGCTGCTCCCAAACACATTACACTAACTGGCTGTTCCTTTCCCACAATGTGATAATTACCTGGGTTATTTATTATATATCTGTTCAAAAATTACTGTGCATCTTACGCCTAGAACATATTAAATATTTGCAGACTAAAAAATTAAAGAAAGAACAAGGATCAGAATGTGTCTATTCTGCTTTGGGTATTTTAAGTTTTTGTTTCATTATTCCATGCCCTTAGCTCCCTCCCTCTGGGGATTTGGTCTCTCTTGTATCAAGGTTTCTTTCACCTCCGTCTGCAATAACACTTTCTTCTTTTATTTTAGATTTTTAAAAAGCTATCTCAGGAATTTCGGTGTAGCTCCTGATTCAGCTGCATTGATGGTAATTGAGAGGGGAATAGAAACTGAACTCAAGTGCAGCTCCTCTTACATTTACTTCCCTTGAGAGAAGAATTTCCAAAGCTGTCAGTCCAAAGGATTCTACAAAATTTGTGTTTGGGAGAGCAGCCCTTTATTATAGTTTAGTCTTTTTGAAATGATCTGGAGTCCTATGAAAATCATCACAGCTTCCAGAGGGGGTGGGTAAAGATCGTCTGTGTTTAAGAGAAAAGCAATGGGTCTTGGGAGTTTTCCTTTTTGTTTAAAAATAAACACTGATATCTCTGAATCGAATATCATGACTGCAGTGTCATGTTTATAGACCTCTCCAAGGGGACTTTTCTTCTGCATGGAGATGGTCTGTGAAGATCACAGCTTTTGTAGATATGTACGAACACATTATAGAGCTAGATATAGCTCATATTGGTAGAAACAGCCATGAATAAATTCAGTGAAAAAGACTGAGAGAAGACCAGTGGCCCCCTACAGAGCTTTCTGACTTTTTGTAAAGTGTGTACTCTTTTGTGTGATACACCGTGATGACAATTAAGAGAGATATCATTCTGAGTAAGAAACTGTTTCATTATTGCCATTTCCTTATCTGCAATAGTTCGCTGGCATCGAAGTTGCTTGCAAAGTTCTGGGGCTAGCAAGCTAGATGAGAGGAACTAGGAAATAGATTTCTAAACAAGCATGACTGCATAATTTGATAGGTCATATATTTAGGATATATGAAATCAGGACAGGGATAAATAATAGTGCCATTAAATTTGCATTTTTGGATTAGATAAAACTGCAAAGAAAAATTCTTATGAGGGAAGACTTCATGGAGGAAGTTGCATTTTCTTAACAATTTGAATAAAAGGAAAATTGATGGGTCAAAAGTTAGAAGGATACCCTGCAAGTGATTTAAATGAAAGGTCAGAATTAGAAATGTTATCTAGGAATTTTGGAAAAAGTATTACATTTTTACTGTAGGCATTGGTATTGCACTTAATCGCACTCTTGCTGTCTCTGCGCATGAGTTGCATTAATGTGGAGTTCTTTGAAAGTGGGGTTGCCTGAGGCCAGTCTCCAAGGTGGATCCAATCTGAGAACACTTATGAGTCCTAAGTGTAAGTGAAGTCCCTTCACCTACCTTTTGATCAGTCTAGCTCTTTCTTTCTCATTCTCTCTGGTTTCCCAGAAACAGCCTCTCAAAATAACATAACGTTTTCTTGCACTCTTTTTTCCCATCATAGTTTCCTTTCTTTGCTTTGGTACAGTTCTAATATCTTAGTTGTTAACTTATCTTTAACAGTTTCTTCTCAGTCATTAGGCCATCCTTTAAGTCACCAAGTCATGTAAAATATTGACTTATCCCTGTTTTCTCTTTTTTAGCCTCTTGTACTCTGCAATGGCACTTGGTTCCATATTGGAATTCTCTCTACATTGGAGGGGGCAGAGATTACTATGAGCTAGGGAAAAAAAAAAAAAAAGACCAGTGATCATCTTTCTCTTCAGTGACGGTTTGTCTCTGTATAATCTTTATTATAGTTAGTGCTGGAAGTAGTTTGGGTTGATGCTGAACAGGAAAGGGAGACTGCTATCACCCTCTTGATGAGTATTGTTTCCCAGTGTTTATGAGAAGATGTGGGGGAGCTCAGATAATCAAGCAAGTACTGGAGAAATCAAGGGCAAAATTGAGATAGAATCAAGGCCAGACCAAGAGCATACTCTCAGGAATAGAGAGGAACCTCAACTCACTGGGAATGATCCAAACCTGGGACTGAATTAAAGGTGAAGGTATGATATGCCAACCTGGCCGCCCTTTAGGAATGTGGTCTTATCTGACAGCCTGTACGTGGGCCCCTCTCTGGAAATTGTCCTTGGCAAAAAGAAGCTGCCTTGCCCATTATTATGGTCCTTTTATAAGAGAAGCTCATATGTGATGACCAGCTAATACAGACCTCAGTGTCTCAGAATCTGATATTCAGGGAACCTCTACTCTGACATGTATATTCCAAAATTAATATGTGATAATATGTTACACTGATACATAGTAGCATGTGATATATCATTTCTACATAATTTGTATAATAGAATTTAGAGAATGAACACACATACTGCCTTTCCTCCCTCCAAGACACTGGACAGGAAACCATAAAGTAGGAATGCCCCATACTTTAGGGTAGGAAGTAAAATAGTGTCAACACTGAGTGCTACTGTCTCATCACTATTCAAATTAGTAAGATGTCTGTTTGAAGTTCTAGCCCTAAGCAAGAAGTGACTCTTTCAGCTGTAAAGGGTTTAAATCCTCTCAGAAAGCATGGTGATCCCAGTGCACACAGACACAAATTACATGATTTTAACACAAAGTACTTGGGTTAGAGTCAATGAACCATAGCATCATAGGGTCACACAACAGCATAGGGAAGGGCATATGGGTGGAAGGAAAGTCTTCCACAGAGACCAATGAGTAATTACCTCACAAAGACTGTACTTCACTCAAGGACACTTTTAGAAGATTAAGATACTGTATCACAAAATGACTTAAGAAAACTTAGTTATGCACATGTGTTATGATGTTTTGGGAAATAAGGTGTCTGCCATTTCCCTTTCTTCCTAATCAAGCAATAATGAAAACAAGTTCAAGGTCAAATTCTACCTCCTACATGGAGAAATACTGAACAATTGTTTGTTGAGCCAGTTGGCATAGAACATTCCAAACAACTTACTCTTCTAAGATGAATGAAAGCTCAGTGTGCCATGTTTGTAGGTTCTACCATGATGCTTTGCATGTGAGGGTCACTTGAAGTGAAATGACAATATTCTAGAGACCAATGGCTGGATTCAAGGGCACTTAGAGATCAATCCTTAGGCACCATCCCTAAAGGGCTTGTTAGAGTTTTATAACCTGTTAATGAGAAAGTAGAGAATACTTTTGAAATAGTTAAGTCAATCCATGGATCTGAATGGCATTAATTTTACCAAAGAAAGATGATTTACAACATATATTGAAATACATCAACATTTCCAACAAAAACCCATTTTCAAAAAAAAAAAATGTGCTAAGCTAAAAAGCTAAGCATCTAAGTAGATCAAAACTACTATGGATTGATGAAGTGATTACATTAATTTGAACCATAGGAAACTGACAATTTCCAACCACGTTTGATGAACTAAAATAGCATCTGGTACTGTCCTTCCTAATTAGATATTCACCGCCCCGTTGGAGTGAATTTATGATTGGGGGATCTGATTATCTCTAAAGGAGCGGTCACATTCATGACCTATGCCGAGGTATTTTCAAATGAATTCTGTTCATCATATGAAGTGATCATAGGAACATCAGAACATAGAGAAGGTATTGTTTGTTTGTTTGTTTTTGTAGGAAAAATGGGAAGTGAAAGAACCCAGAAATTTAAACCGAGAGACAACCATTTACCTAGTCATGCTACTAATAACTACCACCAATTCGTTAGTGAGAAAAAACTAAGGACAACCAGAAATCACCATCCACTATCTAGAGTTACTGTACATTAAATATGATTCCTATTAGATAGTAGAGGATGAATCAATCTTCACAAATTCTATGATTTTCTCCACAAAGCTCTGAGTTAACGAAGTCCTTCTCATTACTTCTCTGCAGAGAAAGGGGACCTACCTGATTGTACGAGTCAAGGGCCTCTACTTCCACCTCTGCGTCTCAGAGAAGGCTGTCATACTGAGACTTTTGTCTGTTGGGATCTGGGATAGGTTGAACTATAGAACGATAGAGAAAAAAAGAAAAAGTGTAGGCCCTATGATAAGAGATTTAAGAGTTAACACTTTTTTTAAAGACCATCAAATTGTATTTTTGAACCATAATTACAGATATAATAAAAACTCAATCAATAAAGTAGACATAACAAGACTCACAAGACCACCATTTATTGATTTTGTAAGCATTACCCTAGTGTATTTGATGTGCATCGTGTCTCCAAGTATTACTGATTCAAGAATCTGTTGAAGGTGGAGAAATGCTAAATCAATCACGAGGATGGTGACATTTGTACAGAGCGATTGGCCTTTGAACATCATTTTTATCTCAGACAGAAGACACATTTTAGTATTAATAGCTAAGGATTGGATAGATACATATCTATATAAAAACAATTCTAACAAAAATCCATCTAAGAGAACAACAAAATCATCTTAAATTTTGGAAAGGAGCAACTTCCAAAGGAATAACAATGCCTTTCAGATAGCTCTAATTTAGTACTTATTTTTCATATTTATTAACCCTAATAAGAAATCCTCCTCTAATAACCAAAGTATCTGGCTTTTTCAACTTTTCCCCTCAAACTCTATGAGTAAAGATTTCTGAATTAAGATTATGAGAATCATAATTATTCTTATCTTTGCTCCATAATTGCTTTTGGGGGATATAATTTTCTCTGAAAGATGTTGAAACTAAGGCTCAGAGATGCTAAATGAATTGGTAAAAGTCACAGTTCCTTAGTGGGCTTTTTTCCACATGCCTTGTTTAAATAAGCAGCCTTTCATCACTAGACCCTTTTTTACTATTTAAAAAAAAAAAACAAAAACAAAAACTATTCAAACAAGGGGCAAAAATACCCCACAAATATTTATTGTGTGCCATATATATGTTAGGCATATTTTCAGATAGTTTGTAAACTGTTATTATTCTCATCTGATAAACATTGATGCTGTGACTCTGTGTAATTCAGTGAGCTTGCCTAAGGTCACAGGATAACAGGCAGCACCACAGTAAAATCTAGTGATGTCTGACTCCAACATCTACGCCCATTCCATTGATTCAAATTTTTCAAAAAAATAACCTTTGTCACCAGTCACTTATGTATATTAATAAGTCATTCCTGCTTTTCTTCTCCTGAGGCAGCCATCAGCACTCGGGAAAAGAAATAGCTGCTGTGATATTTGACTCTCCTGCTCTGATTCTGCAGTAATGAACTATAAAAGGCAGAAGCTAGGAATAGAATTGGATAGATGACAAATGTCAATGGATTATTTGTGGGACTGGTGCCTCATTTTAAAGGCTGCCTTCTTCAGCACTGGAGTTACGCTGCCCACTCTTGAGGTGCTAAATGAAATTAGAGGCCACACAGGCCATCAGCACCTCTCATCAGAACACACAGCCTTCATCCTTGTGGGGACTGTGCTGAAGACCAGAAATGCTATGACCGGTTTGAGAGCATAAATTGGCCTTTGGCTTCGCACAGTAAGGGATTTGGTCTTTGTTCTTCATGTTGTGCTCCAGGCCCGTTTGGCAGCCATTCATGCGACAGCACTTACAGGGCTCTGCCTAACTTTGGGGAGAGAAGCATGACACTCACCTACTTTAACAAGCGTTTTCTTGCCAGCCAGGGCTGCCCACGCAGGGAGAGCCAAATTAGGCCAAACCGGTTAGTTCTTGATCTCATTTCTTTTTTTTTTGTTTTCTTTTCTTTTTCTTTCTCTCTCTCTCTCTTTCTTTCTTTCTTTCTACCTTTCATTCCTTTCTTTCATACAAGAGAAGATTTTTCTTCTTCTTTTTCAAGTTTCTCATTCATTTTTTTCCCGTATTTCTTTCCATAACCTTATTGACTTGTTCTTTTTTTTTCTTTTTTTTTGACAAGGACATTTTTGATAAAGTTTTGTTTTTAAAGTGCTTTAGATGTGACGGGGAGAAAAAAAATATTACATGATTTTCTCTTCTAAAAAATAATAAGCCACAAACTGTAACCTTTGCTTTTTGACACAATGAAATGAAAAGACTGAGGTTTGAATGTTGCCTCTGCCACTTGAGAGTCAATATCTCAGACCTCAAAGCTTATTATTTCTAAAATGGGGGAAGCTATTTACCTTGCAGAGTTGATAAAAGCATTAGAGATTATAAGGCGCCCATCACAAATACCTAGCTGTGGATAGCACTGATTTAGTTAAGTATGGCTACTATTATTTATCTATTACTACTGTTGTTATTTTCTACATGGACCCATCAAGGAAGGTACTGGATCATAGGGTGCCTGAGTGGTTCAGTTGGTCAAGCCTCTGACTTTTGATTTCGGATCAGATCTTAATCTCAGGGTCATGAGATCGAGCCCAAGTCTGGCTCCACCAGTCAGTGGGAAGTCTGCTTGAGATTCTCTCTCTTCCTCTCCCCTCTCCACTTTCTCTCACTCTCTGTGTCTCCAAAATAAATAAACACATCTTAAAAAGAAAGAAAGAAAAGAAAAGAAACAAAAGAAAAGAAAAGAAAAGGCAAGGCAAGAAAAGAAAAGAGAAAAGAGAAGAAAAAAAAGAAAAGAAAAAAAGTTTCTGGATCAGAGTTTTATGAAATGAAAAGCCATAAGCCATGGTACTGAGCTGAGCTGGAACAGGCCATCCATGTCCATGGTTGTTATCCTCCAGGAGGGGTTAAGATACCGTGTTCATCTGCAGTATATGCCAGAACTAATCTCTTCAGGTTCTTCTCTCTCCTCCAGGTTTGTAGGTCCCAAATCAGCCACTTGATTAAGTGAATAATTTGGGACTTAAAAAAGGAAGGAAAAAAAAATAAAGTCTTTTGGTTGTAAATATTCTTTGTGTTGCATTGGTAGGAAAGTAGAGGGACCAGAACCTGGGGTTGTTGCTACCATCCAGGAGTCACCATATTCTCTACCCTGTGACTACAGTGAGATGTTTTAACAAGTTAGTTCATGTCACTCCCTTGGTTAAATCTGTCTCTACTTACTATAAGATCCCAGTTCTGGATCATGGCCTAAAATCCTTTACATGGCCTGGCAATTACATGTGTCTTGGAGAGCATCTCCAGATGGGATACCTTGCCCATCCTGCTCTAGCCACCTCTTTCCTTCTCTGAGGGCCTTGGCTCTTCCTGTTATTCCTAAGTGAAATGATCTGTCCTCTGTTCTTCAAATGCTGGTGCTTCCCAGCTTCCATATCTTGGATCAAATATCGCTCATTCCAGGAGAACTGACATAACCTTCTATTCAAAGGTCATGGCTACTTTTTAATCTATGATGTTGTCATTTATTTTGGCTGTGTAGGTATTCTGAAAATATGACATAATTTACTGGCCTTCCAACACCCTCTAGAACAATGCTTTTGAGCAAGATCCACCATATGCCCAGCCTAGTACACAGCAGACACTCAACAATATAATTACTGATGAACTACAGATGCCTGGAATGTGGGCCTATATGAGGGAGGGGATGGCCAAAGACAAGACTAGAGACAGACAAGAGCTAAGTCACAACAGATCTTATTCTACATACCAGGCCAAAGATGTATCTTTCTCTTTCTTCCTCTTTTTTTTTTTTTTTTTAAAGGAATAGAAGTTGATGGTCTTTGAACCAACAAATAGCATAGTCAGATTTATATAATATCTCAGGTATGTGACATGCACGGATAGGGGAGTGGGTGGGTAGATAAAGTAGAGGTAATGGAATTAGACATTTAAAAAGTGCAGACTCGGGGCGCCTGGGTGGCTCAGTGGGTTAAAGCCTCTGCCTTCGGCTCAGGTCATGATCCCAAGGTCCTGGGATCGAGCCCCGCATCAGGCTCTCTGCTCAGCAGGGAGCCTGCTTCCTCCTCTCTCTCTGCCTGCCTCTCTGCCTACTTGTGATCTCTGTCAAATAAATAAAATCTTTAAAAAAAAAAAAAAGTGCAGACTTGATAGGACTTGGCAATGTCTTTGAACAAGGAGAGAAGAGGCTATTGGAAAATAATTCTTGATCATGAATTATTGTCTATTTACAGAGTTCTGTTTTATCCCATAGATGATTTAAAAATTAAGCTTTAGTGACTCATCATATCTCTAAAAAGATAGCCATATTTCTTCACTTATACAAACATAAGCTTTTCATATTTTATTAAATGTCAGCCTTAGGGCTTATTTTAAGAATAAATATTCATCTATCTATCTATCTATATGTAGTGTGTGTGTATGTTTACATACACATTTATTTATAAATTGGTCTAATATCACAGTATCATTTCAAACAATCCCACAAACTCATCTTGGACCACAGTTTAGATTTAAAACTTTGCATTGATTTAATACTCTATTATTTCCCTTCAAAGAAGAAACATTTCAAATACTCATTACTGAGGTCAATGTCTTTAGAAGACTCTTTGTACAATGGAGTCTACTATGTCAGAAGTGCTTTACAAATTTTCTGATGCTTATTACTCACATTTGAATTCTTTATCTAATTACTCCTTTCCTAAAACTGGAAGAAAACCCAGAAGCAAAATAATCAAACACACAAAACAAACAAACAAAAACTTATGAGAGAAAATCCCAGGTTGAAAAAGTGATATAATCCCAGGTATCTTGCCCTCCTCTTGGTTCACAGGTTTTGTTTTAGGGGTAATTGTGGGCTGGGTCCATAGAGGAGTCTGAGAGGCAGGGGAGTACAGTTCTAGATATTGCAGAATTCTTCTACAGCAAAAGAAATTTTAGATTCAAGCCTGGGGGCTTCGTTTGAGTTCAGTGAGCCATCATTTACATGGATTCTGGTTGAACAACTTGGGCCTGAACAGCCACTGGTCTTATTTGAATATTACTGAGCGTATTACCACGACGCCTTTAAACTGCTGTCATTTATACTGTATTTTCCCTGCCTTTGTTTCTATTCTTTGCCCTGATTCAAAATTTCTTCTTCTTGGGTGAGTAGAAAAGTCAATTATTATTACTACTTTTTTAAATAAAAAGTTCATGCTTCTGAAGAACTACCCAGGGCGTTCATATTTTGTGGTTGAGCTCAGTGCTTGGTTTTACCTTTATAAACCACGTAAGTTTGTCCTACCTAGAGACAGTGACATCTAGTATATTACTAACTCTGCTTCTTTCTTATGTAACTCCTAGTGACTCATTCAATCTCATTCCCCTCATCTCATCTATAAGGGGCACATCTACAGATGGAAAAAGACTTTAA
Source organism: Mustela putorius furo (assembly GCF_011764305.1). NCBI lineage: Eukaryota > Metazoa > Chordata > Mammalia > Carnivora > Mustelidae > Mustela > Mustela putorius. The sequence goes on from NW_025421467.1 coordinate 1,494,532, forward strand.
ATTTAGGAATATAATTACATTAAAATAAAGACAGTATAGTAATCTTGATTTTCAATGATTTACGCCCCCCCCCCGCCCCCATTTTACTCAAAACACATATTTACCAAGAGGTGTTTTGGTTTTTTTTGTTTTGTTTTGATTTTTGTTTCTTGTATCTTAAAAATATTTCTCATGCTTACAAAGGTGATAGGTATCTTTATATCGACATATTTGAAAAATATAAGGAAAAAGAAAGACATCTTTCTTTTTGCATCTCTCTCTGGCTTGGCATCTTTCATTCGTATGGTCAAATAGAAGTTCTTAACATGTCTTGGGGATGATCCTTTCACATGACTTGCCACCTTTATAGCTCACCTGGTCCCAGCTTTTGCCATTTTCCAGGACTTGGAGCTTCCCATTCCTTCTGCTTTCAGTATTCTTTCCCCAAAACTGCATAGACACAATTAATTCTTATATTTAAAATTTTAGTTTTAAAATTATTTCATTGGCATGGCTTTTGTAACTATCTTATTTGACTAGCCTTTCTGACATTTTCCCAAATTTCTCAAGGAACACCAGAAATTTGGGATTTATGTGAGGATTTCTTTTTTAAATATTACCTAATATCAACTAATTTAAAAACAAATAGTTGAAGAGCAATAAAATTGCCTAAATGCTAACCATATTTGGTCCACTGGTGACTTCTGCCTTACCACAATCAATACCTATCTCACTTACTTGCTTCTTCTTTAACGTTATCTCCCATTGGAAAAGATGTTCAAGAGAACAGAGGTCTTATTTGTCTTGTGCTGTGCTCTTTTTTTCAGTACCTGATTTGCAGCAGGTATTCAATTAAAATTCATTGAACAAATGAATTGTAAAACCCAAAACTAATACTCATTTTTCTTATAAATGTTAGCAAGAACAATAACAATATGATATTTTTTACAGTGGACATTTTTCTGGTTTCTCACAATTTATTAACTATAGTTTATTAATCTATATCTATATCTATATGTATATATACTTCTACACTATAGACTCTATAGTATTAGAGTTTCAGCTGCCCTGTGGAATTTCCAGAAAATTTTGTTGATTGTTTTCTACCCTACTCACTCTACAGGTGTTCAGCACTTATATGTACCATAAGCATTGTCCATTGGCTTGAAATTATAGTTTCCCTGAGTCTTTTTCATGTGCCTACATTTCTCTATTAGCTGAGTATTTTTCAGGGAGCCTAAACCATGCTCAAAATGTGTGTGTGTGCAAATCGGCTAAGTTAAGGGATAGCTGTGGTCTGGTTGGTACATCGTTCGCTGCTATTTACAAACAAACATATAAACAAACAAAACACAACTTGAGCCACTTTTGGAGACTTGAATACAAGTTATTGACCAAGACACCTAGGCTTTTATTCTAGCACTGCTACTAACTCTGCAGGTAGAAACAACCTTTCTGGGCCCACATTTTTTCATATGCAAAATGAAGAGGCTAAAGTAAATTGTATCTGAGACAGGCCACTTCCATGAAGATGGTTACTACCAAATACATTAGAAAACTTTTATTTGCAAGTATTGGCACGGATATAGAGGAATTGAAACATTTGTGGACTGCTGATAGGAATTGACAATGATGTAGTCACTATGGAAAACAGGGTAGGAGTTCCTCAAAATATTAAAAATAGAATTTTCACATAATCCAACAATTCCATCTTGGGGTATTATTCAAAAGAATCGAAAGCAGGATCTTTTTTTTTTTTTAAGATTTTGTTTATTTTATTTTATTTTTATTTTAGATTTCAATTATTTATTTGAGAGAGAGAACATAAGTAGGTGGAGGGGCAGAGAGAGATGGAGAAGCAGGCTCCCCACTGAGCAGAGAGTGTGTGTGTGTGCAAATCAGCTAAGTTAAGGGATAGCTGTGGTCTGATTGGTACATCGTTGGACCTTGATCCCAGGACCTTGAGATCATGACCTGAGCTGAAAACAGATGCTTAACAGATTGAGCCACCTGGGCTCTATTTATTTATCTGAGAGAGAGAAAGAGAGAGAGAGCATCACTGAGTAGGGAGAGGGACAGAGGGAGAGAAAGAAGGAGAGAATCTCAAGCTGACCTTGTGCTGAGGGCTGAGCCCCATGCAGGGCTCTATCTCATGACCTTGATACCATGACCTGAGCCAAAACCAAGTGTCTGACTCTTAACTGACTGAGCCACCCCCGTGCCCCAAAAGTGGAATTACCAAGAGGTATTTGTGCACCCATGTTCACAGCAGCATTATTCACAATAGCTGAAATGTGAAAGGAACTCAAGTGTCCATACGGATGAATGAATAGGTAATTCAACCTTAAAAAAGGGAGGACTTTCTGACACATTACAATGTGGATGAACCCTGAGGACATCACCCTCAATGAAATAAGCTGGTCATGAAAAGAAATATACTGGACAATTCCACTTATATGAGGTACCTAGAGTAGTCAAATTCATACAGACGGGAAGTAGAATGGTGTTTGCCAGGCCTTGGGTGTAGGGGAAGATGTGGAATTATTTTTAATAGGTTCAGAGTTTGAGTCAGGGACGGGAGAAGACTTTTGGAGATGGATGGAAGCAAAGGTGGCACAAAGGTGTGAATGTACTTCAACTCTACACCGGAATATGGCTAAGGTGGCAAATTTTATGTCGTGTGTGTTTTACGACAATTAAAAACAATTTTAAAAAATTGTACTTCAGGATCCTTCTTGTTAAAAGGTTTTATAGTTCTGGAAGCTCTCCCAGAGACCATGCAAAGAGTTACTTGCTGGCTCTTTCTCAGGCAGGCAATCTCTTCCCTGAAGGAAAACCTAGCTCTGTGGCAAGGCCAGGCAAACCGGCCTGCACTCCCCTCACGTATGACTCCCAGCTCCGGTCCCAGAAGATTAAAAAGCGCTTTCTTTTAATTCTCTCCACCCTGATTACGTTGTTTCCATGCGGGAAAAAAAAAAAAAGAAATGAAATAAGGTGATTGTGATAGAAGACTTTTTCCTTGGGCTTTCAAGTTGGGGTTTTTAGTTTTCCTCTCCCACTTTGACTCCCCCATTTCCTGGCCCTCACCCTCACCCCCCACCCAGCGCGATCATCGCTATTTTTGTAGGCATTTTATCCTTGCATCTCAAAGCATCAATCTACCGTCTTCTTTCTGCTCCTCTTGCACATTCAGTTCCCCCGAGCTGTGTTCAGCTGTCAGCCTCCGCGATGAGCGGCACCGATTCCCCCAGTTATTAGGGAGCGCTCGGCGCGTCTCAGCCGCGCGGATACTGACAGTTGAACACACACGAGCAGCTGGCTCAGTGGGGAGAGGCAGGGGAGGGGGTGAGAGCTATTCATTGCCGTGTATTTATAACTTGGCCCCGAAAGCAGGGATGGCGGTATTCAAATAGGCGAGGGTGAAAAGACATTTTATCCTAATTAAAAAGGTAATTAAGTAACACACCGAAGAATTTAAATCAGTGCTCTTGGTTTTTGTGACAGGTCTGATGGTATAACTACCCAGAAACCTTTCTGGAACAACAAATGGTGCTTCTTAAGCTCTGTTGCTTGCTGAGTGGCCAACTACGGATGACAAATTACAGTAAGAATCCTAGACAAGAGTGTCTGAGATTAAGCAAAGGTCTCTCTTAAAGGAAAACGATGCATATAGGCATGAAATCTCCTGCTAGCCAAGATTAAAACTCAGTGCTCAAATCACCAGTCCTACCTGTCTGCTTTGTACCCTCACTCCTGCCCCCATCCAAGCTGGTCCCCGAGTCTGAGCCTCAGCTAGAAGATCTAGTCTTTGGATAGCCCACTTTTCTAACCCAGGGCCTTTCATGTCCTGTCCTGCACAGCGCTTTTGTGTCTAAATATATTCAGATTAAATGCAGTGTTATCATTATGTATGCATTTGTTTCTTTTTTTTTTTTAAAGATTTTATTTATTTCACAGAGAGATCACAAGTAGGCAGAGAGACAGGCAGAGAGAGAGAGAGAGGAAGAAGCAGTCTCCCTGCTGAGCAGAGAGCCCAATGTGGGGCTCGATCCCGGGACCCTAGGATCATGACCTGAGCCAAGGCAGAGGCTTTAACCCACTGAGCCACCCAGGCGTCCCCATTTGTTTCTTTTAACATTTGATGCTCTAGCCATCTTCCTGACCATTGACGTCATTATCAAGTCCAAGTGCATTGTAATTCTGAAACAATTGCTGGCTATACTTTAAAAATTTCAGGTGTCTCTCAAAATTTGTCTCAGTCTTGAATCAATAATTTATTATTATTTTTTGTAGTAATTTATTTGTCTCTTCCAAATAAAGGAAGACTTGCAAATTTTGGATTGTTATAAAATAGCATAAATAAATTATTTTTCATCTATTCTTTTTTTAACTCCATCTGGGGCACTAGGTATGTTAAGATATGTTAGATTAATAATATAATCCATAATATATGTATAATTATTATGAGGTTTATCTAAGGTAATTGCACTACATATAAAATAGTCATATAAATATGTATATACAAATGTATGATTATTTTGTTTCTACAAATGCAACTAGAGAACACAAATATATATGTATATATACTTATATGTAGCACCAGATTCAGTATAGTTATATATAACAAATAATTTTCCTAGTGTACACTATTTAACATGAAAATATGGAAGAACCCTTACTAGGCCAAGATGATATGACAACAACACTTTAATGTGACATACCCAAACAAAATCGAATCTAACAACTTGGAAGAGAATCATTCCTATCAAATGATAGTCCTCATTAATTTGCATGCACATTCTTTGGAATACTCAGGTAGCCAAGGAAAAGTTGAGAGAATGTTTATAATATTGCATTTGTTTCTTATAAGAAATGCATCATGATGTAGCCTACAAAGATTTTGGGGTTATGATGAATACTAAATTTGTACATTGCCAATGAAAATAGAAATATAAACAGTTTCAGTCTCCCCTAGGAGGACTTATTAAAAAATATACAGAGTCAATTTATATTATTTGTGGTAATTGTGTTCTATACATTACCATGAACACTCAGTGAATATGGAACCATTGCTTCTAGGAAAATATACTGTTGAGTGATCAGTACATAACCTTGTTTACCTGTGTTTCTGTTTAAAGACACCTTATTTAATATGTCCTGTTGATTCATTCCCACTGAACTGACAGCCAACAGCACCACAACTGCTCTGAACAAAGCTCGCTTATAATACACAACTTTCTTTCCAAGGCACATCACAGCCTTGTGTTTAGAACACGAGAAGGGACTTTAGCAGCATGCTTGGAAACCATTGTAAACAGTAAAATCACCAACAAAAAACACAAAAAAGGTGAAGAACAGACACAGAATAGACCCTGGGAAGGATACTAGTATATTTACACTGTGAAAGCTGAAACATGGTAGAGTGTCGCCTTGCTTGACCTCAGCTTGGAATATATGTATTGGGCAACTGAAATTTTTCTCTGCTCTCTGCATGAATGACAATGACCATGAAAGCCCTCTGAGTACTGACTTCTGGGCTACAAATAAATTATAACAAGTAGGCAAATTTTCAAATATAGAGTCCATGAAAAATGATGATCAACTCTACCTTCCTTTATGTTCTTGGAAAACTATCAACTTATCTTTATCATAATTTTTAAATTAAATTTAATTTTTTCAGTGTTCCAAAATTCATTGTTTATGCACCACGACCAGTGCTCCATGCAATACATGCCCTGCAAAATACCCACCAAGAGGCTCACCCAACCCTCTACCCCCTCCCCTCCAAAACCCTCAGTTTGTTTCTCAAAGTCCATAGTCTCCCATGGTTTGTCTCTCCCTCCGATTTCCCCCAACTCATTTCTCCTCTCCATCTTCTAATGTCTGCCGTGTTATTGCTTATGCTCCACAAGTAAGTGAAGTCATATGATACTTGACTCTCTCTGCTTGACTTATTTCACTTAGCATAACTTCTTCCAGTCCTGTCCATGTTGATACAAAAGTTGGGTATTCATTCTTTCTGAAGGGGACATAAAACTCCATTGTAGATATGGACCATATCTTCTTTATCCATTCGTCTATTGAAGGGCATCTTGGTTCTTTCCACAGTTTGGCAACTGTGGCCATTGCTGCTATGAATATTGGGGTGCATATGGCCCTTCTTTTTACTACATCTATATCTCTGGGGTAAATACCCAATAGTGCAATTGCAGGGTCATAGAGAAGCTTTATTTTTAATTTCTTAAGGAATGTTCATACTGTTTTCCAAAGTGGCTGCACCAACTTGCATTCCCACCAACAATTTAAGAGGGTTCCCCTTTCTCCACATCCTCTCCAACACTTGTTCTTGACTATCTTGCTAATTTTAGCCATTCTAATTGGTGTAAGGTGTTATCTCAATGTGGTTTTGATTTGAATCTCCCTGATGGCTAGTGATGATGAACATTTTTTCATGTGTCTATTAGCCATTTGTATGTCTTCTCTGGAAAAGTGTTTGTTCATGTTTTCTGCCTGTTTTTTTCTTTTTTCTTTCTTTTTTTTTTTTTAAATGTGATTATCTGTTTTGTGTGTGTTGAGTTTGGGCAGTTGTTTATAGATTTATAGATCTTGGATATCAGCCCTTTGTCTTAGTGTCATTTGTGAATATCTTCTCCCATTCCATGGGTTGCCTCTTTGTTTTGTTGACTATTTCCTTTGCTGTGCAGAAACTTTTGATCTTGACGAAGTCCCAAAAGTTCATTTTCACTTTTGCTTCCTTTGCCTTTGGAGACATATCTTGAAAGAAGTTGCTGTAGCCGATGTTGAAGAGGTTACTGCTTATATTCTCCTCTAGGATTTTGATAGATTCTTGCCTCAGGTTGAGGTCTTTTATCCATTTTGAGTTTATCTTTGTGTATGGCGTAAAAGAATGGTTGAGTTTCATTTTTCTACACCAATTCAGGAGGAGCCAACTACATAAGACAGCTGTTAATCAAGATAGAGTCATATTGATATGAATACATTAATAGTGGGGGATCTCAACATGCTACTCTCAGTAATAGATCATCCAAGCAGAAAATCAATAAAGAAACAAGAGCATTGAATGACACACTGTACCAGATGGACCTCATAGATATATGCAGAACATCCCACCCAAACAGCGGAATGCTCATGCTTCTTGAGAGCACATGGAACTTTCTCCAGAATAGACCACACACTGGGTCACAAATCAGGGCTCAACCAATACCAAAATATTGTGATTATTCCCTGCATATTCTCAGACCACAATGCTTTGAAACTGGCACTTAACCACAAGAAAAAGTTTGGAAGAAATTCAAACACTTGGACACTACCTTTATTTTTTTAATACAGTAAACTCTTTTGCCCAACCATATATAATTATTTTGAATTTATTATAAATACCAAATTAAAAATAAGAGAAGATAGAGAATATAAATATTTGACAAATAAAGATTATTGACGCTAAGAAGAATTAAAGTTCTCTTGAGTGTAGTTCCGCATTTTAAATAAATTCTTTCTTTTTCAGTAACAACATTGTTCTCCCATTTTTATGATAGTTAAAAATTCTTCTGAGAAATACAAGTGGATTCTGATTTTTACTGTCTAGACTAAATGTCTGAATGGCCTCAGTGGTCTTTCTTGGAATATGAGGATTTGGGGGGACTCAGGAAGCTGTCTTTCCCCATATATTTATAATGAGCAACCTTAGTGAATTTACATGTTTACTATGGAAGTTTTATGATTTCAAAGAGCAATTAGTAATGTCTTTGTTTAGTGTTAGAATAAATAAGCATGAAACCTCTAAAGTGATAAAATATGGGTAGTTATAATGTTAAAGATACTTTCAATAATTGGACTTTAAAAATCCTCTGATTCCCAGGTAGAGACTGTAACATGGTTACATCTTCTGCACAAATAAAAATTACACATATACTCCAATATTTTAAATCTCTAATTCACATAGCGAGAAGAAAAAACATATTTGGTGCTTTCTGGAAAAGCTATTTTTTTCCAAAGTGTCCAAAAGTGTATATACTTGGGATTGTACTAATTTCAGGAACTTTGTCTTAATTCAGTTTCATTGGCTATTTCTGTGGATTATATTATATGGGTCATAGCAGGGGAAATGGCGCTTTGATGAAAAATAAGGTTCATTTTTTTAGGGTTTTTTTTCTTAACAATATTGTGATGCAAAAGATGCTCTTGATTATTTCCAAAACCTGTGGACTAGACAGAAAGTTGCTTTAAAAAAAAAAAATCAGCCTTGTTTTTATTTTCTGAATTTAATTTAAAAGTAATACCATCATTTTCCAAAGAGAAACAAACAGAACTTCCATACAGCATTTCTTTTTTTCCTTGTCCACCAATTTCCTTAACAACGACAACAAAAGAAGACATTAGACGCTCTAAATTCTAAAGTACAAATATTGGCAGTTTTGAGTGTTTTTTTTTCTTTTTCTTTTTTTTTTTTTTCCCTCTGCATCTCCAGCCTAATGAGGGTGAACAGTAGTGAGTTCATGAGCTTCTCCAAGCGAGCCTAGAGGGCCGAGCTTATCCCTGATGAGCTCTTCTCTGAAGCTCTGGTGTTTACCAAATGTGTCAGATGGATAATGTTCATTAATGAACCTGAATATCTCGAAGCAGAGCTATTTCTCCAAATATTATGATGCTTTAATGACACTTGTAATAAGACCGCCAAGGACTACCAGCAGCTAACACACATTTCCAAATGTAACATTAGTAAATGTTTGAGTGCAGCAAAACCTTAAAACTGGTGTATGAAAGTCTCCTTCCTCTGCCTCCTGAGGACCTCAGAGATGAATAAGTGATGAGCAAGACAGCCCCGCATGTGGCATTGTGACACCAAGGAAGTGGGGCAGTGATGGCTTTTCCAGCAATTTACATTTAATTTGTAAAAAAAAGGAGAAAAAAAGAAACTAGATATAGATATACAGAAGGAAGCAGAGATAATGAAAAGGGATAAAATATATATGGGATTATACTCTTTGATGAGAAAGAAAATGTTATTGAAGTGCCATTGTCCAGCCCGGCCTCTATTGACCTTCTTACACCAGTGCATCGCCCTGGGACTGACTGTCTGCCTGTGACATGGCTTTCTTCTCTCCACCATTTTGTTAAGCACTGAGTCTTCAAGTCAGCCCTTCCCTAACTTCGTGGAAAGAAAGTGCATTCAGCTTTTCAAGGCATCTCTGTGGAATTCATGGGCAGCTTTCATATTCTTGAGCCTGTGTTTTCATATATCCATTGACTATGGAGGTTTCTTTTATTATTAAGTAACCAACATGATGTGACTTGGAAACCTTATCTCTTCTTCTTCTTCTTCTTCTTCTTCTTCTTCTTCTTCTTTTTTTTTTCGGTAATTCTTACTGTAAAAATTCTAAAAGCTAATGGATCTAATGTCTGCTTCCCCATAGAAAGATGTGAAATATTTTCTGAAGGATAAGTAAGGATGGGGCTATTAATAATGTGTAAGAGGGATCGTAGTCTTCTTACTATTTTATTTATCCTCTTTGAAATAAAATCCATTGCACCTATCTTGCATTCATTCAATAAATAGACTACAAAAAGACATAAAATAGAGTTGTGCCCTCTAAAATTTACTTCTCTCAGGAAAACCAAATTACTATCCATCCAACTTAGTGAGGCTTTCACATATAGTTGTGTGTGTGTAGTGTTTTCTAAAATGAGACAAACTTTGTGTTTCTTGTAAAGGTAATAACTTTCTTTGTTCTCTCTCTCCCTCCCTCTCTTTCCCTCTCTCTTTTTTCTTCTCTTTCTCTCACTCTCTCACCATTTAGAATCTTTAATGATCTTTCTTGCATGAAGATATCAGAAAGTAGGCATAGTAAGTGGATTTAAGCTCTACTTTTACTCCTGTGCGTGCGTGTGTGTATGTGTGTGTGTGTGTAGTTACTGATTGAAATACACTCATCATACAAATAATACAGAATATGGTATGGGTATGAAACCAGACTTTTCAACCCCTGACACCCACTCTTCTACTCTCATCAAAGTGTATGTTTATCCAGTAAAGCTTCCCTGATCCTTCCATGTGCTATCACTATAGATTATAATTATACATCTTAAGTTTATGGAAACAAAAATTAATTACCCAAATAATTTATTAGAGTGTCCCACACATTCATAATCTTAAAGGCAGCTAAAAATAACTAACAGCTGTTTTTATTATGCCCTTAGTAAATAAAAATATAAGCTTATATTTTACCCATCCTTATTTGGCAGTAAGTAATTCTATTCAATAAGCATTTTTTACTTAGCAAAAAATACTAAGGTTATGAAATTGGAAAAGATTTAAAGACAAAAATATTGTTTATATATTTACATTTTGTTCTTCCTTATTATCCCTAATTCTAAATGTAATACCATACAATAAGGATTCCATTTTTTGAGTTCATGGAGAAATGAGTTAAGACATTGTATCTTACATCTAATTAAAAATGTTTATCCCAAAGTTGTGTGTGTGTGTGTGTGTTTTACTTTATTTTGCTACCTCAGCAAATAGAAATATGGCATGAGTCCAAAATTATATTGTCAAGAATTCTAAATTCTATTTTCAATAAGGTGGCAAAACATTGTCCTTAATAAACCTTCATTTCTCATGGCTATCTTCATTAGAGTATATTCCTTTTCAACTCAAAAATCCAAAAGTGGGTTGAAATTTTTTCCTCACTGCCTTAATTGTTGGTACCAATTTCACCTGATGGATCCATTCTTTCCATCACCATTAGAAGCTTCCAGGTTGGTACTGAGGCCTCTGAACATCCTTCCTTCCCAAGTTCTTAGTGTCCTCTCTTCCTATGATCCCTATCTTCACTCAGGCACCCACTGCCCAAACCCCATCTCACAAATACATCAAGAAAATCTACTTCTTTTCCAGCATCTTACCTTGAAATTGCATTTTTGTGGACTTCTCACTTTATATTCTCCGGCTACTTACCACTGATGGAATTGTTGGCTTAGAAGGTCTTTGACTTTCATTTTTTCACCACTTTCCTACTTTATCCATTTCGAACTAGATTTCATGTCCCCTCCTTTCTGGTCTAAACCAGTTCTCAGTCATATTAGTTATTTCCTGATGGCCAATAAAGACTGAATCAGTCTCTTATTCTTCGGCCATTCATAGGCAGACACACAACATTGGGTAGTCCCCCTCACTTTCCATTTCTTTTGTTCCCCAGTACTCACTTTCCAAGTGTGTCTAATACAATTATGTATTGTGCTTTATTTGTACTACTATAAAGTTCTGATTTCACCTTCAGGTATGCTCTTTATGAGTTTCTCTTGTCTTCCCTCTTTTAATTACTCTTACATTCTTATTTCAAAGAATCCTATTTAAAGGGCAATAAAATCTGATGCAGAAGAATTTTTCAATTTCATAATACTTTAACCATAAATGGAAGCACTAGCTACTTCTCCATTAAAATTCATTTTCTTCTCTTTTTGGGCCACAATTAGGATCTATTTCTTACCTTCTTTTGCAGTTAGGAGTGTTGTTGGTATTGAGCTCTAGCCAATGAATATGAGTAGAAGCCGTATGTGCTATTTCTGTTCCAAGGCTTTTAAGAAGTGTGAAGGGGTGCAGAATATGCCACCCCAAAATGTGCCACCTTGGCATGGAGCTGAAGGCAATCAAGACCCAGCAGTCTCAGGAGAAGCTTTTAACTCCCCTTTAATTGCCTAAAGTGATTTAGAAAGGGGGCCTGTACCACAAAGAGAGCTATTATCAGAGAAAACTTTTTCATCTGAAAGACTTGTCTGCATGGCAGGACAAACATTTATTTATCAAACATTTGCTCTTCTCATCTTCCTGTGAATTGTCTTGCTTCTCTTTGAACTTCCAGACCCCTCTTCCCTTTCTTGGCCTAATCTATTTTGTCTGATTGTCTTTGAGTTCCATATTTGTATGGGGCTTTCATATGTACGAAGTTAATTTTTTTCCTGTTAATCTGTCTCATGTCAATTAAATTGTTTAAACAGCCAAGAACTTAGAAGGTTAAAGAAAAAATTATTTCCCCTCCCCCTTGATACAAATGACCACAAGGTCTTAAGAGATGGTGGATCCATTAGATGGGAAGCTACTGCATCCCTTGACCTCTTCATGTGAGATGGTGACCTGTATTGAATTTTTAGGTGTATGAGAAATTATGTTTTTTTATATTTTTACCATTATAATACTTTTCTGCCTACTTTATGATTATTAACAAGGCCTTAAGTTATATCTCATTTATCACCAACATGTCAACAACGAAAATAAAAGACTGTTTCAATTTTTTCAAATTTTCATTTCATACTTCAGTAATGTGTGTACTTATGAAATTTTCTCCTTTAATTTTCTTGGTAAAAAATTCTTCCTTTGACTGTACCCATTTCATTCCCAATAAGTGATGGTACATCTATATTACTCTATTAGAAATAAAGATTATGTTCTATGAAAATTGTATGAACTCCCTTAAGATTATGTGTTAAGAACTGCCAAATAACAGTCTTCATCTTAATCATGCAATGAAAAATATATGACAAGTTATTTTAGCCTAAGGTTGTATCCATGAGAACCATACACCTGGAAACTGCTTCATTATGTCATTTACTCTTTGTCACTTAATCTAATTGTCATGGTTTTAATAGTTCAGTTACCTACCATTTCTAAAAACCATTAGGAAGAATCTGGCATCCACGTTGGCTAGGTTTCTATCTCTCTAGCACTGATCTAACTAGAAATTGTGAGACAACTGTAGCAGGCTATTATATCTTCCAGAAATCCTGCAGTAAGGTACTTGGGTTTCTGATTTATACAAAATCTTGTATTCTTTTTTTTTTTTTTTTTTTTGGCAAATGAATTCACTTGGTCTATATATCATTAAGGATTTTGTTTATGAGGGGTTCAGAAAGAAATAGCCAACATAAACTAGCAGTGACAGATAATGAAACAAGTCATGAAGCATATGACAACAGAGGTTTGAGAACCAGCTTATGGATGATCTGCTGTCTATGAACCTCTCATCTAATATTTGTAAGCGCATAGCTGGCAAAGCTTTCTGTATTTTTCAGAGTCTTTATTGATTTACGTAGGAATAACAAATAGGACCCGTGGCAGACATTCTCTTAAAATGGTGTTGATATCATAAAGGAATAAAAAGTGTCTCTTGTTTGGTCTGATTCAAGGCACACTCTCCATATAGCGTTAAACATTAAGTGCCTTAAAACAAGGCTCTTATTGACTACAGTGGAAATACAAGGAAGACTACTTCTAGTAACAAAATCATTCTAGAAAATTTGAGATTTAACAGCCCCTTAACCTGCTCTTAAAGACCACTGATGGGAATTTCTTAGAGAAATGAAGTTGCATTGTATAAGAAGTTAGCGACGGCGCCACAAAGAGAACTTGGCAATGGGAGGGGGGAGAGAAGAGAAGATTCTTATCAAAAGCCATGCTATTAAAGAAATGAAATTGGAGCTACACAGAGCTGAAGACACAGATTACGGGTAATGGTGCAGAACCAGGTTACATCAGCATTGAGTTTCAGGCAGTTCCCATTCCATTTCACCTGCATTCGCAGAAAGTTGAGCCAGTGTCAACTTCCACTTAGAATGCAGTTGATCACAGTGCTCAGGAAAGTCAAACTGACAGTTAAGAGGAAGCAAAAGGTTCAGGGTCATGTCTCAGCTGGGTTTTAATTTATTCTCATTAGACACACTAATACAGCAGAGCATAGAGTGGTGGTATTTTTTCTTTCTTTCTTTCTTTCTTTCTTTTTTTTTTTTAAGACCACGAATCATGAATATTAATTCAGTGCTGTTCAGGTTACCACAGAGTTTACAGGATGGTGATGGAGGGGCAGGTGGGCTGCCCCATGATCCTATTATTGGATTTGTTTAAAGAAAAGGTTCCTGATACGGTTCTCCAAATGCAGCCGGGTGAGCAGCCCCACTCTCTTTGTGTTACATAATGTCCCATCTGTGCTCACGGAGTGTGGCTTGATGAGGATGCCATCAGGTGATGTTTCTGACTTAATGGTATTCTTTCAGAGCTGGAGCAATAAACATTAAGGGGCCTTAATTGTATTCTTTGCAGTGGGAGCAATAAACATTAGGGGCCCTATTGTACCCTTTCCCAAAATGTCCCCCAAGCCCAATTTGGGGAGTGTCTTGATAGCCAGTTATAATTTCAAATCCTCCCTCCCATTTCATGTGTGGAAATGTAGGGACTGGACAAAAACAAAGGGATTAAATTCATAGGCATATCTCCACATAACCAGTTCTTGGGGACATGCAGCGGCTCGCATTATTTACTTGACCCATCAGAGCCCTAATAGAACAAAACAAGATGAATCCAGTGGTCTGATTTGTTTTTCTGCCGTGACAACTGTGATAACCTGCACTTGCCGGCCACAGAGCTTCAGGGGTCAGTTTTTACGTGGTGCATAGGGAAGACCCACAGGACCAAGGGTGAAGTGGTTTCAGAGATTGAGGAGATTGTGGGATTTTGAATTGAATCAGGCATGTAGTGATAAACCATGATAATCTCGACTCTGTATTTCATCTACCTATTTCTGCCTTTGCTGTCCCCCCCACCCATGAAACTATACACAAAAATCACAAATTTCACATGACACTAGAGGAACCCCAGTTTATCGTTTGTGATGTCAGAGAGTCAACATGCTATCAGGAAAAAAAGTTCAAAAAAATTTTTTAACATCTGCACCTGACCCCTACGTATGTCATGAGACTAGTGATTTTGCTGGAATTGAACAGTGCACATGTTTTCCTCATTTTGTTGCTCTACTGTTCTTCTCTCTGCTGTGATTCTGTGTCTCAGGTATAGGCTATGTGGTAGCCATATTATTTAAAGTGGTAATCCCATGATTTCTTGTCATATATATTTTGTCATAGTTTCTCGTAAAAGTGCTATTTTCTAGAGAATTGCACACAGAAGATTTACAGAGGAGCCAGCATTAGGGTCAGATTTTATATACCATACAGAAGCTTTCCAGTTTGGGGCTCTAAATAAGCAGAATTCAATGGACGTAAACACAATCTCAGGTTATAGTTTAAACACTTTAAACAATCTTAATGCTATGCTAATTTAAATGCTAATGTTTACTCCAGGTTGGGAAGTTTTTGCTTCCTTTTATCAAAATTGTAACTTCCTACCAAACAGGGAATGAGTGTGTAAGTAGATTGGAGCAAAGAAAGTAGAAATAAATTTCTGTTGATTATTTTATTTAACACTGTGGCTTCTCACACAAAGACATTTAATTTCAAAGTGCTTTGACTTGGCCACAGCCATAATTGTGTATAATATCCATTATCTTTTAATTGGAATTATCTTTTATCTTTGGCTACATTTATCTGAGGATCTCTTCAGAAAGCCCACCAGAAGCTCAAATTCCAATTTGTTCTCTCAGCTTGACTAATGATGAAAAGTATCAAAAACGACTATTATGTGTTTATAAATTACCTCTTTTATCCCGATGCGGTTCTGGGATTTTATGCTAAGTATTATTTCTCTGTGGAATGTAAATGCAAAAATAACAACAAATTCAGCATAAACAATGGCACAAAATAAAAATGAACAAAACATCTTTAGAGGAAGCATCACAAAAGCAAAGTATGAAAAGAGAACAGCATAAAATATCGATGAGAAAGTATATTTCTCACAGATTTATAAAAAAAAAAAAACAAAACAACCACACAACAAACCAACTATGAGTCAAAAATAGTCTCCATTCCCTTAGCATCAAACAGTTCTATTTGGAAAAGCATAGAATCTGTGGCACAAAAGCAAATATATCTTAATTGGGCCCACTTTCATCCACCTGCTACTGTTTCTTTTTAGTCACATTGAATTTGTCTAACAACACTTGTTTACATTCCCTTGCTAGCACATTAGCATTTATTTCATTTTATAAAATAAGAAATATGGCCAGCTTAAAATGTTGAAGATACAGTGGCCAAAGAAACTTCAGGTCAGCTTGTGGAAGGCAGCAATAACCTACACTTCTCACTGTGAAGTATTACCCTTAGATCATAATGTGCTACCAAACATCTGCGATTAATTGAATCATTCACCCAACAATTATTTATTGAGCACCTGCTGTGTGCCAGGCAAGCTGCTAGGAATTCAGGATGAAAAGTACACGGGGCATGGCTCCAGCTCACTTTCCTCCAGCCTTTGTCTCTCCTAGCTCCTCCCACCGCCTCCTCCTGCTGCTTGTCTTCATGGTCTCTGACCACAGGGTCTCTTTATGTCCTCCTGAGTGAGCTCTGAGTTTACATAAATACGGATGGTTATTCTGTCTCTCCATACTATTAGCTCCGTGTTTCTTACAGCCCCTGAGGCAAAATATTGAGTCACTCAGTGGCTCAGCAATGTCTGTGGGGCTCCTGCATTGTTTCCTCTGCCCCCCATTATTGTCAACTAGTTATCTGTAAAGAACAAAGACACTTGAGGTATTGTGGTGGCCTCCTGTGGCAGCAAATGGCCCAAGTCTCTGGACCTCAAAGAGCATAAAAAATGGGGTTACATGACTTGAGTATTATTTTTGCCTTATTGTGACAACAGAAGTAGACTCTTTTGCTGCCTGGAATGGACTCCCAAGTCCAGACCAGTATCTTTCACTCAATCTCTTCCCATGCTCCATCCCTCAGCAAACTTCCAATGTGTTCAGACAGACCAAACTAAGCCCTACTACCCTCTGGCCTCAATTTTGGGACATTATTTCTCTTATCTTCAGCAAAGCATGACACCTAATCATAGCACAGCTGAGTGGTATCTCCTTACTCACCTTGTGTATTGATCCTAATTCCTCCTTCTTTAAAATGTGTGGGACACTTGGCATGACTTATCTTGTATGTACGTATGTAACTGTATTCAGAGAGTGTGAGCAGGGAACAGGGATAGGAGCAGAGGGAAAAGGAGAGAGAGAATCTCAAGCAGACTCCACACTGAGCACAGAGCCTGACGTGGGGCTCGATTTCAGGACCCTAAGGTCATGACCTGAGCTGAAATCAAGAGTAGGATGCTTAACCAACTGAGCCACTCAGGTGTCCCATCACTTTAACATATATTACCTCCCTATTTGTGGAGTACATTCCAAGACCTCCAGTGAGTGCTTAAATCTGCCAATAGAACCCAACCCTATATATGTATATAAGTTTTTTCCTATGTATAAGCACATAACTATGACAAACTTTATAAGTTAAGCACAATAAGATGAACGATAACTAATAATAAAAATAGAACTATTGTGACAATGTACTGTAGTAAACATGGTATGAATGTGCTCTCTCAAAATATCTTCTTGTACTGTACTCACCATTCTTATGATGATGTGAGGTGATAAAATGCTTGGGGATGAGATGAAGTGAGGTGAACGGTATAGGCATTGGGATAAAGGTGTATGCTATTACTGACAGAGGATTCCTCTGAAGGAGGTGGTCCTCCTTCTGAGGACTGTGTTTGACCACAGGTAACTGAACCCATGGACAGGAAAACTGTGGTTAAGGAGGGACTATTACATTATACTCATGATTTTCTGCTCACCTTTCTCATCCCTTTTTAAAGATGCATAACAACCTATTTTTCCCCAAATCATAACTCATGTCCTTCCATAGTTCCATGGTAATTGAGTAGACAGGCTTTAGTTCCAACCCAGAAGTCTTACTTGGTTCTCTAACTCTCGGGGCTCCTTCTTCTCTAATGGATGGCAGGACTGCCCTGAGGCCTTGCAGCTTGTCAAGAAAAGTCTCAGATGATGAGCTCCAGCCCAGTCTCCCCTGCTGCTGTTACCTGCACATGGATATATTCTTTTGATCTTACTACCTCATGGTATCTCATTATCTCACCTTGACATTTCTGATACTAATCATGGGCTGACGTTTGACAGACTTCAAATGGATAGTCCAGAGATGTTATTTCTTGACTCTGTGATTTGCAGCTCAGCTCTCCCTCCCCATGTAGACTTGCTCAGTAATTGACCGGTCTACTAAGTCCTTCTTTGACTGAATGTGTGGATCCTATTCATAGTCCTACTTCCCCACTCCCCCCACCTTTTTTTTTTTTTTTCACTTGCTTGACAATGGGTTATCCTATCCATGCCCAAATAGGGTTATCCTATCCATGCCCAAATCTGGACCCAAAATTTGGAATGAAACTTCTAGTTGGATAAGTTAGGATGCTTCTATCAGCAAACAATAAACCTGAACTCAGCTGGCTTAAGTAAGGAAAATTTATTATTTCATAAAATATGAGTCTGGAGGCAGAGTAGTTCCAGGTTTGTTTAATTCAGCAGTTCAATGATGTTCAAGGATGTAATTCCCGTATTTTCCATCTTCATGTTTTGCTATCTAAGCATGCCCTCATGGGCTGGTTCCTTTTAGGTTAAAAGTTGCCTGTCTTGATTTCTGGTGATAACATAATGATATCACTGGAAGAAAGATATGAATGCTAATTCCATTGCACATTTTCATCCACAAGGAGAAACATTTTTACCAGAAGTTTTCTATTATTGGATTGTTGGTTGGAATTATTTCTTTTTAAAAAATATTTTATTTCTTTATTTGAGAGAGAGAGAACAAGCAGGGAAAACAGTAGGCAGAAGGAGAGGCAGAAATAGTCCCCCCACTGAGGATAGAGCCTGACATAGGGCTAGATCCCAAGATCTTGGGATCATGACCTGAGCCAAAGACAGCTGCTTAACTGACTGAGCCATCCAGGAACCTCTGGAATTGTTTCTTAAATCAGATATTGATAACGGGAATAATATAAAATGGTTGGCTTGATCAATTATAATTCAGTCAATGTGCCTAAAAAGGAAACCAACCTCCCCAAAAGCCCATGGAAATCCAATAAAGAAGGAAACGTGTTATCAGGATCGAAGGAGAGTTATGCCTGTTGAGTAGGCTTCCAAGTACGTTGGCCACTGTTGTTATCCATGAATATTCTGGAGCAGAAATGAGAGCTCTGCTTCCTTACCTTCCAGTCGTACAGGCACAGTCCACCCACACCAGGGCTGGCTCACACGGCTGTTGTTTGACATCCTTCCATGCTTCGCCTCTTTCAGAGCCTGGGGAGTGAGGCGCAGGTTGCTATTCTTGATGGGAGCAGGAAGCTTCCTGCTGTGTCATAATAATTGTACTGTTAAATGCAACACAGGGATTTTTTTTCCTAAAGTATTTATACTCTCTTAAAACACTCCATTTCCATATGGTGATCGAGGAAGAAGGAGGTTTGAAATGATACTGGAGAGACCTGTTACTCTGGCAGAATATGTATAGTCTGGGGAATGAAGCAGAGAAGGAGAAGGATGAGAAAATAATCAATAAATAACTCAATAATTTGGTTTTTATCTCCAGCTCCTAGTAGCATGCCTATTACCTAGTGGTACTCAACATACACTTGCAGCAGAGAGAGAGGAGGAAATTTTATCACCAGAATTGCAAAACAGGCATTCACATTTTTAAAATCAAGAGAATCAATTAAATTAACTAAACCAGACTTGATTGAGTTCTAAGGACTAAAGCTACCCATACTCAACGCACAAATAGTCCTATAAATAGATTTGTGGGTATTAAAGAGGGTATATCCCCTCTGAGCAATTTGGACACCTTTTCAATTCTTGACCATTGTTTTCCTTTGAGAAACGAACTTAGAGATCAGAAGAGTTTTGAGAGAAGGATGGAATTAAATGATTCTGAAAGCTCATTTCCTTCATGGCCCTATAGGAAGTATTGATTAACTATCCTACCTTCATGATATAGGGAGGCAAAAGTAAATGGGACCTTCTCTGCACAAGGAACAACACCAACTCTATTCCAGAGGCAAGAGCCAGAGGAATTGGGATACTTAACAAGATGGCTGCATAGTCAAGACAAAGTCGCATAGATTGTGGCACAATTTCTTTTTTCTTTTTCTGAAATAGAAGCTGTATTATTTTGTCTGACTTACTGATATTTTTGAAATAAGTATTTTCTTCTTTTACATGTATACATATATGGAAATATAAGATGCTTGTTTCTAAATATATCTTATAAAAATCTTTAAACGCAATGTAAAACTGAAAAAAAAGCATAACAAATGCCTATAGATTCTTCATCTAGATTCATCAGTAGTTAGCATTTTAGGAACTCTGTACACATAAGAAGTCATCCATCCCCCCACACACTGTCCTTATGCATGCCGTGGAATTATAATACCTCTGTCTATTTCCCCATGCATCTCCTAAGAGCAAGGACATTTTCCTAGATAACCAAAATGCCATTATCATATTCAGAAAAATTAACAATGATTCCCCAATGTCATCTAAGATCTAAATCATATACAAATATCCCATTTGGCCCATATACTTTTTAGAGCATTTTTTTCTTCCTGAGCTCAGATAGGTTCACATATTGCATTTAATTACCATGTCTCTTAAGTCCGTTTTAATTTCTCCTCCCCAACTATCTTTTTCTTCTCTTTTTCCCGTAATACTATCTTTTGAAGAGTCTAAGCCTGTGGTTTGTAGTGTTCCATGTTTTAACTTTGTCTGATTATTTCCTCATTGTGTTGCTTGTTTCTTCATCTCTTATGTATCTTGTTAACCAGAAGTATAAAGGCTTAATTAGATTCAGATTAAACATCATTGTGTATACATCATATTGGATTAGTTACAAACTGCATAATTTCAACTTGTCCTGTTATTAGTTATGCTATGTTTGAATAGCTGTTTAAGGTATGATTTTCTAATTTCCCTATTGTAAAACTATAGTTTTAATACTTATTTTATAAGGAAAATCAATTGAATAATTTTGAGTACCTCTTTTTTTCATAATTGCATTTGCTTTAAAAACATTAACCCCTTTGGCTCCATAGCTTATTACCAAAAAGGTTTACTTAAATATGGACAGCAAGGAATTTGTAGTTTTACATAAACGTGCTATTTTAAAGTGGGTTTTAAATGTGTTTTTATTCTCAAACATATTAGTGTAGCAATCTTATCTTAAAATAACTCTCTTGCATTCCTGAGATTAATTTTCTTGTTTCAGGAAGAAAAACATTAGTAGCTTTTGCAGTTTTTCATTGATTTGTGATTATAATTTTTCTAACAAGGTGTCCTGGGTGAAGTAAGTGGTCGGTACACGGCTCTGCAGTCTCAGCATGAACCCCATCCCAGCAGGAAGAAGGCATTGAGCGGTTACGGCACCAATTGCTCAGTCTGCTGAAATATAAATTATAAGGGAAAAAATTGTAAAGCAAGTCCGTATTTTAGCTGTGAAAATACATATGATTTAGATTCTAAGGGAAATTAGTTTTAACCAAGAGAAAAATATAAATCCAAATTTCCGTATGAGAAAGCTAAAACCAAAAGACCCGTGGGATCCTTCCTGTGAGGTTTCTCCATAATACAATCAACGTGCACACTTCCATAGAGGACTACTGAACAAATAAATTAATATTCACGCTTTTTTTTTTTACCTATAGTTATTCAACATTCAGTTTTAATCATAGAATTTTTCCTTTTTAAAAAATATCTTACCAACTGAATGGTCTTCATTTTTTTTCTTCTTCGGAAAATGCGTGATCGGCATTTTAACTACCAAGTCAGTTTACTCAGAAATGCAAAATTATGATGCTGATATAAAAAATTCTTGATATGCCTGGGATACTTGATTTGAGGATGAAGTGTCTTATCCAGAGCAACCTGTATCTTTTGACTTCTTGGTCTCATCATTCAGCCTTTGCATTAATTTTTCATCAGCTATGTTTGTCGTCTCTGAAGGTGAACATTTTATGAAGTGTGAAGTAAGAAAACATGGGTGGAAGTTTCCCTTCACACTTTTGTCTACACAGAGCTTTTTAAGGCTGTCTTGACTCTTGTATAAGGGTTGGTAGACATGGATATATTTTTTCAGTTCTAATAAGGAGTTCTCACTTGATATATTTTATCTTTAGGTATGACAGCTACTCTTCAAAACATTCCTTGTTGTTTTAGCTGTTATGACCTTTGTGACCATAAATACTTATTGCTTCATCCAGTTATTTCTGTGCAATTTTCTGAAACTTCAGCACAGACATGCTAATACATTTAGCTCCAAGTCAGTAGACTTTGCTGAGGCAAAGTAGTACTCAAAAGTAGAGGAAATATAGAAATATTGGAAGTTGTTAAAAAAAAAAAAAACAACTATTTGAGTTTTGGCAATGCAGTTAATAATGACATCTAAAATGATGTCTAAGGCAATTTGTAAATCTGTTTAGCAAACAGATGACCAGCTAGGGGAATAAAAGTATCAGAGTAATGTATTACTTACATCTTCCTTAGGATAGCTTCCTCACCATAAGCTCCCACCACTTAAAACTTTCTGCACTCCCTTGAGGACACCCTCTGCACCACCTTTGTTTCCTTTACAATATTGAGGATGTTGACAGTATTAGGCCTTAAGGTAAGGGACCACATGTTAATGATGATGTTTCCAACTGATCAAAAACTTTAAAAAGCACATATTGTATTCTATGTTTCATTAATGTCTAAGTCATTTATAAATACCCTTAACATCTTTCCAGTTAAGCATGATCTACTTTCACAAATCTTATAGAGAAGAGAGAGAAGGCTTTGGTTCTTTTCAAGGGGATTGTTACCATTTGGGTAGAAATGTCTTGGTTTGGTAAAATGAATACTTTTATTGATTGATTGATTGATTGATTGATTTGTTTATTTATTTTCTAGTGCTCTGTGCAGCTGACACTTGTTGAGTGACAACTACCACACTAATACTTAGTGACTTAAAAACATTCTTTGGCTCATGGTTGTACGGTTAGCAATCTGAATTGTCCTCCACTGGGTGGATCTTGTCATCTTCCTGTTTACCTCTGTGTATTGGGGCAGCTGTCCTATCAGGAGAATCAGGCTAAGCTGGCTGGGATGCCTTAGTCCTCCTCCACATGGCCTCTGTCATCCAGCAGGCTAATTCGGGCTTGTACTCTTGAAAGGGTTAAGTTGCAATAAAAGGCTCTTAGTGAGCAGGTTCAGAGCTTGCACATCATTCCCACGAAAACAGTGTACAGCAAGGCAAGCTCTGACTCAAGGAGGAAGACAGACTCTACCTCTTGAGGAGAGGAATTTATAAAGAATTGTGTCATTTGGCAGCCTACCATATACCTAAGAGAGAGGGGGGAATTTAAAGGATTTTCTATGTGAATATTTTATAAATGAAATCCTTAATATATATTGCTTATCATGCCCTTTTCATCATTTTTATTTCTCCAAGTAATGTGTTTATATGTTGATTTCTAAAAATAAAAACAGTGGCTACTTTAATAGTAATCTTCGCTTTGTAAAATATCTCACCTTATTTTGAACTTAAATGTCCATAAAAACTCATGAAATGTAATAAGTGAGATCATTATTGTTAAAAGTATTAAATGTCTTGGTGAAGTAGTTGGACACTATTTCACCTGTCTTTCTTCTCTGCTTATCAAAATTTTTGCTGTCCTGGGGCACCTGGGTGGCTCAGTGAGTTAAAGCCTCTGCCTTCGGCTCAGGTCAGGATCCCAGGGTCCTGGGATCTAGCCCCGCATCAGGCTCTCTGCTCAGCAGGGAGCCTGCTTCCTCTTCTCTCTCTGCCGGCCTCTCTGTCTACTTGTGATCTCTGTCTGTCAAATAAATAAATAAAATCTTTTTAAAAAATTTGCTATCATTTAACTAACAATTTCCCTTAAATTTGACCCTGAAGCATTTTCTCCTACCTTAGATGGAAATAGCATCTTTGGGAGGCCTGGCTGTCTCAGTCATTAAGCATCTGCCGTTGGCTCAGGTCATGATCCCAGGGTTCTGCGATCTAGTCCTGTATCGGGCTCCCTCCTCAGAGGGAAGCTTGTTTCTCCCTTTCCTCTGCTTGTGTTTCCTCTCTTTCTGTCTCTCTCTCTCTGTGTCAAATAAATAAATAAAATCTTAAAAAAAAAAATCTTCAAAGGAATAGCAAAAAATTACTAAAAAAGTACATATTTAACTCAATTGGATAATTAAACTTTAATATTTACATACAAAATATTTAAATTTAACTCTTCTGAGAATTCATTGGTTTGCCTAGTATAGTTGGAAAAAGGTAGAAGGCAAATTTAGGTAATACTTGTTTTCTTATGTACAATTCTTCTAATTGCATCATTCAAATTCAGAATATATTGCTTTAGTTGTCTTGACTACTAAACACAAAAACGCTGTTAAAGTAGATGTTCTATCAGATTCACTAGATTGTTCTTAACTTATTTCTGATGTATCATA
The DNA here is from genome assembly GCF_011764305.1 of Mustela putorius furo. Lineage (NCBI taxonomy): Eukaryota > Metazoa > Chordata > Mammalia > Carnivora > Mustelidae > Mustela > Mustela putorius. Next base: position 1,518,810 of record NW_025421467.1, read on the forward strand.
GGTGATCAACAAATGTTTTCCAAAGAAGTTTTTTTTTTTAAACATTAAACTACATTAAACTACATACATTACAAATGGTATCATATAGGCATAAGAACTAGTTAATTTATGTTAAATGTTCCTGTGTTTAAGATAACCATATCAGGTTTAAGATATAGGTTTAAGATAACTATATCAGGTTTCTTTCTTTTTTTTTTTTTGTTTAAAGATTTTATTTATTTTATTTGACAGAGAGCGAGATCACAAGTAGGCAGAGAGGCAGGCAGAGACAGAGGGGGAAGCAGGCTCCCCGTTGAGCAGAGAGCCCGATGCGGGGCTCGATCCCAGGACCCTGAGATCATGACCTGAGCCGATGGCAGTGGCTTAATCCACTGAGCCACCCAGGTGCCCCGATATCAGGTTTATTTCTTATGGGTCAATATTTTTTGGAAAATATACTTATTTTGTAGATTCTAAATAATCCAGAAAATCAATCAGATTAACTTGGGGAAGGTTTTGTAGTCTTATATTTAAATCATTATTTAATTTATTATGTGTACATTCACTATTTAAAGTATACTTTATTATAGTAACTTTGTTGTGGAAACTGAAACATAAAAAATACTAACACTCTATTGAAAAATAAAACTACTCAATGATGTTATAAAATCAAGATGGAAAATCTATGACTTTAAGAAACTGTATAAATAACTGAACCAAAATTACTTATTGAGATTTATTTCTGTATATTCTCTCTTAAAAAATATTTATTTATTTATTTATTTTAGAGAGATAGAAGGAGAGAATCTTCCAGCCGACTGCCCGCTAAGCACAGATTCTGACGTGGGGCTTGATCTCACAAACCTCAGAACAAGACCTGGGCCGAAACCAAGAGTCAGATGCTTGACTGACAGAGACACCCAGGTGCCTCTCTATATAGTCTCTTAAGGACATTTTGTGGCAAAAGAGTCTCTAAATGCCTTTTGTGGAAAAAAGTACTTAAACATCAAAATGTTTGGAATATACTCTTGGGAAGGTTCAATCTCATTAATGTATGAGAATTTCCACAGTTTAATACAGTGGCTCCCATATATAGTGGCCATTGTATGCTAATAATAAATGGTAACGTAGTTCCACCAAAGACATTTTTTTGAAAAATAGAATTATTAAAAAAAAAAAAAACCTATTCAGTATACTAGATATCAGACTGATTGGGCTCAATATGTTCTGAAAATTTGTGGGTGACAGATATTAAATACAAATTCACTTTGAATTGCTTTATATAAATAGATCTTTTTTAATTTTTGAGAGGCCTTGCCTCCTTTCCTTTATTAAAGATTTTATAAAGATGTTAACACTGGTTTGTAAACCATATAAAATGTTAAGGATTGTCATTACATTATATTTTCACTGTGATTTAAATGGCAGTTGAAGTGATTGTTAAATGTGCTGAGATGAAACTGCTCCTCCAGAAGTGGTTCGTGTTTTGTGAAACACTTCTGAAAGATATTATGATGAGTATGTTACACGAAGCACAAAGATATGCTTCTAAGAAACAACTACAAAATGTTAGTCTGCATGTTCAGAAGTTCCACTTAGACATATTTTTAGAGTATTGTGCAAGTGCAAATAAAAATGTTAGTACACATTATTATGGAATTTCAAATGTTATTTATGTTGTCAGATATGTGAAAAACGCTATTATCCTGGTGAATTTCAATTTCTGCAGCATGGTGTTTTAACAAATATAAATTATACCTATATGTATTGTTTGAAACCATCCCACTCCTTTTGATATTACTTTTCAATAAATCCGATATCCTCCATCTGTCTACACCCACCGATCTGAAGGATTGGCAGAGGCTGGAATTATATTGTTATATTTGATCCAAAGTTATGATTAGAATAATTCTGTGAACGCTTCTATTGCTGTAGTTATAGTAAGAGATTTCCCTCTATTTCTAATGCCAATACTGATGGACTGACCACATCAGTCCATCATGGCCACAGTCCATGATGGCTGCTTTTCTTAATTTCTTCCATTTATAATGGAGTTTCCAATAATAGCAATCTGTATCACTTCCATATTCTTGGGGTTGTTGCGTGAACTACCAAAAAACATTGTAATACATTTGGTTGAAAAGAATCATGCTAACTGGAAAAACTGATATGTGAATTACCATTTGATTTGATTTTCATACACATTAGAAAATGCAACGTATTTATTTTAAAAAAATTCAAGTGATGCCAAATGTTTAAAATGTTTACTCTGCAAACACTAGCATCCTATTCAATTAAAGAGTTGTATTATCCTTTGGGGTAACAATAACAAAGGATGGTAAAACAGAAGTGCAGAACTTTTTATACCAAGGTAGTTTTGTTGTCTTGTTTCTAAGTAAGGGTAGTTGAAAAATTAGTAACGTCTTGGCATTCAAGAACAAGGAATGGTAGATTTTAAGCTGAACAAAATACTGCCCTATGTAGTTGTGTTAATTAGACAGGTCGATGTCAAAAAGCCAAATAAATTATTTATATGTTACAGGGAAGTAGGAAGAGGTTTGGTTCAGTCATTGCTCTGTGTAAAACATTATTTTCTATATCTGCTACTCTGAGTATCAGAATCTTGATTGCCAAAACCACAGCAGTCCTCCTTGTTCTCATTAATTTATGTAAGAGTATCAGCACATTTCCTTCCTTCCTCTCTCCATTTCTCCTTCTTTTCCTCCCTCCTTTCCTTTCTTCCTTCCCTCCTTCCTTCTTTTCTTCCCATCCTCGCCACCTTTTCTCAACTCATGACTTTATAAAGAATGCTAAAGTATCAATGGAAGAATTAAACACTCACTATGGAAACAATAATGCACAACTAACTATAACAAAAGGAAATATATAATGAAGTTTTAAAAATAATATGTAGCTTAGTGAAAAATTATACTTAGTAGAATCAATAACAGTATCATTTAAATATTGTATACATAAGATTCATTAATATCTTATGGGCATTAATATCTTATGGAGTGAACATTTCAGCCTATATTAATACCTTGTTTTCTTTATAAAAAAGAAGGGAATTTAAAAGTATGAGAGAGTATAAATGTTGCCCTTCAGTAAAGAAAGACTTTATCTATAATAAAAGAATACATGGTTTTTGCAAATTGGTAAAATTCATCTTTGAGTGGAAAAGTCAAAACTTATTTCTGTATATAGCACTAAATATGACCCCTCACGATATCTTTATGGTAGGCAAATTAATAATCATAGTTTTTGGTACTATTTCAGATTATATAGATTAGGTAGGTACCAGTGAATCATATAATTCACAGTCCTACCTAATAAGAAGAAAAAAATCGCTTTTCCATTTTTTTTTCCTTCTGCTCACTGTGCCACACCCATTTGCTAATTAATTTCCTTAACCTTGAAGATAATGTAATTCCTGTTTTTTCTAAGAAATAAACTCGAGGATAAATTTACATCATACTAAATGAAAACTGCACTTCAGAGAATAACCTTGAAAAAGCACCCATAATATTTGTTTTCGCAACAGAATAAGGTTATTTAGAGAAACAGTTGGGTGTAGTGATAGGAAAGAAAAAAAGTCACAATATTGGTTATTATTGGTAGCTCTTTAATTTTTGTCTATGACTCTAGTTAATTGCATACAATCAGATAAAGTTTAGATGCTTTAATTTGTCTTTAATTTTAAGATTTTTCTGTGGGAAAATAATATGCAAGTTTATTCACTCTTATTTATGTACTAAAAATACCTAGGATTTTATAGACTGTTACCTAAATCTGAGTGTTAAATACATCTTTTCTAAAATAAAGTAAATCTCATAGGTAATAAGGAAAACTAGTTGATTTCTTAAATAGATACTGGTATTCAAATATGGCTGTCCACATTAAAGAAAGAAAAATAAAATGTAAATAAATCGTGGTACCCTGGTAATTTATTCCATTAAATAAACAAGAATTGTGGTGTATTTGACTATTCTTATTACCTGACCATTATTAGATGTTTTAACCTAAAATGATTTGATGTTAAATAATGGAAATGTGAAATACCTCAAAAGCAAAATAACTATGCCTCTATAAAATAATCATAAATTTAACTGAAATAGGTCTATTCCTCAAAAACTTAGCATGCCTCTCTAGTATGTAGTAAAATGGAAATGAAACAATAATCTTTAGGGTCTTTGTCTCACAATGCTTAGACAAAAGTTCCAAGAATATTCTCTCAGTAGTAACAAAAGACCTACCAGCCCCTGACCTTTCCATTCCTGTGGAGGCCTGCCAGCAATACGACAAGAGACAGACAAACACTAAGTCAGCCAAAAACACAAAATTAAACAAATGACAGAATGAAGTCTGTGACATATGAACTTACTCTTGGCAGACTATTGTAAAAATAACCCTACTAGCGTGGAGTAAAGGAACTGGTGTCATCGTGTCCTCTCTTCCCTTCCTGTCCACACCTGCCCAAATACTCAATCTTCTATCCTCCACCAGATTCCATTCTAATGTTTCTGTAGAGTCAAAGATGAACGGAAGCTTAATGATTTTTGCTATTGAGGATTTCTCCAAATCAATTATAGTTTCATCTGACTATATGTTCTGGAAGTTTCTAAAGGCTTAAGAGTTTGGGGTGGGCTAACTGGGAACACTCAGCAGATATCCTAGAACTGTTTCATGCCTCTCCAAATGGCAGCTCACCAGAAGTATGGTGAATGGTTTTATGGCACTTAATACATCAATATTTTCAAATGAAATAGAGCATTTGTTTTCAAAGTGGTTCTAAAAACATGTTTAAATATCATACTGTACATAAAATATTAGTTTGGAGAGAAAACAGCTACTGGAATATATATCCTATGTCTATATCTTCAAAATTATAAATAACAGTAGGGTGTTTTATCCTTCTACCTTGACAAATACACCTTCATAATGATTATATCCCCCCAAATTGGGTTCAGCTATGTTATTTATATAAGAGAATGGCAACAAACTCAAAGACTGTTGAACTTCGTTATTGCTATTCATGACTGGGTACCATTAATGGGTTGGTAGCATTTAGAGAAGGAAAAAAATAAAGATGTAGATAATCCCATAAACTATTACATATTATTCCATTAACTGTATCTTTCTCACCCTTACTTCAGCAAAATAATCTTGTTATAATAAACAGTAGCCTTTTTGCAGAATTTTTGTTCTAGCAATAGTAATATGATAGTAATATTTTGAATACAATTGTATTTTTTTCTCAACCTCCTAACAGTACGTAAATGAAAGTCAATTTAGGAATGTAAGGAATGGAAATTGAAGTCAATGGAAGAAATAAAAAAAATATTTTTCATGTTTTCAAAAGTAAATTTTCTCCTAAGTATTCAAAATTAATCTGTGCAAAATTGAATTTTTAATTATTATATAACAATTACACAAATACATGTAAAACTTCAAGTTTTGTAAAATTAACTAAATTGTATATAGCATGTCTATACAAGTAAAACCATTCGTAGTTCTAGCATTTCTCTGTAGTTGGCATTGTCAGGGATTGGTGTCATATTTCATGCATGTTAAACTGATATCACCATTTCATACAAATTCAAGAATAATAAGAATTGTTTAACATTGCAAAAGGTTTTTAGCTGCCCTGTGCATGATTTGTTAAGTTTTCAGTGTTCTGGAACCATGAATTGGAATGTGAACAGAAGCAAGAAAATGGATACTCAGCACTGTTGGGAAACAAGAATCTCTTGCAATTGTATCTGAGAGAATGTTTGACAAGTTAATTAATTTGAATTTTTCTGACCAAAGCATATCTGCAGTTCAATTCTCCTGCCCTCTGGCATATTGTCCATCTCTAAATTGGACAGGGACATAACACACAACCCTTTGCTATAGGCGAACATGGTTACCTTTTGTGTGGAGGACATAGGAAAAAGGGGTGGAGCAATATATCCTTGGAACTTAATTCTCAGCCACCTGTGTGGGTACATAGATCACAGGTTGTGCTGTGTGCCAGTGCTGACCACTTGATCCTGAATGAGAAGGGCATCTCCATAGTCCTAAAACATTTGCTTTCTGTGGGTTTGTGATCCTTGAGGCCCTATAAATCACAGGATGGCAAGAGATTCTCTTGCTGGGGTCCGTAGTGGTACATCACTCCATGACCATTAAAATGGCTTCTGACGGCAAATGCAAAAGTATAGTGTACAAAAGCAGTGCCATACATATGAATACAAATACATACAAATATATGCCTGTATATGCATGAACATATGTATGTGTTTAAAGATTTTATTTATTTATTTTAGAGAGCAAGTGAGTAAGAGAGAGCAGGAGCAGAGGGGATAGGCAGAAGGAGAGGCAGAAGCTGACTCCCGACTGAGCAGGGAGCCTATGAGGGACGGGATCCCAGGAGCCTGGGATCATGACCTGAACCAATGGCAGATGCTTAACCGACTGAGCCACCCAGGAGTCCCAAATATATGTTTAAAAGCAAATATGTACTACAGGTATGTTCATTTGTCTTCTTCTTGAGCATAATTGTACCTAAGTATTTTCCTCCTGAATTGCTGTTACACAAGAAGTAGCTATGATTGGAAACAGGGAAAATGCTTATGGGCTCCGTCTTTGAAATCCATTAGGAAAATAGAGGTATATAATGCTTTCAGTATTTGTTATGTATGCTTTTATACCAACAGTATCTGCACGTGTATAGGAAATGCCTGAAGAGAAAAACTCAAGAGTGTCTCAGCTCCCACCTTAAGAGAACCATGAAAATCTCCAATTACCAACAATGGCCCAGGTGGGAGCAGACAGAGGAGGGTATCTTTGCTGTAGTGAGGCTAGACCCTTGCACTTTAGCAGACAAATAAGATGCATTAAGTCCTGCCATAGAAGAAGCCTAAAGGCTGCGGGCTCAAGGTGGGGGATTGACAGATAGGAAGCACGAAAAATCACCCATTCTCTGAACCTGGTAATGCAATTTTGGTGAGGGAAAAGAAGTCTGAAGAAGGAGTTAAGTAAGGGGCAGTCCTGGGAAAAGTCGGGGTAGTCAGAGTAAATGAGTTAATGAATTTAACCTAGAATTAACCTTTGAAAAAATTCTCTAATCCAAGCTGCACTTTTTTTTTTTTTTAATACCTCTGGGTTTTTTCAATCTGAAATTATCCCAGGATCTTTTGGGGATGGCACTTTTGCCAATATTTGCATGCTCATGGAGCATCACAAATAAAAAAATAATGGTTTAATGTTATATCAGGGAGGAGAAGCGCTCAAATAGGTGAGCAGGGATTAGCTGCCTTCTGATTATAAAGAGGGCTGTTAGAGCTTAATCCCCAGGAGCTATTTGCTCCAGTGTTTTTAATGGCCCTTAATAGCTCAAGCCTGCATAGAGCACATATGCATGTATTTATATTTGTATTGATACATATTTCATGTATCAATTTCAATTCCCTAGCTGGAATTTGTGCTGTGAATTACTATAGTACTCTTTTGTCTAAAATGTAATTATCTAATTATGTGTTCTGGGAGATGGCATAGCTAGACTCATAGTGCACCAATTCACAAGCATTTAATTTTTGTTTTTAATAAGAGACTATGAGAAAAGGGATCTTTTTCCCTCTGGAGGGGGGGACACGGTACTCATGCTTAAATGATACTTTCAGAATTGGAATTTTCCTTGCCAGCTCCTTTGGGCATCTCATTAAGAGTTTCTAGTAATACAGAGCCTTTTTGCCCTCTGATATGACCCTTAAAGAAATCCTGTTAGTAAATCACAGGCTAAGAAGTCATGCAATGTGAATCTAAAGTAACTATGTACATTAAATAATGCTATCAAGACCCCGGCTTTAATTTTTTTAAGGACGATAAAAACCACTGTGAATTATCCTCTTTCAGGTTCACTAAATTAGTGATATTATGAACAAGCAATGATTCATCCAAATAATTTGGTGGAATCAAAGGAGCGCGCGGAAGCTAACGTGATTGGGCAAGAATCATGAAAAGGATGAACGGAGGCCTCCTTGGAAGCTCCGTCAGCTCCCCTCTCACGTGCACAGGCTTTGAAAGGTCTGAACTGCACACTTACCAGTACTTTAAATGGTTGAATGTTACATGTCTCTTTTGATAATGAGGACTCAGTTAAAGCACCGTTTGGCACTCCAAGAGATGAATAAAAATCTATTTCAAGTTGGTATAGGTAATGCTAAATGTCACATTTTACTGGTTGGCACACATTTATCACTTCATTTCCCAATACAGTAAACAACTCGTAACTCACAGGTTACTTTGATTGACAGCAGCCTTGGGCATTTCTGAGCGCTGGTGCACTGTATTGCATGGAGTCAAACTTCCAGGGTAATTGGCTTCAACAACAACAATAATAATAGAAATAATAATTCCAGAGTTAATTTAAAGGAGCAAAAAGAAGTAAGTCAAATATGAGGACAATAAATTATGGGGATTTCTCATTTAAGTAAGTAGCAGGTTTAATGGCTTTCTCTGAGTACGGAGATCATTCAATTGAACATCTGCTTTCCAGCTGTGCATATTGATATATTACCAGGTTTTTATTCCCTTCTACTCTAAATGTATCCATAAGTTTTTAGGAGTTTCACTACCTGACTTTGTGACAAAGCCTTGATTGTGAAAGATATAAAAACGTCAAAAATTCTGTAGGCCATATTATGCCCAGGATATTATTTTTCAATCGACTCCAAAGACAGATGTCCATGAACAATTAAACCATTCTCCGATCACACCTTGTACCAGCTGGGATCAGAGAATTAAAAGGAAGTAAGCCCTCAAAATTTACTTACTCCTGGAGTTCCCATAGTTTCCTGACTGTTACTCGATTCTTATTAAATAATTCTGACAATGGAAAATGTATATCATACATTGCTTGAACTTCTGAAGCTGACTCTTTGATGTTGAATTTAGTGTTTCTACTTTTATAATAATTCATCTAGTGAGCATCTACTTTCAGAGAAATCCCCTTAGATGGAGATTCAGTTATCCTAAACTTGCTAGCTCCCACGTCTAGTCATAGAGACGTTAGTCATAAAGCACTACCCTGAAACAATCTGGACTGAAAAATGCAAGACTTGCTAATCAGAATAGATGTAACCCAATATCTTGTCTAATAGGGCAACATGGAATGTGTTCTCCCCTTTCAACAAAAAACTCCCAAATAAGATGTTATCTTCTCCCCGTCAGCCTTTATCGTTACTGTCACCATAGCAACTAAATAGCTCAGAGTTGTAACCTGAACAAGGGACCGAATAACACGAGCTTATGAGCCACTGCATTATCAGTGTTCATAAGACAGTAATTCAAAAACGCTCAAGTCATACCCACAAAGGAAAAGCTTTTATTCTCTCTTCCCCTGACCAAAAGGATGGCTCATAAAAGTCTTTCTTTCACCATGTTCTAGGCTTTATGGATTAAACAGCTTAAGATGTGGGATGATGTAACCTGAAGGGAGCATGTACTCATCCTAGTCCCGGGATGCACTTCACCAAGGCAATCTGCTGGCTGGCAGAGCAATACACAATTGAAGATGAGATTTATTGATTGATTGGTTTAATTTTATTAAATGACACTAAAGAAACATGTGTTGCTTCTTTTTTTCTCTTAACAACATATGTAATTAGGAGACTACCATATATGCGCATATAAAGTAGGACAGATTTGGATTGCTCCAAATGAGTTCTATAAATAATAAACCCTTGAGCCACCACAGCTTTTCAGATTCTCAAAAGAACACTGTAATCTTTGAAATGTTTTCAAAATTCTCTACTTTATTATTATTCAGAAAGCAGTAAGTTTCTGGGTACCTCAATACTTTAGGTGGACATCTGAGGAGAAAGTTAAAAGTGATAATAATAATGATGGTAAAATCAATAATAGTTAATAGTTCTTGCCCACCTTATAACATAACACTTGCCATGGATGATATTTTTCAATTCAGACAAGTGTTATCCCCATTTTATAGATGAACAAATTAATTCACAAGGAGAATAACCTCCCAGATTTAGGAAGAGGAAGAGCTAGGATTTGAACTCATGCAGTCTGACTCCAAAACCCGCTCTCAACCCGAGTACTGTTCAAATATTTTTGTGTCCTGCCCAAAAGTTGCAATGGTGTGGCTAAAAATGCAAAATTGTATAAAAATACAAATTGGTGTGTATTTCTTCTTTCATAAATATTTATTGAATGTGTTATATTTTTTTAAATTAAAAATAGAATTGCCATATGACCCAGTAATTCCCCTACTGGCTATTAACCCAAGAAAAATAAAAATTCTAATTGAAAAAGATATATGCAGTCCTGTTTATTGAAACATTATTTATAACAGCCAAAGTATGGAAGCAACTCAAGTGTCCATTAGTAGATGAATGGATAAATCAAAAGATGAATGGATGAATGGAGATAGATAAATAGATATAGGTATGGGTATAGATATAGATATAATAATGGAATATTAACCAGAAAAAATGAGATCTTGCCATGTGCAATGAGATGAATGGACATAGAGGATATAATCCTCAGTGAAATATGTCAGCTTGAGAAAGACAAATATCACATGATACCACTCATATGTGGAATTTAAGAAACAAAATGAATAAACAAATGTAGAAAAAGAGAAACAAAAAAACCTATACTCTTAAATACAGAGAACAAACTGGTGGTTGTTTGAGGGGAGGTAGGTGGGGAGTAAGTGAAATAGATAAAAGGGATTAAGAATTCAGTTATAGTGATGAGCACTGAGTAACATATAAAATTGTTGAATCACAATATTGTACACCCGAAACTAATATAACACTATGTTATTTGTATTTCAGTTAAAAAGTGTGCTATCTTTTCTATTATAATCATACCTTCTTCATGTCCAAATTAGTTTAAGTTCTGTGGGTTTTTGTTTGTTTATATTTAATTTAACTTAATATTTATAAAATTTAATTTTATAATTTAAAAATTGTATTTAAGTTAAGCTCTGTGGGTTTTTGTTTGTTTTTTAAAGATTTATTTATTTCTTAGAGAGTATGCACAACATGGGTGCATGCATGAGTGGGAGAGGGGAAGAAGGAGAGAATCCCAAGCTGACTTCAAGCTAAGCATGGAGCCCTATGAGGGACTCAACACCACAACCTTGAGATCATGACCTGAGCTGAAATCAAGAGGTGGATGCTCAACTGACTGAGCCACCCAGGAGCCCCTAAACTGTCTTAATGCCATTCTTGGCAAGATTAATTTTGGTTACCTTGCATAGTCTTATATTTTTAAAATGGTAGTTTTTGAATTCCTGTAGCTTAAAATGTTAATGCATTTAATACCTATATCCAATGTAATATCATACTTAGCTCTTTAGAGATAGCCAAAGTTTCGAGGAGAATCAACCAGAAATGAAGACAGCAATTCCTGAGGGTAAATCTTTGCATGAGTGGGAGAAAAGCAAACAGGCTGCCAGCAGCTCTCATCCAGCTTTTCACACTGTGTGGCAGGAAGAAAAACACATCAGAGTCAGGAGTCTGAAGTGGTATCAAGATCATAGTCGTCCCTATAAAAATGAGAGACTCCTCAGGTTAGTGGGAAATCAGAGAAATAAATATGAGGGCTCTAGTTATATGTTGTAGTTATGTTTCAATGAAAATTGATAAATGAAATATACTTCTCTACAAAATTACACAAAGTTCCAAATACATTTGTTTCCTAGGCATGTTTTAACAGCAAGCATTTATGTTTACTCCCTTTACTATCAACCAAGATACCTTTTATAAATAATAAAATAAACGAGACAAAGCTTTGTGTTTTTACCTGAAAAGCATTGACTTTCTCCCTGATTAAAAAAAAAAAAAAAATCTGGAAATGTGCTAAACTATTCTACCCGAGATAATGGTCATTCTAAGACCTACAAAGGTTGTCACGGGGACCGAGAATCAGCCACATCCAGGATCAGCCATGGAAGCTCAGATGCAGATGGGGGGGTGAGAAGTTACAGTTCGTTAAGTCCTGAAGGTTTTGCAACTTAAATAGGAAATGAAGTATGAAGAGTTCATGTAATTACATGGTGTTGACAAACTGTTTGTTAAAAGTATAAGTACAGGTGCATAGAGAACTGCTATCTAGCCAGAGTGCAGGAAAGAGAGCTGAGGAAGAAGAGGTAAGCAAAGCATGACCCAGAAGGCTTCTGAACAAATGTGACATCTCCGTTAAGTTTTGAATAATGAAAAGGAATTTGCCAGCCAAGGGTCTGGGTGAAAGAGGTGATGCCCAACAAGTCCAGCATGACACTTTCAAGGATCCTTTCATGGTTAAGCATGGCTGCATATGGAAACTCTGTGAGTCAGAATAAGTTGAGTCTGCAATCTCCGGTGGATACCGTATCATAAGAGTTTTGAGCTGTGTTTTGGAATTTGAATTTTATCTTGAAGATATTGATGAGCCAGGAAGGGGTCTAAGCAGTGACATTTTAAGCTTAGCTCTTTAGGTTTTCCAGAGGTTTGAATTTTTTTTCCCCCCAATGGAAAGGATTTTCTTTTTTTTTTTAATTTCTTCTCAGTGTAACAATATTCATTGTTTTTGTACCACACCCAGTGTTCCATGCAATACATGCCCTCCCTAATACCCACCAGCTGGTTCCGCCAACCTCCCACCTCCCGCCCCTTCAAGACCCTCAGGTTGTTTTTCAGAATCCATAGTCTCTCATGGTTCACCTCCCCTTCCAATTTCCCTCAACTCCCTTCTCCTCTCCATCTCCCCAAGTCCTCCATGTTATTTGTTATGCTCTACAAATAAGTGAAACCATATGATAATTGACTCTCTCTGCTTGACTTATTTGACTCAGCATAATCTCTTCCAGTCCCGTCCATGTTGCTACAAAATTTGGGTATTCGTCCTTTCTGATGGAGGCATAATACTCCATACTGTATATCAGAGGTTTGAATTTTTAATTCGTTTTTCAGCAAATGGAAGAGGATCCGAGGCCAAACCAGCCTGGGGACTAGGAGACCAGGCACCATAATTCAGATGAAAAGTGATGGAGTTGACAGAAGAGAGAAGCTATGGACATCAACAGGTAGGCGTGCAGCTGAGTGTGATTGGACTTGCTCACCACCAGATTGGAAGAAAAGGGGAATAAAAACAACAGACTGGGGAAGAGCCATAGTGTGAAGCATCATTAGTCCAGGGACACAGGTTTGCCCCGCCCCCCAGTTGCTGAGCTCCAAACCCATAGTATACAGTATTTGTAAGTGGAGACACTTCATTGTGAGCAAATTAAAAAAACAAAACAAAACTAAGCAAAACAAAACAAACAAACAAACAAAAAAAACTGGTGGTAGTGATAGCTAATGTATTCTAGGGAATTCTTGGGAATGAGCCAGGAGGAGTTACAGTTTCTCAGAAAAAAAAAAAAAAAGGAGGAATATAAAAATAGCACTTTTTCAACACTTTCCTTCTCCTACCTTTTGGGTCAGAAGGAAGAAATAAAAAAGACTGTGTCTACAATCAACATTCAACTAGAAGTATACTCTAAGAATAAACCTGGACCCACTGTTATGCAAAACCATATATTACAATTTTAGGTACTTCTTCTCAGCTAGATTTTTTAGGCTCAGGATTGTGTCCTATACCATAGTAACAATGGAAGTGAGGGGGAAAAAGTATGTTGTGAGGTCAAATCTTTAAAGACATCCTCTTGGGCCACCTGTGTGTTCACTCAGGTAAACCTCTAACTCTTGGTTTCTGCTTAGGTCATGGTCTCAGCATTGTGAGATCAAATCCCCTGTGTGGGGCTCAGCACTCCAGCTCAGAGTCTGCTTGAGATTATTTCTCCCTCTACTTTCTCCCCCTCTGCTCCAGCATCCCAATTGCATGCCGGTATACTCTCAAATAAATAAATAAAATCTTAAAAATAAATAAATAAAATAAAAGCATCTTCCTTATGCTTTGTGAACTCAACTCAGCATGTAGTAATATTAATACAGAATTTGTAAGTTGTAATCATTCACAGAATAAGTATTTACTGAGCACATAAAATCTGCTAAGCATTGTTCTAGAAGCTAAGGATGTAACAGTGAACAAAGCAGGTAAAGATCTCTGACATCATAGAGATTACAGTTCAGGGAAAAAGACATAATAAATAAGATAAATATGGAAAGTAAGTAATATGTTTTGTGATGGTAAATGCAGAAGGAAATATGAAGTTGGAAAGGGGGACAGGGAGTGTCAATTTTAGATCGAGTAGCCATATCTGGTATCATTGAAAAAATGGTATTTGAATAAAGATCCAAAAGAGACTAACAAATAAGTAATAAAGACACCAGAGGGAAGAGATAAGTAGTAAGAGAAGCACATGCAAAAGTCTTGAGATAGGAGTGTTTCCAGTGAGTCCAGGGTTCAGTGGGGACAAAAGGTATGAGAGCAGAAAGAATGAGAGAAAGAGAAGCAAGAAATGATATCTAAAAGATAACGTGTAGTCATATCACGTAGGCCCATAAATGCTTAAGTAAAGATTGGCTTTTATTCTCAGTGGGATGGGAGCTATTGGAGGGTTTTAAGCAGAGAAATAATACTGTAGGACTTGTGTTTTTATGGGATCACTGGCTGCTGTGTCAAGAATAAGGGTATGAGAGATAGAGCAGGGGTGAAAGTGGCAAGAAAATTAAAAGGCTGTTGCAATTATCTAGGCAAGAAAGAGGACAACTCCAAACTTGGAGGAAGAATTTGGAAGGTTAGAAGTGGTCATTTTCTGGATACACTATTATCAGGAGCCCAATTCAGAGAAGATTGTGTGTGGTGACCTGGGCTAAAACTGCCTTAATCCCCTAAACCAGAAATTCCAAGATCTGCAACTGGTGAACTGCATGTATAGTATGAGTTTAAAAGTCTGTGAGCTCAAAACCCAAGAAGATGTTTCAGTCTGGGTCCAAAGGCGAGAAAAGACCAATGCTGCAAGTCACACAGTTGGGCAGGAGTTCCCTCTCAGCGACTGTGTTCTATTCAGATCTTCAGTTGATTAAATGAGCCCCATCCACCCTAGGGAAAGCAATCTACTTTACTCAGTCTGCCTATTCAAATGTTCATCTCATCTAGAAATACCTTCACAGACACATTCAGAATAATGTGTGGCCAGATGTTTGGGCACTCTGTGGCTCAATCAATTTGACATATAAAATTAACCATCATAAGTCAGTCTCTTTTCAACTTGGCATCTCCTTAAACCATATGCATCCTCTTTTTTTTTCCCTCAAACCATACTTAATCTCCAAATAAAGATAATAACACAGTCATAATTCTACTTAACAAGATACAGCTATCTTATACAACAGAAAACACTCTAACCCTTTTCCTAGAAGAGAAGGTGAAGTCCTTGAGAGATGTTTACTCTTCTCTCTGATATCCCATAACTAATTAGCAATACTTAAATACTGTGATACAAAGTCAATACATGTTATATGATAAAATAATATAAAGTGAAAATAATAAATAATAAATAAATAATAAAATAATAAATAATAAAATAATATAAAGGGAAGAAAACAAAGATATTCACACACGCGCGTACACACACGCATATTATCAAAGCAAGATAGGGAGGAAATACTCATGACAATTATAGTCCTCATTTATATAACTGGTTGTATGATCAGAGATACTTATAACTCCCTTCTTCCAAAACCTATTGTATATTCCCTTTGCCTTCAGCAAGCACTTTAGCTCTTTGTGGTTCTTTATGGAGTGGAGTGACCCAAGCCTGCCTTCTTGAAGAGTCTGTGCCATTAGTACTTCTGCCTGGATTGAGTTTCCCATTGTCTTTAATCACAGGGCATGGTAATACGAGAGTCATGCTAGGGGATCACCTACATTCCAGAAGTACTCTTCTTTACCCCTATTTTGCGGTAGTAAACCAATTTTCCCCTGGTAGTCAGAATTAATCATTCCAACAAGTACAATAACATCCTTCTTTGCCTGTTGATTTAGAGGCATGAGTTGCCCAGAATGGCTGGGTAGTAATCTTCACTTCCAAATAAATGGAATCATTATTGTGTCTCCTGGTGGAAGTTCCTTCCTTTGGAGCTAAGACCTCTGGGCCAACAAAGCTCAAGGTCATAAAAAGAGGAAACAAAATTTTTGCTAGTGGTTCACTAAGGGTAATAGTGATTAGTTCCACTTCCATTTCTACCTATGACTCCTGTGAAGTTGGCTATGGGAGAAATAATACCACCTACGGATGCTGATTCAGAGCATACATAACTTTCTGGAAGGAACCTTGCCCCAACACTTCAAAGTATGACCATCTAGCTGACACTGTACTTTAAAAGGCAGTTTTATACAACTGAAAAATATCAGTTCTATTAAGCCAGTTCCTTCAGGATGGTGGGGAATAGGATAAGACCAGTGAATTCCATTAGCATGGGCTCATTGATGCATTTCTTTGCTGTGAGGTGAGTTCTCTCTCCCTCAGCCTTTTTGTTCTATTCATATCTTCAACTTATTGGATGAGACCCACTCAAGTGAAGAAGGGTAATCTGTTTCACTCAGTCTGCCAACTCAAATGTTAATCTCATTTAGAAATACTCTCACTAATATACCCAGGGTAATGTTTGGCCAAATGTCTGGGCATGAAATTACCATCACACCAAGCTTTGTTTTAGCCTAGCTTTAAGAATGATTGTGCAGTCAGCAAGGAAACCATCAATGAAATGAAAAAGCAACCTACTGAATGGGAAGAAATATTTGCAAATTGCGTATCTGATAAGAGGTTAATATCCAAAATATATAAAGAACTCAACCTGAATAAATATTTTTCCAAAAAGACATACAGATGACTAACATATCTGAAAAGATGCTCAACATCATTGGTCATCAGGGGAAAGCAAATTGAAACCCCAATGAGATACCAACTCATATCTGTTAGAATGGCTATTATCAAAAAGATAAGAAATAACAAGTGTTGACAATAATGTGAAGAAAAGGGAAGCCTAGTATATTGTTGGTGAGAATGTAAAACGATGCATCCACTATAGAAAACAGTATGGAGGTTTCTTAAAAAATTAAAAATAGTACTATCATATAGGTGTAGCAATTTTCACTTCTGGGTATTTATCTGAAGAAAAGAAAAACACTAATTCAAAAAATATATGTACCCTCATGTTCACTGAAGCTTTATTTACAGTATTCAAGGTATGGAAAAAAACCTATGCATCCACCAACAAATAAATGGATAAAGAAATTGTGATATATAATTATATATATTCATCCATTAAAAAAAAAAAAAAAAGAATGCAATCTTGCCAGTCAGGACAGTATGGACAGACCTGGAGGGCATTATGTTAAGTGAATAAAGTCAGACAGAGAGATATAAATACATATGATCTTGCTTTTATATGGAACCTTGAAGAAGAAGCAGGAGGAGGAGCAGGAGGAGGAGGAGGAAAAGAATGAGGAAAAGAATGAGAAGAAGAAGAAGGAGGAGGGGGGGAGGAGGAGAAGGAGGAGGGGGAGGAGAAGGAAAAGAAGAGGAAGAAGAAGAAGGGGAAGGAGGAGGGGGAGAGGAAGAAGAGGGAGAGATGAGGGAAGAGGAGCAGAAGGAGGAGAAGGAGAAAAAGAAAATCAGCAGCTCATAGGCACAGAAAACAGACTGGTAGTGGCCAGAGGCTCAGCATGGGGGATGGACAAATTGAGCGAAGGGAGTCAAAAGGTACAAGTTATAATATAAGCCAGGGGGATGTGATGTACAGTATGTTGACTTTAGTTAATAACACAATACTTTATATTTGAAAGTTGCTAAGAGAGTAGATCTTAAAACTTTCCATCACAAGAAAAAAAAATTAACTGTGTGTGGTGACAGGGCGTCTGAGTGGTTCAGTGGATTAAGTCTCTGCCTTCAGTTCAGGTCATGGTCTCAGGGTCCTGAGATCAAGCCCCACATCGGGCTCTCTGCTCAGCGGGGAGCCTGCTTCCCCCTCTCTGCCTGCCTCTCTGCCTACCTGTGATCTCTCTGTCTATCAAAATAAATAAATAAAATCCTTAAAAAATACATTAAAAAAACTGTGTGTGGTGACAGATGTTAACTAGACTTATCATGATGATCATTTCACAATATATAGAAATACTGAGTTATTATATGCCTATAACTAATATTATATGTCGATTATATCTCAAAAAAGAAGCAGCAGCAGTAGAAGAAAAAGGAGAAGAATGGGAAGGGAAGAGGGAAAGGAAAGGAGAAGAAAGTATGGATGTGCATCTAAATCAGGCCTGTCCTACCAGCTTTAGTGGGGATAGACTTTATTTCAGACTAATCTAAAAATTAGGTCAAGTATTACCTTAAGGTCATAGTACAGAGTATAATAATAAGTTAGAAAGAGAATCTCAGCATTTTAGTGCACCCTGTTGGGTTACTATAACCCTAGGGCAGGACAGAATGAAGAAAGTAGGAAGTCAAAAAGAAGACAATGCAAGCTTGCTCCATGGGAGACAAGCGTGATAAACTGAGTGATATGTTACCTAGTAGAGAAGATTCTTTCCATACTTGATACTGAATGTAATATGCAAAATGCAGCTAAGAATTTTTATTTTAGCTCAGGATGTTTAGGTCTGAATCTACATACTGGCTCTTGAAAATATGGTAGCATAACCTTTTAGATGCTGACCTTGATGTTACATTAACTGTTTTATTGGCACCAAACTCTGATAATCTACCAACAGATGGTCAGGGTATCTTGGTATGCTTTCTAGTCCCTTGTCTATTTGTGCATCATTTGACAGGATACTTCTGAGGCAGCAAAATTTAGCTGATGATGTTATGGTTCATTGTTTCCGGCAATGGTTTTGGCTTTATCTAGAAGTCTTTGATTCAAATTGACATATGACTCTAATCTTACTCAACCTGATTGTCAAACAGTAAGGATGTGACAACTCTGTAAAGTTTCAAGATCTATTGTTGTCTTCTGCAGTGCATTTCCAGAATGCCATCATGTTGTGGCTAGTAAACAGGAGCATTCTGAGAGCTGATTTAAAAATGTTATGAAGGTTGATTATCTTTTGAATTGAACGCATTCAATGTAGCAGGATTTTAATACTGTAGCACTGTATTCCTGACAAATATAAAAATACTATCAAGTCTATCATGATTTATTTGTACATAAGTGGTGGTGCACAGATTTTTATCATATTTTTAATGGTAGTAAATTATCCTCCTCATATTTTTAATAATTCCATTGTAACATACAAAAATAATAGAGAAATTCAAAGCCAAAAATAGTTTGAGGCTAACATGCTATAATGAAATCTTTGGCAGAATTCAGTATATTTCAAGGTCCTTATAAGGAAATATGACAAAAATAATTTGGCAATGTAGATTGCAAGAGTTGAAATTTCACATTTGTCCTGAGAATTCTATTATCCTTTACCTGATGAAACCAGATTTAAAGTATAAAGATAATTATTAAAGGATTATATATAAAAACAGAAGTGTGAAGTAATTTTAATTATAAAATATTTGAATAAATTATGACATATTAACATGATGAATTTTAATGCAATGAATATTATAAGCCAGTCACATAGTGTCTCCAAAATATTTATAAATGGAACAGTGTATGTAATTTCAACTATGTGTTTGTATGTATGCATATGCATATTCAAGTAAATGTAATAAAATGTCAACAGTTCACCTTGTTTTTAAGGAATTTACATGTCCAGTCAGCAGGAAACATTGTGTCTTTGATGGTGGGAAAACAGGTGCTCTTTAGTTTTTCTCTTATGTTGAATGTTTGTTTATGTCTAGAATGGTACATACAATGTAAATAAATAGAAAAAAAATCCACAACAGTTAAGACATAAAACATGAAGATACTTTAGTTGTTAAATCTGTGCCACTAATAGAATTAACAGAGGATTTGTATTCTCACTGATAATTGAATAAATGAAACTAGAAAGATACCCTGAATTTTACTTGCTTAAGAACAAGACTTATGATATTCTAATGAACCATAAAGATGTCTTCTCTTATGTACTTTTTGGGAATTTAATAATTAAATGAATACATATTTTCTTTTTTTGAAGTTTCCATAAGACTTAAGCAATGCTTCCAGTGATTTAATCAGCCTATTATCTCCATATCTTCAGAATTTGAATGGCACCAGTGCCAGAGTCATAAAAAAGAAAATAAACACAAGACATTGACTAAATCAATAAAAGCCAAGGAGAGGACAGTGCTATTCCCCATGAAGTATCAGATATAAGAAAGGCAGGTGTAATGATAACTTCTATGACGGTTTATAGCTTATAAGGCATCTACTAAACTGAAGCCACTTCAGTGACAGACAAACATTCTAGTCACGTCTGCTCAATAAGAATTTTGCTCTAGGTAAAATGCTAACACATATTGAGGAATATTTATTCACATTATAAGCTTCTTTATTTAACAAGTCAAGCAATTATTTTATTTCAGTCTTTCTGTATAAAGTATGTAAGCATTTCATTTTTACCACTTGACTATTTACTAAGGTTTTGTTGTATCTGAATGTCTTGCTTTGACCTTATTCTTTCTTTATCACTTCAGTGAGTTCCTCAGTGAAACCCAACAGCCTCAGTAACATTAGGAAGGAATGAAACTCTGATGCTGGGTAATTCTTGAGACTTTGTTCTGTATGAAATGTATCAGCAGAACCAAGGGAATAATTTGAAAGTCCAGATGTCAACTCCACTTCTTTCTTATTAGATAACTTCGATACTAAAACTTAGCAATCAAATTCGTAAGGAAAAAAATTAGTTCTAAAACTTTTGAAAAGTAACATAGAGGAGATTATGCTGCATTTGAAAGCTTTACTAAAAATAATTCTTCCAATTGAGGACCTGACACTGTTTAAACTAAAGTCTTATTTAAAACTATACCATTTCACACTAATTTGGAGGTTACTCTGGTTCATTAGTTAGCAGTCTCATTGACTGCTAACAAATGACACCATCAAACAAACTGATGACACCAGAATGATTTATCTAATATAAAGTTTTTCTTTGATACAGCATTTTTATGTCTCATATACATCTATATATATCTGAAGTAATTTCTTCAGCAATCTATACTCTGAATCAATCAAATGTAATAAAAACAAAGCCAACATATTAAATGACATTAAACGATTTTTATCAGTTGAAGGGGATCAGACTTAGGGATATGATTTAGCTCCTGAGGGATCTGGAGTCTGCTCAATGATTTTCACTTCGAATATCTTGCATACACTGTTTGGTATAATTAATAAAAACATGGATTCTATAAAATGGATCTTCATCTCTTATTCCATTTGTCAGAATATGGTTTCAGAATTAGGAAAAGAAATTTGTTGCAGGATGGTCTTATGTCAAAATCCTAGGACAGCACACTGTTCTCATATATTCTGTAAATCCTCTCTAAATATTCTCTCTGTTGGTAGCATTGACATGACCACAAACACCATTTACTAAGAACACAGTTATGTGTTCTTAGAAAATAAATATTGGCCTCAGTCTATGTTCCTGGCATAGGGTTCTTAAAACCTTTTCAATTTCCTGTGTGATAAGAGGGTGTTTTATTCTAATGAGCTGATGCTAGGTGGGCTCCTGGATAGCTCCCAAATGAGGTCTGTTCACTGTAAAGACTAAGCCAGAATTAGAAGGTTGGACTTTTTAGATCTGCCCCCTTTTGTCTTCAGAAGAAAGCAGGGCTAGAAATGGAGTTCATGATTAATCATGACTCCATGATGAAGCCTCCATAAAAATCCTGATAGTATGGGGTTCAGAGAGCTTCCAGACAGGTGAACCTATTCATATCCGGGGGATGGTGATGCACCCGGACTCCATAAGGCCGGAAGCTCCGGTGCTCAGGACCCTCTCAGACTTGGTCCTGTGTAGCTCCTTATCTGGTTGTTAAACTGCATCTGTTGGCATAGGCCTTAACAAACTGCTAAGCGAAGGTAAGCGGTTTCCCTAAATTCTGAGCTTCTCTAGCAAATTCCCAATGGTGTTGCTGGGAAGCACCTGGTAGTGGGGAGGTTGGAGCTGTATAAGGGGTGATGGAAGGTAAGCGTGGTACTGGGAAGCAGGGTTTGTCTGATAAAAAGTGGATAAAAAAACAAAGGTTGCAGAGTCTTTGTGCATTAATGGTTTTAATGATGATGATGATGAAGAAGAAAATGGCTTTTCTTTAGACATTATCACTGATTAGAATAATAAATCATTTTTTTCCAAATCTGTGCTGCAATGCAATTGCTACAAATAGATTAATGAACTTTTCCAAGACTATTTAGGTTTGGAAAATTAGTGCAGAAGGTTTTCTAGGTTGGGGAGTGGGATGGTGAAAAGGCCTCCATTCAGGGAATGTATCTGAGATCCCGAGGCAGAGCCTGAGATAAGGGGTATAGTTGGGAGGTCATCTCAGAAAGCAAGAGCTTGAAGTAGGGGGAAGAATTATAAATATAGGAACTACTGTAGGCAACTGGGGCTCAGTCTGTCTGGGGACCCTTTGAGGAATTTTGTAGAACCTTCCTGAGAAGTTTCCCTTATTGGTAATATTGTTCAAGATTCTTATAAGTTTGTCTATGTGTGTGTGTTTTCACCTGACTGTGATGAATACCTGGTATAATTAAGCTCAGAAATCCCTTAGGCTCAGCACTTTCCGTGGTTCTAGATAAAGCCCTCAAAAAGAAATGCAAAGAGATGCAGGCATTCTCAGTGGGAGGCTGTCAGTGTGCACAAGAACTGCACACTTTGGCTCTATCTGAACTTGAAGTTTAACTGAGGAGGCATGGGGCCTATTAACAGGACAATCTCATGAGGTCAAATATCCCACTATTAAAAAAATATGGTGGAAAATTCTGGGAATGAAATTATCACATGCTGGACTATTTACTTTATTTACCTATCATTTCTCCAAATTTTATTTATTTATTTATTTTTTAAATTATTATTTTTTAAAGATTTTATTTATTTACTTGATAGAGATCACAAGTAGGCAGAGAGGCAGGCAGAGAGAGACGAAGGGAAGCAGGCTCCCCACCAAGCAGAGCCAGACACGGGGCTCAATCCCAAGATTCTGGGATCATGATCACAGCCGTAAGCAGAGGCTTGAACCCATTGAGCCACCCAGGCGACCCTCTCCAAAATTTAATAAAGTAGGAAAACCAGCTTTTTAGCCAGAACACCTTGTCACAGATTCTAGACCTATGTATTAGTATCTGCACAACTTTGGTAAACATATTTGACATCTTTCCCATAGTTTCTTTTTCTTTTTTTTTTTTTAATTTTTTTTTTTAATTATTTATCAGAGAGATAGAGGGGGAGAGAGTGAGCACAGGCAGACAGAATGGCAGGCAGAGGCAGAGGGAGAAGCAGGCTCCCTGCTGAACAAGGAGCCCGATGTGGGACTCGATCCCAGGACGCTGGGATCATGACCTGAGCCGAAGGCAGCTGCTTAACCAACTGAGCCACCCAGGCGTCCCCACCATCGTTTCTTAATGAATAAAGTAGGACAAATAAAACTACTCTGCAGGTTTATGGAAAGAATTAAACGAGAGTGCCCAGCACAGGGGCGCCCGGGTGGCTCAGTTGGTTAAGCATTTGCTTCAGATTGAGACCTACATTGGGCTGTCTGTTCAGCAGGAAGCCTGCTTCTCCCTCCTCTTCTGCCTGCCACTCCCCCTGCTTGTGCTCTCTATTTCTCTCTCTGTCAAATAAATAAATAAAATCATTAAAAAAAATAAATAAAAAGTGCCAGGACAGCTGTTGGCCTATGGTACAGTTGGAACATATGCTGTGTATTTCTATTTCAACTATTGCTAGGGACTGAAATAGGTCACTCTGAAATCGATATATTGAAGCCTGAACCCCCAATGTGTCTGTGTGAGAAGATGGAGCCTATAAGGAGGTGATCAAATTAAATGAGGTCATAAAGGTGGAGCCCCAACTTGTGTCCTTATAAAAAGTAATTTATGCTTTAATCTAGGTTTCTTTATTTCCTTTTATGTGAGAGATACACAGGCTAGTTCCAAATTGTGTTATCATCACTGCAGCTCTCTACTTAATTGTAGTGGTCTTATCACTGGCTGCACTGGTTTTTGTTTGCTTGTTTGTTGTTGTTGTTTGTTTGTTTGCTTTTAGGACCATCTTTAGTTTAACTACCATTTACACCCGGTTTTATGTTTCAGATATATATCCCAGCTCACACACTCCTAAGTAAGCTCGGATTCCTACCTCTATGATACGACACAGTTTTGTTTAATCTAAGACGCTCAAACCCTAGGAATTTGCCTTAACTTTGTGTTTTATGAATCGTGTGTTGTAGAGTTGAAATCTTCAGGGAGTTCCTAACCTATCAGTTTTATCCCGATAACCTATTTTGACTTACCGCAGCCTCTCCATTAACAATCAATTACACAAATAGGTATTAAGCAACTTTTATGTGCTGGGTCCTCTCACAGGTACTATGGATATAGAAGATAAGCTCACCTTCCTCCACCTCCCACTACACGGTGAACTAGCGGTCTGGCGGAGCATATAAACAGACCATAACCATCCAGGGTAATAAATAAATGATAGAAGTATAAAAATGTTGCTATATTAAGTGAAACACATCTGGGCAGAAATAAATCTCTTCAGGGCAGAGTCTGCAAAGTGTGACGCTGGCCTTATTTTCTCATGCTGGGCACGGGACTCTTGATACTGAACAGTCAGACAGAGTCAAGTCTGATTATAGAGGTGAGGGGGGTTTTGGTTGTTTGCGTGAACATTTGTCTTTTTCCTTAGGGCTTTGTAAAGATGACAAAATGATTTGTGGACAATGAATGAGCACACACGATGCAATGACAACTATTACAGCCTCCTATACGTATGAAATATATATCCACAGACAGCAAAGTGTAAAGGATATATAATAGATTCTGATATCAGTGTCCTTTCCTCTCTCAATAGGAACAGATAATAACTCTTAACCAGTGCAGCTACAGGGATAAAAGATCCCCTTCAGTGCATCCCACATGCCTCCCTCCCTATGCCATCTGCCTTGACATGTGCACGCCAGTGCTTAGAAAAGACCCCTAGAGGCCGAAGGCACAGATAAGCTGTTGACATCCTCCCTCTGCTCCTACACAAGACACAATGTAATTCAAAATGTAAATAATACTAAATCCTCAAAAAAAAGTTAATAAAAGTTTGGCATGACCTTATTTTTCCCTGGTCACTATTACCACACATTTTTTAAACAGTTACATCAGATTGTACTTTACATATCATAAAATGTACCCATTGACAGTGAACAATTCAATGCGTTTTAGTAAATTCATGAATTTGTGTAGGTCTCACCACAATCCAGTTGTGGAACACTTTTACCGCCCATCAAAATTCCCTCATGTCCATTTATGATCAATCCTTTCTACCATTCTACTACTCCCAGCTCCGGTCAATCATTGATCTGTACTCTGTCTTTATAGATTTGCCTTTCCCAAACTTTATATGGATGGAACCATGCAATATATAATCACTTGTGGTTTATCAATGCAGATTTTTTTTAAGTCTTTTTATTTTGAAATAACTCCAGATTCACAGGAAGTTGCAAAAATAGCCCAGAGAGGTCCCATTTCTCCAGAACCTTATCTTCCCCAAATGTGACATCTTCTGTAACTCTAGTACAATATAAAAATTACAAATACATATTGGTAGAACATGTATGAATAATTCCAGGCAATGTCTTCACATCTGGTTGAAGACATTTGTACACTTTTATGTATATGTATATGTTTTGGAGTTTTTGTTTGTTTGTTTGTTTTTTAAGAAAGAAAGACTGTTGCATGCAGCCACTCATTTGGGTATGTTTGGAGTCTTGGAAGCCTGACTACCCTACCTTCTCCTACAAATTGACCTTGAGAGCTTGTCTGGAGGTTCTAGCAAGGTGGGGCGTATATAGCCACCCCTATACCCTTAACAGAAGAATGGTTTTTCTCTATTAGGGAAGGTCGTCATCTTCAACCCAGCATGCACATAGAGCAGTAAGGGAGGAAAGGAACACCTGTCCAGATAGCCAGATCAGTAGAATCAACCTTGGTGACCAGTGGGGTGACAGCGTCACAGCCAGATCACACCCACATCCTTTATACTTTAATTATGTGCAGTATTAATTATACCTCAAAAAGATGTTAAGATGGGATGGGCAAAACACTGATTTACTCAAATCAGAAGGACCTTGCTTTATACTTTTGAGGCAGTAGTGACCATCTGGACATAAAATTTCTTTTGTCTCAGCTTCTCATAGAGGAAGACTGACACAGATTGTGTACATACTGATCTAATACATAAGCAGATTAAGGACTGATAAAAATGACTCTATAAAAGTTGTAGCAATAATCCTGGAAGCCAGTTGATTGTGAATCTACTACTGTTTGCTGAAACATTTCAGTAATTCACAAGAAGTGTCTAGTCTATAGGAAAAGTGTCAGGTGAAGAAAAATGATGCAACCCAGGATTCCTCTCCTGGCCTTTCATCTTATCAATAAGAAGGAAGGCATTATGGTAAAAATGCAATTGCAGATCATTGGTTTACATTTCCCTATAGAATGAGTTTTTTGATTTATCTATAGTAGCTTTTTTTTTTAAGTGTATCTCTTTGTGTAGACATTTAGTGATTGCCCTAGGCATTATATTATACACGTATAAATTTTCACAGTTTACTAATATCATTATGTTACTAATTCAGGTAAAGTCTAGTTCTTTTACTCTTCCCCATTATAATATAATCATCTTCAATATCGGCTCAAAGCGCAATAAGAACCCCATCAAACAATGCAGTAATTTTCTGGGTTGTTGGATTCTCCAATATTCTGTCTAGGACATATGGACCTAAAAGAAAGCCCAGGGAACTCATCACTGAGTCCTTCCTTGGGTCCTGATGTCTCCAACCAGTCTTCCTTCTTCTCAACACCTTTCAGAGTGTGCATGTGTATCTATAATTTACATTTTTCATAATTAATTGATTTATATACTACTTTATTTATATCATATTATATATTTTTATGTGTTTCAGGAATTTTATCTGTTGCAAATATGAAGACTATAAAGAAGTGTTTTTCCATCTTATCGCTGCCCCCCATACTTCTTCATTATTTTTTGTGTCTTATTTTATCTCTATCACTAAATAATTATAGATTCACAGAGTTTTCCCTCAGAGGCAAAAAGTTTGTAAACCCATATTAAACATACAGCACAGTTTTAGGAAATGTAGTTCACTGCTCTTGGTTATTGGTGTTCAGGAGGGAAGTTCGTAGTGCTGGTAGTGTATTGTTCATCTTCTCCTTGGGTCTTTGCTCACTCAGACTCTCCCTTATCACTGGACTTAGTCTTTCTTCATGTGCTTAGCATTCAGCCTTCAAATACTCAGACTCCAGTGCTTCATTACTGCAGAAATCGACACCCCACCCTTGAATAGACTTCTTCAAAATGTTGTTTATAATTGTGTGAGGCCACACTTCCATGACACTCTAATCTTTTCCTTTCTATGTTATCACTGTTATTTTTTATAATTTCCCAGGAGAAATGCTTTTTTAAGCTACATCTGCAAAAATATACCTATTGCTTCCCTCCTGAGCTGCTGCCCTTGGAGTTTCCTCACATATAACAAGCTCTACCTGTCAGCCCCTCCAATTTCCTTCTTTTTTCTCCAGAATCAAGCTCATTCCCACTGTCTTTTGACAAGAACACCACTGAACCAGTTCCCATTTGAACTTTACTTATACCCATGTCCTTGCCTCCCAATTCAAATTAACCTAAAGTTTCCATTTCTTATTCATAACTTCCCTTCTCCTGAAATCTCTGATTCTCTCCTCTGCTCTTCCCACCATGTATTCTCCACCCATTCTGGTAAAGGAAAACTGTTAGAAAGTTTTCACTTTGAGAAGTTTATGCTTTCTTGATGCTAAATTTGGTATCCATCTGCTCCCACTGTAGAACTTGATGTGGGGAATAATGTCTTGGTATTCCAACTCAAATTGCTAAGAGGCTTATGCACAAATAAATATGAAAGTTATGGTGTATAATACCTTTCATAGACCTAACAAATTCTTCTTTCTTCCAGGAGTTCTTCCTTTCTTAATTAGACTTATGTGACCCAGCTTCCAAATTTAACAACTATTGATGTTGATTATATTAAAAATACACTCCGACTTCTGAAAAACTGTGTTTAAAAGAATTACCAGAACCTAATTAATTTATAAGTTTTAAGCAATTCAATTACTAGTGCAGTTAATTATCTGGTTATTAAAATAAAGTGTTGAGGTTAATAAAGGAAAGCTTTCTTGAAAATAATAGCATACAAGTAAGAGATGAGCAAATGCAATCACATATCCTAGAAAGGGGATTTCAAGGCACAAGATATTGGTCTATGCCACTCCAGTATTGCACAAATATTTGACTATCTTATGTGGGCTTGTGCTCAATTTATTGGAAAATTCAAATTAACCTAAAGTTTCCATTTCTTATTCATATAATCAGAACAAAAAAAAAAAGTTCTAACTGTATTTATTATTTAAGAATATGCAAAAGCATTTAGAAGTTTATATCTGGAATCTCATATAGTATATGGCTTATTATTACATGCAATCGATTTTATTAAAGTAAAGCATATCTCCTACAAACAACTACTGAACAGAGCCTGCTATGAATAGACTAGCCCATGAAGTGGCTCTTCATCTTGTCATACAAAATTAGTATTATAAGAAGTTTTCACTGTGTTTCAGTTAAAGATAATCTTTTAAAAGCCTATCACAAAATAACATAGTTTTAGATAACTTTGGCTTCTGCTCTTTGTTTTATATTTATTTTTTGTATAAGATGCCCATGTTCTTCAGCAGTAGAATTGTAATTTTCCTGTTTGACATGCACCATCTCACCTGATGCTGCAGGCAATTACACAGTAGAACTCCTGAAGTCCTTTGACCCCTTATTAGAATGTACATTCTCTTCTACCCATCAGTCACCAAGTGTTCACTACCTGTGGAGTCTTGATGACATAGCTCAGTTCTGCATGTCAAATAGTCACTTTAGTCCAATTAAATTCTCATTGCATGACATTTTGGACTGCTGATGAAAGGTGGAAGAAGTGGTACTTCCATTATGGGGTTTAATAGTATGCCTTTTTGACACAAAGTAAAGATAAGTATTCAAAGTTGTGCTGCATGGCTATTTTCTCTCTTAAAAAAATAATCATCTGACAGTGCAATATTTTCCTGTCTCAAACACCATAATAAATAGGAATTTGACTGCAGTGGTTAATATAGTAGCTCCATGGACTGAGATACTGAGGTTTTACTATTGACTTCTCACCAGGAATTAGACCTGCCAGGCTATTTCACTGATTAAAACTTGATTAATCACCTGTTAACTTGTCAGATTTTACTCACTATGGCAAAAGGCACTACCTATGTAGTGCAGGTGAAAACATACTAAAAAAAAATACCACTTGTAGATAATCAAATCCTTATCCATATAAAGATATAGATATATCCAACTTCCCTCTTGTGGATTAAACTATTTAGCAGATAGTCTGTCAAATGTTTCTTTGAGTGAATGATAGCATAGACACAAACAAAGCGAAAAAATTACATTTTATATCTAAAATGAATGAAAATGCCCAATTTTAATTTTGTGTGTGTGCGTGTTGTAATATCAAGTAATGAAATGACAAATACTTTGAGAAGGGCAATGTCTTGATAGAGGAAATTGACTTATCCAGTAAGTAACTTCAAGTAAGAATATTACTCAATAATTATTCAATGTTTGAACAGTAGCTACAAATGGTATGTTCTCACTACTAGAGTGGCAGTTTCTCCCTACAGAACTAGAATGGCAATCCCATTTGCATGTAAATAAGTGAGTTGGTGAGACTCCTGGGGTGATTAACACCATACCTTCAGGTTTACAGCGACCCAGATCATGAAAAGGCATAAATGAAAGGCTTAAATCAAAAGCTAAAATTCATGGGGTCCTAAGTGGCTCAGTTGGTTATGTGTCCGACTCTTGATTTCCACTCAGATTATGATCTCAGGTTCATGAGATCAAGCTCTGAGTCAGGGTTCCTGCTCAGCCAAGAGTCTGCTTGAGATTCTCTCTCCACCTCTCCATCTGCCCCTCTTCTCCACATGCTCTCTTTCCTCTCTAAAATAATAAATAAATACATCTTTTTTAAAAAAGGCTAAAATTCACAACTGATTCCTTCAACCAAGTCTCTGTTTTCTTACTCTCAATTCAGTCCCTCCATCCTTGACCCAACTTTGTTTTTAGGAGGCATAATCAAGTACTATCACTTTTGTCCATAGTCTTCAAAGAATTTGACTTTTTCCTAGTTGGTTTCCTTATTTGGGTTCTGTTCATTTTTTTTTCTGTACAAGATCTGCTTTTTTGATATCACCGCCATTACTAGTAACAGTGGCCCTTATTAAATCTAAAGAGTCATTCAAGGTTGCTTAGATCAGGGGGCTTTATCCTTCCAACAGTCCTTGTCTATTTCAGTTTGATCATTGTAGAAACCATGTAAGTCTACACAAATCATTTATAATATGTAATACTTAGGGTCAAGGCATTCATAGTTATATGCAAAATAAGTTCTGATATTAAATATATATAATCAATTTCAAGAACATACAATGTTTAGATACTGTTGTTCTTGGTAAGCTATAATGGTAGCAATGGCCAAGTTTTTCTTCTCAGGTTAGAGTTCCAGCTATCTGTTGTAGATTTTTTTACTTTTAGCTGTGCCAAACAATGCACACATAAACTCATTTAATGTTGCCTTCTACAACCTTCCTAGAATCTCATTGTCCTAGAAATTGTACCCATCACATATTCAAATAGGAAGGAATCAGTAGACAATAATTAAGATAAGGGGATACATGCTCAACTTAACAGGACCAAAGGGAGTTAGGGGGAAAATGACTCTTCAGTAGGCTTCAACAGGTATGGCAGCCTGCTCTCTACCTCTGAGAAAGTGGTCATTATTTCTTCTTCATTATTTCTTCTTGTCACTAGGTTCATATAGTTGTTTTACTCTTTGTTCCATCTAACCAAGGAATTTACTTCTTAGGTCTTCAGGCTTCACTAAGTTACTCAGTGGCTTAGGCATCTAGTAAAAAGAGTATAATTACACAGTTTTAAAAAATACTGAGTCAAACACTGACTAAGAAGGAATTTCTCAGGATTTCATGCATAGTGTTTTAGATCATCAAAGATATATGCAAAGAATATTGCAGAAAACCCTTCATGTTCTAGTTACTTCTTAAATGGCAAAAAAATTCATATTATAATGATTTTACAAAGAAGAGTAGGTCATCAAGGTTTTCAGTGCATTGAAAGAAGGGAAATTTATAGTAACAACAACAACAACAACAAAAATGTATCCCACCTAGGTGATTTAGTCTTTCACTAATATCTCAAATATGATCCTGAGATCTTGTCTTGGGTGTTGTTTAGGTGTTCTAT
The DNA here is from genome assembly GCF_011764305.1 of Mustela putorius furo. Lineage (NCBI taxonomy): Eukaryota > Metazoa > Chordata > Mammalia > Carnivora > Mustelidae > Mustela > Mustela putorius. The sequence goes on from NW_025421467.1 coordinate 1,550,289, forward strand.
TCCAAAGGAAAGAAAGGACAAAGCCATGTAAGCAGAGGAAAAACAAATGAGAAAGTGAGAAAGAAAGAAAACTTGTCCTGGTTATATACTTTGCAACCATTTACCTGGCTGATAAGTCAGCTCAGAGAGGTATTTCAGAGGAATAAGTCCCCTCCTCCTTGGTGTTGGAGACAGGTGGGTTCCATCATAAGAGTTACTATATTTCTAAATAGGAATGACTATGAAGAAGAATACTCATTTGTTTCATTGTTTAACAACGAATAGTGTGTCATTTACATTGACTAAAAGCAAGAAGAACAAAAAAGGAAGCTAAAAATCAGTGAGAATTGCAAGACTGTTCAATCAAAGGTTTGTGCGAAAGAAACGACTTGATTTTTAGAGATGCAAGACTGGTAGATTCAGAACACAGCAGCAAGGAGAGCACACGTTTGGCAATGTGAGAGATTTCAAAGACACTGAGCTTAACACTGGTCCTGGTGCTATGGCATAGAATTGTGAGCTCTGGTTTAGAAGAATGGGTTGAAGGCAGATTCCTGGTCCACTTAGATACATAATACTTAGTTCTTTTTTTTTTTTTTAATCCAACTGCCCTTTTAACCCTTTAAAAATATTAATGTGATCCATATTTCTGCTTACAACATACACAAAACTTGCCCTACATGTTAAATAACATGGGGAAAAAAGAGAATATTAGAAAACAGGTCATGCACTAGAAAGGTGTGTCACATAGTCTAGCTACTTTTCTAGTAATTGAAAACTGCAATAATAGGGAATTTTTTGGCCTTTAACTTCATTGAAAATGTCACAATGAGTCCTCATGATGCAACCTAAAATTAGAAGCTCATGTACACTTTTAGTCTCTGTCTGATAGAATCAAACCATTCTATAATATGAGACAACCCACTAGGGGAAAGCCTTTTAGTGCCTTCCACACAATATTTAGAAGTGTAGCTCCAAAAATATCTAGGCTTAAGTATTTCCTATTTCTAACACAAAGTTTTCTAGCAGAAAAACAAGGTAATAATAATAGACTCTGGCATAAAATTGAAATAAAATTATTTATAAATTATTATTATTCAGCACTCCAGATTGAATGAGCCCTACAATTTTAGTTGAGAAACTAGACACTGTCCTATATACTCTAAACATAGAGGAAAGATGTATTTATGCCACTGCTATCTTTCAGGGGGTAATGTGTGCAATGAGTTGAATGGACTCAGCACAGTAGTGAATGAAGGGTTTAAATAAAAACTATTGTCAGTTAATTTGATGATCTTTTGGACATGCACATGGGCAGCCTATCTGGATGGCTTATGGTCTAAAATGAATATTCTTTCTTCATATCTTCACTGAAAATTTACTTTGTGTATTTACATATTTAGTTAATTAAGATGGTTAGATAGAAAAGGAAAATCCTCTTTCTGTTGTGCTCCTAAATCAAAACGGATTACAAAGAAACAAACAAAAGTGTCAGATCTGGGCTCCACTAAAGATGTAACAACAGAAATGTGAAAGTGAGATTATACTTGTAATTTATATTACTAAGAATTTTGAAGTAGAAAAAATATTGCAGACTAAGAGTCAAAGAGCACTGTGTTCTAATTCTATCCACACTTATTTATCACCTGAACTTTTCACCTGTTAAAATGGGAATGATGATGTGTTCTGTATATGAGCTAATGATAAAGCATTTAACACAATGCATAGATCTTAGTAAAGAAAGACCTGTCACTTCTACATGAACAGAGCATTTACAGCATATTTTGATTACCCAGTTATTTGTTGAATTGAGTTATATTACCATCTACTGGGAGACAGAGATGATACTAATAACATCAGAGATTTTAGTTCGAATAAAAAAGTGATTATGACTGGTAATAAAAATAGAGGGGCACCATTAAGGGATTTCTTGATTGACTGCTATTAAGGTATGTAAGGATTCCAATATGACAGTCTAAAATACACCAAAACAATGGCTAACCAGGTGAAGAGAAAGAACATCATTTCTATAATTTCCTTTCAGAATGGAAGCTGAACAGTACTCTTTTTTTCTGTCTCTGTATTAACATTAAAGAATGCAATGAAATTGAAACATTATTGTGACCTCAGTGTGTTTGGACAATTTAACCCCCTTGGCAACTTGAAATGAGAAAAGTTGAGAAATGCACCATGATTTCAATATTTACGGTCTTGTTTCCAGGCTTAGGGAAACCATTTAGACCAGGTACCTCATTTGAGAGATGAGGAGACTAAGGTCCTCAGAGAGCAATGAAACTTGCCCAAGGTCATACAGCTGGCTGCTGGCAGACCTCAGGTTTAGGCCAGAGTTTTATCTTAAAAACCTGAAAATCCCAGTGTTACTGTGAAGGTGCTATTTTAATGACTTCCCATTAGATATACTCTCTTTGTTTTGGTGAAATCTCATTGTTTTATGTATATGTTTAGATTATCACACACCTTTTTCTCCCATAAAACGTAAGGAAATGTTTTTCTTCCAAACAAATTAGAACTTCCCTGAACCTGAAAAATGAAAAAAAAAAAAAAAAAGATTTCTATTAGTCTGCATTAGCACTCATTTAACAAATTCAATTTCCGAAAGAAAGAAGTAATGAGATAAAACCTTTCCAAAAGAGTAAAACAACATTCTCTCATCCCTAGGACTGATTTGACTGTAAATAAATAAATAGTAAAAAATAAATCATATCTTCCTTTTTGTTTTACAGGATTCAAATGAAAGCAGAAAGTAATGTTGGTCACAATATGGTGGTTTTGATATGACATTTTTGAGGGATTATCTTAGAGAACATTCTGGGGATTTCAGATATGACAGAAAAAAGAAAGAAATTAATGAAGCAAAAATAAATAGTGAATGCCACTTTTATATTTTAGAGTTAGACAAAGTATTGAACAGTATTTTATAGGGCTCACTGTCAGGGCTAAGATAAAGGCAAAGGGAAGTGAAAGAGAGTTGCAGCAAAGGAAACAGAGTGGTAGAATATAACAGAGTGGGAGGGAGAGAGAGAGACAAATTGCATATGGAGGGGAGGGGTAGAATGCCATGGATAATGACTACAGCTGTCATTCAGGGTACCACTGCCATAAGTTTGCCTACATTGATCTAACTTCATCCTTATAGTACCATTCCCTTTTATTTTAGCTATCTGGGCGAAAAAAATCTAGATAGATTGCATAATTATGTAAAAATTAATCTTTAACTGGCTCGAAGTATGAAGGGATTTTGAATATTTCAGATAACATATCTTCCAAAGCCAATTCAAATTTTTCTTACAGAATTTGCAGTGAAAATACTTAAGTCCCTTTTGACTTACTATCTTTCTATTGATTTTAAAACTGTAACCAAAGAAAGATTTAAAGATGCCACCTGTCATATGCTTAAAATCTTTCTAGCAATAAAAAATAAAATAAAATAAAATAAAATAAAATAAATCTGTTCTTTTCCTAAGTCTACAGTTTTAATTTCATGGAATTTACTTCTTCATTCGGATAGTTTTATTTATGAGTACAAGCACAGTTGACTTATTCAACTCATAGTTTTTAATCGTCAACTAGTTTAACTAAAAGAAACATAGCTGAAGACTGCCTGGTGTCAGTGGTGTTTGTAATGAAGGTGGAACTGGATTTCTAGAATGTGGTTCTCAGTCTTTGCTCTTCGTGAATTAAAGAGAACGATAACCTAGGCTTTTTGTAAGAAAAAGAATAAATAAGGATATAGGAAAAGATCGGTACATCACGTAAATGTTACTAAAAACAAACAACTTTTTGACTATAAGACATTGAAAGAGAAATCCAGAGTTGTGGACTCTTGTGTGCTTAGATACATTTCTTTCTTTCTTTCTGTCTGTCTGTCTGTCTTTCTTTCAATAGATACACCTAATTTTCCTTTTAGAAGTCACATCCAAATGTTCCCTTAGAATCTCTTATATAATTAAGACCGTCCCTCTGTGAGCTAATGACAACATATTTCATACATCTTTTCCATCCTGTACTTAAGCAGAAAGTGAGTCTAATCATTTCTAGTGTAGACATAAGCTGAGGTCAGTAATTTTCATTCAACTTGATCGGAGAAAACTTCTTTCCATTTATCATCTTATAGACCACAATACTATTCCTTCCCACATTCTTCTCTATGTCAGACAAGAAACTGGAGTTTCATGCTACTCTTTTGCTTTCCTTGGGTATGCAGCGAAGTTGCAAAGTCTGCGGAGCAATTTGGCGTGATTTGGAGCCTCTCTTCAAACAGGGAGCAAGCAGGTCAAAATGAAGGAGGATTTGCGGAGCTGCACTCAGACACCTGCACGCCTGCCGGCCTTATACCTGGCTCTAGTGGAGAGTGTTATTAATCCTCCAGTTTAATGAGCACCAACCTTTCGCACAAGATTTAAAATAAATCTCCTATCAGTGTCCCTTCACAGTGTTACTGCACTTGCAAATGGTTCCAGTAGACCTTGCAACTGGTAGAGAAAATGAGACATTTCAAGGCTATCGAACACAGTGAAGCAGGGAAAGTTAGTTAATATGGATTTTTCCATAATTTTGTCAGAAAAGGAAATAATTTGTGTATAAGCTTCAGATTCTTCCTGGCTTTTTGGCTCTACCTAAAAAGCATACTGTCCTATTGCTTATTTTGTGTATGAGAATATTATTAAAATTATTTTTTTTCTCCCATGTCACCAAATCTAAATTGGATTTTTTAATTATTCCTTCTGAACACTTTACTCTTATCCTTTATAGAACATAATGAATATTTGATGGGTAAATTAACACAAAAATTTCTAGGTCTTTATTTCAGCTTTTAAGAAGGAAAAATGAAAGACTATTCTGATACAAGATTTTTAAATAGTTTGCTATAAATACAAATTCAAAGCTAATTTGAGCCTAAAGGAAATTGGAAAAACATCCTCTTCTAACATTTTGGTAAACTCAAATGGATAACTAAAGAAAATGGTTACATTCCACATGAGTGAAAGAGAACTCAGATAGGCTACTGACTCAGAAATAGGCAATGCATTCCCTCAACAATACAACTTGTTTTTCAATCTCATCCATTAGAGGCCTGGAGACACTGACTGGAAGGAGCTCAGGAAGCCTGGGGTAAGCACTGAGGTCTTGTAGGAAATGGAGATTATGGAACCTGCATCTATGCTCCAGTGTGGACTCCACATCTGTACAATAGCCTTTCTTAGGAAAGCTGAAAACATTAGCATTATAGTTTAAAGGGAAAGAACAATTAGGTATTTACCCAAAGTAAATGAAAACACTAATTAAAAAAGATATATGCACTCCTATGTTTCTTGAAACATTATTTATAATAGTCAAGATATGGAAACAACCCGTATCCATTGATTCATTAATAGATGAATGGATAAAGAAGGTGGGTATGGTGTATACGCACACACACACAGGAATATTACTCAACCATAAAAAGAATGAGATTTCCCATTTGAACAACATGGGTGGAGCTAGAAGGTATTATAAGTCAGAGAAATACAAAAACTGTATGATTTGCAATTCCACTTATATGTGGAATCTAAAAAAACAAAACAAAACTAACAAAAGCAGAAAGATACCCATAAATATAGAGAACAAACTGCTGGTTCACAGAGTACGGGGGATGCACAAAATGGTGAAGGGGAGTAGGAGGTGCAAGCTCCCAGTTATGGAATAAATAAGTTATGGAAATACAAGGCATACATGGGAAATATAGTCAATGGTATTGTATAGTGTTGTATAGTGACAGATGGTTGCTACACTTGTAGTGAGCATAGTATAACATGAAGGGTTGGTGAATCACTATATTGTATACTTGAAACTAATGTAATATTGTATGTCAACAATATTTCAATAAAACATTAAAAGTTAAAAAATAAAAGGTCAGAAGTAAGTCCATGCTTTATTTTTCCTTTTTTTATTCAAAAAATTTAAATTACTCTGTTAATATAAGCCCAAGGAAAAATATCAAATAATAAAAATCAAAGAATAAAAGAATGTACAAGTAAAAAGTGAAAGTCCTCTACTTTTCCATAATATTCTACCTTAGTTAAAACCACCATTAAGAATTTGGTGATTATTCTTTCAGAATGTTTTCCTTTGTCTAAATGTACCTGTATACACACATTTATGCAGAAGCTGTGAAGATAACATATACATACATACATATATTTTAAAAGTTTAAATATGCCATGACCATCTCTCTCTGTCATATATATCTAACCCGAGAGTATTCTATTGCATGTCTGTTGTCAAACTGCCATTAATCTAATAACGTATGTGTGATTTGTCCATTTTTGCTAGTCCAAACTATGCAGCAAAGTCATCAAGGATCAAGAAGTGGCTTTTCTCAGTTAAAAAAGAGGCATAGTTTTCAGTTTTTGATACTCCTCAGTTTGGCCGTGATCGTATAGTGGTTAGTACTCTGCGTTGTGATACACATCAGTTTATCAGGACATTTGCACAAATCACACTTCCACAGTAAGTATATGGGAATATCTCTATGTTTTGTCCCAACCGCAACACAGGTTATTAGAAAAGACCTGAGTTATCCTTATTTTTATTTAAATTTTTACAAAAATGGAAATGGCTATGGCTTTTATTTAGATATTGATAAAAGTTAAATTAAAAAATGGCTTTTATTTAGATATTGATAAAAGTTAAATAATACCCCCAAAATGGGGATGACCCTAAAATCACTTTTTCAGGAAGTACAAAAATTATTTTAATTGATACCCAGGGGTAACCAGAATTAAAATTTGGGGGAATATCTAGACATTCTCTCTCTCACTTGCTCTCTCCTATTCTCTCCCTTTTCCCCACTTCAATTAAACAGGATCATATTAAATTTGTTGTATCATAAACTTCCTTGCTCAATTTCTTCCTTCTGCTAGTTGGTAAGATTGATTTAAGACTAGGGAATGATTTCTCAATAATCAATATGATGTTGATTAGTTTAATTAAACTAAATGGTTTTATAACAATTTTATATGGTTATGGAAGCAATTATCAGCATGACTTTTCCATAAGAACTCTGATATTGATTGCAACTATCAGAAGGCCTGACAAAAGAGGTTTAAACAATATGGATTCATTACCTCACATTGTAAGAAATCTGAAGGTAAATGCTTTCAGGTTGCTGAATCCAGAAGGTTCTAGATTGGCTTCTTTGAAAAGTCTTTTTGCTTGACCCTATGATCCTAAGGCAGATGCTCCACATCCAGTTTTCCCTTCTACAAGGAATAGCACGTAAAGGCAAGATGTTTTGCTGTTTTCATGGGGGATGAAGTCCTTTCACATAAGCCAGAGGGAGAGATCCCCTGAGAGCAGGTGCCTGTGTCCTAGCTACAAGAAGAGGCTGGTAAAGCAAAAAGCTAGCGTGTTCAGTGCCCGCAGTGGGAAAGTTTCTTTCAGCAAGGGAGAAGGGGGAGGAGTGGTTGGTGGTGATCAAACATCTGTCACAACTCTGAAGCCTTCAGTAAATACATTTATTAGGATCACAATATAACCATATTTATCTTTTCATCATTTCATTTCATCATTTCATTACTAGGAATTTTTATCTTGATTTTGAATTCCTTGACACAAACTATATGAGCATGAGCGTGTCCTTAATTCATTTAAGCTACTTGAAGTAATTATCAACATAGATAGAGGCATAAATATTATTTGATGTTAGTGTTTTTCAGTGATTTTGAACAAAAAGAAAAAAATACAACATATGAAAATAAATTTGAATTTATTATTAAGATCACAAGTGCATTCTTTTTTAAAAATCAGCTGGTGATTTATTATTTCAACATGAAAGCAAATGTCAGTTCAGGAACCTGCATTTATATAGACATAATTTAAAAACTGCAATGTCTTCTGATTCAAGAGTGTCTTTTATTTGCTGATGTTTTTCATACATAGTTTCCATCATACAAATTACACCTAGAAGTGATATTGAACCTTTTATTTTGTGTTTTTTTTTTTTTTTTTTTTTTTTTTTTTAGTTATTTCTTGAGTATACATCCAGCTTCCTAGACTGGAACATGGTAATAACCCAAGAAATAGCAAAGCAGTAATAGCTGATACTTACTGCGTACTTACACTGCACCCAACACTCCACTAAGGTGTGTAGCCTGTCATTGGAGCCTTACTACAACAACCTGGTGTGGTGGCACCCATCATTATCTCCATTGTACTCATGAGGAAACTGAGTCTAAGAGATTGAGTGACATGATGGAGTTCACATGGCCATAAGTGGTAAAGTCAACTTGTCCTATACAGAACACAAGCAATCCAAATTGAGACTCCATGCCTTAGCCACAGCCTTTTGCCTCTCAGGGTTTTAGTGCAGGACTGACTGACTAGGTATAACTCACAAATACAAATCTGTGAATCATCACATTAAGTCACAGCTTGTGGACAAGGTTATAAATGTTTAAAATTTCACATTGGACATGTTTCAAGGGCAATTTACGTAATATGGGTCATAGTTAATGTGTAAATTATAATGATGGTATGAAATTGGAAATATAATTACTTATTAGACAACCTCGCTTGCCAGAATTAGGAGAATTCCCAGAGAGATAGCTTAATATGAACAGGATTTGTGATTTTTGCCTGAACTTTGGGAGTAGCTATCTTTTCTATCCACTCTTTTGTATTATCAATAATGCTCTGCTCACTGGGCACTCTACTGTGACCTTCGTCCTGATCAGAAAGATGCGTTCCTTTGATCATTGTTGTACATATTTGGGAACCATGATATTGTACTATCCTTAAAAGCAGAGAGCTGCATTCAGCTTGACTTTTAACACAAATACCACTATAAACTAACCAGAAACAGAACACTGTCCAGCAGACAATAGAATCTCCTCGCATTCCCAAAGCAGTTCTCTTAAACGTGTGTGTAAATTAGAGCTTTTCATCAAGCAGCTTGAGAACACTGCTGAAGCCTTTCTTAAAAGCCTCTTTGAACTAACAGAGAGTTTGCAACAGTTTGTGACTCATTGTTGTGAACTGGACAAAGACACCCCATGCCCACTAATGACCTGAAGCCACAGACCCAGTGGAAGGGTGGAGTGTGCTCCAGTTGGTGCTTGCACAGTCAACAACTGTCGCCTCTCACAAAGCCATACAACTAGGAAGGGGCATTGAAGCCCAATGGAAACCCAGACTCAGAGACGATGTGGAAAACAGGACAATGGCACCCTACCCAGAACCTCTGGGAAGATACAGTTGGAAGTGCCCCACACAGATGGGACTGTCACACAGAGAAAGGTTTAGCCCTAGAATGTTTTCACTGCAAAAATTACAGAGGGAAACTTTCCCCATTACTATAGTCTGTTATGCAAATAAAGAGCTAATTTTAGGACTGACTTATCTATTATGGGTTTTGGTTTTATTTCATTTGTTCTTATTTTTGATATTTTAAAAATCTGAATCTATAAAATTAATGACCATATGCTGCATCCATGAAGGAAACAGCAGTCAAGAATCTCAAAATGAACCATTAGCTAGGTAAGTTCTAATTTGATTCCAAAAATAAATGAAAATATGTACTTTCATATATGTGTATATATACCTATAATATAGAATCATAAAACTTTTTTGGTGCTGTCGATCCATTTTATACAACCTCAAAACTCTAATTCACTTAGTATTTATATTCATCACTATTATTATTATTTTTTTTATTTTTCACTATGATTAAGGAATTGTTATACAGTGAATTGTGCCCACTCCCCCACCAATTCCTATACTGAAGCTCTAACCCCCAGTGGGTCTATATTTGGAGATAGAGCCTTTAAAGGATTAACTAAAGTAAATGAGGTCATAAGGGTGGAGTCTTAATCTACTATGACTGGTGTTCTTGTAAGAAGAGGAGGTTCTGGGACAAACACACAGACAAAAGGCCATGTGGACACAGGGAGAAGGGAGCAATCTACATGCCAAGGAGAGAGGCCTCAGGAGAAACTAACCCTGCTGACAAACTTGATCTCAGACTGCCAACCTCCAAAACTGTGAGAAATGTCTGTTGTTTCAGCTGCCCAGTCAATGGTATTTTGTTATGGCAGTTTCAGCAAACTGATACAGTTATACTCCTTATATTTTATATATGGATTCTTAAAGAAAAAACAGAAATATCATTTTAGAGCTTACATGAAAGAACTCTTGAATATCATCTACTCCAATAATCTTATTTTACAGATGAGTTAACTATGGCTCAGAGAGATTCAATGATGGATCCAAAGTCACACAGTTACCTAACAGCAGAGCTGGGACCAGACCATGTGTGTCCTGATTCCAATCCAGCCAGGAATAAACCAAGTTGCTTTTTTGTTCTTTGGACTCTCTTACCTCATTTTCAGAAATAAGGAAAGAGAGCTGAGTCATTTCACAAATGCTCACTTATTGCAGTATTTTGTGGGTCATTCCTAATTATGGGTTTTCTGGGGACACATAGAACAGCTAATGGTTCTTAAAATGCCATAATGTTTATTTCTTTTTAAAAATTTGTGGGATTGTTTTATACCTTTACGTAAGTTATGATTACTTTACAAAAACCCTAGTACCACTCCCTTTTAATCCTTAAAAAGTAATAATCTCATAGAAGTGATTTGACTTAAACTGATAAAGGGTATAATTAGTCCTTTTCAAATTTTTCTGCCTTTAAATTTTATATATATATATATATATATATATATATATATACACACACCTATCAGAAAAGATGATGTGTCAATGCATGAAAATCACTTTAAGTATAAACATTTTCTTAGCAAACAGAATGGTCCATTAATCTAGAACCAATTGCAGAAAAACTGTCTGCATCCATGGGGCCATTGGCGTAGCATCCTAAATATATTTCAAGGCTTATGGAAAAGAAAAATGGTCAGTTTTATTCCTATTAGCTTGTCTTATTTTCTTAAACTACTCATATCCTTTATTATACTCATCAATCAAGGCTTGCCTACAGTTACAGAGTGGAAATTAAAAAAAAAAAAAAAAGCAAATGGGGAGAAAATAGTAAACTTTGCCTCCCCTTTATCATCTTATCGGAGGCTATAAGGATGAAGGAGTTATGAATCTCTTAAAATAAACCTTTCACAATTCACATGTAGCTCCTGGGAAAATTCTGTAAAGGAATAGTGATCTGATTCATATCCCTGAATAAAAAGGAAAATCTTTGCGAAATAGTTAATTGATCAATTTCACATATTTGTGCATGAGAGCTTAGCATAATGCTGGAAATAAATCCACTCCTGGGGCACTAACACCCATAAGTCAGGCTGGCTCACTTTATTGCATAGAACGCATTTGGTGCCCTTGTGGAATCTGTCATCTGTCATATTTTTATCCAAACCATTAACCATACTGGAAGATAACAATTACATCCCATAAAACAACTTGTGCAGCCTAGATGAAGTGCTACAACTCTGTGCCATTCTGATACTGCATGTATATATATATAGTAACATACTCTGTGTGTGTGCGTGTGTGTGTGTGTGTGTGTGTGTGTGTGTGTGTAGTAACAACACAACCTCCTTTTCATCAGTACCTACATATGTGCATCACTGGTGTATGCACTGGTCCTCTTCCTGCTAAAAAGACCCATGTGTAAAAGTTGCTCTTGGTGGTACTTCAGAGCTTGCAAGCTACCTTTGCAATCATTCTTTGTCAAATCGTTGAGGTAGGGAGCTCAAGATTTGAGATTTCTCAACTCCATATAAGGACTCCAAAATCATATGTTGATCTGAGACTCCATCTCATCTGACTTTCCCACTCACTGTTCTTTGCGGGTACAGAAAGAGACAAGTTCGTTTTTCTTTTAAAAACCTGGAATTTAGGGTACTTCTATTGGACCATTGGTCTTGCCATTAAGGTCTCAGCTACATGTCGGCTCTTAAGATGTCTTTGCTTACCAGTGATCTATAGCAGTTCCTTCTCACCTTTATCTATATTTTAATTTTTTTTTTTTGCCTTCACAATACCTACTACTATATCAATTTGTCATTTTTTTTACTTTGCTTGTTTATTCCCTCCCCCAATTACACAAATTCTAAGAAAAGAGACTCTTGACTTATCTGTTCATTGCTTTATCTATAGGACCACAAACACTGTCTGGTACATAACAGGCATTCGCTAATATAATGTAATGGATTTGTGTAGTGTAATGAATTAGTGACAGATACTTTAGAAACTCCACAGACCCCTTATCCTGATACTTAGAAAAGACTTAGAAAAGTTTCTAAGTGTTCTTTCATGTGTTCTCCTGAAATGGCTGTTGTATGCACATGAGCTGTTTTTATAAAGTTGCTGAAAACATTTTCTAGTTTTCTGTTGTCAGAATAACAGACCCAAGTTTTCTGACCTTTGAAGGATGTCTGGGTCTCTTGTTCTCTCTGTCTTTAGGGTTACTTATGTTTATTTCTACTTCACAGACACTAAAAAGTTCCCAAATCATCTCTATTTTAAAGCCATTTTTAAAAATGAGCATAATGTTGTTTAATTAAATAAAACTGTGCAACAGGAAGTAAAAGTTATATTTATTGGAGCTATCCAAAAACGGCTCTTAAACATTTTTTATATATTTGATAAACATTTTTTTTTCTGCATAGGTATACATATATTTCAGCAAAAGCAAAAACAAATGATGCAAAAACAAGCCCTGGTGTTGTCTCCTGTCCTTCTGAGTCCTAGTTGGGAAGAAAAGTGGAATTCCTTTCTCCAGTCAAGAGTTACAAAACTCCTTGTAGGAAGGTAGTGTGCATATGAAACAGAGCAGAGAGGTAGACTGTATTTTGGTAGCTTGGGGGGATTCCCAAGGAGTTCTGTCTGCCTCATCCTTTCAGAGGAGGAACAACAATTCCTATAACATATTCCAGAAGGTAAAATAGTAACAGCATAGACTGGATTTGTGCCTTAGAGAGAAAACTGAGGGTTTTTTCTTTAACTGATCTAAACTGTACAACTTTAGTTAAAGACAGCCAAGTGCTCTAGAACGGGGCTCCTCTGCCCAAGCAACTAGTTAGTCTATGTGCATTATATATTAAAAGTTAATATCAAACTAGTATTTAACACAGAATTTACTCCTGAAGTCAAATTATTCATCTATAACTGGGTTGAATTATTGTGCTTTCAACTTTTCGCCTGTAGACTTTGTACCTGTCAGGGTCCTGGTAAGAAACAGATGTTACCCTCAGGCTGGTTGGTTGAGAAGCAATTAATGTAAGGATTCTTTACAAAGGTGGGGTTAGGAGTTCAAGAGGACCAGTAGGGATGGTCTGGTAAGAGGAACTGTCACCACACTAGACCTGAAACAAAAGGTGGAGAGTCACCTGTATGAAGAAGGTTTCCTGACAGAACTGCTGACCTGGTCGCCACCTAACATTTGTGTAGCCTTAAACAAGAGTAACACTTGAGGTCTACAAATCATACATCTATATATTGAAGCTATAAATCATGTTAACAAAGTTAACAAAAGAAAAAAATGATCTATATCTATCATCCTGCCGCAATTAATACACTTCCCAATAACGTGGGAGACCATATTTGTAATTAGGATTCTCAGATTCCATGGAATTTTGCAATGACTAAATTGCAGTATGAGGACAAGCTGCCATCACGGGCCCACCACTTCCTCCTTCTCTTCATATCCCTGTCTCTTTTTTCACACTGAAAGCTACTTTTAAGCACATATGTGGTCACCCCAGTCCATATTACCGAAATGTCTCCACCCTGATCTCCATCCTCCCAAAAGAGTCCTACAGTGGTTTCAGACCTGTTTCACCAGAAAATGCTGAGAACTTATGTACCAAGAACATGAGGCCAGACTCTGGGTGGGAGGGCATGCCCCCTTGGCTTACACATCCCTTGATTTCTGGAAAGTGGCAAAATTAGATGAGGGCCTGACCAAGGTCCTTTAGCATGCTCAGCTCAGGACAGGTATCCTCCTCCCCTCCCCATTTTGCCATGATACAGCTATTCCCTGCTTTTTGAAATTTCGAGTTATGCCACTTTGCTTTTACAAAAGACCCATATTAGTTGCTGTTTTGATCAACTGACAGAACCTGAAGGATTTTTGCTTTTACAAAAAAAAAAAAAAAGGGCAAGCCGTGAAAATAGCATTCAGTGTTTATCTTGCAGCAAGCTAAGAAGTGGTGCACACCCCAAGTAGCAAGAGTGGCGCCACCAAACCCCTTTCCTGGGTACTGCACTCAGTGACTCAGCATCAGGCCCCCAGAGCTTTGAACTGTGTCTGTAAGCATCCAGGCTTTATCTCGATTTATTCTGTGCATCTGTTAGCAAGATGTGTCCTAAGGTATCGGAAAATTCTAAGAAAGGCTATTTTTTGGGTCTGGGGACACTACTTTTTTTCCCTTTTATATTAATGGCAATTGCTTCTTTCCTGTACGTCAGTTTGGCTTACCAAAGATTTCATAAGAAATGCTCTCCTTTTTCATAGCAGAGAGACCAAGTATTACTATGGATTTCAATAAAGAGCCACCTGAGTCTTATATTGAGAGAGCATCTGGGGAATAATACTCCTTTCTCACTTTTTTCCTTCCCTCCTCTCCTCGCAGATACCATTGCTCCCCATCCCTGTTGGCCCAATCACTGGAAAGCCAGAGGCAAAATCACCCTCTGAGGCCGTGTGTCTGAATGGGTCACACACACAGCTCTACACGGCAAGTAAAGAAGAGAGAAACTGGATCTACAGGTGCAAACGGAATGTTGCCAACCCAGATAATAGGCAATTTAGAGGACAGTCTGATGATTGAAAGAAGAAATAATTTTAACAAACATATCTTTGTTTTAAAAGCCCTGCCAATCCCTATGTTTATAAACTCCTACAAAGAGCACCCTTGTAAATAAAATGTCCTACTTAAGATTATTTTTAAGGATCTATTCATAAAAGTCTTTTTACCTAGAGTGCTATAAAAAAGTCTCCTGTCCAGTCCCCTGAGCTCTGCTCTTGGCCCTTTCAAATCTTTTCTCCACTCCACACAGTGGCCAGAGTGATCTTAAAACTTAAATTAGATTATAACACTTCTGTTTCCCAAATGCTTCCATGGCTTCCATTAGCACTTAGGATAAAATATAAATCCTATTGTGATCAACCAAGTACTCTGTCATCTGGCTCTCCTCCTTCCATCCTACCTTCCAAATTCACCTGATACCCCTTTCCTCCTGACTTGCTACTTTCTGATCATACAGAACATTGTTTTCCGATTACTAAGAATGCCGCGCTCCTTCCTGCAGGTCAAAAATGAAAGCTGAGCAAGGGTAAACCCAAAGAAGAGAAGAAGGAATAGGACAACCAGCATGTTGAGGACATCTGATGTCCGTCTTGTAATCAGGAGGCAACTTTCCTTTGTTTCCCTCCCCATCCTTCTAACTTTATTCAATAAGAATAAATATCCATCCCCTCTCTGCAGATGAGGATTTAGGCAGGTCTTGACCTTTTCTGGTCACTCTCAGATATTCATTTTTTTACTCATTGTTTTTAGTAGGAGAAATAATCATATTTCAAGAGTTAAAATGTCCTATCCCATGTGCATCTGTGAAGGTTTCACCAGAAAAACAGAATCAACAGTATGTGTGTGTGTATGTATGTGTGTGTGTGCATAAAATATTTGTGTTATATATATGTTATATGTCATATATGTCATATATATGTACGACATACATGATAAAAGATTTATTGTAAGGACTTGGCTTGCTCAACTGTGAATGCTGACTAGGCAACCCCAAAGTCTTCAGTGTGGGCCATCAGGAAGGGCAGGCTGGGAGCTCTCCAACTGGAATTCACTCTCTCATCCCAGGCAAAGCTTCTAATTTCTCAGGAAAACCTCAGCTCTGCTCTTGAGGTCTTTCAACTGATTGGATCAGATCCACTCAGATTATTGAGTGTCTCCCTTACTTAAAGTCAGCAAATTGTTCACATTAATTATATCTGCAAGGTATCTTCACAGAAATGCCTAGATTAGTATTCTGTTGAATAACTGTAGGCCATTCTCTAGCCAAGCTGAAACATAAAACTGAACATCACACCACGGAAGGACCAGAACTCCGGACTTGGTTTATGGTCCATCTTCTCTTCACTCCTCTTGGGTCCTTCCAAGGGAAACTCCCTCCTTTCACCCAACTGCTCCCATTTTCTCCCTGCTCAATTCTTCTCATTTCCCTGTGGCTTTCAACCTCATCCAACAAAGTGTTTCTTTCATACAGTGAATGTTTTATAAAGCTTCTTTTGCTGTTCTGATTTAAATTCATGGATGATGTAACTTACCTGATACACACTTGAAAAAAAAATTCTGGTTTTATTATGGAAGCCAAATAATAGAAAATTTATTTGTATTAAATGCAATGTAATAAAATATGTAAATGATTGATCCTAGGTTCACTAGAATTTATAATGAAGAAACCATGGGAGTGGGGATCTGTGAGGAATCATGGTGAATGTGACAATTCCAAATACAGAATGATGCGAGAGTGTAATATAGATGAAGCATTAAATATCATGAGTAGCACTGAGGTGGTGGGGATGAATCTGTTTCATACTCACCAGAGCATCTTGATTTCTATTAATTACTATCACATTAACACCTCAACTAGAACTGACACTGAGTCATCCTTGTTTATGTCTGGTTTCCCTGCTCATTTGTAATAGAGGTTCCTTTCACTTTCAAAAAGTTCCTTGGCATTATAGTGTGACAGAACAGCATGTTTGGAACAGCACAGGGCCAAATTAAACATATATGTGTATGTATATATATCTCAGACCTGCAACTCAAACAAGGTCAGTGTGACTGGAACACAGAGAAGGATATAGAGGCAAGATTCAAGATGGACCAGAGACCTAGTTACAGCTGACTTACACAGGATCATTCAGGCTGTCTCAAGGTGTTTTGTTCATCAAGAAGCCTCAGAAAAGCCTTTGAAATGTTTTTAGTAAGTATATGATAAGAAGAGATTTACATTTCAAGAATATAATTCTGCCTGTATCTGGATAACAGACTATAAGGAGCTGCACCTTAAATAGCCAGGCACTTGGTGTAGTCATTTAAGTGAGAGGTGATACTCTGGAGTTAGGGTGGTAGTGGCAGACATGGAGAAAAGTGGACAGATACTTTCAGCAAGCAGTATTCTAAAGATTAAAGAGACAAAGCTTAATGAAAGATTGGATTTGGGGCACAAGAGGGGCAGTTAAAATGATTCCTAGGTTTTGGGCTTGAGCAACTAGATGGGTAGTAGTGCCATTTGATGTAAAAGGACATATGGAGGTGGACCCAGATATTTTAAAAGTGTAGGGAGGAGATCATAAATTAAGTTTTAGATTTTGGAGTATGGGTATGAAGTACTTTTTATATAGGCATGTGGAAAAGTCAAAGCAGTGATGTAAATCTAAAATATGTGTGTATAGGAGAGAAATAGATAATGAGATTGCCTTGGGACAGAGTATAGACTGAGAAGAGAGGAGGACCCTGTTGAGTATTGTGAAACACCAACATTAAATGGCTAAGCAGGGGAAACATTCCAAAGGAGCAGAAAACACAGCCAGAGAGCTGAGAGGAACATAAGAAATGTGCAATGCCATGGAAACCGTGAGAGGAGAGATCCATCAGAGATAATAAGAAGTATAGGATTGGAGTATCTATATTCTAAACAATGCTCTATGACACTAGCTCTGAGTAGAATCACAGATAAGTTGGAATTGGATGGAATGTGTAGTCAAGTTGGGACTTTTTTTTTTCTTTTTTCTTTTTTCTTTTTTTTTCATGAGGAGGAAAAATCTTTGAGAGAGCGAAATGAAATATCAAGAACATTTCCATTTCAATGCCTAGGTTCCTTCCTAAGAAAGTGAGAGGAGAATTAGTTTTAAATAATAAGAAGACACTCTCTTGTATAGCAATAAACAGTAAATAAAAGATTGAGCAGGCTTGAATTTTTAGTATTGAGAAGACAAAGATTTAATGTGATGGCTTCTGTGCTTTTTCATTTGAACTAAGAGATATATTGAGTGTGAAGTCATAGAAGGGAGAAGGAAAATCTGAGGGGAAAGGAGAAAGTTTGAAATGCAGTAGGACAAGCAGGTGGTTTTAAGGGCTTATTCAAGTTTTGGGATCATAAATGCATCAGGGGACCAATACACATGGATTTCTTCCAGTAGCACTCCGAGCTCAGGTGCAGGAGGAAGGAGCAAGCAAGAGTTCTAAGAGGGTTTTGCCAGAGGGGAGCAACCAGAAGACAGAGTGACAGAGAGTTAAGATGTTGGCCAAAGGGACGCTAAAGTAATGCACTTGAAATGTAAGCAAGCTAATTAGGAAGGTGAATAAAAAAGGGACAGATGGATTGGGAAGAAAAGAGAAAGTAACCTCAACTTGATCTTAATGAGGTCAAAGATGGGTCAGAGTGAGAGAAGTTGAGCACGTCTACTGGAAGGAGAAAATTTTGCAGAGAGAGCCTGGGAAAACCCTGTCTTAGGAAGGTCCCTGGACTCCCTAATTCAAGTCGGATATTCCTCAATGTGTTATGCTCTCATGGTGTTTAATTTTAATTTTAATTTCTTAAATTTTAATTCCAGTGTAGTTAACATACAGGTTATATTCATTTCAGGTGTACAATATAGATTCAACTTTCATATATTGCTCAGCATTCATCATAAGTGTACTCTTAACCCCTGTCACTGATTTTACCAACCATCCACCTCCCACCAACCACCCACCTCCCAACTAATCATCTGTTTGTCCTTTATAGTTAAGAGTCTGGGTTTGTTTGTTTGTTTGTTTGTTGGTTTGTTTCTCTTTTCTTCATTTTGTTTATTTGTTTTGTTTCTTAAATTCTACATATGAGTGAAATCATATGGTATTTGTCTTTCTCTGACTAACTTATTTCACTTAGCATGATATTTTTTAGATGTACCCATGTTGTTGCAAATGGCAAGATTTCATTCTTTTTAATTCCTGAAAAATATTCACATATATGAATATATCACATCTTCTCTATCCATTCATCAGTTGATAAACACTTGAGCTCCTTCCATAATTTTGCTATTATAAATAATGCTGTAATAAACATAGGGGTACATATACTCATTTGAATTAGTGTTTTCATATTCTTAAGGTAAACACCCAGTAGTGCGATTACTGGATCATATGACAGATCTGATTTAATTTTTTGAGGACCTTCCACTGTCTTCTGCAGTGGCTATGCACACACCTACAAACAGTGTACAAGGATTCCTTTTACTCAACATTTGTTTCTTGAGTTTTTTTATTTTAGCCATCTGACAATTGTGAAGTGGCATCTCATTGTGGTTTTGGTTCACATTTACCTGATGATGAAATGTTGAGTATCTTCTCACATGTCCATTGACCATCTGTCTTCTTTGCAGAAATGTCTGTTCAAGTCTTCTGTCCATTTTTTAACTGCTTTACTTGTTCTTTGGGTATTGAATTGTATAAAATGTTAAATATTTTGGATTCTAACCCTTTGTCAGATATGTCATTTGCAAATATCTTGTCCCATTTGGTAGGTTGTCTTTTAGTTTTGCTGATTGTTTCCTTTGTCGTGCAGAAGGTTTTTATTTTGTTATAGTCAATCTATTTTTGTTTTCACATCCCTTGCCTCTGCAGATGTGTCTAGTATGAAGTTGCTACAGCTGATGTCAGAGGTTGCTGCCTGTGTTCTCCTCTAGGATGTTTAAGGTTTCCTGTTTCACATGTTATGTCATTCATCCATTTTGAATTTATCTTTGTGTTAAGGTATAAGAAAGTGGTTCAGTTTCAGTCTTTTGCATGTTGCGATTCAGTTTTCCCAAACCATTTGTTGAAGAGACTTTTACCCGTTGTATGTTCTTGCTTCCTTTGTTGAAGATTAATTGGCCATTTAATTTGTGGGTCTATTTCTGGGCTTTCTATTCTGTTTCATTGATCTGTGTGTCTATTTTGTGTCTGTACCATACTGCTTTGATACCACAGCTTTGTAATATAACTTGAAGTCTGGAATTTTGATACCTCCAGCCTGTTCTCCTTTTACAAGATTTCTTTGGCTGTTGGGACTCTATTTTGGTTCCATACAAATTTAAGGATTGTTTGTTTTAGTTCTATGAAAAGTGCTGTTGGTATTTTGGTAGGGAATGAATTAAATCTATAGATCGCTTTAGGTAGGATGGGCATCTCAACAATATTTGTTCTTCTAATCCATGTATGCTGTCACAATGTTTTATATTTTTCCTTCATTGCTCTTATCAGTATTAGCAATATATTATATGGTGTGTTTTTTATTTTGTTTTGTCTTGCTTTTTAATTTAAGTTCTGCTTTTTTTCCTGACCAAAAACTGGAAACCATATATTTTTTTAATTATTTTCCTTAACTTTCACCTTTGAATATCTAGCAATTAGCTCAGCGCCAAACACATAGTAAGTGTTCAATAAATACTATGGAGCAACTGAGTAAACTCTTTTATGAACTAAGACTGTTGGATCTCTGAGTTAAATAGAATGATCTTTTTTTCACAGTCACTTAAAACATTTTAAAATCCTGGACTAAAAATTTTGATCATGTTTACCTTTCCACATGAGTGTCTATGAACAATTTCTACACACTGTGTGCATACGCAAAAGATCCTTCATTCTAAATTTCAAACGTACAGGAATGAGCAACTTCTGCAAAGACCAGGAATATACCTGGAAGTGAAAGTGTTGTAATTATGCTGATTTCATTCATAATGACTGAGATGGAAATTACCCGAGAGCTCCAGCCTCTGATAGCCTATATAGTCCCTGCCTGCAAAGAAAAGGCCTAAATCTGTAGGTTCTAGATTATTCCCAGGACTTGGTGTCAATTCGGATAGGCAGTGTGCATTTGTTGCTTATACGGCACATGGTTCTCCGAGAACATTGGAAATAATATACGTCTTTTGCTGTGATTTTTTTTTAACCTTAAAAATATGCTGTCTTGGGAAGAAAAACATTTTCTTAAAAATCATAACATCTGGATTTTAACTACATGCCTCTTTCTTATTTCTGTCTACAGTCATACTAACGGAAATGATGGAGCGTTCTGCCAAGTTTTATTTTCATGCTTTTTAACTACCTAAAGAATGGATTTTATTTGGTCCATTTTCTGAATGGAGATATTGCCAATTTAATGGAGTCATTAAAAACTGATCTAATTTTGTAAAACAGGTAACCATGCAAGACTAAAACAAATAAAACATTTCTTAGGTAATAACCTACTTAATGTGAGTAAAGGGAGTTTTGTTATTTTTAAAAAATCAAATCTCTGTATAGCACTGGGGCTGTCTTTTTGTATTACACAGCTGTGCAATGCACTCATGTGGGTGCTCAATAAATACTAAGTGAGCATAATAATAATATCATTCCAATCAAATAGTCAAAAGAAAAACATCAATGCAAATATAGAGTGCTTGATGCTAGGGTTTATACAGAAGTCTGTGATATGCATAACAACAGAAATGGAACCATCTGCTGGGATCTGCTTCACAATACAAGAGACAACAAGATAATAAAACCATTGTTTTTGTGTAAGATTAATTTGTTATTCAGCTTTCTTTTAGCTAGTAAAGGGATTACAGTGGCAAATATTAGCTGACTATGGGAATATTCAGTAAGTGGAACTGCCTTTTTATTTTCAATCCATAAGAGCAATATGCTGTATTTATGATGGGGAAGGAAGGCAATGTGTTAAGGCAATTCATTCCTATCAGCTTAGTGGATGTTTATGTGGATGTATTCTTCTGAGTCCCTAGTATTTTCATTTTACTTTTTGAATATCGTAATTTGCAGTATTCCTCTCTTCAGCTTTCTGATGGTGAGAGAATTTAAATGGTCATCACTATCTTTCTCCAAAAATACCAGAGGCAAAGAAAGAGAAAGAAACGTAGTATCTAAGAAAAAGCTGAACAGTAGGTTAAAGTGGAGATAGCAGATTATAATGAAGACATAAATTTTTATTTTTGATTTTAAAAGATGATGTATAGTTCATACTTTAAAGTATACTGTCTTGCACCTACCTGCTCTTAGGTTCTATGACACGGTCAGTCAATCAAGAGGAGAAAAAGACAGCACCTGATAATTATACACCTGATAATTCCGTGTATATATGTATGTGTCTATATATGTATAGATACACTATATATGTATATATAGTGTGTGTCTATATATGTATATGTTATACACATGTGTGTGTATATATGTACACATATATATATTCCTGTATATTTTGCCTATATTTTCCCTTCAAAGCTCAAAGATCCCTGTGTCTTTTATGGTACTTTAAGAAGAGCGGGCACTGATTCATCGGCCTGGTTTTTGTTGTTGTTGTTGTTGTTGTTGTTTTTTATCATGCCTTCTAGCCATTTAGTGTTTTGATCTGTGTTTCCATCTGGACTTCCTAACACAGCGACTCAGGCGTCTAATCCATCCAGTTTATTTTCTATTGAAATACCTACTGCCTGAAGTCAATTTATTTTGGCAGCAGTGACTTCAGATAGAGATGTATTGTGTGTGTGTGTGTGTGTGTGTGTGTATAAGACAGGCAAATCTGAAGATTCCAAACTTACTCCCCATGACAATCCTTTGGACTTTTCTTATGGCAAACCCAGAAAAAAGAAAAAACAAAACAAAACAAAAAAACAAACAAAAAAAACCCTTAGTGAATTCATTTGTTTTTATTTATCACTATAAACTGGTTTTGTTCTGAAGTCAGAACACTCAGAGGCTGAAAACAAGGAATAGTTCCTTGAAAACAAGGAAATCAGCTGATTAGAACACAATTGAAGCAGATTCTCAAAGCCCCATTCTAGAACATCTCCCCTCTTTCTAAATCTCAGTGCTGAGTTCTTTTTAAGTTTCAGAATACAATTTGTGACAGATGATGGCTGTATCAAGGTTTGAAGAAAATGTACTTCTGGAGTATTTGCATGTTTTGTATTTTGACAGTTTACTTTCTGTTACATCCACTTGAAGATGAAATGGGGGAGAGCTGGAGGGATGAAAATGTGTAGAGGGAACATATGAAAGATCAAAATGGCAAAATTTATTTTGATCTTTATGTCGCCCCTTAAAACTTTCACTTCTGCCTTTTCAAATTACATTGCAAAATGAAACAACTGGTATTATTTAATCTAAATCCTATTTTGCATGCGACTTTACATCAGATTTGTTAATGGATGCTTCCACTGAGCTGCTCAATGTTTGAGGTTTTTTTCCTTTCTTTCTCTACTTTCTCTTCTCTCTTTTCTTTTTTTCCTTTCTTTCCTTTCCTTCCTTTTCTTCCCCTTCCTTCCTTCCTTCCTTCCTTCCTTTTTTTCTTTCTTTTTCTTTTCCTTCCTTCTCTTCTTCCTTCCTTCCTTCCTTTCATCTCCTAGGTTTGGTTGTGCTGTGGTTAGGCATTGCTTTGGCATGGCATTAAGATCAGAAAGGACATGTGGGATGTTCAGTTTGGGTCTGCACATGCTGTCATTTTTGGGTACAAACCATGCGATGTCATTTAGAAGGAGTAGGGTAAACATTCTTTCCTTGATATGATCATCTATAAAAGATGTGAGTTTCCAATGATTAAAATCATTTTATCAATTCTGGTGATACCTGTATATATTATTCAATCTGGATGTGAGGAAGCTATCTACATATATCTTTGGTGAATAAGTGAGTGGCACTATGTGTCCATAGAAATTTTTTTTTTTAAGTTATTACTGGAAAAAAAAAAAAAGCATTTGAGGATGCCTGGATGGCTCAGGTAATTAAGTGTCTGCCTTCAGCTCAGGTCATGATATCAGGGTCCTGGGATCGAGGCCCTCTGCAGGGAGCCTGCTTCTCCTTCTCCCTCTGCTTGCTGCTATCCCTGATTGTGTGCTCACTTTTTCTCTTTCTCTCTCTGTCAAAAAGTAAATAAAATTTTAAAAAAAAGGCACTTGGGATCTACATTATTGATGTATTTCACATGGCTCATCTATGTCACTCCTTCTCTTCCGCCAAGTTCTTGAAAATAAGAGAATTGTATTTTGTTGTGGTAGAGGTGGCATCTTTACTACTACATCTGTACCTTTCAAGGACTTTCTCTCATGGCTATCACTAGAGTCATCCCAGAACTTGCTCTACCATATTGTAGCTATTATGTTACACATGAGATATGATATTGGAAAAAAAAAAAAGTTTCTCAGTCACTGAATCGATTTAGATAGTGCTGGAGATGTACTCTTGATCATTAGTCCATTCATTCATTCATCTATGCCACATTTAAAAATTTCTATTTTGCTCTAGACCCCCCAAAATAACAGATCTCCTGGGTATTTGACCAACTCATACAGGAAAGAGATCATAGAACATTACAATGAACTAGAATATGAAGGAAAATGAGGCTATTACTAAATGAGTTAGACTTTCCATGTGTCTGTAATACAGGTGAGGATCGGGTTGGTGAGAAATAGCAGGTAATAGGCAAGGGTGAGATGATGGGAACCTTACAAAACTATGTATGTAGATTTTTATCTTAGAGAAGAGTGGTTTTCAAAGTGTGGTGGATGGCTTCCAGGAAGAGCACAAGCTGATACATAGATATATTGTCTTAAGTTGGGTTTCCCTAGGGGAAGACCCTAAGACAAACATGTGCTAAGTCTTTTCAGGGAGGGATCCCAGAAAGCATGAATAAGGAATCAGAGAAGTAAAATAGGGAAGGAAATGTGTTGCACAAAAACTACTTTATTGAACGGGTTACTCTTGTGTGCAGCTGGTATTTAATTTAGCTGGGGAATTCTGGTAGACAGTGTAGACTGTGTGTCAAAGGAAATCTCAGATGAGGGGCTAGAAAACTGGTAACTGTTCACCACTTCCCAGTCTTTGGTTAAAAGTCACCCCTGAACATGAATGTCTTGGAACTTCTTGTGCTCCCCCATGGAGGCAATACAGACTCTCCCCTGGACAGAGAAAACTGTCAGGCAGTGAGTGGCTGAAGCTTGCTATTGAAGCTATAATAATAGTGTCCTAAAATAGGTACGTATCCATAACTGCATAGATGGAAAGAAAACATTAGATCTCCTGTTTACATTTATTTTTATCTAAATGATGAACTACTGTTTCATATTAAGATTGGTGCATTACCTGCATTTAATCTCTATGTGAGACAGCGACTTTTAAGAAATGTGTATCACTTCTTTCTGACAACTATATATATATGTGTGTGTGTGGATATATATATGTGGATATATATCTCTCTCTATATATGTATATATATATATATATATATATATACATATATATAGCATGTACTGTTGACAGTAGTGCTCTCACTACTCTTACCAGTTTGTTTATCATCAATCCTTACAAGATATAAAAACAGTTTAAAATATTTTTGCAAAAAACAAATAGACATGAAGTACAAATGAATAGGAAAATATTTCCAGAATAAGATTTTGCTGGGAAGTGATTATATAGGGTCATCCAAACATCTTTGAAAAATGATTATTTGAAATATAAATTTATATTCACTATCAGAATTAGGAGTAGATATTAGAATTGGTGGAGATAAAGAATTCATTGGATACATGGCCTAAGAATCTTCTGAAAATCCAGTGGGAAGATGAAAATCATATTTTCTAAGTTGAGATTGAGATGAAGAGGTGGATTTGGTCTATCATTTTACATGGGACATCATTTTATAAAATACCATTTTATAGATAAAAATTAAAGCCATGACAGCCAATGAGATAACCAAGGGAGAATGTATAGAGGGACAAGAAAAGAGGATCATAAGTATCTTGACTGGTGTTTCTCAGAGAGACCACTAGCAGATCTTTATGGTTTATCCTAGAGTACAAAGGAGGTTTGGTTTGATTTAGAAAAATGAGACAAAACAAAGCAATTTGATCACAAACATCCCATAAGAATAATGATAACTTTCATAGAATATCATTAGAAAGATTCAGAACATGTCATCCCAAAATATACCACTTGGGCATATTGATTATTTTGAATTAAAGGCACTTTAAAAAATAACCAGCTCAAGAAGGACATTCTGACCCTCTTTTATCCTCTTGAGGGCAGGACATAAATCTCCCATGTAAGAAGTTCCTTCTCTGCAAAGACAGACATTCTCATCACTGGAGACAGGGAATTTGAAGCCAAGAAATCTGTACAAACAAACTTCGTTAAACTAACCTTTATCTTCCTGGTTACTTCTTCTCCATTTACTACCCCCAACCTAAAACACTTTGTCTTGTCAATTCTTCACAAATTTATTGTTTCTTTGTCTAAAACGTATAAAAGCGTCCTGCTCTGGCCCCCTTCTTCAGGTCTTCATTTTCTTTAGGAGGCCCCCCTCCCCCATGCACATGTAAAATAGTCAGTAAAATCTGTCTTCTTTCGTCCTGTGAATCTGTCTTATGTCAGTTAATTTATAGGCTCAGCCAGAGACCCAAAGATGGCAGAGGAGAATTTTTTCCTCCCTTCATCATCAAACTCTAAACATTAGGATCTTCAATATTACACATTTGTTTCAAAGACCGTGTTAGTCTCTTATCTCTGCTTACACTGAGAAAATGAAATTCACTTGGATTTTGCCAAGTGAACAGTTTTAGGCCATGTTCATTTGTTTCTCTTTTTTTTGCTGGCTTGTTGTTGTTGTTCATTTGTGTGTGTTTTTTATATATTAATATTCATATTTTAATGTTTAAATTGAATTGGCATTAGTTTGTGCTATATCTTTATGGTAGGCATAATTTTTAAATGGCACCTAAATATATCTGGCCCTAATCTCCAGAACCTCTGAGTTCATGTTATCAGTCCCATAATTATGTTATTTTGTAAGGTACTATTGAACTTTAGATTATCCAGGTGAACCTGATCTAATCATATGAGAGCTTAAAAGCAGAAAGCTTTTCCTGATTCTGGCAGAGGGGAGGTCAGAGAGTTGCAAAGCATAAAAAGAATTTGATGTGCTATTGCTGGTGTTGTGGATGAATGAGGCACATAAGAAGTAACGTGGGCAGTCTTAAGGGGCACTGAGGTTCTTGTTTGCTAAGGAAATAGGAACCTTGGACCTAAAACCACTTGTGACTGAATTCTGCTATCAATATGAACTGAGTTTGAAAGCAGATTCTTCCTTAGAATTCTACCTCTACAAAAGAGCCTAGCTAAGCTAGGCTTCTTTTCTTTCTTTTTTCCATTTTATTTTATTTTATTTCTTTCCAGTATTTCAGTATTCTTTGTTTATGCATCACACGCAGTGTTCCATGCAATATGTGCCCTCCATAATATCTACCACCAGGCTCACCCAACCCCCTCACCCCCCTGCCTTCCAAAATCCTCAGTTTGTTTCTCAAAGTCCACAGTCTTTCATGGTTTGTCTCCCCCTCCAATTTCCCCCATCTCACTTCTCCTCTCCATTTCCCATTTTCCTCCATGTTATTCCTTATGCTCCCCAAGTAAGTAAAACCATATAATACTTGACTGCTTATTTCACTTATTTCACATAATCTCTTCCAGTCCCATTAATGTTGATACAAAACTTGGATATTTATACTTTCTGAAGATGGAGGCATAATGATCCATTGTATATATGGACCATATCTTCTTTATCCATTTGTCCATTGAAGGGCATCTTGGTTCTTTCCACAGTTTGGTGACTGTGACCATTGTTGTTATTAACATTGGGGTACAGATGGCCCTTCTTTTCACTACATCAGTATCTTGGGGGTAAATACCCAGTAGTACAATTGCAGGGTCATAGGGAAGCTCTATTTTTAATTTTTTAAGGAATCTCCACACTGTTTTCAAAAGTGGCTGCACCAACTTGCATTCCCACCAACAGTGTAAGAAGGTTCCCCTTTCTCCACATCCTCACCAACACTTGTTGCTTACTATCTTATTGATTTTGGCCATCCTAACTGATGTAAGGTGATATTTCAATGTGGTTTTGCTTTGAATCACCCTGATGGCTAATGATGATGAACATTTTTTCATGTGCATTTAGCCATTTGTATGTTTTCCTTGGAGACGTATCTGTTCATGTCTTCTGCCCATTTTTGACGTGACTATCTGTTTTGTGTGTGTTGAGTTTGAGGAGTTCTTTATGGATCTTGGATATCAGCCCTTTGTCTGTAGTGACATGTTAATTTCAACCTACAGGACCCTAAGCTGATCGTTCAACCAAGCACATCAGAACTTCTGACCTATAGAACTATGAGATGATAAATGGGTATTGTTTAAAGCTCTACATCTGTGGTAATTATTTATGCAGCAATAAAAAATAATATAATCTCTAATTCACAGTAATGAGTATGTAGCTCAGTGGAACAAAAAATTACTAGGAAAACTGTTAAAATAGATAATTAGGATCCAGAATGGCATCACGTATGTTTTTATGAAGAGAGGACTATGGCATGAATATAGATGGTGAATCTATCTACTCTGGGACAATTGAATCTGTAAATGTGATAATTTTGCTTAGCAGCTGAAAAATGAGGTTAGGAGTTGCAAAAATGGATATATGTAAAAAAATTCAGTTTTATTTGATTGGTATTCCATTTACTCTGAGTTCCAAGTGTTATGAAAGCTTGTTAAAGAGAAGAATTAAGCCATTGAGCCTTATCAATTTTAAAATAAACAAAATAGCTTTCCTTGGAGGTAAGGCCTTCCAAATCATATATTCTATGGGGGAGGGGTAGACTGACACTACATTAAGTGCAATGCTCATTGAGGTCAATGTGTTTGGTGAGAAATTAAGAGTCTATTGATATCCACTGGATATTGCATAATATTCATGCAGAAAATACAAAAGAGCAGTTACCATCACATATCTCTGAGCAAATATTTGACATTACATTTGGGAGAAACTAGTGATTTGCAGTGTGAATCAGCTCTTGCTCAGTGGATGCTGAACATGTGAAGGAGAAGTTTGATAGTTTCCTATTCCATTCATAATTTATAACACACGCACAAGGATAAAAGTTATTTTGTGCAGTTAGGATTATCTATAGGTCATGATAAAGGCTAGAAAATGTATCATTGGAGCATAAACTATATATGCAGAAAGGAAGAGTACTGCTCTGTAAGTAGCAGAATTTCCTGGATCAATGTCAATATACATATAGTTTGATTCACAGTGAGTAGTTTGGTAGACACCAAACTGTACCAAATCTTCATTCAATGTTGATAACAACTGGACATTATGTATGTAGTCAAAATACATATGTTTGCCCTAATAATTGGACAAGAGAAGACTGACTGTACCTATCGAGTTAGCTAGCTATTTCTCATAAGGTCAATAATATAGAAATTACCTTTTCCATGATTTTAAGTAACTTAACAATGTTGTATGTCTCAGTGATATATATACTGAAGGTTGACTATTGGCTGTATAGAAAATATTTAAAAATCTATATTTAAAAATATATTTTTATATTTAGATATATTAAATATATTTAAAAATCTATTTAAAAATCTGTATTTAAAAATATTTAAAAATCCAAAGGTTTTAGAACAAGAAGACATACCTTACAGAGTAGAATTCTACCAAACAGTGATTAGGAGTTTGCTTCACTACTGTCATTTGACAATTTCAGTTTTTAAAAAAATATGGTAAGCCTTCTAAATAGCATGTGACAGGGTGGCCTGGGTGGCTTGGTTGGTTAAGTGTCTGATTCTTGAATTTGGGTCATAATCTCAGGGTCATGAGATTGAGTCCCACATCAGGCTCTGCACTTAACGCAGAGTCTGCTTGTCTCTCTCCCTCTGCTCCTCCGTTTGCTTGTGTTCTCTCCCTCTCTCAAATAATAAATAAATGAAATATTTTGAAAAATGTATCGTGTCTGACAAAATTCTATTAGTTTGAATGAGAAATTATTTTATTGCCCTTGGTCAATATTAAACCTGAATAATTAGTATTCCCTGAGGAAGGCATTGACTCCTTGCTATCATTTCTGTTGAATTAGTATATGATTTAGAAATTTTTGATTAGGTAAAAATATAAAGTTAAGGAGGAAACCAACAGTATATATGTGTGTGTGTGTGTGTGTACACATGTGTATATATACATATACATGTATATGTGTAGTTTATATATATGTATATCCACATAGTATAATATACATATATGTGCAGTGTGCGTATACATATACACACATGCATGCATATACATATATATTTTTTATAAGCTACCTTTGTGTGGAGTCTAACCTACAGCTTAAAATTTTTTTTTTTTTTTTTTAATGCATTGGCTGAAGTCTGCGTTAGGATTGTTTCTCTCACTGGTTTGAAGCAACTACTATTTTAGATTTTAAATATTACCTTTTGTTATGTCATTTAAAATTTAATTTTCTTAATTCATTTAATTTACTTGAAGTTGAGGATCTGCTGAAGAGAACAGACTTTTTTTTTTTTAAACATTTACCAAACTGCTTTAAGAAAAAGAAAAAAATATTTACAGAGGCAGAGGCAGAACCAAGATTAGCTGTGTACAAAATGCCAGGAATTAGCCTAGGGAGGTGGTGTGTTTGGTGCTATTTAGTACGTAATAATCAGTTTTGTGTTTTAGCCTGCCTGTGATACACATGACACATAAGATTCTTTATGTTCTAGATTAAATTTACATGAATACCTTCATGCTATAAACATCTCTTAGGATACCAACTATGATCCAAAAGCAAACTATTTTGTTTTGTTTTGTTTTGGTGGGGGGAGTTAAGTGCTAAAGGGGAGAGAGAGAAAGAATCTTAAGCAAACTCCACACCCAGTATGTAGCCTGACAAAGGATTTAACCTCACGACCCTGAGATCATGACCCGAGCTGAAATCAAGAATCAGAGCTCAGCCTAACTGACTGAGTCAACTAGGCACCCTAAAAAGCAAACTACATTTTTATTTTATCATGGAGTTTCTTTCTTAGTTGTTTTATTTATTTCTTGCCAAATGGTCTTGCTTTCAGATATTTCTGGGCACATCACACTTCTAAATGATTGGAAGTCATCAAAATAGAAAAGTCCAGAAAAAATTGCCAACCCATGTGAAAATACAGCAGTTGTGCAAAGGCTAAATAACAGTAT
Source organism: Mustela putorius furo (assembly GCF_011764305.1). Classification (NCBI taxonomy): domain Eukaryota; kingdom Metazoa; phylum Chordata; class Mammalia; order Carnivora; family Mustelidae; genus Mustela; species Mustela putorius. The sequence continues at coordinate 1,581,354 of NW_025421467.1, forward strand.
AAACAGTGTCTCCGTTCTGGGCAGTGTGCTCCTCCCAGGTGAGGCAAGAGGAACAAACAGGCTTTTTAGAAAGAACAAGTGTTGTTCCCATTGATGTTCATAATAAATCATCATTCAGGATATTCTGTCAATAACACACTGCCCCCAATCGCTTCATGCCTGCAGCAGTACGCTCATGCTATTGCAACTAGATGAGCTATCAAAGCCTCATGCAGTCAAAGAGAGTAGTTTAAAGAGGTACAATAACAGGCGATTTGCAAACAGCCCAAACCTTTAGCTTCTTCCCCCTTTCCAAAAGTGTGCAGTGAATTTACATTAACACCTGCTATTGGAGATAAAAGAATGGATTTGCACTGCAAGGAGAATGCCAAATCCTAGAAGAGTGACTCATTTCCCTATGTTGTGAGATATTGTGCTGAACTTGAGACAGCATGCTACATGCAGTATACTGAGTCAAATTAGAATTTACAAAAATTAAAAAAAAATTCAAAAAAATTTAAAAAAATAATAAAAATTTATAAAAATACTGCATTTAGCACACAGAAGGCAGGAATCCTTATCTCTCCGAATAGTTGCCACATAATCGCCAAGTTAAATCCACTCTGTGAACAGGTCATTTTTATTGTCCAAGGATAATTTATATCAGTAGACTTTACTACATACTGACTCAGATTACTATGACATCTAAGATTTTCATGCTGTTAAATTCAGTTTATTGTGGAACATAAGGGCAATTAAGGGATAGGAGATGACATTATATTACATCAAAGTGGGCTACAGGAAAAGGAGGTGTGTACCACTAGTAATTTGTTATATATAAACTTAATTTTGAGTGTTTTCCCTGTGGTAAAATGGCAGATACTATTTCTAACAACTCACTATGTGCCAGACACTTTATTCAATCTTAGTTACTATCTAAAAACTAATAAATTTTAAGAATGGAATCTTAAAAAAAGAGGTGGGGGCTGGGTGGCTCAGTGGGTTAAGCCTCTGCCTTCAGCTTGGATCATGATCTCAGGGTCCTGGGATCAAGCCCCATAATGGGCTCTCTGCTCAGCAGGGAGCCTGCTTCCTACTTTCTCTCTCTGCCTGCCTCTCTGCCTACTTGTGATCTCTGTCTGTCAAATAAATAAATAAAATCTTTAAAAAATTAAAACTAATAAATCACTGAAGATTGGAATGAATAAAATATAATAACAAACTAAAAATTTTGAAAATCTAAAGAACACCATACACATCACAGAATCCATTAAAGAAGTTAATTAAATATAGTCCCAAAATATCTATTGACCTGATACAGCTAATATATATCTCTGGTATCTATATATCTCTCTATATATGTATATTTATCTATCTATCTATTTTTTTTTTTTTAAGAGAGAGGGTGAGAACAAGAGTTAGGGCTAGTGGTGTGAGTGGGCAGAAGGAGAGGGAGAGAGAATCTTAAGCAAGCTCCATGCCCAGCATGGAGCCCAACCAGGGGCTGAGTCTCAAACCCCTGAGATCATGGCCCGAGCATGAAATCAAGAGTCAGATGCTTAACCCAGTGAGCCACCTAGAAACTCCAACCTGATGTATTCTTTTGGATCTTGTATTAGTTTTCTATTGCTAGGTAACTCATTACCAGAAATTTAAGGTTTTAAAATAAGATACATGTATTTTTTCAACTTTCTGTAGGTGGGAAATCTGGTCATGGCTCAGTTGCAATCCAAGTGTCAGCCAAAGCTGGGATCTTGTCTAAGGTTTTGAGTAGGAAAGGATCACTCCAAGCTCAAATGGTTGCTGACAGGATTCCAGTCTTTGCAAGTTTTGTTGGATTGAGAGCCTTGATTCTTAATTGTTGGTTAGAGGTCCAACAATTAAGTTGGACCTCCAACTTACCATGTGGAGCCTCCCGAACTGGACAATTTTATGAAAGCCAATAAGAAGAGAATCTGCTATCAAGATGGATATCTTTATGTTACCTAGCCTCATCAAGGAAGTAACATCCCTCACAGTTGCCCAGTTCTGTGGCTAGATGTAAGTCTAAGGTCCTGTCCATGCTTTGGGGCAGGAGCAGGGGGGAATGATGTGGCATGACTAGAGGTGGGGATTATATTAGAGAATATTTTAGTCTGCTCACCACATCTACAGTGCCTCTTGATTTGTCCCCTATCCTCCTCTGAATTTGGTATCCTTGAATGCAATTCATTTTTCAGAAATTGGAAATTTCCAGAAATTTCCCACTGTTCAGTGCAGATTTACTCAGTATCGGGACCCAAAGAACAGAGCCAAGGGGCATTTTCCTTGACCTTGGCACGGAGACTCCCATGGGTTAGGCCACAAGTCTTCAGAGCTGTGCTGCACTCTCTGCTCTTTCTTCCCCTTTCCTTGACACTCATCATAACTGCATCTTTTCCTGCCCATCCCTACTCCCCTCCCTTTACCCTTCTCAGACATTTTCTCCCCAGCCTCACATCTCTTACATCTTGGCATCCACTTCTCAGAATAATTCAACTAAATCAGGTATAATTGAAAGACAATAGTTTTATGAAAATAACAGTGATCAAGAATGTGGCTGAGTCATGACGAATACTACAAGTACTTTGCCATCAAGGAAGAACGATCCTTTTTTTTTTTTTTTCCTTTTTCCTTTAAATTTCTTCTTTCCTATATGTGTCCATTTCTCTTCTGAGAAAATTATATCTTGTAGGTTCTCTTAATTATTTGTCATCCCTCACTTAGTTCCTTGGGAACTGGGTAAAAAAAAGGGAGAGATCAGCATTCTCCATTCTTTCTTTTTTTAGAGGTATCTGTGTAAAACAAAAACAAACAAACAAGAAGTTTGCCATAAAATATAACATAATATTTTGTCACATCTGTACATAGTTTTAATTTCATAATAATTATAAATAAGTTCTTATGTGATTATTAAATTCCAGTAATATGTAAGGCATATAATAAATATATGTAGTTCTTTTTTGTCAAAGCATCTATGAAATTTTGATTTTATTTTCATGTCTTTCTTGTGACCAGATAATCGTATCATTGATACCCATTTTATTGGAAAATAAATAGGTCTATCTAATTGTTAAACAAAGTAAGAGTCAAATAGCTTCAGGAATTGACTAACTCCCCGCCCCTTACAATTTCAAGACACCTCAAGCTGATATATCCTATAAGATTCTTATAGACTACCTGTCCCCAAATTTAAAATCTTTAATGTTTTGTTCACCAGAATTAGAGTTCTGCTCTGCAGAAACAGGGATAATAATGCAGATTGATGACTTGGATGTTGAAATGCTAAAACTGATACCTTGTCAAATCCCGTCGGTGGAGTTTCTGAACAGCTGCCCTCCCACATTTGTGTGAAGAAGACCCACACAATGTGTGCAGCCTTCCCTCCCAAGAGAAAGCAAGTGCTGAACCCATTTCCAAATGTCTGCTCATCTTTCCACTACTGAACTCTCTTTTTCTAAGGTTGTGTAACTCTCTTCATACTTGAGATGCTAATTTTGTGTTCATTAATTACATTGCAAATATCTCCTCCCAATTTATTGTTTTCACTTTGCTCATGATACTTGTCATGAAGAATAATTAATATTTGTAATCTGTTGCATTTACTACATATTACTATAGGTACATGCATGAAAAGTGTATAAAGGAGTTAAGGAGTTTCAGGTTCTCTGTTATCCGGGCACCAGTTGGAAAGAGTTTGTGGTGTCTGTAGTTTTATTTCATTAGTTAAAAAGCTGAGGCAAATATGCACATTTTGATATTTTTAAACTCCGTATGTTAGGGTTATAACCTATATATATATTTTTTTTTCTGTATGAATTCTAGAATTTACATCATGTCTATGGATAATACATATGTGTACACACGTCGAGTATAGTTTGTGGCGCTGGTAGTTGTCACATTACTCATCCTCTGCCACGTCTGGACTGTTTCAATCAGGGTAAGAGTAATGTGGATGTGGGGGAAGGTGGATGCGGGGGAAGCATCTGGTTCTGTTATTCACTGCCCCACTGTAATCAATTCAGGTATCTAAATTCAAGCTTCCTTAATTTATCCTGTCAAATGTAGTTCATTCTAATTAAGAATATATCCTGGAAATAAAGTGGTGATAAAAAAGAAGGGAGGCAAGGACTTTCAAAGAGACACTTTAAGGAGGACATTTGAGAATGCATAAAGCACATACTAATGTTTTTCTGAGAATGTGATCATACACATTTTATAGCTGCTGCTAAGAGGCAATGTAAAATCCACAGGGAATAAAGGTAGGAATTCGGCTGCAGATGTTCACGGATTTTTGAGGAAATATGATTGACACGTCTGAAGAGCAATATCAGGGACCTGAAGTTATGCATAAAGGGCAAGTGGAGGGAAGAAAAGTTAGATCTAAAGAGCAAGGAAACAGAAATTATCCTGGTGGCCTGATGGGTCCAGGTTGATCACCTAGACTTGATGTGAAGGAGCAGGAAAAAAACTGAGGAGAAAGAAACAATGTTCCTTTTAGGATGAACCTAAGTGGAGAAAAAAAAGGTAAGATGGGCTAAAATCGAACTCTGGGAGAATGTAGTTATATAGTATAGAACAAAAGGCAAAATAAGACATCTTCATTATTCATTTAAGAACAGGCAATCAAATAGTTATAAATATGATGAAAATGTTTTCTTTTAACTTGCTATTTACCTTGGCTGAAAATAAGCCCCCTTTGTTCTCTCTGGCTATTTAACTTTCAGATGATTTTATATACCTTTGTGACAGCAAGACATCTAATGCATAGCTTCTGTTATTAAACTATATAACCATCTTTTTTTTTTCCTGTTTGGTTTATCTAAAAATGTTTAGAAATTTGCCTTCTTCAACTTTTCATTTCATCTAAGCCACCTAAATTTCCTTCAGGCTAAAGAACCCTTGGGGGTGAGCAAAGGAATGCCAACTTGTCATAACTCGTGATGGTGATCAAAGGCAGCCAGGTGGTCCCTTAACCTTTGATCACTTCCACAGTTCAATATCTGATTAAGGGAGTATGTTGTTTTGTGTCCTCAGATTCCATTAGTGGCTGATTGTAAGAGAAAAGGATGCTGGGTAATGAGACTAGGAAATAGAAATGTCTAGCTTGACGACATCTTTTTAATTATACCACTATATATACACCCATACTACTGTTACAAGTAACAATCTCTCAATCAATAAAAAAACAGAACGATAAAGTAGCTCCCAAGACTGGCCTTTGCTCTAACAGTATACATTTACGTTATACTGTTATTTCTGTGTCAAGCTTAGGATACTTTCAAAAGAATAAGCCATTACATGGCATGAAGTAGAAGGATAAAGAGCTTTCAGAACCAGGGATTTCAGATCATCTTATATAATTCTGATGATCCCTTGTCATAAGATATGTTCTCAGTATTTTCCAAGTTTTCCATTAAAGGGTTTATGATAGTCTTCAATGTGGAAGGCAAAAGTGAAATAAATGATAGTTCTAAGCCATTAAGGTAAAGAAATGGGAAACCAAAAGTTGAAAATGCACTAAAAGTGGGAGGCGATGAAAAGAAAATGATGGATTTTATTACCTGATATCCTTTTGTCCCTACAGATTATCAAAAGAACCTTAAATAGTTACTCAGTTGAGAATTATACCTGGAACATACTTTGTCAAGGAAACTCTGCTTTTAAAAGTACAAAATGATGGGAAATAGTGCTTTAAAAAGTCACTTTCCCAAATTTCTGGCTTTACATAAAAACATGAGTTGGGTGGTGTTGAGAGAGAATGCATAGCCAGGAAATGTGAAAAGATAGAAAGGACTCCAGGGAAGGAAGGGAAAGAGGTCATCTTCCTCTTGGCACATCGCTTAGCATTAAAATCATGGGCGTTCCAAGTAAGAACTGGTCTATTTCTGCATTTGATGTAGTACATACGGAGCTTTTCCCTGGCACACAAATGTCTTTGAATATGGATGATGAAAATGTCCCTTTGCCTACAGTGCAATACATAAACTGGGTGCAAGAATGAAATTCTCATTTTTCACTAAAACCTGTCACAGGTGAGCACTGATCTTCATCTGAAAATATTAAAGCCTTCCCTTCTTGCCCTTTTAATTCTCCTAGGGCATTAACCTTTTATTCTCCTTTAAACAAGCAACTTTTCTTTCCCAGGGGGACATTTCAGAATAGTTCTTAAGGAAAAAACAAAAACAAAAACAAAAACAAAACAAAAACAAAAAAAACACCCTCTTGTCTCCAGGGCATCATCTGGAAATTGCCCTGTGTTCAGTCCAAAATGCAAAACCAGGATTCTGTGAAGAATTACACAGCTACCCAACCACTTCAAAGCTGGATGGGGTTGAATCAATGCCATGACATTGGGTGTTAAGTGCTCCAATCAAAGTTGCCTCACAGGGACTGCAAACACTGTTTTGTTTCACCTGCCTATCATCTGAACAATACAATTGCCAGTTGCATTCTTTTAGACAAATCTTTTAGGGGGAGTGAGCGGAGCAAACCCAGGCAAACAGAATGGTATTTTTTCTCCCTCACAAAACCACCAGGAAGAGCAGAGATGCAATTAAGAAAACAATTAAAGTATCTCAACATATGTCCCTTCCTCAGTATTCCATCAGATGGAAATTTTGCACAGAGGCCAAGCATGGCTTCTCTGCAGCTGATCCGTGCTGTAGAAGGGAGATAATTCATAGCTTTGGAATTCTCTTTAAGTGAAAGAATGATCTTACCTCTTTCAATAGGTCTTTATTCTGGTGTTCAGTGCTGGCATGATCTGTTTTTAAATCTGCGTTTTGACTACTGGTGGGAATTCGAGCTGGTGCAGCCACTCTGGAAAACAATATGGAGGTTCCTCAAAAAGTTGAGGATAGAGTTATGCTATAATCCAACAATTGCACTACTGGGTGTTTACCCCAAAGATAAAGATGTAGTGATCTGAAGGGGCACCCGTACCCCAGTGTTGATAGCAGTAATGTCCACAATTGCTAAACTATGGAAAGAGTCCAGATGTCCATGGACAGATGAATGGATAAAGAAGATGTGGTACATGTAAGGACCTATTTAGCAAGAGGCTTCCATTAAGGTTAAACAATAACCTTGTTGTTTAACTCTTAAACTGTCCCTGTTCTCCTTCCCCCAGGGGATTTACTTTAAAAACAAGCCCCGGAAACCAGCCCCAGGTAACAAAGCTCAAATACAAGAGTGGGGCAGGCCAGGTGGAGGCATCTGATCCACGGGAGGATGCATACTGTCTCCTTAGTTACCAAGGAGGATGGGGCCCACCCTTTGGGAGCCTTGTGGGGCTAGGTCAAATGTCTATTAGGGTAAATTCTAATTCAGTTGGTCACCTAGCATGACTGTGCATCTTTCTCTTGAGTGTTACAGTTTCATTGGCCACCTGTATGTAGCCAGGCCCAACCTCATGGCCTTTGCCCTTAAAAGCTAGTCTGTGAAACAGAGAAAGGTGGCCCTCTCTATAAGAGGTGCGGCCCTGGCCAGTCAGTTTGATTCTTGATGCTTGGCGCGAAATAAAGCTTTGCTTGACCTTCACTTTATATCAGTCTCACTCCTTTAATCATGGACCCAATTTTGGGGGAGCATAACAGTACACACACACATACACACACACGAATATTACACAGCTATCGAAAAATGAAATCTTGCCATTTGCAACAATGTGGCTGGAACTAGAGGATATGACACTAAACAAAATTAGTCAATCAGAGAAAGATAATTATCATATGATTTTAATCATATGTAGAATTTAAGAAATAAAACAGGATCATATGGGAAAAGAGGGAAAAATAAAACAAGACAAAATCAGAGAGGGAGACAAACCATAAGACTCTTAATCATAGGAAAAAACTGAGGGTTCCTGGGTTGGGGGGCAGATGAGAGGAAGAACGGGATATCTGGGTGATGGACATTAAGGAGGACATGGGATGTAATTGAGTACTGGGTGTTATGTAAGAGAGATGAATCAAAAAAAAAAAAAGGCTGATGAATTACTGAACTCTACCTGAAACTAATAATACACTATATGTTAATTGAATTTAAATAAAGATAAATAATAAACAAACCAATAAATAAATCTGTGCTTTGGTGTTTATAATCAGTTTCACATCTCTTTCCAGATTGTACAGAAGTCTAACAGGACTCTGTTTCTAGAGCACAACCCCTACTCTACTTCTTGTTGTTGGTCATGTTGTTTCCACTATTTGAAATGCTTTTCCTCACAATATAGGAATCAAATCTAGTTCTCAAGCCCTGTTCAGACATCACCCTTTAAACAATCCCTCCTTCATTTCCTCAACATGCTGGGCTAGCTCTCCTTTCTTCAATACCAATTTCGGTTGTTTCTTATGAACTTAGGATGTTATGCTTTTTACTTGCGCTACCCATTTCCATCTCCATCTCCCAGTAAATTGTAAAATTCTCAAGGACATGCATTTGTTTAAAGGAACTTTAAACAAATTACCTTTTTATCTTCTGTGTGTTGTAGTAAATTACTTTGAACAAAGCAAACTTTCAATAAAAGAATACATAAATAATAGTAGTAATAGCAGACACTTAGATGGTGCTCAATATATACTTTACACTTTTCTAGTATATATTAATACATATAATCATCACAAAACTAAGAGTTTAGTTCTACTATTATCCCCATTTTATAGACAAAAACACAGCAGGACACAAAGACCTTGCCAAAGCTCACATAGCTATTATATGGGAGAGCCAGTATTCAAATCCAGATTTCCATAATGTTCTCATGCATCTTGTTTTCGAATGAATGAATAGATAGATTTTGAAAAATGTATTTATAGCACTATTTAAAATCTGTTTATTATTTAAGTATTCATTTCATCCACATTAATGCCAAGATATTTTAGATTGTTTTTTTTTTCCTGTCTGAAGTATCAAAGCTTCACTCCAAGAAGGTTGTTGACCATTTTTCTTGGACCTGACTTCCGTAACTAATGGAAAATTTCCTCATTTTCAAATATATACACATATAGATAAAATTTTAGACACACAGAAGCTGCGAAAACAGTACAGAAAAATCAGCTGTACCCTCACCAAGTTTCTCCCAATGGTGACATCTTACATAGGCATCATATATTACCCAAACCAGGAAATCAATATTGGCATAATACCAGTAACAAGTTTCCGGTTCCTACTTGAACTCACCAAATTGTTCATGAAGTCATTTTTAAAATATCTTTGTGTATAATTCTAAGACATTTTATCATATGTGCAGATTTTAATAACCATTACCACAATCAGGAAATAAAACTGTTCTATCACCACAAAGAAATTTCCATATGCTACACTTTTATAGTCACACCCTTCCTTCCCTTCCGTAACCACCAAAACGTTCTCCATCTGTATAATTTAAATTTTAAGGATGGATGAAATCATACAGAATGTAACATTTTGATATTAGCTCTTTTCTGTTGGCATAAATGTTTTTGAGATTTTTCCAAGTTGTTGCATGTATCAATAATTTATTCCTTTTGTTTTGGAAGAACTGCTGTTTGTTTAACTATTCACTCATTGAAGGACACCTGGGTTGTTTCCTCTTTTGGGCTATCTCCAAATAAAGCTGTTATGAACAGTCATGTGCAGGTTTATGTGTGAATACAAATGATCAGTCTTTTTTTTTAGAGAGAGAGAATGTGCATATGCAAGTTGAGGGGGCAGGGAGAGAGAGAACAAGAATCTTAAACAGGGCTCAATTCCCCGACCCTGAGATCATGACCTGAGCATGAAATCCAAAGTCAGATGCTTAACGGACTGAACAATCCAGGTGCCCTTAAGTATTCAGTCTTTATGATAAATCCCAAGAGATAAATGCTGGGTTACATGGTAAGTGTATGTTGAACTTTCTAAAAACTGCCAGGATGATTTCTAATGTGGCTGTACTATTTTACATTCCTACCAGCAAGGTATGAGCGATCAAATTCCTCTGCATATTTGTCAGCATTCGATATTAGAAATACATTTTATTTTTTTTTAAGATTTTATTTATTTATTTGAAAGAGAGATTGAGAGCAAGAGAGGAAGAGCACAAGGCGGGGGAGAGGTAGATGGAGAGGGAGAGGCAGACTCTCCATTGAGCAGGAAGCTGGATGTGGGGCTTTATCCCAGGACCCTGGGATCCTGACCTTAGCCTAAGGCAATGTTAAGTTGAACAACTTTTCCTGTATTTATTTATCATCTATACTTTCTTTGGTGCAGTTTGTCTTTTTCCATTTTACTAATTGAATTTTTTTTCCCCTTTACTGTGGAAATTAGAGAGTTTGGTGGCTAAACTTTCATCATCTTGACAGAATCATTTTTAGAATAAAAAATTTAAATTTTTATGGAATCCAATTTATCTATTTTTTTCTTGGTTAGTTCATGATTTTGGTGTCATATATTAGAACAATGTGCCTGACCCCAGGTCAGGAAGATTTTCTCCTATTTTGTCTTCCAAAAGTTTTATAGTTTTACCTTTTACATTAGATCTATGATCCATTTAGAGTTAGCTTTTGTATAAGGTTGAAGATTAGGTTTGGGGATCATTTTTACAGCTATTGATGTCCAGTTGCTTCAGCACTCTTTATTGAAACGGTCCTTCCTCTTCCACTGAATTGCTTTTGCACCATTGTCAAAACTAAGGTGAGCGTATTTGTGTGAATCTATTTCTGTCACCTGATATTTGTAATTGAATTCATTGCAGTGAAAGGAAATGTGGGTGTTGGACCCACTCAGGCATAGACGCTATAGTCACATATACTTATAGATACACATGCAATACTGATGAAACGTGGATCTGCTGTGACTTCCTTCCACCAAGCACAGCCCAATATCTCTAGCCTACTTTATGACAGCCAGCTAGTGGAGTGAGGACATAACATGGAGTAGTGGATGCCTTTAAGTTTATATGGAGAGAAAGTGTCATGTGGATTCTCTTTAAAGAATAATTTAGTAAACACAGAGAGAAAATATATTGTATAAATGGTCATTCCAGTTTCTTTAGAGGCAATTTGAAAAAAAAAGGCATCCTTTAAAAACAATGAGATTTATAAAAACTTTTTAAAAAATTAGATTTATAAAAATTCATTGCATGTTCAATAAAATATTAGTTAGAAATGTGTAGAATTCAATTACTCTTCCCCATTTTTTCCATATTGTACATGCCTATTTTGCTATTTTTAGGTGTAGTACCCAGAGTTCTAGACATTTAGATTAATATTCAACAATATAAAATTGTTCTCATATGAGGAAAAGAATGACAAACATCACAGCATGAAAAAGAAAAACTGGGAATTTGAAGAACTTACCTGATCATTTGTGGATTTTAAATCCTGGGTTTATGGATCAAGCAGTACTTAACTTACTTAATTTAATATTTGCTGATTGCTTACCATATTAATAGTATCATGATATTCATAAATGCACTCTATGAAAACTTTATGTGTATATAAAAATGATCCTTTTTCTTTCTAGGTATTATCAATGTGTTTTTCTTGAGGGATTTGACCTTCATCCAAGTAAGTTTTATTTGTTATAACTTCACTTACAAAGAAACTCCTCTTCTAATGATATTTACAGTGCATCAAAAAAACTGTATTACAATTTTTTTATTGTAACACATAATATAAACATAAAACACATAATATAGAATTTGCCGTCTTAACCATTAAGTGTAGACTTCAGAAGTGTTAAGTACAATTACACAGTTTTAAAACAGATCTCCAGAACTTTTTTTATCTTGCAAATCTGAAACTGTATAATCATTAAACAACTTCTCTAACCTTCCTCCCCACTCAGCCCCTGATAATCACTGCTCTACTTTCTGTCTCTATGAATTAGATTACTTTAGCTATCTCATAAGTGGAATCATGCAGTATTGGTTCTTCTATGGTTTATTTCACTTAATATAATGTCCTTGTGGTTTATCCTTGTTGTAACATGTGACTATTTTCTTTTTTTTTAAAGCTGAATAATATCCCACTATATGTATATTTAAATACATACACACATACATACTATATATATTTTTTATTAGCATGTAACATATTATTTGTTTCAAGGGTACAGGTCTGTGATTCATCAGTCTTACACAAATCACAGCACTCTTCATAGTACATACTTCCTCCAGTGTCCATCATCCAGCCACCCCATCCCTCCCAACCCTCTCCCCTCCAGCAATCTTCAGTTTGTTTTCTGAGATTAAGAGTTTCTTATGGTTTGCCTCCCTCCCTCATCCCATCTTGTTTCATTTTTCCCTCCCTTACTCTATGATATCTGTCTTGTTTCTCAAATTCCTTAGATCAGTAAGATCATATGATAATTGTCTTTCTCTGATTGACTTATCTCCCTTAGCATAATACCCTCTAGTTCCATCCATATCATTGCAAATGGCAAGATTTCATTTTTTCATACATGCTATATTTTGCTCATTCATTTGACCAGCAGTGAACATTTGGATGGCTTCTACCTCTTGATTGTTGTGAATAGTGCTGCTATGAATGTGGGTGTGCAAACATCTCTTCAAGACCCTACTTTTGAATCTTTTGGGTTTTTACTTAAAAGACTTTTGAGACATATGGTAGTTCTATTTTTCATATTTTTGAGAAACGTCCATAATGTTTTCCACATTGGTTGCATCATTTTATCATCCCACCACCAATGCACAAGTTCAAATTTTTCCACATTCTCACCAACTTTTGTTAGTTCCTATTTTTGTGTTTTTGTGGGGTGTTTTTTTTTTTTTTTGATAGCCATCATATTGGCTAATAAGTAACGCTTCATTGTGATTTTGAATTGCATTTCTCTGATGATTAGTCACGTTAAACACCTTTTAAATGCTTGTTGACTATTTGTATATTATCTTTGGAGAAATATCCATTCAAGTCCTTTGGCCACTTTTAAATCAAATTATTTATTTATTTATTATTTATTTTGCTTTTCATTTGTAGTTCTTTATATTATAGATAGTAACCTCATATTAGATATATGATTTCAAAATATTTTCTCCCATTCTATAGGTTACCTTTTCATTATTCCCTTTGGTACACATTTTTCTGAGTTTTTCTATTTTCACTTTTGCTCACTGTGCTTTTGTTGTCATATTCAAGTTATTGTAAAGCACAATGCCATGAAGTTTTCTTCTAGGAGATTTGTGGTTTTGTGTCTCTAATGTATTTCAAGTTATTTTATTTATTTATTTATTTATTTATTTATTTGAGAGAGGTAGGGGAGGGGGAGAGAGAGACACAGAGAGAGAATCTTAAGCAAATTCCACGCCCAGGGCAGGGCCCAATGTGGGGCTCAACCTCATGAACCTGAGGTCATTACCTGAGCTAAAATCAAGAGTCAGACACTTAACCAACTGAACCATCTAGGTGCCACTTGAGTTAATCTTTGTCAAAGTCATATATTAAGGGTGTTACTTCATTCTTGTGCATGTAATTATCCAGTTTCCCAAAACTGTTTATTGAAGAGACTTTTCTTTCCACATTGAATAATCTTGCCTCTGTTGTCAAAGATCATTTGACTATATATGTGAGGGTTTATATGTGGTTTATTTCTCTATTCTTTTCCATTGGTCTATTTGTCTGTCTTTATGTTACTGCCACACTGGTTTTCATTACAGTAGCTTTGCAATATGTTTTGAAATTAGGAACCGTGAGTCTTTCAAATTTGTTTTTGTTTTTCAAAATTGTTTTTGGCTAAAAGAGGTTTCTTGAGATTCCGTACAAATTTTAGGGGTATTTTTTCTTCTTATTTTGCAAAAAAAAAAAAAAAAAAAAAAAGTGTCTTTGGGCTATTAAGTGGGATTGCATAGAATTTGTACATCTCTTTAGTAGTATGGATATCTTAATAATATTTTATCTTCCAAATGAGTAAATAAGAGATGACTTTCCATTTATTTGTGTCTTTTAAAATTTCTTTCACAATTGTTTTGTAGACTTTAACTTAAAGGTTCTCACCTCCTTAGTTAGATTTATTCCAAAGTATTTTATTCTTTTAATGCTATTGTTATTGAAATTTTTTTTCCTTAATCATCTTTTTAACTTGTTCATTGTTAATGTATAGAAATACAGCCCAGCCTGGGTGTTGACATTTTATTCTACAACTTTGCTGGATTCTTTAAGTCTAACAGTTTTTTTTTATGCACTCTTTAGGGTTTCTACAAGTAAAATCAGGTTACCTGTAAACAGAGATTCTTTTACTTCTCCCTTTCTGATTTTGTCTTTTTTCTGTTTTTGCCCAGTTGCTCTGGCTTGGATGTTCAATACTAGGTTGAATATGAATGGTAAGAGCAGACATTCTTTCTTGTTCTTGAGATTAGAGGGAAAGTTTTCAGCCTTTCACCATTGCTTATGATGTTAACTATTTATTTTTTATAAATTTATAAATTTTTTATTATGTTGGGGTAGTTTCTTTCTATTCCTAATGATTTTATCATGCAAAATGGTTGAATTTTGACAAATGCTTTTTTTTTTTTTTCCCCTGCATTGGTTGAGATTATGGGTTTTGGCCTTTATTCTGTGAATGTGGTGTATTACACTGATTTTCCTATGTTGAACTATCCATGCATTCCAGGAACAAATCTTACTTGGTCATCATGCTTAATCTTTTTAATATGCTTTTGAATTTGGTTTGCTAGTATTTTATTAAAAAATTTTGCTTCAGTGTATATCAGGGATAATGGTCTATAGTTTTTGTTTCTTGTACTATCTTTGGCTTTGGTGTCGAGGTTATGCTGGCCTCATGGAATAAGCTTAGAAGTATTCATGTTCTTTCTTCTTCAGTTTTTTGGAAGAGTTTAAGGAATGAAGCCCACTAGTCCTGGGCTTATATTTCTTGTGAAGTTTTTAATTACTAGTTCAATTTCTTTACTCATTATTGGTCTGTTCAGATTTTCTACTTCTTTAAGATTCAGTACTTTCAGCTTGTTCATTTCTAGGAATTTATCCATTTAATCTAGGTCAACCTGTGTGTTGGCATACAATGTTTAAGGTATTCTCTTATAATCCTTTTTATTTCTGTGGTATTAATTGTAATGTCTCCTCTTTCATTACTGATTTTAATTAAGTATTTTCTCTTTATTTATTTTTTTTTAAATCTAAGGTTTGTCAATTTTGTTGAACTTTTCAAAAACCAACTCTTACTTTCATTGATTTTTTTCAATTCCCTGTTTATCTCTGATTGAATCTTGTTAGTTACGCCTTTCTATTAGCAGTGGGCGCAGTTCTTTTTCTAGTTTCTTGAGCTATAAAGTCAGGCTATTGACTTGAGATCTTTTTACTTTAATGAATGTATTTATAGCCATAAACTTCTCTCTTAGTACTGCTTTCACTGCATGCTATAACTTTTGATATGTTGTGTTTTCATTTTCATTTTTCTCAAGGTATTTTCTAACCTCCTTTGTGACTTTTTTTTCCCCATTTGTAGTTTAGAGTACATTGTTTAATTTTCACATATTTGTGTATTTTTTCAGTTTTCTTTGTGCTATTGATTTCTAGTTTTATTTCATTATGAATTTGTATAATTTCAGTCTTCTTGAATTCAATAAAATTTGATTTGTGGCCTAACATCTGGTCTATCCTAGAGAATGTTTTATGGGCACTTGAGAAGAATGAATATTCTGCTATTACTAGAGCAGTGTTCTGTATATGTCTGTTATGTCTAATTGGTCTACAGTATTGTTCATTTCCTCTATTTTATTGATCTGTTTATTTTATTATTGAAAGTAGAGTTTTGAAGTACCATCCTATTATTGTGTTATTTATTTCTCTCTTCAATTCTGTCAAGATGTGTCTCAAATATTACAGAGCTCTGAGGTTTAATTCACATTTGTAATTGTTATATCTTCTCAGTAAACTGGCATTTTTATCATTATCTAATATCCTTATCTCTTGTAACAGTTTTTAAATTTAAGCCCAGCTGTCTGATATTAGGTTAGTATAGCCACTCCTGCTCCCGTTTGGTTGCAACTTGCGTGGGAAATCTTTAGCTATTATTTTGCTTTAAGCCTATAGGTGTCCTTAGATTTAAGATGAGTCTTTTGTAGACGACATATAATGGGGTCCTGTTTTTATATCCATTCAGCCAATCAATGTATTTTGATTGAGGAGTTTAATTTATTTACGTTGAATGTAATCAATAACAGGAAAGATTAACTATTGCTTTTTTGTTAAATTTTTTTAATGTCATGAGGTTTTATTTTTGTTCCTCCCTTTCTCTCTTACTGTCTTCCTTTGTGTTTCATTGAATAATTTTTTGCAGGGACATACTTTGATTCATTTCTCATTGCCTTTTGCATACATTTTAAAGCCATTTTTCTGTGGTTATTATTGAAATTACATAAAACACTTTAGAGTTAAAGCATTCTGTTTTGAACTGATAGCAAATTAATTTCAGGTGCACATCAAATCTCTACTTCTTTACAACTCCATCCTTTCCCACTTTCTGTTACTGATGTTACAAGTTATATCTTTAGATGTTACTACTTGTTAACACAGATTTATAGCTATTTTTTATGTTTTTAACACTTAAATTCTATAAAACAATATCACAATAGTAAAGGTTACTACATGTATTTGCTTTTACTGGCAAATCACGTACTATCATATAGTGTTGTGTTGTTCTCTATGTTCTTTTATAGCAATTTGAGAGGTTCCCTTTAACATCTCTTGTAGAACAGGTATAATGATAATGAACTCCTTTAGCTTTTATTTATCTGGAAAAGTCTGAATTTCTCCTCCATTTTTGAAGGACAGTTTTGTCAAATACAGTATTCTTGATTGACAGATATTTTTCCTTTCAGCACTTTGAATATATTATCCCCCTTTCTGGCCTTCATAGTTTCTACTGACAAATCTATTGATAATCTATGGAAGCTTCCTTATATGTTGTAGAGGTTGATTTTCATTTGGTGCTTCTAAGATTCTCTCTTTATCTTTGACTTTAGACAGTTTGATTATAATAATTCTATGTGGTCTCTTTAACTTTAGTCTAGTTGGTGTTCTTTGAGCTCCTTGGTAGTAGGTATCTGCATCTATCCTCATATTTGACAAGTTTTCAGTCATTATTTCTTCAAATAAGCCCCTTTATCCTCTCTTTTCTCTTCTTGAGAGTCTCATAATGTGCATAGTGATAACATTCCATAATTTCCTTAGTTTCTCTTTGCTTTTTTTTTTATTGTTTTTGTCTTTTTTCTTCCTTTGACCTGATGATTTTAAATAATCTGTCTTCAGCATCACTGATTCTTCTTTCTGCCTGATCAAGTCTGTTGAATCCCTCTAATGAATAGTTATTATATTTTTCAGCTCTTAGAATTTGTTTTTTTCCTAATATTTTCTATCTCTGTTGATACTATCCTTTTGTTATGTATCATTTTCCTGATTTGATTTAGTTGCTTATCTGTGTTTTCCTTTGGCTCACTTAGCATCTTTATATGTATTTTAAGTCCTTGTCAGGCTACATTACTTTCAGGTTGGTTTTAGAGTTTTAATTTGTTGCTTGTTTGGACCATATATTTATATTTCTTTTATGCCTTGTGATTTTTCTTTTAAATGCTGGGATTTGTACATTTGAAGAAGCTACTGCCTATCTAAATCTATGTGTATCATCTTCTCACAGAGGAAGACCTTCACCAATTAATCTGACTAGAAATTCTAGGATCTTGCAAACTTTCTGATCTCTTGCTTCCCTTGTTGTCTGCCTGTGGATCTGTAGCCCTGACATGTTGGTTGTCTCTCTTTTCAGCAGCTTCCAAACTCTGGCCCCAATCTTGTCTGCATGCATTGGTGACAGAAACCAGTCCCTCAGGTAACCTCCCTAGATAAGTTAGAACATTGGATTCAGGTCCACTCTTTTGTTTTCTTCCTGAGGAAGGAACTCTGATATGGAACATTTCCTTTTGGTTGCTCCTGAGATGTTGCATAAGGGATGAAGCATAATTGGATAGGCAAGTGTGTAAATTTTTCTTACCCATTTCACCGTAAGCCCTTCACAGTTTTACAATGACTTAGGCCCTGTAGCTTCTCAACTTGTCTCTAAAGTTCTCATAGAGGTATTCTGGTCCATTTATTTTTATAAACCCTGTGTCTCTGTGAAAGGAGGTCCTGCAGCCTCTTAGTCCAACATTTTGCTGACCTCATACAAAAATAGTTTATTATATTTTGATTTTGTGCAATGAAGACCCTATACTTTGCTACATCAAGAGTGACATTTTTATGTTTACATTATTTAATTTTTACTCATTGACAAGGACATGCAAAATATCATGAAGCCTATTTCTGAGTTCTTTTTATGTTAAGAAATTGTATTGCAGAATGACTTGAGCTATGTCATGAAGAACTTCTAGTTTATAAGGATTACATACTTATATTTACATTTCATTTTGAAACTGTTTTAAACCATAATTGAACATAAAGGGATTTACAGATTCGATATGTTATAAAATTTGTTGCATTACCCATTTTAAAATTTCTTTATTGCTTTATCCATGTGAAGAACTGACTTGATACAATGGTAGCCTTCAAATATGTAATCAAGAAAACTCACAGTGAAAAGTCAGGAATGAGAAAGAGGGACAAGTCAAAACTTAGGGTAGGGTATAAATGGGTAAGGAATACAAGACCTGAATTCTCAATGTCTCTCTCTTTCAGTCTCTCTCTCTCTCTCTCTCTGTCACTCACTCACACACACACATACACCAGTGGTCAGTCAGGTCACATGAAGTTTGGGTGAAAAATCTCAATAAGATGAAAGTGCATGGGGCCAGTGACCCACACTTGCTTCACTGGAAGGATTCAGATACAAGTCACTTGACAGGTTATCTGGCCTAATCAGGTATGGTTTTAATGGACAGAGGACTGATGGAGCTCTAATGAGTGTTATTAATGGAAGGCCTGATTAAGATTTAATGCATATTGGGTATCTAGAGTGTTACATAAATTAAATACATATACATATATGTGTGTATATATATTTTTGTGTATACATATTATGTATATAACATAATATATGTCTTTATGTATATTAAGTCATGAATACATGAATATTTGGTACCTCATGACTATTTAGTGTCTATATGATCTTTTCATCCGTCTCTAGCTCACATGCATATGCTTTTCTTTCTTTATGTAGAACATGTCTTCCAAGTTATTAATTTATTTATTTCTTATCATCTTTGACTTTTACCTATATCATTGGTTTTCTTGACTTCTATAAATATAATTTC
Source organism: Mustela putorius furo (assembly GCF_011764305.1). Classification (NCBI taxonomy): domain Eukaryota; kingdom Metazoa; phylum Chordata; class Mammalia; order Carnivora; family Mustelidae; genus Mustela; species Mustela putorius. The sequence goes on from NW_025421467.1 coordinate 1,600,588, forward strand.
ATATTCTCAATAAATACCATAAATATTCATTATAGATTTTATAATAATAATGTCTATTCTAATTCCCCCCCCAAAAAACTAGATACAGAAATAATTAATAAGGAAAAGGGTAATTTCCATTAGGTCTTATACACCATTAGTTAAGACATGGGGCCCAGAGAGAAAGACACCATGACTCCTCTTTTTAAACATTTCTTTTCAGACCTCTCCTTGTCCCATACTGAAAAATTATACTCTTCCCCATGGGGAATATATCTTGCCTCATTCTTGCCTCATATATCTTGCCTCATCCTTCAGAAGCATACTGTGGATCTGAACTCTGGCTGGACTTGGTCACCAGGAACTTAAGATGTAAAATGAAGGGTAAGGAAAGTTAAGGATCATTAAATGACTCTAACTTGTCAGTTAATACCTGGTAATATTACTTTGTTAAGTCTTCAGAACTACTTAGGAATAGAAATTTTTATTCCATTTATAAATTTACTTGCTTGAGCTCACATAACTGCAAAGAAACGTCACTGATTTTAAAACCAGAAGTCGCTGATACCAAATGCTATGCTCTTTCTTTGTTTCTTTCTCTGAATTTCTTGTCTTGTTACCCCAGGGCCTGTGCTGAAGTCCCTGGCTTCAAAACTGTTTTATCAGAAAGTAACTGCTACTCAGACCTCCTTTACATGATCAAAGTGGACCACTGTGTGTGCCATTTCTTGTTTCTTTGTCCCCCTCTGGTAAAATAGGTGGTAATTAAATATATGCCCTCTTGATAAATTAGGTAAATGTTTTTCCCTCCAAGGAAACACAAAAACATAATTCAACGGAGGTCTTCCTAAAGGTGATACAAATATAAGAATTTAATATGAAAAATATATATGTCCATATATTCCTCTACAGGGAGACCATTATCTCCTTCGGTCAACATATCATGCAGTCTGCAATTTACTGTATCTTAGAAAAACTAACCTGGACACAACCTCTTATCCTTTACAAGAACACAATAGAACAAAAATAACAAAGGAAAACATAACCCATAAACCCACCCAAAAGCAAAAGTAATGAGTATGAGCCTAGAAGTTCCAAGGTCACTTGTACATAATAGGAATCATAAGATCTCCATCTGTCTCACATGACTGCTGTGAGATTCCAAAGAGATCATGTGAGTGAAGGTAATTTATAAAGTGTAGATTACTATAGAGAAAAAGAGTACATTTCTTACAAGGGCATTCACTGCAACCCTTTCACTTTTAGATAAATCCCATAGGTGACTAGCTACCATCACAATGTGTCTCCTCTGGGGGGAGATATATATATTATATATATATATATATATATATTATATTATATTGCTAAATACCCATCATTTTTGAAATGTTTTTTTTTTCATCAATTATTTCCCTTCAGAAAAAAATAACTGCTCTCAAATTACAAATAAAAAAAGAATTGATAATGTTGATTTGGGCCATTAATAACCTTTGTGCCAATTTCTGAACATAAAGAAGAAAGAAACATATGCTTCTGAAGAGCTCTTTGTCTAGTCGAGGCCTGTGCTATTACTCATTAGAGCTGAGCCCTGTCAACCCAGGAATGGTCAGGGAAGGAAAGCACTTTGTAAACTAAAATGCTTAACCCAGCCATTATGTGTTCACTGACAGAAAGCTCCAAATTCCCAGATCCTTAAAAATCAAATAAAAAGTTTTTAAATGTCATATAACATTTACTCTTGTACCACAAAGCATGAAATCCTTACATTCACGCACTTAGCAATCATGCATGGACTACCTGCTATGTCCTAGGCTCTGAGCTAAGAGCTGGCAATAAAAAGAAGCACAAGATGCATTCCTTTGTTTTTAGAAAGGTCATAGTTGAACTCTTCTGTGAAAAAGGAACGAGTAATGAGATAATGTGGGAGAATGTCTGTTTTTCAAAAAGTGCAAATTTCTATAGAAATAGAAGTTATTGTTATGATTAAATAATTAGTTATGCCAAAGTTTTTACTCATAGAATTGGTTCTAATCAGATTAGCAAAAAAAAAATATATATATATATATGTGTATATATATATATATATATATATAGTTTATCAAGGGAAAGGGAACCAGACATTATAATACCATTTATTGAAATCTCTGCTATTCTTTTGTTTAGACCTAGATCTTAGTTAAGATTAAAAAGCCTTTGAAAATTATCCAAAATACTTAAATTTTGAGAGCAGAGAGACTCAAGCTAAGTTGATAAGCCTGGTCAGATTAATTACTATAAAAGTAAACCCAGAAATCAATCATTTTGTTAAAAATAAATAAACTCCATTTTAAAAAGTTTTATTGGCCGACTCAGCTACAAACCACTTTAGTTCTAAAGAAGTTTACTGACAAATTACTTTCTTACCTAACTTTAAGCTTTTAAAAAGTGAAAAGACTCTATTATGCTGCCATTCGGTGTGATTTAGTGATCTGTGTTTCCTGCTATAAGTAATCAACATTTCTTTTTGGCTTGTTTGCTTTCCTTTCAGGTGAATTTAAATTTAAAATATGCACCTCTTTCTTTTATTATTATTATTCCATATGTGTTCATAGGAATCAGTTACAGAAGCACTCGCTATCTGGATGCACGGAGAATGCACGCTGAGTGCTCCCGGCCTTCCTAAACCCTGCTTACCTGCAGCATTTAATTCCGCCTGTGGGGGAAAATGAACTTTTGGTTACTTCCTGATGCCTCATCATTGTCACTGTTAACCTGTCACATCAGATGCATACCTCCCATGGCTGTATAATCTTGGAGAATATAATTTCCTTCCCACATCCCATCACTCAGGATGACTTCTTGTAACAGCTTCAGAGTACTAAAAAGCCTTAAGCGCCCGTCATCACGTGGGCTAACACCTTGCCTGAAAATGACATTGAAACAGTCTCTGAGAAAACATCCTGTGAGTGGTGGTCTAAATTCCCACCGTAGCCATCTTGCTGGTCTCCCTAGAGTGCAGCTCTGCGGAAACACTGATGGTGCTGCCGCAGAGAAGCTGTCATCATTCGCTCTGGGGCCTTGCCTGGGATGCCCAGAGTTCAGACTAGATTCCTGCTGCATGTTTTCCTGCTTTCAGACATGGCAATGGGAATGCTAAGAGACAGACAGGTGCAGACTGACTGTTTCAATCTGCTGAGCACTTCTGTTTATTATTTTTCCTCATCCCCTTGTGTGTGTGCTGTTGCATTTTTGTAGCTGCCATTCTGTAAAGCATACCTTCTAGGTAGTTATTTAAAACCTGACACTGGAGTGTTTTAGTAAGCATAAATTAATAAATGCAGTTTGGGATAAGGTTCACCACTCATTTAAGCACTACTCATGGGGACAGGATGTTAGAAGTGGACACAAAGGTCAAGAACACATAAGCAAGGTGGATGGTACCTGCGAAAGATAAGAGCCAAGTATACAGTACCAAAGCAAGAAACAGTATCTAGTGTCCCTTTCATAACATCACAGTTTATTCGAGTACTTTGCCTGAAATTGTTAAAGACCTCTGATAAAACAATTGAAACAATCTACTATTATGTGTAACCGATAAAAACCCTTGTGTGCTCAAAGATTTAAGATTCTAGGGAGAGCAAATTCAGTAGGCATATGTCTGGTTTGGATGTTTGGTAGAGAGGGAGATGGGTTGGTGAGGGCAGCCTTCAGAGGTGAACAGGGATCTGGTGATCTTGTGATAAGGGGGTGAGGGGGAGAGTGGAATAATACAGAGTATGAAAATTATATGAAAGAGAAAAAGAAGAAAGGGAAAAGAGATACCTTTTGCTAAAATAAAATGAAAATTTCCATTTATGTCAATATTTCCATTTATGTCAATATATCAGTAAACATTAGAATATTGTTTCTAAATTTTTCCAGGTGTTTTCATGATTTCTTATTGTGAATTTTATTTACAGATCTAATGTTCAGTAGATGAACAAGAATGAGACAAATGTGGAAGCTGAGGAAGTCGTAGAAGCAAAAATCAGGTGAAAACAATAGGTAACATTTGGCAAGCCTGTATGACCACAAAAAGCAGGAACTAATTTCAACCTGGGGAAGGTCTGTTAAAAGCTTCCTCCAAAATTTCAGAGTAAGATGAATGAGTAGAATAGTGGCCAGTTGCTTTACCACAATTTAGGTAGTTTGGATTAAATATGATAAAGAGAAGTATGTTCTCAGCAACTATTTGGTACACAAACTATTCTATGGAAATAATTTTGTTTGTATCCAAATACTTATCAGGGGAAATAATCATGTTAACATTTATAATACTCGAATACCATCATACTGAAATAAAAATTCTTGCAAATTTCCTTGTGAGTATTCCTCTTCATCTACCGCGCAAAGGTGTGGGGGAATATTCATTGTGTTAAAGTCAATTAATCTGTAAATTGCTTTGCTTCCTAGTGCATGAACTATAAGATTCTCCACTCTTTTGTATTTTGTCAAGGACAGTGAGATATTTGCAATTAGTTGTCTGATGTCTGTGACATGGATACAGTTAAAGATAAAAGAAAATAGATGCGAATCATGGTAGTCTATTTCACTCGCATTTTGTTGCCTAAATATATATATTTTTTTGCTTTCATATTTCAGACAGGACTGTCACCCAAGGAAGCCTTTTATGTAGGTAGACAATGGGATTTAGGTGAAAATAATAGTAACTTTGAACTGAACTCAGAAAGGTAGGTTAATTTTTGCACAACTGTATGGCATATTGGTATTTCAATAAAAGAATTGCTGAGTTCAGATTTTCTCAACTGAATTCTGAAGTTGAGTTGCTACGATCAATTTCTCAGAAAAAGAAAAAAAAAACATCTTTATAGAGGTTTAATGCAGATTGACACATGGAACACAGAAATAGATCTTCACAGAATTTCTCATCCTCCTTGAGCTTCTATAACCAAGAAGAGAGCATCTCCAGTGGTAAAAATAAAACAGAATGCAAATTCATCATAGGCACAGTAGTTTTATATACAAATCAAACTGATTTTAAGCAAGAACATCTGTGCAAACAAGATTGTAAAAGGTAATTTCAAGGCTACAAAGGAAGAGAAATATGTTGATTGGATTTTAAAATAGACATGTTAAATGTGTTAAATACACCTACTGTGATGTGAGATGTATGACATAATTTAATAAGTTTATTTAATGAAGATCTGCAGAAAAGCCTAACTAGGAGAAACATCATTTTTTCTTATTTTTTTTTAAATGTTGATGTTAAGGAATATTTGACAAGTGAAGAAATTTAAAAGTCCATTTTTTAATTCAGACATACACTGGGGGGCCCACTGTGTGCCAACCACTGGACTAAAAGCTAGATTTTACTATGGCTTGACTCCTGTCCAACGTGAACTTACAATATAGTAAAGAGACATCTGAGTAACTTATTGTTCCTCAGGGAAAGAGGAAACCATGGGTTCTCTCAGAACACAGAGTAGGATATCTAAATCATTCCACCAAAATCCAGAAGGTTTCCCAGTTTAATCACTGAGGTTGAATTTTGAAAGACCAGTTAAAGGATATCATATAAAGAAGATGCAGGTGGCTTCTGGAAGAAAGAAGTAGTATGTTGCAAAGACACAGAGTATGAAGTAGCGTAAATATCCCTGGGGAACTGCAAGCGGCTAAGACATTGCCCTTTCTCTAAATGCTCTTCCTCTAGACAGTCCAGAGATGTCCAGTGCAAATGTAGAGACAGAAATGTAGGGAGTAGAAATTCCAAACCAGGTGACACTGACATTTAATGGGAAAGCAGCAAAGAAGCTAATGGAGGCCATAAAGAAGGAATGGCCAGGAAAGGAGACAGTCAGAAGAGAACAGTATCACTGAAACTAAGAGTAGAATAAGATTCAAAAAAGATCAAGTGTGCTACAGCATCATGTGCCACCAAAAGGCCAAATCGTTAAGGAAAGAATATCATAGAGGAAGGTAAGAAGTCAGCAGTTAGTCCTGGCCTTAAAAGAAAAGTCTCAATGGAGTATTGGTGGACAAGGTTAGACTGCTGGATATTGAAGAGCGAATGGTAAGTGAGAAATTAGAGACTTAAGTCTCTGTGGTATGTGATCAGTCGGTAGCTGTACGAGGAAAGGGATTTGAGCATGTTGATATAATGTGGGGACCAACCAGGGAGAGGAAAGATATAAAATACAGGAGAAAGAAAGAGTGATTAATGAGGCCAGTTCCTCACAGATACAGGAGGGAATAATAGGCTTATCCACCTGGAAGGGTCAGCAATAGCATGGGAGCAGGGACAGCTCTTTCACTTAGATGGGAAGAAGAGACAAGGGGCAGAAGACAGATGGAATACATCTGCTGAGAACAGGGAAAAAGATGTTTTCCCAAATTCTAAATTCAACACATCAAACAAACACACATACAACAGACATCCTCCTAACCACCACACAAATACTGGGAGTTTCATTTTTGTTCTTTTCTGCATATTTAATTTTTAGCTGATTTTGCTATTTATGATTATAAATAGCCTGACCTGTACCTTGTATCTAATCTTTAAAATGTTAGCCTTTTTTTCAAATGGCTTGTAGCTTTTCCTGTTTGTTCTCAGACTCATATATTCAAACATAAAAATAGCACAATAGTCCTGTCATGGTGAAAAATAAAAACCTGCATTAAATTTTACCTCTTTAGTATAAATGTGGTGCCTTGCCAAATCTTCTGGGACTCTGTAAGCCTGATATACATTTTACCTGACAGTCCCCAATCCATCTGCGTATTCCTGGAGCACCTCTGCCATAACTTTTATTCCTAGCAACTTCTCTGCTGAAAATGATCAAATGAAAGCCCATTAATGATATAAAAAAACAAATGGGTATAATTCAACACATAATTTCAAATACATTCATGTCTAATGCATACTAATAACATAGCATGACATAATCACTGTAGACTAATGAAAATCAAATGAATTTTCATTAGTATTTACTAATTATGATTTTTAATATAACTATGAAATTTTTGATTAGTAAAGAAGCTTATGCAGCAAGGAACACTGTAAAACCAAAAAATAGTAAGTCTACTACAAAACTAGGTGAACATATCTTCCAGCAAGTCTCTAAGAATATTTCCTATAGACAAGTAATGCTATCGATGAGAAATTTCAAGGTGATGAAGGCATCCTTGTTAATAGTACATTACCCTCATATCTCAGATTTTTGTTTAGGCAATATTACTTTTATGTATAATGTTCAACAATCCATGTTGAATCATCTTTGCTTCAAAAAGAAGGCAAAATCTAATTTGAAAACTGAATAAAATCTCTTCCAAATTCCTAGAAAATCAGGTCTCACTTCTCAGAGTTATGTTGACTCTTTTCAGGGCAACTGGGTTCTCTAAATACATACAACAAATATACAAAAATAGCATGTATCTCAATATTTTCAATGAGCATATTAATTATTCTTTTAAAGTATGTGATCTTGAAAAAGTAAACTCCCTAAATTCTCAATATGTACAGGGAGTAATGGAACGAGTGCCTTCATGGACACTTCCATTCTGAAATAAAATGGATCTTTAGTGTGTAAAATATTTCCAATTCATGTTGAGTGGATTTTCATAGACCACAAGATACTTGCACAGCTATAAAGGAAGAATCCTGACCAATGTGCCATCTACTTGTGGCCCCTGTGGACTGCTCTTAGCTGTTTTTATCTACTTACCAACAGACACACGGTACAATACAAATCTTTGGGTTTGAATCTTTTTTTTTTTTTTTCCTGGAGTTCCCAGTGTTCTCAGAGTGCCAAAACAGTAGTTAGCTGAGTGAGATCATCCATCTAGTTGTATAAAGGCTTAAGTAATAGGGAGCCTGGTCAGTCAGGTAGAAAGGGAAATGGAGGAAATGAGGTTGGAGAAGTAAATAAGATGCAAATTATCTGTATGTGTGGCCTTCAGTTTTAGGGGAAATAACAATCTGATCAGTTGTGTGAATTTTTAGGAAAACTAATTCTATTTTCAATTCAATATAGCACACTGAGCAAATAAATAGACTTCCTTTCCGTCCAAAATCTCACTAAACAATATTGCAAATATAAGCAAAAAGTAGTGAAATCATAACAATACTAAAAACAAAAAAAAATAATATAATGGTAAAAGGGAAATTTAAGTAATTTCTGATGGGCATAGAGATCATATTTATAGAAAGACTAGGGTGGTAATGGGGTAGGGACATTATCAGTTTTATGAAAGAGCCCTTCACAGAATAGCTGGGCCTGTCAGTCTCCCTGCTCCCAACTAATGCCATGAAAACTAATTTTAAAACAAAGTTAAATAATAGCCTTTGGGAAGCCCCTGATGGAGTATTTGGTCTGATTTAAGGAGCCCACTCTATCTTGTCTTGAATCTTTGTCACAAACCCAATAAGAAAACATCAGAAGTACCACCACCTGAAAAGTATTTAAATTCTTCATTTCCAGAAAAACAGAGTCCTGATTAATTTGGCATTTGTGAAGTGATATGAATATGGATGGCTAATTCTTTTTTTTTTTTAAGACTTTATTTATTTATTTGACAGAGAGAGATCACAAGTAGATGGAGAGGCAGGCAGAGAGAGAGAGAGAGAAAGGAAAGCAGGCTCCCTGCTGAGCAGAGACCCCAGTGCGGAACTCTATCCCAGGACCCTGAGATCATGACCTGAGCCGAAGGCAGCGGCTTAACACACTGAGCCACCCAGGTGCCCCTGGATGGCTAATCTTTAACCATGTCTGCTAAAGGGAGAACTTTCTGGCTATAAGACCCATCTAAATGCACCAATCCTAGAGCATGCTCTCCCATGAAAAAATTTAACAAAAGAAAACAACTTCTGAGTTTAAAATATGAAGAAGAAAAAAATGAAGAAGGAAAGAAAGAAAGAATAGATAATACTGATAATAACACCTTAGATCCTAGCTTCTTAAACTAATTCAAAGATATTTGGGTAAGCTGAACTATTAGCTAGGGATACTCCACTATCTGAGAAAAATAAAATAGCATGAAAAAAAAGCCTAACTCAACAAAGAGAACTCATGTCAGAAGAAATAAAAAATAATACAAGAAAAAGAATAAACATTAGAACACAATTCATATGAGTATTTTTGAAATATTTAAGAGAATATTACTTTCATGCAATTAAATAACTTAATAGAAGCCATCAAATGAATCAGATACAATGAAAATGTTTTTTGGAAGTTAGTAAAACAATTTAAAAGTAAAAAGAAATGACGAATAAACCAAGCTGAATAGCAAATTAATAATCTCTAAAGTAGAGTAAAATAAATAATTACAAATAGAGATCAAAATGATAAAGAGAATGACAAAAGTTTGAAGAGACATTTAGAATAAAATCAGAAAATACAAAATATATTAATAGGATATATTAAGTGAAAAAAAAAAACAGGAAAAATGGACAGATAAAAGATTATGTACATATTAGAAGAAAAAAATCCTGAACAAATAAAAGGCATAGACATACAGATTGGTAAAAATCACTATGCCAAGCATGGTGAGCAGAAAGAATACATGCCTTGATACATCTGATGATAGTAGAGAATTCCAAATACAATGCAGAAACCCAAAAAGCTTCCAGAAAATCAAAATGATGTAGACACCAAGCTTTTCACTGGTTATTGAAAATGTAAGATGACAATGAAAGAAATATTAATATTTTAAGGGAGAAGTTTCTAAACCTAGAATTTTATTCCCAGCTGTGGTAAGAACACTGCATAAGTCTCCTTAGATTCTTTAGAACCATTTGTAGCCATCGTGGCTGTCACAGACAATATGAGCATCCACAGTAATCTAAGCCAGCCAATCAGGCAGGCATGTCTAGAATTTTAGCATGCCCCTCACTTTCAGACTTGAATAAAGGCAAAATGTCTGCTTTCCTCAGCTGTTGCCTAAGGAACTTTGTCATGGAACCTACAAGTACAAATGAATGATTTTCCCTCAGGGCAAATTTTCACTAATTGGAGAAAGGAGACAGGAGGAAGAGCCTCAAAATGACATTGTCCTCCTTCTTTCTTCCGGTGATCTGTTTTGGGTCATAGTTTGATGCACATGCAAAGCTTTTGCTGCTAGTTATGACGCATATAGATTTGTTTTTCATTCCTCACCCTATTCTTGCTGCCTGGGACTGTATTTGCACTTAAGTCTTGCCTCAGGCTCTGTTTTCTGAAAAACTGGTCTAAGACACAAACCTATTAATCTAGTGTGACATCACAAAACTGTACAAAAGAAAGCATGCGGAGTTTTATATTTTGCATTTTCCTTTTATAGAGAATGCTCATGGGGAAGAACTATGCCAAAATTCCAATAGCAACAGCAAAAATCAAAGAAAAAAATAATCTATATTCAGGAAATAATAAAAATAATTCTGAAGTGCAAAGAAATACCAGTGAGTTAACTTTAATATTTACATAAAATGCATTTGATATCAATTATAGGAGGAAGTCAGAGGAGTCCATGAAAAATGTCTTCAAGAAGAAAATGTGTTTAGTTATACAACAGTATAATTAATAATCTGGAAGGTTTTAGTAATGAGAAGAAGGCGGTTTAAATTTAAAGATTAACAAAAATCTGTACATGATTCCAATTTTATGCAGCACAAAAAATGACATAATTTTGAGTAGTGGGTGGGGTAGATTTAAAAAAATCTATGTTGAAACTTAATGTTTAAATATTCTTTTCAAGTAGCACAATTTTAGGGTTATGGGATTACATTTACTTCATGTTGTGCCAAAGTACTACTTGAGATAGTGTATATAATACATTACATACTGTTTACTATCTATAATTTTAGAAGGAACCAAGAGAAAAGGCATAAAATAATAGATGAGAGTCATAGAAAAGAAATCAAATATGAAGACCTCTGAGAATGTTAAAAAACATGGTATACTGACTGAGATAAGAAAGTACAAGGTAAAAACAGAAGTAGAAGACAGATGTGCCAATTTCCTTATGATACACAGCAGGGATTTTAAGGAGAAAGACACAAGTTAATGTAACTAAAACTTAATGACTCACTAAATTAAAGCATATAGTTATGTTGTTTATGTTTATAAATTTATGTTTAGAGATAACACTATGATGAACTAAAACAAATAATACAACAGAAAAATTAGGAGTTGAATGTGAGAAATGAAATTATGTAATATGATTTTGTTAACTTTTTCATTTATAAAAGCAAAAAATTAATATATACATCTTAAAACAATAAATCAGTAAGCAGGTATATACATTATTTTTCTTTGTATTCATAGTGATTATCAGAAGAAGAATTGAATTGAAATAGTCACAGTTGCTTTCCTAATTAAGTGAACATTAAAAGAATTGTTAACTTTTTTGGTCATGTGGGAAATGGACTTGGAGAGAAGATTCAAAGACAAGAGATAAGGTAGGATGTTATTTCAGTTGTTAAGGTGAGAGATGCTAATAGTTAAATAAGGAAATAGCAGCTAGCTATCAGAGAATGAGAAATTTAATTCATATTAAAAAATGACACTCTTAATAATTAATCTGAAGCTGTGAATACCAGTGAAGGATCCAAGGATACATCTCACTGAAAAGTCTCTAGTGTCATCATTTTAGATAAATAAAGGATTAAAAAAGAAGAGCATATATTGATGTGTCAAGGGTAGTTATGAGAGGGGAAGGATGGAAAGAGCTTAGTTTTATCTTTAGCAAGTTTTTTCATTTAGCACTTGAAGTGTCTTTGCTTCGGTGGAAAAGCAATAGAATTTATAAGCCTGGAAACCAGATCTTATTTTATGATATGCATTTGATGGTCACAGAATATTATCAGAGATTAAAAACCATAATGAAAATCATTTTTTAGTGAAAATACAATGTCGCAGGAGAATCAAGTACGGAATCCTGAGAGACACTTGATTTGAATGTATAGTCATAAAAAGAGGATGCTAAAGTCACATAAACTTCGAGGTAGTAAACACAGAAGAAACTTACAGGGAAGGAAGAACTTTGAGAAAGACTTAAGTCACAGGGAGTTAACTAAGAGAAAGAGTAGATTAACTTTGGCTTATTACTGATGATTCTTTCCCGAGGTCCTTGGAATGACCAGATGTTCATGAGTGCAAGACAAATATGTGTTGAAGTAGTAAATGGGTAGTACTCAAAGAGCTAGATTTTTTTTTTTTTTTTTTTGACAGAGACACCGAGAGAGAGAGGGAACACAAGCAGAGGGAGTGGGAGAGGGAGAAGCAGTCTTCCCACTGAGCAGGGAGCCCAATGTGAGGCTTGATCCCAGGACTGTGGGATCATGACCTGAGCGGAAGGCAAATGTTTAACGACTGAGCCACCCAGCACCCCAAAAAGCTTGATTTTAAAAATAAGAAATTGATAGAAACAATACAAATGCTTTTCTATTTATATGCACTGAGGGAAAAGGAACTTATACTACCTTGAGAGCAAGAAGTTGAAATTACATAAGTGATAAGGTGATAAAACAAGGCTTATGGGAGACCAGGAACATGACATCTAAGAATTGTTCTTGAATAATAAGACAGACTTCTTATTATAAGAAAGAAGTATGGATCTTACTGATTGAAGAATACTTTGTAGTTTTATATTTGATATAACTCCAATAGCTTAAATTTTCTTAAAACTACTGAAGATAAGAGCAAGTGTTAAGCCTTAGGGAAGAGACTTAGGGATAGAAACGATTGAATAATTTGATGATGGAGAAATGATTAATGGTTGCAATAGTTTGGGATATAGGAGATGAAATTGCCCAGTGTGAGGTCTAAAGAACTCAGAGCTAATGAAGACCCAGCTATGATTCCATATTGCTAGTGACCATTTACAGGTCATGAAATATCATGCCATAACATTGTGTAGTTTGGCTATAGGAGTGGGAAAGGTGGATGGTTGGATTGTTTGAGACCCTGACTTTGCAGAAGTTCAAGAAGGCGAAGGAGTTAAGGATACTGGCAGTAAAGAGGCTATGCGAATGCATTGCAGGTTTTAGTTTAAAGATGGATGACAGTTAAATGATAAATGTCGATAGACTGAGAGGGCAAAACAAACAAAGAGTTGAAGAACTGAAGAGCTTTTCTTTCAGCAGAAGAGGTGAAGTAGTAATAAGGAATTGAAGGTTAAAAATTCCGGTGAAAGAGGGGCACCTGGGTGGCTCAGTGGGTTAAAGCCTCTGCCTTCGGCTCAGGTCGTGATCCCAGGGTCCTGGGATCGAGCCCCACATCGGGCTCTCTGCTCGGCAGGGAGCCTGCTTCTACCTCTCTCCCTGCCTGCCTCTCTGCCTACTTGTGATCTCTGTCTGTCAAATAAATAAATAAAATCTTAAAAAAAAAAAAAATTCCGGTGAAAGAATGACCTATGTAACACTTAATATTTCAGGTGAAGAATATTTCCAGACTATGACTGTGTTGAGGAAATTTTCAGTAGGAGTGGGTAATAGGAGTTCAGTGGAGAGTAATTGAGTTAGAATTTGAAAGTAAAAGATTTTGAGATGCTGTGTTGGATGTGTTTCTACCAAGATGTTGAAAACTTCTAGGATTTAAATACACAATATATATGCAACACATAATTCCTTGAATATGATCAAAAGACTTGCAAGTATTAAATTGCACAGATATTAAATGTTGTAGGGATACACATTAGTTGCTATAGATGAAATGTGTGTTAACCTCTAGTATACATATGTTGAAAACCTAATTCCCAAGATGGGATAGTGACTTTGGGAGATGATTAGCTCATGTGGATGGAGCCCTCATGAAAGGGATTAGTGCCCTTATTAAAAAAGGCACCAGAAAGCCACCTGGAGTGAGTTATTTTATTATAGCAGCCTAAGTGGATTAAGGTATTAGTCCTAAGTCCTAATACTAACTGAAAAGGAAAAAGAAATATATATATATATTATATATTATATATATTGTATATATTCTATATATATATAGATTCTATATATATATTCTATATATTGTATATATTCTATATATATATAGATTCTATATATATTCTATATATATTATATATTATATATATTGTATATATTCTATATATATATAGATTCTATATATATATTCTATATATTAAAAATATTTATAAAGAAATATATATGTCATATATATGACATATACATATATATATCTGAATATATATATATGTATATGACATATATATATATATATGTGTTTAACCTTTCAAACTGGAGTGGAAGAACAACTATGTCAAGAATTTAGTTAGAGGGGGCACCTGGGTGTCTCAGTGGGTTAAAGCCTCAGCCTTCGGCTCAGGTCATGATCCCAGGGTCCTGGGATCGAGCCCCACATCAGGCTCTCTACTCCGAGGGGAACCTGCTTCCTCCTCTCTCTCTGCCTGCCTCTCTGCCTACTTGTAATCTATATCTGTCAAATAAATAAAATCTTAAAAAAAAGGAATCTAGTTAGAGTAATGTACATTTTCCTTACAAATATTAATTTATATAAAAATTTTGTAGACTGGTATTTCCCAGACTACTAAAGTTTTTACCTATTTTAAGTGTAGAATGTGATTTTAATTACATTTCTAATTTCCCTGAAATCAGTGGAGTTTTATTCAAGTTAGATGGACTATATTATGATTATACTGTATCTTTTCCATAAAGTTGAAATATATCTGTCACTTTTTTCACTCAGAGATATTCTAGGAAGATTGAAAAAATTATTCAAAAAAATTCAAAGCTTTTTATAAACTTTATAAGATTACTCTATGTGCATCCTTTTCTAGCATTTTACATCTTGCATCTTTATACCCTTATATTTTACATTTTTCCTAATGCCTCTTAAAGCCATTTTTCATTCATGCATATGTTGATCATTAAAATGTGTGCTACATCCTAATAATCATCCCTTGACTTTTTCAAATCAGAGGACTAGAATATTAAAATTAAACATTATCTCACAGATGACAACATGTATTACTATAAAAGTTTCACATATTTTTTATTCAAGCTTATAATTATTTGACTTTTACCATTTAAATGACTATTGAGAAAGTGGAAAAGATTAAAAATGATCTGATACACTTATAGTGCTTAAACAACAAACAATTCATATCATTCAGTAGAAAATTATACCTGTCTTCTTCATAGTAGACTAGGTTCATGAATTATTCAGATGACGGGCTTGATGCTGTCATGGATGGCCACAGTCTACACTGGAGATTTTCAGATAGAGCCATAGAGGGTAAAACATCATATTCAATAAGGATACTATTAGTAACAAAATAACATCCACCCCTCAAATTCTTCCACTCCTTTACTTCCACTCTGACATACAAATTCATCACACCTTCCTTTATTTTTTAGATCATGAGAATTTTAATCCCAAGGACAATTTTTCAAATGCTATTGGTGATTGAAAACAAGTGGTTATAATGAAAGTAGATTTGCAATCTTCAGTGTAGCATTTACAGCTCTGAATGTTATAATTATGAAGCCATCCATGTGTGTGCTTTCATAATATATTATGACAGAAGATTAAATTCTAAGTAAAGATTGTTCCCTGGTACAGTAGTGTAAAATATGACTTTTCTCCTTTTTTCTCTCCACAATATTGAAATTAGAGTTTGGCCAAAAAAAAAGTCAATGAGGACTTAAACAAAACAAAACAAAACAAAACAAAAACAATCCAGAACAAACAAGAAAAACCTCCATTCACTGAATATAGCTTGTTAGTATTTTCCTTTCTCCTGATGTGTTGCTCTATAACTTTAGCCATTTATAAAATGTCTACTGTGGGGTAGATAGGAGGTATGGTAATGAGGTAAAGGTCAACACTCCCAACATAAATTCATCAAGCACCTACAATAAGAATGATACCATAAAGGGGAATAGTTGGATTTTGTGGCCCTTTTACCCACCAGACATTTTAAAACATAGCATTTTTTTTTTTTTTTTAAATCACACCATTTCACATCTTTAATCTAGGAGCAAGCACTGCTAAATGGAAAGTGTGGGAAAGCTGCCTTAGGGTTGTTAAAGAACTGTCATTTCAGATATGAGCCACAGTGGGGAGACTGGTTAGTGAGTAACTTCTTTCTCATTGATCTTTCATATGCAATGATCACTTACATTGCCTTTTTAGTCACTTGTAGGTTTAAAAGGGAAATTCAAAGACAAACTTAATCATGAAACCATCTGGTGTAGGGTGGATTAATTCTCAGATAAATTTTGAAATGCCCATGTGCCCAAATGCTGGAAAACATCGTATTATTGTTATTGTTGTTGTTATTTTATATTTATTTATTTATTTGGTGCTTCCCTTCTCCTTAAAAAAATAATCTGGTAAAATGATCTGGGGCAGAATGAGGAGACAAACAGTTTAAAAGAAAAAGAGAAAAAAAAGATACTACATATTTCACTGAATAACAGTTCTATGTACTGGGTCTTTGTAGCACAGATTTAGAGTTTTCTCTTTAAAATTCACAGTTTTAAAAAATATTTTTACCTTGAGAATTTTCCAATTTTGCTTAAAAATATGTATTTGCAATACCTGCCTGTCTGTCTCTGTTTTGTCACTGTTTTGCTCACCAGCCCTTACAGTAATCCATACATTAATAGTTTCCAAACTTGTATTAATAAACAAATGAACCATGTGGTGGTAGAGTTCAAAGAACTCCAAAATGGAAGAAAGAAAACTTGGGTTAGAATCTCATCTCCGCAATTGGGAAAACCCACCTTTCCCTTAGCCCTCTGCACACACTTTCTTCCAGGCTCTCCCCAGCACTCTCTGTCTTCTCTGTTTTCCCCCTTTTCCTCCTAAGGTCACCACACTTACAAACCCAGCATCCTGAGTGTCCCCGGGTGGGCTGTACCATCTGGTGTCATTAAGAACAAGGAAGCGCTGTTCATCCGGGAGTGCAATCAGACACTTTATGTTGCTGCAGCTGTCATCCCAGCACTGTGGCTTCCTGCCATCATGGCTGCAGGGGCTAACTTTGGCTCTGGGAGGACTGGCATCCCTGGAAGAACACGGTATCTTCCATACACAGTCCCCTCACTACCCCACACTCCCGCCTTGCTCTGGACAGCTGGTTTCCACATTTGGCAGATGGATACAGATCACGATGAGGTATAGGCAGTTGATGTTATTTCTCAGTTTGAGGGATTATGGTTCTTTAAATTTTGGAATCTTCACCAAAAGCTGTTCGATCTTCTTTTCTGTAATGAACTGAGCCAGTGACGAATCAGTTTCTAAGGTTCATTGTATGTGTGTTGGCCAGACCCATGTCAAAACTTTAGTTCTCCCCTGGACTCAGTGGACCCAGAGACTCCACAGCCTGATTAAAGCTCTGGAAAGATCTGCTCTCTAAGGAGGGCCTAGAGATTTGGAAGACTCATAATCCTTTAGTTCTAGGTTTTCCTCAAGTATACAAAATAAAGACAAGAGAGCGGGCATGGAAGTGTTGCTTAGGAAAAATAGACTTAAAGTTCTCACCACCTAGGCAGTCACATATACAATCTGGGTTCTACCAAAAGAGCAGAGTGGGAACTTCCATAATGGATAATCTTTTTGCCAGATGACACAATGTTTAGAAGATAAGATAGTTTCTTTGACAAAACGGTTTGTTAACCGTTCTTTTACAGAGCTTTTTGCTTGTTATTGATTAAGAGATTCTAGCTTAATCTCTGTGACCACACTTTAAAAAATAACATACAAGTGCAGGCTATCCCACCGTCTTACAATTCCTATGGAGTAATGGTACTTGTTCAAAGGCTCTCAAGTTCATGTGGCTCTTGGATGAGCTCTTCAAGTCCTCTCATTTCCATACAAGAATACTGTATTATTCTAGACTCCACAGGGATGATGTAACTGTATAGAGTTTCAGAGAAGCAGTGATTACCAATGAGGCCATAGAGTCACATGACACAGAAACCGCATGCTAGATCAGTAAACTGTGCCCATTCCAGAATTACAGATTAAGGCTAAGAAGAAATAAGAAATACATATCTAAGCATCACTACCTGTTTATGTGTAATGCTGTTACATTTCGTGAATAACAGTTGTGTTATTTGCTGTTTATGAATTGCTGACAGAGGTACATAAAATGAATAATATAGAAAATATCATTGTTTCATATATTTGGCAAATATATGAATTTTGTTGATCAGACATAGTGTAAAATAGGTAATATTTCTTTTCTGGGGTCAAATAATATGATTTCATGTGATAGGGAAGACTGCTGATATTTCTTTATTTTCCACTTCTTAAAATATGAAGCAATTAAGAGGAGACTTACTTTGTTCGATAAGGCTAATTTATGGCTATGTAATCTAAAGAAGCAGGATAATTTTCCTACAAATGTCAGAGTAAGTAATTGGGAATAAGTTTAATTTTTTTTTACAATAAAACTGGATACTGAAAGAGAAAAAAATCAGAAATGAAATCATTTTTATATTCTTAACGTTTCTGACAAGTCCCAAGTCATACTGCATATATTGTAGTTCTCTAGAGATGTTGGCTGCTGAGCAATAAAGCAGCTTTGACCTCTTTATTCAGCCTAATGTTGGCTTTTCTCAACCAGAACATATTATGTTAACATTCAGGCACTCTCCAACCAAAATGTACTTCTAGAGAATTTGAAACTCATGACTTATAATAAGGTTCAATTTTCTGTCCTGTGGCACAGTGAAAAAAAACAAAAACAAAAACAAAAAAACAGTGTGATTATGGATGCAAATAATACTTTTAAGTAAAATTTGTACGTAAACTCAGCATTCACTATTTGTACATTTTATTGGAAACGAACTCAAAAATGACCTTTCCTTGCTAGTCAAACTTCTAGATGGGTAGGGAAAATATCTCCTACCAATATTTTTTTTAGAAAACAGTGTATTTTAGTCTTAGAACTTTCTGTACAGCAAGCAAACAGATTATTCTAATTTAATAATTAAGGTATACATTGTTGGTTAAAGGAAAAATTTGCTAAATGGGGATTGGTGTTCATTTGGATTTCCACATACTAATCAAAAATTTTCAAATTTTAAAACAGTGGCAGTAGCTTAAGCAAAACAAACAAGTGAATAAAATGTAAAAAAATTTTAAGAATTATGAAGCTATAAGTTGTCTCCTAGAACCTAAGTACAGAAATGAAGCTCAGACACTTAGTAGGAATGGGAAAATATCATCAGAAAGATAGGCATTTTGTTTTCTTTATTTTTCATCTCTTGCTGTTTCTCATCTGCTTTATTTTTTTCTCTTCCTAAAGAACAAATTCCTCTGCTTCTCATTCTCCCTGATAAGCAGAAGATCATCACTCTACTGTTTTCAGTTTACTTCTCCTTTCTCAAAGCTGGGCCAGAATAAACTAAAATATCTTAGCTCAATTTAAAATTCCCCAGAGAAGGAAACTGGGAGCCCTGCTTGGATCAGAGATTGCTGAGTGGGAGGCGTATTCCTGGTACATTGACGAACCTGGGCTGGAGAAGGCTACAGGGAACTGGGCCACCTCCCTCCTCAAATAACCTTTACTTAAAAGTCAAACCCCCTGGGGCACCTAGGTGGCTCAGTGGGTTAAAGCCTTTGCCTTCTGCTCAGGTCATGATCCCAGGGACCTGGGATCGAGCCCCACATTAGGCTCTCTGCTTAGCAGGGATCCTGCTTCCCCTTCTCTCTCTGGCTGCCTCTCTATCTACTTCTGATCTCTCTCTCTGTCAAATAAATAAATAAAATCTTTAAAAAAAAAAAAGTCAAACCCCCTTCCTTCCACTAGGTACAATTCATTTCATTAGATAGAAAGCTGGTTAAGTCACTCTCAAATTTATGCGAAGCCACTAATCTTAACTTGGCTCTCTCAGTTTGATCTAAATAGAATGGCAAACAAACTCCAGTGGAGGGGGTCCTTGGTGGTCCAGTCCCTTAAGCGTCTGCCTTGGCTCAGGTCATGATCTGGAGGCCCTGGGATCAAGCTGGTATCAGGTTCCCTGGGATCAAGCCTGGTATCAGGTTCCCTGCTCAGTGGGGAGCCTACTTCTCCCTCTGTCTCACCCCTTGCTCATGCTCTTTCTTTCTCTTGAAAAAAATAAATAAAATCTAAAAAACAAAACAAAACCAAAAAACAGCAACAACAACAACAACAACAAGAACTCCAGTAGAAAGTAGAAGTTAGCATTCTGGTCAATATCTTGTCTCTTTTTTAAACACATGGACTCACAAATAGAAGCTTCTCATCATTAGTCATTTCATGAATCATATTTTTAAGGTCAAGATATCAGTCCCATTTAAATTTAACTTACCTTAAACTAAGATGTATGTGTTTTTTTCACTTTGGTGTTCATTGAATTATTGGCAAAAGGGTATTTAGAAATCCATAATAGTATTTCCTATAATAGCTGTGAAATTTAAACAATTTTCCCTTTATACTTCATTATACTTCCGCTTATTCTCTTGTCAAATAGTTCATTGCACCTCAAATATCTGGGAGGCACTGGGGGGGGGGATCTCCAAGTTTCAAAATGGACAAAACAAAGACCACATCTACATGGAGTTTACTTTGCAGTGGAGGGTGATCACAATAAAAACAAAAATGTGGAGTAGATTGAACATATTAGTTGGTGATAGCACTATGAAGAAGCCTAAAGCAGGTAACCATGTGGATGAGGGTCAGTGTTAAGGATAGTCAGGAACAGCTTCTCTAAAGAGATGACCTCTGTGCAGAGCTGAAGAAGCTGGAAGGGGCAAAAGCATCTTCGGCCTCAGGGTGGACAAAGGCCCTGAAACAGGACAATATCTGTTACTGAGTGGAACTGAGACCAGTTTGTGAGAATCTAAGGAGTAAAGGGAGAGAAGCGCTCTAATAAATGAGGGTGGGGTGAGGACAGGAAGGGGGTCAGGGTCAGATTTTTGGTACATTGACAAGAAGCCATTTAGACTATTTCATGCAGAAGGGATACAATTAAACTGTTGTAACACATCTTTTAGTGGGGTTAAGATTGAACGACAGGTGACCAGCTAGGTCATTACACTAGTTCAGGTTTGTAGGTTCAAGGTGCTCAGGGCTTGGAGTGAGTGGAAGGAGTAGAGGTAGTAGAGGAGTAGAAGGAAAACAGATCTGATTGGTTTGGTGTAGCGTGTGAGAGGAAGAGAGAACATAGGGATAGGACAAAGGAATTTAGCCCGATCAACTAATAGGACTGAAATTTTCTTACTGAAATAAAATAAATTGGGTGAAGAGCAGGTTTTGAAAAAGTGGGAAGCATGTTGGATTGTAAGAGACACTTAGATTGAAGCAAGTATATACATACCTACTTGACATGAGAGTCAACTATCTACATTTGTAATAAAAATTTATAGAAAACAAAATTCAGTAATATAAATAGTAGTTAGCATTAACAACTATTAGAAAAATAATAACTATTATAATAAACAATAGGATCACTGTTCTTTTAAGATTTAAAATGTTACGGGTAATGCCACTGCTTAAAGATGAAGTAAGCTTATGCAGAGTGAGGAAAGTAGTGATTTTATTACATTTGGGGACCTAAGAAAATATTAATTTTTTAAAAGTTTTTTGTTTTATTTTTATCTTTTGTCTTTTTATTCTAAAAGACCTCTCCTTCAGAATGAACTCAGCCTTTCTTTGCTGATTCCTCCCCATGTCCCCAGCTTTAAACCCAGATGGTTCTGGGGACCAGACAGGGATGTCTACTAGCAAGACCAGCTGAAGATCCTGAGAAGCAGGAGAGAGTGGTGGGGCATCTGGTGAACTGTAGGCAACTGAAAGGTATAGTTGCTAGTAAGTTTTAGCCCATTATTGCCAACTGGAAAATGAGAGGATATATTCCAGCCAGTCCTTCTAAATTTAAAAGGAAAAAATAAACTTCCATATTTTAAGAAAGCATATAAAATATCTCAATGCTGAAATGTGAACTGAATTTTTAAAGCACAGTAAGATCTAAACCCAAAATGCTAAATTCAACCCCTAAACAGTTTATAGCATCTGTTGTAAATTGGTGCCCCTACTCCTTCCATAGCATGTTGATTTTCTCAGTGTTATGTATCCACTGAACATTAGTTAAAAAAAAAACCTTATGGATTAAACACATTCTCATTGATAGATGGACGATTTATCCCTAGAGGAGAACTGTGCCTGTTATCCTATGATGATAATAAAAGGAAAGAAATACATAACCAAATGGTTAACCATTCATTGAATGATTTTATGTGTCAGATATCACCATGTTAATCTTATCTACATTATCCCTTATAAGCTTTAAAATTAATGAACCTAAAAATTAAATGGCTTTTCCAAGTAGTAGGGCTGGGCTTTGAGTAAAATTAGTTTATTTCCAATCCCCACATATGTAACTATTATGCTGTATTGCCTCAAAGAGATGTATGATATCCAGTTTCCATAGTATTTTGGTTAAATTGTTTCACCTAACATGTAATCTACTCTGAATTTAACAATGACAATTTTATTATTAGATTATATGCTGTTTTCCTAATAAGTTCCCCCTACTCTAGCTCTTCCTAGTAAAGTAGTAAGGAGTCAGTTTGCCATAACCAAAGGCTAACATGGTGGAGTGGTGAGTACCTTTAAAGGCTTGAAGAGGTTTCCAAACCAGCTGCTTTGATTTAGAGACTTCCAAGTGCCGTTTTAATTCAATATCACCTCAGAACCTATGACATCATTAGAGTTAGGGACCTTACTTAATGGGCCTCTCTCCTTTGCTTCCTTTTTTTTTTTGTAGGCAATAGATTCTATAAACAAAGTTCTTTGGCAGATGGTAGTGCTTTATTTTGTTTACAGGTAAGTAGCTCTGTTTTCACTCAGCTTTTGAACTCGGGCTTTTCTAGGCAAGTGAGATGTGGAACAAAAATGTGGAATTTTCCCTTAAGTAAGAATGTATTCTTCCAAAAAAATTTTATAGTTATTTTGAAATTTATTATTATACCAAATACAGCAAAACACATATATGCACCAATAGTTAAATTTTTCAATAAACATAGATAGGACCTTACCACCTGGCTTAAGCATTGGAGGTTAAAAGTACCTGGGATAACTGTGTGTGCTTAAAAAAATTACATCTTTCTCTTTCCCAATGACCATACTCATGCCCCAAGAGGTAACCACTATCCAGACCTTCATATTAATCACTCCCTTACTCTTTACAGATCTACAGACTATGTAGACCTAAATAATATATCATTTACTTTTTCCTATTTTTGAAATTAATACAATGGAATTATTTTGCATTCATTCACCTGTGATTTGCCATTTACTCAACAGTAGTTTTGGAGATTTAGACATGTTGATGCATGTAGTTGTACTTCATTTACTTTCATTGCCTTATAATATTTCATGGTGTTGACCTATTGATCCATTGTATTCTGGATGGACTTTGGGGTTATTTCCATTCTGTTGCTATTGTGAACAATGCTGCTATGAGCATAAATAAACATATGTATGTATGTGTGTATATACCCTGAACACATGGGCAAGAATTTCTCTAGTTTATAGAATTGTCAAAATTTCTAGTTAATGACATTCACAGAGTACATGGACTATCTTCTACCCTTGCTAGCTATAGATGTTGACTTCTTTTGCTCTACATTTTCAGCAGTATTAGATATTGTTAACTTATTCGGTATGAAACAATACCTTAATTTGGTGTTAGAGTTTTCTCTGATTAATAATGAAGTTGAAGATAGTGGGTTTTTTTTTTTTCCAAATTTATTTATTTTAGAGAGAGAAACCAAGCAAGCAGGGGGAAGAACAGATAAAAGAATCCTGAAGCAGACTTCCTGCTGAGGGCAGAGCACAGTACCCTGGGGCTCAGTAGCAATATGCTGAGATCATGACCTGAGTCAAAATCAAGAGTCAGCAGCTTAATGGACTGAACCACCCAGGCACCCCTGAAGATCAAAAACCATTTTCTTCTACCTAAATTATATGGTTTAGAATTTGCTTTAGCAAGCATTTCAAGCACTCAAACATTTTCAAGCAAGAATTTGCTTACAAAAGTATTTCATCCTTATCACAAAATTATTCTGCTCTTGTTATTGAAAGATAATTTCATTGGGTATAGAATCCTGGGTTGAAATTATTTTCACTAAATGTATTTCAGAAGATATTTCACTGTTTCAATCTTCCCTTTTCACTATTTTTGAGTCACTACTAGCCTGATGGTGTTTCTCTACATAGTCCATCCTCATGAATATATTTTTAAGACAGTTTCCTTTTTTTTTTGACATTGTACGTTTCCATCAACATGTGTAAAGTGTGCACTTTTTATTATTATAATGACTGAATTTTTTGAGTATTCTAATTTTGAGTTTGCTATAAAAAATTCTGATAATTTCTTTTTTAATTTCCTTAAATATTCTCATTGAAGTTCTATGATCCAACTTCAGGACTTGAACTATTCATACATTCTAATGTATGCATGTTTCCTAACCTTTATTTTACTAAAATCGCTTTGTTTCTTTTCTCTTTCTGCTCATTTTGAGGACTATTTTCCATCTGTGTTCTTATCACTAAATCATCTCTTGGTTAATGAATCCATCATATTTTAATGGAAATTTTCTTTAAAAAAATTAAGGTTTTTACTTAGTTCTTTTTCAAATCAAACTGTTTGGGTGCTTATTTTTTATGTTTGACAATGTCAATTATCTGTGGTATTTAATAGCCTGAATCTGCTGTTAGTTGTTTCTACTGGTTTTCTCTTATGGGGAATTATTGCCTTGCACGTTTTATGCTCTTTAATCTTGAGCTACTTGTTTTCTTTGGACTTCATCTGCGTTGGTGTTGAATTTCTGTAGAGAAGGCATGCATTTGTTTCAACAATCACTTGATGCAATGCCTACCCAGAACCATTTTAAATTAAAGTAGGAATGAAATTGTTTATTTCATGGTTGGTGGGGATTCCCAATATAATCCTGTAAGTTGGCAGGCTTGTATATTCTCTTGCAGAGATATTTTCTTCCTCCGCTTTGAATGAAGATCAGGGTCTGAAGCAAGTTGAGACAACCTTGATACCTTAGGAGCAAAATGTAAGAACTCTTCAAAAAACTCTGAAACTAAATGCCTCCTTAAGAGAGGTGTCTTGCTTGCTCAGTCCCAACCCTGACCAAATAGATGCAGAGAAGTCACTCTAATGTCTCTTTTGTGTAGCACAGGTAAGCCTTAGACTTTATCTTCTGTTTTCTATGCCCCATGCAGTCACTAACACAAATATTCAAGAGTGACCTATAAACCTCCAGATGTAAACTGGTTTTAAAAATTGCTTACTATTCAAAAAAAAAAAAAATTGCTTACTGCTCCAAGTTACTCTTTTCACTTGCAATGTTTGACAATATTTTTTCACATAATATTTTGACTGGCATTTTAGTTGTTTCATTCAAGATTGCCATTCAGGCTACATCCAAGATGCCATACTCCCAGGCATAAAAATCACATTTTCCTCTATAAAAGTAGTTTGATAACTATATTTTTGAAGTCATTCTTAAAATAAAACACTGACAAGAAATATTACCATACACTTATCATAGGATTGAAAAAAAAGTGAATTTTTTACATTAAAGGAATATAGTGAACACTTTATGGTTCTTACCATGATTTAACAAAATCATTGTCCATATGAATAAGACTCAGTCTATTTTTTAAAACATTCTCAAAAGTAACAGTGTGGCTATGAAACACCAATATGCTCTATGATTAATGAAACTGATTCTTCCATTTCCTCTTTTAGGAGGGTTAAAAGCAATTAAAAATGTACTTGAAAACCAAAATGAATATTGGAAAAAATATGTGAATAATGACTTGGAAAAATGTGAAAATGTGTTATGCATGAACCCTAGACCAATTTCAGGTGACCTAAATCTGGGGGACATGTCTTTTGCATCCAGTGATATTGTAATTTACAATAAGAACTATATAACTCGTTTTTGTTTTGTTTCCGGCACAAAGCTCCAAAAACCCCTGGAATTTCTTAAGTGATGAGAACCACAAAGGTGTCTTTTATGTTGTTAATGAGACAACTTGGGTGGGAAAAGCACTGAGGTAAACTGAGGATGGGGGCTGGTTGCCAGGAAAAGTGACCAGATGATTATAAGGTTGAAACCTTTAACCCCAACCATGACCTCCAAGGTTGGCAGAGGGGCTAGAGATTGAGTTTGATCACTAATGCCTATGACCTCAAAATCAATCAGGCCTGCATAATGCAGCCTCCATTAAAAACCAAGAAGGGGGGGGGGGGCACCTGGGTGGCTCAGTGGTTAAGCCTCTGCCTTCAGCTCAGGTCATGATCTCAGGGTCCTAGGATCAAGCCCCGCATCAGGCTCTCTTCTCAGCAAGGAGCCTGCTTTCCCCTCTTTCTCTTTCTGCCTGCCTCTCTGCGTACTTGTGATCTCTCTCTGTCAAATAAATATATAAAATCTTAAAAAACAAACAAACAAACAAACAAAAACAAGAAGGTCAAGGTTTAGTGAGCTTCCAAATTGGTGACCACATATTGGTGCTGGGAGAATAGTGCACTCAGAGAGCATGGAAGCTCCTTGCCTTTTCCTGATACCTTGTCCTATGTATCTCTTCCATCTGGCTGTTCCTGATTTTTATCTTTTAGTAATAAACTGGTAATCTCGTAAGTGAAATATTTCTCTGAGTTCTGAGCCATTCTAGCAAATTAATCAAATCCATGAAGGGGATCTTTAGAATCTCTCATAGGTAGTCAGTGGTCATGATGAGGGAGCAGGAGGCTGGCTGAGGACAAAGCAAAAGCCAGCGCCTTGCACCCCCTCTTCACCCACTCCCCTCCATATGTGTAGCATTCCTCAGGCACCCCTGACTGCCATAAAATGATAAATAGTTAACTTGCAGGGATCACAATCCTGCAGAACAGAAATCTCCCTTGCTCTACAATGTCCTAGAGACCTAAACAGGGAGGTTACCTTATCAATAGCATAGATTTCCAGAGGCAAATAACTCTTGGTTCCTGAAGCCCTAAGGTCTCCCTCCTCACCATAAACTGGAGGAGGCTGAGGTAGAAGGGAATGTAAATGATAGCAGGATCATAATACCCCACCAAGAATCTCCCAACAATCTTGATGTTAATGCCTGACCTAAAGACGACATTGATCAGGCCATAAGGGCAAGGACTCCCCCCCCCCGCCGCACCTTGTAGGCCCTCCCTAACATGTGAGAACTCTGTTGAAATTTCCCATCCCTTCACCACCTCCCCCCAACCGTGGGGTATATAACATGCCTACCCTCACAACCCAGGGCAGCAGCTCTTCCTGCCCACGGGTCCTGTCCCCGTGCTTTAATAAACCACCATTTTGCACCAACGACGTCTTAAGAATTCTTTCTTTAGTCGTCAGCTCCGAACCTCCTCACCCCACCGAACCTGACTTAGGTTCTGGGACTTCATCAGTCAGAGGCCCAGTGGACAGTCTGCGCTCGTGTTTGCTGTCTGAGGTATAGGCGTGGGAGGCAGTCTTGTAGGATCCCAGTGAATCTTGTAGTGGAAGCCGCTGCTATCTCTGGACAGTGTCATCATTGAGTTGAATTGTATGACATCCAGCTGGTGTCACAGAATTGTTTCTTACTGTGGAGGGAAACCTCCACATTGGAACTTTCCTCTAAGATGACCAACCAAACCAGCAAGGGAATTGCAGTCGCTGTCTCAAAGCCCTTCCAGGTTCTTCTTTCCTACCCCATTTCCCACGTACACCAAAAGTACCAAGTATGTGGAAGTAGAAGGGTATAAATCCTCCTCCCTGCTTGTGCTCAGGGCTCAGACCTTTGGAGAACAACATCCTCTGAGCCCACCTCCAATCCTCCAAAGTCTCCGAGCGCCGCTTGGCCAGTGCCAAGTGTGGCCCGGATCCAGTCTAGGTTCTGCAACACTGGAATTGGTGATCAGAATAATAGTTGTCCTCATGACTATTTTCTTGCCTCTTAAATTATTCTTGTTGAATTGCCTGGATGAACAATGCAGCTTTCCTAAAGTAAATGATTCCTTCTAATCTTGGTGTTATTTTGCCAACAAGAGGCTAGTGTTCTAATGATCTTCTGACTATGGTCTAACAAATCTTCCTAGACAATCTAAATATTAAATTATTGATATGTTGATATTTAAAAGGATCTAATATTTCATATATGGGAAAACCAGTAACTTTGTCTAATTATAAAGAAGCCTACTGTATACACTAATTATTTTTTAAGACCAGCATGGTGACTCTTCATAGGGTCTAAATCATTCCTTTGGGACTAGTAAGTATTGACACTTCTTCAAAAGCTTACTCAACTACCAAAAAACATTTGCACTCAAAAAATCTGTTCCATGCTTTTCCAAATACAAAATACGCAAAGACCCTGCATTTTTCTATTTACTGCAGCTATTCTCCACATATATGTGTGTTTAATTTGCCTAAAGAGTAAGTAAACTTTTCCTATACTTCCTTTAAAGACAGAATCATGATTTATATGACCATTCAAAAGTTCTCTCACCACTGCTTAAGGCACAAACCTCTCAAAAGCCCTTTAATCCCCAGATTGTCAATACATCAGATCTAGTCCCAGTGAAGATCAACAAGGCTCCTCTAGTGGCCTGTTTCACTAAGGGCAAAGAGCAGGTGCAAGGCGACATTTCTGACCGCTTGGCACCTTGTTATTATTTTTATGAATAGTCAGTGCATCAGGAACTCTACAGGGATCCAAACCTTTCCTTGAGCCCAATCAAAAGATTAGTATGATTCAGGCAGAGATTGAATCTGCGTGGAAAATTGTCCATGCTGAGTTCTATTAGAAGGCGCTGCTGAGTGAGATTTGTTACTAATCACAAGGCAAAATTACAGTCTCTTGAAATGAGAATCCAGTAAACAAAATAATAAAAGTCATTTTAATTATTAAATGACAGTGTTACAAATTATATGCCATTTATCAGTGGCATAATGAAATACATTAAATAGAAAAAAATCCATATGGTCCATTCACTATAATTTAATTTTGCTTGATATATTATTTTAATGATTTTTAAAATGTGACTAATTAACAAATTGCTAATCCTCTTCATCCACCAATATCTATATTTTAATGCAGATGTACCACTTTTGTTAACCAGTGCTTTAGTGGACTGAGGAAATCTGAAAACCCTGAAAGTTCTTTACACAGTCCATGTTATGGGTGCCTAATGATGCTAAGTGATGAATTGTTTCAATTTTAATAGAACAATCAGGGCTTAGTGTTTCCATTATCCTTTTCAACACACTTCCCATCCACGCTATTGTTGTGTTGATTAGCGAGCATTATTTGTAAAGACTTTGTAAATTGTAAGTCAGAGATAACAGGTGATTCTTTCTTGTTATTTGAAAACCAAACATGTTTGATAATTTTTCAAGTTTGCAGAAACTATTTAAATGTCAATATCATTTTACTGAAAGAATGAGGAGTTGTTGTGCTCAGTAAAATTAGATGCAAACATGGCCACTTTCCTAATACTCCTGAGAACTGACCAAGTATAAATACTACCCTAAATTTCTATTTGTGGTTAAATCTGTTTATAAAGTTTTATCTGTCTGTCTGTGTATCTGCCTATCTGTCCATCATCATCATCTATCGCTCTTGTTAGGCTCCTGAATACCCATTTTCAGGAAATAGGTTATAATTAAAAGTATAAAATGACCTATTAGTGATTAATATTTGTTATACTCATGGTTTCTGTGACAGATAGATGAAGGCCATTAAAAACATACCTCAGCTTCCAAAGCTTTAGTATTTAATCAAAACACCCTTTAAATTAAATACACCCTATTCTCTTAACATTTTAGTAAACACGTATTAAATGACTACTACATGCCAGGCTAAAGTCATTTCCACAAGATGAAAATGTTCAATAATTACCCAGAGGAATACTCCAAAGAAATCTAATTTTTCATTACAACTGGAAGAATCGTTGTTCTAAAGAAAACAATTTTAGTAAGAAATGTTCTGATGTTATTGCATTTTATCAGATAATCTCAGAGATTAATTCAGTACCTTCTCACTGCGGGATGTTTTAGAATAGATACTCAGGGAGGAATGTCAAAAGGTAACTGTTGCACACTCTCCAATCCCTGGAAAGAGCAACATTCCATTGTCAATCTAAGACATCTATTTTTGGTGGGGATTATATTGCAGTGGTGTTGCTTAGTCTTAAGGGAGGCTGACAAGTAGAGGGTTTTTTTTCCCCCCCTTTTGTGTTTCTATACCTTAAGTAGACAGCTGATGATTTTTTTCCCCATCTTGTTGAAAACTCTAAGAATGCTGAGCAGGAGGGAAGTGAACAGAATTAACTAATGGCAAAATGTTTATGAAGAAAGAAAACAGTATTACTGCCCCATCATTTAGAATGTTCCAAAGCACATTTTAAAAAGAGTTGTTTCAGTCTCCTAACTGAGGCACACAATGGAATTAATTTAGCTGATTCCACAAATCAGGTCCCTCTTGTTTTTCTTTTACACAAGAAAGGGGGAAAATGCTCTAGGCTGAGAAGTGATACCACTGGGATGACACTGAGAGAAAGGGAGAGATTGAAGGGAGAAAATGGGATGGAAAACAGAAGGCTGAATGCAGAAGAGGAAGGAGGAAAAAGATGACATGATCACTATAACTATGTATAAGTTCCGATATAAAACTTTGAAAATTGACACTTTAGAAAAAATGTACAAGTTAAATACACTGGCAATGAAAATCTGGCTTATGGGCCTAGAAATACTGGCTGTTATTAGGTCATAATAAAAGATTTTATTCAGATTATTTTTATATTTGCTTCAGATAAAATTTAGAAGAGTTTATTTCTGCAACCCTAAAACTGAAAATATGCATTCAAATGGTTTCATTGAAAGTCTGAACTATTTCATTCATTTCTTTCTTTCTTTCTTTTTTTTTTTTTTAAGATTTTATGTATTTATTTGAGACAGAGCATGAGCAAGAGCTCTCAAGCCCAAGTGGGGGGAAGGGACAGAGAGGAAGAAGCAGACTCCCTGCTGAGCCTGGAGCTCACTGCCCTGCTGCATCCCAGGACCCAGGACTCAGGACCCAGAGCCATGACAAGAGCTAAAGACAGATGCTTAACTGACTGAGCCACGAAGGTGCCCTTATTAATTTCTTTTTAAAAAATCAACATTATCACTAGTTCTTTTACTTTTGTGACTAGGCTGTAATAGAATGCATCAAAATTGATTACTCAAATTGTTTCAAAGATAATTTTAAATGTATTAGCTTATATTTTAGCTTTTAAAAAATCATATCCGAACTACAGGACTTTAAATTTCTTTTTTGCATTTTATATTTATGTAAATACAATGTATGTGGTTATGTGTGAGCATACATCTTTGGATATTTTTCTCAAGAAGGTTTTTTTTTTTTAATAAGTCTACTTTTATAAAAATTTCTTTTGCATTCCCCTTATAACACCTAGAATAATGTACTGAAGGAAGTATGATATTTCAATTATTTGAAGTACATACAACATAGGTAATGACAGGGAGTACTGAAATGGCCTCTAATATTAGCCCCAGTGTTCTAAACACTGTATGTGAATTGCCCACAAGGTAACTGGCTTCTGATTTTGCAGACATGGAGAGATTAGATAACTTGTTTGGGTATCATGCTAGTAACTATGAAAGCACTCTGGCACCAGAGTCGTCGTCGTTGTTGTTGTTATTATTATTTTGACAGATATATACGTATATTAAAGTATAATTGACATAAAATAAACTGCATATTTAAAAGGTACAATTTAGGGGTGCCTGGGTGGCTCAGTGATTAAGCCTCTGCTTTCGGCTCAGGTCTTGGTCTCAGGGTCTTCCATTGGGCTCTCTGCTCAGCGGGGAGCCTACTTCCCTCTCTCCCTCTCTGCCTTTCTCTCTGCTTACTTATGATCTCCCTCTCCATCAAATAAATAAATAAATAAGGTACAATTTGATAAATTTTGACATATGAAGGTCCCTGGGAAGATAACAACACAATCAAGATAAGGCAAGTATTCACCACTCCCAAAAGTTTCCAAATGTCTGATTGTCATCCCTTACTCTACCCCTCATTAACCCCTGCCTCACCCTTGGGCTCCAATAATCTCATTTGCTTATTACTGTTACATCTGCTTTCATTTTCTAGAGCTCTAACTAAGTGCATCCTGATAGTATGCCCCTTTTGTCTTGCTTCTTTTATTTAGCACAAGTATTCTGAGATTCTTCCATGATGTTGTATGTATTGATAGTTCATTTCTTTATATTTGTCACTAGTATCGTGTTATATGGCTGGTTCAGCATTTGTTCACCTATTGGTTTGTTGATGGTATTTTGGAGATTCCAGGTTTTTTGCTACTGTAAATAACACTGCTATATATATTTGTGTACAAGTCCTTTTATGAAAACATGATTTTATTTCTTTTAAGCAAATATCTAGGAATGAATGGCTGGATCATATGATAGGTACATGCTTAACATTCTAGGAATCTGTTAAACTGTTTACAAAAGCGGTGGTGCCATTTTACTCTCCCCACCAGCATTATATGAGAGTTCCAGTTCCTTTATTAACATTAGATACGGTAGTCTTCTTACTTTTAGCTAATCTAATAGATATGTCCTAGGATTTCTTTGTGGTTTTATGAGCATTTAATAATAATGTTGTCATACTTTTTGTCAATAGTATATCTTTTTGTCAATAGTGTATCTTCTTTGGTGAAGTGCCCAAATCCTTGCCATTTTTTGTTTGTTCGTTTGTTTGTATGCTTTTGTAATACTGAGTTTTGACAATTCTTCATAGATTCTGGTATCTAAACTCAGATCTATGATTTTCAAATACTTTCTCTCAATCACTATAGTTTTGATTTTCATTTTATTAGCAGTCTATTTCAAAGAATAGACATTTTTCATTTCAATAAAGCCAATTTATCAATTAAATCTTTTATAGATTGTTCTTTGGTGTCATGTGTAAGAAGTCTTCATTTAAGCCAAGGTCTTAAGGTTTTCTCATATGCTTTTATTTTAAATTTTTATAGTTTCAGGTTTTATATTTAGCTCTAAGATACATTTTGAGCCAGTTTTTATCTGTGGCAGAGTGAATATCTAATTCTTTCAGCACCATTTGTTGAAAAGAGTATTCTTTCTCAACTTGATTTCCTTTGTGTTTCTGTAGAAAATTAGTCGTTCATGTATGAATTTCTGGATCCTCATTTGCATGTATCTACTTGTCTTTAGATTGATGTCACATTGTTTTGATTACTATCATTTTATAGTAAATGTTTAAATCAACTAATGTTATTCTTCCAAGTTTGTTCTCTTTCAAAGGTGTTTTGGCTATTCCAGGACCTTTTGCATTTTTCATAGATTTTACAATATTTGTCACACAATATACAAAAAAAATCCACCTGGGTGTTTGATTTTATTGTATGAAATCTATAAAGTAAATCAGGAAAAATTAATGTCTTTACAATATTGAGTGTTCTGAACCATAAGCATGGCTTAACTTTCATTTATATTGTTCTCTAATTTCTTTCAACAATGTTTTGTTGTTTAAAGTATAAAGGTTTTTTATGTTAGATTTATCTTACTTCATATATTTTGATATTATTATGGATGACAGTTCAAATTTAAATTTCTGATTGTCAACCACTGATTATTATATAGTAATCATGTAGTTGCAACCTTACTAAACTTACAAATTAGTGTGTAGTTTTTTGTAGCTTTCATCTCATTGTCTACATAGACAAACATAATAGCTGCAAATTAAAACAATTTTACTTCCTCTTCTTCTTCTTCTTTTTTCTAATCTGGATGCCTTTATATCTTTCTTTCCTTATTGAACTGGGTAGAATCCCCAGTACAATTTTGAATAGAAGTGCTAAGAGTGGATATCTTTGTTTTGATCTTATGGATAAGGTATTCAATCTGTAAGCATTAAAAGTTGTGTTAGCTGTGGATTTATTATAAATAATTGGCTCATGTGATTATGGAGGCTGGCAAGTCAAAATCTGCAGGGTGA
Organism: Mustela putorius furo; assembly: GCF_011764305.1. NCBI lineage: Eukaryota > Metazoa > Chordata > Mammalia > Carnivora > Mustelidae > Mustela > Mustela putorius. The sequence continues at coordinate 1,634,566 of NW_025421467.1, forward strand.
GCCAGCAGGCTGGAGACCAGAGAAAGCTAATACTGCAGTCCCAGTCCAAAACTGGTGATCCAAAGCTGGTGATCTAGGGAAGACAGGGTATTCATTCAAATCTGAAGGCAGTCTGTTGAAGAAGCATGAAGAGCTGATGTTGCAGGGAAAATTTGAAGGGAAATTGCTGGAGAAACCTCTTGCTCAGGGAGCGCAATTATTTTGTTCTATTCAGACCTTCAACTTATTGGATATGGTCCACCCACACAGCATGAAGAACAATCAGCTTTACTCGAAGTCCATGGATTTACGTGTTAATATTACCCCAAAATATTCTCACAGAATCACACAAAACACATTACGTTTGGCTGAATATCTGAGCACTCCGTGGCCTAGTCAAATTCACACATAAAATTAATCACCAGAAATGATCCAGAGGTAATGTTCTTAAGGATTATGCAATACTGATCCCTTATTTCAGGAAGCATACATATAATAACACTTTGATTAACATTTAATAAAGTTTATATATTTCCTGAATAGCCTTCTCAACCCTTCAATGTTCTGTTAGTTGATACATGCAATCTGTTGAACTCTGTTGTCTCTACTCTCCATTCTTCATGTTTCGTGTACCTGCTATTACTTTTTTGTGACTTCCCAGTTGTGTTTTCCAAACTCTTTTTTAAAAAGATTGTATCTATTTTTGCAAGAAAGAATGAGAGTGTGAACAAGTATGAGTTGGGTTGGTGGGGGAGAGGAAGGAACAGATTCCCTTTGAGCAGATTCTCTGTGGAGCAGGGAGCCCGATTTGGGACTTGGTCTCAGAACCCTGGGATCATGATCTGAACCGAAGGCAGATGCTTAAGCAACTGAGCCACCGGGGTGCCCTGTTTTTCAGACTCTTACCGCTGTGTTTTTTCTGAGAAGACCGATTATGTGGACAGAAACCATTCAGGCAACCCAAGATGTTCCTCACAAGCCTCCATTATTGAAGGTATATATGATTAGTGGGAAGGCCCTCAGAAATCATTGACCATTTTTGAACTGTTGAAAACTTCATTTTAAAAAAGATAAAATATTTATTTGTTATTTTCATAGCTATTCCTTCAGAAATATTTGAATGCACCTAACAACAATACTTCTGGAATTAGAATTTAACAAAAAAAACTGAGTTAATCAGGAACTCAAAATTAAGTGTTTGGGAAGGGATGATGTGGTGGTATATGCAACTTAATGGACATGGAGAAATTTTATTATCTATAAAAATAATCATTTAGATCTTACGGCAAGGGAAAAAAATAGCGAATCCATCCTACCAAAAATAGGCTCCTTACTGTGATAACAAAACGATAACAAAACAAAATGGGAACTTTTTTTTTTGGTCTTAGGCCAGATCACTGCTAATAATGTTGACAGATGTACATTTATAAAATAAACATATAAACATAGATACTCAAATTGTATACTATAACTTATGTTTTGTGGAAAAAGTGAAAATTTAAGTCAAAACATATTTTAATGTTCAGAATATTTATACATAAAAATATCATATTGGTTATGTTTCTCTGGAGTACCTTAACCAATGAGAAGAAAAATGTGTATACCATATACCGTTTTTCCTTTTATTGTTTATATATATACATATATTTCAAATATATATATATATATATATATATATATATATATATATATATATAAGCTATGTGGTTATTGAGGCTGTAAGTCTAAGATCTGCCAGTGACTTAGGAGGTTAGCTATCCAGGAACGTCAATGGCATAGTTTTAGTTCAAAAGCCAGAAGAACCAAGAAGAGAACCAAGAAGAGCCGATCTTTCAATTTGAGTTTGCAGACACACAGAAGCTAATGTCTCAGTTTGAAGGCCATCAGGCAAGAATAATCCTTACTCAGGGAAAGGTCAGGCTTTTTGTTCTATTCAGGCCTTAAACTGATAGATACAGTTCAGCCCCATTATGGAAGGTAATATGGTTTACTCAGTCTACCAATTTAAATGCTAGTCTCATCCAAAAAACCTCTCATAGAAGCACCCAAGTAATGTTTGATCTACAGGCATAACCTCAGAGATATTGTGGGTTTGGAACAAAAAGCGACTATCACAACAAAGTGTCTCAAATAATTTTTTAGGTTACCCAGTGCATATAAAAGTTAAGTTTACAGTATACCGTAGCCTACTAAATGTGCAACAGCATTATGTCTAAAAAAACAACGTATATACCTCAATTTAAAAATATTGCTAAAAAAATGCTAACTTCAATCTAAGTTTTCAGTGAGTCAGTCTTTTTGCTGGTGGAGGGTCTTGCCTCCCTGTTGATGGCTGAGTGATCAGCATGAGAGCTGCTGAATGTTGGCCAGGCTGTGGCAATTTCTAAAACAAGACAATGATCACATTTGCTGCATTGATTGCCCTCTCCTTTCATGAACAATTTCACTGTAGCACTGATACTGTTTGATAGCATTTTACCCATGGTAGAACCTCTTTCAAAATTGAAGTCCGTCTTCTCAAACCCTGCCACTGCTCTATCAACTAAAGTCATGTAATATTCTACATCTATGTTCTCATTTCAACAATCTTCACAGCATCTTCACCAGGCACAGATTCCATCTCAGGGAACCAACCTCTTTGTTTGTAAGAAGCCACTTCTCATATGTTCAGGTTTGATCATGACATGGTAATAATTCCATCACGTGCCCAGGCTTCTGATTCAATTTCTTTTGCTGTTTCTACCACATATGCAGTTACTTCCTCCACTGAAGTCTTGGACATCGCAAAGTCCTCCATTAGAGTTAGAATCCGCTTCTTCAAACTCCTGTTCATGTTGATATTTTGACCTTTTCCTATGAATCAGAAATGTTCTTAATGGATCTAGAATGGTGAATCCTTTCCAGAAGGTTTTCAATTTACTTTGCTCAGATTCATCAGAGGAATCATTATGTATGACAGCTATAGCCTTATGAAATGGATTTCTTAAATAATAAGACTTGAAAGTTGAAATTACTCTTTGATCCATGGGCTACAGAATAGATTTTGTGTTAGCAGGCATGAAAGCAACATGAATCTCATTGTACATTTCCATCAAAGCTCTTGGGTGATCAGGTGCATTGTCAATGAGCAGTAATATTTTAAAGGAATCTTTTTTCTGAGCAGTAAGTCTCCACAGTGGGCTTAACATATTCGGAAAACCATGTTGTAAACAGATGTGCTGTCATCCAGGTTTATCATTCCATTTATAGAGCATGGGAAGAATAGATTTCACATCATTCTTAAAAGCCCTAGGATTTTCAGAGTGGCAAGTGAGCATTGGCTTCAACTTAAAGTCACCAGCTGCATTCTTCCCAAACAAAAGAGTCAGCCTGTCCTTTGAAGCTTTGAAGCCAGGCATTGACTCCTCCTCTTCAGCTACGAAAATTCTAGATGGCATCTCCTTCCAATGGAAGGCTGTTTTGTCTACACTGAAAATCTGTTGTTTAGCACAGCCACCTTCACTGGTTATCTGAGCTAGATTTTCTGAATAATTTACAGCAGCTTCTACATCAGCAAGTGCTGCTTCACCTTGCACGCTTATGATATGGGGATGGTTTCTTTCCTCTGGTCTCATGAACCAGTCTCTGCCAGCCTCAGACATTTCTTCTGCAGCTTCCTTCCCTCTCTCAGCCTTCACAGAACTGAAGAGAGTTAGTGCTTTTCTCTCGGTTAGGTTTTGGCTGAAGGGAAGGTTGTGACTGGTTTGATCTTCTACTCAGACCACTAAAACTTTCTCCATATCAGCACTAAGGCTGTTTAGCTTTCTTATCATTCATGTATTCACTGGACTAGCACTTTTAATTTCCTTCAAGAACTTTTCTTCTACCTTCACAACTTGGCTAAGTGGTGCAAGAGGACTAGCTTTGGGCCTGTCTTACTTTTTGACATGCGGGCCTCTCTAAGCTTAATTATTTCCAGCTTTTAATTTAAAGTGAAAGACAGGAAACTGTCTTCCTTTCACTGGAGCTCTTACACTCATCATAGGATTATTAATTAGCCTAATTTCAATATTTTTGTGTCTCAGGGAACAGGGAGGCCTGAGGAGAAGGAGAGATATGGGAAGAGTGGCTGGTCTGTGGAACAGTCAGAACACACACAGCACTTATTGATTAATTTCACTGTCTTACTTGGGTGTTGTTTATAGCACCCCAAAACACTTACAGTAGTAACATCAAGGACCATGATCACAGATCACCATAATAAACCAATAATGACAAAGTTAGATATATTGCAAGAATTACCAAAATGTGACACAGAGACACAAAGTCAGCAAATGCTATTAGAAAAATGTCACTGAGGGACTTTCTTGACACAGCATTGCCACAAATTTTCATCTGTAAAAACTCAATATCTGCTATGCACAACAAAGCAATGAAGTATGCGTGTGGTCCTGCCCATCACACATACTTTGTTCTGAAATCCTGCTGTTCCCTTTCCTCAGGAAAATGAAATTCTGGGCACTCAAATAACTAAACGCATAGAAAAATTCTGAACTCAAATCAGAGGATCAGGATTTTAGTACTTTTTTGCTATTTACTACCTCTGTGACATAAATAGAACTCATCATTAGACCATATCCAAGGCCTTTATATGCATCTGAGTGATAGGACACTTGAAAACCATGTTGTTGCCTAAGGAAATTTATGCTTTGGAAATATATTAAATTTAACACCACTAAATAGGAGCTCAATTTATTTATTTATTTATTTTTTTTTCAGTAGACAACATGACTCTATTATAGGTCAGGAAGTTTAAGTAACTGCCACAAGCAAGCAAATCTTCAAGCAAGTCATCACAATATTGAAATACATACTCATTTTGGTAGAGTTGTACTATTATATTTTGCTGCTTGTTCATTTGTTGTTTACCAGTATTACTAAAAGGCACATGATAGCAAGTATTGAGTGTTTATGAAATAAATATGGGTGAAAAGACAAAATCAAAACCACTTATTTATTTTTTTCCTTTGCATATTTGGAAAAGACTGTTATTTGAAGCAAGAGTATCTATCTTAGCCCAGCTCATCGACCACTTGGAACTTAGATTGAAAACAATAGAAAAGATGGTTTGTAAGTTATATTCTAGCTCTCTTTTGAATCAAGTGTCTAAATAAAGTAAGGTGATAGAAAACATGAAGTAATTTTGTTTTATAGTCTGTTATGGACATCTTTTCTGAAAAAAAAATAGTTCTAATCAATGTAATGCAAAAAGAGAACACTGAGAAACTCATGCTTTGGATATTCCTAGAAATCAGTAACTCTAGCTTTACAAATACATTTTATTTTCAGTTTATTCAGTTTCAGAAATGGGGCTGTTGAGAACACAAAATCTTTAGGCCCAATTTTTTTTTAAAGTATTTTATTTATTTGATAGAGAGGATGTGTATGAGCAGTGGGGAGGGGCAAAGGAAGAGGGAGAAGCAGACACCCCGCTGAACAGGGAGCCTGACTTGGTGTTTCATCCCAAGACCCTCAGATCAGGACCTGAGCCACCCATACACCGCTAGGTCCAACTTTTATAGCTAAGTGAATTAATTAAAATGATCTTTACCTTAAACTTTCCATTAATTTTCCCATTAACTCAAAGTACATTTATTACTAGCCAGGGTTCAAACAGAAGTCACCAATAAAATGCAATTAATGTATTTAGTTCATTTATTCTCTCTCTGGTGTACATTCAAGGAGTAGATTTGGTCATTCTTGGGTGAAAAATATCATCTCTCTAGTAGGCAGTTTTAGCTTCTTCACCAACATTATAGATTACAACCACTTAAAGCTGAGAAGTGATCCTTATGTCTATGGGACTTCCAATTATATCGAGTCTTATACATACATACAACTATTTATATGTGCCTATTCCCCATGCTATTGTCCATGGCCCATGAACATTGAGCAAGCACCATGAGGCTTCTCAGGATGCTCTTTCCACTTATTCTCAGACAGCTTGGAGTTCTTGAATTCTGTACAGCTTACCCATGAATTTCTAGCACTTACACACATCTTTTTGCAGCATCTGCTCTTCCTTTGAAAAATATTTGCCTGCATCGAGCTCTCTCCATGATCTGTGATCCATCACACCCATCATTTTGACCATCATTCCTCCTCCTAACTTTCATTTTGCCATTCAAGGATAAACAGCATCTACTTTTAACTGGCTTGTTTGATTTTGTTTCACTTTGCAAAAATATCTCTCTTTAAGGAAAAAAAAATTACTTAGCATTTTATTTGCAAAGCAGCATTTAAATGACGAGTAGCTCAGAATTAAAATACACAAATGAGGGTCCAGCTGGTGCAAATAACAAGTTCCTGATGGAGAAATAAATGTGGAAAACTGTGCACTCAATCCTCTCCTACTGGTGAACTAAATTAACAGTGCTCAGGTTTGCTGGCCCTTTTCATTCCTAAATCATTCTTTAAGAAACCTACAAATGGAGTTATAGCATCTTCACAGAAGTCCAGCAGAGCCAGCATGCTGTCTGAAGTAATGTTCTCACCTCTAGAGAAGGGAGTGGGCTTTTTGAAATTAGCAAGGTTGGCTTTGATATATTCTCCTGCCTGCCATAAAAGACTCCACTTCATCTGGCTTGTGTTCTTCCTGCCTGTCTCTGATTGATTTCATGTAATCCTGATGTGCTCTTTGTCATTGCTTTTCATGAAGCCAATTTCCTGCAGGTGGTAGTTCATTGCTTTATCATAATACAATGATATCTTGTGGTTTTTTTTTCCCCCTCCAGTCAAGCTGAGGCATTATCTGCAGAGATAAAATATATATATATATATATATATATATATATATATATATCACATTTCTTTTCCCTAGATAACATTTTAGATATGTCACCTCATTAAACCTTTCTAAGCTCTTTTGATAGGTTGCAAATGTTACCTTGTCCATTTGAAGAATTGAGAAACTGAGACTTTGTAAGTTATACAATTTGCCTCTAAATGGCAGAAAAAGTGTTGGGGATTGAAATGGTATTCTGGAATCAAATTCCAATTTTATTTGCATTTTCCATTGGTCAAGGCCAGACAAATTCGTTCAGGAATTTAGTCATTCCTATATGACAGAAGATACTGGGTATGTACTATTGTTCCTACTTATTCATTAAGTCAGCAAAATTTCCTAAATTCTGCCATTCTATATAGATTTCTCCTAACCTCATCATGACTCCAAAATATCCCTTGTTTTTTTTAAAGATTTTTATTTATTCAACATAGAGAGAGATCACAAGTAGGCAGAGAGGCAGGCAGAGAGAGAGGGAGAAGCAGGCTCCCTGCTGAGCAGAGAGTCCGATGCAGGGCTCGATCCCAGGACCCTGAGATCGTGACCTGAGCTGAAGGGAGAGCCTTAACCCACTGAGCCACCCAGGCGCCCTCCAAGATATCCTTTTTCACAGTAGCTTATTTAGGACTCTCACTTATTGAAAACACAAGAAGCAGCCCATAACTGACATATATATATATATACATATATATATATTATAATTCACATTATTATCTTACACTTGTAAAATGAGCATAAGCTGTGTGCTATCGACAGTCATATTCTGCTAATATGTATGTCTGTGTTAGAAATTCTCCTGGTAAGATGGTCAGTAACTTGAAATTCTGACTCCCCCCTAGATTACCGACACATGAAAAAAATATCACTAGTTTTATAAGATGTGTAAACCAACCCAGTCATTATTACTATGTAATAATATATATTACATATATATACATATGTAAATAAAAGCATAAACAGACCCATGTATTACTATGGGGACAACTAGTTCAATTTGATACCCATTAGCTTCTGTTTTTCTGTTAAACTATATGGCTATATGATTTCTCCTTTCCTACTACTTCTCCTACTATTTCTCTTTCCTGCTACTTCTCCTGAGTCAATGTGAGTAGAAAAGCAATAATTCGTTCTTTTTATCAAAAGCAAACTACTTGTTCTGGGGCACCTGGGTGGCTCAGTCGGTTAAGCATCTGCCTTTGGCTCAGGTCATGAGCCCAGGGTCCTGGATCAAGCCCCAGGTCCCAGGTCCTCAGGCTCCCTGCTCAGCAGAGAATCTGTTTCTCTCTGTTCCTCTGCCTCTCCCCCTGCTCAGGCTGTCTGTCTTTCTCTCCCTCTCTCTTTCTCTCAAATAAATAAAATCTTTAAAAAAAGGAAAGGCAAACTACTTATTCTTTAGCTAGAATTTATAGAACTTAGGTGATTTTATTATAATATCTTATAGATTCTTTCTCCTAGAGCTCTAATTCATTCTATGAATTCATTTATCAGTGTATATTTATAAGAAAATTCTTTTTGTATAATCTTTTTATATAACCTTTTCTCTTTTTTGTATAATTCTTTCTGTATAATCTTAACAATTGACTATATTGATAGCAACTAAGAAAACAATATAGACTTGTATTTTTTGTTCTACTCATTTCTACTGAACAAATAAAAGAATCCTTAACTATTATTATATTTTATTCCAATATTAATGACTGTTATGAGTCACCAAGACAGATCTTCACCTTCATGAGAAAATTTTGATTTGCTTCCAAAATATATTATTGATAAGTGCAAAGATAATACAAATGAATATTATTACTTCTCTTTTTGATGTATTATTTAGTTGGTTGGTTGTTTTCCACTGGGTTTGATTTTTTTTATTATTTCTTATAATTATGACTACTATTACATATTACCAAAGATCAATTAGCCAATCAGTCAAAGTAACATTACCTGATATAATATGTAATATACTCAGATATCGATTTTTTTAAGATGAATTTTGGGAGTTATTATGCATTTGGTATTATTATGAATTACCAAAAAAGTGCTTCTATTAAGTGAAGGATTTTTTTTATTTCATATATTAAAACTTCTTTATTTTACTAGGTTTATTGCCTCTTGTTAGAATATCTATTTTAAGAGAAGTTGAAAATGTACAGATTTCCATTTTTTAAAATTATGAGAATAAATAGCATCCCACTCTAGATTATGAGAAGGTATTTTTAAAAGAAAATTTGGTGGAGAGAAGGAACCATGAGTGCAAAGAGGGCAGAAGAAGTGGGGAGAAGAAGAAAAAGTGAGGGACATTGAGAGAAAGGTCCAGTCAGAGGAAGTCCCTTTTCCTAGGTAGAAAGAAATAATTTACAAGATGAAGTAGCAGCAGCAATGAATAAAAAAGGCTAAGACTACATCGGCCTGAAACTGGTGTGTGTTCGTTCTCTTGAATAAGAAAAAACTGTCCAAGGTCAGTTAAGAATTAGAGAAGAAGGAAGAGTTAATTTTAACAAGGGAGAGAGAAACTTTTACTTCCCACATTTGGGACAACCTGAAGGAGACAGAACAGAGGCAAGAGGATGGCAGAGCGAGAGTTGCAAAAGGTCAAACAGAAAATGCTTGGCATTTTTACTGTATATTAATAATAACAAATATGACCTAGATTCTCTGTGGTGTGATTTTATAATAAGATGGAGGTGAAGTATATATTACTAACTCCAGGGGATGAAATAACAAAGGTTATAATAAAAAGAAATATTGGTAGACCAGAAGTGAAGAAATTTCTCCTTTTGTTCTGTTTTGCTTACTTGGAATCTGTATTATTGAATAGCTGCTAATTAGACTCAGCAGCTGATACCCATCTGCAAACATTCTCTCTACTATTCCACTAGGATGTAGACCCAGAGATGAAGTGGAAGAGAGAACAGACATGAAATATTCCAGAAGGATAAATCTTTCGCAGTCCCTCCAGCCACAGTATCTATAAATTTGAAAGCATCAGGATTGATTGCCCTTGATCTTGGGCCACTCTCCAACATAAAGGGTATCACATTGAATTTCAAAGCCTCTCAAAACTGGTAGAGCCACAGTATTCCCTGTCCCACCATTTCAATGACTTTATTTAGGAGAGTCTATTATCAAAGGAAAACATGCCCTCAGACAAACGCAGGGAAAAGGCACCCAAGTGACCAGGCAATTCCCTATCTTTTTCTTTCAGTGTGAGATGTTAGCTCAGAGCTTGAGGAAACCTCTGTACTTTCTGAGAACACTTCTGTGAGTCATTTGTTTTCTGCCCTAGCCTGAGCAGACCTACCTCCAGCAAGTTAACCCACTAAAAAGAAAAAAAGAAAAAGAAAAAAGAAAGGAAACAAATACAATCTGTACCTGGTTTTCATGTACCAGTATTTTCACGTAATCCCCAAACTTGATTCTAAACTCTTCACTATTCCCCTGCATATTTGGTTAAAATGAATGTGAGGTGCTAACTGCTTAATGTTAATTGGCAAGGCTTGCATCCATTTTTTGCTGCTTGAGGATAGATTAAATGAGCAGGAACAAGATGAAGAGAATCTTGTCAGGCCAGTCCTTCAGTCTATCCAGTGTGTCAGTGGCAGAGAAAGTCTGCGAAGGACCTGTGATTGCCCACTTGATTTTTTAAAATCTCCTCCTATTTCTCAATTATGCCACTCACCTCCTGAAAACTTGAGATATTTAACTCATTTAGCAAAAAATACTGTTTTGTCTTAATTATTTTTTTTTTAATTTTTAAAGGTTTTATTTATTTATTTGACAGAGAGAGAAAGATCACAAGTAGGCAGAAAGGCAGGCAGAGAGAGAGGGGGAAGCAGGCTCCCTGCCCAGCAGAGAGCCTGATGCAGGGCTCAATCCCAGAACCCTAGGATCATGACTTAAGCTGAAGGCAGAGGCTTTAACCCACTGAGCCACCCAGGCATCCCTGTCTTAATTGTTTTTAAACTGTTCCTACATCTCTTCTGATTATTAAATTGTATGCCTCTGAATTTTTTTCTAGCTTCAAAATACATCACCTAATTCTAGTATGTTGGGACTGAGCAGCTATGATCACGTTTAGTTTGTTCTAGGTATTTTTTACAGTGCATTTTTGTCATGGAATGGATGTCACACAGTGATTGACATAACAATGGTAGTTTGTCAGTTTCATTATGATATTCTTGAGGAAAAATTAGCAAACCTATACATGGAATTTTAATGTTGAAACATCAATTTTGTATATAAAGACAGAATAATGTGGTTTGCTGAATTCCTACTAAGCATTTTGAAAAATTCTTGTATTTGGCAGAAAAAAGAAATGCCACTGTAGGTGAGCCATTCTATATTAATTATTACTGGTAAGATACCAGCCAAAAGACTAATTATATTTCTACATTACCGATTTTCTAAATTCAAGCTTACAAATGTACCATTTTGGTTATCATGATTTCTATCTTGAAATATGGTATATAATGTATTTAGTTTAGTTGCAACATCTGTAGCTTTGAAAACCACATGAAAATAAGAATGACTCTTTTTCTCTATAATTGTATTGATTTTTTTTTTTCTGGAGTAAATAAGAGACTTTCTTGAAAAGAACCTATATTTTAAAGGGAAAGAGAGTAAGGTTTATAAACCTGCAATGGCAGACCTTATAGACTGATCTCTGAAGAGAGACACATGCTCAATAAATACTTCCCTACCATAAAAACAATTCTCTCATAAGAAAAATTCTGTATTTTTCTTTCTTTCTTTTTTTTTTTTCTTTTGCTAAAAGGGCTAACATCTCTGCTCTTCATAATAAGAGCACAGGCCATTATTTTTATCTTACAATCTTCTTTTCATCTCAGTTAGATGCAGGCTGATTTCATAAGCCATCATTTGAGTATGTGCATTATCATCTTCAGAACTCTGATTTTATCCATTAAGAGTATGAAAAACCTGTAGGAAGGCTTTAAAATATTTTTTCTTCTTATAAAAATCTCTTTGAGTTCATAACTCAGCAAGAGCTTAATTAAAACCAACAGGGAGGGGGTGCTTGGGTGGCTCCGTTGGTTAAGCTTCTGCCTTCAGATTTGGTCATGATCTCAGGGTCCTGGGATTGAGTCCCGCATCAGGCTCTCTGCTCAGTGGGGATCCTGCTTCTCTCTCTCTCTCTGCCTACCTCTCTGCCTACTTGTAATTTCTCTCTCTGTTAAATAAATGAATAAAATCTTAAAATGAAACAAAACAAAATAAAGACCAACTGGAGTATTAAAAAAAAAAAAAGATTTATTTATTTATGATCTGAGCCAAGATCAAGAGTTGGATGCTCAACTGACTGAGCCACAGAGGTGCCCCCTTATGGGGAAATTTTTAAAACATGTTTAATGCAAACTACCAGTTTTGTTTTTCTAGAGCACCCATTTGTTCATTCCCCTCTTTCTTTCAAAAAGCACTTAGTGAGGGGGTACTATACGACAAGACAATATAGGGCAGTAAGTTGCATTATTGAGCAAGCAGAGATATTAATCCAAAAGTGATATTAAAACCAGACAAAAGTGACCTGCCTTCTCGAGGCAAGTCCTTACCAGCAGGCTCGGGACTGCAGTGCTCTTCCTGAGCCGGCCAACTTGAAACACAAGAGTGATTACTGAGGCTGTAATAGTTGTTCCTTACAGGTTATAAGTTTCCTTTCTCATGTCTCCACATGGTGGTTCATCTGCAATGAAGAACTTATTTTATTACATCCATTTTGCCTCAAAAAAAAGCAGATGTTTTCAATACCATTATTGGATAAATTTTGGCTAAAAGAAGCCAAAACAAATCCTGCGATTGATCTCTTTGAACTTCTGGGCAGGGTCACAGGGCTCTGGGGCTTCTCTTGGTGGTAGGAGGGTATGAGCTCATGTTTCAGAGTGCGTTAAGCTCCTTTAAGGGCGCAGAATACCATATGGTGCACAGAGAAAGTGCTGAAGGAGTGACAGGTAGTGAATCAGTGTTTCTAAACCTTGTCTGATTTTAAAAGTCAATTGGGGAGACTTAAAAGCACAGATTCCTGAGTCTCCCCCAGATCGCCACATCTTCATCTCCTGGGATGTGTCCACAAATCTGAATTTTTGCAAGATCTCCAGCTGACTAGATTGATCACGCATGCTTGTGAAACACTAGTACAGGCAGACCTGAGAAGTGGTCTTAAATACTTTCTGTGGGAAGCATACTTTATAAATAAACATTTTAAAATTTGTTAGAACTGATGCACCTCAGATTGGAAAGATTGGATTAGGCTTTAAATGATCCCAGTAGAGTTTTAGCAGCTTGAAACTGAAATCAAGTCTATATTGCTTTGACGTTTCCTATGCGATAGGTAAGTACCAATCATTGTACTTTCACAGGAACTGACACACAGAACCATCCTCTTTCCCATCTCTACTGAGAAGGGAGGAGTGTAGGGTTGTGAGGGTTCTACAAATTAAATGGTGTCCTCCACAAATTAAAAGAAATGGCAATTAATTCAAATCTGATGAAAAGTCAAAATGCAACTCATCTAGTGCTGTGAGCTGGGTGAAATAAAGTCATTTCTGGTAAATATTGTTCTATTTTATTTCAGTAAAACAAAAATGATTTATAGTTTAGAAAAGGATTTTGCAAAATACACGTGGGAAAACCCCATATCATATACCCAAATCCTGCTAGGAAGGATGTTTATTTCAATTAATATAGTTACAGTGTATTCCCTTTAATGAAAGTTATTTGGTCCCTTCCAGGTAGAAAAATAAAACAAAAGTCTCCAGTCCACTGTCTGGGTAGAAAACTCAAAAAGTTTGTTAATCTGAGGATAGTTTGGTTATAAAATATGTGCTTCCTTGCAAATTCCCTTGAGATGGGGAAATATCAATTTTAATAATTCTTTCTTTGAAAAAAGTTAATAATTGCTGGACACAATACCTTCAGTTTTAAGAATCATGTCCTATCATAGTTGGTTATACCCAAATGCATCAGATAAAAATTGCTCTTTCTGATACATTTTGAAAAAATATTCATGACTTTCTGTATGCACATATTTCCCACTGTACGAGATTTTACAAAGTTTAATAACTTTGTTCCTATTGCTACTATCATAGACTATATTTTTTTTATCCTTTTTACCTTTTTATTATTTTCCTAAGACTTTATTAAATCTGCCAGTCTTCATTTCAATTCAAGTACTATTTATTGAGGTTGTGTTAAGTATCAAGACACTGTTAAGGCCTTGGGACACCATGATGAGTAATGAGTAAAACAAACCCTCAAAGTACTTTCTTGATGCTGCTTCAAACTGAGAAAAATATTCCATGTTCAAAAGCTTTTGGCTTTATACACGTGAAAAACCTTGTCATGATAGGAACTTAGCATTGAAAAGAACACTTTAAGATCAACACATGAAACCTATATCTACTCCTGAGAATTTGTCCAACCCAGACTTGAAGAACTTCCTTCAATAGGGACTCCTCCTTTAAGAAAATCTCAGCCGTTACTAAATGAGTTCCAATTTGGAGCCATGATTGATTCCCTAATATGCTGACCATCAGTGAAGTGGCTCATTTTAAGTAGCATGGACCAAAGCATCATCTGCCCTTGATTTCTGACTTCACGAGCATGTTCCATAAGCATCTCCTTTTGTCACTTACTGTATTAATGTATTATGATTTTTATGATATTTTACTTCTTTCTGTCACCTTTAATAATAATCTGTTTATTGATTATTATACTTTTTCTTTCTCCATTTACTGTTTTCTAGTATCTGTTGGAATGAATAATTATATTTTTATTATTCATTTTCTCCTTTACTGGTTTGAAAGTTTTGTCTTTCAATTTTATCCCTTTAGTGGCTATATTTCTTTCATGTATGAGCTTCATAAGAGAGGTAGAATATATCTCACTTCCAAAATCCACTATCCACCCTCCGTTTCCAGTAGAATTTTTCTTCTATCTTATTTTTGAAACTCCTACATCAAACTGAAAAGCAAAGAAAACAATGAACAAGGTGAATATGCAATGTAAGGAATGGGAGAAAATATTTGCAAACCATGTATCTGAAAAGGAATTAATTTCTGAAATATATAAGGAAATTTTAAATTTCAACAGTAAAAAATAAAAATGAAAAACTCAGTTAAAAAGTGGGCAAAGAACTTGAATAGATATTTCTCCAAAGGGAAATGTAAATCAACAACACAATGAAATGTCACATCACACTTTTAATATAGCTGTATCAAAAAAAAAAAAAAAGGTTAGTGTTGGTGGAGATACAGGGGAATTAGAACCCTTGTGCATTGTTGGAAATATAAAATGGTGCAAATTCTATTGAAAACTGTATGTAGATTCCTTAAAAAAATAAAAAATAAAGCATCCTTATGATCCAGAAATCCCATTTCTGGTGTATACCGCTTGTCCCAAATTGAAACTCAAATCTTGCAAGGATATTTGCTCCCCATGTTCATTGCAGCACTATTTACGATAGTCAAGACATGGAAGTAATGGAAATGTTTATTGCAGATGAATGGATAAAGAAAATGTGTTATATACATACAACAAACTATCATTCAGCCTTAAAATAAAGGAAAATCATGTAATATGTGACACATGGGTAAACCTGGGTGATAGGGGTGCCTAGGTGGCTCAGCTAATTAAGCCTCTGCCTTCGGCTCAGGTCATGATCCCTGGGTCCTAGGATCGAGCCTCTCATCGGGCTCTCTGCTTGCGGGGAGACTGCTTCCTCCTCTCTCTCTCTCTGCCTGCCTCTCTGCCTACTGTGATCTCTCTTTGCCTGTCCAATAAATAAATAAATAAAATCTTAAAAAACAAACAAACAAACAAACAAAAACCTGGGTGATATTACGCTAAGTGAAATAAGCAAGTCACTGTAGGACAAATACTGCATGATACCACTTACGTGAAATCTATAAATTAGTCAAACTCATAAAAAAACGAGTAAAATGGTGTTTGCCAGACCTGGGGGAAGGGAACAAGAGGGAGTTATTATTCAAGGTGTGTTAAGTTTCAGCTGTACAAGATAGATAAATTCTAGAGATTTGCAGTACAACATCGTGCCCATAGTTAATAAAATCTGTGTACTTCAAAATTTTGGAGGGAAGATCTTGAGGTAAGTATTTCTTACCATAATATACATTTTATAACTATAAATTATTATTATTATTGTTATTATATTTTAATTTGGTGACTGGTTTTACTAAGCAATGCTTATCTATTTACTCTATACCATCTCTTTTTTCTGGTTTTTAGTTTTCCTTAACAATTCTTTCAGAGAGGGTGCAAGACTAGTAAAATGCCAGTTTTTTGTTTGAAAATGAATATATTACAATTATTGTTAATTAATGTTTTGTCTGGTTGATCTTTAATGTTTCAAAACACTGAAGGTATTTTTCATTGTCCTTTGCTATTATTGCTGCTGAAAATTATGCCATTATTCCAATTGCCATGCCTGTGGAGTCAATGGGACATTCTTTAGTGACCCACGATTTTTCTTTTTTTCCCCTTGACTTTGGTGTTCTCCAACTTCAAAACAAGTATTTGAGTATAGATTTGTTTCTATTTACCCTCTCAGGACTCCATTTGCTTCTGTAATTTCTTACCTTTCTTTTCAATGATTACTCCTAGAAAGTTCTCAGCAATTTCTTATCAAATACCGTTTTTCTCTATTCTTTTTTTCTCTATTCTTCCATACATCCTCTTAGAACTCTATTTTCTCATTCTTCTATCTTATATCTGTCTTATATTTATGGTGCTATATTCTGAGTGATTTCCAGAGAACTTTTTTCTAGTTTACTAATTTGCTTCTCAATTATTTGTCTCAAGTGTTTGTCTATTTTACCATTTTGCCTTGACTATTGTTATATTCAGGTTTATCCCCAAGTTTTGGGAGAACAGTTACAAGATGCCTCCAGTATTTCTCATCTTTGCAAAACATTTTATTCACAAAGTTTCATAATTTGTCTTTGGCAATTCTTTCAGATAATTAATACAGTTGGCAATATTCAAGAGAAAACCAGACATTGACCCGTTAAAGGTTTTATTTATAATCTATATATGTTAGTGAAGTTTTTGAAATAATTATGGAAGTACAGGGAATTTATTTGGGGTTAATGCTAAATGTAGGTCCCGTGCTAGTCATTAACCCTCAGGCAATATCTCACTCCTAGGTCATTACTGTAATTATAAAGCAAATATTTAAAAACAATATAGACATATTAGTATATATGTATTTTGTACTTAGGTGGCATTATCATAATTGGTGTGTGCAGGGGATTTCTGGGAATTTGCGATTAACTCATCACTTAAAATCTGTTGATTAGATTATCTTTCACTTTCAATTCACATTATTATAATTAACTTGTACTTATAAGGACAGTTGGAATAGTGTAAGAGTATCAGAAGTTGCTTTTAATTATAAGCTTCATATTGTAGCTAAATTGGAAGTTTACTGTTAAATTGGAAATATATTATTAGGAACATCTCATTCTGATGAAGAAAACTGCATTGTGCCATTTATGCTAATCTTGTGGAGGTACGGATGTTAAAGAGGAAAGAAATTGATCTGAAAGTTATCCTGTGTCCCAGTAAAACTATCTTATCTTGGACTTACTTTAGATACAGTGAAAGCTACTGGGTCTTTGATTGGGTTTGAAGTTCTCGCTCTGACTCCTGCTACCATAGTTCACGCTGAATCAAGTCAGCAGAGCCACCAGACAAGCTCTCCTTTTAAATTGCTCCATAAGGCTGAGCGCTGAGTGATTGCTATATATAAGATCTATCATTTATTCCCACCAAAAAAACCCCCATACCCACTTCCTACCATTCAGTCTGTGCTTCTGTTGCCTTCTGATGGGTAATTTTTAGCTTTTCTCTGACATTCAGCCTAGTGTTTCCTATGGGTAAGCTGGTGCATATGTTTGTATGAATTTATTATATATCTACATTGATATTAGTGACATTATCTTCAAGTTGAATAGTTTGAATTCAAAATAACTAATAAATTTTTGCTGTTCATTCAAATGACATGAATGGTATAAACAGTACAGGTCTTAGTGGTCAATTGAACCAACAAAAGCTTTGACCTGATGATACCCTGAAAATAAGCCATACACGTAGTACTGATACAGCTCTGATTTTATTTGAACCTTATCTCTTTTAGCACCCCACAATCATAAATTATCAAGGAAAACCAGGAATTTAGAAGAACCCTAAGAAAATGCCACAAAAGGCCATCAGATTAGGTCTAGTGGACAAGAATTGTTCTACTGGACAATTCAACTAGAACAAGAAGCATGGTGGACTGGAAAGAGGTTGGTCACTGAATTTATATATATGTAGAAAATAGAGACAGAGAGCATTCATTAAATAAATAGACAATATCAAGGACTTTAAAAATTGTTTCTATTTCAAGGGATTGGAGGACCTTCACCATTGTGGTTTTGTGATTTCAGTTTTAATTTTTGTGCATTTATTCTTTAAATAAATGGGCCATAGTTCCCTTGGTTTTGGAAGACTAAGTTTCTGGCTCTACTGTCCCATTTAAAGTAACCCTAAGTTTGGGGCACCTGAGTGACTCAGTAGGTTAAGTGTCTGACTTTTGATGTCAGCTCAGGTTATGATCTTAGGGTACTGAGATCAAACCCAGACTAAAACAATAAATAAAATAAAATAAAATAAAATAAAATAAAATAAAATAAGATATAAAGTAAAATAACCCCGGGTCCCAGGATCAATGAAGTCATGATCTAAATTTTCTCTGTGTCCACAGAAAAACAGAACAAATTTATTATAGTCAAGACCAACAGATTTAAAATACAATGACCTCAACTGGAATCATGTTTCTGCCCCCTACAATCTATGGGATCATGGGAAAATCACTCAATTTTTTAATCCTTTCATACATAAAATGGGGATGATAAAAGATAATTTGTAGAACTCTTAGCAGGTTGGTGAGATAAGTGACATGCAGTACCTTATGAACTATAAAAATATGTTTATAATTCTATACACTTTATGAAATGGAAGGACAATCCATGGAATAAAATATTTAGTATTGTACAAAGGGAGGAAGTGAAAGGGTTGTTGTACATTGTCCACATGAGTCTGCAGAGGCTTTGGAAACTTTTTCTCTGGAAGTCAAGTACCATGTGGTAAATCACCATCTTTTGGGGCTGGTTTTAATGTGGCAAAGTTAGAAGGACTAGACAGTTTTTCAGATTCCTTTCCAGCTTTATTATTTTTTTGTATATATTTAATAACATAAAGGTATTTTAATTTTTCCTCTTTGAAAGTAGTTATTATTAAAGACTGTGAATTAGTAAATACTGTAGTGGGAGTGCCTTGGTAGAAATAACTTCTGGAATGTCATTTTTTTCCTTTTAAGTTGTTTTTCATATCTAAGTTTTACATAAATACAAAAAGAATTATTTCCAAAATACTGAAATCTATAGATTGCTAGAAAGGAGAAGTAATGAAAGAAATACACTTTTGTTTCAACCAGTTAGGGTGGACAGACTCATTCTCATTGTGATCTCAAGCCAGAGCTATGCATTAGCCAAAGCTTCCCCCCAGCCATTATTGTGGATATAGAATTTCAGTAAGATTTAGGTAACACAATGAAAGGGACAAACCTGACCAAGTATCTGTCAGGGTCATGTTGAAATCCACAACTCCCCAAGACACAAACTGCAATTCTGCATAGTTCGTTTCCCACAAGAATACCAGCTTCAATACCACCATCCGGGATGGGTGCTGGTGAGGAAAGGGACACACATACTTTATCTAATATTATTGTTTACCAGTATGAATATTAAATATCCCCCAAGGTCTTCAGCTTGAATCCTAGAGCTTCCAGTTCCTTGACAGACATTATTTCTTCTCCCTTACAAGTTGCTGCCTCCCAAATGTCGTGATGCTGCTGCTGCACCATCTCTTGCTACCATGGTGCTCCTTCCATGAACAGCTCTGTCAATTCCCAGACTGACTTGTGATCCGAAGTCAGGCATACACCTTTCTCCAGGGAGGACAAGGTCTTGTGTCTAACCTCATAGGAGCCGCATGCTGTGATTGGGTCTTTCCTGAATTCTGAGTGTCCTGTTGGAGGGAGCTCAAGGAATTTTCTTATTGAGCTTCTACCTTGTGCTTTGCATAAAGTCCTGACCTAACAAGGTAAAATGTCTTTGGAAAAACAACTCCCAAATTTTAAACTCCTTTTCTATATCCTTTCCTCTGGGGGATATTGGTGGGATCCACTTCCCTTTTTCCCCCCAGCATGGGTTAAGGCCTAGTCAAGGCCTATTGTCAAGCCTGGCCTGTCCGTTACAGTTTTGCTCTACTAGGTCTTCAATCTGACTCCCTCACTCCAAACCACCTCACTGCCTCTTGTGTTCAGAGAAACTCTTCTTACATATGTTTCTACTACTCTAAAAATTTATTGATTTGTAATTCTACATTTGCTTGTTCAGGGATACCTTGCTTACCATCAATACATGATATCTAATTTATCATGTCCTACTTTCTTCCCAGGAAACTTGCTGCAAGAGGTGTTCCTTACTACCTTATTTGTTACTATTTCTGATTTAGCTTAAGAATCACTTTTAAATTACACAAATAAAAATTATTTTTGATTATATTGATTTAATTAATAATTTAATATATGTTAATTTAACACCTGCCAAGTGCCTGGTGCTAATCCAGAAATATTTTTTTTTTAAAAACAACCTTGTTATCCCTTCATAATGTAATTTTATAAAATTAATGAATCCACAGTTCTGTATAAAACCTCTAGTCCATGGGATTGAAGTTCACAGTAAATGTTCCCTCCCAGTCTCACCCCAGAGCATATATGTCTATCATAACTGATACTTTTAGGTCTCCACCGACACCATCAACAGTTAAATGGCTCTTCCTTGGTATTTGCAATTGCAATCTGATGAAATCCTGAAAGAGTTTCACCAACTGTTTTTTTACCAAAATTGTCAACAAGTGATTAATTGACTGATTGCTTCCAACACTTATTTTTTTTTGCCCCCAGATCTACTGCGCAGGATGGTAACAAGTGGCAAAATAGAGTAGGGCAGAAATGGTGTCAGACTGGGATGTGATACTGCAATTTTGTTGATGTCCCAGTTCTGATGAAAGAATAGTTTCCGTATTGAACTTGACAATCCTCATTTTCTCTTCTCTTGCCAAAATTACACACACAATTTTAAGAGGTGAGGGGTATCTTCAGTAACATTCACCTTAGCATATAAGACCCATTTCATTTTCATTTTTACTTTCTGGCTTGCTTTTAGAAGTACTTAAAAGAATCAGAAGTATTTAGAAAAAGTTTCTGTGCCCAGTTATTCTACGCTATTTTGTTAGCTTTTCTCATTATAGTGTAACCTTTTGGGCCTTACTCTGATAGTGATGGCTATTCCAAATAACTCCATTTGCTTAATATTATACTTCTATAACTAAAGTTACATGTGTTTTCCCTCTGACAACATTAAAAACATTTCTTTAGCAGACCAGTATATGATATTCAAGAATTCTGAAAATTAGGTCCTATAAATCAGTTTTCATCAGTATGCCCTTTCTATCCTTTGTCTCTGGTTTAAGAAATCATGACTATTTCAATATGTTTGCTTCTGATTCCATGCTACAGTGTCATTTCCAATGAACAAAGGAAGCAGGGTACTAGGCAGACTGGTTACATTTATTTAAAGAATGACTCAGTTGACTTTTCTATGAGTATAAAATAAGGTTTCTGTGGCTAATTTAATGACTAGGTACAAAATACACACATAAACATGCCCACCCCCGCAACACACATCCGAGGAATAGGCACCTAAGTTTTTATCTGAATACAGAAAGAATAAATATAGATCTCTGAAAGCAAAGAAGCTCATGGTGAACTCCATTACAAAAGTCACATTATTCTAACATAAAATAGAACTTGACATTTGGCCTAATTATACTTTTCAAATCTTTAATATTCTGCTTATCATTATGGATATTTAAATAAAGAAAACTACTCTGATACCTTTTGCCCTTTTTATGTTTCACAGTCTTCTTTGAATTAAAGAGGAAATTAAAGTTTTCTCAAGTAGAAGTTTTAATAGATAGATGAATAATATATAAAATTAATAATGCTAAACTTCCTCCTAATACTTTAGAGCCAGGACATTTTCTATTTTTAAGAAAAGCATCTATTACTTTTTCCAAAATAGCTTTTAAAGAGAATAGAGTAAAAAATGAGTTATTATGATTCTAGACAACTTTGAACTTTGACCTATGCAATCCTAATTACCTAGAAAAATTCTAGAACTTTCTTCATCTTTTTCTAAATATGGCTTAGTGTTATTTTAACGGATTTACACAAATCAGAGAGTAAAGTGCCTTCCAATGATTCACCTCATTGGACTTGGTTAAGTGCACAGGGAAATACTACATTTCAGACTGTCAGTTTGATTTATATAAAAGAACCTAGAGTCACTCACTTAGGGTTTACATTAACTAGACAGTCAACTGAGATCAATGATTTTGGCATTGTAGAATTCTACAATGTTTTGTCTAAATGTCTAAATTTCTGTAATTTGTTTTAGAGTTACTAAAATAAAATTTCTCTTTATATTTCCTTTTCCAGATTTTAGTTTTTAATTTTTTACCATATGATTTTATTATATACAGAGCACCATTATATAATATTTGTAATTTGGGTAATTTTTATTAAAAATAATAATTTAGATATAACAAGATCAACTAATGAGTGGCTTATGTGATTAAATCATAACACATTTTCTTTAAACATGAAGAAATTATTACAGTGATTAAGAAGTTGGTAAACATTGCTGGGCTCAACCAGGTAAGAATGAAGAGTGATTTTTACCTCAGGGATATAAACTAAATGAATTCACACTCTGTATAATTGGGCATTTATTAGTTTAATACACAGAAACAATAGATTAGTATAATTTTTGCTTGGTTCAGTTTTAAGGTAAAAACAAATTCTTGTCCTGAGGAACTCATTCTTTATCATGGTTTAATTATTTAATTCTCTATTATGCATGCTCATACTAATCACTAATTATTTATTATAATTTGACGATTTCTAATTTAACTTTTCTTATGAAAACTGTACCTTAAACTCAACATACCTACACTTATACTTAACATCCTCTCCTACACCTAAACCAGTATCTTCGACTATCCTCATTGTGTGCTTGGTTCACCTTTGTGTTCTATGGCTTGAAACTTTAGAATCAACGCACCTCTCCAGAGTATATAAATATTTGCTAAGACTTACAAAATGTTTCTCTAATCCATCTCTCAAATGTGTTTCCTCTATCCACTACTCCCCATTTCCACTGCTTCTTCTTCAGTTTCTCCTTTGATTGACTACTACAAAGAAAATTAGTATCCCCAATATTGGTTTTACTTCATTATATCAATCCTATATCATACTGTCAGATTAATATTTCTGAATCACAGTTCAGATGTATGAACTTGGGTCTTTACGACTATGCCTGAATGTACACACCATTTTGTGGCTTATACAATGGTTATCATAGTCCTTGCACATACTAAGCTAATTAATAAAGATACCTCAAAAGAATATGTGAATGAATGAATAATGGAATGAAGTTTCTTCACACTAATACTTTTGATTATATCATAGAGATAGACATATGACATACAATCCCATAAATGCAAATGTAACAGGATCCCTTAATGTTTTGCGGTTTTTTGGCCTTGTTCTCTGTTACGTGCCACCATTGAATATTAACTTCTTCATATTCTTCAAAACTCAAATTAAATTTACCTTTTCCTTGATATTTTCTAAGATTATTGCAAACAAAGTCAAACTTTGTACCTTAGTATTTTCCTTTACAGTGTACATATCACAGTCTTCCTTGAACCGTTATTTAGGTATGTAATCTGAGTGTCCTCCTTGTACTAGTTTTATACATAATCATATTGACAATAATTTCTGGATTCTACTTCTGAGCATTCACCTCACCACTACAAAAATGGGAACTGTCCTGCAAAATCACTACTCCAATTATATTTCTAAATGTCCCCAAAGATGTGCACAAAAAACTTACAGATGAATCTAGTGCATTCCCATTCCCAGTCAATATTCGATATGATCTGCCCTTCAACGTACACTTATGATCACTTGAAGAAGCCCACTGTCTGTTGCTGATTTTGAGAATGATAGTGAGTATATATTTCAGCTTCTCAAGGCTCTCAAAGTTTCTGATCTCCGGGAGTCAAATTAATGGAGGGTCTGGAGCCAAAAATGGAAAGAATGGTCTCTCCCTAATTCTGGGCTTTGCTTATTTATATCTTAGCTTTAATAATACAGTGATGTTCAAGTACAAAGCCTCTGATGTAAAAACACACTACTTTCAGTTGTGGTAGTTTATATGTTTCTAGGAATGCATCCATTTCTTCCAGATTGTCAAATTTATTGCTGTAGAGTTGCTCATAGTATGTTCTTATAATAGTTTGTATTTCTTTGGTGTTAGTTGTGATCTCTCCTCTTTCATTCATGATTTTATTTATTTGGGTCCTTTCTCTTTTCTTTTTGATAAGTCGGGCCAGGGGTTTATCAATTTTATTAATTTTTTCAAAGAACCAGCTCCTACTTTCGTTGATTTGTTCTATTGTTTTTTTGGTTTCTATTTCATTGATTTCTGCTCTGATCTTTATGATTTCTCTTCTCCTGCTAGGCTTAGGGTTTCTTTCTTGTTCTTTCTCCAGCTCCTTTAGGTGTAGGGTTAGGTTGTGTACCTGAGACCTTTCTTGTTTCTTGAGAAAGGCTTGTACCGCTATATATTTTCCTCTCAGGACTGCCTTTGTTGTGTCCCACAGATTTTGAACCGTTGTATTCTCCTTATCATTTGTTTCCATGATTTTTTTCAATTCTTCTTTAATTTCCCGGTTGACCCATTCATTCTTTAGAAGGATGCTGTTTAGTCTCCATGTATTTTGGTTCTTTTCAAACTTCCTTTTGTGGTTGAGTTCTAGCTTTAGAGCATTGTGGTCTGAAAATATGCAGGGAATGATCCTAATCTTTTGATACCGGTTGAGTCCTGATTTAGGACCGAGGATGTGATCTATTCTGGAGAATGTTCCATGTGCACTAGAGAAGAATGTGTATTCTGTTGCTTTGGGATGAAATGTTCTGAATATATCTGTGATGTCCATCTGGTCCAGTGTGTCGTTTAAGGCCTTTATTTCCTTGCTGATCTTTTGCTTGGATGATCTGTCCATTTCAGTGAGGGGAGTGTTAAAGTCCCCTACTATTATTGTATTATTGTTGATGTGTTTCTTTGATTTTGTTATTAATTGGTTTATATAGTTGGCTGCTCTGACGTTGGGGGCATAGATATTTAAAATTGTTAAATCTTCTTGTTGGACAGACCCTTTGAGTATGATATAGTGTCCTTCCTCATCTCTTATTATAGTCTTTGGCTTAAAATCTAATTGATCTGATATAAGGATTGCCACTCCTGCTTTCTTCTGATGTCCATTAGCATGGTAAATTCTTTTCCACCCCCTCACTTTAAATCTGGAGGTGTCTTCGGGCTTAAAATGAGTTTCTTGGAGGCAACATATAGATGGGTTTTGTTTTTTTATCCATTCTGATACCCTGTGTCTTTTGACAGGGGCATTTAGCCCATTAACATTCAGGGTAACTATTGAGAGATATGAATTTAGTGCCATTGTTTTGCCTGTAAGGTGACTGTTACTGTATATGGTCTCTGTTCCTTTCTGATCTACCACTTGTAGGCTCTCTCTTTGCTTAGAGGACCCCTTTCAAGATTTCCTGTAGAGCTGGTTTGGTGTTTGCAAATTCTTTCAGTTGTTGTTTGTCCTGAAAGCTTTTAATCTCTCCTTCTATTTTCAATGATAGCCTAGCTGGATATAGTATTCTGGGCTGCATGTTTTTCTCATTTAGTGCTCTGAAAATATCATGCCAGCTCTTTCTGGCCTGCCAGGTCTCTGTGGATAAGTCAGCTGCCAATCTAATATTTTTACCATTGTATGTTACAGACTTCTTTTCCCGGGCTGCTTTCAGGATTTTCTCTTTGTCACTGAGACTTGTAAATTTTACTATTAGGTGACGGGGTGTGGGCCTATTCTTATTGATTTTGAGGGGCATTCTCTGAACCTCCTGAATTTTGATGCTCGTTCCCTTTGCCATATTGGGGAAATTCTCCCCAATAATTCTCTCTAGTATACCTTCTGCTCCCCTCTCTCTTTCTTCTTCTTCTGGAATCCCAATTATTCTAATGTTGTTTCGTCTTATGGTGTCACTTATCTCTCGAATTCTCCCCTCGTGGTCCAGTAGCTGTTTGTCCCTCTTTTGCTCAGCTTCTTTATTCTCTGTCATTTGGTCTTCTATATCACTAATTCTTTCTTCTGCCTCATTTATCCTAGCAGTGAGAGCCTCCATTTTTGATTGCACCTCATTAATAGCTTTTTTGATTTCAACTTGGTTAGATTTTAGTTCTTTTATTTCTCCAGAAAGGGCTTTTATATCTCTCGAGAATGTTTCTCTCATATCTTCCATGCCTTTTTCGAGCCCGGCTAGAACCTTGAGAATTGGGATTTCATCAAGATCAAAAGCTTTTGCACAGCAAAGGAAACAGTTAACAAAATCAAAAGACAACTGACAGAATGGGAGAATATATTTGCAAACGACATATCAGATAAAGGACTAGTGTCCAGAATCTATAAAGAACTTAGCAAACTCAACACCCAAAGAACAAATAATCCAATCAAGAAATGGGCAGAGGACATGAACAGACATTTCTGCAAAGAAGACATCCAGATGGCCAACAGACACATGAAAAAGTGCTCCAGATCACTCGGCATCAGGGAAATACAAATCAAAACCACAATGAGATATCACCTCACACCAGTCAGAATGGCTAAAATCAACAAGTCAGGAAATGACAGATGCTGGCGAGGATGCGGAGAAAGGGGCACCCTCCTACACTGTTGGTGGGAATGCAAGCTGGTGCAACCTCTCTGGAAAACAGCATGGAGGTTCCTCAAAATGTTGAAAATAGAACTGCCGTATGACCCAGCAATTGCACTACTGGGTATTTACCCTAAAGATACAAACGTAGTGATCCAAAGGGGCATGTGTACTCGAATGTTTATAGCAGCAATGTCCACAATAGCCAAACTATGGAAAGAACCTAGATGTCCATCAACAGATGAATGGATCAAGAAGATGTGGTATATATACACAATGGAATACTATGCAGCCATCAAAAGAAATGAAATCTTGCCATTTGCGACAACATGGATGGAACTAGAGCGTATCATGCTTAGCGAAATAAGTCAAGCGGAGAAAGACAACTATCATATGATCTCCCTGATATGAGGAAGTGGTGATGCAACATGGGGGCTTAAGTGGGTACGAGAAGAATAAATGAAAGAAGATGGGATTGGGAGGGAGACAAACCATAAGTGACTCTTAATCTCACAAAACAAACTGAGGGTTGCTGGGGGGAGGGGGTTTGGGAGAAGGGGGTGGTATTATGGACATTGGGGAGGGTATGTGTTTTGGTGAGTGCTGTGAAGTGTGTAAACCTGGTGATTCATAGACCTGTACCCTTGGGGATAAAAATATATGTTTATAAAAAATAAAAAATTATATTAAAAAAATAATAAAAAAAAACATCTATTGTTGAAAAAAAAAAAAACACACTACTTTCTAATAGCCCTAACACACTCACTGCAAGAGAACACTCCCCAACAAAGGCAAGATCAGCTGAGCTTTTTCTTAACAGGATTATTTTCTAGGACAAACATATCCTTGTCTGGAACCTGTCAGAATTCATGCCATGCCATAGGGAAACCCAGAGCCTCCTGAAGCTCACCAAAACTGCTTCCCCTGATTTTCTTTCCAAAAGATGAGGTCCTTATCTCCTTCCCACAGTGTCAGCTTGTTTCAGGATATTTCTCATACTGATTTCACCAATCAGTTACACCCAGGTGGAGTAATCCTTAATTTATTAACCTGCTTTGGATTTCTCTGTATCTCAATGTTTTTTTTTTTTTTTCCTCTAAAGATTGTATATGAATGGATGACTATTTCCAAATTAATGTATCATTTCTTTGATCCATACTATTTCTCTGTTGTTCACTATGCTCAGCCCTGGACCCTCCTAATTTTTTCTTTCACCATTTTAGCAATGTTTTTGTCTCCTCCCGTTCCCCAGTAGACCACATCTTCATGCGTAATAGCCTTATCATTGTTCAGTACTTGAAAGGTAAGCCTCTTTCACTTCTCTCTCCAGTTCTCCAGAGCTTTCATGAATGCGCTTTCTCTTGCCAGAAGTGTTCTTCCTTCTTCCTCCACTTGACCCAGTATCTATTAATCTTTGTTCTGTAAGCATCATCTTCTCTGTTATGCCTCTATTAAAGCCTCTGAGTGCTTTTGATTTCTTACCATAATGCGTATATTTTATACTCAGAATGAAAAAGGAAACTCTGTGACAGGGTTTACACTGTTTCTTTCATATCGATTGTGTCTTACGATGGGATAATAAGTTTATTAAACTGAATGGGGTCAAACCATGATGAACTGACACCTGAAATAGGAATATACCAACTCCTGGTCTTTTTCTCAATGCCTTTCCACCTAACTGTCCATTCATCTTGAATATACTATCCCCCTACTCTAGTTAATTACAGGAATGTTTACCTTTTCATCTCAAACTATCATATATATTTGCCCTCAGGGCATGCTTGCAGCTACCTATTCCACTGGCCAGATTGCTTTACAACTGTTGGCTCTTTAACTCTTTTTCCTTAAGGTCTGAAATTTTTAACATCAAGGACTGTTTTTTTGCACTTGAACTTCCCAGGAAATAGCAACATATGTCGTAACATAGTCCATACAAGATATGCATCCATCTTTTTCCCAATGCTGAATGAAAATAAGGTATTTTGTATTGTATTGTTAGATTGTATTATATGCACTATATTAATTTACTGCATTATAATGCATTATTTTGTTTTTTATTGTGGAGTAAATTTTCCACCTTCTATGTCAAACTCAGAGGAGTGGCTTTAATAAATGAAACTTCATGACAATGTAGAAGGGAAAGTGAAGAGCAGATCATGAGGATAAATGTAGCTCTGTGTAACTGTTTTTTTGTAATATCCCACAGCATGCTCCATGTCTTCAGCATAGCCTCTTCATTGTACAATAGTTATTCAAACAAATTCCCAAATACAGACTTTAGCAATAAAAAGGAAACAGATTTCTGATATCTCTTATTTGGGAAATTATCCTAGAGTGTGGGTGTTTATAGGCAGGTAAATATCATATTTCATTTTTCCCAGACATTGGCAGCAGTGCAGAACATAAGAAATGTGTCCAGGGCCCGGGGAAGTAAGCTTAGGAGAGTATTCCTGGCATCAGATGCTGAACTGGATGGCAGCTGGGAGATCATCAACAGTTTTGGTCAATAGTTGGTTTTAAGAATAATAGCAGGATATGCCAACAGATAGGAAGAAAGGAAAAATATTGACGCCATGTCATGTAATTCTCAGAAGTCCTGGAATGGAAAGAGGAAGTTCACTTCTGATACCTGTGCTTAAAAATGGTAAGCTACCCCTTTTCTTCAAGTTTGAAAACATATCAAATCAGAGGATTGAAGAGAAAAATGATTAGATTTTCATTTCCCTCACTGACTCTAGAAGCATACTGTTAGTTTCCTAGGGCTTCAGTGTTAAAGTCCCACAGACTAGGTAGCTAAAAACAACAGAGTGTATTGTTTCACAGTTCAGGGGGCCCAAAGTCTGAAAGCAAGATATTGACAAAGCCATGCTCTGGGGGTTAGGATTTCAGTCTATCTCTTACTTTTGGGGAGTGGGGAGTCGACACAGTTTAATTCACAATAGTTAAAAATCAATGGAGTCGGTTTTCCCACTGAATTTATAAAGTTCCAAGGTTAATAGTGATATGCATATTCAACACTTTCAGCTACAGATACAAAGGCTGTATAGCCATGCAAGGGAGCCATGTTGATGAAACTAGGGTTCTTTGGGATGAACAAGTTTTCATATTCTAGAAAGTTTTTGAGGAATAGGAGGTTCTGTATTTTACCTATCTCAGTGCTATAGAAGGAATATACATTCAGCAAATTATTATTTAAATAATATTTCTTCAGATTCATATTGGCCATCTTTCTCATATCTCTTTCAGGGCTTAAGAAAAAAGAGATCATGCTGAAACTATGACATCTTCTGCCAGAAATAACTTAATATAAAGTCCTCATGACACCAAACAAGAGGTTACTATGGGAAGACAGTTCAAAATAATAAGATTCTCAATCTAAGAACAAATGAATAACGTCTATGCCGCTTTCATTACTTTTGTTCCCAGTGACAAAGATAAAGTTAATTATTCAGAGATAGCAAAGAAGTCTGTTTATTGAATGTGACATGCTAGATGCAATTCTGGATTGCAGTATATAGTGATACAAAGATCAAGCAACTTTTAATCAGAATCAAACACAATTTTTAATTGAGTCCATTTATTGCACATGTGAGCTGTATTGGAAATCTCTCAAATCAAAAACTCAGTAAAGATTATTGCAATTAAAAAGTGAATGCAATAAACTGAAACTTTTTTTTTGCTTAGATTCTCTTTAAATAAGTTACATTTTAAATCAGTTATTAACTACATTTGTTAAAACTTAAAAATTGATTTAATATTAAATATGGTGATTTTTTAAAAATAAATTCATCCTCTCTTTTTTTCCTTTTTGACCTCTAGTTTATTTCACATCCTTCACTTTCATTAAAAAGAATTTACTGATACACTGTGTCTATGTGATGCCATGACATCTGAATGAAAGATTTGATATTTGTCAACCACATGCTTTGCCTTCTTGACACCATCTGGATATTTGGCCTTGTACTTACAAACCATCTGGGTTTGTTACTATACTTTCCACTTTTCATCCAGATGTTTTGGCATTGTGTGGACAAAGCATGTGGTATTGTCTATAAAATGTAATTGCATAAAAATAAATAATGCTATGCAAGCAATTAAAGGAGCAACATTTTCTCATGTATAAATCTGAACAATTTTTCCTTAGTAATATAGTTGTGGAAAGATAGTTCCTGTTGCATTTTAAAACTTTTAATTTCATTTCTGAGCAATAAAGAAACAAGTATAAAATGTTCTATTAAATTCAAAGGAAATTTCCAATATTTTAATTTCTAACAGGAAAATCACAGATTACAAATATATACAAATATTAATACAAGTTTTTATAACATAATTAACATACTAATTGGAATTATGGTACACTTATGGAAATTTGAGTTTAAAATTATTATTAAATTCTTTCAGATTAAATTCAATGTTTTAAGAAAATTATCTTAAGCCTTATTTTACAAAAATCTTTTGTAAAAATCATTCATACAGACATATGTGTTTTTCCTAAACATCTGTTCAAATCTTCTTTTTTTTCTGTTCAAATCTTAATAGAGATACTTATTTTCATAATTCTAGTACCTATGTAGTTATCATTAGTACACATGGCAACTCATATTCCTGATTAGATTTGCTTTCAAATATCTGTGTTATTTAACACACAAAGGTTTTATATTATAAAATAAGCATTTTCAAAAAAGAACAAGGTAAAATGTAGATAATTGAAATGTGATAAATATATCCTAGAAGGGTCCTGGGGTCATTTCCAAATTCTTTGGAAGCAAGTGAGTGTATATAGTCTTATGACTCCACAGTACATTTTGGCCAAATTTTCCTAGGCATGAGGTAAGAGAATCTCATTCAACTTTCTTAGTTTATCTTAGGTGCAATAAGTTTAACTCTGGGTGCAGAATTTAAGGGTGGTGGGTGATTAGAAACTTTAAGGAAGGTCTTGATTGAGATGGGTATAGAGTGCAAGGTCTGAAATATAAAGTATTCCTAAAAGAAAATATTTAGCATGATAAGATTTTCAGGTCAAGAGAGAAGAGCAGAGAAATAACAAGAAAACATTCTCCGAAGATTTAGGGTTATAAAAATTAAAAGATATTGGAAATTATATGTGTATCTAAAAGGAGAACTAGAGTTAGAATTTAAAAAATACATAGTTTTTCTTCAATACAATGGGAAAACTGCATGACTGACGGAAGTGGGCTCAGAAAGTCACTTGAAAGTTGGGAAAATGATCAGAAGATTGCTCAGTTCTCCTCAAAAAATGTTTAATGTTTTCAGTGTCCAAAAGATTGTCTGATGCATAATTTATGGTTAATACATATGTAATGAATAACTGGATGAATTCTAAAGTTATATTTCAGATATCACTGTTCTAATTGAGTCAAGCAGATTTATGATGTTTATGCTTTGTCCATTTGCACCCTCCAGGGCACTCTATTTAACTGAGTGCGGCGAGAAAGTTACCTCCTGATGTGTGTACAAGCAGTGGGCTCTTCAAGAACCTAATTATTTAAGAAAGACTAGGTAGTACGATTTTATGTGGTGGTTAAATTTTGAAGTCCATGTGTAAGAAAAACAATAAGCTAAACAAATCTACCACGTTAAAGACCAAAGCATGGTCACTCAAAGTCCAAGGAGAGTTTCTCCCCTGGCACTCAAATGATCTGTTCAGTTGAGTAATAGATGAAGTAGCTGACTTCCACTTAGGTGACATTCTGAAAGAAATACACTCATATTATAAACTTTACAAATGTACTCAGTTTAGCAAGATGTTCCCAGTCTAGGCAGGTATTGGGAATGGAGACTGGTGGGTTGTGGTTAAGTACTATGTTCCCTGCCATGCTCAAGTCAGGAAAGTAAGTGAAGTTGACCACATTGTATAAACATGAATTGCTATTTCTCTATCTCCTGAACTATATAGTTGATTTTGCATAAGCTAAATAGAAGCATGATAAAATTTTACTCTACTTAATCAACTTTAAAAAATGTAGTTGCCTCAAAGCTATCTGCAGCAACTATGTGTGTTGATCCCAGTTTCAGACCCAAATAACTCCCATGCTCACACAGTCATTGTTTCACTCGTGTCACCAGACTACCATAATAAAGAGAGAATAGTCTCATTTGCAGAAGACTTATAGACCTTATGACCCCTGATGCTTTTGAGCTGCAAGGAGAAAGTTTTTGCAACTCTCAAGCACAGAAATAAATTTTCAAAGGATTACATTTCCAAAACACTTCTCCCATTAAAATATTCCTTATAATCACTCCTATTTCACACAGACTCTTCATAATTAAAAAAAAAAAAATCACATCCTAAAAAAAAGCAGTAAGGTTATTATGAAGGGACATGCCATAAAGTCTCATTCTCTGTTCTTATTTTCATTTTTTTAATATGCTGAAATATTCAGCAACAGCCAATCATCCCTTAAAAGGCAGTCATCTGGATCAGTGCCCTCTCTACATCTTGTCCCAGGATATACTCCTAAGAGTGGTATGAGTCCTTCCCATATGCATCATCAAAACATCAAAGGAATGGCAAGCACTAAGCTTAAATAGATCTTACATCATATAGAGAAGTAAAGATCTCAATTCTAATTAGCTATTTTCCAATTGCAAGAGAAAACTACAAAATGTTCTAAGATGAAAGGAAGTGCACTGGGCAATACTACAAATAAGAAAAGACTCCATCCAGATGGGCAAATTGCCCTATTCAAAGAGAAGGAATGCAATCAATTCACTGAGACAGGAGTGAGATTTCCACTGCACAACTTTGCGGTGCAACCAGGGAGGCAGAAAGTAAAACACTCCGCTCTTTTTTTGAGTACTTAATGATTAAACGTGATTATTAACCAATTTATTCAACTATTATTTTTGAAGTCCCTTCTACATGTCAGGCACTGTGCAAGCACAGGAAAAAACAAATTAAGTAAAATAGATTTGGTCCCAATTTGCAACAGGCTTGAATGGTTCTAAGCTTTGATGGGGTTAAGTGAATTGGACTGGCTAGTGGCCCACTCCAGCAGACAAAGTCAATATCCTGCTTAGGCACCAAGAATCAATCTAAAA
This sequence comes from Mustela putorius furo, assembly GCF_011764305.1. Classification (NCBI taxonomy): domain Eukaryota; kingdom Metazoa; phylum Chordata; class Mammalia; order Carnivora; family Mustelidae; genus Mustela; species Mustela putorius. The sequence goes on from NW_025421467.1 coordinate 1,668,408, forward strand.
ACAGAAATACTGCCTTTGCTTTTGGATGAGCTCTTGATTCTGCTCTGGAGAAATCCCAAGAGAGACATGGATAATTGAAAGGAGCATCCCAAGAATCTGCTCAGGTTGATCTGCAAATATGGTTACCAGTGGAGGATCTCATATATATTCTGACTGAGTTTATTAAGAGGTTGAATGATATTGTTTGAGCAATTTTTGAAGCTAATTATACAGATCCGATTTATACGTAATTTTCAAAATAATGGTTACCACCTCTCACTGAAGAGAAAATTCTCTATAAATAAAGTATTACTATCAGTGTATATCACACTCATTAATTTAAACTGAAACAGCGTACTTTTTGATTTAGGAGTTAAAATTTGATGATGTAAGGCATGGTGCCCTCAAAGAAGGGTGTTATCAGGATCACTGAGATTGGTAAAAATTGCCTAGTTGGAGGCCATTCACATACTGTTTGATAGTACAGAACTCTTTTACATACTGCATGCTCTAGCTTTGAGTTAAGTTGAATTTCAATTCAAAGTAAGGCAAGACCTTAGGCTGCCCCAAGTATCACAGGAGCTTCTACCTTGACTTGATATTGTGAACATTCTGATAGAGAGGTTTTTTGTTTTGTTTTGTTTTAAAGACTTTATTTATTTATTTGTCAGAGAGAGAGAGAAACCACGCGAGCGAGTACAGGCAGACAGAGCGGCAGGCAGAGGCAGAGGGAGAAGCAGGCTTCCTGCCAACCTAGGAGCCCGATGTGGGACTCAATCCCAGGACACTGGGATCATCACCTGAACCAAAGGCAGCTGCTTAACCAACTGAGCCACCCAGGTGTCCCTGATACAGTGTTTTGAGGGAAGAGGCATCCTCCTCAGATTGGGAACTATGATATAATGTTCAACACAAGGCAAGGATAGGAAAAATAGAGTATGTGCTTAGCTGTTGTTTCCACAATCGTCATGACACTGGACCACAAATGCAAAGAAATAAAAATTATCACAGTTATGACTTGCATAGTCTTTTTCAGTTATTTCAGCAATTTTGTGAGAGAAGTTTTTTGTTTTGAACCTTATTTCCTTTTATTTTTATTATGTTTTGCCCATAAAGAGAACCCATAAACAAAACAAAACAAAATGGGAAAAAAAAAAAAAAACTAGAGAAAAAAAAAAGAAATTTTTCTCCATTGTTCCATTCAGAGCAGCTTACTTTACATTTATAAGTCCAAATTCCTTGACCCATTTGGAAAATGGGAATAATAATAGCTATCATGACCACCTACTACAAAAGTAAGCATAAGAGAACATTGGGGAAGTATATGGCACAGTACTCGAAATGTTATAAAACATTATAAAAATTATAGAATATTATTACTTGTTTGAAATGCCACAGGAACAATCAAACACAAGTCAGAGAATGATATGGAATTATCAGGCCCTTGTAACTTTGTAACTTCTCTGCTTTCACTTCTGATTCTTCCTGTTTTGCCTATCTCCCATTGCCGCTCTGTGCTTCTTTACACAGAAATCCCAAACTCAACTGTCAGGTCTCAGTTGAGGTGTTCCCTTCTCCAGGAAGCTTCCTCAGGGCTGCCTGTCCCTGATGCAGAAAAAACCTTCACTTACCTTCCATGAACGACAGTGCTCAGCTCTACCAGAACATAGCAACCCTTAACTCATCGTCACTTACCCTTTCTGGGCTCCCACTAGAACAATGTGAAGTCCATTTTTAATATCCTGGTGTTTTGCAATTACTTACTCAAAATGAGTATTTAGGCCCCCCCACCTCACTATGCTGCTCTTATTTATTTGTTTATTTATTTATTTATTTATTTATAAGATTTTATTAGTTTATTTATTTGATACACAGAGAGAGCAAGCATGTGAGTTGGGAGAGAGAGAAGGGGAGATTGGGGAAGGGGCAGAGGAGACAGAGAAGCAGACTCCCAGCTGAGCAGGGAGCCTGATGTGGAGCTGGATGTTAGGACCCTGAGATCATGACCTGAGCCGAAGGCAGATGCTTAACCAACTGAGCCACCCAGGCACCCCTCTGCTCGTATTGTTTTCAGAGAACTTTCTTCTGGTTAAAGTTTACTTGTAAATTTGAATAAAATCAGATTTAGGCAAGGGGGGAGTATTATGGAGTTTCTCTTGCCTTTAAAGTACTTCTCAGTGAAAGAAACCATCATCGTCATTATTGATAACAAAATACATTTATAAAGCACAAGATAGAATATTTGGGGAAAGTGCTTAAGTTCAATACATTTCAAATTTCTATGTTTTCTACAGAAAAAAATTATCAGGAGAAAAGAAGACAACAGGTTAACCTTAGGATGTTTACTATCAACTCAAAGTCCTTATAAATCCTGAAAAAGCAACAAAACTCATGTTATTTATTTAGCTAAAATTATAATATATTATTTTATATGCTGTATGTGTATTTTATTCTACATTTCTTTTTTTTTTCTTTTTTTTTTGTAAATCAGTAATGCAATCCTTTGAAACTATTTCTTAGAAGTAGAAACATGGTCTGTTATATACATCATTAACCTACATAACATGTAGATTGCTAATTAAATTTACTACTATGTTTACCCTGTGATTATTTGGAAGGTAAATTCTTGAACAGAAAAACAAATTCCCCAAAATTGCCTTGGTTGTCGCTGGGTAAATATGACTTCTACTTCAAAAGCATACATCTTTCCTAGAAAATCACTACAATAGCAAATGAGCAATATACTAGCTTGTTTCTTTCACTGAATCATTTTTATGTCTTTCTGGCAGATTGAAGGCAACCAATATTTACAGAAATGGTATTTTGTTTTATTTTAAAGATTTCATTATTTACTTAAGAGAGAGAAAGAGCAAGACAGAGATAAAACATGAGCGGGGGTATAGAGGGAGAGTAAGAAGCAGACTGACTGCTGAGCAGGGAGCCAGATGCGGGGCTGGTTCCCAGGACCCCAAGATCATGACCTGAGCTGAAGGCAGATACCTAACCGACTAAGCCACCCAGGCATCCCTGAAAGGGTATTTTAAAAGTAGACAGACTACAATTATATCATAAAAGGAATTTTGTGTCACATGTAGTGAGTCAAATAGTGTCTCCTCCCTACACACCCTAAAAAAAAAAAATCATGTCTACCTGTGACCTCAGAATGTGACCTTATTTGGAAATGAGATCTTTGGAGAGGTAATTAAGATGACATCATAATAGATTAGGGTGAACCGTGACAGAGAGATGACAGCTATGTAAAGATGGAGCCAGAGATTGGAGTTAGGCTACCACAAGCCAAGGAAAGCCTGGGGCTACCAGAAGCTGGAAAAGGCAAGGAAGGAGTCTTCCCTATAGACTTCAAAGGGAACATGACCCTGCCCAAAACTTAATTTCAGATTTTCAGACTCCAGAATTTTAAGAATATATTTATTTTGTGTTATGCCACCTGGTTTGTTTTAAGCCTCCTGTTAGTCATGGCAGCCCTAGGAAACTAATACACTCAACTAAAGAGTTGTGGAGATTTTGACTCAGAGGTTAAAACCATTATTAGTGTGACTGGTTGTGCAAAATAAGCAAGTTAGTAAGTTCATAAATAAATAGGTAATAAATAAATACAGGTTATTTTAGAGAAAGGGTTAAGCACCCGATCAAGTAGAGAAGGAAGGTCTTTCTGAATTCTAAGAAGCTTAGCCGTGATGAGGTATTAAGAGAGGGCCATCAGGACTGTGAAGGAAAAAGATATCTGCAATTCAGAAAGTGAAATTTGGCCAAGGACTAAATAGCCATTTGGACAACAGGAACTAAGTATAGCAAATAAAGAACACGGAAGAACTCTGTTACTTTAGTGTGTGTGTGTGGTTCTGTGGTGTTTTAGAAGTCCACTCATACATGCAGTGCAATGCTCAGCCCTTCACTTCCTTGGTGAAATGTATTCTTAGGTATTTTATTCCTTTTGATGCAATTTTAAATGGGATTGTTCTCTTAATTTCTCTTTTTTAATAGTTTTTTTATTAATGTATAGAAATGCAACAGATTTTAGTATACCAATTATATATCCTGAAAACTTACTAAATTTATTAGCTCTTAAAACACTTATATCATATATATCTTACATAAATCATATTACCTTCTTTTAATCATTTTATTCACTTGTGTTATAAATGATACTTTGAATGATTTGTTTTATAAGATTTATTACTTTCTCTTTCTATGGTCAAGTTAATATGAACATTTTATAGGGTAGTTTGAAAATTAGCCATCAGGATTTCTTTCTCAGTTCTAAAGTGTCTTTCAGGAGTATCTGTTACTCTAGCATTCTTCCTTACCCTAGACCACTCCTCATCCCCACAATGAGTCTAGTCCATTGCTTGGTGGCACACAGTATGACTCAGAATGTTTTTTAGCTCCTCAATGTGGAGCATAAGAATGGAGCCACAGTGTTCCCCAGTGTGTGTTGATTCATGATGACTCTGCTATAAGAAGGGCTAATAATATACCCAGTATAGACAATGTCTTGTTTTTTACTGTATCCTCAATAACTACCACATTTGGCCTATTACATATCAGATTCTCAGTAAAGGAATGGGAGATAATTTAAGAGAAGAATTACAGGGCTGACCTTTGTAAAGAGAGAGGAGTGATCTGGGTACTACTTAAAGAATTTTTAGAAATATTATATATAGGGACAGGGGTTTGAGCTCTTTGTCAAGATAATATCCTCATGGAATGTCTTAGCTGTCAGATCTAGGTTTGGAAATAGTGCTGAGCTTTGCAGTGCCACACTAGGTAGCTATTTTTAACAATGGGGTCTAGGCTTGTTAGTTTTCAAAACCCTGTGATGAAAAAAGTTATATACTACAAAGTTAGAGCAGAACTCAGTAGTTCCATATTTATCAGTAATTTTATAGGTTAACTCGAAGGTTCTCTTCAGGAAGTTGACCGAGGTATTTAGTTTGATTTTACACTGATAAATGAAAGGTGGTGACCCAGAAATTCAATATCTACAAGAGGATCTTGTCAGCAAGAACAACAATGAATTAAATAAGATGAACTGAAATTATCTGGCATGGGCAAGCATCTTCTATTTTCATTAACATATTTTTAGGGCTTGTTACAAAGCACACACTACACTAGGCACTGGGATACAAAGCCTTCAGGGACTTGCTGTTAAAGGAGGTGTGATGTGTGACAGAATTATAAACAGTAAATTGCTGCAATGTGATCATTCATTCATCCATTCATGCATTTATGCCACAAATGCTCATTAACACCTTTTATGGATCAGACATTTGTACCAGGCTTTGAGAGATGAAAAGACAGGGTCCATGCCCTCAAGGAATTCATAGATAGTAAACAAATTATTACAAGTGCTCTAGACAACTATACAGAAATGCAGCACACCACAGAAATATTTAACATGTGAATGAACTTTATCTTGGTGGCTGGATAAAGTTACCTGGAGGAAGGCCTGCCTAAATTGAGACAGAAGGATACATAGGAATGAAATAGTAGGGAGAGTGTCCAAGGCATAAAGAATATCATGCAAAAGACCTGAGTTTAAAATGTATAAACTTATTGAACTGAAATATATTCTATTTGACTTAACCATATATTTTTAGAAGGAGAATGGTGAGAAAGGAGGCTAAGTAGGTAGCCAAATCATATACCTTAAGAACTTGTTAAGGATATGTGTTCTAATCTTAATTCTTGAGATCTTGTTCCTGATAAGCAATAGGAAGCCATTGCACCAAAGGGGGATAGAATGATCAGATGTACATTTTTAAAATGTCACTCGAAGTGCAAAGAGCTCTAAGGAGCCAAGAGTGGAAGCTGGACAACCAGTAATGAAGGTGTCATGGTGTCCAGGAGAGAAATGATGGTGTAAACGAGGATAGTGGTGAAAGGAAAGAAGATGATTTCAAGAGATATTGAAGAGTTAGGATTTAGAAGATTAGTGAAAATAAATGTGACAGATGAAAGATAGAGAGACTTTCAAGCAACTGTCAAATGTCTGATGAACAATGGGTACCTGCTGCGCGACTTACTAGAAGAGGAGGAGTTTATGGCCTGTAAAAATGTCGGGAAAACATCACAGAGTCATGATCTGAACAGGCTGCTCCAAGAGCATTGATGCAGCATCAGTCTAAACTGCTTATAGGTGCAGAGGTAAATTTTCTACTTGTGGAACAGAACTCATTTTATTATTGCATTTCCATCCCTTTCTTCTGTGAAAGCATCTTTCTTCAATTTAGAAAATGTTGCCTTATCACCCCCAAAGCTGCAATGTTTACACTGACCTCACTTCTCTGGTCTAATGAAAAACATCTGGGATTTTTGAATGTAGGACTAGTAGGTATGTACATCAATCCCTCTCTGGTGGAGGTGGGTATAGATGTGAACCCTGGAACCCTCGGTTACCATTGCCCTTGTTCAAAGGTGGATGGTTGGCTAAGAGAGTGGGTGATGGAATGGGAAGATTACTACTCTCAATGCAGAGGAGTAGCAGCTACTGGAGAAAACTAAAGGATTTAGGGAAGATTGTACAAGTATTAGTTAGAGAGAATATTAAAACACAGAAAATGCTTAAGGTCTGATGTGAATGAAACACTGAACTTTCTTTAGCCATGTTTGAGAAGAAGCAAAGGTGACACTATTAATGTAACCACACTTCATGGACTGGCATAATTTCTTCTGTGCTCTCTGTTTCTTGATGTCTCCTTGATATATTAAGAAAATGAAGAGCTCTCCTCCTGTTCTCTACTAGTTGAGAAAATGTTTCTCACCCTGAAACATTTCATGTAGATCCTGATTTTGATGATAACCTGATCCATAACTCTTGAACACAGAAATGAATATGTACATTGTAGATTTGGGGGCTGTTGTAAAATGGAAAATACCTCAAGTTTTACTCTAATCATTTCAAGAGTCCCACAGACACATTTTATTCATATATTGCTACTTTTAAATAGTATTTTTTTAAAGATTTTATTTATTTATTTGACAGACAGAGATCACAAGTAGGCAGAGAAGCAGGCAGAGAGAGAGAGAGGAGGAAGCAGGTTCCCTATTGAGCAGAGAGCCCAATGTGGGGCTCCATCCCAGGACCCTGGGACCATGACCTGAGCCAAAGGCAGAGGCTTTAACCCACTGAGCCACCCAGGCGCTCCCATATATATTTCTACTTTTAATAGTTTGGGCTACCCCTGGGCTGCCAGCCTTGCTGGGAATTATCTGCCTTAGAAAATTAGTGATTATTGAACCCAGCCTAGATCTCAGCTGACCTATCCAAAAGTAGTAACAAAATCACTGGTTCTGCTCAGCACTAGTATTTATTAAGGCAGCAATGTTAATTGGAAATAAGATATGCTCTAAATTAAAATACATCAGATTTCAGAGATTTAGCTTGAACAATGATTGTAAAATAAATCACTATTTAGCTTTCAATATTGATTAGATGTTAAAATAACATTTTATATATATTGGGCTGAGTAAAATGTATTGTTAATGTTATACCTATTTTATTTTACCGTTTTAATGTAACTACTAGAAAGTTTAAAATCTGTGTTTGGGTTTCTTTTTTTTTTTTTTTTGGTCTTTGGTTTCACTTATTATCATAAATTAGTAAATTAGCATTCTGATTTACATATTTTAATTAACATATAATGCATTATTTGCCCCAGGGGTATGGGCCTGTGAATCATCAGACTTACATATTTCATAGCCCTCACCATAGCACATACCCTCCTGTGTCTCACATTATATTTCTTATTGGACTGTGTAATCAAGTGGCTTTTAGCAAAGGATTAAGTGAAATCAACTGCAGGTTTTTAAGTATGTGTTGTGGGAAGGGGGGGTCATGATAAGACTTATTTTTGCCTTGTTTTAGAAATTTAGTGGTAGAAGCATAATTTAGATAAGGAAAAGAACAGAAATAAAGAAGTCAGTTACTTGAGTTTTGTAAGAGTCCAAATAAGAGATGACAGGGAACTGAAGTGCATTTGTGGTTTGGAAGAAAGAAAATGGATTTAGGATATATTTTAGGGTGAGAATTGGGAGCAGTTGGTGTTGAGTCAAATGTTTTGGTTAAGAAAATTTGGGGTTAAGAATATTAATTCCAGTGTCTGAGTAAATACAGTAATATGATAATATCTTCAATGGAGAGACAAAAGACAAAAAACAAATTTTTTATATCCCCAAAGGGAGAAAAAGAACTGACTTGGGAGTGTTAACAGCAATTAGTCAACTAAAACCAACTGTCCTACAATAGCTTCAAGTAGTTCACCTCAATTTAAAATCCTAAATGGAGTGAGAAGATTTAGCAAATCGTCTAATGAGTTTCTTCTTCCCAGAAGAAGTTTTTGGGAAGAATTTTATAATGCAGAAAATTTTCCCTAAGGCAAAACTTTTCTTTCATTTCTTTTTTTTTTAAGTAAATAAACTAAATATATAAACTAAATGCAATTGTATTATTAGACTTGTAACATCATAATGGAACCATATAGAACTATAATACAAATAACTTAAGCTCTCACAATGGGTAAGTTAGAAAGGGGAAATAAATAATATTTTAAAAAATGATTACTACTTGAAGTCAAAAATTAAAATAATCTCAAGTAATCTTAGCAGAATTATTAATTTTATGATTTATGTTTGCTCCTATTACTGTGCTGATTGGTTGGAGAAAATACAATGCAGAAACCCCAAATGTAATAATGAAAGGGATATTAATGACCTCTTTCATTTATTTAACCATTATTTGTTCTGTACGAACTTCATGGGCTGAACTTTTGGAATACCATAGTGAGTTGAACAGACTTATTCTGTCTCATGTAGTTTGAAGTTTAAGCTGGGGAGGAAAATTTCTACTTATAGTATATAAGTACAGTAATGAAGTTGACATTGATATAGGTTCTCTTAGAAGGGGCCTGCAATTCAGAGTTGGAGAGTATCCAGAAAGTCAGAATGTCCTCTCTAGAGAAAATAACATCTATATTGAGAATCAGAGGATTAGGATTAAGCTTGTTAAATTAGGCTAGTCATAGGTGGAATAGAATGAGGACAATGTACAAAGGTCACAGAGAAAGAGAGAACCTGACACATCCTGGATTCAGGAGGTTGATAATTTCATCAAAACATAGAGCTATCATATTGGATTGTCACTCACTTAGGCTTAGGTAAATGGAAATCATATTATAAAGGGCTTTCTAAATCATAATAAGAGTGTTCTTTTAGCTAAAGTCTTCTATTTTCATGTTATGCCTTTGTTACTTTTTTTTAAAGTGTATATTTTTAGTAATAAAATGTCTAGTAAGAAAAAATTATATGATTTCCAAACAACAAAGTATTATGTAGCAGTTTAATAAAAGAAAAATGTAAATCTCCATATATTAAGTTGGACAGATTCGGTGGGTCAGAGAAAGAGGGAGAGAGAATCCCAAATTGACTCCCCACTGAGTGTGGAATCCAACATGACATCCAAACTTGATCTCACCACCCTGAGATGATCACAACCTGGGCAAAAACCAAGAGTTGGATGCTTAACCAACTGTGCCACTCAAGTGCCCCTGAGGGAATAGAAAAGAATAAAGAAACTTTTTATCAATCTTATAGTAAGCAAGAAAGAAAAAAAAAAAAAGAAGGAAAATATATCAAAATGCTTTAAAATATAGTAAAATCCTATATATTATTAATGAAATATTAATGGCTTAAATAAGCCCATTAAAGACTGAAATGCAAGAAAATTAGAATAGATTTAGAAAATCCAGCTAGCTCATGTTTATAGATGACACACTTAAAAAAAAAAAAGCAAATGTAAAAATGAAGAATGTGAAAAAATTTTGAATAGACCTCTAGCAAATGAAAGTTTTGAATTAGCAACATACAAAATTTCCTATAAAGAAAATTTCACTGATGAAATCTATAACACTTCAAGAACATTTAATTTCAACCCTTTATAAATTCTCCCCCCCAAAAATAAAGAAAATACATTCCCACTTATTCTATGAGGCCAGCATTATCTTTTATCAAAACCAGATAAAGATATCACATGGAAATGAAACAACACAATTCTATCCCTTATGAATATATATGCAAAAATTCTTGACACAATACTAGCATACAGAATGCAACAACATATAAAAAGAATTATATAGCATGACCGAGTAGGAATGCAAGTTTGTTTAACATCCAAAAATTGACCAATATAATACACCATATCAATAGAACAAAGGACAAAAACTATGTGATCTTTTTAATGAATGCAGAAAAAAAGTATTTTACAAAATTAGATACCCTTTCATGATAAAAAAAAATTCAAAGAACTAGGATTTTTGATCTAATAAAGGCCATCTATGAAAACCCTACAGTTTACATTACACTCAATGGTGAAAGAATGAATGTTTTCCCCCTGCAATGAGGAAAAAAAAAATACAAGAAAGAAAGAAATGGTGTCTGTAATTATCATTTGTATCCAACATAGCTCCCAAGGTTTTAGCGAAGGCAGTTAGACAATAATAACAAAACACATTCAGACTGAAAAAGAAGTAAAATTATCTTTATTTGCAGATATTATGATGCTGTATATAGAAAATCCTAAGGTATCCTCAAAATAACTATCAGAACTGATAAATGTACAAGATTGCAGTATGCAAGATCAATATAAAAATCTACAGAATGGGAGAAAATATTTGCAAATCATATTTCTGATAAGTGACTCATAACAAGAATATATTCAGAATCCCTGCTGCTCAAAAATAAAACACAAATAACCGAACTCAGAAATGGGCAAAGGATATGGATAGACATTTCTCCAAAAAGTTGAACGAATGGCCAATAAGCAACTGAAAAGATGATTAACATCATTAGTCATTGGGGAAATGAAAATAAAAAATGCAGTGAGATGCCATTGCACACCCACTAAGGTAACTATAGTTAAAAAAAAAAAAAGAAAAGGCAGATGATAACAGATGTTGACAAAGATATGGATAAATTGGAACCCCCATACATGGCTTGAAATGAAGCAGCTGCTTTGGAAGAGAACTTGGCAGTTCCTGAAATTTTTAAGCACAGAGTTACCATATAACCCAGAAATCCTTTTCCAGTTATATTCCTAAGAGGAATGTAAGTGTGTGAAATATATACACACAAAAATTAATACATGAATGTTCATTATGCAGTGTTATTCATAATGGCCAAAATGTGGAAACAAACTAAATGCCTGTCAAGTTACGAAGGAATAAACAAAAATGATATGTCAATGCAATTAAATATTACATGGCAAAAAAATGACATACTGATATACACTAAAACATGGTTGAATTTTTAAATAATTTTGCTAAGTGAAAGATGGCACTCACAAAAGACCATATATTGTATGATTCCATTCATATGAACTGTCCAGAATAGACAAATCCATAGAGAAAAAAAGTAGATGAGTGATTGCCTAGAGCTAGAAATGGGGGTAACAGAAGTGTCTGCTAATGTGTATAACTATTCAGATGAAGAAAATAATCCTATGGTTTAGAGAACTTCCTTAAACCATTACTTCCAGATAGATTTGCTAGCTATGAATTCTAGTTTTTCTTTACCTGAGAATGACTTGCCTTCCCCATTATTGATAAAGTGTAGTTTTCATTGGATATAGGATTCTGTATTTATTATTATTACTATGTTGTTGTTGTTGTTAGCCAATATATATTACATCATTACTTTTTTGATGTAGTGTTCAACGGTTCGTTGAATCGTTGCATATAACACCCAGTGCGCATCACAACACATGCCCTCCTTAATACCCATCACCTGGTCACACAAGTCCCCCATCCCCTTCCCTTCTGTAATCCTCAGTTTGATTCCTGAATTTTGTATCGATAGTTATTTTCTTTCAGCACTTGAAAAATGCCGTGCTATTTTCTTTTGACCTCTATGGTTTCTGCTGAGAAATCCACTGCTATTTGAACAATGCCAATCCTGCCATTCCTCCACCTCCCTCACCCCATAGGTAGGTAAGGTGTCATTTCTTTCACTGTTTTCAAGATTCTTTTTCTTTGTCTTTACTTTTTGAAGTTTGACTATGATGTGTTTTAGTTTGAGTTTCTTTGGGATTAACTTGTTTGGTATTACCACAGCTTCTACAATCTGTGTGCTTATGTCTTTTGCCAAATTGGGGGAGTTTTCAGCACTATACACTCAGTAACTATACTTATCATTATATTTTAAAGTGAAAGACTAACTTCTATTCTCCTAGTAGTGGAAACTAGGTACAGAGTTTCACTATAAGCACTCTTATTTAACTTAGTGCTGGAAGCTCTAGCCAGTAAAATAAAGCAATGAAGGCATATGAACCTGAAAGATTGAAATAAAACTGTCCCTCCTTGCAGATGACATGATTGATGATTATCTTTGTAAAGAATCTCAAGTATTATAGAAAACAAACCAAAAAAGCGAAACAAAAACCCCTCTTAAAGCAAATAAATGAATTCAGCTAGGATGTAGGGTACCAGACAAACATACAAAAATCAAATGAATTTCAATATATTAGCAATGAGTGTATGAATAACAAGATTAAAAATACAATGCCATTGACCATTGCTTAAACAGAATGAGATGCATATAAATATAACAATACATTTCTAAAAAGTTAGTAGAGGAAATTAAGCATATTTAAACAAATGAAAAGGAAGACCATATTCATAAATTGGAAGGAAGCCTCAGCATAGTAAAGTTATCAATCATCCCCAAATTGATACAATGCTTTAATACAATGCTTAAAAAAAAATTCCAGTATGATTTTTATGTGTGTGTGCGTGGGTGTAGACAAGCTTATTCTAATCTTTATATGGATAGGTAAAGAAACTAGAGTAGCTAAAATAATTTTGAAAAGAAAAAAAAATAAAGTGAAAGGAATCAGTCTTCCTGATAACAATACTTACTACATAGCCATTGTAATCAAGATTGTAGAATTGGCTGAGGGACAGATAAATCTATCATTGAAACAGAATAGATATCCTGTAATACATTTACACAAACATGAGCAAGTGATTTTTAACAAAGGCACAAAAGCAATTCAACAAAAGAAAGGTAACCTTTTCCACAAGTAGTGCTGGAATAATTAGATACGTACAGGTAATACATTCATACCTAGACCTTAATTTAAACCTCACACCATATACAAAAGTTACTTGAAATAGTTCCAAGTTCTTCACATCCTTACAACACTTTTTATCTTTTTTTTTTTTTTTTTAAGTAACAACCATCCTAAAGATATCTCATGTGGTTTTGATTTGTATTTCCCTGAAGATTAGTAAGGTTGAGAATCTTTTTAAATACCTATCATCCATGTGTATGTCTTCTTTGGAGAAATGTCTATTTGGTCATTTGCCCAGTTTTTAATTTTTTTTTTAATTTTTAAGATTTATTTATTTACTTGAAAGAGAGAGCAAGCTAGAATGCATGCAGGAGGGTAGAGGGGCAGAGGGAGAGAGAAAGAAAAACTTAAGCAGATTCTGTGCAGCTCAGAGCTCACCCTAGGGTTCAGTATGATGACCCTGAGATCACGACCTTGAGATCAGGACCTGAGCTGAAACGAGGAGTAGGATACTTAACCAACTGAGCCACCCAGGCACGCCCTTTGCCCCATATTTTAATCTGGTTATTAGTCTGTAGGAGTTCCTTATCTGTCTTGGAAATTAATGGATATACACATTACAAATATTTTCTCCTATTGTGCTGGTTGCCTTTTCACCCAATCAGTTATTTCTGTTACTCTGCAGAAGCTTTTCAGTTCAATGTAGTCCTACTTCTCTGATTTTGCTTTTCTTGCTTATGCTTTTGGTGTTATATTGATATGCCAGTTATATATGTTATATATTAGTGTGTATATATATATATATATATATATATATATATATATATGCATGCTAAAAAGTTATCAACCACCAATACCTAGTCTTTTTTTCCCCTCTATCCCCTTGCTCTACAGTTTCTAACAAGTCTACCAAGGGCTGTGGTGGGGAGGGAGTAGAGGTCTACCAGGATAATCAGGCAGGACAATTAAGAAAATCTGTAATTTTTTATTTATTTGTTTTTAATTTTTGCTACACATTCTCCTCAGCTTACTCAAGTAAACTGCGCAAGATTTTTGTATTTAATGTGTTGTCATCAGAGGTTTTGGTGAGCGGTACCTGGATGGCTCAGTCATGACCTTTGGCTCGGGTCATGATCTCAGGGTCCTGGGATTGAGCCCCATGTAGGAGTCCCTGGTGAGCAGGGAGTCTGCTTCTTTCTCTCCCTCTGCCTCTGTCCTTGACTCATGTCTCTCTCAAATAAATAAAATCATTAAAAAAAAGTTTTGACAATAAAACTAATTTAAGAACTTATTAAGTAAATAATTTCAAATTATACATATGTTGAATATGTATAATTCCATGAGACTTAAATGGGATGATTTTTATATGGTATGTATTTATCAATCACTACTATAGTTTTAGATATTGTTTGTGCAGTGACTTTTTCTCTATCCAACATGTTAGGTCATATTCTGTATTAGTTTATTATATCTGTCATAACTAATACCACAGACTGGACAGCTGAAACAATAGAAATTTACTTCTTCAACTTCCTAGAGGTCTGAGATCAAGGTGTTTCTAGAGTCTGGGATCTCTCTGGGATCTCTCTCTGCATGTCCTAATCTCCTATTTTTATAAGAGCACCAGTTGTATTGGTTTAGAACTCACCTCAATGGCTTTATTTTTATTAAATTACCTATTTACAGGCCCTGCCTTCAAATATAGTCACATTACGAAGTCCTGGAAGTTAGAACTTCAACATGTAAACTTTGGGGACACATGTAACCCCTAACTCTCACATGCTTTGATACCTTCAGTTACTTGTCATAAGAAACACTGATTCAGTTTAGGAAAGTTATTCCTGGTTTGCGGTAATAAGCACATTTTCAAAATGAATCTGAAATCAAGTATTATTTGCTCCTACAATTAGGGTTATAAGTAGCCTGGCTTCTGAGTGTAAGGAAAGCAGTGGATCAGGTCTACTACTTGCTTTTCCCATCTAGAGTCCTAGCCTTCTTCCCCATCTTCCCAACTCCAGTTTGTAATTTTCTCTACAATTGTACTCACCATTTATATTTCTCAAGGATAAAACAAGTACCAAGCCATGTGTCTCTAAAATTTCAGGACACACAAGTCATGCGTCTGAGAGATCTTTTAAAAGTCTATCTCTTGACTTGAGATGAGAATGCCCTCCACATAACCCTGTCCATTGGAGGTGTTGTTGAGACTCACAGCACACTCATAGTGCTTTCTTTTCTTTCTTTCTTTCTTCTTTTTTTAATTTAAATTTTAGATATTTAACAAACAGTGAAATATTGGTTTCTAGATTAGAATTCAGTGATTCATCACTTACATACAGAATTCAGTGCTCATGATAACAAGTGCCCTCCTTTATATTCATCACATATCTAATCCACCCCTACCCACCTCCCTCCATCAACGTTTCTATCATTAACCATCATTAACCATCTCTTATGGCTTGTTTCCCTCTCTCCTTTTATTTTCTTTTCTCCCTTCCCATATGTTCATCTGTTTTCTTTCTTAAATTCCATATATAAATGAGATCATTTGGTATTTGTCTTTCTCTGACTTACTTATTTCACTTAGTATAATACACTGCAGACCCATCCATGTCATTGCAAATGTGAAGATTTCATTCTTTTTTAAAGGCTGAGTAATATTCTCTCTCTCTCTCACACACACACACACACACACACACACCCGACATCTTCTTTATCCATTCATCAGTTGATGGATATCTGGGGTCTCTTCATAGTTTGGCTGTTGTTGATAATGCTGTTATAAATATTGGAATGTATATATCCCTTTGAATCTATATTTTTGCATCCTTTGGGTAAATACTTAGTAGTTTATTTGCTAGAATGTAGGATGGTTCTATTTTTAACATTTATGGACTCTCCATACTGCTCTCCAGAGTGGCTGCATCAGCTTGCCTTCCCATCAGTAGTATAAGAGGGTCCCCCTTTCTCTACATCCTTGCCAACAGCTGTTGATTCCTGTATTGTTAATTTTAGCCATCCTAATGCATGTGAGACAGTATCTCATTATGGTTTTGGCTTGTATTTTCCTGATGATGTCTGATGTTGAGCATCTATTCATATGGAATGTTAGCTATCTGGATGTATTCTTCGAAAAAACTGTCTATTCATGTTTTCTCCCCATTTCTCAACTGGGTTATTTGTTTTTTGGGTGTTGAGTTTAATAATTTTTTTATAGATCTTGGATACTAACCCTTTATTGGAGATGTCATTTGCAAATATCTTCTCCTATTCCCTAGACTGCATTTTAATTTTGTTCATTGTTTTCCTTTGCTGAGCAGAAGATTTTTATCCTGATGAAGTCCCAGTAGTTCATTTTTGTTTTTGTATTCCTTACCTCCTGACATATATCTAGTAAGAAGTTGTGACAGGTAACGTTAAAGAGGTCTCTGCCTGTGTTGTCCAGGATTTTGATGGATTCCTGTCTCATATTAGGGTCTTTCATCCATTTAGAATTTATTTTTGTGTAGGGTGTAATAAAGTGGTCCAATTTCATTCTTCTGCATGTTGCTGTCCAGTTTTTCCAGCACAATTTGTTGAAGAGCCTTTTTTCCATTGGATATTCTTTCCTTGTCTATTGAAGATTAGCTGCATATAGTTGTTAGTCCACAACTGGGTTCTCTATTCTGTTCCATTGATCTTTGTGTTTGTTTTTGTGCCCGAACTTAAATACATAGTGGTTAAAAGACATCTTGCTAAAGAATGAATAGGTCAACCAGGAAATTTAACAAAAAAATAAAAACAAAAATAAAAAAAAACCCAAAACCAAAAAACAAAACAAAACAAAAAAGAAAATTTAAAACTGGAAGGAAATGAAAATGAAAGCACAACAGTCCAAAACCTTTGGGATGCAGCAAAAGCACTTCTAAGAGGGATGTATATTGTAGTACAGGCTTAACTTAAGAAACAAGAAACAAGAAAAATCTCAAATACACAACCTAACCTTACTTCTGAAGGAGGGCATAACAAATAAAGCCTAAAACCAGCAGCAGAAGAAAAATAATAAAGATTAGATCAGAAATAAATGATATAGAAACAACAACAGCAAAAAAAGTGGAACAGATTAATGAAACCAAGAGCTTGTTCTTTGAAAGAATTAATAAAATTGATAAACCCGTGGCCAGATTTATCAAAAAGAAAAGAGAAAGAAACCAAATAGATAAAATCATGAATGAAAGAGGAGAGATCCCAACCAACACCACAGAAATACAATGATAAAAGAATACTCTGAAAAATTATATGCCTACAAACTGGGAAACCTGGAAGAAATGGACAAATTCCTAGAAACTTACAACCTGCCAAAACTGAAATAGGAAGAAATAAAAACTTGAACAGACCCATAATCAGCAAAGAAATTGAATCAATAATCAAAATCTCCCAACAAACAGAAGTCCAGGGCCAGATGGCTTCCCAGAGGAATTCTACAAAATAGTTAAAGAAGAGTTAATAATTATTCTTCTCAAACTGTTCCAAAAAATAGAAATGGAAGGAAAACTTCCAAATGCTTTCTATGAGGCAAGCATTCCTTAATTCCAAAACAAGAAAAAGACCCCACTACAAAGGAGAATTACAAGTCAATATCCCTGATGAGCATGGATACAAAATTCTCCATAAAATACTAGCAAATTGAATTTAACAGGACATTAAAAGAATTGTTCACCACAATCAAGCGGGTTTATTCTGGGAATTCAGGGGTGGTTCAATATTCACAAAACAATCAATGTGATATACCACATTAAATAAAAGGATAAGAACCCTATGATCCTCTCAAAAAATGAAGAAAAAGCATCTGAAAGAGTGCAACATCTTTTCCTATTAAAAACCCTGATCCACATAGGGATAGATGGGAACATCTCAACATCTTTAAGGCCATATACAAAAGACCCACAGCTAATATCATTCTCAATGAGAGAAAACTGAGAGCCTTTCCCCTATGGTCAGGAACAAGAGAAGGATGTCCACTCTCACAATTACTATTTAATATAGTACTAGAAGTTCTAGCTTCAGCAATCAGGCAACAAAAAGAAATAAAAGCCATCCAGAGTTGAGAGTAATAAGTCAAACCTTCACTCTTTGCAATGACAGGATACTCTATGTAGAAAACCCAAAGAAGTCCATCAAAAAAATTGCTAGAACCCAGACATGAATTCAGAAAGTCGCAGAATATAAAATCAATGTGCAGAAATCTTTTGCATTTCTATACACTAATAAAGAAACAACAGGAAGAGAAATCAAGGAATTGAATCTTTGCAATTGCACCAAAAACAATAAGATACCTAGGAATAAATCTAACTAAAGTAGTAAAAGATCTATACTCTGAAAACTATAGAATACTTATGAAAGAAATTGAAGAGGACACAAAGAAATGGAAAAGCATTCTATGCTCATGTACTGGATAAACAAACATTGTTAAAATGTCTATATTACCTAAAGCAATCTACACATTTAATGCGATCCCCCTCAAAATATCACCAACATTTTTCATAGAGTTAGAACAAACAATCCTAAAATTTGTATGAAACCACAAAGACCCCAAATACCCAAAACAATTCTGAAAAAAGAAAAAATAAAATTGGATGCATCATGATTCTGGATTTCAAGCTGTATTACAAAGCTGTAGTCCTCAAGACTGTATGGTACCAATAACTCTTTTTATTATTTTTTTAATTAAAAAAAAATTAATTTATTTTCAGTGTAACAGTATTCATTGTTTTTGCACTACACCCAGTGCTCCATGCAATCTGTGCCCGCTCCAATACCCACCACCTGGTTCCCCCAACCTCCCACCCCCTGCCCTTCAAAACCCTCAGATTGTTTTTCAGAGTCCATAGTCTCTCATGGTTCATTTACCCTTCCAATTTCCCTCAACTCCCTTCTCCTCTCTAACTCCCTTTGTCCTCCATGTTATTTGTTATGCTCCACAAATAAGTGAAACCATATGATAATTGACTCTCTCTGCTTCACTTATTTCACTCAGCATAATCTCTTCTAGTCCCGTCCATGTTGCTACAAAAGTTGGGTATTTATCCTTTCTGATGGAGGCATAATACTCCATAGTGTCTATGGACCACATCTTCCTTATCCATTTGTCCGTTGAAGGGCATCTTGGTTCTTTCCACAGTTTGGTGACCATGGCCATTGCTGCTATAAACATTGGGGTACAGATGGCCCTGCTTTTCACTACATCTGTATCTTTGGGATAAATACCCAGTAGTGCAATTGCAGGGTCATAGGGAAGTTCTATTTTTAATTTCTTAAGGAATCTCTACACTGTTCTCCAAATTGGCTGCACCAACTTGCATTCAAACCAACAGTGTAAGAGGGTTCCCTTTCTCCACATCCCCTCCAATACATGTTATTTCCTGTCTTGATAATTTCGGCCAGCCTAAGTGGTATAAGGTGGTATCTCAATGTGGTTTTAATTTGAATCTCCCTGATGGCTAGTGATGATGAACATTTTTTCATGTGTCTGATAGCCACTTGTATGTCTTCATTGGAGAAGTGTCTGTTCATATTTTCTGCCCATTTTTTAAAATGATTGTCTGTTTTGTTGAGTTTGAGGAGTTCTTTATAGATCCTGGATATCAACCTTTTGTCTGTACTGTCATTTGCAAATATCTTCTCCTATTCCGTGGGTTGCCTCTTTGTTTTGTTGACTGTTTCCTTTGCTGTGCAGAAGCTTTTGATTTTGATGAAGTCCCGAAAGTTCATTTTCACTTTTGTTTCCTTTGCCTTTGGAGACATATCTTGAAAGAAGTTGCTGTGACTGATATCGAAGAGGTTACTGCCTATATTCTCCTCTAGGATTCTGATGGATTCCTGTCTCACGTGCACATGGAATGTTCTCCAGAATAGACCATATACTGGGTCACAAATCAGGACTCAACTGATACCAAAAGACTGAGATTATTCCCTGCACATTTTCAGATGATAATGCTTTGAAACTGGACCTCAATCACAAGGAAAAGTTCGGAAGGAACTCAACCACCTGGAAGCTAAAGACCACCTTGCTTTAGAATGCTTGGATCAACCAGGAGATCAACGAAGAACTGAAACAATTCATGGAAATCAATGAGAATGAAAACACTTTGGTCCAAACCTATGGGATACAGCAAAGGCAGTCCTAAGGGGGAAATACATAGCCATCCAAGCCTCCCTCAAAAAATTGAAAAATCCAGAACACACCAGCTGTCTCTATACCTTAAAGAACTGGAGAATCAACAACAAATTAAACCAACATCACACATAAGAAGGGAAATAATCAAGATTAGAGCTGAGATCAATGAGGTAGAAACCAGAGATACAGTAGAATGTATCAATGAAACTAGAAGCTGGTTTTTTAAAAGAATCAATAAGATTGATAAACTATTGGCCACATTCATCCAAAAGAAAAAGAGAGCAAGAAATTTTCTCTTAAAAAATTCTCTCTTTTAAATTAATAAAATTATGAATGAGAAGGGAGAGATCACAATGAACACCAAGGAAGTAGAAACAATCATCAGAAGTTATTATCAACAGTTATGTGCCAATAAGCTAAGCAACCTAGATGAAATGGATGCATTCCTGGAAAACTACAAACTCCCAAAGTTGAACCAGGAAGAAATTGACAACCTGAATAGACCGATATCTCATAACAAGATTGAAGCAGTGATCAAAAACCTCCCAAAAAACAAGAGCCCAGGACCTGATGGATTCCCTGGGGAATTCTACCAAACTTTCAAAGAAGAAATAACACCTATTCTACTGAAGCTGTTTCAAAAAATTGAAGCAGAAGGAAAATTTCCAGACTCTTTCTATGAAGCCACCATTACCTTGATCCCCAAACCAGGCAAAGACCCTATCAAAAAGGAGAATTTCAGACCAACATCACTGATGAATGTGGATGCTAAGATTCTCAACAAGATCCTAGCAAACAGGATCCAACAGCACAGTAAAAAGATTATCCACCATGACCAGGTGGGATTCATCCCTGGGCTACAAGGATGGTTCAACATTCACAAATCAATCAATGTGATAGAACAAATTAATAAGAGAAGAGAGAAGAACCACATGGTCCTCTCAATTGATGCAGAAAAAGCATTTGAAAAAATCCAGCATCCATTCCTGATTAAAACACTTCAAAGTATAGGGATAGAGGGAACATTCCTGAACTTCATCAAATCTATCTATGAAAGACCCACAGCAAATATCATCCTCAATGGGAAAAAGCTTGCAGCCTTCCCGTTGAGAACAGGAACACAACAAGGATGCCTACTCTCACCACTCTTGTTCAACATAGTATTAGAAGTCCTAGCAACAGCAATCAGACAACAAAGAGAAATAAAAGGTATCCAAATTGGCAATGAAGAAGTCAAACTCTCTCTCTTCTCAGATGACATGATTCTTTATATGGAAAACCCAAAAGACGCTACCCCCAAACTATTAGACTCATACAACAATTTTGCAATGTGGCAGGATACAAAGTCAATGTACAGAAATCAATGGCTTTCTTATACACTAACAATGAAAATACAGAAAGGGCAATTAGAGAATCAATTCCATTTACCATAGCACCAAGAACCAATAAGATACCTGGGAATAAACCTAACCAAATAGGTAAAGGATCTGTACTCGAGGAACTACAGAACACTCATGAAAGTAATTGAAGAAGACACAAAAAGATGGAAGACCATTCCATGCTCTTGGATCAGAAGAATAAACATTGTTAAAAAGTATATACTGCCTAGAGCAATCTATACTTCTTTTTAAAAAATTTTATTTATTTATTTAACAGACAGAGATCACAAGCAGGCAGAGAGGCAGGCAGAGAGAGAGGAAGGGAAGCAGGCTCCCTGCTGAGCAGAAAGCCTGATGTGGGGCTTGATCCCAGGACCCTGGGAACATGACCTGAGCTGAAGGCAGAGGCTTTAACCCACTGAGCCACCGAGGCGCCCTGCAATCTATACTTTTAATGCCATTCCAATCAAAATTCCACCTGTATTTTTCAAAGAGCTGGAGCAAATAAGCCAAAAATTTGTTTGGAATCAGAAGAGACCCCGAATCACTAAGGAAATGTTGAAAAACAAAAATAAAACTGGG
This sequence comes from Mustela putorius furo, assembly GCF_011764305.1. NCBI lineage: Eukaryota > Metazoa > Chordata > Mammalia > Carnivora > Mustelidae > Mustela > Mustela putorius. Next base: position 1,690,588 of record NW_025421467.1, read on the forward strand.
GGCATCACGTAACCTGATTTCAAGCTTTACTACAAAGCTGTGATCACTCAGACAGCATGGTACTGGCATAAAAACAGACACACAGACCAGTGGAACAGAGTAGAGAGCCCAGATATGGACCCTCAACTCTATGGTCAAATAATCTTCGACAAAACAGGAAAAAATATCCAGTGGAAAAAAGACAGTCTCTTCAATAAATGGTGCTGGGAAAACTGGACAGCTATATGTAGAAGAATGAAACTCGACCATTCTCTTACACCATACACAAAAATAAACTCAAAATGGATAAAAGACCAATGACTCTTTTTAAAGATCTTCTCCAAATGTCCAGTCCTTTTCAGTTTTTCCAACCTTTTTTATAGACTGAAATTAATAGTCTGCTAAGAGGAAAAACCCCTAATATTCTGATTTCTCCTTTTTTTACATCCTATGTAGTGATTTTACACCTCAAATTAGAATGTGGCAACTTTTGTTTGGGGTCTTCAATGTAATTGAAACACTAGAAATTTCATTTTAAACATTTTGCTTTATGAGCATTATGATGCCATAGGATTTGTGAATTTTTCCAAACCAAACGTTAAAAAAAAAGAATAAAATAAATAAGACATATCCCTTCTCACTGCTATGCATTCATATGTCTAAGATAAATTTCTAAATAATAAAATCAGTATGTCATAATTTAAAGTTATGGAGAAATTATTGGTTAAAATGGAGATACAAGACTCAAAACGTCATATTTTTGGGATAAATTTTTGGAAAAAATTAAGAAAGATGGAAATTGCCACAAATTTACTAATGAGTACAAAGATTTTACCTCTTCTAAGTCATTTGAGAATAGTAAGCATCATGGAAGTAATTGGAAGCTTAGTTCATGAATAAAACAAAGCTTTGATACTCAGTCTCCCTCTGAGATAAATTCAGAAAATATTCATATTTAGAATGCAAGTTAGCAGTTTCCAGGACCCATAACCAGTGACAGAAATGGAAGGAGAAGACATGGTCTTGCCCACTTTTTGTTACTGAAGTCTGTGTGTCTATACAGAGTGGATCTTGCAAAGCACAGATGGTTAATCATTTGCAAGTATTCTCCTTTATCTGGGAAAATGTCACTCTTATTCAAACTCAAAATGACACTAAAAAATGACAAAATGACAATTTGGCAACCCAACATACCTATTATATACTCCCCTCCTCAAAAAAAAGGAAAGAGAGAGAGAGGGTCTGTTTAACTACTCATTCACTTACTCAATTCACACATCGCTACTAAATACCCATTGCATGCAAGGCAGGCATGAGACACAATACTGCTAACCAGAAGCATGTTTAGACCTTGGTTATAAAGTAGTGTGTAAAACACAGATAACTTGTCAGGCATTTGTGATTGATTTTCTCATTTAATTCTGTTTTTTTATACCTTCAACTCAGTCATCTAGAGTCATCAATACCTTTCATTTCTGGGTTCAGCATTGTTTTGCTTCTGGATTCTGACCAAGCAAGACCATATTCAGAAGTTCAATGGTGGAGGTAGTGGAGAAGGGTATTAAGAGTTATCATTATTACTCTAAGGCTGTTATTTTGGACATCAAGGAAAAAACTCTAGACACCTCCATCATCACTAAACCGTAACATTCCCTTCATATTTTCAATATTTGCTTTACTCTGATAACTGATAGCTGTCTTGTTCCCCTGTTCATATTCCAGCTGCCTGTGTACATGGAATTTACTTTTTGGAGTTTGCAGTCAGGTGGAAGAGAAAGTTTTATCTTTGAAAATAAATTGAATAGATATGAAGATAAAAGGATAAACAGATTATAGATAGGAAAGTAGATAATAGATATATTACACATGAGTTGTTTACATATTGCTCCATGGAACAAGAGGTAACTGTGTCTTGAATTCATCAATGCTATAATCTTTATGGTTGCTACTTGATTGTTTTCTAAGAAGGAGAAACTGTAAAGGAAATGAAACTGCTAAAATAAAGTGTGCTCTAGGCAACCATGAAAAAACTTAAAGCATTTTATGATTAAATTACTTAATATTTTCTACTTAATTTCAGAATTCTATAGGGGCCATGGAACATATATTTAAAAGGTGTGTGAGGGACACCATTCATTAAAAAACAGGAAAAGGTAGTGGAAACTTTATTAAAAATTGACTAATAGGCACTCTAGATAATTGAAATGACAGCTTGTTTTGACAGCTGCAAGCAAAAATCTACTTGTTCAAAACAGTGAGTGTAAATCTTTTTAATTTCCAGAAAGAAAAATGATGTACAGGTTTAACTTAATTCAGTCAGCTCATAAAGTGTAATAATAAAAGGTAACTCTTCACCTGACTAGTGAAATTCTGGTAATTGGAGGTCCTGCCAATCACTGCACAGTGGGGCTGGATGTGAAGACCTTTGAAGGCCCTCAAGTGGAAGAGTTAATTTCCTCCAAGATCCTCAAGGAAACTGAAATAAACCCAGGAGCAACCAAATATCCCCAGAATAACCTTTTAAAATACCACTTAGTATCAAATTTGGGGATCATGAAACACTTCCAGAAGTGCTTTGTCACCCAAATCTCCTAACAAGTAGAAAGAAGTGGAAACACATTCATCATCTATGCCATGGCCCCCATAGGTATTTTGTAATTATGCTGTAAAAGCTAAAGAATAAAATTTTAAAAAAAAAGACAGTTAAGTTTCCTAATCAACAAAACAAGTCAAATCTCGGGTCAAGAATAATCTGTGCAACATTAAAGTGCACCAGTTTTCCTTAATTAAGACATGGCTGCTTGATTTTATTACATTTATACCCATAAAGGAAATAAAGAGAGCAAACAAAGCAGTTGATGAATCAAATCCTGGCTTTTCAAACTCACTTTATATCTGATTATAAAAGGCAAAGTGGAGCTTAGGTATCCAGCCTCAGGATCTGAATTTCATGCTCTCCAGATATTTTTATTTTTTTATTTTATATTTATATTTTATTTTATTATTTTTTGTTTTTAGATTTAAATAGTCATCTTATATGAGACACAACAAGCTAAGAATTTAAATTTCACTTTTTATCAGTTTTGATTCTCCTCTTGCTAAGAGAGCACACAACTGAACCCAACAAAAACTAAAACCAGTTCATGAACGGGATTTGATTGTGTATTTTTAGACTTTATCTACACTCTATGTGGGAGAGTTTGGTATAAAATACATTTGTTTAAAATGTTACAGAGCATAGAATTGCCAGGAACAATTTAAGCTCCATAAATGTTTCCTCTAAATTGAATCCAAGATGGCTGAGAATCTTATAACACAGTGTGGAATCCAATGCTTAGTTTTTAAATGAAACAATTTAAAAAATTGGAGCATTGCCATCATTTACAGCCATCAGGATCACTGTCATACTAGAGAGCCTTGATTTCTCTTCATTCCTAGCTCAACCACACTGAAAGTTTTACTTAAAATCCACACTGTGAAGCAGAAGGCTGAAAAAGTACATGATTTAGATCATCTCAGTAAATGGTCTTTTTTCTTCAGAGGTAAATCTGTTCCCTTACTTAAGCTATAGCAACCTTTTGACCTTAGAAGTGAAAATGTTTCCAAAGTTAAATTTCATAAGTCTTTTTTAATCAAGATGTATTCATTTCTTTGTTCATAGTTAAAGATTTACATTGTATATGTTTAATATCTTATGTGTAAACAAGGGCCATAAATTATTGATTAGTTAATATGGTCTATGAATGAATGCATTTTTCTCAAGGTAGACTGATTTTATTATTAACAGAAGACAACGAATCTAAATCCTTAATGTCTGTGAGGTGTTACACAGGAAAAAACATTTTAAAATTTAATAACAACAAGAGGGAATGCACATTAAGTTAGATTGTCCCTGGTGAAAGTGTATTCCATTCAAAACTTTTATTAATACAAAGAATTATTAATATATTAAATGGTATTAAAATGTACAGCCACATTTAGATAGATAGATGTTTTAATACCTATTTAGTCATTATTCAGATAAAAATTAATTTTTAAAAATACAAAAGCTAATGTTTATTTCAAAATGCAAAAATGGGGGCTCCTGGGTGGCTCAGCGGGTTAAAGCCTCTGCCTTCAGCTCAGGTCATGGTCCCAGGGTCCTGGGATCGAGCCCCTCATCGGGCTCTCTGCTTGGCGGGGAGCCTGCTTCCCTTCTTCTCTCTCTGCCTGCCTCTCTGCCTACTTGTGATCTCTATCAAATACATAAATCAAATCTTTAAAAAAAAGCTTTAAAAATATTCAAAAATGGAAACTAGGAGCAAAGAGTAGATGTACACAAATACATGTATAATACATAAAGATGAAGTAAGGAATTTAATTGATACCAAACCTAGTCTGGAAATTCCAGAATGCAGAAATTGACTGTTGCTTCATACTCAAGATGACAGTTAAGATTAAATACAGAGACAGATGAACCCATGGAATGGGGAAACAGTGGTAATACTTAACTGTATAGTATGTCTAATATGTGAAATGAGGACAGGGAATAGGTTTGCATTGATAGATAAAGTACACTGTAGCCTAAAAACACAATTCAGGCAAAGAATGGTGGCAAACACAAGAGACATTCTTCTATTGCAAGACTTGGACACATCAAAGGGCACAGTAGGGAAATTCAAATACTAAATAAGAGACTGTGGAAGCGTCCCATCAATGATAATTAGGAACTGCATCTACTATTCATAATTATCATTTCTATTGAAAGAAACAACTAGGCCAGTCAGCCTTTCTTCCTTCTCTTCTTTTCCCCACTTTCACAGCCAATATAAAAAGTCAGGCGATAGAAACATTAAAGCTACACCTGGAGCATAGCTGTGAAGATAATAGCTGACTTTCCTGGGAGGTTTAGAATGAGTGTGCCTTCAAGAGAAGCAGTAAAGGGATTGGCATAATTTTAGAACTCTCTACCAGACCAAAACAAAGAAAAGAAAGCAAAAAGAAAAGAGTATACTAAATAATTTTTATACTAAAATAAAATTTGTCACTATGTTTTCATTTTCAAGCTGACCATTTTTGAGCCCTTACTCTATACGAGATATTGGTCTAAATGTATTGCATGTAACTCACAACAACACTGTGTTGAAGATTACATTATTTATCTTTTTCAGATAAGAAGCACAGAGAGAATAAGTAAGTTAGACCAAGTCATGGAACTTGTCAGTGGCAGAGCCAGGGTTTGAACTGAACTGACTTGGTTCCAGAGCCAATGTGCTTACCTCCTGCCCTCTGCGGTTTCTCATTTGTGATGCTGAGGAAGGGGCAAGTCCAAGATAGCCTTCCACTCGCCCTAACTTCACTTTCTAAAAATGAATTATGCACACAAAAGCCCCTTAACAGACCCCCAAATCATTTTGAACCTTCTTTTACAGAGAAGAAAACTTTAGGAAGTAAAACTGCCCAAAGAAGCCTTTCTTCAGGGCACCTGCGTAGCTCAGTGGGTTAAGCTGCTACCTTCGGCTCAGGTCATGATCTCAGGGTCCTGGGATCGAGTCCCACATCGGGCTCTCTGCTCAGCAGGGAGCCTGCTTCCTCCTCTCTCTCTCTCTGCTTGCCTCTCTGCCTACTTGTGATCTCTCTCTGTCAAATAAATAAATAAAATCTTAAAAAAAAAAAAAAAAGCCTTTCTTCAGCAAACCCAGTCCATTTTATAGACATGGATGACTCAGGAAGCATCATTAACTGTTTAATGAAAACAGTGCAAAAGAGAAGAATGGAGAGACATAGATCTAGTGAATATTCTCACAGGAAAGTGATTATTTGGGGTCAGAATAAAAACATAAGAAAAACAAATTTTTATTCATAGTCTCTCATGATATATAAAAATTCAACAGACTATTTTATTCATAGAATAAATAGCCACTCCTATGGGAAAGGTGCCAAAGCAGAACAGACCAGGAGGTGTCAGTGGAAATTTAAAATGTGACTGATAATTATTTCAAGTCACTAGAAATGAAAAATAAAATGGAATTTCAGAAGGCCAAATAAGTAATCTGGAAGATCAAAATGTGGAGATTCCTCAGAACAGGGAAAAGAACAAATTTATAATAATTATTTTAAAAAGTATGAAACAAGACAAAAACTTAAGAATTAAGGAAGGAATGAATAAGAATGTCAAACAACCACTTGGGAATTCCAAGAAAGAAAACTGACCCTCACCCTACAAAAAAAATAAATTAATAAACTAAATAAGTAAATAAACAAATATATAAGGCATTCATTGTTATTTAAAGATTTCTATTACTATTTACAACTCAGTACTTAATGAGTTAGATGAATGAATAAACACATATTCACTAGTTGGTAAAACAAAAATTTCAAGAATGAAGCTAAAAGCCTACCAAAAGAGAAAAATAAAATAAACAAATCATGTAATAAGTAGAGAACCTATTGGCTTTAAATTAGCATTAAAAATGCCAGATATGAAAACACATTGGAGTAAGGCATTCAAAGGTCTGAAGGAAAAGTTTCCTGAAGGTAGATGTTTACACTGAATTTCTCATTAATGAAGAACAAGGTAACATTAAAACATTTCAATACATACACTTTAATATGTAATAAAAGCTTGGCATCCATTTGGATTTAATGAAAATATTAAATATATACTATAGCATATTGTATTAATATTATAAAGAATAATGTGAAATATATGAAACATTATTCCCATGAAAAGATATCCAAAGAAGATAGCTGCACATAGTCCCAGGAAGTATTACTGCTTAACTTAAAACAGGAAGTTGAAGTCTTCATGGATAATAAATACCTTTAATAGGAAAGTGGAATACAACAACAAATATTTTGTTAAGAGGCTAGCTCTTCATGTTCTTTCCTATCAACAACAAAAAGGCAGAATTGCAAATTAAAGTTAAGAAAAACAAAACTATTATGACCTTAATAAGAAACAAACTAGAATATGATACAGTTCATGAGCATTTGAAAGGAGAAGGCATCTGACATTGATGCTTTGACAATTCTTTGAAGAACAAAGTTTAGGGTAGAGATTTTAAATCCTTTCCTAAGCTCCAGCTGTACTACTGTACAATTAAAAACTTGTGTACTTATAAATGTTAGTAGCTTTCACAATTCAATCAATCAATAGGCACAGTGCATTGAAGATTTAACTGTAGGAAAATAAGAAAAGCGAACAGATTCAGCAACTCTGAAAACATCAATGTGATTACATAAATAAGAGGAATAGGAAAATGAAGTAAGGATGAGGGATGTACACCTATGTCGACTCCTTTATTTTACATACTATGAAGTCAGTAGAAAATCTCTAAAGATCATAGGTTAAGGAAATAGAAGTGTAAAACAGAAAATATAAGTTTACCACTAAATTATTTAAAACAATAACAGATATTGAGAATCAGAGACATGTCTAAAGTTAAATCAAATGTGACAAAAGCTTGAAATACAGTAGAGATTATAATCATGGAAAAATTGGATTAGAAACCATAAAAGACTAGGAATAGGAGTCTTGGTGGAATTGGGTGTTAGGCTTCTCATTTTCTTTTTTGTAATATTTTATTTATTTAGGGCACCTGGGTGGCTCAGTGGGTTAAGCCTCTGCCTTCAGCTCAGATCATGATCTCAAGGTCCTGGGATCCAGTCCTGCATTGGGCTCTCTGCTTGGCAGCGAGCTTGCTTCCTCCTCTCTCCCTCTGCCTGCCTCTCTGCCTACTTGTGATCTCTCTGTGTCAAATAAACAAATAAAATCTTTAAAAAAAATTATAAAAAAAAAGATTTTATTTATTTATTTGACAGAGAGAGATCATAAGTAGGCAGAGCAGCAGACAGAGAGAGAAGGGGAAGCAGGGTCCCTGCTGAGCAGAGAGCCCAATGAGGGGCTTGATCCCAGGACCCTGAGATCATGACCTAAGATGAAGGCAGAGGCTTAACACACTGAGCCACCCAGGTGCCCCTGTGAGCCTTCCCATTTTATACGCTGTTTCACTTTTTGAAATTGTAACTACAGTTGACCCTTGAACAACACAGGTTTGAACTGAGTGGGTCCGCAAATACCCAGATTCTTTTTCAATAAATATAATATTGTAAATGTGTTTTCTCTTTCTTATGTCTTTTTTAATAGCATTTTCTTTCCCTAGTTTACTTTATTTGCAAGAAGGTGATTATTCTAAGTGAAATAAGTCAAACAGAGAAAGACAATGATCAAATGGTTTCATTCATATAAGGAACATAAGGAATAGGGTGGAAGACCACAGGGGAAGGAGGGAAACCTAAATGGAAAGAAATGAGCAAGGGAGACACCATTTGAGACTGGATTCTGGGAAACAAACTAAGGGTTACAGAAGGGGGGGATGAGGTAACTGGATAATGGATATTAAGGAAAGTATTTTCAGATGAGCATTGGGTGTTATAAGCATCTAATGAATTGTTGAACATTACATCAAAAACTAGTAATGTACTATATGCTGGCTAACTGAACATAATATAAAAGGAATATAAAATGCAAGACATATAGAAAACATGTGATAATCAGCTATGTTATCTCTAAAGCCTCTGGTCAGCAATAGGCTATTAGTAGGTAAGTTTCTGGGGAGTCAGTTATATGTGGACAGGAGGTAGGGTCATCCAACTCCTACAGTGTTCAAAGATTAGCTGTACATGGGTGGACCTACACAGACAAACTAGTGTACATAATATCTATTTTTATAATTATCTATATGATTATCTGGATAATGAAATCCAGAATACTAGCCACTATAACTGCAAGAAAGAGAAATCTGTCTTAAGCAAAACAGTGTTGTCTCACCTCACTGAGAAGTCTAGTGACGAGTGGGCTGGACCTTGTTTCTCACGTAATACCATTCATTCCTGACTCATAGTATCTTGGTATAAATTTAATTTTCAAGCTGAATGTGTCTACAGGATGGCAAAATGGCCACAAAGAATACCAAGCTTATGTTCGGTCTACCAAGCAGCCCAAAATTCCAGTAGTCCCATTATAATCCAGTAGTTCTGCAGATAATCCCAACACTGACTGTCCTTGATTAGATTAATGAAAATGATAACTAACATATATTTATCATTTACTAACTGTTTGATTTTGTTCTAAATCTCATGGAAGAGAAACAACTAGCACAGGGTTTTACTGCTAGTGAGTGTTGGAGCTGGGATTGAACTGGAGCAATTATACTCCAAATCTGGTGATTTTAATCAATGTTTCACATACTCATAGCTGAACTAATTACTGTAATCTGTTGATCAGGCCTAGGTCACATGTCTACCTCTACAGTGGAATGATGTCAGGACCATTGAACCATCTGGACTGAGAATGGGACAGGATAGTTCCTCTAAAATTATTAGACAGTTTAAAAAAAATATTTCAAACCATCTGCCAAAAAAATGGGGGGTGGGTACCTGGACATTTCCTTTGGTTAAGCTACTGACTCTTGGTTTCAGTTTAGGTTGTAGTCTCAGGGTCATGGGATTGAGCCTCAGGTCTGGCTCCCAGCTTAATGGAAGTGTGCCTAGGACTCTCTCCCTCTGCCCCTCCCCCTTGCTCTCTCTCTCTCAAATAAATAAATCTACCTTAAACAAAGAGAGAGAAAAGATGAAGGATGCGAAGCTAAAATAAGAAACTAATAAATGAGGAAAAAGGACAGGGATAGAGAGGAAAAATGGGAGAATTAGGGAGAAGAAGAAGAGTTTAATGCAGGCTGGCTTCCAAAAGACTTTCCAGTTTCTAACTCCAGGCCCTTATGGGTCACTAATCCTCTGATTCTGACATTGGTTTGGTGATAGACTAGACCCCCTTGTCATCCAATATTATTTTCTTTTGCTTAAGCTAGTTGAATAAGTTTCTGTTTTTTTGCAGCCAGTGTTGATTACGTTATTGGAAAATGTTCTTGGCTCTTATAAGTTTGTAAAGGATATGCCTCTGGGGTAGAATATGAGATGCAGAGAAATATTTGTCTATCTGTTTCAGGACCTCTTGTGTTAAACTGTTTTTAAAAAAGTTAAAAATTAAAGGTAATGATTAAAAATGTTAACTCCATAGTGAGATAAAAGTGACTCTTAATCATTTCTTTATTTACTGCATTGTTTATATATTCTGTGTTTTTATGTTGAGAAAAATATGTATTAGAATATTCTATAATGATTTTATGTATTTGTAAGCTAAAGAGAAATAAACTATCAAACCATGAAAAGACAGGGGAAGACTCTTCAGCACATATTACTAAATGGATAAAAGCCAATATGAAAAGGCTACATATTGTATGATTCCATCTATATGACATTCAAGAAAAGATAAAACTATGGAGATGTTAAAAGGCAGTAGTTGTCAGAGGTTGGAGTTTGGGGAGGGATGAACAAGCAGAGCCCAAGTGTTTTAGGGGAGTGAAAATATTCTACATGATACCATAATGATGGTTATACTGCGTTTTACATTGGTTTGGACCCATATGATGCACAACACCAAGAGTGAATTCAAATGTAAACTATGGGCTCCAGGTGATGATGATGAGTGTGGGTAGGTTCATCGATTATAACAAATATACCCTTTTGGGGGGGGTGTTGATAAAAGAGAGACTATTCAAGTTCAGGGGCAAGGGGTATCAGAGAAATCTCTATAGTTTCTTTTCAATTTTGCTGTGAACCTTAAACTACTCTAAAAGATTGTCTTAATAAATACATAAATAAAAGGGGCCAGGCCAGTGAATGCAAGTGGGTTTTTACATCTCATCATCAGTACAAGTGAAACATAAGCACATCATGTCCATCTGTAAGTAAAAAATACAAACATGTCGTTTCGACATATCAAAGAACAGTGCATAGTAACATATTGTCTGGTGTTTTTTGGCTATTGGATTGGACAGTTAGATACATCTAGTCTGAATCCAAACTCTTTATTTGCAAGGGAATCTTTAAAAAGTTACTTGAGTATCTTTATAGTTTACTTTTTTCCATCTACAAAAGTAGGTATGTAGGATTATCATGAAGATTAAGTAAGAGAAAACATACAGAATATACAATCTTATTTATTTATTTATTTATTTAGAGCAGAGAGAAAGATCACAAGTAGGCAGAGAGTCAGGCAGAGAAAGAGGGGGAAACAGACTCCTTACTGAGCAGAGAGCCCCATATGTGGCTTGATCCCAGCTCAGACCTGAGCTGAAGGCAGAGGCTTAAACCACTGAGCCACCCAGGCACCCCAGGTTATACAATCTTAATTCAAAATAAGGTCTTAAAAGTGTTTGTTGTTCTAATTTTCATGAAGTGGAGTAAAAGGGTAAATTCACAATTCTTTCCTAAGTGATCAGATCCTTAATAGGAAGAAAAAAAAAATCCAAGAATAGTCTACATCACTACATCTGGTCATATTGCCACATACATGTTATTTATAGACCAAACAAAACACAGATTAATGTTTTGTGTTGTGTGTCCTTGTATATGTAAATTCTAAGTTTTGAATTATAACAAGGCATAGACAGTTGTCAGGAGCTGTGAAGATGGAGGAGGAAAACACGAGACAGACGAGAGAGAAAGAGAGAGAGAGAGAGATCCATCCTCAACTTCCTGAATAAGTCATTGTGAAGACCCCATCCTGTAGAAGAAAAATAACCTTTAGCTTCTTATTACACTGCAAATTTAACCTTTAATTTTGCCAGAGCAAAATGAACACTAAATATTTCTCTAATATATAAATTTCATTCTTTTTGACTCTGTGAAATTTATCATAGTTTATCACTTGGATTGTTTCATCATTCCTTAGCATCTCTCCCCATATCATTCTTGATTCTTCTAGGTCCTTTTCCATAGCTACAGTGATCCTCAGAAGGAAATGTAATCATCATCTCCCCTGCATAAAAAGAATTGCTTTAAGAATAAATAACGTTACCATTAAAATATAAGTCTCTGCATTATCTGATCCCTGCTCTCCTTATTTCCTCCTCTTTTTTTTTAATGTTCAGAAACATTAATTATATTAAAATGTTCCACTAATTATTTTAAATATTTAAGAGAGTCTAGTACTAATGACACTGTCAACTTATCATCGTGTTAGCCAGGGCACTAAACTCGAGGAAAGTTATCCAAGAAAAATGTTAAAATTTGTTCTTTTACTTAAAGGGACATGCACTGCATACCTTCCAGCTTTAAGGTTTTTACACTCCAAATGGGCATACTTATTTCTGAGCCCACATTTTGTTAGAACAGCTTAATCCCATTTATAATCTAGACATTGGATCATCTTCCCCAAGAAATCACACACAGTCTCTTAGGACCCCCATTTCTAGTTTCTTATTTATCTCTCTATGACACTGAGATCTATTAGATAAACTAGCCAAACAAAACAGAAGGAGTAAGATTCAATCAGCTTGGTCAAGGGTTCAGTCTGATCCACACAGGAATTCGAGGACAATCCATTTTGAGATTTAAATGAAAATGTGAAGACTTCAGGAAAAAATAAGCCCTTAATTTAGTTACAACAGATAATTTTTTAAGCTTCTAATATAATTCCATCCTAATGACTGGAAGTAGGAAACAAAATTTTAATATTGGTAACATGAAGGAAAGTACGAGGCATAATAGAATATCCATTAATCAGAGGATTAAAGTGAGTGGTTATCTGGCCACTCTGGTGGAAGGTGAAGGTGGCGTTTTACATTTGGTGAAGGTAGTATTTTAAAAGAAGTGGATAGCATTATATATCTCAGGGTGTAATATCTTGAATGAAAATTTTGAATAACTCGGATATGTGGCCAAAACTGAAATAAGCATTTTTCTCTTTTGAAAGGCACAGCTGTGGTATTTAAAGATGAGTTATAGAATTTGTGTTCCAAAGTATATGAGAATTACAGCCAACACAACTTCAAAACATATATATATATATATATATATATATATATGGAAAGAATCAAACATTTATCCTACTTTTCCTATACGAACTATAGAATTGGGTAACCAAATAGCAGATGAAGGAAAGTGTGTCATAAGAACATTTCAAAAAAACGAAAACAAAAAAACACAGGAAGAAAGAACTGCAATTTCAACATTTTGCAAATTCTAATTAAAGGATTTAGGGATTAGGGACTTCTAATTTTATCAGAAGAGACAATTGGTCATTAAATACCTCCCATGATCTCATGAGGAACACAATACTGGCTATAAAGTTGATTTGAAAAAAAAAAAAATGCTAGCCTGAGTCTGAATAATCCTCTAGATTCAATCACAAATTTGGAGACAAAGTAGTAGAACACAGTAAAATACAGAGAGGAATGCAATCAACAAGATCCAGCCCATGGAAAATTATAGGATAGGTAACCTGGGTTCTTTAACAAATAGATTTCAGGAAAGAGAAGTGATGGAGGGAATCCTACAGATTAAAACAAAAATAATTAGAAGAAAAAAGAAAACTAAACTAAACTAAACTTTGATGTCTATCAAAACACAGTTTGGTGATAAAGTAGGAGGTAGTTACAATAAAATCTAGGGAAGTATCTCAGTAGAGAGAGAAGGGGCTGTAATTGGTGGCTATTTAGGGTCCCCTGGGGCAACTGGAGAGGTTTTATTCCTTAATGTGAATGGTGTTTGCAAGAATATTTACCTTTGATAATTTAGTAAATTACACATTTGTTTAATGAGGTTTTGTATGTTTCTTATTTGAGAATAAAAATTATTAAAAAAAAAAATAGATACTAAGACCAGACGGAGGAAATATGCTATTTTGATATACTCCAGAATTTGGACTCAAATCATAGAATGAGTTAATTCCTAAATTTAGTTAGCAAAATATTGAGTACCATATCCCTAATAATCTATTTTGTTTCAAGGTTCAAGGTTGGTGTTTACAAGATGTGGCATAGCCCTAGTACTTGTTTTAATGTGAAGTTGCATTGTACTTTCTATTTCCTTTGTTTCTTTAATGAAAATGAATATTCACTAGTTGAAATTTTCGAGTTTGGAAACTTCACTGGGATTATTGGTGGTATTAAGGATTAGATTGGAATACATATATAATCTCTACTGAGAATTATGAAAATTATCTCTAGATTTAGTAACGTATCTTAACCTCTTTACAGAAAAGCAATATAACAATCATAATATATCCTGCTGCCCAAATGAAACCATGGTCCGTTGACCAAGGCTGACGAAGTTATTTACAATGGGAAGACTGAGATACATAGAAACTTAAAGGAAATAGTAGAAAGAATAAAAGGGAAGAAATTTACCATCTTAAATATCACAGAAGTTTAAAAAAGCAGAGAATGCTGAAGTACATTCAATATTACTAATATTTACCCAAATGTTTTCCACCTGCATCACTTAAGACACATATGATTCCAAACACAGCTGGATTCAGTGACATGTTTACATAACAATTTCAAACCTGATTTTTCATACCAAAATTTAAAAAAAAATGAATGTCTTTTAAGCAGTTTCAATTAATAAAAACTTCTTTCATGAGGAAAATATTTCGTATTTAAAAACCATTCAAAGGAACCTATTAAATTCTTATTTTTCCTGTAGCCTCTCTTCTGAAAATTGTTTCAACTGGGGAACAGTTTAAGAAATGTCTATGGCTATACAGGAACAAAATTCCCCGTAGACATTTTTATTTGATAAATACAAGCCCAATGCCTCTTAAGCCAGCATAACATATTTGGTCAGAACCAGTACAGGGGAAGAGAGAGGGAAGTCAGTTCATAAGACCCCTGTGTTACAAGCCCAGGGAGCGGATCTGTCAGGAGGAGCAGCTCATATCCCACATCACATGGCTTCAGCGTCATTCGGTTTGGCTGTGCCTAGCAAGTAGGTTTCAGTTTCTGAATACAGGGTCTCCATGACTCTTGATCTTATTGAGACCTTCAGAAAAGGGCCTAGTTTTTCTTTTTTAGTCTGGTCTTGGAAGGCACGATCTGCCTTAGGCAACATTTCAAAGGAAGTGTTTATGGCTCCTCCGGCATCCTTCTGTCCTTCCCAGACTCTCCTCTATCTTTGGAAAATCCCTTCTCTCAGCTTCTGTTTTCAAGAAACTCATGCTGACATGTTTTAGGATGAGAAAATTTCTTAGAAGAGAGGGAGACGCCCTGGTGAACCACACCAAATGAATCATCACTTATCTTTAAAGAAAGGCCTTTAAAGCCAGGGTATGATAAGACCAGATCATAGCTAACAAATCTTAAGGAAGAAGAAATGTTAAATAGAAAAATCAAGATGCTGGTCATAAAAGCTTTGACAGTTGCCTTTACTTTACTTAAAAGTAATAGGTAATTATTAATTACTTATATTAATAAACTTATTAATCACTACTATCAATGTGATCATAGAAGATAACTGCTATATCCTAGACATCTTTTCTAAGATATCAGAGATGTAGAGTTATTCATTAACTGGCTTTATAGCTGGCAAATGTAGTGGTATTTAATAGCTGTGGGTGTTTGTGGCACGCGTGCCTTTTATTTGCATGTTGCTCCATTCCCCACCCTTTTGCTCTGCTTTGTATTTTAGGAAAACATTGACCAATGGGTTTTGACTAGTTCCATAGCAGGCATATGGGAGGAGAACTGGAGGGCAGGAGACAGCTTCTCATCATTGCTCTGCCACACAGCCTGCAGAAGGAGCTTTGCCTCCCTCATGGCCCAGATCCCACTTGGGCAGCCTAACCACATGGCCTGGCTTCCAGATTTGGCTGCGCCACTGCCTCCCACTTTTCCTTTAACCATCGAGTATTCTAGCTTCCAACTCTTGTTAGTCTCAATTGCCTTCTTGCTTTAAATTGTCCAACTGAAAGGTACCTGGGTGGTCAGTTGATTAAGTGCTGGACTCTTGGTTTTGCCTCAGGTCGTGATCTCAGAGTCATGAGATCAAGCCCCATGTCATGCTCCATGCTCAGTGCAGAGTGTGCTTGAGATTCTCTCTTCCTTTCCCTCAGCCCCTCTGCTTATGCTCTCTTTCTCTCTCTCTCAAATAAACAAATCTTTAAAAAAAAGAAAGATAAGTAAATTGTCCAATTGGATTCTCAGTTTTTTTTATTTGCATATCTAAATTATCCAAATTTTGCCTGAATTGAATTTTCTATAGTTTGAAAACCTATCATGTTTTCTGTCCTCCTGAACAGAGCCAAAGGGATACAGGAAGGATTAAAACACATGCATTATCTGCATTCAACGAGAAGAGGTGCAAGCATGTTTAGTCATCAAGACAGCTTTGGAATCATTCAGCTCATTTTGTGTTCCTGTCTTCCCAGTCCTGCTGCAACTCTGTGTCAGCAGAACCACAGCATCTTGCAGGGGAAGAAGAACAATGGAAGGGACACATCACATACGGAATGTTATTCCCCATGACTCGCCCTGTATGCACACACACATAAACCATGAGCAAAAATAGAATCCAGGCAGCACTAAAGAATTGATGAAGGAAATCTCCAGGCTCTTTTTTCTTTTCCTCCCTTCCTTCTTTCCTTCCTTCCTTCCTTTGTTTCTTCCTTCCTTTCTTTCTTTCTTTTCCCCAGAGACGGAGTGTGGGGGAAGGGTCAGGGACAGAGAATCTTAAGCAGCCTTCACATCCAACATGGAACCCAAAGGAAGGGCTCAAACTCAGGACCCTGAGATCAGGACCTGAGCCTAAGCCTAAGTCAAGTCAGTCACTTAATCGACTGAACCACTGAAGTGTCCCCTTTTTTTAGTTTTTTTTTTTTTTTTTTTTTTTTGGAGGAAAGGAAGGAAGCCAGGGAGGGAAGGGAGGGAAGGAAGGAAAGAAGGAAGGAAGAAAGAAGGAAGGAAAGAAGGAAGGGCAAAAGGAAGGCAGGCAGGAAGGAAGAAAGAAGGAAATACATTTTGCCAGTGGTCACAAATCCCTCTCAGTGCCACTGAGAACGAACGGAACAGGTAGCAAAGCAAGTTAATAAAATTTGGGGGATGCAAAGTGTGCCTCAGAGTTGATGGGGGTATCAAGCTAAGGAAAAGTGACAGGAGGGCCTTAAAGAACACTGGGAAATCAGCAACATGGGTCGAAGAGAAGTGGCTGGGAGCGTATCTGTAGTGGGAGAGTGGGGGGATTCTGAAACAGGGAGCTTGGTCTCATTCAAAGCCCTTTGCTTTGCCCCAAAATCTAGATGTAAATTCTTAAGTTTGAAAAAAAATAACTTAAGAAAAGGGAATTGGAACGTCAAATAAGTGACCAGAAAACTTAAACTCTCCCCTTCCACCTGGGAATTTGTAGTGATCTTGGTGAGGACTGCAGTTTGCCTTGAATGAGGGTTGAGTCCCATTGATTTAATTATCAAAGAACGAGGAATCTCACCAGGTGTGCCTTTATATGGAGATAAACAGATTTTATATGGGAGAGCACATGACAAACATTGCAACACTAGACAAATCTTATTGTTTGCAATGAATATTTTCCTCCATTAATTTGTAATGGTGTTTTCAAAAGCTTTCCTTTTTCCTTGCATTAGATTAAGGTTTCAATTTTTAACTCATTATCTTCAGGTTTCTATTCCATGTAACCATTTTCACACATAGTGGGTTACAGCACCAAACCCTTTCTCTCTTCTTGTTTCTTATAGAACTAATCAAATAAAACTACATGTAGGACATCGACAGTGCTATACTCTAAACATCAGGCAGTTTTCCGCCATTACAGTTAATTGCATCTTAGTTTGACGAAGAGCCACTCAAGTTAAGTATCCTTCAGATGTCATTTTCAGAGCACATCCTGTTTTAATTCCCTGGCCTTATATTGGTTAGGGGTTGTTCTGTAAGCAGTGTGCTTGACTCCGCATCCCAGTGAAAGCCTGTTCCAGTAATTGCTTCGTTAATGGAAGATTACTTGATATTGGATATCTTCATGTAGCTTGAAAAGTCTCCTATAAGCAATAAGTTCTTTAGTGATATCAAGTTTTACCATCATTGCACCTGTAATAGAAAACACATGTAAAAAATAATGCCAATCCTATCTCTATATTAGAAATGCTTGTCTTAATTAATATGCATTATTTTGAAGGAAAGCATCAGTTAATACATAGTTTGTTAAAATAAGTGTGCATTGCATTTAGATTAGTTGTAACTCCATGAAAATGATGCTTTGACTATAATGAGCACCAGTGGAATTTAAATGAACTCCCCCAAATTTTTCTTGTTAATTTTTTTCCCCTTAAATGCAGGCAAATATACAATGTGATATCATATATTTCCTGAAGTAACTTTCTCTGATAATACTTTTTGAGGAAGATCAAGAAGCAAAACACCGATTGTTGTTACTGCATTTTCTATATTTCATACATTCGTTTTTGAACCATAGCTAATGTAAAAACATGGGGATTTCCCCTGCCCAGTTAAAAGGTACATCCAAGTATAGTGATATTTAGCATTTTAAAATTTCTTATCAGGAATGCATGCGACCAAGTAAGCCTGCTTAAGTTTAAAACTGTTTCATGTTTAGAATCAGCAGATCATGGGTATTATTTATTCTTTTGTTCATTTCATAGTGATGCGAGATGACAGATATCCTTTTTTGATGGAGTCGTGGTTTTCCAGCATGGTTAACTGTCCTGGGCATTCTATAATGTGAATTTAGCCTTTGAACTTATTCAAAAAATAGAAACAGTTTCTATGACAGAAAACCTCCTTTACTAGATTGAAATACATTTATATTTCATTTTGGAAGGGATTAAGCCAGAGGTATGCTTGGGGCTACAGCATGCTAGAAACAACGCATTTAATGTACTTAATTAGAATGACACGTTATAACTTCGTAGCAATTTTCTGTCTTTCTTCTCTTCCACCATCCGTTTCTCATTCTCCATGCCAGAATTTATTTCTCATCCCTTTATGAGGCTATGTCACTTGAAATGAGTAAATATTTGCACTTCTTTTATGATCGTCAAAGTATACAACACGTGTTTGTGAAGCAGTAATTAGCAAGGTACATGAGTGTCTGTTAAGAAATACTGACATATTTTGAAAAATAAATCTGAGCAGCATTTCACATCATCATAATGGGAGTTGTCTTCTGATGGAACAGCTCCTCAGACTGTGAATGTTATAGCAAAATATAGAATTGGAATGCACTTCTAGTACCTATTTAACTATGAGGTTTTCTATGCTAAATACATACTCTCCTCACATACTTGATATTAACATCTTACATATATAATCAGCAAAAAGGTTTTCATTAGAAAGTTATAAATGATAATATATCTTAACTTTCTCTTAATATACAAATTTAAATATTGTTTAGTAAGTCTACATGTTTGAGCATCTGCTTTCTAGTTATCAGAATGACTTATCCTATATGCTTACAAGTATGTGTGCCTTATAGCTTATTATAAACTCCTATCAGTGTAAAGGGTCAAAACCATCTCTTAACTATGTACCTCATGTCAGTTACTTTCTACTGGGAGAATCTCAAATCATGTCTTGAATATAATAAGATTCACTGAATTTCACATCTCTATTGGTCACACATTGATTTAAGCTATCTGTGAGTTGGTATGATCAATGGTACATTCTGGAGTTTTTGTTTGTTTCTTTGTTTACTTCATAGAACTGATTTATTTTATTGCAAAAGCAGGTTTTCCAAAGTTCTTGCAGATAGAGTAATACAGGTATATAGTGAAAAACAGGTATAACAGAATGAAAAATAATCTAAGAAGCACAGGAGATAAAAAATAGAAAATATTTGGTTGACATTTGAAATGGGAAAAAGAGTTAATGAGGCAAAGAGATTCAGAAAGTTACTTCCAGAAGACGTAGAGAAAGTTTTCACATTGACACTAGTAAGATTATGTCAAGGAACCAAGAGGAAGCTAATATCATCCTCAAAGGGGAATTGGTTGCATGGTCTAGAGAATGAAACTCTTACACGTGTTCAGGCAAATATCGAATACTTTTTTTAAAGTATAATTGACATACAATATCCTATTAGTTTTAGGTGTATATCATAGTGATGTATTATTTTATACATTATGAAATGATCTCCATGATAACATTGATTATCATCTGTCACCATACGAAATTATTACAGTATTATTGACTATATTCCCTATGCTGTACATTATAGCTCCATTACCTATTTATTTTAACGCTGAACGTTTGTACCCCTTAATCCCCGTCGCTTATTTTGTCTGCCTCCCAATCATAGCCTCACATACTTTGTAGCCATATGGAAAAGATAATCCTTTATTTGAAGACTTTATACTAGTTCAGATAGATGTGAAGGAGCGAAAGAAAGAAGAAAAAAGAAGGCTTTCTTTTGGACTGGCAGTATTTTTGGAGAACAAAATGAATCAAGTCAGTTGGTATTGTTTACTCACTACATCTCTGTAGCAAAGCTGGATACAGTTTTCTTGGCATAGAGTTTACCTCTCAGAGGAAGCTCATTGGATGGCCATGTGTCTTTATTCCATAAGCCACTGCTGCCAAATTGAAGAATGGAGTCAGTTATTTTCACAAGCAGCCTCCTTGAGCATGATTAAGGTCTCATGCACATATCACAGGTGAACCAATCTGTGTTGTCTCGCAGGAAGAAGCAGATGCTCTAAATTAGCCCTGAACCCGAATTGGAATTTATGTTCGTTATAAAGTAAAAGCATACCTAACTAATTAATTAAAACTTACATAACGGTGAAAGGTTCAGTGTTTAGGTATAATTTTTAAGGTAACTGATGCTCCTTGTTCTCAGATATATTCCTATTTTCATACTCACAGGTATAATTTCAAAGATAATCTCTCCTAGGTTGAATTGCTTCAATGTAACAATCTGAAATTTTCTAGAATCCTTTATTTTAAAGGTTACAGATGTATATGTGACAATTTCATTAATAAATAAACAGTATAGACAACACAGAGCTTCTCCGTTTTCATGTGCATCTTAAAATCTATAATTTCCTTCTTGTTTTAAAGTTAAAATATATGTACATCCTTAATGTGTCAAAAGCTTATATTCCCCTTTCCACCATTATCCTCTAGATCCCCTCTTGTTCTGTTTTTTTTTTTTTTTCTTGTTATCGTGTGTTCCCCATGTATGACATCAATGTAATCTCTTTTAACATTTTTTTCTCCCTTCACTGCTCACTATCACTGTGGAGACCAAATACATCTTCATTTGTGTAGATTGTTCATCTTTTTTTATTTTTCTAAAGATTTTATTTGTTTATTTGACAGACAGAGATCACAAGTAGGCAGAGAGAGAGAGGGAAGCAGGCTCCCTGCTGAGCAGAGAGCCCAACAGATTGTTCATCTTTAAATTTTGTGTATTTCCTTCTCAAGTGTACCCTACCTTTGGTCAGTGAGGGTAATGAGTCTCTGTCATCTTCTCTAACATAGTTTTAACATTATAGGGAACAGAGTCATTTAATTTTATATCACTATCTCTTCATTGTAATATTTTTTTCTATCATAATCATTTGTTGTTTGGATGTAAAAAAGCAAAAAGGAAAAAATAAGTCAGATTTTTCATAGTATCCCTATGATTCACTAATTTTGTAATAAAGACAATGTGGTAAGTTGTAGTTATACTGAGTAAGTAGGAAATACTATGTAATGTCAATTTTTACCCTTTCTTCTTTGATTTTAAAAACAGATTTTTATTTTATTATCTTATTTATTATTATTTTTTAATTTTCCAAATTTTTATTTAAATTCCAGGTAGCTAACATATAGGAAAATATTAGTTTCAGGTGAAGAATTCAGTCATTCATCACTTACCCTGCAACACCCAGTGTTCATCACAATAAGTACCCTCCTTAATCTAACATCTGTTTAACCCTTCCACCCACCCACTTCCCCTCTGGTAATCATCAGTTTGTTCTCTATAGTTAAGATCAGCTTCTTGGTTCGCCTCTCTCTTTTCCCCCCATGTTCATTTGTTTTGTTTCTTAAATTCCACATACAAGTGAAATTATATCATTTTTGTCTTTCTCTGGCTGACTTATTTTGCTTAGCATAATATGGCCTAGATGTTGCATCCATGATGTTGAAAATGGCAAGATTTCATTCTTTTAATGACTGAATAATACTCCATTGTACATACATACCACATCGTCTTTATCCATTCATCAGTGGTTGGGCATTTGGGCTCTTTCCATAATTTGTCCATTGTTGTTGCTGCTGCTATAAACATTGGGTTGCATATATCCTTTTGAATTAATATTTTTGTATCCTTTGTGTAAATACCATATTTTAAGAAAATACTTCCACTAAGACTCTAAATTACCAAATAGTCTTTTGTATCTGACCTCTTTTACATAACATTATATCTTTGAGGTTTATTAATGTTATAACATATAACCGTATTTTATTCTTTTAATTGCTGAATAGTATTCCATACTATGTATATGCTACCTTTGGATTATTCATTTACCACTTAATGGACGTTTGGATTTTTTTCCAGTTCCTGGTTGCTATAAATAAAGTTGTCATGAATATTCACATACATATCTTTGTATGGACATATATTTTCATTTCCTTTGGGTAGATTTTTAACAGTGGAATTGTTGGGTTGAATGTTAAGTTTATGTTTAACTTTTTGAGAACTGTCAATTGTTTTTCCAAACAGATGTACAATCTTGTTTTTCCACTAGCAGTGTATGAAGGCTTCAGTTTCTCTGTAACTTCTCCAATACTTGAGAGTTGAAGTGTGGAAATCCTACTTCCTCAAGATATTTGACCAAAATCTATGACCTATCATTGGTTGAACATTTAGCTATGCAGACATAAAAGTTGCCCTTGGGAAGCTGGGCTTAAAACTTAAATCAAGAGAGGAAAACAAATAAACTCTAAGCAAAAACATGAATGACCACACAGTTCAGAGGAGATATGTTTCACAGATTTAATGGAGACAAATAAATAAATAATCAAACAAAAATACAAGCAAACAGACAAAAACAACCCAATAGATTGAGAAGTACATTCAAGGATCAGAGTGTTTTTGAGGATCTGTCTCACTTTTATTTACTGCTGGACCCCGTGTGTGTATGCATGTTCAAGTACCTTCAGCCAAGAATGTGTGGGTAACTTTGACCTACTCTGATCTCTGCAGTATATTAGACTACGATCAACCTGAAATTGATAGGAAATTTATCAAGTCTATATGGTTGTCACAGCTTCTGGAACTCCCAGTTAAATCACTCATTTGTTTGCAGGTCTGTTCTTTGCTCACATAGTACTGTAAACTACAGCTAGCTGAGCTTCTGTCTTCCATTGTTGGCTTTTCCACTTTAAATGACAAGACTCCAAAACAACTGAATGATTTCTTGTGGTGGGATTGAAGGTGCTGGATCTGTTCTACTTTGATTGAACTTCTTTACCAACAGAACTAGGGAGGCATAGGGGATGGGGGAACAGGACAGCAGTAGCAGTCTTAGGGAAGGATACCAAGAATCCTGCTGCTTCTATGCCAAGTTTAACATTTTTCATTTTATAAACTCTCCTTAGCTTGTTGTATGCCTGTGATTTTCAGAGGGCTGAAATGATGGTGATGATTGTTGTTGTTGTTGTTGTTGTTGTTTTGACAGTTTTCCCTACCTTCATAGTTGCTTTTTGGGAAAAGACTTTGTCGATGTCCTCACTCCATCATGCCAGAAGGCCAGAAGTGAAACCTCTGGGTTACCTTTTATCTTTCCTGAAATCATCTATGAAGACTGGATCCAAGTAAATTACAGTTAAATATGATGGAAAAAAATGTTTATCTCTGTATTCTCTTTCCTCAGAAATGAAACTAAAATATACCTAAAAACTAAATAGAAAGAGAATGGGAGAGGAGATAACAGTAGATAAGTGATGTCAAGGGAACATTGGAAGATGGCAGCTGAATGGACTCAGCAGGTGACATAAACCAACACATTAGATTCCAAGGCAGAAGTTTTCAAGCAGCAGCTAATTTCTTCTACAGAACCCAGAAGATGCTCAGAAATTTGAGGGGCCAGGTGCTTGGAACCTAACTGCCCATCAACAGAAATGTGGGTGAATGGATGCTGATACGATCTCATAAATGAAATAAGCATTGAGCAAAATGAAGTACCTAAAATAGATAAATATGGATACATTTTATTAATATGTACACGGAAAGTAGTATAAGAAGATTACAAGGAGCTTAACATTCCTTATAAAATAAAAATAAACTTAAAAAATATACGTAGGATTATATGTATACCATGGGTAGCAAACTATGGCCTGAGGACCAAATATACCTGTTTTTCTATGGTTGTTCCTTGAGCTAATAGTGGTTTTTATACAGATAATCATTGAAAAACATATTTCAGTGTCCATAACAAGATTTATTGGAACATAGTCAAGCTCATTATTTAGTACATGTTATACCTGTGGCTGTTTTTGCAGCACAATAGCAGAATGAGCTGTTGGGACAAAAACCAAATGGCCCACAAAGCTGTATTCAGTCTTTTTACAGGAAAAGTTTGCCAAACTCTCACATATATATAAAATCTATAAATCACAAATATATAACACATGTACATAATACATATACATACACACTCATATATGCACATATAAAGATATTAAACTTAAACACAAATATACATATATTTATAATTGGATATACATATATTTATATGTATAAATGTAAATGTTTTTATTTATAAACATACAGATATTTATAATGACTATAGTGGAAATAATTATGAACATGGCAATTAAGGAAATAGTAGCCTCAGATGAAGGAATAGTAGGAAATGGGTTGGTGGAGGGACATGCAGTTAGATGTAAGTTACTGTCAAAGGTTTGGTTTTTATGTTTGCATGCTTATTCAAGATAGATACGTAGTTAGATAAGAGGCCCATGCATGGACCAAAGATGACAGTGTTTTGTAATAAACGAATATGATTAACACAATTATGTACACCTGCCAACCATTAAATTTCTAAAAATTTTCTTCATAATTAGCAATTAACCCTCTATATATCCTTGCCCATCTCATACAACTTAAAAGTTACTCCTCACATTCAAGAAAAACACTGAAGTTTTGCTCTGTGGATAAATGGAATGAGAAGTACTAGCTATGATAAATGTTAGGGAAGATGAACCAAATTGAAAACGGAAGAATTAAAGGATATGGTCTACATTTTCTACTCATTGGTCAAACCTTTTGTTCTCTAAACATGGAATTAATTACTCTCTGGCAAAAATTGGCTAGCCATTCCCCCACCCAACAACAGGAAATCCTATAGATATGAACACTTGGTGGAAGGGTAATATATTAATTTTCTGTTCTTAAATAAAAATTACCAGAAACTTAGTGTTGTAAAACAACATAAATTTGATAAAATGGCATAGCCCCTATAGAAAACCAGATGGTGGTTCCCACAAAATTAAACCTAGAACTACCATAATATCCTTCAAAGTCTTTTCTGAGTAGATATCAAAAGAAGTGAAAGCAAGGACTCAAGCAGATATCTGCACACCTATGTTCTTAGCAACATTATTTACAATAGGACTGACGTCTAATTTTGCTAGGTGTCAGCTGGAGACTGCGCCAGTCAGCTGGAGGCTGCCATCAGCTTCTAGAGTCCACCCCATTCTTTTCCACGTGGTCTGTTCCCTCTTAGCAAATCCCTCTCATGCTTCAAATCTCTCTGACCCCGTTTTATGCCACTAGCTGGAGGAAATGGTCTGATTTTAAAGGGCTCATAAGATTAAGTTAGATGCACCTAGATGATTTCCGCATTTATTTTTTCTAATTTCCCCACTTTAAAGTAATGGGTTTTTACCTTAATTACATCTGCATATCCTTTTTGTAATATAATGTAACATAAATACAGGAATAACACGAAGGAGTAAAGATTCATGGAGGGCCTCCTATAATTCTGCCTGTCAAAACGGGCATCTTGCAAAGAGAAGTCTATTTCTCTGCTTAGCTCACCAGTGGACAAGCCCTGCTCCATACGTAGTATCCAGTCAAATTTTTAATACTCATACAAAGTGTCACTGAAGATTTGGGAAATGAAAAAAATAAAAGAAAAAGGAAAAATATTTTATTTATTTATTTATTTGACAGAGAGAGATCACAAGTAAGGAGAGAGGCAGGCAGAGAGAGAGAGAGGAGGAAGCAGGCTCCCTGCTGAGCAGAGAGCCCAATGTGGGACTCGATCCGAGGACCCTGAGATCATGACCTGAGCCGAAGGCAGAGGCTTAACCCACTGAGCCACCCAGGTATCCAGGAAAAAGATTTTTTAAAATGCATTTTAGAACACAAAGGCAGTGAACAAAACAGAAGGAAAAAAAAAAAAAAACTATCTCATAGAAAGAAAAGGATGAAATTATTTCAAGGTTCCTAAAACCATAACTGGAACATTAAATGTTGAATAGATTTTGGTTATTATTAAAATTACCATTTTATTACACATGAAATAAGAACATGACACCATAAAAAGGGACATTTATAGGCCAAAGGGAATTCATATATAAATGTGTGTGTGTATATATATATATATATATATACATAAGTCTAAGAACACAAGTGTACATACTAAATGGATATATTTCTATCATGCATATATATACATATCTAACATATATATCTGTTTATATATGTGCATACATGTACATATACCTAACATATGTATATACAAAACATTTAAAGAAGGCTTGGGGAAAAAAGCTGAGGAAATATTATATAAAAAATATATAAAAAGTTACAACAACAATAACAAAACAAATGGTAACAAAAAACCCAGAAGTTTAAAGATAAGGACGGTAAAGAAACTGTCCAAGAAGTATAAACTTTAAAAGGAAATCCAATAATAAAGAGAAAACCAAAAGGGAGAAATTATCAAAGAAACAATATATGAATATCATCCATATTGTTAGGACATGGTTTGTACATCCAAAGGTAACATTATTTTATAATAAACATAGTAGCAATTTAGGAGATCCATTAAAATACTTTACTTCATTAAAATTCAAAATTCCAGGAATATAGGAAAGTTCGCAACATTTTCCAGGGAGGAGAAAAAGTGGGGCAGGCAAAAATCTGGGAAACAGGAACATCAGATATATGAAATATAATACTGAAATCTGGGGAAAAAAATGGAATTATGCTTTCAACTTTTAAGGAAAATTTCTCACTTAAAATTCTATATTATGCCAAAAGATGAAATAAGAGTGATGGCAGAAAGACATTCCATGCATACAAATTCTTAATATTTTAACATTTTATACATCTTTCTCCAGGAGGTTGCACAAGTTTTATTTCATTGATATGAGGCGAACAGTTAAAACAGAGAATAATGTAGAATAAAGGGAGATTGTCCAGCACAGTACAGAAACAAAGGAAATTTCTATGCAAGGGTAGTTTTAGGAAGACAGCTGGACTACTGTGCAGGTTAGTACTATAAGCATTATGGGAGCCGGGAGATAGTGGGCATGAGGAAGAATGTTTCCATTCCCATGCCATCCTCAAATATTGAAACTTAAAAAAACTTTTGATGTGTTGTTATAAAATGGAATTTTTAAAAATTCTGAGAGTATTATTATTTCATATAAATACAAATTAAATTGGCAAATGAATATATCTCCTCATCATTCCATTTTTTACCAATAAGCCCACATTTTTTTGTGTGTTTTATATTTTCTGAGAGAAATCTTCTCATTTGTACTTAATGACCATGGACCATATCCTTTTTTGATACCTGAATATTGCAGTGGTTGTTATATCATTGTTAATTAAAAGTAAGATATCACAGGTGCAGATAAAACTTCAGTTAGCAATTTATGTTATCAGCTTTAAACAATTTAAACCTTTAAAAATGTCTAAGAAAAAACCCCATTCAATATAATTTTAATTAGTAAGAAAATTTAATTCAAATTAATCAAAATTTTCACTTTTACTTAGTCTAATGTTTATTGGTCTCTCAGCATTATTTTTTTGTGAACTCTGCATCTTTTTTGGATATTTTAAAAATGATTCTGATTCTAGCTTTTATAAATAATTTACACATGCACATAAAATGTAAATACCTACTTGCATACCCCTTAATAACATACATCTATTCAAATTCAAGGGCAAAGAGCTGGCATTTGGGAAAGTTAGGGTCAGTGTCCAGTTGACAATCTGGAAATGTCATCAGGTACTCTCAAAGAATGTTTTCCAAACAATCAAATCTATTTTCCACTCCTTTCCAAGTTGCTGGCACTTGTCATCCTCCTGCAATAAAACTAAATCCTTTTCCCATTCACCTGGCTCAGTATTGCCTCACAACATTTTCTGTCCAGCTGCAAGAATTGTTGCCTCTCCCCATTGCCAATTATTTCCTCAGCCAACACATTTCCCACCATTGCTTCTTTACAATAATTTCACTTATGTAATGCTTTCTTAAGTAGGTTCTCAAAGTTCTTCCAAATATACTACCTCATTAGTCTTCTTGATAATTTTATAATGAATACAACTAGAGAAAAATTTCCAAGTTTGTCAATGAATTGAATTCTCAAAAGTCATTTGGATGTTGGTTGTTTGGAACCCAGAGACAAAATACTGAGTTTGGATCTCAGCACAGCCTAAATGTGCCTACCCACATGTGCGACTGAAGTATAGTTCTATATGCGTGATGCTACATGGATCACCTGGTCTGTTTCATGATGGGTCTGCAGGATTATGAATCAGAAAGTCCAACGGGGGATTCTGGAAACACATATTCCTCTGTTGACTTCTTGGCAACAGAGTTTGGAAATCTGTATTCAAAACTACCCAGTCCTCATCTCTAACCACATAATAGGAGAATTTGGAGAAGGAATGATCCAGGGTGCTGGCAGAATATGGAAAAGGAATGTGGAAGCAATAGCAGTGAGCTGCAGAGGATCTGAAGCTAGTTTTTTTTTTTTTAGCTTATGAGCTCATATCTTTTTTATTTTTGCTCTTCCTTCCTTTCTTTCTTTTTTAAATTTGGATTTTCTGGGGTTTGGCCTTTATGCACTATTTTCACCACCAACTACTTGACGTTTCCATGAAGGTTTCTCACTTTTTTGATACATTGTGAACTAGAAAGAAAGTAACTACTTTTTATCTTCCTATTCATTGCCACAAAAGACACTGAATTTTCTAGTAATTTTCTAGCAAATTTTTCTAGTAAATACTTAAAACGTTGAAGAGATAAAAATAAAATTTCATGAAGGGGAATGCACACCTGTGATGGTGGCTATCAGATGCATGAAATATTGATATAATGTTGATCCATTCTTCAGGGAAATGCTCAGCCTAAATATTTCTCTAACTATTGTGGAGAAAAACTCCACCTCTTTGGCACATCAGCACAAGAGACATGCAGATTCTGAAACCATGAGAAAGGGAGAAATTTGTATTTATGGCGAGGGAAGGATGAGGTCATTCATTCATGGATAGGTGTTCAGAAGAGTTAGATACTGCAAATGAATCATCCCTAAGTAGTTTTGAAGGGAGAGTCTGAGAGGACAGAGAGAGACAAGGGGAGGAAAGAGAGCGAGGGAGAGAAAGGCAGGAATTTTGAGTACACAAGTGACTGGGTAACTGTATGGAGAAGGGGCTCAAGGTAGAGGAAAAGAGTAAGGACTGATGGCGGAGGCTTAAAAACATTTAGGAGGGTGTATAGTAATATGGAAAAGGGATAGTTGCTCAATATGATACTCACAGCTTCCTTATATTTCCATCTTGTTGACAGTTTTCTGATTTTTCTCCATTGTCCCAGAAAAAAATAGAATTTAGGCTGTATGTTAGAATGACTTTTTTTTTCTTTTTCTTTACAATCTGCACAGCTGATTCTATACACTCTCAAGTTTTGAGTCCTGAAAGTTTTAATTATTTTTATTTGTTTTAATTTTCTTTCTGTGAAACATTGTTTTGTGAGGTTGAGACCTGGGGACATAATATGCAGTCATCGTGAAGCAAACTGACATACCAGAGGGGGGAAATTCTATCATGGTGTTGGCAGTGTCATTTACCACCTCTTCCTTTGATGCCATGTCACTAAGGGAAAAGAAACAGATGGCCTACGTAATTTCTTCACTTCTTTTCTTATAGCCATTCCCTTTACCAAACAATTCATTCTGTCAGCTGGGATACCAAGTGAGAAACTATCTCTGGGTGTTTGGGGATTCCAAACACTCTGTCAGTGTTTTGTAATAACAAGATTGAAGAAGAGAAGAGAGATGAAGTAGGAATCTAGGCCTTTAGAATTTGGGGAAGAGTTTCTGTGCCACTTGATCTTTGATGGTTGCTCCCAGATTAAGTGTCAAATATTTTGAACTGGGAAGGTCTTGGATGTTACCTACTCTGATCTCTCATCTAAGACATGAACACAGATCAGTGGTATAACATGGGAACAGCTTAGATATGGTTCCCAGAAACAAATACTAAAGGATATGTTTTATCCAATAGCTTAATGGTCTACCTAAAAAATAAATAAAGTTGAAATGCAAAATCCTCCACAGAGAAACTTCTTTCTCTAAATTCCATAAATTTATCATTAAAGGTGACTGAAATCCTCAGTGGATGTCAGGGCTTAAGCAGTAGTAACTGGAGATATCATTAATAATTATATATTAATGCTCCAATTGGTACATGAAGACATGATTCCTGGTCAGTAGGTATAAATGAGGCATAAACAAGCACATCTGGAAGGTTCTGGATATATAGTAGGTTGATTGATTGATAATAAGTAATGGATCACACTTGGCCATTTGAATTAATTTGGAAGAGAAGTCAGCTGTAAATAGATTATAAGGAGAATGCTTAAATATTAAGAGTAATTAATGAGTTACTTTTCAACATAATTTTTATAGTGGAGCTGGAGACTTTGTAAGCACTCAGGAAAACTGATTGTGTATGCAGATGTGGATATTCTAACGAATTAATTTATTATGTATACACAGCTAAATTCATTCTATGAGAAGCACCCTATAAACTGTAAAAATAAAAATGATGTTACACACATCTGTTTTTTAGAGCACATTCACTTTGCAATATAGCTTCAAATATTTTTTTAACCTAACCACATTGCTTAATGTCAAACAATGAAGGTCTGGTCTCCTATAGTGATTTTTATGCTTTCTTTAAGAGAAAAATTTTGTATATGAAATTTGATAACTTGAATAAATGCTCTAATTATAAAAAAGAGAAGGAACTATAAATAAGTATCATCATCCACTTTACTTTTCATATGAATCATTTGATTAAATACTAAAAGTAATCAATAATCAGTAGTAGTAAAGAATATTTTATGACTCTTGTTCAGTTTTGTTTTTGATTTTGCCTTTTAGACAACACTACAATCTGAGCACAATATACAGTGCAAACTGATGATGTGTGGGCTGTCATAGAATTGTTATGCATTTGGTTTTTTGTGACCAGGTCACTGTCTGTATTTTAGCATTAAATCTCAATACACATTTATTCCATTTAAAAGTCTTTAGAGCATGGTGATAAAGTGCTGGGACATTACAGAGACTGTCTCAACATTAGAAAAATAGAGAAGCAAAAAATGTGATGTTTCACCAAATCCATTTACCTGCTGGTTCAATAATGTATCTCATAATTTTTTTTTTATTTAAAATAAGTAATAGTGGGGCGCCTGGGTGGCTCAGTGGGTTAAGCCTCTGCCTTCGGCTCAGGTCATGATCCCAGGGTCCTGGGATGGAGCCCCGCATTGGGCTCTCTGCTCAGCGGGGAGCCTGCTTCCTCCTCTCTCTCTCTCTGCCTGCCTCTCTGCCTCTCTCTCTGTCAAATAAATAAATAAAATCTTTAAAAAAATAAATAAATAAGCAATAGTTTGAGGTTTCTGTAGGATGAGTGCTATTTTTCCCCCTGAATGGTGCAATAGTATCTTCAATGAATCATTCGATGGGCACTCCATAGTTTATAATACCTACCTGGAATGGATTACGATACAGTATTTGTAATGTTTGGTTGTCTGCTGCTCCCCTTTGATATGCCAGACAGGTTGCCTTTAGCCTGTTTAACATCCTGGTCTTTGCCAGCATAACATCTAGCCTTACTAATATAGACCCATATCAATTCTTTTACATAAATTAACATTTTTCCTTCACAATAACCACATACAGTAAATAATATTAGTCCAACTTGACAGATGCAGAAACCACAGCTCAGGGAGATTTCACAAGCTGCTTTAATCAATTATTTGAACCTAGATCTTTTGACTCTACAGAATGTCTTATTTTCAAAATGCCATCGAAATTAATACGATATTTGGATTTGAATGTGAAGATTTTATCAAATATGTTTTGAGTTATTTCTAGAGTCATTTCTTTTTGTTTTCTGTTTTCCTGCCAAGATGGAGTGAAAATTTTAAGTGCTTTGCAAAAAAGAATTAACAGGACAGTTGAAAATCAAAGCAGAGTAAAGAAAAAACAGTTATTAATATTTTGTATTGATGTTTCTATGATGCATGATTTTTATAAAAAAAAATCCTTGTCCCTTACTCTACCCTGATTATAAAGTATATATTTTATGGAATGTCAGTGTGCCTTAATTAAGTGATAGGTTGAGTATTAAGTTAATGCAGTACTATCAGATGCATATATTCTCTTGTGAGGAATGCTAAGTGTGATATTTAAATGGGGAGGTTGTATTTGGAATTCTCTGCATCTATATTCTCCCACTGTCAAATGGATCATTACATTTTCAACACTTAATTATCTTTTCACCTAAATTGTGTCTTATTTAACTTGATCATTTAAAGTGCTAATGTGACTTTTTTATGTTCATCTTGTCTTTATATAAATGAACAGCTATTCTCTAACTTGACTAAGGCTTCACAAATGAAATCTGAAATTTACAAAGGAAAAAGGGAAAAGTAGAAACTTTTCTTTCCTTTCTCTTGTTTGCAAAGGAAGAGTGGTTCTCAGTAACTTAGCCGCTAGACCTTGGCATATTCCTTGGACTAGGCATTGGGTCACTCCCATTTTTCATAGCTTGTCACACAATTAACTAAATCATTAAAATGGAACTAGTCCATTGTGACAAACTGAAATGACTAAAAGCCTGCCTAGGGCGCTGCACTACGCGGCTGTTTAAGAAAATTCCATCTCTTCTAAGTTAGTGATGGATAAGGTGACAAAAATATTCTGATTAAATTCTAACTTTGGAATACTTAATAAATTAGTAACAGCATTAGAAGTGCCACTTACATTCACCTGTCAAGGAGGAGCACTGCGGTGCTGATCCTTTTGCCCTCTTTGTCTGCCTTCACGAGAGCTGCTGGCAGCTGAGGGGGTCCCATCCTAGGAAGGTGTGAGATGACAGCGAGGTAAGAGATGAGGCTCCTTTGTAAGGCCTCTGTACTTATTCATTCCTTCCCTTCAGACTCAGAGGAACTGAGGGACACAACGCTTTCCTTTGATAGATTGATCTTTCTTCTTCATCATCGTTTCCTAGTCTTTTTTTTTTTTTTAATTTTGTATCATGGAAAAATTATTTACTTTTATTGTTTAAGGGTATTTCTCGAGAGGTGTTTGTATAAAACAGATATGTAGTTTGAAGCAATGTTTAAGATGGAATTAAGCAATATTATCGTTTCTGGAATGGTCATTGAATGAAAGCTTACATTTTTGCATGCATATTCCCACTTGGGTTTTGGGGTACATGCAAAGCATGAAATGACATTTATTTTTTTAACACAGATTAATTAAAACTAATTTGAATCATTGTTATAATTACTCTTTAGCACAGTTATTCATATATTACTGTAGTTAGTATGCTTGTGTCCATAAGTACTTAAAACACTCATGTATAAATAATTTATTAGAAAAACATAGAAGATACAGAACTGAGGTTTTAATCCTGGTCTCAATACTAGCTACATGTGTGACCCCCACCTGGCACTTTACCTCTCTGGATCTAGGTTATACAATTAGTAAAATAAGGGAATGGGCTGACCTTTAATATTGCTCCCCAGTTTAACCACTCACAAATATCAACATTATTGATGGGTATTCAAAATACTGAATTTTAACTTAAAAGTAAATATTAGATCTATCATATATACTTTTTATTGTTTATATACCTAAAATTGAAAATTGGTCTAGTTATATCAAACTACTTTATGAAGTACTGTGACTAGCAGAAGTATTTAATTTGATTTCAGGAGACCTATTGAGACCTAATGGTAAGAAAATGGCTTTTCTTCCACAATGATGAACCTCTATAGAAAGTTAGGGAAAAAGTTGCTTAGGTGTTTCCTCTATTTTGATGAGTAATTTGTGGTTTTCTTTTGAATCTACCATTCTGATCTAAAGTGACTTCCCTGCCCTTCTCAACACTGGTCTTGGATATTCTAATCTTGGTTTCCACATTGGCTTCATATCCAGACCCACTTACATTGGTCCTTGTTTTTCCTTTTCAGTTTGCTTTCTTGGTATGTTTTCCCTATCCCAATACGACTTCCATATTTCTGACCATAATGATAATTTGACAATTTCCCCGATTTCTACAATGGCTTAGAAGAGGGGGGAAAACAACAACAACAACTAAGTTCTATGCTTGGGTAATTCCAATTCTGGGTAACAATAATGACATTACTACAATTACTGTACAATTACCAATACTGGTAGTAATGGTCACAGAAAATGTTCACAACAGGTTAAATTTAGTATCCATTTTCTGAATCACCATAGCTCTTTCAGAAACCAGGTAAAGACCTTTGCTTCAACCGACTCACCAAATAATGTAAGAGAGACTTCCAACAACACTTTATACCTATACTAAATTACTGGTTTCAGAATAGAATGCTCAGTTAGTTCTGAAAAGAAGAGTATTGTGATTGGATTCCAGAGAGGGGAAAATCTTCTGAATAATTATTCAAGTCTTTAGGAGAAAAACATTTTTTTTTTCCATGAAGTGTTTCCAGACACTCACTCTCCAGGGAATTTATGATTCCTATTTGCATTGTCCATTTTATCACAGTATAGTTAGCATCCAAGTTTCTTCATTTTTTTTTATTGTTTTACTTCTCTGTATTATAGTGGAAGTATAAATTGTGTTGTATTCATCTTTGTATTCTAGTCCCAATACAGGATTGGTCACATAATTGTTATCATTATGGCTGTTGAATGAATGAATCCACATCGTTGGAAAGGCAGTCCAATCATTATTTTAAAATAAGGTCTCACACAATTGCTGGAAATTAATTATGTTGGGGAATTGTTGTAATTTATGTTGAGACATGAATTCCCCAGCATAACACAATCTACAAAGTAGATGCATAATACATACGTATTGAATGAATGTACAAATTAATGAATGGATCCATAAGCCATCTATAAAAAAATGTAACTACTAAAAAGATTCCAGCCACCACAAAGATTAAAAAAAGAAGAAAGAAAGAGAGGATGAAAAGAATTTAGAAGGAAAGGAGGGAGAAGTGAGGGAGAGATGGAACAGAGAGAGACTGAGAATGTCGAAATGTAGGCTTGGCTGCGAGCCGTGAGACTATTGAAATAGAATTTATTAATGATTATTTGGGTATATCAAAAACAAATGCAGAACATTAATAACTTTTGAAATAAAATACCCATTTTACTATAATACTTTGTAATAATAGAAAAGGGAAGAAGGATGTTAAAAATTATCCCAGATTTCTATCTTGGGTGAACTAGATTAAATGGTTATGCCATTCACGAAAATGGGAGCTTTTATACAAGAGTCAGTTTTATGCAAAAGGATCATGGGTTTGTTATTAGATGAAGTCTGAAGTACCTTTGAGACAGGCAAGTAGAGGAGTTAAATAGCCAAGGGAGAGGTAGAGAATAGAGAATGTAGGTTTGAGAGTTGTTGGCAATTAAATGATTATTTAAGATATCAGTAGGGATTAACTGGAGTAAAAAAAAAAAAAAGGCATATGTTTTTATCTCTTCATTTAACTGATTACCATTTATGCTATGTATAAGAAACTGTAAATGGATTATACCAGTTAAAAAGTCTCTGAATTATCAATGACATTTTATAGACATCTTTTTCCCCCCTGCTTTTTACTTCCTATTATTTATACTTGCTATTGTATAGCTACTTGTATTCCCTCATATCTTTCCATAGCCCTCCAAGTAGGGGTGCGGATTTTTTTTTAATGTTAACCTGATTTATTTCTTCTTTCATGTAATTTGTCTCTTATGTAAATTCATGTTTTATATACATTAGCACCAGCTCTTGGAGGGGAATTATGGCATCACAACCAACTTGATCTTATTCTAAGAAATACTACTTTTTAAGGCTATTAAAATTCATTGCTCCTAAACTAATAATTCCATTTGTTGTAAAACAAACTAAATTGGAGAAGCATTAAGGCGTCTGGAAAAACATTACTTAAGGTAACAAAATAACATTTTTAATAACACTGAATTTCATGTCCAAAAATCAAATGGAACAAGAACACCTTTATATTTATCCAAAGCGGCAGCTTGTTCACTATACTACACTCAGCACTAGCCTTTCTACACGTGTTCTCTTTGGTCCTTGCATTCACTCTTTTAAATAGTCCCCTTGGAAAGGTAATTCTACTGACAAAGAAAAACAACAAAGAGGAGCAAAATGCTTGAAAACAATTTAAAGAGTTGATGTTGTCTACAACCATCACTGATAATAAACCATGGGATTTTTCCTTCCTTGAGATTTTTTTTTTCCTGAAGCTTCCTTTTTCAGATTTTTAGATTTAAAAACAGTTTCTCAAACTGGTGGTAATGTGTGAGAAACACATCTTCAGAGAAACAAATGGAGCAATACCTAAGAAGTACACTGAACTGTGCTCGTATTTCACAATTTTCATGGCACATTATCAGTGTGAGTTTTCCTCAATTCTTAAATTCTCTCATGCTTTTTTAGAAGACGTTAATTCTTCCATAAGAAATCTTGTTACTTGTATCTATTTGTTTACAGTGCATTGAAAGTAGGCAAAATTAGTGACTAAAATTAACCATTCTATTTACCCTCTCAATCTTCACTGTATCATCAAATTTCCGATGACTTCATTTTGTTTTATTTAGTCCAATTTTTTATTTTTATTTTTTGATTCTCTGTAGCTGGAGTCTGGGCTGCATTTCCCAGGTTTCAGGGGATAGTTTATAGTCCCTTCTTGTCTTTAATGTTGCTGGTTATCTCTGCTGCAATGGATAGTGCTGATTTTCTTCTGAAAACTCTCATTCGTTTGACTTCCATGGCAATATTTTCTCCAGCTTTTCCTTGTGTCTCTGTACTATTTTTCTCTTGTTCTCTCCACTCATTGTGAACACATACTCTCCTTTCTGCTTGCTTTTTAAATATTGTTAGTTCGTTAGGCTTCTGCCTTGGCTTTTTGCATTGCTTCTGTGTATCCTCTATAGATGGTTTCATGTCCCTCATAGTTTTAATTATTACCTATCTGGATATAGATAAGTTTTTTTAAGAGAAAGAGAGAGAGTGGAGGAGTAGAGGGTGAGGGAGAAAGACAATCTTTAAGCAGGCTCTGCACTGGCCTTGGAGCTGGCTTGATCTCAGAACACTGAGATCATGACCTGATCTGAAATCAAGAGTCAGACACCTAACCTACTGAGCCACCCAGGCTCCCCATGCATGTAGATAACCTTAAATATATATATTTTAAAGATTTTATTCATTGATTTGACAGAGAGAGACACAACGAGAAAGGGAACTAACCCAGGGGAGAGGGAGGAGGAGAAGCAGGCTTCCCATTGAGTAGGGAGCCTGATGTGGGGGTTGATCCCAGGACCCTAGGATCAGGACCTGAGCCAAAGGCAGATGCTTAATGACTGAACTATCCAGGTGCCCCAACTTTAAATATTCCTTGAGCTCTGATTTTTTCTGAGCTTTAGGTCATAAGATGATTTAGATAGACCAACTTGACTTTCACTTCAACATGCCCCAAGCTACTCTTTCATCCACATTACTCACTTCCACATGCTTTATTCACCATGCCAGAATCATGGGAGTCACACCAGGGTCCTGCACCTCACACCCCCACGTAAACACAAATGACTACTTCAGTCAGGTTGTCCATTTACATTTCCTGCCCTAGTTTGGGGCTTACCATTTTTCTCACCTTAGTTTTTCTAATAGCCCTTATAGAAATCCTTGCTGAAGTACCCAATTCTAATAGAAAAATGTACCATAAATTACCATATCCACTTTTAGCCATAAAAAATGTATCTCATCACTAAAATAATATAAAGGTAAAGCAGTTTATGTTATGAATCATTGAAAATAATTCTACAATTAATTCTAAGGTTATTATATTCAAGAAAGAATAAATTTTCATGAAGAATCAGACTTAATAAACTTCAAATTTTATAAACTGGGAAATTACAATCTAGAATAGAAAGTGTTATTTTGGAGGTTCCAAAGTACTGTAGGTATAATTTGTGTGACAGTTTGGCAAAAAATATAAAATCATCTCTTTCAGGAGACTTACTTTGAAGTTTCAGATTTACCTAAGCAGGCCTCCTATCTGGTCCTTTATCACACTCTGTCTATACCTATTTTAACACTTAACATGCTATATGGAAATATCTCATTCATGATTTATGTATTTTTCTTTCCAACTGTACTATAAAAAACCTATCCTCTATTTAGTACCTGTCAGTATGTTTTAGGCACTTAGTAAATATTTATAAGTTCACATATTAGAATTAAATGTATATTGTTAAGTAGAGACACTAGTTCCCAATTCTTAGAGATCAAATTGTGACTTAATCTATGTGAATAGTTGTCATTATGTGATATGGTGTGTGTGTGTGTGTGTTTATGTGGTGTGCAAAACCACTATTTACATTCTTCATATGAATGAGGAAAAAATATCATTATGTTAAGCCATGTTAGATCAAGGGTTAAATCAAGAATTCGGTGTTCTGGCACATATTTGTTTATATCACATAAGGACACAGCGCTAATATGCTTTGATGTGATTATTGCTGTGATAAAACACTAAAAAAAAATTTATAATCCAATGTGACATGGGAGAGTGAAAATGTAAATGAAAGCAGAGAATGCATATTGTTTTTACGTTGTACCTGTCAGTCAAGCTGAAATTTTATGAAGAACTGAGAGGCAATTTTCACTCATGTACATTATATCATGTAGGTCATATTCTTTTATGTAAATCTCTTTCAGTTGGGTGTTTAAATTTCAATATAAACATAGTTCTAAAAAGTATGGTTTTTATTTCTTTCTCTCTTTAATTTATTCTGAGTTTTAGAAGGCAAATGTGTTGTGGAGCATGACACCTACAAGGGGCATTGCTTGAGTAGGTGTGAGAACATGAGCTGCATCTGTTTGTTTAGAAGAATAGTGATGTGGCAGGGCACTCTCCTTGCCCTTTCACACTTTGTCCCATACACAGGAGAGAGGAAGATAAAACTCAGAAGGTGGGTACTAGTACACAGGTAAAATTTTAAAAAGAAGATAAAAGTTGTACTTTATCCCTCAGAAGAGTCTATTCATCCATTAGGATTAAACGTGTTTTGTTTCTCATTTTTCTAGAGATGGTTGATAAATTCTATATTTTTGCGTCCATTTCTCCCCAAACATCCAATGCTTCATGTTGTGAAAATCTCTCTTTGTCAAAATAATAATTTTGGACAATAATAATTTTGGACATAATCATGTGTACTTTAGCCTTTGTCTTTTTTTAGGAATGTCATCAATAACATTCCTAAACTGCCAGGATCAGCCATTGTTGGCTTTCAGTCTGGGAAAGAAACAAGGTAAAGCAAAACATCCCCAATACACATATAGTTTATTCATAATTATTCTTAAAATAGTAGATCATGACTTGTGAATTAAAAATGTGAAGCTTCAGTCATTTACTATTTGTGAAAGTTTCATGAAAGTAATTTCATTAAAGTGTTATCTTCATTATTTGAAATTTATATAAGATAAATGCATGTAGCATACTGCTAATTAAATCTAGTCAATTTTTTTTTATAGTACTGAAAATTCATTTATTCCAAAATATACACTTTAAAAGATTCTGGCATTAAGGACCCAAGCAGTGTTACATTAATCAGTTTTTTCACTTTATGATTATATCATTCATAATTGAAACAGGAAACAAAACTATCAGATAAGGTAACTGAAAAGATTTTCACGAAAGGGGCTTCACAGAAACGGGGCCAGGTTTAAGTGATATAAAGAGCTGGTGAAGCGTCCCATTCTACGTTATCAAACAAAACATGCTTAAAACCCAACTAGTACTCTCTCTCCAAATGAGCTTCACTCACAGCCTCTTTATCACAGTTGAAGCCAATTTTATATTTTAAGCTCCTCGAGCCCCAAATCATTGAATTATCCTTGACTCCTCTCTTTTAGCCACACTCTGTATCTGATCAATCAGGAAATCCTATTGACTCCACCTTCAAAATGGCCCCAGAATTCAAACACATTTTACCACTTCCACTGTTTCAATACCAAAGTCCAAGCCTGTTTTGCTCCAACAGTCTCTTACCTGGTTTCCCTAACTATACCCTTGTTTTGTAACAGATTGTTCTCAAAACTCTTACTGTAGTTATTTCAAGGGGGTAAATCAGATCATGTCACTTCTCTGCTCAAAGGCTTGCCATAGCTGGAACTTCACTAAAAGTAAAGAGAAAGTTTTTACTTAGCCTACAGGGCCCCAAATAACCTGAGCCTCTTTCTTCTTTGATTTCACCTTCTTCATCAGTCTTTACATGCTCTGGCTACTCTCACCTTTTCCATGAGCAAACAAGGCATACCCTTGTCTTAGAAACTTTAGAGCTTCATTGCCTTGACCCAAAATGTTCTCCTAACCTTGCCCTCTGAAATTCAAGTGTCTAAGTCACACATCTGTTTAAGTCTTTGCTCATATGTCATTTGAATATATTATTCTAGCTTTTACCCATTCTATCATCTTCTCATATAGATGATCCACATTATTTTTCTTGCATGTTGCCCTTACAAACTTGTTTTGTTTTTAGTGTCCTTCAGTGTCTTTATTCTGTGTTCAAGTGTCTCTATCCTGATTGGGAGTTACTCATCCTGAAATCTGGTCTTTCATCAATTCTGAAATATAACTGTAAGTATTACCTCTTCCCTATTTTCTATTTGCTTCTATTGGGGTTTCTGGGAG
Source organism: Mustela putorius furo (assembly GCF_011764305.1). NCBI lineage: Eukaryota > Metazoa > Chordata > Mammalia > Carnivora > Mustelidae > Mustela > Mustela putorius. The sequence goes on from NW_025421467.1 coordinate 1,731,644, forward strand.
AATTTTACAGGAATTTGTCATTTTATTTTCCATGACTTAAAATCTACTTTTCATAGATTCCCATTTTTATCTCTGTGTTTTTTAAATAAATTCTCTACCATTTACTAAAGTTTCTTCAACTGTGTCCAATCTGCTCTTTAATTCACCTACTGAGTGTTTAATTGTAAAGACTGAAGATTCATTGGACTTTTTCGAAGCTGACTAGTCTTACTCTGTACTATCTACTTTTCTACTTTTATTTTTTAAAAGATTTTATTTTTAAGCAAGCTCCATGCCCAACATGGCGCTTTAACTCACAAGAAATTGAGCTGTGTACTCTTTTGACCAACCCCACTGGACACCCCCCTCCACTGTCTTATTTTGAAGTCTCTACATGAATATTCTATTAAACGAAATTTCCATGATATCATGGTAGCTGTTTCGATTGACTTGCTCAAGGTAAATTGCTCATGTATTTTCTTATTTCTTAACCCCAGCCTGAAAAAATACAGTAATAGCAATCGAGAGTTGACGAATATATGTATTTGGACACTGGGCAGAAACAAATTCAGAGCTCCTCCAAAGGTTTTTCTCTTTTCACTCTTGGTCTAACCACAAAGGTATTTCACCAATAAAATCCTGTATGAGAGCAGTTCTGAAGGAGGTTTGAAGGATGGCAGGACCAACCCAAGAGAGACAGATTTCCTTCTGCTGCTGGCCCCTCCTCCTCTTCCTCTTCCTCCTCCTCCTCCTTCTTCTTCTTTTCTTTTCTTTTTTTCCCTTTTCTACTCCACAAGTTTCTACAGAAGTGACCCTCAGTTACTCTCAGCTTCTTTTGTGGATTTTAGATCTAATTCATTCTGCTTGCCTAAGCCCTCACCCCTTTATCTGGTTCTGTGATAACAGCTCTAATCTTAGGGTACTGACACTAACAATCCTTTCTCCATCTTCCTTAGAGTTTTATTGCAGTTCCTGTTCCCTGTTGATTTCCCTAACATATTTTTCAAACTCAACCATGCATTTAAAAAATATTTGTTATATATTGTGGTATTATAGGCTAGATGGTCTTTCATATTAAGGTATCACAATGCACAAGGCAGTCTATATACAATGTTCTCTGATTACAAAAATGAATAATAATTCATAGCCTAATTTATCTCCATATATTTTACATTTTTATCCACTAGGATTATTAGCTTTGTTCTAAGATTAAGTGGTGTTTATTCAATGAAATCTGGTTTAAAATAGCAGACTCTATTTGCCTGCCTTGTATTACCATTATAGTTGAGTTCAAATATATCTGAAACTCTGTTTTTCTTCAATAAAATAGGTAGAATTCTATGAGCTTTTAATTTCATAATTAGTTTATACACATGATTAATATGTTTATATAAAGGCTCTATGTTTCAAAACATAGTATATAAATAGTATATAAATATGCCACATAAATAATTAAAATTTATCATTGACTTTTCATAGAAAAATAGTTTTTCCACCATGCCTCCATGTTGGCAAACTACATTGGTGCAAATTGTGAACACTTCAGACTCGAAGAGGCAATCCAGTGTTTCTGTCCCTACATGTGGAAATGTACAAGTCAGGGTGTGATGTCAATCTACCATCAAGTTTTAAACCAATCTAAGGGTCTTTAAAGGATGTTAGTAGCAAACCTTTTTATTCTTTAGGACAGTGAGAAATAGGGCAACACTCATATAGAGCTTTTTGGCCACCTGTAGAGTGTCATTAAGAATATTACCTTTTGACTTTACCTACAAATACTGGATCCCAAACAAGGTCAAGACCAGGTGTGATTGCATATACCTGCTATAGAGTTTTTCAGTGTCCTCTATGTGTGAAGCAGGCTCATTATAATAGATTATTCAAATAGTTGTTCAAATTGTAGGACACAGGATACAGCTAAGCATTGGGAACAAAGACAAACAAACCTCCAAACAATTTGACTAGTGCAAAAATAATATGGGCTTCCCACAGGATGACATCCCTAAAATGACCCTCTTGTCACAGCAGGTTCTTTCAATGGCTTTCCAGGCAGTGATGGTGTGTGAGCATAACTCCACTGTCCCTAAGGGACCGGGGAATGAAGGACAGCCCCAGGCCTTGCACGGGAAAGGTTTTCTGTACAAAGCCAAGCAGCCTGATTAAACCACCCCTCTGTGACTTTAGATTATTGAGCATTTTGTTCTAACCATCTAAACTGACACCGTAATGGTGCCTTAGGTAATGCGACATAGCTGAGCACTGCCAAGGAATAGTACTTGCCTGTATGAAAAAGGTGGCAGCCAGCAGGTAAAATGTGGGCTGAATTAGGTAGCAGACAAGACATAGCTGAGACAGACACACAAAGAGCACTTATTCACAAACCTGGGCTATTCTTCTATAAAAGCATTGTGGACAAGACTGCTTTTCTCATGCTGATTTTCTCTGTTATCCTTTACATTCTGACAACAACACTGTCAGCAGAAGCGCCATCCAACATGGGCTCTTCTGTGCATCAACCCCTTGCCTTGTTTTTGTAACCCTAAACTCTAACTGCTTCCTGTTTCTTTCTCCTAAACAAACGTATGCAGAAGGAAATCACCAGACAAATGCCTGGGTTTGTAAAAGGGCTAATATTCCATAATGGAGCTTCAGGCTTGTTCAAAGGCTTTACTGTCTTTTGTTCTTTGGCTTTGTTTATTTTGTATTGTATTTGGCATCTATGGTAAAGAGCCAACATTCAGCAAGGTTGCATTCTTCTCATTCACACACTTCAGAATATTAACATGTGTGTATATTGTTCTCATTTTTGTCATATGATGAACTACTATTTCATAGTGACAGTGTCCAGATAACTCCGGAGAACAGAAGAAATGATTTCACATGCCTTAGTTCTGCCTTCCAGATACGATTATAAGCTACTTCAGGGCAGAGCACATTATCCTGCTATATCTTTTCCACACAGCATTGGTTTATTTTGGGCTTGCATCTCTGCCCATACACGCTCATCTTCGCAGCCAATCCCTCCTGCACTCCACCCTTCTAAATACCACTTTTATCATGAACTCACCTGCTTTAAAACCTTCAATAGATCCTTGAAGTCTACAGGATAAAGTGTGCAATTCACAATCACATTTGTCATTTCAGTCTTGCCACCTTGCTGCTCTACACCCGAACATTAACGGGATGGTGGGTGCCTTTGGTGGTCTCCAATACCAAAAGTGGGTGTCAGGAGAGGGCTGGAGTCAGGAAGAGGAGAGTAAAGCTCAAAACGGTGTCCAGGGACTGTCCATCCTGGCCTTCAGTGCTGGAGGAGCAGAGGCTGGGGCAGTGGCTGTGGAACTGGAAGTGGACACTTGTAATGGAGGGGATAGGTTGTTTCCGTTTTCCAAAGCTGGAAGTGGAATATGAAAAGAAGGACAAAACAGTGCAAGGAGCACTTTTGGGTTATTTAAAATAATATAGAGGAAACAACTATAAATCCTATTTTATAAATTTCACAGTAGCCCAAAAGCTGTGGTCATTATTACTTAGTTAGGAGATTCTGTTGTTCGTTTTTAGTGAGCTCGTGTGTATATGTGTGTTCTTCTGACAACAGCAGGACTAATTACTTAATACATAGTTTGTTTTTTTTAAAGATTTAATTTATTTATTTGATACACAGAGAGAGAGATCACAAATAAGCAAAGAAGCAGGCAGAGAGAGAAGGAGAAGCAGCCTTCCCACTGAGCAGAGAGCCTGATGCAGGGTTCAATCCCATGACCCTGAGACCATGACCTGAGCCGAAGGCAGAGGCTTAACCCACAGAGCCACCCAGGTGCCCCTAAAGGTTTTTGAATGCTAAAGTCAAGTAATTAATGCATTTTCCCAAATTTGAGGGATAGCATGGATATGAAAATAAAACTGTTACATGTTATGATGAGCACTGGGTGTTATATGCAACTAATGAGTCATTGAACACTACATCAAAAACTAATGATGTACTATATGTTGGATAATTGAAACTAATAATAATAATAATAAAATGTTAACCAAAATAAGACTTCGATAAATGATATTTTTAATCCAAAATCAAAAGGAATTTAGGAAATCCTTATTATACTATTTAAAGAAATGCATGTTATTTTTGAATTTTAAAATAACACAGGCAGCAACACAATGGTATAAATTAACCTAATGAAATAGAGATTAAAATAAACATTAAAAAATATTGTAAAGCTACTGAATCGTAAGGCAAGACATACATATAACCTTTAGAGACCAACAAATGTTTTCTTCATTAGAATCAAATAGTTAAATGTCACACTTGCCTATTAAAAAGAAAGGTTTATTCTGATATAATTTGTTAACAAATGCACAGATCACATAGACGTTTTTGTGATTTAATTCCTGCTCTCCACTTTCTGGATTGTGTTGGATATGTAGTACTAGCATGACTCACTTCAGCTAACTGGTTCACATCAACCCTGGCTTTCACTCTTTGATAGCCTGTGCCTCCATGATTAGTGCCCCCTCTCTATTAGTCCATCACTTGGGAACTCAAGATTTGTGTTTCATGAAGTGATGATAATATAAAGACAGTTTCAAATATAAGAGGATTCCACAGAAATTAAAATGCTAAGTTTATGTCTCATTTTCTTCATTCTCTTGAGGAAGTGTACTTTACAATAAACATTTTTGTGTTTGCTGCTTTGTTCGATACAAAAACAGACTACATAAGCTATTTTCTCCAGAGTGTGTGATTAATGAATTATCCCCTTATCCCCTAATTGCCATATAGGGAATGGAGTTGCTTGTGGCAGATTAATAAAAAAATCCTTGAATGAACAGTTAGTATTGCCTATCTAATATTTTGTGTGAGTTAGTTTTCAAACATGCAATTACCAGCCATGGAACACTACTGCATAGAAGTAAGAAAAGAAGATATACTCAGGAGGCATTTTCCTTATCTGGCATGCAAGTGATTGTTTTGTGTGGGTAATAACAATTTGATGCTGATTGAAGGTGCTCTTTTTCAATCCTGATTGAAGGTCCTCCTTTTCTTTTCTTTTCTTTTTTTCATGCACCTCAAATCAGAACACAATTATGTAAAAGAATATATAACAAGCAAGCCGGTAAATGAGGATGGCCTCCATAGTCTAAAAAAAAGAAAAAGAAAAAGGGAAAAACCTACAACTGCTGATGGCAAGAAGAAAACATAATAGAGAGAAGGTTGGACTAGGATCCTAATATGTAGGATCCTTAACGGATCTTCCACTAAGCTCATTAAGTATAGACCCTTCCAAGTTGGAATGTCACTTGGAAGTCATGTAGTGCAACTTTCATTCAATATAGGAATTCCTTAAAATATCTGTGAAGGCAGTCTTTAATTCTGGCTCACATCTTGGGAACTCATCATCCTACAAGGCAGCCCATTTCACTGAAGCAGGGAAAATCTATTCCCCATTTACTTTTCTAATGACTCTTGGCTTTGTCCCTTTAGATTCACATAAAGCAAATTAAAACCCCTTAGCAATTGATGACCCTGCTATATTCATAAGCAACTATCAGAGTAACTTGAATTATCTTTTAAATGTTACACTAATAACTTTAGAATCCCATACCAGCCTCCAGATGTATTCTTTCCTATGACTGTTATTTTTTTTCTTGTGATTCGATATTTAATTATTTTAGAACTCACCAATTAATGTTCCATTACTGACTAACTTGGTAGATATTTTTCAAATGGATTCCACTGAATCTAGGTCTGCTATATTGTTTTTGAAAAGGTGTGCCCCAAGATTGGCATATTTGTTAAGAAAAGCAACCCAAATTACATTAACCCAGGCAGTAAGAATTCTTAGAAAAGTTACTTCAGTTTTAGATTTCTAATATTCCACTTGGCATACTGAGAAAAGTAATATTTTCAGTCATAGAGTTGGTTGGACTCACATATTTATTAAATTCCAAAGACTGGTATAACATACAAAGTATGACATTGAGAATGATATTTTCTGTGTGTCCAATGAATCATACATTTTTTTGAAAGAAATAAAAAAGGTGCAACTATGTCTACTTTCTAATGAAGTCACCCACTTTATTGGTGTTTTGATATGAAGAACAGTAGAGTAGATATCAGAAAGTCTGCTCATGAGTTTAGATTCAGAGGACAGGTTGGAGGAAAATTCTGACATCTATTTCATCCAAGTCAAGGAGAAGTATAATGAGCAATCCCTGCTCAGTAATAGAGTTTATCTTCCAGGTTAATAAGATTGTCCTGTGTCCCAGATTCTGTCCTGTGTGAAGTAGTAAGTATATACTACCAAGTGTTGCCTCTTCAAACCGTGCTGATGACAGCAGTATAGCTTTAACAGTTAAGTTTTCCTTATTACATACATTAGGTCTTTTCTTGTTTTGTTTTGGAAATATTTTAGATTTTACAGTAATACTGACTTTTTAAGTCAAACTCTCAGAGTTCTTGGAATGATATTCTTTTTCCTCCTGATATTTCCACTCGTTATCTGTTTTGATTAAAACTCAAATTTAACATGTGTCCATGTTTATTTCCATCTGATAATCATCCTCAAGTCCCATATTGAGATTTTTATCAGACAGGATAGTATTGGACAGATCTGTATATTACTCATAGTTTATAAGTATATTTTCTGAAACTTAGAACCTTAGATCAGCATGCTTTATGAATGATACTAGCTGTACCTTTTCTATTACTTTTCTTTTCTTGTCTTTTTTTTCTTTTTAATGTTGTGATCATGGGTCAATCACTTAATGTGAGGGACTCAATTTTCAAATCTAGTCAGGAAACATGGTATTTGAATAACTTTAACTATAGTCCTCTATTGTGGAGTCTTTTCTTGTGTGGATAAATGTGCAGATGCACTTAGAACAATAAAAGAAGATGGAACACCCTGCTCATTAGCCAGATTGGCTCAAATTCAAGAAGCAATACTAGAAAAGTATAAAAACACAACCTATGCAGACTTTCCAAACAAGTCATCAAATAAAGAGTAATATAAATAAAAAGGAAAATTTTAGGCAAGAAGGCAAAGTTACAAAGACTGGTGAAATCAGAGCAGAGACAAAGACTGTAAGAGTAGAGAGAAGGCTGTGAATCCCAGTGTCATTTCCTGTCTGGCCCTTTAAGTGATTCCTTAGCTACAGATGGCATATAGCCTCAGGGTTTCAAGTGATCATTTTAGGCTTGACACTAAATCCTCTTTTGGGGGCTCTCACCTCTGAAAGTTAATTTTTTCTTCTCTCTCTCTCTTTTTTTTTTTTTTTTTTTTAAAGAGAAGTATGTCCCTACATATTCCTTGGTTGAATGATAGATTCTTGAGAGTTTGTTACAACCTGTGTGTCAGTCAATGGAGCAGGCACCAGAGATGGAGGTGGCACTGCTTAGCTCAACTGTATAATTTACTAGACTTTTTATTTTGTTAATCTTGAATTGTATTTATGTGTTTTCAGTGGTTTAGACATGGTAGAGTGCAGTGTATGATGGAAGAGAATTGGAGTCATAAGGTCATGCAACTAGTATCTTACACAGTTCAGAAAAGTTGAATTCCTCTGTCCTTCTTTATGGATGGACAATTTATATGAATGTGATGCAGAATAATCAAATGTTTCTAGTTTGTTTTACCGTGCTTGGGGTGTTTAATACAGTCTATGACCTGGTCCTTGGTGATCTGAAATGTGCCTAAAAGTTCTCCTTTGGTAGCTAGTAATTTCTTCAGGTTGTGTTTCTGCTGAGTATCATTTTGAGAAAGAAGTAGCAAAGATATAAACCAAAGTTGTATTGTAAATGTACTGAGTTATTAAGTCTTTTTGAGGTGAGGTAAGCCGTTTCCTTCTACTTCATGGATATCATTACAGAAGTATCTTCAAATATCTGGTTGATATATTCCATGATTGCCAATTCATTGTTGGTGAGGTTGTTAACAAGTATAAGCAGACTGGCAGAGATTTGAAAAACAAAAATAAATTTAAAAACCCACCAACTCATTTTGAGAAACAGAGGAGAGACTATGATACATCATGATATCATTTGAGATTTGAGAAGGTCAAAGAGTGATGGTGGTGAGCTACTATTGTGAATGGAGATTGGAGGAGAGTTGCTGCTAAAATAAAATGACCATGGCCATATGAAAGAAATATGCTGGTAATAGAAATCTAAGTGGAGACAGAAGTCACAAGAGCCTTAGTAAAACATTTCCTGTATGTGAATGTCAGCAATACATGATACTCTCTATTTTCAAACTTACTAAGTGCTATATCAACAAAGGTTTTGACTATTCCATTCTATAGTCTGAATGGGTGAAATAGCACCTGGGGCAACCTGTTAGCATAGATAGAACTCCCTGGTCTGATTGGAGTTGCCGATTTCAAGAGCAGAGAATTAATGAATTCTGGATCTCATGAGGCCTTCCCTATTGGAGATGCCCCTGACCATTCTTTGTACTATATTATTTCTCTTAGTTGCCTTTTTTGTGTCTTAGATTAGGAAATTTCCTAGGATTAGCTACTTATGTGGACAATGACATTGCCTGGGATAAAATTAAGAGTTAAGGGTAAGATAGACAATGACATTTGGATGTTAACTATTGTTAGTGATGACAGAGGGATCTAGAAGTTGGGGGCACCTGGGTGGCTCAGTGGGTTAAGCCGCTGCCTTCGGCTCAGGTCATGATCTCAGGGTCCTGGGATCGAGTCCCACATCGGGCTCTCTGCTCAGCAGGGAGCCTGCTTCCTCCTCTCTCTCTCCCTCTACCTGCCTCTCTGCCTACTTGTGATTTCTCTCTGTCAAATAAATAAATAAAATCTTAAAAAAAAAAAAAAGAAGTTGGTAGATCATGACCACTTGGCAGAGAAAAGGAGGAAATAACAATTGCATACAGAGTAGAAAGGTTAGGGTAATTCTCATTCCTAGTGTGGCAGAAAATTACTTTTGAAATATTATCTGATTTTCTTCCTCCTGCTCTTCCCATTTCTCTAATTATAGTAGATATACAGTTTTGTATTCACATATCAGACAAGGAAAGTGAAGGATAACATAAGGAAGTTCACATTTTGCCTGGCTTTGGTTTTACACTATGATGAGGAGAGAGGGAACAGAGAAAAGGGGCTGAGCATGTTTCATAGTCCTTAGAGACAAGGCTAGAAGTGATGGGTTATACAGACAACATCTTGGTAAATGATCTCTTTGAAAAGTCTTGTTTCAGTTGTCAAAGCCATTTGGAAATTGAAATATCATTTGCAACTGTTCACCCTGTGCCCAGACCTGTATTAGCTGTTCTGGTCACAAGTACCTGATGGAGTCTTTCCCTTGATCAGGAGTTAGCTCTCAGATTAATGTCCACCCAGCAGAAGTGGGCCAATCTATAGTTCTTCATTAAATGAAATTATTTCTTGGGCCCATCAAGTTTATCTCTTGTGGAATTTTCCCCATAATCTTAACTTTACAAGCCACTCATGAACCTCAAGAAGAGGGTGCTATTCCTCATCACTTAGAAGGACTGTTGGGAGGAAAAATTAACTCATCTGTATTTATTGAGGGCTGAAAGCAGTCTGTGGTCAGAAAATAGCTAGAGATGGCTGCACTTTCTCGGTAGTTCAGGTAAACATGAGGGATAATGGCATTTACTTAGAGAGGAGGAAGAATAGATTAAGGAAATGATGATGCTGTCTACTTTAAGCATTGAGTTTGAGGTATATCCAGCTTCTAAGTAGAGATCTGCAAGTAAGCAATTGGATAAATGGATTGATATCTTAGCATAGTCTATGGTTTGGAAATGAATATTTGGGATTTAACAACTCTTTATTTCTGAAGAAAGTTGAATATGGATATCTGTCTGGGATACACAGTGACTAGGGAAAATAATCAAAGTGTTGGGAACACAGACATTTAAGTAGAAGGAGATAATGGTGTCACACAAACAGAAAAGGATATGTATCACAGTGTCAAATGCTGCGAGTGGGACCATGCCACCAAGTGTTCAGTGAAACCAGTCATTGACCTTAGTGTGGGATGTCTTTGGAGCAATGTGGTATGGATGTTTGACTGCTATAAGCTGAAGAATAAAGAAGTGGAGACCATCTTGTGTTATCTTAAGAAGAAAGGATAATCGTATAGTTAGTATACATAAAGTCAAAAGAGAATTTGTATTTTTATATTTTCAAGATGAACAACTCTTGGACATGTTTCTATATTGAGACAGAAAGAAAACAGTAAAAATGGAGAGTTTGAAAATGCATGTGAAATAATATAAACCATATTACCCAAGCCAGGTTACCTTGCAAGATAAATTTATGTGTGTATCTATGGCCTTGACCTAAGCTTCTCTCTCTCTTTCTCTACAAGGAAAGAAGCTTTTATAGGGATCAAACCTGTGACTTTAGAATTGCTGGCAGTGAACTAATTGCTCCAGTGGCTTGTGCTCTCAAAGGTGCATCAAACATCGATGCCACTAGAATACCACTGGTTCTGCAGTGAGCTATGTGGAACTATAGTGATTCCTAAATAGTTTATGTGTGTACTCAAATGCCAAAATTTAGGAGAATCGCATTCACCTGCCAGGTTACTGACCATTATTCAGCCAGTGATCCTTCAAAACAGAGTTGAATATAGGGTTTTCAATAACTGCTCCATTTTAAAATCATGTCTCCCAAAGACCTCAAGTGCAGGAATAGATATGTATAACCACAGATATCCTAAACTATTTTCTATTTTATTGTGTCAGTTTACAGTTACCAGTAATGTTATATGCAAGTAAAAATATGATGCCCTATTTTCTTTGCTGCCAAATCTGAGCTACAATTTAGCCTGACAAATGGGCAAAGGTTTCCAAGTACCACATGGCTGGTATTCCACATATTGGAATATGATGAACCCATATTGTTTTTAAATCCATGGAGGTGCTAGTCAAAGGTGCCTCTGTGAATTTTGCAGTGAAAGACTGGGAATCACAGGCTTATTACTCAGTTCATTTATGAACAAATGTGGGATAGCAGACTGCAGATTCTAGAGAAGGTATTAATGAATCATCCCCAGATGATCTTCCAACGACCCACAGGACTTCAAAATGAATCATATGACCTATTTTTTTAATTAAAAAATGCATTTTAAATGAATTATTTATGAACAAGTACAGCTGTAACCTTGATAATATTAAACTGTTCTGGGCTGTTGAAAGGTATCTCATAGCAGTGACTATTCATAGTCAAACATGCAGAATGTATTAATGTAGTCGGTGAAAAATATGAAGTGGTCTCAGAAGAGGTGGAGATAAATGAGCCCATCAATTCATATTGCCTTCTTGCCATAGCCAGTCACCAAAGATTTGTGCAGAAATATTTTATTTTGGAGTTATTTGTAGTCTGCAAGTATCTATAATTCTGTCCTTCAAGTTTTATAATGTGACTATTTAACACACTATAAGTAATCAATGAAAGGAATATTGGCTATGCATCATATTTTCCTTAGGGACAGAATTAATGAACATGGCATTTTATTTAAGATCATTTTGGTTATCTCTCACATCTGAGAAAAGTTAAAAATTACTCTGACACTGGGGAAACAGAGAAGATATTTTCCAAGCACTGGCCAAAGCTGTGTTGTTTTTTAGAGATAAGTGCTCAAAATACAGAATGAGATTTCAGTCAGGAACTCAGGCTACTTGGTGATCCAGATAAATTTTCCTGATTTGGTTTCCACTATCGAATGTAAACATTTCATTTTAAAGGTATAAGTTAAAGATATTGAATTCTTTCTAATGTTTAGGATTTTTAATCAAAGTGTATGTTATGGGGGCGCCTGGGTGATTCAGTGGGTTAAGCCTCTGCCGTGGGCTCGGGTCATAGTCTCAGGGTGCTGTGATCAAGCCCCGCATCATGCTCTCTGCTCAGCGGGGAGCCTGCTTCCCCTCCTTCTCTGCCTGTTAGTGATCTGTCTGTCAAATAAGTGAATAAAATCTTAAAAAAAAAAAAGTATATGTTATGTGCATAGGAAAGTCAGGAAGAAGATCTAGAGCAGACAAAAGTTAATGATGAGAAAAACAAAAGGAGTGAGCATGATTAGGAAAACCAAAGTCAGTGAAGCCCAGAATACTTTTCTTGTTATCTACTTTTGGTAAAAAATTTGAAATCTTGGGAGCTAGAAAAGAGCTGAGATAAAGCACCATGTAATCACCTTAAATATATTGACATCTAATGCAAAAATGTTTGCAAAAATAATAGAAATTAATGATGTAATTGTATTAATTGAACAAATATGAGAAGTTATCACAGTTAAAATTGCTTTATACATACCATGTTCTTCATCATTTATAAACAGCATGCAAGACAGTAGTATTATCCCATTTTACAAATGGTAAGCTAGGCCTCCAAGAACTTACTCATCAATAATTAAATTCTAGACAAGTGCTAATAAATAGCAGGACAAAGATGAAAAGTTAGGTCTGTCTTTGTGGCCCCAGAGGCTCTCCTTTTCCCACTGCTCTGCTTCTTACTAAGATTTGGAGTCAAAGATGTTCTGAGGAGGAACTTGTATCTCTTCTAGAAAAGTAATATTTACACTTCTATGAGCAAATTCATCCTTTATTAAAATGGCATATGTGCACATGTTGTTGATGAATTACAGGCATGTACAGATTATGAACCCATGGTATTTAATTTATGAGCTAAAAAATTAGGGATGTTTTCCACAGCTGCTTTTTAACTTTTAATTTTCTGGTCATATCTGTCTATCCTTTTTTTTTTAAATCTTAATTTGCATGGGACATGTTCACATATGTTTGGCATGATAAAGATTTTAAAAAGCTGTTATTTTAGGATCTCCAAATCACGAAGCAAGATTTTTAAGGCAATATATTTAGATTTGCCAAACATTTTTAAAATTATACAGATTATTTTGAATTAGTTAGTGATGTTAATTTGAAACATATATTATTGTAATTTGTACAGACATAAAATGGTTAAATTATCAACAATTTTATATAGCTTGTCCATGTGATTATTTTTGTAATTTTAGTTGCTTTTAGGAAAACTCTATATTATATTAATAATGACATGGATCAATTATCATAATTTTCACAAAATTGACATAAAAATTCACATATTCATATTGACATTCAGATTGACAAAATATTAAGTCACTATTGCCAGGTATCTTACATAATATAACTAAATCATTAAATGTGAAATTTTTTTAAAAATCCAATCACCTGAATTTTGTGCTCAAAGTGTCTGAAAGAGTAGTAGATAGTTGAAGTAGTTAATTCTCCTTATTCTTTCTCTATGTCTTCTTAAAAACAAAAAATAAAAAAAAAAAGATTTAAGGAATTCTTTCAAAAGACAATGGATGTAATGGAATAATTCCCTCAGGAAAGTCTCTATTTATGATATGGTCAGATATATTGATCTTTTAGTAAGACATGTTGATTTTAATTTATCCTTTAGGAATAATTTTGTTTATGGAGAGAGAAAAATATAATAATGGATATATCACTAATGAACTATATGAAAGTCTCAGTTTTTATCATGGACTGACCTATTTGTCAATTATTATTTTTCTCACCAAGATTTTAAATACTCTACACAGATATATATATATATATATATATATATATATACACACACACTAGATGCCAACAGCAACCATTTGACTATGTCATTCAAAAATGTCTCTCTAGACATTGTGGAATATCACCTTCAGGTAGGAGGAATTGTCCCTGGGTTGAGAACCTCTGATATAGTATGATAAAACTTTCATTTTGGGGTTTGCTCTCTCGTGTCACAATCCTGAATTCATGCTGGAATCTTTAAACTATCCTGTGAGTAAACCTCAGCTAACCTATTGTAGGATGTGAAGCCATGTGAAAGAGAATGAAGATATTCTGGCCAAGAGCCTGTCAGTTGCCAGATCTGTGAGTGTGGATAATCTAGACCATCTAGCTGAGAGTACTCCACAGAGATCAGCTGGACTGATCCAGGCTCATTTGACACACAGGATCATGAGATAAATAAGTAGCTGTTCTAGGTCTTCTAAGTTTTGAGGTGGTTTTTTATACAAATGATACATATTATATTAACAAAACTAAAGTACATACATTTGGAGTTATTTTTATTTAGCTTTCAGTGGTATCCGTTTTTCTTCTAATGGGCACTATTTAATCATTAACTACCATAGAAACAACCAAGATGGCATACTGATTAAAAAATATGAAATCTTAGGGGTGCCTGCCTAACTCAGTCAGTTAAGCATCAGACTCCTGATTTCAGCTCATGTCATGATCTCTTGGGTTGTAAGATCAAGCCCTGGATCAGGCTCCGCACTCAGCGGGGGGTTTGCTTAGGGAGTCTCTCTCGCTCTCCATCTCCACTCACTCACTCTCTCTCTAAAATAAATTTAAAAATCTTAAAAAGAAAATGGAGTCTTAGAGCCAAACTTACCAAGTTCAAATCCTACCTATACCACTTTCTATCAGTACAACCTAAAGTAAGTTACTTAAATATGTTTCTCTTAGTCCCCCCATCTGTAAAATGGAGTTAATAAAAGTTCCCAGATAATAATAAGGGTTTTGTTAAATAAATTTGGTCTAAATCTTCTTAATTGTGGAGAAGGGAGAGGAGTGTGTGTTTCTTTATTTCCATTACTGATCTGGAGTTTAGAAGCTTAGATACACATTTATCTTCTTGCCTATAGACCACTGCTTTATAGTGCCATATTTGAGAATATATATGACTTTTTGACTCTACCTAGAATATGTTATTACCATGGAAGTCTCTTTCATAGATGAGAAGAATAATTATAAACCCCCAACCATTAAAAACCTTAGTGTGTCCTGTTCAAATTTAGTAAGAAAATTACATAGAATTCTAGATTAGGTCCCTATATCTGCTCTAGTCCAAATATCATTCCCAGGGTGATATTATTTATTCCAGATGTGATTACTCTGTAGATTCCACCATCTCTGAGCTCTGAAGCATATCTGGCTCCTAAGTAAGGAAAATCAAAGGTACATGTATTCACACATTAGGGGCTTGGGATCAGCTGAATCTTGTTGCTAGATTTCATATTCTGTCTTACCCTCATACTTAAGTTGCGCCCTGGAAACTCCATTTGCTAAGACAGGGTGACATTTTATGTTCTATTAAACTTCTGATCTCAATTTCTTCTCTGGCTCTTTTTTTTTTGTTTTTCCCTGCTAATGGACTCACTAAACCTGTTTCTTACAATGATATCCGCCCAATATTAATCCCCTGACTTTATGTTCTCCTGTTAATCCCTGCCCTGTTTACCTCCTGGATGCCCTCTCCTTGTATACTTCTGGGTCTTCTTGCCTCCTTCAACAAATTTATCTGAAATTCTTATTTTTATGCTGCCAGAACTCGTCATCTTAACCAGATCCAGTTCTGTTCATTTCTATAAATACTGGACTATCTATTATATTATCTCTTATTTTTACAACAACTCCTTGCAACTCTTAAAACAAACAACAAACAAACAAAGAAGTCATGCAAAAGTGGTTGTTGAACTATAATTTATATCCAAAAGGTGCTAGGACTCTAAAATCAGCACTCTACTTGTTCTGTTTTCTTCGTATCTTATCACTCCTATTCTGTTTGACCTGAAAAACATTGACTCAATTGACAGTTTGAACCAAGCTGAATAACAAGGATTTATTTTTTTAATTATTTGTATTATTTGGTAGGTTATGGGGATTACTAAATGCTGTGAGCAGAAAAGTAATAGGATCAAAATTGTGTTCTGGAAAGATTTACTCAGAGTAGATTGAGGATGAAGAGAAGCTGAGAGTAGCAAGATATTATAACAGTTCAGATCAGAGGTAATAAGGCCCTGACACAACTCAGCAAACCATTAGGAAGCCAAAAGAGTAAAACAACTAACATTCAATGCTAGTGCCCTCTGGCACGAGTGAGAAGATAAGGAATGCCAATAGTAATTATGGGTTATCCTCAAATGATTATATTGTTGAAATCCATTAAAATATGCTGAGTTTAAGTTTTTATTTAGTGCATAATATAATGAAATATCCATGCAAATTATTTTAGGTGCTGGGAATAAATCTTTGGTAAAAGCATTAGGAGTTCAAAGTATTGCTGAATAATTAAAGACTCTAGGTAAGCATTTATCTAGGTTTTTTTTTTTTAATTATCTATTTATTTTTATGGCCCTGTGGAATACATGCTATGGTTGTCTAATTAGTTGAGTACAGGACTCTAAGGTTGGTGAATCATTGCCATGAATGTCCATTTCTTTATATTTCTGCACAAATATTTCCTGTAACTTGGAATATCCTTGTCTCCCCTCTTTTTTTCCACTGACTACCTTATTGTATTATAAGATACAACTCAAATGCCAGCTCATCTATGAAACCTCTGATGACCCCAAAAGGGAAATGCTTCTTTGGTGATTTCATTGTATATAGAAAATTGGCTTATATTTTGTAGAAGGGAAAAACGTTTTTCCTTTTATCCTTCTGAATTCTTACAAGATATCCTGTCATAAAGGGTGCATTAATGAGAAAAGTAAAAAGAATATAATTAATGTGTGTACCTAATGTAGGTACAAGAGAAAACCCAGAGAAAATAGTAACTCAAAAGTGTGGCTTTAGAATTCAGGATTAAATACTACCTTATTAGGGAAAGGGGAAGGAGGATGCAGGCCTCTTAGAACTTTTTTAGGAAAGATGAATGGGCCTTTAGAAGAATAGATGGGAGGTATGCATATATTTATGACAAAGGTTGTCTGGGTGCAGTGTTGACTTCTAGTCTTCTTTCCTGTGATAAGAGTCAATCTTCCCTGGTTGATGAAACTCCTTGGGACAAGATTTATGACAAGTGAGTTTCTTTTGGAGGATCTGTCTTTAGGCAGGTAAGAATTCAGAGAAAGCCTCTCACTGTGTATCTACAGTTTCCAAGTGCCCACAGCACAAAACAATCAAAGTGGCATATTTTGGGATGGCATGTCCCAAACTCCAACAGTCATGTTTTGGGGAAACATATTCTGTTACCCTTCAATTTCCATTATTGTTCTTGCCTGGTTATATTTTACTTGCTATGTGTTTCCCCAGGAGGTTCAGTGATCTTTAAGTACATAGAAAGTGTTTTAGTTATCTTTATTTTTCACTTTGATTACCACTAATGAGCCTGAGGTCACTAATATGTCAGAGTAGAAGGTAGGAAGAAAATGGAAGTGAAAAAGAGAACTAACATTTCTGAACCTCCTGCATACTAAGTATTTTTACAAGTAGCAAGCAATTTGTGGCCAGATTTTTTTCCTTAATATTTTGTGTAGCCAAGACAAATTCTGTGTTTGGATACCTTTGTCTATGGTAGGTGTCTAAAAGTCCCACAAATTCCTACTCTTTTATACTCATCTGGATTTGTTAATTTATGTGATCAACCTAGTTTCTAGAGTTGAGTTAGTGACCTTTGCTTTACATATATGTTATGATTTCACATACAGTCCTTAGAAACCTGCTTTATTATACCAGGTTTATAGATGAAGAAAGTGAGATTCCTCAATGCTAAAAAATTTTCCCAACGTTGTTCTATTGATCTATCTAGGGGAGATTATTTTTTTAAAATGATATCACCAATTCCAGGAATTTTTAACTAAAAGTTGACGATTAACTAGAGAAGTAGAAACTATTGCCAAAATAAATTTCATTCCAGTTGATTGACATGCTCAGTTAATGTGAGCTATCGGCTTCAGCACTTAATCAATAGCTATAAGGGAACCATGACCAGTGTGAAGATATGGAAAAATAGCTTAGTTACATGCCTTAGCTTTATAAAGAAAATTAACAAGAATGGGTTCATAAAAATAGTCTACACTATATAGATGGTTTATCAGTAGTTACTGCTTCATAACATCTGAGATATGAATAGTGTCAGTTGTAGTGGCAATAGTTAGGTACTCATGGAAAACATGATACTCTAAGAAATAACAGCATAATTAAAACATGGGGAGGAGTGAAGGGTATACTAGGTATCATTTAAAGGCAGATCATCGGTACTGATTGTCTTCATTTCGACAAGATATGTTTGCTTCCAGAATCTACAGCTTTTCTGACAACATTTAACTGGACTTAACGAGACCAAGTCCTCCAAAAGGTAAGAATCCATTTGTGCTGTTATTCCCAGGGAGGATTTTGATACTGGTACTGAAGCTGGTATGTGAGCTCAAGAGAATGGAGCTCAATGACAACGTAGGAAATGAAGGCCGCTGCTATCCTTAAGACTGAAATTCAAAAGCAAGATAAAAGGAGTAATATAAAGTACTATTTTCTTTTTAGGCTCAACTTTTGTTATAGCTAACCTAAATACAAAGTCTGTAACATATCTATAACCATATAAATATTGGTAATCAGGGTCTCTGACCATATGTAGTAAAACATGGTGAAGTGTGTTTTGTTTTGTTTTGTTTTAACCTCTTCATAGTTAACATATATTTTGTTTTCAAGGATGGAAATATTCTTATTTAAGAAAATAAGCCATTTTTTTAAATGTTGATGATAATAAGCCATTTGGGATAGAAGTTCAGATGCCAATTGAAATGAGTAGGCTAGAACAAAATATGAAAATAGAAATCCATGATTTTTCTGTATTAAAAATTTAATAGCAGTTTGGAGAAAGAATAGAGTCATGAGGAAAATGGGAAAGATGAGGGGATTGATTTCAGAGAAGTACAATACTATGGATGCAGTAGTTTCAAACATGATGATTAATACCATAGTTCTATTAGAATATTTACATTGTAAATCTCCATATATTTTCAAAACCTTTGGGATATGTAGGTACTTCATACAAAGGTCATGCCAGAGTGAAATATTTGTGGAAGAGGCTTGAAGACTACATTTCTGTAGATACCCTTAAGAACAGAGCTAAATGTACTGGACTTCAATAAAATTTATAAACTAACATGATTAAGTAGGAGTGTAAGTCAAAGACAAAGAGGACCATAAGCCATAATCCTTTATTGCCTTGAGTATTTGCAGAAATTTTCAGAAGGTCATTGATATTCTATAATGTACAATGGCTTTCCAATTGATACTACCTAGAACTTTGGTGATACAAAGTAAAACTGAGTAAGAAAGAAAAAAAAAGTCTTAATTTTTGTTGAAAAACACTGGAGGATGGACTATCCTTGAAGAGGAAGATAATCCAGGTTTCCTACACACTTAGGAAAGAATATCAAAACAGATGAATTAATTTCAGTAAATTTTCTGAGGTTTTCATTTAGAATTCCAAATTGAAATGCAAAATGAATGATAAGTCAATTGAAATGAAAGTTTTTTTTCAAATTGGCAATAGTTAACTGTAATCAGTTAAAGAATGTATCAACAAATTAATTGATAGTCTAATCAGAAGTGCGTAAAAACTTTGAAATAAGGGCAGAGGGCAAAATATGCACGAACAGACTAAAATACTGACCTCAAAATACATCAATGGATAAAAATAGAAAGTGTTTTATCTCTTCTGCTTCTTTTAATAACAAGGATCAGATCAAGCAAAAGGCTTCCTTTGCTCTTCGGCTCCTTAAATCAGAGACTTCAAAGAATTAAGTCTCTGTTCACATCATTAAGTGATACAGGAGAAATCTAAGTGGACGTCAGCTTCAGAAACTGAGTGTCCCTTCGTCCTTGATCAGCTGGTGAGTCCGAATACTGTTTGTCTCTGTCAAGCCTGCACATCTCAGTACCTGCACTCTGGAGTCCTTGCTTGGTCCATGTTTCTGGGCTGAAGGGATGCTTTTCAGAGTATTGACTACTGTGAGCTTGACAAGTTTGCCCTTTTGACAAGGTGAGAGAGGTCATTATATCCACCATTGGGATCCACAAAGCAATTCTTAAGGAGGTTTGAGCCAATATTTTTACAGTTCTACATCAGGGATATTTGAAACACAGACAAACCTTGTAAACAGTACAGATTTAAAAAAATTATTTTTAAAATATAGCTATCAACAGTGTTTGTCTTTTTAATTGCCCACAGCACTATGTCAGTAACACTAAATATGTGTTTTACTGATTTATATGAAAATGACAAAAATAATTACTGCATCTTAAGTGCAATTCTCAAGAGATATTCAGCTGAGAAATAGCATATATTAACAAAATGACTATTCAGTGTCTAAGTTAACTCCTAAAACAGTTAAGAAATATAAGCAGAACAAGGTAGAAATTTTTTTTTCAGAACAATTCTCAGAATAAAGTTAACTTTTCTCAATGATTATTGAAAGATGCTTAATCTTTGAAATTAAAAAAAAAAAAAAATGGGGCACCTGGGTGGCTCAGTGGGTTAAGCCACTGCCTTCGGCTCAGGTCATGATCTCAAGGTCCTGCGATCGAGTCCCGCATCGGGCTCTCTGCTCAGTGGGGAGCCTGCTTCCCTCTCTCTCTCTCCCTGCCTGCCTCTCCGTCTACTTGTGATCTCTCTCTGTCAAATAAATAAATAAAATCTTTAAAAAAAAAAAATGAATCACTGACCTGGTCTTGAACCTTACTAGAAGATTCATAGTGTAATGAGAGAAAAAAAAAGGGAGAGAAAAATTAAAATTATTTCATAATTCAGTTTTCAATTTTTTTAACAGATTTTATTTATTTGACAGAGAGAGGTCACAAGCAGGCAGAGAGAAACAGGGTCCCTGCTGAGCAGAGATCCTGATGCAGGGCTCCATCCCAGGACCCTGAGATCATGACCTGAGCTGAAGGCAGAGGCCCAACCCACTGAGCCACACAAGTGTCCCCAGCTTTAAATAATTAAATATATTTTGTTCTTTCTGTTGTCCCAAAAGTAAAGAGAATGCATTAATTATCTTTTGTGGAAATCAAAGAACTGTGTCACTGAAATAAATTTAACTGATTTGGTTTAAGATGTTTTACCATGATCCCAGGTGACTAGCATAATGTCAGCATTATTTTTCTAATATACATGTTTTTATACACAAACAGTAATGCTTTCTAATAAATAACCTGTATCTTTGTAAGTTCCAGTGTTTCTTAAACCAGTCTTACCTGGTATGGTTGCATAGGGACTTCACATTTTTCAAAGCACAGCTGTAGTTTCATTAGTATTACACAAAATTTGTGAAAAGTAACCAAGCCCCCCTCACCATTTTTTTCCACAAGAGGTTTTTAAATCTCTAGGGCACTTGCATTTGCCATGAAATATTGTAACAAACACTCTTAAAGTAATTGAACTGGAATACGGGAGAAATATTCTTTCCTACAGTGTTTTTGGGAGACCTGGAGGACTGTAGTTTACTAATTTACTTATTTGGAAAATAAAGGAAAAATGTCCAGAATATTTGTTGAATATATCTCTATCAGTGGAAAAGCATTAAGAGAACCCTTGGATAAATAAATATGAAAACTCTTTCTGAGGTATTGTCAATTGAATTGTATTATTTCTTCTCCTCTCTCTCTCTTCCTCCTCCTTGTTTTCTTCTTTAGAAAGAAAATATTTATTTATTTAAGAGAGAAAGCAAGTGTGGGGAGAGTCAGAGGGAGAGAATTTTCAAGCAGACTCCCTACTGAGCATGGAGCCCAACTCAGGGCTCAATCCCATAACCCATGAGATTAGGACCCGAACAAAATCAAGGCTCGAACACTTAACTGATTGAGCCACCCAGGTGCCCTTTCTTGTTTTCTTTTTTTCTCTTCCTCTTGTACTTCTCTCTTCTTCCTCCTTTCTTATGCTGTATCACCCTGGAAGCTATCAATGTACTGAGTACAAACAGCATGTGTTCACATGGAAATCAAAATTGGTCTCATACTCTAAATGACAAATCATAATGGATCTAGAAGATCATAAAATAAAAATTTAAACTCAACTCCATGATCTCTTTCTTTCAAAATCTTAACTCAGGCCTCTTCACAAAATTCACGTGGGTAACATATTAGTTTTATTAGAAAATGTGTAATTTTGAGTAAATACTTCTTTTAAAGTGACTTTTGTTTCTTGACAAAAATCTCAAGGTCTTTAAAGACAAAGAGAGATATGGGATGATTCCACATAAAAGGTTATAGTAATATGATACTAAATGGAACCAGTAATCCCAGATTGGATCCTAAACCCCCAAATAGATACTCTAAAGGACTCTGTGGGGAGTTGGTTAAATCAGAGTATACTTGCTATAATTAGATTATAATTTTGTGTCACTATTAATTGTATATTAATTTTTATATATTTTATACTTTATATTTTTATACTTTTATTGTTATGTAGGAGATGTTAGAGAATATCCTTATTTTCTAAAAAATATACACGAAACAGGATGAGCTGAAGATGGTGGAGAAGTGGATCATGGGTGCTGCAGAGGGAAGGGAGTCCTGGTTATGGAGATAGGAGAGAGAAAGGAGCACACAGGGAATCACACAAGGAAAGCATTTCCCCAAGGCCACTGAGTGGGAAAATAAGAGGGTTTGATTTTCATGAGTATTACAACCACAGGGCTCAAAGACTGGAGTTTTGGACATCTGTGGCAGAGCAGATGTGGAAGCCTGAGGGGCGATGCAGTGGAGAAGAAGGGCAGATAGTCGAGGGGGACAGATGGTGTGATCTGAGGATTCCCTGGGATACACTGGGAGAGATGATTTCCCCTTCTTGGAGTGTATCTGAGAGAGGTGGCATTGCTTCTTCAGAAACAAAGAAGCAAGCAGGTTGCCTCTGCCCCTCAGCATAAACTAACTTCAGTAAACAGCACAGCACCAATGGAAGCATAAACGGCTCATACCAAACCCCTCCCATCTGTGCTTTGCAGGTTCCTATTTCTCAGGTAAGTATGTTTGAGAAAAGTATGCTTTGGGGGACCCACCCCCTGAAGACTAGCATAAACTGCCACCCCAGCACACACATTTATTGACCATAGAGTGCTGCAAAGCTTCAGCTGTAGTGGAAATAGCATCAGGGTTCTTTTAACTAACAGATCAGAGCACACCAAGTTAAAACTCTACACTCTAGCCAAGGTCCAAATACTCACTGAAGCAAAGAGAAACTCTATAGAAGACTGACCTGATGGGGAAATGAAGCCAAAACACATAAGCAGAGTGTACATAGCATACACTAGAGATTTTTCCTCAAGTGCCAGGCCTTGGACAGTATATGACTTCTTCTTTGTAAGGTCACTGCTCTCAGGAGCAGGAAACATACAAGGCTTTCCTAACATAGGGAAGATGATAGAGACCTAGACAAAATGCCAGGACAGAGGGATTTATCTCAAAAGAAAGAACAAGGAAAGGTCATGGTCAGGGATCTACTTGTAAGAGATATATGTAATATGCTTGATCAAAAATTTAAAGCAACAATTATAAGGATACTAACAGGACTTGAGAAAAGCATATAAAACACAAAGGAGTAACTTACTACAGAGATAAAAGATCTAAAAACCAGTCAGGCTGACATACAAAATGCTACAACTGAGATGTGAAACCAACTGGTTATAATGACCACAAAGATGGAAGAAACAGAGGAATGAATGAGTGATATAGAAGATAAAATTATGGAAAATAATGAAGCTGAAAAGAAAAGGACAGAAAAATATCAGATCATGAATGTAGACTTAAAGAACTCAGCGATTCCAGAAAGTGTAATAACATTTGTATCACAGAAGCCCCAGAAGAAGAGGAGGAAAATGGGGCAGAAGGTTTGTGGGAGGAAATTATAGCTGAAAACTTCCCTAATCTGGGAATGGAAACAGACATTCAAAACTAGGAGGAACAGAGAACTCCCATCAAAAACTCTCCCACTAAAAAAGAATTATAGGCTAATATCCCTGATGAACAAGGATGCAACCTTTCTCAACAAAATATTAGCAAATTGAACCCAACAGTACATTAAAAAATTCATTCACCATGATCAAGTGTGATTTATTCCTGGGCTCAATATTTGCAAATAAATTAGCGTGATAACCACATTAACAAAAGAAAAGCTAAGAACCATATGGTCCTCTCAATAGATGCAGAAAAAGTATTTGGCAAAATATAGCATCCATTCTTGATAAAAACCTTCAGCAACAAGTAGGAATAGAAAGAACATGTTTCAGTTTCAACCTCACAAAGGCCATCTATAAAAGACCTTTAACTAATGTAATCCTAATTGAAAAAAAAAAAAAAAAAAACAGAATTTCTCCTCTATGGTCAGAAATAAGATGGAGATGTCCACTCTCACCACTGTTATTCAACTATAAGTTCTAGCCTGAGTAATCAGGCAACAAAAATAAATAAAAGGCATCTCAATCATCAAGGAAGAAGTCACTTTCACTATTCACAGACAACATGATACTCTATGTAGAAAACCTGAAAGACCCCATGAAAAAATTGCTAAAACTGACACACAATCCAGTAAAATCACAGGATACCAGATCAATGTACATAAATCTGTGGCATCTTTTTATACAAATAAAGAAACAGCAGAAAGTGAAACCAAGAAATACATTCCATTTATAATTGGGTCAAAAACAATAAGATACCTAGAAATAAGCCTAACGAAAAAGGTAACAGATGTGTACTCTGAAAACTACAGAATATTTATGAAAGATATTGAAGAGGACATAAAGAAATGGAAAATATTTCATGTTAATGGATTAGAAGAAAAAAAAATAGTGTTACACTATCTATGTTACCTAAAGCAAACTACACATTTAATGCAATTCCTATCAAAATACACCAGCATTTTTCACAGAGCTAGAACAAATGATCCTTAAATTTCTGTGGATCTCCAAAAGACCCCAAATAGCGAAAGTGATCATGAAAAAGAAATGCAAAGCTGGAGGCATCACAATTCTATACTTCAAGTTATATTACAAAGCTGTAGTGATCAAGACAGTACTGTGTTGGTGCAAAAATAGACACATAGATCATTGGAATGGAATAGAAAACCCAGAAATGGACCCTCAAATCTATGTCAACAAATATTCAACAATGTAAAAAAGAATATCTAATGGAAAAAAGACAGTCTCTTCAATAAATGGTGTTGGGAAAACTGGATAGCAACATACACAAGAATGAAACTGGTCCACTTTCTTTTACTATACACAGAAATAAATTGAAAATGGATGAAAGACCTAATTGTGAGAAAGAAAACCATGAAAATCCTAGAAGAGAATGCAGGCAGCAACCTCTTTGACTGTAACAACTTAAACATGTCTCCGGGAAAACAAAAGCAAAAATGAACTAATGGGACTTCATCAAGATTAAAAAGCTCTGCACAGTAAAGAAAATAATCAAAAAAACTAAAAAGTAACCTATGGAATGGGAAAAGATATTTGCAAATGAAATATCTAATAAAATGTTAGTACCCCACATCTCTAAAGAACTTATAAAACTCAACACCCCCAAAATAAATAGCCCAGTTAAGAAATGGGAAGAAGACAAAAATAGACATTTTTCCAAAGAATACAACCAGATGGCTAACAAATACATGAAAAAATGCTCACTCTATTCATCATCCAGGAAATACAAATCAAAAATACGGAAAGATATCACCTCATAACTGTCAGAATGGCTAAAATTAACAACATAGGAGACAACAGGTGTTGGCAAGGATGTGGAGAAAGAGGTAAAAATACACCTATACTACTGGTAGGAATGCAAACTTATGCAGCCACTCTGGAGAATAGTATGGAGATTCCTTAAAAGTTAAAAAATAGAACTACCCTAAGATCCGGCAATTGCACTGCTTGGTATTTACCCAAAGGATACAAAAATTATGATTCAAAAATATGCATCCTGATGTTTATAACAGCATTATTAACAACATCCAAATTATGGAAAGAGCCCAAATATTTACTGACTGGTGAATAAAGAAGACATGGTATATGTATACAATGGAATATTACTTAGCCATTAAAATAATGAAATCTTGCCATCTGCAATGACATGGACAGAGTTAGAGTGTATCAGTCAGAAAAACACAAATACCATAGGATTTCACTCATATTTGGAATCTAAGAAATGAAACACATGAACATGAAGGGGGGAAGAAACAAGCAAACCATAAAACAGACTCTTAACTATAAAGAACAAGCTGAGGGTTGCCATAAGGGAGGTGGGCAGGGGATGCATTAAATGAGTGATGGGCATTAAGAAGGGCACTTGTGATGAACACTGGGTGTTGTATATAAGCAATAAATCACAAATTCTACTACTGAAACTAATTACACTATATGTTGACTAACTGAGATTTATTTATTTTTTAAAGATTTTATATATTTTATATATATATTTTATATATATAAAGATTTTATATTTTATATATTTATTTGACAGAGAGAGATCACAAGTAGGCAGAGAGGCAGGCAGCAAGAGAGGGGGAAGCAGGCTCCCTGCTGAGCAGAGAGCCCGATGTGGGGCTCAATCCAGGACCCTGAGATCATGACCTGAGCCAAAGGCAGAGGCTTAATCCACTGAGCCACCCAGGAGCCCCAACTAATTGGAATTTAAATAAAACTTATATATATATATATATATATATATATATACGCACTAAAGTATTTAGGGATAAAGGGGAACCACTTTTAATTTAATTACTTGTAAATGGTCCAGCAGAAGGGAGATAAAAATAGAGGATAGATAGATAGATAATAGATAGGTAAATGATAGATAGATAATAGAATTTATTCTTCCTAAATAGTGTATTTGTAACGGGACATGCCATTAAGAATCTATAAGGAGTAAGGTGTTATTTCAATATGGTTTTGATTTGAATTTCCCTGATGGCTCATGATGATAAACATTTTTCATGTGTCTATTGTCTGTAGTGTCATTTGCGGTTATCTTCTCCCATTCCGCAGGTTACTTCCTTGTTTTTTTGACGGTTTCCTTCACTGTGCAGAAGTTTTTTTGTTTTGTTTTGTTTTGTTTTGTTTTTTGTTTTTGTTTTTATCTTGATGAAGTCTTAAAACTTCATTTTCTCTTTTGTTTCCTTTGTCTTTGCAGATGTATCTTGAAAGAAGTTGCTGTGGCCAATGTCAAAGAGGTTATTGCCTAAGTTCTCCTCTAGGACTTGGATGGATTCCAGTCTCACATTAAGGTCTTTCATCCATTTTGAACTCATGTGTGCGGTGTAAGAGAATGGTCAAGTTTCTTTCTTCTATATATAGCTGTCCAATTTTTCCAACACCATTTATTGAAGAGACTATCTTTTTTCCATTGGATATTTTTCCCGCTTTATTGAAGATTATTTGACCATAGAGTTGAGGGTCCATCCTCATCTAGGCTCTCTACTCTGTTCCATTGGTCTATGTGTCTTTTTCTGTCACTACCATCTTGTCTTGGTGATCACAACTTTGTAATATAGCTTAAAATCAGACAACGTGAAGCCCCCAACTTTGTTTTTTTTTTCTTTTTCAACACTCTCTTGGTGATTCAGGATCTTTTCTGGTTCCATACAAATTTAAGGATTTTATGTTCCAGCACTTTGAAAAATGCCAATGGTAATTTGATCGTGATGACGTTGAAAGTATAGATTGCTCTGGGCAGCATAGACATTTTAACAATGTTTATTTTTCCCATCCACGAGCATGGAATGTTTTTCCATCTCTTCATGTCTTCTTCAATTTCTTTCAAGAGTGTTCTGTAGTTCCTATAGTATAGATCTTTTAGCTCTTTGGTTAGGTTTATTCTAAGGTATCTTATGGTTTTTGGTGCTATTGTAAATGGAATCAATTCTCTAATTTCTCTTTCTATAGTTTCATTGTTAGTGTATAAGAAAACAACTGCTTTCTGTGCATTGATTTTGTATCCTGCCACATTAGAATGGCAAAAATTGACAAGGCAAGAAACAACAAATGTTGGAAAGAATGTTAAGAAAGGGGAACCGTCTTACACTGTTGGTGGGAATATAAGTTGGTATAGCCACTTTGGAAAACAGTGTGGAGATTCCTCAAAAAATTAAAAATGGAGCTTCCCAATGCCTCAGCATTCTGCTACTGGGTATTTACCCCAAAGATACGATGTAGTTGAAAGAAGAGCCAAGTGCACCCCAATGTTCACAGCAGCAATGTCCACAATGGCCAAACTGTGTAAAGATGCCCTTCAGCAAATGAATGGATAAAGATGTGGTCTATATACACACTAGAATATTACTTAGCCATCAGAGAGGATGAATACCCAGCTTTTGCATCAACATGGTTGGAACTGGAGGAGATTATGCTGAGTGAAATGAGTCAAATTCTCATATGGTTTCACTCATATGTGGAGCATAAGGAATAACATGAAAGACATTAGGAGAAGGAAGGAAAATACAAAGAGGGGGATCAGATATGCAAACAATGACTCTTAGAACACTGCATCAGAAACTGATGATATATTGTATGGTGACTAACATAACATAATAAAAAAAATAAATAAAACTTAAAAGAAAAAAGTTCCATACACTTTCTTTTTTCTTTTTTAGTTTAATTTAATTTTATTTCTTTTCAGTGTTCTAGCATTCATTGTTTATGCACCACCCCCAGTGCTCCATGCCATATGTGCTTTCCATAATACTCAAAGTCCACAGTCTCTCATGGTTTGTCTCTCCTTCCTATTTCCCCCAACTCACTTCTCTGCTCCATCTCCCAATGTCCTGTGTTATTTCATTTTCTTAGGAGTTGAAGATTCAGGAGAAATTAGACTCTTTTAGGATGCAGTAGTGGTATCAAAAGAGATATGTTAAAGAATAACTTAATTTTCACCTATTTTTATCAACAGTTATACATGCACATTTATTTATTTGTTTGTTTGTTTGTTTGTTTTATACATGCACATTTATAATAGCCACATGAAAATGATGGGTTACATTTTACATTCTCGTTAGTCAAAGAAAATATCAAAAGAAAAGTTTCTGTCCCTTGCATCATTGTATCTGGTTGATAAGAAATGTTCCATGAACTCTGAAAACAAACAAACTAACAAACATAAAGATATAAGGAAATCCTCTTCTATATCTAAACAACACACACTTCAACATTCTGGAGGGAGGGTACTAGTTTTTATAATGGAAGCCTTAATTAGTGGATAGTATTTGTAGAAACTGATTGTACACAGAGTCCAGGGGCTAACTTCAGATTTATACAAAGAGGAAACTAAAAAATGCCACCTTTTAACTGTGGTGGTTCCGGCCTTATAGCCCTGGGCTGTTTCTTTTGTGGGAGTAGTAGTAGCCCAGGTAGAAGCAGAAAGGCAGCAAAGAGTATGCACTGTGGAAAGCAGAACCACCTAGAAGCTTCTGATGTATATCTGAGGGGAAAATGACCATGTAATTTAATATTCAAACATGCAATTATATGAGTGACAGAGAACTTTGAAAATAATTAAACTTTTATACTTTGAAATATTCATTTAATGAAAATCCTGTAAAATAGTTATGAATCAAAAACTTTTCAAAACTAAAGTTATATCTGAAAATCTATATCCATGTACAATAAAGCGATTTTTAAAAGGTATGTTGGCTAGCTGAACTTAGTAATTAAAATAAGCAAAATAATTTTAGCAAATATTCAACATAGTCTAAGCAGTTTTCTTAATTGTATCTGTCTCTCATATTATGTCATTGATACATTTTGGGGGGAAAAAAAGTGTGTTTCCAATAGAGTCTTTTCCATTTAAAATCTTCAATCTTTTTCAAAGTTGCCTTTTATTAATAATAATTTAAAGTTCTTGACACCTCTATTGTTCTTTTCTCTGGGGATAATATTTTTAAATGATAAACATCTATAGATATTTTAGTTAAATATTTAGATATTGAGGTACTTCATAAGCTTGGAGAAAATACTGCTATATAGAGGACATCTTAATTCTTTTTTTTTTTCTCTGCAGAAATGTGTGACTACTTCAACCCAATGTTTTCACATGTACTGTCTTTTTTACTTCATTCAAAATGCTTTTCTTTGTCAAATATTTTTACATGACAAAACTCATCAAATGAGTTGTCTCTATTTTGTGATTTCCCTGAATGCTTCACCAAATTCAGATGTTGTAAAATTGTATTCCCTGTCACTTTATTCTATTCCAATTTTGAGTATAAATTCATCCAATTAAACATAGGGTCATCATCACATTTTTTTCTTAAAAGTTGGGATTTCCAAAGTACAATTACACAATTCGGAAATCAAAACACTCATTT
This sequence comes from Mustela putorius furo, assembly GCF_011764305.1. Lineage (NCBI taxonomy): Eukaryota > Metazoa > Chordata > Mammalia > Carnivora > Mustelidae > Mustela > Mustela putorius. Next base: position 1,761,743 of record NW_025421467.1, read on the forward strand.
TTCAAAAAATTACCATTTGAGTGTCTGTCTTTATTTTTTCTCAGCTTTATCGAGATATAATTGACATACAACATTGCACAGGTTTTAAGATGTACAATGGTATTGATTTGACATAGTCATTTTGCAAAATGATTATTTCCATAGTTTTAGCTAATATGTCTATCATGTCACATAATTAACTTTTCTTTTTCACAGTAAGAACATTTAAGATCTACTCTTTCAGCAACTTTCGAGTATATAATACAGTATTTTTAACTATAATCACCATAATGTCCATGAGATCCCTAGAACATATTCATCATATAATTGGGACTTTGTTTTCTTGACCAGCATGTTCCCATTCTCTTACTCTCCAGCCTTGTGGTAACCATCATTCTAGTCTCTGGCTCTATGTGTTTAGCTCTTTCAAATTCCATATATAAGTGATACTATACAATTGAAAGTAGCCTAATATGCATGTAATTGGAATCCCTCAAGGGAAGAGAGCTGACAGAAAAATATTTGAAGGATTAGTGGCCAAACATTTTCCAAATTTGATGAAACAATCATTTTGTGCATCATCACATTTCTTTGAAATGGAGATTCAAAATCCCAGATGGTTTATTGTGAAGTGATAAAATTATAATCAATAGTAAAATAAATACATGCAGATTTTAATTATATATAACATGAGACAAGAAACACTTCTTTATATGAGTTAAAACAGAACTTCTCAGCCTGTATTTTTTTTTGGCCCATACATATCACTTGTGCTTTAATCTATCATTTTCCACTTTGCCTCTGACCTGGCTCACTGGCAGCCTGGCAGCCTGGCAGCTTTGTGCTCTCATTGGCAGCGACACCAGCCAAGGCACGATTGGCTGATGCATCAATGGCAGCAGGGTCAGCAACATCATACATTCTTCCCACTTCCACTAGAGACCAGAAGGAGTAAAGTCTCCCTACCCACTCTTGAACTTACGTACTTCATTTTATCAGCAAGTACCTGGTATGACTGTATTGCAATAGAAGAGGGTTAAAAAAAAAAGTATTAAAATGAAGCCTCTGTTCACTGTGTGAACACTGTGTGTCTCACACATTACTAGATGAGATTTAGTATAAATAGGCAACTACTAAAACCATCCTTACCTATCTTAATGCAACAATTAACACAACAACAATATTTGAGTGAAGAATGAAAAATTTTAAACAAACATTAAGAAGGCTTGATCAATGTTGTCACATCTATTCTGGGTTATATGATTACCCCATATTAAGAAGTAAGTTTGCAGTTAAAATCATTGTTTTTAAGACACTGCTATGTCTTTATATTTTAAAAAATATTAAATATTTTCTTTTTCCTATTTATTGTTATTTTTAAGAGGTCTAGGCAGGACTAGGAATTGACAGATTTAAATAAAATTATTAACTTCCTGTGCTTCTGAGATTTTTGCTAATGCAAATTGCTTCCTTTGTGACACAGTACTATGTGCACTTCCTTTTGACGGGGGAAATCTTGAAACACAAAATTCTTAAAAAAATAAACATTCAATCTCAATTTTAAAATCAAAAATACAATTTTAGTAAAATATAATATTCAATGACAAAAATAATTTTACAAGACTAAATATAGATATCTTGTTTTTGCTAAAAAAAAATCTATACCTACACTCATGTTTTCATAGCTACAAATAAAGATGATATACTCTGAGTATTTCAGAGAGATAATCTATATAGGTTGGAAAATTTTGTGTAATATTGTCTTCCTTAGACTCTTTTTGTTTTGACAATTGGAAGAAAACCATGTTATGATAATTTATAGAACTGAGTGTATCTGAGAATCACAAACAAGATCACCTTTCCATTTTTATTAAGCATACACTCAGAAAATTGATGTAGATAAGGTACTCTACAAAGATCTGAGAAAGATACAAAGAATGAGATAGAAATCTAATCCTTAATGAGCTGACAGCCTACATGAGGAGATCAAACATACATATATAGACTCACAAACACACGATTGGAGATTACATTTACAGAACAACATATTAAATAATGACAATTATAATATTAAACATGATTAAATTCTGTTTGAAGCTGTCAAGTAAGGGATGGCAGATGAAGTTAATCACCAAAGATTCCCTCGATATAGTGAAATCAAATTGTATTTGAATTAAATACTTCTTAAACTTAGAAAATAAATCTATGAACATAAGAACTGTTTTTATAACAGTTATTGATGTCCTTACTCAGTCTTTGGGCATCAGACTGAAGAGCATTATATTGATGGTCCCTATTCCTTACGTTCAGCAATGCTAATACAGGGGGCATATTCTCATCCAAGTGACTGACAGTAAGTGGGCCATGGGCCATGGCTCATACTTATTTAGCTAACACTAGCTGACAGCTACACTTTGGAGGTCAGCCAAAGAAATTAAGAGAAGGGGGCATTACATGGACTTTCTTTTGCCTAAAATAATCAAATAGAATGGAGACATTGAGGAGAAGCTGTTTTTACAACTTTTAGTTGAGCACCTCTTACATCAAGTTGGGAAGTGTTTCTAGAATTACAAAGTGATGATAGAAAAAGACTCTCCTTATGGTAACAGAAGATGCATTCATTCATAAGGACTGCTTGCCCTACTTTCCTATAATGAACCTGTAGGACAGGTCTTGTGCTTTCCATCCTTGGATTTTAAAGTCTGTGAGCTGGGTATGAGATAAAAGTAACACCAGCATTGTATAGCAATAATGTGCACTGTTTGTTTTAAATATCCACTTTATTGATCCCATTGGTTAGGTTATAGTGTTCGACACATCATCTTTAAGAAATCTTGTGCACTAACAGCTTTCACTGAAGGAATGTGTGGTGAGAGATCTTCAAAAGATTCAAGGCTTAATGTTCACTGGGAGTCTCTTTTACAAAGCTGAAGGTGTATATGAGAGAGCACAATGAAAGGGATTATTTTGATAATACTGAATTGATCAGTAATTACTATTTTTCATATCTCTAGATACCTTTGTAATTATGAGCATCCTGGTGACTACAGCTGAACCAGTGCCTCACTTTCTTACCCGTGTCTTCACCCCAGCTATTAATCTCTCCTGTCATCCTCTCTCCTTCCTTCTTCTGTGTGCCGTCGTATATAGTTCTTTCAAAAAACCATTCTAATTTTGTGATTCAATCTGCCAAAACCTTAATCAGTGCTATTTCAGTATCTTTGTACAGGTTGTACTTAATGAGAGGTCAAAGGGTAACTTCTCTAGCACATTAATTCTTTCCTTCACTACAGGAATACTGGTTGAGCTCAGCTCTATGTCAGACACTCTGCTTGATGCTAGAGATACAAAGAAACACAGCATAGCTGTCCTATTCTTGAATTTTCAGAACAGAGGCAAAACTATAAACAGATGATTCCAATGTCACGTGAAGAGTGCTAGAGAAGAAGAGGCTCAATGCAGAGCAGAGCATGAAGAGAAGTCAGAAAACCCCTCAAGGAAGACACAACAAAGTGACCCTGCTGAGCACTAAAGTTCAAATAAGCTCAGCCCCTTGAAGGAAGTAGGTAAGCAGCAAACATTGTTCCCTTAAAAAGCAGCCTAGCTTCTGAAGGAAGATTTCCGTTAAGTGAGCATGGTTAATTTGTAGAACTATGTCATTCTGAGTGACATGACAGGGTCACAGGAAATGCTGTTAATGAGTAGCAAAATCCCAGTTAAGGTGGGAGACAAGAATAAGACCATTAAAAAAAAAAAGTTAAAATTAAAATTAAGCACAACAATGATTAGCATTCCAAAAGATTAGGAATTTATTGAAAATGGTATATGAGCCATTTCACTTATTCAAAATTTTAATAATGTCAAATTTGTCTTTTAGAACATTATTGTGCCTACAAAGAAGAGAACAGATTAAAGGGAATGAGGCTGGGACCAGATAGGAGAGCTGCCTGAAGAGTTTTTCAGGCTAAGAAAGATGGGGGTTGAATTAAGGTCATAAAAGAAATTAGAAGGAAATTGTTGGATAAGAGTTAGCAAGGATGTAGAATAGATGGAATATTTTTGTGATTTGGTGTAGATTCTCAATGAGGGTTCAAAATGAGTTTTCTGTTTGATCTACCGGGTTGACAACCAGATGTTCACTGAGATTAAAATATCAAGAAAGAGGTGTATTGGCATTGAAAGGAGGAAGAGAAGAGAAAACATTTCTTTTGAATTTAAACTTGTTGAGCTGGAAATGTCTGTAGAATAATGAAGAATAAATAATCAGTAGTGGTCAAAAATATCTCTGGAGAGGAGAATATTAATCTGGGACAGAGAAATTGATATTTAAGAATTCAGACTATAAATGGTGAAGTACTTGAAATGGATGATATCATCTAAGGAAAATTTGTAGTGATACCAAAAACAAAAAAAAAACAAAAAAAACTCAAGAGTAGAACTCTAGCTTTATAAGGACAAACTGCCAAGAGTCTGAAAGAGTTTAAGATGCTATAAACAAGAATACTAGAGACAGAACAGCAGAATGATATTCAGCGAGAAGAAGAGAGGGTTCAGAAAGTAGGAGTGACCAAGAGAGTCAAATAGCAAGAGCATAAAAGAAATATAAGTGAGAAGCATCTGAGCATCTTAGAATCCATGAGATTCCCTTTGACAACAGCAATTTTACTGAAGATGAGGGAATAGGGAAGAGTTTTTATGTTGAGTTACAAATGAGTTCAAAGTAAAAAAAAAAACAAAAAAAAAACCCTGCTTGCAGAGAATTCTTTTAGCTTTTAGAAAAGAAGGAAAAGCATATGAAACAATGATGGCTATCTCACTCCTTTCCATCTTGGAGATGATGCTCTTTTATGGCCTTGTTAGGTGGGTGGAGCCAGAAGAGGGTGTTTGTGACCTGAGTGGAGTCACAGACTACTGGTCTCTGACACAACAGGTGGGAAAACCACAGTTCTTCTCCAATCTTTAGTTAGTAATAGCATTTACCTCAAACAACATTGGTAAGTAATTCATTTAAATACACTAAATGTTAATTCATAGCCTTATAACATCCATTGTTATTTAATAACTGTGAAAACTGGTGTGATTGTAGAGATAGTAGGTACAGAGTTGATTGACTTTATTCTTGCCTCCCTAAAGGAACCTAATGACTTTCTTATTTTACCAAAGAAGTAACTATCCATAAAAGAGAACTATACTGTTTTGTCAAATTTGGGTAATAAGCTCAGTAAACCAGTAAATTCAGCCACAGATAAGATTTGACATGTGACTTTTTCTGATAATTGAGTTAAATTACTCAGAATAGTTGACATTTTTTTCTCACAAACATTAAGTACATCATTCACCTAATTTATCTGACCCTTAATTTTTCTCAAGTCACATTTAAATTTATTGCTTACATCAGAGGTTGACTTGGAATGAATATAGGGAATACCACTCTATTTTTTTTTTTTTGCCATTTTTAATGTATCAACCTGTATTTGTGGTCTCAAGTGACAAAGCTATTTATTCCTAAGTATTTAATATTCATTTCATTTCTCACATGCTTAATCCTCTTCAGTCAGTTCTATTAAAAAGGGTTTAAACTTTACTAAAGACAAAAACAAATATTTTAAAAATTGTTTTCATTTTCATTAAAAGCATAAGCTTTCTAGGATAATTTCGAGTTTAAGAAACAAAAAATGTGAATGGAATAGGAGAAATTATCCAAATTATGATATTGAAGTCATATTTATAATGATGGCCAACATAGTCACATAAACAAGTTACATGGGCAGGAGAGAAAGCTCAGGTAGTTGTTAAAGGGAGGGAGTGGAGTAAGGAATATATTTACACATTTTCCATCTAATTGCTTTAGTGAGAATTATTTTTCAATATTTGTGGCAAGCTGAAAAGTTGGGATATCCAACACAAAAATGAACACATTATCAACTTCTTCCATCCAGGAGCTAACCTAGTGCCAGTATCACTCTTCCTTATTCGTTCACTAAACAAACTAAAATACTGGCTATGGGAATGAAAAAATTATTTAACTTCACTTGTTCTATTTCTTCATTTTTAAAATTGTTTTACTACCTGTCACAAGTAGCTGGGGTGATTAAATAATTTAAGATATTTGACAGTGCCTGGTAGAGGAAGTCTCCTCCCCACCATAATTTAATATTTTGTAATCATTTGTTTAAAAGATTCTGAAAAAAATTAAAATGACATTGAACACTCTGAGATGTGGATGACTACATGACTTGTTATTCAGTCCTGATATCCTTAAATGCCACCAATTAAACTTGAATGTAAAGCAAAGAGATCAGTTTTGAATAGGGTTTGGATCCACTTGAGGGGATATTTCAGACTTCTCATTTGATCTCATTAGGCTCTACATTGAAATATTACAAATATGTATTAGATTTGTCACAAGCCAAACTTCTTTTTGGTGGCCATTTTTACCGTCAGTCACTCCCCCAGGTGCAGAAGCTATGAGTGGATTTTCTATAACCAAAAAAAAATTCCAGTCCCATGGAACCCAACAATCCCACTCAACATGCTTGGTTTCCAAGAAATAGAAAAACAAAGCATTTTTAATTTTATGCTTTTATGTCTCTTATGGGTCAGGAGTACTTAAAACTGAACAAAAGTGAAAATTAAACCGTGGCCCTTTCCCTGAAGAGTCCATATGTCAGCTATTCCCTGGCCAAAGGTTTTGGCGGCCATCCCTCAGGGCCTACAGTCTTCTCTGGGTCTATTTCTCTAGCATTACAGTTTTCATGGTGTATCACAGAGTATTATCCCACTGCTTCTTTTGAAGCCTGCCTAAAATTGAACTTTTTTTTTTCTTTCAAATAATCCTTTTATTTTCTTTGGATATTATGCTTATTTATTTAGAAATATTGACTCTTAGATAAAGGGACGCATCCATCCATTGCTAATATAAACACTCCACAATTGGTTAATTACAGAAAAACACCTGGAGGTCCTGCTGCTTCTAATTGTCACTGTTCCGTGGTAGCTGATAGTCATACACAAAAATAGGAAGTGGTCATCACTTTGAATGAGAACAGCCATGGAGTCCTAAAGTAAAGACATTCATTAGCCATCTGTCCAAGGTGAGCTATGCCCAAATCCTTTCTTGTATGAATGAAGTTCATATGGTAACTTCAGTGATTATTCTTCAAAATTAGCTGTTAGTTAAAGACATGAAAATATGAGCTGGGTGGATCTCATTTCAGAAATGCCTAATTTTACAAAAAATATTTTTTTCATTTTTATCAATTAGAAAATTCAAAAAAAATAAAAATTTAGATAGTGAAAGAAATCAGGAAAATTAACTTCATAGGTATGAGTATTTTTTTTCTTTTTTCTTTTTTTTTCCCATTGAAAAGAAGACTGTGACATTAAGGACTTAAAAACATACTTGTTTGGGAGCCTACCTAGGTGTCTCAGTTGGTTAGGTATTTGACTCTTGATAATATATTTGTTAAAATCCAAAAATAAGAAATATAATTGTTGATCAAGTATATTAATTAAAGAATTTCAAACTGAAATTAAAGCATGATCTACCTACAACAAAAAGAAAAAAGAAAAAAAAAGAGGCAAATTATCCCATGTGATAACTCTTTATGCTATAAAGCAAATCTACTTTTATTTATTTTTTTTTAAAGATTTTATTTATTTATTTGACAGACAGAGATCACAAGTAGGCAGAGAGGCAGGCAGAGAAAGAGGAGGAAGTAGGCTCCCTGCTGAGCAGAGAGCCCAATGTGGGACTCGATCCCAGGATCCTGAGATCATGACCTGAGCCGAAGGCAGCGGCTTAACCCACTGAGCCACCCAGGCGCCCACAAATCTACTTTTAAAATCCCACACCAAGTAGCCAGTCACTTGATTTCTAGACTTATATGAACTTCGAGATCAGAGAAAGTCTCCAATCTACTGTCTGCTATTATAAATATTCATTGAACTACTAAAATGGCTCTTTCCCATGTGAGGAAGTATTTTTTTAATGTCATAAAAAATGAAAATCACAACTTATACAGTAATCATGAACGGAATATTTCAAATAGATATTTATTATAGAGGTAATAGATTTTTAAAAGTGCACATTAGGTAAATTAAATAATGTATGTTTCAAAAATAAATTCCAAGAAATTGAATATTCCCAAACTATTAACTGTTAGGACAAAGATTTTGTGCAATGTAAGCCAGAAACTCACTTTTCATTTAATCTAGGACATCACTGAAGGTAAGATGCTACTATTTTATCTACCCTTAAGGATTTAAAAACTGTACATTTTTAAAAATTTTATTATGTTATTTTAGTCACCATGCAGAACATCATTAGTTTTTGATGTAGTGTTCCATGATTCATCGTTTGCATATAACACCCAGTGCTCCATGCAATACGTGCCCTCCTTAAAAATATACTTCCAATTAAACTTTATGTAATGCTTTCATTTTAATTGTTTCTTTCCATACTTATTGAAAGTATTTCTTTTTAAGATTTTATTTATTTATTTGACAGAGCGAGAGCACAAGCAGAGGGAGGCGCAGGCAGAGGGAAAAGCAGGAGAGAGCCCAATGTGTGGCCTGATCCCAGGACCCTGGAATCATGACCTGAGCAGAAGGCAGATGCTTAACCAACTGAGCTGCCCAGTCACCCCTATTGAAGATATTTTTTAATTTAATAGAGACTTTTAAACTCACATTGCTTATAAATATATAAAAATAATATAAATATTAAATATGTCAGCCTACCTGGTAGTAGTACATTCCAGTTTCAGAGATTTTAAAATGTGAAAACAATATACATTTTAAAACAAAGAAAAGTACATGACGTATTATTTATTATTAGACAGTGTAGTTCAGAGTAGAGAACCACAGAGAAAAATAAATACATGAAATGAATTCTTATCTAAATACAGGAAATATTTCATATATAAAATTATCATTCTAAATAATCCACAATTAACAAGAAGATGTGTTCTTGGTTATCTAGATGTATGTTATCTAGATGCACAAATCTAAAACTCGGCCCACCACATTCTTACAAGACATACTTAGCACTCACAAGGGATAAATGCTGTTTACATGGAAACTATGTTAACATATTACAACCTAGATTTCACATCATAACTTTTCGATTTCATTTGCTGAAAACATCTTGTAAAGACTCTTTGCTAGTAGTGGTTAGAAATGTTCATGTTAGTGTACAGATTATCTCTATGATTTTGGGTGAAAAGTTTGTAATAGAGAAGTTAAAAACTATGAAAGAAAGTTAAAGAGCTATAAGTGACTTGTAGGCCTTAAATTTTCCATAATTACCTATCTCCCTCTATAATACTTTCCTGCTTTTCAAGCAAAAATTTCTTGTCTTCTATCTCTGAGCCTGAAAAAATATTTATATACATATATGTGTTTATATGTATATGAATATGTGTGTGTGTGTGTGTGTGTGAATAAACTGTGGCCAGTTAGGTTGCTTGGCAACAGACATCATGGTTTTGGGTGGACCTGAACCTTTTCTTTCTACAAACTGTTAAAATTAAATGTTTCTTGAGAGTAAGGTGTTGTGTTTGTTCTCTATTTTCTTTTTGGCTTATGTTATTCCTGTGAAATAAACCCCCTCCTTAGTTCCAAATTTTAGTTCACTGAGAATTAGCTATTATCATTCCTCCACCTAGAAGAAAAAGCCATGTCTAACATTGGAGCCTCTGCAAAATCTTCACATGTTATGCCCTCATAAATTATAGCACATGATCATAAGAGACAGGGATCCTGAGTACAGAATGTGTGTAGCACATACATTGATTTAGCAACCCTTTGAAATTTTCCAAATTTTACAATCAGGTGGAAGCCTGCAGAGTCGAAGGACAAAATGGGGCGTCTACAATTGGAAACTGCCATGTCGAGATGTGAGACAAGATGAATGAAATAGGCTTACGAAATAAAGATCTCTAATGGAAAAGAGAAACTAGGAGACGAAATGGATAAAAATGAAAACAGTGAGGAGGGCAAGACCTCAACAAAAGATCTAAGAAGAAAAGAAAATACATAAACATGATCTGGGAAACCCTGAAAGGAAAAGGAGGGAGGTTTTCTTCCCCCAACTCTTTCATGTGAGGGGTGACAGCTAATGTTATTTCTCAAGGACAGTGATAAAAAAACAAAATTGCAGAGGGTAGCTGCTTCCTGCAGAGAGCAGAAGAGTTTTACTAACAGCCCTCTGTGTGTAAGCACTACATAAACAGGGGGAAAAAAAACAGCATCCCCGGTCCTCAAGGCTTTAGACAATGTGCAAAACTTGAAGGCCACACAGAAAAAACAACTGGAAGTATACAAGACTAACAAGGCATCTAGATCCACAATGGCATCTCAAAAATCTATGCATATGAGAAGATGTTGCATTTAGCAGCGCCAGACCTCAAAAGGAGATAATCAAGTATTAGTAACCATGTGATCAGCAGCATATAGGAACTTCAGCAAATTCCTATATATATATTTCTAGAGGAAGTGCTTACTTCCCTCCCATACTCTTTTAAAAAAATGGTATTGTCAAGTATTTTTCCCGATGCCCTGATTTAAGTTGACTTGAGGTAGCATACATAGATCAGCCTCAGAACGTCAGTTCAGCAGACATGTAACAGAGCGGTGACGAATGGATATCTGATGGCATCATGAAAATTGCTTTTTAGTGCAAAAATACAAAAATGATGTAAGGCAGAACTTTTTCTCTTTTTTTCCCCACATTTTGTCTTTTTCTCGCTCTAGTTGCCTTTTTTTTTCTTTCTTTCACATTTTGTCTCTATTCAGCATCTTAGTTCCCCAGGAATAATCATGGATAACCAAAAATTCTTTCTAACTCTGTAATGATTTTCAAAGTGTTCTTTTTCTTAAATTGATTTTAATTAAGATGGAACTCTACTGTTGGGATCTTTTGTGACATCAGAGATTTTTTAGGTCTGTAGTAAAACTCTTGATAGAGGTGGATTACATCAAAGACACAGTGTGTGTGCACGTGATGTTGTTACTTGTAAAGATTTTAAAGTATAACTGAATTTTAATTTTAATGAGAAATTTTAATGATTCAAAGTATAGGAATAGGATGAATTTCACATTTACAACACTGTATTGAGGCATTATGGTGGATGAGCATGTGAAGCTATAAATTATGATCAGAATTTACATGTCTGAATTTAATGTGCTTCAATTTCAAGAGAAAATTTCATCACATATGATGGAAGGATCAGGAACACTTCTAGATATTTGTGTAAGGTTGATGTTGATACCTAGAAAACCCTGAGTATAGATTTTTGAGAGACAAGCTTAGTGGGGCCCAAATAATATTTGTTATTACCATTGCCATTTGTTGGCAATGTTGTTAGCTTTTCCTTGTCTCTTGAAGCAGCTTTGCATTAACAGAAAGCCACAGGCCATTGACTAAACAAATGCTTCAGGCAGGAAATCAGAGAAGGAAAATAGATTACTTATTCTAATCCAAAATTTAGGTATGAAGTCTCAATTCAACATTTTTTCCAAAATGTTTTAGTCTATTCCCCCCAATTTGATTAATTTGAAGGGTATTTTGACAGAGCCGTGAAAAGCAAACATCTCCACAGAAAACACAGATTAGAAGAATTGTTTCATTTGAAATAGAGAGTTTAAAACTGTTCACTGTCTCCACAAATACTTACATATACTTTCTTTACAGAAAGTAGCCAGTGCAGTTAAGATTTACAGATTTTTTGCAATGATGTGAAAACCACGACTGATTTTCATTAGGATCAGAAAAGTCCCTAGAATATCATATGAAAGTATTACATACATATAGATAGGCATGTTCAACCTCACACTGATTTAATTAAATTAGAATTTGTATCATACTATTTTTTAAAAGATTTTTTTATTTATTTGAGAGAGAGAGAAAGAGAGCATGAGCAGGGGAAAGGGGCAGAGCAGGGAGCCAGAACTGAGCCCAAGACCCTGAGGTCATGACCTGAGCCAAAGGCAGGCACCCAACCAAATGAGCCACTCAGGCACCTCTATATCATATTATTAAGCCTACTAATTAAAATAAATGCATGGAAATAGGGTTAAAAAAAAAAAAACACCTAAAATTGTAGAAAAGGAATAAAGGTAGAAACTGCAATTCTAAAGATTACATTTATTTGTCTGTATCATTGTTACAGTTCTAAAAAGTTTAAAAACAAGTGAAACTTTCAGATTATTAAGAAATCTAGAGGTGTTTTTGTTTGTTTGTTTGTTTGGTTGGTTGTGCTTTAGATAGGTTAATACAGATCTTCAAAAATCTCGTTTCCCCCAAGAACCTCCAAGACAAAGGTCAATATAATTATCTCAATTTTCATCTTCAGACACTGGCTTGAAGTTGTCAAAAGACTACTTTTTCTGTGGTTAGTTCCCATATTGTTTTTCTGTGCTACACAAGAAATTCATACAGGCTATTGATACACTCAGATCAAAACAGTAAAGAGCTGTCAAAAAGACCACCGTGTGGTCAAATTTGTTAGGAATCTCTGCACTAGGGGTGCAAAAGGACAAGCACTTACTTCATTGACTTTTTAAAAAACTTAGCATCAGTAACTTTGTGGGGAACCACCAGTCTCAGGGCAGGGATGGTTTGGAATGCCTGCCTTATCTGTTCAGTTAATACTCTGCATTTCCATGGAATGCGTGGGCTATACTGCTAAGAAATGTTCCTAGTTCTCTCTTGTATCCCAATTTGGCTTTTGCCTGCTATTCTTCTCTGTGCGTAGAATGTTTACTCTTCACACATATCGCATTCAAGAGATATCTCCGGTTTTCTTTGAACCAGCATGATGGAGAAAATTCAGTTAGCATTAAGCATTTTAGCCTTACACTTCTTTCAGAGCATTTTAATTCTCTGAGATCCATTTACACTCTTTTTTTTTTTTGTATCAAGTACAAATCACTCAAGTACATGGTATGATTTTATAAATATAAGAACTCAAGGAAAGGTTGGGTTGGTTCTTTAGCTCTTATAAATTGTATTCTCAATACACAATAGCTCACTGGAGGTAAGAGGGAAGAAGCCATGCAAATATTACTGTGATGCAGATACCCTTCTCACTGACAGATTAAGACATTTAGGTTTAGTATCTCACAAAGAACACTTACTACAAAGTACAGTATTACCAGGATTAAAACACATGCCTTTAAGCGCAGTGTTGTTTATAAGGCATTAACCAATTTAGTTTCCTAGGGCTCTACTTGGTTATTACAGCTGCCATAATAAAGTAACACAAACTGGGTTACTGGGTAAGTAACAGAAACTTACTCACAGTTCTGGAGGCTAGAATTCTGAAATTAAGGGCCATATTCCCCTTGAAACCTCTAGTGAACATTTTTCCTTCTTAGAGCTTCTGGTGGCCTCAAACATTGCTTGATTTCTGGCAGCATCACTCCAGTCTCTGTCTCCATCTTTTCCTGGAATTCTTTCTTCATGTCTTCATATCATCCTCGTATAAGGACACCAGTCATGGACACCAGTCATGTTGGGTTAAGGGCTTCCCGTATACCAATATGACCTCATTCTAACTAACTACAACTGCAATGATTCTAAGAAAATAGAGTTCTAAAGTTAGGACTTTAGCATATATTTTTGAGCACAGAATTCAATGGTCACACCTTCTAAAATATTAAAACCTACAACTATATTTATAACATTAAGCAAATACGGGTGAAATTATAAAATTAGTGGACCAGAGAAGCATTGGTATGTACTGTAGCAAAGAAATGATCTCTGATAAACTTGGTTGCAATGTATCTGTCATCTACTGGACTGCATTCTTTAATGCCTATTAACAAATGACCCAATGTAGTAGGCAATGGGATTTCTGGTAGAATAATCATTACTGACCAGTCTAGTTTGATTTCTGCTTTGTTTTGTTTTTGCCAATATATTCTGCTAATATGAATGTAAGCATCATAATTCAAAGTTATCAGGGAGACAAAATTAAGTACTTATTTGTTATTCAGTCTAGGACTGCACTTTATTTGTCCTTTCTTGGAATTCTACAAAGCACTAAGAATCCTATCTATTTCCAATCATTTTTTTTATGGTTTCTTTCCTAAGACTTGTTACCAGTCATATACATACTTAAATATTTGGAAGTACAGTGGATAAAACTCTGTTCATATGGTATATAGTTTACAATTTCTACTTGCCAAAAAAACTTTACTGCTATAGTATTCAACATTTGTGTTGTCAAATAGCCCAATTGTAACCATATCTGTCCTTTTCCACACAACACAATAAAATCCAACTCATTACAATACAATAAAATCCAACTCTTTCATTAAAAAGGAAGGAGCATTTGATTTTTACTCAGAATATTCACACATGGATATATGAGCATATGAATTCTGACAGAACTGTTGAAAATTGCTTTAAATGATCCATTAATTCATTAAACAACTATTTAATGAAATTTACTATGTGCCAAACATTATTCTAGATGTTTTGATCAATGAGCAAAAAATACAAGAATTCTCATCTTACAGATTTATATTCCAGTGAAGAAAGGATAAAAGTTTGTATTAGTTTATAAAGATAAACTTATATATATATATATATATATATCTTATATATATATAGAGAGAGAGAGAGAGAAAGCATAATGAATTTAAACAAAAATATTTTGTGTTGATCATCTACTAAGTAGTAAAAATAGTCAAAGACAAAAGAGGAAATTTCCTTCCATATTTGAAAACTCCGAGTATAACTTGTATTTCTCATGGTTTTCAATGAACTATGAAATCACTATTTCATAAATATTTAACAATGAATAAAATTACTCATATCAATCCAATGATTTACAGTTATTTGATATTTCTCTCTATAGATATTTTTTTCATGGTTGCAATTATAGTGGCTATAAAATTGTGATTTTTTAATTATTTCACTTAACATGAAAATATTTCACAATCTGTTGCCTCATTTTTTTTTTTATATTTTATTTATTTATTTGACAGAGAGAAATCACAGGTAGGTAGAGAGGCTGGCAGAGAGAGAGAGAGGGAGAGAGAGAAGGAAGCAGGCTCCCTGCTGAGCAGAGAGCCCGATGTGGGACTCCATCCCAGGACCCCGAGACCATGACCTGAGCCGAAGGCAGCGGCTTAACCCACTGAGCCAACCAGGCGCCCCTGCCTCATGTTTTTTCATAGTCTCAGGACTCATCATATTCATAGTTGCTCAATCTGTCACATAACTATGACTTAGCATGTCCTTTTTCATATTTAGTTTTTCTAAAATCATATCTGTCATTATAAAAGTTTGTTAAAAGAGATTTTTCAATGAATTGTTTTAATTTCTTCTTTTCAATGTTTCCTTTATGACAAAATGAGTGATTTCTCTAAATAAGGATTGAACTATTTTATAGTTCTTAAACTTTATAATTGATTTTAATTGGTTAATTAGTTAAATTTTAATTGATAAATTGCCATTAAGAAAAGTTACTTTATAACCTTCAACATTATGATTTTTCTCTATCACATCACCTGTCAATCAATCAGTACACACACTTCTTTTTGTGTGACATGTCTGATAACTTCTTTCATTAGAAGAATTGGTGCAATAACATTGTAAATGGTTGAATTGAGCTTGGCCAGGTGATAGCTTATATTTTGTGTTTCTTCTCATTACTCATGATGCTACAACTTTATCCTTTAAAAAATCTTTGTTAGGATAATAGTGTTTAATAATAATGGCTACCTTCTTACTGGAAAGAATTTCTTCATCAGGAGCCAAACATTAAGCCATGGTTTTGCTCATTTATATATGAGCATTTATATCATTTATATCATTTATTGTTATATGGCAAGTATAAACAGAGGTCATAACAAACGAGGAGCCAGGCTGATGGTTATGGCTACTTCGGGCAAAATTGAAGCTGCAGAATTAGTTGGGGATTAAAGCTGGCTGTGTCTTCACATATCTTTTCCAAATTGATTTTAGTATTGCTTAGGATCATTCACTAACCAGTCACCAAAAATAAAACCTAGATGCATAAAGTGATGCAGATGGTTCCGAAGGAAAGGCAGGAGAGAAGACTTCCAACCTTCACACACTGAAAAATAAAGTATGTTTCATTAATCCTAAAATATCAGTGTCTTTTGCAAGATAGACCTGGCCATGATAGACACTAAGTATTCGTGTTTTAAGTGTATAAAAAATGAGCTAATGAAAGTATAAAAAAATCTTTTGCTTTCAAAAACACTTATGTATTAGTGTTTTATGAGTATAAAAAATGAATTAAAGTACAAAAAATATTTTGTTTTCAAAAACATTGTTATAAAAGTTCAAATGCAGCAAATAAAATGTAGAACTACATCCAGTTTGAAAAGCTAAATGCTTATTTGGAATGATATTGCATGATGAACTTGATTCATATTATAAACAAAATTATATTTACTGTATTTGCAGGTGAAAGGCATATAGAAACAATCTGAATTTCTTGTTTCATTTTTTAATAAATGAATTTCTAAAAAGAAATGCATAATATTTTCTGGTAGACATTAGTAAATGCTAACGTGACACAAGATTGATTCATTTTTTTGACCCATATATTAGCTAGAAACCCTAAAATATAGATAGTAAAACAGTTACTTTTAAAATCATTACTTTTTTTGTTGTTCTTGTTCTTCTTTATCAATGCTATTATTAACAGCTCCAAAGCCTTAGGTCTCTGAGTTTCTATTTTTCTTCTCATGCCAATGATTTGTGGTATTAGTGCAGATCATTGATTCTGCACTGCTGAGCTATCCAGCTTATGGCAGACAAAGGGGCTGGGGTTGTGTTTTTAAAATGCCCTTTACTTTCAAAATTCACACTGTAGAAATGACACCTCTGTTTTTATAACTGTGCAGCTTGCACTGTGTTGCATAAAATGTTCTCCCAAGTGGACAAGGTCACTTGCTTTTGGGAACGATTCTCATTCTTTGTGTTCAACACAGGTTGAAAATATTGCATTATCTTTGCAGTCTGGGTCTTGAAACTCTATTAGGTAATAAAATATTTTATATTTTTAAGTGAAAACTTATCTTACACATTTCCTGATGAACTAAATATACCAGGCATTTACCAGTAGATGCTTCCTCATTTAAGCATTGTGATGCTAATGATGTTAATATCAGAAGTTACCAAATATGCTACAAGATGATTTATGCTGCTGCATAACGTACAGTATCTTCAAGACACGGTTATATAATTTAAAAAATCTGAAGACTCAAACTTTATATCTGGAAGAAGTAGGAAGTGAAAGATAGGGTGATAAATGTATTAATTCAGTCAATATGGAGATCACTATCATATATACAAGACTGACAGAGATAACCCTATGCTATTCACTATAAATTCATAGAATCATAGGATTTTGCAACTACAGTTTTCTCTTTCTGAAAGGTTCTTTCACCCTTGGCAATTTTCCTGGTAAATCCCTACCTAATTTTTCAGACCTCCTCTTTTTTTTCTTTAAGAATAAGTTTTTCCCCTACTGTGAGTCCTCACATCAAACACATCTTCGCTGTAGTTAACTATAATTTCTCCTCCATTAGCCCTGTGAAGGTATAGGTCATATCTGTCCTGTTCATCATGATATCTTCTGCACCTGCCCCTGTGGTTTGACTTGGTTCTAAACCTTGGATTTAGAGTGCTGGTTTTAAATCATGGTTCAGTGGCTTAACGATTGTGTGACCTTGGCCAGGAGGCTTAACCCATCTTCTCTGACTTAGTTTAAATTGAGGTTAAAAATAGTACCTACTTGGGCGCCTGGGTGGCTCAGTGGGTTAAGCCGATGCCTTCGGCTCAGGTCATGATCCCGAGTCCTGCACCGGGCTCTCTGCTCAGCAGGGAGCCTGCTTCCTCCTCTCTCTCTGCCTACTTGTGATCTCTCTCTGTCAAATAAATAAATAAAATCTTAAAAAAAAAAAGTACCTACTTTTTAGGGGCACCTAAGTGGCTAGGGCAGTTAAGTGTGGGACACTTGGTTTTGGCTCAGGCTGCTGTCTCAGGGTTGTGGGGTCAAGCTGCATATCTGGCCTCCATGGGGCTCACACTGGATGCAGAGCCAGCTTGGAATTCTGTCCCCCCCTCCCCTATACCCCTTCCCTGGATCTCTCTCTCTAAAAACAAAACAAAACAACCTACTTTTTATAAAGTGATTGTGAAGATTAAATTATTTAATAAAACAATAGCAAATAGTAGCTATTAATAGTAGCTATTATCATTTATGTGAACACTCATTAACCAAATGTTGAATTTATATGTGACATATTTTGCATGCAGGAGACATGGCTTTATTTATTTATTTATCTATTTTTTAAGTAGGTTCCATGGGGCTAGAACTCGTGACTCCAAGATCAAGAGTCGGTGCTTAACTGACTGAGCCACATAGTGATATGACTTTACTCATATAAATATTTTTAAAAATTTTTTTACTATTTATTTGAGAGAGTGGAGGGAGGGGCAGAGGAGAGAGAATCTTAAGCAGATTCCCGGCTAAGGGCAGAGCCCCATGCCAGGTTTGATCTCACCGTCCTGAGATGGTGACCTGAGCCCAAACTAAGAGTCTGAGGCTTAACCAACTGCATCACCCAGGTGTCCCGTAAATAAAGTATTTTAATAAACAATTGGACAAAATCAGCCTTTTTTGATAAGTGCTTTAGAGTTGAAATTATTTGGCAAGCTAACTCATTAATTAGGGTGATAATCTGAAAACTGTTATCTTTAAGGTTTCACCACTAAAATTGTATCATCCAAATTCTGATATATTTACTAAGATTTCTTTTGTGGTTACAAGAAAACTTTATAATATTCTTTAATTTTTTAATTAAAAATATTCTGTCCATAGTTGTTCGTATAGAGTTTTAGAGGTTCAATCACTCATTTTTCAATGTGTTGGAGGAAACACTACATTTTGCGGGAAAAATACTGACCATACCCTTAAATATTTCTTTCATCTACTTTTTAAAAGAGATCTAGAATCCAGGTTAGTTTTCAGAAGGTACACAATGTACCTTTGGATCTACTTCTCACTAAGTTGATTTTCAATGTAATTATTCTGGAATTTTTCAATGAGTGTAATCTCCAACTCTCTAATGCCTAATAGTTCTCAAAACTGAAAGTGTAAGAATAATCATGGAATATACTAGAAGGATATATAGTTCAAACCCAATTTTTGGTAGGTAATCTAATTTTATTCTTGGATTAAACTAATTATTGGGAATTTTCATACCTCTTTGAATCACTTTTTCTGCCTGAACCTTTAGCATTATACAATTAGTATACATTGAAAAGTGCATAATGACTTCATGAAACATATTACTGTGTCTGTTAGAGGAATGTTTATAGAAGAGATAGAGATATAGAGATATCAGAACATAAGGAAGAAATATATCTCTGGTCTCATTATCAAGATTACCAGTGATCCTTTTGAATAATTGATTTTACCTTATGGATGCTGTGAATGATGTAAATAATTCACATATCCCTTTTGGGTTGGTTGCAATTAATCTCAAAAGCAAATTCATAGCCCTCATTTTCCTATTTCATAAGACTTTATGGCATGCATTTTGTGTATGTTCCTTAACCCGCTTCAACCTTCTTCTTCTACTCCTATTTTTCCTTTCCCAAAGGCTCTCATTTTCCAATTATAAATAGCTTTGTTTTAGTTCCGATGTTTCCATTATATCAAATAAATCTGGTATAAAGTGAGGGAGAAACAAACACAATTTAAGATTATGACTAATGAGCACCTGGGTGGCTCAGTTGGTTAAAGCCTCTGCTTTCAGCTCAGGTCATGATACCAGGGTCCTGGGATCAAGCCCCACATCCGGCTCTCTGCTCAGCGGGGAGCCTGCTTCCCCCTCCTATCTCTCTGCCTGCCTCTCTGCCTACTTGTGATCTCTGTCTGTCAAATAAATAGATAAAATCTTTTTATTTTATTTTATTTATTTATTTGACAGAGAGAGATCACAAGCAGGCAGAGAGGCAGGCAGAGAGAGAGAAGGAAGCAGGCTCCCCGCTGAGCAGAGAGCCCGATGCAGGGCTCGATCCCAGGACCCTGAAATCATGACCTGAGCCAAAGGCAGAGGCTTTAACCCACTGAGCCACCCAGGCGCCCCAAATAGATAAAATCTTAAAAAAAAAAAAAAAGATTATGGCTAGTAATGTGGTCAAGGATGGAGTTAGAGCATTGCAGATGATAATGGACTAAGTCACCGGTCTAAATCAAACTTCCTATTTAGTGTTGTGAAGTTATTTGTTACACGCCTTGAAAAGGATCACAGCATTACATAATTATCATTATGTACATTGTTTGGTTTCTGAAAAGTATTTGCTGATAAAATCTGAATTCATTTACTAAATACACAATTTCTATATGCTCAAATGAGCTCTGTTTTGCCCTTAATTTCTGTTAGTGAATTTCATTAAATAAGGAAAAAATTCACATGTATCTCCTTTAGCTGTCTAGGACATATCTGAGTTATTCTCTTGATGTAGTCCCACTGATTTAATGTAAGCTACTAATCACTTCCTAAAAGGGTTTACTAATTTGTTCAAGTTTTACCTAAAATAAGTGAAGTTGTTACTTCCTTAGTCTGTTTCCGAGTTAAAATTATTTTAAACAATTGACATTTTAATTCTCTTTTTA
This sequence comes from Mustela putorius furo, assembly GCF_011764305.1. Classification (NCBI taxonomy): domain Eukaryota; kingdom Metazoa; phylum Chordata; class Mammalia; order Carnivora; family Mustelidae; genus Mustela; species Mustela putorius. The sequence goes on from NW_025421467.1 coordinate 1,782,397, forward strand.
TTTTTATTTTATTTTTTAAAGGTTTTATTTATTTATTTGACAGAGATCACAACTAGGTAGAGAGATAGGCAGAGAGAGAGAGAGAGAGAGAGAGAGGGAGGAGGAAGCAGGCTCCCCACTGAGCAGAGAGTCCGATACAGGGCTCGATCCCAGGACCCTGAGATCATGAGCTGAGCTGAAGGCAGAGGCTTAACCGGCTGAGCCACCCAGGTGCCTGTAATTCTCTTTTTAAAATTACATTTCAATGAATATATGTAACACCTTCACTACCATCAACAACAAGAAAAACTACTTTTAAACACTATCACTGTTTTCACCGGAAGCAATAAAACTGCTAAAGGATACAAAATCCTGCTACTTTCTATGAAGCTGAATATTCTCTTTCCCTTTTAAACTTCTTTAGAACTTCCTTTTAATATCTTCACTTTTTTGCTCAGTGCTAACTTTTTAGGTATAATAACAATATTGTCTGTATTTCATCTTTTATTCTCCACATATTCTTGCAAAATGAAAGAATAGATACATCAATGAATATATATAGTGTGTCTTCCTTTCTAAAGGCCATATTAATTGGTAACAGTGCTGTATCTTTCTAAAAATGTTTCAATATGAAGTTTGCTATAATTCTATAGGTACAGATATTAAGATCATTTAAAATCATAAAAACTGTATTTCCTATTTCTAAACAGACAATATGAAAGTTTCCAGAGTAATTTTTTTGTCTCTTATTTTATGCCTACCCGCTCGCTCTCTTTCCTCTCTCTTTCTTTCTTTCTCTATCTCTCTTTCTTTCTTTCTCTATCTCTCTTTCTTTTTTTCTTTCCTATTTTAATCCTAGTTATACTAAAAACCAAATAATAGACAAAAGTGAGGTAAGTTCATTTTAAAATATTTTCCATTTATAATAATAATATTTATATTTATAAAACTTTCTATATTATCACTAAATATACATCCATAAGCGACATGTGGGTGGCTCCGAGGGTTAAGCTTCTGCCTTCAGCTTGGGTCATGGTCTCAGGGTCCTGGGATCGAGTCTCACAGTGGGCTTTCTGCTCGATGGGCAGCCTGTTTCCCCCTCTCTCTCTGCCTGCTGGTCTGCTTACTTGTGTTCTCTCTCTCTCTGTCAAATAAATAAATAAAATCTTCAAAAAAAAAATATACATCCATAATATATAATGTTTATTCATTCAAAAATGTTAAGTAAGCACTGATTGTGTTTTATACAGTGGGGGTACAAAAGTAAATATGTTATCATTTCCTGACCTTTTAGAATGCATAATCTACTAGAGAGATGAATAGAATTATTGTAAATTTAATTACCCTAATTTAACATGATAGAGAAAAAACATTATGTGCAAATTATTTTGTGAGCATAAATGAGTTGCAGATGGATTACTCTTGTGTTCTGCCTGAAAAGTAAAATATATAATATCTAGAGAATTAAGAAAAGTATTTTGACCCAACTGAAAGACAGAAACACCTACTGCAAGCATAAATAAAAAAAAATTCAATTCACTATTAAGAATGGCCTACAGAGATGCTCTACCTCACATGAAATCAGGGAAATGCAAATTAAAGCAACAAGGAGATAACACTACAGACCTATTATAATGGCTCAAATCCAGAACACTGACATCACCAAGTGCTGACAGACATGTAGAGTGACAGGAACTCTTATCCACTGCTAATGGGAATACAAAATGACAGAGCCACTTTGGAAGACAGATTGGTAGTATCTTACAAATCTGAAGTTACTCTGACCATACAGTTCAGCAATTATGTTCCTTGGTATTTGTCAAAGGAATAGAAACTAATGCCCACACAAAAACCTGCACACAAATATTTATAGCGCCTTTATTCACAAGTACCAGAACTTGGAAGAAACCAAGATTTCTGTCCTTCAGTAGGTGAATGGATAAATCAGTTGTTACATACAAATAATAAAATATTAATCTGCACTAAAAAGAAAAGATAAAGCCATGAAAAGACATGGAGTAGCATTAAATGTATATTATTAAGCAAAAAAAAGCCAATCTGAAAAAGGTACATACTATATAGTGCAACTATAGAAAATTCTGGAAAAGTCAACAGCATCAAGACAGTTGCCAAGGTTTAGGGAGAAGGGAGGGATGCATAAGAAGACCACAGAGGATTTTTAGGGTAGTGATGCTACTCTGTATAAAAACGTAATGGTAGATACATGTTATTATGCATTTATCCAAATTAATAGACACTACAACACCAAGAGTGAACCCCAATGTAATGTAAACTATGGACTTTGGATGTTAATAATATATCAGTGGGGGTTCATCAACTATAATATATATGCCACTCTAGTAGGGCATGTGGATATAGGGAAGGCTATATATGCATGAGGTGGGGGTTTAAGGAAATTCTCTACATTTTCTGTTCAGTTTTGCTATAAACCTAAAATTTCTCTAAAATATGAAGTCTATTAAAAGAAAAAGAGTGACCTATAATTATTTTGCTTATCAAAAAGGACTTTTATTATTAATTTTATAAGTAGGGCAAAGGTGTCTATAAAACTCCTCAGTAGAAATAGATAACTAAAAGAGGGGACAACAATCCCCAAAACCCATCACTCAATGTTTATTACCATGAGGTCCTCTCACCAATGGTGAATTTTCAGGCTAAATCTTTCCTCTAAATTTTAGAATTAAGCTTAGCAATAGGTTGGTAGCAAAATGTTTATCCTCTTGTTTATGGACAAAACACACTCTACGTTATAACTTAGGCAAATGTCTTTAATCAAATAGCATTGCTTTAATCAAGTTGAGAATGAGTTTGAGACTGAAAGTAAGCACTAATGACACTCTTACCCTTTAATTCATTTCATAAATCTCCACTATGGAGTCTTAGAGTTTGAAATCCAGTTATATGTTAGAAGTCACGGCAAAATTCCCTATGTCAAACTTTGGTCTGCCTCTTTTCAGCTCTTTGAATTTCTGAGGTCAAGCTTCTGAATAGATAAATGAGTTGAACCAAGTAGTTTGATTACACCTAAATTATTAAGTCTCAATTTTCTATCATCATGGAGAATTAGACATCAAGGCAAATGAATGAGTTTAGTTTTCAGTTGATTTCTGTGGAAATTACACATTCTGTGGAAATGCAACCTTGTGGATAAGATTCCTCATCCATAGACCCAACTGGGAATTTAGGTTTATATGAACTTGCTCTCATCTTTCAGTCACACCTGATTCCCAACTATGGCATACTGACTAGAGACACTGAGTGTATGCAGATAAATCTATTTTAAAATTGAATGCCATATGGGGAAGAAGGAGAAAGAAAAACATTCTTAGAAGGGTGATGTAGCATTCTGTGGCATGAATCACAGTGGTGTGAAAGGAGTACCATATGCCATATGCTGATTGTTAACCATTTCATTAATTAACATGTAACAAGAAATAAAAGTCAGCTCTGTCACTCAATAATATATATGAAAGCTATAGAGTGCTATATTTGTTAAGTGACCAGTTTACTTTTCACAAATAAAAACTAGGGTTGACCATTACACTAACCTAAATCTAGATTATCATAGTCTTCAGAGTGTATCTGACTTTTCGGGCTTATCTTCAGAAATAAAAACACAAAATCTCAAAGCTTTCATCAAAAAGGGTTTTTCTGAACTAAATGAACCAACAGCTAGAATTTGATACATTTTTCTTCTTAACTGAGATTTCTCAAGTTGGTTTTGAGTTTTGTTTTGTTTTGTTTTGTTTTGTTTGGGTTTGGTTTTTTGTTTTTTGTTTTCTTGGGTTTTTTTTGTTTTGTTTTGATTTGGTTTGGTTTTTTTTGGATATTTTGTTTTTCTCAATGAGCTGACTTTGGACCTGAAGTCTGACTGCAACTAGGCCATCTACTCCAGCAAGCACCATACACACTTGCATCTGATAGACCTCTTTGAGTGTGCTCTCTTTCTATTGCCATGTATCAGATATGAATGAAATTATATTCTCCCAGTTCTGTATACCACTAATTTTCTTTGTGGGACACACTATAAAATGCTAGATAAATCTCATTGGACAATGTATAAAAATTATATAATAATTAAATTTATCATATTTCTTTGGAATCTAGCTAATAGATAACATTTATTCCCTATAGGTTTTTTTTATTTTTTAAAAAAATTTATTTATTTATTTGACAGAGAAAGACACAGCCAGAAAGGGAACTCAAGCAGGGGGAGTGGGAAAGGGAGAAACAGGCCTCCCCCTGAGCAGGGAGCCGGACATGGAGCTTTATCCCAGGACCCTAGGATCATGGCCTGAACGAAGGCAGAAGGTTAATGACTGAGCCACCCAGCCATTCCATTCCGTACAGTTTTAAATTCAGTTTTACTTTAGCTTCTTTAGTAATACATATAATTTTATAGACAAGTAAATTTTCAGATGAAATCTAGTCAAATCTAAAAAGTCTGTTCCAATCTTAATAGTGCAGACTTGGCCCATTTATATAATTCTATTTGTATAGTACATTTTGGGGTTTTAAATTTTGTCAAAACTGACAATCATGATAGACACCTATTCTTTACCATTTTCTGGTAAGGAAGTAATTTTCTGGCATGCAGAAAAGTTTTAGAGCAACAGAATACTTTCTGTGTACTTAATGAAAAGACTTGAACTCATGCTGGTTAATCACTTTTATTTTGTCTCCCCTTATTGTCTTTAGTACAGATGATCATAAATTTTTTTCTTTAGACTTCTTCAAGGTAGTTCATTTGGCCTTCTGTCTAAAATCTTCTTTTCTGTTTACCAAGTTGGGATGTTACTTTTTTTTTTTTCCTGCAAAAGTTAAAATTATGGTTTTATTGACTGTAAGTTGAGGAAGTTTATATTTTCCTTTTTTTTTTTTTTTTTCCTGAGGACAACAATTGATCAGAGAAACACAAAATGATGTTCTAGCTCTTTTTGTCCTGATTGCCCAAATGGGCAATTTCTGTAATCTTAGACTTTGGCTCTCTGTACTATCGATTGTTTCAAAATGACTGTTGGATGGGAGTTGCAACATAGGTCAATGCAGAACTATTTCTTATCCTGAATTTAGCAATCTTGTTTTGAGTTTGGCAGTTGAATTGAAAGGCATCCTGGCCTCCCTGAGAAGGTATGGCTTACAAATGGTTGTTTTGTTCTAGCGAAGGTAGATAACATTTTTATGAAGTTGTAATAGAGCAAAGTTAAAAGTGTTGAATTGGAAATGATTCTAATGCTAAGCTGCATTACTGAAAAGAAACCAGGAGACCAAAATTGCTTATCATTTTTTATATTTATAAATTCTTTTGTGCAACTGATTTACTGTGGCTTTTGCTATTTATGCTCATTCAGTTTCTAAGTGTCTGGAACTTGGAATGGGGCTGATGAGTCACATTAAGCATTCTCATACTCTGGGACAGCAAAGATGTAACAGCACACTTAATTGCACTCATTTAACCATTAAGCCTTGTTTCCAAGGGCTCTGCCAGTTGTCAGGTGCACTATATTACAGCCCCACATGGCATGTGACATCTTTGCTACTTGCTGCATCTGGTTAGAGCCCTCCAGTAAATGCCGATATCTAAGCTAGTGAAAGAGTCCAGGTGTAAGACAATGACGCTCAAGTTAATGATGGTGAAACACTGGAAAAATAACCCTAGAGACTACATCACATCTGACAGACAGGACAACACTTTTTCATATTAAAATGATCACACAGTCATTACATAGTTGCATTGTTTATTTTAAGAAATATTAATATTGGCATTTTTCCAAAGACTACTTTTGTAGTTACTAAACATAATGGATTTTGCTAATTACACAAATTTTCAATGTAAATATTTCTAGTCAGACTTAAGAGCTGGGCTAATGAATTAGTGGACTTAAATTACAGGAATTTCACTAGAACTTAGAGATTTCTCAATTCACACTTTTTCCTCCTCTCACAAATGAAAAGATGATTCAGTGTATATAAATGATCAGTAAAGTATCAAGGTTGTTTTTCACCCTTTCTTTAGGTAAAACTATAACTACAGTTCTTATGAGCAAAATAAAATAAAACATTAGTATAGTAGGGAAGATAGGTCTATTTAATTCTTCTCTCTGCATATCATATTATTCAGAGGAATCCTGTCATCCCAATGCAATCTAAATTATTAATGTACTGAATGAGACGAAATTTATGTACCTGATAGACTAATTAAAAGACTGTACTATTTCTAGTCCATTTTTTACACTTTCAAGTGACTTCAGAAAACAATCAGATCAGGTGGAGAATGGAAAAAAAAGAATATGAACCTCGTATTGTTTTGAGGAAAGATTAAGGAAATAAAGTGTTGTTGGCAGCCAGATGTTTTCCATCTTCCTGAAGGAGAGAAAAGCAGAAAAGGCTTAAGTTGCAATGAGTGGAATTGAAGTTAAATAAAACACAACTGCAGAAGTAAAATACATGAAATGACAATTGGAGAAAATATTGGAATTGACTTTTTTCTCTCCCCAGAAAAAAAAAAAATGTCCTTCTCTCTCTTTCTCTGTCATTTTAATGTTTAATACCAATAGAATCTATCAGACATCAAGCATATTAATATAGCTTTTAACCAACTTCATGATGGAGTTGATGGAAACTGGATAGCTTATTAATGATAGACAGTAGCATACAATGCCCTGTAGAGAGACTACTTTGGTTTGGCATGCCCCCTAGAATCTATAAACAAAAATATATGGTCCATGTTTATTACTATCAAAATCTATATTTAAATTTGACTCATTTCTTTTTTAAAAAATTTATTTATTTTTTTCAGCGCAACAGTATTCATTGTTTTTGCACCACACCCAGTGCTCCATGCAATCCGTGCCCTCTCTAATACCCACCACCTGGTACCCCAACCTCTCTTAAATTTGACTCATTTCAGAAATATAAGAATAATTAAAATCAAAATGCTTTAGCAATTTGAATAAGCATTGTACTAACACACCTAAAATACAGGCAGGTCTCATATATGTTTGTGTGTTGCAGTATGGAGATGGATTTCTCACAGATATGTTGTTAAATAGTTAAAATGTCCAAGTACTTTCAATGTCATGTTTTTAAGTTGGATTTAGTCAAGCTATAAAATAATCTATAACAGTGTATAACAATGTTTTTTTCTTTCTCCTTTGTCTCTTTATCTCAATTTTCTCCCATCTCTTTCTTATATCTTTCAGATAGAACAAACTTGATAATACATTTAGTCTAAGTCATTCACTGTACTAGATGGTGAGAATACAAAGATGATAAAATTCAGTTTAACCTCCAAAAGCTTCTAGCCTGATGGAGGAAATGGGGTTATTAGAAAATGCAGTATGATATGTGCTATGAAATTCAGAAGACTAGATTATTCTGGATTATCCAAAATGGGTAAGTAGCACAGACTAGAGATATTTGTGAGGTAGAAAGTATCATTTTTTTTTTTTAACTTCAGTATCTGATGAAAAACTATATTGTGACTATGGACTTATAGGCAAGAGAACATGAAGTTGACTTAGTTAGCCTCACCTAGCACCAGGTTTTTGGAGAGGGGATGGGAACCCAGGGGAAGAGAGACTAGAGAGAAAGTGAAGGCTTACAAGTGAGGTGTGTAGGTCTTTTAGGAAAGGTACTCATAGGAACTACCACTTCTCTATTTATTTTGTTTTAAAGATTTTACTTATTCATGAGAAACAGAGAGAGAATGAGAGAGAGAGAGCGCGTTCAAGCACACAAGCAGGGAAGCAGCAGGCAAAAGGAGAGGGAGAAGCAGGCTCTCCACTGAGCAGGGAGCCTAATATGGGGCTCGAACCCAGGAACCCAGGATCATGACCTGAGCTAAAGGCAGATCCTTAACTGACTGAGACACCCAGACATCCCCAGTTTTCACTTTATAAACCTCCAGTAGCAGGAACTTTTCTTGTGGTATAAAAATGAAAATAATCTCTCCTCAACCTCCTTTTTCCTTATATAAGCAGTGCATGTTCACTGTAAAAATAACAGATTAAGAATCAGATTAAATCAAAAGGGGTAATAAAAGTTCAATTTTCTACCATCCTGTAAAACATCTTAATTTATATAGAAGAAACCATTACATTTTTTTAAAAAATTATTTTTAATTTGAGTATAGTTGACACACAATGTTACATTAGGTTCAGGTGTAGAACATAGTGATTGGACATCTCTGTATGTTGTGCTTTCCTCACCACAAGTGTAGGTACCATCTGTCACCATACTATAGATGATGTATATATACTATATATATATATATATAGTGTGTGTATATATATATATATATATATATATATATATATATATATACTATAACACTATTATAATATATTGGACTATATTCATTATGCTGAATCTTTTTTTCCCATGACTTATTCATTCTTTAGCTAGAAGCCTGCATCTCCCACTCCCTTTCACCCATTTTACATGTCCCCTAAAACCCTTTCTCTCTGGCAACCATCAATTTTTTCTTTGCATTTATAGGTCTGATTCTGCTGTTTATTTCTTTGTTATTCCTTTGTTGTGTTTTGTTTTAGATTCTATGTGTAAATGAAATTATATGGCATTTGTCTTTCAATCTCTGATTTGTTTCACTTAGCCTAATGCCCTATAGGTTCATCCACATTGTCTCAAATGGCAAGATCTCTTCCTTTTTTATGGCTGAGCAATATTCCATTGTATTTGTCTGTAATCTATAACACATCTTTATCCATTCATCTATTGATGGGCATTTGGGTTGCTTCCACATCTTGGCTATTAACAATAATGCTACAATAAACACAAGGGTACATTTTTTTTTTTAATTAGATTTTTCATTTTCTTTGGGGAATATCCTGTAATGGAATTATCTGGTCATATAGTCTTTCTTTCTTTCTTAATTTCTTTCTTCCTTTCTTTTTTTATTTTTTTGAGGAACTGCTATACTGTTTTCCACAATGGTTGCACCAATTTACATTTTCAAAACAACAGTGCACAAGTGTTCCTTTTTCTCCATATCCTTAACCAATACTTGCTATTTCTTGTGTTTTATATTCTAGCCATTCCAACAGGTGTGTGGTGGTATCTCATTATGGTTTTGATTTGCATTTTCCTGCTGATTAGTGATGTTGAGTGTCTTTTTATGTGTCTGTTTGCCATCTGTATGTCTTCTTTGGAAACCCACTGAATGGTAGAAAATATTTAGACATGACATATCCAATAAGAATTTAATATCCAAAATGTATAAAGAACTTATGCAACTCCACACTAAAAGAACAAAATCAAAAACAAAAACAAAAACATAATCCACTTAAAAATGGGCAGATGACCTAATCAAACATTTTTTCAAAGAAGACATACAGATGGACAATAGGAATCATTCCATTTTTCATCTTCCTGAGTCCCTGTGGATTTTTCTTGATGGTTTTGGAAGGGTTTTGCTTGACCTTGAGACAGTGCTAGACATAAAGTTATTCCATAGCTTCTCTGTCCTCTTGTACTTGAGGAAACCACACAACCCTCCTGAGACTTTCTAAGAGATTTTGCTGCTAGCAATAATGGGCAAGAGAAACATTAAATGCAAAGGGAAAGTTTAAAATTGTCAAGAAATCTAACTCTGCAAAAGTGGTTTCTGTTCTTCTAACTTGCTATATGACTTTGGGCATAGTATTCATTTAACCATGTATTTTTTAAAAACTGACCATATGCCATAAAACAGTATTTCCAAACCCATGATTTTTTATTGGATTATTGAATAAATTAAGTACCAAATCTTATAAATTTAAAAAAAAAAAGAAAGAAAACAGTGTTTATTAAGGCCCTAACCTGGCTCTTCTGGGAAGATTTTATTGCCAGGATTTAGTGCTCTTGCATTCTTCTGCAGGATGTGGCAAAACTTTGTGATATTTGTCATTCCATTTGTTGACAAGTTTATGTAGTTACTCTAGGTGTCTGGACAAATACCTCTATTGGCTTTTTGTGTGTCCAGACTGGAGATGTATTCTGAGGAAAATGTTCTTTGCAGAAAGAGGAAACCCATTTTTTTGGTTAATCACACAGTAACATCTTTACTCCCCAAGGCCACCAAATATGCTCTATGATCCAGGAAGCTTGGCTCTAGCCCCTGTCACCTCCCTTCTCTCACTTGGAGCTTTTTAGGTGAAAAAGAAAACAGAATGAGACATAGTCCTGCAAAAGTGCTAATGATGTGTTATGAAATAGAAAAAGACCAAAGTCTGTGGGGGAAAAAAGGAAGGGAGGAAATGTTCAACTCCTGGCAGTGGAGGAAAGTGGGAATGTCTCTGGCCATGGTAAGTCATTTGTAAATAGAGAGCGTGAAAGGTAAGAACTACCTGTAATCTTTAGCTAGAAGTCTCTCTCATACATACATACATAAAATTCTTTACACAGCATCTAGAATCTGGCAATAAATACTACATAATATCATTCATCTATTTTCCAATATGTGGCATTACTTTTTTAAGTTTCCATATTAAAATGCAAAAATTGACTGTACGCCAAAGGTAAAACAAATAATAACTGTTATCTATTTTTTTTAAATTTTTTTAAAAAGATTTTATTCATTTATTTGACAGAGAGAGATACAGCGAATGAGAGAACACAAGCAGGGGTGTGAGAGAGGCAGAAGCAGGGTTCCACTGAGCATGGAGCCTGATGCGGGGCTTAATCCCAGGACTCTGGGATCATGACCTGAGCTGAAGGCAGATGCCCCCCTAAATATTATCTATTTACATCTTATCCTAAATGTGTCTGTGAAAGTACTTTTCTTTTTTTAGAAGATTTTATTTATTTGTTTGTTTATTTATTTATTTGTTTGTTTGTTTATTTTTGAGAGAGAGAGAGTGCACAAGCTGGGTGGAGAGGGAGTGGAAAAAGCAGACTCCCCACTGACAAGGAACCCAAGGCAGGACTCGATCCCAGAACCCTGGGATCATGACCCAAGCCAAAGACAGATGCTTAACTGACCGAGCCACCCAGGTACCCTGTGAAAGTCTTTTCTAAAGGCCATTCTTTAATCTAAGAGCCCTGAAATTATAGGCTACCTAAATTTTAACCCTCGATGCTGGAAATATTGAGGGAAGGCATCACAATGAATTCAGATCTGGTGACATTCACAGAGGACTGTTTGGGCATGTTGAGTTAAGGAAGGACAAAATACTGCAGAAGGGGTGCACTAAAGGCCAAAACTTGATATTCTACCTGACTTAAATCACACCATGCAAGGTGATTTCAGAGTTGCCTTAATAGCTGTGACAATGGATAGGAAAACACCTTCCATGAGAATAGAGAGCTAATGTAACAACTTTCATTTTTGTGGAAGGGAAAAAATAAAACAAAACAGTGAGTGTAAAACTAATGGAAGAGCAAAAGTTAAGTAGGACTATACCATTAACACACTATGGGTTATGAAGTAAAAATTCAGTACAAAAAGTCTTCTTGTGTCATAAAATTATATCATGAGTGTTGCTAGAAGCAAAATCTCTTAGAAAGTCTTACGAGGGTTGTGTGCTTTCAAGAGAATGCAAAGAGGCTATGAAACAACTTTCTGTCTAGCTGTGGCTCAAGGACAAGAAAAACTCTAGTAAAAACTATCAAGATAAATCTTTACGGACTCAGGAAGACAAAAAGGAAATGCTGCACTGTCACATGGCTTCACATTCCCCAGCATGTGAACACAGAAACATCTCTAGAGTCTGTTGCTCTTTTTATAAGGACAACAGTTTTATAGGATTAGGGCCCTACCCTTATGACTTCATTTAGCCTTGATTACTTCCCTAGAGGTCACATCTCCAGATACAGCTGCACTGGGGGTTAGGGTCTCCATATATGAATTAGTGATAGATACAAACAACCTTTCCATAATCCATTTACATTAGCTTTAAGTGAGTATATTAAGTTGGCTTCCCCTGAAAGCAGAGCTTGAGACAAAGACTTGGGAAATCTCTTTGGGTTATAAGCACTGAGACAAGAATCTACGAGATGAGCTCAGGAAGCAAGAGTGTCATTTTAGGGAGAATGAATCAAAAAATGTCAATCGAAGAGTGCACTAAAATGCTATCTTAGGCAAGGGTCTTCTTTCAACCATGATATCTAATCACTGTAGAATATTTCAGAATTTTCTATTTGAAATACACTCACAAAGGGCTGTTCAGGAGATGTTGAGTTTAGGAAGGACAAAATACTGCAGAAGAGATTAAGTAGAGGTCAAAACTGGCCTGTTAAAAGCTCCATATTAGTTCCAATTAAAGAGTACAGTTAATGGTCATATTGCCTTTCAAAATCAGAGGGCCAGTTTTACATGTGAAGTGGCATTAGTATAGAAAAGGAAAGAATGAATGTGAATTTCAATTATCTATTACTGCATACTGACTTAAAAACAACCACTATTCTATTATTTCTCATGGTTCTATGGTACTGGACTAAGTTGGATGGTCTTCTGCACCTCCTGATGTTTGCGAGGTCTTTGGTCTTCTGAGGGCTACATAGAGCTGCAGTGGTTCAAGATGGCTCTCTCACCTGACTGGCACTTGATGTTGGCTGTCAATTAGAAGTTTGTTTGGAGCTTTTGGACAGAGCACATATGCACAGCCCCTCCCTGTGGCTTGGACTTCTCATTGCAAGGCATCTGGGTTTTAAGAAGTATTCAGAAAGAAAGGAAGCTGAAGCTTCCAGACTTTTGTAAAGCTTGCTTACACCCAGAAGTCTTTGAAGGGTACTCCTTTGTGTCTTATTGTTCAAAACAGTCACAGAACCAGCCTGGATTCAAAGAAACGACCATAAACTTTACCTCCTGATGGGAGGAGAAACCTGCATGCACAAGGGAGAATATAATTATTTGCAACCATCTTTTAGCCCTAGGCTAAAGGGCTGTGATAACATGATAGGATAATAGGGCCTGCCTATTTTCACCAGCAATTCTTTCACCACAATTCTTTTTCAAGTTTCTACTATTTTGTTAATGCTATGCTTAATCATCTATTCATAGTAGATTAGTTTAAGAGGAGGAACAAAATCCTTTCCTACGCTGGTTAAGGGCAAGTGAGGAGACCCAATAGGATTTTTTCAAAATATGGTATTAATATCTACACTAGAATCTCCAGCATGTTTTTTAAAATAATATGGATTCTGAGGCATAACATACCTATTGAGTCATGGCCTTTAGGGATATCCAAGAAATCAGCATGTTAAATAATGCACACCAGGTATCTTTGATTAAAAACTACTTCTAGAAAGATATATTCTATGTCTTCTATTGAGAATAAGAGTAGACCACTGGGGAATAATAGCTGTTCTGTACACTAAAATATTGGATAGACATTTTAGGTAGCATGGGAAGAGAAACATGTAAGAGATTCTAGAAACTAGGCAAAGAACAGTGTTTTCCTGGAAGCAAGTACAGAGTGTACTTAGAAGAAATGGGGTGGCATGACTACACTAATCAATCTAAAGTCTAGAAGAAGACAGATTGTGAAAGATTTTAATATCGTGTTAAATAACAAGCTTCATGTTGAAGGTAACAGGTAGTCATTGAAAAGTTTTAACAGGAAGCGTCACATTGAGATGCATGATTTAGGAAGGTTATAATATCTACAGCGTAGACAATGGGATAGAGACAGAGACCTAGTTAAAGAGAACAGTAAAAAAGATAACTGATAATGGCCTAAACTAAGGTAGTAACCCATGTAGGTAAAGGTAATTAAACCACTAAAGTTGTTTACATAAGAATAGATCACTTTGCTAATAGAAAGATTTTTAATCCCACTAATGGTTCTATAAGGACAACCAACCAATCTTGAAATACTGGTGAATACATATAATACTAAACCCATCTACAATCTTTAAAAATACACTCTCTGTACTGGTACAATTAGGTACCCAGACCTCAGATACTTTTCTAAAAAAGACCTATATATTATATTTTCTACTGCATATGCAAAGGAACATCAGCTATCAGTGTTCTGGGAAGGATACAAAGTCTATCTTTTCAGTTGATTTTATGGATAGGCAAAACCACACCTCATTTGTTTCACTTTGTTTTTCCCATCCCCTTTATGGAACTTTATGAGGTATAACCATAAAGTAATGGTTTTCTTATGTAGCTCGTAAACTAACTGAAGGCAATTCCAAAAGAGATTCAACACAGTTTTGGCTATGGCAGCACGGTTAAAATGGAGGACAGCCTCCTCAGGTGGTTACTCTGACGAAGGCAATCCTCATTGGAGTGTATTTCTCTGATATGCTGGTTCTAAAAACATCCTTCTCCTTATCTTGATCCTCATATACCTACTGACTTTCTAAGTATTCAATAGGGATTTATTAGCTAATTTATGGTTATGCCTTATTCTAAAAGAAAAGCGAGATTTATATTAAGGAACCTGTTTCTTCCCTTTCAGCAAAAGTCAAATAGGTTTCTGTCTGGAGGGCTTTTGACAACCTCTGTATTCCTGATGGGCACATAGCAGGCCTGTGGCTCATTTGCACACCCAGGAGAAAAGAATGCAGGGGAAGCAACCACACTGGGCCTAGAAATGCTAACGGCAAAAAACAAGATCCGAGCAAATCTTGGAACAGTCTCAGCAACATGAAATATATGCTGACTCCAAATGTGTATTTCCATTCTTAGAAATGAGGCAGTCTTGATCCCTTGAAGAAGAAAGTTAAGGAAATCAGACAACTTTTATTGACTTTTGGAGGGGCTTTTCACAATAGTTGTGCACATAAATCTACGTATGGCTCTAAGCCCTTGCTTCCTGAGTATATACAGACACACCATAGAAATGCTTATTCCTCCTCCTGCTCTAAGAAGCCCCAAGCCACTCTCTAAACTTTTACTCTCTCACATACCCAAGAGGTTACAAACATTACCAACATCATTATTCCGTTTCTTTCCAAATGTCTATGGTTCTGCTTTTATCAGAGAAGTCCTAACTCCCCACAAAGGAGCACCTCCCCAAGGAAACTACAAGTTGCACAAGCAAACTCTGGTATTACAAATTGATGATATCCAGATTCTTCTCTCAAAAACTGTTGGCTTCAAAAGTAATCAGGTTCCCATTCTTGTTACTGCAAGTTCCAATGTAAGCTTCTGAATTTTACAATCTGGTCCTAAAGTATTCCCTGCTTCAGTAGGTGGGAACACAGAATCTGTGCATTGTAAAGGTATCCTGTTTCTTCTGGAGTCTGTGGGTATCCACTATAACTAATGTTACAAGAGTTTCTTGTGCTTAAAAGCATGCCGACATCCATACCCCTTTTCTATGCTCCTAGGAGAATAGAGCTTAGCCCTGGAAAGTTAGTCATAGCAATTATAATCAATTATGTATAGACGGAGATGAGTGCTGTCAAGAAGCAGAATTTTAAAAGCAAAGGTGGGTATTCTTCAATACCTATACTTCAGGTTGAGGTAAGAAAACACCAAAGTATAAATTAATGAAAGATGGCTTCAGACTTGCCATTAAGTGAGACTTCTATCTGAAATACTTCTTTACCTTTTTATGATAAAATGAGATATTTATATGATAAAATGTGATCTTCCATGCTGGGAAGATGTGAGGAAGTGAGCTTAAGCAGCACTAATAGTATGTGTATAATGGAGTAATTTAAATATTGTACCTCTTAAACATACATTCTAATTTTTATAGGTCTATTTTTTTGTATAAAAAAACTACTTCTTGCCTACTTTGTAAGTTGTTAGATTCACAAAGAGCATAAAACATAAACATAACACAGGCACATATACCAGTGCAGGCTTCCCATTCCCCTCACTTCCCTGATAGTAAATCTAGAGCAGAGTGATAATAAGAAGTACTTTGAAATGCAAACACCACGTAAGTGCGAGGCAGATTTTTCTTTCCCTGGAAGGGCTGAGAAGTCATATTAAAAATCAGGAAGCTTATAAGATAAGCAAAGCAGATGATTTCAAGGCACATTCAGGGGACAAAGCACCCCAGCTCAGATGTTTTCAAAAACAGTTATGTCTGTGCTCTAAAAGGGTGTTTTAATGACACACTTTGTTATCAAAAACTTCATTCAGAGTTGCGTGATTGGATTTCTCCTCTCCCATCTCACTTTGGGTGAATGGGCTGAATTTACTCAGAGAGTCTAATTCTCTGCAGGGTGGTTCTCCCAAGCAGAGGGCTTTAGCACGCTTAGAGAGGCTGTGTGGCCAGTGTGTGAGAGCTCAGATTCTGGTGTCACACTGCTTGAGTTCGAATTTCACTCTGTCACTTTTTAGTCTCTCAGAGACAAGGGCGTCACTTACTCTTCTGTGCCTCAGATTCCTCAAATGAGGGTAAAAATGGATTCTACCTTACAGCACTGTTATAAGGAACAAATGACTTAATATATGTGAAGGACTTAAAACCATAAGTAACACTTAGAAAGCATTTACCTACCTAAGCACACATGCTTACACACACACACACACACACACACACCCATGCACATGTTACGTCTGTGAGCTACTGTGATGCTACTAGTTGAGAAGCTTCATATCTCCAGAGGAAATTTATATATCTTAAACCTGAAAAAGTAGCCTAACAAAGAGATATGTGTTCTTGAGAATACAGTAGTTACCCTTAGTGTTTTCAGCTACTCGAGGTCAACCACAGTCCAGATGATCCTCCTTTTGATGTATCATCTGAAGATCAGTGTAGCCTAGCACTGTGTCCCAATGCCTGTGTCATTCAATTCACTTCATCTCATCATGCAGACATTTTATCATCTCACATCTTCACAAGACGAATGGTGAGTACAGTACAAGGTATTTTGTGAGAGAGAGAGAGAGAGAGACCACATTCATGTAACTTTTATTATGGTATACTGATGTACTTGTGCTAATAGTTATTAGTTATTGTGGTAGTCTTTTACTGTGCCTAATGTATACATTAAACTTTGTCATAAATACACACACACACACGCGCGCGCGCGCGAAAAAGCACAAAATATATAGGGTTTGGTACAATCTGCAGTTTTAGGCATCCACTGACCTTCTTGAATCTTATCTTCCATGGATAGGAGGGGAGAACTACTGTGTCTAGAGAACACAGAATACATCTAAGTTACTACCATTTCCCCCAGTTTGCTGTAAGTCTGGTCCAGTGCCAAGGAGAGCCAAACTTTATCATTATCTCAGGCTGAAATTGTTCAAAGTAGCTTTGTTCCCTATGACTTTCTAACCTAGGTATCACTGTACTGAGATAATTGGAAAAGTATAGGCTACATTTCACATGATGGACAGAATTTTGCCTGCTTATGTGTCACTTTCAGAATCTTAAAGGCATTCAGAGACAAAGATGATATTTTATCAGACAAATACTGATCATTTCATTGTACTTAAAGGTTTTTATGAAATCCAATCTCACTATTTTCTATCACAACTTTTTTGAATGTTTGACAAACATTTATTGAGGACCAGTTAAGAGCCAATCACTCTGATAGATAGATAATTAAAGTACACAGATGAAAAACATGCTCCCCAGCTTCTCTGATATGTCAATATAGTAATAATATAGTGGGGTGACTCCAGAAGAGTGTTACACTGTATGCTGTAATACCAAGCCCACAATTCCTGAACAATAAAAGTCTACCCCCACATTAGTTTACATACTTGGATTATGCAAGTTGAATATTGATCAACAGAACACTTTTTAAAGTAGAGTGATTCTTAATAATGGTCTCTATAAAATTTATGGTATTATTCAAAGTATATGGAAAATGAGTTGTCAAATTTATGTTTAAAGGATTTTTTATTATTTAGTCATACATGTTAACAATTATCAATTAATTTAAATATTCATTGAACTTAAATTTAAAACTAAACTTTAGATTCCTAAAATTGGCTTTCATGTGATGAATAACAACTTAATCTTTTTATATTTAGAAATTTGATTTTCAAAAGACTATAATTATAACATATCTTCATTCTCTTGCCATATGCAGTTCTAGATAGGAAGAAAATATTTGATCTTGAGATGTTTCTGATTTATTTTAGTTTATATATTATGCAATCTCACACATTTTGCAATTTTTAAAATGCCAGTCTGCTATAGGAAGTCTTATTTATTTTTTGAAAAACTATTATATACATTTTGAAAAGCTAGTATATGTATTTGTACAAAATTAAAATTTTTTGAAAGAATAACTACTAAATTTTATTTCCTTCTCTGCCCTCACAGCTCAGTGGCTCTTTGCAGAAAGAATCACTGTTGCCAGTTTCTTGGTCATCATTTTAGAAATTATCTATAAACTTAAACACACATACAATTTAAACATAGCTGATAATCTATTACATACATGGTTCTGTACCCTGCTTTTCCACTGAATATAATTTGGAAATCTGTCCATAAGCTAAAGTATATTAGAAGTGCCTTATTCATTTAAAGGTTTTCAGTGTCACTTTAGAATGACCCCTGATTTCTCACGTCTTGTGTGATCCATTGTTCTTGAGTGTAGGCAGAAATGGCTTCCAACCAAAAGAATATAGAAAAGTGATGAGATGACACTACCTTGATTAGATGACATTATGGCAAAGTTGAAGGGATGTCATTCCCATGATTACTTTTTTTTGTATAAGAGTCGGTCTTGGAAAACTAGAACTGGAGTCCCCTTTCCGGCTTTGAAGAAGCTGTGATGCTATGAGAGGCCCATCTGGAAGGCAAATGGTAAGGACCTGGGTGCAGTCCTCAGAGCTGAGAGAACTCCTTGCCAGCAGGTAGCAAGAAAAAGACCTCACTCAAATGGCTGCAAAAAAAGAAAAAAAAAAGAAAAAGACTTTTGCCTGTGCCCAGATCTGCTTGGGATCAGTTCTTCCCTATCAAGCATCCAGGTAAAAATATAGTCTGACCAACATTTTACAGCCTTATGGGACCCTGAGCAGAGAATCAAAGCCACGCCTGGACTCTGGGCTCACAAAAACTGTGAGAAAATAAATATGCATTTGTTTAAGCCACTATGTTGACTTAAATTTTTACACAGCAACAGAAAAGCAATCCATTCGTATGGTTATACGGATATGCCATTATCGATTGATGGATGGATGTCTTTTTAATCTCAAGGGTGGGTACAGAATTGAATTAACAAAACTCCTCATTTTGTGAAATGCTGCAATCATAGGTTCAAGGTGTGTTTCCTTTTATACCTATTTGGTTACTTTCTGGTTTTTTTTTTTTTTTTGGTTACTTTCTTTTAACCATAATTCTCGCTCACATTCTCCAACCACCAATGGGCAGCCATTTTAAACGAGTTTGATGTGTATCTCTTTTGGTTGGATTTTTATTTCTGACAATTATGTACATTATTTGAAATTTGCCTAGACATTACTGAGATATAGACCTAACCTTTTCCTCTTAGTGAGCATTATATTTTTATGATTGATGCATATTGCTGTATCAGCCTCTATTTAGTTGTTTCTCACTTGAGTAGAATTCCATGATGTTTTTATACCACATTCTTTTCTGTTTCCCCAGTGCTGGATCTAGAGTGTCTCATGCTTCTCACTGCTATGGACCACCTTATAGATGGATATTTATGTTTCCATGTGAGAATTTCTCTAGGTATATACCCAGGAGTATAGGGACATAGGACTTTTTTGATTTATCTAAATTTTACAGACTAATCTTCAGAAGGAGAGTGGTGCCATTCTGTACAATATACTCTGACCAGCAGTACAGAGGGTTCCTACTTTCCTAGAGCCCTGTCGTAACTTAATTCATGAAATCTTACAATCTAGTTGGCACAGAATGGGGCTCACAATTGTTTTAACTTCCATTTCCTTAACTTCCAATGAGTTTCAGCACAACTCCACTTCCTTATTCACCACGTGCACTTATCCATGTTTTACGAGCCTATCCCTAATATTTGCTCAAATTCTGCTGTTTTTCTCTTAATGTGCATAGATTATATAAGCATACTGTAGATACTGGTGGAGTAAAGGGTAATGAACTTCCTAATTTACTGTATCTCATACCAAAAAGAAACTTAACTAGGAAGAATTATTATAAGAGTTCTGAGATTAGCAAATGGTGGTGAACAACTGATACTACTTTGTTGAATGATTTTTTATTCACATTCCCATACCACATTGTCTTGCTTTCTATAGATACATAGTAAGGAATAATAGCTTTGTCTTTTTGAAATTTGTCTTGACTATTGAAAGTCCTCTCATTTCCACTACACTCAACTAGTTTTCAAACGCACACTCACAAAAACTCTATTAGATGGGGGGGGGGTGTTGAATTTGTAGGTTAATCACAAGGAAATCGGTAACTTACAAATATATAAACAAGGTATATGTTTCCATTTATTCAAAGCCACTTTAATTTCTATCGGTAATATTTTGTAGCTTTAATCAAGAAGTCTTACACATTTCTGCTAGGTTTGTTCCTAAGGATTTGATATTCTTTAAAATGTTTGGTATGTATGGTGACCAACATAACGTAATAAAAAAAAATTTTAAAAATCACGTTATTTCTTAGGTTTGTTTTTGAATTGTTTGCTGTGAATGTATAGAAATATAATGTATTCTGTATTGCCAAGACATCCAATAACCAGACTAAATTCGCTTATTATTGCTAATTGTTGATAGGTTCTTCTGGACTTTCTAAATACATAATCATACCATCTGCAGAAATTAAAATTTTATTTAAAGAAATTCCATATTTTCAATTTTTTTGTTGGTTGCACTGCCTAATGCAACCTAGTATAATAGTGGATAAAAGTTATTATGGACATTCTTGCTTATTCCTGACTTAGAAAGGAAACTTAAATATAATATTAGCTATTGATTTTAAGTAGATGCCCTATAACAGATTAAGAAAAAAAATCCTTTCTACTACTCTCAGTTTCTCAAGTTTTTATTTTTAATCAAGTAAGTGTTACATTTTATTAAATATATTTTCTGCATCCATGGAGATGATTGTTATTCTTTTTATTCTGTTGATAGTGTAAACTGTATTGGTTAATTCTGAATGTTAAACTAAGTTTTAAATCCTCGAATAAATCCCATTTACTCAAGATGAATTATTCCTGTTTATATATTGCTGGATTCAGTTTGCAAATATTATGTTTGGTTCTTGTGTCATGCTCATGAGAGATATTGGTCTGTCAAATTTCTTTGTTGTAATCAGGCATTAACTTCAAGGTTATGATAATTTCATACAATTAATTGGGAATTATTTCCTCTTCCTCTATTTTCTGAAAGAAGTCATTTGAGATTGGTATAACTTTTCTTTTTCTTCTTTAAATGTTTGAAAGAACTTATCAGTTATACTATATGGGTCTGAAGTTTTCTTTGTGTAAAGATTTTTAGCTACAGATTTAATTTCCTTACCAAATATAGGAGTATTTCACTTTTTGTGACAAACTTGGAAATTTGTGTTTTCAAGGAATTTGTTCATATTGTCCCTGTTATCGAATTTATTAAAATAAAGATGTTTATTATTAAAACTGTCTTATTGATTTCTTAGTATCTTGCAGGATCTGTGCTGACATCCCTTGTCAAACATGATACTGGTTAATCAATACCAGATAGTTGGAAAATCAAGAATTTGTTTAAAAAATATTTAATGAATACTTAATACGGACCCAATGATATTCTAGACACTGAGAATTCAGTAGTCAGAAAATCAGACAAAAATCCTTCTCAATTGGGTTATGTTATAATGAGCTTACATTAAAATCTAAATGTAAATTTGCCTTATTTACATAAATCTGAAACTTCTTATTGTTTGACAATTTCTTGTTTCCCTTTCAGTATGGAAAATGAACTTAACTAATATTTTTTAAAAGATTATTTATTTATTTATTTGACAGACAGAGATCACAAGTAGGCAGAGAGGCAGGCAAAGAGAAAAGTGGGGGGAAACAGGCTCCCTGCTGAGTGAGAGCCCGATGGGGGGTTCCATCCCAGGACCCCAGGATCATGACCTGAGCTGAAGGCAGAGGCTTTAACCCAGAGTCACCCAGGCGCTCCATGAACTGAACTAATATTAAAAGATCCATTTTTTTCCCATCTCATGATTTATAGTATGAGACTGGATCTCTCTTTGTAGATATTCAGGTTCATATGTATTTATTATGGTCAATTGCTGTTCCAACCTTCTATCAGTGTTTGGGCAGAGCCTGTGACTGAAGAGAATCCCTCAGAGGGGATAAGAATTTGGTAGCCCTTCTTTCTTTCTGAAGTTTATTTTGCTGGGTCAGCCCAATGTAGCATGAGGATGCGTGATGATGAGCTGACAAGTTTGCCTAAATGGTGTGAAAATAAATGTGTTTTCTGCCTGACCTGGTGATACCTCAAAACTTTATGATCTGTGTGTTCACAGTGATGCCAAGCATGGGCTTCTGCAGTCATGACACTTGCCCTAGGTGATTCACTCCCCAGTTTTCCTTCCCTCTGCTCCAGTTCCAGAGAAAGGCTGTCACATTCAACCTTGGCTCCTACCAGCAGTTCACTCTGTGAAATCTTTTGAGTGTCATTTAATTCGGTAAATTTCCTATGTTGTTCTTCTTCCAGTGTGTGTCCTTAATAGACTCTATGTCTTCTGCACTGCATAATGCAAACTTCCAAGAACAACTTTTTGTTCCTGCCCTAAGCCTCAGGATTCAGGGTAGGGCTTCTACCCCCGCCCTCTTCAGACAATACCTAAGCACAGCACAAGATCCTGTGAGACACCTCTTCATTCTCCAGCCATTCAGAAATTCCAAGCAAGAGGGTTCCAAGGCCTTAGAAAGACTCCCAAACTTCCAAGAACATTCTTTAGAGCCTTCATCTTTATTGGGAGAACTATTCATCAAAGCTCTTCTCTACAATAGGTTATGGGAAAAAGAAGAATGTTCCTATCTATAGTTAATCTTTGAAAAATCTTCTTTCTCAAAGTGCTTCTTTCATATAGTTTGCTTTGTATAGTGCTACGAGAGGGAAAATAAGCAAATTTATCCTATTTACTTGAATGATTATGTCCCACACTAGAATTTAGCTTAGTAGAGCTTATTTTCATGTAATTTAGTGTGTCTCCTCTTAAAAGTCAAAGTAGGAAATGCATTACAAGAAAAGAAAGTGGAACTGAGTTTAACCTCCCAAGGCATTGCTACAAGTAAATACATTATATACTATTCCATTTCAAAGAGTTAAGAGTTAATATGAGCAGATCATGTTCAAAAAGTAAATCAAAAACAGGGTCAGGGTTCAGGTTAAGAAGCAGAAAGCAGTAAGAAAATGAGGTCATGAGCTGGGGAGTTCTTCAGGAGTTAAATACCCGCTGTTCTGTCTTCAGCGTAGGGCTAAGGGACAGGTCAACCTGCCTTGGAATGGGAAGTGATCCTTTTAAAACATGAAAGCTATTATTTCCTCAGTGGCTGAAGAATTTCAAAAAATGCTTGGACCAAATTTGGACATTGGTAAAATGAAAACTACAATATAGACACCACACATAAAAAAGGGGGAGAAAAATCAGGGCCAGACATAAGTATGAATTAAGGGGCTGGAGGAAAATATTCTGCATATAAAGTTCTCTATTTTGTACCAAGAAAGTGTAAAGAGTGTGGGGAAGGATGGGATCTGGAATAGAAGACATAAGGTAAATTCTCAGATTGCTCCTCTAAGAGGCCATGGTGGTTTGGGGCTTGTAATTTGTTCTCTCTAGGCTTTGTTTCCCCACAAGTAAGAGGAGAGGTAAACAAAGCACCTATGTTACAAGCTCATGTAAGAAATGACATAATTGCTAACACAGTTACTAGTTACTGTCAGCCTCTTAATTTGTTCTTGGATTTTTAAATTTAATATCTTTAATTAAAGATAACGGATATATGATTCTACTGCTGTAGAGAGACAAAGGTTTGACAAAATAGGTAACATTCTTCACGGCCTGTAACCACTGGAAAGAATGACATGTTCCTGGGTAGATAGTGGCAGAGTGTTGGTTTATGAGCTCCTGGGGAGCTTCCCAAGTGTAATCTGAACGTGCCCCACCCTAGGTGGAGAGCAAGGAGAGAAAGAAGAAAGGGGCAAGCTACTCCAGGTTGGTATGTGACAGATTTATTAAGCAACGGAACTTACGCAGGGGGCTTGTCTTAGGTCACCATAAGACAAGTAGGTCTTCACACCTATCTGTCAAATCTAAAACATTTACATAGACTCCTTAACTACATTTACCCACATACACCATCTAGACGGTCTCAGCCTAGCATCACTCTCTCAAGGCTATGACCTTGGAGCAGCCTCTGGTGGTGGAAAGTCAAGCAGAATTCACATTCCAAGGACAGTGGAGGTGATAAGGATCCTCTGATTATTGAGAACCAGCTCAGCATCAACTGGTGGTTCTGTTCCCTGGATGACCTACCACAATGCATTGTCAACAAGTTAATGTCTTTCTGCAAGGCCCTTCTTAATGTTTATTCCAAAACTTCTCAATACAACTTCTTTAAAGAAGTGTTTATTTTTTCCATTCAATTATTTATTCAATTATAAGCTCTAGTTTTTCTCAAACCACACCAGCCGTACATATAAAATAAGATCACTTTTGCCATTATCCATCCCACTTCCTGGGTTGTGGATATTTCATTCTTCTAGTAGTTTTTGGAAACCCCAAAAGGATACTTACATCTTCCACAAATCTGTCTTGGTATTTGATTTTTAATTCCCCAAGGTATTCTAGTAATAGTTCTAGAAATATAAACATTACCTTCAGTTTTGTTAAAAAGTCTTCCAGGCAACACTGTTTCTGCTTAATTATATATATATATATGTGTGTGTGTATATACACATATATACACATATATATATTTTTTTTTTACATATAATTTTTTTTTCTTAAGGGTATTTTTTTTCTTAAGGGTATTTTTAAATGGAGTCATACTTATCGTCTCCTGTGCCAATAAGATCAGGTTTGTTTTTGTTGTTGTTTTTAATTTACTGATTGGTTATAAAGTTTAAAAAGTTTAAAAAGACAAAACCAAGGGGCGCCTGGGTGGCTCAGTCGGTTAAGCCTCTGCCTTCGGCTCAGGTCATGATCTCAGGGTCCTGGGATCAAGCCCCACACGGGGCTCTCTGCTCAGCAGGGAGCCTGCTTCCCTTCCTCTCTCTCTCTCTGCCTGCTTCTCTGCCTACTTGTAATTTCTGTCTGTCAAATAAATAAATAAAATTTTTAAAAAGTCTCTTTAAAACAAACAAACAAACAAACAGCCCCAAAGACCAATCTGAAATCTGCTCTCAGATAAGACCAAGATTAGAGATTATTGAGCTCCCCTGTGGTCTGGTCCTGAGACCACAACTATGCTGAAAATCTATCATCTTTCAGTTCAGAAGGAAATACCTTTTTCTTTTGACAAAGTAAACATTTTCTGTTATTTTGCAGAACAGTGACATTTTTCTACAGAAGTATATATTTTGCCTTACTTAAGATGAAGCAGAAAACTACTTATGTCTTCAGAGTTAGCACTCTCTTAACCATCAAATATTTGGAAAAATTTGTGTGCAGTCTCAGAATTCCATGGCTCAATAATCATTGGTACCAATCTCCTCTTACACCCTGAAATCATGGACTCAAATTGCTAGCTTAAGAGATTCTGAATCTGCCTCCTGCTCTTTAGGTATTCACACATTAGTTAGAAAGAAAGAAATGAGCATGGGTGAAAGCAGGACTGCATGTGGCCTCTAGAATGGACCAGGCAGTTGATGCTTAGAGGAAACATTAACCATCCTTGGAGGTCTCAGGAATAAAATCTACCCCCCAAAAGTTGTACTTTTTGAAAGATGTGGGATTATTTAGCCAAGGAGAACAAGGCAGCTCAAACTAGCAGAATATCTTGAATAAAATTACAAAGTATATGTTGTAATGTGTGATGGGAGAAAATGATAATTTAATATAATATTGAATATGTGGAAAATATGGTAGGAAGTGGGGCTACGGGTAAAAAGTGAAGGCTCTTCTAAAATATGCTCTAAATTCAACCACAGTCTGCTTAGGGTCAAATTTTACACTCTCACTATTCTCCTCCACCATAATCAATTATATTTAATGAGAATGGACAATAATTTTTTTTTTCTTACATGGATCACAATAGATAAGGGAGGATACATCACCTTGGACCTGTAAGAAATGATATCTATTATTTTTATTAGTTTTATGTTTAAAAGTATTATAAAATATTTGAGACATTTGTAGGAATAAAAAAATAATATAACAGATGAATAGTATAAGAAATATGATCCTACAAACATAATTTAAACTACTGCTTTATTCCTCCTTGGTAGCATTTCCTTTACTCCTCACTCAAAAGTAAAGCTAATTTCACTGAGTTAAAATTTGACATTTTTTCTTCAAATATTTATAGATTCTTCCTCATATGTATACACAAACATATACACATGTGTAGATGAATACATACATATATGCATATGTACAAATATAATTGCATGCTACAGTTGAATGTATTTTTTTTAAAGATTTTATTTATTTATTTGACAGACAGAGACCACAAGTAGGCAGAGAGAGAGAGGGGAAAGTAGACTCCCCGCCGTGCAGAGAGCCCGATGTGAGGCTTGATCCCAGGACCCTGAGATCATGACCTGAGCTGAAGGCAGAGGCTTAACCCACTGAGCCACCCAGAAGCCCCAGAGTTGAATGTATTTTAAAGTTTTAAGCTATGTAAGTATTCTTCTGCAATTCGCTTCTTGATTTTCCTCAATATTTTATTTGTGTGATTCATCAATTCAGATGAATGAATACCTATAGCATTATGTTATTCATTTTCATTGTTGTATAGTATTCTATGGTTGATTATTACATGCAAGATCTCCATTCTCCTGCTGGAAACTTATGTTGCTTCCAATTGTTTGCTGCAATTAACAATGCTGCTATGAATATTCTTATGGATATATTTTTGCTCATATGTGTATGTTTTGTTACATTCTATCAAAACCTATGAATGATGTGTAAAACGGGATTTTTAAAATATCAAGTATACTCTATTGCTAGAATACAAAGACCAATATTTTTTCTTACAGTTGTATAGATATATATTCCTATGATCTCAGAACCTGAAAACAAAGGGCTAAACAAATTGCACAACAGTCTACAAAGCTGTCAGAGGTTATAATCAAACTTCTATATTTACTTTATTGAGTAAAACAAGTTACCTGTCCATTCTCCAAGGGTGCCTGAGGATTTACCTTTACATCAAGGTTAACTTTATTTCCAGGATCATTACTTACAATATTCTTTATCAGGCTTTTCCTGTTCTATATTTAATGAAGTCTAAAGACACTTAAATGTTTATTATTTCAAGAGTGGTTGTTTCATGTATAATGCAGTCTCATGACCCATATCAAAATCACTCTAGTGGATTATAAATTATACATTTTAGGGTCTATAAAACCTGAGAGGATCCAGTTATCAGGATTTTTATTGTTAAAATATTTTTATAATATCTTTCTAGATATAACTAGCCTTTAACTGTTATGATGACCATCCAAAATACCTCCCTTGACTAGTAACAATTGAATCCTGAATTCTTTTTCTACATAATTTTATGAGAACAGGGTGAAATATCACAGGGATCTTCTTCAAATATCTACCATAGGAGATAATTTGACACATGCCACATTTTGGGAAGCATTAATCTTTTCTTTCATATCCCAGAGGGAAAATAGCTAATGAAAATATTGTGACTAACCTTATCCAAAATGCTCTAGTTTGATTTTCATACACACACAGCTAAACCATAGATAGTGAAGCATTTAACGTAGAATTAACTAAATCAAATTTACCAAATATTTACTGTGTTATTTCTTTATGCAACACTCTATTCTAGGAACCCAGGATACAGGGAATAATACAATGAAGTCTGGTCACATAGGGCTTATATGCTATACCATTGCATTTTGCAACACCATGTACTCTTAGACAGTATCCTAGCATTCTGCCTTATGTAGCATTATATAATTTTTAGAGGATACATTTCTTAGCATAAATAATAGCATATTTGAGGGCAAATTCTTTTCAGAAATGTTTCTACAAAATTTATATTCTACAAATGCTTTAAAATATGATAATGGCTGATAAAAAGGAAAAATGCTGATAATAAGTAAAACAATAGATGTCCTAAAAATGAGAGACAATATACAAATTTAATTACACAAAATCTTAGAGATTCCAAAACTGTATACAAATATACAACTCAGAAAGAATGCAGGTGCCACAGAACTTTGTTTAATATGGTGTAGTTGCTATGAAAAACGGGATGGTAATTTCTCAGAAAATTAAACATATAATGTCAATATGACTCAGTAATTACACCTTTAGGTATATAACCAAAATAACTGAAAGCAAAGATCCAAGCAGAGATTTGCATGCTCATGTTTATAGGAACATTATTCACAATGGTCAAAATGTGAAAGAAACTCAAGTGTTAATTGAAGAATGAAAGGGTAAACAGAATGGTGTACATACAAAATGGGATATCAACAAGTGTTAAATAGGAATGAAATTCTAATACATACTTCAACATGGATGAACCTTGAAGAGATTAGGCTGAGTGAAACAAACCAGACTTAAAAGAACACATGTTAGTTACGTGATCATATTACATGAGGTACCTAGAATTGCCAAATTCACAGAGACAGAAAGTAGAATGGTAGTTGCCAGAGGCTGGCAAGGAAGGAAGTTGGGGAGCAATTGTTTAAAGAATATAGTTTTTCAGTTTAGGAGCTTGTTAGTGGTGATGATTGCACAATATTGGGAATACACTCAGTCACCGAACTGAACACTTAAAAATAAAGTGAAGGGAAAGCAAGAAACCACAGACAGTTATGATCAAAGGGGAGAAGTGAAAAGAGGTTGGAAGGCAATGGGGACTCAAAGGAGGTGGTTTGGTTTTAATATGAAGAGAGCTGCTGTATGTTTGGAATATCCAGATTACAGAGAGATAGTGAAAAGAAAGAAAACCAGCAGTAACTATGGGAGCAGAGTTTGGTTGGGAGAGGGGCAGGAACTCTAAACAGTATTATTTTGGTAAGCATGAAAACCTATAAAGAAACCTATAAAGAAAACAAGGCAGCAATAAGTAATTGATAAGAAAGTCAAGATAATGTACCTCTAAAGGTGAAAGAGTGACATAGTCAGAGGTGACACAGAGGAATTTCCGGGTGATTGTCCTGCTTCTTGATCTCAATGATAGTGTGTTTTCTATAAAGGGATGAATGTGTGCTTTATAATTATTCACTAAATTTTATATTTAGGCATTGTGTGTTCTATTCCATACTATCAAAAGTAATAAATAAATAAATAAATACACACACTCACACACACACACACACACATATACACACATACACACGAAGATTAATATCCCTAATGGTGGTAGAGTACTTACAGATTACTGCGGAAAAAATAGACTGCCTTGTTTTTTTATTTTTTAATAGGCAGATTATGCAAATAGCTAATTCGTAAAAGAAGAAATACAGCTGGTCACTAAACATACAGTGTGATGTTCAACCTCACAGATCACTTCAAAAACTAACTGGAACTCAAACAAAATCTTAAGAAAACAAAATGAGAAGAAAAAAACTTTATGGATCTGGCATAAATTTTTAAAAAGATGGATACTCTCCCAGGCTGGTGAA
Organism: Mustela putorius furo; assembly: GCF_011764305.1. Lineage (NCBI taxonomy): Eukaryota > Metazoa > Chordata > Mammalia > Carnivora > Mustelidae > Mustela > Mustela putorius. The sequence continues at coordinate 1,812,032 of NW_025421467.1, forward strand.
AATGTTGGCACAGAGATATTTTCTTTAAATGGTAGGTGGGGACTCTATTCTGATTAAATATGGGTGAAATGTGTGATCAAGCAATTGCACTTACAGGAATCTGTTCTTCAGTAATTAGGCAATTATCTCACAAATGTACTGGGCTTTTCACCACAGAATTATTATGTAGGAAGACAAATGGCAACAGAAAGAAAACAACCTAAATATCCAAAATTAGGAAACTGGTTAAGTAAATTATGGTATGTTCATGTCATGGTATTTCACAGAACTATGAGATGAAAATGCACTTGTATACTGACAGGAAAACAGGTCTATGGTATAGTAAGTAGAAGACCTTTGTAAGGTCTAATTTCACTTCCATTAAAAAAACAAACAAACAAACAAACAAAAACATAGTGTGTGTGTGTGCACTCCTTTGTGCATGCAATGCAAAGACAAAGATAGGAAAAATGTATCATGAAGACACAGAAAAATACTAATGTTTTTACTTTTAAGAGACATGATTGGGGGTGGAAGTCTAATTTTTACTTTAAATCTCTCTCTCTCTCTCTCTCCCCCTCTCTTTCTCTCTCCCTACTTATCACCGATATACATTAATTAAGAGGTTTATTGATGAATTTGTTTTCTTTTTTTGCTTAATGTATTTCAAATATTTGAAAACAGAAAAGTTGGGAAGAAGCTGTGTATTTAAACACTGTGTTATGTGTTCTCTTTCCTATCATGTTAATTTGAGAAACCAGCATCACAGTTTTATAGATTTCTATTACTAAATTTTAATTCAAATATGCTATTTTCCTAATGCTTTTTATATTGCTTTCATTTTCTTCTGAAATTAAACATAAGAATCCAAAGTTCTTCCTCAATTCTTTTTTTTTTTAAAGTCTGCAGTTAATTTTAATACCCGAGATAAAGAAGATCTCACTAAATTAGGTAGCTATGTTTAAGGGGCTGAGAGAATTGCAGACCTAATTCTATTAAGGAAGTAAATAATCTATTTGCAAACCCTTATCTTGAGTTGTTTCTGGAAAAGGCTAATTTTACTGGTTGTCTGGGTGCTGATGACAAATAAAAATTTTTAAATAACATAATAAAGAATGACCAAATCAAGCATTGCAATCAGAGGTGACAGGCAATTTACCTCTGAGAATATTGTGATGATAAAATTTTTGATGTGCTATGTCTTAAGTGCTTCCTTGAATTATAAAAATATAATTACATTTTAGAGACCTGATTTTTAAACCACCCACTGATTATTTATCTGAGGATTCTGCCATTTTCAAAATTTCTTTTAAGCTTGCCTATATCCATGATTAAATCACCCATTCTGATGATCAACTTAGCAAAACATGAAACTGATATGATTACTAAATCAAATTAACTCTTCTGATGGTTGCTTTCATCTGCTGGATTTCCTTTCAGGTTATTGAAGTGTTACTTAGTCTCAGATATGTAATGTGGCCTGATTTTATGAACGCAGCTTAAAGTATTTCTGAACATATTTGAAAGACAGTAGAACTAGAAAAATGTGGTTCAACGAGAAATCCTCAGTGTGGTGACTTAGTCACATATAAATTTGGTTAGACTGAACTTCATTGTCCAGAATTTCCTTTACACTAAGTCTCCAATTAAGGCAGACCAGGAAAGGGATTTTTTGAGAGATTTAGAGAGAGGGGAAGCAGCATTTTGTTTCTCACATGTTTATCACTAATCCGTTGATTCACCTTCTTGGTGGTGGCTGGACCTATTACTACTCAAACTTGCCCCTCAGTGTCTTTGACACCTGTGTGCTTATCTCAGTGATAAGGAGTCTCAGCTTAGGCAGGATGCCCGTACAACCAGAGTCAGAGTAGGAATCCTGAAATGGTTTCAATCTGTTCAAGTGGGTGTCAGAACATTTTTGTAGGTTTCCACTTTCCCTTGCTCTCCCCAAATGTATATCCATCTTCCCTTTTCCACTATTGTCTTGGAGACTTCAAGCTTCATCTTCAGACACCAAGGCAACAGTTTTGCAGAGACTGCTCAACCAGCTCACACAACTTGGTGAGGTCAAATCCCTCTAATAAATAATAAATCTGAAGATAGAAGATAATAGGGAGATAGATAAATCAATCTCCTTATGGTTCTCGCTTCTTTGAATGAATCTTAACAAATACACTATGACATGGACTTGAATACTTTTACTTGAATTTCAATTTTTCACCAGAAAAATGATTTTAATATATTTGAGTTATTATGAAAATTTAATTTTAAACTAGGCAAAATTAATTAATACCTGTCTTATTAGCTACTAAATGAATGCTAAGTAGCATTGAAAGTGTGTTGAAGAAAAGAGATATTCAAGAATAATAATGAAGTGAAAAATAAAACACGATGTCATTTTGTTCTGTTCCAAAAATATCTTATCTATTGACTGGGAAGAATGGCACAATTCCATTTCTGCCTGCAACTCTCAGTCTTCCTCTCACTGTATTAAAGACAAAGGCATGGTATCTAAAAGTTCAATGTCTGTATTATTCAGTGATTGCTCCTGTAACCCTATCCCATCAGTACAGATTAGTTTATCACATTAGGTAGTTAATAATTTGCAATATCAGAATGCTGACACTAAGAGTTTAGCAGACATGGCAGACATTTCAGTGGTCCCGGAGCACGCAGATAACAAACCCCAGATGGTAGAGGTCAAGCTGCGGGCTCCGGGCCAGGAAGAACAGGCTCCTGGTGATGGCACCATTAGAGGGGTACGTGGGAACAGATATCCTGAGAGCTGGGAGTTGGAGTCACAACAGGGAACATTTCTTGAAATATCCAATGATAATTTGCAAGTATTTTGTTAGCATTATTAAAATCCAAGAGTCCAGAACATGAAGAAAAACTTTTAAGGTTTGAAGGTATATTATACTATTACTAATTTGAAAAACCCATTTTATTTATTATAACTTTACTATGCTTATGAAGTTTATAGTCTGTGTTTTTAATAAGGCATGTGATAGTGAAATATAACAAAAATTAGCATATAAATGTATTATAAATAACACTTATAATCAATATGCATATAATTAATTGAGAATGTGTTTTATATATTTTTTTTTTTTCCGGCAAATTTTGGATATACTGATTTAGAGTTTTTGATGAGACCTCTTATTTTCCTTTGATGATCTCTGTAGTCTCCACAAAACATTGCTCAGTAGTATATATGTGGATATGCAGTAAACACTGCTAATCAATAAATATACAAAAATGAATATTTTTTATATTAGTGTTATTAAAAAGCCTCCATATTATTAAAATAGTTGAATGTCACATCAACAGTATTAGTAAAATACTAAAAGACACTGGAATGACTTCAGGAGAAAAAGGATTTTTTTTTCCTGTTTTGTTCACGAATGTATCTTAAATGCCTGGAACAGGGATTTAGGTGACAGAATCATTTGCTGAATGTTGCTGTTTCAGTCAAAGTGAGCAACATATTGTATTTTGATAATCAAACCACTTCTTTTTCTATTTTCTATATTCAACTCCAGTTATATCTTGATAGAGTGAAAGAAAAAAAAAAACAAGCAGTGACAATGAATTTAAGACAGCTGATTTGGCACACAGGGCAGTTTCTCCCCATCACTAAATTTGAGAATCATAAAAAACATTTTCAGAAAGCTAATAGATAACTAGTTTCAAATATAAAGTGAAGTTTTGGTGGAATAAGAACTCTAGGTTTATAATATTGGGCTGGAGAAATTCTCAAAATATCTGGCACAAAGGATAAAGAGATAAAGAGATGGGAAATATAAGAGAAAAATGGACATATGGAAGATAAGAGTCAAATAATCTTGATTTTTTTTTCATAGAAATGTGGGAGAGGAAGAGAGAAAATGTAATTATTTGAGAAAATAATCACAAAAGATTAACACAATTAAATAACTGGATATATAATAAATTTTCAAAATGAATGATAAGGAGCAAACTCAGAAACTACTACTTTCAGAGAAAAATAAAGAAAATCACTTCCAAAGGAAAAAGACCCCCTGACTACAGACTTAATAGAAACAGTGGTTGTAGGAAGATAAGGAAGATAAAGGACCAGCATCTTCAAAGTGCTGAACCAAGAATTCTCAAGCCAGTCAGAGATCATTTAGGAGTGAGAGGGGAAAAAAAAAAATTCAGTCATACACGGACCCAAGAAATTTACCTCACTAAGAACTTTTCTCAAAAAAACCCACAAAGGCAAATAAATTAGTAACTCATTTTCATCAAAAAATACTGACTGCAAAAATCACATTTTAAAATGACAATATTCAATTTAACTCCAGATGATTCAAACATGACAAATGAGATGAAACCCAAAGAGCAGAGAGAAAGAAAATTGAAATAAAATGCTCTACAATTTTTGGGAAACCATAAGTTTAAAAATATTGGTTAACGTTTTATGCGAAACCACTAAAATAGAAATAGAATGCATAATTCTCAAACCAGTAGAATGAGTAGAAGAAAAAAGAAACTAAGAAAATGTAAGCTTATATAATTCTACATTTTATAGGGAAAAAATTCTCCCTTTAATTCTTTGAGCAATAGCTCTCCATTAGTAGCCTGTGTTCATAAAAGTCATGTATTTGCACATTGAATAGACTAAAGCAGCAAATCTTCCGGCCCTCTCTGTGATGAGGGAAACCAGGTCCGATAACCTGGTCCACAGTCATACAGTGAAAATAATCCACAAAAGAGCAGCAGGAAGAAGATCAGGATTTAATATGAAAGAATGCAAATATCTTCAAAATACATTTATATCATTTCTGATAGGAGCATTTTAACTTAAAACATATTATTTCTTCAACCTCCATCTCTCAAATGCATTCATATGACTTCGGTTGTCACAATTCATTGACCCACTCGATTGAATCCATTCCTGTCTATTATATATATATATAAATGAAAACTCAAAACTAAAAATCTAAGATTTGTAATAATATGAAAAGAAGGTGGGAAAGGCATTTTTAAAAAGTGAGACAGCTATGTTAGCATTTTTCTCAATATTCCTCATAACACTAAATTTAGATCTATAGTAAACAATCCTATTCAATGTAATACTTTCAATGTTAACTTAAATATTTATGCAAAATGTTTATAGCCTTGAGCAAAACAATATAAGAGCTACCATTTTAAATGCCCCAGGAAAAGATGATTTTAGGCATTTTAAATATTATGTTAAAACCATTTATATATTTCTAAATGTGTTTCTAGTTGGGCATTTTTCCAAATATACTAATTTGGCCTTTCTCAATGTCAAGAAATGAAGTGAAGATTAGTCTAAATAGAGTCAGTGTTTCAAATGCAGATGTAAAGTTTGAGTCTGATAATAATGTCAGAAAAGACTTTAATGAGCTATTTAAAATGGGATATGAGTAATATGAAATATTCAGAATGTTAAAACTTGATCAATGGGAATGCTGATATTAGCAAAACCATTTATATTTAGAATAAGATGGGGCAGGGATTTAGCTTTATTTATTTTATTTTATCTGCTTTTGTTATCTTTTTGTGTTGTTGTTGTTATTTGCTTTATTTATTTTTGTTAACTGTGCTACATATTTTTCTGGTTATCTTTTTAATTACTTGTAGTAATAAGGGCCAGGATATTCATAATAAGAGCTACTTTTTTGAGCACTTACCAGGGGCCAGGAACTCGGATAGGATTTTAGTTTGACGAACTCATTTAGAGCTCTACCATTGTCTTGATTTGTTTGAAGGGGAAGCATTGCACTCTACTGCCTCCTTACATGCATGAGAACAGCAGCAAATACATTGGGGCAGGAAGTATGGGTTTGGGAATCCTCATGGACCACTGGAGAGAATGTGGATGCTCCACTACACCCCGCTTAGGACGCTGCATTTTCTCCTGGGCAAATGTCTCAGAGGAATTCTCATAAGGTTTCGAGCAAGGCCTGCATGAAAGGATGCTCATTATAACATTATTTGAAGTGCCAGGTTTTACATATGACTATGTCCCAACATGAGGAAACTTTGTGGGTAAACTGTGATGGAATTTCACAGTGGAGCACAGCAGCTAGAAGACGTGATAAAAACAAATATTTATAAGTCCTAAACGCATAATGTTAAATGGCAAAGGCAAAATATATCTTGAAAGACAATGCTAATAATAATAATAACCACAAGGAATACAAAATAAACACATTAAAAGAGTTGTCTGGTTAGAAATGCAAATGGGTGGGAGAATGAGGAAAGAGAGGATGAGTACCTAATTTTTAATTAAAAAAAAAATGAATGGAGGAATTTTCAGGGATCAAGGAAGATAGACATGTAATAAAATACATAAAAACATGTATGAACTTTAATACATAAAAACATGTATTAACTCAGTGTTTTGTGTCTGAATTCTAACATGGATAAAAACATAAAATATAAATGAAATATTCGATTGCAAAATTATTGAAGAACACTGTCTTTCAGTTCAGATAAAAATCAGAATTGGCTAGGAACCAAGATAACCGAAAGTAATATTCAGTTTTAGTGTAATTTAAATTTGTGCAACCATTTTTGGAGCAGATTTTTATAAATGCACATTGTTTTTAGTATAACGATGTGTCTTCGAAAATTTTGTAGTAAACAAATGATTGGAAAAGTAGCCAAAGATATATGTGTATGACTGTTTACTGAAATAGCCAGAGAAAGGACATTGACTGCTTTCATAAGTGTATTTAAAGATTATTAAAAAATAAGATAAATGAAAGTCAAATTATTGATTTATACATCATGTGAAAGAAGGCAAAGCCCAGCAACTTAAATGCATTGCAAAAATTGGTAATTATATCACAAATTTTAAATAAGCATTCTATATTTGTTCTTCAGAATAGACCAGCATTATGAAAATTATTGTTTAATTAAGGCTAAACAGATTGCTTGCAGTATGCCTAATCTCTATCTCCAAATCTGTACCATATTTGCATCTCCTCTGTAACTATTAAACTAAAAAGTGTAAAATGCAATAAATTAATAAATGGTTATTTTATGAATGCATACCTATATACAATATGAACAAAGGCACTTGAAAAGGTGAAAGAAAATGATGCTTTCCTCTACTAGAATTATATTTTGTTTTCTTTTCACTTTTCTGTATTCTTTAAATTTTTTCTGCAAAAAATACAACTAATCTGTGTAATATAATGGGACATGCTCATTTTGATTTTGCCTGCGTATATGGGGGCTTACTTGCAGATAAGAGGTGGGGGCAATTCACAAACACACAGTTTACCAAATTTACCTAATTCAGCCTCTGAATTAGCCTACGGACTTTCTAAGTCAGAGGCTTATATTTGTGCCATTTTATAGGCACCACTATTTATTAAACAAATTCTTTCCAACAGTGGTCAAATCTCAATCTTTCTCCCAGGATGGAGACAAATGGACAGCTGTCTTTTCTGAGTAACAGACAAGTCAAATCAAATTGACTGCAAGAGTTCATCAGTTAATCAATGTATTTAAGAGTCTATTGATCAAGAAAATCCAAAGCCCCTTTTCTCCTTCTTCTATATTGTTTTTCTCTAAGTTGTAGAAGAAATGGATTGAGAGAATCATTTGATTCATCAGGTTATAAAGATGTAGTTAAGTCAGTGGTAGCAGCTAAAGCAAAGGTAAGAAATGTGTATCAAGTCATAGGAAAGCTTAGTGATATTACTCAGTAAATATACTCAATAATATGTCTTTATCTAAATAAATCTTCTCATTTCTTCTAGAATGTAGATTTGCCTTTTTAAAGACATTTTACTATGAAATATTACAACACGCAGAACAATTTAAAGAATTTTACTGTGAAAGTTATATTCCTACCATTTAAATTCTATAAATAACATCATGCTTTTTTAGTTGTCTATCTATTGAGTACTCTAATAGCCATCACTCCTTTTTAGTTTTAGTGCATGTTAAGGTTACAGACACTATTACACTTCCATCCAAACATATTTTGATATGCATATTATCAACTGAAATTCATTTTTTACAATTTTTCCCATTTGGAGTTAATATCTCTTATTTCAAAGTTTGATTTTCTGCAAAAACAGTTGTCTCCTTGAAATTCGGGGATAAAGTGGCTAAGATTTAACTTAAACATTTCTGAGCTAATGTTCCTAGAGGATTATTTAGGGACACTCCCAATAGCAGATCCATTTTTGTCTTGTAATCCACATAGAATAATTTAAAAAAAGAAGGAACCACTTGCATTTTCCCATCAATAAGTCTGCAAACCTAGGTATGTTTGCACTTGTCTTCTCTATTGCTTTTGTTAACATGTAGCTTACTAGCATTTTGCAAGATGCAAGTGTTTGTTTTGCAGATTTTGATTTATTAAGTGTGTGAAGAATAAGGCTATTTCATGAAATACCAAGAAATTTATGAAGAGAGGAGGGGATGAAACTGTTTTTGTGCTTAGAAGTTCTCAGTAGTCTAGGGGAAGATTACAAAATACACAAAAATCCAAGATAAAAATTTGTGTTACCAAAAGAGATATTATTTGTTAGAGTGTGTATGCTTGTGTATAAATGGAGGTAGATAAGAGACTCTTAATCTCAGGAAACAAACTGAGGATTGCTGGGAAGTGAGGCGGGGGATAGGGATAGGTTGGCTGGGTTATGGACATTGGGGAAGGTATGTGCTGTGCTGAGTGCTCTAAACTGTGTAAGCCAGATGATTCACAGACCTGTACCCCTAGGACAAATAATACATTAAATGTTAATTAAAAAAATAAATGGAGGTATGATAGACTACATAGTTTATGAACTTCCAATGTACAGAAAAAGAAATATCTGATAAATTATGCAGCATCAGATTTTGCTGGCTTATATCTGGCCCATAGGCTCTTTGAAAGTTTTCATAGACAAAGTCAATGAAGAACAACTGGATATAATTAGAGATAATGATGATATGGAAACTCTGATGGTCATTATGGGGCCTATATCTGCCATTTTTAAAAGATATTTTTCTTTAAATTTCTTTTTTTTTTTCTTTTTAGATTCCACAATTAAGACAGATCACAGTATTTGTCTTTTACTGTGTCACCTATTTCACTTAACACAATGGCCTTGAGGTCCATCCATGTTGTCACAAAGTAGTGTTCTTTCTTTGTGGCTAATAGTTCCATTGTATGTATGTGTATGTGAATGTGTATGTGAACATTATATATAATTATTTAATTTTTTGTCCATTTATCCATTGACGGACACTTAGATTGCTTCTCTATGTTGGCTATTATAAAAAATGTTGATACAAACATGATGGTGTAGGTATCTTTTGAGTTAGTATTTTCATTTGCTTTGGATAAATACCCAGAAGTGAATTGCTGGATCATATGGTTGTTATATTTTTAATTTTTTGAAGAACTTCCATACTGGTTTCCACAATGGTTTCAACAAATTACATTCTCACCAACAATGCTCCAGGATTCACTTTTCTCCACATTCTTGCCAACACTTGTTATTTCCTATCTTTTTATATTAGCCATTCTAAAAGGTGCAAGATGATTAAAAAAAAACAACAACAAAACTGAGGTTTTGATTTTCACGCCCCTGAAGGTTGATGATGTAGAGTATCTTTTCATCTTTTCATCTGTAAGTCTTTGGAAAAATGTCTATACAGAACCTCTGCTCATTTTTCAATCAATTGTTTAAGTTTTGCTATTAAGTTGATGACTTCTTTACTTATTTTGCATGTTAGCCTCTTGTCAGATACATGATTTTCAAATATTAATTCCTATTCACTAGGCTACCTTTTCATTTTGCTGATGGTTTCCTTTGCTGTGCAGAAGCTTTCCAGTTTGATGTAGTCACACTTATTTTGCTTTTTTTTTTTTTTGCTTTTTTTTTTTTTTTGCTTTTTGTGTCCAACTTATGTCAAAGAGCTTCCTGTCTATATTTTCTTCCAAGAGTTTCATGGTTTTAGGTCCTGTGTTCAAATATTTAATCCATTTTGAGTTAATGTGTGTATGTGTGTGTGTGTGTGTGTATGGTGCAAAATAGTGGTTTATTCTCATAAATGATATGATATTCTCAGATAATTCTTGATATGTCACTCTATTCTATTCTATTGGTCTATGGGTCTGAATTTATGCCAAAACCATACTGCTTTAATTACTATCGCTTTGTATTATAGTATAATGCCTTCATCTTTGTTCTTCTTTCCCAAGATTGCTTTGGTTATTTGGGGCCTATTATGGTTCCATAAAAATTTTAGGATTGCTCATTTTATTTTGGTGAAAACTACTACTGGGCTTTTGATAGGGATGGCATTGAATCTGCAGATTGCTTTAGATAGTATGGACATTCTAACAATAGTGATTCTTCTAATCCATGAGCATAGAGTATCTTTCCATTTATTTGCATTCTCTTAAATTTCTTTAATTAATGTCTATGGTTTCAATATACATATATGTCATCTGTTTGGTTTGATTTATTCCTAGGTATTTTATTCTTTTTGATGCAATTGTATATGGGATTATTTTCTTAATTTGTCTTTTATTTATTTATTATTAATTTTTTATGAATGTTTATTAGTAGTGTATGGATTTTGTATCTTATAACATTACTAAATTTATTAGTTCTAAAAGTTTTTTCATGAGTCTTTAGTGTCTTCGATATATATTATCATGTCCACTGCAAATAATAAGGTTTTAATTTTTCTGTTACAATTTAGATACTTTTTATTTATCTGCTTATTTTCTAATTGCTGTGACTAGGACTTGAATGAATAAACAGTGAATAAAATTGGTGAAAGTAGGCATCCTTGTTTTGTTCCTGACCCTAGAAGAAAGGCTTTCAACTTTCACCATTGAGTATCATGTTAGCTGTGACCTTGTTATTTATGGACTTTGCAATGTTGAGATACACTCCTTCCATCACTTTGTTGAGAATTTTTATCATAAATGGATCATGAATTTTGTCAAGTACTTTTTTGGGGGATTTATTGAGATGATTACATGATTTGTATCCTTCATCTTTTAACCTTTATCTCGGTCTCTATTTCATTTATATCCTTCCTTCTACTACTTTGGGTTTTATTTATCCTTCTTTTAGTTTCTTGGGATATAAAGTTATGTTGTTTGAGACTTCTTGGTTCTTAAAATAGGCATTGATCAATATAAACTTCTGAGATCTGCTTTTGTTGCATCCCACAAATTATATTATGTTACGTTACTATTTATGTTTTTGGGTATGTTTTGATATCTCCTTTGACCCATTAGTTATTTATCATTTATTGTTTATTGTTATGATTATATTATGGTTACTATATATTATGTATTTTCCATGCATTTGTGAGTTTTCCAATTTTATTTGTATAATTAATTTCTAGTTGTACAGCATCATTGTGAGAAAAGATGTTTGATATGATTTCAATCCTATTAAATTTATTAATATTTGTTTTATGACCTAACATACCTTATCCTTGAAAATGTCCATGTGCACTTAGAAGACTGTCCATTTCATTGTTTTTGGATGGAATGTTCTGTATAACCCTTTAGGTTCATCTGATCTAACATGTCACTTAAGGTTGATTGTTTCTTATGGCCTTCTTATCTGGATGATCTATCAATTCATGGAAGTAGGGTATTAAAATTTCCTACTATTAATGTTATTATTGTTATTTCTCCCTTTGGGTCTGTTAATATTTTTTTTATATATCTAGGTGTCCCTATATCAGGTGCATAAATATTTACAAATTTTATATTCTCCTTTTGGATTGATACTTTATAATTATTTAATGCCTATATTTTTATCTTATAGTCTTTAAAGTTTGTTTTCTGATATAAGTACAGCTACTCCAGCTTTCTTTTGGTTTTCATTTGCATGTAATATCTTCTTGTATCCCTTCACTTTCAGTCTGTGTATATCCTTACATCTAAAGTTAGTCTTTAGCATATATAGGGGTCTTCTTTTTTTAAATCCATCTTTTATTGGAAAATTTATGCCTTTTACATTTAAAGCTATTCTTGTCATCTTAAAATTGTTTTTTGGACATATTATACTTATTTCCTGTTTCTTCTTTTCTTATTCTCTTGCTTTGCAGTTTGGTGCTTTCTGTAGTGGGATGCTTATATTTGTTTCTCTTTACTTTTTGTACATTTCCTATATCTTTTTGTTTTATGGTTATCATGAAGCTTATATATAACAGCTTATATCTATAACAGTCCATTTTTAAATTGATGGCAACTTAAATTTGATTTCATTCTAAAGGTCGACATTTTTACTCTCCCTTGCAACATTTTATGTTTTGGGTTTCTTTTTAAAGAATTGCGTGACATTTTTTTTAAGATTTCATTTAATTATTTGACAGACAGAGATCACAAGGAGGCAGAGAGTCAGGCAGAGAGAGAGGAGGAAGCAGGCTCCCTGCTGAGCAGAGAATCCGACGACGTGGGGCTCGATCCCAAGACGCCGGGATGATGACCTGAGCCAAAAGCAGAGGCTTTAACCCACTGAGCCACCCAGGTGCCCCAACATTTTGTTTTTAATGTCGTATTTTACATCTTTTTATCTTGTGCATCTCTTAACTAATTATTGTAATCATAGTTATTTTACTGCTTTTGTCTTTTAACTTCCATTCTAACTTTGTAAATGATTAATCTACAACATTTATTGTACATTTACCTTCCCAGTGAGATTTATACTTTCATATGTTTTCTTATCACTAATTATCATCCTTTCTTTTCAACTTAAGGTTAAGCCACTGCCTTCAGCTCAGGTCATGATCTCAGGGTCCTGGGATCGAGTCTTGCATCGGGCTCTCTGCTCAGCAGGGAGCCTGCTTCCTCCTCTCTCTCTCTGCCTGCCTCTCTGCCTACTTGTGATCTCTCTCTGTCAAATAAATAAATAAAATCTTAAAAAAAAAAAAGAAAGTCCCTTTAACTTTTCTTGTAAGACCAATTTAGTGATGAAGTCCTTTAGCTTTTGCTTGTCCATAAAACCCTTTATCTCTCCTTTAATTCTACCAAATTGTCAAAATTATTGCTGTAGAGTTGTTCATAGTATGTTCTTATAATAGTTTGTATTTCTTTGGTGTTAGTTGTGATCTCTCCTCTTTCATTCATGATTTTATTTATTTAGGTCCTTTCTCTTTTCTTTTTGATAAGTCGGGCCAGGGGTTTATCAATTTTATTAATTCTTTCAAAGAACCAGCTCCTAGTTTCGTTGATTTGTTCTATTGTTTTTTGGTTTCTATGTCATTGATTTCTGCTCTGAACTTTATGATTTCTCTCTCCTGCTGGGCTTAGGGTTTCTTTCTTGTTCTTTCTCCAGCTCCTTTAGGTGTAGGGTTAGGTTGTGTACCTGAGACCTTTCTTGTTTCTTGAGAAAGGCTTGTACCGCTATATATTTTCCTCTCAGGACTGCCTTTGTTGTGTCCCACAGATTTTGAACCGTTGTATTTTCATTATCATTTGTTTCCATGATTTTTTTCAATTCTTCTTTAATTTCCTGGTTGACCCATTCATTCTTTAGAAGGATGCTGTTTAGTCTCCATGTATTTGGGTTCTTTTCAAACTTCCTTTTGTGGTTGAGTTCTAGCTTTAGAGCATTGTGGTCTGAAAATATGCAGGGAATGATCCTGATCTTTTGATACCGGTTGAGTCCTGATTTAGGACCGAGGATGTGATCTATTCTGGAGAATGTTCCATGTGCACTAGAGAAGAATGTGTATTCTGTTGCTTTGGGATGAAATGTTCTGAATATATCTGTGATGTCCATCTGGTCCAGTGTGTCGTTTAAGGCCTTTATTTCCTTGCTGATCTTTTGCTTGGATGCTCTGTCCATTTCAGTGAGGGGAGTGTTAAAGTCCCCTACTATTATTGTATTATTGTTGATGTGTTTCTTTGATTTTGTTATTAATTGGTTTATATAGTTGGCTGCTCCCACGTTGGGGGCATAGATGTGTAGAGTATTCATGGCTGGATTTTTTTTTTTTTCCTGTCTACACAGTAAGTATATCTGTTACTCTCTTCTGGGGTTTCATTGTATGTAACAAGTTGTTTTTCTCTCACTGCTTTTAATATTCTCATCATGTCTTTAACTTTTGACTTTTTAGTAATAATATGTCTTGCTGTGGGGTCTTTTTGGTTTCATCTTATTTGAAACTCTCCAGACTTCCTGGGCCAGGATGTTAGTCTCCTTCCCCAGGTTAGGTGTTTTCAACTATTATTTTTTCAAATAAGTTTTTTGCTCCTTTCTCTCTCTTTTTTTCTTGGGCCCTTATAATGTTAAAATTAGTCTGCTTGATTTTGTCTCAGAAGTTCCTTAGGATATGTTCCCATTTTTTCCCCTTTGCTCTGATTGGGTGAGTTCCATGGCCCTGGTTTTGTGCTGACTGATCCTTTCTTCTTCTTCATGTAGTCTGCTGCTGAATCCCTCCAATGTATTTTCCAGGCCAGATATTGCATTCAACTCTGTGACTTTTACTTGGTACTTCTGTAAGGAAGCACCATATGCTATTTAGATTTGGGCTTGCCAAAATTACCACAGAAAACAAGTGTTTTGGTTCTGACAGAGATTTTTCTGTCCCTCACATATCAAACAAATTCCTGGTTATGACTCTTAAAGAATTCAATATAGAACTAGATTGCAAACACATCATAGACCAGAATGTTGCAGATTATTTTTTTACACAATTGAAAAAGATGTACTTTCTTACAAGAATTATATCTCTTTACATAAAAGGAGCACTATAATTCTGGATACGGTTGATTAATAAAATGATATGGTTGATTAATAAAAAAAAATTCATGTTGCCATCCATTGATTCTTGCTATAGCTTATGAAAAGGAACAAACAAACAAAGAAAAAATTTCAAAAGATGAGAGAGAATTACTCCAAACTATCTTACCCAGAATAAAGGTAAAGTCACTCAACAACAGGCAAGTTTCCTTAGAACTAAAGAGCAGGGCATATTAGCTAAATCAAGCCTAGAAGCTTTCTATGACTTTTTCAGATTAAAAATAAAATTATTGATCAAGAATAAAAGTTACTTCTTATTTTCAAAGGCCACTCCTTGCAAATGTGTTAGCAATCTTTCCACTTATAATCTTTTCAAGATATGCTCTCTTCCGTGCAATCCTTCCTTTTCCTAGTTCATCAATCTCTTCCACTCTATGCAGTTTTTCTTAACATTTAATCAGCAGGTCCTTCTATATCCCTCATAATTCCTATCATGCTCAAGTTATATTTTCATTTTTCTATTCACTCTAACAGCCAAACCTCACAAAAGATTATATATGCTTTTTTTCCTCTACTTGCTCATTTTGTATTAATTTTCATTGTGACTTTTCCTGTAACATTTCAATTAAATTATACTTATTACATTCCCATGATTGTTGTCAAACACTAGAGATAATTATCTACCTTAATACTACTCCACTTCTTACTTTATGAGAATCAGTTAGCTTTTCACTCCTTCTCAAATCCCTGTGTCCTCTTGAACTCCATTATATTCATGACCTTCATGTCAAAGGTAAATGGTACCAAAAGATAGAATTAGACAAAGACGAAGACAGTACACAGAAGATAGTAGAGACTGATAATTAAGAAGTCCCCAGTCATATTAGAGGATGCAAGGGGGAAACTTGAAGTTGATTCAGTATTTATTTTGTCTCCCTTATAGCTTGTTATTGTAATCATGAATAGAAAAATGAAATCTTTTATTATAATTTAAATTGTTTTATATATAACCTTTCCCAATTTTTTTATTCACTTATTTAATAAAAATTTTTGCAATTTTTTTGCATTTACTGGACTAAATTAAAGTTTAAATGAGCAGTATATTTAGTTATGCTAAAAAACTACAACAATGTTACATAGTTCTCTTTAGTATTTTAATATTATAAAATATCTGAAATACATTAATCCTAAAGAGCAAAAAACTCTTTTTTTTTTTAATAATAGAGACTATTTCTAACCCATATCTGGTATATTCTCACTGTATTAACAGCTTGTAGTATAATAAGAAGTTGCTATAGCAACGTATCTTAATCCTGTAAGAATCACTTTTACAATTTACTGCTGGTTTTGTACAGATAGACAAATGACTATTTTTGATTCACATTATTACTAAAATTAATAGTGTATCAATCAGGAATATAAAGTTATTCCAGAAGTATAAAATGAAACCAGCAATATTTAGCTTTATTCATCCTAAGTATTTTTCCACATTGCTTCTATTCCAAATGAAGTTTTCACATTATATATCCCATAACTACATTGAAAAATCCCCATTTGGTAGGGTCAGCATCGTTAAAGAAAAAGATAAACCAGACTGCAAAATCAGCTATCACTTGGTGGTCCTAATATTCATTGAACAGTCAGGGTGCTTTATTTTTTGTTTATTTTTACAAAGCTATAATGTATCTCTTGCCCATAATTTGTTAAATCTGTTAAAAATTCATTGAGAAGGGCATAACCATGGACAAATGGACATGACAAAAATTGGAAGATGTGAGCTGCCTTTATTGAAAATTTTCAATTAATATTTCATTTTGATACAGAACACTAGTGTCTTGGGGCACCTGGGTGACTCAGTTGGTTAAGCCACTGCCTTCGGCTCAGGTCATGATCCTG
Organism: Mustela putorius furo; assembly: GCF_011764305.1. NCBI lineage: Eukaryota > Metazoa > Chordata > Mammalia > Carnivora > Mustelidae > Mustela > Mustela putorius. Next base: position 1,828,627 of record NW_025421467.1, read on the forward strand.
GAGTCTGAGGATCAAGTCCTGCATCAGGCTCCCAGCTCTGCGGGGAGTCTGCTTCTCCTTCTGACCTTCTCCCCTTTAACGCTCTTTCTCATTCTCTCTTTCTCTCTGTCTCTCTCAAATAAATAATAAAATATTAAAAAAACAAAAACAAAAACAAAAAAACACTAGTGTCTTTCATAAAGATTTCAAAACCATAGCAACATAGAAAAAATCCACTTAAAATTCTAGCTTTCTAAGATTATCACAGTTAACACTTTGGTATAGACCCATATGAAATTAATTTTACATTGTACCTACTGTGCAGTAACCTGCTGTTTTCTTTTAAAAGCAATCACAAACATGTCTCTATATCCTTAACTGTTATATCATGGACTGACATTCAATATTTCCGTGACATTTGATTCCAAGAATATAAAGGAAAGTAACCATTTCCTTTTGTGGTCCATTTAAGTTGTTTTCAATAGCTTGCTCTTTTATACAATATCTCATATTACTCTTCACTCACTTTTCTGTTCACTTTGACGATTGGTAGGTCAAACAATAAACACATTCTTTACTTTTATTAATTATATTTGATGCAGGTTTTTTAAAAAGATTTATTTATATATTAGAAAGAGAATGTGCATGAATTGGGGGAGGAGCAGAGGGAAAAGGAGAGAAATCCTCAAGCAGACTCTCCGCTGAACATGGAGCCTGAACTAGGGCTTGATTCCAGGTCCCTGAGTTCATGACCTGAACGCAAATCAAGTTAGACAACTAACTGACTGAGATCCCCAGGCATTCTTTCTCAATGCAGTTTTAATTAAATGTTAATAATCACATGGGCTTTAAAATAAAACCTGTTGAATTGAAATTGAATTTGATACTTAATAACTCTATAACCTGAGAAGAGTTATTTAATCATCCTGTCTCCACTTTCTCATCTGTAAGATGGGATAAGCACATTACCTCTCTCAGAATGATTTTTAAATAATTAGAATTGTCAATACATGAGAAGAGCCTATATCAATATCTGGCAAAGAGTAAACACTCCAAAATGTTCATTATTACTATTTGCCAAATGAGCTTCTGGAATTAATGCACTGATTTATACTCGAAAATATAATATATACATATTCCTATGTTTTTATAATATAATAAATAGTATGTATTGTTAATATAATCAATAGTATGTATTGTTATTTCTATGCAGTGAAAGACATATTGATTGCATTTAATTAAATTTTTTTTTGATAAGCTAAAGGTCAAAGATTTTAAAAACTTACCTAAGTAAACATGGGTGATTAAAGTAAGAATCAGATAGAAGAAACTTCTATGAACTTCCAGAACACTCCTTCTACTAAACCATAAAAACAATCCTCAAACATTAGGTTATTCTCTATATCTGAAATGTTCTTTGCAAGCCAAATGTCTGTAATATAAGAAATGTATGTTAACATGAGGCTAGAAATGTTCTAGAAATGGATAGTGAGATGGGCATGGTGATAGACTCTGCATGATAATTTCAATAATAGGAACACAAATCAAAAGGTGACAGCAAGGAAAAATATGATTGATATTTTCTGATTCTTAAAGAATATATAAGGAAAATAAACTCAATTACCAAACAGTCAACTAATATGAACAGTAGAGTCCTCTCTTACATCTTAACTATGGAATAAATATAAAGGCATACTACAGGGCATAGAAAATAATAAGCTCATGAAATTTATAGTACCAAAGGATTATAGACTTGAAAATTTAGATTCAAGAAAATAAATACACAAATGGGTAAGAGAACCTTAACATACAATAAGACGTTAGGGAAGTTTCCCTAAATGTTTGATATTTTCTGGAAGGCAAAGTATCCTTAAAAAACATAGCAGGTTGCCATGTGTTATGGACTGAATGGTTGTGTCTCCCCAAGGCTCATATGTTGAAGCCTTAACCTCCAGTGTGATTGTATTTTTAGATAGAGTCCTTAGGACATAATTAGGTTATATGAAATTGTATAAGTGGGCCCCTAATTCAATAAGATTAATATTCTTATACGAAGAGAAAAACTGACTAGCTCTCTCGCTCGCTTTCTCAACAAATGTGCAGAAGAAAAGGCCATGTGAAGACACAACAAAAGGCAGTTCTCTGCAAGCCAGGAAGAGTTCTCACCAGAAACCAAATCAGCTTATCTTGGACTTCCCACCCTGTGGGAACTGTGAGAAAATAGTTGTGTTGTTTAAGGCACGGCCAGTGTACGGTATTTTGTTATAGCACCCTGACCTGAAGTCATCGCTGGTCCATCTTAGCAGCATCTCTCGTGTTCCTAAGAATCTCACCTGCTAATGATTGAATGCTTGTGTTCCTCCAAAATTTATATATTGAAACTGTAACCCTCAAGGAGTTTAAAAGTTGGGCCTTTGGGACATAATTAGTTCCTAAAGGCAGAGCTTTCGTAAGTGGGATTAGCACCCTTATAAAAGAGGCCCCAGAAAGTTATTTTGCTCCTTGCACACCAACAATGTAGATTAAGGCCAAAACTTGTAAATCTGAACTTTAACAATAATAATGGCTATCCTGTAGAGACTCTGAACTGACATTGGAAAGATGGCTATGAGGAATTTTCTGGTCCATTACACTAATTATATTGTTGGCTTTCTGTAAATTATCTGGATAATTGTAGCTGGTTGTCAGCTTTAACTGCAAACGGAGTTGAAAAATAGCAACCTTTGGAAGAGAATTATGATAGAATTAAAATAATGTGAAAAATCTTCCCCCAAAGAGAATTTATATGTATTAAAGTTTGCAAAGTACTATGTATAAATTTAGAATTAGGAAGATAACTGCAAACCTTTCAATCTGTAATATTTGGTAAGCCTATGAACTTCTATAGATCGTCTTTTCACACATAGTCTTTTGTTTTCTCATCCAATTTCTTAAAGATATATGGATATACTCATTAAAATAAATTAATTGAAATACATTGATAAATCTGAGAAAGAAGAACATTTAAGGTGACCAACTATCAGACCATATTTATAATTCAGGTCATCTGTATTTTTCAAATACTAATTTAATGTAATTATTTAACAATTTGAGGTAGGTGTGTAAAGGATAAAATGACAATTTAAAAAAATCTTTTAAGAACACATTGGGCATTATGGTAGTTAAAGTTAAATTACAGTAAGGAAATGGGAAGTGTTCTCTGTCAGTGTGTCTTTAGGGAGCAGAGGATTTTATGACTTGGTTTTTAATGACCCTCATGATTCCTGAGGGGAGTCATAATTTTTTAATCAGGCACAGCTGCCATTTAATAAAAGCCAACTTTGCTAGAGTAGGTCAGTGACAGTATGTTTAACGGCTTCCTTGATAGTTTTGTACACGTTTTTCTTCTAAGCTTATCCACATTTCTGGACATCCTTAAAAAAAATTTTTGTAACTAACTTAATCAAGCAAGGGAATACATTCCACAGGTCAGAGCAAAGATTTTGGTAATAGATACTTTAAGACTTTCAGTCCCAAAGCAAGTATGAAACTATCCTATTAACTTTGCCATCTTTTTTTTTTTTTTTTGAAATCTTTAAAGATATTGGGGAGAAAAACCCAAATTTTCAATATGAAGAATGTGAAGCTATTATGTAAAATTTAGGAAAGTTCACTTAACAATTTTGTTACGTGAATGTCTTAAGATGTCTGATTCTGCCAGTGAAACTACCTGTCCCTTTCTCTCTACTTTCAACCAGGGTTTATATCCTAGTGTTCTAGAACTTACCTCGAATCTCACTGGTCACAGTTTTCCTCTGAAATGTCATGATTCTTCTTTCCCTCTTTTAATGATAAACTTACCCTGTATGCCCTAGCATGGTGCTATCTTCAGGAAGGTATTTATAAAATGTTTAAGAAAAGACGATAAAATAGCTGCGGTATTATTATCAGGTCATGATTTGGGCACTCGTTGCTGAGATTTCCCTCTGTTGTTAACACTGCTACTAATCACTATTATTTCAGGTTCTCTCTTCCCTCCAGGAACATAGAATTGCATTTACTCTCCCCTGCAAAGTTAGGGATGGGGATGTTATTTGTCTGTTGTTAAAAGGTTGCCGGAAGAGGAGTGTGTCAATTCTGGGCTGAAATATTTAATTGCTATTGCAAAGCCCTCATAGTCTTTCTTTCCCTCTGTGGACATTATAGATGCATACATTGAAAGGGTAACACCTTAAGATGGTAAAGCCTCTGTTTGGATCTTAGGAGACTTTGGTAAGAAGAACTCTTCTTGTGAACCGGCATTTTACATATAGCTTAACCGATAAACTTTGATTGTTTGTAAGCCACTGAGATTTGTGGTTGATTGTTAGCTGATGCACCTCTAAATTTAATTTATTCCTAATCATCAAGCTAATTATGAGAGTTATGCCACTTATCAAATAAATGGTCTTTACTGGTCTCTAACCATCCCTAATAGTTAGAGATGGTTGTTCATGACTTGTATAGGTTTGTTATTGTGCATTTCAGTCTTACCCACTATTCTAACGTGAGTTTCCATTGTAGCTATTTTCTTTGGAGTAGTGTGATAAATTATGAACAACTGACATCATGCCAAGCTTAATAGTCATCAAAATGATACTTTCCATGTTGCCCTCAATGGCAATACTGATAAGGAATGAAGGCTAGGAACTTAATCTAATTTTACTGAACTTACTGTTGAGAGAACTATATAGTTCTAACCTTTCCACCCTGGTTCCTGTGTCCTATTCTACCACCTGCAGCACTGTAAACAGAAAAATCTTGCCGGATGGGAGCCATCTGCAAAATAACTCATCTCTTCAAAGGGCGGCTGGGTTCAAGTGCTATTGTGTCTTCCAACGTGCAGTATATTTCAGTTATTGCTTTTAAATAATCTTTAGTTCCCTCTTTTGCACATCGGTAAAACTTTAAATAGCAGATGTCAAAGTCACTTGATTCCTTTGCTTATTGAATTTCCAGAAATGTTCAGTATGAAGATACGCTTCTACAGTGCTTGTGTGAAATAATGTAATTCAATCATGCTTCCTCTATAGATAGCAATGGTCCATGTATGAGAAAAATTCTGAATGTGTTATCCAGACATTAGCTTCCATACATTTTATTATACTTAGCTCTTGTGGAATAAACAAAATTTGATGCCACTGATGCTGATGCCCTAATTCTTACTTCACCTGCTGTGCATGAAAAATAGACACTAGAAGGGGAGCACAAACAGTAGCAACGGTATAAAGATTTCTTATTTCAATATTTACCTTTTGTGGGCAGATCTGGGAATTTTCTCTTGCCTTTAACGAGAATTGAAGATAAGCTGGCTTCACTATGGCAATACAAATGTTAAAATTATCACGAATGCTATGCCATATGTCACTTAGATAATAGTAGAAATAGGTTGTTGATCAGTAGATACATTCTCATTAGAATCTCACCATTTTTAGCATAGAACAGACGAATTTTCTTTGGAACAGTTTGTTCTGAGGATGGTTTTCTTGGCTGTCATAGGAGGTTTTACAGTTTCATGAATTGTCGCTATAGAATTCTGTATAAATTGAATAAAATGTCTATTGTGTTTTCCAAGGTACATGCTTCCTAACTTCTACAGATATTTCAATATTTATTTATTCTATGCCACAAATTAATGCTAACTATTAAAGTCATGACACAGTTCTTAAATATTGTCTGTACACATCTTCATATCTTTTATGAAGCAGGCAATCCCCAAATTCTCATGCTGTAAATGGTTTGCATTTGCAATGTAGGGGACTGAGAAGAAGAATATTTGTTTGTGCCTCACCTGAAGAGGTAATTCTATAATGATTTAGAGGTGTACCTGACTATTCAACTTTAGAAGTAAGATTTATATCAAGAAGATAACCTAAGGAAAATAAAATGTCATTTACATATAGCTACCTAGAGTCCCATGCAAAACTGCAGTATAAAATAGAACCCTATTTACTTGTATTTTTTATTACTTAACTTGTCATTGCTATATTTATTTAAAATCTTTGCTTTCTATATTCTTTATATTCTGCAAGATTAAATATTTGTGTTATTTTATATTTTTTCACTAAAGTGAAATATTATTTTTCTAAAGCAATAGAACTAATTACATAATAGTTTTGATTGAACTCAACATTTATTAGCATAAATAGAACTGGAAAAATTTAAGTGCCTATGCTAAGAGAATAGACAACCTTCATTACTGAAACTTTGATGTTGATAGAAATATGCAAATGCTTCGGTTTGAATCATGGCTTCCAATTTAGAGAAAATTTAGTACAAATAACGCTTACTTGTGGAGCATAAGGAATAACACAGAAGACATTGGGAGATGGAGAGGAGAAGTGAGTTGGGGGAAATGGGAGGGGCAGACAAACCATGAGAGACTGTGGACCCTGAGAAACAAACTGAGGATTTTGGAAGGGATGGGGTGGGGGGTTGGGTGAGCCTGGCGGTGGGTATTAAGGAGGGCACGTATTGCATGGAGCACTGGGTGTGGTGCATAAACAATGAATTCTGGAACACTAAAAGGAAATAAAATTAAATTTTTAAAAATCAGGCTTAAATGTGTTGAAATGTAAATACATTATTTTTTTTTCTAATTAAATATAAACTCAACATAGTGAAAAAGAACAACAGCTTTGAATCTGGTATTTCTAAGTCAAATTCTGATCTGTTATTTAAAAGCTATTTAAAATTTTATTTAAAAGTTATGTAATCTTTCAGTGCTTCAGGTTTTGTTTGTTTGTTTGTTTTTGTTTTTTTTTCTATTTTGTTTTGTTTTGTTTTGTTTTGTTTTGTTTTGTTTTTCCCCGATTTTCAAATGGTGATTATAATAGCGTCTGTTTTGGGGGACTTACTTGAGTGTTACTTAAAACACTTAGAATGGGGCCTAATATAAAACTGGCACTAAACTTTTGCTCACTGTTATTTTTATTTTATTACTATTACATTGTATCATAAGACAACATATCATTAGGGTTTTGGATCAGTAATACATTATTATTATCCAATGTCATAAGACAGTTTCAGCCTATGAAAGTTATTGAATTTTCCCCAAATGTTCATTTTCCTATTGAAGATATAGCATTTCTCTCATACTTCTGTTTTACCCTAATCTATTCACTCTTCAATTTTCTTCGATAACTCTGACATGACTATTCCTTTCTCCGTTCTTTTTAATTTTCCAATGCCCCTCATCCATTTTTACTTTCATCTGAAGACAGGGCCTCCTATTCCACCTAGAAAACTGAGAGTATCAGCTGTAGTTTCCTCATGCTCCTTTATCCAAGGACCTCATGCCAGCATGTGTCCCTTTTTCTTCTGTATTAAGCTCTTTCTTTTCCACTGAAACTTTTCCATTAGCACATAAATGTATTTAACAGTACACATTTTTTAAAAACATCTTTATTTTTCCTTCAGCAATATCTCATATAACTTCCCCTTCTTAAAATAAACAAAACCCCCAAAAAAACTCTCTAAAGAGTTGTCTTACAATCACCGAGTCTCTCATTGCTCTACTCTCATTCCTTTTTAAAAATATGACCTTAAAAAAAAAAAAAAGTGGCTTCCACCATGTAACTAAATCAGCTCCTGTCATTGTCAATGATGACAGGGATAAATCCAAGGTTCATTTTTATACCATTATTTAAAATATCAGCCTGATTAAACATAGTCAACAAATCCTCTTTTCTTAAACTGATTCCTAATTCAGTTCTATGCCTTTGCTACTTCCTTCTTTTAAAACTTCATTACTCAACCCTAAATGCTAAATATTGTAAATGATGGCTCAGTCTTTCTTTTATTATCTATTGATATCAACTCTTGCTCAGTACATTGACTTAAAATTCTAGTATATGCTAATGATTTAAGTTTATATCACTAGTCTTGATTTTACCCACAACTGCCTGTTCAATAGCATCGTTTGGATGACTACAGATAATCTCAATCCTCTAGCAGTCTTCCTTCGGACTGCTTCCTAGTGCCAAATATACCTTTTACAAATACTCTAAAAGTAGGTCTGCTCAGAACAGAATATTTTGCTACAACATATATTCAATACATACACTAATTTTGACATGTATATAAAGCTCTTTTATCTCATCTATCTTTTATCTTCATCTATGAAGTTGTTGTTTAGAAAAACTCAGGTATATAAAAATATTCATAGATTATGATTTTAGCTAATTTTATGTAACAAAGAGTAAAACAGATTGGGTTATTTAATTTTAAGAATAGTACCTTCCTGCTTCTTATATTTACAGAGTAATTAAGGTGCTTTTCATATGCTCAAAATACTTAGTTATATTTCTCATAGTTTTCCATCATTTGGGTTCACTTACTAACTCAACAATTCTACTTCAGATCTTAATTTAACTAAGCAAAGCAAAACAAAACCCATCTAACCCCACTCCCCCACCACCAAATAAACAAAATGAATCTATTGTGAAATCTCCCTTCACCACTAATTCTAAATTTCTTTTTTTTTTTAAGTTTTTATTTATTTGACAGACAGAGATCACAAGAAGGCAGAGAGGCAGGCAGAGGTGGAGGGGAAGCAGGCTCCCCGCTGAGCAGAGAGCCCGATGTGGGGCTTGATCCAAGGACCATGGAATCGTGACCTGAGCCCAAGGCAGAGGCTTTAACTGACTGAGCCACCCAGGTACCCCTAATTCTGAATTTCTATTGAAAAACTTTTACCACCTAGAAGACTCTCATTAACTCTTCTTACTATTTTTTTTTTTTTTTTTTTTTGCCCATGAACCATGGCTTTCATGCCCTATATAGTTCTTTCCTCTTGAATCTGGGCTTACCTTTGACTTGATTTTGTCAAAGGCCCAAACCACATGGAGAAGTGACATTAAGTATTCCACTTAGTAGTCTAAACTGAGCTCTGAAAACAGCTAGTAGCTAATAACCACATGAATGAGACATCTTAAGATATTCAACCTGAGTCTTCATAAAACTAACTACGTGAGAGACCTTTTGCAAGAATCCAACTGAAATTAGTCAACTACAAAACAGTGAGTTTTACAAAACAGTGAGAAATAATAGTAAGACATTAAGTTTTGTTAATTGTTAATTGTTGTAAGACATTAAGTTTTAATATAGTTATTTTAGGGTTGGTTTTAGAGTTTGTTTAGAGACTTCTTATCTACGACACTGGGATAGTTTTGAGATGACAGATTATACCAAAATTAATAAAACATAAGCAATTTTAAAATGCTCATTCATTGATTAAACTGTTTGGTTATTGATTTATTGATTTAAATCAACTTATAAACAAATCTAAAAAGTAGCTCTGTTAGAAAAATATTTAAAAAAATTTTTTCTAAATCAATTAAAAGAACATAAAGCCTTATAAATTCACTCAATGTAAGCAGAAACTCTAAATAAAATGAAAAGTGTATTTATCTTGATTATTTGAATATTGTATATAACATGAGCTGAAAAATTATTCTCAATATAGATAGGTAATAGGTAATTAATCGACTTTTTTCAACTGCATTTGTTTCTAATATTGCGTCACTGGTATTCTTCTGATGAAAAAATATTCTTCTGTGTTCAAAATTTATGATATGTTATTTTTTCCATAAAATGTTCTAATATTTTCTTAAAGTTGCACCCTATATTTAATGCATTTGAAATTGTTAATTCTTTACATTTACTGGTATGAAAACAAATTATGCTAAATTAAAGATATTCTCAACGCTATATTTTGAATGAAATGTGTACATATATCAATCTATTTTAAAGATTCACTCATTGTTATCTTGCCATGTCTTTTTTTTTTTTAAGATTTTATTTATTGATTTATTTGACAGAGACAGAGACAGGGAGAGGGGGAACACAGCAGGGGAGTGGGAGGGGGAGGCTCCCCATGGAGCAGGAAGCGAGGCTCAATCCCAGGATCCCAGGATCATGACCTGAGGCGAAGGCAGAGGCTTAACCTACTGAGCCACCCAGGCACCCCTATCTTGCCATGTCTTTCTATGATTATTTTTATAAAATAAAACTTGTCAAAAAAGTTGTATCTACTTATGATTATTTCCTCTATTTCATCAATTTTAAATACTGTAAAATCGTAGACCTTTTCATTTTCACTTTATACCCAAATATAATGTGTTCATTCTATGTGAACAGAACCCTATCAAATTACTATTCCTATAAGTATAAATATTTCAAAGCACAAGAATACAATGCTAAAATAAACTTTGCATACTGAGTTCTTAACATTTCTTTAGTTTTTCCTGTGTTTTGTATGAATAAAATTTAGCATCTTCCTGTCTACATGCTTTATTTTCAATAATTATGATTTGTTAAATACTTCAGAATCTGAAGATGTAGGATATTGCATTCATTGTGTACTTTCATTAAACATTCCAATTTTTATACAACAAAAATATTATAAAACAGTTTAATACAAATATAAGAAACTTAGGTTGATTGATGAAGTAATTCTTTATAGACTCAAATATATCTATAATCAGATTAATGTTGTGCAAAAAGGATGAATTTCATACTACCATGACAAACTAGTATCAGTTCAGTATCAGCTCAGTATCATCAGAAAATTGTACTTAATCTGAGTATATATATTAGTTGTTTTTGGCAACTATGGATTCTATTTCAGTTGTAAGAATAAGTGTAGTTTATTTGAATACAATTATGAATTATATGTCTCTTATAACTACATAACATTGCTGCTTTATAGGTTTCTTAACGTAAAACTTTATAATTTCACCATAGCAAAAAAAAAAAAATTGTATTCTAAATGTTGAATTTTATCTGAATTTATGCCTTCACAATATTATCAAATATTTCAAAGAAAATTTCTGAAAGCTCAACTATGATTCCATAAATTGCATGAAACAACAATATATTATTATTGTGATTAACTGATTTTCTATTTGAAGTATTTTATGATGTTGATTATCAAACTTGCATCATTTAACTGATGAAAAGTTCTGTCAATGGAACCAACACAGCTCTAACTTCACTTTTTAAATGCACAAGAAAGCTTAGAATTAAAAATGAGAGAAATTAATTATGAATAAGTTATTTTCTCCGAAAAGTTATGTTTTCAGAGTGATATACAAGCATAACTTTAATGTGGCTGTTTATGACCCCTCCTTTTCAAGTAGTCTTAAAACTGCAACTTGTATTTGAAGTTAAGGCTAATAATCTCCCTGAAGGTTAGGTCTTATCTGATCATTGATAGCATCATACTACCGGTGGTAGACAGTAAACGTCAACAGAGTTTGTGAAAGTCACATATATACATGTTACTTTCCTGGGATATGGAAATCCAGAACATGATTTTCATGTAGCTCTGGCATTCACTAAGAATGAATGGCTTAGAAGGAGTGATCTTTTCCAGTACCTTGTAAGGAATATTCTTATTGTCAGAAAAATCTCTATACTCATTGGTGACACCTCCCATGAATCCAGACACACCTGCTATGCTGAGCTGGTTCAAGCCTGGATCTATGCTTCCCTCAATTGTTCAGCTCTGATAAGGATGGATTTGTGGACCTTGTTTGTGTAGAATTTATTCACAAAAAAAGAAAAGAGGAAGAGAGAAAAAAAGCAAAAAGGAATAAGAAAATTATTTTTTAAAAATATCTAAAAGGAAGAAAAATGAAAAGACAAAAAAAATCTGAAAGGAAAAAAAATGAGAAGTTAAAATATGAAAGAATTGTAAAAACTTAAAAACAGAAAGTGAAAAAAGTAGAAACTTAAGAAAAAAGTTCCTCATAAACTAGTTCACTGCTACTAAATGATTTTATCAGAAAATGTAAAAATGAGCTTTCAAAAACAAAATAATTAGGTAACTATAATTGTATGTGAGATCATAAAAACACTCCAGCAAAAGCCTCTAGAACACTCTCTGGGCTGAATGACTTCTATTTTCTGGGTACATATGTCAGATATAACTAATCTATACTTGCCTATGTTCTTCACAGACCATGCAGCTTGGTGGCCTGGTGCCCTTGAGGCATTTTTCAGACAGTGAACACAACAGAGCCCTGTGGTAAGCCTAGTGGCCAGCGAAGGGAGCTGTATCCAATGCTACCTTTACGCTCCCAGCACCCAGCACCCAGCACCTAGCACCCAGCACAGGGCATGAGTTTATCAGCAACTCTGTTTCTCAACAAGTGTCCCCAACATGTTACTGTCTGGAAAGAGAGAGGATAGCTACTCCACATCTGGAAAGATTGGAAGAAAAAGTGGTAGGTTATCACTAGTTGCTTTTTATGTTTATTCACACATTAGAATGAAAATTATGCCCACTATCTGTGTCTTATTCACTACTAGAGGAAGTTAATGCTGAATCTGGAAATACAAAGCAGAAGTCTATCAAAACCATCACATCTTGTCTTAGAACAGCATTTACTTAATAATGCTCTTTTTAAAAAGTGAGAAATGTAAGATAAATCTAAATCAGATGCCAAGGGAGTCAGTATCAACTGGCCAACTGGGACGGACAGAGGATCACTCATTTCTCAGCCACAAGTCTGCAACCCTGTTCAATAAATGAGTAAAATATTGACATCACTTATAAATCCTTTACTGACTGCTTCCATTTGACTTCAATTTTCCTCAGCTTTCTTTAAGCATTTATGTACTTAGTTCTTTAGAGCTGGATAGCTTGGCATTTACTTTGTATATTTTGCCATGATATATTCTTCATTAAAGCTTTTCAGTTTGTGTTTGTCCTGTTACCCTTGTTGGATTCTCTGTGTTCTTAAGGACTATAACCAACTTTTGTAAATCTCTGCACATAAATATTATTGATTACTAATGACATGGCTCTAATTTAATATTCACTGGAAATTAATTTACATTTGATGAATATAACTTTTAATGTTGAACATTCAGTGAATGAACAATCCACTTTTAAAAATACATTATGTCAAGATTGGAGGTAAAGAGAAATCCAGTGCTTTTCCTAGACTGCTGTAGTCTGAAATATACCTTATTTTAGCAAATCTGTTATTTATGGTGTCTCAGTTTATGCAAATGAAGTGACAGTTACCTTAGATATTTTCTTGATCTTTTTTGATAGTTATAAATCTAGAAGTCTGAACCGCTTAGAATTCTTGGTAATTTTCCTCTAAACACAAATGTCACATTAAAAAGGAAAATAAAAAATGCAATACTGAAGCCATCCCCCGATTTTTAATCCCCTTGCACAGAATTTTGATTTGCTTATTGGTAATTTACTTTTAATTCACTTTCTAAAATGACTAATTAGAAACTTTAAAATTAAATAATTCTTTTACAAATACCACTGGTAGTAAGTATATCCATGACTGGAAAACTTTTTTTTTTTTTAAATACGACGCAATTATTGGAAAAATAAAAATAAGCACATATTGCCAATATAAACCTATTTAATTTCTTATAAATAATATACTTGGAATACTCTACTAGTTCTAAATCCCATTTGTTTAAAAGCTTGTTTTAATGGTTGTCATGGGGGAGGGAAGTGTATTAATAGACTATGTGGATCCAAATTTAAAAAGTACATTGTTGGTTATCCCTTCTCAATCCAATTATTCAATGGTTAGTTCCTACTACCTCCCGATGCAGGACTCAATCCCAGGACCCTGAGATCATGACCTGAGCTGAAGGCAGATGCTTAACCAACTGAGCCACCCAGGGCCCCCTATTTTCCACCATTTTAAATTACAGCAAGAAAGCAAAGGTTTTATTTGAAATTATTTGGTGGTCATTTCTATTAAACCTTGTATCCCCTAACCCCTGCCCCCAGTTTCCACTGCCTCCTTCTCTGGTCCTTCTTATATTTCACTATAAGGAAGTTTTTTGTTTATTAAGTTTTAGTGAAATTGTGTAAAATGCTCATTTGAATCCCATACAATTTTTTTCATAATATACAATTTTGTTCTTTGTCTTCTAGATGTTTGGTTCTAAAAAGCCTTCCTAGTTGCTATGCCTTCATAGTATCACTATCTAATCATCAAAGATATACTCAAACTTAAGAGAATTTTGACTACAAAAAACAGTGAATGCAATTCAAACTTCTAAGTATCCTTCTGACAGTTGCAAAAATTTTGGTCAGATTTTTGGCAGATCTACCTAATTCTGAATGTTTAGTTTCAAAGCCTGGTTGACAAAGAGCTCATGCTGGAGGGGGAGGTGTGTCAACCCTGTAGTTACGTTGTTTGCTGATACATGCATTATTACTTTCTGTCGTTTCTTCTTAAGGAAATTTTCTAATGCATTTGCCTATATTATGAACATTAAGTTTGACGAAGCTCAACAATATAATTCATAATTATAAGCATGCATAAATTGCAGTATTTCACAAAATGCTGAAATTAAAAAACATAGGTGACATAGACATAGACATAGGTGCTCCTGTCACACTTTGCACATTGAAGAATGCCCACTCTTCTCTGAGGATAGCTCATTTACCATGTGGATTGATGATCATCAGGGTTAGGGCCTTGGTGAAGCACTAGTCCCAATGATGAAGTCCCAGAACCTAAGTCAGGTTCGGTAGGGTGAGGTTCGGAGCTGACGACTAAAGAAAGAATTCTTAAGACGTCGCTGGTGCAAAAGGTGGTTTATTAAAGCACGGGGACAGGACCCGTGGGCAGGAAGAGCTGCTGCCCCGGGTTGTGAGGGTAGGCATGTTATATACCTTGCGGTTGGGGGGATGGTGAAGGGATGGGAGGTTTCAACAGAGTTTTCACATGTTAAGGAGGGCCTACAAGGTGCCGGGGGGAGGCTTTGCCCTTATGGCCTGATCAATGTCGTCTTTAGGTCAGGCATTAACATCAAGTTGGGAGATTCTTAGTGGGGTATTATGATCATGCTATCATTTACATTCCCTTCTACCTCAGCCTCCTCCAGTTTATGGTGGGAGGGAGACATTAGGGCTTCAGGAACCAAGAGTTATTTGCCTCTGGAAATTTGTGCTATTGATAAGGTAACCTCCCTGTTTAGGTCTCTAGGACATCTGTAGAGCAAGGGAGATTCCTGTTCTGCAGGATTGCGATCCCTGCAAGTTAACTATTTATCGTTTTATGGCAGTCAGGGGTGCCTGAGGAATGCTACACATATGGAGGAGAGCGGGTGAAGAGGGGGTGCAAGGCGCCAGCTTTTGCTCTGTCCTCAGCCAGCCTCCTGCTCCCTCATCACCAATGCATATTTCAAACAAATAAATGGTTATAAGTTTATTTTATTGCCACATCCAAATGTATACTCTTGATGATTCCCTGAATACACAAATACACACATTCTACTGTTCTAGGAAGCTGCATACTAGATGTAAACTTTGGTTTAATTCTGTATTCTGGTATTGGTTTCAGCTCAGGTCTTGATCTCAGGGTGATGAGATTGTGCACTGCAATGGGTTTGCCACACAGTGCAGAGTCAGCCTGAGATTCTCTCTTCCTGTCCCTCTGTCCACCTTGTTTGTGTTCTCTATCTCTCTTAAAAATAAATAAATAAATCTTCAAAAATAATTTTCTCACTTATTTCCTGGGAATTCCTTTTTTTTTTTTTTTTTGCTTTTCATTTTTTAACAGCTTTACTAATTTATTTTTTAACATTTTATTTATTTATTTGTCAGAGAGAGAGATTGAGAGTGCAAAGGCAAGGGGAAGCAGCAGGCAGAGGAAGATGCAGGCTTCCTGCTGAACAAGAAGCCCAATGTGGGACTTGATCCCAGGACCTTGAGATTATGACCTGAGCCGAAGGCAACCACTTAACCAACTGAGCCACCCAGGCGTCCCTTTTAACAGCTTTATTGACATATAATTTGCATATCATATAATTCACCTATTTAGAGAGAATTCAATTTTTTTATTAGTAGGTTCGTAGGATTGTGCAATCATCACTATAATCTAAATTTAGAACATGTTTGTCTTCCCACAAAAGCCCTAGGCAACCATCAATCTACTTTCTATCCTTATAGATTTATCTGGATATTTCATATAAATTAGATTATACAGTATGTAATCCTTCCTGACTTCTTTTGCTTAGAACAATATGATTTTCAAAGCTCATCCATGTTGTAACATACATCAGTTCTTTTTTCCTTTTTATTGACAAGTACTAGTCCATTATATACATTGAAGACATTCTATTTACCCATTCATCAGTTGGTGGACATTTGAGTTATTTCAAATATATTTTTTTTTTTAAGATTTTGTTTATTTATTTGACAGAGAGACATCACAAGCAGGCAGAGAGGCAGTCAGAGAGGCAGACAGAGAGAGAGGAGGAAGCAGGCTCCCTGCTGAGCAGAGAGCCCGATGTGGGGCTCGATCCCAGGACCTTGAGATCATGACCTGAGCCAAAGGCAGTGGCTTAACCCACTGAGCCACCCAGGCGCCCTATTTCAAATATATTCTATATATTGTGTGAATTTTCATATTCTTATATGATACTACCTCACTGTCCATAATTGATTGGTCTAAAATGAAGTTCTTATACAATTCTGAAAGCAATATACTTCCTTATGACTTTTAAAAATTTACATATGCTAAATATAAGGTTTTGGTGGCCATATTTTCCAACATGTGAAGAAAGCCCCTCAGCATTCAGAGAAGAAAGAGACAATATGAACCTGGCATCCTGGAGGCATTTTCTTGGCTGGTTTCAGTATTGAGAGGTCGAGCAGCATCCTGCCTTTCCTGTTGTTCTGTTGTTCACCTCTTCTAATCAATCTTCTAATCAATCTAATCATTCTTCAACCACGGCAATAATCATCAGGGGTGAACTTCTCCCAGGGAACTGGATACAATTATCTCATAGAAAGAATAACCTGCATCTCCATGTGAAGCAGCAGCAGGATGGTAAGTGGGCTTTACTCTGTTGCCCTAAAGAGGCTATTTGATAGAACTCAGGTAAAAGGAGCCTGAGAATACCTTAATGAAAGCAAAAAAATAAATAAATAAAAATAAAAAATAAAAAAATAATTGCTACTAGGCATCTCCAGAGTTTATTAAGTATTACAAACATATACATACTCATACATGCACACATGCACACACACACACACATCAACACTAGTTGGTAAAACAGGATGGCAGTGTGGAGTTGGATCTGAATGAGGATGTGTCAGCCTGAGAGAATGCTGTGGCTCTTTCCCTGCATTTTTTTACTATGCTTAACTTCATATAAAGTCAAATGTGGAATTCCATGTGATTTATTTTAGATTAAGGGAGTCTATAATAACTGAGACCGACACCTTATTTCCTGCTTGGATAGCTGCCTACACAGTAAACTTTCCTGTCTGCCTACTGTGCTTATGTGAGCAAGGAAAGTGTGAGGAAAGCAAATGACTACAGAGAAAAATAACAACGTGGGAAAAAAAGGTAAAAAAGGACATCTGAGCTTCTGAAGACTTAGTAAGCCCTACAGGAATTAGCTTGACTTGAACTAGCTTGCTGCTCTACCACCCAATAGGACCGGCCACCATGCCAGAGTAGTCCAACAGCAAATGTCTACTCCACCAAAAGCGGGAGTTGAAGTGCACTGAAAAAGTTGAAGTCACAATAGATCTCCCTCTTAAGTGGCATAAGCACAAAGGGACTCTGAGGGCTCCCAGGATGACTCGCGCATGAACCTACCTGAGAATCCGTACGGGGATACTTGCTGAATGGAAGGTGTTGGGATACCAGTATTGAATGGAAAAACAGTGATGACCCAGAAACAACTATAGGAGCAAGACACGTTTCCCTTTACAGCTCCTGAGTCCTCACTCCAGCCCAGGGAAGAAGAAGACACACTGGAAAAGAAAGGGAGGAGAAGTGAGAGGGCAGGTCCAAATCAGCCTGGCCAACATCCAGCAAGTCCTGAGGAAGAGGAGAAAATAAACAATCAACAGGATGTATAAGTAAATTTTCATTCTAGACAGAATTGTTATACTTAAAAGTGATTGGAGAATTAAAGGAAAAATAAAATCACTTCAAGTGTAGGTTGTTCAACAAATGGGTTACACATGGAGGGTTTTCCCCCAACATTTCCAATGATTTTCAATAATTGCAGAGGTAAATTGTGTGTGTATGTGTGTGTAGCATGCACGTATTTGGAGAAGGAGAAGGAGACTGCCTTCACCAAAGTACATGAGAGCAGAGACAATGAGGTATAATGGGGATCAGAGACAATCTGGTCCAAATACTCATTTGCATAAAGTAGTTAGAAAACAAACTCAGGTATCATGGCCTGCCAAGGTCCAATAGCCCTCATGGGTGGCCCTTGCCCAAGGATCAGTATGCATGTTGCTTCAAAACATTTTCCCATTATTATACTTTTTTCCTGGACTTTGTTCATTTTCTGAGAAACCCCTTATAAATGCATGAAATAATAACTCTTTCTGGAATAACGTGACTTATGCTTTGTCTTTTGTCTTATTCCCACCTAGGAAAGTCAAGGACATCTAATCTCACCATTTGCAAGTGCTTATAGGTTCTCAGCCATCCGGGCTATATGCTTTGAATGTTACCCTTTTCAAATAAACAGGAGTGTCATTGGTTTGCAGTGCCTTGCTTAAATACCTTACTTTTAGGCCTTTAACTTCTCTCCAGAAGGATTTTCAACCTTCTTTAGCATGCCCCTGTGATCACCTTCGGTCCCATTGACATTCAAGGAATTTGAATAAGAATGGAGAGGGGAGACTGGAGGCAGAAAGAAGAAAACACTGTCCTGAGTGGGCTACACCGGGAGTTTTATTAGACTTGTAAATGTGAAAAATTTGTTAAGCAAAGAATGTGTGATGTTAAAACAAATATCTAAATTTTCATTGTTTACATACTTTTAAGATACACTTTTTCTAATAATATACAGGGTATTTTTGCCATTTAAATACTGCCTTTAACCTGTTTTCTCCTATAAATGACCACATTTTAAAATATGAGGGCGAATCTTTATTACTATACTATACAATATATAATTAACTTGGAAATGATTCAGCTTAGGCAGCATAAAGAAGAATTATAGCACAAGTCTGTGTAAGTATGTGTTAAGGTTACGGTCATGGCTACGGCAGATTCCATGGTCCTCCCCTGCTCTCAAGTCTTCCTGGCTTTAGCTCTGAGATGTTATCTATTTGATTCTAAATGAGAGGGTATTTTATTCTTAAAATCCCATTATGGTTATTATAAGAAAGACAACAAAGCAAAATAGAGCGCATGTTTTCGATAAAATAAATTCAGGTCTCCCAATCTCCAGGGTGTAAACAGTAGTTGACAGGGATAGGGAAAAGAATAAATCTAGCTTTAGGAGGAACCTCCTGGGAAGTGCAGTCAGACAGAGGAAAAGGGAAAAGGGAAGGAGAAGTGGAGTAGGTGGGGGGAGGGGAGAGAGCAGGTGAGAAGAAAAGGTCAGGAGAAGGGGCAGGGGAGTGGAAGAGAGGAGGGAGGGAGCAGAGGAAGAAGATGGTCTTCCCAAGGAGATCAAGATTATAAGTGAGAGAGCAAAAGTGAAGCTTTTAAAAAAGTTCACTATCAGGTTGCCTGGGTGGCTCAGTAGGTTAAGCATCTGCCTTCAGCTCAAGTCATGATCTCTGGATGGAGCCCCACATTGGGCTCTCTGCTCAGCAGGGAGCTTGCTTTTCTCTCTTTCTCTCTGCCAAAGAAATAAATAAAATATTTAAAAGAAAAAGTTTCAGGGCGCCGGCGTGGCAGAGTGGGTTAAAGCCTCTGCCTTCGGCTCAGGTTATGATCCCAGGGTCCTGGGATTGAGCCTTGCATCCAGCTCTCTACTCTGCAGGGAGCCTGCTTCCTCTCTCTCTCTCTCTCTGCCTGCTTCTCTGCCTACTTGTAATCTCTGTCTGTCAAATAAATAAACAAATAAAAAATCTTTATAAAAAAAAAGATGCATGGGCAAAAAAAAAAAAAAGATAAGAAAAGTTTCACTGTACATATTTTTTGGGATTGCACAAAGGAATCCATTGTGTTATCTATTGTTTTTAAACTTCGCACTAGCAAATAATTGAATCTTTTCACATTTGGACATTTATTCACATTTAGAATATACATTTTAAGATTATTTCCTCTAAGAACACATGGAATATACTTTTTAAACAAAATGAGATTAGAGCAAATAAAATAGGATCAAAGCAACTCTCTTTTCTAAGACAAAAGCATTTCATTTATTCTTTAATTTCATTATATAGTTCTTTAACACCATTTCAATTAACACAAAATATTCAAACATACTGGGATTCCATTGCCATAAAGAGAAATTCTGTAGTGGGTGTTCGGTGTTTCCAATTTGCTTCCTGTACTATAACTAAACAAAAGTAAAAAAGCTGTATATGTATTTCTGTGTGCATATTATTTAATTATTTTCTCAGCATCAATTACTTGATGTGAATTTCAGTTAATGAATTTGAATTTGAAGTCTTTTGTGGTTCATTACCAAATTGTCCCTTGGAAAGTTACTGATTGACTATCCTATTCGTAGTACATGAAAAGCCCCACAAAGAGAGTTTTCCACGTTTCTTTACAATTACTGAAATGCTGAATTATTTTACTTCTCTGAATAATGTGCAATTGTGAAAAAAATGTGTTGAAGATTAAAGGAGACCATAATAACCTAAACGAGATCAAAGAATAAAAAAAAAATCTCTCTATGAGTGATTTCCTTTAAATTCATTAAAAAATAGTCTAAAGGCACTGCAATTGTTTGGCTCGGAAGAACTGATTATTAGAACCAAAAGAAGGCCCACAGACTTGAAAACCAGCTATTTGACTTCAGGCCATCCCCCACCACTCCCAGCCCCCACCCTCTGCTCTTCTCATCATTGTCTGAACATTATAAACACATTACTTGTGGACTTATATGATGTTCAGCTTCTGCTAAAATGATCCAAATCAGCCCTTTGATATACTTTGCTGTATGTTCTGGGTATACCAGCCCCAGCTTACAGAAGGGACACTTTAGGCTCTTTTCAGAGCAGAGAAACTCAACTATTTGCATTTTTACATGTACCTCCTAAACTATTTTGATATACTTACTTCATAATACATGTTAAAGTGTAATAAATTCTTAAGTAACAAGACAATTAAAATGTAGTCATACCTATTGTATTTTAAGGTCATAAAATGGTAACTTTTAAGTATAATCATTCCAGTTCATTTTCACAAGGTGTCTTTTGTCTAAATAAGATTCAGAAAGGAAGAATCTCAACTTACATGACTGATAAAATAAAAATTATCACTTACAAAAGAATATTTTAATGGTTATCCCTTCCTTGAGATCAATCCTAAAAACTGTTTGGGAGTTATAAATAAGTTTGTTTTAGTCATTTTGACATTTGAGCATCTTGAAAAACATGAAATAATTTTGATAGAAATTATGTTTTAATCTTACCCAGATTTGCTTTGCTATTTAAGACCTTTCTCAATTTCTCTTATCTCTGTCGCAGTGTTTTTCTGCCCGATAACTTCATATTTATGGCACAAGCTATCAGTTTGCCCCTAATAAATCAGGTGTCAGAATTTACCCAGAATAATAAATCTGGATTTTAGGAAGCATACGCTTTATGAAGGGAAGAAAGGAAGATCTAAACTGAAAACAAGGATGGTTTTACAAGCATTTAGCCAAAGATAGAAGAACTGGCCGACTGCAAAATATGTATCTTTTTTGTTGAGAGATTATTAGAAGCCAATGAAACATTTTAGGTAGAATGATTTAAGGTAGTTGTGGCAGCCAAATTTAATGTAAAGGAAAGGGAGAGGCCAAAAGTGAGAAGAGATTTCAGGTTAATTAGAGAACAAGGCAGATCAAAATCCTCTGTGTGCTGGGTGCAATTTTTCTTCTTGCATTGTTTAAGCATTTAATTTTGGTCTTTAAAATTAAAAAAGAAAACTTATTTTAATAGTATTTAACTATTATCATTCACTTGTAATCAGGTTGTTTTTTGATGAATGGCTGGACTTTTTGCTGCCAGTTTGAGGAAACCAAATTTCAATTACATCAGAAAATAATATATCCTTATGTGTAAGGCATTTCGCGTAGAAAAAAATTAACTTTTCCTTGATCTATATCTAGGTGAACTTTTTTTTTTTCTGTTTATACATAGATAAGATTCTCTGAGGTAATCATGAATATTTGGTGGCTCCCAAGGGGCTCTGACATTTCAATATTTCCTGACACGCTTGGGATGGAAGCATTTCAAAAAAATTAAAGGCACTGATAAGCAAACCCTTCATTTAAAAAAACAGAATATTAAGTTTGTAGCTCCTGCACTTAAAATTTTCCTATTTTATCTAAAATTAATTTGCAGGTACCATGAACCTTTTTGAAGTTTGAAAAAAAAAAGAAGAAGAGATTAAGTTAAGGGCAAGATTTAAAAAAAAAAAAATGGCTTCATCTACAGTACATCGCTGCTCTACAGATCATTTTCTCCTTTATTTAATAATTAATGCCAGCTACACCAGCATGTTTAAATCCTCAACAGATAAGAAATAATTAAGTTAACACCACTCAAAATGATATGTAACATCTCAATTAGTGAGAATTTTTAAGTGGCAACAAGGAGGATGAATTTATTGAAAGCTGCACTGTAAGATATTTTTTTCTGATAAAAGTCAAAGTCACATTCATACAGATGCAAGAAACACTACACTTAGTGAAGTTGTTGTATCATCTGCTAAAATACGTGATGTAGCTGCCAGCAATCTAATGAACGCGCTCAGTGGCATACAGACAGTACTTTTCTGGAAACCCCAACAAAATATACTCCAAATTTGAAAATCAGACATTTCCCTGGGTGGTGAACTTCCCCTCATTTTTCCTTCTTTTTCCACAAATACTAAAGTGTTTGGCTAGAATAAAGAGCTTTAATAGTCTCTGCCTCTGTTTTAAGCTCAAGACATTATAATGGACAAGAATAATAAAAATACCTCATTCTATGTGTGTGTATGTGTATTTTATCTAAAATTAATTTGCAGGTTCCCGTGTGTGTGTGTGTGTATGTGTCTTCTTCTCTCTTTCCCTCTCTCCCACACATCTTCCCTTCCTCTTCCTCACTTTGCTGAAGGAGCTGTGTGTCTTTTATACTTCCCAAAAACATCCATATGCCTTTGTCCATGAATGCCGTATACATCATAAGAGTCAGTGCCAACAAACAAAAGACCCCATAAAAAAGTAATCTTCCTACAAGTACACATCAGCAAATACACTCCTTGCTTTATTTTTTGACAACTATCTAACATTTTAGTTGACCCAGAAAATTGGCACACTTTCATTTGGCTCCTCTTCATTTCATATGCCTTAACTGAGAAATGGGGAAAATGACTTGAAACACAGAAGTCCACTAAAAGCAATACCACAGAGAAATAATTTCCTCTTTTAGCGGCAACTGTCTTCATCATCCAACACTCATCATAAACATTGTCATCATGTTTACATTTCCCAGAAGCTCAGTGCATGTCAGGCAGATTGTTAAATCATTTCCTAACAATTATGGCTTGTGGGTTTTCCATTAAAGAAAAACATGGACATTTCACCCTGCTAGCCGAGAGGTTGAATTTGCATGATGTCATGGAGTAGTTATTTCCTTCTGTCCCTAGAGAAAGACATAAAAGTGTCCATTAATCCAAAGTCATAGCACTGCAGCACTTTTTTAAAAAGATTTTATTCATTTATTTGACAGAGAGAGCGATCACAAGCAGGCAGAGAGAGAGAGGGAGAAGCAGGCTCCCCGTGGAGCAGAGAGCCCAACACGGGGCTGGATCCCAGGACCCTGAGATTATGATCTGAGCCAAAGGCAGAGGCTTAACCCACTGAACCACCCAGGTGCTCCCAAAGCACTGCAATATTATCATTGTCTGGGGCCATTCAAAATACTCCTAAACCAGATTCCCAGTCTACACTGGGTGAGCCAAGAGACACTTTAGGCAATTGCAGAGAGTAGGCTAAAAGTTGAGTGGTCGCAAATCTCTGCTGTCTCAGTTTGAGGGCTCCAGAGAAGTGAAGGGAAGGGGACCTTTTTGAGTTACTAGCAGCAGGACTGACTGAAACATGGAATGTCCTGACGAGGCCAGGTCCGTCAGATCTTCAGGGAAATGGGTCACAGAAGAGGTAAGAACAACTCTGCTGCTTCCTCTCACTGCTTCTTCCACTACAAACTATCAATTCACCACTTAATAATACCATCAAAAATAAGCCAAGCTGAGGACAGGTTCTGTAGAAGAGAGATTTTTCTATTCGTTGAAGGTTTTTTCTTTTTTTACCCCCTCCCCATGACCAAATATTTAGGGACATTTAATTTATGTAGTTTTCCTTAATGGTTAATGACTTGTTTTCCAAAAATAACCATAGTGCACTCTATACCACAAAGAGCCTATGTACTATACCACACTCTTTGTAGAGTAATATTTATTTATTTATTTATTCATCCCTGCAGGGTATCTAACATGGTCTCATACATACTCCAGATTCACCTGTCTTTGCACTTACCACATAGTATTGAACATGTCCTTCCCTTTAATGTAAAGATTTTTATCTTATTCATTTCCTTATCCCCAGCTCCTAGCACAAAGTCTGACATAGAGCTGGTGCTTACCAAATACATTTTGTAATAAACCAAACTATTTTAATCATTTCTTCAGATATATAAAATATTTTTTTGATATTTAGTAATTTAATTCATCAAATATGACATCTGAAGTTAAGGTTAGGGATGCCTGGGTGATTCAGCGTCTGCCTTCACCTCAGGTCATGATCCCAGGGTCATGGGACCAAGCCCTATATCAGGCTCCTTGCTCAGCAGGGAGTCTGCTTTTGCCCTCTGCCTGCTCTGCCAGCTGCTTCCCCTAGTCATGCCTTCTCTCTCTCTGACAAATAAATAAAATGTTAAAAAAAAAAATGTTAAGGATAAGGGCGCCTGGATGGCTTAGTCGGTTAGGTGTCTGCTTTGGCTTAGGTCATGATCCCAGGGTCCTGGGATAAAGCCCCACATTGGGCTTCCTGCTCAGCTAGGTGTTTGCTTTTCCCTCTGCCCTCCTGCCCCCCCCCACCCCCACTCATGCTGGTGCTTGCTCTCTCTCTTTGAAATAAAGAAATAAAATCTTAAAAAATTTTTACAAAAATTGAAGTTAAGGATAGTTCCACTTTTCCTGAATACCTCTCAGGGCCTAAGAAACCACTACCCCAGCAGCACTCAAAAACTAGGCTGAAAGGTTGTAGTTTTTTGAAATGCTGACTGTCCCATGTATCTAATAGCTTCTAGAATTAGTGGAAGCAACATATATTAGCCAGAGTTGTCCAGAGAAACAGAACCTATTGGAATGGGGGGGGTGTTTGTGTGTTTGTGTGTTTAGAAAAAGATTTTAAGGAATGGCTTACATGATCTAGCAACCTGGAGACCCAGGGAAGAATTGATGTTGCAGTTCAAGTTTAAAAACAATCTGGAGACAACATTCTCTCTTCCACAATTGTTTGTTTGTTTTCTTTTTTCTTTTTTTTTTTTTCATGGAAAACATCTTATTTAATTTTAAGCAACAACAGTATTAGAAATTAAGTAAATGTGTCTATAATATTTAAAGTTTTTTGTTTTTTTTTTAAATTTTTTATTTTTTATAAACATATATTTTTATCCCCAGGGGTACAGGTCTGTGAATTACCAGGTTTACACACTTCACAGCACTCACCAAAGCACATACCCTCCCCAATGTCCATAATCCCACCCCGTTCTCCCAAACCCCCTCCCCCCAGCAACCCTCAGTTTGTTTTGTGAGATTAAGAGTCACTTATGGTTTGTCTCCCTCCCAATCCCATCTTGTTTCATTGATTCTTCTCCTACCCACTTAAGCCCCCATGTTGCATCACCACTTCCTCATATCAGGGAGATCATATGATAGTTGTCTTTCTCTGCTTGACTTATTTCGCTAAGCATGATACGCTCTAGTTCCATCCATGTTGTCGCAAATGGCAAGATTTCATTTCTTTTGATGGCTGCATAGTATTCCATCTTCTTGATCCATTCATCTGTTGATGGACATCTAGGTTCGTTCCATAGTTTGGCTATTGTGGACATTGCTGCTATAAGCATTCGGGTGCATGTGTCCCTTTGGATCACTACATTTGTATCTTTAGGGTAAATACCCAATAGTGCAATTGCTGGGTCATAGGGCAGTTCTATTTTCAACATTTTGAGGAACCTCCATGCTGTTTTCCAGAGTGGCTGCACCAGCTTGCATTCCCATCAACAGTGTAGGAGGGTTCCCCTTTCTCCGCATCCTCGCCAGCATCTGTCATTTCCTGACTTGTTGATTTTAGCCATTCTGATTGGTGTGAGGTGATATCTCATTGTGGTTTTGATTTGTATTTCCCTGATGCCGAGTGATATGGAGCACTTTTTCATGTGTCTGTTGGCCATCTGGATGTCTTCTTTGCAGAAATGTCTGTTCATGTCCTCTGCCCATTTCTTGATTGGATTATTTGTTCTTTGGGTGTTGAGTTTGCTAAGTTCTTTATAGATTCTGGACACTAGTCCTTTATCTGATATGTCGTTTGCAAATATCTTCTCCCATTCTGTCAGTTGTCTTTTGATTTTGTTAACTGTTTCCTTTGCTGTGCAAAAGCTTTTGATCTTGATGAAATCCCAATAGTTCATTTTTCCCCTTGCTTCCCTTGCCTTTTGCGTTGTTCCTAGGAAGATGTTGCTGCGGCAGAGGTCGAAGAGGTTGCTGCCCGTGTTCTCCTCAAGGATTTTGATGGATTCCTTTCGTACATTGAGGTCCTTCATCCATTTTGAGTCTATTTTTGTGTGTGGTGTAAGGAAATGGTCCAATTTCATTTTTCTGCATGTGGCTGTCCAATTTTCCCAGCACCATTTATTGAAGAGGCTGTCTTTTTTCCATTGGACATTCTTTCCTGCTTTGTCGAAGATTAGTTGACCATAGATTTGAGGGTCTATTTCTGGGCTCTCTATTCTGTTCCATTGATCTATGTGTCTGTTTTTGTGCCAGTACCATGCTGTCTTGATGATGACAGCTTTGTAATAGAGCTTGAAGTCCGGAATTGTGATGCCACCAACGTTGGCTTTATTTTTCAATATCCCTTTGGCTATTCGAGGTCTTTTCTGGTTCCATATAAATTTTAGCATTATTTGTTCCATTTCTTTGAAAAAGATGGATGGTACTTTGATAGGAATTGCATTAAATGTGTAGATTGCTTTAGTTAGCATAGACATTTTCACAATATTTATTCTTCCAATCCAGGAGCATGGAACATTTTTCCATTTCTTTGTGTCTTCCTCAATTACTTTCATGAGTACTTTATAGTTTTCTGAGTATAGATTCTGTGTCTCTTTGGTTAGGTTTAAAGAAGAATTGAAAAAAATCATGGAAACAAATGATAATGAAAATACAACGGTTCAAAATCTGTGGGACACAACAAAGGCAGTCCTGAGAGGAAAATATATAGCGGTACAAGCCTTTCTCAAGAAACAAGAAAGGTCTCAGGTACACAACCTAACCCTACACCTAAAGGAGCTGGAGAAAGAACAAGAAAGAAACCCTAAGCCCAGCAGGAGAAGAGAAATCATAAAGACCAGAGCAGAAATCAATGAAATAGAAACCAAAAAAACAATAGAACAAATCAACAAAACTAGGAGCTAGTTCTTTGAAAGAATTAATAAAATTGATAAACCCCTGGCCCGACTTATCAAAAAGAAAAAAGAAAGGACCCAAATAAATAAAATCATGAATGAAAGAGGAGAGATCACAACTAACACCAAAGAAATACAAACTATTATAAGAACATACTATGAGCAACTCTACGGCAATAAATTTGACAATCTGGAAGAAATGGATGCATTCCTAGAAACATATAAACTACCACAACTGAACCAGGAAGAAATAGAAAGCCTAAACAGACCCATAACCAGTAAGGAGATTGAAACAGTCATTAAAAATCTCCAAACAAACAAAAGCCCAGGGCCAGACGGCTTTCCGGGGGAATTCTACCAAACTTTTAAAGAAGAACTAATTCCTATTCTCCTGAAACTGTTCCAAAAAATAGAAATGGAAGGAAAACTTCCAAACTCATTTTATGAGGCCAGCATCACCTTGATCCCAAAACCAGACAAGGATCCCACCAAAAAAGAGAGCTATAGACCGATATCCTTGATGAACACAGATGCGAAAATACTCAACAAAATACTAGCCAATAGGATTCAACAGTACATTAAAAAGATTATTCACCACGACCAAGTGGGATTTATTCCAGGGCTGCAAGGTTGGTTCAACATCCGCAAATCAGTCAATGTGATACAACACATCAATTAAAGAAAGAACAAGAACCATATGATACTCTCAATAGATGCTGAAAAAGCATTTGACAAAGTAGAGCATCCCTTCCTGATCAAAACTCTTCAAAGTGTAGGGATAGAGGGCACATACCTCAATATCATCAAAGCCATCTATGAAAAACCCACCGCAAATATCATTCTCAATGGAGAAAAACTGAAAGCTTTTCCGCTAAGGTCAGGAACACGGCAGGGATGTCCATTATCACCACTGCTATTCAACATAGTACTAGAGGTCCTAGCCTCAGCAATCAGACAACAAAAGGAAATTAAAGGCATCCAAATCGGCAAAGAAGAAGTCAAATTATCACTCTTCGCAGATGATATGATACTATATGTGGAAAACCCAAAAGACTCCACTCCAAAACTGCTAGAACTTATACAGGAATTCAGTAAAGTGTCAGGATATAAAATCAATGCACAGAAATCAGTTGCATTTCTCTACACCAACAGCAAGACAGAAGAAAGAGATATTAAGGAGTCAATCCCATTTACAATTGTTTGTTTTCTTTTAATACCTCAACTGATGGGTAAGGCCCATTATGGAGAGTACTATTTACTCGAAGTCTACTAATTTAAATGCTGACTTCATCTAGGAAATACTGTTCACAGCAACATACACACTAGGGTTGGACTAAATATCTAGGTACCTTTGTTTCACAGAACTGACATAAAAATTAAATTAAATTGACACAAAAATTAACCATGTACAAAATTTCTGGAAAAAAATTTAATAATTCTACTTTGGTGAAGGAAAGGTTATGTATAGAATTGATTAAAAACCCAGAGATAAAGATTTAGCTTCACAGTTTGCACTAACTCAACCTTTGCCAACTGTACTTTATCTGCATCAATTCTCTGTGCAATTTACATTTGTGAACTTAGGAAAGGTTGGAATTTGGATGCATTAGTAGGGCATTGAAAATCTTCTCTCTACTTTTTAAATTGTTGTTACTTCTTTGCATGCTCTCTAAGCAACCCAAAACTAATGATCTACAGAAAAGCTGTTAACTTTTGTGTCTCTCTAATTTTGAAAAATTTTCTTGGCCCATTCATTGAAATTCCAATCAGAAATCAAGATTATTCTCAAATGTCACTTCTAGGAAAACTTCCATAAACTTGCTTGCAGAATAAGTAGCTTCCTGCCTTCATCTGTGTTTTCATAGTAGATGTATACATCTTTATTAAAGTCTTATTTTATTTAAATTAGTTATATATAAGTCTGTCTTTCACAAAAGTTTATAAGCTTTTTCATATTACGAGAGTTCCTTAAAACCTTAAATGTAGTTCCCAGATCAGCAACATCAAAATCACCTGTGAGCTTGGCAGGGATGTAGAATCTGGGGCCCATCCCTGACCTTCTGAAAAGCCAAGTGTATTGTCAAAAATATTTCCAGATGACTTTATGAACTCAACATTTGATAAGCCCTGTCCAGATATCGGTATTAACAAACATAGCTAAGGGAAGATTTCTACATTAAACGAATTAAACGAACCCCTGTTCTACTAAAGAGGTTATTATCAATTCCTAGATCAGGACAAGAATTTGTCCTGACTTCTCGTTGAGCATTGGTGAGGACTATTCCACATCGCCCCTGATGTTCAGACTCCCCTTAATAGTTCTCCTGCTCCCTGTTTCTGAACTCTTCATGTTCTTCAGGTCACAGCTTAGATGTCAGTCTACGTACAATTAAAATAAAGCATGTACCAAGCCTTAAGATAAGTCTGAGCAAATTTATTGTCTATTCCCCTCCCACTGCTGAACCAAATATCATCAAATTCTGTCAAAGTTTCTGTTTGTGTGTTGTTTTATTTTCTTTTGTTTCTGGTGTCTGTGGCTACCACTTAATTACAGGCTCCGTCTATCTGTTGGAAAACCATTAATTCCTGAAATCTAAGATTGGTTGAGGTGTCCGTTTTTTGGACTGCCATGAAACATGAATGCTGGAACATGGCACTGTTGTTTTCTGTTTGTGTTTCTAGTGAACTTGTGGTCAACTTCAAAGTAAGAATTCTTGTGTGTTAGATGATGTTACCTCCAGTATCTTATCCAAAACCGGGGGCCCTATAGGTTCTCATAACTATTTGTTGATTTCATGAATGAATAATCCTGAGAATGCAATTAGATAAAGAATAGCCATATATGTAGGAAGGGGCAGATCTGAAACACAGAAATCACCCCCAGCAATTTACATAAAACTGAATTATCAAAAGTAGGAGTTCTTTAGTGCAATTTTTTTTCTTTCTCAATTTTGATAAGTGTAAGAGAGACTAAGTGGGGATCACAAATTTAAACTCAGTTTTATTTTTAAATTAAATCCATTACTTTCCTCTTTAAATATCAGAATGCAATGATTGCTAAGTAAGTATTGAGGCAGAAGTGAGGGTGAGTAGAAAAATAATGTGTTGCTAATGAAGTCAGTGGAATGCAACCAGGTTGTTATTTGATTTTTTTAGGCTCTCAAGTGGTCAATCAAAATCGACAAGTTAAATCTATAATCGCATGACAAAATCCCTTTCCCATATCTACTGGAAGAAATTCTTGGCCAAATTTAAAGAAATGCCTCCTTGAATTTGATCAAGTCTTTCCATTTTCACTTTAAGAAACATCTGCAGAATCTGATGTTTCTCTCAGGTACTTGCAGGGGGCTTAGTTTTAATATCATTCCTCTTAATGTGTTAGCTATTATTTTTACATAAATAGTCTAGCAGCAGGCTATATATTAAATCCTGAAGTACACTGTATTCTTAGTATTTCTGAAAATAAATAAAAGCACACAGAAGAAACATTTATGAAAAATGACACATTTTCCTACATGTTCAGCTGAAAAAACAGAGGTTTATTAAAGAAAACAAGAGATGCTTTCTAGTGGTAGAAGATAATGCCCCACATAAACATGAATAAGATCAGCTCCTTGAAATATCTCTGGATCTTGTTATGGTCAGATTCAGAGGCTTATGGTGACAAGTTTAATGATGGATTTATTGTGGCTCAAATAGTATTTGCACAATGCCTAGAAAACTAAGCACCCAGACACAGAACTTTGCTGAGAGGACATTCGTATGACAACTGGCGTTGGGGAATGAATGAGGAATGTGAGCAGATCTGCAGGCATGTAGGGCATGACCAATTTTAGTAAACTACTTGAGTCAGCTCTGTTCAGTATCTATCTCTAGGCACTACAGAGATGCCCATCACCACGCTACTTAGTGCTCAGAGGAAGATATTAGAAAGTCTGCCAAATTATCTTGACCTAATTAACTGGAACTCAAACTGGGGCAGTATTTTACGTAGTCTAAATTATTGTGCACTTGGGTCTGGCTATTTTAGTGCATGGTGATGACTTCCTATTGTTTTCCACACACATAGCATTCTTATATTTTGTCAAGTATTAAGCATATTTGAATTAACCTTTCCTATTAGTTTATACTAATTTAAAATATTCCCATAGTAAAGATGAAGAAACTGAGGCATGAATAAAGCAAAATATCTGTGATGGCTAATTTATTCCTGACTAATACATCATCGAAGCCTAGTTTTATGCACTATGAGAAAGACACAGAGTCTAACATTATAACAATAGAGAATCATGAACTTTCTCATAGACAGTGCTAGCTGATTTATTTTCTCCTTGTGGCAGTGACTACATATTGATAATTCTCACACAGGTAGAATCATCTTCCTCCAGATTAGCATATTAGGATTTGTGCCAATGTGTTTATGTGTAAGTGGGTTTAATTTGCAAAAGTACCACACAGATAATTCTGATACCCTCACTCCTCATCCCAAGTGAAAATCACTGACCGGGAAGAAGAGCATTCATTCATTCCACGAGGACCTGAAATTATATCTCCTAATTATTTAGGTCAAGGAAATTACACTTTGTTTCATGTAAATAAAATGGCATTTTCAGAAATAAGTATCATTGATTTGTATTTGCAGTTAAGTAAAGCAATACTCCCTTTTTCTTAGCACCTATTATATGAGAAACATGAAGTCCAATTGTTGATGTTGCTCTTTTTAGGCCACTGGTTCACAGGATTTTATCAAATTATAATTTTATGACTCTCCATCTTGAATGAAACTCCTTCAATTTCTTGGGTCATAGCTGTTCTTCACTCACCAAGAGACAATATGGAAAGTACTCTATATAGATTTAACTATTTTTCGAGGATCTGGAGGGACATAATTGTGCTTTAACAGTCAGTCAGAAATGTCTGAAACATTCTCCTTTATATGCTAATCATGAATCTCATAATCTTCAGAAATGAGATCTAAACTCATCCTGCTTAGAATGTCTTCCCCAGTGGATAAAATAGACCCAAATTGTTCTGTTTGCTTCTTTGTTTGATGACCTTCGAACAAATAAATTACAAATATTTGTGTTTATAGTTATATAACTTTTACTATTTTCTGGGTATTGTCTTAAACTCTTTGTTAAATCCTCACGAAAGTCCTGTGAAGATAGTAACATAATTTCCACCACTTAAATGAGAAAGCTACATAGTAGCCTGGTGACGATGACACAGAACAGTGAGTGGGAGGCAGATTTTGAACCCTGGCCAGAAGATTGCTGTGGTCACGCTTTTAACAGCTATGTAAGCCCATCTTTCAAGAGGAGAGTCTTTTGTGTTTCATTTAATTTTTTTTTTCCACTGAGATAGATAATATTCTTTCCTAGAAAAATTAATAAATCCATCTGTTTCAAACCTGCCATTTAGCTATTTTAGGCCTACAGAGCTACATTAATATGTATTTTATATAAGATCTTATCATTTGATTCTGGTAACTTCTGAAACTTGTTAATTCTCAAGGTCACACTGAATTTTAATTCTGTCCTTCAAGGTGCTAAATAACCTTACCTTTCAGTCTGATGTTATTAACTAAGCAAATGAGCATGTTTTGAAATGATTGATGGAATTATTAAATAGCACTCATCCTAGGACTAGCCCCATTAGTCATGTTTCCCAACTTTGATATTGAACTATTTAGACTACAACTGTGAAACAAATTATATACATATTTAGTAGTAATAGGGTAGGTATCTCAGCTCTCTCAAATCCTTTCTAGCAGTTAAGAGTGTATTAGAAAAATATATTTTGAAATTCAAAAATAACCATAATCTTTTTCATTTGTTGATGAGATTACCAGATTAAGCAAAAACTTTCCTAAAGTTTATATACTTACTAAGCACATATTAAAATACCATAATTATTATTACACAATTCTTATTAATTTTTAACTTACTAGAGGAGAAAGATTCATCTGATAGCATTTGTTTGCTCATGAAATCATTTTCATTATTTTATAGCACCTAGTGGTAATAGAGGTTTATGTGCTCAAAAACAAAATGAGACAAAAATTCCTCAAATATCTCTTATCTTTTGTTTATTTAAACAAAAACATTATATGTGTTTGGAATTGGGTATTTTTTCCTGAAATTACTTTTGTCTGCAGTTCAAAATATTAATGCAATAAATTTAAAGTTTGTTAACTATGCTTTTGAAAAATCCACAAATGTATCTAGTCAAGAGTATAGTATTCTTTTCATAAAAAAAAACTTTCACTTTCTATGTAGTACTGTCAAGAAGTATTTACAGTAAAAGACTGTCAGTATAATACAACTTCTTTTTTTAACAAATCTTATTTTTCTTATATAGAGAGATATTTGGAGTGTTCATTTTTCTGGAGAACTTTCAAACCCTCTTGACTTTGTTGCTTTTGATATGTTATTTTTATTTATTTGGGTTTGTTGTTGTTGTTGTTGTTGGTTTGGTTTGATTTGCTTCTTTTTCTTTTTAGAATTAGGATTCGTTGCTACTTTCTCTTCCAAAGTCACTAGATGCTACTATGTTTACATTTGCACTGCCAAATTAAATCATTAAAAGGCCGTTTTAGTCTCTACATTTCCTTTTGACTTTTCGCTGTGATCCTGTGTCAGGGTTTGTGCGAAATGAAGGCTTTCTAGATCAACATATAGTATCCCTTCCCCTGTATTACGTAAACTGGATCTGAATTTCACCTTATTACTCACTACTGCAATTAACTTAGCTTTTGGTACATTCTGGGGCTACCACTTAGTGTTTTCTAGATGGTACAAAGTCGAATCAGCTCTACGCTACACCCAATTTAGAACTTAATTAACCACAAAAGTTAAAAGTGATGGCAGTCCCCAATAAGCTGACAATGTAAGTTGTGGCTGCCCTAAGCCCCATCAGAAGGCAACTGCGAGTTTTAAATCGAGATCACTACCAACATAGCCGTGGGTTTCGGCAGTGACAAACTGTAGTCACAGATTCCAACAGCCCCTGATGAAAAGCTGTTCTCATTCCCTAATGCTTTATGAGAGAGCTGCAGCTGCTTGGAATATTTTTCAAGCAGAAAGCCATCATCATGACAACACCAGAGTAAAAGAGGGCAAAAAAAATTTCTTTCTGGTAGGGAAATAAAGACATCTTAAGCTTGACTTCAAAAGCTCTCTACAGCAAACAGTAGCTGTGGAAATACCGTTTCATCTTTGCCTCTGGGATATTATTAAGCCTTTCTGGTAGCTCTAACTGCAGGACAAGGGATTACAGAAGTTGCTGCTGTGTAGCCCCTTGCCATACAAATATCTGGAAAACCTGGCATCGTGGATTTGTGTTCCGGCCCCTGATTAGCCAACCCCCAAGAACTGACCGGGTAATGAATACCGCAACCCACCCCTTTTTACACCACACAAACAAAAACACGCAAGACACTGCCATTTCTTGTTGAAGTATCAAAGACTTCTCTTGGGTCCAAGTGTGCTGAACAGGAACGGGGCCCGTTCTAGGGAGACCTACTATTAGCACGCAGAGTGGAGCAACGCCACTCACACCCTGTCAGTCACGGTTGTGTCTGCATTTCCATGCTGAATCCCCGCTTCCAAAGGTTGTAGCTCAATTGTTTAAAAATCCACTAGCAGCTGCAGTGACCCATGCAGTCCTGTTGTAGCAACGACACCAGATCGTTTTAGCACAGAGGGCAAGGAACTCAATAAAAATTAGTAATCAAAGGTGTTTATTTGATTCAGCTGCCCGGTATGTTTTTTTTTCAAAGTCATTTTTCAGTGGAATGTAACTAATGTCCATTTGATGTGGATGGATTACTTGTTATTTGCAGGGAAAAAAGGGGGGAAACAAACCAATTTCATTTTTTTATAAAATGAATGAGTATGTGCAGAGTGCATTTAAACGTGTCATCAAAGACCTGTAACTGAGATGGAGTGAAATTTTGTTGTTCTGTGTAACTAATAGTTATGGTGTAAATAGCCACAATGTGGCTAAATCTCCTAACAAAGTAAAATTAATGATAGTTACTAAATAATAACTAGTTGTCTTTACAGTTGGCATTTTGTTCTTACAGATTAAAATGCGAAAATGAACCCAAGGTGTAAGGTGCATGCATATATATTATATTAGTTGTGAAAAATGCAATATACTTAGAAGTTGAAATTGATCTTTTCAGGACAAAGAAATGTCAGAACACACAATGATGGGCCTAAGACATATAAACAAGATTGAGCCATAAGGTATTTTGAAACATAGAATAAAATTTATTTTTAATGAATGTCAACATTAACTTGACTTAACTTTTGTCAAAAGTGGACACACTTGACAATCCTTCTATAGATATAACTGATTCAACTCTATTGCTATTTTTAAGAGGCTCTAATAATTAGACTTTTACAACAGATGTTTATATTCTTAATTTTCCTATACAGTTGAGATTTCATAAAATCATTATACGATTATTCTCTGATCACCTCCCTGGTCTAGCCTCATCATTATTATTTTTCTCAATTTCATTTTTATCCATTTCATTATTTCAATTGCAGTGCATTTTATAGCATCAGTAGATGCCCTCCAATAATAGAGATTTATAGCAAAGGAGGACCATATAGTAAATCCACCTCTCCCAAATTTGTACTGAAAATGCATGTTTTTAAGGAAAGACATAAATATCCAGTCTATTATTTTATTTTCTTGTTTGAGGCTGTCTTTAGAACATAAAGAGTGAGGCCTGACCTTGCATATCAGCATATTTTAGTAAGCATTCAGTAAAAAAGCGATGACTAAATATTTATTTAATTTACTAATCTGAAGAAAAAATATATCTATATGTATACATGTATATGTGTATCTATCAACTTGAAAAAAGATGATTTGATTCTAAAATATGCATTGATGTTATTGCAAGACTTTTAGATTATCGTAATATTTCAAAGTTTTTATAAAACTTTTCAAAATGTAAATTTTCTAAAAATATAAAGTTTATTTCCAGCAATCAGCTACTTTGAAAACAACTGTTTAGTAATGGTTATTAAAATGTTACATAAATAAATTAAATGGTATTGTAAAATATACCCATACCCATTAACTTAGATTTTAATAGTTTAAAGTTCTGGTGTTCTTTTTTCAGAAGTAACTATTTGCATTCCATCTTTTGACATAAAGCTTTAAATATCAAATGCTTTGATGAATAATAAATACCAATATAAATGAATAAACGATCTGATGCCAGGAAAAAGGCAGACAAATATTCAAATTTGTGTTTTGGTTTTTTTAAATTTTGTAATGTATTTTGCATTTGGCCTATCAACAAATAGATGAAAAAAGAAAAATAAAATAAAATATTTACTGGTAAGCTACTGTTGTGGTTCCTGTATTTCCTGATGAGTCTAAGGTTCATGAATCCAATATTCTGTCGGGCAGGATGACTCAGCTTCAGCATTTTATTTGCCATAATATGGAGGGTAAGGGGACTACGAATGGCGGGGTTTTCCAGAGTGATTTAAAAAATCAGTCCTCATGGCAGAAGAGAAACAATATTTGATTCCCCTGGGCTGTTGCTGCTCAATAAAATTTATTACCAGCATTAGGGCTGGAGGAAAGACAGGCACTGGGAGCTGCTTGGTTCTTCACTGCTCCAAAACACAGGCCATAATGCAGCCTGATTCCACGGAGCCGTGTCCAGGGATTACGGCATGGCAGTGAGTGTTCTCTGGTTCTGAATAAGAAAACTGCAGAGACAGGTGCTTATTTTGTATAATATGCTAAGAAAGTTGAAATATATAGTCAGAAATATAGACTTCATCACCGTTCCCTATTTGACTGGGAAGGTCATGAGTCAGGCTGATGAAATGTAAAAGGCAGAGAGTTAAAGTTTTCCTCCTGCTGTGATCAGATGTTCTTAGGATTCCAGCAGAGGTAATCTTTAAAGGAAACATGGCAGAGCTTTGGAACGCTTGTGATCATGACCCACCAGTAGCCCATAGGCTCATTGGAGGGGCCAGTTGGAGCTAGCCTCCGGTCAATTTTTATCCTGCTATTCTTAGATACTCTAAAATTACAGACTTTAGTCTCTGAGGTAGACTTTAATTCCCACCATGCAGAGGTGCCAAAAATAAGGCACCAATGATTTTAACTTAAAATAAGATAGAAACATTCTATACATCCATGTCTTTTCTGCTCCAAACTCAATAATAACATATTTTAGGATGATTTATAATTTTCAATTGACTTACAAACACTATATAATTCAATTCTCAAACAACCTTTAGAGTTGATAAGAAAACATAAGGTGTCTCTCATTTTATTTTTTTCTTTTCTCTCTCTCTTTCTCTTTTAATGGAAAACAAGAATTCGCAAGGAAAGAAGAAGTGACTCTCTAGCAAGTAAACAAGAAATAAAACAAGCTTCCAGACCCTGGTTTCACATCATGGCAAACATCAGTATTCATGGTGTAGTAGAATTGCTACTAAATCTAGACTGTTTATAGAAATCTTCTCAACACAGTATTCAGAGTATACAACCGCAGAGCAATTCCCGCAAAAAGGAAACAAAGTTACCATTCCATTCTCCTGGACCAGTGAAAAGCAAAGATCAGCATACAGAATGTTTAAATCCTGCTTCACACGTTTCAGGTAAATAGATTTAAGTAGAAGCATATCCTAACCATAAACAAATTCAGTATCAAATGAGTTTTGATGTACGTTATTCCTATGGATTTTACTATTATAATACTCGGGAAGTAAAAATAAATCAATACACTTTAAGAAATTACAAATAAATCTTGATTTTTTTTTATTGTTGGTTGTGTTTTCATGATAGTGTGAGTCTAGCAGTTTTGAAGGTCTTTGTATGTATTTTCAGACTGAGTGAGTACGTTGGTGTTTGGAGCTAGGTTTTTCTTTTCTTTTCTTTTTAAGATTTATTTCTTTATATCAGAAGAGAGAGAGTGAGTTTACGGGAGTAGAGAGA
Source organism: Mustela putorius furo (assembly GCF_011764305.1). Taxonomy (NCBI): domain Eukaryota; kingdom Metazoa; phylum Chordata; class Mammalia; order Carnivora; family Mustelidae; genus Mustela; species Mustela putorius. The sequence continues at coordinate 1,867,205 of NW_025421467.1, forward strand.
TAGGAATAGAAGCAGCCTCCAAGCTGAGTGCAGAGCCCAACATGGGGCTCCATTACATGAGCCTGAGATCTTGACCTGAGCTGAAATCAAAAGTCAAATGCTTAACCATCTGAGCTACCCAGCCACCTCTGGAGCCAGGGTTTTCATCATGGAAGAAGGGCATACAAATATGGACTAAGGAAAGGCAAGCAAGAACCCGGACGTGGATTGAAGTTGGAGATAACAGTATATACTTGGTGTGCATGTATTCACACAAATAGGTTCTGGGAAGAATCCTAAATGCCATGGAAGTTTATGAGAAAAGTATCTCCCCCACAGACTGGTTACCATTTGTAAAGGGAGTAAGTCAACAAATCAATTATAACTTAAAATTATAACAAGTGATTTCATTTTTGTGAATGGCTCAGTATGGGTGTGTTCAATAAACTGGTAGTTTCCTAGTAAGTACAAGTATGTTATTCAGATCATCCTGCTAGCTCTTACAGAAATAAATTCCTGTTCATTTCTCATGATTTTCCTGTCTTAGCTGGTTTTAAATGACACAAAACTCCTCTAGGTAGTAACTACACCTGAGTTTTATTTACAAAAGAAATTTTTGTTCAAGAATACCAAATTAATCCATCCCCAGGTCACTAAGAGCACCTTGAGTAGGCTACAGATAATCTACAGTATAGAAAAATCACATGATGCAAACATCTATCCAGGTTCAGAAGCAGAACCTCTTATCTAAAAAGTTGTAGAAGTATCGTGATCATCATCACACATACCTCACTGAGTGGTCGTTACCACCTATGAATTATGTAATTTAACACTAAGCTGAGTAATGTGCTATAACTTGAATAGCCCATCTTTATAATATTTAGGCTTCCTTCCCCAAATCACTGCCCCTCAAATGTGTTTGCATGCATCTTTATGCATAAACAAATTCTTTGAGGAGATTATATCCATTACAAAGCTAAACATACTCCTAACATATTATCTAGCAATCATGCTTCTTGGTATTTATTTACACAGAAGAGTTGAAAACATACCCACCCAAGAACCCGCACATGATGTTTTTAGCACCTTTATTCATAATTTTCACAACTTGAGAACAACCAAAATGTTCTTCAGTAGGTAAATGAATAAACTGTGGTATATCCAGAGAATGGAATATTATAGAGCGCTAAAAGGAAATGAACTATCAAGCCATGCAAAGACATTGTGGGGTGGGGGTGGGGGGTTGTTTAAGTGAGGATACTACTGAGGATACTACTGAATGAAGCCAAATTGAAAAGTCTACATATTGTATGATTCGAACTCTATGACATTCTGGAAAAGACAAAACTGTGAAGAGAATCAAAAGAACACCTGTTGCTAAGTGTTAGGGGTGGGAAAAACAAGTAGAGCACAGCCAATTTTTAGAGCAGTGAAATAACTCTGAATGGAAGTGTAATGGCAGGTACATGTCATCATATACTTGTGATAAGCTGTAGAATGTACAACACTAAGAGTGAATTCTAAGGTTAGCTATAAACTTGTAGTGATAATGACATGTCAGTGAAAGTTAATTAATTGTAACAAATGCACCGCTCAGGAAGAGGATGCTGGGAGAGGAAGAAGTTGTGCACGTGGTGGGGCAAGGGACATCTCAGAATTCTGTAATTTCTGCTCAGTTTTGCTAAGAGCCTAAAATTGCTCTAAAACAGATCAAGTTTTTTTCTTCTAATTTATTTCTAAAGAAATTATGATGATATTTTGGAATAAATGTGAAAATGTGTACGTAGTTTACCATAGCCGTTTACTTCTAAAGCAGTTATTATTTTAATATGTAGAGTGTTGAATCACTCCACAATGATGAAAACTCCATTCAAATGTCCTTTTGTTGAGAAAAGAAGATTGATAATTGGGAACTAAGAAGCGATTATAATAGAAAATATGGGATCTGAACTTAGAAGAACCATTTCAAATTCCAGTTCTGTCACCCTTAACTATATGATTTTAGGAAAGTTGCTCAGCATCTCTGAGCCTTATTTTTCTCATCAGTAGGAATAAAAAAAATGAATAGTTGTAAAATGCCAATTTCACAGGGCTGTTGTTGTAAGGATCAAATTATAGAGTGAGTGGATGTTCAAGTTCTTTATAAAGTAATGGCCAATCATTGGTATCATTTAGATGATCATTTCAAGGATAATCACCCATACCATTCTAGAATCATTTTATTAAATATCAGAAGAAAGCCATACAAATCTGAAATGGATAAAATAACCTCAGAAAAATATGTGATGAAAATCACAGCAGTGAAACAAATTTGTACTGCAATGAAAACCCACAGAATAAAATACAATCTTGATATGATGACTCTTTCCCACTCTTTTATATGAAAGACGCTGATTCTGGGAATATGGTGCTATATTTTCTTTTAAAATGTATCAATATTGCTATAGCATATCAAAACTTCTGACAGGTTAAAGGAATTCTGACAGGTCTCAAACACTGCATTACAATAGGTTTAAATTTCTCTGGAAACTTAAATGAACTGTTAGTCATACCTTAAAAAGTGCTACATGTTATATAATAAATAATTGAGTGTGAATATAAAATACTTTAAATCTAGTGTTTTATATTGTTGAATAACAATAATAATCTATCATAATTTTTATAACAGGAGACAAATGTATAAAAAATTGAGGGTTAAAAATTGTCTCATTACCAAGTCAGAAGACACTTCCTAATCATAAAAGCTATGTTGAGTATGGAGAGGAAAGTAAAATACCAAAATATCAATATATGTGATGAAGTCCATCAAAAACAAAATTAAAGAACAAAGTGAAGAGTTATAATTTAAAAAAAAACTAAAAAATAATAACCTTAATGACAAGCTTATAAAGCAAATGATAATAATCACTTAAACAACAGTAGAAAAGCTTAAACATGACATGAATTTATTCAGAAAAAAGAAATACAAATGATATTTAGACCCATGAAAAATATTTCAATCTTTCTATAAATTACAAAATTTCAAATTATAATAGCAGTTACTACTGTCAAATAACAAGTAAGTAAAGATTTTTAAAGTTCTATCTAGTATGTGTGCACTGCAAGACTTATCAATATACTCTACTAGTGAGAGTATAACCTGGTACAACCTTTCTGGAAAGCAATTTGTCAATACATACAGAAAGGTCTGTAAAAAGTTCATACCCTTTAGTACAGTAATTTCTCTTCTAGAACTCTATCCTATGGAACTAATAAAAAATCCAGACAAATATTTAATACAAAGATGAAAATCATGACATATTTATAACAGTAAAATCCCTTGAGCAACCTTAATGTCTAATGGTTGGATAGTGATTAAATATATTTTACTATAGTTTTAAGGTAGAACATGTGGTGCGAATAAGCATAGGTTTTTAAATAGTTTATAATGACATGGCACAGTGCTTACAATTTGTAGTTAAATTAAAAATAAGGATACAATTCTATATCAAGTCTACTTAATCTTAATATATTGTATAAAAAACTTATTTATAATTTTAAAAGTAAAAATTTAAAAACTGGAAAATATATATGAAATCAGTTATAGCAATTTTCTACATAAGGTAATTTTATTACATATTTTAATTTTTATTGTTACATATTATTACATATTCTAAACTCTTTACAATGAGCATGCATTTTTTAAAATTAAAAAGACATAATTAGTATAAATACAAACATTTCAATATATTTGATCACATTTTCAAGATATTTATTAGCCCTCTTGTCATTGATAATAAAATAGAATTTAAATCTTAAGAGATGGGGGAAAATGCCAGATGTGGACTAGTTCTCAGCCTTTACTACTGGCTTAAAGAAATTAAGGTTACACATGCTGCTTTTCCATAGAGCTCAGCACTAAGTGGGATGAGCCTGCTTTGTCCTCCTTCTAACACTGTCAAAATCACGGATAGAGGGAAATTTCCATCTCTTCTGTGTATTGGTCTGAGATTGTGGTGTCACAATTTGTTTCACTTTGTATTGAAGCCATTGTGTGAATTCTGACTAACAAGCTGCTTTCAGGTTCTGAAACATTAAATCTGTCTCAGGAGACTGGCACAGGGGGCTTACACCAGGTCGTGAGAGGTATTTTTTTTTTGTTTTTTGTTTTGTTTTGTTTTGTTTTGTTTTTGCTGCAAAAAGCTTTATTGTTTCCATTTGGTCCAGGACTTGGGAGAGGGCTCAAAGCTCCCTCTGGCTGCAGGGAGAGGCTGGGGCACGGATGTCAGCGAGGACCCCTCAAAGGATGCTGCTGGTCTCCAGAGCTCCTAGTGGTGCTTGAGGGTGAGCCTCTCGAAGAGATACTCGCCCAGCCCAGCCTGGGGGCCGGCCAGCCTGCGGAGGTTCGTCAGGGGGTCGCCCTTCTTCTTGATGAGTGTCACCTCCTCATCCAGGAAGTGGTTCTCCAGAAAGTCACAGAGATGGGGGTCTGTGCGGGCAGAACCCAGGGCGTGCAGCTCCACAAGGGCCTGGTTCAGGCTCTTCTCCAGAACCAGGGCAGCTTCCATGGCGTCCAGGCTTTCCCCCCAACTCATCTTGGGATGGCTTCTGGACGTCCTGGAAGAGGGCGCGGCCGCCACGCTGGTTTTGCATCTTCAAGAGACGCTCGGCCCCCTCGCGCTTCTCCTCTGCCAACTCGCGGGAGAAGTGTCCCACTCCTTCCAGAGCCACATCGTCACGGTCGAAATGGAAACCCAGAGAGAGGTAGGTGTAGGAGGCCCGCAGATGCATGTTTGACCAGACGGTTGACGGCGGCCTCCACCTAGGTGGAATAATTCTGACGAATCAGGCATTTTTGATGTTACCCCATCTAGGTATTATGATTACATGAAGCTTGAAGTCCAGCCTCTCTGTGCATAAACTATTTGGTTTCTTTTACCTTAACTGGCTTATCTCCTTAATATACCCTTATTTTCATGTTAAGGTAATAAAATATTAATGTAGTAAAAATATTTTGTAAATATTCAAATTTATTAAATGCAAATCATCAAAAATCTTGAAGATATTTTGTACACAGGCACAAAACACTCACTATATATTTTCCACATCCAGTGTTTTCGTCAAGGAATTGTAAAGAACAATTTTCATAGCAAAAAGGAAGAAGCATGGGATGCCTGGGTGGCTCAGTTGGTTAAGCAGCTGCCTTCAGCTCAGGTCATGATCCCAGCGTCCTGGGATCAAATCCCACATCGGGCTACTTGCTCCGCAGGGAGCCTGCTTCTCCCTCTGACTCTGCCTTCCACTCTGTCTGCCTGTGCTCGCTCTCACTCTCTCTCTCTCTTACAAATAAATAAATAAAATCTTTAAAAAAAAAAAAAAAAAAAAAAAAAAAAAAAAAGGAAGAAGCATTTTTGTTTGTTTATTTTTCCTAGGTGGCATATTCTATGAATATTGTTTGATGACTATTTGACTATGTTGGGTTTTTCCTTCTATTATTTGTTTTTGTAGAGATGGGAGTGGCTACTGGGCTAAACATCAGTGTTAAAACTCCTCTTGCCATTTTAATTTAATTTATTTATTTATTTGACAGAGAGATCACAAGTGGGCAGAGAGGCAGGCAGAGACAGAGAGAGGGGGAATCAGGCACAAGTGGGCAGAGAGGCAGGCAGAGACAGAGAGAGGGGGAATCAGGCACAAGTGGGCAGAGAGGCAGGCAGAGACAGAGAGAGGGGGAATCAGGCTCCCTGCTGAGCAGAGAGCCAGATGCCACCGGATCCCAGGACCCTGGGATCAGGACCTGAGCCGAAGGCAGAGACTTTATCCCACTGAGCCACCAAGGCGCCCCCTCCTCTTGCCATTTTTGACTTGCAGCTCTCAACTGCTAATTGAAAACTCCCAATTTGCAAACAGTATAGCAATTGTATTTTCATCAGTACATTCCATACGAATGTGTCTCATGGACACAGAATATAGAACTGTAAGACGTCTAATAAAAGAGCTTACTCAAGGGGCGCCTGGGTGGTTCAGTGGGTTAAGCCTCTGCCTTTGGCACAGGTCATGATGTCAGGGTCCTGGGATTAAGCCCTACATTGAGTGCTCTGCTTAGCAGGGAGCCTGCTTCCATTCTCTATGCCTACTTGTAATCTCTCTTTCTGTCAAGCATATAGATAAAATCTTAAAAAAAAAAAAAAAAAGATAGTTTACTCAATTTTTTAATTTTAGACTTGGAGAACCAAGAGTATTTTTCTTACCTGTTTTCCCCTTATAATTTCACTGATTCTGCTACTTTTACTGATAATTTTTGTTGCTTTTTAAATCACGCAAAAATCTACAACTATGCTCACATTTGTTGTAAACACACTTGTAATGGGTTTAAAGCAGGCCTGGTGGATGATATGTGTTTGTGAGGGTGACACGGGGAGGGAGGGAGTCTTGCAGAATCAACAAGTAAATAACCACTTCATAAAAGTCACTATCTAGGACTTCATTGACCCTTCATCTTGGGAGTTAAGATTTAACTGTAACTCAAATGTGCGAACTGGCCCTTACAGGTTCTGCTTTAAAATCTATGTTCAGGGCGCCTGGGTGGCTCAGTGGGTTAAGCCGCTGCCTTCGGCTCAGGTCATGATCTCAGGGTCCTGGGATCGAGTGCTGCATCGGGCTCTCTGCTCAGCAGGGAGCCTGCTTCCTCCTCTCTCTCTGCCTGCCTCTCTGCCTACTTGTGTTCTGTCAAATAAAAAAAAAAAAAAAATCTTAAAATCTATGTTCAAACTTTCACAAATATAGGTGTGACAAAGACTTAAATTTCTTCATTTTAGTTTCTGTTCTTTAAACAATAATGAGCAGACCATAGGAGACAATTAGATGAGTGAGTTGTAAATGAAACAATTGTATCCATTCACCAAGCTGTTTTCCCCAATGTTTCTTTATTATACTCTGAATTGTCTCCATGCCTTGTGATGAAATAGAATGAGAGGCCAAGTATGAAACTTTATAACACTCTTCTGATGTGTTCCTTTTTTATGGGTGTAATCTAATACAAAAACAAATGCATCAGCCAGAAATGTTACTATAGGACAGAACAGAATCTTCAGTACCAAACTCTCCCTGAAATGTTTTTCCACTTGACGACTCTTCGAATTTCTAAGTATTCATTTCCTATTACCATATGGAATAATAATAATAATAAACAACTTTTGTTCTCAAAGAAAACATGGAATAAAAGTGCAAGGAAAGAGCTAAAAGGTAGTAAAAGAGAGAGCAAATATAGATATGTGTTTATGGACTTAGAAGGAAGAGAAAGAACATTATTGCAACAAATCGCTTACTATTTGAAATACCTAATGCATATCGAAGACCAGTATTCTTGAAACTAAATAATGTAAACAGGCAAGATAAATTATAAATTAAATGGTAAATACAACTTATAAAATCAATTAGGATTATAATAATCTCTTTAGTGATTAGATGATCAGGTGATCTCTATGTTGGTTTAGATAGCATCAATGTAAAGAGGATTTGGGAATTATCTAAAAATATTTTTATATTAGACAACATACCTGTTTCAGAATAACACTTACAAGTAAATGTTTAAGTATTTAAAGCAACTCAAAATCTCCAAACCGTGTTTATAATACAAACAAGTCAACCATTTGCCATACGAAATGATATTCCCAGGCTTTTTCCTCACTGGAAAATGTGCAGTCATAAAAGCACGCAGGAATACGAGCAAGAGTGGTATCAGTGTTGCACGAACTGTAATATAAATGCCTTTCTACCCAAGGGCAGAGTGGCTGGTAGTTGGGCTCCAACGCTCTGCTACTCGGTATCATGCGCTGTCAAAACTATCTGAACGAAGTTTTCCAGAAATGTAATGTAATGATTCCTGTAGTGCCCCATTACTCCAGAAGATTTAGTTTGACAATTTAATATTGGCTTCTGAATTCTCTTATTCTTGTTCATGGTTGACTCTGGAGGCTCCTTTTCTACCCACACTCTTTGTGCCAGTACTTAGGCGAGAGCTATCTCAGCAGCATGAGATAAGTCACTAGGACAGACCGGATGCCGCAGGGACACTTCTCTGAGCAGGCAATTTCCATTACTACATAGTGGAATCGATGTGCCCTCCCTCTCCCTCATTCCTTCCTTTCCCAGCACATACATTTGTATAGCATTTTGAGAGTGGAGCGACTTTACTGGAAATTTAGCTATGCTGCATACAAATCATTTATGCCTGGCCTAAAATGTGGGATAATGAGGGTTCAGGGTCTTCTGTGTAGTCAAGTGATTCCCTGCTTCTAGGCTCCCCCCAACCCCTGGCCGCATATATTTTCTCTCTAGCTGAACTGTTTGGCACCAGCAGCATGAGTTTCTGACCCATTGCACAGAAATCTGAAAAACTGAAACAAGGCTTCAAGCTGGAAAGGAAGCATACCTACACGGATCCAGACAAAATCTATGAGGACTGGGCAATAGAGAAGATTTTTTCTACTTTTCCACCAGTGTACTAAAATCATCTCTCATGGCAAAATGATTTTGAAATGTAGTCCAATGCATAAAACTAGATAACCAGTAAGTATGTGTTGAATTGATTTTATCATTTGTCCTTCCTCATCCCTTTGATTATTTTTTTCCTACATCCTCCCTGGATTTACTATTTTCAACTCTGTACTGCTAAATGCTATAAATTTGCAGTTTGCTGTAGAACTCTTTGATCTTTTTGAGGAAAAATGCCGTTGAAATTTGATGAATAATTAATGAGAACTTGACAGCAATCAGTCAATTAATCAGCAAGGATATGCCAAGTGATTATACTATGATAAGCATCCAGTAAAATAAAGAAAGAAATATAAGGTATGGTGTTAGGACTTCAAGAGTTTACAATCAAGTGAAGATATAAAATTCTTTTATATCTTAAATGGGAGGCATATGTTTAAATATTTACTTTTTTAATTGATAGAGATAAGTATAAGACCAGAGTATATAAAAGAGTAGTATTAAATTGAGAATTTAACTACATTTTAGTTGTAAATATTGAAGCACATACTTATTTGAATAATCCACAATACTGATGCTAACTATGAATTCTGAACTATTGTCAAAATTGATACATTTTCCATGTTGCTTTCTTTTCAAATCATCTGTCATGACTTGTAATGAAGTAAGAGAGAAGTCTAATATTGGTTCCAAAATGTTGGAATGTGTTGTGTGCATTCTAGTTTTAGGAATAGCATTTTTTTTTTTTAATCACAAAGCTCAGTGAATTTAATTAAATCTCAACTGCCTCAAAGCAATCCTTTTTATTGTACAAAATTGCACTTATCATTCAGATGGCAAAAACCATATAAAATGCTACTGTCTTTCAAAACAAGAAATTTACATATAGGCAATAAGTAAAAAGGTCCATAACATGGCCCAGAAATGCCATTTAAGCTTTTTGATGGATGTTTTAAAATCAGTTCAGATCATTGTATGGTGAATTATGTGGATGCCTTAAAAAGTCTATGTTATTCAAGGACCCCAGATGATAGAAATCATCTTACTCATATGTATTCTCAACAATAGAATAGATAGACACTGAATGCCAAGGTACAGATAGCTCTTTGAGTATCAAGTTGAGAACTATACTAGCATACAGAAGTTCAGACTACACTACCATATGTTTTCCATTCATTCATATTTTTATTGTTTTCCCATTCCTATTCTCCAGTCTCAGTATCACTTAATTTGATCTCTATTGGGTAATTATTTCATAAAGTAACTAACCTAAAAGCATGAATGACCAATGATTTTACTTTGTAGATATCAGCATATGTGTGTGTATGTGTGTGTATTGATAGATAAACTTACCTCTGTACAAAAGTCTACCTATCCACCATCTATCATCTATCTTTCTATTTACCTATCCAGTATATTTAGAAAGAACAGTTCTGTTGAAATGTAGGCAGACAAGAAACCTCTTAATAACTTCATCATCCTAAATTGGACATTCTGTCCCACCCCTTCCTATCCCATTTTGTCCCACAGTAACAAAATGAATAATTTCAGAATTACTTAGCACTTTGCTACCTTTATTCATTTCATCTTTATGATTTTGTAGGGTGTAAGGGTTCCCTCTGGGAAAAATCAGCAGATTTAACAAAAGAATGTACAGTCAGTCATATGAATAGAATGAAATGGTCTTGCTGAATTATTTGCACCCTTCTGTGATGATATAGTTTGCCGGTTTAGAATAATAGAAACACAGGTATAGTAAATTAGTAACATGGACACATCTAGAAAAATAGATCTTATTAAAACAACAGTACTTACTGGGTAATGCTTTCTTAATTTTGCTCACTCTGGGTAATTTAATTCATGTTTTTCAATTTCATCAACATTTTATTTAATGTTTTTATAGTAAGTATCTGCTTATTGTTACAAATAGGAAAATGAAAAACTATTTTGGAAAATAATACCTCCCTCCAACCAAAGAAAACTACTTGGCGTCACACAACCCCTCACAAATATGTACATATTCATGAGATATATATTTATGCATGCACACACACTCTTTATCCTTATTACCAAATTGAAATCATGTGTTATGATTTATACTCAGTTTATGCCTTCTTTCTTATATTTATTTGCACCATTTTTTAAGGACACCAGTTTTCTGCAAGTGAAACCTCCACAGTGTGTATGTCATTGACATCAATCATGTTCACTTTCATTGATCATTTCTTTTTCATTTTCGTAGACTAATGGATTTTTTAAAAACATTCTCCTCCAGATTATTAATTCAATTTTCCTGAACAATTAATTTTTGTAATCACCTCACTTGCAGATTTTGATTCTGCTCTTTCTGTTCTAGTTTCCTTGCAAGAGTTCAATGTCTCATCCAAGTCTTTTTCCATCTCTGCTGCTCTTTAGATTTTCACCTACTTTATTTTTATCTTATAACAGTCTCTCCATAAGACTTTCAATTCCTGATTCCCTCTGCCGCTGTGTGGTCTTATACTGAAACATTTTCATGTTTGTTTGTTTGTTTTCTGTTTTGTTTTGTTTTTTTAATAGGAAATCACTTATTGTACTATTCTCTTTCTTTGAAACATCAGGAAAACATCCTCGTGTGTGTGTGTGTGTGTGTGTGTGTGTATTTGTAAGTGATACATATCATATATTATCTTATTACTAAAGGAAAATGCTGCCATTACTAGACATTCTCTCTCTAAAGGTTATGTGGTCAAGAACAGCAAGAAAAAAATCTAGTCTTTCTGGTAGGATATTAGAAAATTTTACTGCTTTTATGATTGTCCCTTTACAATATTTCACAATCTGCTTCTATTTTATTCTGTCTCCGATAACCATAATAAACCACATACCTTAATCAACAGCTAGACCATTACAAGAAGACAAAGGGAAATAAAGCCAGTCAATGAGACCTCTCTTCCTTTCTTCCTACAGTCAGGGAGTTTGTTTTGACATGTTCACTAGTACTGGCTTTTGGTGTATTTAAGCACTTAGCTTAAAACTGAAGATGCTCCCAAAATTTTGGCATAAAAGAATTACTTTGACAACCTCCTTCAAATATTCTCATAAAAAAAAATAATTTGAGTTTCTTCTTCAGTGGAAATTTTATCAGGAAGTTGAACAGACTGTATCAGAGGTTGTTAATCAGTTTTTTGTTTGTTTTGTTTTGTTTTGTCCTACATGTTCTTATGTAAATTTCATTTTGTTTTATTTTATTTATTAGATAGGATTTTCTCAAGCTGAAGTCTATAATATATGTATCTTTTGAATAAAATAACTATTTTTGAAGAATTACTAATATATATTATAGGAAAAATCATAGACATATACCACACAATATACATATGTATTGTACGTATGGTGTATAATAGAGAATGCTTAAATGACTTAGATGATGGTGTTCCTGCCTTGGGAAATGCAGACCTGGCCCAAAGTTTTTGTCCCTGGGTTTTGGAAACAAACTCCTAAAACTCTTGGAATGTTTTCAGTGACAGGAGTGACTTTTGTCATTCACAAGGAGATCTTTTCAACCACACCTCAGTTTAAGTTTAGGAAGTGACTTTTGGAAAGCCCCTAGATAACATCAAGATGAGGGTTGGTTGCTAGGGAAACCAATCTTTACCAGAGAGTTGGAGATTTGAGCCCCACCCTCCAGGGAGAGGAGAGATGCTGGAGATTGAGTTCAATCACCAATGGCTGGTGATTTAATCAATCATGCCTATGTAATGCAGCCTCCGTAGAAACTTAAAATGATGGGAATTGGAGATCTTCCAGGTTGATGAGCATGTACAAATGCAAGAGAAGTGATATGTTCTTATTGCACAGAAGCTCCACAGTCCTTCCTATACTCTGCATTATGCATCTCTTCTATCTGACTGATAGCGATTTATATCCTTTTATAATAAACTGGTAATCTATTGAATGAATGTTTTCTTTAGTTATGTGAGCCAGTCTAGCAAATTAATTGAACCTTAGGAGGGAGTCATGAATAACTTCTGATTTATAGCTGGTTGATCAGAAGCACAGATGGCAACCTGGACTTGCTATTGGCATCCAAAATGGCTGGCAGGGGAGTCTCCTGGGACTGACTTTTTAATCTATGAAATCCAATGCAATCTGTAGGTAGACAACATCAGAATTGAGTCAAATTGTAGGACACCCAGCTGTTGTTGCAGAATTGCCTGGTGTGAGAAAAACTAACACATTCAGTGACCAGAAGTGAACTATTGTCATAGTAGAGTTGTATGTAGTATAAAAGAAAATAATAGAGATTTTCCTCTAATATAAACATGGAAAAGTATGCATATATGTGCATGTATTTAGTGTATATTCATTTTTCTAATTTTGAGTACTTCAGATATCCACAACCTGCTTTTATTTTCTGAGTGTCCTGTTTGTATATAATTTTTCTCTGCCTCAGTGACGTAACTGGTTGGAAGATTTAAACTGTGTGTGTGTGAAGGGTACAATCATGGTTTGGGTTTAAGGCAAAATGAGGAAAATATCTAGACAGTAGAATGAGGTTAGATACTGGGATCAATGAAACCTGTGTTAGTACCCAAGAACTTCTATGGATTAGATTAGTGATCTTCCTTTCTCTTAGTTTCATATTCATAAAAGTATCACAAACTAAATGAAAAGATGCTCTGCACATATTAACTCTTCTTGTGCTCACTTTTCTCATAAATGTGAATGTCACAGTGTTTCTTGTGTAATTAATTCTATTGTTCTCTCTGACTACAGCACCTTAGAGTATACCTTCTGAACTCATTCATAATGATTGGCATATAGGGTTAACAAATAAGCTGTTTAAAAAAAAAACACAAAAAACACCATAAAAGTAAGGAAGTAGATTCTTTTAGGGAATATTTTACTGTATGGATGCTACACTCAAAACTTGGTAACATGGAACTGAACAATCATCATTTTTCTCCTGAACCAATATTTATTGGCTTTTGGTTATCAAGAGTGTGTGAACCTTGTCCTGAACATTCTAGAAATACAGATATAATTTCTCAAAAGTCTGACTTCATTAATACATCCACTCAACAATATTGATTTCCTGTTGTGTTTAAAAAATTGTGTCAGTCTCTGGACTCCATATAAGAAGCAAATATACTTCATAGTTTAGTCTTTGTCAAAATGGATTAACATATAGATAACATAAATTTACATGGAAATAAAATAATGTGGCTTTTTAAGGTAAGGTATAAAACAGAGTAACTGACGTCAAAGAACTTCAGTGAAATTACAATTTTACCATGTTCTTGTGGTGATAGAAATCTGGGTAACTCAACAATTATGTGAATGGTGCATTAACGATAACTATGATGTGGAACCTGGAGATTGTGGATACATGAGGAATAGGTAGGGGACCCAAGAAATGCTCACTTCTAGTGAAACTCCAGAGGGCTCTTTTGTGCTATAATTTCAGGCAGGACAACTAATTCAAGTCTCAGATGTCTAAAAGTTAGCCCAATGATACTGTTATTATCAATCTTACTGAAGTATTGTGAAAATTAAGTTAAGTAATGTCTTTGGAAGCTTTTTGCAACATTTAAAAATGTTATAGAAATAATATTGTTTGTAAGAAGCAATACACAATGTAGGGATATAATATTTTAATCTTCATTCCTTAAAACATGTTTTCTTATGTGAATATTTACACTTAATATCTATTAACTGTCAGAAAAAAAAATGCAACAGACACTTATTTAAAGTAGTAATCAGGGTTTTATTCAAGAGCTGGCGGGCCATGGTACCGGCAGCAGGAGGCGGCAGGACGGTGAAACTGACCGCAGAGTTGATCGAGCAGGTGGCTCAGTACACCAACGCCGTGGGGGACCGCGAGCTGGACCTCCGGGGGTATAAAATTCCTGTCATTGAAAATCTAGGTGCTACCTTAGACCAGTTTGATGCTATTGACTTTTCTGACAATGAAATCAGGAAACTGGATGGTTTTCCTTTGTTAAGAAGACTGAAAACATTGTTAGTAAACAACAATAAAATATGCCGTATAGGTGAGGGACTTGATCAGGCTCTAGCCTGTCTGACAGAACTCATTCTGACCAACAGTAGTCTTGTGGAACTGGGTATGGCATCCGGACCCTTTGGCATCTCTCAAATCACTGACTTACCTAAGTATTCTAAGAAATCCTGTAACAAATAAGAAGCATTACAGACTATATGTAATTTATAAAGTTCCGCAAGTCAGAGTACTGGATTTCCAGAAGGTGAAACTAAAAGAGCGTCAGGAAGCAGAGAAAATGTTCGAGGGCAAACGAGGTGCACAACTTGCAAAGGATATTGCCAGGAGAAGCAAAACTTTCAACCCAGGTGCTGGTTTGCCAACTGACAAGAAGAAAGGTGGGCCATCTCCAGGAGATGTAGAAGCAATCAAGAATGCTATAGGGAATGCGTCTACCCTGGCTGAAGTGGAGGGGCAGAAGGGCTTGCTGCAGTCCGGGCAGATACCTGGCAGGGAATGCAGATCAGGTCCCACTGATGATGGAGAAGAGGAGATGGGAGAAGACACAGTCACAAATGGGTCCTGAACAATGTAGCCTGAGTATCTGCAGGATGTATACTATGCCTCCTTGGGATAAGTCCTGCTTGTTGAACTTGGAATAATAGCTTTGTTTGGGTCAGCAAAGTGGAGTTCATAAGCATTGTTAAAATGCTTAAGACTGCTGCTGGTAATTTTGTAATATTATTAATTCTTAAATCTAAATGCCAGTTTTCTACAAATAGTAAAAACACAGCGACATTCACTGTGCTGCCAAGTTGCCTGTCTTGGTGGGGAGGTGCAGTGCAGTGAGGTATATGGACGTGTGGATGTTGGAAATGCCAGAGGGTGGTGTTTCTGAGTACGCTTCCCAGGCCTCTATAAAATGTTTAGATTTTTAAATTCTTAATAAAACTCAAGATTTAAAAAAAAAAAAAGACAATTGCAATGGAATTCAAGATTATTCCAATAGGACAGATTGAACTCAGCACTGCTGAAACAAAAGAAAGAACTTAAAGGAATTTTTTTAAAGATTTATTTATTTTGAAGACAGAGAGAAAGCAGGCGGCAGGGGACAGACACACTGACAGACAGACAGATGGACAGCCTCCGTACTGAGCAGAGGCTTGGTATTCTACCCCATGACCCTGAGGTCCTGAGATCATGAACTGAGCCCAAATCAAGTCGGATTTTAACTGACTAAACCGCCCAGGCACCCCAAGAAAGGATTTTTAAACACTGGAGCAAGCTAATGTAAAATATTGAAGGACTTTGGGGCGGAAGCTTGGCCAATGTGATTAGGCCATTTCTGTTTGCTAATCTGTACATACCAGAGAAGTTAGGCAGCTGCCTTCCCACATAAACTGGGAGAAGGTGACACTACTTTTCTCAGTGATTGGATTTCAAAAGGATGTCTCCCAAGTTTTTGAAAATGACATCCTTGAGCTACAGGAGAACTAACATCTCAAAAAAGTAGAGAAAATGTTTACAATTGCTAGTGTCTAAAGTAATGCTCTAAGAAAATGGAGTCCATGGAACTATAGTTAGGAAGAAGCTGACCTAAAGTTTAGTTGAGTTGAGGGAAATATTAAAGATTTCTTGGTCAACCCTAAAGGAAAAAAAAAAAACCAAAACATGAATTTTTTGTTTAATTATGCTAGAGAAAATGTTCAGGAAGGACCGAGTCCCTAAATGAACAATATTTTTAATTAGATGAACTAGGTTTGACTTTTTTAATTAGAAAGAGTTGTTTCCAAATTTAGATATTCAAATGATTATCAAAAAATCTGCAGTGTTTCAGTAAACAGACCTGCTCAAATCCTAGACTTTGTGTGATTTCCACAGAATATAGTGAATTTTTACTTGTCACACAGAATCTTCATCTTCATGTGTTTTTAAAATAAGGTTGCCAAAAAAGAAATATATTCTCACTGATGGAATTTTTTGAAAAGCTAGGCATATGCACTAACATTTATATTACTCTTCCAAAATCCACACACACATACACAATTCTTTATATTTATTTACTATCTTTCTTTTGTTAATTTACTTTCATCAGTTATAACTGAAGTCTTACACAATTCATTCTGAGTCATTTCAGTCCCTCCTACTTCTTTTATTTTTGAGGTGTATACTACTTTTCAACCCCAGCGAAGTCATTTTTAAAGTAGGAAAGACTGTTACAAGCAATATCTTTCTTGATCATAACAATTTGATGTGGACTCATTCTTTGTGCAGATCTAAAGAGGAAAGTAAATTGGAATTTTTCAATTGGTGATACAGCAACATTGCTGTGCTACACTGGAGACCTGTTTTCAAAGACAGCCAAGAGATTTAGGTACCCTGCACCAATTCAATTTAGGGGGTCCATTTTAGGAGATTTGTTCACTCCCAAAAGGGAATTGGCTACCAAAAATAATGGGATGCCTGCAAAATGGTCAATACTTCTCATAGTATTGAGTGAGGTTTTAGTTTGACAGAAATCATGACAAGAGAATGTTCTATATTACCTTTTTACTTGTTTGTTTGTTTGCTTTCCAGTCATCTCAGATATGATTTAATTGATTTGTACAAACATAACACATGTTACAACTTATATAGAAATATAGATAGGAAAAGAATAAATAAAAGTCTATGAAATTTAGGGGGTTTATTGTGGTACTGAGGATATATTTATACACTGAGAAAGGTAACCAACGTCACCAATTATTTCCTATGAGACAATGCAATTTTTTTTATTAGTTAATGATTTCTTTTTTTTTTCCCCAGTGTTCCAAGATTCATTGTTTATCCACCACACCCAGTGCTCCATACAATATGTGTCCTCCTTAATACCTACCACTAGGTTCACCCAACCCCCCACTCCTCTCCCCTCCCAAACCCTCAGTTTATTTCTCAGTGTTCACGGTTTGTCTCCCCCTCTGATTTCCCCCAACTCACTTTTCCTATCCTTCTCTCAATGTCCTCTGTGTTATCCCTTATGCTCCACAAGTAAGTGAAACCATATGATAATTGACTCTCTTTGCTTGACTTATTTCACTCAGCATAATCTCCTCCAGTCCTGTCCATGTTGATAGAAAAGTTGGGTATTCTAAATGGTGCTAGGAAAATTAGACAGCTATGTACAGAAGAATATAATTCAACCATTCTCTCACACCAAACACAAAGATAAACTCAAAATGGATGAAAGACCTCAACATGAGGCAGGAATCTATCAAAATCCCAGAATAGAACATAGGCAGTAACCTCTTTGACATTGACCACAGCAACATGTCTCCAAAGGCAAAGGAAACAAAACGAAAAATTAACTCTTGGGACTTCATCAAGATCAAAAGCTTCTGCACAGCAAAGGAAACAGTCAACAAAACAAAGAGGCAACCTACAGAATGGGAGAAGATATTCGCAAATGACACTACAGACAAGGGCTGATATCCGAGATCTATAAAGTACTCCTCAAACTCAACATGCAGAAAACAGATAATTATGTCAAAAAATGGGCAGGAGACATGAACAGACACTTCTCTAAAGAAGACATACAAATGGCTAACAGACACATGAAAAAAATGTTCATCATCATGCCATTAGGGAGATTCAAATCAAAACCACATTGAGTTATCACCTTACACCAGTTAGAATGGCCAAAATCAACAAGACAGTAAACAATTGTGTTGGAGAGGATGTGGAGAAAGGAGAACCCAATTACACTATTGGTGGGAATGCAAGTTGGTGCAGCCACTTTGGAAAACAGTGTGGAGATTCCTTAAGAAATTAAGAATAGAGCTACCCTAAGATACTGCAATCGTACTACTGGGTATTTACCCCAAAGATACAGATGTAGTGAACAGAAGGGCCATCTGTACCCCACTGTTCATAGCAGCAATGGCCACAGTCGCCAAACTGTGGAAAGAACAAGATGCCCTTTGACAGATGAATGGGTAAAGAAGATATGATCCATATATCCCATGAAGAATTATGCCTCCATCAGAGAGACAAATGCAATTTTAAAACTACTTTATGTTTGAAAATCTGAACACTTTGTGCCTTTTCTATCCCTTATCTTGAGGCAAGTTCTAAAAGCAAAACAAAACAACAACAACAACAAAACCCATAAAAACACCTCCTTTAAAAAAAAAAAAAGATTGTATTTTTTTATCTGAGAGAGAATGAGTTGAAGAGAGAAAGCATGAGAAGGGGGAGGGTTAGAGGGAAAAGCAGACTCCCCACCAAGCAAGGAGCATAATGAGGGACTCGGTCCTGGGCCTTCAGGATCTTGGCCTGAGTTGAAAGCATTGCTTAACCAACTGAGCCACCCAGGTTCCCAAAAATTGAACTCTTTCCTTTAGAAAATAATATTATAATGCAGTGATTCTTTTCAAAGGGTAAGAAAGCATACAATGGAAGTGAAATGATATAACAAAATACATATTTTTTTGAGGTGGATTCTACTCTTCTGTTTCTATTTAAAATAAATTCTTTGTAAACGTCAAGGGAAAAAAACTCTGACTCTGCCTGCCTCCTTAATTCTCTGTTTGAAGTGAATTAGGGTGAATAGCGGCACAATTATGATCTGAACTGCTGTTGTGCCCTCATGGTGGACAAAATCTTCAAGACGTTTTTGCATTTACTTGCATGGAGATATTCTAATATATTGCCTATTATGGTAGGCAAACCACCAGCTTATATTAACAAAGTTAAACTCTATAAATTTCAACAACCACATTTATATAGCAATAATGTAAGTAGAATCCAAAAGACCATTTTATTAACATGTTCATTCTAGTTAACTGACATAGATAATATACTACAAAAGTGATTTGCTTGAAATACATGGAATAAATTGATATGATAAGCCATAGTTTAAAAAGATGGTTATCATATCTCTTTTCTCCTTTCTCTGTGTGACCATACTTGAAATAATCAGATTAAAGTTCCCAGACTAATGTAGAATATATTTTATAAATGTAGATATCTGAATAGGGAAATGGGTAACAACCAAACTGATTAGAGAATAGATTGGAACTCCAGTCCAAAACAGTGTGATAACACAGTCATATCTTTAGGTTAAGAGGAATAAGATTCTATTAGAGTTTTTTGAAGTCCTGATTATAAAGTCACTACATTAAATGCTCAATTATTTGATGCCTTGGAGAGGCAATAATACTCTACAATTTCAAATAGTTTTTAGTACGAATCATGCAATTATGGATATTTACAAAATCATGTCTGTTTGTGTTAAAGTCATATATAATAAGTTTTAAATACATGTGCTAGTTATAAAATATGAAAATAAATTGAAAAACTTTGCAACCACTACATAAACTCAAATTTAGAATATTCATTACCAATATTTGAAGCTACCCATGTGTTTCTCCCATGTTTATGTCTTTTATTTCCAAGAGTAACCAATATTTTGAATTTTATTAATATCAGCATTCTACTTTTAATGAGTTTTATGAAAGTGGCCCCTCACTCAAACTTTTCAGATTTGCTTCAATCAAAACCATTATATTTCCGGAATTTATCCATTTTGTTTAATGCATAAATAGTCCATTCGTTTTCAGTGATGTGTAATATACCATTCTGTGAATATTACAAGAAATATGTGTTGATTTACCTCTCTATACATGATCCCTGCAATATGTGTACTACAGAGTCAAAGACTGGATTATCTCAACATTTTTGTTCTAACAAACAGTGAAACTATAAATATAACAGTAGATTATGTTGTATATTACTGTACAACATATTATATGTGTAAATTATCCTGCGTATTTCCACACGAAATTGTTTGGTCTCAGGTTATAACCATGCTTGAAATTATAAAATACAGCTCAACTATCTTTCAGAGCATCTGAATATATTTTACTCATACTCAAAGATATAGGAGTTTCTTTTTATATTTTATTTTATTTTATTATTTGGTAGAGAAAGACACAGTGAGAGAGGGAACACAAGCAAGGGGAGTGGGAGAGGGAGAAGCAGTCTTCCCACTGAGCGGGAAGCCCAATTCAGAGTTCAGTCCCAGGACCCTGGGATCATGACCTGAGCCAAAGACAGATGCTTAATGAATGAGCCCCCCAGGCGCCCCAAGATATAAGAGTTTCTATTGAAATTCCATTTTTTTGCAATATGACAAGCTATTCTGAGCATTATTCCTACCAAACCAATTCAAAATACTTGACAAAAAAAATTTTTGTTATTTAAGAGAAATAAATAATTGCCAAGATAGTGAGGAGTTACCAGGCTCCAAATTAAGAGAAAGCTAAAAATCAGAAAGAAAAGGACTTCTTGAACCCCTTTATGTAGTATAGTTGTCAATTGAAATAAACAAAAAAACCTCCACAATCTTAAGTTCTGATTTTGATATTTGATATTCGGAAGCAAGAAAGACAGTAATTAAAACCACAAGCCAGGCCAAGGAAGGAATGATTATAATAGCAATGCTAACATTAAGCTGAGTCACTATAGGGTCATACCACTAACATGAGTAAGAGGAAAATCTACCCTCCTCTCCAACAGTGTCACACAAGAGGTAAAAAGAAAATAAAATCCTTTAGTACTAAGCAAAGCAGTAATCAGAAAGGAAATACTTCTTCAAAAGTTTTCATAAAGTAGTCACTCTGTGGATCTGGAGACCAAATCTCACACTTTGAATTAAAAATACTAGAGGTGCCTGGGTGGCTCAGTTGGTTAAGTATTTTTTTTTTCATAAAAATACTAGACTGGTAGTGGCACTTCACATGGAAAAACAAGTAATCATAGGAAGTAGTTGTATAGGAAGTCATTTTTTTTTTTTACCATCTCAGATAATTTGATAGGAATATTAAGAAGGAAATCAAATAAAAAAATAAACAATAGGAAAAAAAAATGTCATGAGCAATGCAAATGAAAAATATCTACAGCTGAAAGATACCCATAAAGACATCAGGCACGAGTTATAAGATACACACACACACACACACACACACGCATACACACATCTTAATAATTTTTAAAATAGTACAAGTTTGAAAATATCTTCAAGGACATGGAAACAAAACAGATATGAAAAGAAATCAAAGGAAATTCTGAAAATAGAAATTTAATTAAAACTATATTAAAAAATAGGGGCATCTGGGTGGCTCAGTTAGTTGAGCATCCAACTCTTGATATCAGTTTAGGTCTTGATCTCAGGGTTGTGACATCCAGCCCCATTTTGGGCTCCATATTGGGCATCGACCCTACTTAAAAAAAATAAAGAAAAAAAATTTGGAGGAGGTGCCCAGGTGACTCAGTCATTTAAGCATCTGCCTTTGGCTGAGTTTATGATTTCAGGGTCCTGGGATCAAGCCCTGCATCAGGCTGTCTACTTTTCCTTCTCCTTTTGCTCTTCCCACTGCTTGTGCACGCACGCTATCTCTCTCTCTCTCCCTCTCTCTGTAAAATATTAAATAAAACTCTTTAAAAAAACTAAATAAAAGATAAAATTTTAAAGGATGAGTCAAACAGCTGATGAGTATTAACTTCTGCCGATGGAAGAATTAGAAAGCCAGAAGTTCTATCAAAAAAAAAAAATAATAATAATAATAATCAAGACACAGCACAGAAAAACAAAAAGATAAAATGATGAATAAGAGCAGAATAAATACAAAAGATATAATAAGTTCTCATATAAGTTGAATAATATTTTAGTTATATGAGATTTCATAAAATACAATAACAGATTAATTTCACCTGTTTCTTTTTAATTTATTGTTGATTTTACATCTATAAATGTAATATTACAGATATGACTCCCTTACACTTCCTTAGAACGTTTGGTTTAGAGCTGCGTTACCAGATGTATTTAGCATTTAGTATTTAGTATTCAGCCCACTGTGAATAATTCACTGTGTTCTGAAAACCTCAGTCTCCTAGAGATTTCTTGGGAGTCAGCAATATATGCATATATTTTTGTATTTGACCAAGGACTACATCATGCTGAAATAGAAGGTAGGGAAGATATATAAGAATATTTAATCTAAAATACTACCAAATATAATTATCCTCAAAAGTTGTCATTTGTTTTTTTTCAATGAGATTTTCTTCAAGTATTCATGACTGGTATCTTTTATTTCCTATGATACACAGCTAATCATGTACCCTTTCTTTGTATTAATTTTGTGATTTGTAGGGAAAAAGTTGGAGTCCAGATCATCTTAAGTTATGCCTCTAAATCTAATATTTTGTCACTAGTTTGAAATTATCTACAAATTTAGAAGAATCTTAGCAAATGAAAAGTTAAAGATGTTTTTCTGGTATAAAGATTAATCTACTAAGAAAGGTAAAAGAAACATGTAAAACTATTCTCTGGGTGAAAAAAGAAAAAAAAAAGAAGAAAAGTGAGAAAAAGATGTTTATAAAGGAGAAATGTATTACAGCTTTTTAAAAAAATTTTTTCAATTTATTTATTTTCAGAAAAACAGTATTCATTATTTTTTCACCACACCCAGTGCTCCATGCAATCCATGCCCTCTATAATACGTACCACCTGGTATCCCAACCTCCCAACCCCCGCAACTTCAAACCCCTCAGATTGTTTTTCAGAGTCCATAGTCTCTTGTGATTCACCTCCCCTTCCAATTTACCCCAACTTCCTTCTCCTCTCTAACACCCCTTGTCCTCCATGATATTTGTTATGCTACACAAATAAGTGAAACCATATGATAATTGACTCTCTCTGCTTGACTTATTTCACTCAGCATAATCTCTTCCAGTCCCGTCCATGTTGCTACAAAAGTTGGATATTCATCCTTTCTGATGGAGGCATAATACTCCATAGTGTATATGGACCACATCTTCCTTATCCATTCATCCGTTGAAGGGCATCTTGGTTCTTTCCATAGTTTGGCAACCATGGCCATTGCTGCTATAAACATTGGGGTACAGATGGCCCTTCTTTTCATGACATCTGTATCCTTGGGGTAAATACCCAGGAGTGCAATTGCAGGGTCATAGGGAAGGTCTATTTTTAATTTCTTGAGGAATCTCCACACTGTTCTCCCAAGAGGCTGCACCAACTTGCATTCCCACCTACAGTGTAAGAGGGTTCCCCATTCTCCACATCCTCTCCAACACATGTTGTTTCCTGTTTTGTTAATTTTGGCCATTCTAACTGGTGTAAGGTGATATCTCAATGTGGTTTTAATTTGAATCTCCCTGAGGGCTAGTGATGAACATTTTTTCATGTGTCTGATAGCCATTTGTATGTCTTGATTGGAGAAGTGTCTGATCATATCTTCTGCCCATTTTTGATATGTTTGCCTGTTTCATGTGTGTTGAGTTTGAGAAGTTCATTATAGATTCTGGATATCAACCTTTTGTCTGTACTGTCATTTGCAAATATTTTCTCCCATTCCCTGGGTTGCCTCTTTGTTTTGTTGACTGTTTCCTTTGCTGTGCAGAAGCTTTTGATTTTGATGAAGTCCCAAAAGTTTATTTTCGTTTTTGTTTCCTTTGCCTTTGGAGACATATCTTGAAAGAAGTTGCTATGGCTGATATCGAAGAGATTACTGCCTATGTTCTCCTCTAGGATTCTGATGGATTCCTGTCTCACGTTGAGGTCTTTTATCCATTTTGAGTTTATCTTTGTGTGCGGTGTAAGAGAATGGTCGAGCTGCCCAGTTTTCCCAGCACCATTTATTGAAGAGACTGTCTTTTTTCCACTGTATATTTTTCCTGTTTTGTCGAAGATTAATTGACCATAGAGTTGAGGGTCCATATTACAGCTTTTTAAAAAGGTGAAAATAACTTTAGTTTTGACATAGATTTTTTAAAAACTATGGCCTAAGAGTAATACTGTAAATTTTTTACAGTTCATGATTATAGGAGAAAAGCACAGTATATACTGTGGTATGTGTCCTTCAAAATACTGTAAAGCAATTATCATAGTGCAGTTTCAGAATTAGAAATGGGCACGTTATTGACGTTCACAAATCAAGAGAAGCATAACATGCGAATGGAATAATAAAAGGCATAGGATACAATAATATAGTTAGAATTCTTAGAATATATTATGCCTACTTTCACAACTACCTATGGTTTTATACTATTATTCATCATCTATAAGTTTTTTTATGTCAGGGAAGTAGGAGGAAAACTGTCACTATATTTTTTTAGGGAAAATGATGAATTTTCTGACAAGACAGTCTGTATCTATAATTTTCTATCCCTCTGTATCTCTTGCATTTACATTACTATTCATACCTTCAGATAAAAGGTAAGAGGGTGTAAGCATATATATTTTTTTTCTCTAGTTACTAAAGTGTTAAATAAATTTTAATTTTATTGAGGTCACTTTTTTCTTATACTTAAAATAATAATATTTTCTTTCATACAACTAAGATGTTTTCCTAAATTCATTTTCATTTTTACCACATATACCACTCATCCACCCCAGGTGTAAAATTGATACACTTAAGCAGTGTAAAATTTGTGATATGTGATAATCTAAAACATGTTTTAAATATAGTTAATTTGTAACATACTATATACAGTATTTTTTTAAAAGAGAGAAAGGTATATTTGATTAGATTTATACTTCATATTATATTTAAGCAGAGACCTCAAAAATCTCATAATATGAAGCAAAGGGAAATATAATCAAGATTATCTGTTATTCATTATGAATTATAAAATCATTGTATCAGCTATCAAGATTTTTAAATATACACAGGCAAAAAGAAAAAAAAAGACTTGATTTACATATGTCCTACAGTTTTCAAAACCATGTTTGTATCATTCTATTAAGAATTCTGAGACAACCAGAGAACATTCAGGGCAATAAAAATTAAATCTCATGAACAAAATAAGAGCTCATTCTCATAATCAACTTTTCAGAAAATATTTCAGGTATTTCAGAAAATATTGATATTTGATTTTTATTTCTGGAGGCTTATAGATATGACATTTCTATAAGAAGGAAAGAAACAAGTAAAATGTTTACTACTCCCTTGCCTTTATTCTTTACATGATGAATTAAGTTTAAAAATAAACATGTAATTGTGATTTGACACAGTAATGACTTTGACTCTGATAATTTTTGACAAACAAAATAGCTCAGCTTTATATACATATATGTATGTATATATGATAACAGACTTCTTCAATTAAGAAAGGTAAATTCATTTAGATACTGAGATTATCCATTTGCTACCATTTTATATTGATGAGCATTTTTTCTTTTTTTTATCTCCCCTTGCCATGTAATATTGTGAATTTTGACCATCAATATCAGTGACCCAAAATGTCAAAATATAAGCTACAAATCTCTAGGAGAAACCTAGAATATTTACTGAAGGGGAAAAGTTTGCTGCAATGAGATTATTTTCACTCCTTCTTTCTCTTTCAACTAAGGAAGCAACTATAAATCTTTTAAATTCTCAGTGAGCTCCAAGATTAGAACTAAGGTAGAATTCATTCTTTAAAATAGTGTAAATGTCACACAATTATGGTTCCCATTACTCTCTGGTACTTCCTGGGGATGACTTAGGTGACTGAAGCAAATAAACCTACCTTAAAAAATATGTAAGATTTATGGTGGAGTTGGGAAATTTTTAAGATTCTAGGTGGGGGAAAAGCTTTTTTAGTAGAAAATAAGCAGAAAAAAATAAACGCAGAGTCAAAGGAGAGATCAGAGTATAAATTTAGATTTGAAATTTAGAGCTGCAGTTCTGCAATGCTTGCCTGGTAGGCAGGTCTTAGGGAAACTTGGATCCAGCTGCCTCTGAAACTCCAAGTTAAATCCCCACATGAATGTCTCTCTCAAGTGGTGTGATGGTACAAGTAAGTACATCTATCTGAGCTATTGTATTTGGACAGTATGAATGGTATTGATATTCCCAGATGACCACTTTGATTCCAGCTGCATATCTTGCAACTTTCTTTGCCTTTATCTCTAAAAGAGTTACAGTATGAAGTGGAAAAGCCATTTCTTTGGATGTCACTGAAATAAATATATTTTAAGTATAGAAGCAGACCTTTCCTGTAATCCTTAAAGAAGCTTTAAAGATTCCCAAAGTTTTAATGGAAAAAAAAAATTTATGTCTGCCTTCTTTGGGTTACTGCCAAACAGGATAATAGAATTGACTTGGTTGATAGTACTAAGGTTCATAATTTATTGTGAAACAAATATGTGACATCAATAAAACAGAAAAAAAAATTGGCAACTTTTAAAAAGCTTTAATGGGTAATAAAAGCTTTTCTTCCATGAGCTTTTTCCCAGACCCATTCTTCCATTTTCTTCTTTCTTTCTTTCTTTCTTTCTTTCTTTCTTTCTTTCTTTCAGATTTTATTTATTCCTATGACAGACATAGAGTGAGAGACAATAAGCAGGGGGAGGGGCAGGCAGAGGGAGAAGAAGAAGCAGGCTCCCCTATGTGGGGCTTAATCCCGGGACCTTGGGATCATGACCTGAGCTGAAGGCAGATGCTTAACCTACTGAGCCTCCCAGACTCCCCTTTTCCATTTTCACTTAAATAATTTCCCTTGAATCAAACCAGAAAAGAAAGCAACTCAAATTCAGGATATTTCAAGGTATAGTCAAACCTTCTTTATATCTTTCTGTATACCCAAAAGCAAACTGAGTGATATGCATTTCTCCTATAAATCATTAAATTCCAGTCAACTCTTCCATTGCGAATTAATACCTCTGTTAGTCTTGCAAATGAAGAAGGATCTCTATTAAAATATCTTTTCCAGATTGATTTTGTCAAATAAGGAAAGCAAAGGAACTAACACTATAATATTTGTTTCTTCTATTAAATATTGATACATTGGATTGACAACTGCAATATCTTCAAAAAATATCTATCTAGACTTAGGATCTTACATCTATATAGTGCATGATTTAAGATTTAATTTAGGCAAATAATATATTCGTCCTCAAATAGAATCAGACTTCTTTTCTATTTGTTTTGTCTACTACATCAATATGCAATAGTTGTTATAGAAAGACCTGAAACCACCTATATTTTCATATTTGCACATAATGCTTTTTATATTTCTTCAATGAATGGGAGGATGAATATGTTAGATGGTCCTTCTAATACTAGAAGGACAAGAGCTGAAGAGTATTTTTGAGTATAAATTTTTTTGGCCTGCCTTTAAAATAAGAATAATGGCATTGATACATTATGCCATGTATTAACTTAAAAGGGATGTAATAGCAATCATATATTTCATACAAATAGAGTACTTTAAACCTTCTAATAATTAAATACTCCATACTATGTGGTAGAGCTTATGCAGATTCTCCACTAGGTACTTGGGTATGATAATCCACATTCTGTTTCTGGAAACAGTGTACTCTATCCAATGCAACACAATGATGGTGAAAACAAAGTTTAAATATAATCTAATGGGAATGCAAGGTACAGCATGGAAAATATAGTAAAAAATATTGTAATAACTTTGTATGGTGACCAAAAACTCACAGCAAAGGAAACAACAGAGTGAAAAAGCAATCTAAAGACATGTTTGCAAACCATATATCTGATAAAAGAGTAATATCCAACATATGTAAGGAATTTCTAAACAATAACTACTAAACTTTCAAAGAAAAATTACTAACCCAATTTTTAAAATGGATGAAGGATCTAAATAGACATTTCTAAAAGGAAGACATACAAATGGTCAATAGGTACAGAAAAAGATGCTCAATGTCACTAATCATCAGAAAAAAGCAAATCAAAACCACCATAAGATATTACCTCACATCTTTTAGAATAAGAGAGAGACAGAGAGAAGTGTTAATGAGGATGTGGAGAAACTAGAATGGTTTAACAGTGTTGGTTAGGATGCAAATTAGGAAAACAACATGTAAGTTTCTCAAAAAATCAAAGATAGAACTCTCATATGATCCATCAATCTCTCTTCTGAATTTTACCCAAAATATATTAAAATCACTATCTTGATGAGATATCTGCAATACCATACTCATTGCAGTTTTACTCACAATAGCCAAGATTTGAAAACACGTCAATATCCATTGACAGATTAATGAATAAAGAAAATGTGGTATATATCTCAATATCTCAATGTGGTATATATTCTCAATATCGGGAAAAAAAATATAATGCCAAAAAAAGAAAAAAAAAACAAAGAAAATTTGATGTAAACATATGATGAAATATTATTCAACCTTAGAAAAAAAGGAAAGTCTATAATTTTTGACAATATAGATGAACCCAGAAGACATTATTTTAAATTAAATAAGCCAGTCATGGAAGGACAGAAACTTCAGGATTCCATGTATATGAGGTGCCTAAAAGAGTCAAACTTATAGAAGCAGAAAATAGAATGGTGCTTCCAGGAGCTGGGGTAGGGGAACATAGAGGGTTGCTTTTCAATGATTATAAAGTTTCAGTTACACAACATGAGTCAAGTTCTAGAAATCTGTGATACCATATCATGCCTACAGTTAACCATAGAACTGTACACTTAAAAATTTTAAGAGAGTAAATGTCATGTTATGTGTTAACACAATTTTTAAAAAGTAGACTAATCTGTAACGATTGAAGAAATCTACACACTATTTTCCCCATCCTCCACTGGACAATAGATACACCTTTAGAGTAAAAAAAAAAAAAAAAAAAGATGGACTCTTCCATTAGGTCCAAGATCTTCAAAATGAAAATAATTTTTTTCTAATATTTTCTCCTTAGAGATTAATCTATTATCTCTTGCTTCCTGGAATTCAAATTAATTCTTGTCATATATGTACTGTATAATACATGCATAAGTGAAATTCAAATTTATAAGCCCTGTTTGTGGAATTAAAGAGTGAGAGGAAAAAGTGGCTGTTCTGTAATTAAATAAGTTATTCAGAAATTATGCTTCAAATTTTAGAAAAGACTTTCATTTAAATGTATGGCCCAGTAAGCTTATTTTTGGTAATTTTACATAATATTTAAACAATATCTACCATGAACCTAGCATGCTGGCAAAACAGCTGTCCTCATCTTCATCATCTCTTTGTATTGCCAGCTGCAGAGACTATTATCAAGGTCAGCAATAAGTTTCTCTGAAGAGTCTTAGCAAGTTAATGGACCCTTTCCTTCAAAATCAAGCACACAATAAACCTTGAGGGTTTAGAAAAACAGTTCTAAATGTGAAAAGCATTTTAAGTGTAGAATGAGCCACTCTTCTTATTTATCCTAAATTAACAGCAGTCCAGGATTACACAATAATAAAGCAAACAGTGATTATCTCAATTCAAGGTTGCCCTAAAGCAAATGCTTGTGTTGGCCACAATTTTGTCTTTAATTTCGGAAGCAGGAACAAAAGAAACGAGGTATAAATTAGAGCCTAAGTTCAAACTAAGAAATGAGTACCTTTAAATGAATAGGAATTGTTCTTGTGTACTTAGCAACTGCAGCTACACCCCTATACCCCTACTTTTTATTTTCCGCAAATATCTAAAATTGGCTCTTTGCTGGGGTGCCTGGGTGGCTCATTTAGTTGGGCCTCTGCCTTCAGCTCAGGTCATGGTCCCAGGGTCCCGGGATCGAGGCCTGGTCTGTGCTGAGCTCCCTCCTCGGTGGGGAGTCTGCTTCTCCCTCTCCCTCTCCCTCTGCGACTCCCTCTGCTTGTGCTCTCTCTCTCACTCTTTTGCTTTCACTCTCAGTCTTTCCATCTCAGATAAATCAAGTACAATCCTTAAAAAAAAAATTAAAATTGGCTCTCCGCCTTTTAAAGGGTTAGCTTTTCCTCATTGGTCATGATGGTTTCTTTGCTACTTACTATACACTATTTCTAAGAAACTCCCTTCTCACCCTGCCTTCCCTCATGTTGAATTCAAGCATATTAAACTCACTTTTTCACAGAGAGGGCCTGTTCATCAAAATGAAGTAGAAGCATTATTTAAAAGTATTTTTAAGCATGAGAATGTATGTATACCAGGAATCAGGCTAAATAGATTTTATACACTTTGAAATGATGACTGTGAGAATCAAGTAGGTTTCATTAGCGGCATAGATGCTTTTGTGCTCTATGATGCATCTTTAAGGGGTACATTTCTCCCCTGGAAAGGTTTGTAAATAGACTTTTCTTTCTCTCACGAACATAACAATTTTGACATTATGCCAGGATTTCAAACAAACAAGAAAGACAGGATCTGGAAAAAAATCACATACCCATAATTGTGAAACCCCAGAATGTTAGCAATATTGTTAAATCCATAACAACATCCTGTGCCATTTAAATTCACCTAATTTATTCCTTCCAGGATGTGGTTTATAACTAGGCTTTTCTCTATTAATTGATAAATAGCTGTACGTGTGAAAGAATGAAATATGAAAAAAAAAAAGGCTTTGTATTGCCAGATAAAATTAATGAACATGGCTGAAGATGAGGGTGAGTCATGGAAATAAGTCCTTTCATTAAAAAAAAAAAAAAAATCCTTCACTGAAGTTAATGGAAATTGTGTCCCTATTTATTGTTAGGGTTTCATTCTGACTAAATCTGATTGTGCAGTGGACCTAGACAACAATATCACATTGATGTGCCATCCTTTTAGTCAGAGAATAAATATTTTTACTTATTATATATTACTAAGAAATATGAAAATCTTTATTCTATTCAGGAAAAAAAAGTTAAACCATAAAAGTCCACTGGCTGTCTATTTTGTTCACATGGTCATTGACTCCCTACTTGCCAGCTTGAATTTTCATGTTCCAGAACAATTAGAAAACCAGGTTAATATTTTAAGTTTTTAAACATTTTGTCATTTAAATCTTACCTGGACCATCAGACCCAAATAAATAAAATCATGAATGAAAGAGGAGAGATCACAACTAACACCAAAGAAATACAAACTATTATATGAACATACTATGAGCAACTCTGCGGCAATAAATTTGACAATCTGGAAGAACTGGATGCATTCCTAGAAACAAATAAACTACCACAACTGAACCAGGAAGAAATAGAAAGCCTAAACAGACCCATAACCAGTAAGGAGATTAAAAATCTCCAAACAAACAAAAGCCCAGGGCCAGACGGCTTTCCGGGGGAATTCTACCAAACATTTAAAGAAGAACTAATTCCTATTCTCCTGAAACTGTTCCAAAAAATAGAAATGGAAGGAAAACTTCCAAACTCATTTTATGAGGCCAGCATCACCTTGATCCCAAAACCAGACAAGGATCCCATCAAAAAAGAGAGCTATAGACCAATATCCTTGATGAACACAGATGCGAAAATACTCAACAAAATACTAGCCAATAGGATTCAATTGTACATTAAAAGGATTATTCACCACGACCAAGTGGGATTTATTCCAGGGCTGCAAGGTTGGTTCAACATCCACAAATCAGTCAATGTGATACAACACATCAATAAAAGAAAGAACAAGAACCATATGATACTCTCCATAGATGCTGAAAAAGCATTTGACAAAGTAGAGCATCCCTTCCTGATCAAAACTCTTCAAAGTGTAGGGATAGAGGGCACATACCTCAATATCATCAAAGCCATCTATGAAAAACCCACCGCAAATATCATTCTCAATGGAGAAAAACTGAAAGCTTTTCCGCTAAGGTCAGGAACACGGGAGGGATGTCCATTATCGCCACTGCTATTCAACATAGTACTAGAGGTCCTAGCCTCAGCAATCAGACAACAAAAGGAAATTAAAGGCATCCAAATCGGCAAAGAAGAAGTCAAATTATCACTCTTCGCAGATGATATGATACTATATATGGAAAACCCAAAAGACTCCACTCCAAAACTGCTAGAACTTATAGAGGAATTCAGTAAAGTGTCAGGATATAAAATCAATGCACAGAAATCAGTTGCATTTCTCTACACCAACAGAAAGACAGAAGAAAGAGAAATTAAGGAGTCAATCCCATTTACAATTGCACCCCAAACCATAAGATACCTAGGAATAAACCTAACCAAAGAGGCACAGAATCTATACTCAGAAAACTATAAAGTACTCATGAAAGAAATTGAGGAAGACACAAAGAAATGGAAAAATGTTCCATGCTCCTGGATTAGAAGAATAAATATTGTGAAAATGTCTCTGCTACCTAAAGCAATCTACACATTTAATGCAATTCCTATCAAAGTACCATCCATCTTTTTCAAAGAAATGGAGCAAATAATCCTAAAATTTATATGGAACCAGAAAGACCTTGAATAGCCAAAGGGATATTGAAAAAGAAAGCCAAAGTTGGTGGCATCACAATTCCGGACTTTAAGCTCTATTACAAAGCTGTCATCATCAAGACAGCATGGTACTGGCACAAAAACAGACACATAGATCAATGGAACAGAATAGAGAGCCCAGAAATAGACCCTCAACTATACAGCCAACTAATCTTCGACAAAGCAGAAAAGAATGTCCAATAGAAAAAAGACAGCCTCTTCAATAAATGGTGCTGGGAAAATTGGACAGCCACATGCAGAAAAATGAAATGGGACCATTTCCTTACACCAAACACAAAAATAGACTCAAAATGGATGAAGGACCTCAATGTGCAAAAGGAATCCATCAAAATCCTTGAGGACAACACAGGCAGCAACCTCTTCGACCTCAGCCACAGCAACATCTTCCTAGGAACAACACGAAAGGCAAGGGAAGCAAGAGCAAAAATGAACTATTGGGATTTCATCAAGATCAAAAGCTTTAGCACAGCAAAGGAAACAGTTAACAAAATCAAAAGACAACTGACAGAATGGGAGAAGATATTTGCAAACGACATATCAGATAAAGGACTAGTGTCCAGAATCTATAAAGAACTTAGCAAACTCAACACCCAAAGAACAAATAGTCCAATCAAGAAATGGGCAGAGGACATGAACAAACATTTCTGCAAAGAAGACATCCAGATGGCCAACAGACACATGAAAAGTGCTCCATATCACTCGGCATCAGGGAAATACAAATCAAAACCACAATGAGGTATCACCTCACACCAGTCAGAATGGCTAAGATCAACAAGTCAGGAAATGACAGATGCTGGTGAGGATGCGGAGAAAGGGGAACCCTCCTACACTGTTGGTGGGAATGCAAGCTGTGCAACCACTCTGGAAAACAGCATGGAGGTTCCTCAAAATGTTGAAAATAGAACTGCCCTATGACCCAGCAATTGCACTATTGGGTATTTACCCTAAAGATACAAACGTAGTGATCCAAAGGGGCACATGCACCCGAATGTTTATAGCAGCAATGTCCACAATCGCCAAACTATGGAAAGAACCTAGATGTCCATCAGCAGATGAATGGATCAAGAAGATGTGGTATATATACACAATGGAATACTATGCAGCCATCAAAAGAAATGAAATCTTGCCATTTGCGACAACATGGATGGAACTAGAGCGTATCATGCTTAGTGAAATAAGTCAAGCAGAGAAAGACAACTATCATATGATCTCCCTGATATGAGGAAGTGGTGATGCAACATGGGGGCTTAAGTGGGTAGGAGAAGAATCAATGAAACAAGATGGGATTGGGAGGGAGACAAACCATAAGTGACTCTTAATCTCACAAAACAAACTGAGGGTTGCTGGGGGAAGGGGGTTTGGGAGAAGGGGGTAGGATTATGGACATTGGGGAGGGTATGTTCTTTGGTGAGTGCTGTGAAGTGTGTAAACCTGGTGATTCACAGACCTGTACCCCTGGGGATAAAAATATATGTTTATAAAAAATAAAAAATTAAAAAAATAAATAAATAAAAATAAATCTTACCTGGACCGAGCTTTAAAAGGAGAGTCTCCCAAACTCTGAAATACTAAGTTTAGGTATATAATTTGTTACTTGGAAAATATTTGTTTCCTTAACCATGGAATTTCCTTAGTAAATGAAACATATTTTGGCTACTGTTAAGGAGTTTATTGCTCTTTTGTTTTTTGTTTTTCCCCCCAGAGTTATTTTGAATACCTTTGAGAGCTGATTGATGTCTGTGTATGTTTTCTTAAATATATAGTAACTATAAATTTAAGTAATTATTTAACAGAGACACTACTTTCTGGCAGAAATGCTTGTTAGATAATACATGAACCTTTTTTATGGCAACCGTATACTTTCTAAGTTGATATAAAAGTATTCTATCCCCATCAATACTTTATTCTGTAGGTTACTTCTAGAGGCATTATTGAGTGCAGAGGTCCTATGAAAATTTGAATTCTGAATATTAATAAAAACACACATAAATTGTTAGAATTTTTTATTAGAATAGACTTCAAGGTTTAAAGAAAGAGAGTGGTATACATAAATCAGAAGTTTATTTTTCACATAAAACTTCATGTAGTCAGTCTAGGGCTGGAATGGTACTCAATAATATCAAATGCATAGGCTCTTTTTTTCTTATTACTCTATCAAAGGACCTCATGGTCCAAAATAACTGCTTCAGTTCCACCCATCACATCTGTCTTTTAACCAGCAAGAAAGAAAGAGAAATAAACTCAAGAGACATAAACATAACTTTTATAAAGATACCTATCAGAATCTGTATACATTTTGTATAGCTATTCTCTTTTTAGACTCTAGTCATTTGATTTTGCCTTGCTACAAAGGAGACTGAAAAACATACACTACATCTATCACTTAAAAAGTAGATTGCATCTATTACCGTAGAAGAAAAATAATATGGATTTAGGGGAGGAATATGGATTTCTGCTACAATTGGTAGACCCTGTATCTTACTTAGGGAAAAAGCCCAATTTGAATTGCCCAAATCCCCCCAACCATGTTAACTGCACATTTGTAGGGAATTTGTAGCTATTACTATGATAGAATTATTATCAAAGTCAGTGGCAGTTTTCAAAATGGTTATCAGTGACTTCCTGCTGATCATGGCTCCTCAGTATCTGCTGTGTGAAAAAAAATTCTGACACATCCTTCTGTTGCTGATATGTGCTGGAATAATTCACAACTAGCCATATTGAAGGTAAGTTGATAAAGATACTTCCAACCACAGGAAGCCTTGTCCATATGCAGATTAGAAAGCGAAGAGTAAAATGGAGGAGGAGCTAAAGTGAAAACATTCCATTCCTGCTGGAGCCTTTCTGGAAAGTATACTGAGAAGGTCTTAATCTGCCACTCACTACCTTCTTAGTTTCACCATTCTAACACAATATAACTAATCTTTGTTGTAAAGCCTACCTCTCTGTCATGTATATATTCCACTGTTAATTCTACTTTTTGAAATTTCCATTTAGGAAACTGATTCCTGGTGTTTTCTTAAGATCTTTGCTGCAGTCTCCTAATTCACTCATGTCTTCCACATAAAAATGTGTATATGTTATGATGAGTTTTTTTTTTTTTAATTTTAAAAAGAAGGTGATATTTGAAGACATTAGTCTTTTTTGGTAATCTTGTATCTTTTCCTTTATTTTATCCCCATTGAAACAAGTTGGTCAGCATGTGTTTATTGCCTCAGGGAATGAATATAGCAGGGCAGAAACTTGAAACTCCTGTAAGACATCCTGGCTTTACTTTCAAAAAGCTTAGGCCTTAGGGAGAGGAAAAGGATTTGCTGCTATAGACAAAACATCTTGTCCAAAAACATAGGAAGAGGATTGCAGGGCATAGAGAAAACATATATCTTAACCAAAAGCAGAAGGGAGAGAAGAGTTTCTCTCTCCCAACTGGAAAGATACTCCCTTGGGATTGCAGTAGGGTTTCATCTGTGCTCTGCTGTCCTGCAGTGCAGTAGTGGGTGCAGAAATGTCTGAACATCACAAGGGCAGTGGGCATGGAGCCCATGCTCCCTTCAGCTTTAGGGAGGTTGGCCAGAACCCAGTGGGAAATGCGATGATGCAGGTGCTGCTCTGTGAGACGCTTCCTATTCCCTGAGCACCGCTCATAAGAGGAAGAGCCCTTGGACCTGAGTCAGGCTGCCTGAGAGGAGAAAGTACTTAGATGAAAGTTTGTGGGTAGTCGCAGGGCTCATCTCTAAATGTCCTGGCATGCACAAGCATTCCAGAATCTTAAAA
This sequence comes from Mustela putorius furo, assembly GCF_011764305.1. Classification (NCBI taxonomy): domain Eukaryota; kingdom Metazoa; phylum Chordata; class Mammalia; order Carnivora; family Mustelidae; genus Mustela; species Mustela putorius. The sequence goes on from NW_025421467.1 coordinate 1,903,641, forward strand.
AGCATCTGGAAAGGAGAAACTTGAGTAAGGACCAGAGTATAAAGGTTCTAAATAGAAATTAATTTGTAAAGAAAATTACAGTTATTCACATCTGTATTAAAGAGGATCAGTCTGTTTACTGTCTTGCTTAACCTTTTGACAGCAGTCAGGTTTTTGCAACCCTTGAATTTATGTGGGTTTTTGACTTTTTATTTACTTGTTTGTTTGTTTTACTTCTGCTGTTACCTCTCCCACTATCTACAAAATCCCCCACCACATGCACATACTCACACACGGGCCAGTGGTTTTTATGTCACTCCCTGGTTTACCTTGGAATTATCACATCTAGGAATTGAAAGGTAATTTGGATTCTATCTCATCCAATCTGTTCTTGACTTACTGATATTTTTTAAAAATTTTCTAGCAGTTCATCATCCAGGCTCAGCTTGAATTCATTTAGTTATTTGGATTATACTATCCTTAGTGCCCCTTAGTGGTCTAGCTAATTTACAAATTGTTTCAATTTTTTCAAATGGACTTTATTTGTTTTAATCAGTTGTCAATTACTTTCTCTTATTTGGCAACAACTAAGCAGTCAGATTATCTGTTCCATGTGTCTTTCTTTTGACATGATTTTTAGCATCTCAAGATAGCTATCATTTCTCTTTTAAGTCTACTCTTCCCCGTGCTAGAGATCACAATTTATTCCAACTCATACCACATATGACAGATTGAAAAATCCACTTATCATTATGATCATTTTTCTCAAGAACTCCAGCTTTTCCATGTCAGTTTTAAAGCACTGATGCAAAAGTAGGTGCAAAACAGAGTCTTCTTGCCTGAAGATGTTGAGGTCTGCCAAGGTAACTGAAGATCATTTTCTCCTTGTAACCCCCAATCACATTATTTCTTCATATGAAACAGGTTTTTACATAAAATTTGTAAGAGATGGAAATGAGGTCGAGTGCCTGTTGTTAGATTTCTTGAGACCACACAACTAAACACAGGGATTGCCCTTGAGCCAAAAGAATGTGTTCACAGGTCTGTGATTAGAGAGTATCTCTGGTTGTCTGATGTAGGAAATCATCTTCTGGTATATCTTTGAAGACCTCATAACTGGGAAGCACAACATGTATAAAACCTTTGCATAATCCAAATTAATAAGCTTTTTCATCTAAAATACCAGCACATTCTTCTGATATGTAAAATGGATGTTTATTCTGGAATCTTTAAAAATACAAAAAAATATAGAAAAAGATCACGACTGCCTAGTGACTCAGGTAATAAACAATATTAACACATTATTGTAAGTTATCTTGGAAATTTTCCATACAAATATGAATCCATATTCATTGTTTATAGAACAGAATCATATTTTATCAAATGTTTTATATCTAATTTTTTTTTATTTTTCTTTAAAGATTTTATTTATTTATTTGACAGTGAGAGAAGGAATACAAGCAAGAGGAGTGGGAGAGGGAGAAGTAGGCTTCTTACTGAGTAGGGAGCCCCATGTGGGGCTCAGTCCCAGGACCCTGGGATCATGACCAGAGTCAAAAGCAGACACTTAACCTCCGAGACACCCAGGCACCCCTTGTATCTCATTTTAAAAATTGCTGTTATGAGGGATACCTGGGTAGCTCAGTCAGTTAAGCATCTGCTTTTGGCTTGGGTTATGATCTCAGGGTTGTGGGAATGAGTCCCACATAGGGCTCCCTGTTCAGTGGTCTGCTTCTCTCTCTCCCTCTGCCTCTGCCCCTGACTCATGCTCTGTCTCTCACTCCCAAATAAATAAATAAAATCTTTAAAAAATTGCTGTCATGATATTTAATTATATAGAAATGTAATAATTTACTTCATCAGTTCCCAAATGGAAGATATTTCGATTGTTTTAGATTTTGCATTTGTAGAAAGAAAAATTTCTTACTTTAAGATGAAATTGGTTAATGTTTGCTTAAGTCTCTAGAAAAGAAACAAATTTCTATCAAGGAAGTTTTCTTTATCAAGGGTGAGGTGGAGAAAGACACAGAAAGAAAGTCAGTGGGCTAAACGTTTGAGTGCTGGCTTAAAAGTATCCATGTTTAGAATTCCTGATTCTTTAGTTTTTTTTTTGTTTTGTTTTGTTTTTTTACTTTTGTACTGTTATTGTTTGTGTTATTCTCAGAGTGCTAACAACACTGACTCCATCTTTGGCCTCCATCATGTCCATGACTACAGAATGATCTCTCCTGGGGCTATCTCTCCTGGGGCTATTAACCCCCACTGGGCTGTCCCAGGCCCAGTGGGAATTAATGTGTGCCCTGACTGGAATTTGGGAAGGATCAGAAGATGATACTTGAGGTAACTAGCGGAGATCCTCTAGCACACAGATAGCACCAGTTTAGATAAGTATCCTTTACCTCACCACAATGCCCCTAGCTCTATAAAAGCTATGGGTTAAGGTCCAGACTTGGTGGAAAATGGGCCCAAAGAATAGCTGAGGACCATCTGGACCACTGCCTGATCTCTGCTGTAAGTTACCTCATAAAACTCTGTGTTAGTGGTGTGGAGTGGCTGGGTTCATTTTTTAATTATAAAATGCCTTCTCCTTGAGAGGATACTACACTGATTCTCCTTCATCTTCTAACAATTATTAACAAGAATTCACTGTTAATAAATAATTATGGTTATCTAAGTCAACTTGTTTTTTTAATAGCCTGCAAATTATAATCTAGAAGATATCTAGTGGAAACCAGTTTCATGAACACGCGCACACACACACACACACACACACACATTTCACCTGGTATGAGTACCCCAAATGCCCACACTTGAGAATTCATTACTAACCCCTGATCTCTTTATGTGTGTGGTACTTTTTACGTAATCAGTGAAGGAGATCTTTAGGAAAAAACACAGTTTATTTTTTTTTTAATTTTTATCTATTTTTTATTTTATTAACAGATAATGTATAATTTGCTCCTGGGGCATGGGTCTGTGAATCATCAGTCTTACATAATTCACAGCACTCACCATAGCACATACCCTCCCCAACGTCCATAACCCAGCCACCTTATCCCACTCCCCTAGCCCCCAGCAACTCTGTTTCCTGAGATTGAGTCTCTTATGGTTTGTCTCCCTCCCTGGCCCCATCTTGTTTCATTTTAAACATGGTTTAATTTAAAGAACTCTTTCAATTTTTCTCTTGAAAGTTAGGTTGCTTCTTAGTCCAGTGGGAAGATGTCTGAAAGCAGACCATTTATTCCATCTACAAATAGATCCAGTTCTTGATTTTCTAAATCTTTGTGAGATTTTATCAAATGTTAAACCAAAAAAACCACATAATTTTTCCAGAGTATACAGAAGAGAGTCGATTTATAAACAGGAAAACAAAAGAAAAGAATTTAAGGCAATCTTTTATTTCTTATAAGTGCTCATTCACATTTTTGGCAAGGAAATGATAGAAATGAAAATAATTCACATTCAGACATGGAAGTTTGATTTGCTTGTGTAGATTTTTCACAACTAAGAAAACACAACTGTTGCTTTTATGTCTCGGAAGAATAACACCAGTTCTTTATTGAGCACAGAAATTCTATTCCCAAAATATTGTATTTTACACTTTCAGAACTTGTTAGTGGTTGCAAAGTGCTTTTATGTATTTTAACTTACTTGGTTTTCATGAGAATGTATAGTGCTATGATTTTTGGTGAATGAAGTCAGCAAACAGTCACTGGTAAAAATCACAAATGGACTGATTAGCATGAACAATTTTTATTTTACACTTAAATTTGAGCTAACGAACTGAAGAATAGGATACATTCATATGGAAATAGGTTAAAGGACTCTGAGTTTGTATCTCTGAGCAGAACAAGGACTATCAACTGGAAAATACAATTTACATCTCATAATGTATTTTATGGATTCAAAATTTTAGATAAATTTTAGATGAAAACTCAGTCTTGTGATTATCTCTAGGGTATGTACTAGGAAGTACTTATTGGGAAGACTTTATTTGTTATGTTACACAAGAAAATTGTAGCAATGCAGTAAAGTAAATCATGTGTCAATATATTAGGGATGTACTAATTTTCTAGGTTTCCTGGAAATATGCAACTAGAGAGTATTTTCTCACTTTAAAAGGGCTCAAAATTTTTGTTAGGACAAGGAAACCACTATGCCTTCCCTGTTTCTATCTAGGCTGTTCTAAATGAGTTAACTCCCCAGGAAGAAAAATACGGGAAGACATTTCCAGGCCTCAGGAATAGCATGTGTAAAGACTGTTCCTCTCTGGGGTAAGAGCATGTGCAGATCGGAGAGCGTTTCAGGTGACGTCAAGGATGGAGCACCAAAGAGTTTTCACTTGAAGGAGGAAAGGTCCATGAACATGCCATCTCTTGTGAATTTCAAATAGATTCCTCTAGCAGCAGGATGGAGAAAAGACTGGAGAGGAGCAGGAATGGAGGCTGCTGATTCTCCTCCTTTCACAGGTCCAATTTCATGTCAGACCTCACTTGGTCAAAGAACCTTAACATTTTGTGTGAGATGATGTTCTACACCTGTCATTTGTTTCCCCAAAATATTTTTAACATTACACTGATCGGTGTATTTACCTTATTCTGTTTTCCATATGACCTTTAATTTCCATTAGTGGGGGACCATTGTGCAACCCCGGCTAGCACTCTCCATCAGGTTTTTACATTTGTAGAACAAATGTTGAAGAAAAGATAGATTCGATATATTTCCTCAAGAATGGTGTTCAAGAAACAGAGGTGCAACTCATATTGTGAGTCTGTAATTCTCCACTTCTTTTATGTAACTGATATTATGAGACTGAAAAAAATCCAATTAATTTTTTGGAAAGAAGGACACTTCTGAAGGAGATGCTTTGTTAGCTGCTAAAATGGATGATTAAGTATAATCTACAGTGACCTGCATATTAGAAGTAAATTTATTTTTTTCCTCTGAAGTTCATTAATCAAGGCACAAATCGCTTTAGGGTGACTTGAAAGCTTGAAAAAGAAGGAAGCATATAAAACTTTGGTCTGATTTGCATATGCGCTCTGATAAAAATAATAATAAAATTAAAGAAATGGAGAAGAACAAAAAGATATGAAAAAAGACATAAGAAAGAGTCAGATAGATAGGCACATAAAACCCAAGGAGAACCAGACCTAAACAGAGTGGATCACAGAACAATTCATATAGGTAGAGAGGGAAACAGGTAACTGAGAAGGGGTAATGATTAAGCAGGGTAGAGATGTTTGTTCTGTTCAACATACCCCTCTTTGGCATTCTCAGTATTTCAGATAGCCATCTGTACTCATGGCAGCCATGTGACACCCAAGTAGCTAAAAATTCCATTCATCTCAGTTTTAAAATGTTCTTTAAATTGAACGTCCAAACGTTTTCCTGAATGGAATACCCATAGCCAGGTGGCAGGGAGGGATTGTTGGGATACCGTTGTTTCATAACTTTGACTTTCTAAGAACCAATGCTACCTGTAAAAATGTCCAAGTTCTGTAATGATATTTGGCATTTTCTTTTTTGTATCTGTTTGGTATAAAACTTGTAAAAGTTCAGGAGATTACCCAAAATAAGAAGCAGGAAAATCATTCTAATGACATAGGAAATTGAATAATTTGTCTTTTGGTAGCCATTTTGAGAGTCAGATGAATACGGAGACCAAAATGTCAATGTTTTATATATAACAAGCAATGAGGATATATTTTAGTCCTAAGAATCTTCATTAATATAAATTGGTATATTAGATTTTTAAATTGGGATACAAGATATAGAATTTGAGTCTGTAAATTAAAATGTTCTTGGAATTAATTACAATGTTATATTTGCTGATAGATGGATTTTTAAAAAGTTATTAAAAACAAAAAAAGTCACAGGCTTTCATATAATTGATCTCTTCATTGAGAACTTCTTGAAATCAAATTTCTTTAATAAAATTAGATGAAAAACTTAATGATGCTAATTTTCCTTGTCTTAGCTATTTCTGCAATATGTATCCTGAAATTTGCATTGTGTATATATACATACAACCATGAATACAAATATACATATAAAATATATGTATACACGTGCATATATATTATATATGTCTACACATGCATATATATTGTATAGTATACATATATATCAAGAGACTTAGAAAAATAGCTGAAAATCTATATTAATGTTATTAAAGTTATAAGAATGGAAAAAATAAATATACTACTCAGTGATATTTACATGATCATGTGAAACTATTTGGGAAGACAAAACAACGTTAAAATGTTTTAATAATGCTACTGTATACATTGTTGCTACTGTTCAGTTCAATTGTGTGGATAAGACATTTTTTAATTAGAGTACATAATGCAAGTTTATTAAGAGCCAAAAATTCTCTGCATACTTACCTAGCTTTTACATTATACTTTTTTTATACTTAACATAATTTACATTTCTGTGGTTTTTTTGTTTGCTTGTTTGTTTTTTTAGATTCAGGTGCAGATAATAGTTGAGTTAATCACATCTTTTCATTAAAAATTCCCCTTTGTTTTAATGAGTCCTCTTGTTTTATTTATTTATCCAATTCCCTGCATTCCCATTCTATACTCCCCTACAGAACTTCCTTCTCCCTAGGTCACTGCTACTCTCTATCTACCATCAATCTAATGTGTTTGATGAGTATGCATCAAACATACTTGGAAAATATTTGTTGATATTTTCCTACATGAATTTTTCTTTTATATACATGGTATGGTACTAGATATCTTATTCTGGTTCTTACTTTCTTTGCTTAGTACTACGTCTGTAATATTTCTTCATATTGCCATATGCATATAATCACCCAGTGAAAAGCACCAAGATTTCCCAAAATCCATGTATCACAATGAAATCACTGTATGAAATCCTTATGTATGGTCCCTTATAAAATCGTGAGATAATTTTTCTAAGATTTATATTCAGGAATGAAATTTTTGAGTGATGGAGGATGCATATGCTATTTGATTAAGAATTGTGAGATTGCTTTCCAAAACGGCATCAGTAACTTAAAGACTGTCTTGCAATGCATGAGAGTTCCTGTATCTGTATATTCTAGCAACACTTGATATTATGCAGCTTTCTAATTTTTGTGACTATGATTAATTTAATATGATACTCTATTTTACTTTTATTTTTCTCCTTATTAATGAATCTGTACATCTCTTCATATGTTTATTAAATGTTTTGGCTTTCTTTATATTGCTTCTGTTCATCTTATGTCTGTCTTCCTATTGTTAGTTTTAGTAGTATATATACATATATATATATGTATATGTATATGTATATGGATGTTAATCACTCATCAATTTTGGACATTATAAAATAGGTTTGCACAGAACATTGTCATCTACCCGTTGCTTTGTAGTATAATTCATGAACAGAACTCATCGATCTTGGTGAAGTCTGGTACGTAAATATATTCATTTATAATTTCTTTTAGGTGTTTGCTTAAAAAGAACTTCTCCATTTTCCACTGACTTTATGTTTACCTTTCCCATTTAGATCTTTAATACATTTGGTGTCAAATTCACTATACAGTTTTAGGAACAAATTCACTTTTATTTATCTTTATATAGTGAGTCAATCCATCACAATGTCAGTTATAACTTCATAAATTTAGAGGCTCAAGTGTTTAATAGATGGATTTTGTGATGGTTATCTCAACTTTTTTTTTTAATCTTACCAGCATAGAACACCCATCTTTGTCTCATATACTTTTTCTTAAGTTCTTTCAGATATTAAATTCATTTTGCAACATTCTTTTTCCTGGTATATTTTCTATATGTATTTATTTTCAAACTTGGTCTTTTTGTTTAAATGTGTCTCCTTTTAGGCAACACATCATTGAATCTTAGTTTAGTTTTATTGTTGTTAAATCCAATAGAAGTCTCATTCTGTCTTTGATATGTTATTCTGCAGGCTTTTCTTTTATATTGGATGTTTAGCTTGTGTATGTAACTAATTGCCCTGTGCTTTTATTTTCCCTGAGTTGAAGACTATCTTGTCTGGTGGTGGGCACTGGAGACTGGGGAAAGCCAGACTGTGTTCTTTGTCACTTCTCTAGAGCTTAAGAGGAAGGGAAGAATCAGCTTCAGGGCAAAGAAGTCAAGCACAAAAATTTTAGACAAACCCATTTGCTGGCATAGCACCAAATTTTGGTAAAGGATTTTCCTGTAACATTTTTAGAAAGAAGCAGTAAAGAAAGAGGCAACCTGTCAGCCCAGAATGTTTGGATGAGGAGACAGGGATAAACTGCATCTCTTATCACTTGATTCTCAACCCAGCAGGGGTTTTGTGCTTTCCTAAAATTATGACTATCTCCTGCCCTCTGCCCAACACAATTGACTGCTGCTATTGATTTATATGGAGAAGGAGGAGGAAATAATTTTGTTCAAGCAAAGTTGTGAGAATGAAAAAGTAGAATTTATAACCTCTTCCCAACCTGCTCTGCCGCTGTCCCCAGGCCACCCTTGCCCCAGAATGCACCCATCATCCTACTCCAAGACAGCTTTTGATCTCAGCAGAAGTGTCTCAAAGGTTTTATTTGATTTATCTCCATAGGTGTTTTCTTCTGTAGTTGACTTTTGGAGATAAAGCTAACAACATATGCAGATTTGCAATCCTGACATCTACATGAGCCTATTATCAAGAGAGCATGCAAGTATACTCATTACCACAGGATTTTTCTCCTTTTTACCCCACCATGCACTGATCTTTCACCCTCTGATAGCTATGTACTCCCTCTGTCGGGCTGACATCCTTACTCTGTGTCCTTCCCCTCCAATTTAGCCTTTTTGCTCCTCTTACTACTTGACCAAACTCCATTTATCTCCACCCACTCGACTAACTATAGGATCACATACTGGAACTGCCCAAGGAACATAGCCCACAAAGTCTGCTCAGCAAAGAATGGGGAGAAGGACAAGTAAAAGGAAAATATTCCCTTCATTTCAATATAGATTCTACTTCCAATATCTATTTTAAGTTTCAAATTATTCAATGTTGTCTCTAAAGACCCTCTTAGGTGTTGGCCTGTACAAAATTAGTAAGGACATAATTTAGAACATCATAATATCTAAGTTTTCATTTTTTAAAAAATAAGTTAATTATGAAAAATGTAATAAAAGTTAGAAAACTAATTAAACTTGCATCATCAGCTACATGTGCCTTACTCTGAATGAAGTCTAAATTTATATGGCAAGAAATTATTAAACTTCTAAAATCAAAATGTTAGTAATACATAAATTAGGAATCTTAATGGTTTGATTAATTTTCCTATTCATTTGAGGAATTCAGACTAAAAGCACTTTTTTGTTGTTGTTGTTCTTATATATATATATATATATTTTTTTTTTTTATTTAATTTCTTTTCAGTGTAACAGAATTCATTGTTTATGCACCATACCCAGTGCTCCATGCAATACGTACCCTCCATAAAACCCACCATCTGGCTCCCCAAACCTCCCACCCCCCACCTCTTCAAAACCCTCAGATTGCTTTTCAGAGTCCATAGTCTCTCATGGTTCATCTCTCCTTCCAATTTCCCTCAACTCCCTTCTCCTCTCCATCTCCCCATGTCCTCCATGTTATTTCTTATGCTCCACAAATAAGTGAAACTATATGATAATTGACTCTCTCTGCTTGACTTATTTCACTCAGCATAATCTCTTCCAGTCCTGTCCATGTTGCTACAAAAGTTGGGTATTCTTCCTTTCTGATGGAGGCATAATACTCCATAGTGTATATGGACCACATCTTCCTTATCCATTCATCTGTTGAAGGGCATCTTGGTTCTTTCCACAGTTTGGCGACTGTGGCCATTGCTGCTATGAACATTGGGGTACAGATGGCTCTTCTTTTCACTACATCTGTATCTTTGGGTTAAATACCCAGTAGTGCAATTGCAGAGTCATAGGGAAGTTCTATTTTTAATTTCTTAAGGAATCTCCACACTGTTTTGCAAAGTGGCTGTACCAACTTGCATTCCCACCAACAGTGTAAGAGGGTTCCCCTTTCTCCACATCCTCTCCAACACACATTTTTTCCTGTCTTGCTAATTTTGGCCATTTTAAATGGTGTAAGGTGGTACCTCAATGTGGTTTTAATTTGAATCTCTCTGATGGGTAGTGATGATGAACATTTTTTCTTGTGTCTGATAGCCATTTGTATGTCTTCATTGGAGAAGTGTCTGTTCATGTCTTCTGCCCATTTTTTGACGTGATTATCTGTTTTGTGTGTGTTGAGTTTGAGAAGTTCTTTATAGATCCTGGATATCAGCCTTTTGTCTGTACTGTCATTTGCAAGTATCTCTTCCCATTCCCTGGGTTGCCTCTTTGTTTTGTTGACTGTTTTCTTTACTGTGCAGAAGCTTTTGATCTTGATGAAGTCCCAAAAGTTCATTTTTCTTTTTGTTTCCTTTGCCTTTCGAGACATATCTTGAAAGAAGTTGCTGTGGCTGATATCAAAGAGGTTACTGCCTATGTTCTCCTTGAGGATTCTGATGGATTCCTGTCTTACGTTGAGATCTTTTATCCATTTCAAGTTTATCGTTGTATATGGTGTAAGAGAACGGTCGACTTTCATTCTTCTACATACAGCTGTCCAATTTTCCCTGCACCATTTATTGAAGAGACTCTCTTTTTTCCACTGTATATTTTTTCCTGCTTTGTCAAAGATTATTTGACCATAGAGTTGAGGGTCCATATCTGGGCTCTCTACTCTGTTCCATTGGTCTATGTGTCTGTTTTTATGCCAGTACCATGCTGTCTTGGTGACTACAGCTTTGTACTAAAGCTTGAAATCAGGTAACGTGATGCCGCCAGTTTTGTTTTTCTTTTTCAGCATTTCCTTAGCAATTCGGGGTCTTTTCTGATTCCATACAAATTTTAGGATTATTTGCTCCAGCTTAAAGTCACTTTTAAAACACAGAAAGGCCACTACTGGATTTAGTTGTAGATTTAGTCAGTGATTAAGAAAAGGCTGGAGTGCATTGTGTTAATCCTATCAGTCATCACTTACCGAAGTATCATTTTATACTGTGGTTTATTGAAACTATTCACCCCTTGAAATGTGTGACTCTATGAAACTTTTAGAAAGCCAGATCTAATTTTTATTTCAAAAAAATTAAAGAAAATTATGATTTAACAACATAGTATCTTAAATTAAGAGTAAAAGAAAGTGAATAGCAGTATATAACACAGAGTTTGAAATGTTTTTCAAAATAATATAAACAGTCTAGTAAAATGAAAAGGAAGCATATTTTTCTTCTGAGTGTTATGTAAGATATACACAAAAATGATTTAACATGAGAAACATCCTAGCTGTTTTTATTAACAGACATTGTCAATAGGTTTTCATTTTTTTACAGTCATTTCCAGAATAGTGATAGTGCAGAGATTAAAAATCAGCAAATATGATGATATATTTAAAAAAAAAACATGCATGTTCTCAATGAAATTGCAAAGTCTTTTTGATATTCAACTGTGTGGAAATTATCAAGAAGTTAACAGTTCAAACTAAAAAAGATTCACAATTCAAGATAAATAGCAATGTTTCTATTTGTAGAATTGTGTTTAATCATAGCAATGAAAATTGTTAATAAAAATAATTGACTCTCAGATATGTGTCAGTGTAATATAAAGATAAAATTTATAAGATAACTTTTAAACTTCAAACTATGTTGCAAGATCAGACTGTAGGCATGGTAACACCAAAGGCTATTTCCTCTATTATGTTCTGTGAAGCCTTTCCTGACTTTTTTCTGATGAATCTCTAGGATGAAATGTAGGGGGTGAGATTGTATGGAGAATCTATGAAATATCATGTTCTTTTTAAAAAGGGAAGTAACAAATGCAAAAATAGTTTAAAGTGAGCTATTTATCACTTTTGTTATAAACTGAATTGCCCCCTTTATTCATAACTTGAAGCCCTAATTCCCCATACTTCAAAATGTGACTATATTTAGAGATAGAGACTTTAAAGAAGTGATGTCGTTAAAATGAAGGTATTAGGATGTTCTACTGAAATCTAATTGGTATCCTTAGAAGAACAGAAAACTCAGACACAGAGAGAGACATTAGGGGCATGCATGTACCAAGGAAAGACCATCTGAGGAACCAGCGAGAAAGTGGCCACCTGCGAGCTAAGGAGAGAGATCTCCAAAGAAACCAAACCTGCTCAAACCTTGATCTTGGAATTCTAGCAGAGAGAGTTCTAGGAGAGAGAAAATAAAAGTCTTTCGCTTTAGCCACCCAGTCATTGGTATATTGTTACAACAGTCCTAGCAAGCTAACACATCTTTCTTCATGAGACTCCCAGGTTTACATTTAGTTCTTGTTCATATAAAGACTCAAATGTTGCAGATCATGGCTATTTATTTGTGTGTGTGTGTGTGTGTGGATGTGGATGTTTGTGTTTTGCATATGTCTGTGTTTTTGTTCCTACACCCTGTTACACCATGCATCCAAACTCAACCAATATATATTGTTTAGGGGGAGGACTGAGGGTAGATTAGTAGGGAGACCCTGGGCTTGCCTTGTGACATGAACACAGTCAGATCAACCTCACATCATTTTGAACAACTAAGAAATTGATCTAAGGATTAAGAAAACAATCTGCACATTTGGAGGGAGAGAAGATGGGTGATGGGAGGTTTGGAGATGTGAGTTGGAAGAGAGAAAAGCTGCGGTGCTATGGAGGAAAGTGGTGGGAACTCTTTTCACAGACAGAGATCAGGGAGAGAGGAAGAGAATGGGAGATAAAATGGCAGGTAAGGTTCATGCAAAGTACCGTGGTGTGGGGATCCCCTCAGTCCACAGAAAGAGAATGTGCCCCTTCCTGGAGTACGTGTGGAAAAGGGTGTCTTGCCACTCCAATGACAAAAGACCCACTGGGCCCTATCAAACAGCCAGCCAGCAGCAGGGGACAGAGACAGCAAAGGGAGATGAAGGGCCAATAAGCTGGTTGCCGTTATTTGCTGTGCTTCAACATAGACTCTGGGCAGTCATGCGGCCATGGGACTGCTTTTCTGGGACAGAAAAGTGCCAGTGCTGGTACAGTGCTATGATGCTTTCCTGCAGGGAGGGACTGGGTCCACGCACTGCTGGGTTCTTTAAGATTTGTTGTTTTGAATTCCAGCCACTGGACAGATATAAAACAGAACGATGGTGCTGGGTGTGCCAAGGGCTGGCCACAGACAGGTTGAAGACAGGCATCTGGCGAAAGCCTGGGACACAGGCTTTTCTGTGAGGGCTTTCTTTTCTGTGAGGGCTTTCTTTTCTGTGAGGGCTTCCTGAAGAGTGCCAGCAGCTTCCCCTCTCCAGGGATAAGAGGTCAAGGTGATACCATCTTCCACTATACCATCTACCTGCCTGCTTGCACAGTGAGACTTCAGAGAAACATAGAGCTTCCAGCAGAGGCTGGAGTCACTTATAACTTCCCCGTGCTCCTGAGCCCAGCCGGGACAGCTCTATTAGGGCAGGTTGACTTGAACCAACATGTTGGACTTCTCACTCAGATGACCAACATAGATAGGCCTTCCAAATGTATCAAGGCCATTACTGATCATAGAATGCTCCAAAAGGTCTGCTTTGGTTCTGGTGGAACTAGGACCAGGTTTATTTTATTTCTTTTCTTTTTTCTTTTTTCTTTTCATTTTTTTCCTTTCTTTCTCTTTCTTTCTTTCTTTTTTTTAAACACTTCTTAATTTTATTTTATATATATATATTATTTTTAATTTTTATTATTTTATCATTAGGCTTATAGTTTTTTGTTCATTTCTTGGCTTGTTTGTTTTTCCTCCCCCCCCCCCCTTTTTCTTTCTCCTTCTTTCTTTTCATTTCCTTGCAATCAGGTTTATAGTTTTGGTTTGTTTGTTTTCTTGTTCCTTTTTCTTTTCTCTTTTCTTGAATCAGGCTTTTTTTTTTTCTTTTAATCTCAGGCTTATCATAAAAAACAAATCAAAGCACCCTTAGTTAAAGACCCAGACTCCAGACACTGCACACTACAGAGCTCCTCCTGCAGAGGACTGACATGTGGGAAAGAGCAGCCAGAACACAACAGCAGAGTTTGTACACCATACGCCAGAAACACTTCCTGAAGCACCAGGCCCTAGAAAGTGTAGGAACCCTTTTTAACATTTAGTATTACTCTCAGTAGCAGGAAACATAACAAGCTTTTAGAACACACAAAGACAGAAACCTAGACATGATAACACGATGGCCAAATTCTCCACAAAAGGAAGATCAAGAAAAAAATCACAGCCAGGGATTTGCTCAAAACAGATATAAGCAATATATCTGAACAAGAATTCAGAACAACAATCACAAGAATATTAGCTGGGCTTGGGAGAAGCACAGAAGATGCCCGAGAAACCCAGGCTGCAGAGATAGAAGACCAAAAGCTAGTCAGGCCAAAACAAACAAACAAAAAAACACTGTAGCTATGATGCAAAATCATTAATGATATTATGATAATTAATATTATATCAAAATTAATCATATTCACAAAATACTTTAATATCTTAAAAATTTATATAAATAGTTAATTTTTATAGAACAGTTTTAGATTCACAACCAAGTTAAGAAGTGAAGAGCTTTTCCTTATCCTCATAGTCCCACACATGCATGACCTCCCCCTTATTAATATCATTCATCAGAATGATACATGAGTTACAACTGATGAACCTACATTGACACACCATAATCACCCAAAGTCCATAGTTTACATTAGGGTAACTCTTAGTATTGTACATTCTATGGCTTTTGACAAATGTGTAATATGATACCTATTTACTATTACAGTTTCATTCTGTGTAGTTTCACTCCCTAAAAATCCTCTGTGATTCACCTGTTGATCCCCTCCCCTCCTTAAGCTCTGGCAACCACTGATATTTTTACTGTTAACATAGTTTTGCCTCTTGCACAATGTCATATGTTTTTATCATACAGTATGTAGCCTTTTGATTTTTTTTTCAGTTAGTAATATGCATATTTAAGTTTCATCTTTGTCTTTTCATGATTTGGTAGATCTTTTTTTATTTTCAGTGCTAAATAATAATTCATAATAATGAATTGGTATTTATCCATTAGCCTACTGAAAGATATCTTAGTTCCCTCTAGGTTTTTTTTTTTTTTAAAGATTTAATTTATTTATTTGACAGAGAGAGAGATCACTAGTAGGCAGAGAGGCAGGCAGAGAGAGAGGGGAAGCAGGCTCCCCGCTGAGCAGAGAGCCCGATGCAGGGCTCAATCTCAGGACACTGGGATGGTGACCTTAGGCTTAACCCACTGAGCCACCCAGGAGCCCCTCCTTCTAGGTTTTAACAATTATGAATTAAGCTGCTATAAACATCCGTGTACAGGTTTTTGTGTTGAGGTAAGTTTTCAACTCCTTTGTGTAAATACCAGAGAAGGTGATTGCTGGTTTGTAAGAATATATTTAGTGTTATAAGAAATTACCAAACTGTTTCCCAAAGTGATTGTATCATTTTACATTTCCACTAGAACTGAATGAGAGTTTTTAATGCTACACATATTTGCCTGTATTTGATGTTGTAAATATTCTGATATTCTTGACTTTGGCCATTGTGTGTGCAAGTTGTTGCCTTAATTTGCATTTCTCTGATGATTTATGACGTAAAGCATCTGTTCATGTATTTACTATCTATATGCCTTTTTAGTACGATGTCTGTTCAGATCTTTATCCATTTCTTCATGGGGTTATTTTCTTTTTATTGAATTTTTAAAGTTTGTTATGTATTTTGGACAAGAGTATTTTAGCAGATATGTCTTTTGAAAATATTTTCCTTTATTCTGTGGCTTGTCTAGTCATGTGTGTATGTATGTTTTTAATTTCCTTTACATTGTCTTTCTCAGAGCAGAAGTTTTAAATTTTAATGAAGTTCGGCCTCTTAATGATTTCTTTCATGGATCATGCCTTTGGTGTTGTGTCTAAAAACTCATTGCCACATCTAAGGTCTTCTTTCCTATGTTATCCTCTAAGAGTTTTATAGTTTCTTATTTAAGTCTTCAAGGCATTTGAGTTAATATTTGTGAAGGTTGTAAAGTCTGTTTTTACATTTAATTTTTCTTTTTTACACATGAATGTCCAGTAGCATCATATGTTGAAAAGACTATCTTTCTTTCATTTTATTGTCTTTGCTCTTTTGTCAAAGATCAGTTGGCTATATTTATTTTTTTTTAAAGATTTTATTTATTTATTTGACAGACAGAGATCACAAGCAGGTAGAGAGGCAGG
This sequence comes from Mustela putorius furo, assembly GCF_011764305.1. Classification (NCBI taxonomy): domain Eukaryota; kingdom Metazoa; phylum Chordata; class Mammalia; order Carnivora; family Mustelidae; genus Mustela; species Mustela putorius. Next base: position 1,919,895 of record NW_025421467.1, read on the forward strand.
CAGGCAGAGAGAGAGAGAGAAGAGGAAGCAGGCTCCCCGCTGAACAGAGAGCCCGATGTGGGACTCGATCCCAGGACCCTGAGATCATGACCTGAGCCGAAGGCAGAGGCTTAACCCTCTGAGCCACCCAGGCGCCCCAGTTGGCTATATTTAAGTGGGTTTGTTTCTGAGCTCTCTATTCTGTTCCTTTGTTTTATTTGTCTATCTTTTCATGAATATCACACTGTCTTGATTACTATAACTTTACAGTAAGTCTTGAAGTTGGGTAGTATCAGTTCTCCAATTTTATTTTCCTTCAATATTGTATTGACTATTCTGGAACTTTTACTTCTCCCTGTAAACTTTAGAGTCATCATGGTGAGAACAACCAACTAATTTGCTGGGGCTTTTATTAGGATTGCATTGAATCTATAGACAACTTGGGAAAAGAAGACATATTAACAATATTGAGTCTTTCTATTCATCAAGATGGACTATTTTTCTATTTATTTAGTTTTTCTTCTGTTTCATTCATTGGAGTTCTGTCATTTCCCTCATCATAGATCTTGTACTAGTTTTGTTAGATTCATTTTTATGTATTTCATTTTGGGAGTGCTAATATATAAATGGTATTCTGTTTTTAATTTTAAATCCTACTTGTTTATTGATGGTATATAGAAAAGAAATTGACTTTTGTATATTAACCTTGCATCCAGCAAACTTGCTATAACTGCTTATTAGTTCTAGGAGTTGCTTTATTGGTTGTTTTCGATTTTCTGCATAAATGGTCATATCATCTACAAACAAAGATACTTTTATCTCTTCCTTTTCAACTTTATGTTTGTCATATCCTTATCTTACCTTGTTGTATTAGCTAGGACTTCCAGTGCAATGTTGAAAAGCCATGGTGAAAAGGAAAATCCCTGTCTTGCTCCCAATCTCAGTGGGGAAGCTCTGAGTTTCTCGTCATTAGGTATGATGTTAGGTGTAGGGTTTTTTTTTTTTTTATATTCTTTGCCAAGTTTAATGAGACCTTTTATTATGCATTATGAATAGTGTTGAATTTTGTTGAATGTTTTTCTGCACCTAATGTTATCATCATGTAATTTGCCTTTATTCATTCTCTTGATGTGATGCATTACACTAATTGGTCTTTAAATGTTGAACTGGCCTTGTATATCTGGAATAAATCCCACTGGGTCATGATGTATGATTCCTCTTAAACTTTTTAAAAACTTTTGATTTGTTAATATTTTTGAGCATTTTTGCATCTATATTTGTGAGAGATACTGGTCTGTAGTTTTGCTCTCTTCTTGTAATGTTTGTCTGATTTTGGTGTTAGGATAATTTTATTCTCACAAATGAATTAGGAAGTGTTCACTCTGCTTCTGTTCTCTGAAAGAGATTATAGAGAATTGATATAATTTCTTCCATAAGTGTTTGGTACAATTCACTAGTCAATCCATCTGGACCTTAGGGCCTCTGTTTTGGAAGGTTATTAATTATTTATTCAATTTTTCAGATACATATAAATCTATTTAAATTGTCTATTTCTTCTTGTGTGAGTTTTGTCAGCTGTTTCTCTTTCAAAGAAATCTCAATTATATTTGATCCAGCTAAAGAAAAATCCAAGCTAGTCTCTGAAGTAACCTAAGACCCAAAACTTAAAAAATTTCCTAGTAAAAGTGAATAAATAAAACCATCCCACAGCAATTGAACTAGGACTTGGTGACTTCATCAATATACAAATATTTTAAAATCATAACTGGAAGTATACACTAGAAACAACAATTTAAAAAATTCAATAGTCAATAAAATGCAAATCTGAGGGGCCCCTGGGTGGCTCAGTTGGTTAAAGCCTCTCTGCCTCCGGCTCAGATCATGATCCCAGTGTCCTTGGGATCAAGTCCCACATCAGGCTTTCTGCTCAGCAGGGAGCCTGCCTCCTCCTCTCTCTGCCTGCTTCTCTGCCTGCTTGTGATCTCTGTCTGTCAGATAAATAAATAAAATCTTTTTAAAAAAGGTAAATCTGAAATATTTCTCTACCAATAAACTAGAACAGGATATAAACTAGAACAGGACACCCAGTAAGTGTTTATGGGAGATTAATATATTTGTTACCATAGTACATTATGTTTGTAAGTATACAGCATAGTAGTTATATATGGGCATTGTTCATTATCCTTTTCTTTTTTTACTCTTTATTTCATAATTTAAAATTATCATACAGTTTAGGAAAAAGTTTCCAAAGAAAGAATTGTTCAGTCTAAAATCATTTGTCATTTTAGGTACTTTTTTAAAAAGTCAAGTTTCATAGCTAATGTTATAGGGAAGATGCTGTCTTAATATAATTACATTGTCAGAAATCAGGATCTTGTCAGAAAAGAGAATGATAAATGTCAGCATGCCTAGAAATACATAGTCTACAGGATTCAGAAGTCCGTGCTGTAATGGAGCGAATAAAACTTTCAACAAGGACTTCAAAGACAAAGCTCCTTACTCATTGATCTGTCTTAGTCTAATATTAAGAAATGCCTGATTACTTAGTGTCCATTTGAGAGTAAGTTAAATGCCTCTCTTGAGGCGAATGTGAGGTTTTCACTGAAATGGCTAGATGCTAAGTAGGAAGGAGACTTCCAGTTAATACACTTCTCCATGTGCTTATAAAAGGTGCTTCTGTCAAGCCATATAGACAATCCTGCCTTCAGTAACCTAAAAGGTTCTTTCCAGGGGAATGAGAAGATTAATTATTATTCTCCAAAGTGCTTAACTTTAGCTACATCTAACATCATGGTAAGAAATTAGATCATATTGAAGGATATCTGGTCTCTCTTCTCTCTTAACCTAAGATTAATAGCATCTTGGAGTTTGATCCAGTCATTTTCATAAAATCCATTTTCTGCATAATGGAAAAGATCATCAAGACTGTCTCATGACTAATTTGTTTATTGCATAGAGGCAAATATACTATTTTCTCCAGAATTATTAAAACTCTAGACACAATATATTTCAATTAAAAAAATTGACTTTCAGGGCGCCCGGGTAGCTCAGTTGTTAGGCGTTAGATGTTTGCCTTTAGCTCAGGTCATGATTTCAGTGAACTGGGATTGAGCCTCGCATCCGGCTCCCTGTTAGTCAGGAAGCCTGCTACTCCCTCTGTCATTCCCCCTTCTTGTGTTCCCGCTCTCACTGTGTCTCTCTCTATCAAATAAATAAACAAAGAAAGAAAGAAAGAAAGAAAGAAAATGAAATAAAAATTGGCTTTAAAATAAATCGTGATAATCCCCAATAGTCTATGAAGATTAGAATTACACTGTTTTTTTTTTTTTTAATATAGTGAATAGACAAGCATCCCTCAAAGAAACTGTGGATTCAGTTCCAGACAATCATAACTATGGGAATATTTCAAAAAAATAAGTGAAATGAATTTTTTGGTTTCCTAGTATATATAAAAATTATGTTTGTACTCTACTGGTAGTATTAAGAGTGCATTAACATTTTGCCTAAAAAAAACAATGTATGTACCTTAATTCAAAAATATATTATTGCTATAAAATGATAACCATCATCTGAGCTTTCAGCCAATTGTAATTTTTTTTGCTGGTGGGGAGTCTTGTCTCAATGTTTGTGGCTGCTGAGTGAGCATGGTGCTGGTTGTTGAAGGCTGAGGTGGTGGTAGCAGTTTCTTAAAATAAGACAACACTGAAGGGTGCCTCATCGATTGACCCCTCCTCTCATAAATGATTTTTCTGTAACACACATTAAGGTTTGATAGCATTTTACCCACAGTAGAACTTTCCAAATTGGAGTCCATTCTCTCAAGCCCTGCCACTACTTTAGCAAGCAGTGTCATTTTATGTAATGTTTTATGTAATTTTATATAATATTCTAAATCCTTTGTTGTCATTTCAACACCTTCACAGCATCTTCACCAGCAAATGCTGTTGAAAAAGTAGCGTGGATAGACTTACTAAAGGCAGGATTGCCACAAACCTTCAATTTGTAAAAAACACAATGTCTGTGAAATGCAATAAAGCAAAGTGCAATAAAATGAGGTCGTCTCTACTTATAAAGATAAATTAATCATTTTTCTCCATTGGTTATGAAGTTGGTGAAATTCAGGAACTAAAGTTTCTGCCTTCATAAGGCAGCATAAATACATTTGCCAACTGTAGTTCAGCATATATGCAGAGTTCTTTTGTTTGTTTTTCTCGTCTTCAGCCTTACAACATCTAGTTGAGATAGCATTTTTCCAAAGTTACTTAAGTTAGTTCTAGTCTTGGGGCACCTGGGTGTCTCAGTGGGTTAAAAGCCTCTGCCTTCAGCTCAGGTCATGATCCCAGTGTTTTGGGATCGAGTCCCACATTGGGCTTTCTGCTCAGCAGGGAGCCTGCTTCCCCCTCTCTCTCTGCTTGCCTCTCTGCTTACTTATGATCTCTGTCTGTCAAATAAATAAATAAAATCTTTAAAAAAAAGTTAGTTCTAGTCTTTCTTAATCCCCTTCAGAGTAGTCATGTTATTCATTTTATAAATTCAGCTAGATTTATTTGTTAGTGGTTGTATTCTGCTGTGAGTCCCTCCCATTCCCCACCTCCTGTTTGGCTATTAATCATTTTCTTATTTTGAGAGTATGTGAAATATTATTATGGTCCTAAGAGTCAGAGTTTTCTACTTTAAAAAAAGGGGGGGTGCTTTTATTTTGAAGTAGATTGGAATTTTGGCCATATGTAAAATACTTCCTGAAAAAGTTACAGAATTTTCTATGGTGTGTTTTTTTGCAATAAAATAAAGTAATAGAGTTGCTGGTAACATCACTAATGATTATATCTTCATTATACACAGCTTTGTTTCTTAAGCACTTTTACTGATGTGATTCAGTAACTAATCTAGAAAGTAAGGCAGAAGTCAGTAGGAGAGAATAATGTGTGTCACTAACATTTCAAGCACATCTGGAATACTTCATCTCTTTTTCACATTATTAAGAGTGAGGAAGAAAACAAATATTAAAAGTGGTTCAAAGCTATGATGGAGTTAAATATAAAACCTGAAGAAATTCGCTTGTGTTCAGATTTTAGCAGTCACTATTGGTATGGTTTATGTAATAAATACCATTTTTTCTCAACATTGATGCACCATTAATATGTTTTCCTTTAACTAAGTTGAAAATCTGACTAGTTTTATGCAAGTGGCAGCATGATTTCTTGGCAAAATAAGAAACAGGTTGAAAAAACATCAATAAAATGTAAGAAAAAATCCATTTATGATGTCAACATATGACTCCAGTCCTAAGGTCTACATTTATTACAAAAATAAATATGCACTTAAGTCATACTCTTGCCATTAATGTTGAACACACAAAGACTAGTTACACATTCTATTTTTAATTAAAATACAAAAGTATGTCTTCCATCTGCACATAGCAGAGTGAATGGATTTAGGTGCACACAAATTTACATCTGGTATTCAAATATTAGCAAGTAGACTTTGTTTTTCTTAACCACATCAGGTATCGTGTAATTCCTCAGTGTAAACTCAGCATAGCAGTGTATTTATTAACATTTAAAATAATTTTTAATATTTTTACTTTCTTATATCCTTGTTTAATTTCTGAATTATAAGACTTCTTTCTGTCTCCCAAATACTTTACTTTTGAAAGTGTGCCTCTGAATTTCTCTGGTGTAAAATATGCCTTGTATGATTTTATTTGGTACTTTAATCTCAGATTTAGTGTTTGTGCAAGTGCCTTTTACCAGTTCTAAGAATATTTTCTAAACCTTTTCCACCATCATATAACTTTTGGAAAAATTGCCATTGGTTAAAGACAATAACTCTTGGGGGCCACCTGGGTGGCTCAGTAGGTTAAAGTCTCTGCCTTTGACTCAGGGCATGATCCCAGGGTCCTGGGATCAAGCCCTACATCTGGTTCTCTGCTCAGCAGGAAGCCTGCTCCCTCCTCTCTCTCTGCCTGCTTGTGATCTCTGTCTGTCAAATAAATAAATAAAATAAAAATTTTTAAAAAGGCAATAACTCTTGGTTCTCCTATTTGGTTTCATTTATTGAATGAAATAAATTGGTTCATTTATTGATTTGGTTAACAATGGTTACATATTGGAGTCCTTGCAATTTGCAAAGATTATATGCAAATTAAAGTTGCATCATTATAAGGATATCATTATATCCATATATATATGTGTGTGTATATATATATATATATATATATATCATTATCATTATATCATTATAAGGATACTTGACCCTTGGAGGAAGAACAAAAAAATGAGCACAGGAGTTGCATTTTCAGGCTTTACAGACGCTCAACCGTATTCCAACTAGATCCAAAATGCAGTAGCTATCCTAGTGATACAGGAGCGGCTGTGGTGACCTCACCTCTTCTGCACCCTTTCAGTAAATTTTCCCCCTTTGCTCCTCTATGTGATTCTGTACTGATTTTCAGTATTGGCTGTACATTGGAATCACGTGGGGAGCTTTAAAAAGTACTGATTCCTGAAGCCCATTTCAGACCTTTTGATTTAATTGATCTAGGGTGCACTGAGATTTTAAAAACACTTCCCAAAGAGATTCTAAGAAGCAGTCAAGTTTGATAACCATGGCCCTAGTGACTCCGTCATGCCTTTGGCTCTGGTTTTCCTTTTTATTGTACTTTGCTGCATCTCATTCTCCTTCAAATCATCAGCTTCTCTTTCTCTGCTACAACTTACTTATATTAATAACATTTGTGTGTTTCATACTCAAAGCTCTTTGATCAGATCCAATCACCTGTAGCCAAGGTTTCAAGAGACAAAGAATAGGATCACCGAGGAATTGTTGAGGCTTTTCTCAGAAGATGACTATAGATATGGTAGATTCCTTGAGTCAGTAGACTTTTGCATGTGGCCAATATTTCCTTTCTTTATAAGGTAAGGAGATCTTTCTAATGATGTTGGCATGTAGAACAGTTTGAGGATGGTTCATGTGAATTAGGGTGCATTTTTAAATAGAGGAAACTAATAGTTGTATTTGAAGAGTATTTTCTTATTTCACTTCACTGAGTTCACTTTCAGACAGTTAAAGTGTCTAAAATTTGCCATTTGTGTTAGCATAGAAGAAAGAAAATATTGTAACTTTTATAAAATGTAGCTTGTTGTTATTAATATTACCATAATACCTGCAGTTGTTAGTTTTTTTAGTGGACTCGCCAATGAGTCTCAGGAGGAATCACTGTAATTAACACAGAATTCACAGAGATCTCCTTATTTATTCATACCAAGGCTTTTGTTTTGAAAACCTGTTTAATAAAATAATACATTGCTTTGGAGATGGTTCCAGCAAGCTCCATCTAAAGTTGATTCTGCTATCTATCTGAACATGATTCAGCCAACTAAGAAATGGATTTTAAAAAGTTTCTGAAGTTTATAATTTTTTAGGTCAAATGAATGAAATTGGGAACATGTTAAAACCTTTATGCTACTATTCTATAGTCTAGTCTACTGGCTCTGAGAAGATCTATTGACCATTTATATCACCATACGGTGACTAACCCTTTCTTTGTGTATGGTCTTCAAAGTATTTAAATTAATGATATAAATAAACAATAGTAGGAAATAAAAGTTCAGTCTCAGCCAATTGAATTATCTCATATGACTGCTTATAGGATAAGGAACAAAATGTAATATACACCATTAAAAACATTTTGTAAAATATAACGATTTGTGTAAACATATGTTAAACTGTATATTATTTCCCTTACTTTTAAGATTTTTGTGACTATATTTATTACATTTCTCCTAGGTAGTCTAGTTTTTGTGATTTGAAGATTTTTTTGTATGATTCAGGAGTAGCTATTTATCTGATCAATACTGCAGATTGGTCTTTTGTTTGTAGACCAAAAATATTTGATTTTATTTCAGAATGTTTGTTCAGGATTTAGTCAATAGAGTTCTAGGGCTATGGTGTAAAGCAAGTGAAAATGCACTGGTGATACAATCTTAACAGAAAATACAATGTCAAGCTATAGCTAAGTGTTTTATTACAAAGGGCCAGATTCTATAAACCCTATTAGAGTCAGTAGACTGCCTACATCTCAGATGAGGTAAACAATGAACAGTATCTCAACTCTTTACATTATATTTTTTCATCCTTAATGAGAGCATAAGAAAATGACAGACATTAATATGACAACACAACATTCCAAAAAGATACTGCAGACATTATATATGTATATGCCGATTATGTATTGATAATTATATACTCATCTGCTCATTTCAAAAATATTTCTTGAGCATCTGCTATGTTTCAGTAATGGTGTCACAGGGTTTGGTTTGTATCAGAAACAAAACAGATGAGATCTCATAAAAAGTAAGTAAATCAGGTACTAATTGATAGTATAAGACCTATGAAGTAAATAACAAAATGGTGACGAGATAGATACGGAGAAACCAGGTAGTGAAACAACCTACAAAGAAGTGATATTTGAACTCTCAAGAGAAGCAATTGCCAATTGAACACAGAATTATGGGAAGAACAGATCTTAAAGGGTGAACCACAAGAACAGAGACACAGAAATATGAGAGGTATCCACAAAGTAGGTCTTTGTAATTATAAAATAGGAAGCTAGGAAGAGAATGTGTAAAGTAGTGTTGGGAGTTGTAGGCAAGAGCTGGTGCCTTCATGGCCTGGTAAGTGATATTAGGGATAATGAAATATAACATGCCCATTGAATAATTTAAAGCAGAAGATAACTTGGTATGACTTATTTTAAAAGCATCTATGTTTTCTCTCTCTCTATCTCTAAAAAATGGGGGAAACACCTAGGTGGCTCATTTGGTTAAGGGACTAACTCTTGATTTCGGCTCGGGTCGTGATCTTAGGGTGGTGAGATCAAGGCCTGCCTGGAACTATGTGCTGAGTATAGAGCCTGATTAAGATTCATCTTCTCCCTCTACACCCCTTCCCTCAAGAAGAAAAGCTTCTACGTTATGTCAGTAGAAAAATATTTTATTAGTTGTAAAAAACAAAATGAAGAAATGAAGAAATGGCCTAGCAGGATTGCTCCACATCCTTGTCATTTCTCAGCCTCACGTGAAGTCAGTATGAGAAATAGTGTGCGCAACTACAGGATCACATCTTTTAGAAAGAAATTCTAATGTTTTAGATAAGAAATTATACCCCATCTCCTTATTTCTTCCTTAACGGTGATCAGCTTCAACCAAGCAGCCAAGGAAGGAAAACCTTCTCAGGATCAGAATTGCCTACCAGACCTGGGACTCTGGATTTTCACAGGCAAGAGATACAAAATTCTATTGTTTTACTCAAATCACGGCTATTTCATGTCTCTTTATGACAACAGCTTGGTTTATATTTATAACAGTAACCTAGAATAACTGTTCTGAAAAATTTAAATAGAAATAATTACTAATAAGGATTCTGATTAACTTTTACTTTCATATTACCTCTGATCGTAATGAAGCTTGTAATTTTAGTTCTGATTTCCTTGAGTTATTATTTAAACATTATACTTTTAATTTAGATTAGGTCTATTCCATGACAACAACTGATTTTGTAGGTAGAAACTAGGGTAAATATATTGAAGGTGGCAGACTGTCTTCAGGATATCTATTTTGGGGGCACATAATAATGTCTTAATGTGTTAAACTGAGCTTCCCCAAATTCTGTTTCCCCAATCAACTATTTCACAACAATATTTTACTTGAACTGTCACTCTCCAGTGGCTTCTTTTGAATACAAAACAGCCACTCTGCCTCAGGCTTCCTACAAACCCACTATATCACTTGGCCTAAATAATTCCAGTTTGGTTTTATTTTTGCGACACAGAATCATGCTATAAAACAATAAAAAATATTTGGGGTCAAATGTAATCATTTAGAACAACTGGCAAACATGTGCAACACACAGAGAGGCCAATGTGCCCAACAGGACTCACTATGGTGAGTTATATGTATTTAAACTATGTTTGGAAAACTGTCTTACAGTTGAAGTTCACTGATAAGCAGGGTAGAGAAAGATGACAATTTTACTAAAAGCGAATCTATTATTAGATGACTCATCTATTTTAAGCCTGAAGAATATCATTTCAAATTTTTATAACCACTTAGGGAATAAAAATGTACATTTATAGACATTTCTAAGCCCCATATTGATATTTGCTCTTTCTATTCCTTTGTCAGATTTCAGCAAAACTGTAGAAGGTTCAAACCTCACATCTATCCGAGGCTTTGCAACATTCATATAAAATGCGTATCGGGGACTAATTGACAGGGAAGAGAGCCAGGAGCTTGGGTGGCACTGCCTTCCATGAGAGGCAGATGGGCTACCCACCTGGGGAGTTGTAATATGCACTTAATTGAAATGAAGTCAGAGTCACCAATAAAGACCACATTTAGAGTAAGCCATATTCATGATTCCATATTCTCTATGGTTTTACTTCTGACTTTCATTCTCGGTCTTAGTTTTATCTGTATAAATGTTTCATAAGATTGGGTTTTTCTTATTTTCATCTCCAAAACTCCAAAATTCTTTAAAACAATTAAAATAGCCTAAGTGTGAAGAAACTAAACTATACACCACAGACACTTAGACAGAATGCTTATGAGGAAGTAGAATGTTCTAATTGATTTTCTGATGAACTGAATGATTATCAATCATATCCTGGTAGGAAAGGCACTGTGCCCAGCATTATCAAGAATAAAACAGGAACTCAAGGAACATAATATTCAGCTAGGCTAAATGAAAATTCATTTTTGTTTCAATTGTAATTGTCAAACTGCCCCCCCCCCAAATGCATGAGAATGCTTTTCTGCCTCAGTGGAGAAATTGGTTATCTGCATGATTATTAAGACATTTCCAGTGTCCCTTTGTGACTATTTTGAGGCTTAATCTGCATTTGTGCTGTTGGGATTCAGTTCAGTGAACACTTTGAGCCCTTCCAGGACAAGTAGGGTGCCCAGCATTGAGGCTTCAGAGATGATAAAACATATTCTCCAGGAGTTCACAGGTAGCTGAGCCAGAATCAGAGCCCCCTAACAGAAACTTCTACACAAACCCTTACCTGCATGGGCTTGATTCGCATCATTAACTTGGCCATTCCAGTTTAGAATTCTTCCACACAAACCCTTACCTGCATTGATTCCTGTCATTAACTTGGCCATTCCAGTTTAGAATTCCGTCTCTTCTCTTCCCCATAAAAACCAAACCCTTTGGAATAAGGTTCAAGAAGTTTCATATCTGCTCTAAGAAAGGGGGGAAAGGGGGCACCTGGGTGGCTCAGTGAGTTAAAGCCTCTGCCTTTGGCTTGGGTCATGATCCCGGGGTCCTGGAATCGAGCCCCACGTCAGGCTCTCTGCTCAACAGGAAGTCTGCTCCCTCCTCTCTCTCTGCCTGCTTCTCTGCCTACTTGTGATCTCTGTCTCTCAAATAAATAAATTAATTAATTTTAAGAAAAAAAGAAAGAAAGGGGGAAAAAAGTTTTTGATTGGCAAATGGAAGTTGATATGAACAAGAGTTAAGGATCAGGAGACGTTCTCAGAATAGTTCCAAACAAGGCATTGTCAGATGCCCTCCCTAGACAAATAAAAGTTGGTCTTGGGAATGAAAGAGGTTTCATACAGCAAGTTTGCTATTTGCAATGTATGTGCATATATTATGAAAAATCAGCATGTTACACAGATCTATGCAACAAAACCAGAGATACACAATGCTCAAAAACATTGTCAGTGACACATTAAAAAAATGAATGTCATATAAAAGGTAACAGTTTTACAAATATTACCTGCTTTAGAAATACATAAATATAATGAGCATGGCATTTGCTTTTAAAAAGATCTAGTGTTTGCTTGTGGAAGTGAGGAACAGAGGGTAGTAGCTTGTATAATATTGTGAGATGATAGAGGAAGGTTCTCAGAAGGGGAGTACATTTGTAACACCAGATGTGGATGGGTGTAGCTCATAACATGCATGGTGGACTGAGGTAGCTGGTAGAGGGCTGTGTAATGTTCGTGTCTGAGCTTTGTGCATCCCTATGCAGCTCGATTCAGCTGGGTGCAGTTTTCTGAGTTCACCTGGTGTTTCTGGAAGAGGAATTTGCACATAAGCAAATGGGAAATTTGCATTATGCTTAAATTGTTTCTTAATTTATCAATCACATTGGAAAGCATTCTGTTCTCAAAACAAGTGTTATAGCAGAACTGACTGTATCTTGTGATTTCAGGTATTGTAACAACTCTATGAGCCACCTGCTCATGAATTTATAACATTTATTTCACCATCAGGGATAAAAGCCTGAAGATTGTGAGGCTAGATTAGGAACATACGTGAACGTTTTTATATAAAGGGCAATAAGTCAATCCATTTGAAAGGGTCCTGATGGGCAGCTGAGCCTTGTGAAACAGGAGGAGGAAGGGAGGAGCACCAGATTCTTGAAGCAGGAGATGGCAGAGCATGGCCAACAAGAGGGTGAGGGGGCAGAATATGAATGAAGAGCATAACATGTCCTGTCATCCCAATTGTGCCTCGACTGGTTTTTGCTGATTTTCAACGGAGCAGAAATAAAAGCTGTTCTTGGTGGTATTTTCTTTATATCAACAGCTACAAATAAACGCAGGTTTATTTTTCAGGATTTATAAAAATTGTATTTGTTTTAACGTAAACATTACTACAAAGGTGATGCTCCCCCAACTCCAAGACAGGACAATAATTGGGAATGTAGAACACTGGGTCTGCAAAACTGCTTGAAAACAAGCAGCCAAGTGAACGTGACCTTTGCTGTCAAGAAAGAGGGGGGAATCCAGGATCTGTGACAGTGTATTATAAGCTACTCAATCCCTTCACACAGAACTACAATATCTGGCTTGTTGTGAGCCTCTGTCCCTTAAATGCTTGTCAGAATCATACTCTTCTGAAACTATGTTTGAAACATGAATAGAAACCAGAGATATCATAGAAATATAGATATAATAGAAACCAGTCCCATTATCAGACTGACTTATACAAATTTTCATAAAAAAGGAAATAAAACCAGGGTAAGTGCCCTAAAGTCATGTAAACTAGATTTCAACCTGGTAGCAGTAAGATTATCAGATCATGTGAAGATGAACATAGCATATACAGAAATAACATTAAATTATTTTATTCAGGGACGCCTGGGTGGCTCAGTTGGTTAAGCAGCTGCCTTCGGCTCAGGTCATGATCCCAGCGTCCTGGGATCGAGTCCCATATCGGGCTCCTTGCTCCGCAGGGAGCCTGCTTCTCCGTCTGACTCTGCCTTCCACTCTGTCTGCCTGTGCTCGCTCTTGCTCACTCTCTCTGACAAATAAATAAAATCTTTAAAAAAAAAATTATTTTATTCAAAATTTAGTTTCTTAATGTATAAAGATCCTTCTTTCAAATCATATGAGCTTAGTAGCCAGACATTGGAAAGTATCATCTTAAAAATATTAATTTACTATTTTTTAATTTAAAGGAATTAATCACTGTAGCCTAAGTTATAAATTGGATATCACTTTCATATGCAGTGTGATGGAAGGTAGCAATAAGAAATAAAATAATAAAAATAAAGTGAGGCACCTAGGTGCCTCAGTCAGTTAAGCATCCAACTCTTGATTTCGGCTCAGGTCATGAGCTCAGGTTTGTGGGCTTGAGCCCCCCTTTGGGCTCCACACTCGTGTGAAGTCTGCTTGATCCCCCTTCCTGCCCTTCCCCTGCTTGTGCTTACACTCTCTCTCGGAAAGAAGGAAGGAAGGAAGGAAAGAAAGAAAAGAAAAGAAAAGAAAATTTTCTTAAAAAAATTCATAAACATATACCTCAATGGTTATCATTGTTTTTGGTTTCCAATCATATTCTTTTACCCCAAGTTCTATTTTTTTTTCTAACAACTGTTCTTTTAAAAAATAAACTTATATTTTACTAGAAAAATATGCTCTGCATAGTTCCCATAGAAGTCTTTCCTAAATTGATCTAAGCCTTGGATGGAGATATTATGCCACCAGGGAAGCAGGGGAGTGGAGGAATGATGTGTGAGATTGAAGAGCTGGGTAGGCTTCCTGGGGTCAAATGGGATCCAGAAGCAAAGATTCCATCGAGGAAACAAGAGTGAAGGTTTGTAGTCAGTATTGCCCATCATTTAAGGCACAGGGAAAAAATGGTGTGTCATGCCCAGGGAATTTCTCTAACACTTCTAATATCTATAAAAGCAAGTGAATGTAGCAATGATGTGTAATGACCACCAGCCACCCATTTAAGCCATGCTCACACTACCTACTAGTTATGATGAAAGAGAAAAACCTGCCCTGATTTATTGCAAAGCAGTCCCTACTTGATTTAAATAACTCCTGCCTGAGACATTTAGGAAGATAAATGCAACAGACACATACAGAGACACACACAGCAACACACAGACACAGATACACACACACAGATGCCATTAGCACTATATGCAAACTAATAAATTCTTTAAATTCAATATTCCGACCATGACCAGATGGTTGTGGGATAATAGACACATAGATCAAGAAGTCATAGCCACAATTCACCCATTGGAGAAGTCAGTACTTAAAGTAAACGAACAAACAAACAATCTCTATGCCTTTTAAATAACAACTGATGGTGATTTTAGACCATTTCCAATTTCTTTGACAGTTCTTTGTGGTATGTTTGTTTGTTTTGTTTTTTTACTTTCCAGAATCAGGGAATGCTGAATCTTAGCAACTGTTATAGTCCCAGCTCCTTGCTGGATAGACGTGGATGCTAAGAGTAAGGTTAAATGCCTTGTTGTATAGCACACAGTGATAATGGTAGAACTGAGATTAGAACCCAGAAACGATGCAGTCCTCTAGTTCACAAGATATATTCAACCGAATTTTACCAGTCTAGACAATGCAGTCGTGATAGCTAATGTTATATTAAATATCAATAAGGAGAAGTTTAAATACCTTGAACCCTACATTAAGCAGTGACCAGCCTATTAAAAAATACCAGCTTTCTTTTCATTTCTGTTCATACAACATAAGAAAAGGAGGGATGAGGTACCTGGTTGGCACAGACGGTTTACCATCTGCCTTCAGCTCAGGCTCAAGTCATGATGTCGGGGTCCTGGGATGGAGCCCCACGTTGGGCTCCCTACTCAGTGGGGACTTTGCTTCTCCCTCTCTCTCTGCCCAGCTCCCAACTCATGCTTGCTCTCTCATTTTTTCTCATTCTATCTCAAATAAGTAAATAAAATCTTTTTTTTTTAAAAAGGGTGATAAAATATTAATGTTGTGAAATATTAGGAATTATAAAAATAAAGGGAAAAAAAGCCCACTCAAATATTTATGTCAGATATGAGGTGTCAAGGCTGGAATCCACTCCTGACTATAACCCAGCTGCTGAACTGAAGACAGAGTCGGATTCCGGGCTCTACTTTGTTTGTCTCCCTTCCTATCGGCTGTGGAACATATAAATAAAGGAAGCCTTGCTTCCTGGACATCAGAGATTCCAGTGTTCCTACAGCACTCTGCAGAGGGCTGGCTACTGAGCAGTGAGAGGGCAAGCTGGTGATGCACAGCTCCAAGGAAACCTGCTGAAACTTGTTGGCATTTCTAGAATGCATGGTTCTACAATGTATTTGCACTGTGTTCACAGCTTGAAATGTTAACTACCTGTTGATGCTTCACACCAGGACCACCACTGTCAAACTTCCCAAATTGCCTAGCTTAAGCATTTGTGTGTGAGCGTGTGTGTGTGAAACCTCCAGTAATTACTTCAGGAGGAAGTAATTGATTTGCGCCACGATAGAGCTTTTTTCTTACTTCCAGAGCTCTCACTTCTACCTTCGTGCATTGTAGTCCACATTTCGTCTGTGCCTGATGTTGAGGCGCCAGGTCCTCTCCATACGTGGAACTCCAGTGCCTAAAACGGCACTTGACTCACAACAGGAAGTAACATAAGTGTGTCGACTGCATGAGCAAAATGTTGCAACTTCCTATCAGTTTATATGTAATTGACTCCTATGTACGCAGCATTATTCCCTCCATTTTTCATCTTTTTTTAATCTCAAATATTATTTTTGCAGATTCAAAATTTAATGACTCTGTCAATCAACAGGTACTGTTTAGGTACTTACTACGTACTAAGGATTCTTATAAGTACTGGGGTTACTAGCAATAAAAAACAACAAACAAACTCTCATGAAACTCAACTAGTATGCAAATAATCAAGTATATTGTATGTTCAGACTGCTATAAAGAAGAAAGGAATAAGGCAACCATGCGAATAGAAGGGGATGCCTGGGTGGCTCAGTGGGTTGAGCCCGTGTCTTTGGCTCAGGTCATGATCTCAGGATCCTGGGATCGAGTCCCACATCGGGCTCCCTGCTTGGCAGGGAGCCTGCTTTCTCCTCTCTCTCTCTGCCTACTGGTGATCCCTCTCTGTCAAATAAATAAATAAAATCTTAAAAAAAAGAAAAAGAAGGAATAGAGGGTAGAATGATATTTTATTTTATTTATTTATTTTTTAGAATTTTACTTATTTATTTGACAGAGAGAGATCACAAGTAGGCAGAGAGGCAGGCAGAGAGAGAGGAAGGGAAGCAGGCTCCCTGCTGAGCAGAGAGCCCAATGCAGGGCTTGATCCCAGACCCCAAGATCATGACCTGAGCCGAAGGCAGAGGCTTAACCCACTGAGCCACCCAGGTGCCCCTAGAATGTCATTTTAAATAAAAGTTAACAAAAGAATTTGTTCCCAAGATGACAGTTGAACAGAAACTGAGAGTGAGAGCAGTAGTTCAGTGAACATATCGACAAAGAACATGCTGAAAAGTGGAAACCATAATTGTAAATGCCCTGAAAGTGCATTGATGCACTGGAAGGAAAGCAAGGAGGCCAATATGGCTGGAGCCACCTGGCTTTGGAGGAGAGTGGTTGCAGAGGAAGTCAGAGAAGAAACAGTGGCGAGAAAATGTGATTGTATATCAGGAAGATATGGGATACTCTTAACGAAAAAGCAAAATGGTTTTACCAATATTTTAGAAAAGACTTGTTTCTAGCTGCTGCGTAGGGTACAGACCACAGTAGAGGGGTAAGCGTGGAAGACCACTCAGTATATAGATTGTTAGGGCAGCTGTAACAAAGTACGATAACCTGGGTTGCTTCAATAGCAGAAAATTATTGTCCCCAAGTTCGGGAGGCTAGAAGTCAGAGAGCAAGGTGTCTGCAGGGTTGTTTCCTTTTGATGATAATGAAGGAATAACTCTTCAGTGTCCCTCTCCTATCTTCTGATGGTTTCCTGGAAATCTTTGGTACTCAGCCTATAGATAACATCACTGTGATCTTTACCTTCATGTCACATGGCAGTGTCCTGTGTGCTTGTCTGTCTCTGTATCTAAATTTCTTATGATTATAAGGACATTAGGCATATTGGATTAGGGCCCACCCTAAAAACCTCATCTTCATTCAACTACATCAACAAAGTCTATTTCTGAAAAATAACACTGAGGTGATCGGGATGAGGACTTTAATTTATCCTTTTAGGGAAACAATTCAACTCGTACCATCGCGCTAAGGAAATAATCCAGTCCAGAGATAATAGAGGCTTTGACCAGAGCACAAACACTGGAAGGAGAGAGAAGTGGTCAGTATAAGGATTATTTTGAAGATAGAATGAATGGATGTTGTTGATTAATTGAGTGTGAGAATGAGGAATAGAGGGAAGCACAGGACACTTAAGATTTTTTGGCCTGAGAAGACTGAGTCAGAAGCAGATGTGTGAAGGAACGTCTAATATTTGTTTTTGACATCTTGACATGCTACTAATGATACCTGGTTAGATTTCTAAGCAAAGATGTTGACAAAACACTTGGATATATGTATAAGTCTGGCTTTATAGCTACGACAACACATAATCAACCTAGTTCAACTAATACTTACTAGAGATGAGGAGGTCAGTATATTTTAAAAGGTTCCTTTAAAGATAATATAAAAAGCCTTATTTCAGGCCACTGAGACATATAGTAGGTAAAAAACAACACTCGCATCTTTTGACTTCCGATCCAGCATTCTCTCCATTATCGTACCAGGCTTTCATCAGCATTTTTTAGTTCCACATGCAGGTAGTAAACAGCAGTTGGTAGCCGAATGCAACAAAAATGTAAATAATTTTAATTCGGGGCCCAGCAGTTGGGTGACAACGTTTCCAGCATGAGGTCTTTGTTCTCCAGTATATTATCACAAAATTTATAAACACGATAACACAGTCAAAAATATCTCAAGCTAGAATAATTCTAGAAGTTGAAAGGTTCCTTTTGCCTCTATTAATTTTCAGAGCTCTGATCCATGATGTTGAGGCTCTGTTACCTTGAAGCAAAGAAACAGAATCATATATTCAACCCTCCTGCTTGCTTCTGTTACTTGGCAGCTGACTCAGTCCCTGTTGAGGCAAAGAGAATGTTTTGTCCATTTGAAGATTTGAAATCAGCTTTCTATGTTTGGCCCTCTGACTAAATTTACACTTCAAGAGGTTTTGAAAGATATGATCAGTGCGCTGGTCTTCCTCTAGCTTTGAACAAAGTTTCCTTTTTTTTTTTTTTGCAAGTTCAAGATTCCCGTACTTTTAATTATTTTCATTTTGCAATAGAATATTTATAAAAAATGACTACAGAAAATGATGCAAAGTGATATTACTTATAATATGCACATATATTTTACATATCTGTAACCTTTCTGCAGAAGAAATATGGCATAATGTTTGGTGGGTCTCTTTACAATCATTTTTAACTATGGTGGATGGGTATTTTATTGTGAGTACTGCAGCACTTTTTTATTCATCATTGTAGCAGTTGATTACCTGAGACCTATAAAAAATAATCGAGTAAGTCCAGGAAACTGAAAGATGTTAAATCCATCAGAAGGTTTATGCTGTTAAGGTATTGCAGCTCTGAACCCGCTCTAAGGTTGCTGGGGATAGTGGTAGTTGTATTCTTTGACCATGGCCAGGAGATCATCAAGCAGCCTATGTGAATCTCAGAAAGACAAGAGATAGAATAGGTTTCCATGTATTGATATGTTATAAATATTCATATGCACTTAACGTTCAGGGAGTCAAACTCAATCAAAAGCAGCTCTTAAATGTACCAAATTTCATCCCCTCTAATGCTTTTAATTAGCAAATTCTATCACTACCCAAAGGAGACAAAGAACAGAGAGTTCCCGTTGGGTCCCTTTAGCCAGAGTATTTGACTCATTTTGTTTTAAATCCTGCTAATAAGATTTTGGAGATCAATTGCATACACCAAAACATACTAAAGGTTGCATTCTGGACACAAGCTTAATATTGATAGATGCTAAATTCCAAGCTAATAATAAAGGATATTTTGTCCTTCACATTAAAATGTCACAAAAGAATTTCATTAGAAGGTAACATGAGCTGCTTACTTACGAACATATAGTCTTCAAGGTATTTTCTATGAAAAACATTTAAAAACAGCAACAGTGTGACATCCCGGTTACCCATATGCACTCATTACTATGGTGAGAAAAAAAATGATGGAGACAAACACACTTGCAATTTTTATGTTACACTGATAAATTCCATCTGCTTGGAATGAAAGTCACATCTTTTGTGTTTAAGGGATAAAGGCAGTGTTATAGATTACAGCACCCTGAAGGCACTTGTGGCAGGTGCAGTAATTTAAGTCATCCTAAACGCTCACTAAGGCAGTCACAGTATGAGGCCAGGTGGGTAAAAATACCAAGCAAAGTAGTTTTGAACCACTTTGCTTTTCTAACAGTCTTGAAAAACAGAAGAGATTTTCATATCTCTCAGGTGGCTTGTATATGACCTCAATGGAAAGCAGAGAAGGTATTCTCAAATTCCTTCCAGCCTTGCCCTTTGATTCTATGGATTAGAAATAAAAATCAAGCTAACTTGTAGATACACATATTCATCAGCCATAGTGTCCAGTAGAGGGCGCTAGAAAGGCAGTACGACAGTGTAGGATCAGATTCCTATCTTAAATGATGACAGGTAGATCTTTTAAATAAAGAAACATGGAAAGACTTTTTTTTTTTTTATAAGCACACATTAATCTGTAAGGTTTGACATTTATTCTTCAAATGCAATGTGAAATTGTCATTACTTTTGTTTTCAAAGTTTAACTTTTTAAATTAAGATTGCTTGTCATAATGTGTTCCTTCAACAGTCAGTAAAAGGAACCAAATTCCTGTAACATGATTGCAGTATTCAGTTTACATTGTTTTTATTAATTCCCATTGGTTCCTGTTGAGAAGGGAGGAGAGATTAAATGATTTCTGGACTTCAATATTCTCTTCTAAATTTAAACACTGAAACTGTGAATCCAAATTCGGGGGGCTTTTATTTTCTAAGAATGATATTTATTGAATGTCAAAAAGTTCAGAGCATTATTCAAATATCCCTTCCAAGAGCCCCTGTTTATGTTATAAACCACATTTATAACATGGTTTCTATATTATACATAAATACACTCCAAACAAATATTGGCAAATGGTTTCGGATGGCAACTTTTTTTCCCCTAACTTTATAAATTTTATGAAGACATTTAGAAAAAAAAAAAAAAAAGTAGAAAGTTTGAGAAAATGTCCTGAACAGAACTGAATTTCAGAATGTTACAAAAGGAATGTGAAAGTTAGCCAGGGAAGGGTATTTTAGATAAATGGTAAATATAAATAACCTAAAAAAGGGCATGTTCTATGTTATTTCGTGCTGCCTTACCTCTTCCCAGGGACCAAGCTTACAAGCTAATGGCAACTGGCCTTCACCTGGTGTGGTACATTCCTCTCCAATAAATAAGAGTATCACATATAACGCTCCATACTCTTTGTACAACCACTTGGACTTATATCAAAGAACACCCTAAAGACCAAAAAAAGAGCAGGCATATGTGAACAATATTAATAAATACAACTTGCTAGAAATTCTGAATTTTAACATTCCTGCAGTTTTGCATTAAGGACCACTCAGACCTTGGTGGACATTTGCATTTTTTTTTTTTAATTTGGTAGAATTTACAACATCTGCAACCCTTGGAAAGGTCAAAAACAAAGGCCAGGCATCTGTACACATCTTATCTGAAAAAACGGCTCAATCTCTCTATATTTTTAATTCTAATTTTGTCCAATTTCATATTCTTCAGGAATGCCAACAATCATAGAGCTGCATCTGCTGACCAGTTACAGCTGCGCCCATGAGGGTGCCTGCCGGTGATCTGTCTTCTCTGTGTGCGGAGGGCATTTCTCTCAAGGAAAACAGAGAGCCACAAGAACCATACTTTTCTTATCCCCTCACTGTTCTGTGAAATGATTAGTCATCATCCCAGTGGTTGCTTGGTTTCTCTAAGTCTTATTTGGAAGCTGCCGAGATGTAGTCAGATGCAAACACCATGATACGGAAGCATTTAAACACTGGCGACGGACAGCACGGCATCAGCAGCTGAGCACTTTTATCTCAAGCCCTAGACAGCGAGGCAGCAGAACAGAGCCGTTTAACTCTGGGGGACAGCAGTGAAAAGTGTGGCAGCATATGAGAGCACATGCTGTAACAGGCTGACAGACAACATTTGGCTTATATCAGGACAAGGGCTCAAAAGCGATGGAAAGACAGAAAATAAGCTTCTAATTTCCTTCCTAGAAATTAGGTCCAGCTTCTGACTACTGTTCTGTGTAGGTTGGGGTTTTTGAATACATAAAAGCAGACGGACTCTAATTCATATCTGGTAATGTTTTTTTTTTCTTTCTTTATTTCTTTTTCTTTTTTTCCCTTTTAACTTCTTCAGTGTGACTCTTTTCAGTCTGGCTAGAAAAAAATAATCTCTATTTTTCAAATAACCAGTTTCATGACTCAACTGCACACCTTCATATATATATATATATATATATATATTCCTTCAAAAGTACCTACTATGGACCAGGTACTTTTAAGTTGCTAGGGATATATCAGTGAACAAAACAGACAGATGTTCCTGCTGTCCTAGAGCTTACTATCAAAGTGTGGTGACAGAAAATAAATGTGCATGAAATATATAATGGACCAGATGGTATGCAGGCCATGTAGCAAAGTAAAGCAGGGAATAGAATAGGGAATGCTAACCCATGTTAGGGGAAAGTTGCACTTTTTTCTTTTATTTATTTATTTATTTATTTGAGAGAGAGAGAGAGAATTTGTGCACGCAAGCAGGAGGAGAGGCAGAGGGGGAAGGAGAGAGATAAGCAGACTCCACGCTAAGCACGAAGCCTGACATGGGACCCATCACAAGACCCCAAGATAATGACCAGAGCTGAAACCAATAGCTGAACACCCAAATGACTAAGTCAACCAGGGGCCCCAGGAGAGAGTTGTACTTTTAAATAAAGTGATAAAGGAATAAAAGTGGGGGAACCATACCCTGTAACTGTGTGTGTGTGTGTGTGCGCACGCGCGCACATGTGTGAGCAGGTATATAGTGGGGATGCATGTTCTAGATAGAAGGAAAAGCAATGTCAAAGTGACTAAAGCTGTTGCTTTGTTGCTTACTTCTAACCAAGGACTGGTATCTGCCTTGCTTCCCACTTCTCTTTCTTCCTCCTTTTATTTATTTATTTTTATTTCATAAACCTTTGTTGAACATCTGTCACAGGTATACTGTACCAGCCACTGAAATAACTAAAATGGGTAAAATGCTGTCCTGAGCAGATTCACAGTCTGGAGGAGTCTATAGGTAAATATCTTTAGCGAGTCATTCTTGCTTAAAGGTTTCCTGCAATTTGTTTCCTAGACTATTTTGAGGTAATCACGTATTTCCTTCCCTTCACCCAGCACTCCTAAAAATATCTGAACTGGGAAAGGCATTCTGGTCACTTAATTATTTTGGTATGTTTAATTATTTGGAAGCTTCCTGCTTCTAAGATAGAGGCTAGGTCTCTCCAAGCTCATCTGACAACATATGGAAAATCCCAAGTTCCTTGTGTAGGGCCCTAGCTCCCGTTTCTGCCAGAATTGCTGAGTCAAGGGTCATTTTTCAGTCTCTGACCCGCTGCCCCCATTCTGCATCTCCTCTGCTAAGGCTCTCTCCTTGCACCTTCTAGACTGTTCTCCCCTTGTGACTCCCCTCCTCTCTTGACCCTTGCATTGCCTTCAGAACTCAAATTCCTTTCCCTCCACTGAGCACTGTTCTGCTATTTCTGATTTTGATTCCCACACTCAGCTCCAAGGGCCTATTTTACATATTCGAGACCTATATAGGTTTTCCGCTACGCTAAAATAGGCTTCGACTGTTTGAGCCACCTAGAATTTTTTTTTTTTTTTTTTTTTTGTAAAGCTCACCTAAAAGGACATTTTGATTTCAAAAATATTTTTTTCTTTATAGAATAAAAATGGCATTCATTCAGAGATTGGTGTATAAAATCAGTAAACTCCCTTTCCGCCCATGTGTTTGTATTTCTGATTTATAGCAACAAGTTCCAAGCCACTAACAACATGGGCAAGCCTTTTGTACCCATCCCCGTCCCTGTGCAGCAGTCTCCTGGGATAGTTCTCTTTCCCCCTCTACTCAAATCTACTGTTTGTCACATTTAGGTGTGACCCATGCTGTGTCCTTTGGAATGAGCAGCTTTACCTATTGCTGGGCCTCACATATTCCAGGGGATAGGGTCACAACCTCAGGCAAGGTTTCTTTACCACTGGCTTCACTCCTTAGTCTTTACAGCCAGCAAGAGAATCACCTCAATCCTTCCCTATGCCTTCTCCACCTCAAACCAGAGATGTGCCCTTGTCCACATCCTACAACACATGGGCTTTCAGCTGGAAGTTCTCTCTTGACCTAACTGTTCGATGATTCCCACAATGTGGCCTCAAGTTAGAAATCCAGCCCTAGAGAACAGAACTTGGGAACCTTACATGGATCTTAGTAGTTAACTGAGATCGAAGTGCAACAGATGAGAAGATGGAGGAGGAAAACAAGCTTTCTCTGTTCTTATTGAGCCGGATACCATGGAGACTGAAATTCTCTGCTGCTTAAATTCAGGATCGCTTCCTTCAGGGGTACTGGGTCAGGGCCAAGGGGGGAGAGCATTCCTCTGTGACTGGGCTGGAGAAAAGAGGAAGAGAGATTTTTTCACAAGGATTCTCCCTCCATCAGGTATGAATAGCAGTCACAAATCCTGCAGGGCACAATGTCAACTTTATTCTATTAACCCAGCTCAGTCTCCTCTCTGAGGCTCAGTCGAGGCAGAAAGATATTACTACCAAGTGTGTATGTTTTTTTTAGCAGAATTTTACATTAGACTTTCACTATCCAGTGCAAGGCTTTCTTTCTGAGGTTCCTCTAGGCAAGTATCAGCTAGACCCCTTGCACCATGTGAAGGGGCAGGACTGCCATACTTTCCCTTAGCCCATCAGTCTACTTTCTACTCTGGATCCCTGACCACTAGCTCTACTTCTTACTGTCAGGGCATTTAGCTGAAGACTCCTGCACTCTGCACTGGGAATTAGAAGACTTGTTTTTCCCCTTTTTCTTCAACCTCCAAGAAACCCTTATTTATACAGGATGAGAGCAATTTTCTCTCCGCCTATACTGGTGCACCATCAATGTCTTCTTCGTGTCATGCTTACTTGAGGTTACTTCATTGAGGTCTCAGCCTTCAGAATGTTTCCAGAATTTCCTTTAAACCTCACAGCCTGTTCCCTTTGGGATTGTCCCAACATCATACAAATGTCCGATATTGAGCAGAATGTGTTCTGGTATCCCAGAATTGGGATGGATCTGGTGTCCAAAGCTTAGGTTAGAAGAAAGAGAAAGAGAAGAGAGAAAGAAGAAGAAGAGGAGGAGGAAGAGGAGGAGGAAGAGAAGGAGGAGGAGGAGGGGAAGGAGAAGGAAGGAAGGAAGGAAGGAAGGAAGGAAGGAAGGAAGGGGAACAGGAGGAAGAAGAGGGAGGAGGAGGAAGAAAAAGAAGAAGGAGGGGAGGAAGGGGAAAAAGGAATGAGGGGGAAGAAGAAGGTGGGGGAGGAAGGGGAAGAAGAAGAAAGAGGAGGGGGCACCTGGGTGGCTCAGTGGGTTAAAGCCTCTGCCTTAGCTCAGGTCATGATCCCAGGATTCTGGGTTCGAGTCTCACATCCGGCTCTCTGCTCAGCAGGGAGCCCGCTTCCTCCTCTCTCTCTGCCTGACTCTCTGCCCACTTGTGATCTCTGTCTGTCCAATAAGTAAATAAAATCTTTAAAAAAAAAAGAAAAGCAAGAGGAGGAGGAGGGGGAGGGGGGAAATAGTAGTGGTCGTAGTAGTACTCATGGTGAAGGAAGAGGGCAAGGAAGAACACAAGGGAAAAGGAGGGAAGGAAGGAAGGCAGACCGACATCAGTAGAGAGCAACCACTCTGCTGAAGTTCATTAAGAATTTAAAGTAATAGACTCACTCCCTGCAAACATCATTCAAGTTGTTTACCCCCAAATCAGGCTATATAATCTAAAAGCAAACAATCAGCTGGGAAGGGAGAAAGAAATCTATAGAATCTGAAATTGTCAGTCTGATTGTGAATGCAGGGGCTTTCTCATTTGCTTCCTGAAGAAGGAAAAATAAAGGCATGCTTCTTTCCACTCCTGGCCACTGAGAGGTCCATTACAAGAGTCACTCATACAGATGCAGGGGGCCGGAGAAAAGGGACACTGACATACGACTCTCTGGATTGGTGTTTATGTAAGTGGTAGGCAAATGAATTGCCTTAAATAGGAGAATGAAGAATTGTAGAAAGGGTAGGGGTAGGAAATAGTGATGGAGTGGTATATGCTCTGTACATTTGGCATGATAAGGTTGTTTGAGTTGTTTGAGTTACTGGAAGTCAGGTCAGTGGAGATCTATCTAGCCAAGATCCCTCCCAAATAGAATGGGTGATAAGGAGACACAATGGCAAATGACTTGAGGCTAAACACTGATGGAGAGCTGAAGAAGGGCTTTGAGAAAACAGCTCAGAGCTGATTTCTCGGAATCATTCTACAGGTAGGCATTTTGTGGTAGTGAGGATCAATAGCAGTGATGGCAGGAGCAGATGGGAAATGTCCATAACTTTTTTCCCCTTGGCAATGGAGTTCAGGTGAACTTCTTATTTTCCAAAAAGTTTAATCCCATGGATTTCTTGAGTAATTTTCAGGAGAGAGAAAAGAAAAATTCTTAAAAGTGTAATAATAAACTCCCTAAGAGTTTGACAAATGGAGAAATAACCAGTCTAATTACATTTAGAGACATAAAGGAATATGAGGAATACTAAGTCCACCTTCAAAATATGGGAAACCCTTTATAGCTACCTCTATGAATAAATCCCAAAATATATGACTCCAGATTCCATCATGTTATAGGCAAAGACCAGCCAGTATCATCTTCTATATGTTTTTTTTCTTTCTCTGCAGCTGATGTAAGGTGCTATCCCTGTAGGTGGTATTTAGCTTAGAGATGTACAGTTTGGCTTTGGTGCGGCAAGGTAATAGAGGTATTATATAAATTTCATTTTCAATATTTAATAATACTGATATTTTATGTTAAATAAGTATTTAAAAGAGAAGGGTATCTTCCTATCCTGAACCTGTACCCTCACTAGCAGCAATCAGCATCAAATCATCATAGCTGGGCCACCAAGTTTGCAGATCACACCTTCCAGGACAAAATGAGGTTTAGGGAAGAAGAGAGATTTCAGAAGACAGATTCTTACCTCATATATCTTCCCAGGTTATCGCCTAAATATTATGAAAGACAGGTATTCTGACAGAATGTCTGTGAGTAGAGAAAATCCCCAGAAGTACTTTATGCTTCATAAAGAATGAAAAGGATGGGGAAGAAATACTGAGAATCTGTTCTACTCTGCTCTCAATGAAGGGACTGGGCATGGGACTCACCAGATGTAATGGGTCAGGAGAACATTGAAGTATGAAAGTTGGCTCTTGGGCCCTAATAAGGAAACTTCAAAAAGATGTCATTCATTCAAAATGACATAAAAAAGATGCCAGATTGAGAAACTTCTTTTCAAAACTATCAAGTCAGTATATTCAGCCTACTCAACTTTTCTTCTACGTCTGGTGTCCCAGCTCCACACCATGGGTAATTACTGGGAGGGGAAGGGGCACATCCCACTCTTTGGTTACTGAGAGAAAAAGGATCCACAATCAGGGCAAGTGATGCCCCAGTTCCCAGGAGGACTCTGAATTAATGTCCTTTGGTGTGGGAACAATTTACCAACTTGCAGACTGTGTAGTGGGTTGTAAGAAAAAAAGCAAAATAGTCCGTGTATTTCAGCAGGTAATCTTGGTGGTTCAAAGATAATTGAAATATCTCACTGATACTCTTCATTGAAGATAGGTTGACTTTTTTAGGTGTTTTAAGTGCATATATAGATATAAGAATTAAGACAAATGAAAAAAAAATATTTTTTATTATCTCATTATTTGTTACGAATCTTTCATTTAATTAGTCCCAGAGTGTAGGTTGGCGAATGTTATAAAAAATACAATGGCATTATCTTTGTGTTTCAGTCCAGATAATATCACTTAGAATTTAAAGCAATTTAAGATTATTTTGCCTTGCTGAAAAGAAAGATATTCAGTGCCTTTGTTCTTAGAAATAGATTGTGCTCACACTTCATTCTTTCATAAAAGATCAGAGTTTTCTAGGAGATATATAATAATCCTAGATATGTAAAGAACTGACATTAAGAAAAGAGATAAGGAGCAATCTCATCTATAAAGGATATCGTTTTAGGGTTTAAATACCCTCAAAAATACGTAATAGATCTGAAATTTCTTAAAGTTTCCCACTACCAAAACAAACTGAATAGAAATTAGCATGAGATCATCGATTAAAATCTAAAACCCAAAGTCCTGTATATTGCATAGCGTATGTTTACTACCTAAAAAGAAATAACCCACTGAGGTGTAGCAGACACACTATCACACTGTCTCTTAATAAAGCATTAAAATAATCACCTGGTTAGAGTAGTCAATCACACAAAGTAATGACTTGCACAATGTGTTGAATATTTTTCCCATTGCCACTATCCAATTGATAATATAAGAATAAATATTATTATAATGTTGTCAGGACTAAAATCAATTTTATCTATATTTCAAGATATATTCACATTCATAGAATTTTCTAAGTACCTCTTTGTTTTAGCTACTCCCCTAAACCTACAGAAGAGTCTTGCTGCAGGCAGATTCATAAAGTTAATATGTTTCATTAAGCCCATGAAATCCTAGACTAGATGAGTTGAGTGCCAGAGATGGGCAATGTGGTAGCCTGCCCTGGAATCATATGCTTCACTGCCTAAGAGCGAGTTTACCTGAAGGACAAGTTTAACATCTTTGGAACAGGACCAGAGGTGTGCAACATGTCAGTAAAAGAGCTCTCCTCACAAGAGGGCTGGGTCTTGAAGTTAGGAGTGTCAGAGGAGAAGTGAGCTGTGAAGAGAGACCTCTCTATCCTGGGAAGATGTAGTATCGAGGGGAGTAGTACGGTGTTGCAAATTTCAGATTTTCTGATCTTCCTACAAGCTGCTATAGAGATGTTTATATGAGTTCGATATAGGAAGATAATGGTGGTAGATCTGAACAGAAGTCTATTGTTAACTTGTCTGTATATTCCGCTCTCAGAAAAAAGTAAGAACTGAGCCCCATGTTAGAAGATTTGAAAATGTATATATCTGAAATCAAGAGAAGGTTTTATGCAATGAAAGTATAAGTCAGCTTGCTCAGTTTAAATGTAAGTTTAATGCAAAATTTGTCTCCTGTAGTGGCAATGTTGGAGGGGTGCCTACTGCTTACTGCTTGTACCTAGTTTTATAAAGCAGAGTCACAGTGACAACTGATAGCAAATGACTACACTCAAACAATAATGCAGGCTACTAACAATATATTTGGAGCTTAGGGATGTAGCAGACGGTTGCAGAGTTGTTTATTTTATTTTTATTCCTCAAAGACAGGTAGTTCTAAATTTGCATAGGTCCCATTATCTTGGCTAGAAATAGCCAGCAAATTTTTCTGGCCTCTGTGGTCCACATGGTTTTAGAGTTAAGGCCCTGATCTGAGGATCTGACCTACAGCATGAGAAATGATTAACATAATTACCATAGAATCTCTATTTTAGTTCCAAACTGTGAAGGATCTGAGAATGACCTGCTTGCAAGCTACCAAGTTAGTTTGCTTTTCATATATGTATATAGCCAGGAACACAGAGCCCAAAGCCAGAGACCCAGATACCCTTTTTTTTGCTGTGAAACTCACAGCAAAAAGCAGTAGCCAGAGCAATAACTTAGTATTGAATCCCCATGACCCAAGCCCCATGGGGCAACATGATGAGGGCAAAATGTTTACTTCTGCATGCAGTGGTTTGCATCACAGTGGAGGACCCCGAAAGTAAAAGATGCAAAGCTTTTATGGCTATTGGCACATCTGCTTACCCTTCTCTCCAGAGAAAGAATGAATGTACATTACCCTAGAAAGCAAGCAAATGCTGCTGACAAGGGGTAGGAGACTTCAGCTGATACATAGTATTAACCATCACACTTTACTGTCCTAACATGTCTCTGGGTGTCTCTATCTTTAGGGATAATTCCTATAGCTCCCAAGACATGTTTGTTCTTCAAGAGGACCTCCACTCTATAGGAACACAAGATATCCATGAACCATTGCTTCCTTATACTTCATTGAGAAGTTTAGGGTCAGGTGGTGACTGATACAAGCCTTCATATATCTGATCATATAAGGAAGGTTAACTGACAAGATATCATTACTGTGGAGGGAGTTCTTGATAACTTATTTCTTCAAGTAACTGTGATGGATTCTTTGTAGTCGAGGTTGTCAAATTTCTGTCTACAATAAGCTAAGCAGAAACAGTTTACTGAGAGACTTAAAGTTATTTGACTCTTCTCTCAGCAGATAACTTCCTTACTTCAATTGTTTTTATTCTCACCTTTTTATATGCAAGCAAAATTACTTTTGTTTTTGTAACACACAAGTTTCTATTTTTGAAGTGAACAGATCTTAAGCATATAGTTCCAGGAGGTTTGACAAATGCATACACCTGTATGCAACACATTATAGAATGTTTCCATTACCACAGGAATTTCCTTCATATCCTCCCCTAGTCAAACAAATCTTGCCCCCAACAGAGGCAATGGCCATTCTGTCATTAGTAACCTCCCTGAATCTTTACTCCCATCTTTGAAGGTTACGTTCATCTCCTTGAGCACATCATTCTCAAATGGAAACTATTTTTTTTTTTTCTCCCTTACTCTACATATCTCAAAGCCTGGAGCAGAATAAATGTTCCATTTCATTAAATGGCCCTACCAACTACTTAGTTTCTCAGGTCTGTAAAAAGAACTCATCCTTGATTCTTTTCATTTCCTTTCCATTCCACATCTAATTTGCCATCCTTTGCACTGTAACAGCACTGGACCTCACCATCATTTCATTTCTCATCTGGATTTGTTCAACAAAATCCTATGACATCTCTCTACCTCTTCTCTCATCTGTGAAATGGTGCCCATATTTAGCATCATAAACCAAATCATGACCTTCCCTAGTATAAGACCCTCTATTGTTTATCATTACAATCTGAATGCAATCCAAATTCCTTATCATGATCTTTAAGACCATACACCCCTGAATCTTGCCCATTTTTCTGATTTTGTTCCCTTTACTGTGACCTGTATCCTACTTTCCAACTCACACTAAACTTTCTGTGTCTCTATGACAACTTCTTTCTCCACCAAATAAGAGATACCCCCCTCTAATGTCAGCTTAAAGCATTTGAAGATTGGTTTGACTTATAGCTCATAGATTTGATAAAAGACATGACCTGGTTAATCAATACCATCCCTTACCCACCAATATCACACTTAGTGAAGCCGTTGGAACTTGAATGAAAAAAGAGTTCAAATGAAAGAAAGGATGAGTGAGGAGTGGTAAGATATTTCAGCTCCAGCAGGAGAATCTGAGGGAGGGAAGGCTAGCTGGTACTAGCCTGTGTTCCCTTGGAAGTTCTGGATGAGAGGAAATGAAAGTGTACTTCACTTTTGTCCTCTGGATTTCTAAGACTTGGCAGCTACGTTGTTGCAAAAGCAGGGTGTTTCTATACTTGCAGGGGAGCTGGTGGGTGGGGAGGGCTGACCACCTTTTCTGTATGATCACCAATGCCAGAAGAGCTAAACAGAAAAAATGGAAGTGAATCTGCCCAAGCTATAAATGATATTTTCTATGCCAAGAAAACAGATGATGACAGCTCCAGCAGCTGATAACAGCAAAAACATTGGGTCTAAATCCAGACAAGTCCTAGAAGGAGGTCTCTCCCTTGCCCATACCTTGTTTATGCAAGTTCCCTACAGCATGGCTGCCAACTGAGTGGGAAGACAGAAGAAATTTGGAAGTTGGCCTTTGAAATGAGTCCCCGGGGCTTTGAACTGGGGCTGAGTTATAGCCCTTCAAGTTATCTAATCACTGATTTTTGTTTTATTTCCTTGAAAATGTGTATACTAATTTGCTTACCACTTGCCAATCTGTATGGCGAGGCTTAAAGTAATTCTAATAATAATATATTAAGAATATCCAAGTTAGTCACTGATAAAGTATTAAGCTTGCTCACAAAACCCAACTATCACAACTGTTATTAATGCCGAACTTTTTTTTTTTTTTAAGATTTTTTATTTATTTATTTGACAGAGAGAGATGACAAGCAGGCAGAGAGGCAGGCAGAGAGAGAGGAGGAAGCAGGCTCCCCGCTGAGCAGAGAGCCCGATGTGGGGCTCCATCCCAGGACTCTGGGATCATGACCAGAGCCGAAGGCAACAGCCCAGCCCACTGAGCCACCCAGGCGCCCCTAATGCCGAACTTTTATTAGACACAAACTTGGTGCCAGGAATCTGCAAAGTTCTTTTGATACATTTTTTAATTCAATCCTCAGAACAATATGCTGTGGTAAATCTAATTAAAATCAACCTCATTTTGCAGATGATATAACTGAAGCACAGATAATATGAATAAATTTCCCAATTTTACACAGCTAGCAAGTGACAGAAATAAGATAGCAATTCTTGTTGCCTTCTTAACTACTGTGTAATATTTCTCCATACAAATCGATCTACTGTCCACATACTTTATATATATTTGTATAGAAGTGTACAAAATAGCCCCTCCAAATTATTTTCTAGAAGCACTTAAACCTTCTTTCAAAATGATAGTTTTATTTACTACTATTTCTATTCTTCTTAACTAGATTATCTATGTACTTATTTAATTTGGTTTAAAAATAACCAGTTAACAATAAAATAACCAGTTTTTGGATTTGTAAATCAACTTTACTACTTATCTATTTTTTGCTTCTGTCTAAATAATTTCCTTATGTTTATTTTCAATTATTTTCAAAGATTTTCAAGTGATTTAATGCTTAGAAATTAAGAATATTTTCCTAAGTAGAGCTTCAAAACTCTGTATAGGTTTTAGTATACTAAGTTCTTATTTCATAAATAGTTTGTAAATATGACTTTGACTTCTTTGTTCATAAAATTATTCTGATATTTGTTTTAAAATTTTCTATCAGCTTTGGTTTTAAAATAAATTTTGTAACAAACTAGTTTCATTAGGTATGTTATTCAGCATCTATGCAGTCATATTTATTCAGATTCATATAAGCTTCAGGTCCTGATACTAGCATGTTCAATTCTATATCTAATATAAATTAATTGATCCTACAGGGGCATAAAAATGTTATATGTATAATTAGCATCCTCAAAATATGACCTATTTAATTCATGCTTTTCTGATTGATGGAAGAGCCAAAAATTTACTATTTATTGGTATTTTATCTGCTGAGGAAATTTTCTACCTGCATAAACTCTCAATACAATGAGGCTGTAGATATCCACAAAACATAAAGTAAATGCATGGCTATGGAAGGGGTATGGAAGAAAGAGACCAGAAGTAAGGGGCATCCCCTAAACAGCATCTCAGCCACAACCAAGGAATTTTAAGGGAAGAAGAAGGAGCCAAATAAGGTTGGTCTAACCTCCAGGAGAAAGAAGTAAAGGAGTCCTGTCTCCAAACTCCTAGGCTTCTAGCTTCTGGAGTTTCTGAGCTAACAACCTCACAGCCTGATTACAGAATGCAGATGGATTCTAGATCATACCAATGGGCAACAAAAGGGTCAACCCCTGTCACCTGTGGAAGCCAGATTTTTCGAAATGTGAGTGAAAGAAAAGTTTCCTATTAGAAGAAAAGAAAGGAACAAAGTGAAACAAAATGAAAGAAAATAAAATTCAAAAACCAACATGAAGATTCAAGAGTGTACTTCTCAAATTATATTGTATTTTTAGTGGGCAATCTATTGATTAGAAAAGTAGATCAAAGAAGAAATCAGAAAGGCATCAAAGTATGAGGAAAATAGAATAATTTAAGTTGAAAATTCAGAAGAAATTGTATCAGTCAGCAAGACTTATGAAAAATAAAACAGAATGAAAATGGAGAAACTGCAAAAAGAGTATAGTCTTATGAGCCAACAACATACTACAACTAAGCCAAGTTGCCTCCGGCTTTCACAGAAAGGGTTGCTGTGAACAGGCGTCACTCCATGTGGCCTGCAAAGGGAACCTACTCCTCCATCTGACTCTACCGGAATGAGAAATCCATAGGAAAATGAAGTAACAGTAGTCATGGACAGAATTTCTGGTGGTCTGATTTGCTTCTTCTACTTTGAGAAGACATTTGGAAGGGATTTATATAGCAACAAGTAAGGTCAAAGGGAAATACATTATTAATAAAGTTGTTAACTTGAGCCTGCGTACTTATGACAATTTATGCACCTGATGCATTTGTTTTGTCTTTCCCTCCAACTTTGGTTACCACTGGTGAGGGTACTACTAATCTGGTAGTTGCATCTATAATTTTTCTCTTGTTCAGGTCAATGATATCACTGGAATATTCTTTGTGATATGACTGACCCTTATTATGTGGCTTTGAACTGAGCACTTGGAACAGTGATATTACTCTTTGGCCAGATGTAGAAGAAATGGGTTTGTTCAGATTGGGTAGGCAGATTGTAACAAGTCATCAACATCATCTGTAGCACAGTCCTGTCAGTTAATTATGGGGCGTGCATTTTCTTAATGAATAAATTCTTTTCAGTGCACAATATCTCAGCTTTCTCTCTGTGACACATTCTAAGGATGAGAGAAAGAGTAAGAAAACCAGCTCTGTGCCCATTGACGTAAACATGGAGCTATAATACATAACCTTGGGCACAAATTAAGGAAAGTGTATAGCTGAAGATACCCATTCTAGCCCTGGTACTGAGGAATTCATCATCCTTGTCACTGACATTTATTGAGCTCTGAGCCACTCTATGTTTTAAATCATGCAATCCTTACAATAACACTATTATTATCCCCATTTTCAGACAAGGAATTGGAAGCCAAAAGTTAAAATCACTTGCCACAGTTCACACAGTTAACAAGTGTATAGTCAGATGTAAGCTTGATCTGAACCCAGGGTCTGAATAACTATGTAGATGCCACAGGTAGATTTAACTCCCGGATTGAAAGATCTCTGTCAGAGGGACAGGACCTATGGCTGAAGTTCTCATATTATAAGAGACATTGTACTTAACAGTGAAGCCTCCTTGGATCCGTCCCTCAACTTCTTTGGGTTTGCTAAACCAGAAGAGTCTCTCAACTGAGTCTCCTTGGCTACATATTCTATCCTTCCTGGAGGTTGCATTAACCTGCTTTATCTGCCTTAATTATTGCTTATCTCAGCACTAATTTAGTTCAACCTTAAGAATGCAGAAGTTTAAACAATTGAATTTTTTTTTTAAATTACCATGGCAAAAACTATTTAAGCTAAAGGCTTAGCATTTCATACCTCTTAGTTTTAAAATATAACAATGATAAATTTCAGGTATCATTATTTCTATTCTTGACACATGTTCACATCTATTATTTCACCTTATTCTCATCACCATCTTGAGACAAGGCATATGAGGGATATCTTGCTTTAGTGACATACAAATAGCCTGGAAATAAATGTTAGGGAGACTTGATAGCTGTTTTTAGCTATGTCAAGGATTGTCCGAGAAAAGAATTAAATAATTTGGTGCAGATCCAAAGAGCAGACCTGGGACTGGTATGGGAGAAGTTGTAGAGAAACTAATTTAGCTCAATAAAAGGAAAGGTTGAAATAATTTCAATATAGAATGGGCTGCCTAGACACTTTCCAGCAGAAAGCTCACTCTCTTGGGAGGTGGGAAGGTCAGGCGAGACAAGCATTGTGAGGTGCCCCAAATGTATGTCCATAATCTATGAATTGGGAACATAAATGTTTTATGATATTTTTCTAACTGTTGGATACAAAGGCTAGATAGTTGATGTTCTCTGCCATAACCCAGTGCTCGTTTCATTGGTTATCTTTTAAACCCATGCCTGCTCTCCCCAGGGAGAAATAACTGAATCACAAAACATGGACTTTTCCTTCATTTTTATTCCTACCAAGTCAGAAAATTTAGTTGAGTTTTTGTCTATAGATCGTACTCAGTTGATGATCCTCTTCTATGATAACAGCATATGCATAGACAGGAGGTGATTTGAATATGCCTTTTCAAAGTGCATAGACCACTTTGATAGACTATTTCCTCCTCTTTTTCACTAGCCTTTTGCTCTCATTGACTAAAAGTTATTTACATAGAATGCACTGCTTCCCCAAGCATAAAACTAAAAGAATGCTGGGTCACAGTATGGATTTACCATTGAAAATCTTACGCTGCACAGATCAATGGCAAAACTAAGTGGTATCACGACGACACAAAAGAAGCTTTATAAAGCTGTCATGTGCCAGAACACCATAAACGCCCTGCTGTCATAATCAGGAGTTGAGATTTAATCAAAGTGATAATGTATGAGACCCCTTCTATGGTCTTGAAGATTCCTGGAATTCACTTCAGTTATTAAAGCAAAATAAATGTTATAGACCATAAATGTAACATTTAGAATAGGAATGTTAAAGAAGACTACATGCAAATGCAGGGCCAGCAACTCCTGGGAGAGATTATAGAAATGAGTAAAAAAAAAGCCATTCGTGCTAGAACACTGCTTTCTATAATACCATAATATATAAAGAAGTTATCTCACATAGCAACAACAATTTTGACAGTGGAGTTAGACAAGAAATGCATTTTTCTATAAACTGCTCAAAAAGAAGTTTTACAGAGTGATCACATATTGGGTTCTTTCATGCATCCATAAA
The DNA here is from genome assembly GCF_011764305.1 of Mustela putorius furo. NCBI lineage: Eukaryota > Metazoa > Chordata > Mammalia > Carnivora > Mustelidae > Mustela > Mustela putorius. The sequence continues at coordinate 1,956,137 of NW_025421467.1, forward strand.
AAGTAAAATGCTTACATAAATAAATACAATATGAGTGTTCTTTCCAAAAACTGTGAGTCTCTTGAGCCTCTATTTCCTAGTCTAGGTATGTTTAAACATCAAACTTAATTTTGTTTCCTATTGACTGGAATAGAAAAAAAAAATTCTTTTGCAAAAGCATACTCCAAAATACCCTAAGGCAACTAGCACATCAAAGAAAATTTCAAAGAAACACACACACACCAAATATACACAAGAGTTACAAATACCCATTTCCATAGATCCTATGTAGACTTCTAAAAGTTTGCATTATGAACAGAAAGAGAATAAGTTAATTTTTCCCAGATATTAATTCTAGAATGCATTTTCCTTACTTTTGCATGAAACATGAAAAAAGCCTGAACTCTGTTAGATCATTATTTTAACTTGATCACTTTTCAATCTAATTAGAATGTCTTATTAAATTTAGTATTCTGTTTACAGTATCAATTGTGCAGTATCAGTTCCTTTTGTCTCTCGTACTTAGCACTAGGTCAGGTTTCGTAGGTGATTCTATATATGATCTCTGCTTATTAGAAGCCTAGAAGATCACATTACCCATCAAAGTTTATAGTATCAAAAGAATAGCATTAATTAATGTTAAAACAATTTACAATTGAATGCATAGTTAAATTGGTCATTTTTAGTTTAATATGACAAATTATCTTTTGATTTCTGAGAGAATTATTTAAAATCCCACTTCAATAATTTTTTGATTTTCTGCATTCTATAGCAATTGTACTTCCTCTTACTTCAAATTCAGCTTAAGTTAGATAGGTGGATATTTATTGAGTAAGATGCAGTTGAGGTTAATTTCTGGAAATAATGACCTTTTATTTGGCTCTAAGAGGTGAAGTTATTCAATGTTTATAATTTAATTTTAGATCACCATAGAAATGTATTATGCAGAAGAAAATTATGATTACTACTAGTTGCCCTTTGTATGATATCTAGCTAAAACATGCTATCTACCTCGTTTAGTTCATTTATCACTAGCTGGTATATTGTCAAATGAGAGACCTTGAGAAAGATGTGCTCTCACTGAAAACTTGGAATGCAAGTAAGAATGTTACATATGTAGTAAAAAAGGGAAAGAGAGAGATAATGGAAATAGTCTTTTATTCACTGTTAATGTCACACCAATACTCTTAGTATGGTCATCGTCATCATCATCATTAAGAAGTACTAAGTATCCATTTGCTCTTAATCCAATCTGCTATAATTGCTGGATCCCATGGATTCCATCTGATGTAATTGCTGGTGGACACCTTCCCAATTAGATGATACACACATTTCCTGCAAGGCAGCTGCAGGAAATAAACAAATGAAATATAAAGCTGTAGTGTATTAGTTCTTTCTGTACTGTTACAGCTAAATGTTTTTCAGCTCTTTCTTTCCAGAGCAATAGGAAGATTTGGGATTCTATTATTTCATCAATGATCTCAATACTAACCTGATTAAACCATATTTTTACTTTCTTGATTAAGAATTCACTACTTACCTAAAATAGAGATGCAATAATAGGCCTTATTTTTCAGGAGTAACTGACCACAATTTATTCTAGTTAGCAGTGAATGGAGAGAATATTAAAAATAATCTATCTGTACAATATGCTAGTTCAGTGTCTGGCAGAGTAGCAGCCCCAAAATGGCAACCATTATATAACATTTGATTTGAAATAACTTCTTCTCTTTAAGTATATCAACAGCTCCCAGATAGATGCCCTTATTTTCGATTCTAAGCCTTCTTGAAATTCATTTAACTTTATGTTGCTATTTATGATGCTGTTAAAAATATATTCCACGTGTATCTTTGTAAATCTTCTCTTTTGGTAATAGTTTCTGACAAATATTTATTTTAAAATCCAATATGGAAAATTATTTTTACATACATTTACATTCACATGATTGTACCAATGATTTAATATTTTTAATATCTTGAATTGGGTTTTAAAATTATAATTTTGACATTACACTATTTATTATAGCTGCTACCTGCTCCTATATGATCATACTCAGTCTAATAATGCATTCAACTATTTGGAGGCTTAAAAGACATAACGAAATTTTCATTTTTTTTCTATCTGAATGTCTTAATGTCATAAGCATAACAAATCCATTTTGTTGACTGACAATAGAAGTCTCAAAAATGTACTTTATGTAGAATACTTTAAAGACCCATAAAGCTACAACAGAAGATATATGTATGTCCCAACACTAATTTAAAAAATGAACAAAAATTATCCTTACCCTAATGGTCTTATACAGATTATTCTTTACACAGCAGCCAGACTGATCCTTTTAAGATCATTTTTTTTTTCTGCTCCAAAACCTCCAATAATTTATCTTATTAGAATAAAATCTCAAGTCCTTTTCATGATCTGTGATACGTTATGTCATCTGGCTCTGAATTGCCACTCCAAATTTATTTTCTATCACTCAGTGCTCTCTTCATTCCACTCCAGCTGTTCTGGCATTTTTGAACTTGGGTGAATGTAACAAGTGGGCTCCCATCTCCAAGTGTTGTCATCTGATAGATACTGCACCCAATCCACTGTTCCTGTACCTGGATGGCTCTTTCACGTCTCTCAAGTACAAGGATGTAGCCTTTGACCAGAGGATAGTCTATTGAAAAGAGCAGCTCATAGTACTCCCTATCAATAACTCTTCTCACTGCACTTACCACTGCATACACACACACACTGGCAGGTGCACACACACACACTCACACATACACACACATACTCATCGTTATGGATATATTTGTTCATTATTTGTCCTTCCCCATGAAATGCAAGCTGTATAAGGGAATGGGATTTGTTTTGTTCATTTCTCTCTGTAGCTCTGAAAAAAAGGTGCCTAGCCTTATACATAATAGGTATCCATTACAATTTTGTGAAGGAAAAAAAAAAAAAAAGAAAAGAAGAAGGCTGGAAGAAAAGAACAAATAAAAGAAAGAACTTGCTAGTAGCACTCATAATAAAACTTAAAATATTTTCCAATCATTCTACTATATTTGCCTGAGGAAACATATTCAACAATCAAGACTCACCTCAGAAGAAATCTCCATACTCAGTCTATATGGAAATATACTCCCTCTCTTTTACCCTATAGCATATTGAACCTCTAATGCTACCTTAGTCACTGAACACATTACCCTTTATCTCAAGCCTGTTCTCATACTGCATGGTCACATTTTTTTCTTAAACCTCAACTCCATTGTTAATTGTTATGATTCAGTAAGTCTAATTTCTATTCATATTTTATAAAATCTTTTAGGTGGTAACTTTGTATACCACTTTAAATCTCATATGTATTACTTAAACTTTGTAAGGACTGTTGCACCAGGTAGTAAATTTCATAAATAACAAAAATACAGTGGTTGAAAATAACACTTCTGTGGTGGGGAAGAGAGCTTGAGATTGTTATTTAAAATGTCTCTTGAATACACATTGCCTGCAGGACACTTCCTTTCATACTGGGAATACAACGCGGAATAAGCCAATCAGATCTTGATCTTAAAAGAGTTGTTCTCTAATGAAGAAGCAAGATTGTAAACATTTAGACAACGATGAAAATGACAATGACACTCACGAATAAAGGTTCCCGGGATGCCTGGGTGGCTCAGTTGGTTGGACGACTGCTTTCGGCTCAGGTCATGATACCAGAGTCCTGGCGCTCCCAGCATTGGGCGGGAGTCTGCTTTGGGGCTCCCAGCTCCAGGGGGAGTCTGCTTCTCCCTCTGACCTTCTCCTCACTCATGCTCTCTCTCACCTCCTCTCTCTCAAATAAATAAATAAAATATTTTAAAAAAATAAAATAAAAAAAATAAAGTTTCCCAACCTTCCTGTTAGTACATCATAACCATAACAGGTTGAACCTGAGAGAACGTTCCAGATTCTCCTTCCTAAATATCTCCAAGTGGATCTCAGAGAATCATTTTAGATAGAGGGGCACCTCTGTGCAGAGAGTAGCAGATATGAGAGGCTGTTTAATGTAAAAGGGCTAGAAAGAGCAGCTGCTTCTGAACCCTACTGTATAGTCCTTCCACAAGAGCCTATTTGTCTGTGTGGAAATACTGTAGTTTGGCATCAAAGGAAAAAATACCTAGAGAGGGATTCTGTCCCTTGCAACAAGATGATCCCTAGCTAAGGAGTATATAATCTCACCAGAGATAGCCATAATTTTAAAATGCATTAACTAAAATTTCATAATCTGCATTTGTCATTTAAAAATATAAAACCATTGGGGTGGCTCAGTCGTTAAGCGTCTGCCTTCGGCTCAGGTCATGGTCTCAGGGTCCTGGGATCGAGCCCCACATCCAGCTTTTTTCTCGCGGGCATCCTGCTTCCTCTTCTCTCTCTGCCTGCTGCTCTGCCTACTTGTGATCTCTGTCTGTCAAATAAATAAATAAAATCTTTTAAAAAAAATAAAAATAATAATATAAAACTGTTAGGGCACCTAAGTTGCTCAGTCGGTTAGGTGTCGACTCCTGATTTCAGTTCAGGTCATGATCTCAGGATCCTGGGATGGAGCCCTGTGTCAGGCTTGAGGCTTAGTGGAGTCTGCTTCTCCCTCTCTCTCTGCCTCTGCCCCTTCCAAGTGTCCTGTATCTCCCTTTCTCTCTCAAATAAATATATAAGTAAATAAATCTTTTAAATAAAGAATTTTTAAAAAATATAAAATCTTTTAATGAAAATAATAATTTTCTGTATCACTTTTATAATGCTGTAATCTATGGCAAATCATAATTTATTAAACATATAATTATTTGATATTTTTTACTATTAAAATAATTTAAAAATGTCTTCTGCTGCTGGAGATGAAGAAAGTAACAACATAATGTCATTTCCATTTAACAACAAGGACAACTGGGTAATTCATAAAAGTAAAGGTTTTCTTAATTAATCAGACAGGTGAGACTACAAAAATGTTTACAAAATAGAAAATGACAAGCCTCATCCTGGGAGAAAAAAGATTTATGGTGGATTCCATTTCTAATGGAGAAATAAGAGTGTAAGGAAGCAACTGTTGGCAGAGGTAAGTAGAAACTGGCTAAACTCTTCCTATGCATTTTAGAGACCAAGCACTGGCTCGTAAATTGGTTTCAAAAACTGAGGAGCCACAGCCACCAAGAGATTCTGCAATCATTCACTCACTTACCCATAGATTATCACTGGATATTCACATGCCATTTTTGGAGCTGAGAGAAATAGGTGAGAGAAAAGGTCCCTGGGGTACAGGGAAGCAAAGCAAAGGAAGGCGGAAGACAGAATAGGAGAAATGAAAGAAAACCTTTGAACCAATTCAGAATTCACTGTTGTTGCCTAATACCTATTAAGAGAGGGATGGGGACCTCAGATAAACTCTCCACAGATGCTGTAAAGCTTTACTGTACACATTGCCAAAGCCTTGTAAGGCTGGATGTGGGAAAGCAGAGCAGAGATACGGTGCCTGTGTGATGGAGAACCAGGAACAATATACTATGAGCACAGAGAAATCCCCAGTAAACTGACCAAACAGACCTGGAAACCTAGGCTGTAAATTTAAAACAAAACAAAACAAAAACCTCCAACAGTTTGGAAGGTTGATGGCTGGAATATAAGGCATGAAGGGATTCTTGGCGTCTTCCTGGTGCTTCAATACCAGCCAAAGGTAAGGTCTTAATCATGTAGTCAAATCATTGAAGTCAGTATTGAACTGAATCTAACCGAAGTAACAAAAGAACCAACGCTCTCAACGGCGGATGAGATTGTCTCAATGGTTAATGCTTACATATGGAGCAGGCACTTTCATTTTTTTTAAAGATTTTATTTATTTATTTGAAAGAGAGAGAGAGAGCATGAGAGGAGAGAAAGTTCGAAGGAGAAGCAGACTTCCTGTGGAGCTGGCAGCCTGATGCAGGACTTGATTCTGGGTCTCCAGGACCATGACCTGAACTGAAGGTAGTTGCTTAACCAACTGAGCCATCCAAGCACCCTGAGCAAAAGTTATTTTAGAATTAAGTTAATCACTACTATTCTTTTCCATAAGACATCTAGTGTACAATAAAAATAAATAAATAGATAAAGCAATAAAATGTGATCAATTGTCCAAAATGAAATCAGGCCATCAAAGCAGACCTAGTGAGGGCCCAAATATTGGTAGAGACTTCAAATTAACTGTGATGAATATTTTAAAGGGCCTAGAGAAAGGTAGGAAATATATTTTAACTTATGGAAAATTTTGTTAAAGAAGTGGGGATTGTAAAAAAGAACTAAACATAAATGTTAGAATAAAAATATGAAAAAATCTCCCATCCAAGTACTAACCAGGCCCGACCCTGCTTAGCTTCCGAGATCAGACGAGATCGGGCGCGTTCAGGGTGGTATGGCCGTAGACAAAATATGAAAAAATCTGATATCAACTTGAAGAAAATAGATCAAAAGAACTTCTCAATACACAGCAAAATTTTAAAAAATAAAAGAAATAAAGAAGAAAATAGATTGAAAAAGTTGAAATAGGGACAAGAAGTGAGCATATACTGCTGGAAAAGTAGAACCAATAGACTTGCTGGATGTAGAGCTGCCACAAACCTTGAATTTGTTTAAAAAAAAAAAAGCATTATCTGCGGAGTGCAGTAAAGTGAGGTATGCCTAGATTTTGCTGAATATCCATGTATACTTGAAAAGAATGTGTAGACTGTAGTTTTATGGCATTATATCATACAAATGTTACATATAGTTGGTTGATAGTGTAGTTTAAATATCTCTGGCTTTCTTGGTATTTTTAATCTAGTTTTTCTATTATTTAAAATGCAGTGTTTAAGCCTCTAAATATGACTGGGATTTTTCAATGTCTTCCTTAAAATTTATAAATTTTTACTTCATAGGTTTTGATGTTTTGTTATTAATTATATATAGTTATAATCTTGTATGTATTCCTCATGAATTGACCCTTTTATCATTATGAAAGAGCTGTTTCTGGTAATAATCTTTGCCTTGAGTTATACTTTTTCTGATATCAATACAGCAGCAGCTTTCTTATGCTGAGTGTTTAAGTGCTATGTTTTCCAGCTTTTACTTTATTTTTTTTTTATTTAAAGATTTTTATTTATTTATTTGACAGAGAGAAATCACAAGTAGACGGAGAGGCAGGCAGAGAGAGAGGAAGGGAAGCAGGCTCCCTGCTGAGCAGAGAGCCCGATGTGGGACTCGATCCCAGGACCCTGAGATCATGACCTGAGCCGAAGGCAGCGGCTTAACCCACTGAGCCACCCAGGCGCCCCCAGCTTTTACTTTAAACTTGTCTTTTTATGTTGTGCTCCTGCGTGTAATGAGTCTTCCCTATCTCAACCCACAGATGCTAAGAATTATTTTATTTTGTTATACTTTTTGATTTTCATTAACATTTTTAACAATAAGGTATTTTTAAATTAAGGTACATACATTGTGGGTTTTTTAGACATAATGCTATTGTACACTTAAACAAAACATAAACATAGTGTAAACATAATTTTATATGCACTGAGAATCCAAACAAATCATTCGGTTTGCTTTATTGCAATATCTGCTTTATTGCAGTGGTCCGGAACTGAACCCACAATATCTCCCAGGTATGCCTGTAGATAATATTCAGTGACATAGAGCAATTCTCACTAACTTTTAAAGATTTAAAATCATTACAAAGCATATTTTTTCTGACCACAACTGAATTACATGCAAAAATAATAATGGTGATATAGCCAAAAATCCCAAACATTTGGAAATTAAAAAATGCACTGCTAAAAAATATGTCAGAAAAGGAGTCATAGTTGAAATTAGAAAATATGTCTAATTGATAAATACAGCATATTAAATTTATAAGATGTCTATGTAGTAATCCATAAGAGAACCTTATAGAATTCAGTTACTGTATGATGAGGAAACAAAGGCACATAATCAAGTATTTATGGTTCTACTAACAAATTTTAGGAAAAAGAAACAAATTTAAAAAAAAGGAGACAATGGATAATATTATAAGTAGAATTCAATGTAATAGAATGCAGACAAGTAAAATCAAAAAAGAAAAAAGAATGATTCTTGGAAAAGATAATGATAACCATTAATAATAGTAATTTAAGAAAAATAAGGGAGAAAAAAACTGAAGTCTAGTATCAGGAATGAAAGAATCCTATCACTATTAGGTTGTACACATACATACATACATATGAGTATATGGAAATATTGTGAACAGGGAATATGAGCAACTTTATGCCAATAAATCTGACAGTTTGGGTGAAGTTTACAAATTCCTTGGAAACATAGCCTTCTAACATTGGCAAAAGACTACGTGGGAAACCTAGAGAACTCTGTATCTGTCAAAGGTATTCGTGTCTAACCACTAACCTCCCTAACAAGAAAACACTGGTGCCAAAGGCTTTCCTCATGAATTATATCAAACACTTAGGAAAAATTCATTTTAAAAATTGCCACAAAATCTTTCAGAACACAGAAGATAAGTGATCATTTATGAGGAAGCATAACCCTTATAGATCTCACATCAAAAATAGAAAAGTATGTTACAAGAAAATAAAATTAAGAATATATAGACATATATATGTCTATATATAGAATATATAGACACAAGAATATATAGACATAAAAATTCTTAACAAAAAATTAGCAAGTGGAATCCAGAAACAGCAGATTAATGTCATGAGCAAGTGTATTTTCTCCCAGGAAGGAAAGCTTGGTTTAACATTCAAAAACAAATTAACATATTTCATCACATTATCGAAGTAAAAGATAAAAAATTTATGATGGTAATAGATGCAGAAAAAGCACTTGGATAACAGCAAAACACATTTATGATTACAAAAACCTCTGTCTGATAAAAGCTATCTATGAAAACTATAGCTAATACCACACTTACGTGGGGGAAAGACCTAATTCTTTCCCTCCAACTGTGGGAACAAGGTAAAGATGTCCATTCTCACTATTTTCATTTCACTTTGTACTATGGTCCCAGCTAAAACAGGAAAGCTAGAAAGAATTTAAAAGATATAAGTATTCGCAAGAAAGAAGAAAATCTCTGTTCAAGTTTCCATGGTTATTTAAGTAGAATAATAAGGCATCTATGGGAAAATATTTGAAACTTTAAGTAAATTTAACAAAGAAATCAAATTATAGAATTGCTCAATATTATTAGCAAATAGTTTTCTTTTTTTTTTTAAAGATTTTATGTATTTATTTGACAGAGAGAAATCACAAGTAGATGGAGAGGCAGGCAGAGAGAGAGAGGGAAGCAGGCTCCCTGCTGAGCAGAGAGCCCGACGCGGTACTCGATCCCAGGACCCTGAGATCATGACCTGAGCCGAAGGGAGCGGCTTAACCCACTGAGCCACCCAGGCGCCCAGCAAATAGTTTTAAATAAAATTTTATTTTAAAATATTTATAAAACCATCCGAGCATATAAACTATTGAGAGCTACATATAACAAATAATATACAAAAACTTTACTCTGAAAATTACTAGGAAAATATCTGAAAGAAATTAAAGGCCTAATAAATAGAAAGATATGCCCTTTATATTTTAAAAGATTCACTATTGTTATGGTGCCCGTTTTTTTCAAAGTGATATGTAGATTTAATATAACCCCAGTGAAAATCTAGCAGACATTTTTGTGGAAATTGACAAGTTCTTTTGTATAATTTATTTGGAAATGCAAAAAAACCTGAAATACCTTAAGCAATCTTACAAAGAAAAACTAAGATGGAAGACTTAAAATATTTGGTTTAAGAAATTACTATGAAGTCACTGTAATAAAGGTAGTATTTATTTATTTATTTACTTTTACCTGAAGTATAGTTGCCATATGATGTTTTATTAGTTTCAGGTGTAGAACAAAGTGATTCAACAGTTCTATGCTTTATTCAATGCTCACCACAGTAAGTGTCGTCACCATCTGTCACCACACAAAGTTATTACAATATCTTTTTACTATATTCCCTATGCTGTACTTTTCATTTCTGTGACTTATTTATAGCTAGAAGTTTATACCTCTCAATCCCCAAAATAGTTTTGATAAAAGGATGGATAAATATATCTTTAAAACATAATAGAGATTCTAGAAATAGACTGACATATATTCATCAAATAATTTTTATGGAGTATGCTATTGTCTTCACTTTATTTTATTTTTCTTTAAATTCAATTAATTAAAATATATTGTACTACTGGTTTCAGAGGTGGAGATCAATGATTCATCAGTCTTACAGAATATCCAGTGCTCATTACGTCATGTGCCCTCTTTAATGTTCATCACCCAGTTTCCCCATCTATCCACTCCTCTCCCTTCCAGCAACCCACAGTTTGTTTCCTATGATTGAGTCTCTTATGTTTGTCAAGAAATAATTTTTGAGAAAGAAGCCAAATCAATTTAAGGAAGAAAGGAAAAGAAAATCTTCTTTAAAAAATTGTACTTAAATATATGCTAGCTGTATGGAAAAAAACTAAATCTCTACCTCAAACTGTACATAAGTATTAATTTATATAGATGATAGAGCTAAATTTTAAAACTAATAGTCTAAGTAAAAAAGAAAAATATCCGAGAGTATCCTCACAAACTTTCAGTAGGCAAAGAACCTAAGAAAATATAGGAAGGACTACAAATTATTTTTTTAAAAATGATAACTAGTAATGCAACAAAACTAAAAACTTCTGGGCATTATTAAGAAAATAAATAAGAAAATATTAAATAGAAAGGTTTTCACAACATTTTGATGTGATTTAAATATATAATATACAGAGAAATCCTACAATTCAATAGTGGAAAGACAAGTATCACCCCCTTCTTCAAAATATTTGACAAAAGACTTAAGGAAACATTTCACAAAGAAGACATATGAATGGATAATAAGCACATGAAAAAAAGTGCTCATCATTAGTCATCACAGAAATGCAAATTAAAACTGCAATGAGATACCACTACTAACCTACTAAAATAGCATAGTTTAAAGAGAATGGAAGCACCGAATGTTGGTGATGATATGGAACAATAGAACTCTCAGAAATTACTAATGGAGTGGAAAAAGGTATAGCCTGCCATTTACCGCAGGAATTCCACTCATAGATATTTACTCATGAGAAATAAAAATATATTCTCAATACGACATGCATATGACTGTGCATAGTAACTTTATTCATAAGGGCCACAAACTTAAAGCAACTTAAGTGTTTAGTAACAGGAAAATAAATATGCAATGTGTGGTATATTCACACAAAAGGATACAACTAACTATTGACACTCCCAGCATGGATGAATCTCAGAAACCTTATTTTTAGGTAAAGTAGGCAGACACAAAAAAACGTGTGTATACTGTGTGATTTCATTTACATGAAACTCTAGAACAGGCAAAACTTATCTGTGGTGATCTAAGTCAGAATAGTGATGTGGAAGTAGAGTTGGAGTTGACAAAGGGACAAAATTTATGAGTTGTGTGGTTATATGTTTTTGTCTAAATTCATTACACTGAGCACTTAAGGGCTTTACATTGTACTGTACTTAGACTATACTTTTCTTTAAAAATTATTATAAAAATGCACATATGATTTGAACAGATATTTTACTAATGAAAACATGAATGGCAAATAAGTAAATGAAAAAAAGTAGTCAGAGACATTAGCTATCAAGGAAACACAAAGACACAATGAGATACCACTGTCCATCTACTAAAATAACTAAATTTGTAGATAGACTCATAAATGTATGGACATAAATATGTATGTACACACACATATTCACACATATTTGTTAATTATGTATAAACATCCTTATTACTTCCCTAGAAAAAATTAATTAAAAAAAATGTTGGGTACATATTCAGGATTAATTTTGAATGACCAATTATTCCCCAGAAGTTTAGTATCTGTCTATACATAAATATATATTTCCATTAGAAGTAAATAAGAATTTTTTATTCATTGTATTCATCTTTCTTTATCCTAATAGTATTTTACTCTTGTTTGTTCACTTTTTAAAACTTTGCCAATTTGATATTTAATAGGGCAAAAATAAATTTTGTTCATTTTTAAGTTAATGAATGACTTGAAATACTTTTTCATTGGTTTGTTGACCATAATATTTGTTATATTGCTATCAACTTGTGTTCTTGATCATTTTTCTTTAAAGATGCTCATCTTTTGTTTTCTTTTATGCAGTAACATTAAAAATATTAGTCCATGGTCTCCAATAAATACCACACATAGTTTCCCATTTCTGTGTTTCGTATTTCGATATTTTTGGCATTTATTCAAATTTATTCCTCTTTTCCTTTATGGTTTCTCACTCAGTGTCAAGTTTATAAAGGCCTTCCTGGACCCCAAAATATATAAATATTATTCTTGTAGGTGTTATTATTGCTTTTTATGTGGTTTACACTTTTTATATTTATTTTTTATGAAGTCAGGAAATATACTCAGATAGGGAAAATATGTATCTAAAGATCATGTTGTATTTTATTGAATTCAGTTCTTTACATGCAACTCTTTACTTCAAGCAATAAAGTAGAGGCCACTTTTAGGCAACAGGCTTGAGCAATGGATACCTGATGGAGATAAAAGGCCCCACAGCAGCCACCCAGCTGAATGCAAACAGGCTCATTGAAATAGTTATAGGCCCTTACTGACCAATTATAACCAGAGCCAGCTCCTAAGATTATCAGAAAGGGGATAATTCCATAAGGCCCCATGCTCCTTCACTCTGCCCTTGCCCTCTAACTGTGGTCGCTCACCACCTCCTCCTCATGGTCTCTCCTTTGCGGTCCTACTTGCCATGTCCCTGTGGTGTATTCAGTAAACTCCTATTGCCTTTGTTCTACATCAGGTGACTTCTTTCACTGACAGCAGTCCTGATTTCCACAAGTTGAGTTGCCCCACATTTGAAGGTCCCCATCTGATCAGGAGAGGCACCATACTTGGTAGCCCTTACCAGGAGGCTTTCTGAGCACCCCTGCCCCTACATTTGGTGGACCCTGTGCAGGGAGACTTTGTCAGCCTTGGGCTTTCCCTGGATTCTCCAGGAATTTCTTGGAACTATCCCTTGCTGGACTGAGTCTAGTATTCCTTGGAGAACCAACAAGTCCCAGCTGATGTTACTCCTCCATGAGGATCTGAAGCCCTAGGGGGAACCCACCAGACCAGTTATGCCCTAAAGGGTGAGGGATTTTTCCGCTTTTGCCCTTTGGAGGGATCCTGCCTTCCTTCTTTCTCTTTGTGGTCCTTCTGCAACCAAATCCTAGTACTCCTCAGAGCACTGAAGGTCTCTGGCCAGGGCGGCTCTCTGGTGTCATCTAAAGGTCTGAAGCCAGCCAGCCTGTGCCTATGAGGGCAAATGACCCCTTTATTCTTCTCCCTCCTTCCATCTGCTGCTCACCCAGGGTCAATCTGCACACATTAGGGACTTGGCACCTTTTCATGATCTGGGTGGTTTTCAGTTACCTGGCTTCTTTTGGACCCCTCCCCTTTTTGCTTCATTCCCCCAGGTCCAGTTGCCGTCTTGATCTATGGTCAAAATACATTCCAATATATCTGAATGGTGAGTCCTGCCCCTCCCTTTCTGACACAGTTTGGACAACAGGTGTCTGTCTCTCTGTGTTGCAGGAGACCCAACAGAAAGTGCCATTGCTATTTCCTGCAAGCTGCTCCTGGGTGGGATGCTCCAGAAAAATCAGTAGCCTTCCTTTCTGAGGTCAGCAGGACTCCCTGACTGAAATCATAACCATTAGGTTGAACTCCATTCCCTTTGGCGGGATGCCCCTGTGAGAATCAGTGGCTGATCACTCCCACTATGGGACAAACACCCTCTATTCCTTTGGACTCATGGTTGGGTTATTTTCTTAATAACTTAATATATTTGAACTCCAAGACCTCAGGGGGAAAAAAAATCTCATCTTTTTGATAACATTTTCTGGTCTTAGTACAAACTCCCACATTAAGAGGTATAACACTTCCATGGAACTCTTTTCTGTAATACTATTTTCCAGTTTGACCTCTTTTGCCAGAACTCCAAATGAAGAGAGGTCTCATATGTCCAAGGCTTCAATCATTGTCCCAAAACCCCAAACTCTGCAAAAATTGTAGAATGTGTTTCTCAGTTTCATGGTCATCTGACCCTGTAGATAGCTGTTAAACCTGAAACTTTGACGTTTTGCTAAATTCAATAATAAATTGGATTGAATTCATTGGATATTTGTCTTTTCCAAATAAAATAAAATACTGAAGCATTGATTACTGAACATAAGTTCTTTGAATTCTTATTGCAGAGAAACTAAATATACTTGGATCTGTTTGTGTCTTATTGGAAGACTGTACTATAAAAAATGTGTTTTCCTAAAAATTATGAAATATATTAATTAATTTGCCATCTAAAGAATTCTAGTATAACAGTTCACAATTGGTTACTACTTAATTTTCACTGGAGACTACGGTTTCTAAGAGTTAGAATTCTGCTAAATGTAATTAAGACTGATAGAAATAAGGAAAACAATTCTGTATGTAGGAAAGCAAGGGATGTGTAATAAAGATATAAGGACTTTCAAACTCAACACCCAAAAAACAAATAATCAAGTCAAAAAATGGACAGAAGACAGGGACAGACACTTCTCCAAGGAAGACATACAAATGGCTAACAGACACATGAAAAAATGTTCAACATCATTAGCCATCAGGGAAATTCAAATGAAAACTGTATTGAGTTATCACTTTACACCAGTTAGAATGGCAAACATTGACAAGACAAGAAACCACAAATGTTGGAGAGGTTGCAGAGAAAGGGGAACCCTTTTAAATTGATGGGAACACAGGTTGGTACTGCCACTTTGGAAAACAGTGTGGGAGTTCCTCAAAGAGTTAGAAATGGAGCTACCCTATGACCCAGCAACTGCAATACTGGGTATTTACCCCAAAGATACAGATGTCATGAAAAGAAGGGTCATATGCACCCCAATATTCATAGTGGCACAGCCCATGATATCCAAACTAGAAGAAGCCAAAATGCCCTTCATAAGACAAATGGATAAAGAAGACATGGTCCATATACACCATGGAATATTACTCCACTATCAGAAAGGATGAATACCCAACATTTGCATCAGCATGAATGGAACTGGAGGAGCTTATGCTAAGTGAAGTAAGTCAAACAGAGAAAGACAATTGTCATCTGGTTTCACTTATTTGTGGAACATTAGGAATAACATGGAAGACATTAAGAGAAGGAAGGGGGAAATGAAGTGGGGAAAATCAGAGGGGAAGACAAACCATGAAAGATGACAGACTCCAGGAATCAAAATGAGGGTTTTAGGGGGTGGGGGATGGGTGATCCTGGTGATGGGTATTTAGGAGGGCAAGTATTGCAATGGAGCACTGGGTGTTAGACATAAATCATGGAACACTACATCAAAAACTAATGATGTATTGTACTGTTACTAACATAACATAATAAAAATAATTAATAATTTTTTTAAAAAGAAAGATATAAGTAATGGAAATATTTTGTTGAGGGAAAAGAAGATAGTTTTCCCCTAAAATTTAACTGGTTATTGGTGAGAAAAGACTTTGGACAAGATCCAAATGCAAAAGGAAGTTGTAAAAGTTTTGTGAATGGAAAACTTTGGAATGGAATTTTGAATGGTCAGGTAGGACTAAGATTGAATGAATGGATTTTAAATACACTAGTATAATTGGAACTCTGCTTTCCTTCTGTTAAAAAAACTAAGCTTTCTCAGACTGTTGGCCCACTTCTGACAAGAAAATGTATGCAAAGGCTTTTCATTTTTCTTTGCCCAGAAAACCAACTTTTTATGTTTATCTTTATCAGTTCTTTGAGATCCATAATTCTTTTCAGGTATGTTCTTTAAAACTTTCTAAGGTTCTTAACAAATTTCCCCAAGATTTAATGTGTCACAGAAATAACTGAATTTCTTTGTCACTTGCATTATAATGAACTTTCATTTCAGGTCTTTTTTTAAAAAAATTCATTTATTTGAGAAAGAAAGAAAGCACGCATGGAGTGGGGTGGAGGGGCAGTGGGAGAGGGGGAAGTAGACTCCCTGCAGAGACTAGTCGGGCTCCATCCTAAGACCCCAAGATCATGCCCTGAACCAAAGGCCAATGCTTAACCAACTGAGCCACCCAGGTGCACATCTCATATCAGATCTTTAACTATTTCCATTTTTTTTTCTTTTGTCATTTGTACTTATTCTTCTGATGGTCTTGCAAAATGAATTTTGACCTCAAGGAATTCATGTAAAGGACCTTTTTTTTTTTTTTTTACAAATACAGGTGGTTTTTGTTGTTTTTTGTTTGTTTGTTTTGACAAATACTGTTTTTTGGGGGGGTTTTGGTTGTTGTTGTTGTTGTTGTTGTTTGTTTTTGAATTTGATATCTTTAAGATCACTACACCAAACTGGGTAATAATTTCCAGAACTAAGGAGAAAAGGTGTGTCAAACAGAATAAGAATTAGTAACATGAGACTAAATGAAATGAGGAAGATTATTATAGTTTTAGTGACTCTTATTTGAAACATTGCTGGTTCTCTAATGTTTGCTCTTCCAGGTTAAGGAAACTTTCTCTTAAGATACACATGACAGGGGGAGGAGTCAAGATGGCGGAGGAGTAGCAGGCTGAGACTACTTCAGCGAGCAAGAGATCAGCTAGATAGCTTATCTAAAGATTGTAAACACCTATAAATCCAATGGGAGATCAAAGAGAAGAAGAACAGCAATTCTAGAAACAGAAAATCAGCCACTTTCTGAAAGGTAGGACTGGCAGAGAAGGGAATCCAAAGCGACGGGAAGATAGACTGCAGGGGGAGGGGCCGGCTCCCGGCAAGCGGCAAAGCAATGGAGCACAAAATCAGGACTTTTAAAAATCTGTTCTGCTGAGGGACATCACTCCAGAGGCTAAACCGGGGTGAAGCCCACGCGGGGTTAGCGTGGCCTCAGGTCCCGCAGGGTCACAGAAGGATCGGGGGTGTCTGAGTGTCACAGAACTTGCAGGTACTAAAATGGGGAAGCCGGCTACAGAGACAGAGCCGAGGAGTGAGCTCTCAGCTCGGGGTTACCTTGAACCGGTCGCAGGCTCCGTGAACTCAGAGCGCGGCCGGAGGCCAGGGAAACAGGAGTAATTGGGCACTGTTCTCTGAGGGCGCACTCTCAGCTCCTCCGGGCCAGAGACTGGGAGGCCATTATTTTCATTCCCGTCCTCCAGAACTCTATGGAAAGTGCTCAGGGAACAAAAGCTCCCGAAAGCAAACCTGAGCGCATTACTCAGCCCGGCCCCGGGTAAGGACGGTGCAATTCCGCCTGGAGCTAAGACACTTGAGAATCACTATGACAGGCCCCTCCCCCAGAATATCAACAAGAAATCCAGCAGGGACCAAGTTCACCTACCAAAGAGTGCAGTTTCAATACCAAGGAGAGCAGCGGAATTCCAGAGGAGGAGAAAGCAAAGCACGAAACTCTTGGCTTTCTCCCCATGATTCTTTAGTCTTGCAGTTAATTTAATTTTTTCTTCTTTTTCAATATTTTTCTCTTATTCTGCTAAATTTTTTTTAACTTTTACCCTTTTCTTTTTTATTGTTTTTTTAGCTAGGTTATCTAATATATATATATATATATATATATATATATATATATTCTTTTATATATTTTTTCTTGATTCGTTTTCTTTTTTTAATTGTTTTTTTTTATATTCTTTCTGAACCTCTTTTTACCCCCTTTCTTACCCCTCACGATTTGGGATCTCTTCTGATTTGGTTAAAGCATTTATTCCTGGGGTTGTTGCCACCCTTTTAGTATTTTATTGCTCCTTCATATACTCTTATCTGGACAAAATGACAAGGCAGAAAAATTCACCACAAAAAAAAAAAAAAAGAACAAGAGGCAGGACCGAAGGCTAGGGACCTAATCAATACAGACATTGGTAATATCAGATATAGAGTTCAGAATGACTATTCTCAAGGTTCTATCCGGGCTCGAAAAAGGCATGGAAGATATTAGGGAAACCCTCTTGGGAGATATAAAAGCCCTTTCTGTAGAAATAAAAGAACTAAAATCTAACCAAGTTGAAATCAAAAAAGCTATTAATGAGGTGCAATAAAAAATGGAGGCTCTCATTGTTAGGATAAATGAGGCAGAAGAAAGAATTAGTGATATAGAATACCAAATGACAGAGAATAAAGAAGCTAAGCAAAAGAGGGACAAATAGCTAATGGACCATGAGGGGAGAATTTAAGAGATAAGTGACACCATAAGATGAAACAACATTAGAATACTTGGGACTCCAGAAGAATAAGAAAGAGAGAGGGGAGGAGAAGGTATATTAGAGAGAATTATTGGAAAGAATTTCCCCAATATGGCAAAGGGAACGAGCATCAAAATCCAGGAGGTACAGAGAATGCCCCTCAAAATCAATAAGAATAGGTTCACACCACGTCACCTAATAGTAAAATTTACAAGTCTTAGTGACAAAGAAAAAATCCTGAAAGCAGCCCGGGAAAAGAAGTCTGTAACATACAATGGTAAAAATATTAGATTGGCAGCAGACTTATCCACAGACACCTGGCAGGCCAGAAAGAGCTGGCATGATATATTCAGAGCAATAAATGAGAAAAACATGCAGCCAAGAATACTATATCCAGCTAGGCTATCATTGAAAATAGAAAGAGAGATTAAAAGCTTCCAGGACAAACAAAAACGGAAAGAATTTGCAAACACCAAACCAGCTCTACAGGAAATATGGAAAGGGGTCCTCTAAGCAAAGAGCGAACCTAAAAGTAGTAGATCAGAAAGGAACAGAGAAAATATACAGTAACAGTCACCTTACAGGCAATACAATGGCACTAAATTCATATCTCTCAATAGTTACCCTGAATGTTAATGGGCTAAATGCCCCAATCAAAAGACACAGGATATCAGAATGGATAAAAAAACAAAACCCATCTATATGTTGCCTCCAAGAAACTCATTTTAAGCCTGAAGACACCTCCAGATTTAAAGTGAGGGGGTGGAAAAGAATTTACCATGCTAATGGACATCAGAAGAAAGCAGGAGTGGCAATCCTTATATCAGATCAATTAGATTTCAAGCCAAAGACTATAATAAGGGATGAGGAAGGACACTATATCATACTCAAAGGATCTGTCCAACAAGAAGATCTAACAATTTTAAATATCTATGCCCCTAACATGGGAGCAGCCAACTATATAAACCAATTAATAACAAAATCAAAGAAACACATCAACAATAATACAATAATAGAAGGGGACTTTAACACTCCCTTCACTGAAATGGACAAATCACCCAAGCAAAAGATCAACAAGGAAATAAAGGCCTTAAATGACACACTGGACCAGATGGACATCACAGATATATTCAGAACATTTCATCCCAAAGCAACAGAATACACATTCTTCTCTATTGCACATGGAACATTTTCCAGAATAGATCACATCCTCGGTCCTAAATCAGGCCTCAACTGGTATCAAAAGATTGGGATCATTCCCTGCTTATTTTCCGACCACAATGCTCTAAAGCTAGAACTCAATCACAAGAGGAAATTGGGAAAGAACCCAAATACATGGAGACTAAACAGCATCCTTCTAAATAATGAATGGGTCAACCAGGAAATTAAAGAAGAACTGAAAAAATTCATGGAAACAAATGATAATGAAAACACAATGGTTCCAAATCTGTGGGACACAACAAAGGCAGTCCTGAGAGGAAAATATATAGCGGCACAAGCCTTTCACAAGAAACAAGAAAGGTCTCAAGTACACAACCTAAGCCTACACCTAAATGAGCTGGAAAAGAACAAGAAAGAAACCCTAAACCCAGGAGGAGAAGATAAATGATAAATATCAGAGCAGAAATGAATGAAATAGAAACCAAAAAAATCAATAGAACAAATCAACGAAACTAGCAGCTGGTTCTTTGAAAGAATTAATAAGATGGATAAACCCCTGGCCAGACTTATCAAAAAGAAAAGAGAAATGACCCAAATAAATAAAATCATGAATGAAAGAGGAGAGATCACAACTAACACCAAAGAAATACAGACAATTATAAGAGCATACTATGAGCAACTCTATGCCAACAAATTTGACAATCTGGAAGAAATGAATGCATTCCTAGAGACATATAAACTACCACAACTGAACCAGGAAGAAATAGAAAACCTGAACAGACCCATAACCAGTAAGGAGATTGAAACAGTCATCAAAAATCTCCAAGCAAACAAAAGTCCAGGTCCAGACAGCTTCCCAGGGGAATTCTACCAAACATTTAAAGAAGAATTAATTCCTATTCTCCTGAAACTGTTCCAAAAAATAGAAATGGAAGGAGTACTTCCAAACTCATTTTATGAGGCCAGCATCACCTTGATCCCAAAACCAAACAAG
The DNA here is from genome assembly GCF_011764305.1 of Mustela putorius furo. NCBI lineage: Eukaryota > Metazoa > Chordata > Mammalia > Carnivora > Mustelidae > Mustela > Mustela putorius. The sequence goes on from NW_025421467.1 coordinate 1,976,570, forward strand.
GATCCCATCAAAAAAGAGAATTACAGACTAATATCCTTGATGTACACAGATGCAAAAATTCTCACTAAAATACTAGCCAATAGGATTCAACAATACATTGAAAGGATTATTCACCATGACAAAATGAGATTTATTCCAGGGCTGCAAGGTTGGTTCAACATCCTCAAAACAATCAATGTGATACAACACATCAATAAAAGAAAGAACAGGAACCCTATGATACTCTCAATAGATGCTGAAAAAGCATTTGACAAAGTACAGCATCCCTTCCTGATCAAAACTCTTCAAAGTGCAGGGATAGAGGGCACATACCTCAATATTATCAAAGCCATCTATAAAAAACCCACTGCAAATATCATTCTCAATGGAGAAAAACTGAAAACTTTTCTGCTAAGGTCAGGAACATGGCAGGTGTGTCCATTAACATCACTGCTATTCATATAGTACTAGAAGTCCTAGCCTCAGCAATCAGACAACAAAAGGAAATTAAAGGCATCCAAACCGTCAAAGAAGAAGTCAAACTATCACTCTTCAAAGATGATATCATACTATATGTGGAAAATCCAAAAGACTCCACTCTAAAACTGCTAGAACTTGTACAGGAATTCAGTAAAATGTCAGGATATAAAATCAGTGCACAGAAACCAGTTGCATTTCTCTACACCAAAAACAAGACAGAAGAAAGAGAAATTAAGAAGTCAATCCCATTTACAATTGCACCCAAAACCATAAGATATCTAGGAATAAACCTAACCAAAGAGGCTAAGAATCTGTACTCAGAAAACTATAAAGTACTCATGAAAGAAATTGAGGAAGACACAAAGAAATGGAAAAATGTTCCATTCTCCTGGATTGGAAGAATAAATATTCTGAAAATTTCTATGTTACCTAAAGCAATCTACACATTTAATGCAATTCCTATCAAAGTACCATCCATCTTTTCAAAGAAATGGAGCAAATAATCCTAAAATTTATATGGAACCAGAAAAGACCTCGAATGGCCAAAGGAATATTGAAAAAGAAAACCAAAGTTGGTGGCATCACAATTCCAGACTTCAAGCTCTATTACAAAGCTGTCATCATCAAGACAGCATGGTACTGGCACAAAAACAGACCCATAGATCAATGGAACAGAATAGAGAGCCCAGAAATAGACCCTCAACTCTATGGTCAACTAATCTTTGACAAAGCAGGAAAGAATGTCCAATGGAAAAAAGACAGCCTCTCCAATAAATGGTGTTGGTAAAATTGAACAGTCACATGCAGAAAAATGAAATTGAACCATTTCCTTACACCAAACACAAAAATAGACTCAAAATGGATGAAGGACCTCAATGTGAGAAAGGAATCCATCAAAATCCTTCGGGAGAACACAGGCAGCAACCTCTTCGACCTCAGCCACAGCAACATCTTTCTAGGAACATCGCCAAAGGCAAGGGAAGCAAGGGCAAAATGAACTATTGGGATTTCATCAAGATCAAAAGCTTTTGCACAGCAAAGGAAACAGTTAAAAAAAATCAAAAGACAACTGACAGAATGGGAGAAGATATTTGCAAATGACATAGAAGATAAATGGCTAGTGTCCAAAATTTATAAAGAACTTAGCAAACTCAACACCCCAAGAACAAATAATCTAATCAAGAAATGGGCAGAAGACATGAACAGACATTTCTGCAAAGAAGACATCCAGATGGCCAACAGACACATGAAAAAGTGCTCCATATCACTCAGCATCAGGGAGATACAAATCAAAACCACAATGAGATAACACCTCACACCAGTCAGAATGGCTAAAATTAGTAAGTCAGGAAATGACAGTTGCTGGCGAGGATGTGGAGAAAGGGGAACCCTCCTACACTGTTTTTGGGAATGCAAGCTGGTGCAACCATGCTGGAAAACTGCATGGAGGTTCCTCAAAATGTTGAAAATAGAACTACCCTATGACCCAGCAATTGCACTACTGGGTATTTACCCTAAGGATACAAACGTAGTGATCCGAAGGGACACGTGCACCCGAATGTTTATAGCAGCAATGTCCACAATAGCCAAACTATGGAAAGAACCTAGATGTCCATCAACAGGTGAATGGATCAAGAAGATGTGGTATATATACACAACGGAATACTATGCAGCCATCAAAAGAAATAAAATCTTGCCATTTGCGACAACGTGGATGGAACTAGAGGGTACCATGCTTAGTGAAATAAGTCAGTCGGAGAAAGACAACTATCATATGATCTCCCTGATATGAGGAAGTGGAGATGCAACATGGGGGCTTAAGTAGGTAGGAGAAGAATAAATGAAACAAGATGGGATTGGGAGGGAGATAAACCATAAGTGACTCTTAATCTCACAAAACCAACTGAGGGTTGCTGGAGGGAGGGGGGTTGGGAGAAGGGGGGTGGGGTTATGGACATTGGGGAGGGTATGTGCTTTGGTGAGTGCTATGAAGTGTATAAACCTGTTGATTCACAGACCTGTACCCCTGGGGATAAAAATATATGTTTATAAAAAATTTTTAAAAAATTAAAAACAAAAATGATTGAGGAAAACAGAAATGGGGCCAAAACACAGAATTGTTTGAGGAAACTTCAGTTTGTGAAATTATGCCATATTTTCAGAATTATTAGAGAAATATTTGTATAATTATTACCTTTGGCCAATTTTTCCATAATACAAATAATTCCTTTGTACTCTGTGAGTTTCTATTTTTATGTGTCAGATTTTATTTAAAGAGGCAGAATTTGAAGAAGCTCTATCATTACAGGAATTTATAGTTTATAAATGTTATGGATTTTTGAGGTGGGAGCTGGCTATTTAAAATAGCATGTATGTGTATCCACAACAACAAAACCTAAACTAAGGGAAATAGTAAAGCTTGGAATTTATTTTCACTGCTGAGCTGTTTTAGGAGTAAAGAAGAACAAAGAAAATAATATTGTATTATATTTAGACTATTGTGACACATTTGAAAGCTGAAAAGAAGATATGTAGAAGAAATAAATAAGTACTTTTTTAAAGCTAAAAAATATGCATGACATATAGAAATATAATAAAATGTTCCTTTATGAAAAAATTGAAGCATTTAAATTTTCTTCCTACCTTTGAAATTCAGAAACTCTCAATAAGTGTTCTTTCTTTCATGGAAATTTTAGTTATTTGCATAAGTTTACAAAAACCTGTTCTTGTAACAGGACACTGTTGGAAAACCTTGGTTATTTTACCAAGGTTTTGACTGGAATGTCATATTTGAGAGACAGGCATAAACTCAGATATGACAAGACAGCTTTAAGGCACCAAAGTTGACTTTATGGAGCCAATAAAGCCCCTTGGAAATGTTGGCTTGATACCTTGCTTACAAAGTTCCCAGCACCCTTAACAGAAGAATAAAGAATGTCACTTACTGGCAGGTGCAGGAACCTCATGATATTTTGGGGACATCAAAAAGCAGAATTCACCCAAATCTACAGTTATTGCAGGCATGTCTGATGGCAAGTATTTGGCTTAGCTTCTGGCCTTGAGAGTCTACTGAAAGTTCAATCTAGAGATTTCTTTTCTTTTATTTCTTTTTTTTTTTAAATTATTATTATTTTTTAATTTATTTGTGAGAGAGAGTGAGAGAGAGTGAGAGAAAGCATGAGTGGTGGATAGGCAGATAGAGAGGGAGAGGCAGACTTCCCCACTGCAGGGACCCTGACATGGGGCTTAATCTCAGAACCCTGGGACCATGACTCGAGCCAGAAGCAGCAGCTTAACCAACTGAGCTACCCAGGCTCCCCTAGAGATTTCTTATAAAAGATTTCAGCAAAACATATTTTAAAATTATATATATAGTCAATCACTTCTTGCTGGGCTTATGTAAATAACTAGGCCAAGTTCGTTAAAATTGGACTTGTTTTTAAATGAATTAGTCTTGATTTGGTTATCTCTGATTAAAAATGACAGTGATTTTAGGGAGTAAATGTTCAAAACATACCTCTGCAGATATTAAATTCTAGTTTTGATTGTTTTTGAGTATTTATTGTTTGCCTAAGCTTGACAATGTGAGGTAAACTTCAGAGAATTTTCCACAATAGCCCATGTACATGCAATCTTCATGCTTGTTATTCTGTGGGGATAATAACAGGACCCCATGTGCATATGATTAATTGAACAGCTAAAAAATGGAATGGATTCCACAATAATTATATAACTTGACTATCACCTTGACCAATTCTGTGGGTCTGGGATGACAAAAATCTCTTCTTAAAAGCCAGACTGTACCCCACTTCATGGGGGAAATAATGTATGGCCCACTTGCTTATGATTGGATTGGATGATGCACTTGGTATTGCCCATATCCCTAGACAAGTCTGCTCCCCCTTGCCAGTGATTCCTTGTAATTAGAATATCATTAAGGCTGGACATCAAACAAAGAGGGCCTCTTGATGGTTTCATACTTAGCTATACTTATCCCAGGAGCTTCCTCTATTGATATAAAACTGCAAATAGGGGCTTTGGCCAAGCAAACAGTGGCTACCTTTATCTAATTCAAAAGTTGCACCTCCAAAACTGAGTAACTTCTCATAACTTGACTATAGCTGAAGGAGGAACTTATGCATTATTAAAAGTGATGTGTATATACTCCAGATTACCATAAAAATGTGACAGGGTTACTAGAAGACATAACTATTCAAACTGGCACTTTAAACAATCCCTCTCTTTCCTTTAATGATTAGTTAAACTCCAAGACTGGGGGAAGATTTTGGTCAACTATGAAAGATCTTTTATTTGTGATTCTCTTTCTGATCATCATCATCATTATCATCATCATCATCATCATCTTCCTTTGGTTTTTCCAATGTCTCTTCACCTGGGCTGAGGTTTCTTCACTGTTTCTTCACATAAATTCAGCCCAACAGATGATCCTTTTTATTCAGGGAAATTCATATATTTCTTGGATTCATTTGCCTCTGCCTTTTGTAATGTCTACATATAAATTGCCAACGGACCAGTGTTGACCCATAGATAGGGACATCTCGATACCCCTCATTCAGCAGGAAGAAGCTAATGAGACCTCTGCCCAAATAACAAAGATTTGTCAACCTCAATCTGTAAGGAATTTAGAGACAACTTTTAGGCAACTGGCTTGAGCAATAAGAAACTTGATCAATGCAGAAGGGTCCACAGTGTTCCCCAGCTGAGTGCAAACAAGCTCATTAAGCAACAGAAGTCAAAACTGCCATAGGCCTTAACTGACCAGTTACAACCAGGCTAATTTCTAAGATTACCAAAAAAGGGAACATTCCATAAGTCCCCAAACTTCCTCACTCCACCCTATCACTATGGTCCCTCACCACCTTCTTGCAGTCTCTGTTTTGCTGTCCTGCCTGCCACTTTACTATGGTGTACTCAGTAATCATCTATCTCCTTTGTTCTGCCTGGGGTGAATTATTTGACCACCCCTCTCTCCAAGCCTCCCTCCCCACCATGCACACACCACTAGCTTTTACCAGATTGGGTTTCCCCACATTTGGGGGCCACCATCTGATTAGGAGAGACACTACAGTATACTCTTCCTTTCTTCTCCTCCACAGGGGTTTGAAATCTAGCATATACATACTTACAAATGTAATATATGTGGGCAAAGAATATTTTTGCCACCCCACCCAGTTGGTAAAACAGTCTGAACTTTATAAGAAGGCAAAGTCTAACCACTTTATTAACTTTAAATAATTCAACACGCAAAATGGCTAAATTTTTTTCCCATATTGTGCTTCAAATTGAAACTATGCCTATTAGCAAGAAGAATTTGTGCTTTGTTCTCTGCTAATCAGAGTCCCTAACAATATCATTATTTCCCTCAATATTATTTTTTGCCTCATGGGATTAAATGAATTAGTACATTTTCAACACTCAATTATCTTTATTGTGCAAAAATATTATGTAGCTAATGAAAACATTTAACTAGTTTTGTTACATAATCAAATCATCATGTTCTGCATTACATTTTTCAGTGCATTTTGCATAATGAGGGTTAGAATCAACTAGGGAGAACGCACTCTAATGCCATTTTAGAAAATGTTTGATTATGTGCTGTGCTAAAGTGTTTTACCCTGACCCAATAGGCCAGTTTCCAGATTCATTTAACCTTAGCATCTAAAAAAAGGCTTCCTGCAGGCAAACCATTGAATATCAAAAGCAGGGTCATTCTTGCCTTGTGCATATGAATGCTTCTTGACAAGAAAAAAAGATTGAGACAGACCTCCATTCCATAATTTCCAGTGAAGTGTTTTCAGATGTTAACAATTATGTTTCCACAACTTTGATTTGAACTGATGACCTTGGTGTTGATGTTTCTATAACCTGATTAATTACTAATTACTGATTCCTTGAATTTTAATCTGCCCTTTAACTATTCAGTATAATAGCTCCAGGTAGTAAAATTAAAAGTGCTTCTTACTGATTTCAATGAGAAAGACTTACTCTGGAGATCACTTCCTGTTGCAGGATTTGTAACCAATCAATCTAAAAGAAAAGCTTTTTATGGAGATGATTAAAGAATTATAGTTGCTTGTTGGGTTGAACAACTTAGAGTAGAATTAGCAGTTTTTAATCTTTAAAGTGTTACGCTGCTTATATCCTACTCAAAATAATAGGCAAAATGCCTACAGTGACCTTCCAGGCCTAATATGACCTTGACCCTTATAACCTTGACCTCACTTCCTATAATTTACCTAGTCATTCTGTCCCAGTCACAATAACCACCTGCTGTTCTTGGAACAAAGGAGAACTTTCCCCACTCATTGTTTTTGCACATGTTGTTCCCTTTTTCTGAAACACTCTTCCCCAGAAATCCTCATATTCAGTTCTTCACTTGCCTCAGGTATCTGCTCAAATACCACCTAATATAAAATAATATTATGTAAAATAACAGCACTTTTCCCCATAGAAGTAGTCACCATATTTATCATACCATATATATGGTATATATAAAAGATATATATAAGATATACATATTATACATATAATATAAATATTATATATTTATATAAAATTTTTTTGTTCACTGATGTATTTTCAATCCTAAAATGACATACTTAGCTATATTAGGCATTAAACAAGTATTTATTTAAATTAATAAAAATAAAAAAGTGGATTAATAAAAATTAATAAAAATGTACTCAGTCAAAAAACCAAAATACCCAAAGATCTCATCTATTTCTCTTTCCATCTCTATCACCAGATGAAAGATCACATGAGTAATAGAAGTAGGTAATGGAACAAATTAAAGAAAGTTCTACTAGTAAATTTTTCTGACACTTTTTACTCTATATCTTAATTTTGGAAAAGAGAAAACACATATCAGGTAGGTCTTGATTATGTTATCTCTCTGCACAAACTTTTCTTTCAGCTCTGCTAAAGCATAATACCTCAAGCAAGATAAGTTCTCTTTTATAACTGGCTTTAATGATGCATTTTTCAAACCTTCTAGCACATAATCACATTGTTCTATACTCATTTATTTATGTACTGAACTCTATCACCATTCCATGAACTCACGGAGGGCAGGATTCATGATTTACCCATCTCCCATTTACCCATGACTCTAAACTACAGTCTATAAATACATGGGAAGTGAACAAATTAACGTGTCTCCATTCTAGCAGTTTGGATATCACGTGAAAATCGCCCAAATCTTTCATTAACTAGGACACCATAAATTCCCAAATTGTAGTTATTTATTTGTTTATTTATTTAATTTTTAAAGAAGTATTCATTTATTTGGGGGAGGGGAGGGCAAGAGGGAGGAGAGAGAGTCTTAAGCAGACTCTGCACTGAGCATGGAGCCTGAGACACAGGGCTCAATCTCATGATCCTGAGCTCAGGACCTGAACCAAAAGGAAGAGTTGGAGGCATAACCAAATAAGCCACCTAGGGATGCCTCCTAAATTATAGTTAATACCATATCCTATCAGGAAGTCTACTGAATTTTCTAAATAGTTCTTTCCCTTTGGTTATTCACTATGCTGGGAATTAAGCTAAATTGAAAACTAATAACTGTCCCAGTCCTGAAAATCTCTCCATTCTCATGATTAAAAAAATAATAATAATAAAGTTTCTCCCATGAACATACCTGGGGAGAAAAAGGAAAGAAAGGATTCTCAAGTGTGATCTTCTGAATCTCCATTCAGGAAAAAGAAATGCTTTCTTCCTTCTTATCCTTCCAACTCCAAATACAGCTTAGCACCAATCAGTGGTGCCAAGCACAGACTGGGTGTACTATTTGTGATCTTGAATTGCTTTGCTTTTGTAGATATTGCTATTGCTCTGGATGCTGTCATTGTTGGAGCTTATCCCTCCATTAGAAGCTGATTTTTCTTTTACTGAGAGCAAAAACATTGTTTTCCTGCCAACTGTGAACCCAAAGAAGCTTGCTCTTTACCACCAAAGCATGGTTTAGCACCATATCATTCCCAGTCTCTCACCACCTAGATATACTTGCAAACTAATGATGAGTTTGTAAAGGGCAACTGGTGATTTCTCTTTGTGAAGGAGAGAGAGAGAGAACAGCGCTCTCTCTCTCTCTCTCTCTATATATATATATATATATGTATATATATATATATATTTTTTTTTCCCCTGTTGAAATGCACACTCAGGGCTGTCCAACAACATACCTGGTCTTTGTTTTCCCATGTGGTAGCTAAGGGTTCAGAGCTTTCACCACCTTACATTAGGAAACTCTGTTGCACCATCCTTAGAAGCTGAATGGGAAAAACTATTACATCTTCTTCGTGTTGCCCATTTCATTACTCCAGATCTCTTGAGTCCCTTAGTTTAAAAATTGAAAAACCCACCAACAAACCCTTCTTATTCTCAAATATTTTGTCTTTATTCTTGCTCCTTTGTTGGGAGTGAGGAGCTGGGAAGAAAGGAGGTCAATGCTGCCTTTCAAAACATCTTTTTCCCCTAAAGTGGATCTTGATGCTTGTCTCCAAAAATTGTCTGACTCACCTTCAAGATCAAGTGGGTAGGCAACAAGACATTGGTTAATAGTGAACTCAGGCTCTGTTAGACTGAATGAGTTTGAATCATGGTTCTGACACAACAAACTCTATAGCTGAGGGGTTGTTACTTAATTTTTCTAATTCTTAGGTTTTCCCTCTATAAACTTGGGAAAACAATGTACCTATTTCAAAAAGTGTCCTTTGTTTATAATGATATTTCAGTATTTTCTTTTGTTATTAACAAAATTTATATTTTATTATTATGTCAGTAGTAATCAAAATTCCCTTCTATCATTTATTGATTAGGGCAGTGATAAGGAAGAAAATCAATCAGATTTCATGTTAGCAATGCGTTTTGTTTTATTTGGATTTTAACATTTAAACTCTTGGGCATATTGTAATCTGATAAACTGCCACTGCTCTCCATATGTGTGTACTACAAAGCTGAATATAAATTAAATATTTTATTTTTTCTCTGTATAAACTATTATTTTATACCTGTAAGAAACCTGAGCTATGAAATTAAAGCAGATTGTTGGATATTTGGCTTTAGAATATTTTCAATATATTTTAAAGGTTTCAACAAATCCTTACAACCGAATGATGTCGAATTCTTGGACTAGAGAAATAATTTTCACTCTGGTAAAAATTTTACTCTGATTAATTTTATTGAATGTTTTAGTTAAAAATGATCAGTCCACAAGTTTACCCTGGAATTAAAATGATTATTTCCAAAAAAGCTAAGCACTAAGTGGCTTTCCCCCAAATATTTGTTGAATAAAAAAATAAATAACTGCATAAAGAAAAAAATAAAAGCCAAAGTTTTAACATAAACTTTGAAACTTGTCTTAATAAATGCTATCTAAGGTAGTAAATGGTAGAGTACATTTTCCAAGAACTCCTATTCACACGTACTCCACTCTAAAATTTCCATCAGCTTCACTTCATATGGCACATATTAAGGTCATAGCCCCAAGTGCAAGGGACTCTTATACAATGGGACAAGTTAAGCAATTCTGGTGTAGAAAAATTTAGAAATCCTGTCCATTTATTTCCCAAATATTTTGCATTAGTTGTATGATCACCATTCAACTAGACTCTACAATTTGACAGCTCATGATGAACATACCTGATTAGCACCCCAGAGTAGATATAGTTGATGTCATTTACTCTTTGATTTGAAATATAAACTTCATTGTGTACAGCAGTGGGCCAATTAGACACATAAGAATAGAAGGTTGCTATAGACTGAATTCATATGTTGAAACCTAAATCTCAATGTAATCATATTAGAAGCTTTGGGGGGACCTAATGGGGAAGGGTGGGGCCTTTTGGAAGTTATTGGGTCTTGAACGTGGAGCCTTCATGAATGGAATTGGTGCCCTTATAAAAGAAATTTCAAAGAGCTCCCTTGTTTCTTCCACAATGGAATTGCTTATTCCACACAGCAATAAGACAACTGTTTATGAACCAGAAAGTGGCTCTCACCAGACAACAAATCTGCCAGTGCTATCATCTTGGACTGCCTTGCCTCCAGAGCTGTACAAAATAAGTATTTGTTGTTAAGTCACCCAATATGTATTTTTGTTACAGCAGCCTAAATGAACTAAGACCAAAGCTAGTCCACAGAATACCCTTTCCCTAAAACAAGGCCTTACCCTTTGAGCATATTTAACCATCTAATGTCTGAAATTGCTGCTACCTTGTAGGGAACCAGAAGATGAGTAAGGTTTCTATGTTTTCCATGCAAAGGGGATTACTTTTCTATAACATACAAAGTAATATTTGCTTCAAACTTTCCTATCCCTACCATTAATAATTTCCTCAGTAGAATATTGTACTACTTGAGGATCTCCAGAGAAAAAAATAGGATATATGTGTGTACACATATATAATACCTTGTATAAATATACAATATATAATAGGATATATATGTTTATATGCACACACATATATATATGCCAATGCTTTAGTTCCACTTCAAAGGCCAAGAAGGTGTAAGAGCCAGGAAGAGCCAATACTTCATTTCCAGTCAAAAGGTAAGAAGAAGCCAGTGTCTCAGTTCAAAGGCCATCAGGCAGAAAGAATTCTCTCTTTCTGGGAGGAAAGTAAGCTTTTTTGGTGTATTTAGGTCTTCAACTGATTAGATGAGTGCCCTCCCCCCCAACACACACACTATGAAGGGTAATCTGCTTCTTTACTTGGTCTACAAAGCTAAGTGTTAATCTCATAAAGACACCCTCACTGGCCCACCAAAAATTATCTTTTACCATATATCTAAGCAACCCTGGCACAGTGAAGTTGACACATTAAATTAACCATTATAATATATAGATAGAAAGGATATATTTTCAGAAATTGACTCAAGTAATTGTGGAGGCCTGGTAAGTCCAAAATCTGATGGTGTAGTCTAGCAGGCCAGAGACCCAGAGAAGAGTGCAGTCTAAGTCTACAGGTAATCTGTTTGCAGATTTCCTTCTTGTTAAGTGGCAGTCCTTCTTTGTTCTATCTAGGTCTTCAACTGATTGGATGAATCCCATTCATGTTACACTTTTTTACCAAGTACCAACTGTTTTCCAAGCCTATCCTAAGGAAATGACAAGGGGGCTTCTGTGCAGTCTCTCCTGGAGTAGTTTTGTGGCATGGTTTGAGTATTGGTCTTGGCTGTATGTTCTCCAAACTTAACTCTCTGGCCCTAAGAGAGATACTTTAAAAGATTCACTTTCCCCTTAAGGAAATTATAGTGTTTCTATTAGAGCTTTGAATGATGCAAGGAACTTTTCCATTTCATTATCTAGCCATTAGACTGATTAGAGTGGCATAGGTTATATACACACCCAGAGCCAAACTGGGTGGTCAGAATCATAAATACTATGATTGGCTAGATTTCCATCACCCCCTTGCCCCTGTGGTCAGGAAGGTCAAGTATTATGATTGGCAGCTACACAAGAATCACATAGAGTGAGGGAAAGGCAATTCTGAAATGAGGGGGGATGTTGTTTTTAGAAGAAATTGGGACAACAAATGCCTGGCGTAGTGCCTGATGATGAAAGTGGCTAATTACTCATTTAAAATTTGCCCTTACCTTAAGATTCAAGTTGGAGATTTGGGTGGAAGCGTGTTGGCTGGAATATGTTGGGTGGAAATGGGTTGGCTGACTTGTGCTTCCTCCTCAATATCTTAAAGCTTGTGTATTGAATGACAATAATTTTCAAAGCACTACATTAGGAAGTACAATGGTGAACAGAACAGACATTGGAGATTGTAGGCCCTCATGCAAGGGCGCAAATAATTTAAAAGGTAACTATAGTAAAGTGATAAGTGCTATATTAATGAAAGTATTGGCCGCTCTGGAAAAATATAAACAGGCAATATCAATTTTGAAGTTTTATAAAGGCTTCCTTAAGGAAGTGACATTGTTCTGAATTTGGAATTAAGAAAAAACTGCTTCAACTAGTCAGATGTGCTTAGGAAAGTATGATCCACAGCCTGTAATAGTAGACATTTAATACATTTTTTGTAATTACTTTTACTTAATTTTTTCTATATAATGAATGGTGAATATGGAGGGCAGCTCATTTTTAAGTGAAAAGGAAGCACATGAGGGGGTCTGAAGGAGTATGAAGTCAACTTAAAAATCTGGGCTTTAGCCTAAGACACAAAAAATAATGGTATAACTTTAAGGAGATAAATAACATAATCAGGTTAGTGTTTAGGTAGATCACTTTGGTCCCGTGTGGTCACTTGACCAGAGGATGACGATTATTATGCTGAGCCACAAACTTGAATAAGTGGTGGGATTTGTTGGTCAGATGAATTAGGGTAGTAGTATGGGACAAAGAAAGCTGACAAATATGGGGGATATCTGGAAGATTCAACAGACAGAGTTTAGTGATTACTGAATGTGGGAGAATACTGCGGTGAAGGAATAATCAAGGTTTTCTGGCCTGAGAAGCTAATTGGATTGTGAAGGCATTTCTCAACAGAGAAAAACCTGAGCAAACTGTTGGGGGGAAAGGAGGCCTATAAACAAAGAGCTGAATACATCGAGTGTGGAGCTGTTGATGTACCCTGTCGGTGTTAAGATGTTTCTGATGCTCTAGAGACACATCAGATCTGGGTAGATAGAAGAGGGTCTTCAGTAGTTGGATCATAAGTGGTGAGAATTCAAGTGATCATTCTAGGAAGAATCTGAAGAATAAAGGGAAAAAAGTGCCCAGAATAGAATCTTAAAAGCAACAACATTTAAGGGATGGGACAAAAAGGACTCAGAAAATATGATTGAAGAGGATCCTAAATTAGAGAAAGATAAGCAGGAGAACATGCTGATATTGATGCCAAGTCAGAGAGTGATCCACGATGTTAAACCTTGCTGAGGAATTCCAAAATTTATGTATTTGAAATGAATTGAGAGATTGATTTCTTAGAGGAAGGAATTACAATATATTGAGGAGTAGACTGAAGAGTAAGAGGAAGAGACATATGTGGAAATAGAAAATATAGAGATTTCTAGTTTTTTTGTTTTTTGAAATGAATCCAGTAGTGGTTCATTTCTGATTTGGAAAAATAGAGTAAGAGTTTTTTGTGGATTTTTTGGGTAAGTTTTTGTTGTTCTATTTTATTTAAGCATAGGAAATATTCAAGTATAGCAAAGAGGTGATTTGAGAGCCAGTGAATGTGGTCATGTTAAAAATACAGAAAACTGAAGGAATAAAGCAGAGAGAAACATCCCAGAAAAAAGCTGAAGACATGAGAATTGGAGAACAAGTAGAACAGGTAACTTTAAGGATAACACAGACCTTTCCCCTCTAATGGGAAAGAAAAGGGGAAGATTGCATTGGGTCTAGGAATCATTACCAATACATGATATCAATAACATAAAATACATTATATGATAGAGCAATGGAAGCCATAAAAATTTTTGTTCAGTACTACATGTTTTTTGCATTCAAATTTCTATGATTTAAATGTGAATCAAGGGTAAAGTGATTTTTTTAAAAGAAGAAACTGCATTTTGTTGACAACTTTTTGATAACACCTCTATTTTCATTATGCTAAATATTAGATTTTTTTATATTCTCAAAATCAATTATATCTCTGCTGCCACTGCTACTTTAATGATTTTAATCCGAGCCTTGAGGCATTCCAAGATAATGTAAACTACCATCAGTTTTCAAAAATTTTAATGTAGTACTGATCACAGTTGTCTTTTTTATGCATGTTGGGGGTTGTGGAGTAATAGAAGGAAAAGGCTATATACATTTATCAGTATAATAATTTCAAATAATGAACTCTGAATATTAGCTGAAAACAATGAGAAAGGACAATAGCTTTCTGTTAAACTTGGAAATGAAATCTGAAAAGTTTATCATTGTTTAAACTTACTTGTCCTAAGTTTACTATGATAATATTGGCATCAGTGTTATGTTAATATTACATGAAAGAAACTAAATTTGTAGCCAAGGGCTATTAGGGGAAAAAAGGAGTTGATTTTCACATTGAGTGTACAGTGCCTTACTTTAAATGAGAACAGAAACTTAGATTTGAATTGAAATGACATTGACATGAATATAGCCCTATCAACTTGGGGTTATATCTGCACTCCCATACTCTTTTACAATTTGCAAAGGGGCTGTTATTGCAAATGTTATTTTTTCCAATAAAGAGACAGCTCATTAGATCTCATTACTAGTCAGCAGCTGTCGCAGAATATAGATTTCCAACTTGGAGCAATACATCTTTTCACAAATGCTTTCCCTGAAAATGTGGAAAAGATCTATTTCATCGTTAACCTACAGCGACATTATACATGGCTGCACTTACACCTTTGGCTTTTCTGCAGAGCAGTTCATAGTTTAGTAACTTTGAGTTGAATAATTCAAGTTTCTTCTAAATGTAATGCCTGATGCTTACCAATTCTAACGGGATATGTAAAGTTACTTTTTTTACCCCAACTAGTAGTATGTTATTCTGAAGCCTTGATAATGTCAATAAATTAACAAATGTGTTTTCAATACTTTTTTTTTTTTTTTTTTTTTGGACAAGGGTATCAAGGCTAGAACAAGTAAGGTATAATTTAATTTTCCCTCTGCTCAAAGAGTTTACACTCCACTTGGGGAAATGAAACACAGACAGGAAAACTGAGCATAGATATAGTTAAATAATGATTGAAAGCAAGTGTTAAGAAGTATAATAAAATAGTACATGATTCCTTGTTAAATGCACTGTATAATGAATAAATTCTCAGAGAAGAAATAAATCAATGTGTACATAAAATGTCTGGTAAGGATTCCTAAGAGAAAATAGGTTTTTTTGTTTGTTTGTTTGTTTTTTTATATTTTGAGAGATTATTAAGTGTGTATGTGTGTGAGTGAGGGAGAGAAAGAGAGAGAGAGAGAGAAATGTGTGTGCAGAAGGAGGCTGTTAAAATGGGAAGGACACTCAGGTCAGAAGATCAATGCTATAAGTAAATAAGGAGGTATTTTAAAAGGTGTGCTTGATAACACACACACCCTATAGTTAGACCCCAGAAAAAGATCCTGTTAATGTGAGAATTAGGGATTGAAGTTGGAAAGATAACGTGAGGTCAGGCCATAGGTTACTTTAAATGCCAAGCAAGTGTGGGATCTTTATCTGTGAAGAATGGAGACTGGCTTACTCAAAGGAAGCCCTGATTTTAGAGAAAAGTAACCTGGAAAGTAGAAATTCCAGCAATGGCTCTGCTGAGGGAACAGAAAAAAAAATTCAGTTTTGAAATTAGAAGACAATGTGAAAGTCACAATCATGTACCTCAATAGTAGCTAGCTAAGGCATAAGACATTTTATATACCACCAAAAGTATGAGAAATTTATAATATGAAATATGATGAGAAATTTAAGATAAATAATTTCAAAGATACTTTATAATATTATAGGAATTACATGTCTATAAAATATCAAGTGTTGCAACCAATACTCTTCATCAAACACTCTAAGCTACAAGTCATTATATTTACTATAAAATTTTGTGTTGTGTAAATCCAATATTTTCTGCATTTGACTTTCTTTTACTTGGTACTTTGAAGGACTATCCAATTGTAGATAAATGACATAATTATCTTCATTCATTCAAAAGTAATTATTTAATATCATTTTCAGATGATTGTCCTATTTTTCATTTGTTCTCTTTCTAATACTTGGTATTTTGAGTCATTAAAAATTGATGGATTTAAAATCTATTTTTCCCTCAAAGAATTATTTTTCCTCAAAGATTTTGAGGAAAAACGTATTTTTCCTCAAAGAATTACAGTTATTACCATAGCTTTTTAAGAATATAGACATGAAAAGGATTAAAAATTGTTCCACAAAAGCGGAGGTTGACTATCTTATCACATATCAGGAGGAACAAAAATAATAAGTATCAAGTAGGGTTAGGTTGAAAAGAATTCATCCAGACTTTGTTCATTACTCTCAAGGCTCTCCTCTTGAAATACAGACTTTAATAAAGAGAGAAGAAAAGAAAAGAAGAAAAAAGGAAAGAAAAGAAAAGTTTACCTACCAACTTTCCTCAAGTAGGTTAATTCTCCTTTCAACTTAGCCTTTTGTCCTTGATCAAAATTATAGATTCTTTTTGTTTCTGTGTAGTCTATATTTGATCATATTCTACTGAAAGTGCAACGTAGGTACTTTAAAAATACACTGCATTATATAGCAGAGCATTAAAAAGATAAGTACATATTTACTTTTAAGAACAATTTCTGCTTTTTATCTTGCAAAGTATTTTTACAATTCCTACTCTGTATCTTTTTTTCTTTTTTTTTTTTTCCAGTTTACTAATACTTTCATGTTTGCATAGAGTTCTTTTTGTCCTGGTATTTATCCCAAAACAGGGTATGAAGATCATTCCTGGATACTTTGTTGCCTAAAATATTGTTATAATTTGACTTTCCCCTGTTAACCATGATGATGTAGTTTATGTTTCCTGTTATGTGACTCGGCGAAGGTCACCCTACTCTGTTTACACAGCTTTTAGCTGCTTCTCAATCAAAGCAGCTCTTTTCCAGGCCTCATTGGTTATCTTCCATCTTCTCACATCTGGTACAAATCTAGAAAAAAGGCCTCAACTTTTTAACATGTGAATATCACTTTCACTTAGTTTCTAATAGTGAAGGATCAGTCCTGGGGGAAATTGTTTAAGACAATTCAGGCTGTCTTCTGACCTAGACCTAGACATCCTTTCCATTCTATTTATTCCAATTTTATTCCTAAACGTTTGATTACACTGAAACACGTTTCCAATCTGACAAACATGTATGTATGAGTAATGCATAGCAAAGATCAATGTTGTTAACAATAAGAATTTCACAGCCAATAGTTACAGACTATCATGACTTCTCCTAGTAGGTCGATTTTTAGAATAAAACAATTCAAATATAAACTGTAGTCAACCTAATCATTATCATAGCTTTTATACAGCTTTATTATGAAAGCAGCCATCTTTCTGTTTTCTACTATAATCTATAGATTATAGAGTTTCAGATCTAATTTATTCAAGTAGGCCCGGGTTCATAATAATAAACTGTGTTTAAACATCTGAATTATTCATTGATTAATGCAAATATAACAAATATATTTATGGAGTAAGCAAATATCTATCTGTTTTGAGAGCTTTAGTATGATGTATTTGGTAAATCTTGGGGATTCACTAGTACCAGTTCCACTTAATGGAATTGAGAATCTTAAATGTATTTCAATATATCTTTCATTTGGGCTGTTATTAACCATAAGAGCTTTCAAAACAAAGTTGTTGAGTTCACATTGTTATAATTTTGCAAATTAATGTAGATTCTTAGGGATATACTTTGTCTATATGTCTATATGATACCATTTAACATATAAAAATCATTACATTCATTGAAATTAAAAATGACAAATAATAAAACAAATAAGAATATTAATAGTACTGATATTTAAAATATATCTATGCCCAGAAAATTAAGAACTGGTGATTGGGGGTGCCTGGGTGGCTCAGTGGGTTAAAGCCTCTGCGTTCAGCTCAGGTCATGATCCCAGTGTCCTGGGATCAAGCCCCGCATCGGACTCTATACTCAGCAGGGAGTCTGCTTCCTCCTCTCTCTCTGCCTGCCTCTCTGCCTACTGTCAAATAAATAAATAAAAATCTGTCAGTCAAATAAATAAATAATAATCTTAAAAAAAAAAGAAGTTATTGTAACAGCATTAAAAAAAAAATCATTTATTTGTTTTCAAGGGAGGAGCAGAGGGAGAGGAGAGAGGGGATGATAGCAGATTCCCCAATGAGTGCAGGGCTCGATCCTAACTAAGCTTGATCCCAAAACCCTGCGATCATGACTTGAGCCAAAATCAACAGCTCAATGCTTAACCTACAGAGCCACGCTGGTGCCCATAACTGGCATTTTAAAAGCTGCAGTTGAGGGCACCTTTGTGGTTAAGCACCCAGCTCTTGATTCTGGCTCATGGTATGGTCTCAGGGTTGTGGAATCAAATCCTGCATCCCTGCATCACGCTCTGCACTCAGTGAGGAGTCTGCTTGAGATTCTCTCCTCCCTCTCCCTTTGTCCCTCCCCCTAGCACTTTCTCTCTCTCTAAAATAAATAAATAAAAATCATAAAAAAGTTAAAAGCTGCAGTTATATTCACAAAGAAGAGAGGTCAACAGAGTTGTCAGTTGGTCTTTGCTTTGAGAAACATATATTAGCCTACTTAGTAACCTTATTTTTTTCTACCAGAATCTTCCATAAATGAGTGAGATCAATATGATAATTATAAACACATTTGTTATAATAATTTTTTTAATTTATGTTCACCATTTCTGAAATATTGTTTTAGTTTACTAAATCATCCATATCAGTATAATTAGAAACAGGTAGAGTAGCATGTATAAAACAACGTGAATTTTTGATGTTACTTGAAACAAAGCTAGTCATTTATTTTCATTTGAAGAATTTTGTTGGGTCTTGGCCAATGAATAATGTATATTTTATTCCTAAGGCAATGTTGGAAATCACAGAAATGCCAACCCCTTCTTATTCACAGCCTGATTGGAAATTAATGACTTTTTACTAGTATTTAGCCAAACTGAGAAAATTGTATCTAATCTGTTATTCCCTGTTGTTTTTAGGTGTTTTGTACAACAGGAAAACACTACTACTAAGAAAAACATATTTAAGTGTTCATGATTTCCACTATCCATTTCCTGCCAAGTTGCAACCTACTTTAAAGATGGCCATGGCATTGTTTTTCTTTCTTTTCCTTTCTTACCCATCCTGCCTTCCCTTCCTTTCCCTTTCCTCAAAAATTAGGGCACACTTGCATTTAGTGCATGGGTACGTTTTGTCAGAGTTAAGACAAATTATAGCACCAAATAATAATCTTAATATCATGTCTATATCCATATCCAGAAGTACATATAACTGTACTGTCCATTTGACCAGACATTGCTTCTCATTTGTTAAATCGTTGTAACATGTTAATAAGGCCATAGATTGTAAAAAGTATGCTCCACGTTGAATCGAGTATGCAATTGGTGAATTGATGACTTCCAGTATGCTTCAGTCTTTACATCTGCCTTGTAACTGATTTCCAAAATAAATCCTTATAGCTCTTGCTTTTTAAATCAGTTTCCTTTTTCCCAAGGCATTTCAGAAATAGGGTTGAAAGGAACGTATTTAGATCTCCAGGTGCTGTTTAGACCACATTTATCTCAACCATATTTGAGGAGTTGATAACCCTTATTTTGTTTAGCTCTTCTTTTTATCAAAAGATCTTCTGATCCAGTTTTATTCATTATTATATGCAATGCACAGGCTGTTAATAACAATCAGTTAAGGGTCCCTGGCTTTCTAAGGTCCACGTCCTAATCAAATGTGGCCAAAATAATGCTGGCCATGAGCTCTGCCAAATAGACCATTAGCCACTGATAATTTGTTTCAATTAAAACCCCTACTTACAATAAATAAATGACCAGTTCCAACAAGACACAGTAAAAACATGTTATTTAGGTGTTTTTGTACCTGTGCTTTTGTAGACTGATTATTATACTTCAACTATTTCAGTTCTTACATAGATATTCACTAAAACTTCAAGGTCAGATACCAAGAGATCATATAATAAACAATAACCAAATTATTCAAACCTGGAAATCCTTGGCAGTGATTTATAGGGAAAAATTAATAAAAGTCACAAATAGTCATTTTTTTTCTTAAAATAAAGGAATACTTTCACAAAAAATTTCTCTTGCCAAATACATCCTCAAGAGAACCTCTCTTATATAAACTAGATACAAGCATAGAATAAAACGCCAGAAATTATGTTGACAGATAAAAAGAGCTTTGTGAATAAAACCAACATCTTGTGAATTAAAAGCATGAGTGAGCAAGGTAGGATCCCAAGACTATTACTTTAATTTTTTTTTTTAAACTTTTAATGCAGTGTAACTTCGATGTCTTCCCATAGTACTTGATCACAGTTAAGTATGACTTTCTCTCTCATTAGACTGTGATCTTCTAGAGGGCAGGGACTCTGTGAGATGTTTTATAGCACTCATCATTCAAAGGCAGCATAGTATGCAACTTACACTTTAAAAAGCACGAATCACTATGTTGCCTACATTTTATGTCTGTATGTTTGATTTGGGAAGAATGGGTGAAGCAGATCCATGTTGTGCTCCATGGGCTCACTTCCTGATATTTGACAAATCATTTTTTCAAGAAAATTTGGATTTTACTACCTTTTAACATTAAAAATAACAATTATAGCTGGTATGATTATAAATAATTATTCTGAACTGAAATCTTAAATTTTATTTGTAAATATAAAATTACTTATTTCTTACAGGCAAAGTGAAGCAATGCCACTGTCTTGTCGAAAAGTACTTAAAATGTAATTATAGTTATTACATTTATATGTGTTATTACATATACTATATATTACATTTTGTAACATTTGTAATGTTAAACATATGTAATTTAATATTATATAAATATATTATATAAATATATATTTTATATTATAAAATGCATATATACATATTATATATGTGATTACATATTACTTATGTAATATGCAGTTGTTATATTTATGTGATACTTTAAAAAATTTGTCTGTATACATGATTCTTTTATTTTTTTGTAATTCTTTTTATTATGTTATTTTAGTCATCATACAAAACATCATTAGTTTGATTCATTGCTTTTATATAACCCCCAGTGCAATATGTGCCCTGCTTGATACCCATCACCAGGCTCACTCATACCTCTACTCCTTCCCCCTCTAAAACCTTCAGTTTGATTTCTGGAGTCCATAGTCTCTCATGATTTGTCTCCCTAACTGATTTCTCCCCTTCATTTCTCCTTTCCTTCTCCTAATGTCCTCTATGCTATTCCTTAGGTTCTTCAAAAAGTGAAGCCATGTGATAATTGTTTTTCTCTGTTTGACTCATTTCACTTAGCTTAAGCTCCTCCAGTCCCATCCATGTTGATGCAAAAGTTGGATATTCATCCTTTCTGATGGCTGAGTAATATTCCATTGTATATATGGACCACATCTTCTTTATTCATTTGTCTGTTGAAGGCATGTAAGCTCCTTCCACAGTTTGTCCATTGTGGACATTGCTGTTATGAACATTGGGGTGCATAAGGCCCTTCTTTTCACTACATCTGTATCTTTGGGGTAAATACCCAGTATGGCAGTTGCTGGGTAATAGAGTATTTATATTTTTAACTTTTTGAGGAACCCCCACACTGTTTTCCAAATTGGCTATACCAACTTACATTTCCACCAACAGTGTAAGAGGGTTCTCCTTTCTCTACAACCTCTCTAACATTTGTTGTTTCTTGTCAATTTTCGCCATTCTAACTGGTATAAGGTGATATCTCAATGTGGTTTTAATTTGAATTTCCCTGATGGCTAATGATGTTGAACATTTTTTCATGTCTGTTATCCATTTGTATGTTTTCTTTGGAGAAGTATCTGTTCATGTCTTCTGCCCATTTGTTGACTTGACTACTTGTATTTTGAGAATTGAGTTTGAGAAGTTCTTTACAGATCTTCGATACTAGCCCTTTATCTATAGAGTCATTTGCAAATATTTTCTCCCATTCCATGGGTTGCCTCTTTATTCTGGTGACTATTTCCTTTGCTATGCAAAAGCTTCTTACCTTGATGAAGTCCCAGAAGTTCATTTTCACTTTTGTTTCCCTTGCCCTTGGAGACATGTTTTGAAAGAATTTTCTGTGGCTGATGTTGAGAAAGTTCCTGCCTATTTTCCTCTAGGATTTTTATGGATTCCTGGCTCATATTGAGATCTTTCATCCATTTAGAGTTTCTCTTTTTGTGGTATAAGAGAATGGTTGAGTTTCATTCTTCTGTATATAACTGTCCAATTTTCCCAGCATCATTTATTGAAGAGACTGTCTTTTTTCCATTGATTATTTTTTTCTGCTTGGCTGAAAATTAGTTGAGGGTCCATATCTGGGCTCTCTACTCTGTTCCATTGGTCTCTGTGTCTGTTTTTGTATCAGTATCATGCTGTCCTGGTGATCACAGCTTTGTAATATAGCTTGAAATCAGGTAATGTGATGCTCCCAACTTTTTTTCTTCTTCTTCTTTTTCAACCTTTCCTTGGCAGTTCAGTGTCCTTTCTGGTTCCATACAAATTTTAGGATCATTTTTTCTAGTACTTTGAAAACTGCCATTGGTATTTTGATTGGGGTGGCATTAAAAGTATAGATTGCTCTGCGCAGCAGAGACATTTTAACAATGTTTATTTGTCTGATCTATGAGCATGGAATGTTTTTCCATATTTTTGTGTCTTCCTCCAAGGTATCCTAAGGTTTTTGGTGGTATTGTAAATGGAGTTAATTCCCTAATCTTTCTTCCTACACTTACATTGTTAGTATATAGGAAAGCAACTGATTTCTGTACATTGATTTTGTATCCTGCCACATTCCTGAACTGCTGAATGAGTTCTAGTAATTTGGAGGTGGAGTCTTTTGAGTTTTCCACATAAAGTATCATGTCATCTGCAAAGAGAGAGACTTTGACTTCTTCTTTGCCAATTCAAATACCTTTTATTTTTTATTTTTTTTTAAAAGATTTTATTTATTTATTCGACAGAGAGAGATGACAAGCAGGCAGAGAGGCAGGAAGAGAGAGAGGAGGAAGCAGGCTCTCCACCGAGCAGAGAGCCCGATGCGGGGCTCGATCCCAGGACCCTGAGATCATGACCTGAGCTGAAGGCAGCGGCTTAACCCACTGAGCCACCCAGGCGCCCCTCAAATACCTTTTATTTCTTTTTGTTTTCCGGTTGCTGTTGCTAGGACTTCCAGTACTATGCTGAACAACAGTGGTGAGAGTGGGCATCTTTATTGTGTTCCTGATCTTAACGGAAATGTTCTCAGCTTTTCCCCATTGAGAATGATATTCACTGTGGGCTTTTCATATATGGTTTCATGAAATTGGGAATATTTTCTCTATTCCTACATTCTGAAGAGTCTTAATCAGGAAAGGATGCTGTATTTTGTCACATGCTTTTTCTGCATCAATTGAGAGGACCATGTGATTCCTGTCTCTTCTCTTCTTTATATGTTCTATCACATTGATTGATTTGTGAATGTTGAAGCACCCTTGCATCCCAGGGATAAATACCACCTGATAGTGATGGATAATCCTTTTCCTATTACTTAGGATCTTGTTGAGAATTTTGGCACCCATATTCATCAGGCATATTGATCTATAATTCTCCTTCTTGATGAGGTCTTTAACTGGTTTGGGGATCAAGGTAATGCTGGTCTCATTGAATGAGTTTAGAAGTCTTCCTTCTTCTTCTATTTATTGAAACAGTTTCGGGAGAATAGGTATTATTTCCTTCTTTGACTGTTTGGTAGAATTCCCCAAGGAATCCATCAGGCCCTGGATTCTTGTTTTTTGGGAAGTTTTTTGATCATGCTTCAATCTTGTTTCTGGCTATTGGTCTATTTAGGTTGCCAATTTCTTGCTGTTTCAGTCTTATGGTTTATAGGTTTCCTGGAAGGCATTCATTTCTTCCAAGTTGCTTAATTTACTGGCTTATATTTGTTGATAATACTTTAAGGACTAAGCCACCCAGGTGCCCCTTGTTTTGTTGATCTACTCTACTGTATTTCTCATTTCTAACTCTTTGATCTCTGCTCTAATCTTAATTATTTCTCTTCTTATGTGTGGCTTAGGATTTATTTGTTGTTCTTTCTTCAATTCTTTAATATGTAAAGTTCATTTCTGTATTCAGGATTTTTCTGTTTTCTTTGAGTGAGGCTTGAATGGCTATGTATTTCCCCCTTAGGACTGCCTTTGCAGCATCCCATAGGTTTTGGACTGATGTGTTACATTCTCATTGGTTTCCATTGAATGTTTAAGTTCTTTAATTTCCTGGTTGACCCAAACATTCTTAAGTAGA
Source organism: Mustela putorius furo (assembly GCF_011764305.1). NCBI lineage: Eukaryota > Metazoa > Chordata > Mammalia > Carnivora > Mustelidae > Mustela > Mustela putorius. Next base: position 2,001,010 of record NW_025421467.1, read on the forward strand.
ATGGTCTTTAACTTCCAAGTTTTGAATTTCTTCCAATTTTTTCCTTGTGATTGAGTTCCAGTTTCAAAGAATTTTGGGCTAAGAATATACAGGAAATAATTTCAATCTTTTGGTATTGGTTGAGACCTGACTGGTGACTCAGTATGTGGTCTATTCTGGAGAAACTTCTGTGTGTGTTTGAGAAGAATGAGTATTCTGTTGTTTTAAGGGGGGATGTTCTGTATACATCAATGAGGTCTATCTGGTCCAGCGTGTCATTCAAAGCTCTTGTTTCTTTGTTGATTTTCTGCTTAGATGATCTGTCTGTTGCTGAGAGTGGAGTGTTTAGGTCCTTTACTATTAGTGTATCATTATCAATATATCTCTTTATTTTGGTTAATGGCTGGCTTATGTAGTCGAATACTTCCATGTTGGGGACATAGATATTTACAACTGTTAGATCCTTTTGTTGGACAGACCCTTTAAGCATGATATAGTGTCCTTCTGTATCTCTAACTACAGTCTTTAGCTTCAAATCTAATTTGCCTGATATAAGTATTGTTACCCCAGTTTTCTTTTGAGGTCCATTGGCATGAAAAAAAATGTTCTCAATCCCTTCGCTTTCAGTCTGGATGTATCTTTAGGTTCAGAATGAGTCTCTTATAGACACCATATGGACAGATCATGTTTTTTTTATCCAATCTGTGGCCCTGTGCCATTTCATGGGAGCATTTAGGTCATTCACATTGAGAGTGATTATTGAAAGATATGATTTATTGTCATCATGTTGTCTGTGAAGTCCTTATTTTTATAGATTGTCTCTGTAAATTTCTGTTTTGTATCTCTTCATGGGGTCTTTCTTCTTTTATAGAACTCCCCTTAATGTTTCTTGCAGAGTGGCTTGGTGGTCACATATTCTTTCAGAGTCTGCCAGTCTTGGAAGCTCCTTGTGTCTCCATTCATTCTGAATGACAGCCTTACTGGATAAAGTATTTTGGCTGTATGTTCTTCTTATTTAGGACCTTGAATATGTCTTGTCAGACCTTTCTGACTTTCCATGTCTCTGTGGACGGGTTTCACATTTCTGATGTTCCTCCCTCTATACATAAGAAATCTCTTCCTCCTGGCACTTTCAAGATTGTTTCCTTGGATCTAAAATTCGCAAGTTGTACTATTTTATGATGGGGCATTTGTCTGTTCTCATTGATTTTGGGAGGGGTCCTTTCTGTCTCTTGGACACGAATGCTCGTTTCCTTCCCCAGATTAGGGAAATTCTCAGACACAATTTACTCAAATATATCATCTAGACCTCTAGTTTTCTCTCCACCCACTTAGGGATCCCAATAATTCTGATACTGAAACATTTCACTGAGTCACTCATCTCTCCCAGTTTGATTCCTTGGGCTTTTTTTTTTTTATGATTTTATTTATTTATTTGACAGACAGGGATCACAAGTAGGCAGAGAAGCAGACAGTGAGAGAGGAGGAAGCAGGCTCCCTGCTGAGCAGAGAGCCAGACATGGGGCTCAATCCCAGGACTCTGAGATCATGACCTGAGCCGAAGGTAGAGGCTTTAACCCACTGAGCCACCCAGGAGCCCCTGATTCCTTGGGTTTTAATTTGTTTTATCTTTGCCATCTCAATTTCCTTTTTTTTTTTTTTAGGCTTAATTGTTTTTGTTTTTGTTTTTTTAAAGATTATTTATTATTTGACAGAGATCACATGTAGGCAGAGAGGCAGGCAGAGAGAGAGGGGGAAACAACCTCCCTGCTGAGCAGAGAGCCTGATGCAGAGCTCGATCCCAGAACCCTGAGACCATGATTCGAGCTGAAGGCAGAGGCTTCAACCCACTGAGCCACCCGGGGGCCCCACAGTTTCCTTCTTTTCTATCATCTTATCCTCTATCTCACTAATTTATTCTTCTGCCTGGAATATGAAAAAGAATTTAGACTACATTTTATTCATAGCATTTTTAAGTTCGGCCTGATTAGATCTCATTTTGTCCTTAGAAATTCTATACTGTTGTTAATATTTTTTTTTCAATCCTAGATATCCCCTTGACAATTGTTATTCTGAAATCAGTTTCTGACATCTTGGTTATAACTGTATCCATTAGTTCTGTGGCAGAAGCCATGGTCTCTGAATCTTTCCTTTGTTGGGGGTTCCTCCTCTTAGTCATTCTGTTAAGGGGTGGTTGAGGGAATGTACAGAGTCCAAATTATTGACCACAACCCCAGCAAGATGCACCTGCTTTATAGGGACCTTAAGGTTGACTGCTTCTTGTTCTTCCAGCTTGTCTTCTGGGGGAGAGCCTGCTGTGCTGCTACTCAGGCAACCCTGTTTGGGCAGAGTTGCCCTGTCCCTGTTGCAGAGGTAGGGGAGGCTCAGTGAAAAAGCAATTTTTTTTTTGGCTTTTTTTTTTTTTTTTGATCTGGCGTCTTTCCCTGGTGGCTTTCTGAATATCTTCCAAGAGTCAGAGCAAAAATGGCCATATCCAAACCTCTGTCTCAGAACAGACAGATCATAGTCTGCACTTCACTGTGCTCTCCAGACCACCCTGTCTCCACTTCTGTCTGTGCTGCTAAGAACCACAATATCCTGGGTTATGTGCCCCACAGCAGCACTCCCAACCTTCATTTCCAGGTCTGGGCATGTCTCTGCCCTTTGTGCTTCCAAAAACCGCAAGCTTCCCCCTGTTCTCAGGCATGCCCCTGAAGCTCCAGGTTTTAGTCTGGGGGGCTGCCCTAAAGTCCCTTCCCTGCCACTACAAGTCTGTGAGACTGTACCTGGTCCCCAGCATGAGAGGCTTTTGTGCTCCAGTGTAAGATCCTGGAGGCTCCCTCCCCCTTCCATTTATCTTCCAATATCTGCCTACAGAAACATGGCTCCCCACTTCATACCTTGAGATCGACTGCCAGAGAGGTTCTGTTTGTAGAAATCCAGATTTATCTTCTTCATCTCTGGCTGATTGTATGGATGTTCAGAATGGTCTGGTAGGTATCTAGCTCAATTTAGGGCACTGGTTGAAATAGGGCACTCTACTCCACCATCTTTTCTCCTCCCCTCCCTCTTTAAAAAGATTTGAATGTTGATCATTTGAAATATGAACTTAACCACAATAGTATTGTTGAGTAATATCTTTTAGCAAATGGCTTTGTAAACAACTGTCATCTCTGAGGTCTTCACTTTGTACCATGACCTACATTCAAAGAGCTACTAAACATTTCATCCTAAATGCCTCATGATTACTTCAACCTCAACTTCTTACTTTCATCATTTTCCCAACAAATATAATGTACTGTATATACATCTGTCAGCAGCATTATTATTCTCTTAGATATTCAAGGCCCAAATCTTGAGATTTCCTTTATCTTCACTAATTCTATCTCTAGACATGTGACAAACTTTCCCCTTGCCTTGCAATCACTCTGCAATTTACTTAAAGACCAGATCAAATTCTATCTGCTTTGACACTTCAATAGTCACAACCAACTTGGTTTTATTTTCTATTATAATTTCTTGGAATTCTAAAAAGTTTGCAAAAAAAAAAAATAGAAGGTATTTTAGGTTTTTCTCCAGAAACCAGATATATTTAAAAAAAATAACAAAATATTGTGCATTAATAGTTAAGTTAGAGAATAAAAGGTGTCCTACATTGTAAAGTTACATTGTAAAGTTAACTTTAACAGTGAGTATTTTTTTAATTCTAAAAAATGAAAAGAGTTGTCCAAAATATATATGTCTTCTATCTTTAGGGACTTCTGTTTCTTAGAATGTACTACATTTTAATGATTTTATTATTTTTTTAAAAGATTTTATTTATTGGGGTGCCTGGGTGGCTCAGTGGGTTAAGCCGCTGCCTTCGGCTCAGGTCATGATCTCAGGGTCCTGGGATCGAGTCCCGCATCGGGCTCTCTGCTCAGCGGGGAGCCTGCTTCTCAAAAAAAAAAAAGATTTTATTTATTTATTTGACAGACAGAGATTACAAGTAGGCAGAGAGGTAGTCAGAGAGAGGAGGAAGCAGGCTCCCTGCTGAGCAGAGAGCCCATGTGGGGCTCTATCCCAGGACCTTGGGATCATGACTTAAGCCAAAGGCAGAAGCTTTAACCCGTTGAGCCACCCAGGCACCCCCATTTTAATTATTTTAAAGAATTAACACTGTTATCAGTGGTGCTTGACTTGATTTTTCAAAACAATCTCCCTGGAGGAAGTTCAGATTTCTATCTTTCTCTTTCAAGATTAAAAACCTTTTAAAAATTATCGCCTGTATGATTAAAAATAAATAATTTAGGATTGGTGTTTAAGTTTGATTTGTAATTATGAAAAAAAATACACTTCAAATTCCATTAGTGACAACTTCCAAAAATCTCAGCTAACTTTTATCATTTTATGACTGTAGGGCATTTATATTATTCCTTCTTCTTGAATATAATAATTAAATAATTTATAGGTGTCATTTAAAAAGTAAGTGGGAAAAACTTGAGATTAAAACTGAAGTTATTAAAACTAGAACACCTTGAGTCTACAGCTTGAAAATAATTATTAGGAAGATTCTTTCATCAAATATTATGATACATGAGCTCTTATTTGGAAACTAAACTAGTTTAGGATGTCATTAAAATCCTTAAAAATGTTTTTGTCATGTCATGGGCCTCCCAGAGCCATCCAACTTGTATACTAATTATTTTTTCTTGGCTACATGCTGTTTTAATTACATTCATTATTTCTGTCATTCTGCAAAATCTTATGCATGGAAGTGCTGGTGGCCTGGTGCATAACCATTGCTTTTTCCTGCTGTGCTAATGGCTTAAGTCCAAGCTGAGGTGCAAATGAAATGAGTTTAGAAGGCTAAATTTGGCCCCCAGTTAATTTGCTTCACAAACTTGCTACCGGATTTTTTTTTTCTTTTTTGTCATAAGCTGGCTCATTTACAAATCCATGTTCACAAAGCACTCAAAGTTAGACTGAAATTTTTAAACTTTTATCCTTTGTGATTATCAATGATATCACCAGCAGGAAGCTCAAGGAGGAGAGATTTCAGGGGCGGGGGAGAGAAAAGAGAAAATCAAATGTATAGTGATTCTTACTAGAAATTAAATACATGTTAGCAAGGAGAAATAACAGATTAGAAGGGGGAAATTTAGTAAAATTAAAGAAAGAAAAGTTGTGTCTGAAGTGTTTTTGACCAGGTGTCGTATGAGGAATTTCAGTCATCTTTGGTTAAAAGTATTCAATTTATCCTGACAGTACCCTACTTTTTAAATTTTAGACACAAATAATGATAAATATTTTCCATCTATATCAGTTTTCTTTCTCCTTGTGTGTGGTCTTTCCTGTACACCATGATCCTTTCTCTTCTTTTCTATGTTCTAAATCTTTCAGGTTCACAACCTGAAAATTTCTTGCAACTGCAAAGGTTCATAATCATAGGCTGGAACCATGCGGGCAAACTGCTTGGGGAATCCTGACTTCCAGAAACTGTAAGCTCATACATGTTCACTGTAATTTTAAGCTGCTAAATTTTGGGAGGTAATCTGTTACACAGCTATAGATAACTGATAGGCTCCCAAAGAATGCTGAACCAAAAAAGCCAGCCTTAAAACAGCACCATGAGATTCCATTTACATGAAGTTGAAGAGCAGGCAAAATTCATCCCTTGTGACAGAAATCAGGACAAGATTGCATTTGGAGGTTATTGATTGGGAGGGGGCATATGAGATGCTAGAAATATTCTGTATCTATAAACTCTCTCTATGATATGAGCCTGGGTGGTGCAGCGGGTTAAAGCTTCTGCTTTCAGTTCAGGTCATGATCTCAGAGTCCTGGGGTCTAGCCCCACATTGGGCTCTTTGCTCCGCAGGGAGTCTGCTTCCTCCCCTCTTTCTCTGCCAGCCTCTGGGCCTACTTGTGATCTTTGTCTGTCAAATAAATAAATAAAATCTTTAAAAAAAAAGAAAAGAAAAGAAAACATCTCAATGAAAATTAAAAATTAAAATAATAAAGAAATATTTTAAACAAGTGATTGTTAAACCATATATTCTACATCGCTTATACACTGTAGGAATTCATGGTATACATCTATGTATATATCTATTAAATTTTACATGTTAGTTCTTTTAGCAATCAGACAACAATTGGTCTATTCTTAAGTCAAATGATTAAAAACAAGTTTTCAAAGTCCATCTTACTGTGTCTTTAAAGCATATCTTATTCAATCTATGATATCTGAGGGATTTTGGTTTTTTGTTTCATTTGTTTTGCAAATAAAGACTTCAGTGCAGATTGTTTATTTTTATGGAAGAACAATGTAAATTATTACCTCTGCTCTCTAGAAATTAGTTTTCAAGTGTGTAAGACAAAAAAGCACACATATATAAATCATACAAGATTCTTGATTTTATGTTATAGTTATCTTAATTTTTGTTTGTTGTAGCTATTTACAACAAAGACTTTTTTTGTTAAAACAAAACTTTGTTAAAAAAAAACTTTTTTTGTTAAAACAGCAAAAGGAAATTGGAAACTCTTTTCAGAATCAGTAAACAGGTTCTAAGAAACTATTTTAAATCAATTTCAGATATTGTCGATCTGCCTAATGAAATGGACAACAAGATTACAGAAGAAAAGGTAAATAAAAACCCAGTAAACTCAGATAATCTTCAAAGAAGTCTTCAGAATTCTATTATTAGAATTATAAGAGTTTGTGTCCACTCTTTTTTAAAAATCTAGGTGATTACCCTTGTCTTGGTAAAATTGTCCATTGCATCCACCTTCCTATTTATGTGACTAGAATGGTTACTGCATTTCAGGCAGGGTAGCTGATAGACAGGCTTTACCCAGCTATGCATCCTTAGAATAAATCTCAAATAATTTCTCTAGGTATGGTTAATCAAATATCAAGGCACGATTTTCATATCTCCATGCTTCTTCAATAAAAGGTGAACTCCTTAAGAAAATAACTGAAACCATAGTAAGTATACCATACTTAAATTCTACATAATTGGGTTTTATACTATATACAAATACCTACTTATTATTGTATTTCCATTTCATTATCTTTAATTGCTGTCATTTATTGCTTAACTTAACCATGATTTTCTTCCAGACTATGGTAGATTTAATTTGCCCTCATTTTCATTAAGTGGATTCCTCTATCATGAATCCAGTATACTTTGCTGTATCAAATGAACTTCATCTTTTTTTTACACTTATTTATTTTTATTTAAATTCAATTAATGACCATATAATGTATTACTGATTTCAGAGGTAGAGGTCAGTGATTCATCAGTTTTATATAATATCCAGTGCTCATTACATCACATGCCCTTCTTAATGTCCATCAACCAGTTACCCTATTCCTCACCCACCTCCCCTCAATCAACCTTCAGTTTATTACATTTGATTATGAGTCTCTTATGATTTGTCTCCCTCTCTGATTTCCTCTTGTCTTAAAAGTCCTTGCCCATAGGCTTCACTTTAACCTTTGGTCTTCATCTAGAAAAAGAAACCAATCACTTTGGCAAAGATCACATTTGCCCTTTGAATTTCTCTGCTTTTCTTTAGCTTTTCCTAACAACTTAGAAAAAGAAAAAAAATAGAAACAAAAATCAGAAGCAAGTATGGCATTGTTGTTTGAAAATCTGATGCTTGTCTTCTACCAATCAGTGTTTCCCCAAGAATTGATCTTTTAAGGTTTTTCCTGAATTTTCTGTTTTAGAAGCTTTTCATGAGATCCTTCCCTATCTGTAGAGAATGACTACCTAATGGTCTTCTCCACCAAACGTCTGTCCCTCTATTTAAAAATAATAATAATAATAATAATAATAATAATTCTGTCCCTCCATAAGTCACGGAAGGTCCCCCTAGAGTTTTCCAGCCTGGCTCTGACATAGATCATTTGCCACTCTAAAGATTTAAGTTACAAAAGCTCACTTTAAACTAGAATGTATCTTTTTAAAAATAATATTGACTGGATATGAAGCATTTTTATAACAAATAGAAAATGGTTTCATTATACTCTCAAATCAACATTTTTTTCTTTTGATAGCAAATTGATTTATGAATGTAACTAGCCACACACACACACACAAATCTCCTTAAAAGCTTCTATACATATGCTTTCCTACTTGAGTTCCTCAGGCTAGATTATCATGCTTTATAACGAACTCTCCTCGTATTTTCAAGTCTATTATCTAATTGTATCTAAAGCACTCCTGATAGGTAGGTAGAGAAAGGCCATTTAATCCCCATTTTATATGAAGAAAGGAGAGTACAGAGAAGCTAAATGATTTGCCCAAGGCCATGTACATCTCTGTGGTAATTCTGTACCAGAATGACTTTGGAAGAACCAGGCACCAGTGCAGACAATGGTTAATCTAATTCCCCAGCAGAGGGATCGGCAGTTAAGATGATGTCAAATTAAAAATAAGCCAGAACTACATATTTCATAGAAAACCAACCATACAAATGCCATAATTTAATAGAGCTTACAAGAGAAAATAAACACCTCTCTACTGTACTGTCTATCATTTGCAAATGGCTTCAGAAGAAACAGCAGAAAACTGTGATGATAACAGGCACACAAACAGCACAAAATGATGACCAACAGTGCAAAAATAATGTTTGGAAATCTCGGTTACATGAAACCACATAATTGTACTCTGAATATGTATTACTAAAGCAACATAACACATTTTTAGGATTTACTTTTAGCAAATTAGACTTTGTCTTCAATCACCAGCATATCAAGCATTTGAAATAGATTAGCCTTCTGGTCTTCTAGTACTTTATCTCTATTTCAGTGTAAAGACTGTACAAAACAATACCCATCTCTTTATTTTCCTGTATGTATACTTTATTTCAAAGACAGATTTTATAACAATTTTGTTGCAGGTAGGACGTATCAGATGCCAACTTTCTGTGTATATTCAGATGCTGGGAAAGAATAGCTCTAGAGCTGGGTAAGGAGGTAACTTACCAATAGCTGGTTTTTAAACAGGAAGTGAAATAAACAAATATTCAATAATGTGGGAAAAAGAAATCAGTAGTTACATAATATCTTAAAATGGGATGTTTTAAAATTTTTATTACCGTGAGAGAGCATAAAGCATGAATCAAATAGCTTTATGCTTTTGTGATGTGGAAAAACAAAGAGTATGTGATAAAAGAAGAATAAAGCTCTGCATTATTTTTATGATGTCAGAATGCTCCTTCTTATTACTCTGGCCCTCTTTCAAAGCTCAAAGGGAATTCACACGTAACAAAATTCAATGTTTAGTTGAGAAAAAAAAAATCTTGAAGCTCACAAAAAGCGATCGTGATCTGCTGAACACTCTGAATTTATAAATACCCTTAAGTTAAGTAAGAATCATAGAAGTGGGCACCTGGTGGCTCAGTTGTTAAGCGTCTGCCTTTGGCTCAGGTCATGATCCCAGAGTGCTGGGATCAAGCTCCAGGTAGGGCTCCCTATTCTGCAAGAAGCCTGCTTTTCTCTCTCGCACTCTCCCTGCTTGTGTTCCTTTTCTCACTTTGTCTCTCTCTGTCAAATAAATAAATAAAATCTTTAAAAAAATCATAGAAGATTCAAATTTATTCATTCAGTAAATATTTTGTGTCATAAACTATCAGTTGTTAATACTACCCTTTCAAAATTGAATAGAAGCTTGTCCTCATGGAGCTTTAAGACTTTTTGGGTTGACAGAATGAAACAAATGGTCATATAGGTAGTTAAATATTAAAAATTGTAATAAGGCTGTAAAGAAAATGTTCAAGTGATAGAAAAACATAAGTCACAGAAACTAATCTTGACTGAAGAGATGGTGATTAATAGTAGGCAAAGGGGATAGAATGAGGAAAATCAGAGGGATCAAACATGGAGCACTGGGTGTGGTGCATAAACAATGAATTCTGGAACACTGAAAATAAACTAAAAAAATGAATACAAATTAAAAAAATACTTTTCAGTAAAGAAAAAAAAAAACCTATGTGCAGTCTCTACATTTATAAAGAGCTTTGTCTTTCGAATACTGGGAGAATTTTTCGAGATCAGTGTGGGAAGGGTTATAAGCAAGTTGAGTGGCAGAATCAGAATTCATATTTAAAGATCACTCTGACATCCTTATTGACAATGAGAGCACGAGCTAGGAGCCTTCTGCAATAGTATACATGAGACATGACAGCACTTTGAACTGGGGGAAAAGGGTAGTCAACATGGATTAAAAGAAACTGATTTGAAATCTATATTGTACATAGTTTAACAAAGTAGCCTCCCCCAAAACATAAAAACAAAAATTAGTTCCTAGAGAGAAAGGAAATGTTTCTTCCTGGAATAGATGCAAAATGACTAAAAGTAAAAAAAAAAAGTAACAATTTTAGTTCTGTAAAACTAGGACAAGGTAAAATATATAAACTATAAGTTTTGAAATAGTATAGATATTCTGAGTATGAAAATATATATATATATATTTTAAATAATGAATAAAAAAATTTTTGCTCATGAATGCTCTTTATTTATGTTCTTTTCTGTACTAATTTTTTTTTCTGGGCCAGAGGCAATAACTGATGTTGGATCAGAAGAGGACAGTGCACTTGAAGTTTCTATTAAAAAAATATTAGTCACCAAGATTTGGGGCACTTAATCCCAAGCAGGAGATCTGAAAGTGTAAGAAATTTCTGTTACTTTTTTCTTGCACTGATGGTTCCTCCTTCATCTGCCCGTGATCCTTTTTTTTTTTTAAGATTTATTTATTTATATATTTATTTATTTTGAGAGACAGAGAGGATGGGCAGAGAGAGAGAGTCTTAAGCAGACTGCAATGGAGCACAGAGCCTGACCCACGGTTCAATCTCACATCCCTGAGATAGTAACCTGAGCTGAAACCAAGAGTCAGACATTTAGTTGACTGCACCACCCAAGTCCCCCAAGATGCCAGCCATCTTTCCTGAATGTTAGGACTTTCTCCAAAGTATGAATAAATTTCACCTCTTTTCTCTTCCCCTATTGCATCAAGATTCTATATATAGACCTTACACAGATGACCACCACACTACAACATGGGAGTAGAGTTGTGATCAGATTGAATAAAGAATCTTCCCAATAAGGTAGGCTTTTTGCATGACTGTTTCAACAAACACAGGGAAGAATGGTGTAGAAATGATATTCTTTTGGGATTGTCCATATATGAGCTGTTCTCCAGATCCCTTGGGCTAATGGATCATAGAGTTGATAATAAACAACTGCACATCAACCAGCCACTCAGATTAATAACTGAGAATGTTAATAATTCACATTTATTGGCTACTTTGTGCCTGGTACTGTTTGAAGTGCCATATGTGCATTTTTCTTCATGGTAATGCTATGAGAAAATTAGTGTTATTATACTTATGTTATTAATATTGTCAGTTTTAACTGAGGCAGAGAACAATTAAGCAAATGTCTACAGGTGCATAGATAGTAAATGGTGGAGAAAGACTTTGAATCCAGTGGTCTGGCTTGAGCCTACACTCCGTCAGCATCAGGAAATGCCTTTCTGAAGAAGGTTCAAAGGCCATCCTACAAAAGTAAAGAAACAGACACTTGGAGGTGAAGAGGGGATAGATGAGTAGATTTTAAAAGTATTTGGTAGTAGAATGAGAAAAGAATGAATGAAAACACAAACTCAAGAAATAAGAATGTGTTGAGGAAATAAGAATATTATAAAGATATATATATATATGTATATATATATATATATATATATAATGACATATAAGTATGTTAATAGCTTTAAATTTTCAGGAATTAAAAGATCACATAAGCACTGAGGAAGAAAAGGAGCAGATTACTTAACTAGGAAAAAAATAAAATTTTAAAAATAAGTTTAAATGTTCATGTTCTGTAGAACCACTTTTTAAAGAACTACTCTAGAAATCAGAAAGATTAAGCCTTTATCCCAGGGACAGGTCATCAGAAAAAAAAAAAAATGTGCCTGGCTTTATCCAAAAAAATTTGGGGAAGGACAGTGCATGACATCTCATAAATCTGAGCAGAAAAAATAAATTCTTTAAGTCTGTGTGAGAAGATTTTTTGAGCCAACATTTTAGTTAGATTATCTTCTTATTTATGGGACATGCGATTCAGGCCAAATTCTGACATTCAACACTTACAGAAAGTTTCCATGGGAGATAAGGAGGTGTTTTTTATTTGTCACTGGAGCAGAATTTGGCAGAACTGCTCTGTGAATCAGTCTGTAAATACTACATATGAAGAGAGAAAGTAAAGGGCTGTACTCACAAAACACGGAGTTTTGTGGCATTGCCAATCTGCCTTTCTGAACATCAGGCAGACCTTATTCCCATTCTATTAAAATCAATAGCACCTCGTAAAATTGCTTACTTTATAAAATGTTTACAAATGCTCAATGCATAATAGCTTATTCAAAGAAAACACTCTAAGCAAATGTTATATAAATGAACATGTGTTTAAATCTATGAAGAAAACAGGAAAAGGCAACAAGAAAAGGAATGCATGTTCTGCTCCATCTTCTTGAGCTGTGATTTGGATTCCATTGTTGGCTTTTCTGTCTTTGTTTTCCCCCATCCTAAACTCATGTGAGTATTCTTTAAACTTCTGTGGTTGATTCTTCCCTGCTATTTATAATTTTTGTGTGTGTTTATATCTTCATGGCTCCCACCATTGTCATTATAGACCAGACACACATACACACACACACTCACTCCACAAGCTCCCTTGGATCTCCTTTTGAGTCTTTTACCATCAAAATAAACTGTATATTGCTACAGCTTAATTCTTTTATTTGCTTTCCCTATCTCCACCTGCCCATAATAGCCTACCTGCCATACATATGCTATTAGAAACACATTTATTTCCGTGTTTTTAAAAGGATTATACTTAAACAAATGTGAAACATTTTCTAAGAGGAGTCAAATTAAATAAAACTACGATTTAACTTGATTTTTTTTCTTTAGTTTTCTGTTTTTTCCCACTATTTTATGTTAATCCACCATGAGCTCCCTTTTGTTATAAAAATAATTGGATGGTTTCAGGCTCTAGGCATTCCAATGACACTCCAAAGGATGGACACACCTAAAGCACCATGTTCTTTTCTCTGCACCTGAAGCTGAGGTGCAGAGAAAAGCATGAGGTCAAATCCCCAACCTGGCCTTCATCTGCTGACCCATTTTACCTCTCTAAACCAAATCCCCCTACTCTTTCTTATCAAGTAGACTGCTCTTTGTCCCCTAAGTTTTTCTGAGATTCATGTGGTGAGAGTTCTATGGCATGAAAGGGGCAAGCTGCTTAGCAATGGGCTTATCCCATAGGAGGCATTTAATTAAGGCTTGTCTTTATTTCTCCTAAGTGCAAAAAGGACTTCAGATATGGTAGGCTTGTTTTTCCACTGATTTGTTACCTGAGATCATGTGTTTTATTTTACCACCACAGTGCTTTCCTGAGCAAATAATGGAAATATTTCCCCAATGTCTTACCTTTATAAAGGTTTCTAACTAACTGGATTTAAATATGATTAACTTTGGAATCCTTTAGAATCTGAAAAGTTAAAGACTGAAGAGAGGTGACTTTCATTCTTCCAAGGAAGTAAACTTTGTATTGGTGTATACACACACACACACACATATATATACATACACACATTGCATATTATATATCAATATTTATATGTCTATACATACATATACACACATACATGCACACACATATATACACATATATACATATATACACATTGCATATTATTTATCAATATTTAATTATACAAGCCCATTTAATATTTTTCCTTTTTCAGTTCACTTTTTTATTATTTTCTTTTTTAAAAAATGAATATATTTCATTCAAAAATTCACTACAATGGTGCCTGGGTGGCTCCGTTTGTTGTGCCTGACTTTTCAGCCCAGGTCCTGATCTCAGGGTCGTGAGATTGAGCCCAACATCAGGCTCCATGCTCAACAGGGAATCTGCTTGAGATTCACCCTGTCTCCCTCTGAACCTCACTGGCACATTCATACTCTCTCTCTAAAATAAACAAATCTTTAAAGAACTTCAGTACACATTTTCACTGAAATACAGTAAAAAAGATAGGATTTATCTTCTCCAGAGATTGTAAATCATGCTCATGTCCACACTAAATATTTTGATTTATAACTGAATTCGAAGGAAAAGATTATAAATATATAGTAAAAAATGAGGAATCTAAGCAGATATCATAAAACTCTAAACCCCTAAAAGACTAAAGGCTGTCCAAGGCATTTCAGAGTAGATAAATGTAATAATACAATTACATTGATGGGGCTTTAAAGGATAGCTCTTTGTGGAACATAAACTTTGAGAATGAAAGAAAAACAGCAAAAATACTGCATCAATAATGAATGATGAGAACCAGAAGGCACCAGAGGATTGCATTCACAGTGTCATTAGTATGCAAGTCAGCTTCCCAAACCAAGAATAGAATAAAACAGGAACCATAGGCAAAATTTTTGTGTTACAAAATATAAATGATTTTCTGTGTTTATTTCATTTGAGGTATGTAAGTAATTTTATTTCTTTGACTAAAGTTATGAAATAAAGCCATCAGCAACTTACAAGCAATATATATGTATATAGTATTTTATCAAGCTATTGTTGTCATCACTTTCTGTATATTGTGTTGATATCACATTCCCCATTATTAAATAAAACAGCAGAAAAATGAATGGATTTTGCATGTGCATAGATTTTAGTTTAAAAACATGATTTTATGCAATAATGGCTAGCTGCAGTTGGGGAAAAATCGTCACCAAATCACCTGTTAGTGACGTGTTGCATCATACATACCTAGTTTGGTTTTGAGGCAGCCCAATACTGTGCAAGAAAGATGGGCTGGAAAGAAAGATAAAGTGCAAGAAAGATTGGGCTTAGAGGAGAATCATGTTCTAGTTTCCTCTTTGCTCTTTATATCTGTGATCTTGGCATATTCACTTTCCCTCCTTGGGATTCAGTTTCTTCAGTCATAAGATGATTCCATTAGAATGGATGATCCTATGATTCTCTATTCTATAGAGTGACTCATTTTGATGTGTATAGTAGGTGATAGAAGTTTTTAATAATCAAATGTTCTTTATGAAGGATGATTATGATTTCAGAAGCTCAGTGCTTAAGGCACACCTCTGGAACCTTTTGTTGTTGTTTTCTACATGTGATTAAAAAAAAAAATCAACTACATGATAACACTTTAAAATCAGAACATTTTACATTAAAGAAATGCAGATTTGAATAACCATATATGGAAATGCTGAGCACATAGTCCATCACTACAACTCTTAGCTTTAGGTGATGGAAGAGAGATTTTCCCTATAAAATGAAGACGATAATAACTACTTAGCAAGGTCACCATGCGAAAGAAATAAGAATGTAAATTACTTAACACCGTATCTAGCACATAGAGGAGCAAATAACTACTTCTTTCCATCATATCCATGAATTAATGATAAGAAAGAGGGAAAACTTTTGGAGTTTAATCTTCCATTTCTTTATAACTACGATAGTTTTGGCTACAGAAGCAATCATGTTTATAGAATACAAATGTGATTTATGTTTCATTATGATTAATCAGTAATATTGAAGTAGAAATCCAATAATCAGAATTAGGTTGATAACTGAACAAGGGGTATATATATATCCCAACCTTTACAAAAATTTTAGAGGAAAATGTGATACTTTAGAGGAAAATATATAATAGTATATTTTATACTATGATATCATATACTATGACATAAGGAAGATAATTTTTCAGTGAAAAATGACAGGATATGATCTCTTCTCGGGCATTTATTCCACTGGGGAATCTGTCCCAATGCCTTGCAGATGTCTTTCTGGTTTTTGATGTATGATATTTTTCATATGATCCAATTAAAAACACAGGAGGAGGAAGCCTCTAGAATTTAAATATAGGAGAACAATTCACAGCTACTTAACCCCTCCAAAAGAATACAAGCCAGGAAATACCTTTTATACTTCACGAAGTGAAAATTTGAAATGGTAAAGGGTAATGGGTCGAAAGAACTTTTGAAGAGTTTCTGATGCCTGAGGACTTTTATGTCTTTGGATCATATATCATTTCTGGCTCTTGCTCTTCTTTGTCTAATTTCCATTTTTTGGCAAATTCTGTGCAGCTAGTTCTTGCTCCTCATCCTTCATTATCTAAGTACCTGTACCTTTTGGAAAACTTCTTTCCTGCAATGCCCGTCTTTGCCTTGGACCCCCTCCATAGTACCACATTATGATAAGCTGAAGGAATTTAGGTGCTCCTGTTACACTGGCCAAATGAATAGCTTAAAGGAAACCACACGCCACTAATTGCCATATGCTGTGTTTTAGTTCACTAAGTTATGGCCTAACAGTTCATACCACGAAATCTCTCGAGTCTCAATTGCCTGAGGTTGCTTGGCATGAACAAAAAGGAAATGAAAGCTTAAAATACCCCCTGAAAAACTCTTAACCCAATATTTTTCTAATAACCCCATGCCCTTATACTTAGTCACACCATTAAATATTTATTTTCATCTATTCTAGCATTTAATTGTCAGCTGCTTTTTATTCTTTTTTTTTTCCCCATTTGGTTTTTTGAAGATATGGTAATTTATTAGAAAATAATGGAATACATAATGCAACTTCATACACATGGAGCATTTTGACATTTTGAGAAACAGAGGCACACATTAGTTTGATTTGACCTTCAAAAGTCCTTTATATCTAAGAAAAGGATCACGTGGTATCATTACATTAGTTTAGAAGGTATTTCCTCTACTACATATTAATGATATCTGTCAACTGTCAACAGGTTTTTTAAAATCTGTTTTAAAATTTAAATATGCTATTTTGAAAAAAAAAAAAAAACCCTTCTATTTAGTGTTATCCCTAGAATGTAAATTTCACAGGAGCAGAACCTCATATGTTTATTTATCATGTGCCTTTAAGAATGCTTTAGTACTTTCCCAAATACTATTGAATGAATAGTGAATATATAAATCTCTCCAGCCTTAGTGCTCCATAACATGTTAAATACTGTCTCCAGTAATAACCATGAAAGACTGATTTTGTTCTGTTTTTGCATTCACAAGTCAATGTAGCAATGAGTAAAAATAGTATTCTGGTAACCTTTGGAAAATCAACTTACAGAAAGAAATTTAGCTACCTGTATTAGTTTCCTGTGGTTGCTATAACAAATTGGGTGTCTAATAACAGAAATTTATGCTCTCACAGTTCTGGAGTCCAGAAGTCTGAGATTAAGGAGTTGATAGATTTGCACTCCTATCTCTCAAGACTCCAGGGGGAATCCTTTCTTGCCTCTTTTATTTTCTGGTGAATCCAGGCATTTCTTGGCTTATAGCTACTTATCTCCAGCCTCTGTCTCCATCTTCACATGGCCTTCTCTTCTCCATGTATGTTTTTCCTCTGTGTGTCTCTGATAAAGATACTTATTATTAGATTTAAGGTTCTCTTGGATAATTTGGAAAGATCTCATCTTTGAGATCCTTAACTACTTCTGCAAAGATGCTTCTTCCAAATAAGTTCAGATTCATGAGTCCCATGGTTTAAGATGTGGGCATTTTGGGGGAGTGGGAGGAGTGTGCCATTTAACATATTATACTGCCCTAAAATCAGAAGTAGTAAGGCTTGTGCTTCAGCTACATAGGCAGTAAGCTTAAAATAGTAGTTGAAGTTCTAGGACTCAGATGGAGTAACTTTGTGGACATTGTCCCAGGGCTAACCTGGGTTTGGAGAGAGGAGAAAGAACCTAGTAGCTGAGACTCTGGGATCTCACCATACCTTCATGAGCACATCAAATACATCTCAACTGTCAGATTTTCAAACTTTGGGCTTCCTATTCAAATCTTGTTTCAAACATTTTGAAAACTAACTAATAAAAATAACCTTTTGGAGATAGAGTTGATATCACTCTTTTTTTGGTCCAGGACCATGCCCATGACAGAGGACTTGTCAACTCAGAAATATACAGAGGCTTCTTCGTTTTCCTTGAAGTAAAATAGATAAGGATGTTTAAGTACATTGGCATACCCTAAGATTGATCAAAACCCCTAGGAATTTGTGGATTTGTACCTCTAAGGAGGCTGGAAATAGTTTTTTTTGTTTGGTTGGTTGGTTTTTGTTTTTGTTTTTGTTTTTTGTTTTTTAGCTCCATTTCCCTTAGAGTCTTCAGTGCTATAAAAGAAACCTGTGTGTGTGTGTTGGGGGGGGGGATGTGATGAAGGTCTCTGCCTCGAATTTTAAAGCATTATGAAGGAGATAGGACTTCTAAATTGCTCTTCATCATCATTTCCTGGCAGCAAAGGTATAAGTTTTACATATGAAACATATCACTTACTAACAATATCCAAATTAGCCAAGAAAGTTATCATAATGTTTTGGCAAAATTTAGGAGGGTCTTTATTAATGATTTCAGTCTTTTTTGGGGGAGGGGGGTACTCAAAAATAACCTACTTGACCCAAAGTTTTCCAGACTCTGAACAGAACTTCTTAAACCAAACTCATCTCATTAAATGACCAGGGTACACATACACAAAACAAGTATCCATAAGGACATTCCTGAGTTACAATTATGTGGGGGTTTCTCTTTAAAGAATTCTAGACCATTGGGTTCGCTCTTTTCACTAGAACATGTTTTCATGGGCAATAAGAGTTACTCCTCTCTTTGCTGACACAGACTATATATGAAAGGTCCTTGAGGTTTCTGTCTTTTGTGTCAAACAAATCATTCCCCTTTTTAAGCTCCTTATATTCATTTCCTATTTGAGAAGTTAAAAACCTGAAAGTCTTATATTTTGACTATATTCTTCTTTCCAAAGGGACAACATAAATCATATGATCAAAGTTAGGTGATAACATATTGTTTACTTCCATATAGATATAGAATGTGTACACTAGTCCTGTTTTTCTGAAAGCTCTAGACCAAGAAAAACTGTAACATGTATATGTAAGTGAATTAAAATGGGTTAAAGATAAATAAAATGGGCTACATGAAGGCTTAGAAGACCTCAAGCTCAGAGGAAGAACAAAGGCATTTAATTCTTACAATTAGAAAACCCTTTTTCTTCTTTCCTTGTACCAATTAACAATAAAAGAATGAAACAAGGACAGACAGCTTCAACTCCAGAATTGCTGGAAAACTGCTCACTGACTCAACCACCAACTTTGAAGCAAAGCTGCCTTAGCCTGTAAAATTTAGACCAGATTAAGAGATGATTCTGAAACCATTTAATTATACTGAGTGAAGACTTCGCTAAAACCAAGGATCCTAAAGACAATAAATTACTGTCACATATATATAAATAAGAAATACATGAATAGCCAAGTAAGTCAGAAAAAAATGAATAGCTGCATTTTTTTGTGTATGGGAAGCAAAGTAAGAACACAGATTCCATGGATTTTAGGGAAGAGGCCAGGGGAATGTCAAACTGATATGACAGTGCTGTAGAAAATGGTGTCATCAATTGGAGAAGCTTGATGGAGAGAATGGAATTTCACAAGCTATTTAAATAATGTGAGAGAGATTTGAGGATTCTTTATCCACCAAACCATGCACAAACACACATACACATATATACTCATGATATCTTAATTATCAAAAAGATATTTAATGCAAATTAATGTAAAATGTCTATAAAATTGTATTTTAATGAGAAGTTATTAAAGCTGTCATTCAAATAAAAGAATAGTGTGCTTGAATTACTGAGGATTCGCTCCTTTCCTCTTCCTGACATCCAATATAAGGGACAAAAATGACTGAACTTGACTAATACTGGTCATAGAGGATTTTCCATGCTAAACAAGCTTTTGACAAATAGCATGTCTTTCAAGGTAGATAAATCTAGACCCTGTGTTTGCAGGGTGTTTGCAGGCACTAAAAACAGCAGCCCATCTTTATCTTTGATGGTTCCCATATTCAGCAGGAAAATGTTCGTTTTTCAGTTGAATGCATTTAAATGATAAATAAATAGCTGTGAACTGAATCCTAGAAGAAAAGAGAAAAACAAAAAACAGTCATTTTTGGTTTTTTGATGTGACATATTAAAAATTTTCTTGAACTTCAAAACAAGATATGGCATGTGCTTTACAAGATATATCTATGGAGACCAAGTTCTTAGTAAATAAAAATGAAAAATCAAATAAAATAATGGGAATAAGATGATGTTTTAAACAGTAAATTTTCTAATTGGAGTAACTCAACGTTGAAAGTTATGTTAAAGGTTATCCAACTGCCTGATGCTGAATTTCTCTCTTGAAAATCCTAAGCATAAATCGTCTCACGTCATTAAATACCTAGTGATCATCTATAATCTGGACCATACATGTAACACAATAGAAACATGCCTGAGTAGCTGGGGTTTTACAGACTACATGTGTTACTTGATCCTATCAAATATAGAAATTCTGAAAACATTAATAAATTAGTTTGTCATTTACATATTTGATTTTTTAAATTTACCCAGCCCACATCAGTGTATTTATTTACACATTTCAATATTATAAGAACTTATTACAATTTTAGCAAATAGAATTCCTGTCTTGAATGATAACAGATCTATGATGTCATTTGTATAGCTATGCAAGTGAAATTAGAAAAAGAGAAGATGGAGATGCATTCAATAAAAAGATAATACCCAAGGTGACTAGTAGGTAGTACTGGACAATGGGGGGGGGGGAAGAGAAAATAATAAAATAATTATATATAATTTTATCAACTACTAATTTTGGAGCTAAAGACAGTTGGCTTTTCAACACCACTTTCTAATCTATCTGGTGTCAGTTCTTTTGTTTTGTTTTGTTTTTATTTTTATGTTTTTAGTTTTCTTATTTATAAAATGAGGATAGGGTTTTGTTGTTGTCCTTATTAATAATTCAATCACATAGTCTCCCAAAATATTTTATGTCTTACTGATATTGAGCATTTGATAAAAATAGTTATTATCATCTTTATCATTATCAATACTAAGAATCTCTGAATCTTCTCTTTCTCATGTGTGTGTGTGTGTGTGTGTATGTATGCACATACCATTGAAAGGTTAATTTACTCAGTCCAGCTGTCCCCAGCTTTTCCTGAGATACTCAACGCAGAATGACCATCTATTGAAACTAGTAGATTAATTTTAGAAACTCAAAAAAAAAACCACTAAAATTACATTCTTTTTCTTATTCTGCCCTAAATCCTTGCTATTCCTCCAGTGAAATCTTCTAAAAATAAAATCTGATTTTCTACTTATTTGCTTCTCCCTTTTATTGATTCTGATCAAAATTAATATACTGTTTTGTTCTTTTTCAAGAATCTATTAAAATGCCCAGCGCTTCATAAGTTTGTGAAAATATATTAACTGATGAGAGAGAGTGCCTTTTAAATTTTCCCATAAAAATGCAAAAGGAAAAAGTTGATCCTTTCTAGAGGCCAGTGGATCTGACCTTGCTTATGTTATAGGAAGAGGAAGAGCCCCATATCCTTCACCTATTCTTTCACAACACTCCCAGGAGACAAGTAGCAATTACTGAAATCATGTGCTGGTGCATTTCCCCTGTTAAAAGAAAAGAAAAAAAAGACCTGTGTTTATTTTTTCAGCCCCCTTCTCCGAGATATTTAACCATAAGTTCATAGTTTTCTGACAAAGGTTCAAAGTTTTTGCTTTAAAATGATGAAATAGTAGACCTGGCCAAGTGTGTATAGCATTTTGAGTCTTCTTCCAAGTAACCCCTAGTAACCTCTGCCTGAGGTCCTGGCTCAGAGACAAGGTTTTCAATAGAAAAATGAGCTGGTGTGGCTTTCCTGCTCCCACCTTCCCTGTCAGGAACAATTAAACAAGAACTAAAAATGTATACTCATGTGGAAGAGACCCTTGAATGGCCTGCTCTAAGACCTAGTGTCTCTTCCATTGGAAGCTTGTTTCAGGAAGCTGCAGTAGGGGGCAGTTCAGCTGGTATTTTTCCAGAAGAATATTCTGGCAGTTTTCTCTGAACTCTCCCCTTTAAAAGTTTCTCCAAAGCTTTGTATTACAAACAGGATGAAAATTCAATTAGATAATAATAATCTTCAATACCCATGAATCCAGATTTTTATGAAAGTGTGTCTACCCATGCTCAAGGGGAGGTTCATTAAATCGTTTATCAAGCTTTGGGGCCTCTTGACAGGGAAACAAAGCAATTAATACACTGAAATGTTGACTGGATTCAGACTCTCATTTTTTTCACTTACTGAAGAGCCTGTCTTGAATTATTATATCTCTGTCTACCTTTCTTCATTTCCTCTGGGTCAATCTTTGACCTGCCATTTGAGGTTAGGAAGTGGTGAAGGTGGAAGGGTGTTCTTGGATTTGTGACCTACACCAAAACCAAATGAACTTTTTAATGCAGCTTATATGAATTAAGATTTTGACATTCTAACTGCAGAAACAATCTCTTTTCCAGATTTTCTATAAATAATCTGAAATAACTTAAAATTTCTCAGAAATACAAAAACATGAAGTAATATTATTTAGCTTGGAAATGTTTTTTGTTCATTTACTTGGGTAACTTCATTTACTTGGGTAATTCATACTTATAAACTTTCAACAAGTACCCCCTACATATTTGATATATAGTAAATGATAGCTGGAGTTAAACTTCATCAAGTCATACTTTAGTTAAAAGACTTTAAATAGGAATTTACTAAAAATGAGGAATAGAAAGAAAAAGTAAGCTCAGAGAGCAGCATGTGGCCAGAAGTCCCAAATACCCAGACTTTTCAGCGCTTGTAAATGAGAACACTGCCACTGCTATTGTGTATTCATCTTTCTTGTATGGATACTAAGCTTATTATAATTAATTTTAATATCATTGGACTGATGCATGGCTAAAGCCATATTTCCCTATGTAGCAAATTATCAGAAGAAAAAAAAATGTTGTGAGGACAGAAAGCTTAGAAGCCAGTGCTTAGAGAAGCAGGGGAAATAGCTTCTAATTCTCTCTGAGTAGTATATGAAGGGAAGAAAACAGATAGAGAAATAAGAAATAAAAAGGAGAGAAAAAGAGAGAAGTTATCCTGCACCCTTTCTACTCAGCATTGAAGTTCAAGATGTAGTAATGTCCTCTTCTAAATGCAGACATTAAGGTCCTGAGCCCTCATCATTCTAAATCTGCATAATAGAAGATACACAAGTGATTCAAATGAACATTAAAACTGCAGAGCATTGAAAGAGGAAAACAAGTCAGTCATAATTTATTATGAAATTGGTTATATGTTAACCCATTCCTTGTTTTTTACATTTTCGAGATGTTTTTAAATCTGATTTATATTTTATAACATCCTCTCAAATCTTTTACAGAAAATGAAGGAAAAGTTCCCTATCCAAGGAGGAAAAAAAAAAAAGGCAGCTCCTTAAGGTCATATCATGAAGCAGCAGTAATAATAGGAGTGGTTCAATGGCCAAGTAGATCTCTGAGAATGAAAGAGGAGGTTCTGAGTTTTTACTATTCTTCACACGGAGATTCTGTTTAATTTTAAAGCTATTTTATACATATACATATATACATATACATACATATGCATATGTGTGTATGTGTATTTATATGTGTGTGTGTGTGTGTGTGTGCATATATATATATATATATATACACATATATATATGAAGCATAGTAAGGTCCAGGAGTATTCAGGCTTTGAGTAATCACACGTGCATAAAATCAAGATTCCAGAAAGCCAATTTATTTGTTCTTTTATAGTGAGAATTAAAGCCATCATCAACATGTAGTCAAGATCAGTATAAACATAAAGTCAATTTATTATTTTGAAAAAGGTTTGATCCCCCCTAAAAAGAAAAGCAGAAGCATTGCAGTTAGGTAATTGAAGGAAAGTCCTTTCATTTGGATAGTTTTTGACAACAGGGCCAAAGACACTAAAGACCAAGTTTGTCTAATTCCTACACCTAGTTTGGACTACTATATCTCCATAAGACAATCTTCTGAGCGCATCCATTTTTTGTATCTTTTTCCCCTTTACCACCAGGTTATGCTATCTTTTGCTGCTGCCTCATTTTACTTCCTCTGCAGACATTTTAATATAATTTTCTAGGCTGCAGTTTTATTCTAATAAATATAACTTAAATTTGCTTGGATCAGTGTTTCTGAGTGAAGTCATAGATACCTACATCAAAATCACCAGAGATTTGTTAAGTGACTCAGCTTCTTGGCCTCATCTGGACCCATGAAAGCAGAACCAACTTGGAAAGTTCCCTGGAAATCTGCATCTTAAAAATTCCTCAGATGATATTTATTTTTCCAGCTAAATTTTTAAAATAATTGGCTTGGGCCTCTACTTGCTATCTTAATTTAGAAAAAAACCAAACCAAATCAAACAAAACACAAAAAAACAAACCAAAAAGTTGTTTGAGGCTGGTACTTCTAGCTAAAGCCTACTTTGCTAACTAAAATTGACAAAAGTTTTGTTTAACTGTCAGAGAACTAATTTATTTGATGTTGTTAAAAGACTCTTCATTCAAAAGCCCTTAAATAGTAATGCCAATTATATGGTTGTTTCATGTCATCAAAATTTCAAACCTCAATCTAATTCACCTTTTTTTTTTAACAAATGTTCATGTACTATACATATATGATAAAAGTTAATCCACCTCTGCATTCATTTGCCATTTTAAGTAACTGCTGTAGGCTAGACACTTTCAGATGTAATTTTTATAAAATATTTTTTGCTAAAGTTCATATATTCAGTTATTTTATATTGCTTTTTATGAATTTCATTAACCAAATCTTTTCTGGGAGTGTGTCATATGTCAGAAACTACCCTATGCACCAAAAATTCAATGATAAGTAAAACAGAATGTTGACAATACAAATTTAGTGCCTGGGGCGCCTGGGTGGTTCAGTGGGTTAAAGCCTCTGCCTTTGGCTCAGGTCATGATCCCTGGTCCTGGGATGGAGCCCAGCATCAGGCTCTTTGCTCAGCAGGGAGCCTGCTTCCTCCTCTCTCTCTGCCTGCCCCTCTGCCTACTTGTGATATCTGTGAAATAAATAAATAAAATCTTTAAAAAAAAAATACAAATTTAGTGCCTGATCCAGTTGTCAGTGACAGCATATTCTAGGGGAGAAAGATTTCTTCAGAGCACAACTTTGTAAAAACCTTGGTTTCACCTAATTCTCTTCAGCAGATCTTGCAGCTAATAAAGTGCAGTTAAGTTTTAGCTGCTTTCCACATCTGTATTTAACAAATCTGAAGAGCTATTCCTAAAATAACTAAAAACTGTTTTGAAAGTTTGTTAGAAATGATAGGCCAGTAACCTATAAAAAGAAGTGCACTGGGTTTATTATGCACATTATAAAAACAAACAAAAAAACAAAAAAACTAAACAAAACAAAAAACCCGGTAGATTATAAACATGTGATTCTAATAAAAATAGATGACCTTAGCGATAACCCTTGGCCAGCTACCCTACCAAGGGTAGGTTCTGTTGTAGTCTGGGTTCTCATCTCTCTTTTCTCTTTTTCAACTCAAGAAATGCCTGCTGAATTGTTGCTTTTGCAAGTAGTCAGGGTGAGGCTGGGAGAGAACTGGTTTGTGGCATGAAGAGTCATATCCTGCTTGGAATCCTGGTTAAGATGGATTTTTACTTTGAGGAGAGATTGTATGCTAGAGTATATCCTAATCAACCTTACTGAGACATTTTTCTGCACTCTCCCTCCAGCTTCTCTCTGGAAGGCATTTAGGACAAGCTCAGGTTAATTACATCAGGTCTAATATTCCCAGGGCAACCCAGTGTTATACAGAAGACATATAATAGAAATCCAATTACAGTTTAGCATTCCATTTGATTTACTTATTTTTAAATTCTGGCAGATGTTAAATAGGTTCAATAAACCCAACAATAATTTAAATTCTCTATATTATATTTAAAATAGTTCTGAGGAACTAAGTAAAATGTCAATTTCCCCTGATTTGTTACTACATTGCATATTGTTTTCTATGAGACTATTAATTTTCCTGCCTCATAGCCGCTGTCCTCATCAGTTCACATTTATGTCCCCTAATTCTTTCAGATGCAGCTCTGAATGGGCTGAAGCTCCCACTGACATGCCCAAAGGCATCAAGAGAGCCAGATCCTGACAGGAAGCCAGGAAGATGGACCAGCCATCCATTTGTTAATGTGTCACACTCGAATTACACATGGCTGGCTGCAAAATTAAATTGCTCTTTCAGGATATCAGCGGAGACATAGATACAGCATTATAGCTCTGTGTTCCTATTGT
The DNA here is from genome assembly GCF_011764305.1 of Mustela putorius furo. Lineage (NCBI taxonomy): Eukaryota > Metazoa > Chordata > Mammalia > Carnivora > Mustelidae > Mustela > Mustela putorius. The sequence continues at coordinate 2,027,276 of NW_025421467.1, forward strand.
TTTCGGATCAGAAAATGCTTTACTTGTGTACCCTTGCTAAATTGTGTTCACTGAAAGTGCAGATTAAAAAGGGTATTGATTGCAGCTTTCCCCAGGCCTGGAGTGGTTCTGTGATTTCAAAATTGAACATTCAGAGGGAAAAAGTGTGTGCTTCCAGCCTTGGCACCTGGAAAATTTGGGAAACCTTTAAAGACAGGGACTGATAATGAGATGAGGTTGTTACACTTCCAGGTAGTGATCTGGGCAGCTGTGTCCTTTCTCCTCTTCCTAATCTGAAGAACTGCATTCAGGCTTAATGATTTTTCCATATATAATAATCATGGCCTGCAAATACGGTTACATCCATAATAATGGTTGCTCTATACACAGTGTGATCAAGAGACAGAAAGCAGCATCCCAAAGCCAGCACGTATCACTAGCAACAGATAAACACTGATAACTTCAATGATTCAAACTTTCTCTACATGAGGCACATAGACATGAAGATGCCACTACTTGCATGTGATATCAATTATGCTTGAATCAAGGTCAAAACAAATTATTTTAGAGTGCGGAAATAAATAAAGACCACCCCAATGAGAACAAACAGAAGCTGTTTATTCTAAGCTTACTATAGCAAGGGAGTCAGTCACCATGACTTCTGTTTGGCAGAGACTCCACAGCAGGCAGTGAAGTGGAAAAGCTTTATAGTCCAGGGGCATGAAAGGTTTCAGGTGTGCTCTGGTTGGAGGACATGGGCATGGGAAAGCTGCAGGTGGGCTACCTAAATGCGATGCATCCTACATGATGGACTGGGAGAATATTTGGCTTTCTTTGCTTCCTCCTGATTCAAAAACAGGGGCAAAAAGAAGCAGGAAAGTTGGCAGTCATTGAAAAACTCTTGTGTGTTTTCAGCCAGTTGCTGCGGAGGTTATGGTTGCTGCAAAAGTTTTAGGTCAGAGCTCTGTTGTCATATATGGCATCTGATCAATGTCCATTTGTGTATTCAGCCTTTCAAGAGTGTTTTTAAAAACTGTCATTTAAGAATTAAGTTCAAGGGGCGCCTGGGTAGCTCAGTGGGTTAAAGCCTCTGCCTTCAGCACAGGTCATGATCCCAGGGTCCTGGGATTGAGCCCCTGCTCAGCAGGGAGCCTGCTTCCTCCTCTCTCTCTCTTTGCCTGCCTCTCTGCCTACTTGTGATCTGTCTGTCAAATAAATAAATAAAATCTTAAAAAAAAAAAAAGAATTAAGTTCAAGCAGGCAAATTATTCCAGTGTAAGCAGCATTGATAATTCCACTTTTTGGAAGATGGTGGGTAAAAACAACATCAAATACTTCTTTCTAGGGTTTAGGATCACCGGTCTGAGAGGTTGATGGTATCAACATACCGAAAATGAGCAAGGTGCTCATATTCTCCTTGGCTTTAACTTAAAGATGCAGGCAGTCAAAACAGCTCTGAAAATAAATGAACTGAATTTTGATTGTGAAAAAGTGCACTGGCATGCTTCAATGGCTCTAAGAGCCGGATGATGTAGTAAGTCATGAAAGACCTATCTACTGTGCAATGACAGAGTTGAGACAAGGAAGGGATCAGTGTGAATTAGTATTGTCACGGAAGGCTTTCATGGCACATGTGCAGGCGAAGCAAGGTTGTCCACAATGGGATTTTGTTTGGGAGAGAACAGATGGGGAAGCAGCTTATGTAGTGTGAATAAAATTGGTAAAGGTGTATACTTAAAGATGAGATAGTGTACTATCTCTTTGATTACAGATTCTGCTATGGCGGAGTCATGGCAGAAAGAGTGAAATGAAAGAATGAAAACCGCAGAGGATATTATAGAATGTGAAATGCTATGCTATTCAGAGAAAACAAAAAAGGAAAGAAGTGAAGTTGGTTTAGGAGAGTGTTGTATTCAAATTTGGGTGAGTTTTTTGGAGGTGACAGAGTAGGATATGGAAAAGGAATTACCTAGCAAGCTGGATGTCTTCTGCTACATTTCAAAATGGGAAATCATGGAAAGTAAATATTTGAAATACACCCCAGGAAACTGATATTTTGAAGTTGTAAATATGTTCCCCTTAAGGGAAAGATTATATAGGGAAAAGAAGTACAGATCTCTTGGAACTTGAGTAATGGCCATACACAATAAAAGTGAAATAGAGGGTTCAGAGAAGTATGATTAGAAATCCACATATCATAGTGCCAAAGAATCTTGGGGAAGTCCATAGGGCTGGTTGTAGTGGTCGGGGGTGGGGAGACATGTCACATGATATGAAGTAATCCAGGAGAAAATCATTATGGAAGGCACTGTATGAAATATATGAAATGTAATATTTTGAAGTCTTCCCTTAGCTAATGAACTAAACAAACAAACAAACAAACAAACAAAAAACCCCTATATTTTAAACACAAAATGAATTTTAAGAGTATCAGTGCAAAATACAGATTTGGCTAATATGAAAATAGAATACAAAGAAAAAGAGGACCGACTATGTCTGTTTGGAAGCCTGCAAGCTAAATTATTTATACATAATTAAAATGAACAAATCAACTGAAGAAGTCATTCATACCTCCCTAATAAATAACTGGTTATATGGGAATATAGGAAAATATGTTATAAATACAAATGGTTTCCAACTAGTAGCAATTGACTATAATGTTTTTTTTTTATTTCATAATTACTGATATCAGAGGCAGTTTGTGTAAATTTTACTGAAACAACTGGGTTGGGAAGAATTATGAAATGTATAACACAGAATAAGCAGAATATATACTTAAGAGAACTGGTGACACAATTTTTCAAAGAACAAATCTTCTCACACCTTTTAAAAAAGGGACTCTCCTAAGTATTAAAACTCAGGCAATTATTTTGTTTGGGCCGAGCTGTTTTTTATTTTCTCTCTCTCACCAAAGTTTATGTAATAAGGGAGTAGGAAGGAGTTTAAAATAAGTTCTCCTTCCCAACCATCTCAGGTATCTTTTCTTAGTCTTAATCTCTTTTTTTTCCCCTTTGATAAGTACATAGATTGCACTCAAAATACTAAATATGATGACTCCATGAAAAATGACTCTTTAAAATTCTTTTGGTAGTTATGAAAACTGGTGGACAATAAGCAAAAGGCATCACAATTTAAATATGGATACGGAAGACTTAATAGCACACTGTTAAGAATTTGTGCAAAAGGGTTAATGTGAATTGTTTATACAAAGTGAATATTAAAGGCAACCTAAGCATCTAGGAAAAGACTATCAAATAAATGCTGGGGTATCTGTGTTATGCAGTAGTTCTCAGCTATTTAAAATAGTAAGCCATTAAACAAAAGTAAAAGAGCGTGACATCTCAAGATCTCGCGAGATCAGGCGTCGTGTAGGAAAAGCGGTTTCTCCCAAGACCCAGACGATCTGGCTTTCTCTTCACAGAGTGGTCTACACAGCAGCACCTGAACCTCACTGCTGACTCGGCCGTCCTCCGAGCCGCCTCTGATGCGCGGTACATCCCTGACCAGCCTCTTCCTGCCTCAGGTAAAAGATAAAGAGCTGAAAAGGCATGATGGAGTCCGATGTCATTTCATAAATTATTTCTATGCATTTGAATAGAAAGTTGAAGGAAAAAAATAGGGCCTTGGAAAGATGCATATCTGTTAATGATAGTTTCTTCAGTAGTTATTTAAGGATGATGGTGGAGATAATGTTTAGACACCTTTCATTCACAAATATGTATTAACTTATTTACATTTTGATATTTTTAGAATTTTTATTTTACTTTTCCTTTCTTCTATGCACAGTTCTTTTTTGAGACAATTTTTTTTTCTTTAAAGATTTTTATTTATTTATTTGACAGACAGAGATCTCAAGTAGGCAGAGAGGCAGGCAGAGAGGAGGAAGCAGGCTCCCCACTGAGCAGAGAGCCCCATGCGGGGCTCGATCCCAGGACCCTGAGATCTTGACCCGAGCGAAGGCAGAGGCTCTAACCCACTGAGCCACCCAGGCGTCCCTTTTTTGAGACAAATTTATACGAATTATTAAAGTACTGTTGGGGAGGGAGAATCCATTCTCTACCCTCAAGTTCTTCCAGTTGAGCTAAGGATTCAATTTACCTGAGACAGATTATCAAGAGAAAAAACAGGATTTCATTACCAGAGCAAAAAGGCTTAATAATGAAATTGAGACCCCAAAGAAGTGACTAAGACAGACAGTTTCTGTATATTTTTAAGAGGTGATAGATTTATGAAGAATTTATAGGACAAGGAAAACATATGTTTGGGAAATTTAATTAGTAATTAATAAGTGGAATTTGGGTTGAGGCGGCAGATTCATAAGAAGGTAACAAGGTTTATTCCTATAGCTTTCTCGTCTTGAAAGTTCCTGTATCTGGTGATAAGGATGTCTTTCTTTTTTCTTTGGACTGGGAGGGCATTTTTCATATGGGAGATTTGTTTCCTTTTTTTCAGGGGGACAACATAGGGTCTGAGTGTCTTTGTACCAGTCATTTCCCAAGGAGCTTCAGTTCAAAATAATAATCAGTATGCCACTGGGGTACATTTAGAGGTGGCCTGCCCTGGGCCCTACAGTACAGAAACCCGAAGTGTTGAATTACATGAGCTTTTGACAAATATATACACCCAGGTGAGCTCTACCTTTATCTAGATAAGGAGCATTTTCCTCACCTCTCCCTGATCCCTTCACAAACAGTTTTCAGCCTGTTCTGTTTTCACTAAAATTTAGTTTTGCCTGTTCTAGAAATTCCTATAAAGAGAATCAGATAGAAAGTACTAATCTGTGTTTGAAAGGAATCTATTCAAAGCCCCACCCAGAGCCACGCTTATAGACAAAACTCACAGGTGTCTAGCCCTAACTCTGTTTTTCCAAGTCATGGAACCCTACGTTGTCAGAAAAGAGACCCCAACTACAAAGAATGTTCTTCTCTAGCCTCAGAAGAGCCCCTCGAGAAACCTGCCACCTCTTGCTCTACCTGGCCAGGTATTGACCCTTTCCTACACCTGCCAGGGGCTTAACTGCAACCCCCTCACATCCTTTAAATAACAACAACAAAACCCAAACTAACTAACAAGCAAAAACCCTTCCAGACCCAACAGAAGCTCACGGCAGATATTTCTCTTGATGTGGGTCCCTCCCGTCCCTTGGAGAGTGAATAAACTCTGTCCTGGTTCTTGCTACATGCACCAGCCACCTTAACAGTGTTCAGTTTCTTGAGCTCCATATAGTGTCTATGAGATTCCTCCATCTTTTTTGATATATCAGCAGTTACTTCCTTTTTATTGCTAAGTGGTGTATCATCATTTGAATACATTCAAATGTATTATTCAAAAGTAAAACATTTCTATGAAATCTTTCATAAGCTGAAATGCTGTAAGTTGAAGAAGCAAGAAAAAAAATTTCAGCATTTTCAGACCCCAAAAATAACCTCTCTTAGGCTCTTCTGATTCCTTAGGACACATCTTGCTAATAGATGCACAAGACCAAGATAAAGCACTAATGCTCGCACGTTTCAGACCTATGGAGGCTTGATACTGAGAAGCTGAATGTAATTAACGAATGAAGAATTTGGCCTTACCCCTCTCACTGCTGGGAGTGCATACTGCTTCTACAATGGCTCTTTGAAAAACAAATGTTGAATGCTATTTTTGCTTTTCATTGTTTTTCATAAAAGCAAAAATCCTCTTTTGATCCCGTCCAGTTAGCAAAAGCGGGTACTAATGTAGGTCTTTCGTGAAAGTAAAAGTGGCATACGGCAAACTTTCAAAAAGCAGGGGATACCTGTATACCTGGATTTATATACCCTGCTGATAGACATTCAAGTTGTTTCCAGTCTGTGACTACTGAATAAAGCTGCTTTTAATAGTCTTACATAAGCCATTTTTGGACATACATTTTTATTTCTCCTAGGCAATTACTTTAGGCATATTTCTCTTCAGGAATTTACCCCCCTTAGGAGAAATCCTGGGTCTTAGAGGAGGTGTATGTTTAATATTAGAAATAATTGATACACAGCTCTCCAGAGTGGTTTTAAGATTTTATACTCCAAACTTCAATGTTCTAGAGGGTGGTAGTTGTTCATATATTTATGAATATCTGGTATGAACAGTTTCTTAGCATTAGCTATTCCAGTAGTATTACTTTGCATTTTCTTTCCTTTTTTTTTTTAAAGATTATTTATGTATTTATTTGATCATAAGTAGGCAGAGAGGCAGCCAGAAAGAGAGAGGAAGAAGCAGGCTTCCCATGGAGCAGAGAGCCCGATGTGGGGCTGGATCCCAGGACCCTGGGATCATGACCTGAGAGGAAGGCAGAGGCTTTGACCCACTGAACCACCCAGGCGCCCCTCCCAGTTTTAATAATTGTGATTAATTACATAATAATTATCTAGGTTACACTATACACACACACATATGTGTTTATGTGCATGTATATATCCTCTATATAAATATGTACCTATATTCATAGATACATATTCATGTATATACTCATATGTTATTTTATATACAGTCGAATATATATGTATATAGATTCTTATATAGTATTCTATAGATTCTATAGATATAGATTCTTATATAGTATAGATACATATGCATAATAATGACCACCAATTAAATGAAGACTATGCTTATGACTTATTGGGTTTCTCTAGGAAAACTGCTTAACTTCTCTGTATTTCACTTACCTACATGCAAATAAAATTAATTCTAATCTGTAGGAGAAGGTTACTGAGGTTAACAAAGATAATTAAATTTGTTAGAATTTGAGCTAAGTTTTTATCTTTATATCCTATTTTATCTTTATATCCTACCATTTGATCTCTAAATAAAATTTCTATTTTATTTAGAGTGTGGGAATTTAAATGCAGGAATCTTTATTTTAATTTCTCCCTCAGAGTGTGGCATTATTTTGCTCTTTGTTTTTTCTAAAATAAGGCAATGGAAAGTATATTGGAAACCATGTGTCTGACCTTTTTTGAGATTTATTTTTAAAGCCAGGAAGATTAAAATTGCATATTGTTTGGGCCTGAAATACAGCTTTAGTGTTTTATATTGTTATTATTTTATGTAAATACCTTTGATGGTAGGGAGTCTTAGAAGATTTTGATATGATTAGCTCCAAGGTTGTGTTCATAGTGAAACAAATGTAAAGTCAAGGGCTAAAATCCTGAGCATAACATTTTTCTGCTTTTGTTTTCTTTTTCTTTCATTTTATTAAGAGGATTTTTGCTTTCTCAAATACTCTTGATGCCTGAGTCTGTCAATCCACTTTCATAAGATTCTGAGACCACATAATTATAAATAAGAAAAGTTCTTACCTGAACAGCTTTCTGATCATCAGCTTGTTTACTGTATGGTCAGCCATTCTGAATAATGTAATGAATACGATATTTCCTACTCCCCTCCTTCTTTCTTTCATGCTGTGATGATCCCCAAAGAAAGTAAAAATGAGCCGATGTAATTACAAGTTCAGGGTAATATCTATAGGAGTTTAATGCAGTTTCTTATGCTTCTAAGGATATAAGCCTCTCAGTTAATCACAGTTTGAATTATCCAACTGGTTATTTTAATTTCTCCCTATGCATTGAAGATTTTTTCCTCCTTTGTTAGTTTTGGAAATAGAAAATATGCTCAGTGGACATCTTGCCTCTTACTCTAAAGGTATATCCTATTCTTATGCTGGTATAAAATTTCAATCTATTTTTGTAAAAAACGAGTTAGCTCTTTTCATATATGGCTCAGTAATCAGTACTGAAACAGAGACCTAGATCTTTGTGAACTTTATAAGTCATGACTCAGTTTTTAAAAATTAATGCCATGATTACTACTACACACTTTGAAACCACAGTGATGTTATCTGTGTCATCTCTTACACATCGAACCTAGTATGATAATGAGTAAGAAATAAATGTAAACTGGAAGGTGACAATGTAAGATCACATTAATATACCCTTTAATATGGTTGACTTTCCAGGTCTCTTCTGTTTTGGTTTATGTACTTTTGCTCTATATCTCATCTGGAATGTTTGTAACAAGGTATGACTTTTACTGACTGTTTATATAGAGGTCAAATCTACTTTTCCTGGCAGTTGTTAGCTCCTTCCCTTCATACCACCATGTTATTTTTTGCTTTAAATAGTCAATTATATTTTAAAGATTAAAAATGAGAAAATAAGTCTTTTTTGTTCATGGAAATACTAGTCATTTGCATCGTTATTCATTTTTGTGAGGAGATCTATATTTCCATCTGGTATCATTCTATTTCTGCCTGAAGAACAAATTTTAATATGTCTAGGAGTGAAGGTCTGATGAAAATAAATTCTGCTACTGATTTTCAGAGTTTTTATTTTGCCTTTCTCTTAAAAGGGTCTGTGTGCTGGATATAGTAGTTTATGGTGGCAAGTTTTTTTGTTTGTTTGTTTGTTTGCTTGGGTGTGGTTTTTACAATATTTGAACACATTGATATAGGTTCTTTTTTTTTTATCTTACAAAGTTTCCGATAAATTGGCTATAATTTGAATTTTTGTCTCTCTGTACATAATTTGTCTCCCCCTCCACCCCTGGCTCTTAATGATGTTTCTTCTTTCATTTTTTCATTTTGATTATAGTGTACCTTACTGTCTTTATTTGGGGTGTTTACTTGAGCTGCTTTGTTTTGTGGATTTGTAGCTTCTATGACATTGCGTAAGTTTTGACTATTATTTCTCCAAATGTTCTTTTCTGTTTCTTTCCTTTATTTCCAAAATACTAGATTTGTTTATATTGTTTTACAGGTCACTGATGTTCGGTTTACTTATTTCAGTCCTTTACTCTCTGGGTTTTATATTTGATGGTTTATATTAATATATTTTCAACTTCACTGATCTTTTCTTCTGTTAATCTAATTTGTTGTTATGCCATCTACTATCTTTTTCATTTCACATACTGTATTTTTCTTCATAGAATCTCATTTTGGTACTAAATCATTTTCATATTTTCTACCTTTTTCTTGAATATATGTAGCTTATTTATAATTGTTATCTTAAGGTCATTTCTGTCATATGGGGTCTATTTCTGTTGATTGCATTTTATTCTGTTTTTCCTTTTTCTCAACAAATTTTTATTGGATGGCAGACATTGTGAATTTTACATGTGTTTTCTGGATTTTGCCAGATTCTCCTTACCTATGGTTGAATTTGTCTGGCATACAGTTGAATTACTTAGACTAATGATACTTACACTCAGTTTTATTCTTTCAAGGCTATTATTAGGCTTTTAAAAAGAGGGACTAGAGTATCCTTTAGTCTAGGTCTAATGTAATCTCTCTTCTAAGGTGATATCCTTCTAGGGACTCTTCCCAGTGCTCTGTATACTACAAGGTCTTTTATCTTGAGATAATGAGAGAAACTATTGCTAGTGCACAGCCTTACATAGTTCCTTTCATACAGGCACTGATTATTATTTAGGCAAAGATTAGAGGGAACCTTACTTCAGATCTCCAGAACTCTATTTCTGTAGCCCTCTTTCTGGTATACTGTCTCCCAGACATTAGTTGCTTTGGCTTCCCTAACTTTCAATTTCCTCAGCTCAACAAAACTGCTAGTGTCTGTTGGGATCTCCCTCTCTTCACTGTGGCCAGACAATTGCTGCAACACAATAAGCTGGGGAAGTTGTGGGCTTACCTCCTTTGTTTCCCTTCCTATTATCTAATGTCTGAAAACATTGTTTCATATGTGTTGTCTATCTACTCCCATCATTTCTGAAGCAGACATTCTCCAATAACATTTTAAAGTATGTAACCAGAGCCCAAATAGAGCTTTTATATAAATTACATCTATGCTATTTTCATTAACTTCCATAAGCCTGGACATTTGCTGGGCTGCTTTGTAACTTTTTTACATGAAGCTTTCCAGAGGTTTTAGTAAATCCTTTGTAGTTTTGCTTACAGACAAAATTTATCTTACTTTGAGATTGTGCTGCCTCAAACTTGCAAACTCTTTATTCATTCTGATGGCTAGCACTTAACTGGGCAGAAAAAGTATAATTTTAAAGCAATGGAGCAAAAGATGCCAAGTATTTTTAAACTTTTGTCTCTTGAAATTTTCCTCTAAAAACTGAGCATGGAGATTCTGCAATCTCTATACTGTTCTGTTGGTGTCCCTGCATTTCTGCAGGTTTTGCTGTGATCAATTCATGTTAGATACCCACAACCAAATCCACTGTGAGCTTAATGCATTGCCTTTATAATAGGAAAGGAGCTGTCTCCATGAAGGTATCCAGGAGTGCAGACAATATCTAGTGCCAAGGGAAAAATGTCCTCTTCCTCCCAACTAATGCTGCCTCTGCTCCAGAGAATACAACTAAGAGAGTGTGACCAGGTGTCTCTGCCAAATCCTTTATGTAATTGTATGAAGAAGACTTGTACTCAACTTTCAGCTTTGTAGATCCAGAAAATTGGTCAAGAGAAATTTCTTAAGGTAGCCTCTTTAAAAATATTCTAACAAGGGGCACCGGGGTGACTCAATGGGTTAAGCCTCTGCCTTCAGCTCAGGTTATGATCTCAGGGTCCTGGGATTGAGCCCAAATCGAGCTCTCTGCTCAGCAGGGATTCTGCTTCCCCCACTCTCTCTGCCTGTCTCTCTGGCTACTTGTGATCTCTCTCTGTGTATCAAATAAATAAATAAATAAATAAATAAATAATTTTTTTTTTAAATGTCTAACTTTTTTTAAAAAAATTATAAAACACTAAAAATAAATTAGAAAATATCATAAAGCTTTATTTTAGTACTCCTTGGTTTCCCAATCCTGAAAGCCAGTTGTTTGGTTGCTTGGAGGAGATAGGTTCAGAATGGTCCACCCACATCCTACAGAAAACTGTGTTTGGGCCTGGGTCTTCAGTAATCATTTTTGAAACCCTTGGTGTCTTGGGAAATAAGGTATAAACTGTTGACTCCTACCACCTCAAAAATAATGAGTAGCACCAAAGTACACATAATACTTTGTGGCTGAAAAACAAAACTGTGATGGAAATGACATATAGTGGTTGAGGACAAAGGTCTTTCTAAACACTATAATTAATAGCCTGACTCTACTGCAGCTTATATGATGCTTCGCATCTCCAAGTCTTATTTATGGTGCCTTCAAAATCATATTGTTAGAGGAATTACATAAAGTAATTGGTTCATGTTATACTTCTTACAATACCAGTCACTATTTGTTCAATGAGTGGAAGCCTTGTGAATAGAAATCATTATTGTTGTCACTGTCATCATTGACATATCATGGCCATTGTAAAATGCTAAGTAGGTTAATTTAACACTATTTATTAAATGCTTACCAACTTTACCACTGCACTAAAATAATCAATTAAGCTCTTTAAGTTAGGATGCAAATAATAAAATATGAGGTTTAAGATCTACAACTATATAAACATGCACATACAGTTCAGCAAAACTGTGTTTTTGAAATGGTAAAACAAGGTCATAGTAAGATACTCTTATTAAAGATAACTTGTTTGAAAATTTCAGTAAGATTTGTCATACATATGTCAATGGTAATTCTTCAGCTAAAATTTGGTTTGAGGATTTTGTCTCTGGCTATTATCTCCCTAAAGATACTTTATTTAAATGTCCATATTAGCAGGTTTTGAAACTTTAAACAAGAGCTCATGTGATAGAGATTAATTTTTGCATCAGATTTTTCTGTTAAGTGTTTGGTAGTTCACAATTACCTTCTTCCCTAAGTATGGAGGAGTACATTCTTTTGCTCAAACTGTTTTCCCCAGTTCTCCTCAGGCTCCTGTTCTGCTAATAGTTTTTACTCATTACTTCAGTTCACACTTCTCTTGCTTTTCTCTCATGATCCATAGCCTGTGAAAGAATGAAACTTCAGATGAGTTCAGCTTTATTCATTTGGGACAAAATTACTGACATTGCACTAATCATTATAAAAATCTAGATACCAGGATTAATCATACTCTTACTTGTGCCTTCTAATTGACTATAGATCTTAATCAAGGCCTTCTATGCTATCAAAAATATAATTTATTGTTTGTGTACCTGAAAATCTTCCAACACCATTCTCATTTTCTGCCTGAAAAAAAAAATGCCTGGAGAATCTTCCATAGACTAATTTTCTAAATGGGTATAACTCTCTAGGACCTATGTGAGGGGATGTCCTTTTTGGGTTAGAAAAAGAGGTCACCTAAATATCCATGTACTTCCTTTAGTCACTTTCTTCCTTTTCTTTCTTTCTCAGAGCCCAGGACATACTTGCCCCTTTTCTGTTACTTCCCAGTACTCTTTTGTGGGCTCCCTATTTTAACCTTACTCCTTAAGATGTGCTATTATTGCCCAAAGCTGCTGATTATAAGAAAAGATGAGAGGGTCTTCTTAGATGACCACCCTGTAAAATTGTATCTGCATTATTGAGAACACTAATGCAAAATGCAAAATTATCTATATAGTATTATCCTTATTTGTGTTATATATATAGGTTTATAAATATTCACACATACATATAGAAAAATCATGGGGAAAACATGTAAAAAAATTAACTGCTATAGCCTCTTAGAAATGTAAATTTGGCTTCCCTTATACTTTTTGGTATTTTCTATATGTTTTCCACTGAGAGATGCACAACTTTTATAATTTAAAGAGTCCATAATATTAAAATTTAGAGTCCATAAGTGGTGATAGGGAAAAATTAAAGTATTAATACTAGGAATACTAGTTCAAATAAAAAAAACCCTACATTTCATTCTAAACAATGTGTGTGTGTGTATTAATGTATAGCTTAAGACACTTTAGAGGGTGAAGGAGGCGTCAAATCATGGAAGTAAATGCTCTAGATTTTTTCAAATTTTCATTGTCCCTTGTTGAAGGTCTAGGGTTATTAGATTTCTAAAAGCAACTGTGATGACTTTGGGGGAAAAATAATTTTGAAAGGAATTATATATATATCTATGTAATTTGAGTCTTCTGAATCATGCCATATTATTCTGAGGTTGACTAGCATTCACAGAGTTAAACACACACACAAGCAAACATACCAAAAACTACTCCAGCAATATGCAAGAAGTTGAGGACACCATCTTGTTATTCAGAGGAAAAAAATGACACAAAGAAAATTCCCGAAGTAAAATCATGTATATTATAAATTCTCCAAAAATAATGAATGTTACTTTTCACAAATTGAAGTTATAGTCATAGCAGCCTCAAGACTCAAGTTAAGTATAAGCACAAAAACAGTATGCTTGTTGTAAATAGAACAAACAAGCAGGTAGCAGTGCAAATTATGCCTAAGAATTACTTCAATCAAGTGAGGCAGAAGGTGAAAAATCACCAACCCTGATCATCTTTAGACCTAGGAGACAGCCAGTTAAAAGAAGATAGAAACAAACCTGGCAGGATCATTTTGAAAAAATTAATTATTAATGAATGAAGCAAATAACCTTATGTAAATATTTATCAAATGGATAGCTTTCCTAGGGGTTAGGTCATCATCTTTAGTCTTAGTATTACCACAGTCTATACTCCCAGCTCAGGCAGGAGGGTAGCCATGTGAATTCTTTACTTAAATGCCAATGTTGTGGTGGTAGAATTGTCTTATTTAAGTACTATATATATGTAATCTGCAATCCCTAGCTGGAAAGGAAGAAAGAAGGAGTAAAGAGAGTTTGGAGAAATGCAACAGAGGTGGTTATAGACATGGCTGCTTTGATAAAGACTTAAAGCCTTTGCAGTAGTATTCCTGTAAATGGAAGTTGCTCTCTGCAACAGCAGATCTTCAACCATCACTCTTGCTCTTATGATGACTGCCTTCCCAAGGCTCAGCTGTAGAGTTTCTCATATCCCTCCAATTCACTCTTTTTTTTTTTTAAGATTTTATTTATTTATTTGACAGAGAGAAATCACAAGTAGACGGAGAGGCAGGCAGAGAGAGAGAGAGAGGTAAGCAGGCTCCCTGCTGAGCAGAGAGCCTGATGCTGGACTCGATCCCAGGACCCTGAGATCATGACCTGGAAAGGAAGGCAGCGGCTTAACCCACTGAGTCACCCAGGTGCCCCCCTCCAATTCACTTTTAACTGTCACTGAGAACCAGTGAAAGAATTCAGGGAAGAATTCAGAAGTTTTGGGCAATAAAGAATGGAAATCTATGTTTAGGAACACTCATTGAGAGTAAGTCCTGCCACCAGTGTATATCATTAAAGATCCCAGGGGCGATGCCATCATGCTGATACTGAACTCTTAACTTGGGCATGAGAGGCAGAGTTTGTGGGAGGGAGTTTGTGGGAGCAGAAAACATCTGATTCCCATCATTTATGTAATTGGGATTTACTGCCACAATGATCACATACTTTTTTCCTATACCCTCTATATGTACTCAAATATATATTAACTCTAGGTTTTACCCAACCCCTTTTCTTCCAAAACATAACCTTCAATAAACAGTCATCTAACTGCTAACTATATGTTTGAGAATCTCCCTTCAGTAAGTAATTGTTCCTGTGGACTTCAAATCTCACACTCTCTTTACTAATTTGGTGAGAACAACATCATTTTCTCCTGTACCATGCAAAATTAAAGTAGCCATATTTCTAATTAGCCACTGAAGATGAGAAAAGTACCAAATTAGGGAGAAAATTAGAGTTTATGAAGCCTAATCAAGCATTTTTTTAATTAGGGAATTCAAATCTATATAAAATACAGTAAGAAAAAAAGGGGCAAAACAACATAATAACAAGAATCATTCAACCAATACTTACTTATTGTGTTCCAGGAATGCTCTGGCTGCTGGGAGAAAATGTTTTATATGTTTTATAAAACACAGTCATTGCCCTAATAGGCCTTGCAGTCAAGTAGGGGGACAGACTTGTAAAATCCCATTATAATGAGAGCTAGTAAAGGAGTGGTAAAGAGATGAGAAACTAAATTCCAGTAAGGGCATCAGGGAGACCTTGAAAGAGGATCTGACAACAGAACAGGGAAGCATTCCAGGCCAGGGGAATAATGTTAAAAATATTTGTGGCGGAACTGAAACCATGATTTGGTTCTTAAATATCACCCTCTCTTTTGATTTTTTTTTCTAACTAAATGCTAAGATTATTACTTTTATTCTGGCATAAAGAGATATTAAATGGCTTCCAAAAATTATAATAGAGTCCCTACTAGAATGTCATTGAATTTTATTATCTGGAAATGAAGGTTAAGGAAGAGAGCAGAGAATTGGAAACATCATGGTGAAGAAGTATGATTTATGCACTATTTTCTGAACAAATTCATCTTTTTTTTTTTAAATTTTTTATTTTTTATAAACATATATTTTTATCCCCAGGGGTACAGGTCTGTGAATCACGAGGTTTACACACTTCACAGCACTCACCAAATCACATACCCTCCCCAATGTCCATAATCCCACCCCCTTCTCCCAAACCCCCTCCCCCCGGCAACCCTCAGTTTGTTTTGTGAGATTAAGAGTCACTTATGGTTTGTCTCCCTCCCAATCCCATCTTGTTTCATTTATTCTTCTTCTACCCACTTAAGCCTCCATGTTGCATCACCACTTCCTCATATCAGGGAGATCATATGATAGTTGTCTTTCTCTGCTTGACTTATTTCGCTAAGCATGATACGCTCTAGTTCCATCCATGTTGTTGCAAATGGCAAGATTTCATTTCTTTTGATGGCTGCATAGTATTCCATTGTGTATATATACCACATCTTCTTGATCCATTCATCTGTTGATGGACATCTAGGTTCTTTCCATAGTTTGGCTATTGTGGACATTGCTGATATAAACATTCGGGTGCATGTGCCCCTTTGGATCACTACATTTGTATCTTTAGGGTAAATACCCAATAGTGCAATTGCTGGGTCATAGGGCAGTTCTATTTTCAACATTTTGAGGAACCTCCATGCTGTTTTCCAGAGTGGCTGCACCAGCTTGCATTCCCACCAACAGTGTAGGAGGGTTCCCCTTTCTCCGCATCCTCGCCAGCATCTGTCATTTCCTGACTTGTTGATTTTAGCCATTCTGACAAATTCATCTTTGATTGTGATTCAGCTGTCCAGTAGCTTCAGCTTTTTGGCCATAGGACTTTTCACTTTCTGCCCTTCCTAGCCCTGTTAAGACCCAGGTGTTTCAAAGTTTAATTCGGTTTCCTGCTAGGTAAGTTTCTCACCTTCCTCTGAACTAAGTGCACAACCTCGTGTTTTTTGGTTGACTTTTACTAGACCTGGACAAAGTGAAGACAGAGTTTATATTCCCACACCTTTTTCTTCCTCAAGATGACAACTCCTAGCCCTCTCCAGTGATCTGTGCCCCTTAGGTTTGAGGCATGTGTCTCTTCTCCACAGGGAGAAGCTTTCTTTCTGATAATGGAATGGAAGATCCAGTGCCCAGCTGACTGCCTTTTAGACAACAGACAAGGCCAGGTGATCTGGATGTAGGAAATCCTTCAGTGCTCCACTAACTTACACCATTTGTCTGAGCCACTCACATAAGACTCCTGAGCTCTAGCTATTCTTTTGTCTGTCATCAGGAAGACCTTTGGGAACTCTGTTCTCCAGTTCTCCCCTCTGAGAGGATATGCAAAAAGCAGCATAAAGTGTGTGGGGGGGTACATTTCAAGTAGTAAAGAGGGGAAGAGGGGGACCTGGGTGGCTCAGTGGGTTAAGCCTCTGCCTTCGGCTCAGGTCATGATCCCAGGGTCCTGGGATTGAGCCCCGCATAGGGCTCTCTGCTCAGTGGGGAGCCTGCTTCCTCCTCTCTCTGCCTGCCTCTCTGCCTACTTGTGATCTCTGTCAAATAAATAAAAATCTTTAAGAAAAGGGGAGTGATACTGAATACCTTTTGTCTTGATCACACAATTACTAATCCTATAATATTTGTATATAGAAAAGTTAAATTATCAACTGTGTTTTTGGTGTTCATGCTTGTTTGTATTTGCAGAGTATAAAATATACAAAACAAACAAATAAAACGCAAATTTTAAGAAGCTCTTGAATAATAATGTATTCCTTGAGTTATAAAATAATGTCTTTGGTACCTTCTGATATGAAACCTTGTTCAGTTAAAAGCCATAGGAACTATATCAACACTGCTTCTCTTCCACTTAAATGATAAAATCGGAGAAAGCTAGGATAATAACTTTATTGGAAATGGTGAACTAAATATAATTAAATGAACTAAAAATACATTTGTAAAACTGTAAACAGTTTATAATTTCCATTAGTAGTTTATTCAAGGTGTGTTCATGAATATGTAGTTTCTTACAGTTGATTGAATCCTAAGGGCCAAATAAATACAAAGCATAGGATAATAGAAAATCTTCTGATGTTCAATTTGATAAATTTTGAATTTATTTTGGTCTTCATTAGAATTTGGCAAGATTGTATTTTAAAAGCATACTATTTTATCAAAGCTTTATTTTATAAAAAGCAAGGTATAGACTCAGTAGAAGCCTATCAAGATTACCAAAACCAACAAAACTGTCCCTAAGTATAAAAAAACAAAAGATACATTTTCAATGAGTAGGTTTAAGATTTTATTTTCATTTTTTGCTGACTTAGCATGATTGGTGACAGATACTTGACTAATAAAATCTGAAATCCTAAGTTAGCTTCTTAATTTTTTTAAGGAGATACAGTATTCCTCTGCACAAATGTGCTGAAGTGTTTAACCAATACTTTAACCCGTTAGCTTTTTAAAAAAATTTAGCTATGCCAACCATATCTAACATGAACCTTTTTATGCATACATATTTGCTTGCATATATAAAAATTTTTAGGATGATTTGTTAGATGTGCCATTACTATATCTAAAGATACCAGTCAAATGTTTTTTTTCCCCAGATATAAAAAAGGTTTGCATTTCTACAAATTTACCAAACTTAATAATGAACATTTCAATCCATTTTAACCTTTCAACTTCTACTTTGCTGAGGTGATATTAAGAAAAGCAACTGAGTGGAGATTGGAAGGATTAATAGGAAAAGACAAAAAAAAAAAAGAAAGTAAAGAAGATAGGAGGACAGAAAAAAAAAATTGAGGCAGTTGGGGGGATTAGAGAAAGAAGTACATACCACATCATGAACTGAGATGCCAAATCCATAACTAATGCCTCTGTATTTTCTGTGAGTTTCAGAAGCACATTTAATGTATGCAATTTATGTGAATGTTTCTTTGACGGTGAAAGTGGAATTCATAAAACAAAGTGAAAATCCCTGCCTTTCTCTTTCAACTGCTTATCTCATCTTAACAAATGGCATCACCATCCTCCTCAAACATCAGGACAGAAACCTGGGTTTTCCTCTTGTCTCTTCCTTCCCCAATCCTCCTCACATGGCAATCCCTCACTCTACCTACCTGTCATTCCTCTACTCCAATATTTGGAGCATTTGTTCAGTTTTCCCCATCCTGCCTAGCACTATATTGGATTACAATAATTATTTTTTCACTTGGATCTCAGCTATAGTTTGTTTTTTTTATGCTTGTAGTTTCTTACTCTGGTTTTCTCTTTGCTGGTTTGACATCTTTGTACTTAATATTAATCTTGTTTTTACAGTTAAACTTGATATATTATCATGTATACCTAATCAATATAAAAATTACAGAGATTAATCTCATCCTCTGAAAAATGCAGGAGACTTAGAAAACCGAGTCTTTTTGAATCCCTTCCTGATGCATGTTGTAATATATCGGTAGAGTATTTTAGATTCATCTTAACCTCATAAATTTGACATTATTATTTTGTATATATAATGTGTTTTATTTAAACTGCATAATTTATATTTTCATTATGTTTATTTATTTACTGTCTCTCCTCACTAGAATGTAAGCTCCAAAAATGCAGTTTGTTCTTTTCTTTTCTTTTTTCTTTACTTTTCTTTTCTTTTCTTTTCTTTTTTCTTTTCTTTCTTTCTCTTCATTTCTTTCTTTCTTCCTTTCTTTCCTTCCTTCCTTCCTCTTTCTTCCTCCATTCCTTCCTTTTCCTCATGTTCAATTAGCCACCATCTAAGTATCCTTGGTAGAAGAATCTTTCTGCTTTTCCTTAAGTATGTCAAGCTGTGGATTATCTCTCTTTTACTCTCCTTCTCCCTCTCCTACTCTGCTTCTTATCTGTTGTTCTTTCTGTATGTGAGGATTCTTATAGTTCTCATTTCTATAATATTTTACTTTTAAAGTATAAATATAATCTCTGCTCCATTCTCTTTTATTTTCTCCTTCTCTAGACAACTGGGAGTCTCCAGACTCCCAATTGGATCTTACCTCTTCCCATTCTGACCTCCTTGTCTCTTCCTAAGATCCCATTTTGTTGTTTCTTTATTGTATTCTGATTATATTATTCAGATTCATCTTCCTTTTTTCCCCATAACTGTGTGTGATGTACCGTTTTACTCATTTTCCATTTTTCAAAATGCATTTTTCTGAATATGAACTTAATCATTTTTAAAATCTCCTATTGCTTCCTCATTTTTATTTTTGTCTTTATTCCTTAAATACTTCATCGATAAATATCTTATAAACTGTATTTGATAATTCTAATTATCTTTTGTCCTTGCAAGTCTAAGTTTGTTTATATTCTCTGTTGATTGTGATTTATATAGCTTAACTATTTGTATTTGACCTAGAATTATAGTTGATTTCAAACTGTTGAAATCAGGAAGGCTCAGCTGGGAATAGTTGATTCTGGAGAGATTGCTCTACCTGGATGCAAATGACTGATATGGCCCAGGGCACATTTTAGTTCCAGGTCCCAGGCTTAAAACTAAAGGCCGAGGTTCAGATTCTTCATCTTGTTAATGGCTCAAAATTAGTCTCTAGAGCTCTGATATTGTCACCTGCTCTCAACACAGCCTTTCCTTTCTTGTTTGTTTATAGCTCTCAGATCTCTGAGTCACTTTCTTTTTTTCTTGATTACATTTACTTTTGTATTTATCGTGGGTGACACTCTTCTCTCCTATGAACCTAGAAGCTCATTAAAAGTCCCTAAAAGGAAGCCTGAGCCTCTGATGCATTTTCTTAACAGCTTTCTGTCTTCGGTTATGTCTCTTGCTTTTCCATTTTTCATATCACAGCTAAATCTGTTTATTTACTAGAAATCCCACTCTCTTCAGTTTAGTCCATATGCCATTGCTTTATAGATAAAACGAAAAGTAAAAATTCTTAACATGTTTACCAGGTTCTCAGTAATTGGTTCCCAAGAATATTTCCAACCTCATGTTTTGCTACTCCACCTCTCTCTCTACTCCAACATACACAGATTCCTTCAAGTTTTTAAATGTGTCATGTTGATTCCCACTTGTAGGCACATATTGTTCTTCCTTCTGTTGGTTTGCAATGCTCTTGGGAACTTCCTGATGCAAGCTGACTGAAATTGGCTCCCATGCATAGAGAGTGGGGAGAGACCAAAGGAAGAAGCAGGTCACTCTAGGTTGGTAGGTGGTAGTTTTAATAAAGAGAGGGAACATACACATAAGGATTGTCTTAGGTGACAGCAAGATAAATGGATCCCCACATCCTCTCACCAAATCTTAGAAGTTTAGAAAGAGGATTTAAATGGGTTCAGTTATGTATACCATGCAGATTTTCTCAACACCACATCATTATTTCAAGGTTGTGTTTGTGAAGTAGCTTCTGGGAGGGGAAAGGTAAATGGTACCCACATTCCAAGGACAAGGAAGAGATAAGGACCCTCCAGTGAGTGACCCTGGTGCAGCTCATTAATCAACTGGTGGTCACATTTTTTGATGATCT
Source organism: Mustela putorius furo (assembly GCF_011764305.1). Lineage (NCBI taxonomy): Eukaryota > Metazoa > Chordata > Mammalia > Carnivora > Mustelidae > Mustela > Mustela putorius. Next base: position 2,047,990 of record NW_025421467.1, read on the forward strand.
TTCTCAACACTCCACCCCTCATGACCAACTCTTACAATCTCATATGCCCCCCTCTTCCACAGTGGGTTCTCAGCAGTCAGTGAGCCATTTCATTAGCATGGAGGTGGTTCCATTGGTAGTCATCTGGCAACATTGCAGGTGATGCCACAGTCACAACACAGGCACATGTAAGAGAAATATAGATTAAGTTGCTAATCCTCCAAATCAGAAACAACTTTTTCCACCAAGATCCTCAGGACCCAAACCATTGATTTATTAAATCCCCTGGGCTTGGGATCAGATCACTCAGGGCACTCACTTGTGTACTCATGTGATTTTATAAAGATGGTATATTAGCAGACTCATCAAGTATGAACACAAAACATTCTGTTATGATAATGACACAGGTGCTTCTTTGTGAGGCAATGATCATGTCTAAGGCTATCTTATTTTGGAGGACAATTTTTCTCATTAGAGTCATTTGATTGTTCAGTAAGGACAGGGTTTGTTGGCTGTCATTTAAGGCTTACTGAATTTATTTAGTAATGAATAAGTAGCATATATAAAAGATATAGGCTATAACATCTTTCAGGCTAATGAAAGTTAAAAAAAAAAAAAAAAGACGGCAATGGAATGATTGCTCCAATGACAACAGAATGTTCCCACCTGGCCTTGATGAGGGGAGGTTGGCAGCTTCAGAAACTTGATCTGGTCATATATACCATATATGTTGGCCAGGGTAGGCAGCACCATCAGGCTTGAGGAGATGACTGGAGGTTGATTATGCCACATCATGACCCCCATTTTCCCCTCGTTCAATGGTGCATGTTCCATTCCATGTGTAGTGGATTTTAACAAGTCTGGCTTGTAGCGGAACAATGGGATCCCAGTGGAGATGGTGCATTCCCCTTTACCTAGGGAGTGTGAAGTTATAACCACCTATCTTGGTGGGACATCCCCTTGTAAATTCTAGTAGATAATTTCTTTCTCCCGTGTGATGGGGCTTGGTGTTCTCAGCAGCATAGCCTGTTGATCCGCAGTGAGAGTAATGGCAATAGCTGTTTCCCGCAGCTTCTATTCCTTGATGGTATTAGGTGCCTCATCAGGGGCTCCCAATATGGTATTTGGGGCAACAGGCCCTACTAGTTGAGCATTCAAATGTATGAAAGCCTAGGACAGTACTTTAGTACAACTAGTCAAGGTGATTTTATGTGTGAATAATTTAATCTGCTGTTTTAATATTCCATTTTTTTTTTCTACCAACCCTGTTGTGGCTCATAGAGGAGAAGGGAACATCAATTTAATTTCTTCTTTTTTTTTTTTTTTTCTGTCAGCCTTGTATTTCATGTGATATACATGTGAAATGTGATACCCGATCATTATGTATTTGATGAGAGAATCCATACCTGGTACTCAGCTTTTGTAGTCCCCTAATAGTGGTAGCTTTGTTTGCAAGACAACAAGGAAAGCTTGGGTTAGGCCATTTGCAGTGTCCATATAAACCAAGGCATATTTAGAACTCTTGCTCAGAATAAAGAGGTTAACATAATCAATTTGCCAATCCTTCACTGGTTGGGAACTCCAGTGCATGGCCCTGGGTTCTTTTGGCACTTGCCTTGAGTGCTGTTTAGAACATACAAGACATTCTGTTAGAGTATTAACCAACTCACTATGCTTTAAGGGCACTCTGGCATCCTCAGCAATATACCATCTTACACAGGCACTGTGGTGGCACCTCTTTCTCTGTGTCCAATCTCCTGTAACTACTGAAATGTCAGTAACTAGCACTGGTACCCAAGCTAGGGCATCAGGTTCCTGAATGCCAGAGAGTGCCAGTATCTTATGAACTGGGGCATTATAAACATTGAGGGTTGCTTTAGACTCCTGCAGATGGGCCCAAATGTCTTTCCACATGTCTTGCCTCCACAAGGGATTATTTATGATCGCCTGTCCTTTGGCTTCCCTAAGCCATAGGGTTAATTTTTTTCAGAATGGTCCAAAGTCAAAGGGTTAATGGCCAGGGCTCATGAGTAATTACCAGCTAGAGGGTTCTGAGTTCAGTCCACTGGCTTCTGCACTGGCTTTTATATGAGAGCCTCTAGAGGAGCACTGTGTACATTGCTAGAAGCTTTTGTTGTATGGTAGCATAGCAGGTTTCAGAGTGGGTTCCAAAATCCTAGGGCCATTCTCCCCCTCTGTCATCTCTGCCATAGTATGTGACCCATACCTTCTGAAGTCAGAAACACATATAACTCGAATGGTAACTCTGTATAGGAGATGCCCAGATCTTTCAGCTGCTTCACTAGTGTTTTTGCCTTCTCAAAGGTAGCTTATTGCTCTGACCCCCAGTCTCATATTTCCTTTCTTTATCAAGTGATAAAAAGAATGGAAGTCCTGTGCCAGGTGGGGAATAAAAGTCCTTCAAGACCCCCAAATCTCTAAAAAGACTTGCACCTGTTTCACATTCTTAGGGATAAACCTACGCCTTATTAGCCACAGCTTTTGAGACAACATGAGTCTTACCCAACCAGACAACTCCCTAAAACCTTATGGTGATACTTGGGCCTTGAATTCTTCACTGCTCTTCCTCTGCCCTGTAGATGTTCCAGCAAAGCTTGCAAGGTACAGTACAACAGAGGAAAGTCTTTACATGTTAACATTATATTATCAATGTACTGGGCCCATTTTACTGATGTGGGGATGGGGTACAAAGACACATCACAGGCCACCATTCCATGACATACTGTGGAACTATGCAGATAGTGTTGCAGGAGAATTTGAAAAGTTTATTACTATCTTTCCCACATGAAGGCAAATTGATCTTAATTATCAGAAACCTTGTCAAAATCTTTTCCCTAACTCTTGAAAAAGAAGTTCTTATGCAGGAACCCTTTTTGCCAAAACATTAGAGTACAACAATAACTGTAATTGGCAAGAATTAAAAATGGTGATGATTAGAGATCTAATGGGAGTTCATTATAGTGCATCTGACAAGGGAACTTTTACCATAGTCTGTACTTTTAAAAGCCTCCCTCTGGCCTCTTTTTTCTTTCAGCTCTGTGGGCAATGTTTTGGTTATCTCCTGAGGTGTTTACATTTCAAAGATATGATAAGATTTACAACTTCAAGGGCTAGAGAAAGAATGCAAGTTTTCTCTTAGGAGTTTTAGGGTAGTAGCTATTTGAAATTTCGTATCAGGGTCCACAAGACATGGAGCATCTTGCCTCTTTTCTTGTCAGTCACCAAAACGTCCTTCTCCTCATTTTCATCACTTTCTCCAAGATTCCACCTCCTCAGCCTCCTAATCATAGACTTTGTCACAAGTGTCCAGATCTTAATCCATGGGAAGTCTCCCTCTCCTTTGCAAAAGAGCATGCTAAGGTCTCTAACTTACTATCCTATTCTCCCACCTTGTGTATCAACTCTGAAGCTAGGAGAAGAGGGAGAACCATGTGCCCTGGTCTAACCTCAGCTCTTCTAATCTTCTGATGTGAGCTTCACCTTCTAGCTGGGCATTGGCCACTGGCCAAGCTGCCCACAGAAGCCAGCCTTCTGCAGCAATCATTTGTTTCACTTTTTTGCCACTGTGTGCTATGTGCAGTTCTTCCATGTGTGTTAGATTGGCACAAGATTGGCATTTTGGGGATACCCCCGTTCCCACATGGTGTCCCATGGCATCTGACATGGGTCACTCCTCCTCACATACAGGTAGATGGCCAACTCAGGATTTCCCCTGTGGATACCTCATTCCTAAAGCCCATATCCTTCATCTTCTGGCTGGTTACCAGTTATTGGTTTACAACCCTCTTGGGAACTTCACTCATGTTATCTGAAACTGGCCCCATACAAAGAAGGCAGTAAGAGACTGAAGAAAGAGGTCACTCTAGGTTGGTATGTGGCAGGGTTCTTTTGTTTTGTTTTGTACTTTTTTTTTTCCCCTTTGCTTTTTAGTAAGCAAAGTGAACTTACCTACAAGGTTTATCTTGGGCAGCAGCAAAATGAGTGCATCCTGGCACCTGCCTGCCAAATATTAGAAATTTGTAGAGCGGTCTTAACTGAGTTCAGCCACATATACTGTGTAGGTGTTCTCAACACAACACTATCTCAAAGCTGGGTCCTTGGAGCAGCCTGTGGAAGTGGTCAAGGCATGTGGAACATATATTCCAGAAACAAGAGAAGGGATAGGGAGCCTTGGAGTGCCTGGTCCAGGTCATCGGTCAACTGGCGGTCACATCTTTTCAGCCACCTTCCGCAGAATCTTCTTTAATTTGCCTGGATATATTGGCCTTTATGAAGTTTATTTAAATGTGCAGTCCGTCCTTTCATTCAGCATTTAAAATATCCAGTGGACAACATAGAAACTCTTTATATAAAAAAGTTTAATCATATGTTTATTTTTAAATCTTGCTTTTCTGGGTGCCTGGGTGGCTCAGCGGGTTAAGCCTCTGCTCTCAGCTCAGCTCATGATGTCAGGGTCCTGGGATCAAGCCCCGCATCAGGCTCTCTGCTCATTAGGGAGCCTGCTTTCCCCTCTCTCTGCCTGCCTCTCTGCCTACTTGTGATCTTTCTGTCAAGTAAACAAATAAAATCTAAAATAAATAAATAAATAAATATCTTGTTTTCTCATTTTTTTGCTTAAAGTATCAAGTAAAAAAAAAAAATAACTGTGCCATATACTAAATATACATGTAAGTATCTAGATAGAGAATATGTATCAAATATCCACATAAATAATCCACCTATCTGCATATGCACACACACACAGACACACACAACACTTGACTGCGGGGTCTTAATGGCAGTAATGTGAATTGCTGTTTCAGTTGTCCTCATTTATCAATGGTTAAAATGGTTGAAGTGATTGATCAGCATGTATGAAAGGAAATTGACATCCTTAATGTGTCTCTGACTCTGAGATCTGTGAGAACTTAACAAAAGGAAATTGAAGCTGCAAAACCTATTTAAAGATGGAAACACACACACTGGGTCTCTGTTTTTATGTACAACAATTGATGTCCCCTTAGGCTAAACCTACTAAAGCTTTCATCATAATGGTAATATACCTACAATGGACCTTAAGAGCTTGTGTGGTGAATCTGAGGGGAAAGAAGAGCTCTTCATTACTTAGGGTATGTGTGACAGCTCTTTGTTCTCTGGCAGCTGGTAGATTCGCTCTTCACTTTGCAGAGGACAATAGAGCTCCTATGAAGAACTGGTGCTGTTTTATTTTTTAATCTCATTTCCTCTGTCCTTAGCTGCCTTATTTCCACCTGACATTCAAACAATAAAAAAACACCAAGTCACCACCACCACTGCAGCCGAAAAGGAAAAGAAAGGCTAATGTTACCCTAAAGCACTATTGCAAACACAAAGAAAGCATAATTCCATGTCATGGGTATAACCTGGAATGACACATTGGCATGAATTACCTCTTTGAGTTTTTGACAGGAGAGAACAAAAAGTGGCTAATGAAGTCACGAGAGGCTTTGGGAGTTCAACTTATGAAGCCTTTAGTATTATGAAAGTGTCAGGACAGGTCAGTCTTACTGTTTCACTCACAAGATGGAACATACTTGTGACCTCATGGTAAAATCAGACACTGGAAAAATTGTAGACTCAAGTGAATTCTGACACCCCTATCGTTACTTTGCTATCTGAATATATATTTGGGTTTCCTTTAATTTTAGGAGTGTTATATTTTAATACAGTCAAAAATTAATGCTGCATCATTTTATTTTCTTAGTATGTACAGCTTATGCATCTATCCTCTCAATACAATAAAATATTTCTTGACTGAGAGAGAAAATTAAAACAGAATTTGAAGGATACTATGTACATTCTCTACCTCTGTGTCATTGTCCCGTGAACTCAGAGAACTGACCTTGGTGCACTACCAGTAACAATCCATGTAGATACATAGATGTTCTGGTCTCTTCAACAATAGGACCAAAATCCATTCCTATTGCCTGTGCTAGCTTTGAAAGATGAAAGGTGGCTCGGTCACTTATATTGTGACATTTAGAGGAAAACAGAAAGTTATTTTCCCTAAAACATGTCTTCATCATTTTATCAAAACGTATCTGAATAGAACAAGAAATTAGTACAATATAAAAGTTTAAAATAATATTCTTTGAGATCTAGAGATTTCAGATTGATCTCACAAACTATGTTTAAAACTGAGAGGTAACCAGGATATGTGTTATTGCAATCATTTTTATCAGACAGGCAGTTAAATTTATAAGGTTATATAGCTAATAAGAGAAAAGATGGACTCAAATACCAGTCCATCTAATTCCAGAAGTTCTTTATATTTTACTAAGAAATCATGGTATTTTTTTATTAAAGTCCTTTCTCTGTGTTAAAGTGCAAATCTGAAAAGATTAAACTTATTTAAATCTATTAGCATAAATTATCTAAACATACTACGTCAAATTACAAAGGAAGGAGAGAGGGAAGAGAGGAAAGGGGGGAGGAAGTGGGGGAGGGAAGGTAAAGAAGGAAGGATTATACCACAAGTAATGATGATAGAGCATTAGAATGAAGAAGAGCAAGAGGACCAGAACACTGTTAAGTTTATCAGGACTTCTGGTTGCAGGTAATTAAAAGTTAACACAAACTAGCTTAAGGCTATAAGGGAGCCTCTTAGAATATACAGAACAAGAGAAACTGCAAACAGCTGGGAGGAAGGGAACCAGGAATGTTTTAGAAGCACAGCAACTTCCTAAACTAGAGAATCAACACATAAGAGTTTCCATTTCTGCTTGATTCCTGCTTCTCTTTTCAGATTAGCTTCATTCTCTCTTCTACCGATAAAATTCTTTACTCTTGTGGCATATGGTCACCTGTAGCTGTAGTTTGCATCCTCAGGGTATCTTATTAAATAAGAAAGATAACCTATCTACTAGTCCTATTTCAAAAGCCAGGCAAAGCCCCTGACTTGATTATGTTTCATGTTCACTCCTTGATGGAATCATAACATATAATATAAAATATTTGGCTCCACTTGGTTCAGGTGCTTACCTTGAGCATATAATTTGAAAACAAATTAGCAGTTACGTATTCAGTCTAACTAGTATGGGTAGTAGAGGTAGCAGAGAATTGGCCTCAGAGGAGCTTTCTGTGCATTAAGGCAGCTACTAGTACAATCGGATGAGATGCCCAGGGAGGCTATGTCTTAACATGTGATGTACATTGTCTTGGACATTTAGGAATTAGTAAAGGGGCCCTCTGGGAAATCTATGGTATTACAGAGAAACAGAGGTAGTAGTAGAGTGGGAAGCAATTGGAGATAAACTTGCTACTGATGTGATTATTTCAAGCATCACACTAACTTTAAGAGATTAGCTCAAAAGCAGAACAAAGCAGAGTAGGTTTTGAGGAAAGGGGCTTGAGAAAATTGGGGCACTGTGGGAGTTCCTGTGTGGAAAAGAGCCCCCCCTCCCCAAATTCTATAGGTCATTACAGTAGAAATTAAGAACAAGAACACCAGATGAGAAAAAAACAAACAAACAAACAAACAAACAAAAAACATGGCTACTACTAACACCTGTAGACTAACTACAGGAAGGAACCAGGATCGAGAAGAAGGTAAGTTCAGTAAAATCTTGCCTAAGATAGAGTCCTTCTCTCCCATCAGAGTGTTATGATGGTAAGAGCTTTGCTGTTGGGTTCAGAGAGACCTGGTTTTGAATCCTAACTCTGTGCTTATGTAACCTACATTCATATCTATATTACACATGGTCTTTTTTCCCCTTATATTATCTTGGTCCATCATGGGAGGCTGAACTTTTTTGATCAATAACAATCTCTCTTGCCCTTCAGCTTTCTTTGGTTTTGACTAGTAAGATTCCAGCAGGAAGGAGGGCAGTGTCATAGCACATCCCCTGTCTTTTGATGGCCTCAAGCTCCAACCTCATAAACCTCTCTCTCCTACAACTATGCCCAGTTTCCTCTTACTGTTAATTACTGTTCCCTATCCTTGACTTTGGGAGCTATAATACCAACATCTATTTCTAGCCCTGGAGTATTGCACTGCTCCTTAATAGTTCTCTTTAATCCTGCTCCTACCATTATAAATAGACCTTCCATTCAACTCTACTCAACTACTGTACTGGAGTGTGATGATCAGTTTCTTGGAAGTTTTCTGACTAATACAGTATTCTTTTTTCTTGATCTAATCACTTCAGCTGAAATTCCAAATTCCAATAACATACACAGTTAAAATTTTGTGATTGAACAATCAATTAATTCCCTGTTGATAATGTATGTTATTCATAAGATCATACAAATATTGAGACCAAGACCATCTCATGGTTCTGCCTCACATATAACACTTTTTAGAGTTCTAAATTGGACATGGAAGAGTTCAGCATGCCCTTGCAGACTGTTTCATCTGCTACGTTTGATCTATAGTTTGATTTGTCAGCTGGGCATATGTTTCTCATAAATCAAAATGTCTATCACTTAGTAGGTGATTCCTAAGATTTTATTTTGTGATCCTCTCATTGTTATTATTGTTGTTGGGTCCCTCCGAAATTGGGTACCCCAATAATGGGTTCATGGTTAAAGGAGCGGGACTGATACAAAGTGAAGGTCAAGCAAAGCTTTATTTCGTGCCAAGCATCAAGAATCAAACTGGCCGGCCAGGGCCGCACCTCTTACAGAGAGGGCAACCCCTCCCTGCTTTCCAGACTAACTTTTATAGAGCAAAGAAAGGCCATGTGGTTGGGCCTGGCCACACGCAAGTGGCCAATGAGAATGTAACACACACAGGAAACTCCACAGTGATGCTAGGTGACCAATTGAATTACAATTTACCCTAGTAGACATTTGATTTAGCCTATCACACCTCGGTTAGGATTGGCACCTAAAGGGCAGGGGCCCATACTCCTTGGTAGTTAGGAGACAGTATGCACCCCCACTGATTGAATACCTCCTCCTGGCCTGACCCACCCTTGTACTTGGACTTTGTTATGTGGACTGGTTTCCCAGACTTGCTTTTAAGTAAGTTCCCCTGTGGGGGTGGGCAAGGTCAATTTAAGTTTTACAACAAAATGGCAGTTCAACCAGGGTGGGGCCGCTCTGGCTGAATAGACCCTTACAGTTGTCTGTTCGTATTTACATGTTACAGTAGAATAATCCTATTAGGCACCTTTTACATAATATTATAAAGAGAATATTGGTTTTATCTATGCTGTAGGAATTTAGAAGAATGTAACTATCTTTAACTTAAACATCCATTGTTAAAATTATTTTTCCACTATTTTATCAGGATATAATAAGTTAATATTTAGTCACATAAGCTTGTGTAATATCTATACTGCCACTAAGTAGAAATAGGTCTTATTTTTACTATATTGGGTATTGAGTAAAATTGGATATTGAGAGTTTTACATTAACTTTTAGAGTTACTTTAATAAGATAGAATTGCTGTTAGTCCAATCTCCAAAACCGTATTATTTAACAGTTCTTTGTGTTTTAGTTGTGTATTTGCAGCAATGCCACACTACTGTTGGGACTTACTAGATGCATTTCTGCTTTGTTCAGTAGAACTTGTTTCCATATGTAGGCAGTCTGTCTGTAGGCAGGGACAAAGAAAAGCAGTCCTCAAGGCAGTGAGACTACCTGCTGGATATAAATATTGCTATGATTTACACTTATTGATGTGTTTACTTTATTTCTTCCTATCAGTTTATAAATGGATGGATAACAATGTCTAGGTCTTCAGTTGTTCCCAAACACTCCTTCAAATAGTTGCAGAGCTTGTAATTTGGGAGAGCTACTGTTGGTTTGTGATTTTTACTATGGCCATCACCTCCTGTCTGTGTCCTCTTGTCTCTTCTATAATACAATACAATTCTGTGAGGCTTCCCTATATAGAACTTTATATTTTTATAACCAATAATAGAGAAAAGAAAGGATTTTGATGTGTTCATGTGAATTTGAGTCTGAGTTAAAAAATGATGAAAGAACAATTTGAGGAGAGAAACCTAAAAACATAGGAATTTGCCATAATCTCTTTTCTATGAGCTCTACTTTTAAAATACTAACAATTTCATTATGATTTCCTCACAATTCTCATGCATTGATTAAGTTTATAAATTCAGATTTCATTTGAAAGCTATTTCCTCTTACTTATTATATATATATATATATATATATATATATATATATATATAGTAAAGATATAAATTCTACATTTCTCCAGTCAAAGAACATTAGAATTTCTTGAGCAGTGAATGGCCCAGAGGGAATCATGGAATACCGCAGGGACTGCATGCATTTCTCTATTGGTGGTCAGATGTTGAACTTCTAAGTTGGCCTCAGTGTCCTAGAATCTGAGCCAGAGTAAAAGATAGGAGAACAAAGCAGAACATTGCCAAGTCATGTAGCTTTTAAATGTGTCAAAATCTGGCATTCTCTTTTATAGTCTTTTCAGTGTGAAGGCACAGGATATCACAATAGGATGCTAATAGTATTCTAAAGTGACTAGAAATGGAAAATTCCAAGTGGGTATTTAAGGGAAGAATGGACAAAATCAAACTTCCAAAATAAGAAGAAATGATAACATATTTAACCTAAAATCCAGGAAACTCAGTTTCTTTTGCCAGATCCTTTTTTTTTTTTAAATTAAGATTTTATTTATTTGAGAAAGAACAAGGGAGAGAAAACTTGCAAGTGGGCGCAAATGTGCAAGAAAGCATGTAAATGCAAGCATGAGTTGGGGGAGGGGCGGAAGGAGTCTCCTTGCCAATCCCAGAATCCTGAGATCATGACTTGAGCTAAAGTCAGACCCTTAATGGACTGAGCCATCAAGGCACCCCCAACACTTTTTATTTTTTAAATTAATCTTATTTAGGTAGCTCACTCTTCAATGCCTTTTTGCTTTAAAAGATTAATAGGCAACATGTTTGTCATGTCTCGTGAACATGTCATATAGACTAATGAAGAATGTGAAGTAATAAATAATTTTCTTTGAAAAATGGAACTATGTTAGTGCAAAGATTTTTTTTTTCCTTGATTGGTTGGCCATACCTAGTAAGATTGTGAAGGGCAAATTTCTTAGGTTGAAAATAAGAATCACCTTCATCAACTTTAAAAAGAATATTAAATCTTTCTATTTATATTCTTGCAAATTAGTATCCTACATTTTTCTAAGTGTTTCAACCAAACAATTTTAAAAACATGCTTTGTGTGAGCTAATATTTATGTTTCAGTATTTATATGTGGTAGTTATCTATTAAACAATCTACAAATTACCTGTTTAGCTAGTGGTTTTGCCAGTCAGCCAACAATTCAGACTAACTAGCCTCATCTGAGAGATGTTTCTGTTCTTATCTGAACTTCCTTGTGCATTTGCTGTCATTTGTGAGGTTAGATTGTTCTGCTTCTAGAGATTAGCTAGCTGGTGACTGAGGCACTTTGGTTCTCTTGTTCACCATCTGTTATCATCTAGCAGACCAAAGTCAACTTCCTTCTGTGGTAGCTTGGCGACTTTCTAAAAGGGTAAGCAGAAATATGTTAGGTATCTTGAGAGATAGGCTCAGAATTGGCACATTGCCACTTGTACCACATTCTTTTGGCAAAACAAAACAAAAAAATATATTGATGAGGTTGGGGAATATGCGGTTAACTTTTGAACACCATGAGTTTGAACTGTGCAGATCTACTTACAGGTGGGTTTTTTCAATAAGTTCAGTACAGTACTATAAATGTATTTTCTCTTATGATTTTCCTTTCTCTAGCTTAATTTATTATAGGAATATAGCATATAATATATATGTCATACAAAAAAATGTGTGCTAACTGTTTATGTATTGAGTTACATAAACTCATTAAACATAACTGAATAAACATGTAATGACCAGGCTTCTGGTCAATAGTAAGCTATTAGTAGTTACGTTTTGGGGAAGTCAAAAGTCATACATGGATTTTCAACTGCATGGGGGATTGGCAACCCTAATGTCTAAATTGTTTAAGATTTTAACAGTATTTGCCTCTTAATGGTAAAAGCTACTAACTTGTATTTCAAGGGCATGGATTGTGGGAGGGCAATAACAGAGGACAATCTGAACACAGCCCCACTGTATAATGACATAGTTAAGGTCTTTAAAAATAGTTACTTTCTTATTTGTATAGCATGTAAGAGAATACCTGACTCTTCTTGAAAACACAACTAGATTAAATATATCAGTCTTCTTTAAAATTAAATACAATCATGTGACTGAATTCTAGCCAGTAAAACCTGAGTGAAGATGATGTGTGCCATGTTTAGATTTGATCCATACAATCTTCCGATTGTGATTGTATATTTTTGTTTTCCATCTTCAGTCAAAAGAAATGTCTCTGAACCCTGGCTTTAAAGAATGTAGAGTCAGGTACCACAAATGACTGTACAGAAGTCTATTTACCAGTAAGGAAGCATGATTGCACTTTACATCCGTGGGAAATAAACTTTGTGTGTTAATCCACTGAGACCTAGGAATTGATCTGTTAAAGCAGCTAACATTATTTACCCTAACATATGTAATTTTGTTAGACCTAAATATTAGTAACCTAGGTTCATCCTTTTTTTACTTAGTTTTAAATAGCTTTGTTAATTTGTATTGGATTATTTATTTGAAGAATTAGTATTGGAAGAATAGCTACATTTGCAAACTCTACAAAGATTAGTCTTAAAGACAATTAGCAATAGTTCACCAGTCAAGATATTTGCTTCCATATTCTAGAGTTGAAGGAAGATTTATGTTTAGTTGTACTATTGACTTATTTTGCCTTGAAATTAAATAATTACCTTCTTTTCTGCTGTGTTTTCCAGTTGTTTAATGGTTATAACTCAAATATTAATGTGCCCTAAATTACTGGTCTATTTTTTCTTGCATGCAATAATACTGGAAGAGGAAAAAACCCCAAAGGAATACCTACTTCACATATTCCCATATTCCTGCTTCCCACAGGGAAAAAATCCTCAACAGATTAATGGAAGCCATTGATGAAACACCAGTTAAGCAATATGGTTTTATTAAATGTCAAAATTAAAGTATTAACTCATTTCCCTAAAAAAAAAAGGAACAAATGTAGCTATTTAAATGTTCATACTATTTGATTCACTGGCCTGAATGAACCTAGGGACAATATCAGATCTATGATATTATGAACTTTCTCTCTCAATCATAAACCAGATATACAAGACAAAGAAAATAATGAGGCATAGATAATACCTTGGGAAGTTTACAAATTATAAAGGAGTTCAGAGAGTTTATTTAATTTTCTGTGTCCCTGTTAGCATTTAACCTATGTGCCAGAGGTTGACTTAAGGAAATCTTTCTTTTTATATGGTATTTGTAAATGAACCTAATGATCAAATATTTTATTTTCTAAAAATTCAAGTGTTAATGGAGTTAACTCTTGAATATGAAATCTCCCACTTAAAAATAAATCCAGTTAATTTTCACATATCTTGCCTGTAGCACCATATGTGTATAAGACATAAAAAAAGACCAGATATTAGGTATATTGATTTGTTAAAAGGTTAGTCAGTCCACGAGCAGTTTTGCAATTATCATGTGCATTTCTTTCCATAGAAAGCACAATATCCACAGGCTATTTCTAACATGACCAATGGAGTTCTTTAAAAATGAATTTAGTTAATACATCCCAATTATATATGAATTTTTCTAAATCCTTTGGCTAGAACTACCATCATTTAGAGACTATCCTTCAGAATTTCATCATGTTTTTTATCTAAATTTTTTGTCATAACTTCTGGACCTTGATTTCACCCCATATTCTGACTAAAAATAATGTGTAAGCTTTTGCAACAATGAATTTTGGTGAGTTTTCCTTGGTATTCTGAGCTTAAAACAAATGGTTTCTCCTCTCTTTTTTAACTGTTAACCATGCTTTAAAAAATTACTTTTTTATTTTAGAATAGTTTTAGATTTACAAAAAATTTACAAAGATACCAGAGTTGCCATTTATACCACATTCTGTTTTTCCTGTTATTAAAGCTTAGCTCACTGTAGTACATTTACATTAATAATAACTAAAGTACATATTTAATTCATATCTTTATACTTTTTACCTAATGTATTTTTTTCTGTTCCAAGGTCCCATCTAGGATTCCATATTATATTTTGTCTTTGTCTCCTAAAACAACTTTCTGCTGTGACAGTTTCTCACCTTTTTTTTGTTTTCAATGACCTTGACAGTTTTGAGGAGTACTAGTTAGGGATTTTCAAGAATGTTTCACTACTGGAATTTATGTGATGTTTTCCTTACAATTAGACTAGGGTTGTGGTGTTGAAGAGGAAGACCACAGAGGTAAAGTGCTGTTCTCACCATACGCTATCAAAGGTACATATATCAAACTGACTTATCATTGATGATGTTAACCTTTGTCTCTAGCTGAAGTTGTGTTCGTCAGGTTTCTCCAATGCGCTTACTCTTTTTTTTGCCCTTTCCATAGTGTACTCTGGATGTAAGTGATGAGTCATAGTCAATTGAACATGCTTTTTATAATTTATTTTTAAAATTTGGATCCATCTTTTAAAATTTATTTTATTTCTATAGCAGAACTATGGTATTTCCTATTTTAATTTCCTTTAGCTTTCTGTTTCCAAGATTACTTATATTTCTGAGTACCTGTTATAGTATCATAGTGTCAGGTTATATTTACATTATTTCAGGATCGTGCACAAAGTAAAAATCATCCATGTGCTTCAAACTATTCAAATGTTAAGTGACCCAGAAGAATATATTATGTTGAAGTTTAGTTTTCACCAAGGGTTTTCCAGAGAATCAGTGGATGGGTCAGGATTTAATGTTTATTCACAGATAAAGTTATATGGTTATTAGGGTCTTAAATAGGACATAGCAACAGAGAAAGTACAAAAAACTCCATCTGATTTTTGTGATGTATGTATGTGTAACCTATAAGAACATTTGAAAGCTTGTCCAAGTTAATGACTTAGTAAACTATAAAAATACTTTAGGCAAAGAACAAAGATGAAAATTGAAGGACCATGAGGTAATATGGCACAGATTCTAAACATCGCATTGATCTTAAGGTCCTTAACACAGACAATGGACTGTCCTTAAGCTCTCCTCATTTTACTCTGTGTATGTGTGAGAGTATGTGCGTGAGTGTAGTTTGTGCTCTTAAAGAAAATCATTTTATTAGACTGGAACTTTAATAGCAATTACCTTCTGGTGCAGAATATAGAACTGACAAGTTTCTGCTCCTGCAAAGACTAGAAATACGGTGGGTTATCACATCAGGGCTTCAGTCACAAGGAAACAACTCTGTTCTCTGATTACTAAACCAAAAATAATTTCATGTTTCATTTTAGGGATACAGACTACAGGATACCAGAATTCCATGCGTAAAAAATCCCTGATCTTTTGTAAACCAGAAATTCAGTATGCTAGTATAATGAAATAGCTGCTAAAATTTAGTACAAGTTAGATGACATTAATAGAAGAATAATAGTTAATACTTATAATGATAATGATGATAATTGTTATTATAATTGTAAGGTGTTATACAGTCTAAAATTCATTTTCATATAGATTATTCCATTTTAGCCAAATTCTAATAAAATTCTGTATATCTGAGAAGGCATGATAAAACAAGTTATTTGGAGAGAAACAGCAAAAACTTTGGGCAACAGTTTTTTTTTTTTAAGTTTTTTTAAGATTTTATGTATTTTGAGAGAGACCATACATGAGCACAGGGGAGGGGCAGAGGGATAGAGAGAGAATCTCAAGCAGACTCCACACTGGGGCATGGAGCCTGACATGGGGCTTAATCTCACAGCCTTGAGATCATAACCTAAATCAAAAGTTGGATGCTTATCCAACTAAGCCATCCAGACACATCTACACAACAGTTTTAAGGTAGGACTTTGGTTTTAAAAGTCTGATCTTTGGACTTCTTAAGGTTTTCAAGATTCATTCAGAGAACTGGAAGGTAGATATAGTTTTCATAATGATGCTAAGAAATTATTTGCCTCTTCAGTGTATTGACATTTTCACTGATGGTACAAGAGCAGTGATGGGTGAAATTTCTGATGCCTGTGCTGAAATCAAAGCAGGGGTTCAAAACTATACTAATAGTCATTGTATTATTCACTAGAAGACACTCACAGAAAAAGAAAAGGCAGTTTCATTTAAGAACTTTTTCCTTGATGAAGCAAAAATATTGTTTATGTTAAATATCAACCCCTGAGTACATGTCTCCTTAATATTCTGTGTGATGAAATGGGAAATACACATAAAACATTTCTGTTGCATACCAACGTGAATAAACAATTTCCAAATGAACAATGTATGACATTTCAGAATTTCAAAGTTATGCATGGGTGGTAAAAGTCCCAATCAAAGTGCAAGTTAGACCAGTAGATTTTTGAGGAACAGAATAAAAACATTTATTGGTACAGTTTTGGTTCCATGTTGCAGCCTTTAAGAAACTATTTGTCAAGTTTGGATATAGTATCAAAAATTAATATCCATAATTACTTGAAAATGTTGCTAGAATACTCTCCCTTTTCAACTACATAGTGTGTGGGGCTAGATTTTCACTAAAACAATGCAGAATGAAGAGAATCCAGCCATCTGGAGTCTGGAAAAATATTTGGAAAACATGTAAAACAATGCCATTTTCATGAATTACTTCTTATGGAATATATACTAATTTCTCATAACAAGTACAGTAGTTACACTAATAGGTAATAGGTTTATTACTGCTATTTTATAGTAATTAATAATTAAACATTTTTAAGTTTTCCATTTTAATTTTTAATATGGTAAATATCAGTACATATAACTCACATATGTAAAATTTCTTGGAAGTTCTCAAGAATTTCAGGAGTTTAAAGAAGCCCTGAGACAGAAACACGTGAGAAGTACTTACTTAAGTAAACCTAATAGAAGAATAATGAAACAAAATGGTAGGTATCATTAAGTGTTGGAGAGAATACTTGGACAGCTTTTGTTTTTACCTACTTATCCTATAGTTTCTGTTTTCCTGGTAGAACCACACCAGTTTTCCTTTGGTGAATCAGACTGCCTCTGTTTAAATTGGGGGTTATCTTAACTCCTTGCTGCTGGGGTTATATTCTACCTAGGCATAGCCAATAAGTATATTTTTTATAAGCACTATCTCTTCCTGTGGCAGCCAGAGTAATTAGCCAGAAAGGGGTACAAGCCAATGAGACTCAATTCTCAGACTTTTGCAGGAAGCTTTGGAGAAGAGGCTACCTCTTTTTGTAGGAGCTGATAAACCACAAGGCTATTTGGCCAGAATTGCTGCTTGGGTCATTGTTACCATTTGGAGAAATCATTCTCAAAACGTAAGGAAGCCAGAGGAAAATAAAACAGAAAGATGGAGAGAGAGAGATAATTCTATCATTTGAGCACCTGGCTCAAGCCATATCAGTTTTGTGAGACAATAAATTATTCATTTGCTAAATTCAGTTTGACATGGATTTCTCTTACTTATGTCTAAAAAGATCCTATTGAGTACTGCTCCAGAAAGAATGAAAATCATGGTTGACCAGCTTTATTCTTAATAATATAAGGGAGAAATTTCTGGAAATCAGTGCTGTTTCAGTCGCAGTTCAAACTGCCTCATGGAATTACATACTTTTTGAGGTGAAAGGAAATTTAGAGATGAAAGGGATAAACACTTTTATTTAGGAATAAAAGCATTGAGATCCAGATTTTTTATGTTACTTCCATATACCTAATTATCGATAGATTAATAAATGAACTCATTCTCGCTTAAGTATTTATAAACACCCTATGACAATTTTCCCATGATAGTACAGATATAAAGCATTCTGAAAGAGCCAGTGGGGACCTATATAATTTCAAGATTATATAAGTTACATCAAAAGAAACAAAATAAAGAGCTAAGAGAAGTATCCAGAAAATCTAAAAGGACAATACCAGCTAGGGAGAATAGTGGTCATGATGAGGTCTGTTATTGCTGTTTATCAAAATTGAGAGTTGAAATACAAGGGTAATAGTTCAGCAGTCAATTTTTTTCTTAGGTCAATGCAAAATTATTTTTATATTCTTTCTCATAGTCATTGAAAATTTAGTTCTACAGATAATTCTTAGAATTTGTAGATTTTATACACATACACACACATGATTGTATATCAGGATTACTACAACATAGTAGAATGTACTTTTAGCTAGTTGAATAGGTTTCTTGAGCTTATCCTCTTTATTGAATAAAATTTTCTAGTATATATGCTTTTCTTTTGTTGTAATTTAGGTAGAAATTTGGGAAATTACTTTAGTCTATTAGCATGATGTACACTGTATTAAGTCAACACCAGTTTAACTTGAATTGTGTTGTGCATGTGTACATGAGTCTTTATTACTGGGCTATAATACAAGGTAGTTTGAAGTTTTTGTCCATTTGCTCAGTAGGGAATGATGTTTCAGCATACATTATTTTATTACTATTTTATAGCTTCGTACTTTTCCTTTTATGCTGCTGTGGGCTTGAATGTAGTTTTCTTCAAAATATGAAAGAAACAAGTTCATCTTTGACATAGGTTTTCTTTTCTTTCCAGATATTGATCATTTTAGATATCCTAATAAATCTTCAGTAAATTATCTTCATTCTCTTGGAAGCAATGGACTTAAGTTCTTAAAAGCCCAGTACAGACAATTTCTTCCCTCACTAAAATACATCCTGTAAGTACAAGTTTGCTAATCTACAAGAGAAACAAATGAATTTCCTATTTGGAAACATAACAAACATAACAAATTCAATGAAACAAGAAAAAATAGGGCTTAGTACCTTAGGGTACAAATTTAATTTATTTTAGATTTACCCAGCGGTGCTGTAATTCTGTTGATGAAAGGTGAAACTCAACTTTGAAGGTATAGTTGTAGCAAATCAAATTGAGAAATGAAGAGCAAAAAAGCCAAGTGAAAAGGGAAGGTGAAAAATATCCGTGATTGTATGTATTCGGCTACTTTATTTATAGCAATGGGTCCTCAAATTTCAGAGTCACTTGAAGAACTTGTTAATATCCAGACATGGGTTATGAATCATTCTATTTGAGTGAGTTTTAGTCAGAGCCAAGGAATCTGTATTTTGGGGGAAGGGGAGAAAAGAAACCCAGGGAATTATGATAGTGATGATTCAAATGCTTTAACAGGCGAAACAAATCTATATAGTCACATATGAACTTAAGTTAAACCATATAAATTCTATAAAGCAGTTTTTTAGCTTAATAAAGGACGTTTAGAAAATAAGTCACAACTGAATGTCAATGTTACATTGCTTGATTTGCCATTAATTCCTCAATTAAAATACCAGAAAAAAATAATCAAACAAATGAGAGAAAAGAGAATGAGAGAGGGACCCTAGTGCTTGAAGAACAGAGTGAAACACCTTTCTTGCATCTTAGTGACTTCTGTCTAGGCCTAAATCTCTTATAAATTGCAGTTGTATTGTAATTGATTTCATTCTTAACAAAACATCAAATCCTCTTGGGGAGAAACAAAGGAAAGTGAGATTAGCTAAAGAAACAGAAAAAATTCTATTCCAATGATTAAAATGTATGCCTCAGGAATTAAGCAGGCTTGATGCTTTCCTGGATTTACAGCATTTCATTTGTTACTGCCATTAGCTTTAACTGCTTTGGGAAAATTTAACAACAGAGCTATAGCATAGCTTACAACCATCATGAGCTTCAAAGATTCAAGAGCATGCGAAACATTTCCTTGCAAAGTGTGCTTTAATAGGATTACATGGATAGAGTCTTTGAATATTTATTCTGTCTACAAATCAGATAGGATGCATTTTAATGACACATTTAAAATGTTGTCATCTTAGGACCCAAGACAATAACACCTAGAAATGTGTAACATTTTTGGAAAAGAAGAAATCACAAGCCTCAAAAACTTTTTTGAAAATATCTAGTATGCATAGTATCAACTTTATCGAACAAATTGAAAAGTCAAATTCATGAAGTAATGGTATTGTGTGTCTGTTCAACATTGAATTTGGAAAAATGAGATTAAACACAATCACACAAGCAAAAAGGTAAAGTGGCCACGCTAATCTTTCACAATATTTGCTATGGAATGTTTTTTGCTTCTGAAAGGACAATTATGATACACATTTGGATTGGTATCTCTTGGTTCTCATGCATAACAAATAAACTGACAGTACATAATTAATGCAAATAATGTAGCTGGAAACAAAATCTGAGACCCTGTTCAGATTAATGCCAACTGCTTGATTTTGCACATGTTCTTATAGTTTATTTTGAAATTTGACTGGATTTTCTTGAAATCTTCCTATTTAAACATTTCTAATCTAAAAAAATTATGATATAATTTGAATTTAGGGATTCTATGTTTGTACAATTTCAAAGTCATAAAACTTTCTTGAAGTACCTAAAATTAGCCTGGAGGTGACTTGAATAAAGTTGTTAATTAATGAACAGAGTCATTGTTAGTACTAATCTGCATATGCTCATTATTCTCTTGAAGGACATTTATTCAACTTTGAGTTTCAGAGCTAATTAGAAGTCATGGTAGGTTGATAAATATTGGGAAAAAAACTAAATACCTGGGAATAATTTTAATCAAAGAGGTAAAAAGATCTATGTATTGGAAAACTACAAGGCATTAATGAAAGAAGTGGAAGGAGACATGAATAAGTGAAAACAGATTCTGTGCTTCAAGATTGAAAGAATTAGTATTGTTAAAATGTCCACACTGCTCAAAGCAAACTTCAAAGTCAGTGTAATTTTTATCAAAAGTTCAATGGCATTTTTCAAAAGTATAGAATCAAAAAAATCCTAAAATTTGTATGGAATCACAATAACAACAACAATAACAAAAACAGAATCTGAGTCCAAAAGCAAAAGCAACAACAAAAAAAGTGGAGCTACATTGTATATATATGATATATGATATATATATATATGCATATTATATATAGCTACATTATACATATGAGATATGTATATATATATATATACACACTACATTCTATATATGAAAAGATTCTACACAGCAAAGGAAACAACTGACAAAGTTAAAAGGCAACCTAATAAGTTGGAGAAGATGTTTTCAAATCATATATCTGATAAGGGGTCAATAGCAAAAATATAAAAGAACTCATACAACTGAATAACAAAAATATGACCAATCTGATTAAAAATTGGAGAGATCTGAGTAGACATTTTTCTAAGGTCAAAAGGTACAATAAAAAGATGCTCAACATTATTAATCATTAGAGAAAATACAAATCAAAACCATGGTGAAATATCCTTTTACAACTATTAGAATGGCTATTATCAAAAGAATAAGTGGCAAGTGTTGGCTAGGATGTGGAGAAAAGGGAATCTATGCACTTTTGGTGGGAATGTGAACTGGTGCAACATTGTTGAAAACAGTATGGTTGTTCCTCAAAAAATTAAAAATAGAACTACCACATGATCCAGCAATTCCACTTTTAGGTATTTGTCCAAAGAAAAGGAAAACACTAACTTGAAAAGATATATCAACCGCATGTTCATTGTAGCATTATTTATAATAGCCAAGATATGGAAACAAACTAAGTATTCATTAATGGATTAATGGATAAATAATGCATATTATATATATTATTATAATAACACAATAATATAACAATATGTATTAACATATTGTATGTGTGTGTGTTTGTGTGTGTGTGTGTGTATGTGTGTGTGTATATATATATATATATATATATATATATATATATATAATATATAATTCAGCCATAAAATACAATAATGCCTTTGGGTCTTGAGGACATTGTGCTAAGTGAAAAAAGTCAGAGAAAAATACCATATGATTTATATGTAAAATAAAAAATTTAAAAAAAAGAAAAACACTGATAGAGTTTAGAAAATAAATCTATTCTGTATAGTGGTGTCAGAGTAGCAGTTAAGGGATGAGAGAAATGGGTAAAAGTGTATAAATTTATTAAAAAACTAAAAATAAAATATTTAAACATTTAACCAGTGTTTAAATTCTCCCTTGTATCTGTCAGCTTTGCTGCTAAATAAACAATCTAGACTCTAAGTGTTTTAGAGCAGACATTTAATCTTTGCCTCTATAGGTGGTGGTGACTTCAAGTTATCTGTGGTTGCTGTAATTCTACTTCATTCAGCTTTGCCCTCCTCAGCAAATTTATTTTAAGACCAAGGCTGAAAAAGATGATACTACTTTTTTTTATTTCCACGTGTTTTTTTTATTAACATATAATGTATTATTTGTTTTAGGGGTACAGGTATATGATTCATCAGTCTTGCACAATACACAGCGCTCACCATAATACATACCCTCCCGAATGTCCATTGCCCAGCCACCCCATCCCTCCCATGCCCCTCCACTCCAGCAGCCCTCATTTCCTTTCCTGAGATTAAGAGTCTATTATGATTTGTCTCCTTCTCTGGTTTTGTCTTGTTTCATTTTTACCTTTTTCCCTATGATCCTCTGCCTTGATACTATTTAGGACATGCTCCTTCTTTGGCAGGAGGAATTAGCAAAAGAGTAAGACAAACTCTGCATGTAAAATTTCCACTAGGTTGTAGTGTATGTCAAATCTACTTACATTCCATTCATAAAAATATATGACTAATTATGCCCAGAATCAGTGGGATAGAATGTATACTACAAGGGTAAAGAGGACAAGTGTGTGTGAATGAATATTTGCCATCATAATAAATCTACCACACCACTGTAGGCTCTTTCATGTAGCCATTACCATCAAGACAGTTTCAGTATAAGACAGGTGGTATGAAATTAAAGTGGATTTGTACTATTCAAAGAGGCCTCCTTTTAGGTTCATCCTGCCATAACATTTGTATTCTGGACAAGTTTATTTAAGAAAAAAATTTAAGTCTTATTTCTGTCTGGAATTTCATTTAAGCCATATATTCTATCCACTTCCCATTTTAAGAATTTCTGTTGCTGATTCAGATTGTATTTTCACAAATTATTTTAATTCTTTATATGGGAGACAACCTAAATATAGAATCCTAACCAGAGGAAAAATCAAAGCTAATTTATGATAATAAAAACTAATGTGTTATCATAACACAGGGATAGGAGGTTACTGGGAGAGATTAATTTACTTCTAGTTCTATTTGAGACTCTTTTTTACTGCTCCAGGGTGATCTGCCTTGCTGGTTCCAGGCTAGATACACTTTCTGTCTCATCCAGATCAGCCATTTTGACCAGGACCTTGTACCTTCCACATTTCTTTCTATGGCTAGTAATGGTTAAACTAATCAATTTTGTGTGTGTTCATATATAGGTAGAGAAATAATAACACTTTGTTTAGGGCCATTTTTTTTTTGCAAAGTTTAACTGATGACTTTGTAATGCAATAAACCATTCCCTACTCCTTAGAAATTACTATTATTTTTTCATCTGAAAATGAGAAACCAGAATATGGGCCTAGATCAGTCTCATTCAACTCAATATGCCCCACTCCAGTCTTCCTTGATGAGTTAGCATCTCTGCTGCTTATTTAATCTCTTCAAAATATCAAGATCACATCCATTTTTTTTTACTTTATTCTAATTATATTAAAAACAAGTAGATGTAACTGGAAGAACTACCCATAAAATATGATGAACATCAATTTAATAAAAGGCATAATTCAGCCCCTTTCTCTGGCTCACAGACCTCAACCAATAACAACTATTCCTATTTTGGCTTGTGTAAAGGCATTGATATTGATGACTCACCCATTGACATAAGGGATTCTCCCTCTACTATTTTTACAGAGTTAACAGGGCTGCCTCTCACATGTCAGGATAGAGTGATGGGACAAAGGTCTACACAAAGTTCTCTCTTTTTTTCTTAAGATTTTATTTATTTGAGAGAGTGAGAGAGAGAAAGCAGAGTGAACAGGGAGAGTAACAGAAGAAGAGGGAGAGAGAGAATCCAAAGAGACCCCTTGCCAAGAGCAGACATGACACAGGGCTCACCTCACAACCATGAGATCACAACCTGAGCCAATATCAAGATTCAGACTCTCAACTGACTGAGCCACCCAGATATCCCATACCAAGTTCTAGATGCATAAGCTTTAATGATGCCAAGTAGATTTGCCAGAGTCTCACAAATTACCAAAAATTTCATAGCTATTAAATTATGTTATTGATTAGTTATCCATTCAAATTTATTTTATTATTATTTTATTATATTTTTTATAAATTAATTTATTTATTTTCAGAAAAACAGTATTCATTATTTTTTCACCACACCCAGTGCTATTTTATTATTTTAAAAAAATATGCCTCTTGCTGCCTTAGCGTTAGTAAACAAAAATATCTCTGCATATTTTGTCTCTCTCTTTCTCTCTGTACATTGTAAATATATACACTTAAACATACTTGTTTTTCACAACACAAAATTTGTTGGCATGTTTTATGGATATAGTTATATCCTAGGACATTATATTTGATTTATGAAGAATAAATGGTCATATTCAGGAAAATATTGCCAATAATATTATTTTCTTATTGCTTTGTTTAATGATTTCATAAATAGCTAAAATTATTTTATAAAAATATTTACTACTTGGGCAAAAATCTGAAAAATTGGTAAAAGGTAAACAAATGCCTCACTAGATTTCTTAGAAAAGGAAATTAACATTAAGTGTATTACTTATATC
Organism: Mustela putorius furo; assembly: GCF_011764305.1. Classification (NCBI taxonomy): domain Eukaryota; kingdom Metazoa; phylum Chordata; class Mammalia; order Carnivora; family Mustelidae; genus Mustela; species Mustela putorius. The sequence continues at coordinate 2,072,663 of NW_025421467.1, forward strand.
AAATTATCTAAGAACAGCCAATTTAAGCCATAAAATGTGTAATACTACCTATACAATAACAAAGCACATGGTACTTAGTGCTAGTGATGATACTATAAAATGTGCATTACTGATGTGTTGTATAATTTTAATGCCATTTTTCCTAAAGGCAATTTGGCCATACATATCTAAAGTTTGAAAGTGTTTCCACATTTTGTCCAAGTTAATTTACTTTGGAAAACATATTCTAAAGGAAATATTTGCATATATCCACTACAGGAGGGATTTTAAGTTAAGAAAACAAGTTACAAAATTATGAATTCATAAATGTAAGTTGCTCCATGAAACTAGAGGTCACTTCATTATTTGTATATTTAAAATTAAACTATCCAACTAGCTAGAAGAAAACCCTGATACCAACATTTCTTCAGGGTTTACTGTCCTTGCCTTGTATCAAATCATGTAATAAAACTGGAGAATTTGGATATTGGGAAAAAAAATGGTGTTCCATCTGCCTTCAACTATTTTCATTATAGTAGCTTTTACTTCTTGCAAGCAAAAGTCCTCAAGTAATAAATATTGATTTCAGAATTTTAAAGTCTAGTTTGAGTTCCTGGTCCATGACAGCAAGCTCTTTTCAGATATTGTAACTGTGGTGACTTAGATACCTCTGTTCCAAGCTTAAACATTGGGCTTTTCATGAAGAACCTTTAGGAAGTAAGAGTTCCCATGGCCAATTTTTACTAGCATCCCTGAAACTAAGCCTAAGGCACTGATTTTTATCAGCAGAGCTGAATTCTGTCAGGCCGAGGTCCACTCTCTGTCTCCTATTCCATTTCACTCCTCGGAATCCAAGTGCCGGGAGATTGTGCCACTTCCTATTCAACCTTAAAGAGCCATATTGGGTTCCTTGGCCTATTTATACAGGCCTAGACCCAGGAACCTCTTATTCTTCCTCAAGAGGAACATAAAGATACATCCTTGAAATCTTTACCTGTGGTTTGACTCCACTTCATTTATTCCGCCCAAGTCACCATTTTCTAAAAATATTTGAAATATTCCTTATAGAGTATACTAGTATTCTATTACTAAGTCAAAAAAATTATTCCAAATTTAGCCACTTAACCCAGGATTCATCTAATCTTTCGTAATTTCTGTTGACACAGTATAATTGAGTTTTCTGCTCAGAGTCCCAAATTGAGATATTGAACAGGACTGAGATTTTGAATGGAGTTTGGTGTCTTCTTCCAAGATCATTCACATTGTTGGCAGAATAGATTCCTTGTGATTGTTGTCTCTTGTTTTTTCAGGTCTCTCTCTCTCTTTTCCTGGTTGTTGTCTAGGGAATCTCTCTTACCTCTCTAGAGGCTGCTCTTAAGTCTGTGCTATAAGCTCCCTCCATAGACAGTTGACAGCATGGCTGTTTTTTCCTTCTTCCAGGCCATCAGGAGAACTCTCTGATATTTCACCTTCTTTAAAATGCTCATCTGACTACATTAGGTCATCCAGGATTATCTCCCTTTGGATTAACTCAAACTCATCTGATTATTAAGCACAACGGGAGTATTTCTAGCATAATTATTAACACTTACCAAAATTAAGTAGAGGAAGTTATATAGGGTTTGTACATCAGGGAGGAAAAATCTTGGAAACTGTATTAGAATTCTGGCTACTGGAGTTTTCCCACTGTCTGAATCAATTATTTCATTAGAGTTTGCACTTTTCCCCTTTAATGTAGAATTTTTTATTATATGAAATTCTAGAAAGTTATATACACTAAGATAAGAACAGATCTAATCTCTAGGTGGTAAAATTTCAGGGGAAGTTTTACCTTTTTTATTATACATTTATATTTTGTATACTTTGGTATTGAGGTTTTATCAAGAGTGTAAATATTTAACAACTTGCTCTTCAAAAACAAAAGACCTTATTTTTAGGATTTGTGGATCTGTGCTGTAAATAGTCCCGACATGGCCTGTTCTAAGCTACCAATATGTTGTTTCTGAATGAAGAGTCAGCAGGAAATGCATACCATTGACTCCAGCAAGCTGGTACAGCTTGCTCCAGAACACCTATTATTATTATATTTATTATAAAAATGAGCTCTTATCATTTTAGAAGAAGTGGGCATTCCCCTGACTCCATTTGGATATGATAGAACTCAATATTGGACAAACAATCACTGAAGTAAAATTTAGAAATCTCTCAAATGACCAGCACTAGGTTTTACACATATTCCATTTAAAAGACAAAGTATTTTTACATGATGGATTAGATTGACCCTTGAGGCAGTTTAAACATAGTAATTCACAATCCGATCATAGGATTCTTCTGAGAATTTAAGTCCTTTGTGAGAGTCCAGCATACTTAAGATAAAGCACAAGTCTTTGGGGGCTAGAGAAAATTTTTCTTTTTTCAATCAGTATAATCAATAGAAATAGTACTTGAAAACATTAAATATTCTTACTCATGTAAAGGTAAATTTAAAATTATTATTTTAAAAGTTACAATAGGATTATACTATCTCGAAAGGGAAAAAATAAGGCAAAAGCAAACTTTAAAATGTTTAGAATTTGGATATCATTTTTATAAGCATATAAAGATAACAATTAAGAAAATGAACTTAATACTCAAGGATGAAAAATCACAGACTAGATTGTACAAATGTTCAGTTTTTTTTTAAAGCATTATTATTTTCACTCTTTTTTCTTTCCTTTTTTTAGGAAACATTTAAAAAACATGGAAGGAAATAGCAGTAAAAGGCGAATTTCAGTTTCATTGAATTCACTAAATGAGTTATATCAATCTTGTGCTAATGTGTTGTATTTACTTTAATAAAGGTAGCATGTTTCATTGATGGGAAAACAGATAAAGAATCAAAGAGTAGGTCTTTACTAAGTAGAGACGTCATCAAATCCGTAGAGTAGAAGCTTAGCTATCTGTAATCATTTGTAAATTAAAAAGATAAATTTCAGGATATGATAAGATCAAATATTTCTCCTTGAAGGATAAACAAGTTTATAGAATTGTGACTGGCATACCCAGTATTTTTTCCAGGAATGGAAATATAATCAGTCATTATATTCAAAGCACTCTAGACTCTAAAACTTGATATGATCTATAAATAAGAAGTAAATTGAGAAAAAGTGGATAAACAAGTGTCCAAAAGTGAATAATGAAAATGTCAAGTCAGGAAGGACCAAAAGAGAAACTACTCCAGTTTCAGAAAAGAGAGAGATGACTTATTTCAAATAAATGTTAGTTTATTCAAACCCTTTAGAATTTGTGGAGGATATGGTTTGATTGAATCAGGTTAGTATTTGCTGAAATCACATATAGATTTATAAAGGTTTAAAAGTAGACTGGAAAAAATTAAAAAAAAAAATAAAAGTAGACTGGAAGTTGTTCTAATAAAGTCTTTCTTATGTAATTGCAGTTATTGGTGCTATGACATATCTCTGATCACTTGAAATTGGGAAGAAATTTTATGTCAATACCATGTACTGACAGCCATTCAGGCAATTCTATAACAAAAATTGCTCAGTCTTGTCTGTTATGAAGACTAGCGGCATTAATTCAAGGTCACCTCCGAGGTGTTTGCTTTTGTTTTTGTTTTTTTTTTAATAACCTCTGAATTTTCCTTATCTTAAATCTCTAATTCCCTAATTATAGAAATTGGTGCACTTTAACACTTTCCTATTGTGGAAGTGTTTACCTCTGTCATAGGAAAATGGGATACGAATTTTAGGCCTTTAGGTTATTGGTTCAGAATCCATTCAGTTTTACTGCTATTTCCTTTTACATCATTTGTTCTCTTCCTTCTAAGTCTGTCTTGTATTTTAGTTAATAGGTCTCAACCAGGTCCTTCAGGCAAAGCCATTATGTTGGTACCAGAATAGGTATCTTGCCCTGAAAGCCAGTACCTGTTGCGCTTTCCTTTCCTGAAACTCCTGAATGTTGTGTTCTGGATGCTTTCTGTGAATTATACAAAATATATATTGTAGATGTTTTCTGTGCATATGACACATCTAATTGCATCTTTCATCTTACCTTTGGGCTATCCCTTATCTCACGTGTGCAGGCTTATCTAGCCTTCATGTATCACTTCTTGGTCTGGCATATTATAACCCCAAGCAAACATACAGTACACCATGAGTTAGTAATATATCACAATTTTCTCTACCCATAAACCTCCACAAATTCTACAAAAGAAAAATTGGATTCAGGGTAATTATAGTGGTTGGGATATGTCCACATTTGCTCTACACAGCAAATTAAAGAAAGTAGATTTACTGGAGAGTCATTGCGACCAAGTTACTTTTAACATTCCTATGTCTCAGAGGCAAAAGTTGGTATAAAGGTTCAAAATAATCTCAGGAGGAAAGGTGAAAGATGAGGATTCCATAGCATGGAAAGCTTTTATACTAAAGGTATCCCTTTTGGATTCCAATAATATAATGCCAATAGATCTAATACTGAGCAAAATTCTAACCTTAGTAGGGCTGTATTTGGCTTGTTGCCTCTGTTCTTTCACAAGCTCTTAGACTTAAAGATACCTACTGTTAATGAAACATTTATTCTGTGTTTCATTCTTTTAATATAAGTCTCTGTAGTGCACAAAATATAAATCCCAGTTGAACCACACTCCACCATTGAGTTAGGAGGGGCACAAGAATGAGGGATAGAAAAATATTCAAGCCTAAGATGTACTTCTGCTATTATCCCCTCTATCTATTCTAGTAGTTGCATATCTGATTATTAATCAGATTCTGTCTGGTTCACTGCTTTATCACCAGTTCCTTGCTTGGTATATGATCTATAGTCCAGTATACAAAAGAATTTTAAGTCCAAGAAGACCTTTAGCCCTAGTCCAATAAATTTTGAAAACTCTTTATGCCATTTATAATGAAAATAAAAATAATTCCCATGAGATAGAGTTTACAATTGGGGGGGGGTCTTTATCAAAAAATTCAGCAGCAACTAGATGTGAAGGGATACATAAAATATATTTGATAAAGTATTAGCTTTATTGTTAGATAAAATTTATTATTTCCAATTTACAAACATAAAGAGAATCTAGAAAAATCCTCATGTCGTTAAAAAACAGCTAGAGAATTAGAACATTACTGAACTCTGTAGGATAACAAATGACAACCCTGAGGATATAGCTAAATGTGAATAAACAATACCTCAAACAACCTTTACAGTGGCACACCACAGTAAAGGAAGCTTTGATTATATTTAATGTATTTTTATGGAACAAATGCATAGGAATGCATGATGTGGGTAATTAAAGCTAATGAATGCTAGTATGCCTCTGTTTAGCAAATCTGAAATTGACAGAACAGTGGGCAATGAAGGTGGGGTCTTGTATGGCAACATAGAAGAAATCAGAATGAGATTATGCTCTGAAAACATAAAGTTGTGTTGTTGAGGCCCACTATGAAGTTTATGGGCTGAAGAGATAATATCATCAGATCGGTTTTAAACTGTTTGACTCAGGAGACAAATAAAGACCTTAAATTGTTTGTTGTGTTTGGTACTGCCTATGGCTTTGGAAAAGAGAAATCAATAAAAGAAGCAAACAACCAGGAAAAGAATCAGTAGGGTTGTTAAGGAATCTAAGTAGAAAGTTAGTGACAGATAAAGTTGATAATGCTATAAAAAAGCTAAGAAAAAGTTTCAGCTTCCACTTTTACGGAATTCACAAATATGGAGTTCTTGAAACCAGTGTAGTCTATCTTAGGCACAGCATGCTCAGTCTCTTTTCAAAAGACAATTGATTATAAATTTACATGTAGTAAAAATATCTTCTCTTTGAATATCTTCTCTTTGAATACTTTATGTCTTGGAAGAAAGATTATGAGAGCAGTGACTGGTTCTTGAACATCCTTGAAAAGAACAATACGTTCAAGATCTCTTCTCCAACTGGTTTCAGCTGTGCAACTGAAGCATTGTTTCTGTTATAGCCAGAAGTTGATTCACAAGGCTGATGGCTGAAGTTTCCAAAGGGAAACTGGTGCCTAATCCCCTGGTGGATTCTTAGGAATTGAACATTTCAAGAATATTTTGATTCTATAGAGAGAAGCAAATGAAAAGTAGACTGTAAAATATTCTACTCATCGTGAGCAAACCCAGTTGACTTACAATATACTCTTATGAACTATTGATTCAAACCACCCAGGGTGCCAGGGACCAAATAAAGGTATGACTATTATAAGCATGATCAAGAAATGTTAGGAGTTAACCTTCCTATCTCACTTAAAGGGGATTTCAGATATTTTTTATTGAAAGTAAGAATTGCTTCTCTTTCTAATGTTTATATTCACCATTTTTGTCCTTCTACTCATATTCATTTTACTCTCAGTATTCCACTAAAACAGTTCTTCCCAGTCTCACTTATGTTACTCCAGGGCCAATTTTAAATCTTTTATTTATTTTTTCATAATGGCGTCATTTGACATAGTTGATCATTCATTTCTTTGTGAAACACTTTACCCTAGCCTTGGGACTGAACCCTGCACTTTCTTTTGGTCCTCTTCCTGAACTAGTCATCCTCAGACTGCTTTGCTGATTTCTCCTCAACTCTCTGTCTTCAAATGTTGAAAGGCCTCCAGGCTCCTTGAAAATACTCTGTCTAAACAGATGCCTGAGATTAATCCTTCCATTCCCAGTCTATTTTCCCCACCAAGTCTGTTTTCTGATGATTCACGAAATGTCATCTCTAGACTTCTTCCTTGAATACCAGGATTGTATATCCAAGTACTTAATCTACTTTATGTCTCAAATTTAATATTTGAACCTGAATTTTCCTGAACCTGAATTTTCCTTGCTGTGAATAAATGGCCCTATCCCTTCAAAATTTTTATGTTGAAACATACTCCTCGAATGTGATGGTATATGGAGGTTTGGGGCCTTTGAGAACAGATTAGTACAAATGGTATCCTTATAGAAAGAAGCCCCAGAGATCTCCTTTGTTCTTTCTACCATATGAAGACACAGTAAAAATGTGGCTACCTCTGAACCAGAAAAGGTCTTTCATCAGACACTGAATCTTCCAGTACCTTGAGTTTCAGGCTTCCAGTCTCCAGAACTGTGAGAAATAAATTTCCATTGGCTTTATAAGCAGAATACCCAGTTTGTGGTATTCTGTTCTAGCATCACAAATAGACTAAGACATTTCTCATGGTCTCCCTATCTCACTAAATAGCTTTGTTTCCATTGCTCAGGTTTTAAACTTTTATGCTACCCTTGACTCATCTCTTTTTCTTACAACCCACAACCAACCCATCAGACAAAATTTCAAAATAAGCCTAGGGTCTGACAATATCTCGCCACCTATACTGTGATACCCTGGTACCCTGGTCCATGCCCTGGTCTCTTACCTGGATTACTGCAATGGTCTTCTAACAGGTCTTCCTCATTCTATCTTCATCTGCCTATAGTCAATTCTTAACACAGCAGCCAGATGGCTCCATTTTTAAACATTTTAATTTAGTAGTCCTTTGATCAAAACCTCCAGGGTCTTCTCATCTAATTTAGAGTACAATGTAAAGCCTTTAAAATACAGCTTGGTCTCGTATTCTACAGCTCTGTTCTTTCACTTCTGGGTTCTTGATTCACATAGGCCATCTCATTATTCCCTGAATACTTTCAAGTCAGGATATGCCCAGCAGCTTTTCTACCTGCCTAAAATAATTTTCCCAAAATCTCTCTATGATTTGAATTTCCTTGTTTCTCCAGTTTCAGTTCAGTGAGGACTTTACTGATTTTCATATGTAAAATACCACCTCTATTCTACTTTTCAATATCTGATAGAATACATAGCCATCTATTTATTTCTTTATTATTAATCTCCCACACTAGATTTAAACTCTGGGAAGGCAAAGCAGGTTTTGTTTTGTTTTTTTAGTTTTTGTTGTTGTTGTTTTTTAAAATTTTCCATAGATATTCTTAGCACCAATATATATAACACTAATATATAACAGTAATATATAACATGCTGAGTAACTATTTATTCAGTAAATAAATGGATGAGTTAATATATCATCTTCTCAGCATCCTCATTCAGTTTCATACTACTAAATATCCAAATTAGAAATTAATCTATTATTTCACTAATGGCTTAATGTATATGAAAGAAGAAAAATATCTTTTTGCCTTCTAATTAAACAGGTATTAGAATATCATCTCCATCTTTTAATATTACTTATTTTTATTAAAAAACTTTTATTATTTAATTATGGTTGAAATAGAGTGTTTACATTAGTTTTAGGTGTACAACATACTGATTTGACAATGCTATGTGTTATGCAGTGTTCACCACAATAAGTGTGGTCACCATCTATCACCATACAAAGTTATTTAAATGTAACTGACTATATTACCTATGTTCTACTTTTCATCTCTGTAACTTACTTATTTTAAAATGGGAAATTTTGTACCCCTTAATCCCCTTCACCTATTTCATCTACTACCCACTCTCCTTCCCTCTGGCAGACACCAGTGTGCTCTCTGTATTTATGAGTTTGTTTCTGTTTTTCTTTGTTTCCTTTGAGTTTTAGATCCCACATATAAGTGAAATCAAATGGTATTTGTCTTTGTCTGATTTATTTCACTTAGAATAATACTCTCCAGGCCCATCCATATTATTGCAAATGATAAGATCTCATTTTGGGGGGGGCTGGGTAATATTTGTGTGTGTGTGTATGTGTGTGTATAAAACACATCTTCTTTATCCATTTTTCTATTAATGGGCATGTGGGTTGCTTCAATGTCTTTGCTATTGTAAATAATGACATAGTAAACATAGAGATGCATATATCTTTTTAAGTTAGTGCTTTAATTTTTTTGAGATAAATACCCTCTACTAGAATTACTGGACTGATGGTATTTATATTTGTAATTTTTTGAAAAACTTCCATATGTTTTTCCACAGTGATTATACCAATTTATATTCCTACCAACAGTGTATGAGTGTTCCCCTTCTATCTTCACTAACACTTGTTTTTTCTTGTCATTTTGATACTAGCCATTCTGACTGGCATGAGGTTAATGATGTTGAGCATCTTTTCATGTATGTGCTGGGCATCTGTATGTCTTTGAAAAGATGTTTATTCAGGTCCTCTGTCCATTTTCGATTGGATTATCTGTGGGAGAGGGAAGGTTAGTGTTAAATTGTGTGAGTTTTTATATATTTTGGATCTTAATCCCTTATTGAATATATAATTTGAAAATAATCTCCATTAGCTAGGTTGCCCTTTCATTTTGTTGATGGTTTTCTTTGCTGGGAAAAAGGATTTTTAATTTGGAGTAGTTTCAATATTATTTTTGCTTTAGTTTTCTTTGCCTAAGGAGACATCCATAAATATGTTGTTAAGATTGATGTCCAAGAGATTACTGCCTATGTTTTCCCTAGGAGCTTCATGGTTCAGAACTCACATTTAGGTCGTTAATCCATTTTGAGTTTATTTTTGTGTATGATATAGGAAAGTAATCCAGTTTCATTCTTTTGCGTGTAGCAGTCCAGTTTCCCCAGCATCAATCATTGCAGACTGATTTTCCCCCATTATGTATCCTTTTCTCCATTGCTCTCAATTAATTGACCATATAGGCACAGATTTACTTCTGGGCTCCCTATTCTTTTTCACTGATCTATGTGTCTTTTTTTTTGTAACAGTACCATACTATTTTGATTCATAGAGCTTTTTAGTATATTTGAAATTCAGGATGATAATACCTCCAGATTTGCTCTTTTTTCTTAAGATCATTTTGACTCTTTGAGGTCTTTTCTGGTCCTATACACATTTTAGGATTATTTGTTCTAACTCTGAAAAATATTCTCGTCATTTAAATAGGAATTAATCCAAGAACCTGGGTGGCTCAGTTGGTTAAGCAACTGACCTCACCTCAGGTCATGGTCCTGGAGTCCCGGGATTGAGTCCTGCATTGGCCTCCCGGCTCTGCAGGAAGTCTGCTTCTGCCTCTGACTTTCTCCCATCTCACTTTCTCTCTCTCTCTCAAATAAATAAAATGTTTAAAATAAATAAATAAATAGGGATTAATCCTATAGATTACTTCAGGTTATATGGACATTTAAATTATATCAATTCTTTCAATTCATTAAGTATGAAATATCTTTCCACTTGTTTCTCTCATTTTCAGTTTCTTTCGTCAATGTTTTATAGTTTTTATCATGTAGGTCTTTCACTTCCTTGATTCAGTTTATTCCTAGGTATCTTATTCTCTTTGGTACAACTGTACATCGGATTGTTTTCCTAATTTCTTTTTCTGCCAATTCATTTTTAGTGTAGAGAAATGCAGCACATTCCTGCATATTTTGTATCCTGCAACTTTACTGAATTCATTTTATCTGATTTTTGGTGGAGTCTTTATGGTTTTCTATATAGTCTATATGGTTTTCTACATATAGAAATGTACATTTTCTACATATAGAAAACCATAAAGACTCCACTATATATGGGTTTTCTATATATGTCATTTGCAAATAGTGTCAGTTGTACTTCTTTTATAATTTGTATACCTTTTATCTCTTTTCCTTGTCTGTTGCTTCAGCTAGGACTTGTAGTACTATGTTGAATAAAACTTACATCAGTGAACAAATGACAGTCAGAAAATCCTTTCTCCCTCCCTCTCCCCTCCCTCCTTTTCCCAATATTATTATATTTTAAAATTTTATTTTTCCCACTTTTTTAAAGTTTTATTTATTTATTTGACACAGAGAGAGATCACAAGTAGGCAGAGAGACAGGCAGAGGGGGAGGGGGGAAGCAGGCCCCCCACTGAGCAGAGAGCCCAATGTGGGGCTTGACCCCAGGACCCTGAGACCATGACCCAGCTGAAGGCAGAGACTTAACCCACGGAACCACCCAGGTGCCTTTCTCCTACTTTTTAAAATTTAAATTCAGTTAATTAATGTATAATATATTATTAGTTTCAGAGATACAGGTCAGTGATTCATCAGTCTTTTAATGCCCAGTGCTCATTACATCCCTCCTTAATGTCCATCACCCAGTTACCCCATTCCCTTGCCTCCCACCCCTACAGCAACCCCCAGTTTGTTTCCTATGCTTAAGAGTCTCTTATGGTTTGCCTCCCTCTATGAATTACTGTCAATTTCTCCCTTTATACTTGTTAATGTTTTCTCTATGTATTTCAATGCTCCTATGTTGGGTACATAGATATTCATAATTTTTATATCTTCTTGCTCGATTGTTCTCTTTATCATTATGTAAAATTCTTTTGTCCCTTGTTACAGCCTTTGTTTTAAAACCTATTTTGTCTGTTATAAGGATTGATATCCTGGCCTTTTTTCCCCCCACTTCCATTATCATGGATCTGTATTCTCCCATTCAGTCTGTTTATGTCTCTAGGTCTGAAGGGAGTCTCGTCAGATGGGATCTTGTTTTTTTTTGTTTTCAATTCAGTTACATTGTGTCTTTTAATTGGAACACTTAAACCACTGAAATTTAAAGTAATTATTGATTGGTATGTATTTATTGACAGTCTTGTTAATTGTTTTGATTTTTCTTTGTAGTTCTCTATTACTCTCTTCTTCTGTCTTCTCTTGTGATTGATGATTCTTTAGTGTTACGCTTGGATTTCATTCTTTTTATTTTTCTGTGCATCTATAATAGATTTTTGGTTTGTGGTAATGTTAGCTCATCTATAACATGTAGAGGAGTCTATATTAAGTTGATGATTGCTTCAGTTTGAACACATTCTAAAAGTACTACTTGTTTACTCCCCACTCCACTTTTTATTTTTTAAGACTTACTTATTTATTTGGGAGAGTGAGCATGCACTTGGGAAGTGGGGGTAGGAAGGGCAGGAGGGGAGAAAGAGAGAGAGAATCTCACACAGACTCCTTGCTGGGTATGGAGCCAACTCAGGGCTCAGTCACACAACCCTGAGATCACAACCTGAGCTGAAATCAAGAACCGGACTGAGTCATTCAGGTGCCCCTCCTCAGTCCTTGTATTATGTATATGATACCATATTTTACTTTTTAAAAAATTTTGTGTGTTCCTTATTTATCTTTTAGATATAACTGATCTTACTACCTTTCTTTTTTAACCTTCATACTAGCTTTATAAGTGATTGATTTACTAGCTTTACTGTATGTTTTTATTTGTTAATGATTTTCTTTCGTGTGTGTGTGTGTGTATTTTCCTTTTGTGTGTTTGTGCATGTGTGTATTTACTTCTGGTCATAACCATAGATCTATTTCACATCTGTTTAAAGAAGATCCTTTAACATTTCTTGTAAGCTCAGTTTAGTGGTGGTGAACTCCTTTAACTTTTGTTTGTCTGGGAAACTCTTTTGTGTGTGTATGTGTGTATTTACTTCTGGTCATAACCATGGATCTTTTCACATCTGTTTAAAGAAGTCCCTTTAACATTTCTTGTAAGCTCAATTTCGTGGTGGCGAACTCCTTTAACTTTTGTTTTGTCTGGGAAACTCTCTATCCTTCAACTCTGAATAATAACCTTGCCAGAAGAATATTCTTGGTTGTAGTGTTTTTTTATTTCTTTTAGTGTTTTGAATGTATCCTACCACTCCCTTCTGACCAGAAGATTTGCTAAAAAATCTGCTGATAGCCTTATGAGGTCTTATGTAGGTAACTAGTTGCTTTTCTCTTGTGCTTTTAAACTTTGTATTTAATCTTTAATATTTTAACTATTATGTGTTATGGTATGGATATGTTTGGGTTCATCTTTTAGGGGTCTTTCTTCACTTTCTGATTAGGGAAATCTTCAGTTAATGTTTTTTCAAATAAGTTTTCTCACCTTTTCTCTTTCTCCCTTCTTTTGAAAAGCCTATAATGTGAATGTTAGTACATGTGATGTCTCAGTGATCCCTTAACCTATCCCCCTTTCATAAATTCTTGTTTTTGTTTTTTTTTGCTGTTGTTGTTGTTCAGTTTGGGTGCTTTACAGTATCTTGTCTTCCATTTCACAGACTTGTACTTCTCCATCCTCTATTTTCCTGTTGATTCCCTCAAGTGTACTCATTTCAGTTATTGTAGTATTCAACTCGGATTGGTTCTTTTTTCATATTTTCTCTCTCTTTGTTGAACTTCTCACTGAGTACATCCACTCTTCTCTCAAGTCTAGTGAGCAGCTTTATGACCATTACTTTGAACTCTCTATCAGGTAGATTGCTTATCTCCTTTTTTTTTTGTTAGGTTTTTTTTTTTGAGTTTTGTTTTGTTTTTTTTTTTTCTTTTAGATGATATTCCTCTGTCTCCTCATTTTGTTTGACTCTTTGTTTTTACTCCTATATATTAGAAAAAATAACTACTTTTCCTAGTCTTGAGAGAATGCCTTTGTATAGTAATGTACCCTGCACAAACTGCTTGTGTCTAGCAGTTTCGACTGGATGGCTGGCATTGTAGGAGGCATGGGGTAGGGATCCTGGGGCACTCTACATTTGGGTGCCATGATGGGACACCTGAAGTTGAAACAGACTCAGGCCAGGGGGGGTTTCAGGGTGCTTGATGTAGGAGGGTGGGGTCTCAGTGGGATAGCAGGAACAGAAGCCTGTATAGGCTTGGTTGTCTCAGGATACTTTGTGCCTATTGTTGCCAGAACAAGATGGCTGGAGCTATAGGGGTTATTGTTCAAGGGTTTCCTGGTGTGTGCTGCACTGGGGCTTCGTTTTGGGGATGGCTGGAATTTAGATGGTTGGTTGGAGCCTCCTTTTGGGGACAACTGGGGCTAGTGTGGGCTAGGGTCCCAAGGCTTGCTCAGGCAGCTAGCTAGACAGAGTACTCATAACCTGCTCCTCTCTGTACTATCAAGATGTAGGCAGAAATGAAACATGGTGTTCACTGCTCCCTCCAACTCCAGAAAGCATTCCTTCCATCCCTCTAGGACTAGTTCCATTATATTCTAGTTGTTTTTAAACTGTGGCTCCCCACCCCCCCCCCATACCCAAGGTATCTGGGCCTGCTATGGGCTAGAGGTCTGAAGGATCAGGCTGGCCAGAGTGCTCAGACCCTGCTTCTGTCTATGTTATCAAGGTGGAGGAGAAGTATAAACAATGGTACTCTAGCTCCTCAGACTCCAAAGAACATTCAACAGGTTGCCTTCCATTTGGCAGACATGCAAAGGCTGGTTCCTTTAAGTTCTAGCTACCCTTTTAAACCATGACTTTTTTTTGTGCTCCTGGGCAAATGAATTTGCTCTTAGTCCCTCAGTGGTATCCTTCTCCACTGTAGTTCAGTGTCAGGGCTGGGGTCTTTGTCTTTCCTGCTGTTCTGTTTGTGGTCTCTCCAATTCTCTATTATGTAGAAGTTATTCAGTCAGCCCTTAGTTTTCTTCAGGAAGAATTGCTGTATGTGAAGGCACATAGTCACTATATCCAAGAAGGAGGGGAGTTCAGACTCTTCTTATATTGCCATCTTGGACCTCCCTTTATCTTTAAAGTAACCTACGCCTAGCTCCTGAATTACATTACCCTTCCTGTACCCCAAAATAACTACTATTCTGACTTCCACAATTATCATAGAATAATAGTTTAACATATATGTTAAACTCCATAGTTTAACATATATGTTAAACTCCATAGTTTAACATATATGTTAAACTCCATAGTTTAACATATATGTTAAACTCCATAGTTTAACATATGTGGATGAATTGCTAAATAACATTTTATAGTTCTCCTGTATTCCGTTCAATGTAAGTGGAATTATGTAATAGGGGTTTTTCTGCAACTTACCTTATTTCACTTAAAATACTTTTTAGATTTGTCTATTTATTAATTTATGGATTCCTCAAAAGTTTGGGAGCATCTTACATATGTCACACACCCTTCTATGGTCCCAGACTATATCAGCAAATCAGACAAAGATTTTATCATAGGGATCACATTTTACTAAAAAAAAAAAAAAAAACCTAATAAAAATGAGTAAGTAAAATAAGCAAGTTAAATACATAGCATATTTAGATGAAATATATAGAAAAATACAGAGTATGGGAAATCAATAAGACTATGCAGGCATTGAGGAGGAGAGTTTCCTATATTAGGTAGGGTGGCCAGGGGAGGCCTTATTCAGCAGATGACTTTAAGCAAAATCTTAAAGAAAATAAGGAGGTTAGCAAGATGTATTTTAGGAGAATAACATTTCACACAGCAGAAACAAATGGAGCAAAGAATTCAAGGCAGGAATATGACTGGTGTGACTGAGAACCAGCAAGAGGACCAGTATGACTGGAGTAGAGTGAGCAAAAAAGATCAGGAGATGAAGTTAGAAATTTAATGGAGATCCAGAACCCATATTGTTTTGTAAGCCACTGTATAACTATCAGCCTTTTTCTGTGAGTGAAATGGAAAACTACTCCAGCATTTTCAACAGAGGAGTGACACAACCTGCCTTATATTTTAAAAGTATTTTTCTATTGCTTCAATGAAAATCAATGGTAGAGAACAGAGATGAAGGGAAGAAAGCAGTTTGGAAGCTATCACAGTAACATAAGCCTGATAGAATTTCTTGACAAATTGGTTGTGTGCATGAATGAGAGAAATCAAGAATGATCTCATAGTTTTTGCCCCAAGTAACTGGAAGGATGCCATTTCCATCCACTGAGGTGCTTATACCATCACAGTCCCATTTAACTTTGGCCTATGTAGAAGGCTGATGGATCATAGAAAATGATAGCAGACTATCATAAGCTCAATCAAGAGGTGTCTCCAATTGCATTTGTTCCTTAATGGTGATAGTGAATATAGTCCCTGACACCTGGAAAATTAGCTATCAAGCTGATTGATGCATTTTTTTTCTCAATACCAATAAACAAAGAGCATCAGAAGTCACTTACTTTCAACTGGCAGAATATAACTGTACTGTTTTGCCACAAGCCTTTATCAATCCCTGGGCTTGGCTCCATAATTTAACTCAGTGGGACCTTAATTATCTTGTTCCCTATAGGAAATCATGCCAGTTTATTACATTGATTGTCCATGCTGATAGGATATATTGATTGGTAAGTAGCAGGTACCTAGATACCTTGAAAGATACATGCATACTAGACTATGGAAAATAAGATGATGGACTTTTAGGTGCTTGCCACTGAATTAAATGTTTTAGCTCTTCAGTTGTCTAAAGGATATTGAGTGCCCCTTCCAGGTGTCAAATAAGTTGCATCTCAGACCCCCTAAAATATATGAAAAGCACAATGTCTGCTGGATATTTTTAGATATACAGATGACATAGGCCAAAGTTTAATGGATTGCTCAATTGATACACATATTTAAAAATGTTATTCCTACCTATTTACCTGGTAAGCCATAGTACTGAGAGCTTTGAGTGGGACTCAGCCATGAAGCCCTTCTAGCTAGCCCAGATTACAGAGAAAAGAGTGTTATTACTTGTAATTATATATATATATATATATATATATATATATATATATTCATATATATAATTATGATTCATTAAAAGTGTTTATGGTGTCTATTATCAGACTGCAATGCTATCTGGTGACTCGATCATGTATTGATGGGGAATTGCAGTGTAGAACTGTGAGTTTGAGGGGAAGAAAACCTGAACTTTTCATGTTGAACTAGGT
Source organism: Mustela putorius furo (assembly GCF_011764305.1). NCBI lineage: Eukaryota > Metazoa > Chordata > Mammalia > Carnivora > Mustelidae > Mustela > Mustela putorius. The sequence goes on from NW_025421467.1 coordinate 2,089,236, forward strand.
ATTATCTAACAAAATATCGAGTTGGGCATAATCTCATAAAATCAGTTGAGGAGCATTCCTTCATTTTTCATTTTCTAAAAGAATGAAGTTAAGGTGGGAATTACGATTTATTGAACACCAAATATTCCTAGAAAGCCTTATGAGCCTGTCTATCTGTTTGGGATAATTTAAAATTACTTACTTCATATCATTAATATTACTCAAATTTTCTGTGATGTTTAGGAATTTCTCATTTATGTTAAAATTTCTCAAATTTGTTGGCATACGGTTGCTTATAATAGTCTCTTAAATTTTTAATCTCTGCTGCATAGGTGCTTATATTTTCTTTTCATTCCTAGTAATTTTATACCTTGTTATATTTTGTCCCATCTTCCTAATGTATCCTAGACTTCCCTATTCTAAAATATATACACAAATACATATCCATTGATTCAGGTTTTCTTTTAAATTTAAATTAATTCTTACCTTTTGCAAACAAACACCTTTAAAAGGCAGACAGTAGTGAGCAACAATATGTTTACCACTTACATAAAGCCAGACTGAAAAAAAAAATCACTCCAAACTTAGCTAAAACAATGATTATTCTTTAGGATTTTGTGGGTTGACTAGGAGGTTTCTTTTATGAGTTCCTCCATCCCACTCATACGGCCACACTTAACAAGGGAAGAGGCTAGGCTGAATAGTCCAGGATTTTTTCACATGCCTCCAGTTGGCTGGGACACTTTGCTTCTCCTCCATGTGGCCTCTCCTCCCTATACTAAAGTAAACCTTCTTCACTCTCTGAAGTGTCAGTGTAGCATTTTTTTTCCTCCCACATATTTTTTTAAAGATTTTTTATTTCATTTCAGCGTAACAGTATTCATTGTTTTTGCACCACACACAGTGCTCCATGCAATCAGTGCCCTCTCCAATACCCACCACCTGGTTCCCCCAACCTCCCACCTCCCGCACCTTCGAAACCCTCAAATTGTTTTTCAGAGTCCATACTCTTTTTCTAAGGAGAAAAAGTGGAATCTGAAAGTCCTCTGTGCCTTAGACTTTAGAACTGTAATTTCTAACACATTACATTTACCATAACTAGCCACCACAACAGCCTAGATTCAGGAAATGGAGAGACAGCCCTCACCTCTTGATGAAAGATGCTACAAAAAAATTGTGGCAGTTTAGTCTCCTGTAGTCTGTCTTTTGGCCACAACGAACTACATAATTCTTCTATGCAAAATGTGTTCATGCTTCCAAAGAGTCTTCCAAAGTCTCATCAAATCATAGCATCAGGATTGAAGTTTTTGATTTCATGATCTGTATCAGTTCTGGTTGAGGTTTTTTAAGTGTAAGTTTTCTTAATCCAAAGACTCGTGAAATAAAGAGATAATAATTTGTCTACCATTCCCACTCCCCAAAACATATAACAGCGAAATAAGTATAGGGATTACACTACCATTTTAAAAATGAAAAGGAGGGACAGAGCAGCCAGTGGACTGTAGTAATCTCATGATTCTAAATTCCAGGAAGGTATATGCCATCACTTCTCCCAACTCCTAGAAAAAGAAATTAGACTTGACAATGATCCGTTTCCATTTTCTGGGAATGGTTCCCTAACCTATACTTTTATTATTTTTTTATTTTATTTTTTCAGTGTTCCAAGATTCATTGTTTATGTACCATATCCAGTGCTCCATGCAATGCATGCCCTCCTTAATAACCTCCACCAGGCTTATCCATCCCTGCACTTGTATGGCCTCTAAAACCCTCTGTTTCTTTCTCAAAGTCCACAGTCTCTCATGGTTTGTCTCCTCTTCTGATTTCACTCAGTTCACTTTTCCTTTCCTTCTCCTGATGTCCTCCATGTTATTCCTTATGTTCCACAAGTAAGTGAAACCATATGGTCATTGACTTTCTCTGTTTGACTTATTTCACTCAGTATAATCGCCTTCACTCCTATCTATGTTGATAAAAAGTTGGGTGGTCATCCTTTCTGATTCCATTGTATATGTGTACCACATCTTCTTTATCCATTTTTCTGTTGAAGGAAACATGGCTCTTTCCACTCTTTGAAAATCGTGGACATTACTGCTATGAACTTTGGAGTATAGACAGCCCTTCTTTTCACTACATTTTTATCTTTGGGTACATACCTAGCAGTGCAATTGCAGGGTCATAGGGTAGATCTATTTTTAATTTTTTGAGGAAGCTCCACACTGTTTTCCAAAGTGGCTGCATCAACTTGCATTCCCACCAACAATGTAAAAGGTTTCCACTTTCTCCACATCCTCTACAACATTTGTTGTTTCCTGTCTTGTTAATCTTTGCCATTCTAACTGGTGCAAGATAATATCTCAATATGGTTTTGATTTGAATTTCCCTGATGGCTTATGATGATGAATATTTTTTCAAGTGTCTGCTAGCCATTTGTATGTCTTCATTGGAGAAGTGTCTGTTCATGCCTTCTGCCCATTTTCTGACATGATTATGTTTTTTGGGTGTTGAGTTTGAGGAGTTCTTTATAGATCTTGGATATCAGCCCTTTGTCTGAGGTATCATTTACAAATATCTTTTCGCATTCCATGGGTTTCCTCTTTGTTTTGTTGACTGTTTCCTTTGTTGTACAGAAGCTTTTGATCTTGAGGAAGTCCCAAAAGTTTATTTTCGCTTTTGTTTCCTTTGTCTTTGGAGACATGTCTTGAAAGAAGTTGCTGTGGCTGATGTCAAAGAGGTTACTGCCTGTGTTCTCCTCTAGGATTTTGATAGATTCCTGCCTCACATTCAGGTCTTTTATCCATTTTGAGTTTATCTTTGTGTACGGTGTAAGAGAATGGTCGAGTTTCATTCTTCCATACATAGCTGTTCCGTTTTCCCAGCACCATATATTGAAGAGATTGTGTTTTTGCCATTGGATATTTTTTCCTGCTTTTTTGAAGATTATTTGACTATAGAATCGAGGGTCCATATCTGGACTCTCTACTCTGTTCCATGTGGAACATGGTCTATGTGTCTATTTATGTGTCAGTACCAAGTTGTCTTGGTGATCACAGCTTTGTAATAAAGCTTGAAATCAGGCAATGTGATGCCCCCAGCTTTTTCTTTATAACATTTCCTTAGTGACTGGGGGTCTTTTCTGGTTCCATACAAATGTCAGGATTGTTTGTTGCAGTTCTTTGAAGAATGCCAGTTGTATTTTGATCAGGATGGCATTGAAAGTACAGATTGCTCTGGGCAGTATAGACATTTTAATAATGTTTATTCTTCCAATCCATGAGCATAGAATGTTTTTCCATCTTTTTGTGTCTTCTCTAATTTCTTTCATGAGTGTTCTGTAACTCCTTGAGTACAGATTCTTTACCTCTTTGGTTAGGTTTATTCCTAGTTATCTTATGGTTCTTGAGCTATAGTAAATGGAATTGATTCTCTAATTTCCCTTTCTATAGTTTCATTGTTAGTGTATAAGAAAGAAACTTATTTCTGTACATTGATTTTTTTTTATCCTGCCACATTACTGAATTGCTGTATGAGTTCTAGTAACTTAGGGGTGGAGTCTTTTGGGTTTTCTATATAAAGTATCATGTCATCTGAGAAGAAAAAGAGTTTGAATTCTTCTGTGCCAATTTGAATACCTTTTATTTCTTTTTGTTGTCTGATTGCTGTTGCTAGGACTTCTAGTACTATCTTGAACAACAGTGATGATAGTGGGCATCTTTGTGGTGTTCCGGATCTGAATGGGGAGTTTCTCAGTTTTTCCCCATTGAGAATGATATTCACTGTGGTTTTTCATAGATGGATTTTATGAATTTGAGGAATGTTCCCTCTATCCCTATACTTTGAAGAGTTTTAATCAGGAGTGAATGCTGTATTTTGTCAAATGCTTTTTCTGCATCAATTGAGAGCACCATGTGGTTCTTCTCTCTTCTTTTATTGATTTGTTCTATCACATTGATTGATTTGCAAATGTTGAAGCAAACTTGCATCTCAGGGATAAATCCCACCTGGTCATGATGGATAATCTTTTTAATGTACTGTTGGATCCTATTAGCTAGGATCTTGTTGAGAATCTTGGCATCCATATTCATCAGGGATATTGGTCTGAAATTATCCTCTTTGATGGGGTCTTTGGCTTGATTCCATTACCTTGGAATCAAGGTAATGCTGGCTTTATAGAAAGAGCCTGGAAGTTTTCCTTCTGTTTCTATTTTTTGAAACAGCTTCAGGAGAATAGGTATTATTTCTTCTTTGAATCTTTGGTAGAATTCCCCAGTGAATCTGTCAGTTCCTGGTCTCTTGTTCTTTGGGAGGTTTTTTTTGGTTTTGTTTTGGTTTTTTGTTTTTGTTTTTTTGCTTAGATTTTTATTTATTTGACAGACAGAGATCACAAGTAGGTAGAGAGGCAGGCAGAGAGAGAGAGAGGAGGAAGCAGGCTTTCTGCGGAACAGACAGCCCGATGTGGGGCTCGATCCCAGGACACTGGGATTCTGACCTGAGCCGAAGGCAGAGGCTTTAACCCACTGAGCCGCACAGGCGCCCCTTGTTTTGTTTTGTTTTGTTTTTCACTTTTCTTTGGGAGGATTTTGATCACTGCTTTAATCTCCTTACTATATACTGGTTTATTCAGGTTGTCAGTTTCTTCCTGTTTAGGTCTTGGAAGTTTATAGCTTTCCAGGAATGGATCCATTTCTTCTGGATTGCTTACATCTTTGGCATAAAACTGTTGTTAATAATTTCTGATGATTGTTTCTATTTCCTTGGTTTTAGTCATGATCTCTCTCCTTTCATTAATAATTTTATTAATTTAGGTCCTCTCTGTTTTCTTTTGTATTAGTTTGGCCAGTGGTTTATCACTTTTATTAATCATTTCAAAGAATCAGCTTCTAGTTTCATTGATGTTTTCTACTGTATTTCTAGTTTATAACTCATTGATCTCTGCTCTAATCTTAATTATTTCCCTTCTTGTGTGTGGGGTTGGCTTAATTTGTTGTTGATTCTCCAGTTCTTTAAGGTGTAAAGGAGTTGGAGTTGGTGTATTCGGGATTTTTCCTTTTTTTTTTTTTTTTTTGAGTGAGGCTTGGATGGCTATGTATTTCTCCCTTAGGACCACCTTTGCCATATCCCATAGGTTTTGGACCAATATGTCTTCATCCTCATTGGTTTCCATGAATTGTTAAAGTTCTTCTTTGATTTCCTAGTTGATCCAAACATTCTTAAGCAGGATGGTCTTTGGCTTCCCCTAACCTATTTTTCTCTTCAGCTCTTGGCTCTGCCCTCTGGGCTTTTAGCTCAAGACCTTGGACTCATCTTCTGCCCTCAGTGACTCTCAGTCACTAAAACGGTCTCTTTTTCCTTTTCTACCCTTCCTTTCCTTTCCCTTCCCTTCTTTTTCCTTTCTCTCTCTCTCTCTTTTTTCTTTTCTTTTTTTTTCCTTATTAATAAGAAATAGTCTCTGTTTGCCACTGTGTAGTTTTCCCAGAGACTTTTGTTCATTTTAATCTACCATGGTCCTTTTAGCTCAAGCCAGTAGTGTTGATAATTTCTTCTTATAATTTTCTAGTTTCCTATGAATCTGAGTCATGCTTCCTCCATGAACTAAAGGGTAAATCCACAATTCATTTTGAAACAGACCACTACTTGAGGAATACATGAAACTTCTAAGAGATAATGACCTTATGATTTTCAGAAGATATATTTTTTTCTTTTTTCTAGTTGAAAGGGTTTACTGGTAGTAACTTAACTCTCTGAGACCTTAACACCATAAATTTTATAAGTACTATAAGGCCAATTTATATTTAAAGAATATTTTTGGGAGAGAAGATGGAGAAGAGAAATAGATTTATTTTCCAACCTATGGTATATACCACATTTTCCGTAATTTCTGAAGATTTTTCTTGCTGCTTGAACTTTAGTTTATGTCTACCTTCCCATACCTTGTCATACGAACCTGTAAGAAGCCAATTGACCTTTTTTATATTCTGTCTGGAAATTTCCTTGGCCAACAAGTTCATTAGTTTTATTTTTTATCTTCTAAGGTTTTTAGATTGACATTGTTGTCAATTATTTATCCACTACATTATACCAATTACCAATTACATAATACACATCACACTTTCTCAAGCCTTCAGTAGCAGTTTCTTCATTGGTCTCTCAGAATCCACTAATACTGTCTTAGCTGCTTTTATAGTTTTCTTCCTATTACTTTGGCCAAAAGTAAATGCCACATGTTTTAGACTTTTGTTATGGCAGCAACCCGGTTTTAGATAGCAATTTCTACATCAACTGTTTATTATTGCCTGGTGAATAACCCCCAAATTTAGCAGTCTATTCTCAAGATCCCATGGGTTGTCTGGGTGTTTCTTCTGTTTCCCCTGGGCTTACTCATGTGGCTCATTCAGCTGCATCTTCGACTGAGTTAGTTATTAACATGTCTCAAAATAATTGCTAATTTTTTCTGTGGGGCACTTCATTTCCACCCCATGTGGGTAATAGGCTGGACTAGCACCCTTACATGGTATCTTAGGACAGTGTTTTTAAGAGAGTGAAGGTAGAAGCTGCAAGGCCTCTTGAGGCCTAGCCTCTAGATTTCAAGCAGTATTTCCTCTGTTATAATCTATTTGTTAAAGCAAATCATAGGGCACCTGGGTGGCTCAGTAGGTTAAAGCCTCTGCCTTCAGTTCAGGTCATGATCCCAGGGTCCTGGGATTGAGCCCCACATTGGACTCTCTGCTCAGCGGGGAGCCTGCTTCCTGCTTCCTCCTCCCTCTCTCTCTCTCTCTCTCTCTGCCTAACTTTCTGCCTACTTATGATCTCTGTCTGTCAAATAAATAAATAAAATCTTAAAAAAAAAAAAAAAGCACATCATAAGGCCAGCACAGATTTATGATTGTGGTAACATTGACTCTACCTCTGGATGGGAGGAGCAGCAAAACACAATGCAGAGAAGTATATGCACTGGGAAATAATCGGTGGTTGTTAAAAGGAAAGGTTTTGGAACAAATTGACCAAGTTCAAATCCCGGTTGCATTATTTGTGGTTCTGTATCCTTGGATTAACTACTTAATTTCTTTCTGGCTCAATTTTTTTTTTTTTTATCTCTAATGTGGGACAAATAATCATACATACCTCACATGGTTATTGTTGAGAATTAAACCTGTAAAACTATTTGAATGTTTAAAATGGCCTCAAATATTATCATGTCTATATAAGTGCTCACTTCTTGTATTGCAGTTGTTGCTTCCACTTTATTATCTCTCATTTACTCTTCACTCTTCTTTAGTATGATCCCTGTTCCTCTTACTCTATTGACTCTGCTTCTGTAATGATCATTAGTGATCCTGACATGTAACAGGCTGTTTTATCATATGTTTTTATTAATTCTCCTTTCTTCTATAATCATACCAGTAATTTCCCTGATTATCTTTTAACAGAATTCTTAAGATCTTCTTTTTCTCTTCCTGCCTCTTCATTTTATTTTTCATCAGTGGTTTTTTTCTTTTGTCCTCTTCCTTCTCTTGAAGTGTTCTCTCCCAGCCAATCTCATCCAGTCCCATTTTGTGAATTTTCAACATCTATTAATGCATATTAATACCAAATTTTCATCTTTATTTCTCAACATACCAGTTGCCTACTTGGTATCTAAACCAACAGGAACCACAAGTTCTTGATATCCAAATTTTCCACCATAAAACTTGTCTCTCTGGGCATCTGGGTGGCTCAGTTGATTAAGTGTCTGACTCTTGATTTCAGCACAGGTCATGATCTCATGAGACTGAACCCCATGTTAGGCTCTATGCTATGGGTGGAGCCTGCTTGAATTCTCTCTCTACCCTTCCCTGCACTGCTTGCATACTCTCTCTCTCTCTCAAAACAAACAAACAAACTAAACACTTGTTTCTCATACCTTGTTGCATTCTATATTCCCATCATGGGAAACTGTATTATCAAACCCTGCCACCCAAACTTGGATCACCTTGTACTCTTCTTCCTGTCACGTAATCTCTATAGCTACCTTATTTCACATCCAAATTCCAGTCGTGATAACATTTCTATATTGAACCATTAGAGGAAATAACTACCACTGGTCTTCCCATCTGCACTGGTAACACTTCCTCCCCTCTGCTGCCTCAGTTACTATGTAAAATCTGTCTATATCTCTACTCAAAAACTTATTATTACAACTTACTGATTACACAGATAAAATTAAAATCCTTGATGGGGAAATCCCCATTTCCTTCATGGTCTCTTCTCACTCTGTATCCCAATTCTCTTTTTTTACCACCAGCCCTTTCCCTGCATGAGTACACATATACTTGGTTCTGACTACTTCTAATTATTTCATAATTCCAAGTTGCTTTTGGGGGGGGGGGCTCTTTTTTCTGCTTGAAATATGTTTCTCTTCCTCTTCCACTTCCTCTCTGAATGTGTGCAGATTATCACTTACTAGAGATTAAACTCCATGAGAGCAAGAGACTTTGTTTTGTACATTTTAATGTACATGATACCTACAAATGTGTCTGTTTTGTAGCATCACTGAATATCTAATTTTAAATGAATGAAGCTTCGTAAAGATTCTTGTCATCATCACCTGCCATTTCTCGAAGCACTTTATGCTGCTTTCAGTTTTTATTGCAATGTACCAGAAGTAGGTAGTAGTATGTGTTGGAAGTTTCCCCACTAGCCTCTGATTATGCCTGTGGGCAGAGACTTTTCTTTATTCATCTTCTGAAACATTTATTTTATAACATCACACATACAGTATATAATAAATGACTTCCCACATGAATATCCTGTATTGTATCCATCCTTTATTTGGTCATTGGGTTACTGGTCACTGCATATGACCAGTCACAGTCCTCATAGTAACCTTACCTTTGGACTACCGAGAATAGAAATGTTTAAAGCACTGAATAAAAATATTGAAAAAATAGTAAATTATGGGAGCACCTAAGTGGCTCAGTAATTAAGCATCTGCCTTTGGCTCAGGTCATGATCCCAGGGTCCTGCAACTGAGTCCTGCATTGGGATTCCTGCTCAGCAGGAAGCCTGCTTCTCCCTCTCCCACACCCTCTGCTTGTATTCCCTCTCTCAGTGTCTCTCTCTCTCTCTCTGTCAAATAAATAAATAAAATCTTTAAAAAAAATAGTGAATGGTAGAATTTCACAGAAAGCATCATTGAGCATGTTAGAATCATTAATAAAAAAGTTATTTAGTAAAAAAGTCAATGTCAAAATCAAAAAGCACATAATGATAAAAATGTATAAACTAGTAACTGCTTTTCAGTAAAAATACCAAAAATATGTAGGAATATCCAAACAATAATATTTCAACAAATGGAAAAATAATTATAAACCAAAATCAAAATAATGTATTTAGCATTATAAGTTAAAGATCTTATTTTTTAAAAGATTTTACTTATTTATTTGACAGAGAGAGAGATCTCAAGTAGACAGAGAGGCAGGCAGAGAGAGAAGGAGAAGCAGGCTCCCCACTGAGCAGAGAGCCTGATGTGGGCTTGATCTCAGGACCCTGAGATCATGACCTTAGCCCAAGGCAGAGGCTTAACCCACTGAGCCACATAGGCACCCCTAAAGATCTTCTTATAAGCACTAATTAAATATAATTGTAAAATACTGAGTTGAAATGACACTTAGAATAGTATATGCAATTCCATTCAGCTTTTCCCAAATGTAGAAATCAATAAAACAATTAAAATATATGTATAATGAAGGAATTTAGGCAGAATGGTTTTGTTTTAATCTCAGAGAAAATGTGTTCTAATAGTGTTCTCATTGGGAATAAAATAACTGTATTTATATAATCATGAAAAGAAAGAAATGGGTTGATGGTCATAAAACTCCCTTGGTAGTCAGGCATTGTTAATTTAAAAGTAGGAAGTCAGGGATTGAAGTTAATGAGGGGGTGAGCCACCATGCAATTTAGTTAAACTGTTTAACACAAAAGCTGGTAGAAATATAGAGAGTTCCAGAGGGAGTAATAGAAGAAAAGGTTGTGAATCAGTCTATGAAAAAGAAAAGAGAAAAACAGAACACTGTTTTAGAGGAAATGAGAATCACATATTTCCATTATTTGATAGATTAGAGCAATCAAAGGGATGGGAAATGACAAATTCAGTCATTTGATAGATTAAAGGAATCACAATAAAGACATAAAGGTAAATTTATATTTCTCATGAGGATGATCAAAGTGGATTATTACGTAGTCCCATGGCTGTTAAATATTATATTCACTTTTATTCTTCCCTGGGTGCCTGAAAATGTGTCTTCCCTGATCATAGAGCAAAGTTACTTCTAGACCTTTGTTTTCAGATTCCTAAAATTCAAAATTATATTACTCTCTGAGAGAGAACAGCCATTTTCATAGTGGTTGCCATGGCAGAGATAAAAATTCCACTGTCCACACAGAGTAAATTGAATGGAAGTTGGACAAGACCCACAAGTAGCAGTAATGAAATAATCTGCAAAAAAAAGTATTCACCACATTCTTCCTTTCATCTATTTATTAATTTATTTAACAAGCATTGCATGCCTACTCTGAAATTATTTTAACCTGTTATAACCCAATGATTAAATTTTAAAATTGACTCTTTCAGAGCTTGAATTACTAGTGACTTTCAAGATTTCTTACCTGAGGTTTTTTTAATTTTTAGATATCAGTTATATGTTGAAGGTTTACATTTGTATCAGACATAAAATGCATTTATTCTTTTTTTCAATCAATTCTAATTTTATTTTAAATTAACTTGTTGAATTAATAAGAGAAGTTTACATGCAATGGGGAAATGCAGTTAAGCAGTAAGAACATAGATTCCTGAAGCCAGGGAAATGCTGGCAATTAGAACTTGGAAAAGATTGTAGAATCAATGAGTTTGCATGGTAGGAAGATTTTTTTTACGAGGTCATACTCAATCTAAAAACAGTTCTTTTCCTGCTACAAGATGGGACTGACTATAAAACTGCTATCATCACTGAACAAACTAGAGGCCTTGAAGATAAACAAAGACAGTTAATAGTACAATACAGTTTAGGAAGAGACCAGTCATTCCCAGGTAAACAAAAAACAAAAACCAACTGAACAAAAACAGTTCAATAATGTGCACTTTCTGATCACAGAAACAGAAAAGTTATTTTCAGATCTACTTCCCGTACACAAGAAACATACAACTGAAAACTATAAGCTTCCTTCTAGTAAATGTGGATTTATTTCAAATGTAAACATTGTGCACTTAGACAAAATTATTTGCAATGAGAAACCTTGATAAGTAGAAGTAATAATTCTGCCACAGACTTATCTGAAAAAGAAAATAATCAGATTATGATTAATATGGGAAAAAAAGTTAAAACCAGAAGAAAATAGAGGTACTCCTATCTACTACATATAAATACATGCTTTAGCAGTACTTGTGAGAAAAGATTAAAATTGACCTCTATACTATGTGTCTATGTAATTATGATTAAAATTTAATCATTTCTGAATTGGTCTTCTTCCTTACTGTTGAATCTATAAATCTCATTCAATCTTTTACTTTAAAAATATAAATCTTTAGGGGAAACCCTCAGTTTTTCCCCATTGAGATTGAGTTTCACTACAGGATTTTTGTACATGGCTTTTATGATATTGAGGTATGTTCCCTCTATCCCTACACTGTGGAGAGTTTTAATCAAGAGATGACACTATGTTTTGTCAAACGCTTTTTCTGCTTCAATTGAGAGGATCACATGGTTCTTGTTTTTCTTTTGTTAATGTGATGTATCACATTGATTTGTAGATGTTGAATCACCCATGCAACCCAGGAATAAATCCCACTTGCTTGTGGTGAATAATCCTTTTAATGTACTAAAGGATCCTCTTGGCTAGTATCTTGGTGAGAATTTTGGCATCCATGTTTTTCAGAGATATTGGTCTGTAATTCTCCTTTTTGGTGGGATCTGTGTCTCATTTGGGGATCAAGGTAATGCTAGCCTCCTAGAAAGAATTTAGAAGTTTTCCTCCCATTTCTATTTTTTTATGAAGTTTCAAAAGAATAGGTATTAATTCTTCTTTAAATGTTTGATAGGCTACCCTGGGGAAGCCATTCAGCCCTGGACTCCTGTTTGTTGGGAAAGTTTTTATTATTGCTTCAATTTCCTTGCTCATTATGAGTCTGTTTCAGGTTTTCTATTTCTTTCTGTTTCAGTTTTGGTAGTTTAAGTGTTTCTAGGAATGCATCCATTTCTTCCAGATTGCATAATTTGTTGGCATATAGTTGCTCTTCTCCTTTCTTTTTGATAAGTCTGGCTAGGGGTTTATCAATCTTATTAATTCTTTCAAACAACTATCTTTTAGTTTCATTGATCTGCTCTACTGTTCTTTTGGTTTCTGTTTCATTAATCTATATGCTAGTCTTTGTTATTTCTTGTCTCCTGTTTGGTTTAGGATTTATTTGCTCTTCTTTCTCTAGCTCCTTGACATGTAAGGTTAGGTTGTATATTTGAGACTTATCTTTTTACTTATTATACTTATCATATTGCTATGTACTTCCCTCTTAGAACCACCTTTGCTGCATCCCAAAGGTTTTGAACAGTTGTGTTTTCATTTTCATTCGTTTCCATGAATTTTCAAAATAATTCTTTAATTTCCTGGTTGACCCATTCCAGACCTCAAGCTATATTACAAAACTGCAGTCATCAAGACAGTATGGTACTGGCACAAAAACAGATACATAGATCAATGGAACAGAATAGAGAATCTAGAAATGAATCCTCAACTCTATGGTCAACTAATCTTTGACAAAACAGGGAAGAATATCCAATGGAAAAAAAGTCTCTTCAACAAATGGGAAAATTGGACAGCCACATGTAGAAGAATGAAACTGGACCATTTTCTTTTACCATACACAAAGATAAACTCAAAATGGATGAAAGGCTTAAATGTGAAACAGGAATCCATCAAAATCCTAGAGGAGGGGCGCCTGGGTGGTTCAGTGGGTTAAAACCTCTGCCTTCAGCTCAGGTCATGATCTCAGGGTCCTGGGATCGAGCCCCTCATTGGGCTCTCTGCTCAGCAGGGAGCCTGCTTTCCCTGTGATCTCTGACAGTCAAATAAATAAATGAAATCTTTAAAAAAAAAAATCCTAGAGAGAAAACAGGCAGCAATTTCTTCAACTTTTGCCTCAGCAACTTCTTGCTAGACACATTTTTAAAGCCAAGGGAAACAAAAGCAAAAATGAACTACTGGGACTTCATCAAGATAAAAAGTTTTTGTACAGCAAAGGAAACAGTAAAAAACAAACAAAAACAAACAAACAAAACTAAAAGGCAACCAATGGAATAGGAGGAGATATTTGCAAATGTCTTATCAGATAAAGGGCTAATATCTGAGTTCTATAACTTGTCAAACTCAGCACCCAAAGAACAAATAATCAAATCAGGAAATGGGCAGAATATGTGAACAGACATTTCTCCAAAGAAGACCTACAAATGGCCAACCAGACACATGAAAAATGCTCAACATCACTAGGCATCAGGGAAATACAAATCAAATCCACAATGAGGTACCACCTCACACCAGTCAGAATGGCTAAAATGAAAAAGTCAGGAAACAACGTGTTGGTGAGGATGTGGAGAAAGGGGAACCCTCCTACACTATTGGTAGGAATGTAAGCTGGTACAGTCACTCTGGAAAACAGTATGGATTTTCCTCATGAAGTTAAAAATACAGCTACCCTATGACCTAGCAATTGCAGTACTGGGTACTTACCCCCAAAATACAAATGTAATGATCCGAAGGGGCACTTGCATCCCAATATTTATTAAAGCAATTCCATAGTAGTCAAATTATGGAAAGAGGCCAGATATCCATCAACAGATTAATGGATAAAGAAGATGTGGTGTATATATACAATGGTATATTACTTAGTCATCAAAAAGGATGAGATCTTACCATTTACAGCGACATGGTTGGAATTGGAAGAGGTAGTATGCTGAGTGAATATAAGTCAGAGAAAGACAATTATCATATGGTTTTACTTATTTGAGAATATAAGAAACATAACAGAGGATCATAGGGGAATGGAGGGAAAATGGAGTGGGAAGAAATCAGAGAGGGAGACAAACCATGAGACACTCTTAACTATGGGAAAAAAACTGAGGGTTGCTTGGGGGATAGGGTAACTGGGTGATGGGCATGTGATGGGCTTATGAAGGAGGGCATGTGATGTGATGAACACTGGGTGTTATATGCAACTATTGAATTACTGAACTCTATATCTGAAACTAATAATGTTGGCCAATTGAAATAAGTTTAAAAAATTTTTAAAAATGAATCTTTAAATAAAATACTTATGATTCAGATAGATATCTTGACCAAGCTAATCTGAACTTAGAAGTGTAATCAAATTTTTACCATCCAGAAATGTCAACCTAGGTGAATAGCATCTATATAAACTAATACCTTCCTAAGACTTTATCTATCAGTGTATGCTTTACTTAGTTTCACATTAATATTTTTTATCTTAGATATAAGTTGAGGTGAGGATGTGTTTCTTTCTTCTATATATTGTGGTATATCCATAAAAATGAACACAGCATAAATGCTCATATTCTTGACATGGGTCTTCTTGTAATAATTGAATTAATTGTGTTTACATGTCTAATATGGAAGACTTGTTTATATTGTAGATCTGAGCAATGCCACTTTAACAAAATTCATTGTAAAAATAATGTGCCTAATGTTAAATATTTTAAAATCCAGAAATATATAGAGTAAGAATTTAAAGTCTTAAGTGAAACCCTTGTTTTCCCAGTTCCTTGCTTAGAAATAACCCCTAGTGATATATCCATGAGCATCTTTCAATCTTTTTATTACTCACTAAAAAACATATTTATATCCACTTTACAGATGAGGAAACTGAGCTATAAAAAGGCATATAACTCACCTAATGTCATATAATTAGTAAGTGGTGGAACAGGGAATTAAAAAAATGTAGGCAGTTTTATAAGTATTTTAACCAACTATCCTATGCTTCCTGTCTTATGCTGAAAATTAAAAATATATTTTAACATAAGGATATTATACTGCTCTTACTGTTCTGTGATTTGATCTTTATTCCTAATTTATTTTACAAATACATAACCTAGTTTTTATTGTTTTCCAATATGTGCATGGTATGTAAAAGTTAGCATTCACTGTATATAATTTCACGGCACATAGGTTGTTAAATTTTTGACTGTTAAAATTAAGGAATTATCTTTATACATACATCTTTGTGTATTTGGGTGTGGGTGTTTTTGTGGGAGAAATTTTTAGAAGGGGAAATTGCCATGTCAAAGTATATATACCTTTTAATTGGCTTCCTTAAGGACTTAGTGTATGAGAGTTTGTTTTCCCAAATTTTTACCCACACAGAATATTTTCAGTCATTTCAAACACTTCTGTTTTTCTTTTTTATGATTTTTATTTGAGAGAGTGACAGAGAGAGAGCATTAGTGGGTTGAGGAACAGAGGGAGAAGCAGACTCCCTGCTAAAAAGCCTGATGTGGGGCTCAATCCTGGGACTCCAGGATCATAACCTGAGGTGAAGGCTGATGCCTAACTGACAAGCCACCTAGACACCCCTCAAATATTTTTCAAGGTAATATGTAAAAAAGCAGGATTGATTTTTCTCTTGTTTGTGATTTCATGCTAATATTGAAAGTTGACAACCATCCACTCATGCACATGTTAATTGAGTTCCTCCTTTTTTGAATTACTTATATGTTTCCCCCATTCATATTAGTTCAGTTACTGTTTGCTTATTGTTTGAAGGAACTCTATAGTTTCTATACTAACCATTCATTTGTGGAATGCACACTGCTAATATATTCCCACTTAAGTTTATCTCATGTTTATGATACTTAACTTATGATACTTATGATACTTAACTTATATCTTATGCTTATGATACTTAAATGTGCCAGTCATTCCTTTATCTTTGAGTTTTACATCACTGTTTGAAGATATATCAAAAATTTGTGGAGGTGTAGTAAGAACATAACTGAATTTATGGCCATAAATAGAACTGATTCACACCAAGTGGTGTTGGAGGAGAGGATTCTGGGTAGAATTCATCACATGACCAAAGGAATAGTGATGAGAGAAGAATACACAGGTATGCTTGGGGAAAATATTTATCATTTGGTGCGCTGGAGCTTCAAATATGAGGTAGGTGGTGGCAGCAAATGGGATTGGGAAAGATAAGTAGGTAGGTTCTCAATACTGGAGAAAAAGGGTGCTATACTCAGAAACTTGGAAATGTGCCTTATAACAATAAGGAACCACACATGGGGATGTGAAATAGTCACATTTGCATTTTATTAATAGAGTCTGAAAATTGCAGGAAGGCTGGATTTGAGAAATTCAGTGTATTGTGGTGACCTAAGAAGCTGCAGTAATAGAATAAATGGTGCTAAGCTAAAGCTAGGGTGCTGGTATTTTGAGGGAGAAGAAATGAGGTCCTCTGTTGTTAGGACTAAATGTGCTAAATATAAAAAGAAATCAAATACTGTTTGTTTTATCTAAAATTTTTTATAGATTTTACTTATGTATTTGACAGAAATCACAAGCAAGGGGAACAACAGAGGGAGAGGGAGAAGCAGGTTCCTCACTTGAGCAGTAAGTCCTATGTGGGGCTTGATTCCAGGACTCTGGGATCATGATCTGAGCCAAAGGCAGGCACTTAACTGACTGAGCCATCCAGATGCCCCTAGTCTATCTAAAATTTAAAAATTTTAATTCCTAAAAGTCTTTATGTCCTGTTAGCCATGTTCAGCAATATGCCACAAAAAGCTGAAATCACTACTGGAATATTTTCTACTGACAATGTTTAGAAAGCTTATGCTACTGCCATATATTTTCTATAATTTAATATATAATACCTAATGTGAATTGTGAATAAAAACATAAATGTATGATTAATTTTTCCTTACTCTTAAAAAGCAAAATTCAACTACGTAAATTTGAAGATCAAATTGGCTTTGTTTAAATGATTTATAAATCTAGCAAGTAGATGAGAAGTCAGTGGAGTTATACAAAATGTAAGGTTTTATAAGGAGAAAAAGGTGAAGGAAGAAAGTTATTAGGGGAAAAAAAAATGTATTGTTCCAGGCAAGGTCACTTTCTATTAGGGGGAAAAATAGAAGATTTTATGCAGATTACCTCATCTTACTTTGCGGGATGGAGAGGGCCTCTATAACAGATTACCTCATTGGGGCTGATCAGAAAATTCCTGACTGACTGGTTAAGACTTATGTTTCTGGGAGAAGTTGAAACTGCCATTAGATTAGGTATTAAGTCACATTTGGTAACTTGGCCTAAGTGATGTCATTTGGGGCCTGTGGTTTTCATTTTAACAATTCTCCCTGTATGATCAGTTTAACTGAGAGATTTGATAAAAATTTAAGGCATTGATGGTACTTTCAGCTACTGGTCTGCACTTCCTGTAGCTTTTACTGATCCGGTGTGTGATAGTCACAGATCATGGGTGTTTGCTTATTTTTCTGAATCCTTGTGATATTCATAGGCCACAATTTACGTCCACAATCCTTTAGTTATTTTCTTAACTTGTCTGATGTTCCAATCTTAGAACATCTGCTTGATATTTCGTGGCTGGGAATATACATTTAAAACTTTCCAGAGGACACAATGCACCAAGGAGATAACTATAAACAGGATAATTCCCAAATTTGGAGTGCCCTTCAGAGCCAGGGTCCTCAAGATCCAAACCAATTAAAAAAAAAAAAAAATCCAGATTGAAGGAGTCATTTTTAAAGCCAACTGCCTTATTTAGTGATCTTTTGTAACCTGAGTTTTAACTTCCACAAAAATGTTAATCCAGATACAGTAGGTGGTGGTAGCCACAGCACAGATACCACCTTGCTCACCTAAAAGATTATCAAGGGCTATCCAATTATCAGGGACTATTTTGGCTTGAAAATTTAAGGATCTTTGTTGGGCCATTATTGTTTTAGCAGATTCAAAGTCTGCAATAATTTTGAGATTTTAAGATTTAAGAAGTTCTTGATCATAGGCTTATTTACATTTATCCCTAACCAGGTAAATAGGGACCTGCCAAAAGGAATAAATTCTGAATCACAAAGCCTCCTGGTAGGTCCTTTTTAACCCAATAATGTAAATTCAGAGAGTAGACCAATGAGATTTTGGTCAATGAGAGAACAGTTTTCAATGAGAAAACAGGTTTTCTCCCAGCTTGAAATAAAAGGTGTTTTTGTTGTTGGTTTTTGTTTTTGTTTTTAATTCTAGAGCTCATCTTCCATCCCCTCATTTAGGAATGGCCTGGAAGATACAGATGAGGACATTATCTCTCCAGGCCAAACGGGAAAGGGAAAGAAGAAACATTTAAAGTATGAAATTTTGATTTGCTGTCTTGGGTAGAAGCAGTCTAACTCAATGTTAGCTATTTATCTTCCTCCGCAATTGGACTTAGAGGTCTCCAGCATCAGGTGGAACCTACTAGAGCTGTGTGATATGTAGCCAAAAGTATTAATACCTCCTAGTTATGAAGCATTATCAGTGGTCATGAACATTTGGTAAGGTCTTCCCAACTGAGCATGTGAGCTATTTTGCTCTGATGAGGTTTCCAAAATAATAATCATGTCATCAGGTTATGATCAACAGGATCCTTTAAATTAGAATCCAGGAAGTTGTCTTTAATCTGTTAATAGTCTTGAGCATAAGATATTAGAGACTTACAATAGCTTCTGATAACAGCATAATACCTTCTAGATTCATTCAACTTCTCAAAAATGCAAGCTCTCATTATTTTTTATGCCTGATTGATATTACTCTGTATGTGTGTATCACATCTTCTTTATCCTTTCATCCACTGATATGCATTTGGGTTGCTTCCATATCTTGATTAGTCTAAATAGTGTTGCAATAAACATAGGAGAGTATATATCTTTTTGAATTAGTATTTTCATTTTCCTTGGCGGTAGAAGTACTTGGTGCTATGGAGTTTCCATTTTCAATTTTCAGGGGGAATCTCTATACTGTTTTCCACAGTGGCTATACTTATTTACATTCCCACCAGTGGTGCATGAATGTTCCTTCCTCCACATCCTCACCAGCACTTGCTATTTCTTATCTTTTTTATATTAGCCATTCTGAATAGTGTGAGGTGGTATCTCATTGTATTTGTGATTTGTATTTCCCTGACGATTAATGGTGTTGAGCATCTTTCCATGTACCTGTTGGCCATCTATGTTTTCTTTAGAACAATGTCTATTCTGCCAATTTTTTAATCAGATTGTTCAGTTTTTTTGGTGTTGGGTTTTGTAAGTTCTCTCTCTCTCTCTCTCTCTCTATATATATATATATATATATATTCTTGATATAATTTTATATTAACATCTTATTGCATATATCATTTGCAAAAATCTTCTCTCATTAAAAAGGTTGTCGTTTGTTTGGCTGATGTTTTTCTTTGCTGTATAAAAGCTTTTCATTTTGGTGTATTCCCAGTATTTATTTTTGTTTCTCTTGCCTGAAGAGACCTCTCCATAAATATGTTGCTAAGGCTGATGTCAGAGAAATTACTGCTTATGTTTTCTTCTAGGAGTTTTATGGTTTCAGGACTCACATTTAGATGTTCAATCCATTTCGGGTTTATTTTTCTGTATGGTGTAAAAAAGTGGTCCACTTTTCTCAACAACACTTATTGAAGAGACTGTCCTTTCCCCATTGTATATTCTTGCCTCCGTTATCATCAGTTAACAATATAGGTGTGGGTTTACTTCTGGGCTTTTGTATTGTATGGATGGAGGTTTCTCCGATTTGTCCTGCAAAACCTGATTATCCAACTTGCATGTACACAGGCAGGCTAAAGAATTGTTTGTGAGATTTGTGCTTCATGAATGATCTTGGGAGCCTGACTAGCTGACCTTAGCTGGCCTCCAGGTTAGAATTGGGCCTTATGGTCTGGCCTCCAAGAGCAATAAATTTTGCCTTATATTCCCATCCATTCTGCGGAATGGGTATGGCTCCTTGAGTATGTCAAGACATGATAACATAGGAATGCGGCTGGCTCCCAATTGCACATAGGCAAACAAATCTTGAACTTCAGACCACATCACTTGGCCTATAAATATAGCCATTATGGGAATGGTCAGTTGGAAGTCTTACCTGAGAGGAGGACGCCCTGCTCAGACTTCTCAACTGGAGCTCCAGCCTGGCTATTTCCATGGTGCTTCCCCAGCTGATGTGGTTGGATGTTTTAAGTATCCAATTTGATGAATCTGCCTCATTTTCCTTTAATGCTTATTATTGCCCAATTTGTGTGCAGGTTTCCTTCTTCTTCTGTTTCTATTAGATTTTTATAATGTCAATAAAGTGTTTTTTGGGGGCGCCTGGGTGGCTCAGTGGGTTAAGCTGCTGCCTTCGGCTCAGGTCATGATCCCAGGGTCCTGGGATCGAGCCCCGCATCGGGCTCTCTGCTCAGCAGGGAGCCTGCTTCCTCCTCTCTATCTGCCTGCCTCTCTGCCTGCTTGTGATCTCTCTCTGTCAAATAAATAAATAAAATCTTTAAAAAAAAAAAATAAAGTGTTTTTTTTTTTCCTTTCAAAACTGAGACTATGACCGCCATGAATCTTTTATTTAGAACAGCTTTCTATCCCATTCCATTGATCTGTGTGTCTGTTTTTATTCCAATATAATATTGTTTTTATTACTATAGCTTTTGGTGTATTTCAAAACCTGAGATTATGATACCTCAAGATTGCTTTGGCTATTAAAGGTCTTTTGTGGTTGCATACATATGTAGATTGCTTTGGGTAATATGGACATTTTATCAACTCTTCCAGTCCAAGAGGATAGAATGATCTTTGCATTTTTTTGATTGACTTCAATTTCTTTCATCAGTATTTTATAGTTTTCATCATAAGTTCTTTCACCACCTTGGTTTAATTTATTCCTAGACATTTTATTCCTTTTGGTGCAATTAGAAATGGGGATGTTTTCTTAATTTTTCTTTGTACTTTGTAATTAGTGTATAGAAATAAAACAAATTTCTGTATAGTAATTTTGTATCCTGCAAATTTACTGAGTTCATTTAACAGTTCTAATAGTCTTTTACTGGAGTCTTTGATTTTCTGTTTATAGTATCATGTCATCTACAAATAGTGACAGTTTTACTTATTCCTTATAACTTTGGATGTTTGATTGCCATAGCTAAGACTTCCAGTACAATATTGAATAAAAGTGATGAGGTAGACATCTTTGTCTTGCTCCTGATCTTAGAGGAAATATTTTCAGTATTTCCATATTGAATATGATGGTATCTGTGGGTTTTTCATATGTGGTTTTTATTGTGTTGAGGTATGTTCCCTCTAAATCCAGGCTGTTGAGAATTTTTATGATAAATGGATATTTTATGTTGTTCAATGCTCTTTTTGTATCTATTAGATCATATGGCTTTTACATTTCTTTAATGTTGATGCATCATGTTCATTGATTTGTAAATATTGAACCATCTTGTATCCCCAGAATAAATCCCACTTGATCATGGTAAATGATTCTTTTGATGTATTGTTGAAATTGGTTTGCTAATATTTTGTTGATTATTTTTACATCTATGTTAGAAATATTTGACCTGTAGTTTTTTGGTAGTGTTTTTGTCTAGTTTTGGAATCAGGGTAATGTTGACCTCACAGAATGAATTTTGAAGTTTTTCTTCCTCTTCTATTTCCTAGAATAGTTTGAAAAGAATAGATATTAATACCTCTTTACATGTGTGAATTTATCCATCTCTTCTAGTATGTCCAGTTTGTTGGTATATAACTTTTCATGGTATTCTCTTATAATTCTATGAATTTCTGTGTTATTGATTATTACTTTTACTCTTCTGATTTTTTTTTCTTTCTGGATGAGTCTGCCTGAAAGTTTATCAATTTTAACTTTTCAAAGAATCTTCTCTTTGTTTCATGATGTTTCCTATTTTTATCTCTATTTCTGCTCTAATCTGTATTATTTCCTTCCTTTTACTAAACTTAGGCTTTGTGGTTTTTCTGTTTATTAGTTCCTATAAATGTAAAATTATATTATTTGAGATTTTTCTTGTTTCTTGACATATCACAATACTACTGTGTATCATTATCACTATAAATTCCCCTCTTAGACTACTTCTGCTGCATCCCAAAGATTTTGTCTGTTGGGTTTTCATTTATTTATCTCCATGTATTTTTTTCATTTCTTCTTTATTTTATTGACCCATTGCCTGTTTAACAGCCTGTCATTTAGCCTCTATGTATTTGTGTTTCTTCTAGTTCCTTGTTATTAATTTCTAGTTCCATACTATTTTGGTTGGAAAAGATGCATGATAGGATTTTGGTCTTCTTAAGTTTATTGAGATTTGTTTTGTAGACTAATATATGATCTATCCTGGAGAATGTTCTATGTGGACTTGAAAATATAGTTCATTCTGTTGGTTTTTTGGATAGAATGTGCTGTATAGATCTATAAGTCCATCTGGTCTAATGTATTGTTCAAAGACACTTATTTTCTGACTAAATGGTGTATCCATTGGTATAAGTGGAGTGTTAAAGTCCTATATTATTATTATCAATTTCATCCTTTATATCTAATAATATTTGCTTTCTGCATTTAGGAGCTCTAATGGTGGGGTATATTTTCAATTATAGTATCCTTTTGTTGATTGACCCCTTTATCACTATGTAATACCCTTCTCTGTTTTTTGTTCTTTAAATTTTACAGTCTTTTTTTTTTTTTAAGATTTTATTTATTTATTTGACAGAGAGAGAGATCACAAGTAGGCAGAGAGGCAGGCAGAGAGAGAAAGGGAAGCAGGCTCACCGCTGAGCAGAGAGCCTGATGTGGGGCTTGATCCCACAACCCTGGGATCATGACCTGAGCTGAAGGCAGAGGCTTAACCCAATGAGCCACCCAGGTGCCCCAAATTTTACAGTTTTTAAAGAAATTTTATTTTGGGAATGTCTGGGTGGCTCAGTTAAGCATTTGCCTTTGGTCAGGTCATGATCCCAGTGTCCTGGGATTGAGTTGAGCATTGGGCTTCCTGCTCAGCTGGGAGCCTGCTTCTCCCTCTGCCTTTATTGCTGCCACTCTCCCTGCTTGTGTGCTCTCTGTCTCTGACAAATACATAAACTTTATTTTTACATTTTTAAAATATTTTATTTTGTCTTATATAAGTATACTATACTGGATTTTTTCTTTGTTTCCATTTGCATGGATCTTTTTTTTTCCCCCTATCCTTTCACTTTCAGTGTATAGGTCTTTAGGTCTGAAGTGGGTCTCTTATAGGCTGTGTATAGATGGGTCTTCTTCTTTTATCTATTCCACCACTCTACATCTCTTGATTGGAACATTCATGCCATTTACATATAAAGTAACTTTCAATAGGTATGTATTTATTGCTATTTTGTTGTTGTTGTTGTTGTTGTTATTATTGATAGTTCTTCTCTGTCCTTTTCTTCTGTTCTTTTGTGATTGATGACTTTGTGTAGTGTTATGCTTGGCTTTCTCTTTATTTTTTGTGTATTATGTTCTGGTTTTATAGTTATCATGAGGTTCATATATAACATCCTCAGTATATAGCAGTCTATATTAAGTTGATGATAAGTTAGAATAAATTCTAAAAGAACTTTTTTAATTTTCTCCCTCCACATTTTTATATATATATTGTCATATTTTACATATCTTTATTCATAATTTTCTGCCTTTCTTTTCCACTTAAAGAAGTGCCTTTACTATTTATTTTACAACCAGTTTAGTGGTGGTAAACTCCTTTTTTGTTTTTCTGGAGAACTCTACCTCCTTCCATTCTGAATGACAACCTTGCCAGGAAAGTATTCTTTGTTGTAATTTTTTCTTCCTTTCAGCACTTTGATTATATATATCATGCCACTCTCTCCATGGCCTGCAAAATTTCTGCTGAAAATTCAGATGATAGCCTTAAGGGGTTTCCCTTGTAACATTTTCCTTGAAAATTCTCTTTATCTTTAAACTTTGGCATTTTAATTATTATGTGTCATGATGTGGACTTCTTGGGTTCATCTTGTTTGGAACTCTATGTAGTTCCTGATACTACATTCTGTTTTCTTCCCCAGTTTGGGTTGGTTTCATCTATTATATATATTTTTAAAAGATCTTTATTTATTTGACAGAGAGAGAGATCACAAGTAGGCAGAGAGATAGGCAGAGAGAGAGAGAGGAGAAGCAATCTCCCCGCTGAGCAGGGAGCCTGATGTGGGACTCGATCCCAGGACCCTGAGAGAATGACCCGAGCCGAAGGCAGAGGCTTAACCCACTGAGCCACCCGAGTCCCTATTATATTTTAAAATAATTTTTCTTCCCCTTTCTCTCTCTTCTTCTTCTGTGACCCTTATATGTGAATATTTTTTGCTTGATATTGCCCAAAACATTCCTTCAAGCTATCCTCATTTTTTTTAAATTCTTCTTGTTGCTGTTTAGCTTAATTGCTTTCCATGACCTTGTCTTCCAAATCAATGATCCAATGATTCTTCTGCATCTGCTAGTCTATTGTGGATTACTTCTAATGTATTTTTCATTGCAGTTATTGTACTCTTCAACTCTGGTTCTTTTTTATATTTTCTGTCTTTATTGAAGTTCTGAGTTGTTGCACTCTTCTCTCCAATCTTCTGATCATCTTTATGATCATTACTCTTAAACTCTTTTATCAGACATATTACTTATTTCTGTTGCATTTAGATATTTTTCTGAAATTTTGTCTCTGTTCTTTCATTTGGAGCATATTACTCTTTGTCCTCATTTTGCTTAACTTTCTGTGTTTGTTTCTATGGATTAGGCAGAACAGCTGCTTCTCCTAAACTTGAAGGAATGGTCTTGTGTATGGTAATCCCGTGTATAGACTGTGTGTGGCTGGTGACTGGGATGGCTGGAGCCCACCCAGAGAGCACCCTGCAGGACAGCTGAAGTGGGTACTGGACAGGGTGTCCCAGGGTACTTGCTGTAGGGGTTACCTGAGTAGGGGCAACTGGAACCAAGGCTGATATGGACTGGGGTGACCTGGGGTACAATATGCAGGAAGTACCATGGGGCTGGCCCTGACTGAAGCCCAAACAGGCATGAACAAGGAAGTCCTAGAGCACTGTGTTCAACCTATTCCTTAGCAAGGCATCTCGAGCTGAAGTTTAATGGGCCTGGAGTGTTGTACTGCTTTGTGCTGGTGTGACCTTGGCATAATGGTTAGAGCTATAGTGTGTGCCATGCTGAGGCTGCTTTAGTGGAATAGTTGGGGATGGTGGGGTCTGGGGACTTGGGGCTCACTGAGATCATAGGACAGCTAGGCATCCAGATCCTGTAATCAAGGTGGACTGTGATAAACTGTGGTGCTCATTATGACCTTCAACCCAGAGAGAGTTCCATTAGCTACCCCATTGTTTGGCAGAGTTCCAGGGATCATTCCTCCATATCCTACTTACATTTTAAGTAAGCTTTGTCCTGTGCCTCAGGATATCTGGAGCTGGTGGGGGCTAGATATCAGGGATTGCTGAGGCAGCAGGGCAACTGTGGCATCCAAACCCTGTTCCCGTCTGTACCATTAAGATAGAGGGGAATGTGAATGATGGATATTGCCAGTTCCTCAGGGCCGGAGTAGTTCCAGTAGCTACACCTGTGTTTGGCAAACTTCTAGGACTGGATCTTTTATATTCTGGTTGCTGCTTTAATCTGTGGCTTTTTTTCTGTGCCCCAGGGTACACATATCTATTCATGATTTATCAGCACTAGCCCTCCCACTGTTGTTCTCAGCATCAGGTGGGATTCCCTTTTGTACTGTGTCTCTATTTCTCACACTGTTCTCTATGTGGTCTATCTCTTGTGCAACACCTGTTCAGTCAGCCTCTTCTTCAGGAAGAATTACTCTATAAACAGGTTTAGATTGGTTATGTCCAGGAGGGAGTGAGTTCAGGATCTTCCTATATTGCCATCTTGGATTGGAACCCCGGGGGGTAGTTCTTATCAAAATAAACAAAAATAAAAGAGGGGAAGGGTCATTTGGAACTTGACTTGGTAAGGACAAATACAAATCCTAAGTGTTTTTTCTACAAATAATAGATAAAGCTTTATGCATCAAGACAGATAATCTTATCTTATTCCACCTACCCAGAAAATAAACTCACACTGAGCTCTTATAGCTAGTGAATTTTGTATGTATTTCATGGTAACAATTTTAAAACGAAAGCTAAAAGTTAGCTGAGTATATTCATGTATGTTGTAGATATATGGCATTTTCTACCTCTGGGTAGTATTACTAGAATTCATAGAATAACTCTGTTTAGATGTTTGGAAGGCAAACACCTGTAAGGATTAGGCACTCTAAAACCTTCAGAAAGATAGATACCAACCCAAATGTTACTCAAGATCATGTGATCTAAAAAATACTTGATATGAAAGCCAGCTTAAGGTTGAAAGTCTAATTAAAACTTATGTGTCTTTAGAGTTATCAGCATTAAATATAAAACTTTTATTTTACCAGAGTTTACAGCCAAATAAGTTTGTTATCTCACACAAAATGTATCGACAATAAAATAGCTTAGGATAATGGCTGACTTTACCTAAGAAAAACTTCATTATACATTAGACAGTCTAAATATTATTACTAAGAACAAGTAAATTAAATAGATATAAGCAATATAAAAGTTTTTAAAAATGAACTTTCAGCAATATTTATGTCTACTTTCCACATCTTTTTGGTAATCTAAAATATTGAAGTTTCTCTGAGTTAGGTTAAATGATGAGAATTTAAATTCATCAGATATCTAGGTCATTTCCTAATAAGACAAAATACTAAAGAATTACTCAGTAGAGGTTTATTTACTTTTGGTTTCTTATTTACAGAAACTAAAACAATATTTGAGTATGTTAATGCTACACTGGGAGGAAAAAAGCCTATACTTCTAGAAATTATGAAGTATATTCATAAATTTATAAGTTTAAAGAATGCTGGTATAACAGATGACAATTGGTTATTTCTTAGTTTTCACTAGAAATTGAGATTCTGAGGTTTAAGAATTCTAAGTAATATGTACCATTAGAGCTACTAGAAATAATAAAAATATCTCCATGTGCCAGAAAAATTAGATGTTTTTTCAGTAAGATGGGGTTTAAGAAATAGAGATGCATTTTTCATTAAGGGTAAAGAAAGTAATTTTACCCTAAAATAAGCCTGATTATTTAAAGAGGAAAAATACAGGACAAAATCAAACTGTAGAAAAATACAGTTGTAGAAGGTTTGCAGAAAAGGTATATTTGAAATGAATTTTACTGTGTGGCCAAGCTGACTAAGATTGAAATGAACTTATTTAAAAATGGGTTTTAAAAGTAAATGGTACATATTTAGAATTTGTTTTGTTTTTTTTCTCTGTTAAAAGGAAAGATTTTCTTGGACTTTTGCTTTGCTTTTTGATGATATTTTAAAAGTAATGAAACTTTCACAATCAAATTTTATAATGATCTATGATTCTGTTTCATCAAGTGTTTTAAAACCCTTTTAAAAACATTTTAATCTGGAATTTACCAAAGGATATGTTATGTAAATTACATGGGAAGTACTATCAAACAAGTAATACTAAGGTTTCTTTATGTTGCATTTGTAAGATTGTAGATAAGTCCATTCTCCTTCACTTAAAAAAAAAAACAAACAAACACATAATTGCCACACTACTGTAATCCTCACATTCTTGTAACATGGCAATAATCTACTCCTCAATCAGAAATTAAGACTGGTAAATGGTGACTCTTAAGTTAAAGATCAGTTGGGGCTGTGCAAAATCCAAAATGGTTGGTTGGGTCCTTCCAGTTCCCTGACAAATCTCCTTTTTTTGTTTGTTTTTTACATTCCTTTACCCATCATAGTGCCTTAAAGAGGACTCAAATTACAAAGAGTAGCAGTAAGACTGCGAAGTAGGAGGTTCCTGAGCTCATGTCATCCCAGGAAAACACTGAGATAGCAACTAAATTTATACAACTACTTCTGAAAATGAACTGAAGACTGGCCAAATAGACCTTCCATAGCTAATTGTAGAGAGAATGCCACATCAGAAAGGGCTGATGATGGTGTTGGGAACCAAACCCCCAGTGCAAATAACTGCAAATGGGATTTAAATAATAAGAATGCAGAAGAAAAAGGATCAGGTACTACCACTACTGGGGACCTGCACTAGGAAGAGAAGGAAAAGAGAACTATAGCCAGAAGCCAAAAAAATGGCAATGATTACTCTAAATGTAAATGGCATAAATGATCCAATCAAAACATGGGGGCACCTGATTGCACAGTTGGTTAAGTGTCTGTTGCTTGGTTTCTGCTCAGGTAATCCTTTCAGGTTTTTGAGATAGAGCTTCACATCAGGCTTCATGCTCAGCACAGAGTCCATTTAGGATTCTCTAAAATAAATCTTTAAAAAAACAATACCCAGTTGTATGCAATCAAACCTGAAGGCACATACAGACTAAAAGTAAAGGGATAGAAAAACACATTTATCTTGCAAACGGGAGCAAAAAAAAGTATGTAATAATAGACAGAAAGCATTAAATAATGATAAAAGATCAATCCAACAATCAACAATAGTAAATATCAATGCACCTAAATACAAAAAGCAAAAATTAACAGACATACAGGGAAAAATGAAAGTAATATGATAGTAAGGGACTTTAACACTTTACTTACATCATGAATATATTATCTAAACAGGAAAATCAACAGGAGAAACAGTGGTTTTAAGCAAACAATTAGACCAGATGGACCTAACAGATACAAATACAACTTTCAATATAAAAACAGCAGAATTTATCAGAGTACATTTTTTTTCTTCAGGTGCACATGGAATGTTATCCAGGAAAGATCACATTTTAGACTATGAAACAAGTCAATAAATTTAAGTAGGTTGAAATCATATCAAGCATCTTTTCTGACTACCACAGTATGAAACTAGCTATCAGCTACAAAAAAAAAATCTCAACAATATGGAGGCTAACCAACATGCTACTAAATAGTGAATCTACAAAGAAATTTAAAAAAATTCAAAGGAGACTGGGAGGAGTCAAGATGGCGGAGATGTAGCAGGCTGAGACTACTTCAGCTAGGAGGAGATCAGCTAGATAGCTTATCTAAAGATTGCAAACACCTACAAATCCAAGGGCATATCGAAGAGAAGAACAGCAATTCTAGAAACAGAAAATCAACCACTTTCTGAAAGGTAGGACTGGCGGAGAAGTGAATCCAAAGGGATGGGAAGATAGACGGGGGGGAGGGGCCGGCACCCGGCAAGCAGCAGAGCAACGGAGCACAAAATCAGGACTTTTAAAAGCCTGTTCTGCTGAGGTTCATCACTCCAGAGGCTAAACCGGGGTAAAGCCCACACGGGGTCAGCGTGGCCTCAGGTCCCGCAGGGTCACAGAAGGATCGGGGGTGTCTGAGTGTCACAGAGCTTACAGGTATTAGAACGGGGAAGCCGGCTACAGAGACAAAACCGAGAGTGAGCTCACAGATTGGGGTTACCTTGAACTGGTCGCAGGTGAACTCGGAGCACGGCTGGAGGTCAGGCAGATGGGAGTTATTGGGCGCTGTTCTCTGAGGTTGCACCGAGGAGTGGGGCCCCGGGCTCTCGGCTCCTTCTGGCCAGAGACCAGGAGGCTGCCATTTTCATTCCCATCTTCCGGAACTCTATGGAAATCGCTCAGGGAACAAAAGCTCCTGAAAGCAAACCTGAGCAGATTACTCGGCCTGGCCCCTGGTAAGGGTGGTGCAATTCCGCCTGGGGCAAAGACACTTGAGAATCACTACAACAGGCACCTCCCCCAGAAGATCAATAAGAAATCCAGCCAAGACCAAGTTCACCTACCAAGGAGTGCAGTTTCAATACCAATGAGACCAGCAGAATTCCAGAGGAGGAGAAAGCAAAGCACGGAACTCATGGATTTCTCCCCATGATTCTTTAGTTTTGCAGTTAATTTAATTTTTTTTTCAATTTTTTTCTCTTCTTCTGCTAAAATTTTTTAACTTTTATCCTTTTCTTTTTTAACGTTTTAAACTAGTTTATCTAATATATATATTTTTTTCCATTTTATAATTTTTCTTTATTCATTTTCTTTTTTTAATTGTTTCTTTTCTTTCTTTCTTTTTTTTTCTTTCTGAACCTTTATTTATACCATTTCTTCCCCCTCCAATTTGGGATCTCTTCTGATTTGGTTAAAGCATATTTTCCTGTGGTTGTTGCTACCCTTTTAGTATTTTACTTGCTCTTTCATATACTCTTATCTGGACAAAATGACTAGGTGGAAAAATTCACCACAAAAAAATGAACAAGAGGCAGTACCGAAGTCTAGGGATCTAATCAATACAGACATTGGTAATATGTCAGATCTAGAGTTCAGAATGACAATTCTCAAGTTTCTAGACAGGCTTGAAAAAGGCATGGAAGATAATAGAGAAACACTATAGGGAGATATAAAAGCCCTTTCTGGAGAAATAAAAGAACTAAAATCTAACCAAGTTGAAATAAAAAAAACTATTAATGAGATGCAATAAAAATGGTGGCTCTCACTGCTAGGATAAATGAGGCAGAAGAAAGAATTAGCGATATAGAAGACCAAGTGACAGAGAATAAAGAAGCTGAGCAAAAGAGGGACAAACAGCTACTGGACCACGAGGGGAGAATTCGAGAGATAACTGACACCGTAAGACGAAACAACATTAGAATAATTGGGATTCCAGAAGAAGAACAAAGAGAGAGGGGAGCAGAAGGTATCCTGGAGAGAACTACTGGAGAGAATTTCCCCAATATGGCAAAGGGAACAAGCATCAAAATCCAGGAGGTGCAGAGAACGCCCCTCAAAATCAATAAGAATAGGTCCACACTCCGTCACCTAATAGTAAAATTTTCAAGTCTTATTGACAAAGAGAAAATCCTGAAAGCAGCCCAGGAAAAGGAGTCCGTAACATACAATGGTAAAAATATTAGATTGGCAGCAGACTTATCCAAAGACACCTGGCAGGCCAGAAAGAGCTGGCATGATATATTCAGAGCAATAAATGAGAAAAACATGCAGCCAAGAATACTATATCCAGATAGGCTACCATTGAAATAGAAGGAGAGATTAAAAGCTTCCAGGACAAACAAAAACTGAAAGAATTTGCAAACACCAAACCAGCTCTACAGAAAATATTGAAAGGGGTCCTCTAAGCAAAGAGAGAGCCTAAAAGTGGTAGATCAGAAAGGAACAGAGACAATATACAGAAACAGTCACCTTACAGGCAATACAATGGCACTAAATTCATATCTCTCAATAGTTACCCTGAATGTTAATGGGCTAAATGCCCCAATCAAAAGACACAGGATATCAGAATGGATAAAAAAACAAAACCCATCTATATGTTGCCTACAAGAAACTCATTTTAAACCCGAAGGCACCTCCAGATTTTAAGTGAGGGGGTGGAAAAGAATTTACCATGCTAATGGACATCAGAAGAAAGCAGGAGTGGCAATCCTTATATCAGATCAATTAGGTTTTAAGCCAAAGACTATAATAAGATATGAGGAAGGACACTATATCATACTCAAAGGGTCTGTCCAACAAGAAGACCTGACAGTTTTAAATATCTATGCCCCTAACATAGGAGCAGCCAACTATATAAACCCATTAATAACTAAATCAAAGAAACACATTGACAATAATACAATCATAGTAGGGGACTTTAACACTACCCTCACTGAAATGGACAGATCATCCATGCAAAAGATCAACAAGGAAATAAAGGCCTTAAACGACACACTGGACCAGATGGACATCACAGATATATTCAGAACATTTCACCCCAAAGCAACAGAATACACATTCTTCTCCAATGCACATGGATGATTCTCGAGAACAGATCACATCCTCGGTCCTAAATAAGGTCTCAACTGGTTCAAACGATTGGGATCATTCCCTGCATATTTTCAGACCACAATGGTCTGAAGCTAGAACTCAACCACAAGAGGAAATTTGGAAAGAACCCAAATACATGGAGACTGAACAGCATCCTTCTAAAGAATGAATGGGTCAACCAGGAAATTAAAGAAGATTTGAGAAAATTCATGGAAACAAATGATAATGAAAACACAATGGTTCCAAACCTGTGGGACACAACAAAGGCAGTCCTGAGAGGAAAATATATAGCGGCACAAGCCTTTCACAAGAAACAAGAAAGGTCGCAAGTATACAACCTAACCCTACACCTAAAGGAGCTGGAGAAAGAACAAGAAAGAAACCCTAAACCCAGCAGGAGAAGAGAAATGATAAAGATCAGAGCAGAAATCAATGAAATGGAAACCAAAAAAAAATACAACAAATCAACAAAACTAGGAACTGGTTCTTTGAAAGAATTAATACGGTTGATAAACCCCTGGCCAGACTTATCAAAAAGAAAAGAGAAATTACCCAAATAAATAAAATCATGAATGAAAGAGGAGAGATCACAACTAACACCAAAGAAATACCAACAATTATAAGAACATACTATGAGCAACTCTACGCTAACAAATTTGACAATCTGGAAGAAATGGATGCATTGCTAGAAACATATAAACTACCAAAACTGGGCCAGGAAGAAATAGAAAACCTTAACAGACCCATAAACAGTAAGGAGATTGAAGCAGTCATCAAAAATCTCCAAACAAAAGCCCAGGGCCAGATGATTTCCTGGGGGAATTCTACTAAACATTTAAAGAAGAACTAATTCCTATTCTCCTGAAACTGTTCCAAAAAATAGAAAAGGAAGGAAAACTTCCAAACTCCTTTTATGAGGCCAGCATCACCTTGATTCCAAAACCAGACAAGGATCCCATCAAAAAAGAGAGCTATAGACCAATATCCTTGATGAACACAGATGCGAAAATTCTCACCAAAATACTAGCCAATAGGAATCAACAGTACATTAAAAGGATTATTCACCACGACCAATTGGGATTTATTCCAGGGCTGCAAGGTTGGCTCATCATCTGCAAATCAATCAATGTGATACAACACATCAATATAAGAAAGAACAAGAACCATATGATACTCTCATATAGATGCTGAAAAAGCATTTGACAAAGTACAGCATCCCTTCCTGATCAAAACTCTTCAAAGTGTAGGGATAGAGGGTACATACCTCAATATTATCAATGTCATTTATGAAATACCCACTGCAAATATCATTCTCAATGGCGAAAAACTGAAAGCTTTTCCGCTAAGGTCAGGAACATGGCATGGGTGTCCATTATCACCACTACTATTGAACATAGTACTAGAAGTCCTAGCCTCAGCAATCAGACAACAAAAGGAAATTAAAGGCATCCAAATCAGCAAAGAAGTCGTCAAATATCACTCTTCACAGATGATATGATACTATATATGGAAAATAAAAAAGACTCCACTCCAAAACTGCTAGAACTTGTACAGGAATTCAGTAAAGTGTTAGGATATAAAATCAATTCATAGAAATCAGTTGCATTTCTCTACACCAACAAGACAGAAAGAGAGAAATTAAGGAGTCCATCCCATTTACAATTGCACCGAAAACCATAAGATACCTAGGAATAAGCCTAACCAAAGAGGCAAAGAATCTATAACCAGAAAACTATAAAGTACTCATGAAAGAAATTGAGGAAGACACAAAGAAATGGAAAAATGTTCCATGCTTCTGGATTGGAAGAATAAATATTGTGAAAATGTCTATGCTACCTAAAGCAATCTACACATTTAATGCAATTCTTATGAAAGTACCATCCATCTTTTTCAATGAAATGGAACAAATAATCCTAAAATTTATATGGAACCAGAAAAGACCTCGAATAGCCAAAGGAATATTAAAAAAGAAAGCCAAAGTTGGTGGCATCACAATTCTGGACTTCAGGCTCTATTACAATGCTGTCTTCATCAAGACAGCATGGTACTGGCACAAAAACCGACAAATAGATCAATGGAACAGAATAGAGAGCCCAGAAATAGACCCTCAACTCTATGGTCAACCAATCTTCCACAAAGCAGGAAAGAATGTCCAATGGAAAAAAGACATCCTCGTCAATAAATGGTGTTGGGAAAATTGGACAGCCACATGCAGAGAAATGAAATTGGACCATTTCCTTACACCACATATGAAAATAGACTCAAAATGGATGAAGGACCTCAATGTGAGAAAGGAATCCATCAAAATCCTTGGGGAGAACACAGGCAGCATCCTGTTCTACCTCAGCTGCAGCAACATCTTCCTAGGAACATCGCCAAAGGCAAGGGAAGCAAGGGCAAAAATTAACTATTGGGATTTCATCAAGATCAAAAGCTTTTGCACAGCAAAGGTTAACAAAACCAAAAGACAACTGACAGAATGGGAGAAAATTTTGCAAACGACATATCAGATAAAGGACTAGTGTCCAAAATCTATAAAGAACTTAGCAAACTCAACACCCAAAGAACAAATAATCCAACCAAGAAATGCACAGAAGACATGAACAGACATTTCCGCAAAGAAGACATCCAGATGGCCAACAGACACATGAAAAAGTGCTCCAGATCACTCGGCATCAGGGAAGTACAAATCAAAACCACAATGGGATATCACCTCACACCAGTCAGAATGGCTAAAATCAACAAGTCAGGAAATGACAGATGCTGGCGAGGATGCGGAGAAAGGGGAACCCTCCTACACTGTTGGTGGGAATGCAAGCTGATGCAACCACACTGGAAAACAGCATGGAGGTTCCTCAAAATGTTGAAAATAAAACTACCCTATGACCCAGCAATTGCACTACAGGGTATTTACCCTAAAGATACAAACGTAGTGATCTGAAGGGACACGTGCACCTGAATGTTTATAGCAGCAATGTCCACAATAGCCAAACTATGGAAAGAACCTAGATGTCCATCAACAGGTGAATGGATCAAGAAGATGTGGTATATATACACAATGGAATACTATGCAGCCATCAAAAGAAATGAAATCTTGCCATTTGCGACAACGTGGATGGAACTAGAGGGTATCATGTTTAGCGAAATAAGTCAACTGGAGAAAGACAACTATCATATGATCTCCCTGATATGAGGAAATGGTGATGCAACATAGAGGGTTAAGGGGGTAGGAGAAGAATAAATAAAACGAGATGGGATTGGGAGGGAGACAAACCACAAGTGACTCTTAATCTCACAAAACAAACTGAGGGTTGCTGGGGGGAGGGGCTTTGGAAGAAGGGGGTGGGGTTATGGACATTGGGGAGGGTATATGCTATGGTGAGTGCTGTGAAGTGTGTAAACCTGGCGATTCACAGACCTGTACCCCTGGGGATAAAAATATATTATATGTATATAAAAAAAATTCAAAGGAAATTAAAAAATACATGGAGACAAAAATAAAAGCAAAATGGGCCCAAATCTTTCGTTCTTATCCAAAGCAGTTCTAACAGGGGACCATACCAATGTAGGCCTGCCCGAAGAAATGAAGATTTCAAATGAACAGTCTAATGTACACCTAAAGGAAATAGAAACAAAAGATGTCTAATACTAGTAGAGATAAGGAATTAATAAAGATTAGAGCAGATCTAGAGCTTAGAAAACCATGGGAAAGATTAATAAAATTGATAAATCTTTAGCCAGACTTACCAAGAAAAAAGTAGACACAAAATTAGAAAAAGAAGAGAACTACAAAGGATTGTAAGAAAATACTATAAAAAGTCATATGCCAAAAATTGAACATAGAAGAAACCTAAAAAAAAAAAAAAATCTATATATTCTGAGGGACATGAAATCTTCCAAAATAAATCAGGAAGAAAATAAAACATCTGAACAAATTAGTACTAACAAAATGGAATCAGTAAAAAAGGAAAAAATTAAATAAACCAAGGAACCAAAAATCACCCTCCCAACAAACAAAAGTCCATTTCCAGATGGATTCACAGGTGAATACTACCAAACATTTAAAGAGTTAATTCCTATTCTCCTTGGAAAAAATAAAAAATAAATATAAGTAAAGCTTTCAAATACATTTTATAAGGCCAGCATTACCCTGATACCAAAACCAGACAAAGACAGTATAAAAGAGAAAGTTGGGGCGCCTGGGTGGCTCAGTGGATTAAGCCGCTGCCTTTGGCTCAGGTCATGATCTCAGGGTCCTGGGATTGAGCCCCGCATCGGGCTCTTTGCTCAGCGGGAGCCTGCTTCTCTCTCTCTCTCTCTGCCTGACTCTCCGCCTACTTGTGATCTCTCTCTCTGTCAAATAAATAAATAAATAAAATCTTTAAAAAAAAAAAAAAAGAGAAAGTTATAGGCCCACATCCTGATGAATATTGATGCAAAAATCATCAACAAAATATTAGCAAAGTGAATTCAACAATACATTGAAAGAATCATTCACCTCAATCAAGTGGGATTTATTCCAAAGACATGAGAATGGTTCAGTACGTGAAAAATCAATGTGATATACCACATCAAGAAAATAGGAGATAAAAATAATTTAGTCATCTCAGTAGATGTTGAAAAATCATTTAACAAAATTAAACATTTTTTAATGATAAAAACTCTCAACAAAGTATGCTTAGAGGGAATATACCTCAACATAATAAAGGCTATATATGAAAAACACGTAATTAATATCATACTTAACAGAGGAAAAGCTTTTTCACTAATTTTCACTAAGATAAGGAACAAAACAAGCCTATCCACTCTTGCCATTTTTTTTTTAAGATTTTACTTATTTGACAAGAGACACACAGCGAGAGAGGTAACAGAAGCATGAGGAGTGGGAGAGTGAGAAACAGTCTTCCCACTGAGCAGAGAGCTGATGCGGGACTCGATCCCAGGACCCTGGGATCATGACCTGAGCTAAAGGCAGATTCATAATGAGTAGGCTGCCCAGAGGTCCCTACTCTTGCCACTTTTATTCAACATAGTACTGAAATTCTTAGCCATAGTATTCAGACAAGAGAAACAAAAGGCATCCAAATTGATAAGGGGAAGTAAAACTGTCACTATTTGCAATAACATGATACTATAAATAGAATAAAGATTCCAGCAAAAATTATTAGGAGTAATAAATGAATTCAGTAACATTTCAGGATACAAAATCAATATAAATAAATTATGGCATTCCCAGATATTAATAACAAGTTAGCAGAAAAAAAAAAAAAAGAAAGCATTCCCATTTACAGTGTACCACAAAGAATAAAACCCTTAGAAATAAATTTCACCAGGGAGGTGAAAGATCTATTTGCTGAAAACTACCAAATACTGATGTAAGAAATTGAAGATGACACAAACAAATGGTCATAGGTTAGAAGAATTTAAATAGTGAAAATGTCCATGCTACCTAAAGCAGTCTATAGACTGAAAAAGATCCCTATCTAAATACCAACAGCATTTTTCACATTACTAGAATTATCCTAAAATTTATATGGAAACATGAAAGACCTCTAATAGCCAAAACAATCTGGAGAAGAGAGAATAAAGCTGGTATCACAATCCCAAATTTTGAGATATAGTAAAAGCTACAGTAATCAAAACAATATCATACTGGCACAAAAACAGACATATAGATGAATGGAATAGAATAGAAAGCCCAGAAGTAAACTCATACCTATATGGTTAATTGATGACAATGGAAGCAAAAATATGCAATAGGGAAAAGATGGTCTCTTTAACAGATGGTTTGGGAAAACTGAGCCATTTTCTTACACCATACACAAAAGTAAACTCACAATGGATTGAGCATCTAAATATGTGTCCTGAAACTGTAGAATTCCTAAAAGAAGACAGAAACTAATTTCTTTGACATCAGTCTTAACATTTTTCTAGATACATCTCTTCAGGCAAGGGAAATAAAAACAAAGGTAAACTACTGGGACTACATCAAAATAAAGAGCTTTCATTGCAAAGGAAACTGTCAACAAAATGAAGACAACCTACTTAATGAGAGAAGATTTTTGCAAGAGAGAAATCTGATAAGGGGTTAATATCTAAAATATATACAAATTCATACAACTCAATAAAAAAAACTGTTTTAAAAATGTGTAGAGGGACCTTAATATACATTTTTTCCAAAGAAGACATACAGATAGCCAACAGACACATGAAAATATGCTCAACATCATTCATCAGGGAAACGTGCATCAGAACCACAATGTGATATCACCTCACACCTGTCAGGTTGGTCAGACTCAAGCAGACAAGAAATAACAAATGGTGATCAGGAAGTAGAGAAAAAGGGAAACCTCTACAATTGTTACTGGGGATGGAAATTGATGCAGACATTGTGGAAAAATTAAAAATAGAAATACCATATGATCCAATAATTCTGCTAGATAATTACCCAAAGAAAAGGAAAGCACTTCATTTGGAAAGATATATGCACCCTTTTGTTTATTGTAGCATTATTGACAATAGTCAAGATGTGGAAGTAACCCAAGTGCTCATCTATAGATGAATGGATAAAGATGATACATATAGAGAGAATATTGCAATTACACAACCATAAAAAAAGAATGCTAAAAAAATGGGCAGAAGATATGAACAGACACTTCTCCAATGAAGACATACAAATGGCTATCAGACACATGAAAAAATGTTCATCATCACTAGCCATCAGGGAGATTCAAATTAAAACCACATTGAGATACCACCTTACACCAATTAGAATGGCCAAAATTAGCAAGACAGGAAACAACATGTGTTGGAGAGGATGTGGAGAAAGGGGAACCCTCTTACACTGTTGGTGGGAATGCAAGTTGGTGCAGCCACTTTGGAAAACAGTGTGGAGATTCCTCAAGAAATTAAAAATAGAGCTTCCCTACAACCCTGCAATTGCACTACTGGGTATTTACCGCTAAGATACAGATGTAGTAAAAAGAACGGCCATCTGTACCCCAATGTTTATAGCAGCAATGGCCATGGTCGCCAAACTGTGGAAAGAACTAAGATGCCCTTCAACGGACCAATGGATAAGGAAGATGTGGTCCATATACACTATGGAGTATTATGCCTCCATCAGAAAGGGTGAATACCCAACTTTTGTAGCAACATGGACGGGACTGGAAGAGATTATGCTGAGTGAAATAAGTCAAGCAGAGACAGTCAATTATCATATGGTTTCATTTATTTGTGGAGCATAACAAATAGCATGGAGGACAAGAGGAGATGGAGAGAAGGGAGTTGAGGGAAATTGGAAGGGGAGGTGAACCATGAGAGACTATGGACTCTGAAAAACAATCTGAGGGTTTTGAAGGGGCCAGGGGGTGGTTGGGGGAACTAGGTGGTGGGTATTAGAAAGGGTATGGATTGCATGGAGGACTGGGTGTGGTGCAAAAACAATGAATACTGTTACCCTGAAAAGAAATTGAAAAAAAAAAAAATGAGATCTTGTCATTTGCAACAACAGAGATGAATCTAGAGGTTATGCTAAGTGAAGAAACAAATGCATGAATAGAACTGATAGTTGTCAAAGGGCAGAGGTTTGGGGGATGGGCAAAATGTGCAAAGGGGAGTGGAAGTTACAGGATCCTAGTTATAAGTTATAAATCCCAGAGTGAATAAGTCATGGGGATATAAGGTACAGCATAGGGTATATAGTCAATGTATTATAGTGGTGTTGTATGGTGAAAGATTGTAGCTGTTCCTATGAGCATATCATAACCTATAGACTTATGGAATCACTATGTTGTACACCTGAAGCTAATGTAATATTGTAGGTCCATTAAACTTCTGTTAAAAAAAAAAAAAAGATCACCCCAAAGTCTGGATTTAAAAGAGATGGTAGATAAGCATTCCTAGAGAAGACCAGATAGAACATTGAGCAATTACATTTTAGTGCACAGGGGAGAAAAGCAAAGTCCTCCTACAAGAACTTTTGTTCCTTCAAGGCCATAATTTTTTGTAATAATTACAAGCCTTTTGAGATAAATAGAGTTTGGGGGATTGGTAAGAAGGATGGGTTATCTTTTATTTGTGTCTGGTCCTATAAAGACTAGATTTGTAAAACAAAGATAACTATTTTTAATTCCTCAAAGAATTATTTTGGCTCTTAAATCATATCAAAGGACTGACAGATCCATCCACCTATGAGCATGTTTTCACCTCTTATACACTGAGCTTAGAGAAGACCTTAAAAAAATAAATAAATAAAATTATATTAAGCTCTGAATATCAGCTTCCAATTTGGCTAAATTTCTGATCATAGAGTTATGAAATCCTTTCTAATATCTTGTCAGGCTTCAGCCAGAACAAACAATAAATATTTCTGGCAGTATTAAACAATCTTATGGACTCAAGAAGTGTTATCAAAGAGTACACAAAAGATACTATCTTCATAAGATGTAGAATCACTCCCAAAGATAGCCAGAGAAACAACCAACACTGTGTGTCCCAAGCAGTTAGAAAGTCAAGCCCTATTCCTGGGACATGGACTGAAACAAGCAAGAAGGACATAGCTATTTACAGGAGAGGAAGCATCGATAACCAGTTGGTCTGAATTTAGAGCGGAAGGGATAATGTGAAATTTTCTCAACCAGGCTCAGGAGATATTCTGCTTATAAAAAATCTTTAGCATCTTCCCTAGGTTCAAGAAATTTTTTTTTAAAGATTTTATTTATTTATTTATTTGACAGAGAGAGATCACAAGTAGGCAGAGAGGCAGGCAGAGAGAGAGAGAGAGAGGAGGAAGCAGGCTCCCCGCTGAGCAGAGAGCCCGATGCGGGACTCGATCCCAGGACCCTGAGATCATGACCTGAGCCGAAGGCAGCGGCTTAACCCACTGAGCCACCCAGGCACCCCAAGAAATTTTTTAACTATGGTCCTTAGTTTCACCTTTGACAAATGAATAAAAGATAGCTGAAGAGGATTACCTATAGCTTTGAGTGGTCCTATTCTAAAAGGTCATGTTTAATAATCTCTTTAGAGTGGAAAGGCAACTTATTTTTTTTTTTTACTATATTTAAATTCAGTTAACATAGAGTGTATCATTAGTTTCAGATGTAGAGTTCAGTTATTCATCAAACACTCAGAGCTTATTACATCACATGCTCTCCTTAAATGCCCATCACCCAGTTATCCCACCCCCCTCATCCACCTTCCCTCCAGCAAACCTGTTTGTTTCCTATAGTTAAGAGTCTCTTATGGTTTGTTTCTCTCTCTGATGTCATCTTATTTTATGTTTCCCTCCTTTCCCCTATGATCCTCTATTTTGTTTCTTAAATTCCACATGGTAATATTTCATCCTTTTTGATGGCTGAGTAATAGTCTATCGTGTACATTACCACATCTTTATTCATCTGTTGATGAATATCTGAGGTCTTCCCCAGGCAATTTAAACAAAGGATCAATAGGATGGCTGTTCAAAGGATAGAGGGTAGCAGTAGGAGTTGTATTGGTCTTATGGTCTCTAATTTTGGGTATTTTTCTCTTTAATTTTTTTAGTAACTTTTGCAGTAAATCTTTAATGAAGCTATTTTGGAATTTTTTTTAAAAGATTTTATTTATGTATTTATTTGACAGACAGAGATCACAAGTAGAGAAGTGAAGCAAGCAGAGAGAAAGGAGGAAGCAGGCTCCATTCTAAGCAGAGAGCCTGACATGTGGCTCTATCTCAGGACCCTGAGATCATGACCTGAGCTGAAGGCAGAGGCTTAAACCACTGAGCCACCCAGGCACCCCCTATTTTGGAATTTTGAAACCTTTTGGAGGCTTCTCTGTTTTAGTAAAACAGATATCCCACTCACTTTGGAACCCTTCTTTTCAAGGGTGCTTCTTACATGATCTTACCTAATTAGAATGCTCTCCCAAATAGCCAATGTAATTCCACCTTATTTTTTAATAACTTCTTTTTTTTTTTAACTTGCTACATATCTGCAATTAACTGCAGTTCTTGAACATAAAATAAGCAGGGATGCTGGAATGTGGCTCTATCAACTCTCTAGATAGAAAGGATTTTTTTTTTTTTTTTTAGCTAGGACTTGGGGTTTGGGGCTTCTTAGAGTTAAACTAATACCTATGAGGGACTTGCCATTGGGTTGGGATTTGTGGGTGCTTTGCAGTATGCCTCATTGCATGTGCTAAACACAGGAATCTTTGAGTTAGGTGGTGGGCACTCTAACAGCCATCTAATGGTAGAATCCTGCCCTCCATTTTTTGAGGCTTTTTGGCCTGAGATCCCTGCAACAGGCATTATTTGCACAAAACAAGAGAAATAAACATGGACCTCAACATACCAGCAGTAACCAAAAGATGTCACTGCAGACTGGCTAAGACCGTGCACATCACCAGCTAATTGGCATTGTGGACTAAACCAACGGATTCAATTCAGTGAGACTGCAATCTAGAAATGAGGAAAGGACTAAACCTGAAAATACCAGTAGATAGGGACTGTGAATTGGAACTGGGGAAGTTATTCCAATGTGAAACTGCAGAATAAACCAAGGACTAAGGATTGGAACTCTGTGGAGCCTCCAGTTGATCTAGACTGACTGACCTGTTAACTCTGAATTGGAGAGCCAATTAAATCAGTAGCCCAAATGCAAAAGGAGCGGAGCTCAAACCTAGAGGGACTTACCCATGGCCCTCAGAAAAGGCAAGAAAGGCAGTGAATTCAAAATGATTCACAAGGTACCACACCTTTTTTTTGTCCCAAAATGCTGTCAGAAGTTTGCTTCAGATCACTGTCACCAAATCTGTTAAAAAAAAAAAAAGAAAGAAAGAACAAAATTCAAGTGAATTTGAAGATCTAATTGGCTTTATTAAGTGATTTATGAATCCAGCAGTATCCCATCTAGCAAGTAGAGGAGAACTCTGAGTAGCTATAGAAAATGAAAACTTTTACAGAAAGAAAGGTAGGGCCAGAAAGTTATTAGAAAAACAAAAGGATTATTCTAGGCAAGATCTCTTTCCTGTAGGGGTAAAAATGGAAGCTTACAGGCAGATTGTTTCATCTTACTTTGGTA
Source organism: Mustela putorius furo (assembly GCF_011764305.1). Taxonomy (NCBI): domain Eukaryota; kingdom Metazoa; phylum Chordata; class Mammalia; order Carnivora; family Mustelidae; genus Mustela; species Mustela putorius. The sequence goes on from NW_025421467.1 coordinate 2,132,213, forward strand.
GACGGAGAGGACCCATGTGACAGACTACTTCATTACTGGTAATCAGAAAATCCCAGACTGACTGGGTAAGATATATTTCTGATGATGTTGAAACTGCAATTAGATTAGGTGTTAAGCCCTGGTTTGGTGACTCAGCCCAAGTGATGCCATTTTGGGCCTGTAATTTTCTTTTCTTTTCTTTTCTTTTCTTTTCTTTTTTTAATTAAAGATTTTGTTTATTTATTTGACAGATAGAGATCACAAGTAGGCAGAGAGGCAGGCAGAGAGGAGGAAGCAGGCTCCCTGCCGAGCAGAGAGCCCAGATGCGGGGCTCTATCCCAGGACTCTGGGATCATGACCTGAGCCGAAGGCAGGGGCTTTAACCCTCTGAGCCACGCAGGCGCCCCTGTGATTTTCTTTTTAACAACTCAGTCATTAATATAAAGAAAACAGGCATTTTCTGAATCCCTACTGTATATCTTTACTACTTTCTATATTATCTTTCATATAGAGAAAAAAATAATATAAAGAAAATAATACAAAAATATTGTAACTCTTTGACATAGGAATCGGAGTCTCAGAAAGTGAGTATGTATCTCACAGAATGGTTCTAGATTTCAATTTAGATGATCAGTTTTAAACAACATGCTTTGGCTTAATACTACCTACTACCTAGAATTTAAAGATTACACTTGAAATGTATAGTATTGGAAATAGAAGTCAGAAAATTTTAAATTACATAGACTTATTTTAAGTTTCACAGATCCTAAAAGTAGGAGAAATTTACATTCAAAGAGATAGATCACCTTCACTAGTATTTTGGTCTTTAAGCATTTAAATTATTTTGACATAATGTTTCACAGTTGTCCAAGTAGAAAATAAGTCAAACCTTTATCATCTCATTTATCTGTAAGACAAAAAAAAAGCAAACAAAAATTTTAAATTAAATCTTTAAAAGTTGATAGTATCATAGTTTATATTAGAGTATTTCAGTTGGAAATTAATTAAAGATGAGCAGAAAGAACATAAATAACTTTTCTAATGTTTCCTTAATTTTTTTATATGATTACTAATGTGCTCTGAAATATATACATAAAACAAATAGAAGCAGATTATTAAGTGGTGATTTTTACTGACACGATTTAATTAGTTAACTCTTTTAGAGGAAGATATCAGCTATAGTCTCTAATATGGCTTAGAGTTCAAAATATTAAGCTGCGTTCTTTAATTTCATGATTTACAACAGTAACAAACTATGTATAAATGTTTAATACCAGTGCTGACATTTTCCCTTACCAAATGTTCTCTGTTGTTTTTGGCAGTCTGTGTCAGATCTTAGTTTGATTGGTAGAGCATTAGTTTACTTCTTGTCAGTAGGTTTCTCTGCTTTAATCAGTCTTCAGATTAAATGGATTTTATTGCACCTGGAAATAAATAACAGCATGTAGCAGTTTTGTCTTAAAATAGATCAAACTTAAGCCATGAACCAGAGGCATGTTTTAGAGCTGAACATCTTCTGTTTTGATTGGTGAAATCTATCTGAATTTCTGAATTTGCATGAAATATGCATATATATGTATAATTAAGTAAACATTTTTTTCAAAAAAATTTAGTTCTGTTTGAGTGATATTAATAGATAATTGCTATATCTTGTAGGGGTTTACTTTTATTTACATGAAACTTTTTTCCATATTCATGGAACTAGAATGAAATTGAATTTTGTATTTAAGGGATCAGAACAATTTATACACACTATATAGCATTTCAGATTTTCTCTTAATGCTTATTTTTTCTCTAAGTAGTTTTTAATTAATCACTGATAGAGATCAACAACAATATGAATGGGATGAAGGAGAGATTAAACACAAAATTTTAAGACCAGGAGACATTAATCTCTTAAAGGCCGTTTCCAGTTCCTTTTGTATGTTGATTTCCTACTGACCTACTTATTTTACATGTTTTAAATGCTTACATCATATGGTATTTGGTCAGAGTTTGATAATGTAAATGATGATGTGAATATAAAGTGCAGCAAGGTAAAGTAATCACACACTTTAATTGGTCAAGGAAGGAACAAGAAAATCACATTAGTCTTCTCTTTCTGTACTCACTTATTGCCGTGACACAAAATGCATTATAGGAGAAACCAGAGGAGAAGGACTGATTGATGTCATGTCCTTTACCATCCGCTTCTAAAATGGGTGGTTGACTTGTTTGTGGAAAACAACTTGAACATTCTTCTTAGCATTTCAGCTGAAAAGGGAGTCAGGATATTCACTGAAATCTTGTTTTTATAGTCAGCAAGTAGAATTGTTAATGATCTTAGAAAAGCAACTTTAGTGACTTAGAAAAATGTTGCCAGATTGTAACCAGTCAAGGGGAGATTTGGGAAATAAGGAAGGAGAGAAAGCAGAATAGCAATACTTAGAAGTGGCCTCAAAAGACTAGAAGGCATTTAAAGATTTATGTTTATCTATGAGACATAAAATCAAAGAACTTTTTTTAAAGTTATGACAAAAAATTGAGCACATTTATAAGCAGAAGAAATCATTGGTGGCAAAAAGGTTTTAGACAATGCAGAGAAAGGGATTGTTAGCTAGAGCCAAGTCGCTGAGTATGTAAACTAGAGTGGGAGAGAACTGGGAGATGAATTAGCTTTCACCATGGGGAGGGTGATACCTCTTTTCACTTTAGAACAAGATTCTCTAAATCATGTTTCTACATCCCTGAATCTACAGATAAGAACAGTCGCGGAAATAGGAAGTCAAGACAGTAGGACTCTCCACTGGATAGATGAGAATTTCTGATAATATATACTATTTTTGTTCCTTTAAGAGGAGATTAATTATGTCATAACTTAACTATGTAGCAAGGACTCAAAGAGTAAAATCTCCAAATATTTTACAGTTTAGGTTTATGATCTCTTTACACGTCCAGTGAACACTTTATATTTTCTTTTGACTCAGTCCAAATGTTATCAAATCAGAATGAGAAAATGAGTTATTCCCTGACATATGAAATGGAAGGAAATTCTCTTATATTTTTTCAAAAGTATTTTCGAAATACACATGTTCTAAAATTTTATCTCTTGATGTCTTCCTTTTTTAGTTTAATTTTCCTTGAGATGAATGACCTTTTTTTTTTCTTTTAGTAACCATTTTTGCTCACTGCTCCTTAGGAAAGGACTCCAATCTCCCCAGCCAATTATAGTTTCCATTTTTAATAGAATCTCAGCATATGTGGTTTATATCTTCAGGTTTTAAAAACATTTGTTCATCTCTAATTTTATTTGAAGTGTGTAAACATGCATAGTCCTATGGCTTGTTTGGAGAAATTAAGTAAAAAGTAGCATTTTTAGAACTGATTTAGTGCCCACTATTTTGTGAAATGAGGGAATGCATACATAGCTCAGACCAATTCATTTGTATTTATTTTGGAGGCAATGAGACCAAGAGAAGTCATAAGAAAAAAATTTTAAGGTTTTATTTATTTATTTGAGAGAGAAAGAGAGAGAATGCACAGGGGCCAGGGGAGGCACAGAGAAGTAGACTCCCTGCTGAGCAGGGAGTCTGACCTGGGACTGGATCCTCAGACTCTGGGATCATGACCTGAGCTGAGGGCATACACTTAACCGACTGAAACACCTAGGTGACCAAGAAAATTTTTCTAAGGCAAATTTTATTTCACCCCTTTGGGTTACTTACTACCACTTTCTGTCTGATAGGAATGATTTCAGTATGGGAATAAAGACGAAATTATTCAAGATAAACTCTCTGTGCCAAATTACCATTTGTTTTTGACTCCATGTAAACACATATTCTCTCCCGCTCCTCCTGTTAAGACAGTTAGACAAGAGGATGGCACAGAGTTTGTGTGTACATAGCGGCAAAATATGTGGATCACTGCAGTCTGCTCCAACAGAAATCAAGTGATCTAGATGTTTTAACTTAAACACAAAACATTTGGATTATTTGAATTTTTAAATACATTTAAACAGACCAACTATTTTTTTAAATTTTTTAATTTATTTTATTTTTTTTATTTTAAATTTTTTATTTTTTATAAACATATATTTTTATCCCCAGGGGTACAGGTCTGTGAATCACCAGGTTTACACACTTCACAGCATTCACCAAAGCACATACCTTCCCCAATGTCCATAATCCCACCCCCTTCTCCCAAAACCCCTCCCTCCAGCAACCCTCAGTTTGTTTTGGGAGATTAAGAGTCACTTATGGTTTGTCTCCCTCCCAATCCCATCTTGTTTCATTGATTCTTCTCCTACGCACTTAAGCCCCCATGTTGCATCACCACTTCCTCATATCAGGGAGATCATATGATAGTTGTCTTTCTCTGCTTGACTTATTTCGCTAAGCATGATACGCTCTAGTTCCATCCATGTTGTCACAAATGGCAAGATTTCATTTCTTTTGATGGCTGCATAGTATTCCATTGTGTATATATACCACATCTTCTTGATCCATTCATCTGTTGATGGACATCTAGGTTCTTTCCATAGTTTGGCGATTGTGGACATTGCTGCTATAAACATTCGGGTGCATGTGCCCCTTTGGATCACTACGTTTGTATCTTTAGGGTAAATACCCTGTAGTGCAATTGCTGGGTCATAGGGCAGTTCTATTTTCAACATTTTGAGGAACCTCCATGCTGTTTTCCAGAGTGGCTGCACCAGCTTGCATTCCCACCAACAGTGTAGGAGGGTTCCCCTTTCTCCGCATCCTCGCCAGCATCTGTCATTTCCTGACTTGTTGATTTTAGCCATTCTGACTGGTGTGAGGTGGTATCTCATTGTGGTTTTGATTTGTATTTCCCTGATGCCGAGTGATATGGAGCACTTTTTCATGTGTCTGTTGGCCATCTGGATGTCTTCTTTGCAGAAATGTCTGTTCATGTCCTCTGCCCATTTCTTGATTGGATTATTTGTTCTTTGGGTGTTGAGTTTGCTAAGTTCTTTATAGATTCTGGACACATAGATCAATGGAACAAAATAGAGAGCCCAGAAATAGACCCTCAACTCTACAGTCAACTAATCTTCGACAAAGCAGGAAAGAATGTCCAATGGAAAAAAGACAGCCTCTTCAATAAATGGTGCTGGGAAAACTGGACAGCCACATGCAGAAAAATGAAATTGGACCATTTCCTTACACCACACACAAAAATAGACTCAAAATGGATGAAGGACCTCAATGTGCGAAAGGAACCCATCAAAATCCTTGAGGAGAACACAGGCAGCAACCTCTTCGACCTCAGCCGCAGCAACATCTTCCTAGGAACAACGCCAAAGGCAAGGGAAGCAAGGGCAAAAATGAACTATTGGGATTTTATCAAGATCAAAAGCTTTTGCACAGCAAAGGAAACAGTTAACAAAATCAAAAGACAACTGACAGAATGGGAGAAGATATTTGCAAACGACATATCAGAGAAAGGACTAGTGTCCAGACCAACTATTTTTTTTTTTTTCATCTTAAAGATATGAGAACAAAATGCAGGTGGGAGTGATTATCAACTTTGATTTTATGATTAAAATTCAAATTATTTTTGCAGTTAGAACAAAGTGCATGTTCTTTTTAACATTAAGTGAAAATGATGGCATAACTATGAGATTAATGAGCAAACTAAAAATTAAAAGAGACTAGTATAATGGCAAATACCAATATTAGCATAGTCCTCTGTTAAGTTGAAAGGCCCAAATCAAATTACAGATATGGAGTTTACTTCAATTAAAGTTAATATAGAATTAATGGAGAGCAAATTTGTTTTCCTGTTTCATTTTATTCATGGCAAATGTTAAATTTCTTACTCAACTATTAAATTTCTTATTCATTTGTGTATTATTTTAGTGTCTGTTTTCCCCATCTAGATGAAGATGAAATGATTTTACCTGTCTTAATAGATTTTAAACATCTATTATGTGGTGACTAATAGTGGTTGAATAAATTACAGGTGACAAACTATTAACAGTGAGTTTTCAGAGAGGGAGATAATCAAAGTTATTATGTGCTAAGAACAATTTTAAACATTCTATACATATTAACTTATTTATTCCTCCCAACTACATTCATGAGGTTATTACTATTATCATCTACATTTTACAGAAGGTTAAAAATGTAAAGAGAGAATAAGTAACTTGTCAAATGTCCCACACTAGTAAGTGTGGAGAAAAATTGCAACCTACCTGGCTTTCTGGACCAGAGGTACTATGATAATTTTTGTTTCTTCTGACATAGGGATGTGTTCAACGTTGATGTAAATATCTGCCTAAAAGGTTTTGTTAATGTTATATATTTTAACATATGAGCAATAACATCTTATTCCCAGAAATTTTCACTATGAAAACCACAGGAAAATTATCTTTCAGTAATAAACATTGCTGAGAATAGTGTTTAATAAAAGAAGTTGTGGGATACTTACCAAGATTACTTTAAATTTAATAGAAGCTAAAATCTCTGAGATTGGTTCCTATTGTTACAACACCAGGTTGAAATATCATTCAATTCAGCTTCTAGAATATTACTGGAAAAAGAGATTTTGAGGCCAAATATAAATTTTAATTCCAGCTCTGACATTTATAATCCTTCATAGATTTATATGAGTCACTTAATCTTTTTGAACATCTCCAATACTCATTTCCTTGATCTTAAAATGGTTATAATGATGATGCTTAAATTGTAAAAACCAAAAGGGAAACACACAAAATGCCTGGAATGTAATGGAAGCTCAAGAAAGGTTAGATGTGGCTTCCCTTAGATTCTATACAGTTGGAAACAGTAAATGAGTAAAATGTAAAATGAGTAAAAGAGTAAAAAATTCCAATATAATTGGAAAGAGTTAAAACCCTTCAGGAGTTACAAATTATCACATATATTTTGGGAATCTTTCAGTATATTCTTCAACCAGTTATTGAGCTGTCTCATAAATCAGACACAAAATTACATACCAGGAACTTATGTTATTAGTATGGAACAAAACAGGTATGACTTTTATCCTCATGGAGGTTACATTCTGGTAGAGAGGAAAGGTATTTAACAACTAATCATATACTTGTTAGAGAGGCTTCCAAAGGGAAGGAAAACAAAGGCAATGTGAACTGTTGGGACTTCATCAAGATAAAAAGCTTTTGAACAGCAAGGGAAAAGAAACAGTTGATAAAACCAAAAGATGACTCATGGAATGACAGAAGATATTTGCAAATGACATATCAATAAAAGGCTAGTATCCAAAATCTATAAAGAATTTATCAAACTCAACACCTAAAGAACAAATAATCCAATCAAGAAATGGGCAGAAGACATGAACAGACATTTCTCCAAAGAAGATGTACAAATGGCCAACAGACATATGAAAAATTGCCCAACATCACTCAGCATCAGGAAAATATAAATCAAAACCACAATGAGATACTAACTCACATGAGTTAGAATGGCTAAAATGAACAAGTCAGGAAATGACAGATGTTAGCAAGGTACAAATATAGTGATCTGAAGGGGTACCTGCACCCCAGTGTTCCTGGCAGCAATGTCCACAAAGGCAAACTATGGAAAGAGCCCAGGTGTCCATCAACAGATGAATGAATAAAGAAGAAGATGCCATTTGTAACGATGCGGATGGGCTAAAAGCTATTATGCTAAATGAAATAAGTCAATCAGAGAAAGACATTATCATGTGATCTCACTGATATGTGGAATATAAGAAATGAAACAGAGGATCATAAGGGAAGAGAGGAAAAAAAAAAAAAAAAACAAGACAAAACCAGAGAGGGAGAAAAACCATAAGAGACTCTTAATCTTAGGAAACAAATGGAGGGTTGCTGGAGGGGAGGGGGATAGTGGGATGGGGTAACTGGGTGATAGACATTGAAGAGGGCATGTGATGTAATGAGCACTGGGTACTATATAAGACTGATGAATCACTGACCTCTATCTCTGAAACCAATAATACATTATATGTTAATTAATTGAATTTAAATAAAAATGTTAAAAAAATTACAATTACAGATTATGATATAATTTGGTGAAAAAACTAGTTAAATTAGTTAAGAATGAGCTGAGGAAATAGAATATTACTCTTCAGGTGTAGCATGAGGTTAGTGATTCAAATAATTTAAAGAAGACTGTTGTGTCAGAGTGATAAAAGGTCCTCTAAGAGTGGCTGTATTTGGGCTGGAGATCATACAGGTCTGGCCCTATAATTTAAGTTTGGGAGTTGAACCCTATTTGAAAGGAAATAGCAAACCCAAGAAGTCTTACATGAAGAGTAGTACAAAACTTAATTTATATTTCTGCAGTATCACTTATCTATTCTGTGGAAAATGGATTGGAAGAGGTCAAGAATACAAGAGTAAAGACTAGCTGGAGGTATTTATAGTATTCCAATGTAAAGAATATTGTGACAGGGCTAAGGTGACAGAAATTGTGAGGGAACAATGTACCTATTATAAGTATGCTGTGGAGGTAGTCTCTGAGGCTTGGTAACAGATTATCTGTATAGGTGTGAATTGAAGCTGTTGAGAATGCCCCCTCTTAACCTACGGGGAAAAAAGAAAGAAAGAAAGAAAGAAAAATCTCCCAAACCCCTCACCTCCCCAGAAATCCTGGGTAGGTAGAAGAGCCATTTATTGAGAGTGGGGAGATTAAAGGAATAAGGAAAGGGGAAAACTGAACACGTTAATTTTGAGATGTTTAAGAGTAATCCAGATGGATGTCAATATCTGTTTTGTAAACCTGAAAGTTAGAAGAAATGGTCTGAGCTGGAGACAAAATTTTTGGAAAATACTAGTTTATCTATAGGAAGTTGGTAAAGCCATGGAAATGAAGAGATCAAGAGCAGAATATAGATTGAAAAATGAAAGAGGCTTACACATGAGCCTTTCTTTGGTTTCTTCCAGAAATTGACTAAGTCAGGGATTTAAGAACAAGTAGTCTATTTGGGAAGAGCTAGGAACACTGGCAGAGCAACATCAGAGGGACACAAGGAAGAGAAAATAGCCATATAAAGCACATTATTTAAGCCGGATACCATTCTAAAGCATAATCCCATGGCACAATTCTTGGAACTTAAGTAAATCACACAATTTACAATTAACCTATGAAAAGGACACAAGAACCCTAGAATATTTTTGCCAAAACCCACCTGTCATTGAGGATAGCTATTCCCAGAAAGAGTTAATTACCTAACCCTCTCAGTCTATTCCAGGTGAGTAAAAGGACATTCTTTGTTTCTAAGAAAGCTGGATTAGCAACAAAGATATCATTTCTGACCAAAATAAGAGAAGTTTGGGTTCATGATGGAGGATGAATGTTTGGGAAACTTGGATTGCCAGATTAAATACATGCAAAGCTTGAAACATATTTATACTAAAAATTATTTATCTGAATATTATATAATATTATATAATATTATAATATTATTATACTCATACTTTTTGTTTTGTTTGCTAAATCTTGTAACCCTAGTTGAAATGAGCTGAAATGTGAATGAAAAAAGAAAAATTAGTGACATGGAAGCAGCTGATAATTGGGTGTGTGTGGAAATAGACATAGCAGGGAAGGGACTCACATTGTTAGTATTTTGGATATGTCGTACTATAGCATATATGAATGCCAAGGGAAAGATGCAATTCATGAGTAAGAGGTAGAAGAAAGAGCAGAGAGTTTAGTAGATTGAAGTAGTATACAGGAAAAACGGGTTTTTTCCTTCCTTTGTAGGGAAAAACCTGTTCTTCCCTGCTATAAGATTTTTCCTGTGTAAATCTCTTTGAATATTCATATAGAATATTCATGTTGAACACTTCACTTCAGACAGCTTCTGGTCACCAAATCTACAGAGGCTTTATCCCTTTACGGGAATTCTCTGTGACACCAGCTGGAATCTTAATTCTGACACTCTACCTGGAGATAGCACCAGATCCCACAGGTTAAGGGCTCAGTCCCCCAAAACTGCTACCCAATCCCCACTGCAGAAGCCAGTCACAAACCCAGATAATCACTTAAACTTCTGACCAACTAGCTATAGATTAGAGATTCCTGATCTATAACAACAACACCCTCCTAAGGTTTAATTTGCTAGAGCAGTTCACAAAACACTTAATGTTTATTGGTTGATAAAGGATACAGGTCAACAACCGGATGAAGAGATAAGCACAGGGGCTTCTGACCCCATAGAGGTGGATGTGTTCACCAGCCCAGAAACTCTCTAAACCCTGTTCTATCAGGATTTTATGGAGGCTTCCTCACATAGACATGATTAGTTTATTTGCTCTGTTTCTAGCCCTCTCCCTTCTCAGGATGCCTACTAAAGGTGGAGCTGAAAATTCTAAGCTTCTAACCAGGGATTGGTCTTTCTGGTGACTAGCCCCCATCCAAAAGCTATTCTGGAACCCACCCAGAGTCAGTTCAGTAGAACAAATAATGCTCCTAGTACTCTTATCACATAGGAATTTGTAAGAGTTTTGAGAGCCCGGTGTCAGAGATAAGTCAAAGATCAAATATTTGAGCAAGACATGTTGCTAGTGCTCCTTCTTTCACTTAGGAAATTATAAGGGTTTTATGAGTCTGTGGAAGGAACCAGCGACAGACTATCTATCTATCTATCTATCTATCTATATCTATCTATCTATATATAAAATTATTAATATATATATATGCAGGTAGTTTTTGTTTGTTTTGTTTTTTTCTTTATCTGAGAGATAAGAAAGAATGGAGGGTGATTGATTCGGTGGATGAAGATGGATTGACTTTGATTGGAAGTGAGATGCCTGAATGGTAATATAAAGCAGGAGACAAATTTTTTTAAGGGATTTTGTTTATTTATTTGACAGACAGAGATCACAAATAGGCAGAGAGGCAGGCAGAGAGAGATTTTATTTATTTTATTTATTAATATTAAGATTAAGATTTATTTGACACAGAGAGAGATCATAAGTAGGCAGAGAGGCAGGCAGAGAGAGAGGTGGAAGCAGGCTACCTGCTGAGCAGAGAGCCTGATGTGGGGCTTGATCCCTGGGCCCTGGGCCCTGGAATCATGACTTGAGCCGAAGTCAGAGGCTTTTAACCCACAGAGCCACCCAGGTGCCCCAAAAATTTCTTAAAGAAATTTAGAAAAATGCCAGGTATTTTACCAGGTAAGGAATCAAAATTTTAGCAGACATAGGGGAAGTATTTTGGAGACAGGACAGGAGCAGTGTGTGGCGTGGAAGAGGATGCGGGGCTGTGGGCACATGTCTGACCTTCAGAAGGGCTCACTGTGGTAGGGGATAAGTATAAGCAGGGACAGAAGACAGGATGGGATCAGACTGGAGAAGACTGCAGACATGAGTCTGGTACAGGAAATATGTTTACAAGCAGAATAAAAATCTTTTAAAATGAGGGGCGCCTGGGTGGCTCAGTGGGTTAAAGCCTTTGCCTTCGGCTCAGGTCATGATCCCAGTTTCCTGGGATCAAGCCCCACATCGGGCTGTCTGCTCCGCAGAGAACCTGCTTCCTCCTCTCTCTCTCTCTGCCTGCCTCTCTGCCTACTTGTGATCTCTGTCTGTCAAATAAATAAATAAAATCTTTTAAAAAAAATCTTTTAAAATGATATAATTAACAATGTTCTTTCTAGAATGCTGTCAATGTGTATACACACAGACATGCACACATATACTTGGGGATGGATTATTTAGGCATAATTGAAATGCTTTAGGTTTTTCAGAGGTTAATCACATTTTCTTCAAGTTTAATATTAAAAGATTGGTAATTGAAATCCTTTTTAAATATCTCAAAAATATGGGGTGACTTTGTGGCTCAGTGGGCTAAGTGGCTGCCTTCAGCTTGGGTCATGATCCCCAGACCCTGGATCGGGCCCATGTCTGGTCTGCTTCTCCCTCTCCTTATGCCCCTCTACCCTCTGCTTTTGCAAAAAAAAAAAAAAAAAGGAAAGAAAAAAAGAAAAAGAAAAAAAAATCTTTAAGAAAAATAAATACCTCAGAAGTAAACTATTACCTTTCTAAAAGTTTTTAGTCTATTGAATGTTTAAGCAATTATTTTTGCATACTCTTCTAATGCACATATAACCATGACAGAAGTAACAACTGATTTTAAAATACAGAGTAATAGTTAACCAAAGGTAAGCTAATACATGTACTTGTGTTGCAACCAGTTGAGTAAATCTCTTTGGACATGAAAGATAACAGATCCTACTTACTACCTTGGAACTACAGGGGTATAGCCATAGTTCTGTGCTTTGGGGTATGATTAATGAGCTCTGTCTTCAGTTATATTAAGAATTGAGTGAAAGTTTAACTACCAAAGAACACATACATCACTCCAAAAAGAAGCTGTGCTGTGTACATTTCCCTTGGAGTTAATAGAGAATCTTAAGAAAAATAAGCACTGAAAAGTCAATAGTTGGGTCCTTCTAGGTAAGTTAGTCAACTAACTGTGTAATGAATCACTGCAAATTGAAAACTTAGAAGCAAATAGCATATATTTGAGTTTAAGGCATAAAAAATAATTCATTACAAAATAATGCACCCTAATCTGAATGCATAATTGGAAAAAAATGGCAGTCCAGTAAAAATCAACCAGGTGTTGGTCATGATTTTGAAATATATGAAGGAAATAGATATATGAATATAAGTTCATGCTTTAAAAAAACCCTAGGGGCACCTGGGTGGCTCGATAAAGCATCTGCCTTTGTTCAGGTCATGTCCCAGGATCCTGGGATTGAGCACCACATAGGGCTCACTGCTCAGTGGGGAGTCTATTTCTCCCTCTCCCTCTTCTGTTCCCCTGCTGTGCTCTCTCTCTTTCTGTCAAATAAATAAATAAAATCTTCTAAAAAATAAAAAATAAAAAACATAAATGTTAAGAATTAGGAAATAGAGACTATATGTTAGAGCATATCAACATGTATTCATTTTATTTTTTGTATTTTGAAATATCTACTTCATATTAAAATGTATGATCTTTTAACTTTTTACCATGTATTTTTTGCCTAATAACAAAAAGTAAAAGTAAAAAATTAATCTACACAAATATCAAAGTACACTTATCCTAATAGCCAGTCAGAATATTTCACCCCCCCAAAAAAGAATATTTTTCCCCAGTAAATGGTTTTGTTTTGAATGATTGATTTTTTACTGGTTCTGCCACCAGATATAACAGCAATAAAACTGATTCAACTACAATGTTAGCCCATCAGCTCTCTGAAATCATTCTAACTCACAAAATATATAGTTATATCAGTTTTTTTTTTAATCCCTATTGTCTATATATACCATAATGTTGTCAGGGGTCTGAAAGTGTAATTGATACACTCTTGTGATACTTTCATAAGAAGGGGGCACTTACTTTCATTACTATTTTGACTGTTACACGCCTTTAACCCTTAAAAACAAATAGAAACTAGAAATAATAAAGGTAATCAAAACATCGTATATGACAAATCAATCACTTAATTATGTGGCATTTAAACAAAGGTAGTCTTAATTCATTAAACACACACAACCAAACACTGATCCAATTATTGATTCAACAGTGAAGCCTTGCCTAACTTTCTAGTTCATATTGCAACTAAGGGGAAATTCACATGCCAGCCCATCACCGCTTAGATGGGCACATGCAGTCACAGAGACAAGACTAGAATAATCACCAGGACTCATTTGCTTTTCCAACTAAGGACTATTCATTAATGACTATTTCCTTGAAGTAGCTACATGATTTTTTTTTTTTCCATTTTAACTGTTACGGTAATGTCAATTTGGGAAATCCAGAGGATTTGAATACCAATACATTTAGTAATTATTGGCAGTAAACTGCCAATTTACTTATTTGTTTCTGTAATTTAATTTATACTTTTCTTTTGTATTCTCTATTCTTTATTCAATTTATAGAACAAATTAGGATCTTGTAATGTACTTACTTGAAAAACTTATTTGAAGGTTTCATGTGAAAAATAAACATATTGAAATGGCCTTATTACACTCATTTACTATTAACCCAGTATAAAACCTATTATAAGATACATATGTATGGGGAAAGGCAGGTTGTTGCCTGTAAGGAGAATATATAGAAATAAAGTGAACAACAGAAGAAAGGCTTTGCTTTAATAATCTCAAGGAGCTACTCAGTTTTAACTGTGAAGACCTGAGTTCAGGATACTTTTCTGATTTACAGGAGTCAGTCTTGAAGGGGAGATTTCTCCAATCCTGCTCTGTTGGTGCCATGATATGTACTCAGCACGGAAGACTTATAACCATGTGCACAAACTTTAAAAGTTCTTTCTTGGTACTTTGTGCTCACTTATAAGTGCTGTCTTTGGGTTAGCTTATTTTCACCATGCAGTCCTTTCCTTTGTCTATAATCTGGGAAACATCTTCATGCTAAATCTCACATAAGATTTTTGCCAACTTTATTCTTATTCGGATGTCATCCAGAAGGTGGTCAATTTCAAACTCTTAGATGCTCACTCAAGAAATATTTTATAACATGAATAGTGCCATGAATTAAAACCTTCAGGCATGTGAAAAAGATTATAAAGTTTTTTTTTTCCTTAGATTTTATTTATTCATTTGAGAGAGAGACAGCAAGAGAGAGCACAGGCAGTGTGAAGGACAGGGGGAGAAGCTAGCTTCCTGCTGAGCAGGGAGCCCGATGGAGGGCTCCATCCCAGGACTCTGGGACATGACTTGAGCCCTAGGCAGATGCTTAACTGACTGAGCTGCCCAGGTGCCCATGAAAAAGATCATAAACACAATATTCAGAATCTAGTTCTGTCTAGATCTTGCAATAAAATGAAAGGTGTTACAGAGATTACACAGTCGAAGGTATGGTGTTATGATCAGAGCAAGCACAAAGTACTCAGTGTTCTAAACAAACAAATGGACTATGCAATAAGGTAGACATAGAAGTAGGGAGCTTTCTGGATTATCTGATAGTCATTCTGTTTGCTTGACAGGAGAGATTTTGGTGCTGGGACTGTGATCAAGATCATAGAGTAAACAATCTTTGCTGACTCACTTGGTCCCATACTGTTGGCCCGAGGGCCATAATATTTGCTTCACAATATTTGCTTAAAGCTAGCATTTGCTTCTTTCACAGTGTCAGCTAGCATGATGCTATACAACTAAACTTGTTTCCAGCATTCAAGAAGTCAGATTTCTTACAACCACCAGAATTTTTGTCTTCTCTTGAGAAACCAGAAGCACAGCAATCCTAAGACCACTCTCTTAATTAAAATGATCAACTGGAGCTGATTGTTCAGAAAGGAACACTGCTTCTCCAGCTCAGCACAGCCTCTGTCAATCCCTGGGGCTTCCCCGGCACCGAGGCTGTCAGTCACCTACCTGACCATGTACTAAAGTCTGGCTTAAGTCACTCATTTCCATTACGCCTGGCTGCCACTGGCAACCCGTCTGACCCCTTACCATCGTGCATTCGGTCTACTACGCTTGTCTGCAGTTACCAGGGCTACAATAAGGGTCTTACTTCAAGGTCCCTTTCATCCTTCCAGACAAGAACATTTTTTTTGTTTGCTTGCTTTGTCCTGAGGGATTTGGTTATGCCATTGCCTACCCTTTTCCTCTGGGACCCTTACTTGTCCAAATATTTTGTGTCTAAATGTCTTTCGTGTAATAAAGGACTAGTGAAACCAACTGAAGTTTCAGCTACTTTTTAAAGAAATAAGCTAAAAAAAAAGTACAAGTTCTGATACCAAGGGTAGAGATGAACATACTGTGATTCGGAGCACTAGGACCATATGCATGTGAATCCATAATGCTTGATCTTTCTTTCTGTCAAGATCTTATTTTTGTGGCATATTTCACAGTGTGTTAGGCAGCATTAGTAATTTTAGCCACTCTGTCATATTTTACTGTTCCGCTTTCAATTCTCTTTATCTGCCTTAAACATTAAAACACAAAGAATGATGCAATAAGCATTAATTTCTAAATATCCAGAAAATATTAACATTTAGTCAGTTTTTCTTTATATTAAAGAATTATTTGATCCCTAGTCAGGCTGATTTCCTTCCTTTTGTCTGAAGAGTCACCAGTATCATTAATTTGATATGTATCATCCCAGTATTTTCAGTTTGTACTATAGAAAAATATATCATACTTCTGATTTATGAATATAAATTTTGTATCACATGTATAACTAAGCAAAATAGTCTTTCAGTTATATTTTAAATGTATCCATATTAATAAGTTCAGTTCATATATTTATGTTCTGTATACTATCCCATAATATATACATCATATATGTATACCCTACCGATGCTTTCAATTTTTTCCTCAAATCATGGCTATAGCAGTTCTCCCTGGAAAATATTTTTCCATTCTTTTATTTCCAATGTTTTTGGATTATTTTGTTTCAAGTATATGGCTTACAAACTTTGTGAAACTGAATTATATTTTAATGTAATTAGATAAACTTCTCCTTATTAGGTTATATGAATGTCTGCATTTATTCTTATTTTTTTAATATTGTGTTTATTTACTTGAGAGACAGAGCATGAGTGCGGGGAGGAGGGAGAGGAAGCAGCAGACTCCCCACTAAGCAGGGAGCCTGATGTGGGTCTTTATCCAGGACCCTGAGAACTGAGCCAAAGACAGACACTGCTTAAATGACTAAGCCACCCAGATGCCCCTACTTTGATTTTTAAACATGTTAATTTGTCTCCTATTTAGCATGTTTGTCTTTCTTTGTCCTCTTTTTCTCCTTTCCTAGCTTCTATTTGACTAAGTATTCTTTTATTTTGTGTTTCCCCACATACTGGTTTGGATGTTAACAATTTTTTCACTTACCATCAGTTTTTTTAAGGTCACACTTAACCATGAAGCAATCAATATCTGTATTTTCCAAATGCTGTAAATATCTTTTTCCAATGCTTTAACTCTGAGCTCCTTAATTCTACCTTTCATATTATTGTTTCAGATATTTCATATTTTTAATTCCCCCACATTGGTACTCTTATAGTCAACATTTAAGTTTATGACATGTTCATATTTGCTTCCTAGATTAGTTTCCTTAGCATTGACTCACACACGTAAAGACAGAATTTAGCATTAAAGACTTTCCTGAAAGAATTATTAAGGGAATTAATGTTATTTGGGGGAAAAAAAAAATTCTTGGACATAAACAAGCTGCAAAAAGGGATGATGACCAAAGAAACTGTTTAAGGAGGATCCACTTTGTGACTTAAAATGGCTTTATCATTTTACTTTTTTATTTTGTTGGGATCAGAGTGAATGTGTCCAGGGCCTTTCTTGGATTTTGGAATTTACTGGGATTTTTTGTGGCTTCCCTGCCCCATATCTTGTTTGTCTTTCCAGATTCATTCTTCACCTCCTCCCTTCTGCTATCCCAAATGTCTGATCTCTGTGGAATTGCATCAATGGATATCTCACTTTTCTGACTTCCAGTTGGTTTTGTGTATTGGGAAGCCACAGCAGGGGAGTGGATGAGGGGAGAACAGAAGTATAGGCTTCATTTAATTACCCTTCTAGGATTATAACATCTCCCCTCTCCTCTCATGCCTGTAGACTATAGTCCTAGGTTATTATAGCACTCCTTCTGCTCCTACCCCCACCTTTGTAAATAGTCACCTTATAAATAAACCCTCCTTAATTATAATTTAAGTGTGGAATTTATTCCCATTGGGATAAACATGGTTATCCTTTTGGCAACCTTTTTTTGTGTTTTTGTTGTTTAGATAGAAAGGAAGTGTATTTGTGTGTATGTAAACATATCTAAATCTATGTCTATATTCATAGCTCTAAATGTATATCTAATACCATTGGAAAATATATTAATATATACATATAAGAATATGCTTATACATTCTTACTCCCTATTTAACAATGAATTCCCATTGACCTTCACATATAAACTATATAATATAGATTGCTCAGCTTTTGAACAGAGAAATCTTCCTCAAAACAATGTTTTCTTTCAGTATTCACTGTTCAAGAAGGAAAGCATAACATAAATCAGAGGTTTCAATTTATATGCATTTTTATTTAGAAATTTTATGAATGTCAAAGTTTCTGGTAATATTTCAAGTATGTTATAATTTTGGATTTTATTGTCTTAATTATGTTCGAAAAATCTTGGATTAAAACCTTGTTTTTTTTTTTCATGTCAAGAAAGCTTCTGCATACTACTATTTAATTTATTCTGTTTTTTTATCTTTTTATTTTAAGGATCCTATTTTTAAGGCTTATTTTTATATTTCTAATTTTCCTATACTCTTGTTTATTGATAACACTCAAAAAGGGTATGTATGTGTGACTTGTACCCATATGTTTGTAAGTGAGCTGTGACCCTTGATCCAAACCTTCTCCCTTGTGTCTTAAAAGGTTCAGTGAATCTGATACTATAAATGTACATTACATGAACATAGCAGATTGCATATTCTGACAGTTTTGACTAGACAGGTCAACATATCTTTATTCAGAATGAATTAATTGATTATAAAATTTGTGTATATCTAAACAGGGATCTCTGCAATGACCATTAATAAACTACCTGGCTAGACAAAGAATCAATGTGTCATCTTATGTGAACTTTATCTTTCTACCTTCTCTCTTCTCAGGTCCCAGGCAAGAGCTAGTCCTCAGATATTATCTAGAATAATGAAATTACAGATTTTTAGAACTTAATCTATGCCAGTTGGTTCAGAGTAAACTCATCTTACTTTCAACTCCCATATGATATAAAACATATGTTTGGAGTAAAAATTCTGAGGAAATTCTGAAGAAAAAACAAAACTCTAAGAATGTTCTTTTGGTTTGGGGTATTTTTGTTTGTAAGTTGAAGGCTTATTGTGTTCTTTAAATCTGCTGCCTGGTTTTGACTATTAGAAGTAAAATCCAGAACACTGTCATTGTTATATTTCTTAAGTGCTACCATTGCTTGTCCACTATTAATTTTTTTCTGATATGTAGCTGTGAAACTTGAATTTTGTCTTAGTGTTTGAAATTACTTTTTCAGCTCCTGAAATATCAAAAGAAGTTATGAATTCTTAAGATGGTGGTCATAGATCAAGATATAGGAAACCACTAACATAGCATGATTAATTGTCTTTAATCTATACACTTACATTTCAATTTATACCAAGTTGCAAATGAAAGTCTGTAATACATGCAAATTGTGGGGAAAATGCTGATTGAGCTCAGTAAGTAGCTTTTGTGCTTTTAATCTTGTTTACCCTGTCATGCTAAATATATTGGAGCCATAAAAATGATTGGGTATGACATTATATAAAAGAGACTTAATCAAACACTAAAAATTTAACTTAATTAATTTTATAATTTTCATATATATGTGCCTAAGACTAACTGTAATCAAGTATACAAAATTTAGAGATATTTTTGTTGAAAAAAATACTGCTGTCACTACCTGAAAAGTGATATTACTTAACTAAAAAATAAATTGCTATTCAATATGTGTCCTGCCCAGTGGTCTCTGCTATAATTTTTTGTAACCTTTGAAACTGATACATACAAAAATGAGCCCTATACTTTCAAAGTACTCTTGGATTTTTTTCTTTCCTAATCTTAATCCCTTGTACTTACATCCCTTAGATCTAAACAGATATTTTAGTTATCCCATTTATTCTTATCCAGAGAATCCCTCCTACAAATGCCTTCCCAACCATCAAGTTTCTTTACATTATAAAATTCTAGATCAAGCCACACTGCCTCCAGGAAGCTGCCCACCATTACTCAGTGTCCTCTTTTACATCTGAACAATATCACTCCTCCATTCCACACCATTTAGCATAAAATAACAGGTTGTGGTTTTGCAACAGTAATATATACATAGTTATTTAACAAAATCTTGATTGATAATCTGTTATTTTTAGAAAAGATGTTGAGTGTTTGTGCAAAAGTGATTGCAATGATGAAGCCAGGAACCCAATCTAGAGAAAAATAACTGATAATACTATTTATTAGAGTCAATGAATTTGAGCTCTAAATGAGGAAAAGGTTATTGCTCAGACAGACTGGGCAAATAAGCAAGAATAAAGAAAATAGATGGTCATAATTTTTGGTTGGTACAGTTCTTGGTTATACTGATAAAAAAGATGGGACCACAGGGGTGAGAGCCTGAGATGGAGTAACATTGGTATTAAGATCAGAGCACAAAATGGTTTAACCCTGAGGATGATCAGTTTTTCAAGTATGCTATTTGATGGCCAAATGGATAATATCTGGTTTCATATTTTGCCATATTCTTTGTATAGGTCATCTATGCTAGGATTTGGTTATGAAAAATATGAATGCTTGATTTTCTTTTCCTTTGTGAGTGAGGTTTCCCCAATAGATGTCTATAGAAAAGGTTTCTCTGCGTTATTTTCCAGGAACTATATATATTTTCTGCTAAAACCATAATTGATGAATCTGTTTCCTTAGTCTCACTGCTGTTTTTAGCATGATGATCTCTTTCCTGTTGTCTTTGTTGTACTATATTAATTCTGAAATGTGTGTTCCATTCTAATAGGAAGAACTCTTGACTCAAATTTTAAAATGCATCTTCTCCACTGTATTAAATTGTGACTTTTTCCATGTCATCCCTTTTATATTCCCTTGTAAGTAGTAGTTCCAGGATTTGGCCATTTAAGTACTTTAACCTGTCTATCATGAGAATTAAACTTGCTCTACTCAGTGATCTCGTGTTTTTCTCCAACTGAAACCAAAACTGCACTGAATTGTTTTGGTCAACAAGATCTCATCAAGTTAGTAAAATTCTTTATCATTTTTTGGTATCATTACTTTCTGTAATACTGATGCTTTTTATGGCTTTAATTTAGGATAACTATCAGGAAATGTATTTGCTAAAACTAAAATAGTCAAAGACATAAGAAACCACATTATAAAATCTTCTGAATTAAGAAAATGATAGCTGCATTCCTGGTAAAGAAATTAAATATAATGAAAATACAGCCCACAAAATTATCCTTCTGAAAAACAAATCTGATTAAGTTCCTTCACTGATTTAAAAAAAAAAAAAAAGTACAATTATTCAGTTATTCTCTGTTGCCTAGAATGGTTGCATGTGTGTGGATATACATATATGTGTTTTTTTGGTCATATACCTACACTAGTAAAATAATATTGAAGAAAAAACATGTATTTATAATTAAATTAGAGTCCTATTATTCTACCCATATATTTGATATAATGTACATATACAACTGGAATTTTTAAAAAAAATACAAATGCAAAACCTCTAACCTTCCATATTTTAAGAATTTATCTTGAATAACTTTTGGCATACATCCCATCTCCTCTAGCAACCAGAGACATGGAACAGGGGTCAGCAAACTATGGGCTATAGGTAAAATCAAATGTACAACCTGTTTTTGTAAATAAAGTTATACTGAAAGCTTGCCATGCCCATTTGTACTTTACATATGGTCTGTGGTACTTTCAAACATTATAATGAGATTATACGTCCACAAAAACATGAACTTACTTCTAAATAAAAGTTCTAGTTTCTGTTTTGTCACGCCTACCACTCAATTTCCAAATATTTATAGTTCTAGCCTTTGAGTATTCCTCACTGTTTTCATTGTAGATCCTGCGTTTTCACTCAGTTTACAGCTTTAAGCATGTTCTTCCCTTTGCTTAGAAGCCTTCATGAAGGTCTTTTGTTTAGTTCTTCATACCATTTCTTATTTTATAAAATGCCTCTCACCAGTGACTTTTGTGTGGCTATTAATTATGAACAAATTTTGTCTAATTCGACATAAAACCTCGCATAGGCAGATGGATTGGTCTCTCAGAGTTTTGAATCTCAAGTAGAAACTCAGAGAGAATGAAATTGGAGTATTCAATGGCAATGTCCTAATGGAATGGTTCACAAAATCCCACTGCTGAGTTCCTTGGAAAGGTCCGTATATTATTCACATGATCTGGTCATTTAGGACTTTCCTTAATTTTATATATCTTTCTAATGCATTTTTGTTTTGCTTAAGCTAGCCCTGATCTAATGTTTTTGTAAATGTGATCAAGTTTACCAGGATCCCACCTGCTCATTAGAAATTATCCAAATTCTAAATTTAAAAAAAAAATTAAAAATTACCCAAATTCTTACAGGAGAGGTGATGAAAAGTTATTAACAACCAAAAAGGCTAATTAGCACATACAAACTGTCCTGTAATTATTTCTCTAAAAATTAGGACCAGTTTAACTTACAAAAGACTCTGAAAAATTCTCTTCCCTGAGACTGATTTCACTACACCTGGGGAAAGGGTATGGAAAGAGCAATAACATGGTTGTGAAATCCACTTCCTTGCTTAAGATACTGGATTGAAGACTAACTGCTGCTAAGAGAAGAATGTATTACAGATTCATGAAAAAAAAATAGCAAATGAAAATTTTTATACTCTTTAAAAAGTTAAAACAAGGGGCGCCTGGGAGGTTCAGGTATGGTTAAGAGACTGCTTTTGGCTCAGGTCATGATCCCAGGATCCTGGGATGGAGCCTGCGTCAGGCTCCCTGCTCAGTGTGTGTGCTCTCGTCCTTGCTCTCTCTCTCTCTCTGTCAAATAAATAATATCTTTAAAAATTTTTAAATTAAAAAAATGCAAAAAAAAAATGCCTAAACAAAACAGCACAGACCACAGATAAGCAAACTTTCTCTGTAAAAGGGCAGATAGTATTTTCAGCTTTGTGGGCTACACAGTATTGCAACTACTAAACTCTGCCTTTAAAGCACAAAAGCAGCCATAGACAGTACATAAATGAATAAGCATGGCTGTGTTCCAGTAAAACTTTTTTTTACAAAAACAGGCAAAAACAGGTCCATGGTTAGCAGCCCCCTTGTATACACAGATATTTATGCACATCTATGGGCTTCTATACCTGAGGTATGAATGGGCATGCATAGTTTTAATATTATGGCTCATTTACTGATTAAACACCTATTTTTGAACCCTCATTCTGCATTCAGAAAAGTGTCCAAACCCACAGCTTCCTATAATTAGCTCTAGAGTCAAATCCCTCTGAATTGAGGCACTTGAAGAAGTAGCTGTTAGATCCCAAATGTATATAACATACATCCTCATGGCATAAAAATCTGTGTTCTAGTTTCCAAGTGTACATAAAAGATGACATAATGAGAACAGAAATCTGTGTTCTGGTTTCCCGTTGGAAGTTTGAATGTGCATGTCCCAGAATTTACATTCAGATCCATTTAAACAACTGAGCCCAAGGCCACCGCCTTTATACTCTTAGATCCTTACTTTGTGTTGTGGTTTGTTGGCTTTTATATCTGAACATAAATAAACATATATTCATATTTAAACTTAACAAAACTTCTGTGTGGTGTCATCTTGAAATGTACAATTGTTAACTGTCAGGTTTTCATAGTTGACAGTCCTTATTGAGCCAAGACAAAACTAGCTGCAGTTGAGCCTTGAAATTATAGTAAACCTTTGGATTTGCTGGTATGCTCAGAGAACTATTACAGTTGCTTTTATGCTGTGATCTTGTCATTCAAATTGTGAATATAAACAGACTCAGAGAAAGGGAGGAGGAATGGCTTACATGTCCTTTTCAGAACCCTTTATCAGTAACAATTGAAACAAAGAGATTCTGGTCTCTAGGTCGTCAAAATCAGAAGCTTCTACTTTGGACACATAAATATAGTTTTTTCTTGCTTCAAAGATAATTTCAAAGTTGTGGTTGTGATTAATTTAAGTACATATTTTTGATGCTTTCTACCATCATCATTATCTTCTGACCAAAAAGTCCCCCATCCCTGTTTATCCCTGTTTTGTTCCTTATGGATTTTCTGTCCTTGGACAGTTTGGGTATAGATTACATATTCTCAGTTCTTCATATTGTTTTGTTGGGCTCATAATTTAATATTTTAAAGATAATCCTGCTTTCAGCAGTTTGTGAGAGGAGTAGTGACACATATGAGCTACTGGATTTAAACTAGTCACTTAAATGTTTTTCTGCCTTCATTGGGCACAGAGGTCAGGGTCATTGCCAAAAGAAAGAAAGAAAAAAAAAAAGATATGTTTTCTCTTGTGAAAAAGGCAAGAAATTGCCCTCCAGAATTTCCTATCAGGTGTTAAATAAGAACAAGGTCAACCCAAGAAAAATGAAGAAAAAAGAAAAATCACAGTAATGGTTCTCCCTTTTCTAAAAACCAATTAATGCTTTGTTTGGCATTCCCTGGGTGTGTGTTTTTTTTTGTTTTGTTTTGTTTTTCATTTTTTGTATTTAATGTTTTTTAAAACTTTGATATAAAAAAGTCACTATTAAAATTTTAGTGTATTTGTAACATTCTTTTCACAAATAAACTCTAAACAAAAGTTCCCTACAAGCCAAAAGAGGAAAGACAAAGCCACTGCATTACGCTAAAAGTAAATTACATAATTATAGTTAATTGCTCTAAAAAGTAACATAAATGTTTAATTCATTTAAAAGAACACATGTAGACACATTCTAGGTGTCATTTCTTACAGAGGCAATAAATTTAGTTATTATTAATATCATATGAATCAGTAATTAGAACTTAAAGAAAACCCCCAGAATGGTTGTAACCATGCTAATATAATACTACAAACAGCCTTCTAATTGCATAGCTTACATTCAGGTTAATTGTGCTACAGACATTGCCTTAGTTGCTCTACTGTGAAGTTGACACCGAGTAAACATTGCATGGTTCAAGATCATTGCTTAATTACATTGCAATAGATTCAAAACTACTTCATACCGGTTTATTAAATGTTTCTTTAGTATTTTAAGCTTCACTATCATCAGAAACAATTTTCCTTTTTCTTCATTTTAATATAATTAATGTTTTAATCTAAGAACATTGGGTATTTTAAAATTATAGAACTATTATTCAAGAGATGTTTCTTAAAAAGAAAAAAAATGTGAGATGTTGGAAATAAATATCTGATTAAGATAAGTAGAAAGATTGCAGTCTTTGGATCTAAAGGCTGCAAGTGGACCTTTTAAAACAAGAAGATCACTGAGGACTTATCTGGGTGTGGATTAAGAGTAAAGTAATGTTTGCATAGTTGAAATGAAATATCTGACTACAGTTGTTTCTGTGTGTGTGTGAACATGTGTGCATGTGTGTGTATGTTTCAAAATGCTTTATTTTAGGAATTTAAAACTGGAAAAGAATTAGGCCCATTTATTTCACAGAAGAAGAAATTGTGTCTCAGGTGAAACAGCACATAAGATTTAAGAATAATCTAATGGGGGGACTATCCAGAGAGTACTTGTTGACTTTACTCCAGGACTCTTGGTTTATCATTTTAAGAACTTACTTATTTCATGTGGAAAAGTAAGCTATTACTATTTATTGGAGACATGTGTATATATGCATGTGCTTTGGGTTGGCAGAGAAGTATACTTAGCTATATTGGAAACAGAATTTTTCATGGAATTATTAATGATATATTTATACAAATGAATATAGGTAATAATGCATATTTGTTACTTTAGAAAATACTAACACAAAATACAACAAAACAAAAACAAACCTACCTCTCCAAACTTCATTGTTGAAATACAGATAGGCAACTATTTGAGGATGTCCCTTGAAGTTGTTTTGATTTCCAGAGAATTCCTAAAGCCATAGCTTTACAATTCCATGTAGATTACAGGGTGCTATGGCTCACTTCCTGTAATAGATGCACATGAATTAAAGCAAGTATGAAAGGAAAGGTGTCTGAAAGAAGGAAGATCCTAAGGATATGCATGTTGTGAAACAGCATGAAGGTAATTAACAATAAAATCAAATAGAAAAACAATCAAAAGAAATGAAATCTTGCCATTTGTGACAACATGGATGGAACTAGAGCGTATCATGCTTAGTGAAATAGGTCAAGCAGAGAAAGACAACTATCATATGATCTCCCTGATATGAGGAAGTGGTGATGCAACATGGGGGCTTAAGTGGGTAGGAGAAGAATCAATGAAACAAGATGGGATTGGGAGGGAGACAAACCATAAGTGACTCTTAATATCACAAAACAAACTGAGGGTTGCTGGGGGGAGGGGGTTTGGGAGAAGGGGGGTGGGATTATGGACATTGGGGAAGGTATGTGCTTTGGTGAGTGCTGTAAAGTGTGTAAACCTGGTGATTCACAGACCTGTACCCCTGGGGATAAAAATATATGTTTATAAAAAATAAAAATTATCTTAATCTCATAAAAAAAAAATTTTAAAAAAAAGAAAAGAAAAACAATCATAGGTTATTTGACATAAGATAAAGTGTTTAAATTTAAAAGCAGCACAATGACAAATTTCCATAATAACATGGTTTTTTATTCTATGCTATTTCACACTCCCAGTAGAATTCCCATAGTCTCCAAATTAAATGTGTGCTAAGACCTGTAGTTTCTTTTATATGTATTCTTTGCCCATCTAAGAGAAATCTTCTCTACATTTATTGGGCATTTTAAGCTTTTTAGTCTTTTACTGTAATGTCAAATGCTTCCATAATGGAAATTTTATACATATTTCATATATGTATACATATGTGCACATACCATCTTTTTTAACCTTTATAGTGGGTAATGACAGTTTCCTTTAGATTTTCTGACCAGAACTAAGTGCTCTGTGGGACTGACCAAGAAGAATCATTAGTGAAATTTTTTGTCTCTTTATGACTGTTAAGGGGTTGTTGTGTTTTCTGTTTGTTTTTTACAGTGTCCCAGTCTACAAAATTATAAAGAGAGAGGTTTTAACAAAGCCACCTGAAACACTAATAAGTTCAGTAGATGGAACAAACCACAGAGTTTAGAAGTTAAGCACAACTCTATGAGAACTGTTTAAATGTTAGGGGCACCTTATCCTTCATGGAAAGTGCTTTAAAAGAAATTTCATAGGGCACCTGTGTGGCTCAGTGGGTTAAAGCCTCTGCCTTCGGCTCAGGTCATGATCTCAGGGTCCTGGGATCAAGCCCCACATCGGGCTCTCTGCTCAGTGAGGAGCCTGCTTCCCCGACCCCCACCTCTCTCTGCCTGCCTCTCTGCCTACTTGCTATCTCTCTCTCTCTCTCTGTCAAATAAATAAAAATAAAATCTTAAAAAAAAAAATTTCACACACTAATTCTCTTGAAATTTCTCTAGAGTAAAATCAACTTATTCTCTGCACTAAGTCTTTAGAGAGTGGATAAAGATGACCATCTGCCAGTTCTGAGTCAAAACCTCTTTTATACTTCTTTTTATATATTTATATTTTATATTTCTATTTGCATGCTTATGCCTCTACCATTGCCAGGAAACAAACAAAAGAGAAGGGGAAGCCGGGGTTAATTTGCTAATTTTAGGAAGAGGATAGACTTGTTAAGTACGGCCAAGGCCCAATTTCAGCCTAGCCTAGATTCGCTGACACCCTTCTCCAACCCTGATTGCTCCAATCCTAACAGGAGCAATCCTACCCAAAGTTATCAGTGCAGTCAGGTGAGCCAACTTTCAACCCAAGTGTAACTCTAGGATAATAAAGTATTATTAATTTAATACTTCATGTTTAGGCGTAGTTTGTTACGTAGTCTTTTTTTAGCCTAGCAAAATGATGGTCTGAATAACAAACTATTCTACCCATCTACCTATAATAAATCCTTTACTTATTGATCAATTCTATCTGTACAGAATATAAGATTCATTAATAAAGAATCTTTGTTTTGTTGAATCATGAATACTTAGGCATTGCACTTAACATGTACATAATAAATATTTATTTGTGGTATGGATGTAGCAGCATAAACATAATATTCCAGTTTTGGAAGAACAAAAGATAAGTGTCATTCTCAGGCCATAACAAATCAGTCTAAAAACTTTTTAAAAGCAGTGAAATTTACCAGGATTAGAATGGAAAGAAGTAAATATAAGAAGTTGGGATGGAGATTTCAGCAGTGGGTGCATATTTTTGTTGAATGCTTTCTGAGATTCAATGATGAAAAGCACTAGTAAGATTTTTAAAACACTTCCTATAACTGAAGGGGACACTGTCAGAAGCAAAAGTGCACCTTTGTTTTCAGTTGCAGGTTGGTACACTGCGGAGAGATTGCTACAGCAGAAGCCAATAGACTCAATTTGGTTTGAAAAAGAAAATGGATGAAATATTACTCAGCCATAAAAAAGATGAATACCCAACCTTCGAATCAACATAGATGGGACTGGAGTTTATGCAGAGTGAAGTAAGTAAAGCAGAGAAAGCCAATTACCATATGATTTCACTTGTAGAACATAAGAAATATCATGGAGGACATTAGGAGAAGGGAATAATGAAAGGGGAGAAGTCAAAAAGAGAGACGAACTTTGAGAGACTGTGGACTCTGAGAAATAAACTGAGGATTTTAAAGAGGAGGGGCATTGGGGGATGGGTTGGCCTGGTGGTGAGAGTTAATGAGAACATGTATTGCATGGAACACTGGGTTCTATACATATACAATGAATCGTGGAACACTACATCAAAAATTAGTGATGTACTCCATGGTGACTAACATAAATACAGATTAAAAAAAAAAAATTAACTGGGGAAAAAAAAAGAAAACCAAGTTCCAGTAAGAGGTACAATGCCAAGGCACACTTGCAAGTATATCATGTATACCTGAAGGAAAAGATTGTGAAAACTAATTAGCCTCTGTATATTGTATCATATTAACTATGTTCATCAATTTAAACATGTAAGGATAGCAATTTCCTACGGTTCAACCTGAAGCATGGCCCTATCTCTATCCTCTATCTCCATCCTCTACACAAACTTATTCAGTATGATAATTAACAAAAATGAATTAATACAGGAATTAATGTAGTACAACAAAATACTAGGAGAAGAAGAAACAGAGCAGAAAAAAATTTACCTAAAATTTAAGAATGGCCCTATGTTAGATATTTACTATTTGTTCCTAATACATATTTCCTTCTTCTCAGATTTGCTAGGAATTTATGGAGGCTGGTCATTGTGAACCTCCTCAAGCATTCTCTTTAACTCCTCCAGATTGACTTTAGTCAGTCAAGTTGGTGGGAGTAACTGACAGCAGATCTAGGGGTAAAAGATTTAGGTCAGGACATCTGTTCCTCAGCTTTCTTCCCACCAGGACACTGGTGTACTGTGTTCCTCCATTACACGTTATGGCTCCTGATAAGTAACCGTCTCTTACAGCAACTGCCATTTCCTTTGGCTTCCAGTAATTGTTTCTTCCCTTGAGGCCTCCAAAATAATGTGTTTTCCACTGTTGCCAGCTCTAGATGCTTCACCATGTTTATGCGCTTGCTGCAATAATCCTTTTATTAAACTTGCCTCATTAGTGTTGTCTCATTTGAGTAGATCATCTGTTTCTTACCGGGATTTTCATTATTATAATCACAAAACAAAATGGAAACTCAGAAAAGACAGCAGAAGGTAATGACATAAGAGTTGGTAGAAATCCTCAAAGTATAGAGGAAAAACAGAAAATGGAAAAAGCCTAAGAAATAATTGAGACTGTGGAAAATTTGGTAAAGGTAATGGTGGATATAATTGACAAAATCAAAATTAATTTGAAATAAAGTGTTAAGCTCTTAAATAAGAAATAAGAATTAGAGGATTTAACAAGGAGAAGCCTAGTTGCTTAGGTCTTCATTCCACCCACCCCTCTGCCCCAAAATAGAGATAGAATACTTCAAATCATAAATCAAGAAAATTTCTCTGAAATCAAAACTATCTTAAATTTACATATCAATAGGATACTATGTGGAGTGAGGAAAATTGACAAAGAATTGTCAATATCAATGTATATCCTAAATGTTAAAGGTAAGAAAAGAATTCTTTGGGAAGCAAAGCCAAAAGATCAAGTCTTTTATGAAGAAAAATAGAATTAGGCTAGCCTCAAACTTCTTTAAAACTTGTATCCTGGGGGTGCCTGGGTGGCTCAGTGAGTTAAAGTCTCTGCCTCTGGCTCAGGTCATGATCCCAGGGTCCTGAGATCAAGCCCCACATAGGGCTCTCTGCTCAATAGGGAGTCTGCTTCCTCCTCTCTCTCTCTCTTTCTCTGCCTGCCTCTCTGCCTACTTGTGATCTCTGTCTGTCAAATAAATAAATAAAATCTTAAGAAAAAAAAAAAAAAAACTTGTATCCTGGAAGATATAGAAGCAGTTACAAGGCACTCAAGAGAAGAAAGTGGGGCTATGGATTTTATGTAGGGAAACACGCTCTTCAACTAGGAAGCTTGAACATACATACATAAGGCTTGAAAATATATTTTTCCCAAGAGTACTTCTTAAGTAAATCATAAGAAGAACTTCAGTGAACTATGGAAAATCTCAAGAGATATGTAAAAGATGAGGTTATGAGCATTAAGTACATGAAACTGTGGAATAAAATCTAAGATCTATATAAGGTCTAAGGTGAGGAAAAAAAGTTAAAGTGATTGGCCTCACAATGAAAAAACGATTAAAAGAAAATGTAAAAAAGATGGGAAGTAGAGTAAGTTCAATTACCTCATCCAATATAGCTAAAAATTAAGTGATATCATTGAAAGTATTGTTGGGGATGAAAAGCTAAATAATAAAAGTAGTACTACTGAGTAAAATCAGATGTAGATAAGAGGTAGGAGAGAAAGTAGTAGAGAAAATATAGTAATATATTTTTTCATGATATGCAATAAAAGACTACGGATTCAAATTAAAGATGACCACTATAATAAAAAGCAACGCTTCCTAAATATCAAGAAAATCTACATATTAAAAAATAAACAAACATACAGCTTAAAAAATAAAATTTTAAAAATAAATGTAACATTACATTAAAAATATGAAAACATATTTGGAAAAACAAATCAGTTTTTTTTTTTTTTTAAGATTTTATTTACTTATTTGACAGAGAGAGAGACAGTTGGAGAGGGAACACAAGCAGGGAGAGGGGGAGAGGGAGAGGCAGCTGTCCACCTGGCAGGGAGCCAGTTGTAGGGCTTGATCTCAGGACCCTGGGCTCATGACCTGAGCCAAAGGTGGATGCTTAATGACTGAGCCACCCAGGTGCCCCCCAAAGCAAATAAGTTTAAATGAACTAAAATCATCCAGAGAGATAATTTCATATTTGTCTATAATGAAAAATTCTATAAAAAAAATATATACCCAAGATTTATACAAAAAGCATTATTTGAAAAATAGGCAAAAATACTGAAGTAAATGAATGTATGGAATTCTGGAGCTGTATCAGAAAAAATAAAAACAGATAAAATTGACCAAAATAGTATCACATAATAAATCTTTAGACTGTGAAAGGAGAAAAAGAATCCCAGAATTTATTTTAATTCTTTCTTTTAGAAAATCAAAGGAAAAATAACAGATAATAGTAATGTAATTGATTTATTATGCACATAAATATGCATATATAAATAGATTGATGTATTTGTATATTTATATATGTTATATATATATACATACAGATATATTTACATATATATGTTTGTGTATATCTTATAAAGTTTGATACATATAGAAAGCTTGTACTCCAAAATTTGATGTTATAATTTATTTTCAGAGCATATTAATAAAAGTTGAACATATATTTGACTAAAGACAAAGCTTCAATATCTATCAAGAAAAAAGAAATACAGAAACTATACGGTGACCATAGGTCAATAAAAATGAAAATAGTATAACTAGAAAACAAAATTTTATACTAACTATAAATTTAATACTGTATTTTTAAGAAAATTCCTGGTTCATGTGGTTAATATAAAACATCATAGAAAATCCAAAAAAAATGATAATGAATATAAGACACTAAAAATTTATGAGATTTATCTAAAGGAAAGCTTAGAGGAAAATGAATAGCTTTTATCACCTAGCAATACACAGAAAATGAAAAAAATATTTAATGCTGATTCAAATATTTGGAAGCTTTAAAATAACAAAACTTAAAAAAAAATCATTGAAACGGAATTTAGGGAATATGACAACAGAATAGTGAAAGCAGATCATTTGAGGCCCTGAGGCAGTAGGGTGCCTTGTGTATTAGAGGAACAGAAAGAAAATCCATGAGACTGGAGCTGTGAGAACAAGAAGGAAGTCATAAAGGATGAGGTCAGAGAACTAACAGGAGGTGCAGACCACATACCGTCTTGCAGGTAATAGCAAAGACTGGCTGTAGAATCGAGAGTAGGTTTCAGGGAAAAAGACGAAGACCAGCACAAAAGTTAATGCGTTCATCCAGGGGAGAGATGATGTGGCTTTGACCAATGTGGGTTGCCAATTGAAGATGGTGAGCAGCAGTTGACTTCTGGATTTATTTTGAAGTAGAGCCAATAGGATTTATTGTTGCAACTGGTGTGAGAAAGGAAAAAAGGCAAAGGTGACATCACTTGCCTCAACAGGTAGAATGGAGTTGTCAGTGACTGAGATGAAGAAAACCAGTGATAGGGTTGGTGTGGGGAGAGATCAGGAGTTCAGTTTTAGACAAGTTCATTTTGAGATGCCTATTATGTATCCAAGTGCAGGTGCCAATTAGGCAGTTAAATATTTAGGCCCAGAATAAAGTGGAGAGATCTGGCCTGTAAATGTAAACTTGAGAATTATCAGCCTAGATGCTGAACGCAAAAATTAAGAGGGAATTGTTCAGTTTTTATTTTCTCAGTTTTTGTTGTTGTTGTTGTTCAGACTTCCATGTCTGAAAGGAACGAAATAAGGAAATTACTTTTGCCAAATCAGTGCATGTTAATCCACTGAGTGCCAAGCTAATAGATTTATGTTTGATCTGCTAATCTATTAGATATGAATGGAAATTTGTGAACAAGGGAAATGTGACCAGGATGAAGTTTGAAAGTTATTATTCTGTAAATCTGAATACTATATATGAAGTATGGAGACACAAATAGGGCTTTGTACTAGGAATAGAGGGTAGAAAATCCAGGCTTAAGATTAATGTAGTGGAAATGGAGATGAATAACTTTTCTTTTTCCCTGAAAGATTTAACTACACATGGATTCAAATGTTACCAATTTAAATGTGCTCCTATAACCTTCTTAAGTGAAATGAAGCTGCTTTCATTTCAAGGAGCCAAAGGCAATATGCTTATATTTGCAACAATCACAACAGCAAAACATTTTTTTCCAGTGGAGTCATACTTTAAAGAATATTCTTTCTATAATGGATACTGCCCCTTTAAGTAGCAGAAAACAGCTTTAGAGGATAATAGTTGTTATTATGATTGTCAATCTATCCCAGATCTGCTATTCTGTATTTGGTCGCTTATAAAATAGTACTTTCAGCATGAGGATTCTATTTGTCTCAAGACAGAATGTCACATCCCTGATATGGATTGGAAAAGGATGAAATCTGAGAAAGGAGAGAGAGAGATAGAGAGGGAGACAGAGAGAAAGAGCTCAATGCCAGGAAAAAAAAATATTATGGTTCTAGACCTCTTAAATCAATCCAATAGTATCTATTCTTAAATTAACATCCTTAAAAAAAATGAACTGACAACTTCCTTTTATTGTTTCATTGGGAAAAGATGTCAAACCAGTACGTAGAGATATCCTATCTTTGATTTCTACTATTTGTATATAATGTCTTTGATAACATGTAGTTGGCCTGAAACTCTCATGTCATGTTTACATGTGTATCTTTATTTATCTATTGTTAGATTGTTGAGTAAACAACAGTTAAAAAAGAATCAAAAGCCTTTGCATCTGAGTTGGTTGTAATTTATTTTGACCCCACACATACATACAATTTCCTTAATTGGTTAATTCACCTGTTAAATAGGTCTCTCCATTTTTACAAATATTTGATGATGTTCTGTCAACAAGAATGCCCTTAAGTATATGCTAAGTATTTCAGAAATATAAAATTTCCATAAAAGAAAAGTCAACTTATTTACTGATGGAGGAGCCACTGATTGACTGCAGTAAAATCTTGGCCCACTCATAGGTTTGTCATGTAATGACAAAGACAAGTTCTCTGGGTTTCTGGTATAATCCCCATACATTATCTAGGGTGATATTTTATTTGTTAAATTTTAGTGTCAAATAATAGTGCTCTGCAAGATGTTATTTCAAGAAACAAAAAGCAATATAATTTCAGAAATCAAGGGATATTTGTGCATGAGGATATCTATGCCACTGGGAAAGAGAACAAAATATTCCTCAGGGAATAGAAGTGCCAAATAATATATCACACTGATCATATGTTGATATAGGAAGCATATTTGGGGAGTTGAAAAGAATATTTATAGTTGAAAGAAATTGGGGCTAGGAAATATTACATAATTAACCGTGAATTAAGGATATTATGGGCCTTGTGGGAAGGGTTAGTCTATAAAAAGAAAAAAAGAAAAAGAATGAGCTTTGGAATAAAAACGACCTGGTGAAAACCTCTGTGCCACCTTACTATTATATTATTTGGAATAAATTTAATAATCTGACTATCCTGTCTTCCTGACTGGAAAATGGAATAAAAGAATACCAGAGACCCCTTTAAGAGTTAACAATAGTAAGCATAAGCAAAGGGCTGAGCACAGGGTCTGGAACACTGTAGCAGTTTACTAAGGGTTTATTCTGTTCCTCTTATAGAAAAACAACAACAAAAAAAGATTATAGAAAATGAAAAGGCTTTCAAATTTTGGCATATATGTTTTTTAAAAAGCTCTGAAGGAAGAATATAACTAGCTTTGATATAATAATTACAGAAAATACAAAATTAAATTCAGCTACCCATGCAAAGATGAGAATAAAATCAGTCAAACTGATGGACTTTTGGTATGCTCCAAGAAGGATGCAGTTGATGAGAACAGAAATAACAAAAGTTAAATAATCCTGGACACTGGCTCCAGTTTACATAAAGATTACTATAACTGTGGATTTTGGTTTTGTTCATAAAGGTTCATAATTAGTTTGACACTGTTCTTTATTATTAATAATTTATAATTATCATCAGTTTGGGTGGGAGCTTAGAGAAAGAACCTTACTCTGGAAAGATGTGGATTCTAGTTATAATTTTTTTCCAGCAATCAATAAATGATTTATTTTCACTGGTCTTTGTTTCCTAATCTATAAACTTAAATTTTTTGACTCTTCTATTTCTAAAACTCTTCTTTTTGCTACAAGTGATTCTTAAGGCTGATTTTTAAATTCATTTTAAAATTATTTTCAGAGGGCTTTAAAATTTCTAGCTACCTTCTACTACATCAATGTCTTACTAGTGTTTCTACTAATTAAAAAAAAAAAAACAAACAAAAACTGGCCCAATGGTTTAGTAGACATGCTATTAAGTAAATTTTTTTCTTCAGAAGTGTGAAACTTTTTACGTGACCATGAGTCAGTGTCCATAGTAGGAGTGTGTGTAGAGGATTCATTACAGAGATAAATGTTTCAACTCTTTTTGACCCTGGACCAAAATAAATGAGTGTAATAAAGTTCACCCCTTTGAGTTCTGCCTTGTTATCAAATATTCCCCAAATCATGAAGCCAATAAAAATGAAATAGTCTGTCCAGGGAAAAACAACAAAAAAATTGTAGTTTTTCCCCTCAGGCATTTTAAGAAAACTTCGAGTCTAGATGTATGAATGAAATTACTTCTAAAAATTAGAAAGTTCTATCAGCTTGGAAGTATGTGACTATCTTTAGCAGGAGGTTAGACATCTACCCTGAGAAAAATAGTGATTGCATCATTTCACTTTTTTTTTCTTCTTATCAACTGGGGGAAATTTTTTTGACCTCATTTCTCATTTTTTTAAATTTAATTAGATCCACATAAGAAAAAAAAACGAGATTAAAGTGACTCTTTGGAGCAATCAACACTTCCCATCACCAGGTAGGAGAAGAAGAGCGTTCAACACCCTGTTTAGTGTGTTGTTACAGGTCCAACAGCTAATGCTTAATGAAGATGAAAAGAAGGCAGCCTTGAACACAGGACCCCTCCAGTGCTCAGATACCACTCGCCTTGGGAGGGGTTGATCATCCCCTTCTGCTGCCCTCTTTTCCTCTACCTCCATCTCTCATAGCAATTTTATGACTATTTAACTGAGATTTTGATTTTCTTAGGCCTCTATTCTCTTATCACACTGGTCTCCTGTTTACTGGACCTGCTCCCAGCCTGTCCAATGTTGCTCAAGAAATTTAGGAACCTAAGCAAATTCCCAGGACATCCATATGCCCTTTGTCTTCACATGGAAGCTCCCCATCATCCCTCACTTACTTTTGCTCATACTCTATCATATTTCCAAACCTTTTCTTTTTTCAGTCCTCATCAAAAAAAAAAAAAAAAAAAGAAAAAAAAAAGAAACCCAGAATGCCTTCAATGTCCTTTTCTATCTCATATTTTCTTCTAGCCTGTGCATCTGCTAAAGCCCATCTTCTAGTACTGTGCATCTGCTAAAGCCCATCATCAGAGTAGAGTGGATTAGTCTCATACCTAAGCATATTCTCTTCATGCTTCCCCAGCACTTTGCTCCATGACTGATGCTCCCTTTCTTCTTTTTCAGTCTCTCTCTCCTTCTGATCCATCCCCTCAGTCTTTTTTAAATCACCCAGTTCCATTTCTTGAATATTTCCTTTAAGTTGAATCTTCCATTGCTTCTTCTGGTTTTTCCTCAATACCTACTGCCTTGTCTACTTACAGTATCTCTGCTTTCTCTTTACCTTTCAACATCCTAAATGTAGGTGTCCTCAGACACATAACTTATGGACTATTTTTTCTCCCTCCTAAGGAAGAAAACTTATCCAAAATTCATAGCTTTGCTTATTTTTGCTTTGTGGATGATTCTCTTATCAATTTAAGTTTTGTCTCTTTGTTTTTGTTTTGTTTTGTTTTGTTTTTGTTTTGGGCCCTTGCACCATATTCTCAAATAGCTACCTCATTAATTACATTTTCAAATTCTTTCCTCAACTTTTATTTTTATAAGTGATACCTTCATACACCTCCCTCCCCATACCTATACCTGTCACGTGAATCAGGAAGAGCTCCGCTATCCTTCAATCCCTCTTTCTTGATCCTTACCACCAATAAATTACCAAGTTTTATCAGTTCTATCATAGTGCTATTATTTTATCAATCTTTTGGAGGCCTGAGAGAAGAAAATAGAAGAAAAATAATTATATAATTTAATTAGCAATTCTCTCTTGTCTGCTGATATACTTCTCTTGCCTCTCCAAAAGCATACATAGGAATGATTACTTACAATCTTCCTCCTACATCAAAAGCCAGATGGCTCTACCCAAGTATCTTTTTTTAAAAAAAATATTCATTTATTTATTTGACAGACAGAGATCACAAGTAGGCAGAGAGGCAGGCAGACAGAGAAAAGAGGAAGCAGGCTCCCCGCTGAGAGCCCTATGTGGGGCTCCATCCAGGACCCTGGAATCTTGACCTGAGCTGAAGGCAGAGGCTTTAAGCCACAGATCCACCCAGGCACACCTCTACCCAAGTATCTTAAAGAGAAACTTTGTACTGATGTTTCACTTAGAATTTAAATTTGCACCTTTCATTTACTTTTTGAATGTGCAATTCTATGGGCCAGTAGAAAATGTGTCCTTTAATCCTATTCTTAGAAATGTTCCGAGACAATTTTTGTTGACTTCTGTAGTTTTTCTTTTCCATGATTACATGTAACTGTAAAGCCCAATTTCTGAGTTCCTCCTAAAGTGAATATATTAAGTAGCATTATAATTTATCGAAGTAAGCTCACCTATAAGGAAAAAATCCCTTTTGAATCTAGATCCTTGTTCTGATTTCAGCTTTCTAAAATTTAGAGATTTTACTTTACAATTTAGGTTAAATCATCCAACCATATACTTCAAATTATGGTGTTGCCAAGATAAAAATCTTGCTTCAAGGCAACACAGAAATAACAATTGAAAGTCTCCAGCATATTCATTTGTTTTGTTATGTAAGAACATTTTATAGGCAAGAGTCTCACTAATGATTATTACAGTACACATCTTCATTTAAATTCATCTTAAAATTCTATTTTAGCATCAAAGTGCTCTGACATTGAATACTCCTGGAATGCATTCTTTAAGGATTTACCATTTATCCTACCCTGCAGTTTACTTACTGCCACAAAGTGGAAATTATATTTAATTGAACTGAACAAGAGAATCGCACAACAAAGACCTCTGTTTTGTTCAATTCCCAGATAGTTCTATGGTGAGATGACTAAAATATAATGTTGGTGGATGATACATATTCATTTGCCACATAATTTTAGTCATAAAAGCATATTTTTATCTTCATGCTAATCAAAAACAGTTTCAAAGCACCTAACCTCACCCAGCGTTTTTAAACTAATGGTGGAAATTTCAGAGGGGAAGAGTTCACATATTTTGAGACTATAGAGTGGTATTAAATAAATAGGATGAAAAGTTTCTTTTAGGTATAAATATTTTACATTTTCTTTCTGTTTATGGTGCTAAGAGCAATCATACAAAATGTTTTTCTTACGAAAACTGATTTTTTTAAAAAAAATTATCTCTTCTTTTTCATTTAAAAATGGTCCCAGTGGACATGCAGTGTGCCAGGCTCTAAGCTATTTCCTAGTAACGTAAGGATTTCACAGCTGATTGGGGTTCTTGGTATTTATAGCTCAGTTTGTGTAGGAGATCTTCCTGTACCTGTATAAGGATAACTGAATTCTCATGTTACCTGCTATGACTTACCATTCTCAATTCTGTATCTGATTTTATGATAAATCTTTCATTTCTTTCACATGATTTATATCTACCATATCTGTTGCTACCAAGCCATTGATCCATTTTGTTGTACTCGCTATGAAAAAAAATTTCTTCTCAGCACTGAGAATGAGAATGAATAGCTTGTCTTGGACAGCTGACCTAATCTTGCTTCTAGTAAGAGCCACCAAAATGGCAGAACTCAGAACCCTCTCCTACAATCATATGGTGAAAGGCTCTATTAAACATACTCTTGGGGCGCCTGGGTGGCTCAGTGGGTTAAGCCGCTGCCTTCGGCTCAGGTCATGATCTCAGAGTCCTGGGATCGAGCCCCGCATCGGGCTCTCTGCTCAGCAGGGAGCCTGCTTCCTCCTCTCTCTCTGCCTGCCTCTGCCTGCTTGTGATCTCCATCTGTCAAATAAATAAATAAAATCTTTAAAAAAAAAAAAAAAAACATACTCTTATTTCATGCTTCTCTGATTGACCAGCATAAGACAGCAGCTTTTATGAGTGAATTGCTGGACATCAAAACAATAATCTTATAGCATGGTTGCATGGTCATATAGCATATTTTAGAAAAGAATCACTTCTCTAGAATCAATAAGACTCACAACCCTTACCTGATCTAAACTCAGAAAAACCATCTAAATATCTATTCAAAAATTACATTCACTGAACATTTTTTCCCCCTTTGGGTTGATACATGAACTGAGGTTTAAGTAATCGATTATTTTCATGTTTAGCTTCTACCATCTAAACTAGAGCGCCTAGCAGAACTCTTTTGCTTGACAATGCTATTTGATGATCTAGAATGCAAATTCATTCTTACGATTACTCACTTTATTGATCATTAAATATACAATTAATTCCCCATATCAAAGTGCACTCAAATTTCAAACACTCTCTGCAAATGTATATATTCTATATTTCCTGATTTAAGAGTTGTCAAAATTTCTATGTAGATACATATAAATTTTTTGAATATATTAACCATTTAATTCTGACCCAGTTGGCATACTCCTCTCCTTAGTCAAAAGCAAAAAATGATTGCCTATAGCATTTTCCATATCTTTTGCTACTTTATATATATATATATACACACACACACACACACACACATACATACAGAGAGAGAGAGAGAGAGAGAAATGATTAATGTAGTTTTTTTAGGAGTTTAATTTTTTAACTCTGATGCTAAGCAGTTAGTAATCTTTCCAGGTTTTCCCCATATTTCTCAGAAACTCATATCTGTCAAACTCAACATTTGATCTTTAATTTCTTGAGGCTATTTAATACTGACATATGTGCTAACTGACTATCTTTAGTTCTTCAGAGTTTGGTTTCATTCATTCCATCAGGTATTTTAAGAAGCTTGAAATGCTCCCAGGATCACTTATCTAAAGGGATTTAAAGAAAGACAATACTAGTAGGATTTTATTATATACCATCTGAAAGGAAAATTAATTTTGCCTCAGGTTTCAAATGCAAATGAGAACTCCGTCATATAAAGGAGCCTTGTCTGAATAACCTAACTGAATTAACATGAGACAAATATTCAGATATTTTATACTTTCGTTTAAATGATTAAAATTTAACATCTAAACTTTCCCCAATTTACTAGTCTAACAATTTTTCACTTTTGTTTATGTATCTATATTTCCTATAACATCCTAATGAAAATGATAAAATGACCCCATATCATCTCAAGGTTTGACAGTAGAATACATAGATTTAAATGAAGAATGGCAAGAGGGGACTTAGAGATGTGAGGCAAGATCAATCACAGATAATTGGAAATTATATTGCTTTTTTGTCAGTCTTACAATAATTCTTCCAAAGAGCCTATTTTGTGGGATAAACTACTCTTCCTACTTAATAATTTGATTCTATTATGCTATAAATAAGATATCAAAATCTCCTCCAGAGTAGTTGCTGGCAGAAAACTCAGGCTATGAATAGGCATATTTTTCCCCATCATTTTTAGGCACAAATACCTAACATCTGGCCAACATCAAAATGTGTAGTTTCTGGCAGCTGGTATCACACTTTGTACACCAAAGGCAGTCAGAATGTTTTCTGAACTGGTTCACGATATATGATCTGGGACACATGTTTGATATTATCTGGGAAAACGAAAACAATGAGTCAATGACTTGAGCTCTACTTGACACTAAAAAATAGTTTGGCTCCATAAATGGTCTCTGAGAAGACTATTTCACTTTGAGCACAGCAGCTAAAGGTTCCATTATTAATGTAAATAAATGAGAGGAAAGAGGGAAGCCTTGATGATTGGCATGGTAAAAAATTAAACAGCCCTGGGACTGTCGATCAGAGTTGACTTGAGTAACTGGCTGGGAATGCAGACATTAGATCCAACAGGCATGATGACCAGAATTCACACTGACCAATGTCCTCTCCTATAAAGTATTTGCATTCTAGGGAATTAGAGGTTTCCAATGACACTTTTGAAATTTCCTAACTTTCTGGAAAAGTTTTTTTTTTTTTAATAGTAAATGTTAACTCGGATTTTAGAGTAAATTTAAGGTATTTTTTTGTATGCAGTCAAGTGCACGCGCACGCACACACACACACACATACACACAATTTCCCCTTCTTTAGCTAATGTATAGATTTAAATAGTTTAGAAGAGGTATTTTGATACCAGACTACATATTCACCTGTAGGTTAATGTTTCAGGTCTCAGCACAAACATGACTAATCTTCCTGAGCATCAGTTTTACTCAATGGTAGGAGCACATTAGTTTGATCTCCAGAATAATTTCCCAAAAGTGATTGACAATGACATTTATCTGCTAAAAATAATTATAGATAAATGAGTAAAACTGTATTTGAGATTGCTTATTTTGATGAAAGTTTTTAGTAATAATTCATGAAAGAAGATTTTCCAAAAGGGAGACGTAGATCATCTTTTGCAAATTCCTGTTTAGACTAAGCATACAGATACATTGCCCCTAAGTGTCAGTTAATCAGAGCATGGACCAAGTGACATATGGGTGTTGCCTTAATATTGATTTTGTCACTCATATGTAAACATAAAAACAGACACAGATAAAAACGCACCCATACACACTAACATTCATTCCTATTTGCTGTGATAGGGAATCATTCCTCTCACTTTAGAGTAAGGTATTTCCTTCTCTAAGGGTCATGTTTATTATTCTGGGAGAATTCCACCTGCTTCCTAGTGGACCAAATTGTTAAACCCATTCCTGTACCAATCCTTATTCCACAAATCAAATACCCAAATAGATGTAGCATTGCCTTTGTGATCAGTGCTACAAAGGAGAAACATAAGGGGCTTGTGTTTAATATGTTATAGGATCACAGCAAATTAGAGTGAGTTTATGTCATCCGAAAGATAAGGAAAGGCTTTCTAGCAAGTGATGACTACACTGAGATCTTAAGCATGATAACAGGGATTTCCTAGGGAGGGAGAGAGAACAAACTTCATGCAAAGGCACTAGCATAGCCATGATGGACAGAAGGGCACAGCCTATCCCAGAGGGTGAAGCAGGTAGATATGGTTCTAACAGACAGGGTAAGAGAGGATGTGATATTAAAAGGAGTTGGAGAGTAACACAGGAACAACAGACAAAGGATTTATAAACCAAGATAGAGTATTTTTATCTTAATCCCAAGAGAATTTCATTTATGGTTGAAAACAGAAGATAAAGCATTCATATGTAGGCTTTTAATAAGATTTCTGACCCAGGTGTGAAGACTAGATTGAGGTTGGTCAAGAATGGATGTGGGTACAATCCCTACCAAAATAGCAACAGCACTTTTCACAAAACTGGAATGAATACTACAGTTTGTATGTAACCACAAAAGATCTTGAAAAGTCAAAGCAATCTTGAGAAAGAACAAAGCTGGAGGTATCACAATTCCAGATTTGTACTCCAAAGCTGTAATCATCAAAACAGTATATTACTGGCACCAAAACAGATCAACAGAACAAAACAGAGAGCCCAGAAATAAATCCACACTTAGGTCAATTAATCTATGGCAAAGGAGAGAAGAATACACAATGCAGAAAAGACCATCTTCTCAGTAAATGATGCTGAGAAAAGTGGACAGCTATATGTGAAAGCTTAGAACTGGACCACTTCTTACACCATACACAAAATAAACTCAAAATAGATTAAAGACATAAGTGTTAAGTTCTGCAAACACAAAAATCCTAGAAGAGAACACAGGCAGGAATTTCTCTGACATTGCCCATAGCAACATTTTCCTTGATAGGTCTCCTGAGGCAAGGGAAACAAAGGCAAAAATAAACTATTGGGACTACATCAAAATAAAAAGCTTTTGCAAAGCAAAGGAAGCAATCAACAAAACAAAAAGCCAACCTGGTGAATGGGAGAATATATTTACAAATGACATATCCAAAAGGGGCCAGTATTAATAATATTTAAAGAACTTATACAACTTGACACACAACCACACGAATTCCAATTAAAAAGTGGACAGAAGACCTGAATATAAGCTTTTCCAAAGAAAAATACAAACGGCCAACAGACACATGAAAAGATACTCAACATTGCTAATTATCAAGAAAATGCAAATCAAAACCACAATAAGATATCACCTATCACCTTTCACCTGACAGAATGGCTAAAATCAGAAAGATAAGAAATAACAAGCATTGATGAAATGTGGAGTAAAATGAACCCTTGGTTACTATTGGTGGGAATATAAATTTGTACAACTCCTGTGAAAAACAGTCAAGATTCTTCAAAGAATTAAAGGGGTGCCTGGTGGTTCAGTTGAGCATCCAACT
This sequence comes from Mustela putorius furo, assembly GCF_011764305.1. Classification (NCBI taxonomy): domain Eukaryota; kingdom Metazoa; phylum Chordata; class Mammalia; order Carnivora; family Mustelidae; genus Mustela; species Mustela putorius. The sequence goes on from NW_025421467.1 coordinate 2,175,625, forward strand.
CTTGGTGTCTATTCAGGTCATGATCTCAGGGTTGTGACACTGAGCCGCACATCAGGCTCTGTGCTCATCACAGAGTCTGCTGGAGATTCTCTGCCTCTCGCACGGACCCTCCCGTGCTTTCACGCTCTCTCAGTTTCTTTCTAAATAAATTTTTAAAGGGTTTAAAAAAAATAAAACAGAAATGTCATCTGATTCAATAATTCCACTACTGGGTATTTACCCAAAGAAAACAAAAACACTAATTTGAAAATATATACATACCCCAATGTTTATTACCACCTTAGTTACAGTAGACAAATGATGGAAGCAATCTAAGTGTCCATCAATGACAAATGGATAAAGAAGTGGTATATATGCCCAATGGAATGTTACACAGCCATAAAAAAAAAAAAGGAGGAGATCATGCATTTGTGACAAAAATGGGTGGATCTAGAAGGTACTATGCTAAGTGAAAGAAGTCACACTGAAAAAGAAAAATACCATATGATTTCACTTATACGTGGAATAAAAATTAAAAAAAAAAACACAGACAAGTAAACAAAAGCAGACTGAGACCTATATATACGGAGAACAAACTAATGGCTGCCAGAAGGGAAGGAAAAGGGTAGATGGGCAAAATAAGTGAAGGGGAGTGGGAGATACAGACTTCCAGTTATGCCATGAATAAGTTATAGGAACAAAAGACACAGTACAATGGAATATAGTCAATGGTATTGTAATAGTGTTGTATGGTGACAGATTGGAGCTACATTTGTGGTAAGCCTAGCATATTTAAACTTGTCAAATCACTACAGTGTATACCTGAAACTAAGGTAACATTCTATATCAAAAGAAAATTTTTTAAAGAGTAGATGAGGATAATGTGATAGAACATTTTCAGTACATTTCAGTACATTTCAGACAGAAAATTAGAGTTTTAAATAGGATACTGGCGAAGAAATGAATCCAAAATGGTGAATTGAGAAAACCTATAGAAAGCAATATATAGGACTCGGTGCCCAACTAAAGGAAAAGTAATAATGCAGCAATAAGGATAACACTTCTATAAATGATAAAATTATTTGGATACATGTTTAGCATTGTCTTATCATCGTGGTGCCACTCACAGAGTTAAGGGAGAGTGGTAAAACATCTGATTCAGTAGGAAGGAAATACGTATGTTTCATCATGGACAGGTTGATGTTGAGGTGTTGAAATTCTCCAAAAATGACTGGCTTTGAGGTGTGACAAAAATGAGTGCTCTGCTGTAAGTCTTGTATAAGTTTCACTTTCCTCATTGCTGTAAAGCTGTATTTCCAGCAAGTCAAATTAGAGGTTATTAGGATAATGAACACTGGAAAGCTCTTTGGGTCTTCTGGTTTCCTCTCAAGTTATATGTTCTACTGGATGGTGATGTATTTTAGCTGCTTCAGGTATATCCTGCCAGGATATAGAGTGTAGAATGTATTAAGTATTTAACAAACTTCTTCATCACCGTTCATGATAGACCCAGACCTAACTACTCAGTTTTGAGCACGCTTTCTAATTTTGTTCTGGTACCAGCTTATCAACATTGACCTTAAACAATTATCAATAGATCTGGTGCATATATATATACATTGCAATTATTAACTGAGGACCAGTCTGTGGGCTTACACCAGCACTGTATCTTCTGTTACAGAGAAGCCTACTAGGGACTAAACACAATAGGCCTAGCCAAGGCCTACTGGAGACACCATTATGACAAGCATGAGAAAGCTTTCAGTAGTCTGGAGGTGTCAGGAGATATTTTTAATCTTTTTGAGTATAAATGGCCGTTGAAGCAATGGGCATAACATTTTACAAAGACTGTAGAATGAAAACAGATTTTAAAAAGTACAGTTAATAAAAAAAGATGACAACTTTAAAAAGAAAAATGGAATTCTAACCCAAAGTATAAAATATCTATGGGTCCATAGTGGTATAAATAAATGATCTAATAAAGGACAATAGACAAATGTTATATGAAGAATTCCAAATAATTTATGTGAATACTCCACCCTCAAGAAGGTGGAAGACAACTCCCCACTCTATCTTTACATTAGAGAAAAACAACACTACCTCAGCTGGGTAATTAATCATCAGATTGATAGTATGTACCCTTGATAGGGTGTGATGAGAATAGCACTATTACCTCTGTGATCTTCCTCCCCCCAAACTCCAAGCTAATGATGAGAAAAATATCAAATACCAACTGAGATAACTTTTACAAAATACTTACCCGCTACTCCTCAACATAAGCAAAAAAGGAACTAAAGTAGCTTCATGTTATCTCTTAAGGTCACCTCAGATCATCTTTGGCTTTTTATTTATTTATCTATCTATCTATTTATTTATTTATTTTGGGCACATCTATTCTACACCCTGACTGCCTTCCTCAGGCAGCTTTCTTAGCTTAATTAAACATAATAAAAACTGCTACTGCCATCTAGCTTTCAAATCTGCACAACCTTATAGCTCTTGCATTCACAGACAGCCTGGTACCTTCCCTTTTTATCTCTAAGTTTAAATGTCCAAAATGGATGATTTACCTAATCAGCTTATCTTCTTCTACTAGGTGTTAGAGGTCATAAATTACTGGTTCAAAATGTAAATGAACTCCTTCTTCAGTTAAAAGCTCACCCTACCCCCATTTAGTTGGGAACAATGGCGATGAATTTGAGAAGGGTATGCTCAGGGTGGGCACTCTAAAACATCAGTGCAGCTGTGGTTAAAAAAAAAAAAAAAAAAAATCTTACAATGATGTGGTGGGCAGTATAGTGATCCGCAAAGGTGTCCTGGTAGCCTGACACTGAATAATTTATGTCACATGGCAAAGGAGTACTAAGGTTGCAGATGCAATCAAGGCTGCTAATTAGCTGACCATAAAATGGGGAGATTGCCTGGGTGGATCCAATATATGAGTCCTTAAAGGTAGAGGAAGCAGGCAGAAGAGTCAATGGTAGCCTCAGGCAATGTGAGAAAACCTTAACCAGACATTGTTGGCTCTGTAAATAGAAGGGGCCCAGGAGCTAATGAATGTGGGTGGTCTCTGGAGGCTGGACAATTCAAGAAAAAGTATTCTGTAGATCTTCCAGAAGAGAACATAGCTCTGCCAGCACCTTGATTTTTAGCCCAGTGAGACCCTTTTTGGACACCCCAGTCCCCTCCACCCCATTGCCTATGGACAGTAGGAAAAGAAATCTATGTTATTTTAAGCCAGTAAATTTGTTGTAGTTGATTACAGCAACATCAGAAAGTGCATGCAATTGGTTTGCAGTGGATATATGTATTCTAACCTATATCTAAAGAATACATCAGTAGAGTCAGTATATCTGTGGTAACTGTGGCTATCCCTGTATAGAGTACACTTGATTTGCTGATTTTTCGTACATAATTAGAGATTATTTATACATATTAGATAAGTGATCTGGATAATTAATATGAGAGTAACATCAAAATAGGAGTTAGTTTCAGACTACCCCTCCCATAATGCACATGAAAGGCTTCCATAAAATATTTCACTTTGAGGGAATGCTGTCTGAATACTTAGGCAATAAGACCTAAGTGCTGTTTTCAGACATGGTCTAATTGTATTTGTCATAATCAAATGCTTATGACTTTAACACAGTAAGCAATGCTCTGTAAAGAAGATGAAGATGCGGGAATATCACTTGCTAATATGTGCAGGTTCGAGGTGTGTATTAAGGCCCATAAGAAAAAGAATTTAAAGGTAGAACTGTTTGCTTCAGTAAAGCCTCAACATTTTCAAAAGAAATAAAGGAAAGAAAAAGAAAAGCTTCCAAATATCTTTTCCTCATAAATATTGTAGAAGAAAGGAATGAAAGAATGAATGGATGCTGATGTAATTTTGCTATACTTAGGGAAAAAAAATCTCTTAATATGAAGATTGGTTTGTTTCTACAGCTGCAGGATAACTAGAATTTCCCAACAGAGAAAAGTTCTGCATGTTTCTTTCTCGATCTTGTGTAGGCTTTCCAGGCCTCAAGAAGGTTTTTCTAGGCATCAGACCTACTGAATTCCATTCCATTAATTGCTGTCTCATACATATCCTAGAACAAAAGGGTGTCCTTAATCAGCAGCCCAAATTAGAGAATGAAAGTAATTTGGGATCAGTGGCCCGCATTGGTCTGGGCTTGGTAAGTTACATCTTCCCAGTTGCGATTCTGCCAAACCTAGACTTTCCCACATCAGTTTAATAGGACTTTGATGTGACAAATGCACATACTCTTTCTTATACCCAGACTTTGTCTTGGAAGGAAGGATACCGTTTTCTGGAGAGCAAAGGAAGAGAACATCGGTTGCTAATGCTAAGTAGGAGTGCAAGAGCAGAAACAAAAGATCCCAGCCAATTTTTAAAAATAGACATATGCATCTTCAAGCCCTTGGTAATCATTTCTGGTCTCTATCTCTAGAAAATGTCTATCAGGAAGAATCATAGAAAAAGATGACATGAGCCTCCTGCCTATTGATATTATCAACTGTAGAAAGAATTGTTCTCAAGGGATCATGCTAGCATCTGTAGTTCTCAGAACCAGAAACAAGTGGCTCAGCAAAAAAAGGAAGGAAGCAAACATCTCATATGGACAGGGCCCATCAGTTTTTACAAAAAAAAAAAAAGTCACTGGGGCAGAATTCTTTAGAAACCCAGAAATGATTCCTGTTCTCTTTGCCAATAAGTTATACTTATTGATTTTTAATCCAGTAGCTAGCTTAAGGTAATTAGGTAAAAATTTAATTTTTTTAAATCAATAAAGCTATAAAAGGGAATTAGATATTTGAAAGAAATAGTCCAATTTTAAGATATTGTTTTAAAATGTCAAGTATCGGGGCACCTGGGTGGCTCAGTGGATTAAAGCCTCTGCCTTCAGCTCAGGTCATGATCCCAGGGTCCTGGGATAGAGCCCCACATTGGGCTCTCTGCTCAGCAGGGAGCCTGCTTCCTTCTCTCTCTGCCTGCCTCTCTGCCTATTTGTGATCTCTGTCTGCCAAATAAATAAATAAAATCTTTAAAAATAAATAAATAAATAAATAAAATGTCAAGTATCTGCCTTAATGAAAAAATAGTATCACATATCCCAAAACAATTACATCCAGTAACACTTTCTCTAAAGCTGAGAGCCAAGAAACTTGGTTTGAAAGAAAACAACTTCCCCAACCTAGCTACTTTGCAATGTCAAGAGGGCAAGTTCCATCTTGGTTGAGGTTTCTTGGTGTTTTCTGCCCTATCCTGCTTGGGCAACCCCAGTGCCCTTAGAACATGATAGGAGCAGCATTCACAGAGGACAACAGTGGTTCTATCACTCTACCCCTGTGTGTCTTCCACAATATCTAGCACAGTCTTAGGATAGAAAAAAGGGGAAAAATCAGGATTCTTTGCAATCTCCCATTTTGTTTTGCCCAGTGTGTTCTCTCTTCCATCTGAATATTTATTTCAACTCATTAAAATCAATCAGATTTAGCAAATACTCAGTTATTGCTTTCTGTTGAAGGAAGGAAAATAAGTTATTTACTAGAATAGGAGTCCATACCTGGCTGCATGTTTAAGAGAATTTTGGTTAAACAACCAGTATGATAACATAAGTCTATACGTAAATCAAAACCTTTAAAACTATGTTCTTTTATTCTCTAAATAAAAGGAAACACTGAAAGTTTTGGTTAAAAATTTCCTTTCTAGTCTTCCAGAAAAATAAAACCATAAAAGTAACTACCAGATAATTCAAAAATTTGATTTTTGAGAGCAAGTAGTATAGAGTATACCCTTAGTCTCTTATTCTAATTTGTTTCAATAGAACATAAAGGCAATGCCATAAATCTCCCATTATTACAAATACCAAACTGTTTACTCATTAGAATACATGGTTCTATACTGGGCAGCTCTTGGATGTTTTCTCTAGCAACATCTCAGACACAGAACTTGCATTTCAGGTATACCTCACTGCATTCTTCCCCCAACATTTCTTACTCTAGACGCCCCATCTTGGTTTATCGCCACCCATCTACTCCCCCATGCCAGAACTTGACGCATTTTCATTTGCTCCCTTTCCTTAATCTCTACATATCAAATTGCTCAATGCAGTTTATCAAGTCAATTTTTGAAATGACTCAGAATCCCACCCCTTCTCTTCCTTCTTAGAGCCCTTAGGTTAATTGAGGTCTTCATTATTTTTCGCCTAGACTAGTATAATAAACTTCCCTTACTTAGGTTTTCCCTGTTCTCATCTGTGCAAAGCAGCTAGAATTATCTTTCCAAATGCAAATTTGATCATGCCACACCTATAATTAAAATTATTCAGGTATTCCTCATTGCCTGTAATGCAAGATAAGGTGCCATTTTGAGGCGAAAGTATACTCCCAGCCTTTATTCATTTAGTTCTCCATGTATGTACCTTCATATACCAGTCATACTAAATTATTTGCTATGCCTTAAAAATTCCATCCATTTAAGGACCCTCAAATTGTACATCCAGCTATTCTTGATTTTACCTTTCTTCCTTTTGCATCTGGACAAGTGCCCAAGCCACATAAATGTAGAATTATCAAACATTTGGGTTTCCCTTGGTGATTTCTGGTTTATATCCATTGTTTCAGCATGATCACTAATAGTCTTCCTTTTCACTTGCAATCATGGTTACTGGGAGGTGAATTGGAGGATTCCTTTATTCAAAAGTCACCTTCTTCCTAAAACTTCTATTGAATTAACTAATAGCATTTAGTTGTCCTTGGAACACTGGAAATGTTTCTACACAGTATAATTCACACAGTGGTATAATAAACTACATAACTAAATGTCCTAACAGGTTATGTGTTCTATAATAGTAGGAATAACAGCTAGCCATTAATTTGTGTTTAGTGTGTTAGTTCCAAACACCTTTAAATGCTTCATTTATACTTTATAACAATCCTGAGAAGGAAGCAGGCTGACCATCCCCATTTTGCAGATGAAGAAACTGAGGCAAAACAAATGTAAGTAACTCAGCTAAAGTCATATGTGTGATAAGGGGCAAAAGGTTGTGCCATCAGGCAAACCAAGGGGATGATTTCAAAGTCCATACTATATGAAGTACAATATGCATATGTAGCACTGTGGCCCTATTGACGACTTTGAGTATCTAAGAGATACATGATAAATGCCTCTATAAATGAATTGTTTTTCAAGAACAGAGAAATGTCATTTCAGATGTCTTCATGAGGTAAATTCATATAGCCTTAGATGGCTGGTCTCATCAAAATATCATTTCCCCGTGTCTTATTAAATTCCTAGGATATTGATACCTTACTATCAATACCAATATTCATGGATATTAATCAATATCAATATTCCATGGATATTAATCAATATTAATTCTACCTCTTGGCCCTACAAATAACTGAATAATTATATAAAATTTTTTTGAAAGTTGCAATAGCTAATCTACCCTTTCTAAATATATACCGCTTTTTTGCCAGTGTTTATTTTTACTCATTTGTGGGTCTGTATGTGTGTGTGTGTTGAGTATTTCGTTTATATGAGAGAGAAAGACAGAACAAGCAGGGGAGAGGCAAAGGAAGAAAGACAAGCAGACTCTGCACTGAGTGCAGACTAGGATGGCTCCATCTCATGACCCTGAGATCATGAACAGAGCCCAAACCAGGAGTTGGATGTTTAACTGACTGAGCCACCCAGGTGCCCTTCATTTTGTTGTTTTAATAACAGTAGTTGGGGTTGGCATGGCATTAGAAAATCTTGAAGCAAGACAAGGAGAAAACAAAATTTCCAAATTGTGTGTTTGTTGGAAAGTTCAGGGATTGCTGAAAGCTTGGCATCAGTGGGAGAGGTAACTGACTAATCCCTTAAATATTTGCCTTTCTGCCTGGGAGAGAACCAGCCTCTGCAGCCGATGGGTACATTGACGAGTTAAACAGAAAAACATGGCAATTCTTTATTTTTTTTTTTAAATAGGATTAGATTTGCATGTTAAGCTTATATAGAGAGAATACCTATGAATACTCTGAAATTAAACACAGTTATTGATAATAGAAGAGATTTAAAACACTGTGCAAATTGCTATGTATTTAAGAAGAATCTTTCTAAAGCACACCAGTCTTCAATCTTCTCTACCTGGAATCTGATTCCACAATGAATTGTGTACACACACACACACACACACACATCTGTGTAAAGTTTTTTTTGGATCACACCACAGGAAAAAAGGAACGGACATGCCTTGAGTAATAGGCAAGTCTATCTTTCAGCAGACAGGGCCTCAGCTCAATTAAACAAAATGAGCTTTATGAGAAAAACATTAAGCGGACTCCTTCCTGGATTATTTTTCTGAAAGAAAATTTCTGTTCTAATTGATGCCTTGAAGCTTGTTGCTGCAAATTGAAGTTTATGTCAAATATTTGGCAGTGCTTCAAGGAAAATGATTCTGTTCACCTTGATTCTCTAATTGAGATGTTTAGGGGTGCTCTACTTCTTTTTTATCTGGAAGTGTGGTGACATTGTCTACCTGGGATGTATCAGCTTGGGTTCTCACTCCTTTTCTTGCTGAGTGCTAAATTGTTTTTAGTCTATCTGGCAATCTGCTGGTTTTTTTCCCTCCCCCCACAGGGTACAGTATTTGTCCTTGAAGAGTTGTCAACAGCAAATGCAAAAGAAAATCATATATCCAATTAAAGTGAGACAAAACACAACTGTCAAATAAAAACCATTAACCCCTCGAGTATGAAATTTGGGGTATATCTGACAGGTCTCTCCTCGCTTCCTTCAACTGTCATCATTCCCAATTCCCTTCCACACTTTTAAAGATACTGCTTAGGGGACATTTTTATAGTCTGTAATATGGGATGTCAATAAAATTTTGTCAAATCATAACCCAAGTGTAAGCAGCACATTTACTAGACATGTTTTACAAAAGAATAAGTGATTTAGAGGAACAGTTAATCCTCATATTTTGCATTTTGGTTTTATTTGTTTTCATTCACTTAACATATATACTTAGTTCTTAGTACTTCTCATGACTATGCTCTCCCCCGGGTAGACAACATTGAATAAGACAGGAAAAGTTTAATTGTAAGTTTACAATCTAGTGAGACAGACAGGCAACTAATAAAGTAGGACTTAAGTACAATTGTTACAAGTGACCTGGAAGAACAGGGCACAGTGCTAGGAGAACAAGAGATAATGACAGAGCAGGCGTTAGCCACTCTGGAGGATAGAAAGAACGAGACTGGGCCAGTGAGAGAAGACTCAAGGGGATTGCTTTCCCTGTGGGCCATATACACTGACGACGAAATCAGAACTTGGGTAATGATGATGCTGGGGAGGAGTAGGAGAATGAGGAAGATTAACATTTATCGAGGGCTTCCTTTTTTAGCAGTTTATGGTGGTTTATAGCTAGGTGTTAGAAAAAACAGTGATGCTAATTGGCTTTAAAACTTTTAAGGAAACTCATGATATATGCCCGCAAATAAAGAGCTCCACATAGGTTAGGATCCTCAAGAACCCAGGCTTTTGGATCTCTCTGCCCATCCATCTCAATGTGGTTACTTCTCCCATGGACTAGCTCCTTGCATGCTTGCAAGATGGTAGCAGCATTTCAGGAATTGTTATCAGACATGACCATATTCAAAGGATGACACTCTCTTCCTCCTCTCTCTTTCTGGGAGAGGGATAGCCTTTCAATGATGACCCAATCTGACTTTTTCTCTTGTTTTATTAGGCAGAATTGGAACATGTTTTTCGTTTCTAAGTGAATCACTAATAAGGGGAATGGAATTGTTGAGTGATAGGAGAAGATCAGGAATGGAAATGAGCAAGTCAAGCCCCATGACCCATTCAGACTCCCTGAAGCATCTTCATGCCACTTCGATGCACATGTTGAAAACACTAGGTAAAGGTCTTCCTAAAGAAGGCTTACCAGTCAAAACATATTTGCAATTTGAAAATCAATTTCTCATAGTCATTCCATGGCAATGAGCATATCTGTTTTTTAAGTTAGTAGACATGAGAATATAGTAGTTTATGCTTTTGTTGTTAAAGTCTATTCATGCAGAGTATTCTAAACCTAAAGAAAAGGGGACAGATGCTGTTAGAAATGAAACATTTTATCTTTCTTGCCATTCACTGTGACAATGAAAAATATGTCACATTGTCTTTACCAACATAAGAAATTAATCATAGAAGAAACTGAAAAAAATGGAGAAAATTTAAAACATCACAAGAAAAATCTTTGTACTGACTGTACTCGATTACCTTTTTATTATATCGATAGTATAATTATAATAATAGTTACTGTTCATTGAAAGATGAATATCTGGTGGGTGTTAGACATTTAGTATTGTAATTCTCATAACATCATATGTGCAGTGTATTTTTATTCCCGTAATCTTGGAGTTCAGAAATTTACATATGGCTAATTATTGGGAAAGACTGGCACTATTCACACTTATCTGTCTTTCCAACTGTATATCTACAGCTTTTATTACACAAATATTCTGCCCAGCATTATGTCTTGACCCTGGAAATTCCCTCTAGGAGTCAGAATATGGCTTTAACCATCAATCCCATTATGAATTTTCACCTATAATTCATCTGTCAATAAAACTTGAAGGAATTTACATTTATTTCTGCCTTTCATTAATAGCACCCTAAGTAGATTTGCTAACATTATACTTTCATGGCAATTCACTTCTACACCTTGCTGTTTTAATTTTCCCAAGCTTAGCTCTCTAAAGATTGAATGAAGACATGAAAAGACATTAATTTTCCACAAGTTTTCATGCTTCATTTTTTTACTTAAAATGAACCAACCTTTTGTCCAGGAAAGTTAAAGATATTTCTGACTTTGACTAGAGCACTCTGCTCTTTCTCTTTTATTGTTTTGGGGTTTGTTTGTTTGTTTTTTCACATAGTTTTACATGCTTACTCACGAAGGCACTTTTATAGGAGATAGCTTTCATTTTGTTCTTTTGGATAGAAATAGCAATACTACTCTAATAATAACTTCAAGTGAGCTAAACACGTTCTAATGAGAAGACTCTTGTCTAGCTTATTTTCTTGTTGGCTTAAGTCATTACTTTTCCTGTTTGGCACCTCTTCTGCCATGGATTTATTGAAAATGTGACAGGGCTGGCTGAGTCCCACTGCTATTTCCACAGATAGGTAAAAGTATTTTAAGACACAGAGAAAAGAATTGAACAGATAGTAGCTGTTCAACAGCTACTATTGAACAGACAGTAGCTGTTGTAGGATAGATTAGCTGTATGGAAAATACTGGACTGTTCTTCCCTTACCCAGAGCTAGACTCTTCTGACACTGAATTTATATTTCAGAGAAACCAAATGTATAGCCCCTCACTCTCCTAATGCCCCACAGGTCAGAAGATTTAATTAAAAAAACATGAGGCACCAATTTTAAATGTTACATACCTGAATATTTTTTTTTCATTTTTTATTGTATTTAGTATTTTAAGGTTTTATTTATTTATTTATTTATTTGACAGAGATATAGTGAGAAAGGGGACAGAAGGAGTGGAGAGGGAGAAGTCAGCTTCCTACCGAGCTGGGAGCCCAATGTGGGGCTTGATCCCTGGATCCTAGGATCATGACCTGAGCCAAAGGCAGACACTTAATGACTGAGCCACCCAGACACCCTATGTGAATAATATTTTAATACAGGTGTGTCCCATACAATAGTTGAGACATGAAGAATGCCCACTTCATACCAGTGCACTAGAAGCCTTTACCATAAGCAACCTTGGTGCCAGAACTGAACTTTAAATCCATGGTTGTCAGAGTTTCTGGCATATAGTAAGGATGCAGATGTTGAGTGGTATTGTTGGTAGAACAAATAGTGATAAGGAAAAAGCATAAGGAAGGAAAACAAGTATTTACTTGAAAAAAGATCAGTTGAATTGAATGAAATGAATGGCTCAGATTCAGAATATGTCCTCATACTTGAGGCCCATATGACTTATTTACGCAGTGAAGAAACATCAACTAACAAGACACATACATACCTAAAAACTCTGGCCAGTGATACCACCTCAGAAGTCGTCCACGCTATCAAATGCATGGCAGTCTCCTTGTGTTAGCACCAAAGGACTAACATGTTCAAAAAGTGGATTCTTTCCTGGGCCAACTAAAATAATTTCTACTGCATACTACCTTAAATAATTTTTAAAGAAAATCATAAAAGCTATCGCTTAGTAGGCAGTAAGTATATACATGAATAAATAAATTTAACTAAGTCCCTGATTAACTAGCAGGTGCTAACTTAAGGAGAATATCTAGTATAACGTTAACAAAAGCAGAGCTTTCTCTTCTTCTTCAGCTTTCTTTGCAAACCTTAAGGAAATATATACTGACAATATCATTAAATGTTGTGACAGTTCATTTTTTTCTATGTGGAATTCAGAATCAGGGCTGAATAGTTCATGCATTTTGCTTATGTGATGTGTTTTGATTTGTAGCTTTTAATATGTAGAACCAGAATCAAACTGACTCTTGATGTTTCCTAGTCATCCAGAGCTCCTGTCACTATCCCTGTTACAACATGTGACATTTCATAGACAGTTAGTTCATAAGTATGTACAAAAATACCCTAAATATATCTGTATCAGTGGAGACAGCTGCAGGTTATGGCTGACTAAAACTTGCACATTCTCTTCATAACAATCTGTGATGTTTGTCTGAACTGATAACCACATGCCATGTGAACTCTGAACCTTGGAAAACTGTCAGAGCTTATAAAATAAACAGATGACCAATGATGTCTGAATATTTGTTGGGGAAACATGTTCATAATTTGTGAGTCCTAAACATTTTCTCAGTATTTGCCTTCAAGCAGGAAAAATTTAAAATATTTCCCCAAACTATTATTGATGACTTTTTAATGTATTAGTAATAAGCAATAAAAATATAAAGTTATGATACTTAAAATAGCAGTTGAGGTAGAGTCAGGGTAAAGTATGGTGGTGTCAGTTTTAGGAGATGGCAAACAATAAACAAGTTCAGAGAACTCTTAGCCTAGAAGCCTAAATCTGTCAGTTTCCCTAGGGCTTCATTTCCCCATCTATACAATGGAAGAATGGACCTACAGTCCATAGTTAGGACATCAGTTCCATAGCTTATGATCCTAAAAGCAATATTGTTGGTTGAGTTGTAATTTCAATGAGGTCTGAAAGTCTTATGTAATTTATGTTATTGAATTTGAAAGACTAATTTAGTGTTATAGTTTAAATGTTCTGTTCCTTTATTATTAAAATTCAATTGACATACGATGTTATATTAGTTTTAGCTGTACAACATTTTGATTCCATAATTGTATACATGACTCAGTGCTCACCACAATCAATGTAATAGCCATTTGTCACCATATATTATTACAATATTTGGGGGGTTGTAGAGGGGGAGAGAGAGTGCCAAGCAGACTCCATGTCCAGTACAGAGTCTGATATAGGGCTCAATCCCAAAACCCTGAGATCATAACTTGAGCCCAAATCAAGAGTTGGATGCTTTAACTGACTGAGCTACCCAGACACACTGTTATTTCAATATTATTGACTATATTATCAATGTTGTACTTTTCCATGACTTATTTTATAAGTGGAAGTTTGTTCCTCTTAATCTCTTATCTATTTTGCCAATTCCCCCACCACTGGCAACCACCAGTTTTTTGGGTTTTTTTTTGTTTTTTTCCTCTGTGTTTAAGAGTCTGTTTTTCATTGGTTCATTTGTTTTGTTTCCTAGATTTTACATATAAGTAAAATCATAAATAACATATCAGCAAGGATGTGGATAAAAGGGAACTCTCCTGCACTGTTGGTGGAAGTGTAAATTAGTACAAAAACAGAGTTTCCTTAAAAAAAAAAAACTAACTAAAAATAAAAATATACGATCCAGTAATTCTACTATTGCATATTTACCCAAAGAAAACTAAATAATAGTTCAAAAAGATCTGTGCAAGATTATTGCAGCATTTTCACAAGGGCCAAGATAAGGAAGCTGACAACGTGTCCACTGATAGGTGAATGGATAAAGAAGAGTTGGGATAGATGCACAATGGGATATTACTCAACCATTAAAGTATTATGCTCTTTTAAAGAAGGTGCTTCTAGAGTTTTAAGAACTATTGGAATAATTAGTTTCCATGGAATCTGGCTTGTTATTCTTTTGTTACGAAACTTTTTAAGTGAATAGCACAGATATTCAGGTATGGGGAAGCTCTGGCACAAAATACTTCAACCTTTCAATTTGTGATATAACACAAAGGTTTTGGATATCTCCAACTAAGTATAGAAAATAGGATTTATACCACAGAAGAATTAGGTGATTTTTTACTCAGAAAGGAGTCTCTTTAGATAAAGGTAAAGGTTAAAACAAACCATTCTAACATTAAAATACTTCTGAATTATAGACAACCAGAAAAATAACATTTCTAACTTCCTTCCCCTGTTAGTTAACTGGAGATAGTATAAAAATTAACATCACGAAAATGAAATTAAAAATATGATATGCAAAAAAGTTAAGAAGCATTAAAAAATACATAAGCTCCAGTATGTAATTAATTAATATGTGTGATATTCTGGGCTTTGTCTTATTCTTGTATAGTAGAATTGCATACCTCATGATTGGAGGTTAGTATCCCTCTACAACTTACTTTGAGTATTGAAATGTGAGCAGAAATAGCATATGTCACTTCAGGGAAGAAGCATTTCAAGTATATACTCTGCCATATTTCTTGCTCTTCTGCTCCAGGCAACAATAACGTTCCAGAAGAGAGTGTCCACTCATCAGCCTATGTTCTAAAGTAAGAACAGAGTAAAGCAGAGTTTGCTGCTTATATACTATTCAGAGTAGCATGCGTAAGATGTAAAATAATGTTACATTAACTTCATTTACCTAAAAAACAATCTACATATTCATATCAACAAAAATAAATTCCAATTTTTGCTTTATAAAAGAAACAAAGTCAGAGGTGTTGACAATACAAAAAAGGTGCAGAAAGATAATAAATATCAAATGTTCTAATTAGAAGGCCAGGCAAATGGGATATAATAATAGCAAATGACATAGGATTAAGAGGCAAGACATTATTTTAGATAAAGACCAGTCAGTTAAGAAAGTAAGTATTTGATTACCAGGAATACACAACAAATGCAAACTTGTATTCAACTCATAATATAGCCTTGAAAATATAAAAGTTAGATGATAATAAGAATTTATTATACTAAAAGATGTTAAATTCCTTAGCACTTGATACATCAAGCAAGCAGTAGATCAGTAAAAAATAGGTTTGAGCAAAAAATTAAAATTTATCTAATGGACATACATAGAATGAAAAAAACCCTTATTTTCAAGCCCTTAGCATATTATAAAATTTGATCATGTATCTTGTTCATAAGCAAAATCCCAATAAATTTTCAAGAACTGATATTATAAGATATTCTCATATTCTCTGAGCCAAAAGCAATAAAATCAGAAAAAGGCAAGAAAGATAATGTAAAAATGCATAAACATACATTTAAATATACTTTAAATCATTCATAAGTCAAAGAAGAAATGAACAAATTTTAAAATAAAACTTAGAACAGAATACTAATGAAAATATGCCATCTTCATGAAAAACAGTTAAAAGAATAATTTAAGGGCAATTGATCTATATACATACTTATATTAGAAAAAGAATCAATGTTTAGTATTGAGAAGCCAAATGTCCAACTGTAGAACATGAGAAAGAATATGAATTCATTAAAGATACACAGAAGATAAAAAATAGAAGATCCGAAACAAATGAACTGGAAAACCGACATCCCCATTAGAGAATTAACAAAGCTGTTTCTTTAACAAGAATGTTAAAATATGTAACTATTTTTAGAAAGGCTGGCATCACTAAAGACAACATATACTCAATATTTACTTAGAAAAGGCTATAAAGAAATTTATGTTAATACTTTTAATTTTACAGAAGTTTAAAGTCCTGTCAAGCATTAGGCCTTGCACTAATTTGCCCAAGTATGAGGAAATTACTCCAATCCTGGGAAAAATAAACTGGAAATGAATAGTCAAAAAACTTTCTGACATTCATACAGACCTTGGGAGAGCTTACGTTCCCAACAGCCAAAAGGGAAAGACCTTGTAATATACAGAGCATTAGGTAGAATGCACAGAAATGTAGATTGGGATAAATTAGCTTTGAATAAAACACTGCTTTGGACTTACCCTAAATAACTTAACTGCATGACAGGCAAAAAACCAAAAGCACTATTCATAAGAATATGGAAAAAAATGCATTAATCAATGACATAAAATTCACAGGTATCTGGCACATGTGGAATCTAAAAAGAAATTGCTAGACATGGGGCACCTGGGTGGCTCAGTGGGTTAAACCCTCTGCCTTCCCATCAAGTCATGATCCCAGAGTCCTGGGATCGAGCCCTGCATCGGGCTCTCTGCTTAGCAGGAAACCTGCTTCTACCTCTCTCTCTCTCTCTCTCTGCCTCTCTGCCTACTTGTGATCTCTGTCTGTCAAATAAATATATAAAATATTTTTTAAAAAATATGAAAATATGACCCATAACCAGGAACACAGTCCATCAATAGGAACAGACTCTGATGATGGAACAAGCAGATCAAGATGGGAGGAGGGGGAGCCATGGCATGCATGTTCAAGAATGTAGGGGAAGCAAACGAACAAAAAACAGAATAAAGATAAAAACTGAATATTTTAAGAGACTCAAAAGCAAAAATGTAATTGGAGTTAAAAATTTATTGAGAGTAGGGGTGCCTGGGTGGCTCAGTGGGTTTAAGCCTCTGCCTTCAGCTCAGGTTACACACGGTCTCAGGGTCCTGGGATCGAGACCCTCAAGGGCTCTCTGCTCAGCGGGGAGCCTGCTTCCCCTTCTCTCTCTGCCTGCTTCTCTGCCTACTTGTGATTTCTCTCTGTCAAAATAAATAAATAAATAAAATCTTTAAAAAAATTACTGAGTAGCAGATTAGACACTACAGAAGAAAATAGGAGGGGTACAGTGATAAAAACTATACAAAATAAGGCACAAAGAAAAAAAACAACACCCACACAACCAAGTATAATGTTCTAAGAAATGTGTCATTATAGCCCCAGAAAGAGAAGGCAGGGGTCGTTTGAATAAATAAAAGCTTAACAATTTCTAAAATTGATTAAAAAAAATGCACTCATAGGTGAAAAAGCTTAATGAATCCCCATAAGAATTAACATAAAAATATCCCAAGGGTCATCACAATCAATTTACGGAAATCCAGTAATTAAAAAGACAATTAGAAAAGCAGTATTACAGGGGCACCTGGGTGGCTCAGTGGGTTAAAGCTTCTGCCTTCGGCTCAGGTCATGGTCTCAGGGTCCTGGGATCGAGCCCTGCATTGGGTTCTCTCTGCTCAGCAGGGAGCCTGCTTCCCCCTCTCTCTCTGTCTGCCTCTCTACTTGTGATCTCTCTCTATCAAATAAATAAATAAAATCTAAAAAAAAAGCAGTATTACAAAAAGACATTTTTCAGGAAAGGGAATTTAAGATTTATAGTAGACCTCCCATCAGAGAGTGTGCAAAACAAAATATTAAGCACTATTATTTAAGTGCTGAAAATAATGAACTGCCAAAATAGAATTTTCACCTAGTGAAAATGTAACAATAAGAAATAAAGTATTTCTCAGACAAACAAAACCTGAGATTTCATTTTCTGCAGATTGCACTGTCAGAGGTGATAAAAGAAGCTCTCCAGACAGAAGAACAAATTAAACAGAAATCTGAATCTACATAAAATATATAGGCAAAAATCAAACAACAACAACAACAACAAAAAACCAACCCTTTCTATATTATACATCATTTAAAAAAATAACTGCATATTTAAGCAAAAATAAAATTTGTGGGGACACCTAGATGGCACAGTCAGTTAAGCATCTGGTTTTGGCTCAAGCCTTGATCTAGGGGTCATAAGATCCAGCCCAACATCAGGCTCTGTACTCAATGGCAGTCTGCTTAGGTTTTTTCCTCCCTCTCCCTCTGCCCCCCTTCTTTATGCTTGTGCTCTCACATTTTCTCTCTCTTTCTAAAATAAGTATTTTGTTAAAAATAAGATAAATTAAAGAAAATAAAATTTGTGGCAACAGAAACAAAGGATAGAAGAAAATGAAAAAACAATAATAAAATCTTAATTAAACATGAATTAGCTTAATATTATTTGAAGATAACTGTCAAGATAAAGGTATATGTTATAAAATCCAAAGCAAATTTTAAAAAAGTTAAACACAAAAGTCAATAGAGCAGATTAAAGTAAATCGGAAATCTCAACTCCAAAAGACAGAAAAGATTGAAAAAGAAATACCTGAGAATATTAAATGAGTAGAAAATAACAATATTAAAAATTGTTGAACTTAAAAGGTGTAAATGCCTCAAAACATAGTTGTTTGATTAAAACAAAGACCCAGCTTTATACCATATACAAAAAGTCTGTTAAAATATAAAGATGTAGATGTTTAAAGTAAAATGATAAAACAAAGGATGCAATGCAAATATTAATCAAAAGCAAGCTACAGTGCTTGCATTAATATGAGACAAAGCAGACATGAAAATAGGGAATATTACCAGACATTTTACAATGATAAATTGATTAAGTCATCAAGAAGACATAACAATCCTAAATGTGTATGCTACTGATAATGAGCTTGGAAATACATGAAGCAAAGTGAATAGAAATGAAATAAGAAATAGATAATACC
Source organism: Mustela putorius furo (assembly GCF_011764305.1). Taxonomy (NCBI): domain Eukaryota; kingdom Metazoa; phylum Chordata; class Mammalia; order Carnivora; family Mustelidae; genus Mustela; species Mustela putorius. The sequence goes on from NW_025421467.1 coordinate 2,194,381, forward strand.
ACATTCCTCTCAGTAATTGATAGGAAACATTTTATAGAGACTCTAAAATGCTTGAACAATGCTCTCAACCAACTTGACCTAATATTTATAGAATGCTGCAAAACATACATTCAATAATATATCTAATATTCACCAGGATAAATTATATTCTAGGCCATAAAGCAGAGCTAATAAATTTAGAAGTACACAAATAATGTAGGTATATATTCTGAAATAATGGAATTAAATTTGAAATCAACAAAAAGATCTATTTCAAAAATCCCTGAATATTTTGAATTTAAATAACATACTTCTAAATAACCAGTTAGTCAGATAAGAAATCACATAGAAAATTAGAAAATACTCTAAATGCAATTAAAATTAAACCACATTAACATCTGTACTATAGACTTAGAGCATTCATTAAGCATTCATTATGTACTTCTATTAGAAAAGAGAAAGATGAATTCTACCATTTCAGCATCTACCTTAATAAGTAAAAAAAAATAATAATAAACTTATGATCAGAAGACAATGACACTGAAAACAATAAAATGATAGAACATCAATGAAACCAAATACTAATTCTTTGAGGGATTTAATAAAAATAATCATCTTCCAGGAAAAAAGTCACCAATTTCCAAATTAAGAACCAATCTGTGCTAGTATATTCTACCATCTAGGTTCCATGGGCAAATTTTGGAAAGAAAGATCACCAAAGCTCATTCAAGAAGAAACAGATACCCTAAATCACTCTGTATCTAAACTAATTCAATCTGCAAGCAAGGATTTTCCCACAAAAGAAATCAACAATGGCAAAACAACTCTAGGTTCAGGTAGTTTCACCAATGAATTCTACTAAACATTTACATAAAATATAATACCAATTATGTAAATACTTTTTTTTATAAATAGAAGGGAACCCAATCATTCATTTTATGAAACCAGCCTCTCCATGATAACATTAGAGATGAGATATCATAAAAAAGAAAACTGCAAAAATACCTCATCAACACAGTCACACAAATTCTTAAAATTTCAGCAAATAAAAACCATCAATGTTGAAAAGAGTAATACTGCATGACCAAGAGAGTTTATACCAGAGGTGAAAGTTTTGGTAACATTAAAAAATCAAACAATGAGACTTCTGGTTTCTTGTTCTACGTGAAAGGGACTTAAAAATCACCAGGTCATCCTAATAGCAAGTAAAAACCCAAACAGGCTAAAAAACCAACAACTCATCTAGGATCAATTAGAGAAGGAAGGAGGACACAAGGCATACCAGGATCAGAGGGACAGGCAAATGCAGCACAAACTGACCCTTGTATACTGCCTGGAGAAGCAGTGCCTGGGTAGGGGAACCCCAACTGTAGTTAATGAATTGCTGGAGGCTCAAAGTAGACAACACTGAGAGTTAAAATCTACAGGGGGAACCCAAGCATAAGTCCCCACAATTTTGTGAGACTTACCTTGGGAAGCACCCAGTCAGCAGCAGAGGAAAATGCCCTCAGATTTCCAGCAGGCAGAGGAGAAAAGGAACCATTAAGAAATACCCAAGAGCGGGGCACCTGGGTGGCTCAGTGGTTAAGTGTCTGCCTTTGGCTCAGGTCATGATCCCACGGTTCTGGGATCGAGCCGCGCATCGGGCTCTCTACTCCATGGGAAGCCTGCTTCTCCCTCACCCACTCCCCCTGCTGTGTTCCCTCTCTCACTGTGTCTCTCTCTGTCGAATAACTAAATAAAAATCTTTAAAATTAAAAAAAAAAAAAAAAAAGAAATACCCAAGAGCCCTCTGTTCCTTTTAAAGATGCCTGCCCTTGGGCACCTGGGTGGCTCAGTGGGTTAAGGCCTTTGCCTTCAGCTCAGGTCATGATCCCAGGGTCCTGGGATTGAGCCCCACATCAGGGGGTCTCCGCTCAGTGGGGAGCCTGCTTCCCCCTCCCTGCCTGCCTCTCTGTCTACTTGTGATCTCTGTCAAATTAATTAATTAATTAATAAGTAAATAAAAAGGCCTGCCCACAGGAGGAACTAAGAGACTCAGGGTAAGAGAATACACCTACTGAGGTACTATCAGAGCCTGACTATATTGATGCTGTTTTGTTGTTGTTGTTGCTGTTTACCATCAGTACACTGGGATAGGCATATTTAGTCCAGGTTGAGCTCAGTTCCACAGGATGAAAGAATTCACAGGTGTTTTAACTTGGCTGCATACTCATTGGAAAACTAGCCAGGCAGGGAGCATTACAACACTACATGATCCAGCTATGGAGAATAGATTTGGATGTAGGTGAGAGACAGCCAGAGGAACAATAGCCTCTGCAGAAAAGAGATTTAAAGAGAGATCACACTGTGGGACGATGAAAAATAGTCATCTTATAGGGTTATTTGGGACACAATGAGATTTGGTTGTTGAGAATGACATTAAGATACCAGAATCAGTGTTAAGCACTGTGTATTAATAACTCGATTTTCCAGGATGTGGAATAAGGGTGCAGGTGTTTTGGGGTTTGTTTGTTTGTTTGTTTGTTTGTTTTTGTTTGTTTGTTCCTGTTTTTTGTTTGTTTGTTCATTTGGCTGGTTGGGTGATTTTTGGTCTTGTTTAGGTAAAAATTGATTCCCTCGAATCAGCATAGTGTATGAGAGTCTGTCCTCAGTAGAACCCTTAAATCATGGGATTCCTTTGCAAGTTCATTTGTGCAGGGTTTGTCTTTCATCTCCAACATAAAATGCTGAGCCAAACATTTAAAATAATATTATGAAAATAGGAGAAACAAAGCTTATCAGGGAACGTGGCAATCACTGCTGCGGTGGTTTCAAAGGATAGTCCCAATATTCCTAAACACTTCCATCACTGTGTCTATGACCCTCCTTTAACCCCATGCTCTGTCAGTGCTTGTTAATGGTATATGGTGAAAATGGCAGAGTGCCAGTTTTTGTGTCTGGTCTTCATGAAACTGATAGCTTCCACTTGTATCTCTTGGCTATTTGTTTGTGAAAACCAGTCCTCAAGCAGTGAAGAAGTCTAACCGGGCTGCTCCATGGAGAAGCTCAATAACTAGAACATCAAATTGCCAGTGATAAGACTGAGTCATTTTACAAGTAGATCTTCTAGCGCAGGTAAATTCTTCCATCTGACACCATGTTGGGTAGAGATTAGCTGACTCTATCATGTTCCACCAAAATTGTACCTCCATAGCCAAAATAAATTATTGCTTTTGTGTAGTATCTCTGAAATGCTAAGAAAGGTAATCATACCACTATGAAAAACTGAAACAGTTGCATGCTTGGTGGAGTTCTGGACAGACTTCAGATGCTGGTAGAAATTTTCACATCATGCTACAAATTCTAACCAAGATAGATACAGTAGTAGCCCTCTTCCTCAAGTTACTATAAAGTCTTTGTTGAAATCAGCAGCTGGCTATTATCCCTTTTTAGGAAACAATTTGATAGAAGACTTTACAGTAGAGACGAAAAACTGAAGACAAGACATTCAAGTAACTTGTTCCAAATCACACGGTTAATATAATGGTAGAACCAAACCTGGTTCTTTGGTCATGATTCTTTATATAGCTGTCTCTCCCCACAAAATCTTCTTAAGAATTCCAAAAGATATAATGAAGAATCATTAGGCCATCTTTGAATCACCTGAAGTTGCATTAAAAGTCCTATACTTATTACTATCTTTTTTTTTTTTTTTCGTGGAGATTTCCAAAGTTTCATCAGTTTCTCAAAGGAGTCCGGAACTCCCCAGCCTTTGTTAGCTATTTCTGCTCAGTTATCAAATAAACTTGTTTTTACTAATGGGTTAACAACAATAATTGTAAAATTATGGACAAATAAGCCGAAGTTATGTCTGCATCTTAGTAAAAATATGGCACATGTGGCAGACTGATGTTCAGATTTATGAGACATATTAAATTCTCATCACTTCATTCATCAAGTTATTAACAAAGATCCTCCTACGTGGCAGGTACTCAAAAATGGATGAGGGAAGTTTCCAAGCTGAGTCTTCTGATTTGGTATTTTCTCTTATATTCTCATGCCTTCCGATCTACAGGCTAGAGTTTGGTAAACATAACCTGAACAACTGAATACCTGCCTCACCATTGTTTGTTTTTTCCACCTTATCCTGACTACTGAGCATTCATTAAAAGCCCTTTCTGATCATTTGTCTTTAAAACGCAAACAGTCCCCTAACCAGGAATTTCATAGCTTGCTTATCTCACAGGTGACAGCAGTTTTGACAAATCTCCCAGTGGCACTGGTTCCCTGAGCTAATAAATAAATAAATAAATAAATAAATAAATAAATATGACCAATATTATTCTTTCAATTTCAAATTAGAGTTCTTTGCAATCCTCTTTCCTTCCAGATCAGAAAAAAACAAGAATAAAACTTTAAGAAGGGCATTTCTTAGTTGAGAGTCCTTCTATTTATATTTATTCCCTTAGGTTTCATATTTTTGTTTAAGATTTTATTTATTTATTTGGCAGACAGAGATCACAAGTAGGCAGAGAGGCAGACACAGGGAGAAGGGAAAGCAGGCTCCCCACTGAGCAGAGAGCCCCATGTAGGACTCGATCCCAGGACCCTGAGATCATGACCTGAGCCGAAGGCAAAGGCTTAACCCACTGAGCCACCTAGATGTCCCAGGTTTCATATTTTAGAACAAACAAAAAGAAGAAATTTTTAGTTCCCAGATTTTGGAAGAGAAATGAAAACACCTACACTTTTGTCAGATTTGTGTATTAACTAAATGTATCCCCAGATTTTAAAAAAGAGAAATGAAAACACCCACACTTTTGTCAGGTTAGTATATTAACTAAATGTATCTTCATTTTTTTTCCTCCACCTTTTAGCCCACAGCAATGGAATCCTCACCAAAGAGTACATTAGAAACTCTTTTGTGGGGAAAAAAAAATGTTGTCATTCTTACAGAATTCTTGGTGTCCTAAAATTCCATTTACTTTATAACAGTCTATAAAAATGTTGAAAGTTCATATTGGGTTCATTTGGTCACTTCTGTAAATAAATTGCACTTGAGAATTAATGCCACACAATATAATTTGAGGTCTTTAGAGGAATTGGAAGCTTCATTACCGAAGCACGTGGCTGTCCCTTGGAGGCAGAGACCATCCAACCATGGAGTGATGGAATATATACACCTGGGGTTGACCAGTATAGCACCCTGCTTCTTTCATTCCATCAGGTGATGCTAGCCATAGGAGACAAGACTGACCATAAATTTATCATCTCAACCAATATATCTTGAAGAGTGAAAGAAAAGGTTTTTAATAATCATAGCATAATGGACATAAGCAGGGAAAACAGGTATGTTGTTACCAAATTGGGACTTGTGGTCATCCACCACTTTTAATGGAATGTGATTAGAGCTTTTTCTTTGAAATTTTTCTTCAAATTCTCTCTAAACAAGAAGACCATTTTTCTCTTTAGACTTGGAGCTCTAGGTCTGTGAACTTGAGGTTGTCTTAGATTTTGTCACCCACTGATGTATGGAATTTAACCTGAGCAATTAAAGTATAACATAAAGAAAAGGGAACATAAAAAATAAAAAGAAAGAATTCTGATGTTTCTTTTTTTTTTTTCTGATTTTCATTGTCCAGAGAACCATTCGGCCCTCACTGGTTGGTTATGCAAGCTAAAGAACACCTTTTATGCTTAAACTTACTCAAGTTGGGCTTGTTACTTGCAAACAGAAATAGCCTAATAAACATACATAAATTTTAAGGATATCCATTAACACAGAAACTTTCTCTAGGACAAGGAAAAGCATAAAATTTTAGTTTTGGGGGACATAAATCCTTCTTATACCCCTTTTCTTAGATATTTTGAAATTCACTTTCTCTCTGACTTGCTTATTTGGGTAACATGAAACTGGTTCTTTTAGAAAGGATCATTGTGCTAGGAAAAATGTGGCTGTGGGCCTATCTATAACACATTAAAATATAATCCTCATAGTTTCATGTGAGCCAATTTAGTTCACCAAGAAACTTAATTAGCTTTTGCAGAAAACTTTTTAGTAATAACAATTAAATTTGCCTAGAGTAGTTTTCTGCATCTATCAATAACAAGCTAACAAATATTTCCTGCTTATAAAGATTTCTGAATTCCCTTGGTTTCTCTCTGTTCCAAGCCTGTTTCTTCCAACTTTCCTTTCAATCTTGTGTGGTCCCCATATCCTTCCAGCAATTTTTTTTTTTTTAAACATTAGAGGAATTCGCTTTGTGTTAAACCAAAAAAACAAAAGCAAAAACAACAAAAATCACACAGGAATGGGGCATCTGGATGGCGCAGTCAGTTGAGCATCCAGCTCTTGGTTTTGGCTTAGGTCATGATCTCAGTGTCAAGAGATAGAGCTCTATGCTGGGCTCCGTGCTTAGGGAGATAGTCTGCCAGATTCTCTCCTTCTGCCCTTCCTGCTCTTGCTCTCTCTCTCTCAAATAAATAAATAAATCTTTAGAAAGAAATACATAAGAAATAGAGTCAGAAAGTAAGCTGCTACCCCCGAACACTCAGAGAAATGTAGGATATTGGGAATTGGCAATCTAGTCAACTATCACATATTTCATGATGGGAACCCTAATGTCCTTAGTATGCAGTGGTGGAATGCCTAAATGATTATCTTCTTGTCTTGAGACACGGAATGAAGCTAAAGTCTCTGAATGTAAAGAAAATTTTTTTTAATTTCTTTATCTGCTGGGATGAATGAGTAATAACCAAAGTCCAGAATTTGTTTCTCCACGTTTCTGAGTTATAAGTTCATTTGAATTCAGTCTTGACCTAAGTCTTGTGTAAAAGTAGGTCATGAGCCCAAAGAATGGGAACAAAAGGGAGGGGGAATTTGTGAGGGATATTGTGAGGGAAATATTTGTGAGGGAAATTGAAAGACACAGAAGACTTCCAAATCCTCTAGTGCATCCCCAGCTACTCCCAGAGAAAGCAACACCATCTTCCTTAATCTCCCTTATCTACAGAAGCTAATAGCTGTTTCTCCTTGCTTAAGTAGACCTTTATCCTCCTGGAGACAGATCACTTTCAGGAGAAAACCAAAAATGCCCTTTTTGCCTTCTTCCCCTTTACTACTAAATCTCATCACTGAACTAGTATCTACTCTCATGTGAAAACTTTTAAGAAGTTTTTCAAAACTTTTTATATGCAGAAACTAATTGTAAGAACTGAACTATGATTTATTGTGTGAATTGACTTTTCAAGTGTTGTGTTGATAATAGGACACTACTTACCAGTGATTCAGGATGCTTTAAATAGACTTTCTGCAAACCCTGGTCCCTAATGATTTCCTGGGTTTAGTAGTACAAACCTGGACCCAATGGAAGGAGAGAATTTTAGAGCCACAGAAGTCATCTGGTGATACACAAAGGAAGAATTCAACACCAAGAATTTAAGATGCTGGAGAAAATTTTCAGTGTATGAACCATTATCCCAACACCAACATATATTTCACAGAACAATCCAAAAAACAAGTGTTAGTTGGCTAGGAATGTCATGAGTACCACAGACTAAGCAGCTGAAACAGCAGAAATTTTCGTCTTAAAGTTCTGGAGGCTCAAAGTCCGGGATCACAGCGTTGACTAGCCTGGTTCCTTCTGAGCTCTTTGAGGAAGAAGCTGTTCTATGTCTTCCTTCTAGCTTCTGGGTCCCACCCCCCAACCCCACCCCCAGCAATCTGGCATTCTTTGATATGTAGATGCCTTCACTGCCACAGTACACTCCCAAAATGCCTGCTATCCTGTGTCTAAATTTTCCTTTTCTGTAAATTATCTTTCATAAGTCACCAGTCATATTGAATTAGGCTCTACCTGATATCTTCATCTTAACTCAATCATCTACAAAGACCTTTTTCCCAGATATGGTCATATTCATAGGTACTTGGCCCAGCTCCTCTTTTACTGGTATGGTATTCAATCCATAACAACAACCAAAGAACATATTTTGGTAAGTGAAGCACCAGTATATTTTTACACCACACCACTAGCTAATCTCTTTGTGCCTTGTTATTTATGTCATGGAGTTGAATATGCAAGGATGAAAGACTGTTCAATTTCACTTCAGGGCAGATTTAGGTGAGATGGTCTTTCAATGTCCAGTTCTATAATCCCTTTTCCATTACCTTGAGTTGAGTTTTGTTTCCTTAAATATAAACAAACAGATACACACAAATTGAAATCTAGAAAAACTAGAAATCAATTGATTCAATCAATTGAAATCAATTGGCAATTTTGGATATAGCAGAGAAAAGGATTTTTTAAAAGATTTTATTTATTTATTTGAGAGAGAGAGAGGGAGTGAGTGAAGGAGCAAGAACAAGCAGGGGGCTTGGCAGAGAGAGAGGAAGAAGCAGGCTTCCCGCTGGGTAAGGGACTCTAGGACAATGACCTGAGCCAAAAGCAGCCACTTAACCAATTCAGTGACCAAAGTGCCCTGGAAAATGAATTTTGATAGGAAAATATATGGTGGAGAGAAGTGAGTATTAGAAATGGAGTTGGGACTAGGGATACATGTATAAAAGATGTACTAAAAAAGAGGACCAGTGATAGACTGGTAAGTGGGATTATTCCCAACATAAAGATGCTTAGCATACTGGAAAAGTAACTTACATTGAAATTAATATAGTTAAAAGACCAATTGGAGAATATTACATATTTTCCCACTACTGGCCCATTAGCATATATGATTTATATCTACAAAGTAAACAATCAGACAGTATTTGTAAAATGAAGAAATTCATCAAATTTTAAATAGAATACACCATAGTAAAGCTATTATTGGTATAGTATAACATACACAACTAAAAGAGCATATTTAGAAAACTATGAACGGGTAAGATACTAGTAAACAATAATAACGTAAAGTGCTGTTGACAGATGGAAACTCAGTTGCGAATGTGAGAGTCTGGATGCTACAGTGATCACTGTATTACCCAGATAAGGGGATTTCTCAATTTTTATAAACACAAGTAAAATCAATCATAAAATAGACATATTTTATAATTATAAAAATAACTAAATTTTGTCATGCTAGTGAACAATGATTTATAAAAACACCAACATTCTTCTTCAGGTATTTGGTATTATCACATCGCTAATCAAATTAGCTAGAACACCTTGAATAGCAAGATATGAAATAGACATGGGATGTTTGCCATAAAACCCTAACACAGAAATATTTAAGTAGCATATAATTTAACATTATAAAGACAATCAGTATAAGCAACAAAACAAATCCAAGCAAAACAAATTAAAATAAAATTAATCCTGTTAATGATCAAAATTAGTACAATTTCTAAGAATCAATAAGTTTGACAGTTCATTGCCATTACCTTTACATATCTTTAATATATTTTCTTTATGAGTAATAGTTTTATACCTATCAAATGCAGATAATATTCTTAGTTGCTGGAACTTGCATTCTTTATTGACTACAGCTTCCAGTAACATTGTGAAACCCTCCCTTCAGATAGCTTTTCGCACATATCTAATGAATTTTCTTTTACTCTTTGTGTGTCTGTAAAATTGAACTCTTAACAAAGTTACCAAGATAGTGACTTTGCTTGAGGTACTAAATTCCACAAGCAGAATTAATGATGTGCCTAATGCACCCCAGCTTAAATCTAAACTAATAGACCGTAAGGAACAAGCAGTGCAGGACTTCAACAAGCTGCAAAACTTAATGTCTGTTCCTGAAAACTTTCAGCTACCACACATTAGCTGCATAAATAACCTAAGAAAAAGGAAACTCTGTTTACCAGTTGGCTCTGCTGAGTCATCCTCAATGTGAGAGAGGAGTTGCTAGAACTTCCCCCACCTAAGCAGAGCAGGGCGCATGTCCTAGCTATGAGAGATGGGGCCAACTGGGCCAAGGCGGGTATTTCCAAAATACTTGGACACTAGTCAGTCTGTTATGGACAATAAAAAGGTGAGTTACCCCTAATATGGCTTCTAGTTAAATGTTTGCTTTTTATTTGTTTTCAAAATTTTCAAATATGTAGACATTATAAAAGTACTGAATAATTTCTTCATCCTTAAGGATGCATTTTGGATTTTTTTCCCCTGTTTGTAAGGAAATCAATAAATATAATTTACTTGTTATAGAAATAAGCAGAAAACTACAAGAAAATCTTTTGAAACACTAGTGATCCCATGTTTCTCTACCAGCCTATATGCATAGTGTTCTAGGAGAAGTCAAATAAAACAACAAAACAAATACAGGCCATCTGTTTATTTTGTACCTCTATGGCATAATAAATATATGTACTACACTTCTTTAGGGTCAAAATAAAACATCCTGTACATCTCTTTCTTCAAAATAAATGTGGGATAATCACATATTAAAGCACTAGACTACATATACATATAGAATTAAAATGTTGCTAATGGCTTAAGACTTACAGTTATCTCGTACTTTAATAAACCCACAAATACTTCAGAGGGATGTATGACTCCAGGGGTAAAAGACACAGCATAGGGAATAGAGGCAACGGTATTGTAATAGTGTTGTATGGTGATAGATGGTAGCTACACCTGAGCTGAGCATAGGATAGGTATTGCCAAATCTCCATGTTGTACACCTGAAACTAATGTAACACTGTATGTCAATTACATTTCAATTAAAATAATAACAAGAGAAACCAAAATTAAAGAAAAAATATTTTTTCCAATACTACCTACAAATTTTGTATGTAACATTTTTTCAGTTGTATATTCTTATAGCATGTTCATTATCATTTGATTTTCTGTTATTTTAGCAATGCCATCTCACTTGATTTGTTTCTTGTAAAAAGGACATTTGGTAAATGTATGGGGGAATGTGGTATCATTTCCATGTGCTCTTTTTCTTTTCTTTAATTGTTTTTTAAAGATGCCTCATATCTGATGGTTTTCTATGGCTAATTTTATTAGTAATTTTAGCTTCATAAAATGCTGCTCATAGCCAGAGTGTCATCACTGCCTGTTACTATATATTCCATCACTGTTACTACATATCTATGTATCATGTTCTCTTCAAATTATTGTTTGTTTTAAAACAAATAAGATTTCAAATTAGCAATACTTGGATAAATCAACATGTACTAAACAATGCATGTAAAAACATATAAAGTTAGTACTCCGGGATTATTGAACATGTTAATAATATCTATTGAACCTCAGCTCTATAGGACTCAGTCAATTTATGTATACGTCTAGATGAAACCATGTATAGCTATTAATTATACCTAAGAAATAATGATATGGGCTAAAAATATAGTTCAATTGTAATAATATTTAGATAAATGCTAATAATTTGAATAAACTTTAAAATGAAAAGTAGATTTAAGAATAAAAGCTTCATTTTGATGATTGAAAAACTGTATTCTTCATCATATTAAATTTGAAAGACTGTCAATTTTGCATGCATGCCTTGATTTGTTATTCCATTCATTTATTCAACATATATGCATTAAGCATCTTTTATATGTAGAACTATAATATTACTGAGAGTGATTCAAGTGTGGTGCCAAAGCATGCTTGAAAATGCATTTCACACTTATTTTGATACAACGAGTTTATACACGGATATGTTGGAATCCATTTTTAATATTGGGAAGGTTGAATCTTAGAAGTATTTTTAAACACGAGATGGAAAGCTGAGAATAGAAAATAGTTGGTTTTCCTACTAAAAAATATCTCTTAACTCTAGGAAACAAACTGAGGGTTGCTGGAGGGGGGAAGGGTGGAGGGATGGAATATCTGGATGTTGGGCATTAATGAGGGCATGTGTTGTGATGAGCACTGGGAGTTATATACAACTGATGGATTACTGAACTCTACATCTGAAACTAATGATATACAATATGTAACCAATTGAATTTAAGTAAAAAAATTAAAAAATATATTAATGACCACTCCCACACTGGGAGGGTAGAGGAAAATATACTGGCATAAATATTATTATTAAATAAGGTTAAGTTCTATTTAGAAATAGTCATCTAAAGCTTTACTATACAGGTCAGAGACTAAGAATTCAGTTGGCCAAATTAATTTGCTGATAAATGTTAAATTAAACTCAATATAAATAAAGCTCTAGAAAAATGTCAGTAGTGATATTTCTCTTCTAAAAATACCCTTTTATATAAATTTGGAATAAAATTCACAGTTTTTGACAGTGGCCATAAAGAAGCAATTTCCATTGGAGAACCTGAACGTTTGTGGCAAACAATACATGGGTGCATGAAGTTAATATATTTGAAATAATAAAATAAAAATAGTCCATAATTTGGGGGGCTCAGTAGTTTTGTGGCATGTATTTATATAGAGTTATATGTGTAATTAAAAAAGAAACTAGATAATTAGAGGAAATAGCAATATCTCTGCATTTATTTTACATAAGAAAATCTATAAAGTTGGGCGCCTGGGTGGCTCAGTGGGTTAAGCCGCTGCCTTCGGCTCAGGTCATGATCTCAGGGTCCTGGGATCGAGGCCCGCATAGGGCTCTCTGCTCAGCAGGGAGCCTGCTTCCTCCTCTCTCTCTCTGCCTGCCTCTCTGCCTACTTGTAATCTCTGTCTGTCAAATAAAAATAAATAAAATCTTAAAAAAAAAAAGAAAATCTATAAAGTTAAAACTATTTAAAAATTATCAGCAGAAATTATTGGAAACATTGATTTTTAAAAGACCAAGAAAGCAAAAATTAAAAGAATATAAAAGATGAGATAAAATAACTAGACAGATTGCTTAAAAAGGCACTGAACTTTATGTACTATTAAGTTGAATACATTAACATATTAATACTAATTAAAATTATTAATATATTAATCAAACTTAATCATAGAGTAGGTGACAAAGAAAATACCTTTATTTCTCAAAATAATAATTTTATCTTAAGAATAAATCTACTGACTACCTTTTTTAAAAATCTGAATCCAATAAGGCTGAAAATGGACATCAGTATTCTAATTAAAATTACCCAAACTTAAATACTTCAACATATAAACATATACAAATTTCAATTTATATATATAATCCCTAAATAATGAAAATGCTTTGTAACGATGAGACTAATACATTATTAGTGATATAACTAAAAGCTGCACTTAGAGGAAAGTTCCATTATTAAATACAGAAGCATTAAAGCAAATTTATGTCATATGCAACTTAAGAGAATACAAAATAAACCTAAGCATAACTGGGTAAATTAATTTAAAACATGAAATTTTAAATTATTAGAAAAAAATGAAGTATTAATAAGAAAGCCCATAATCATAAGTACAGAAAATTGACTCAACTGACTTAATCCATGAGAAAATGTACTATCTCATAGAACAGGAACTCCAAATATAGGGTTGTTCCATGTATAGTACAGTAAGGGCTCCAGGGATGGTCTTCCCTTCACCATTCTCTGTATGTGGGATTTCATCAAAGGCCACCTCTACATACATGTACAATGTGGCTATAACATTCCTAGAGACCCCTGCCAGGCATGAGGACATCTATATGTATTCTTCATGTCTATTTTAAAACATTGGAAGAGTGATCCCAGAAACTCACCAACAGAGTTCCCTTCATATCTTTCAACCATAATTATATCCCCTGCTTTTGCCTAAACCAATCAATGGAAAAAGGAATGAAACAAAGATGACTGGCTTAGACCAATCAGAATTTGAGTCTCTGGACTAGGTCAGAAGTGCCTCATTCACACACAGAGCTATTCAGAGAAGGCTGGATCTTTAAACCACGTACAGATAAAGTCTGCAAAAATAAAAACAAATTAATGACTATCACTAAATGTATTTACTTGGAAAAACTGAATACATACATTTAGAGGCATATATTAGTTTAATTAGGTAAAATATTGAAAAAGGAGTAGTATGAATGAATGTTTAATATATATGTATATATATGATATATAGTATAATGTATGATATAGAAGAAGTAAACATTAGACTGGCACATAACGAACTGGATGAAATGGGTGATTTAAAAAATACTAATGCTGGGCTGCTGGGTGGCTCACTCAATTAAACATCTGCCTTCAGCTCAGGTCATGATCCCAGGGTCCTGGAATCAAGCCCCGCATGAGGCTTCCTACTCAGAAGCAAGCCTGCTTCTTTCTCTCCAGCCCCCTCTACTTGTGCTCACTTGCACTCTCTCTTTCTTTCTCTGTTAAATAAATAAATAAAATCTTGAAAAAAAAGTTTTAAAAATGCTAATGCTACTAACACAGGAAAAGGAGGACATTTGAACAAACAAGCAAGAAAACTGTCCAAAAGTATTTCCAAAACTGTTCTTGACTATTACAGGTAAATGCTTAATTTGTTTCAGAATTAAGGAAAAGATTGAGAGCATCCTGATTACTTTCCAAAATTAGCACATCTTGTATCAAAAACACTGCATAGATTTTTAAAAAGTGGAAGATTGCAAACCAATCTTATTTATGACTATGGATGAACCTAATCTACTAGGATTAGGTTGAGGAGGAGTAGCAGAAAATACAAAATTGCACTCACTTAAGATAGAAGTTAATTTTTCATATAAATGAGGTCCAAATATAGGCCGGTTGAGACTGGTATACCAGATGCAAAAACATCAGGGATCCTGGTTCCTGGTACTTTTCTCTCCCACTCTCCTAGTGTGAGGCCTCCTCATAGTCTAGATAGATCATAGTCTAGAGTGGCTGCTAGACTTTTAACTGTAACATAAAAATTCAAGGATGAAAAAGGAGAAAGGAAGAAGAACCAAAGGTTACATATCCAAGCTAAATGAGATTCTTTTAAGAAGACTTGGTGAGAGAAGTCTGGGTCAGTTGGTTAAGTGTACAACTTCGGCTCTGGCTTTGTTCTCAGGGTCCTGGGATCAAGCCTTGCCTCAAGCCCTTCATCTCTTCATCATTTTCCCTCTGCTGCTCCCCCTGCTTGTATTGTCTTGCTCTATCAAATAAATAAATAAAATCTTAAAAAAAAAAAAAAAAGACTTAGTAGAAGTAACAGACAACACTTCTGCTTGTAATGAAGAAGCGGAACTTTGTTACACGGCCATGTCTAGATTCAAGAAAGGCTGAGTAGTATTCCATTGTGTATATATACCACAAGCAGAGAAAGACAACTATCATATGATCTCCCTGCTATGAGGAAGTGGTGATGCAACATGGGGGCTTAAGTGGGTAGGAGAAGAATCAATGAAACAAGATGGGATTGGGAGGGAGACAAACCATAAGTGACTCTTAATCTCACAAAACCAACTGAGGGTTGCTGGAGGGAGGGGGTTTGGGAGAAGGGGGTGGGATTATGGACATTGGGGAGGGTATGTGTTTTGGTGAGTGCTGTGAAGTGTGTAAGCCTGGTGATTCACAGACCTGTACCCCTGGGGATAAAAATATATGTTTATAAAAAATAAAAAATTAAAAAAAAAAAAAAAGAAAGGCTGAGTAGTATTATCACTTAGCTGAGCACATTGCTGCTTACAGAAAGGCTCTGTTAACAGAGGTTGGGAGTTTCTGACACATATGCAAAATTTCTTAATAGAAAACTAACAAATCTAACATAAATGTATTCAAAGAAAATTAAAACATGATCAAATTGACTTTATCCCCCAATCCAAGAAGAATTTAATATTCTGAAAGCTATTTGTAGCACTCATCCCATAACTAAATCAAAGGGAAAAGATTACCTCAAGAATATGCAAAAGACAATTTGGCAAAATTAAACATCAATTTCTGAAGACAAAAAATTCTAATTAAAATGACTATTCAGGGGCACCTGGGTGGCTCAGTGGGTTAAAGCCTCTGCCTTCAGCTCAGGTCATGATCCCAGAGTCCTGTGAAAATACAGGATCCCAGAGTCCTGGGATCAAGCCCCATATCAGGCTCTCTCCTCAGTGGGGAGCCTGCTTCCTCCTCTCTCTCTGCCTGCCTCTCTGCCTCCCTGTGATCTCTGTCTGTCAAATCAATAAATAAAATCTTTAAAACAAAACAAAACAAAACAAAACAAAAGAAACCTGTCCTTCAACTTTACTTCCTTCTCTTAAAAAAAATAAAAAATAAAAAATAAATTAAAAAAATGACTATTCAACACAATAAATAAAGGCTCTAAACATAAATAACCAATGCCATACATAAGGGGGAAAAAAAAGAGTCATTTCTTATATGTCTAAAACAACTAAAAGATGCCTAATTTCACTAATATAATTTATCACTCATCTTATAGTGCTTTTTATTTAATACTTCTTCAATCTTTTTTATTATCAATACAAATCAGAGAATTATATAGGGGCTTAGGTAGTTAGAAAAAAGCCTGTCATGGGATTCTTGCTTATTTCTACCTAAAGTCTAAAGTCTAATAAAGAATTTATGGTTTGTCTCCCTCCCAATCCCATCTTGTTTCATTGATTCTTCTCGTACCCACTTAAGCCCCCATGTTGCTTCACCACTTCCTCATATCAAACCATAAGTGACTCTTAATCTCACAAAACAAACTGAGGGTTGCTGGGGGGAGGGGGTTTGGGAGAAGGGGGTGGGATTATGGACATTGGGGAGGGTATGTGCTTTGGTGAGTGCTGTGAAGTGTGTAAACATGGTGATTCACAGACCTGTACCTCTGGGGATAAAAATATATGTTTATAAAAAAATTAAAAATTTAAAATATAAAAAAAAATTACCAAAAAAAAAAAAAAAAGAATTTACCCCTCCAATTTAGAATCACTACTCAAGATAATTTTTTTTTTTCAGGGGAGGAAAGAGAACCACAATCATCACTATCATGGAGAAATATTTTCCTCACCAAAATTAAAAAAAAAAACAACAACTGAAAACAGTAAACTAAAAACTAATAACTAATAATGGTGTTATATAAAGTGGACTATTATCATTATTTTTCTTACACCCACTATGAAAATAAAGTGAAAGATAATTTCATACAAAATTACAATAGAAAACATAAAATATCTAGAATAAACCTAACTAAAAGTGTATAGGACTTACATGAAGAAAACTAAGTTTAATGAAGGACCTTGAATATAAGCTAAAAGCATTTTCTCAGTTGGGAAGGATTGCCTAATTATTCCCTTAATAATTATTTGCCTGATACTACTTTAGGCACTGGGGACACAGTAGATAATATATCTGCTATGGTCTGAATGTTTTGGTCTCCCCAGAATACGTATGTTGAAAACTAATAGCCAAGGTGATAGTGTTAACCAAAGGCAGGACCTTTGGCAAATGATTAATCCATGAGGCAGAATCCTCAGGAATGGGATTAGAAGCCCTAAAGAGCTAGCTTGTCCCTTCTGCTATAGAAAGACACAAAAAGTTTTAAAACCATAAGAGGGCCTTTACCAAACCAGGCTCGCACTCTGATCTCAGACTTCCAGTCTCCAGGTTGTGAGAAATAAATATCTGTTGTTTATAAGCCTAACTGTACTAAGACAATATTTAACATATGTCCCTTCAGAAGTATATTAAGAAGGAATATTATATTAAGGAGCAGTAATTAAAATTTTCAAATAATAAGATAATAACAGTAAATAACAAAAATACCTACGGGGAAACTTGAATTTGAATGATTGGCAAAGTTCTCCCTGATAAGACATTCCAGCTGAGACCAAGAAAGCAAATATGCTAAGATCTGGTTTAAGACCACCCCAGCAAAAGGAATTTCAAATACAAAAATTCTCAGGTCAAAATAAGTTGAGTTCAAAGAAGGAAAGAAGGTTATTTTTTCTTACAGGATTGTCCAAGAGGGAAAATTCTGTGAAATTATGACAATTAAAAAACAAGATAATAAAGACATTATCACAAGAACAAGCAATTGACAGAATCAGATTTAGATATGAAGCAGATATTGGGTTATCAGAGACATTAAAATAACTGTGATGAATATGCTAAAAGATCCAGGAGGAGAGGTGGGAGATGTTTACAGACAAATGCAGAAATTGAACAGAAAGTCAGAGACTTAAAGAACCAAATGAAACAAACAAAAATCAGCAACACAGTATTAGAGATGAGTAATTCCTTTAATTGGTTCATCAGTAAACTCAACACAGTTGAAGAGCAATCGATTGCAATAAAATCCAAGCAGGATTTTACATATAAAACAGTAAGCGGATTCTAAAAATATATGGTATACCTAAGAAAATGGGATAGCGAAACAACTTTGAGAAAACAGGCACAAAATTAGACACATTACAGTGCCTGATTTAAGAGTCATTATACAGGTATCATAACCAAAACAATCAAAATATGCTGTATTTATAAAATGATAGTCATAATCAATCAATGGCACAGGAGGTCCCAGAAATACACACACACAGGATCAATGCATTTTTGATGAAAGTGCAAAGTTAATTCAGTGAAGAAGGATTCTTGTTAACAAAAAGTTGGAACATTCCCACATCTGTATACAAAAATGAACTTTAATCCATACTCACACCATATGCAAAATTAACTCAGATGCATTATAGAACTGCAGAAACCACAGGAAAAAAATGTTCATTACCATGTGTTAGCTAAAGATTTCTTAGCTAGAATACCATTCATATGAATCATAAAAGAAAAAAATATCTAAATAGGATATTATCAAAACTAAGAACTTCTCTTCAAAAGGTACTGGAAAGAAAATGAAAGGATAATTCAATGTCTGGGAGAAAATAGTTGAAACCTATATATCTTAAAATGGTTTTATCCAGAGTACATTAAAAAAAAAAAAAACTCTTAAAATTCAATATTCAATAATTAGAAGAGATAAAGCACAATTTGAATAAGAAGGGGTAAGACTACTTCACCAAGAAACAATATATGAATGGCAAATAAATACATGAAAAGATGCTCAACAACATTAGTTTCAGGAAATGCAAATTAAAGCTACAAGGAGATTCTATTACACACTGATCAGAATGATTAAAATTAGAAAAATGGGCAACACCAAGTGTTGGTGATGGCCCAGAATAACTGGGTTACTTATCAGTGGCAGATGGGAATGTAAAATTGTAGAGCCACTTTGAAAAACAGCACATTAGATTCTTGCATGAAACTATAGACACCTACCATAAATGTCCCCTACGATATACCATCACAGTCCTAGGTGTCTAACCAAGATAAACGGAACTTTGGTTCACACAAAGACCTGTGCAACAGGGTTAAAAGCTTCACTCCCTGCAGACCCAAAGTGGGAAGATTCCAAATACTCACCACCTAGTGACTAGAGAAATAAATTATGGCATATTCATCCAGCAGAATACTTGAGATTGGATAAATTTAAAAACATTATGTTAATAATGAAAGCCTGATTTAAAATGCTTGAGCATCATTCCATTTACATGACATTCTTAAACAGACAAAGCCATCAAAATGGAAACCAGATAAGTAGTTTTCAGGGGCTGGATTTTGGGGAAAGAGAGTGACAAGAGAGCGACAACACAGTGACACAAGGGAAATTTTCAGAGTGATGGAATTCTGTACCTTCATGGCAGTGCTAGTTATACAGCTGTTTATATTCATCAAAACTCACAGAAGTGCACTCTAAAAAAAATGAATTTTATTATATTTATATTATACTTTATATTTCTGACTGAAAAAAAAGGAATCTCAGGAAAAAGTAGTTGTTCCACTTATTCTAAATTTACATATGTCTTCTGGGCAAATGTAGCCCCAGATGACATACATCTATGCTGTTCATTCTGGCCCTGTTTTCTCCTTGTCTTATTTACGCTTTCATGAAGTTGTTGTACATATTTTGTCCCATTTTTTTAGTTGTTTGCAGTTATCATTTTTGGAGGCTAATGTCTTAACATGCTAGTTCTACATTCTCACAATCAACTAAAAAGCTATTTTTAGGCACATCCAATGCAATGCCATTAGCCAAACCAAATTATACAGAAAGAAACTGCATAGGAGGCCCTGGGAATTGTCTATAGACATGAGGCTTTCCTCAATCATATTTTTGGCTTGTTGTATATGATTAAAATGAAACTGTTTTATTGCTATCTCAGAAGGAGTCTGATGGGATCTACCTGCTAATCTGCCCAGAATGTTATTAAGACTTCAGAAATAAGTGCACCTGCAAATCAATTAGTGGTGGCAGATTCATTATCAGAAGGAGGATTCCATGTACAACAAAGAATGCATCTGTACCTTGAACTGTTGATTTTGCCACTTGATTAGAATGTTATATGACATTTTGTTATAAATGCCAAGAATATAAAAAAGAAGTGTTAAGGGGTCACACCTATTTCTGTAATCAAGTCCTATATTGTGTGTTTTCTCATATATACATAATTGCTATTCTCTGTATATTCAATAAAACAAAATATTCATGAAGTCCTCTCTGTGTCATAAAGTATGGTGGACAGTAGGAAAAAATAAAAAAGATTTTATACAAAGAAAAGGGTTTCTCCCCCCATCCAAAAGCTTTAAAATAATCTGGTGAGGAAACTTCCATGCATGCAGATAACTCTAAAACAACAGGAACAATGATATAATACAGGTAAGAATGATACACTACAAGACCATTGCTTAAAATCCAGAAATAAGAGAAAGATCTTCCCTGAACCATTCACCAGGAATACTTTTTCCTGGCCTAGAATTACCCTTAATCATCACCTGAAGGATTTACACAGGGAAGACCCCGTATTCTCAAGGGATCACCAGGGACAAAACAAAACAAAACAAAATGCTGGGCGGGCAGCAAGGTCCTTCCTACCTATTCAACAAAAGTGTTACTAAATGAATGGATTCCACCAAAACCAACATTTATACTCTAGGGTTAAAGCTATTTTCTAATATTATCACTTAGCACCCAAGGCAAATTATTCTTTGGGCTGTGGTATATGAACAGAGATTGCAAATGACAACTTGCACTCAAGCTAGAAATAGTGTTGAATAAAAACAAAACAAAACAGACAAACAAAAAAACAGTTTCTACTGTCATTTGTTTATTTATTATTTTTTTTATCTTTGGGCATAAAATGGACTCAGGACCGTGGTTATTTAGAGCCTGGTGGTACCAGCTTGTGAAAGCTAATTATACATTTCTCACCCTGGCTCTGTGTTCAGTAATGTCATGCTGGTCACACAGAAAAGAAGGTATTCATTCTAGAAAGACAAAAGTTGAAGAAGTTGAAATGTCATTAGAGATGTTTAGAACACTGAAATAAGTCAATCAGAGAAAGACAATTAACCATATGATTTCTCTGATGTGAGGAATTTGAGAGGCAGGGTGGGGGTGGTGAGGGGTAGAGAAGGAAAAAATGAAACAAGATGGGACTGGGAAGGGAGACTCTTAATCTCAGGAAACTGAGGGTTATTAATTAAAAAAAAAAAAGAATAAAATAAAACACAGAAATCTCTTCAGCAATGTATAATCTATTTAAAGGCAGACTGACCATTATGAAAATGTACCCTGAATGAACATAAAGATGTTAACATAGTTCTTCTGAATTATATTTTTCCCAGAAAATCTTCAAATAGCACTTATAAAAACCATGTGTAAGAAAAACAGGCAGATTATCCCATGACATGCAAAGCACTTTGAACTCTGAAATAAGATGAGTTGGCTCTATGAAAATAAAAATTTGTAAGTCAAATTTTGTAATCCCTGTAACTATCCCTTTATATTCTTTATATGATTTTATATGTATATGAACACACACACACCCACACACACACACGTATATAGAATTTTAATGACCACTATGTATAGCAAACTCTGAGTGATCTGATCTCGGAACTCCTAGGAGATAAGGACACATAGAGAATTCTCTGTAGGAGGGGTCTGCAAATCAGAGGCTCTTGACCCAAACAAACCTCACCTGTGACCTACTTCTGCACAGCTCCCAAATAAGAATTTTGAATTATTTTAAAGGATTATGAAAGGTAAAAGAGAAAACAAAGAGGAATATGTGACAGAGAAGACATGTCATTTGGAAAGCCTGAAATATTTACTATCTGATCCTTTGTAGAAAAACAACGTTGTCACTCCCTGCTTTAGGGCAAAGAAAGTAAAAGGCAGATAATTATTTATGCAACTAGGGAAGACAATCTTTTCTAGTAACATAAAGGACTTCAGAATCCAATTGAGCCATTACAGAATTGTTTGGTAAGGAGATAAATTTACTCATTCCAAACTAGCCCTTTCTGAGAAGTAATCTTTTTGCAGCTTTACTAAATCAATTAGCTTTAGGTCAGTTACTAGGGCATTGCTTTTCTCCTCCCTAAAAGATAAACAATCAATTTGGCTTACACCATCAATTCAAAGGCAAACGTATCTATTAACCTAATCAGAACTGAAATAGATAGCTATTGCATAATGTACTTTCTAGGAATTCATAATATATTGGTTTCCTAAAACTGTTTTAGAAATCCTTTCTGCAAGAAATGAAGCAAGATCACTAAAGCTGCCAGGGCTTGAGTTCCATTTTCCCATCTCCTGGTTGTATGACCTTGAGCAAGATAGTGGACAATCTCGTCCTTCAGTTCTTTCCTCATCTTTATAAAATGGAACAAAATAAAACCTAGAGTATTGGGCTGTACTCATATTTAAATGATGGTAACACGGTGATTAAGCGTTCAGTAATTGTTCTCTATTATCGCAAATGAAACTATCTCTAAACTTTGTTTTCCATTTGTGGTTATTGATACATTGTATTGTCTCTCAGTCCATTGATCTAGGTAGCTGGCCATACATATGTTCCTGAATCAGAAATGTTTTTCTTCTTGTATTTGCAGTTTAAGTTTCTTAAAAATTCAGAACGTGGCTATTTTTAAGTTTGAGGGAAAATAATATACATAACTTTTAGAAGTAGAATTTGAAATTAAGTTATAAATTTGAGGAATCAACCCTGAAAACAATTTCTGCCTTTGAAGGGTTAAGAAATGCTTAACCCTTTCAGGCTTCATTCCATGTCATAAATTGTGAAATTCACCCACCACTTAATGGATTTTGTTTGCCCTCTTATGATGTTTAGGTATTCATGGTTTCCTTTGTGATATGTCTAAATGTTTAAATTGTTTGGCTTAAACTCTTCCTAAAGCCCCTGATAATGCATAGAAACCAGAGACTAAGACACAGTTATCATCTTTCCAGAGCTTTTCAAATAACTTAATGTCTAAGGGAAAGACTGGAAAAATAAGTTTGAAGAAGTCTGCTTATCTCAGATACTATACCCCAGTATGACTCATTCGGGAGAAAACTTAAGTCTCATGTACTAAAGACAATGTCACCTTGTAACAAAGGACCATAACTGAAGCTTAGAGAAAAGATTCATAAAGAAGCATGCCCTTGCTTGTCCTAATTCTGCAACTGAAGGGAAACAAGAGTACAAACAAGGCCCTTTTTACTCCAAGGAGAGTAAACATCATCACTCCAGAATAAAGGGTCATAGATCCCTGCATTTCTATGGTGTTTCGATCATTTGAAATGAGAAATCTGTCAGGTGATGTTGAGTATTCTGAATTTCAAACTCTATCAGATTTCCAGGGGAGCACAATAATAAGTAGTTTTAAGTTCAGCAGTGCAAGGCAGTGCCACGTGGCTTGGATTCTGTTAACGTAAGAGTGATCTGGTTAGATGGAATGCTCCCTGGGATGAAATTTTAGTTTTCCCTTTTGGAGTTGAAAATAAAAATAATGCCATTTTTTCTCTCACTGAGGTGCTCTTTTGTAGGCTTTTCTGGTGAAGTTACAATAAACCCATATGGATGAAATAAACAAGTTTCCCATTCAGATCCCCTGTGTATAATCCACATCAACCTAATGTTTCCAATTGACTTAAAATAAAATTCAGATGCTTGAAATCTATAACCATGGGAAAAAGGGAAATGGGAAAAGCTTACAGAATGCATAGAAGACACAAGAAAGCATATAAATTCACATACTGCATTTTCACACTTTATGACAACCTGTGGTCAAATAATATCTTAATTCTCTCTGTTGCAATCTGGTGGTTAAAGGAATATGGCTTAGGCTGCATGTATTTCTGGAGCAAAATAAACAAAATTTGATTAAACATTTAGCCATAGTTTTTCCAGAAATAATAGAGATCCAAAGATAGTATTAAAAGAAACAGAGTTTGAGGAAAGGAAGGGACTAACAAATTTTCTACTCTACCTGCAGTAGATTGCAATAGAGAAGTCAAAGCAGGGTGCCTAAGTGATCCTAGTTTGCCCAAAGTTCATTTGTAAGACTTTTTTATCTTTCAAACAAATATAATGGTTTTATAAATTTTAACAAAAATGCAGGCATTTGCATTTTGGTTCAATAATTTATAATTTTAGCTTAACTTTAAAATGCAGTGCATAAAGTTTGCACTATTTCACATTTATTTAATACATTCAGTCTTTTGTAGCACTTGAGTAAAATTGATATGGATGGCCTTATTACCAAGTTATTTCTTATCAGCTTACATGTGAGGCAGATGGACCTATATTGTTGCCTTTTTTGTTTATTTTGATACAGAGTGTGCAATTTCTGGAAATATATAAATTATTGTTACATAAAGTAAGTTATTAGAATTGTTATTGGATATTTTGTTGAATCTTTAAAATCCAACTAGTAGAAAAAACTTGTAACCTCTCTAAAATAAGTGTGTCGAAAACATACTCAGGTTTACGTTAAAATATTCTTATTAAACCAGCACTTCATGAAAATATTTGTCAACTATATGATTAAAAAATTCTCAAATAATTGATAGGCTTGTCTTCATTAAAATTGGAAGTTTTTTCTCCAAGAAAGATAGTGACAAGAGAATGAAAGACAGGCCAAAGACTCGGAGAAAATCTGCAAAACACACATCTGATGGGCGCCTGGGTGGCTCAGTAGGTTGGGCCACTGCCTTTGGCTCAGGTCATGATCTCAGGGTCCTGGGATTGAGTCCTGCATCGGACTCTCTGCTCAGCAGGAAGCCTGCTTCCCCCTCCCTCTCTGCCTGCCTCTCTGCCTACTTGTTATCTCTCTCTGTCAAATAAATAAATAAAATCTTAAAAAAAAACCAAAACAAAACACACACACACACATCTGATAAAGAACAGTTATCTGCAGCACCTGGCTGGCTCAGTTAGCTTGTTAAGCATCCGATTCCTGATTTCGCCTCTGGTCATCATCTATCTCAGGGCCATGAGATCAAGCCTGGCCCTTGGGTCCACACTCAGCAGGAAGGGGGCTTAAAGTGTCTTTCTTTGCTCCTCCCTCCACTCTTATGCATGCGTATGCTCTCTCTCTCTCTCAAATAAATAATACATTTTTTTAAATAAAGGAACTGTTATCTAAACTATATTAAGAACTCTTACAACTCAACAAGAAAACAACCAACCCATTTTTTAAAAAGCGCTAAAGACCTTAACATAAGTTCACCAAAGAAGATATACAGATGGCATATAAACATATGAACAGATGCTCTATATCATAGGTCATAAGAGAAATGCAAATTAAAACAATGAGATAACACTACATACCTAGTACAATGGCTAGATCTGAAACCCTAACAATAGCAAATGCTAACAAGGATGTGAAGCAACAGGAACTATCATTCATTTCTGGTGAGAATGCAAAATAATACAGTTTGGTGGCTGCTTACAAAGTAAATATACTCTAACCATATAATCTAACAATTGTGCTTCTTGGTATTTACTCAATGGAGTTAAAAACTTACATCCACACAAAAATGGCACATGGATATTTATAGCAGCTTTATTCATAATTGCCAGATTTGGAAGCAACCAAGATGTTCCTTAGCAGATGAATGAATAAAACATGGCACATCCAGATAACAGAGCATTATTCAGTGCTGAAATGGAATGAGCTATCAAAACCATGAAGATACAAAGAGAAAACTTAAATGCATATTACCAAGTGAAAGTAGGCAAACCAAAAAGGCTCTGTACTATATGATTCCAGCTAAACGCATTCTACAAAAGGAAAAACTATGAGAAAAATAAAAAAGGAAAAACTGTGGAGACAACAACAACAAAAAATCAGTGGTTGCCAGAGTTGGGACAAGGGGAGGGATTGATAAGAAGAGTACAGAGGATTTCTAGGGCAGTAAAATATTCTGTATGAAACTGTAATGATGGATACATATCATTGTACATTTGTCTAATCATATAGAATATACAGCACCAAGAATTAAGCTGGAAGTAAATAGTAGATTTTGAGTGATAATGATGTGTCAATAGAGGTTCATTAACTGTAACTAATATGGCACTCTGGTGGGGATGTTGATACTAAGACCATGTATGGTTGGGAGGAGGGGCTGTATGGGAAATCACTACACCTCTCATTTAATTTTGCTATGAAACTAAAACTGCTTTGAAAAAGTAAAGTCTTCATGAAAAAGAAAAATGCTTTTTCTAAATTTTCCAGATTTTTCTTTTCAAATAATGGTTTTTGTTTGTTTGTTTCTGGAAATAGATAGTCAGAATCTTTTCAAAGCTTTCAAAAATATTATATTTTTTGTTAGTAATTGAAAGCTAAAGCATAAAAATTATTTCTCGATTTCAGTCTCTATCATAAGTTATTCACAAGGTAAAATGACAGATTATATTCTTGGGATATTGACATATAGTACCTGATGTAGCATTTATATCACTATTTCTTTCTGACAAATACATAAATAATTTAAATTAATATTTAGAGATCAAGTTTACAGATCAAGTATAATACAGTTAGTTTAACTTTCAGAGAAGTTTGAGATCAAGTAAACTAGGGAGAGCAAGGACCTTTCTGTATTCCATAGAAGTTTTATATTTTCCCTACTTCAAGATACAGAGGAGAATTCTATTATGTATTCTATTGTCTAAATCATCAGTACTTGTGGGGCAAAGGAGAATGATTAATTCAAAACAAAACGTACTATAGTCCTACAATGGAACATGATTTGGCCATGAAAAAGAATAAAATACTGATCCATACTACAACATAATGAATCTTGGAAATATACTATGTGACAGAAACCAGTCACAAAATACTATTGAGTCTGATTTTTTTAAAAATATGAATGTTCAAAATAGACAGAAGGTAGATTATTGTTTTTCTGCAGATAGCAGTGGAGATGGGGAATGACTGTTAATGGGTATGAGGTTTTTGGGCGAGGGGATGATAAAAATGTTCTAGAATCAGAGAATGGTTATAGTTGTATAACTGTGAATATACTAAAATCGATTGTATTATATTATATAGTTTAAAAGGTGGAATTATATGGCATGTGAAGTACATCTCAATAAAGCTGATTTAAAAAATACGACCGGGCAATTTTAAAAGGTAACAATTTGATTTAATTAAAAGTTTTGATGTTTAATTGCTAATAAGCAATAAGATAAAAACCAAGCTTAACAAACACTCTTGGCAAAATATTCAAAAATCTATTGAACATAAACACTGAGGTCAATTATCTAAATGTTTAGTATTCTTGATAAACATGACTTGAACAAAATGAATATTATTTTTATTTTGACAGAATTTTCAAAAAAATACAATTCAAGAACTGTATATTGAGTCATAAAACATGCTAGGTTCACTGATCTTTTTCAATTTCAATGAATTTGATTTGCTGAACTTGATCTACTAAACATAAATATTGATATTTAGACTTCTAATAGTTTTTTTATTATTTTAAATACTTGTGTAAAACTATTTTAATAATCTTATCAGTAGCCATTTGCTTACTTTTCCATGAAAGCAGCTGACTAGGTCTGCTCTTAAATATAAAGTAGATAAGTTTTATTGAGATTAATTGCTGTATATTCCAGAGAAGACCAGAATGTAGTAAAACACCCTTTTTGACACTTGTCAGGAAAAATATAATCTATATGTCATACAAAATCTCATTTTGACAAAAATTTTCATCTTTCATGTAGGAAAATTGATAAGTAAAATTGTCTTCTGTCTTTTCCTTCATTTGCATTATAGCAGAAATGTTAAAAAGTAGAAAAAAAAGAATGTCTTCCATAGTAAGAATACTTTACACAGTAATTTGCATCATAACAGTATAAGAAAGAAAAGATGGGATCTATAATTTGTATTAGATTAAATAATAGCCACTAAAGATGTTAGGCTCTAATATCCATAAATGCTATCTTATGTGGAAAAGGTCTTTGCAGATGTGACTAAGTCAAGAATTTCAAGATGGGAAGATTCTCCTGGATTATTCAGGTGGGCCCGAAATACAATCACAAGTGTCCTTATGAGGGAAAGCAGAGGAGTTTTGACAGGGATGGAAAAGGATTAGATAATGTGATTAAGGAAGCAGAGGTAGGAGTGACGCCACCACAAACCAGAAAATACCAGCAGCCACCAGAAACTGAATGAAACAAAGAATGAATGAGTTCTCCCCTAGAGTGTCCAACCAGATTGCAGTCTGGACTCCTCTTTGACTTTGAACTCCAGGCCTCTGGAACTTTGATATAATATATTTGTTATCCTAAGTCACCAAGTTTGGGGTAATTTTTTACAGCATTCACAGAAAACCAATTTGCCAATCATGACTAATCATTCCTGGAATAATAAATGGTTTAGATATCTTGCTTAGAGATAGTAATTCAAATGGACAATTTTTTTTCACTGTATTTAACTTTTAAATTATTTTTATTTTATTTAAATTCAATTAATTAGCATATAATGCATTATTAGTGTCAAAGGTAGAGATCAGTGCTTTTATATAACACCCAGTGCTCATTACATCATGTGCCCTCCTTAATGTCCATCACCCAGTTACCCTGCCCTCCAGCAACCCTCAATGTGTTTCATAGAGCCAAGAGTCTCTAATGGTTTGTCTCCTTCTCTGATTTCATCTTGTTTTATTTTTCCCTCTCTTTCTCTATGATCCTCAGTTCAAATAGACAATTTTTAGAAATTTCTTTGACGCAGAACCTCAAGATTAAAAGATATTCCCCATGCCACACAGTGCCAAATTCTTACCCACTCTGAATTTTCCTTTATCATACACTTCCAACTTAAAATATCTCCCCCAACAAAGAACTCATGGCCTCAACCCCCTTTGGGTAGTCCCTGTCTATCAGAAAGTAATTTTTTTTTCTTTCAGTCTGAGCTAAAATATTCTTTGTAATTTTCACACATTGGTTAATCCTTAAAGGACACATCTATAATGTTCAGTTGTCCTTTTCCTAATTTGTGGCCCTCTAAAAAACTGAACACAGCTCCCCAAATCTTCCCTTTATGAGACTGAAGTAATTGCCATTAATTAACAATTTATCATTAGATAGGAAACTTTAATCCAATCATTCTTCAAATGGCTTTCCTGGACCTTTAATACCAGCATCACCTGATAAGCTTTAGAAAAGGAAATTCTTTTTTTTTTAAGATTTTATTTATTTATTTGACAGAGACAACAAGTAGGCAGAGAGAGAGTGGGGAAGGAGGCTCCCCGCTGAGCAGAGAGCCCGATGCGGGGCTCGATCCCAGGACCTTGAGACCATGACCCAAGCCGAAGGCAGAGGCTTTAACCCACTGAGCCACCCAGGTGCCCCCAGAAAACGAAATTCTTAAGCCCCACCCCAGAACTGCTGAATCAGAAACTGGTGGGTGGGACTCAGCAATCCCTTTTAACAGGACCTCCAGCTGATTTTGACACTTGCTCAAGTTTGAGAGCCATTGCTTTTAAATAGCCTACAACCCTAGCTTTAGTATAACTGAGAATCCTGCAATAACCAGAACTATTATTATTTTTCTCAGTAAGAGTAGATAACGTTCAAGCTCTATGCCAAATTTTTAGAGATTAATTTTAAAAGAAATGTAAAACCTTAAAATGTCATCACCGAAATCTTCGGTTTAACTTATTTCCATAAAACTTCAATTAACATTCACTATGTGATTTTAGAGTAAATCTAAATGTGTGGAATTCTCTGTCCAGGAAAAAACATTACCGTCTGTTCATAAAGGTAATGATCAAATCAATTAGCAACACAGAAAGGGGTACTTTTAAATTTATAGTATGGGTAGCAGGTGTACCAATAATATCACATCAGTATTAACTTAGACACTTAGTGGGTTAATGAACTGACAGCTGTGAAATTTGTAGTGATAATCTGATCATAGTCATGTCAGAAGAGGAGCATGTTACATAGAGGAAAAGTCAGCTCATCCAGGGACAAGCATTCATTGTGTGTGTGTGTGTGTGTGTGTGCGTGCACGCGTGTGTGTAAGACAGAACCATATTTCATTGTTGAATCCCATCAATAAGTATCCATCGAATTCCAACTCCGTCCAGACTTGTAGGCACCAGGAATAAAGCAACAAAGTAACATGGACAAGAAAAAACAAACAAACAAGCAAATAAATAAATAAATAACATGGACAAGAATGTCTTCCCTCACAAATCATATGTTCTGGGGAAAGAATATGAATATTTATATTTATTAAGCACATACTATGTGTAAGACATTGTTCTAAGCACCTTAAAACCTATGAGAAGAGTACAGCTATTACTCCCTTTAACAGATCAAGTAGCAAATGCAAAGTGATAGACTACATTTTTCAGCTAGTAATAGATGAAATCATGAATAAAATCCACCAGGAGTATGAAGATCATATTCTTAGCTACTGTTTATTGCTTTGTAATTCTGAGGGTTTTAGGAAATGATCATAGTTGCATAAAAGAATGTATGTTTCCAGAATTGTGAACTGATGAAAAGGAAAAGTATCAGTGAAATTAGTCATCATTAATGACCAAAAACTTCACCTCATTTCCCGTGAAAACCATCCATGTAGACCACTTCCTAGTAGAAAATCTTAAAATAATGAGTAAAATTCATAAACTTTCTGATTCAAAGTTTAGTAAACTCTGCCTTTCAAGTAGGCATGGAACACACAAGAATAAAGAATTCTCTAGCAAACACTTGCTAGTTGAATGGTACCAAGAAACCTACCATTAGCCGATATGCCTTTGATTTAAGTTTTTTTTTTTTAAGATTTTATTTATTTATTTGACAGAGAGAGATCACAAGTAGGCAGAGAGGCAGGCAGAGAGAGAGGAGGAAGCAGGCTCCCTGCTGAGCAGAGAGCCCGATGTGGGACTCGATCCCAGGACCCTGAGATCATGACCTGAGCCTAAGGGAGCGCCTTAACCCACTGAGCCACCCAGGTGCCCCTGATTTAAGTTTTTACTGCATATTAAAATTCGGACTTTCTCATTGGAAAACACTAATATACTCAAAATATATTATAGTTCTCTTGTTTTTAACAAGAGTTCTAGTAAGAAAGCTGTACGGATAGTTTTTTGTTGTTGTTGGAAGAACTTTGTACATAGAAAGAGAATGACCTAAGGGACCATGTCACGAAAGTGGATCATTCCAGAGAAGTACCTTGATGCTTCTTGAGCCTAATCTGATTGAGCAAACCCTAATTTTTAGCAACAAATCATGTTAAGATGATGATTGATGATTAATGATTGCCAGGGGAAAGATGGAAGATTAAGCAGGCAGAGATAAGGGAGAAACAATAGTTTGCAAAAGCCTGCCCTTCATAGTATACACCCTCCTGGGGGCCTCTGATGCTGAGACCAGTTCTCTCCTCCATCCCTAGCTGACTCAACAATGTCAGTATTCAGTTTCAAAGTTATAGGAGATATTTTGACCTACTAAGATGACAAGATTGAGCTAGAGAGAGCAAGAAAAAACTGGTGGGAGGGGGGTGAGGGGAGAGTGGGAATTCCCAGAAGCATGTAAGACTGATTTAGAGAGGTAGATGAATAAGGCTGAGTTATTAAATATTAAATGAAATATTCAGTTTAATAGGAAGAAAAAATGAAAACATTAAGCCCCTTACTCCAACACTTCAGCAGTTGTTGTTGGTCACCCAATAACACTAAGAATACACAAAGGCTACAAATCAAGCCATGT
This sequence comes from Mustela putorius furo, assembly GCF_011764305.1. Lineage (NCBI taxonomy): Eukaryota > Metazoa > Chordata > Mammalia > Carnivora > Mustelidae > Mustela > Mustela putorius. The sequence continues at coordinate 2,226,208 of NW_025421467.1, forward strand.
GTGTCTTGAACATCCTTTTACATGGGGCACCCAGATTGCTAACATTGATCCCTTGAGCTTTCTTTTCCAAAGGAAAAATAGACTAAATCACAGCTTTGCTCATTTGGTGTTAAACATTTCATTCATTCTGCCTCCAGTAACCTTCTTAATATCATCACTCTAAGCAACAAGCCCCCCGCCTCCACTTCTTAGACAACTTATCTCTGTGACACAGTACATCAGAGCAGAGCAGCTTATCTCTTGAGCACAGCGTCATACACACACGTCTCCTCGTTCATTCTCTGCTCCTGACCTTATCCCCTTTTTCTCACTATGTCATATACCAGCCCCACACATCTTATCTTCCCCTGACAACTAGTATGATTTTCTGTTCATCAGTGCTCTCTCATTCACATAATCCTTAAACTAGCCTTCCCCAGCAGCCTTGTGTTCCAGTTTTGCTTTCTTCCCATACCCCCTAGCATAATGCCTTGAAACTATTAGCCACAAAATAAATATTTATTGAATAAATGAACACATGTACAACTCACTATCTATGTTTCCTGAGAAAAACCGAAGAGCATTGAGAGACAAAGACAGTAAATGTGGATGAGAAAACTTGTTATTCCAGCCCCTCAGGGGGGAAAACACCCAGCAACTTAATCAGGATCACTCACTTTTGGCTTCATGTGCCTCCATATCAGCTCCATTGCTTCCATGACTTTCTATAGGTCACGAGAAGAAATGCCATGAGAACACTGGGCTTCTAAGGAGATAGAAAGCCAAAGTCAATCCTTCCTGCTTTCACATCGTTATGAGAGCCTAACCTGTTTTTAAGCTAAAGTTGTTTGATTCTTTGCTTCTATGGGAAAGGGAGGGACTATTTCTAGGCAAAAGACTAAAAGACTTCAGCAAGTCTCAATGTCCTGAAATGGGGGACCGGGGGAAGCTGAAGTACAAAATCGTTCTCTAAAATTTATATTTTGCTATAGATTATAGATGCTTAATGTATTTATGTAGATCTAAATCCCTCATACAGTGAATTGACACACCATCTATCAGTTGTAACTACTCTGTACTAGTTTTCTGGTTAACTAAGTTCAGTGGCTCAGATATTCATAAGCCCAGTTTTCTTTAAAACCCACAGTGCTCCTGCTCATTTTCAAAGCACTTTTACAGACACAGACAGTAAGACAATTAAAGTCAAATTGTCTTGAATAACTCAAGTTGTAATGAATTATTCTCTTCTGTCTTAGACAAAAGTAATAAAAGACTTTATCTGTCTCAAATCACTAAAAGTATTTTGAAGGACTCTCACATTTGGCACTATCAATATATTGAGCTGGATAATTCTTTGTTGTGGTCAGCTATCTCATGCACCTTGGAATATTTGGCAAAATCCCTGGCCTCTACCAACTAGCTTTCAGTTACATCCTTCCAGCTGTGAGAATACAAAATATCTTACATCATTGCCAAAAACTACTGAAGTGTGGGCCTTGAGGGAGGTAAATTAAGGGCTGTCATACAACCCCACAGAACTTAGTGGAGATAGGGAAAACTAGAACACATGTGTGTCTAAGTCTGTGAGGAGGTTGATTTTCTAAGACTCAGAAATATCCTGTACTTTATTTCTACCACAAATTCTCCAGATGTTAACTTCACTTATTGTTGGCATCATACTTTATTATTTGTCTCAAATTTCTACTTAGATTAGGTTACATGGCATTGAATTGATGGTTTAGATTGAGTTTGGTCATTAGTTGGACTACAGTACTTTTAATGTACTGTAAGACCTGAAGCTATGATATACCTAGAAGAAAACATAGGCAATAAGCTCTTTTTTTTTTTTTAGATTTTATTTATTTATTTGACAGAGATCACAAGTAGGCAGAGAAGTAGGCAGAGAGAGAGGAAGGGAAGCAGGCTCCCTGCTGAGCAGAGAGCCTGATGCATGGCTCGATCCCAGGACCCTGGAATCATGACCTGAGCCCAAGGCAGAGGCTTTAACCCACTGAGCCACCCAGGCACCCAGGCAATAAGCTCCTTGATACTACTAGTCATGGCAATGGTTTTAACTCCAAAAGGTAAAGCAACAAAAGCAAAAATAAACAAGTGAGACTATTAAAAAAAAAAAAAAAACTTATGCACAACAGAAGAAACTATCAACAAAACAAGAAGTCAACCTACTGAATGGACTTGGAAAAATACTTGCAGATCATATATCTGGGGAAAGGTTAATATCCAAAATATATGAAGAATTCACATAACTCTATAGCAAAAAATAAATCCAATTTTAAAAATGGGTATAAGATCTGAATAGATATTTTTTTCCAAAGAGGACAACAGGTACATGAAAAGATGCTCTACATCATTAATCATCAGAAAAATGCAAATTAAAACCACAAAGAGATACCACCTCACAACTCTTAGAATGTCTATTACCAAAATGACAAGAAAAAACAAGTACTGGCAAGGATGTGGAGAAAAGAGAACACTTGTAAGCTGTTGGTGGGGATGTAAATTGGTGCAGGCACTATGGAAAACAGTATGGAGGTTCCTCCAAAAATTAAAAATAGAACTACCATACAATCTATCAATCCACGTCTGAGTATGTATTCAAAGAGAAGGAGAGTAATAATTCAAAAAGGGATATGTACCCCCATGTTTCACCACAGCATTATTTAAAGCAGCCAAGATATGGAAACAATCTAAGCGCCCATCGATGGATGAATAGATAAAGAATATGCGGTATATATTTACAATGGAATATTATTCAGCCGCAACAAGGAATGAAATCTTGTCAGTTGTGATAACATGGATAAATCTCAAGGGTGTCATGCTCTGTGAAATAAGTCAGACAGAAAAAGACAAATACCATATGGTCTCTCTTATATGTGTAATCTTAAAAAAAAAAATCGCCTAGATACAGATAACAGATTGGTGGTGCAGAGACATGGGTGGAGATGAGAAAAATGTATAAAAGTAAATTAATGAAATAGATAAAATGAAAGTATTTTACATCAAAAGAAAAGTTCTGACATTGAACCTGAAGAATTTGAGGTATTCATCACTTTCGATTTATAATATCAAATAAAAATTTAGAAGGGATAAAAAGAAATAATTCAAGAAGCATAACTAAATGAATCAGATAAGTAGAAAAACAACAACAGATGATGGGGAAACATCTAGAAAAACATTAAGACTTCAAAAATATTTTATGGAGATTACTTGGAAAAGAGTAGGCAGAAAGCATTAGATACTTAAAACTGGTTACATGGCTGAAGCAGTAAGGACATTCCTGCTCTTCTATGCCATGACTTAGACTGGTATCATTTTTAGTTTTCAGTGTTTTCTCTGGAGAATCTCATCTTTATTGTAAAGATATTATGAGTAATGTAGCCAAGAGAGATGCACAAAAGTACAGGAGGCATGTGGCACATGATAATATGGAAGGATGATGTCTTCGTCCAAGGGCTCCATTTTGCATGTGTTTTCTCTTAGCAGAATACTGCGCACTGTTCTAAAGGGAGTAGGAAAGAAGTGGGAGGAGCACACCCCTTGCCCCTTTACTACCAGAGCTCTCTAGAAATTCTCAACATTGTTCACCTCTGGCACTGTTCCACCTCCCACTGATTTTACTTTGATGATGTAACTTCAGACACTCTAGACATCTTGAAAACAATGATAAGTGATTAGTTGAAAGGATGGTACATGAAAAGGGCAGATGGGACAAGAATAATGGGAGCAATCACTGTGCAAATACTTCATCTTGGCTTATGCATTATGTACCATACTTTGCAAGAACTTTTGGAGAGGCAGGACAACGATCCCAGGAAACAAAATTCTCCTCACCTTATATAAGAATGAAGATATGTGCTTATTGATTTATGTAAATTACATGATGTCTATTTAGCCACATTCTGACTGGCCTTACCCAAGACAAATCCCATTATCTTCAGCAAGATGGGCGTGCAAGTATTTAAGTGCAGTGTGTGTTTCTGAGTGAATAAATGGTGAGCAACTGTAAGAATAAAATACTCTATTTTATTGAGGTTTTCGGGTTAGCATAAACTATAAAGAGTAGCTCAGATGGCTTGCACATGGCTTTGGAGCCCCAGATAAGCTTATTGAAATCAGCCCGTTCTGCTCATATTTGTTATTCAAGTAAATGGACCCTGAAAACCATAAGATAAGTAATAAAACTAATAGCGCGTTCATCAGTTAGAGCTACCTAAACTGTTCCTAAATGCACAAACATTTAGCTTTTAGTGTGACATTTGTTTATTGTACTATTTTTTTAAAAAAGTTACTGTTTTGAAGACATTTTATTATGGTCAGTTATCACGAAAATTATTCTGCTTCAGCATTGTACTTGGTGCTATTTATATCTGTGATCTATGAATGAGCCCCCGAACTTCAATATCTAGGAATTTAGAAAAACCAGGTGCTGGTTGGGTAATGGTAACACATTCCAGAAACTTCTCTGGGCCCACCAGTCGTTGTCACAATTATGTTGTCTCCTCTAGATAAACTCGTCATAGTGGCAAGAGTGATGTAAAGAATCGAAAAGAGATTTTCATTCAGATGGTCTGGAACAGAGCCCAAAATGTCACATTTTAAAATAATGCCTCAAAAGATGCTAGTGGAAATGACTCACAGATTGTTACAAACATAGGTCAATTGACTTATTTGGGATATGAACAATTCTTTTTTTTTTTTTTTTTTTTTTTTTTTTTTGGATATGAACAATTCTTACCACAAATCAACACCAGTTCTATATGAGAGCATCAAAATGTCTGTTGGACTAGACAAATGCCTGATCAGAACACAGGAAGAAATCTTCACATCTTGAATAATCCTGTATTATTTTACATCTCTGTGCATGGCTGTGTGCATGTGTGTGTATACAGGAAACTTGTGAATACTTTTAATTGATTTGTGGTGTGTGGCTATTGCTCTGTTTTATGAGATCAAAAGTGTAAACATCATCATGTTGAATTAAGAAAATGTTATTTATGCCAAGGGCATTTGGGTATATTTTTTAAAATAAGTTCTTGTGGTTTCTGAATTTCTGTAGTCAAATATTGGGGGGTTTGCAGCTGGGATTAGCCTGTGGCATTTTTCCCAAATAAGGGATTATTGGCTATGATATGCTAGGCTGAAAGCAAAAGTAATTTAGATACTCCTTTTGGATTTTTAATATAAGGAATGGACAGAAATTAAAAATTTATACAATGAATCAAGTTCCCTAAAATGTAATTATCCTTCCTACCTCTTCCGAGGTCCTGCTATCTGCAAACCCACTAGTCTAATTCTTTTCTTCCCTCAGACACCAACATTTATAAAGATTACTCTTCTTAACTCTACTTTCTCACCTACTTTATTGAATGAAATGTTTTCCAGATCTCCAGCTTTCCAGGGATGCCTGTTTGGCTCAGTCATTAAGCCTCTGCCATTGGCTCAGGTCAGGATTCCAGGGTCCTGGGATTGAGTCCTGCACTGGGTCCCTTCTCATCAGGGAGCCTGCTTCTCCCTCTGACTGCCACTCCGCCGACTTGTGTGCTCTCTTGCTCTCTCTCTGACAAATAAATAAATAAAACCTAAAAACCAAACCAAACCAAACAAAAAAACAAAAACCAACCAACCAAACAAAAAACAAATGTAGTTTTCCTGAAACTCTTCTGGCAATGGAAAACAACAATAACAACAACAAAAGAAACATGTTAATGATCAGATCCAATAAACTTCTTTTAGTATCCAAGTCATCTTTCTTCATTATTTATAACTCCTGATAATCTACTTTATTTGTAAACCCCCTATTTTATTCTCATCCAAACACCATTCTCTTCTGGTTCTCTTGTGCTGAGATGACATTTTTCTTGTCTCTTTTCTAAGTCATTTTTTCTCTGGATCTTTTCTACACGCTCTACATGCTCCACCTGTGAAATCAGAATGATTCTCTTGGCTCCAACCACCACTATATGCCATGTTTCTGAAATCTAGGGTCCAATCCAGCAACCCTCCTGAAATACAGGTCTATATTTGTCAAGCTACATTCTTCCACCTAGATGCCACACTATGTCATTCAGGATCTTGGCAGGAAGCAGAAGTAGCACTGACATGTGATTCTAAAGAGAAATTGATGATCTGTGTGTAAAGTTACAGAAAGAAAGAAATGTTAAGACACTGATGGACCAGCTAGAGCTGGAGGATGTTACCACCACTCCTGAGGAGGTAGAGAGCAAACAGCGTACAGAAGTTTCCCCTGGATGAGAAGCTGATGAGCCAGGAAAGAAGAGAGACAGAAATTTATAAAGATAATTATCATTGTTGTGGATGACATAATAATTGTTATATCTCTACATAAAAATGTGTTTTACATTTTTGTGACACAGCCCTAGCCTGATCTAAGGAAAATTAACCTGGACCAATTACCTTTCTTTCTGCCAGATAAATTCAAACTGTGCATAGTGAGAAATATTAAATTCTGAATTTATCTCAAGGCAATTTATCTGGCACTTTATATTTGGCTTTCTAAAGATAATGGCAGATGAGCTGTGATAATCCTTTTTCTACAAAGTATGCGTGTTACCTTTAAATAGATAACATTAGTGCTATCATCAAGTTTTCTTAATCAAAAAAATTTTCTCTAAAGGAAGCTTCATATTATGCATATTATGCATTTTCATATTATGAAAATATTCTTCAAAAATTTAAATAAACATCAAAAACTTTATACAATATGAAAATAGCTCTAAATATTATAGAACTGCTAAAATTCTCTATACATCTAAATGGAAGGATAAGTCTAGTTTTTGAAACTATAAATCCAATTAAAATATATTAATATCTTGCTTAGGTCTTAATGGTAGTTGTATGGTATATGAGACAAAATGTCTCGTAACTTGTCTTGTCATTACTTTCAGTCCATCTAGAAAATGTAAAAAATATCCTGTAACTATATTGAATTTGAATATTAACAACATAGTGACTTGTGTTTAAAAGCAAATCCATCTCTCATTTTTTGCACATAATATATATTGCACAGATTCTTAGCAAATAAATTTTTATTATGGACTTGCCCTAGTTAATCACCTACAAAAATGTTTTTCCTTTATTATTATCCTTCAGATTATATCCCTATTTACAGAACCTTTTTCATTTTTTAGCATTTATGAATTTTTAAAAACAGTATATAATGCACTTATAGAAAACTTGATTGTAAGGATTGAACTGAAGGATAATTCTCCTTCAGACTTTACCACCCACCCTTAGAGAAGAGAAAAAGGAGCCCTCATTTCTCTACTTTTGCATTAAAAATAAATAATAATGATATCCTTGTTTTATAAAAAAGTAAATTACAAAAAGTATGTTTTTATTCATATTTATTCAGAATCAACAGTGAACAAAGAGATAATGGTTGTCCAAATAAGTTGTTTTATACAGCTGGTTTTTTGTTTTTGTTTTTTTCCTTCCTTTGGGTTTAACTGAGATTATTCAGCCTGGAAAATGTGGTAATAGCACTTAAAATATCTTACTTGCTAAAACAAATGCACAAGTCTGCAGCTGCCTGCAGAACGAGCATCATCATTACCTCTCTGCTTAGTTGGTGGATTTAGTTGGTGTTAGCTCTGCTTCCAGAGGCTGGGGGATTACATGTTTCTTATTAAAATGGAACGATGAAGAACTAAAAGTCAAACATGAGACACAATTTATTTTCCTATGTTATATTACAGTGTTTAGTCAGGAGAACTTTAATTCAAAACACTATATGGTGTGTAATATCCATGGATTAACCAAATGGGTGGCCCAGGGCACAGAAGAAAAAACATATTCATTTGAGTTCCATAGAATTTTTAAATTTTAGATGTTTTTACAGATGGAGAACCTAATCGGGAGAATTTAATTAACTTGTCCATGTTATCACACAGTTGTTTATTGGAACAACTAGCAGTCAAAGTCATGTCTTCTGGCTTCTCCATGTACAGTGTAACTGAGAAAACATCATGTCCCTTTTGTTTCCCAATATTCCAGTATTTTCCTTACATGCTTGTGAGACAGAATGTATGTTGGATGATGTCATAATTTCCAAAGACACCATCATATCTTTTGTAGTGACAGAAGCCTGTTAATTACAGTTCCTACACTGTGCAGCTGCTGAACATGGTCTCCTTCCTGAGACTGAAATATTCGGGTACGAGTAATCCCAAGGCTTAGAAGTCACTGATGATAACACAGTGAGGCACTTTCAGATTTATGCAGTATTTTATAGTTCACAAAAGTTTCATTTGGCTGAGTTCAAAGAGTCTCAACATTTCATCAGAATCACCCTTTGTTATGTAAAATACATGTAAATATACATATATATACATGTAAATACATGTAAATATACGAGCTGTATGTTACTATTAGATTTTTTAAAAATAATTTACAAATGAATCACCAACAATTTTACCTACATTTTTACTTAATGAAAGACAAAGACAAGAACATTCTTAAACCTTAAAAATTACAGCATGCATATATGTTATTTATTTGATTTACAGAGAATGCCTTGTTTATTTACAGACTTATAGTATTCCCTATAATATATCTGAGTCTATCTGGAATTCACCACCAGTAATCTGAGAACCTCTTTCTAATTTACTGTGAAATTGCTGATTAGGATGTTATGTTCACTTTTTAATTTTGTAATGGATATATAATTAAGACATTAACTAGTGCACAAATAGTAAGAGTTCAAGCTGATAAATTTTGACAGTTGTATAGGCTTCTCTAACCAACACCCAAAAGAAGACCTAGGGCATTTCCATCTGTAAAGAATCTCTTTCCATCTCTAACCCCACTTCCCACTCTACCTCCTACCCAAAGGCAACACTTTCCTGACTCCTACCATTACACATTAGGATTGCCTGTGATACAACTACAGATAAATGGATAATGCAGTCTATAGGTTTTTTTTTTTTTCTTTTTTTTCTTTCTGGATCCTTTTACTTACCATAATGTTTTTAAGATTTATCCATGTGGTTCCATGTATCAGTAATTCATACCTTTTTTGTTTCTGAGGAATGTTCCACTATATATACCACAATTTGTTCATATTCATTATGTATATGTGACAATTTGTTCATTTTCATTTGATAGATATTTAGGTTGTCATCAATTCTGAGCTTCATAGGTGCTATGAAAATTCAAGTACAAGTCTGTTGTTGGACATAGTTTTTCATTTCTCTTGAGTAAATACTTAGAATTGGAAGTGTTTGTTGTAGATATGCTTTGCTTTATAATAAATGGTCAAAAGTTTTCTAAAGAGGTCATAATGCTTTACACTTGGAGTAGTAATATATAAGCATGCCACTTACTCAAAATCTTGTCAGCATTTGAATATGCCAGTTATTTTCATTTTAGCCATTTCAGTAGATGAGAAATGGTATCTCACTTCACATTTAGTTTCTATTTCCTCAATGACTAATGATATTGAGCACCTTTTTTTTTCTTTTCTTTTCTCTTTCTTTTCAGTGTTTCAAGATTCATTGTTTATGCACCACACCCAGTGTTTCATGCAATATGTGCCCTCCATAATACCCACCACCAGGCTCACCCAACCCCCCACCTCCTCCCCTCCAAAACCCTCAGTTTGTTTCTCAGAGTCCACAGTCTCTCATGGTTTGTCTTCCCCTCCACTCCCCAACTCACTTCTCCTCTCCTTCTCCCAGTGTCCTTTGTGTTATTCCTTATTCTCCACAAGTAAGTGAAACCATATGATAATTGACTCTCTCTGCTTGACTTATTTCACTCAGCATATTCTCTTCCAGTCCTGTCCATGTTGCTACAAAAGTTGGATATTCAGCCTTTCTGATGGAGGCATAATACTCCATTGCATATATGGACCATATCTTCTCTATCCATTCGTCTATTGAAGGGCATCTTGGTTCTTTCCACAGTTTGGTGACTGTGGCCATTGCTACTATGAACATTGGGGTAAAGCTTGCCCTTCTTTTCACTACATCTATATCTTTGGGGTAAATGTTCAGTAGTGCAATTGCAGGGTCATAAGGTAGTTCTCTTCTTAATTCTCTTCTTAATTCTCTTAATTCTCTTCTTAATTTCTTAAGGAATCTCCACGCTGTTTTCCAAAGTGGCTGTACCAACTTGCATTTCCACCAACAGTGTAAGAGAGATCCCCCCTTTCTCCACAACCTTTCCAATACTTGTTTACTGTCCTGTTGATTTTGGTCATTCTAACTGGTGGAAGGTTGTATCTTAATGTGGTTTTTGACTTGAATCTCCCTGATGGCTAATGATGATGAACATTTTTTCATGTGTCGTTAGTCATTTGTATGTCTTCTTTGGAGAAGTGTCTGTTCATGTCTTCTGCCCATTTTTTTGATGTGATTATCTATTTTGTGTGTGTTGAGTTTGAGGAGTGCTTTATAGATCTTGGATATCTTTGTCTGTAGTGTCATTTGTGAATATCTTCTTCCATTCCGTGGGTTGCCTCTTTCTTTTGTTGACTGTCTCCTTCGCTGTGCATAATCATTTGAACTTGATGAAGTCCCTAAAGTTCATTTTCACTTTTGTTTCCTTTCCCTTTGGAAACATGTCTTGAAAGAAGTTGCTGTGGCCGATGTCGAAGAGGTTACTGCCTATGTTCTCCTCTAGTATTTTGACAGATTATTGCCTCACATGGAGGTCTTTTATCCATTTTGCATTTATCTTTATGTATGGTGTAAGAGAATGGTCGAGTTTCATTCTTCTATACATAGCTGTCCAATTTTCCTAGCACCATTTATTGAAGAGACAGTCTTTTTTCCACTGTATATTTTTTTCTGATTTGCCAAAGATTAGTTGACTGTAGAGTTGTGGGTTCATATCTGAGCTCTGTACTCTGTTCTACTGGTCTATGTGTCTGTTTTTGTGCCAGTACCATGCTATCTTGGTGATCACAGCTTTGTAGTAAATCTTGAAATCAGGCAATGCGATGCCCCCAGTTTTGTTTCCTTTTTTCAGCATTTCCTTGGCAATTTGGAGTCTCTTCTGGTTCCCTACAAATTTTAGGATTGTTTGCTCCAACTCTTTGAAAAATCCCTGTGGAATTTTGATCAGGATGGCATTGAAAGTATAGATTGCTCTAGGCAGTATAGACATTTTAACAATGTTTATTTTTCCAATCCATGAGCATAGAATGGTCTTCCATCTTTTTGTGTCTTCTTCAGTTTCTTTTATGAGTGTTCTGTAGTTCCTTGAGTACAGATACTTCACCTCTTTGTTAGGTTTATTCCCAGGTATCTTATGGTTCTTAGTGCTATAGTAAATCGAATTGATTCTCTAATTTCCCTTCCTATAGTTTCATTGTTAGTGTATAAGAAAGCAACTGATTTTTGTACATTGATTTTGTATTCTGCCACGTTATTGAATTGCTGTATGACTTCTAGTAGTTTGGGGATGGAGTCTTTTTTGGGTTTTCCATGTAAAGTATTGAGCACCTTTTTCATATATTTAACTATTTGTGTAACTTTTGTGATAACGCCTGTTCAAGTCTGTAACCCCCTTTCCAACTCGGTTACTGACCTTTGATATTACTGAATTGTTGAATTCACCTATGCCCATGATGGTTTTCTATCTGCAAGATCTGTCCATTTCTGAGAGAGGGGTGTTGAAATCTCCAGCTATGATAGTGAATTCATCTGTTTCTCTTTGCAATTCTATTAGATTTTGCCTCACATGGTTTGATGCTCTGTTGTTAGGCTCACACATGAAGGATTATGTTTTCTAGAAGAGTTGATTCCTTTACCATTATGTGATGCCCTTTTTACCCTGATAACTTTCATTGTTTCCGAAATTAATATAGCTATCTCTGCTTTTTTTTTTTAAATTAGTGTTAGCATGGTATGTTTTTCTCTATCCACTTACCTGCAATTTATGTGTCTTTATATTTATTTATTTATTTATTTATAAAAAATATTTTATTTATTTATTTGACAGACAGAGATCACAAGCAGGCTGAGAGGCAGGCAGAGAGAGAGGAGGAAGCAGGCTTCCCAACATGCAGAAAGCCTGATGCGGGGCTTGATCCCAGGACCCTGGGATCATGACCCGAGCCGAAGGCAGAGGCTTCAACCAACTGAGCCACCGAGGCGCCCCGTGTCTTTATATTTAAAGTAGGTTTCTCACAGATAACATATAATTGGGTTGTTTTTTGATCTACTCTGACAATATGTCTTTTAATTGGTGAAGACCATTGGTGTTCAAAGCAATTATTGATGTAGTTGAATATCTACCATATTTGTTAGTTTTTTCTATTTGTTGTCTTTTGTATCTAGTGTTGACTTCCACTCTTTTTCTGCCTTTTGTGTTTTTAATTACCATTTTATATTATCCCATTTCTCTTTTCCTAGCATATCAGATATATTTCTTTTATTACTCTTTTTTAGTAGTTGCCCTAGAATTTGTAATATAGATTTAATTAATTCAAGTCTAATTTCTTTATGTTAATTTTTAGATATTTATTTATTTATTTTATTGTTTTATTGATGAGAGAGAAAGCGAGAGAGATAGAAATAACAAGCAGGGGGATTCCCAAGTGAGCAGGAACCCCAACTCGGCTGGATCCCAGGACCCTGGGATCATGACCTGAGCCAAAGGCAGACACTTAACCAACTGAGCCACCCAGGCACCCGCCACACCTACTTTCAAATGACACTATACCACTTTGTGGATAGTGTGAATGCTTTATAAATTTTTTTGTTTGCTTCTTTTGTTTTGGCCTACTTGATGTTCTCTGACCTTTCTGGATCTGAGCTTGGTGTCCAATGTTAATTTGGGCGATATTCTCAGTCACTTCTCTATCAAATATTTCTTCTACTTATCTCTTCTCTTCTCCTCTGGAATTCCTATTGTGTATATGTTACCTTTTGCAATTGTCCAAAAGTCCTTGGGTATTATGTTTTGTTTTGTTTTGTTTTTTTAGTTTTGTTTTTGTTTTTTAATTTTGTTTTTTTATTCTTTGTATTCTTTGCTTTTCAATTTTGGGGGATTCTATTGATATATTCTCTATCTCAAAGATTCTTTCCTCAGCTGTGTCCAGTCTACTAATAAACCCATTAGAGGCATTCTTCATTTCTGTTACAGTCTTTTTGATCTCTAGCATTTCTTTTGGTTCTTTCTTAGGATTTTCCAGCTCTTTGCTTACATAAACCATCTGATCTTATATGTTCTGTTCTTTATCTTTAGAGCTCTGAGCATCTTAATCGTAGTTGTTTTAAATTCCTGGTCAGATAATCCCAAATACCTGCCATGTCTGCTTTTGATGTTTGCTCTGTGTCCTCAAAAATTGTTTTTTTTTCGCCTTTGGTACACAATGTGTTGTATTTTTATAGTACCAGAGGAGACACTGGGTAAACGGAACTGCTGTAAATAGGACTTCGGTCATGTGGTAGTAAGGGTGAGGGTGGGGGGAATGTTCTATTGTCCTACAACTGGGTCTCAGTCTCTTAGTGGGGCCATACCTCTGGACTATGAACTTCACAACTATTTCTCATTCTTTTCCTTTCCAGAGGATGGCTGGAGTTGAGAGTTTTCCTCCACCCAGTTTATTTAAGCTTTGATAATATCATGGCCGGTTAGACTCTGGTTAAGTAGTTTCTTCTGAAGGCAGGCCCAGTGAAAAATTATTATTGATTTGCAAATGTTATTTGTATATGGTGAATAAAAGTCTTTTTTTCTTTTGACATATGTACTGAAACATATTTCTTAACCTTCGGGGTGACTGTTAATTTTTATATCAGTGTCTTTTGATGAATATACATTTTCAATTTTAATAAAATCAAATTAAAATTTTTTGATTATTTAACCTCATTAGAGTCATGAAAATGCTCTTTTATATTTCCTTCTAGAAGTTTTATTGGTTTAGCTTTTGAATATAAGTCTATAATTTATCTTGATTTGAACATTTCTATAAAGAGCAAGGTAGGTTAATGAAGTGAGGTTTTTTTGTTGTTGTTGTTTGTTTTTGTTTTGTTTTGTTTTGTTTTTCCTGTACTGACATCCAGTTGTTCTAACATCGAAACTTTTCCCATTGGTACCTTGGGAAAAAATCAAATTGCCACTTTAAGTGTGGGTTTATTTCTGGCTTTCTGTCTTGCTCCACTGATCTGTTGGTCTGTTGTTATACCAATACAACACTATATTGATTGCCTTAGTTTAGTAAGGAGTCTGGTAATAAGATAGTGTAAGTCACATATCTTTGTTCTTCACGAGATTGTATTTGTAATTTTACATAATTTGTATTCCATGTAAATTTTAATATCAGCTTGGTAACTTAACAAACCTGCTAAAATATTGATAGAGATTACTTTGAATATTTTGATCACTTTGGGAAATATATTAACAATGCTCCCTTCTAATCCCTGAAAATATCTTTACACTTTTTTGTGTCTTTTTATATTTTCTCAGCAACATTTTGTACTTTAGAACATAACCATTGCATATCTTTCTTATGTGAATAACGTGTTATGTTAGGAATAACCTAACTTCTTGAGTTCTTACTATTACAAATATTTTTAAATTTTTATTTCTTATTTGTTCACTATAGAAATACCATTAATTTTTTGTACATATAACATTTGTTTTTACTGAGATTTTTCTTTTTGTAGATTCCATAGGGATTTCTAAGTATACAATCATGTCATTCATTTAAAAAATATAGTACAACTTTCGCTTTATGATTTCAATGCTTTAAATATTTTATCTTACCTTATTGTACTAGTAAAATTGTACTAGTAAAATTCAAAGTTGAATAGAAGTGATAAAAGCTGACATCCATGTCTTGTTCCACTCCTAAGCAAAAAGAGTTTAATGCTCTACCATTAGTTATAATGTTATCTGTAGTCTTATCAGAGATATCTTTTATTGGAGTAAGGAAGTTCCATTCTACTTGAAGTGTTCTTGGAGGTTTTATCATAAAAGAATGTTCAATTTTGTCATCTCATATATATTTACTTTATTCTATTAATGGGATGGTTTATTTTGATTTGTCAATGTTTAACCAATCTTGCATTTTGAGATAATTTCCGCTTATTATAACATATTATTCTTTTTATGTTTTGCTAATGTTTTAATAAACCTTTTACATCCAGGGGCACCTGGGTGGCTCAGTTGGTTAAGTGTCTGCCTTTCGTTCAGGTCATGATCCCAGGGTCCTGGAGTCTAGTCTTATATCCCCTGCTCATTGGGGAGCCTACTTCTCCCTCTCCCTCTGTGGTTACCCTCTGCTTGTGCTCTCTCTCTCTGTCAAATAAATAAATAAAATCTTTTAAAACATGATTTTACATCCATGTTTATTAGGTATGATGGATTATGTTTTTCTGTTCTTACAATGTTGTCAGGTTTTGGTATTAGGATTATAATGGTCTCTAGAAAATCGTTGAGATATTATCTTCCTCTTTTATATTCTGAAAGAGTTTATAAAGATTTGGTATATTTTCTTCTTTAACTATTTCAAATAATTCACTGAAGGCCATCCTGATCTAGAGTTTTATTCATGGGAATACTTAGATTTACAAATTAAATATCTTTTGTGGATATTTAGATTTTTTACATTATCTTGTATCAGTTTTGCTGATTTTTTAAGGAATGTTTCCATTTTACATAATTTGCCAAATTTATTCAAAGTTGCTCATAATATCCTTTTATTATTTGTATATGTTTGTATGATATATACTGATCTGTCCCTTTTCATTACTGATGTTGGTAAATTGTGTCTCCTTCCTTTTTAAATCTTTTTGAAGAGACTTGCTAAATGTTGATTAAAGTATTTTTTAAAAATAGCTCTTGGTTTTATTAATTTTCACTATTATTGCTCTTTTGTATTTCTTTGATTTCTGCTCTCATTTTTTTTCCTCTTTTAATTTAGGTGTAAGTTATTCTTATTTTTGTGTCTCCTTAATGTAAAAACTTAGATAATTTAATCTAAGTATTTTTTTAAGATTTTATCTGAGAGAGGGAGAGATAGTGCACAAGAAGGGCAGCAGCAGAGGGAGAGAGAAAAACAGGGTCTCCACTGAGCAAAAATTCCTAAAATGCAGGGCTGGATCCTGGGATCATAACCTGAGCCTAAGACAGATGCTTAACTGACTGAGCTACCCAGAAGTCCCTCTAAGTATAATTTAGATTTTAAAGCCATACATCATTCTCTAAGCATGAATTTAATTACATTCCATAAGTTTTGATATATTGTGTTTTCATTATCATTCATTCCAAATCAAATGTTATTTCCCTCTGATTTCTTTCTTTCTTTCTTTTTATTTTTGTTTACAACTTACAATTCTGAGATCAAGGGTCTCATGCTCTACCAACTGAGCCAACCTAGGACCCCTTCCCTCTGATTCCTTCTCCCAACAGGTTATCCAGGATGTGTTGATTAATTTCTAAGTATTTGCTAAATTTTTGGATATCTTATTAATTTCTAATTTCTTATTAATATCTAATTAATTTCTACCTTATTATTTTCTAATTAGATAAAAAATTCTAATTAATTTCTAATTTCTAATTAATTTCTAATTATTCATCAGACAAATAAGCATATTAAATAAGGATATAAAAAAATCCTTACATGCGTAACAGTTTGGGCCATAAAACAATTCTCAACCAATTTTAACTTAAAATATTTATTGAGACTTGTTTTATGGCCCAAACTGTGTTCACATGTAAGGATTTTTTTCCCCACAGTTGTTTTGTGTAATGTTTTATTAATATCAAAATGTTGACAATGTTAATCAAATCTTCTATATCTTTATTTTGTATTCTCCTATTTGTTTTATCAACTGGTAAGAGAGTCCTATAAAAATCTCAGCAATGGTTATAGAGGTCCAACATATTATGTTTCTTATGGTTTAGAGTTCTGTTATTAGATGTGTACATATTTAAGATTAACTTTTTAAATGTATATTTTTAGGCAAAACTTATTTTTTGTATTAATATGGCCAGTGAGGTCTACAGAATGAAAAAGATTAACAAGTATATCTAAATCATATCTAAAATTTGAGTGCCTGTTGGCTCAGTCATTTGTATAAAATAAGTCTTGACAGCTCAGGTCATGATCTCAGGGTAATGAGATCAAGTACCACCTACGGCTCTGTGCTGGGTGTGGAGCCTGCATAATATTCTCTCTCTCTTTCTCTTTCTCCCTCTGCCCTTCCCCACATGCTCATGCTCATGTTACATGCTCTCTCTCCATAAGAAAAATAAAAATAAATAAAATAAAATTTACCTCTTGTCTTTCACTGAAAACTTCTAGAAAATGTAGTAACCAAGTGTGAAAGTCACTATTCTTAGAATCCCTGGCAGGTATGTTCCCTTGTTAAAAAGACATAAAGAAGAACTAGTCACCAAGAATCAAACATTAGGAAACATAAGAACCAAATAAGCAATTCTTTTTAATTGGGTTTTGAAACAACAGATGACCATTTTGGATATCTCTCTGTTGTCTTCCATTCTATTGGCTTCTACTACATCCACATAAGACAATCAGAGAAGATTTGTTTTATTAGTGTTACAAGGTTTCCTTTGACTAATGTCTCAGTAACGTTGGAAGCAGCATTTCAGAGAGAAAGTAAGTTTCACTGAGTCCTTAAATGGTAGGGCAGTGGGGGTCATATCTTATGGAGGACCATCAAGGTTCTCCTTGGTCCAGGTCCTTGGACCTTGGACCTCCAAGGTCCAGCAAAATAAGGTCTCACAGGACTATGAGAAGCATACAAGTCAAATCACAGAAAGTATATAGCATTGGAATAAATTGAAATATTTGGCAATTGTTATTATTTAATTTCATTTATTTTTTTTCTTTGCTTACTTGTTTATTTATTTTATTATTCTCTAACAACTTAGGAGCTTCATATTGATCATAACTTGAACTATCACTAATAAGAAGACAGCTATTATTTTTACTTTGGAATAAAATATTTTTCTCCTCAAAATATATAAGTCCTGCTAGTGAGCTAGAATCTGCCCTTTCCTTGCCAAGGGAGAATTTTTTTTTAAAGGTTTTATTTATTTATTTGAGACAAAGACAGAGAGAGCATGAGCAGGGGGCAGAGGTAGAGGGTGAAGGAAAAGCAGACTCTCTGCTGAGCAGGGAGCCCAATGCCAGGGCTCAATCCCAGGATTCTGAGATCATGACCTTAGCCAAAAGCAGACTCCTTTTTTTTTTTTTTTTTTTCTCTCTCTAATGCTGAGGGAGAAGTCTGTGTATGCTTACTATTCACTAAACTGCAATTGTGTTCAACTTATAGATACCAGAGGAACAGAAATATCCATACTTTTATTGTGACCTATTGTCTCTTTAACAGTTTAAAGAAAGTTTGTAGAGAATTCTGGCAAAACTGTCATGCAGGAATAAATCTCTTCTTAATAAAAGTACTTCACTTTTAAAGCAATGCCTTTTTTCAGAATCACATTTTCTTAAGTGTAAGTAAAGGTACCATTTTCAGAATAGATCAACATGTTTGTTCATGAATCCATCTCTTTTCAATAGACTTCTACAATAAGGACTGCATCTCTGATACTCTGTACATGTCTAAATCTTTTGCTTCTTCTATGAAGCCAAATGTATTCCAAAGTGTATTCATAAATCAATATTTAGAGATCAGACCAAGAATGAGGAAATAAAAATATTTTAAAACATTTTTATGGTTAAATTGTCACATGTTTGTATCTGTAAGAATATCCTTTAATCAAATAGCTAATCTTCTCTGAAATAAAATATAAGCTCAAAATATAGATGTCTCACAAATGTGAATTTATTTTACTTTTACCATTTGTTGCATATATAGAAATATCTATTTTATTAAGAAGAAATATCATGAGAAATTAGATTTAAATTTAATTTTATAATTGAGCTCTCTTTATTCAAGATAATTACTTATTTTGTATGCTTCAGGAAATTATAGATAACTCAAGATGATGGTTCTTGACTATACTAGGAACACCCACTCAATATCAGCACCTGTGTAGAAGTCAAGATAGTTTCAAGAGTTTATAAAGTCCTTCCTTTTTAAGAACTGTTAATTTGTATTTTTGAATATTCTTTTTAGGATTGCTAATTGCTAGGATGTTCAAAAGACATTGCTAACTGTTTCAGGAGGAACTTAAAAATCAGCATTATTACCTTAGGGAGTTATTGGGTTTTGAAGTGTTAATTATTGGTGATCACGGTGTTTCTAAATGTTACAGTATGCCTAGAGGAGACACAGTCTCTGTTCTAACTAGAAATATCCCAAAGATATTAAATGAAAACTTACAACGTAATGCATAGATTTGAAAACTTTTGTAAGTACTTAGGTAGTTCTTTAATATGGTTCATTGTTATGAGGTTATGATTAATTGAGAATATAATGATTTAAGTTATAAATAAGTAAAAACAGTGACATACTTTTGTAAAATACAATTAATGTCCTTGCATTTGAAAGACCTATGTGGTTCTCAGCTGAAAAAAATTAAACAGTAATCAAGTAATACTACTAACTGATGTTAAAATCCATTCCAGAGATATGAGGTTTTTTCACGGTGCTAATAGTAACTTTTCTATTATTTCCCAATGATTTCCTTTCCAGTTAGTTTTTTGTAGTATAAAACAAGTTCAACTTTGTGATGTAATTTAGATTCTTGGTTACCCCATTCTTTCTGATATATCTGAAGAGACAATTGTAAATTTCACTTTTACATGCTGTATTCCTTAAGTTCCCCAGCTCTTGTCAAACTCTATTTTTCCAGATTCTACAGTATTAACACTTAAATATCTCCCCTTAGCATAAATCTTATGCCAGTCAATGTGAAATATATAATGCTTTATAATTCAGTTGACACTCTGCTTGAAAACAAATATCCCCATTACAGATTTAAGTAGTCTATATTTCCCAGTACAATGTTGCAATACCCCTAGTTTGACTATCAGCAATGTTACTATTATAGTAACTTAGACAAACTTTTAATATGATCAGATACAATTATTATTCATTTTATAAGTGCAAATTCGTATTCCTAAGACAAGTGGATTCTTTTTTTTTTTTTTTTTTTTTTTTTTAAAGATTTTATTTATTTATTTGACAGAGAGAAATCACAAGTAGATGGAGAGGCAGGCAGAGAGAGAGAGAGAGAGAGGGAAGCAGGCTCCCTGCCGGGCAGAGAGCCCGATGCGGGACTCGATCCCAGGACCCTGAGATCATGACCTGAGCCGAAGGCAGCGGCTTAACCCACTGAGCCACCCAGGCGCCCAGACTAGTGGATTCTTAAAAAGTACAGAATAAATCTCATCCCTCTTTTAAAGAGCAATCTTTTTGATCTATAAAAATAGCCATAGAGTCATTTCTAGGCTATTTTTAAAGAAATACATCTTTGTCTCTTTAGATTCTTTCTTCTGGTTGTTAGACTATCATCCTATTCCAGATATATTTTGCTTTGTTCAATTTTCTTTTAAAATATTTCTGGAAGAAAAGAACATACATCCTAAATATTGTTGTCAAGAACCGTGAAGGGTGAGGTTTCATCCTCATTACAAACTAACAAGTTAGTGTGCCATAGTTTCATGGATACTGACGGATGACATGAAATCCCTTCATCAGAGACAATGGATTTTATTACTCACTGCATAGCAGGCAGAATGAACTTTATGTTTTCATCAACCTACCTTGCTCTCAAAGTCAAACAAGGTTGACAGAGAGTAGGCAAGGTTGATGCTAAGCAGGCAGTGGGCTTGTTACAGCTGAGGATCACCAAACCTAGGAAAGCTTAATCTTTCTACCAAGCTGCTTGCAACCTTACTTTGTGAGTGACATTATCCTTATCATGCTGAACAGAGAACATTCTTGCTCTATGCTCCAGAGAAAAACACTGTTTCTATCTACCAAGGTTATATAAACTATGTTTGCTATGTTTCCTATGCAAACATTCCTTGAAAAGATAGTCCAGACAAAACCTGTCAGTTACTCTGTTCTCAAGACATGTAGACATGTTTGTTGTCTTTCAACAGTGGACTCATTAATTTAGATCACAATGAAGTTGTGGGTATCTTTAAAATACAAATTAAGTGATGGTACTTCACAGACAAAAGATATGCTCCCACACATTTGTAGAATATAGTCTTCAATTTTGCTTCTTTATTAAGACCCCCTGCTCTTCTATACAGATGGCAAACCTGGTGAACAAATACAACAGTACTTTTTTCTAAGCTTTGGTTGCAAAACAGAAATTCCGTAGTGCAATTGTATATAGACCTAATAGGATGATTTCCTTTCAGATCATTCAATCACATGATACATGTATAACCTGCAAAGCCATGTTACACAGGTTCAGTTTTCCAAGAATTCCTTTCTTAACTAGAGTAGAGGTGGATAGGAATTGTATTTCAGCATATAACAAATCAGTTAAAGGCTCACCAAAAGTCTAACTAATCCTGTAACAATGACTAAAACAGTGTGTGTTTTCTGACCAGGAAGACTCCATGGTACCACAGTAGGGCATCTGATTCATCATGTGAGAAGAATTTTATTTCTCAAGTTTCTTTTTTTTTTTTTACAATTACAATTATTATTATTATTATTGTTATTGCTGTTGTTGTTGTTTTGCATTACCTTGACACCTTGAGAACCCTGGGAGGACAAATAATACTTTAAGATTTAAAAATAAAAACAATGAATTACGTATATAATCATTTTCCACTTAAACTCTTAAATCAGCACATAGGTTAATAGAAGTCTCGAAGAATGGAAAACATGTACCTCTAGAGTGTTAAACAGCCTGTTCCCAAGCAGGGCTATTTCTCATTTGGAATATTTAAGACAATGTTTTAAGACTCAAAAACTTTCACAATATGCTTAGGACTTGATTGCTTTGTCAAATGTCTCCAATCTTGTGAAAATATTCCCTGATATTTAATTAACTGAAACCTTCTTCTCTTCAGATGTAACCTCAATTGTAATTAGAAATGCATGTGTCAACATTTCTAATTAGTGGTGGTAATTAATATTTATTGAGAGTGCACAGGGCAGGTGGTGATGTTCTAGACCCTTGAGTAGCATGAGCGGAATTTCGGAGGAAAAACATTATGGCTGTGTATACATGGCAAAGCACACTCACAGGGTTTGGAAATGAAAGGATGAGGAATCAGATTAGTGACTGTCATGTCACTCCAATATGTCATAATTGACAATGGAGAAACAAGTCAGGATAAAAATGATCTGCTTAATTTCCTCCCACAACCTTAAATCTGTACTTCACTTCTCACAATTTGATTATCTAAGCCTGGAACTAATGAAGATTTATAACAAACTCATGGAGACAGCTGTTTGAAAAAGAAAATTATAATTTTGGAAAAGCAACAAATTCAAAAAATATTATTTGTTTAAAAAATCAACAAATAGGGGCGCCTGGGTGGCTCAGTGGGTTAAAGCCTCTGCCTTCGGCTCAGGTCATGATCCCAGGGTCCTGGGATAGAGCCCAGCATCAGGCTCTCTGCTCAGCAGGGAGCCTGCTTCCTCCTCTCTCTCTCTCTTCCTGCCTCTCTGCTTACTTGTGATCTCTGTCTGTCAAATGAATGAATAAAATCTTTTTTAAAAAAATCAACAAATAACTATGGACATGGAAAATGTCAAATTTAGTAAGCTATGATGGCAAAATGTAGGTTTAATATGATATGTTTATGCTGAATTTTAATTTCCTATGATGATTATTTGACATTTCACCCCAGAGATGTTTATGACATGGAGTATGTTGAGTTTCTTACATGAAGAAGTACTGTGATGCTGTATAGTTTTATTAAAAATTTGAGTGGAAAAACAGAACAAAACAGTAATTATTAATGTAATCCACAGAATTGATATTCAAAACAAAATTAGATTATATTATAGCACTAAAACCAACAAGATAAATCAAATGGAATGAGGGACCATGTTGTATTTATATCTGATGATCAAACACACGATATTATATATTGAAACAAGTTTCTTCAATTACTTAAGTGTTAAGTACTAAAAATATAAGGAAAGTGTTTTATATAATTTATAAATAGAAGGGATAGAAATATTCAGAGCAATTTTTAAATGGTATCACAATCAGTCAAAATAAGAAAAAAAAGACAATGTTGACTACATTAAAATAAATATAACACATATACTGTATATATTTAACAAAGAATTACATAAGTGACAAGCATAAAAATATTTGCAAAGTATATGGAAGACCATGGGTTATCCTTAAACTATAAAGTGCTATTGTTTATTTTAAAAATAGCAAAACTGAAATAGGAGAAAAGTGAACAAAAAGCACTTACAGGTTATTCAAAAAGGAAGAAGGCAAATGGACAATAAACATACATGAAAATGCACTTACAGTCATTTAAAATTGAAGAAACACAAAATCCAAACTAAAGTAATGAGTTTGTTTTTTGTTTTGTTTTGTTTTGTTTTTTAACCTATTACATTAGTATAGGTTAAAATGTTTGAAATATTGTTGTCAAGTGTTCAAAATCTGACATGCTCGTACTATTGTTGGGGGCATGGAAATTGGCCCCATCCTTCTGGACGGACATTGACTCTAGGTACCAATTTCACTTCTTTGGATATGTATGAAGAGATGATAAGGTAAAGATGAATCAACAAAGACTAGATTAGTGTTTTTATAGCAAAGAAATAAAAACACTTAAAATGTTAGTCAATAGCAAACTTGATTATTATGAAGTATCCATTCACTGAATAATATGCAAACACATTACATTTTGAGAAAATAGCATATTGGTGTGAAAATGACATCAACCTTATATTGTCTAAAAAGCAGATTACAGAGGAATATGTATAATATGATCTGAGTGGTATTTTTCAAAGTGTGTTAATGGAATATTAGTTCCACAAAAAGAGTTATGTGATCTCTATAATCAAATTGTTTGTGAAATGATGCATATTTTATTCATTTTTATTTGAAATTTACAAGGCACGTGAGTGTATTACAGGTTCTGAAAAATCTGTCCACAAAATAACTTTGTTTAGTCCAAATTACTTGCTAAAATTCTTTCTTTTTTTTTTTTTTTTTTTGCATAATTTGTTGAAACAGCTCCAATCTACTACTCTGTGTTTTATTTTGGAAAATGTTGCACGTGCATAGGAATAAAAAAATTGCCAAGACAGATACCAAATTAACAATGGGCCATCCTAAAGAATGAGAAATTTAGAAATTTTAATATTTCATTTTTTTTAAAGATTTTATTTATTTATTTGACAGACAGAGATCACAAGCAGGCTGAGAGGCAGGCAGAGAGAGAGAGAGAGGAGGAAGCAGGGTCCCTGCTGAGCAGAGAGCCCGATGCGGGGCTTGATCCCAGGACCCTGGGATCATGACCCGAGCCAAAGGCAGAGACTTTAACCCACTAAGCCACCCAGGAACCCCAGAAATTTTAATATTTCATGTTGTACATTTTCCACATTATACCCTATTTGACTTTTTTAACTTGAGTAGTCAGAAAAATAAATGTTTTATGAAAAATACGAGAAAAAGTGAGCACGAGTGCAGACTTCTAGTTTAAATAACACCTTTAACACAGCCGTTTAGGCTTCTCACCTAAACAGCTAATAGACTTTAAAAAAATTACCAATTCACAGAACAGGTAGAAATTACACCTTACAAAAAAATTATAACCAGAAACTTTGGGGAATTCACCTTAACTATTAAGTCAATGGCCCTGAACTGAGAAAATGTATCTTTCATTTTCTAAATTGTCAGTTTCCAAAAAAGTATATATTTTGTTTCTTTCCCAGTACATACTTTGTGTCCTTCAATCCCAGCATCTGTAGCAAGCCAAACTGCTATTTCCCAAAGCCTGTTAAGTAACCAGAGCAGTGATCCCAAACTGCACCTATGTCCCACTTTTTAAAAATCCATTTGGGTATAACACCCAGTGCTCCATGCCGTATGTGGCCTCCTCAAACAATGAATCATGGAACACTGTATCAAAAACTAATGATGTACTGAATGGTGAATAATATATCATAATAAAAAAAAACAAATATAAAAAAATCCATTTGGGCTCTGCACATTCCTGGAAACAAGTGTGGAGAATGAATTTGGCCAGTGGTACCTGCATCCTGTCTAAGATGTAGCATCTACTAGTTAGAATGTATCACCAGGATATTGTATAAATTAAAGATTATCATGAGTGCCATTAGCCCAGTAAATCCAAGAACCAGATAGAGGGGACAGTAGAAAAGACCAGCTCCATTTAGTAGAGGCACAAAAAAACCTTCAAGCTGAACTGGTTGCTACAGAAATCTACCAGGATCTGTTTCTCCCATCAGTACTTAACCTATAGAGAGAGACACTGAGAAAGGTAAAAGACTAGCCACACCCTTTAATTAACCAAAGGGGCCCATTAGTGGGAAAACAAATGTGGGGTCTTTGAGAAGGGAAGGGAGAACTTTATCCTTGTGTTCCTTGTGTTCTATTTACTCTTTAGGGTGGTATAGGAACTGGAAGAAAATGTATCTTTCATTTTCTAAATTGTCTAAATTTCATTTTCTAAATTTTCTAAATTTCTCATGATATTTGGTATCATGAGATGAAGAAAATCAACCATAATGAGGAAAGAAGGAATGTGGTAAACATGTCAAAATGTCTGTCCCAACTATAGACAGATAAACTAAAATGGATAAAAATGAAGCTGATGTAAGATGCTGCAGAATTTCCAGGAAGTTGAAATTGCAAAGATCAGAGACAATGCTGGACATGTGGTAAAGGGCACATCTAAAATTGCATTTATTCATTCATTGACATATATATCTTGACTATAATACATTCAAGGCCCCGCTCAATGCTGAGGACACAAGAGTCAAAAAGATGAAGATGTCTAAATATATGATATTGAGGATATAAAGATATTCTAAAATGAAGATGAAAATCACATAGGTGAAAACTCAAAGGTAAACTTATACATGTACCAGAATAACAGCATTCTAAAAGAGTAGTGGAGGAGAATCTATTGTCCCTAGAAACAAAATCAGTTATCTTAGAAACGAGGTACATTTTCTCTGGATTAAAACAATATTAAGGAAAGTTTACAATTCTACCAGAAAACAACAACAGTGAAGATACATTCTTGAAACAAAAAGAAATACACTTAACAAAAAGTGTTGTAAATATCACATATTGACTCACTGCAAGCATTTCCTCTAACACTGTAGTATATCAAGTTTGCCCTTTCTTTTCACTATGTTTCATAAAGTCTAACCAATGCAAATAGATATAGAGTAGAAGTAAGAGGCATAGCAATTGAAAGGAGTTTGTGACTAAATAATAGTAAGTTATAAATATATAAATTATTTTATTTGATCCCTAGGGAAGGAATATCAGAGAGAAAACAGTTAATAGGGACACTAGTTAGAGAGTTTAGTTCATAAACACACATTATCAACAGTTTTCTTAGTTATTTTTCAAACCAGCCCTAATTTGTTTCAGTTTTTCAGTAAGTGGGTTATGTCCACAATAATAGTATCAATACTTATTGTAAATTTGGTCCTTTTAATTTATTAGTATTTATCATAAATATTAACCAAGAGTAAAATGTTTTAATTAATTAATGCACAAGAAATATTGGTGAACTACAAATATCCATTTTTGGAAGACATAAAACAACACAATATCACAACATTAAAAAAAACACGTATATATGTATTTTTTGTTTTTTCATATAAATATTATATAAATATATAAAACATATGTTCACAGAAAAAATATAAACTTGGCTCTCTTGGATGATGAGACTATAAGCCATTTTAAAAAATATTTATTAACATTATTCCTATTCTATTTGGGATAAAATGCATAATTTTTAAAGATTAGGCATATAACAATAAGGATGGTAGAAATGGGGCTTAGGGTGAAATCATTTACAGTAACCAACAATCAGCCAGTAGTTAACAGTTTGTTGTGGCTTTTTGAAAACTAACATATTCTTAGAGCACATTAAGAGGGAAATAATTGTAGCAATCATAAAAAGTCATAATTGCACCAACTTTGCTCTGGTGGCAGCATAGTGGACTACAATAGTTTGGATATCAAAGGGTAGGAGTCAGTTTGACAAGTGAATGCAGGTTCACTGATAGCATACATGGATAATAAGCATATGAAAACCCTGTTCTTGAAGGAATAATGGAAGATACTGCATACAAGATTTTATGAGAGAGAGAGAGAGAGAGAGAATTTATATCAAAAGAACCAGTTGGTAAAATTTAGAGTATTTAAAAATCAAGAAAGGGGAATTAATTTAATTTTTGTCTGTATTTTCTTTTTTTGGTATTTACCTTTATTTTGTCTGCACTTATTTATATTTTCCTCAGGGCTTAGCTGTAACAATGATTCAGCAAAGAATAGCAGAATTTAAAACTGAGTTTTAGAGCCATAAAAATCAGAAATACAGAGATATCAACAATCTACATTCTACTACAATTTAAAAGACATAAAGAAAACTGCAAGAGAAAAACTATCCTGTTCTTGATCTGTAACATAATGATGTGTCTGTATGTAATTATTTTATTCTATGCTAAATAATTCCAGACTTAGGTATAAATCCCTTCAAGTTTAATTCAGCTGTTTGGGTATCCTTAAGCAAATCAAAATCTCCAATCTAAATGTCATACTAAGAAGCAATACCAAGTCTAGGTTATTTGTGTTAGGATAGGATGGTATTATGTGGTTTTAGCTTAATAACACATATACCCCTATGTATACATTCAACTCCCTATCCCTATTTCCACTTCTTTCTTATGTATCTTAATATCTGTTCTTCTTCTTGTATGGCATTAGAGGTAGATTGAAATCTTTTCTTCTAAGAACTATGCAATAAAAGCTAATCCATCTGAGATTTTCCCCAGTCTATAGCCATGAACGGATTAAATTTGTTAAAAGTTTTAAGCCTTTTATTCTTAAAAATATATAACTTGTTTAGTGGACCACTCAATGCAAAATTACCTTCTGAATCTATAAAGAATGTATTAATTAGGAACATATACATTCCTTCACAATAAAAAAAAATAACTATAGTCTGTGACCAAAAAAAATGAACTTATCATTTACTTAAAATCCATATCTGCAAGCTGCACTAATTATGAAATAGAGCATTACACTTGATTCCTCTTTACTAATCCTACATTTTAGGGCAATTTTTTTTGTCAGCTCTATTATAGCTAGAATTATGTTTTTAAAGTCAAAATTATTAATATTTTTGAGTAATATAAAAAAGAAATATTCCTTATTAAGGAAACCAAAGAACAATCAATTTTAGCTATATTTGTCCTTGAGGATTTATAGAAATCGTCTTAGGTAATTCACCCCATGGAGTCTGTGATGATAACGTGATAGAACATATTCATTAAATTCTAGTTTACCTTAAGTATTTCAACTGATTTGCCTTTCATCATTTTTCATAAATATTCTATAGTAGATTCAACTCAAAAAGGAATTTGAATTTGAATTTAATACATATTTCAATAACCTCTCATTAAGACAACAGGAAACAGAAATGGAGTGAGCCGTTCAAATTGAGAGTTCTAATTTGGGAGGAGCTGTGTGGAGAGCAGGAGAATACACAACATATTTAGTATCCACTGACCAATCAGACTGGATGGTGGCCACAATGGATACAAACTAAGCCACCTGTATACCCAATCCTGCGCAACTGGTGGAAGATCAGACCTTCTTTCAAGCAGTATCTTCATTTCTTTATTCCCCAAACTCTCCCCCATAGTAATAGAGAATACCAAAAAATCATTTAATTTCAAGTTGACTAAGTATCCTTTGAGAATACTAATAGAGGGTGGGAACAGAAACAGGAATGGAGAGGCTGCATCCTAGGTGTGAATGCCTAAATGCCTCTAGTCCAGTCCAGAGTTCCACATCAAGATGTCTTGTGGTCTGGATATTGTTGAACTTCTACCACACTCTTTCTTTCATTTTTTGCTGTCTTTTACATTTTGGTATCTTTTACATTTTTGCTGTCTTTCACATTTTACATTTTCAACAGAACATTATAATAGAATCATTTTTTCTTTGAACTGATCACAATTGTTTCTACAAAGATACAGTAATCCTTGATTACCCTAGAAGAAATAAAATTTCAACATGACCATGGTTAAATCTGAAATAAATATTTCTGTAAATGTAATATGTAAGTGGATTTCTTAGGTGGAATTGTATTACACTTGTGATGAGAAGTAAGACATGAAGGAAAATTCACAAATTTATTTATTTTACTTTAGGTATAAATATCATTGATGAATGAGAACAAATGTACGTAATCACTTAGCCAAAGGTCAACAGGCAGCAATGACTGGTTGTCTTGGCAGGAAAGGGGTGAAAATAGATGTGCATTTTGGGCATAATAGTATTTTCATTGATTAAAAAAAAGAATACAAATAAAAGATCCGTATTGTCTCCCAGCATCACTGTTCTTAGAATTCAACTAGAAAAATTCACTGTTTCATCACTGTTCCTGTAATGTATTTAGAATTAGCTATAACCGAAACGAAACCAGGCTTACATTGTTTGCCTGGTCTTCTACAACCTTGCTACTATCTGTGGATTGGCAATTGAGAAATGCAGAATCCCAGGCCCCAGAGATCTGCATTTTAACAAGATCCACAAGTGATTCATACACACATTACTTTAAGAACTCAATTTAGAAAAAGTGTTCAGCAACACATACATTCAATTTCGTTCAAAGATTTGTTTGAGAGAGAGCTTGAGAATGGAGGAAGAGGCAGAGGGAGAGGAAGACAGAGAAGTAGACTCCCCTCTCCCATGGCACGGCTCCATCTCAGGAACCTGAGATCAAGCCGAAATCAAGAGTCCCTTGCAAGTAACGCAGGTGCCCCAGAAATTCAATTATTTTGGCAAGTCTGAAGCACCTAAATAGTGTCACTTTTTTTGTATTACATTCAAAATATTTTCACGGAGACAAACCATAAGTGACTCTTAATCTCACAAAACAAACTGAGGGTTGCCGGGGGCAGGGGGTTTGGGAGAAGGGGGTGGGATTATGGACATTGGGGAGGGTATGTGCTTTGGTGAGTGCTGTGAAGTGTGTAAACCTGGTGATTCACAGACCTGTACCCCTGGGGATAAAAATATATGTTTATAAAAAATAAAAAATTAAAAAAAAAATAAAAAAAAAATAAAAAAAAATAAACTATAAAAAAAAAAATATTTTCACCCCAAATGAAGCTAGTATTTCTCATGTAGTAGGGAAAATTTAATTGTGAAGATCTGCACCAGTTGGAGGTCCCTCCTAACGGTTCTTTCCTTTCCCTTCCTATACTTGCCTCTTTTCTCCTCAGTGAGGGCTGTTTACAACATGCCTATGTACTCTTCAGTTCCAGTGTCTAAGCTCTAGGCATCTACTCCTAACCACCCAGTGGCCACCATCATTGGATGCACACTCGAATGGCAATGGCAAGAAGTAGCCATGGAGGATGAACCACCTGGTTGCTCTTTTTAGATTCAGAGCATGGCTTTAACAGGTGTGTGATCTGAGGGAACATGGTGTTTGCTCCAGACACTGGAGAAAAGCACTGTTAAAGAAAGGCCAGAACAAGGAGTTGGAGAATATGGTAACTTATGAAAAAAAACAAACAAACAAACAAACAAAAAAACAAACCTTAAATTAAAGTTTGTTTCAATCTAAGTGTCCTTTGCCACAAACACCCTGGTCTAAAATGCATTTCATATTTTTATCATCAGATACGCCCTTGTTCCTTAACAAAATATGCATGAAGACACTTTTAATCTTATATTTGTAGTTAAACACTGAATTGTAAGAATTGGGGATGAGATCAGTAGGAAAAATAAATCATGTTTCATAAAAGAACAATAATAGGACACCAGAAACCTCTTCTCTTTTAAATAGGCTATTTTAATTCTGAGCTCAACGTTCATCATTTCTTTCCTAGCCCTTTAGGAAAAAAAAAAAAACATACACATCTAGATCTGAATATTAACATTCAGTAAATATTTAAATTAGTGCTGAAAGAGGGTATTCTGCAAACCCAATAGATTGTGCTCACTCATTCATAACTTCTTTCAGCTCTTTGCTTTGTGTCTTATGTCTAAACACTGATTTCTATAACTCTTAATATATTTACAGTAAATGAAAAACCTGGTTAAATAATTTTCTTTTTCTACAGAACTGAAATTAATTTCAGTTTGCCATGAGGGATGCAAAAGTATTGTGGACTTTTTTGAAAAAGCATGTAAAGCATAATGCTAATCAAAATTTTAACTGAATCAAAACACAAAACAGGTACTTTTATAATGTATTCAATCCCTATTGAAATTCAACATCATTAAAAAATTAAAAATTTTAGATGCCATAATTGCTTAAATAACCTTTTGTGTATTATGTGTTAAATATTTGCCTGCATTAAAAAGCATTTAACTGCTTAGTATTAAATCTCTTAGACACACTCTCAGCAAATAGCTTCATAAACCAAAGAAGACAATGTTGAAAATATTGTTCCAGCAAGAAAAAAACTGTATCAAGTTTTTTGCAGACATCATCAGCCAGCCACTTCAAAAAGTCATTAGCTAACATACTTTGTTTGATGTTTTAAATTCTCCCTACCTGTCCCTTTCAAGAACTGGGTTCTTGTTATAAGCCTCCCCATATCTTGAAAACCTTTAGTCTAAAGAATATTTGCCTTTGAATCACTTCAACTGTGCCCTTTCTCCCTGTCCAATTTATGCTGTAAATGAATGCACCATGCTGTCTTTGGATCTAGGTCATGGCCTTGAGTCTTCAAGAATCAAGTTCATGACTGACAGGAGATCCTTACAAGTGTTTTAGCCATATTGATATGGGATTATAAGAGACTCCTTTTACAGTATTATGTTACACATTCATTCTGAGTGTGTTATTTTTTAATAAACTATTTATCTTCAAACAGTTTCAGACTTACAAATTACAAACCTCTTACAGAGTTTCTTTGTACCTCCACTCAATTTCCTCTATTTCTATCTTACATTAGTATAGTCCATTTATTTTAATGAACCAATTTTGATTCATTATTAAATAAAGTCAATACTTTGTTCACTTTTTACCTTTTGCCTGCTCAAGGATTTCATGCAGGAACTACAATGTATTGTTCAGTCATGTCTTCTTCAGCTGTCAAAATTTCTGTCTTGGCTTATTTTTGATAACCTTCCCTTATCTGAGAAATAATGGGCAAGTATTATATAGAATGTCTCAGTTGAGACCCATACTGTGGTTTTCTCATAGTTGGACTGCGATTTGTGTCTAATCTATCATTCAATCATTTATTTATATCAACACGGACCCATGGATATATTTCATTTAAACTCTGATGTATAATCTAATACTCCTTTCTTTATTTTATTGTTCTGTCTAGTTGCAGCAGTTGGGAACATTTCCAGTTGGGTCCTGTGTCACTTTCACATACCCCCGTCAATATGTTGCTTGCTGTTTGAGCACTTTCTTATTTTATGGCTCAATGTTATGCTCCAGGCCTACCTTGTATATATATTCTACCCCATCTTAGTATCAGCTGCCTCTCTAAGGAGCCCTGTTTCCTTTAGTCAGAGAATGGTCTTATAAACCAAAAATCTAGGAACTATGGTTTATAACATAATTTCTAGACCCTCTCAGCTAATGCAGCAAGAAAATATATACCCAGCTATACACACATATCTCTAAATATTTCTTTATGTAACCATTTGTATCTGTATTACACTAACCATGAATTCATAATATTTCCATCTCTAACCCTTTATGACATGGATCATGTTAGCCTCATCCTTTTGCTTATTTTAACTATTATTCCAACAGTAGGGGAAACCTGGCCCCCATTATTTACCATGCACTTATTTAATTGCTTGGTTCTTGCATGTATGATTAACAGTATAAAAATTTATTAACCTCTAAAAAATTTGTAGCCTCTATCCTATGGGAAACAATTTTACTGTTTTCCAAAACTGAAGTCCGGTGTATAAATGCAGTTCATTTAGCTTTTTTTCTCTTGCCCTGCAACCTCAATTCTCTGATTAATCCAAGAAAAATCATTAAGTTTTAGTTTGGTCAGGTTTTTCTTCTTTAAGAGAATTATGACTTACAAGATCTTTCTATATGGGAACAGAAAAGGCCATGTGATTTTTTTTTAAAGATTTTATTTATTTATTCGAGAGAGAAAGAGAGAGAGAGAGATGGGGAGAGCACAGAGAAGGAGTGAGAGGGAGAAGCAGACTCTCCACTGAGAAGGGAGCCCAATGCAGGGCTCAGTCCCAGAACCCTGAGATCATGACCTGAGCTGAAGGCAGAGGCTTAACCAACTGAGACATCCAGGCACCTCATATTTTTTTTTTAATACTTATAATTACTTAATTTCATACCATAGCAAATTTTACAAAGAATAAAAGATTTTAAGGGAAATTCCCACTCTTTGAGTATGTACATTTAGCTAGTATTTCTTCCAAGATAAAGAGAATGACACTATAGTGTGTAATTTTAGGGACAGACAAGTTGCTAGCAGAATTTTTGAATAGCCTACAGCAAGACTGGAAATCATTTCTTTTAACTTGTGTCTAGATAGAAGACCAAAAGTTTTGGAACATATTGATTCAATTATTCGTGAGTCAATTATTCATTACATATTTATGTGCTTAGTTAGTGCCCCAAACTATTGAGCTGAGATAACACAACTTTCCTGTGAATGTGTTTCTTTGGTTTTCCTACACTGAAAGAGGTTACTTTAAAAGAAGCTCTTATTTGTTTATCAGTCGACACAGTTTTATAGAAACATTGCCCTTTAGAAAAAAAATGCATATTTTATGATATGGTGGTCTGGGGCTAAAGGTGGAAAAGCTAAGTTTTCCAGACCTTGAAAAAGGAAGAAAAAAAAAAACAAAACCTTTGTTTCAAGCAAGTCTTGTTTAAATCACTTGAAGCAATCAGCCACAGAAAAAATAAAGGATAGGGGCACCTGGGTGGCTCAGTTGGTTGAGCGTCCTCTCAATTTTGGCTCAGATCATGATCTCAGGGTTGTGAGATTGAGCCCTACATAAGGCTCATCACTCGGCAGAGGGTCTGCTTGAGATTCTCTCCATCTCCCTGTGCCCCTTCTCCAGCTCATACTCTCTCTCTTCCAAGTAAATCATCTGTTTTAAGATAAAAAGAAAATATAAAGGATAAAATATACTCAATAAAATTACACTACAAAGTATACAAATTATCTACGAAGATAGCCCTTTTAGAGTATTCCCTTTTTTAAAAATATTTTAATTATTTATTTGAGAGAGAGACAGTGAGAGAAAGCACGAGAGGGGAGAAGGTTAGAGGGAAAAGTAGACTCTCTGTGGAGCTCGAAGCCTGATGCAGGACTCGATCTCCGGACTCCAGGATCATGACCTGAACCGAAGGCAGTTGCTTAACCAACTGAGCCACCCAACCACCCTAGTGTACTTCTTATTATATAACAGGTACTTGTAAATACATGCATGTGTGTGTGTGTGCATCTTTAAATTAAGTTCTGTGCCTCAAACCTAAAGCTAATTTAGAATGATTCTTAATACGGGCCATTTTCGTATGATGCCAGTATTTCTGGTTCATAAGCAGACACTTTCTAATACCATATTGTTGATGAATAGGTAGCTACTGAGTTCTGACCAGTAAAGCAAAATGCATAAGATCTTAATACTTTATAGCATAACCCATTCTGGCCAGCTCCAAAATTTCACAAATTGTAGTACAGCCTAAACGCCATACTCTTGTTGCTTATACGATGAGCGTCTCAAAGAATGAAAACAGTCTGAACGTTAGGAACATTTCACTCAAATTGATTCTGCCATGGTCTGGTACACAAACCAACGACTGTGGAAAACTCTGAAAGGGCTTGGAGGGAATATGATGACCTACTTTCTCATGCTGATGTGGTTTTAGTTTTTTTACTCTCCCTCACTTTTGCTCAGTCTATAAACACTAGTCTTTCAAGTCATCATGATGAGAACACCAGGCAATTTGTTATGATTGCAAGAGCATTTGAAGTGAAGTGTAATAGAATTGAATGTTTTAAAAATATTTAATAAAATTAAATGTATTTTTAAAGATTACGGAAGGTCTAGCAAAGTTCAAAGGTGATACTTTTGTGATAGAATATACTGCTTCAAAGTGAAATAGGCTTTTCATTTATGGAGGTATTAGAGGTTTCATTCTTTTCAATATATTTCTATTTAATTTAGCAAAGTCTGAAACAGAGAGAGTTGGAGATATAGGTGAAAGTTTCCTCATCATATAACAAGAAATTTGGTCTTTAGTGTAGTTTATGAAAAAGTTGAGAGATTTTGCCTTTTTTTTTTTTTTTTTTTTGGTAACTTCAGGGAATTTAGCTTTAAGTTAAAAGCCTTTTTCACTGGTGAAATTGATTTTTTTCTTAATCTAGAGGAAACGGAATATGTGTAGCCCAGCAGAGGAGGGAGAGGAGGTCAAGGGGTAAACAGTTTGATGCGGCACATCTTGAGCTCAGTCCTGGGCATGTGATCTCTAGCACTTCTGTCCTCCCAACAGGGAGAATCCAGTGGTGGCTTAGGCTTAAAATGCTTGAGAAAAACTTCAAACAAATGTCTGAGAGAGTCCCTAGAACATTTAGACTTTTCTGTCACAGTCTTTGCTGTTCAATTATTTTTCCTTTTTAACAGGACAGAAAGATACTGACACCAGAGCGGCAATTTCCTTTAAGGTGGCTTTCTTGGCGGAGTGAGCGGTCTTTAATTAAGCTCTGTATGTGATCAAGTCACACTTTTGCATTTAAGAGGACAGCAAATGCCAAGTGGAGAAAACTTCTCTTTCGTTTATTTTATCCTTGTTCAAAGATTAAAATGAGCACCATGTTCTATAAGCTCTCCAGCCCTTCATAGCTAAAAGTTAATATTTGAAACTGGGTGCTTTGAGATTCCATACACATGGTCTAAGAATGGAGTCCTTCTCCACAATTTCCATATAAAGGAACGGTTTATAGGCACCCTCTATTAGCTTTAGAATTTTAAAGTAGACCGAATATTTGTACCCTTTGCTTTTCTCTAATATGTTGCTATCCTAGTACTATAATTTTGGAGGCACCTTGAATTAGGCATAATTCTGAAATTGAGATGTCAAGGTTGATTAGAAATGTTATGACATTTTGTTAAAACATTTATGTTTATCACTTAGAAATGCATGTCAAAAGAGCCAGCTCTTTTATCACAAAATGAGTCTATTTGGGAATAGGAGGGAATTGCAGTTTGGGATAAACTATGGTGACGATAGGAAGTCTGGAGAACAAAGGAGAGGAGCTTGCTTTTACATGGGAAAGGAGGAAACTGGGAGGCACTCATGCTGAGTTCTCATTGGCTGGACTGTTGCTGGGCAAGGAGAAATTCTTCCTCTGGCTGGGGTATATAAGCATAACTTCTTCCCGTTGGGGAAAGTGAGTTATACTTCTTATTGCAAGTAGTGGTTCTTGAGAGCTCGTCCTTTAGGGCTTTCCAACTCTGGTGTAAATGAACTTCCTTTATAGGCTCACTTCGAAGATGTTACAGGGAGTTTGGTTTCAGATCACAGTAACAAAGCTAGTCAAATGAATTTTTTTTGTTGTTGTTTCCTAGTGCATATAAAAGTTATGTTTACACTATATAGAAGTCTATTAAGCATGCAGTAGCATTATGGCTAAAAACCCAATGTACATACCTCAATTAAAAACCTTTATTGCCAAGAAGTGCTAATCATCTTTTCAGTGAGAATCTTCTTTTTTTTTTTTTTTTTTTTTAATTTTTCTGGTGGATGTTCTTGCCTTGATGTTGACGGGTGCTGACTGATCAGAGTGGTGGTTGCTGAAGGTGGGAGTGGCTTTGGCAATTTTTAAAGCAAGAGGACAAGTAAGTTTGCCCCATCTACTGACTCTTGCTTTCACTGCAGCATCTGATGCTATTTGACAGCATCTTACTCACAGCAGAATGTCTTTCAAAATTGGAGTCAATACTCTCAAGCCCTGCCACAGCCTTACTAAATAAGTTTCTATCATATTCTAAATCTGTTATCATCTCAACAATCTTCGACAGCATTTAAAAATTATTTATTTTAGAGAAAAAGAGTGAGTACAAGCAGGGAGGAGGAGCAGATTGAGAGGGAGAGAGAGCAGGGGGAAATCTCAAGCAAACTCCATGCTAAGCATGGAGCCTGATATGGGGCTTGACCTCACCATCCTGAGATCATCTGAGTGATACCAAGAGCCAGACATTCAACTGACTGAGCCACCCAGGCACCCCTCACAGGATTTTCATCTAGAGTAGATTCCATTTCAAGAAACTACTTTCTTTGTTCATCCATAAGAATCAACTCCTCATTTGTTCACATTTTATCATGAGATTATAATAATTTAGTCACATTTCCAGGCTCCACTTCTAATTCTAGTTCTCTTGCTATTTCCACAACACCTAGTTACTTCTTCAATTGAAGGCTTGAACTGCTCAAAATCATCCATGAGGGCTGGAATCAACTTTTTCAAAACCCTTATTTGTGTTAATATTTTAGACCTCTTCCCATGGATCACAAATGTCCTTTTTTAAAAAATTTTAAGATTTTATTTATTCATTTGACAGACAGAGATCACAAGTAGGCAGAGAGGTAGACAGAGAGATAGGAAAGGAAGCAGACTCCCCGCTGAGCAGAGAGCCCAACACGGGGCTCGATCCCAGGACCTCAAGACCTTGACCTGAGCTGAAGCCAGAGGCTTTAACCCACTGAGCCACCCAGGTGCCCCAGGATCATGAGTGTTCTTAATGGCATCTAGAATGGCAGATCCTTTCTGGAAGGTTTTCAATTTACTTTGTCCAAATTTATCAGAGGAATCACTATGAGTGACAGCTATATATACATTATGAAATGTATTTTTTAAACAATAAGTCTTAGAAGTTGAAAGTATTCCTTGATCCATGGGCTTCAGAATAGATGTTGTGTTAGTAGGCATGGAAGCAACACAAATCTCATTTTATATTTCCACCAGAGCTCTTGGGTGACCAGGTACATTATCAATGAGCGGCAATATCCTGAAAAGATTTTTTTTTTTTTTTTCTGAGTAGTAGGTCCCAACAGTAGCTTAAAATATTCAGTAATCCATGTTGTAAACAGATGTACTATCATCCAGGCTTTGTTTTTCCATTTATGGAGCATAAGCAGAATACATTTAGCTTCATTCTTAAAGGGCCCTAGGATTTTTAGAATGGTAAATGAGCCCTGGCTTCAGCTTAAAGTCATCAGCTGCATTAGCCTCTAACAAAAGAGTCATCCTGTCCTTTAGTACTTTGAAGCCAGGCACTGACATCTCCTGTCTAGCTATAAAATTCCCTGATGGCATCCTCCTCTTCTAGAAGATTGTTTCATCTACGTGGCAATTCATTGTTACTGTAGCCACCTTCATGAATTTTCAGAGCTAGGTTTTCTGAATAACTTGTTGCAGCTTCTACACCAGCATGTGCTGATTCATTCTTATGTTATGGAGGTGGCTTCTTTCCTTAAACCTCATGAACCAACTTTGCATCTTAAATTTTTCTTCCTCAGCTTCCTCCCCTCCCTCAGCCTTCATAGACTTGAAGAGAGTTAGGGCCTTACTCTGGATTAGCCTTTGGCTGAAGGGAATGCTGTAGTTTGTTTTGATCATCTATCCAGTAAAATTTTCACCATTTCAGCAATAAGACTGTTTTGTGCTCTTATTGTCAATGTGTTCACTGGAGTAGCACTTTGAATTTCCTTCAAGAACTTCTCCTTTGTAGTCACAACATGCCTAACTATTTGGTGCAAGAGACCTAGCTTTTGCCATATCTCAGCTTTTGACATGTATTTATTAATTATTTCTAGCTTTCACATTAGTGAGATGTGTGAGTTTTCCTCTCACTTGAACACTTAGAGGCCATTGTTGGGTTATTAATTAGTCTAATTTCAATGTTGTTGTGTCTCAGGGAATAGGGAGAACTGAGGAGAGGAAGAGAGACAGAGGAATGGCTGATGGCTGGAGCAGTCAGAACATACACAACATAACATCATGGGTCATCATAAAAAACATAAAAATAATGAAAAAGTTTGAAATATTGAGAGAATTACCCCGTGTAACACAGACATAAAGTGAGTAAATGCTTGTGGAAAAATGTACCAACAGACGTGGTTCACACAGGGTTGCTGCAAACCTTCACTTTATCAGGAGCACAGTATTTTATAAGAGCACTAATGTAAAGCACAATAAAATGCGATACGCCTGTATTTATTTTCACAGTGACATCTATCCTCTGGACTTTCTAAAACATGCCATTGTCAGGAAAAATGTTTTCAACCTTCATCCAGATGTTTTTCACTCTTTTGTCCATAGCTAGGGGTTACGTGGAGGCATAATCTACTGACAGTTACTACCAAATATAGATCACTGAAATTTCAAGCAGGAAACTGCCATAAACACTTTCATCAACAAGCCCCTTGAAGTAAAATTAAGTAAAGTATTTAATTAAAAGAGACTCACTAGCCAAAATGCATCTCAGGTTTGTCCTTGTAAATTATTTTAAGTCAATGTTGATTCATCCATAGTTTTTCACTCTTCATATTCTTTTTTTCCCTTAAGTCTATGGAATTAACATTTTAAAAATTATTTTATTTATTTATTTGACAGCGAGAGAGAGACAGCAAAAGCAGGAATATGAACAGGGGAAGTGGGTAAGGGAAACCAGGCTTCCTG
Source organism: Mustela putorius furo (assembly GCF_011764305.1). NCBI lineage: Eukaryota > Metazoa > Chordata > Mammalia > Carnivora > Mustelidae > Mustela > Mustela putorius. The sequence goes on from NW_025421467.1 coordinate 2,265,978, forward strand.
TCCAGTAGGGAGCCCAATGTGGGGCACCATCCCAGGACTCCAAGTAAAGCTTCATGACTGAGCTACCCAGGCACCCCTGGAATTACCATATTAATGGTTGAAACTATACCTGAAGAAAAGCTCATTTTCTCTCTCACACCATTATTTTCCCCAATATATCCTCTCTTGACCTTTCTCATCTTTCACATTTTTAATAATAAATTTTTCTTCTCCGTTAAAGGACATTTGTGTATTCCAAGATCTATTCTTTCACAATTTTATAGACTCAAAGTTCATTTTATAAAAATCACATAATGCAGAGGTGTTAAATAGAAATGCAAATGGCCAATATGTTTCAGTTTGTATCAATTGTGCCTCCATGTAGCCTAGGTATCAGTTGGCTCAGAGTCTCACTGATGTTTCCTTATCACTAATCCAAGGAATTATAACACTGTTCTCCTTACCCCCTGTACTATTTTAGTATTTGGGGGTCTAGGAGTGCAGATGGAAAATGAATGCAAAAGGATTCCATAAAGCATAAATATTCATTATTGTTCCCAGTGCACTGCTTATTTTTCAGATCCTGCTGGGTCCTGCCAGAAAAACAGAGGATGTTCACTGAGGGAGCACACTTAATGGAAAATTCGTTCCATTTTTCCTAATGCTCAAATTGGCAGTCTGTGTGTCATATGCTGAACACATAGAAATTCATATACATTCATGGGGCAGTTCAACACAATCTGGGAAATGTCCATAAATTTGATTTTCATATGTATTTAATATCTGATAGGAAAGAACAAAGGGAATACATCTTTTTATAAATAATTAGATCCAGTATGATTAATGATGTGTGCATGGTACCTATTTACATGTACACACACATACACATGTATTTATGTATTGTATGAATATATTCCATTTGTTTAACAAGACTGACTTACTTAGAATCTAAAAATAAGAAGAAGCCACTCTTAATAGTCAAACATATTTTAAAGATTTCTATTCAACACATAATTAGATTTTAAATAGACTAAGTATGTTTGAGCAACCTCCTGTTCTCATAATATAGCTTTGACTATTGTTCTCTATTAATAATAATAAGCATCAGAAACATTTTACTCCTGCTTTATAATTGGACCCAATTATTCTAAACTAAATTCAAACTATCATACAAAATGAAAAGGTGAATCATTTATTAAAAAAAAAGTAATCCTTCTTTCTGGGAAAATTCATGTTATTATTATAAAATTAAGTAACTAAAATAAACTAAATGCCCAATACTATGAGTTCAGCTTCATTACATATCATTGCTAAGCACATAATATTTCAGGTCTTTCATTATGTTTCAAAAATACATTTTACATACAAGATTATTCCACTTATTGAAAGAAGAAATGAGTAAGTTAAATGGCTTCTTCATTCTAAATACCTCCTTTTTTGATAGTGTTGACTAGTCAGTAATCAAGTGTTTATGAAATTCTCCATTCAGAGTTTCATCTTGAATCTCATCTTAGGTAAAGATGTATAAATTGTGTAAAAAAAAAGTTATAGGAGTACAGCAGAATAAATATTTTAAATACAAAAAAAAAGGTGATGTTTAAAAGGAGGATTAGACTAACAAATATTAAAATAAAAGGAAACTAGCTATCTGTTTTTAAATATGAAGTGTCTGGTAATAACATATATATTATTAACAGGGGAGATTTTCCTCCTTGGAAAACATTTGGCAATGTTCGGAGATACATTTAGTTGTTGAAACTAGACTGGGGTTAGCACTGTTGGCATTTAGTGGTAGAGGCCAGGGAAGTGGCTAAGTTTTCTAGAATGCAGAGCACAGAAAGGAATTCTCCAGACCAAAATGACAATCGTACTTGGAGGTTGGAAAAAGCCCAATTTAAAGTAATGGAGATGAAATCTGACATGGAAACTAGAGTGGAGATTTTGGTATTGTTAGACAGAAGAAAGTTATATATCTGAATTAGACTATGAAGTATGAATTTAGTTTGATAGGATATAATATACTGCAAATTCTTAAATATGGGAACAACTACCTGAAGGTAGCTATTAAGTAAAAACTCCCTTTAGTAGCTGAATTATTGTGGAGTTAAGAAGACAAAATGATATTGATACAGAACACAAGTGCAGAACAATGGATAAATGGTGGGTTACAGCAAATAAATATGGGATTCAAAGAAAAGAAGGAATTAATAAGCTCAATAATTAAAAATAAAGAGATACTAAATGAATAAAAAGTCTCAATATTTAAAAATTTTTCTTGAATGATTATCAGGGTCTATTATCATCCCAAGCATGTTGGTAATGATCAGGAATTATGGTAAATAATATATTATTTTTGGACTGTCCAAGCTTTTCAAATGGAGAATCAGGACTGACTAAATCAGAAAAAAAAAATCATAGGAAACTACTAGAAGTTTACAGGAAACTAAAAGGAAACAGATGTCTCAGCAAAGAAGAGGAAATCAACAGAATCCAGTGCAAAAGAGAGATCAAGATGGGTGGGGGGTGATAAGGCGGTGGATGTAGATAGAGTCTAAGGCTTGCATAATTTGAGGGGGACAAGCCCTCAAGAGGAAAACTTTAAATTTTATTTTATTTTATTTAAAGATTTTATTTAATCATTTGTCAGTGAGAGAGAGCAAGAGTGAGAGCACAAGCAGGGCAAGCATTAGGCAGAAGGAGAATCAGTCTCCCCACTGAGCAAGAAGCCCATGCAGGATTTGATCCCAGGACCTGAACCAAAGACAGATGCTAACTGACTGAACCACCCAGGCATCGCATAAATTATAAATACAAATTAGGAACAGGGCTAAAAAGAGATCTTGTGAATGGGAGACTTGAAGCTTACTTTTCATTGGCTCTTCAATAAATCTGCTACTAGTTTTTGGATAAAGACACTGGTAAAATATTAGGGAGAAAAGTACAATTCCTGGATGAGGTTAGAAGGAACCAACTGGGCAGATGTTTGCAGTAATCATACATTCCCAATTAAAAGTCAGCACCATGATTTGAAAGAGAAAAGAATACCTGAATTAAAACAAAATACACAGTAATATGAAAAACAAGTAGAATTTGAAATTAAAAACATAATACCATTTTTATTAACACCCCTAATAATTAAATACTTATCCAGAAACCTAACAAAGTATGTATAAGATATAAGGAAAACTAAAAGACTCAAAGTCTGATGAAAAAACTTTTTTTTAAAAAAAATTAAGTAAGTGGAGAAATATTCCATGTTCATGAATAGGAAGATTCAATATTATCAAGATTTTTTTTTGCAACTCTATCTATAGATTCAATGCAATCCCAGTCAAAATCCCACTAAGTTATTTTATAGATATCAACAAACTGATTCTAAAATTTAAATAGAGAGGTCAAGTCCCAGAATGACAATATAGTATTGAAGGAGAACAAAAGCAGAAGAGTGATACCTCCTGACTTCAAGATTTTTTGTAAAGGTAAAGTAATCCAGACAAGTGGTATCTGATTACCAGTGAAAGAACATATAGATTAATGGAATAGAATAGACAGCTCAAAAATAGATCCCATAAACATAGTCAACTGATCTTTCACAAAGGAGAAAAAGGTAATACAATGGGGCAAAGATGGTCTTTTAAACAAATTCTATAGGAACTATTGGACATTCATGTGCAAAAAAAAATGGATGTATACACAGATATGACAGCCTTCACAAGTATTAAATCAAAATGGATCATAGACCTACATGTAAAATGCAAAACTATAAAACTCCTGGAATATAACATAGGAAGTAACCTAGATGACCTTGGGAATAGAGGCAACATTTTAGTTATAATACCAAACGTATGATCCATGAAGAAATAATTGGTAAACTGAATATCATTAATATTAAAAATGTCTGTCTGTGAAAGATAACGTCAAGAAAATGAGAAGACAAGCCATATATGGGATAAAATACTTGCAAAAGATACATCTTCTATACAAAATACATACAAAGAACACTTAAAACTCAACTAGAAAAAAATGATTAAAAATGGGCTGAGACTTGACTAGACATCTTACCAGAGAATATACACAGATGGTAAATAAGCATATAAAAAGATACCATGCTGTCAGGGAAACGCAATAAAACAATAATAAGATAACACTACATACCTAGCAGAATGGTCAAACTGGGAACACTGACATCAAATGCAGGTGATGATGTTAGCAACAGGAACACTCATTTATTGCTGGTGAGAATGCAAAATGGTACAACCTCTTTGGAGGACAGTTAGGTACCTTCTTACAAATCTAAACATTCTCTTACCATATGATTCAGCAATCACACTACATGGTATATACCCAAAGGAGCTGAAAATCTACGTTCATAAGAAAACCTGTATGTAGATATTTATAGTAGCCTTATGCACAATTGACAAAACTTGGAAGCAACCAAGATGTTCCTCAAGAGGTGAATGGATATACTGTGGTCTATCTAGGCAATGGAATATTATTTAGTGCTAAGGACAAATGATACAAAGCAATGAAAAAAAAATGATTGAAACTTAAATGCATACTAGTAGGTGAAAGAAGCCATTCTGAAAATTCTACATACTGTATGACTCCAATTATATGACATCTGGAAAAGCAAAACTATAGAGAGGGTATCAGTGGTTGCCAAGGATTGATGGGAGGAGGGATGAATAGAGGAATCAAAGAGAAATCTGAGAGCATTGAAACGACTCTACATAATACTATAATGGTGGATATATACCATTATTTATCTGTCTGAACTTTTAGAATGCATGACATCAACAGTGAACCTTAATGTAAACTATAAACTCTGATATAATGATGTGTTAATGTAGGTTCATCAGCTGTAACAAATGTACCACTGGGCTGAAGGATGTTGACAGTGGAGGAGTTTATGCATGTGTGAGGGTGTTATACATTAAAACCCTGGACTTTCCACTCAGTTTTGTTGTGAACCTACAACTTCTCTAAAAAAAAGAACTATACTAATAATCAAAGAACTATCATTACAATCATGAAATAAAATGTTTTGTTCCCCTTAAATTAGGAAACTAAATAAAAGGACTGAAATCTTCCAGTGATAACAGGAATATGATGGCAGATATAGGGGACTTGGAGTACTCTTTTATACTCTTGCTGGGATTTAATTTAAAATAATAGTTCTAGAGTAAATTCTGGCAGTATATATTAAAATAAAATGTGGGTCCACCCCTTCACTCAGCATTTCTATTTGTAGAAGTTCACTCAAAATATATGAGAAACAGCAAATAAAGGCATATGCAAGGATATATAGTATAGCAATAAATTAGAGATAACCTAAATTCCTAACAATGGTAGGATGATCAATACTGGCATGTCCAAGCTTTGAAATAAAATGGAAATAAGATATATTTATAGATACAGATATAGGTATCTCTAGATAGGTATAAACTAGGAAGGGAATCCATAAAATATTATAAAGTAAGATGAAAATACAAAGTAGTATATACATTTGTATATATACACATGTACATATAGCTATCCATATATAGTTATCCCACTTTTAAAAAAATAATTTCTAAATATGCAGGTATATCTTTGATTGAAAGGAAATAAAAGTATTAAAAAGCTAACTTTAACCAATATCAAATCAGGGAGTAGATCAGGGAAAGGGAGGAGGAAATTTTGGGTTTGGTTAGGCTCTTTATTAACACTTTAGCTTTTTTTTTTTTTTTTAATAAACATATAATGTATTTTTATCCCCAGGGGTACAGGTCTGTGAATCGCCAGGTTTACACATTTCACAGCACTCATCATAGCACATACACTCCCCAATGTCCATATCCCTACCACCCTCTCCTGTCCCCCCTCCCCCCAGCAACCCTCAGTCTTTTTTTGAGATTGAGTCTTTTATGGTTTGATCCCTCCCAATCCCATCTACTTTAAGTTTTCCTTTTCCTACCCCCCAAACCCTCTATATTGCATCTCCACTTCCTCATATCAGGGAGATCATATGATAGTTGTCTCTCTCCAATTGACTTATTTCGCTAAGCATAGTATCCTCTAGTTCCATCCACATCATCATAAATGGCAAGATTTCATTTCTTTTGATGGCTGCATAGTATTCCATTGTGTGTGTGTGTGTGTGTGTGTGTGTGTGTGTGTATCACCTCTTCTTTATCCATTCATCTGTTGATGGACATCTAGGTTCTATCCATAGTGTGGCTATTGTGGACATTGCTGCTATAAACATTCGGGTGCACGTGACCCTTTGGAGCACCACGTATGTATCTTTAGGATATATACCAAGCAATGCAATCACTGGGTCATAGGGTAGCTCTATTTTCAGTTTTTTGAGGATCCTCCACACTGTTTTCCAGAGTGGTTGCACCAGCTTGCCTTCCCTCCAACAATGTAGGAGGGTTTCCTTCTCTCCACATCCTCGCCAACATCTGTCATTTCTTGACTTGTTAATTTTAGCCATTCTGACTGGTGTGAGGTGGTATCTCATTGTGGTTTTGATTTGTATTTCCCTGATGCCGAGTGATGTGGAGCATTTTTTCACATTTCTGTTGGCCATCTGGATGTCTTTTGTTGGAGAAATGTTAGTTCATGTCCTCTGCCCATTTCTTGATTGGATTATTTGTTCTTGGGGTGTTGAGTTTGCTAAGTTCTTTATAGATTCTGGACACTAGTCCTTTATCTGATATGTCGTTTGCAAATATCTTCTCCCATTCTGTCAGTTGTCTTTCGGTTTTGTTAACTGTTTCCTTTGCCCTGAAAAAGCTTTTGATCTTGATGAATTCCCAATAGTTCATTTTTGCCCTTGTTTCTGTTGCCTTTGGTGATGTTCCTAGGAAGAAGTTGCTGTGGTTGAGGTCAAAGAGGTTGCTGCCTGTGGTCTCCTCAAGGATTTTGATGAATTCCTTTCTCACATTGAGGTCCTTCATCCATTTTGAGTCTATTTTCATTTGTGGTGTAAGGAAATGGTCCAATTTCATTTTTCTGCAAGTAGCTGCCCAATTTTCCCAGCACCATTTGTTGAAAAGGCTGTCTTCTTTCCATTGGACATTCTTTCCTGCTTTGTCGAAGATTAGTTGACCATAGAGTTGAGGGTCTATTTCTGGGCTCTCTATTCTGTTCCATTGATCTATGGGTCTGTTTTTGTGCCAGTACCATACTATCTTGATGATGACAGCATTGTAATAGAGCTTGAAGTCTGGAATTGTGATGCCACCAACTTTGGCTTTCTTTTTCAATATTCCTTTGGCTATTCGAGGTCTTTTCTCGTTCCATGTACATTTTAGGATTATTTCTTCTATTTCTTTGAAAAAAATGGATGGGATTTTGATAGGGATTGCATTGAATGTGTAGATTGCTTTAGGTAGAATAGACATTTTCACAATATTTATTCTTCCAATCCATGAGCATGGAACATTTTTCCATTTCTTTGTGTCTTCCTCAATTTCTTTCATGAGTACTTTATAGTTTTCTGAGTATAGATTCTTTGCCTCTTTGGTTAGGTTTATTCCTAGGTATCTTGTGGTTTTGGGTGCAATTGTAAATGGGATTGACTCCTTAATTTCTCTTCTTCTATATTGTTGTTAGTGTAAAGAAATGCAACTGATTTCTGTGCATTGACTTTATATCCTGATACTTTACTGAATTCCCGTACAAGTTCTAGCAGTTCTGGAGTGGAGCCTTTTGGGTTTTCCACATATAGTATCATATCATCTGCAAAGAGCGATAGTTTGACTTCTTCTTTGCTGATTTGGATGCCTTTAATTTCTTTTTGTTGTTTGATTGCTGAGGCTAGGACTTCTAGTACTATGTTGAATAGCAGTGGTGATAACGGACATCCCTGTCGTGTTCCTGATCTTAGCGGAAAAGCTTTCAGTATTTCTCCATTAAGAATGATATTTGCAGTGGGTGTTTCATAAATGGATTTGATAATATTCATGTATGTGACCTCTATCCCTACACTTTGAAGAGTTTTAATCAGGAAGGGATGCCGCAATTTGTCAAATGCTTTTTCAGCATCTATTGAGAGTATCATATGATTCTTGTTCTTTCTTTTATTAATGTATTGTATCACATTGATTGATTTGCAGATGTTGAATCAACCTTGCAGCCCTGGAATAAATCCCACTTGGTCATGGCGAATAATCCTTTTAATGTACTGTTGGATCCTACTGGCTAGTATTTTGGTGAGAATTTTTGCATCTGTATTCAGCAAGGATATTGGTCTGTAGTTCTCTTTTTTGATGGAATCCTTGTCTGGTTTCGGGATCAAGGTGATGCTGGCCTCATAAAATGAGTTTGGAAGTTTCCCTTCCATTTCTATTTTTTGGAACAGTTTCAGGAGAATAGGAATTAATTCTTCTTTAAATGTTTGGTAGAATTCCCCCAGGAAGCCGTATGGCCCTGGGCTTTTGTTTGTTTGGAGATTTTTGATGACTGTTTTAATCTCCTTACTGGTTATGGGTCTGTTCAGGTTTTCTATTTCTTCCTGGTTTAGTTGTGGTAGTTTATATGTCTCTAGAAATGTGTCCATTTCTTCCAGATTGTCAAATTTGTTGGTGTAGAGTTGTTCATAGTATGTTCTTATAATTGTTTGTATTTCTTAGGTGTTGGTTGTGATCTCTCCTTTTTCATTTATGATTTTATTTATTTGGGTCCTTTCTCTTTTCTTTTTGATAAGTCTGGCCAGGGTTTTGTCAATCTTATTAATTCTTTCAAAGAACCAGCTCTTAGTTTCATTGATTTGTTCTATTGTTTTTTAGTTTCTATTTCATTGATTTCTGCTCTGATCTTTATGATTTCTCTTCTCTTGCTGGGTTTAGGGTTTCTTTCTTGCTCTTTCTCCAGCTCCTTTAGGTGTAGGGTTAGATTGTGTATTTGAGACCTTTCTTGTTTCTTGAGAAAGGGGGTACCGCTATACATTTTCCTCTCAGGACTGCCTTTGTTTCGTCCCAAAGATTTTGAACCATTGTGTTTTCATTATCATTTGTTTCCATGAATTTTTTCAATTCTTTTTTAATTTCCTGGTTGACCCATTCATTCTTTAGAAGGATGCTATTTAGTCTCCATGTATTTGGGTTCTTTCCAAATTTCCTCTTGTGATTGAATTCTAGCTTCAAAGCATTTTGGTCTGAAAATATGCAGGGAATTATCCCATTCTTTTGATACTGGTTGAGACTTGATTTATTACCCAGGATGTGGTCTATTCTGGAGAATGTTCCATGTGCACTAGAGAAGAATGTGTATTCTGTTATTTGAAGATGGAATGTTCTGAATATATCTGTGATGTCCATCTGGTCCAGTGTGTCATTTAAGGCTTTAATTTCCTTGTTGATCTTTTGCTTAGATCTGTCCATTTCAGTGAGGGAAGTGTTAAAGTCCCCTACTATTATTGTATTATTGTAGGTGTGTTTCTTTGATTTTGTTATTAATGGGTTTATATAGTTGGCTGCTCCTATGTTAGGGGCATAGATATTTAAAACTGTCAGTTCTTCTTGTTGGACAGACCCTTTGAGTATGATATAGTGTCCTTCCTCATCTCTTATTATAGTCTTTGGCTTAAAATCTAATTGATCTGATATAAGGGTTGCCACCCCAGCTTTCTTCTGATGTCCATTAGCATGGTACATTATTTTCCAATCCCTCACTTTAAATCTGGAGGTGTCTTCGGGTCTAAAATGAGTTTCTTGTAGGCAGCATATAGATGGATTTTGTTTTTTTATCCATTCTGATACCCTGTGTCTTTTGATTGGGGTATTTAGCCCATTAACATTCAGGGTAACTATTGAGAGATATGAATTTAGTGCCATTGTATTGCCTGTAAGGTGACTGTTACTGTATATTGTTTCTGTTTTTTTCTGATTACTACTTTTAGGGTGTTTCTTTGCTTAGAGGGCCCCTTTCAATATTTTCTGTAGAACTGGTTTGGTGCTTGCAAATTCTTTCAGTTTTTGTTTGTCCTGGAAACTTTTTATCTCTCCTTCTATTTTCAATGATAGCCTAGTTGTATATAGTATTCTTGGCTTCATGTTTTTCTCGTTTATTGCTCTGAATATATCATGCCAGTTCTTTCTGGCCTGTCAGGTCTCTGTGGATAAGTCTGCTGCCAATCTAATGTTTTCACCCTTACATGCTTCAGACTGCTTTTCCCAGGCTACTTTCAGGATTTTCTCTTTGTTGCTAAGACTTGTAAATTTTACTATCACGTGATGGGGTCTGGACCTATTTTTATTGATTTTGCATCTCCTGGATTTTGATGATTGTTCCATTTGCCATATTAGGGAAATTCTCTACAATTTTTCTCTCCAATATACCTTCTGCTCTCCTCTCTCTTTCTGCTTCTTCTGGAAATCCAATCATTCTAATGTTGTGTCGTCTTATGGTGTCACTTATCTCTCAAATTCTTTCCTCATGGTCCAGTATTTGTTTGTCTCTCTTTTGCTCAGCTTCTTTATTCTCTGTCATTTGGTCTTCTATGTCACTAATTCTTTCTTCTGCCTCATTTATTCTAGCAGCAAGAGCTTCCATTTTTGATTGTACCTCATTAATAGCTTTTTAAAATTTCAACTTGGTTAGATTTTAGTTCATTTCCTCAGAAAGGGCTTTTATCTCTTCAGAGAGGGTTTCTCTAATATATTCTATGCCTTTTTTGAGCCCTGCTAGAACCTTGAAAATCGTCATTCTGAACTCTATATCTTTCATATTACCAATGTCCGTATTGATTAGGTCCCCAGCCTTCAGTAATGGCTCTTGTTCTTTTTTCTTGTGGTGAGTTTTTCTGCCTTGTCATTTTGTCCAGATAAGATTTGCTTTCTCCTCCTCTGGAATTCCATTGTTCTTCTTGGTAAGTGAACTTGGTTTTGGCTGGGTTTCTTGTCGATCTTCTGGGGGAAGGGCCTGTTGTAGTGATTCTCGTGTCTTTACCAGAGGCAGAATTGCCCTGCGCTTATCAGGGGCCAGGCTAAGTATCCGCTTGGGTTTGCTTTCAGGAGCTTTTGTTCCCTGAATGCTTTCCATAGTAGAGTTCCAGAGGACAGGAATGAAAATGGCAGCTTCCCAATCTCTGGCCCAGAGGAGCTGAAAGCCCAGGGTCTCGCTCCTCAGTGAAAAGTGCCCAATTGTTCCTGTCTCCCTGGCCTCTGGTCGCGCTTGGAGAAAAGCGCTCAATCGCTCGCACTTGGAGAAAAGCACTTGGTAGCTTCCATCTCCCTGGCCTCCAGCCACGCACTTGGAGAAAAGTGCTCAGTCACTCCCTCTCCCTGGCCTCTGGCCATGCTCTGAACTCACTCAGCCTGTGCCCAGTTCAAGGTAACCTCGAGTTAAGAGCTCACTCCTTGGTTTTGTTGCTGTAGCCGGCTTTCCCGCTCTAATACCTGTGAGTTCTGTGACACTCAGGCACCCCCAGTCCTTCTGTGAACCCATTGGACCTGGGGTTATGCAGACCCCATGTGGGCTTCCCCCCCGGTTTAGCCTCTGGAGCGATGTCCCTCAGTGGAGCAGACTTATAAAAGTCCTGATTTTGTGCTCCATTGCTCCACTGCTTGCTGGGAGCCAGCCCCTTCCCCTATGGTCTATCTTCCCCTCGCTTTGGATCCACTTCCCTGTAGGTCCTACCTTTCAGGAAGTGATCGATTTTCTGTTTCTAGAATTGTTGCTCTTCTTCTCTTTGATTTCCCATTGGATTTGTTGGTGTTTGCAATGGTTAGATAAGCTATCTAGCTGATCTCCTGCTACCTGATGTCATCTCAGCCTGCTACTTCTCCACCATCTTGACTCCTCTCCCAACACTTTAGCTTTTAACCCAGAACATATTTATCATTTCGTAATTCAAGTTAATTGAGAGAACACTGAGGGTGTAAGGTAAGTGCTATGAAGGAACTGTCAGGTCTATTGTCCATGTTAATACAGAGGATCTCAGCCATTCCTGGGAGGTTGGCCATTCTGTCCCTGAGCAAGGAATATGGAAGCCAACTCTGAAGGATGAGGAGGATGCATAGTGAGGGAAAAGAGAGTATAGGGACACAGGGAGAAAGGGAGTCATGTGAGTATTGAGACAAAAGGAGCAACAGTTTCCAACATCTAGCTTTCACAAGAAGTTCAGGTGAGTTCAGAATGGATGGCATGAGTATGGGATGGGTACAAAGGAGAGGTGACAGACAATAAACAACTTCTTGGATTTGAAGTGAGTTAGGAATTGTTAAAGGTATCAGATCATAGTGGTTTTGAGTTTAATTATTGACTCTGCCTTACAAGGCATTTAAAAAAAAAAAAAACTCTTTGGGTCTCAATTTTCTCATCTTAGAAAATGAGAATTATAACACCTACCTTGTTATTTTGAGGAGTCAATTGCTTATGTAATGCAATAAACATATGCATTTTACATATTTGACACTCTGTAGGTAGCAATAATTATTATAATCCCCTTTGTTCTTGGCTATTGTGAGGTTAGACTTGGTTTGATGCTAGGCTATTGACCATGTATTTTGGTTTCTCTACTTTATGAAGCAACATTTAATGGGATGGTTGTGTTTATTGATAAGCAATATCCATGAACCAGGTATTTTGTATTAATCTCAACTAATTAAACAAAGCAGTAACAAACCAGGAACATATTGCTAAAATATTCGATGGAGCCATTTTTTTCCTCCAAATTCTTGTAATAGTTCAATAAAAACAGCCAAGTGAACAATACAAGGAATGTCACTAAATTTAAACCCAAGAGTTTACTGCAAATCAGGGTTTGCAAATATTTCTATTGATAGTTGTATAATTGCCATACAAGCATTGTTCATCTTAACTACACCCTATAGAGAACAGCTAATTTTTTCCTTCATGGACTACACAATTTTTTAACTAAAAAAAAAAAGCAAAGAAAAATACCCCATCATTTTCATTGGGGAAAAACTGCCCAGGATAATATAAATGTTTCTGTTTCATGGGTCACATGTATAGAAAAGCACCATATCTTGGACAGCAGGCCTTGACAATGTAAACTAAGGCCTCCCTTGTGATGTACTTAAATAGCCAAGTCAGGATGAATACAATGATTGTGCTTGGAACAAGTAAAATGACATAAAGCTGAAAACTGTTTATTAGGGAGGTGGTCATTGATGACCTCTGTTAAAGAATCTATGCTGAAAAATTGTAAAAGCCATAAAGGAATGATGTGGTAGAGAGAACTGTTGTCCAGATCCCTCTTTAAGGGGAGTGCAGCCAGCAGACACCCTCTCCCCATCCGTCCTTTCAAGTTGGGCATCTGTTTCAGAGAGCCACTGGCCCCAGGCCAGCCTTTTCTAGGGACAACCAGCACCAGATTGCTGAGCAGGGCCCATCAATTTCCAGCCCAGTATGGGATATTCTGACCATCAGTATGCCTCCCACATTTCTTGCTGCCTTGGCTGAGATTTTGACCAGTCAGCACCCAGTTCAATTTCTCCTTCTGCCCTATTTTGCATGTCATTCCTTTCTTTCATAGGTGTTAATCTCTAATGAATATCATGCATCTCAAACTCCATCTCAATATCTGCTTTGGAAATTTGAAAACTGACAAATGAGTTGAGGAATTGAGAAAATGGAGATGTGTTTAGAAAACTATTCATTTAAAAAATTTTCTGTAGTCGAGAAGAGTGGAGCAGGAAAAAATCAGGTAAAAGGGAAGGTTTTATTATTTTAACATTTTGCAGTGATAGGGTGTGGGAAAGCCTTGAAAGAATATGCTTTGATGAAAAGAATCTAGTAGAGGAGAGAGATCTTTATAATGCTCCAGGTCTTTGAACCACACTGCAGTAATTCGACTCTGTAAGAAAACAAAATTTTGTCTCCTATAGTTGCCCAAAATGAGAGATGAATTTATATATTTAAACCATCTCTTCCCTTTTATGGAGACAAGATAGATTTTGGGAAAAAAAATAGTGGTTATTTGATGAATTGGGATTAGTAGTGAGATCAATAGATTTCTTTATACCCCTTAAACCAACTTTTATATGTTCTGTGATTCATCCACAAATAGTCATAAAAGTTTATACAAAATTCAACAAAGATGCTGGAAATTTCAGCCATCAGATTCACAAACAGAGATAGACATTCAACTTTAATTTCCAGGAACGCTTTTGGTGAAGTTGTTTCATTTTGTTTTTAAATTCCTTTAGAAAGGAACATTAAAATATAAAAAGCAAATATCACTATTACTGTTATTTATGACTTTTTGCTCAGTCGTTTTTAGAAGAAAGAATTTACTTCCTAAGTAACATTCATGAATGATGACATAATTAGAAATAGAGCAAGCACAATATGGCATTACTAATTGATACTTCTCCCTTGAGAGCAGCATCCTGTTAAGAATACTGATATCTTTTAGACAATCTAAAATGATTAGTTCTTGACCTAGAAGTTAGAATGAACTTCTTTTGACAAAAGGTGAAACAGATGATGCAGTGCTTTTCTTCAGTTATAGGAAAATAAACTGCATGATGACAAATATATGTGATGCCAATAAAGAAGTGAGCACAAACAATATATGTGATGAGAAATTAGCCCTTTATGAATAACATTCTTATTCACAGTACTATTATAAAAGTTAACAGATGCTTACCTTTTTCTTTTTAAGATTTTTTATTTATTTATTTGACAGAGAGAGATGACAAGCAGGCAGAGAGGCAGGCAGAGAGAGAGGAGGAAGCAGGCTCCCCGCTGAGCAGAGAGCCCAACTTGATCCCAGGACCCCTCTTGATCCCAGGACCCTGGGATCATGACCTGAGCCGAAGGCAGCAACTTAACCCACTGAGCCACCCAGGTGCCCCAGATGCTTAGCTTTGATAGAAATCTTTGCTGGGAAGCAGGTATCATGTTTCCTTCTATTTTTATTTTATTTTTAATTATGCTTAGGAAATTGCCTCGAAAAGAGAAAAACTAGAGATCTTATACTTATTTCTTGCAATTGAAGATGTTATCTCACACTAAAATCATTAATGAATGTAATTTACTAACAATACCTTTGTTCTAATGATCTAATTGATTATTTTAATGGAGGTTAGAATTAGAACCACTAGTTCTGCTTTAGCCAGGAAAATATACACACTTGAATGCATGCATATGGAGCTGGCACCTAACCAGCTGGTTCACTCCAATATCCAGATTCTTCCCTTTGCTCTTACAGCCAGGCTATAGCTTTCTGTCCTGACTTACTAAACACATGATTGCTAACAGAATCAGACTATATGATTCAGAAGTCTGCAAAAAAACAAAAAACAAAACGACTTTGAGAGTGTATGTATTTAATGCTTCCTTGTTGCATGGGAATTTAAAACCTATTAAAAAGCTAAACATCTTTCCTAAATTCACAAATCTGGAAGTACTGAAGTCATGCCACCATTTCTTAGACACCTTATTGCAATTGACAAGTATCTGAAAAACATATAAAATTGTTAAATAAAAATTACAAGTCCTAAGTACTTTATGTAGTTCTTGCAGTCTATTGAGTTTTTATTTATGTATGATGATAGCAAAATAATCTACACCATAGTCATATTAACATGCTCTACATCTTATTCAGCTAGTAATAAACCCAAATTCTTTGTTTACTAATGTATAGACAATCATGATTTTATTAGTTACATAGTAGTACTAGATAAACAGGACATCAAACATTCTAGAATTAGGGGGCGCCTGGGTGGCTCAGTGGGTTAAAGCCTCTGCTTTCGGCTCAGGTCATGATCCCAGGGTCCTGGGATCGAGCCCCGCGTCGGGCTCTCTGCTCAGCAGGAAGCCTGTTTCCTCCTCTCTCTCTGCCTGCCTCTCTGCCTACTTGTGATCTCTGTCTGTCAAATAAATAAATAAAATATTAAAAAAAAAAAAACATTCTAGAATTAGTAACATTATGAACAGCTAAGCAATATTATTCCCTCCATAGCAGTTTTTGACAGAACTGTGGCAAAAATATATTGTATGTAAGTACAGAAACCATATGCATGTGTGTGTGTGTGTGCATGTGTGTGTGTGTGTATTCACTTTTATGTCTATCTGCCCACATAGAAGATACATTTTTTTTCTTATTATCTGTAACCATGCTACCATCTTTTCACTATGTGTTTTGGAAAAATTTTCCCAGGTTTATGAAAGCATATGCTATTTACATATCCTGCCTGTGCTTACAGCTCAGCCTTGGATGGCACATGAGTTGCAAAATTTACCATGATTATGCTATTTTCTTTATTACTTAAATGTCTACTTCCTTCACCATTGATGAGATTGGCTATGAATTCAACCTGAAAAATCTCTTGAGACACCAGCAACAACTTTATTTTTTAAGTCAGTGTTAGAGATTTGGTATTTTCTATTATATACGACCACATACCTCATTCAGTTTAGTTAAAAAGGATTACATTTTTAGGAACACTAGTGGGGTGGATTTTGGCTCCTTTCAGATTGCCAAAACTGACAAAATATTTAGAATCTTGCATTTGTGTGACTTATACATATTCAGGTTTCTTATATTAGATCATAAATATTCCTAGAATTTGAGGCCCTTGATATTTTCCCCTCTTTATTTCTTTTGAATTCCCCCCTATTTCCTTTTATACATATTTTTTTAAACTGGTAAACAAAACCACTATATCCTTGGGGCCTAAAACATTGATTTGGCCTAATGAGTCTTTAATAAATATTTGTTGATTAAATAGTTATGATGTCAATCTATACTCCTAAATATCTTCCCGACTTATTATCAACATCCTAGGTAAATTTCATGATTGATTTCAAGATATTTAATCGGACTTATTTTCTGGCCATAATTCTCCACCTTACCATTCTTAAATTGTATTTCCCATTTCAAAAATCTGAGCCTTTCTTGTGAACATGTAAAAAGTGTCAAGAAGAAAAATCTTGAACACGTTTTATGAACTCAGACTTTTAAAACTCAGTGACATGAAGATTCCTGGGAACCTAACCAATTTACCATTCTATAAAGTCAATGACTTAACATGATATGGGACTATATTTACTCTATGTAAATGTATTTACTTATTTTTGCTTTCTTCAAATTTTTATTTAAATTCTAATTAGTTAACATATAGTGTAATATTGGTTTCAGGAGTAGAATTTGATGATTCATCACTTAGATATAACACCCAGTGCTCATGATAACAAGTGCCCTCCTTAATATTTTTCTGCATGTCACTGTCTAGTTTTTCCAACACCATTTGTCGGAAAGATTGTCTTTTTTCTATTGGGTATGCTTTCCTGCTTTGTTGAAGATTAGATGACCATATAGTGGTGGGTCCATTTCTGCATTTTCTATTCTGTTCCATTGACCCATGTGTCTGTTTTTATGCCAGTACCATACTCTCTTAATGATTACAGTTTTATAATATAGTTTGAAGTCTCGAATTATGATGCTTCCAGGCTTTCTTTTCTTTGTTGGGAATGTTTTGGCTATTCATCATCTTTTGTGATTCAATACAAATTTTAGGTTTGTTCTAGCTTGATGAAAAATGATGGTGGCATTTTGATAGAGATTACTTTAAAGGTATATATTGCCGGAGCACCTGGATGACTCATTTGTTAGGCATCTGCATTCTGCTCAATTCGTGATCTCAGGGTTCTGAGATTGAGCCCCACATGATGCTTCCTGCACAGCCAAGAGCCTGCTTCTCCCTCTCCTTCTGCTGCTCTCCCTTCCTGTTCTTTCTCTCTTTCTTTGAAATAAATAAATACATATATATATATATATATATATATATATATTTAAAAAGGTATATATTGGTTTGTGTAGTATAGACATTTTAACAATATTGTTCTTTCAATCCATTAGCATGGAATGAGTTTCCATTTTTTGTGTTCTTCAAGTTTATTCATAAGTGTTCTATAGTTTTCAGAATACAGGTCTTTTACCTTTTTGGTTAAGTTTATTTCTAGGTATCTTATTGGTTTTGGTGAAATTATAAATAATATTAATTCCTGGATTTCTCTTTCTGCTGCATCATTATTGGTAGATAGAAATGCAACATATTTCTATATATTGATTTTATATGATGTGACTTGGTTGAATTCATGTGTGTGTTCTAGCAATTTTTTGGTAGAGTCTTTCCAGTTTTCTATGTAGGGTATCATATCATAGGCAAACAGTGAAAGTTTGACTTCTCCCTTGCTGATTTGGATACTTTTTATTTCTTCTTGCTGTCTGCTTGTTTGGGCTAAGACATCCAGAACTATGTTAAATAGAAATGATGAGAGTGGACATCCCTGTCTTGTTTCTGACCAAAGAGGGAAATTTCTCAGTTTTTCCCCATTGAGAATATTATTAATTGTGGGTCTTTCATGTATATGGCCTTTATTATGTTGAGGTATATTCCATCTATACCTACTTTGTTGAGGTTTTTCATCAAGAACGGATGCTGTATGGGGCACCTGGGTGGCTCAGTGGGTTAAGCCTCTGCCTTCAGCTCAGGTCATGATCTCAGCGTCCTGGGATCGAGCCCTGCATCGGGCTCTCTGCTCAGCAGGGAGCCTGCTTCCTCCTCTCTCTCTGCCTGCCTCTCTGCCTACTTGTGATCTCTTTGTAAAATAAATAAATAAAATCTTCAAAAAAAAGTATGGATGCTGTACTTTGTCAAATGCTTCTGCTGATGCTACTGAGAAGATCATATGTTTCTCATCCATTCTTTATTTTTTTTTTAAAGATTTTATTTATTTATTTATTTGACAGAGAGAGATCACAAGTAGGCAGAGAGGCAGGCAGAGAGAGAGGAGGAAGCAGGCTTCCGCCGAGCAGAGAGCCCGATGCGGGGCTCGATCCCAGGACCCTGAGATCACGACCTGAGCCGAAGGCAGCAGCCCAAACCACTGAGCCACCCAGGCGCCCCATCAATCCATTCTTTAATTAACATGGTGTATCACATTGATTTTTCTGTGAATATTGAATCATCCCTATAGCCCAGGAATAAATCCCACTCGATAGTGGTGAATAATTCTTTTAATGTACTGTTAGATTCAATTTACTAGTATCTTATTGAGAATTTTTGTATCTATGTTCATCAGGGATATTGGCCGGAATTTTCCCTTTAATGGGGTCTGGTTTAGAATTAAGGTAATTCTGGCTACATAGAAGGAATTTGGAAGCTTCCCTTCCATTTCTATTTTTTTTTGGAACAGTTTGAAAAGAATAGGTATTAACTCTTCTTTAAATGTCTATTAGAATCCCCGGGGGAAGCCACCTAGCCCTGGACTTTTGTTTGTGGGAAGATTTTTTGATTACTGTTTTAGTTTCATTGCTGGTTATGGGTCTGTTCAAATTTTCTATTTCTTCCTGTTTCAGTTTTGATACTTTGTATGTGTGTAGGAATTTATCAATTTATTTCAGGTTGCCCAGTTTGTTGGCATATAATTTTTCATTAAGATTCTCTTAATTATTGCTTTTCTGTGGTGTTGGTTGTGAGCTCTCCTCTTTTAGTCATGATTTTATTTATTTGGGTCCTTTCTCTTCCTTTTTTCATAAATCTGGCTAGGGATTTATCAATTTTGTTAATTCTTTCAAAAAACAGTTCTTATTTTCATTGTTCTATTCTACTGGGGTTTTGTTTGTTCATTTGTTGCTATAGCATTTATTTCTATTCTAATCTTGATTATTTGTCTTCTGTTAGCTTTAGGTTTTGCTCGCTGTTCCTTTACTAGCTCCCTTAGGTGTAAGGTTATGTTGTGTATATAAGACTTTCTTGCTTTTTTAGATAGATCTGTATTGCAAAATACTTCCACTTAGGACCACCTTTGCTACATTGCAAAGGTTTTGAACTGTCATGTTTTCATTTTCATTTGCTTCCATTTTTTTAAATTTCTTCCTTAATTTCCTGATTAATGCATTCATTCTTTAGTAGGATGTTCTTTAGCCTTCATGTATTTATGGTATTTCCAAATTTTTTCTTTGGTTTACTTCAAGTTTCATAGCATTGTGCTTTGAAAGCATGCGTGGTATGACCCAGTCTTTTTGTACTTGTTGAGAGCTGATTTATTACCCACTATGTTATATATTGTGGAGAATGTCCCATATACACTTGAACAGAATGTGTATTCTGCTACTTTAGAATGAAATTATCTGAAAATATGTGTTAAATTCATCTGATCCACTGTGTCATTCAAAGTCTGTTTTCTTTGTTGATTTTTGCCTTAGATGATCCATTCATCACTGTAGTGGGGTGATAAAATCTTCTTCTTCTTCTTTTTTCTTTTTTTAAAGATTCTGTTTATTTATACGTGAGAGAGGAAAAAAAAAAAAAAACAAAGAGCATGAGAAGAATGAGCACAAGCAAGGGGAGGGGCAGAGGAAGAAGAAGAAACAGGCTCCTCACTAAGCTAGGAGATTGATGTGGAGCTTTATCCCAGGACCTTGGGATCATGACCTGAGCCAAAGGCAGATGCTTAAGGACTGAGCCACACAGGTCCCCCTAAAATCCCTTACCATACTTGTATTACTATCAGTGAGTTTCATTATGCTTGTTATTAATTGATTTATATGTTTGGGTGCATCCAAGTTGGGGACATAAATATTTATAATTGTTAGATCTTCTTGTTGGATAGACCCTTAATTATGATATAGTTCTTCTTCATTTTTGTTACAGTCTTTGGTTTAAAATCCAATTTGTCTGATATAAGTATGAATACCCAGGCTTTCTTTTGATGTCCATTAGCATAATAGATTGCTCTCCATCCCTTCACTTTCAATCTGCATGTGTCTTTAAGTCTAAGATCAGTCTCCTATAGGCAATATATAAATGGGTCTTGTATTTTGTTTTGTTTTGTTTTTACCCTATATCTTGATTGGAGCATTTAGTCCATTTACAGTTGGAGTAATTATTGATAGATATAAATTCAGTGCCATTATGGTACCTGTAAATTTGGTGTTTCTGGTGATGTTCTCTATTCCTTTCTAGTCTTTGTGGTGTTTGATCTTTCCCAAAGAGTCCATTTTAATATTTCTTACAGGGCTGGTTTAATGTTCATGAACTCCTTTAGTTTTTGTTTGTCTGAAAAACTCTTTATCTCTCTTTCTATTCTGAATGACACCCTGGTTGGAGGAAGTATTCTTTAAACTGCATATTTTCCCCATTCTGCCATTTTCTTCTGTTGGGGCAAATGGAGATCATGAAATCATCCATAATAACACAGAGAGAGAAATGTAAAATGTAACACAGAGGCCACTGGAGTAAGGGAAGGTTTTGGAGAAGGGCATATGCCTTTGGAATGCCCAGGCCTGAATAACCACTCTGTGTGCCTCATAGGAAGTTGCCTTCCTTGAAGCTTTCTTAGCCCAAACAGCTGCCCTGTGATCTAAGAGACGTATTCATTGTTTCCCTAAGCTATGTTTAGCAGAACTGGTAGAATATGCAGATTAGCATGTCATATCTTTCCTGTGAACAGATCCTCCTAATTCCAGTAAGACCCCTTGTCCCACATCACATGCCTGAGAAACAGCAATAAAAATCTAGGATTATCCTGAAAGACCAATAGAAACAGGAGCAAAGAAGAGCAAAGTGTCTCCATCTCTGAGGGCTGGAGTCCCTTGCCTTCTTTCTTTCACAGCAAAGTTTGGAGTAATGTTTCAGCCATCTATATAAGGATTGTTGGCCATTCCTAGCACTCTTCTGGCCTGTCAATTTTCTGTGGAGAGAGATGCTGCTAATCTTATTATCTCCCCTTTCAGGCTAAGGACTTTTTTTCTCTTGCTGCTTTCAATATTCTTTCCTTGTCTGTGTATTTTGTAAATTTGACTATGATCTGTCTTGGTGTGAGCCAGCTTTTGTTGAATTTGATGGATGTTCTCTGTGCCTTGGGTTTTGATGACGGTTTTCTTTTTTCCAGTTAGGGACATTTTCAACTATAATTTGCTCAAATAAACCTTCTGCCCCTTTATCTCTCTCCTTCTTTTGGAAGTCCTATGATACAAATGCTATTATGCTTTAAGGTGTCACTAAGTTCCCTAAGTCTACATTTGGGATCCAATATTCCTCCCCCTTCTTTCTAACTTCATTATTTTCCATAATTTTATCTTTTATATCACTGATTCACCCTTTTGCTTCATCCATCCTTCTTGTTATTGTATCTAATCAGTTTTGCATCTCAGTAAAAGCATTTTTAATTTTTGGCCTGACTAGTTTTTAATTCTTTTATCTCTGCAGTAAAAGGTTCTATAGTGTCTTCTATACTTTCCTCAAGCCCAGCTAGTTTCCTTGCAATTGTTTTAAATTCTGTTTCAGTCATATTACTTATATCCATTTTTATTAAATCCCTGGCTTTGATTTCTTCCTGTTCTTTCTTTTGGGGTGAATATCTCCAGCTTGTCATTTTGTCGAGGTCATTGTTTTTTGTGTGTGATTATTAGGAAATTCTGTTATATTACTGCTTCTGAGAGTAATGGTCATATTAAGAAGAGGTCATATACTGTCCTTGCCCTGGAGCTTCAGGAGGTGTATCAGAGTGTGTACTCTGCTGTATTTTGGCTGTTTTTTCACTCAGGTAAGTTCTCTGCAGAGCTTCTCCTTGCCTACCATGGGGAATGTTTGAACCTTGTGCACTGTGTGGCAAGTTTTAACTAGATATGTTTTGTTCTTCTTGTTAAAAGAAGTTAGATACTATTTCCCTTAGACCTAAAGCTTTGTAGTGCTCTATGAGCAGTAGACTTGGTGGGTGCAAGGGCTTTGTGCTGGTCTTCTGAGGGAGGGACCTGTTGCATTCATTCTCAGGCAGACTTGCCCTAGTGGAGATGCACCTATGTGGTGCAGGGGCTGGGGCTTTTTATAAGTGGCTTTAGCCTCCACTGAGGGTGCTGTATTGCTCAGTGAAGTTGGTCAGTGCTGATGGGCAGAGGAAAAATGGCACCACATCACTGTCTCATCCCTGGAGCAGGGAATTTGCACCTGCTACTCTTCAGGAAGCCCTAAAAAAAGACCAAACTATCTCCTCTCTTGTGTCCCCAGCTTCTGTCAGATCCCTACCTTCACCCTGTGGCAGAGCTATCTGGTAGGTGGCACAGTACTCCTGGATTTTATCTCAGACATGTGGCTGTGTTTCAAAATTCATTTTAGGGATACACTGGTGCAGACCCATGCTGATCCTCTGGGGTAGGCTCTTACCACTCTGCAGCTGTTGCTGGTCTGTCCCAGAAAAGAAGTCACATGACCATACAGTGGTTTGGAGTGCATGATAAAATGCAGCAGAAACAAAAACAAAAATACAAACAAAAACAAAACAGAATAGGTTTGCTACCCTTAGCAGGTGTCTTTGTTCTCTTGCTAATGAAAACAACAGCATATTGGTGCCTCCCAGCTCTTTTGTCCCCGAGAGGCTATGCTGCTGCCACTAATATGCACTCTTTAAGGGGAACTGTTTCTCCCTGTGCCACTCAGGGGATCTTCAGACCACTTATTATAGGTTCCAAGTCTCCACCCTTCTTCCCACAAGAGCACCATTAAGTCTGCCTACCATTATCCCAGGGATGGTGTAGACTTCTAAACTTTAAACTTTGAGCTCTACTGTTTATAAAAACTTCTCATAGTCAGTCTCTCTCCTTTTCCCAGTCAATGATTTGAGGAAGAGTTTTTCTTGTGCAATACCCTGTGCACTGTTTTCTCTCTCTTTCTTTCCCTCTTTCTTTTTATCTCTGTCCTCTTTGTGATCAGGGACTCTTCCCTCCACAGCACCCACAGTTCTTTTCTCCCCCAAATCAACTTTCTACAGCTCCTACCTTCCATGATGTGGCCATTTTTCTACCTTAAGATGTACAGTTTGTTCTCTCAGCCCTCATACAGATTTCTTGGGTATTCAGAATGATTTGATATTTATCTAGCTGTGTTTGAGAGACTAAGCAAGCTTAGGGTCCCCTTACTCCTCTGCCATCTTAACTCCCCTCTAATCTAATGTAAATTTAAAGAGTAAAATCAAACCAAAACTAATGGATAGGAAGTTAAGGATAAATATTCCACTTGTCATGTAAAGGACATTTCTGAGTATTAGATCTTTTTAAAAATGAAATGTCACACATCAGTAGATAATATATTCTCTGTCCTATTGTAAGTTGATAGAAATATTTTATAGAAACATAAAATATTAACTGTGGATTGAACCAGAGGACAATCTCAGACCCTTACAAAAGTGTAAGTTCTTCTAACCTTAATCCTCTTTGCTTCCCTCAAAACAATAATTACCCTATCTGTCCTTCCAAAATTTACTACTCCTTGCCTTTAACAGTCTTGATTATTTCAATTAATCTTTAAATATATGCTTTTATCCAATCCTTTCCAAAATCTTTCAGAGGGGTAGCAGTCAGCATCAATTTAACCTAGTAGATTAATTTTTACAGTTCCTCATGTCATTTAATTTTTTTAATTTCAAAGTTAATTATCATCAGCTATCTCAGAAATTTACTAACCTGTATCCTTTAACCATAAGACAAGCACATTCCTCTGTTAGTCAACTCCTCCATGTCTTCCTAGACTAGCTATCTGCAGTCTTGTTACCCACACTTCGATTAACATTTTTAAAAATTCATTTTTAATGGACATGAGCTTTATAATCCCTATAGTCCTGACCAGTCCCTACCTACTTCACTAATTTGTATTACTTCTTTGGTCCCTGTAGGTATCTGAATTTTATAAGAACATATTTAAACTGGGGAATCAAGTTCATACTCTGATAGGAATCAGAAAGCAAAATGTAATGTGTTTTTCTCTTTTTCCATTTGAAACCTTTTAGTTTTTAAGTTAGAGATATTTTTAAGTTGTTTTGGCTATGGAGATATTGTTGATACTGTACTGAAGATTTGATTTGTATACAATAATGGAAAGAAATAAACTTGGGACTCAGTATATTTTATTTCAAGTCCCAAATTTTACTATGTGAAATTAAATAAAATTTCATGGAAGCTCAATTTTCACAGAATACAATTTCACTTTCATAATTTTTCTTCTAAGCTAACACTGAATTTACAGTAGAGAATGTTGAAATAGTGTTATTTGATAATTAGTAGCCATTATAAACATTAGCAATGCTAACAGATCAATAAATCCTACCTTCTTATAATCCCTGATCCTAAGTATTAATATTATTATTTATTTCATGTGGCCCTAATCAAGTCTTTTCATAAAACTCTTTCACAATAGAAGCCAACTACTGTTCCAGGTATCAGAATCTATCTCCTTCAAATGGTCATTTTAAGGATGGAGAAAAAAAAAATTATAATCCTTTTTGTATACCTGAGGAACTCGCTGTGGAAAAAGAAGGAAGTTTGGGTTAACATTTATAAAAATGTTTTGGCATATTTAAAATAAAGAGATTAAGGAGATAACCAAATATTAATAGAGAATTGGGCTGAATTAACTAGGGAATAAGAACTTCATTGTGAACTACTTCAAGTAAAGCTACTAATTTTACTTAGAAGAATCTATAAAAATACTGACAGTGTTTCACTACTCCCTTATATTCCTCTTTGCAAGGCTGGAAAGCCTTAAAATATATTCAATTTAATTTCTAAAATAAGAATACTATAAGAAAACTTAAAAAAGTGATATTCATGATTTCTGTTACAAAATAAATAGTTAAGTAAGGTGATTATTATGTACAAAATTGTTCTTATAAATATTCCTCTCCCAATAAAGTTCAATCCCACTTGATTTGGAAGAGAAAACTTCTAAAAATAGTCTTATCATTCTTCATGAAATACACTTAAACTGTCAAAGGCCAGAAGCAAGGGAGTTTACCAGTTATTTAAAAAAATAATCAAGGGGTGCCTGGTTGGCTCAGTCGGTTAAAGCCTCTGCCTTTGGCTCGGGTCATGATCTCAGGCTCCTGGGACCAAGCCCCACATCGGGCTCTCTGCTCAGCAGGGAGCCTGCTTCCTCCTCTCTCTCTGCCTGCCTCTCTGCCTGCTTGTGATCTCTGTCTGTCAAATAAATAAAATCTTTAAAAAAAATAATAATCAAGATATTTATAGAACTCTAATTTTGCCTTTTTGTGTATACTAATTCATATAATATATGATGTGAGCTTCATGCAGAACTCGTTTGAGCAGAACTCCTCAGTAATAAATAATGTATTATCAATGCAAAAAATAGGGTGATTTTTAAAAAGATAAATTCAATCACACTATTAGATTTTTTTGGACAAAAACAATGTTCAACAGTGAGAGGCAGGTCCACATGATAAAGGGTAGGAAGTGCATCCTGAAGTTATGATTACATAATATCAAAACACAAATTTTAACTTGCATCATTACTTTGAGGGGATGTTGAATATTGTTAATGTATCAACATTTTTCACTAAGTCCAGCCATTTTTTGGTACAGTCTCTGTTAAAAGTACTAAACTTTATTTTTAAAAGTTGGTTTTATAGCTATAAAAAGAGAGTTCTATAAGATGTTTGGAGTCAGAAAAGTCACATAAGTCTTTGAATTTTTAAAGCATGGACATAATACTTGTCTTATAAAATTAAGAGTTTAAGAATATTTATTCCATTATAACAAAAAACCTGTATGAAAACAGACATCTATCAATAAAAGCAAGATAAAACACAAAATGGTCCAATGTAAACTTTCTAGGTAAAATACAAAATATTTAAAAAAAGAACTGTGAAGTTGTCAGCTTTGGAGGGCTATTGAGACAACTAGGACTTGAGGGAACAAGGTCCTCAAAAAGAAAACTCACTGAGATGAGTTTTTAAGTTGTGTTTTCCTTTTAAGTGTTTAGAAGTTATTGCTTTTGGGCGAGAGACAGAGAAGCAAGGAAAAGGGCAAAAGTTAGTAGGCATAGAAACCATCCAACAGATACTCTGGACATCTATGGAGCTGTGAGATTAAAAAAATGGAATTCAGAACTGTCTAGAGAGTCAAGAGAAAAAAGCCAACATCTTATGTGGAATTCCCCTTGAAGAATTTGTTGCTTTGTAAGGTCTATATAGGAGTAGTTTAAAAGCAGAGAAGACAGGGGGTTGCTGGAAGGGAGATGGGTGGGAGGCTGGGGTAACTGGGTGATGGGCATTAAGGAGGGCACATGATGTGATGAGCACTGGATGTTACATGCAACTAATGAATCACCGAACATTATATCAAAAACTAATGATATATGTATGAGGGAATATTGAATTTAAATAATTAAAGTTGCATTCTACACAGAAAAAAACATCAAAAAATAATAATAAAAGCAGAGCACAGTGTTCTGTAGTCTTACAGAAGAAAGTCTTACAGAAGAAAACAAATTAGTGTTCAAGACCTACCAAAGAAGTAAACCAGATCCTAGAAACCAACTTATTCAGCTGGGAACCTCAGATAGCTATATTTTAGGAATTGGCCTAACTGAATGGCAACTCAAATTTATATAGACTGCAATTCAGAATTTAGTTGTTCAAATCCCAAATCGGATTGGAGTAAACTGCCCCAAGGAACTGCCAGAGTTTAGATTAGGTATGCAATTTCTGTAGGAGATAATACTCTCTACAACCTTAATAGTTTTATCACAGTATTTAGGATATTCAATTAAAAACTACCAGGTACAGCAAGAAATGGGATGAAGTGCAAAAGCAGAAAATTGAAACAGACCCACAGATGATCCAGCTATTAGAGTCATCAGATAAGGAAACTAAAATAACTGTGATTTTTATAACTAGGAAAAACTAGCAACAAAAAGATAATTTTGTAAAAAACTCACCTTTATGAAAAAAGTCATATGGAAAATCTCGGAATAAAAATATATATTGCAAATTAAAAATATATGGGTTTAAAAACAAATTGAACAGAGCGGAAAAAAGATTCTTATATTGGAGGAAAATATTCTGACAAAAGCACAGAAAGAAAAAAATAAAATAAAGAAAGATAGAAAATAGTGAAAGGTCTAGAGCATGTAATTATAGACATCCAGGTAAGGGGAGAAAGAATGGAACAGAATTAAAACTTGAAGATATTGTCTGAAAATTTTCTAAAATTTTTGAAATATATCAAGCCACAGATTTAAAGAAGCCCAAATGAGACCCAACATGAAAACACAGCTAGCTATACTGAAATAAAAAACCAAAAAAAAAAAAAAATTAAAAAATTAAAAACAACTAACAAAACAAAAAAAAAAAAGAGAAAATCTTAAAAGCAAGAAGAGGGGAGAAGAAAGACATATTGTTCTAAAGGAAAAATATAATACTTCAAGATAACCTCTCAATAAGCTAAAGAAAGAACAGAGGTTATCTTCAAAATATTAAAAGAAATAGAGTCAATACAGAATTCAAAACTCAGTTAAAATGTGTTTTGTTACAGTAAAATGAAACATTTCCAAATCACCCAAAACTGATAGAATTTACCACCAGCAAACCCAAATTAAAATAAATATTATAGAGAGCTCAGCAGGGAGAATGAATATGATCTAAATGAGAAACAAGTAAATGGAAGATGTCAAGAGCAACAAAATCAGGAAATATGTGGGTAAATATGTATTAATGTTGATTTCATAAAATAATATCACAGTGTTTTGTGGGGAAGAAAAATGCATGACAATAATACAAAAAGCAAGATGTGGTCAATAGTTCTAACATCTTCTCAAAGGTCCTAATAATTCCTGGGTATGGTAGGTAGTAATTCACAAGACAGATTCATTATTTATATTATATTTTTAACAAATCAAGGATTCATGTTGTAATATCAAAGGCAACTATCAAAACACAATAAAAACATGTATAACTAAAAACACATAGAGGAGACAAATGAATAGTAACACAAATATTGATTAGTACAAAAGAAACCAAGGAAAGAAGAAAAAAGAAACATGAAAGAGATAGAAAAAAAAGAAACAAATATTTATATTGTAAATTTAGTTATGAATTCATATATAGGTAATTCCATTAAATATAAGTGAACTAAATATCCAAAGAAAAGTCTAAGATTGTCATAAAGGGAAACAAACAAACCAAAAATCTATATGTTGTATATAAGGAGAACACTTGGAATATAAGGCCACAGGAAGATTGGAAGTAAAAGATGAAAAAATAACTTTCTATTCAAATAATTGCAAAAAAAAAAAAATCAAGAATTCTTAAGTCTGATAATATACACTTTAAGTAATAACCATTGCTAGAGATGACAATAACCACAAAAAGGCCAATCCACAAAGATGCAGCAATTAAAAAGATACAAAATTATCCCTAAAATAATGTGATTCAATTTACATAGAACTAAAATTAATACAAGTAAAGATATATATATATATATAGATAGATAGATATCTATATATATATATATAAATCTACAATCAGAATGATGGCTTTTAACAGGCCTCTATCAATAACTGATAAAATAAACATAAAATAATCAGTAAGTTAGATAAAACAAATCCACCTATTTGGTATATAGAACATTCTACTTTACTCAACATAAGACTTATTCCTTTCCAATATACGTAGAACACTCAGCAATATTGGAAAATATTCTGAATCATAAGGCAAGTCTCAACAAATTTCAAAGTATTTTTTCTCAATAATAGAATGAATACATAAATTGTGGTATATTCTTGAAATTGAATACAACACAGAAATGGAAACAAGTAAACTATTATTACATATATATTTAATATATATTCTATATATATTTCAATAGAAATAACTTTACTTCTAGGTGCTCAAGTGAATGAACACTCACACTATATTTGTACTCACACTGCATTTGAGAGCCCTGCATTCAAAATATGGTTATAAATACATATATATAAAGTTATCGCAGAGGAGACATTCTGTTGTCATCAGATGGGATTGGTGTTATGCAGATACCTCAACAATGAACCTACTTATATATTTGATAATATTAACTCTTTGAATATTTTGAATGGCATCATCCTTCATTTACTGTCCTTTACCTGTTCTTTCAAGTTTTGAAGACATGGGAATGGAAATTTTACATACTGATATATGTGCGATAATCCACAAAATGGCACCATAACAATGGCATAAAAAATATACATTCACTTTGTTATGTATTTTTCATAACATACATAATACTTCAAGATAACTTTTCAATAAGCTAAAGAAAGAACAGAGGTTATCTTCAAAATATTAAAAGAAATAGAGTCAATACAGAATTCAAAACTCAGTTAAAATGTGTTTTGTTACAGTAAAATGAAACATTTCCAAATCACCCAAAACTGATAGAATTTACCACCAGCAAACCCAAATTAAAATAAATATTATTTTAAATAAATATTATGTTATATATCTATAACATATAGATTTTTGGTTTGTTTGGTTGTTTAAACTAGAACATGAGTCTATATGCATAAAACCTATATGTGAAAGATATTTTACTCCCAGAATAAATCATGCTTTATTTACACAGAGTATGTTTAAATGATCTAAAAAAATTGAATATTCCAAATCTTTAACACTAGAAGTCCAACAAAAATATTAGAAGTCTCTATGAAGTAGGACACAATGATTAGCTGCAAAATATTAGGTAAGTAATTTTCTCACACTATACTTTCTGTATATATTTTAGTTGCTAAATATCTATATAAGATAAAATAGATATTTTAATAAATAAGAAAGTTCTTTTGCAAAGAGTAAGCTCTTTTGCAAAGAGAAAGCTCTTCTTTCAAAAGAAGAAAATTATTTTATTATTACATTTTCTTCTAGTGTCATACTATAATTTTTATTTTTAACAGTAAAAGCTAAATTTTCTTTTTAAATATAAAATCTACAGGTTTCTTGCCACAAATTGAAAACCCACATTGTCAATTGTTTACTTTTCTTTATTAAGTAAACCATTTCTCTGCAAACATAGCCCTAAATAGCTAATTAGATTTCCTAATAGCACTAGAAACCACCATGGGGATAATGTACAAGAATTGTTCCATCAGCAAAATTAAAGGGGGAAGCCACCTAATACTTTTTTTGTTTTGTTTTGTTTTGCAATTTAAATTTCAGTGGCTTTTTTTTTTCATAATCTTAATATGGCAAATCATTTCTCTCTAGAGCTTACATTAATGGGCGGAGGACCAAATTGCAAGAGTAGGATAATTTGCACTCAGGCATTTCACATTAATGAAATAGATTTTTCAGATATCAAGGAATATATACCTTTCTAAGTTATCCTTTCTCAGTTCCTAGTGTAATGGGAAGTCCTATTGACTGAATTGTTTTCTTAAAACCCCTTACTAGATATAAGTAAAGTATAAACGTTCCCATTAGAGAAATGGTGCCAGCAGCTGCTGTGAATATTCTTGTGGATAAAGACCAAAAGGAAAAAAAAAAAAAAAAGAAGAAGGTGGTATTGTAAATATAAAATAGGAAGAGATATTACAAAGCTTACCTAAAGAATGTCTTTATAACATTCTCATATAAAAGTGAATAAAACTTCATTATGTGCAAATTGTTTAAGTTTCTTTAGAAGCAGAAACATGTTTGCACGTTATGGTTGACAAATCATATAAACCATGTTACACGTCTCTGTTTTCTTCGTTATCATCTACCAGAATAGCTTTGTTCTTAAATACAAGCTGCTTACTTAATGAGAAGCAGGCAAGGGGGATGGAGAATGGAAGAAGAAAGAAAAGATAAATGAGACTGCCTGTGAATTTCCTTCAACTGTATACAGAATATCCTCTCCTCGGTGTATTAAAACAAAAATGATTCTCTTAAAGTATGGTCAGTCACTTATTTTCCTAAATAACTTAAAAAACATATAAAGCAGAAAGATTCTATCCGTGTTTGGCACAGTGCTTAATTGAACTACAAAACGAGTCTGTTTCTCCCTAGTACTGATGAATGTTTTTGCTGAAAGACAGTATGAAATACTTTATAGGTTTGCTTAAAAATTCTTTTCAGTTTCTCATAACTGCAAAACCCACTGGATGGAGTGATGGACTGATGATCAGGGGACATGGGTTTCAAAAACATTTATGGCAGTCTTCTTCCCATAGAAAGAAGTGGTGATTAATGCAAGAACAGTCAGGCAATGTATGAAATTGTTTAAAGTGTGCAACATTAATATAAATCATGAATTTGTTCACAGACTCAAAAATTTAGTGTGAAACTCTTATAAATTACAATTCCTTTTGCTTATAACTGGAACCAATTGAGTTTGTTAATTCTTTTTTTTTTTCCTGAGAGTTTCTTTTTTTTTAAATTTTTTATTTTTTATAAACATATATTTTTATCCCCAGGGGTACAGGTCTGTGAATCACCAGGTTTACACACTTCACAGAACTCACCAAAGCACATACCCTCCCCAATGTCCATAATCCTACCCCCTTCTCCCAAACCCCCTCCCCACAGCAACCCTCAGTTTGTTTTGTGAGATTAAGAGTCACTTATAGTTTGTCTCCCTCCCAATCCCATCTTGTTTCATTTATTCTTCTCGTACCCACTTAAGCCCCCATGTGAGTTTGTTAATTCTTTTGATTGAATCTACTACGGACTTATTAATGTTAAACTAGTATAACTCCCATCAATCACCAAACACACACATACACATACAATATCTTTTAAGTTCAAGAATTAGTATTGCATACAGTCAGACTTGTGTCTCTCATGGTAGACTTTTACTTCTTGTGTTAGATTTTTGCCTCCTCTCTTTTTCTCAGAGACCAAATTCAATTTCTGCTATGCAAATATCTCTCAGTCTGCCTCTCTATTTCTCTTTTTCCTTCCCCCCCTCCTTATTAATCATCTGTGAAGTGTCTAACTATTAAACAATTATGAAAAAAGAAGAATATATTAAATAGATCTCCTCAAATATATAATAACCCTAAGTAAATTTCTCTTGTTGCCATAATCTTGTTCTTACTATCAACCAGAAAATGGTGTGCGAGGAGAATTCTTTTCAGAAAAAATGACCCTAAGAATATCCTCTGGATACTTCCTTGACTTCTTTAACCAGCTCATTTTGACCACTGTGTGCTCGTCTCACAGATAATGCAGGTGGGTAACTCACCGTGGTTCCAGTAAACTGGAGTTCTGAGGAGTACAAACTATATAAGCATGACTTACTTTACTAAGTCTGGCTTAGATTTAAAACACTCCATGGATCTATTTTCGTGTACTTTTCCAAGCACACAGGTCCTACTCTTAAGATATAATTTGTTTGTTTTTATACTGTGTAACCAAGTCTTTATGGCCTTACATCATTCCTTTTACTGAATCCATATCTCCGTCAGACATTCTAAAGTCTACTTCTCTCTGATCTCCTATTCCTAGCCATTTATCCTTTCTTCCTCCTATTTCTTAAAATGTTGACTGCTAGAGCGAGACCTCTCCAAGTAGAATCATTTCATCCTATAATCTCTTCAGCTCCACTTTTAACCTGTAGTTTCCTCATCTTTATATTTTGGATTGCCCTTCAAGTATGGGTTGAGTTATAAAATCAAGATGAAGTAATCTTCAAAACCTTGACATGTTGAGCTGCTGATATATAGGTATGATATAGTCATCATAATCCCCAGAAAGTAGTACTAACTGCTGTCAGGCAAGCAAAATCCTTATGATAATATCATGCATTTGAAGCAGAAATATAGCCAACGAGTAAAGAAATGCAGCTTAAATTTCCTGGAAAGAACAGGAAACCATTTGCCCTCCTCTAAGAAAAATAAATGGACATTCATGTCCCCTCTTTCATTCAACTGTAGGAAGAATAAATTGCATCACAGTAAGGAAACAAAGGTAAGACACAGCCAAGATTACTATGCTACCTGAACAAAGGATAATGGAAAGACATTATGCCATGGAATATAACCAGTTACATGCACCTATCCACACACAGGGATCAAGAAAGCTTAATGAGAGAAGAAACTAAGTGGAAAAAAAATTGAAAATAGCAATAGTTACTGACAAAGTCCGCTCTTCTAGTTACTAAATATTCCATACCATATATTAAGGACACTCACTTGTTCCCCAAGGGGATAGTGACCCTGTTTAGTCCCAGGAAAAGGTCAAAGTTCAGAATCTCTGGGTAATACATGAGGGTCACTATAGCAGATTCAAATAAGGTTCATTTTAATTCGGAAATATATGAACTAATAGGATCAGTTTTAATTTGGAAATCTAAGAACCAGAAATCCAACGTATAATGGTAAAACAAGGTCAGGATAACCAAAAAAAAATTTTTTTTCTTTTTCAAAGGAAAAGAATGAGAAACACACAAGGGTCACTGTTCCATAACAATTCTGAAATCTAGCTGCGAAGATGAATGAAGTTGCCTCATACTGCGTGTTCTCTTTTTGTTCTCTCTAGGCATCCCATCCATTGTTCTCTTGGCCTTCAGTTCTACCCTCTAAAAGACTGTTTCTTTTTTATGAACTTCCCTGGCTCCATCTAAATGGGCACCAGGGAATGTGTTCCCCTGGAAGGACTGAGCATGTTTCTCAGCATGATTCCAGTAAATCAATCTCTTTGCCTGAAGCTATTTTTCCAACTGAAAAGATTTACTGGGTGCTACATTAATTCATTCAGAGGTTTAATAGTGGGTGTGGCAGCCATGCTTTATTTGATCTTTCACATACAGTGAGTTCTAGTAGGTTTTGTTACTCAATGATCATTTTCATTGCATTTTTACTGGGTTGGTATGAGAAGTAACTGCTTTTAAAAACTACAGAATTATGAATTTCTGAACCCTATTTTCTTTCTTTCCTGCTTGTAAATTGCTTTTTAAGGCCTCTCATCATTCTTAAGCACTTTCTCAATGCCACCAACCTTAACACGTGCTACTAACTTTCTCGTTTCTCATCTCTTTTCCTATAATGTGTTATTATATTTATGAGTGTGTGTATTATACATATATAGTCATATTTATCATTAGATGAATTACTTGCCTTGCAAGTTGTTACAGACTTCAGTTTACTAAATATTTTGCCTCTGCATAATACAATAACATGAATTTCCATTATTTAGCCATTCAGTATCAGTCTATAGAAGCTACGGCCTGGTTTCTAAACAAATGACTTACATTTTAGGGCTTAAAAAAAAGACTTATTTATTTTTAGAGAGAAACAGAGTATGTGAGCAGGGGAAGGACCAGAGGGAGAAGGAGACAATCCACAAATAGACTCTGTGCTGAACACAGAGCCTGACATGGAGCTCCATCTCAGGACAAATGAGATCATGACCTGAGATGAAATCATTAGTCAGGAATCAGAGGTCTAAGCAAATGAGTCCACTCAGACACCGCAGTATCAGTGTTTTTTGTTGTTTAATTTTTAATTTTTTATAAACATATAGTATATTTTTATCCCCAAGGGCACAGGTCTGTGAATAATATACTTTCTTACTTAGGCTATTTGTCTTTTTCAGGTTAGTAAGAGTATCCTATTCTATATAGTCCTATAGGTATCCAGACTAATGGAACTGTAACCATCTCCTATGTTCCCAGTCTCTGTGTTAGACTGAATAAACAGCTTTGGAGATCTTCTACAAGCAACTGGATATTCTACTCTAAAAGTGAAACTAGAAACTCATTGGCCAGAACTGGTTACATTGCCTCACACAATCAGGAGGGCTAGCAAGTGTAAATCTACCAAATGTACAGAAGTGGAAAGATCTGGGAATAGCTCAGCTTCCTAGAGTTTAAACAACATGAAATTATATTTTGTTACACAACAATTTTTTTTTTCAGATCACTTTCACAAATAGTTTCTTAATTAGCCTAAGAATTTTTACCCTAATTCATGGTCCATGTCACAATTCCATATTTTTTAAATTGCAAGTGAAGTGACAACCCTTCTCTCTCTTATGTCAATCCAATGCAATGCAACAGAGCTCCAAATTTGAAGATTTTAACACCAAATATGTCATTGTATGTAGATAAAGATGTTAGGTTGAATATATAAGTAATTTTTAGAGAGCTGTGATACTTAGGGCTTTGTTCCTTTTTTTTTTTTTTAAGATTTTATTTACTTATTTGAGAAAGAGAGAGAGAGCACAAACAGGGAGGGGGCAGAGGGACAAGCAGACTCCCCACTGAGCACGGAGCCCAATTTGGGGCTCAGTTCAAGAATGCTGAGATCATGACCTGGGCTGAAATCCATGCATTTAACACTTAATGAGCCACTCAGGTGCTCATTAGGTCTTTGGAACACAACTGCAAAATATGTTTTTTAATTGAATTTATCTCACATGTAGAGTGTTTCATTACTGATAGTTCCATGAACTACTTCATGAATAGAAATAACAGGTGTGTTCCTTTTAACTTAGAGAGTCATCATGTCTTTTTTTTTTTTTTAAGATTTTATTTATTTATTTGACAGAGAGAGATCACAAGTAGGCAGAGAGGCAGGCAGAGAGAGAGGAGTAAGTAAGCTCCCTGCTGAGCAGAGAGCCCGATGCGGGACTCGATCCCAGGACCCTGAGATCATGAGCTGAGCCGAAGGCAGCAGCTTAACCCACTGAGCCACCCAGGCGCCCCGAGAGTCATCATGTCTTAACTGACTAATATTATTCTTTTTTTTTTTAAGATTTTATTTATTTATTTGACAGCCAGAGATCACAAGTAGGCAGAGAGGAAGGCAGAGAGAGGGAGGAAGCAGGCTCCCCGCTGAGCAGAGAGCCCGATGTGGGCCCGATCCCAGGACCCTGAGATCATGACCCTAGCCGAAGTCAGAGGCTCAACCCTCTGAGCAACCCAGGTGCCCCTTAACTGACTAATATTCTTGATACACTTGTCAATCATGTTTTGGATATAATTCTGTCTCAATATGATTTAGGGAAGACAACATCCAACTCCACCTGCTGTGGCCTGACAATTTCCCCAGTTACTATTACATACAACATGATGAAATTAAAAAACAGTTCTAAAATTATTGTAAGTTATCATTTAAATGAAATCAAAGTAATAAGAATAAAAATAGATGAGAGAGAATGAGTCATTGATGTTGTAAACTATTTCAAATTGACTTCAAAAACTTGATTTTATATTGAGTTTCTGGATAATTGTTTTTGGCCAAATAAGCTGTAAGTAAATCATTGGTAAATGGGCCTACTGTAGATGACTTTTAAAAACTGGTAGAAGAAAATATGTGATATTTAACATTTTTGAGATATTCATTACCAGAACATGTATGTATAACTCACGGGACACATTAATGTACTTTTTTTTTTCTTGGTTAATTCCCAGTACTGCTTCTAGGGTTTGATTGAGAATAGAAAAGAGGTATAGCATCAGATTTTGTTCTAAAATTCGTTTGTCAAGAAGAGTAGTTCACAAAAATGGTTTCTTTGCTTCAATTAAACATATTGGAACAATCACATAAGGCATCTTAGACATTCCTATCACTACAAGATTTTCCCACAGAATAAATTTATAGCTGTTACAATGTTGAAAGGATGGTGAACACACATGTGTTGTTTAAAATATCAGACACTCTTTCCTTTTGAGTTGGAAAGGCAACATTTTCTAGTAGAAAACAATTTATTTGCAGTCAGGTACTTTGGAAAATTCTGGATCTCATCTTAACTTTCAATCATAATGGAGAGAATTGTAAGACTTGAACTGAAAAACACGCTAAAGTTAAAACTCAACATGAAATTTGGAAACAGGAAAAGCTGGTCTAGTTATTTACTAGCTGGATTGCCCAGATAAATGAATCTGTTTAAACTTCAGTTTCTTTCACTGTAAATTAACAATAATAATACCCTTATTTATAAGGAATGATACTTGAGACTACATGCAAGAATACCAGATAAATACAAACAACATATCATGCCCACAAATGTTATTCCTCCCTCTTCTCTTTCATGCTTTTACCTGTAGCTGCAGAAAAAATATAGTTCAGGGTAACTTTTAGTTTATCAATACTATATAAGATTATATAAAACACTGGAAAAAGCAGTAGAACATCATTGCCTTATATGTTACTGACTTAAGTAGTTACTGTTAGAACCTTTTAAGTTTTATTTAGCAAATTCTAATAGTATTCAGGACCATGAAATTTCATCATATAGCTTGATTTAGGTTGCAATATAATGTTCCCCAAAGTTACAAACGTTGATTAAAAAAAATGGTTACATATTTGTATGTACCTATATTAAGTATGTGACATATTTGTATGTACCTATATTAAGTGTGTGTTTATACAAAGAATCTACATATGTGTGGATATGCACATGTGCATTCATGCACACATAGATGAATATGAAGCCCCATGGCATGCTAAGGTATTAAAAGTAGCAACTCTGGAGTAAAGTCACTGGGTTTGAATGTCTGCTCTTTAGTAGTTAAGTAACCTCAGGAAAATTATTTACCCTGTCCATTCTTCAGTATGTGCAG
This sequence comes from Mustela putorius furo, assembly GCF_011764305.1. NCBI lineage: Eukaryota > Metazoa > Chordata > Mammalia > Carnivora > Mustelidae > Mustela > Mustela putorius. The sequence continues at coordinate 2,304,229 of NW_025421467.1, forward strand.
TGGTACAATGGGAAAAACAAAAGTACCTAATTAATATGGATGTTAGGAAGACTTAAGATTGAATGAGTTACTATTTGTGGAGTGCTTAGAACAGTACTTAGTAGAGTAAGAGTATTTAAAATGAATATTCTTCAAAAATGAGGCCATAATGTTAAAGAACCTGTTTTGTTTTGTTTTGTTTTTTACTTTTTCACCTAATATACAACATGGAAATACCATTTTATAACATTATTTTGATGATTGTGCAATACTCAATTAGACTGAAGAGTACCTACCAATGTCTTCTGGTTGGATATATGTGCCTTAAACAATTTAATATTTAAATTATGGGATTCTTGTAGCTCCCCTTTGCATATATTTGTCATAGTTTTCTTAAGATAAATTCCCAGACTTTCTGGATAAAATTTCATACATATTTCTAATTTTGAACTATTTTGCCAAATTTCCCTTCCTAAAGACAGTATCAACTTGCACTCCTATCAAATATATGGGAGTATATTTGCACAGAAACTATGCACAGTAGATACAGAGTTTAAGTACTGACTATATTCTGGGCTCAATAAAACAATATTTTATTAAATTAAAAAAGTTATAAAATAAAAGTTTAGAAATTCTATTCCATGTGAAAATATATTAATTACTAAAAGAATAGATGTTGGTATTTTATCAGTTATTATTCATAGATGCTGTGATGAAAAGAAATGTGTGGTATTTTCTTTTGCTTTCTACTTTTACAAGTTGTACCATTTGTAATAAGACTTGTTATAAAAGTGAAGACTCATATATTTTATCTTCTGTAAGGCAAGAATTCAGTAATGCATGCAAATAGTATTTGATGATATTAACTATACTCTCAGTCTATCATTTTGGTACATTTATGATAATTAGTCTGTAAATACCTAAAGCTGTATCATCAAGAGAGTGGCATATTTCAGATGTCTTAATTATCATATTTTATACATTTTAAAATTAATGCTGCTTAATTTTCTTCTGAGATTTTTGCTTAGAGTTCTATTATTTTAGATGTATATTTTTCCTTCATTTCTTTATGGATTTGTTTTATTTCTCTTTAAAGATTTTATTTATTTGAGAGAGAGAGTGTGTGTGCATGCTCATATAAGTGAGGCGAGGGGCAGAGGGAGAGAGTGAATCTCAAGCAGACTCCCACGAGCACAGAGCCCGAAGTGGTGCTTGATCTCAGTACTCTGAGATCATGACCTGAGCTAAAATCAAGAGTCCATAACTTAACTGAGATACCCAGGTGCCCTGGATCTGTTTTAAAATGACTAATTATCGGGCGCCTGGGTGGCTCAGTGGGTTAAGCCACTGCCTTCGGCTCAGGTCATGATCTCAGGGTCCTGGGATCGAGTCCCACATCGGGCTCTCTGCTCAGCAGGGAGCCTGCTTCCTCCTCTCTCTCTCTCTGCCTGCCTCTCTGCCTACTTGTGATCTCTCTCTGTCAAATAAATAAATAAAATCTAAAAAAAAATAAAATGACTAATTATTGAATATCTCTTTAAACTAGTTAGATTGACAAACAACTTGCTGTTACTGAAGTAGATGACATGAATTCCATTGGCTAGTAAGCACTTTGCTATTGTTAATGCCGGTTGTTAATAAATAGAGGCCAGCATGTCATTGTTGATTTCATCCTTCTTCAGCCAGTTGTGAAGAAGGCTTTGCTGCTCATATGCCTTTTTAAATACCTGAGTAATTTTCTGATGGATAAAGGTAGAAACTACAGAAAACACTATCCATCTCAGCACCTTTTCCTGCCTTGAATAGACACAAGGTAGCCTGGATTTTCTCTGGTGGCAGCTGGATTCCAAGTGAAAGCAGAAGCTGCAGGGTTTCCTGGGGCCTGAGAGCATCATTTCTGCCATATTGTATCAATCAAGCAACCACAAGTCCAGCCCAGAGTCAAAGGTTGGGAAATAAACTCTGTCTGTTGATGCAACACACTGCAAAGTACTGTATCCATTTTTGCAATCTACAATCTACCATGTTTCCCCATTCAAGTTTCTACACTTTCAATTTTTTTTATATGATTAAAAACCATTTTTGAGGTCTTAACTTGTAATATCAGGAATTTTGACTTTTTCATCTACCTCCCTCCATCCTTAACACGTCCTCATTAATATAATCTATAAATTTGCAATCTTTTTAAATTACTTGATTTCCTCTTTTGTAATGAAAATTTGTGTGGCCTTTTTTTTATATCAATAATTATGTCCATTAGTTAAGCCAATCAGCAGCAATTTATTTCTCATTAGTAGTTTGTGATTTTATTTACTTATCTAAGTACCTAACAGACCTTGTAATAATCAGTAAAAACAAATGACTTGCTATTTCCTCCTTAAAAAGACACCTCTCAGGGCACCTGGGTGGCTCAGTGGGTTGGGCCTCCGCTTTCTGCTCTGGTCATGGTCCTGGGATGGAGCCCCTCATTGGGCTCTCTGCTGGGTGGAGAGCCTACTCCCCCTTTCTCTCTGCCTGCCTCTCTGCCTACTTGTGATCTCTGTCAAATAAATAAATAATATCTTAAAACAAAACAAGCAAACAAACAAAAAAAAACCTCTCAGGTATCTGAAGCTTGTAAATAGAATTCTGAGCCAATTAACTTTCTGAGACCACAAATCTGAGAAGTTCTTACTCTTGAGTTTGGATATGAATGAGAAATGACAGGGTATAATAGTTCATGGTTTTATGTAAGTCTGTTCTGTTGTTTCTTGGGAACCATTTACCGTCAAAGAATTCTAAACCTGGTCTGACTCCACTTATTTGGGTTTTATTCTTGTTTTTGTTTTTTTAAGTTTTTATTAATTAATTTGACAGAGAGAGAGCACAAGCAGGGGAAGGTCAGAGGGAGAGGGAGAGGTAGGCTCCCTGATGAACCAGGAGTCCACTGAAGGGCTCTATTCCAGGACCCCAGGCTTGTGGCCTGAGTCAAAGCCAGACATTTAGCAGACTAAGCCACCTAGGTGCACTTCCACTTATTTTGAATGTAATGTTGTAACGAGGATAAAATCTCTCTATAGCTATGTGTCCCTGCTCATATCTATTTGTGATTGCTTTTATTGTTGTAGCTATGAATTGTAGAATTATCTAGTATGAGATGAGATTTATTTTTCAATGTCTTAGTGTTTATTTCTGCAAACTCGAATGCAATATTGATGTTTTCTATGTTTAATTGACTGTAAGAATAGCATATTAATAATTTCAACCTCTGTTTCAACCTTTCATGTTCTACAATTTTCAGCCTCTGCCCTGTAGCTCTGAGATCACTGAGTTGGCCTGGTGATTCTGTGACATCATTAATGTAGATTGCTAGAAGTTTTTCTCTGTATGTACTGGTTTTTAGGCATAATTTTTTTTCAATATTTCTGCTCACATTGCCCTTCTTTCTGTATCTAGACTTGTCTCAGATTTCACTGAGTTGTTTGTATTCCTCTCTGTTTACATGAGATATGAGATTCTAACTCAACTGCAGTACCTGACCACCATGTACTTATTTGACTTGAGGTAATAGGTCTAAAACACTTTCCCACATAGACCCTGTTATTGATGTATAGCCCAAGCATGACGTAGTTTTACCATTTCTGAACACATGACATGGACCTGTTTCTGTGTTAGGCACTCGGATGGGGTCTCTAAACTATGGTGTCATCAGGAATGCTCTCTTGGAAAAAAAAAAAAAAACCCACAATCTTATAGTTTTCTTTGCATTGCAGTGTCCTTTGACAACTCTATTCTTCTTCTCTGGTTTAACTTTGGTGGAATTAAATGTCAGCAGAAAAATATTTTGTTGGTTTTTATTTCCCAAAGTACATATTAAGTTTGTTTTTAAGAAACTGCAGCATGATATTGTTTCAATTCATCCATAAAACAAATGACTCTCAAGCATTCCATAAGATAAAGTGAAAGGTAGTATCTGTTTTTTTTTTTCCCCGTTGCATCTTGGTGGGGGGAGATACTTTACAACATAAACAGCAGAACAATGTTTTATATTCACAGTATGGTGAAAATCCTTCTGAAATAATTATCATTTATGGATTTAAATTCTTAGGAAATATAACTTGAATATCTCAATAAATGCACATGTCTAGTTGTTATTAACAGAAAATTTGTAGGTAAACCTCAGAACGGTAACAAATGCTCATTTTTGAAAGAATGTCCCAATATGTTGTAGGATCATTTTGGCTCCAACTCCATCACTTGACATGAATTATCAACCCAAAGAAGAGCCTAAAGAACAATATTAGTATATTTGAATCTTCCACTTACGTGGCTCTGCTAGCCAAGTGTGTGTGTGTGTGTGTGTGCTTAAAGATTATTTATTTGAGACGCTGTTTGTTGGGGGAAGGAGAGAGAGAGAGAGACAGTCTTAAGTTGACTCTATGCTGAGTATGGAACTAGACCGGGCTTGATCTTACAGTCCTGGGATCACAACCTGAGCCAAAACCCAGTCAGTTGCTGAACCGACAGTGCCACCCAGGCACCCCTCCTTGCCAAATGTTTGCTTCAGTTATGACAGTCACATATGAAACCATGTCTTTATGCAACTTAGGTAAATAATCTCCCTACATTGGCCTATCTGTAAGTATGATGTTAACATTGGGTAGAATTATATGGGGCAGCACAGCTAATCAAAACATAAAATATGATTTTGAATCATTCAGATCTGACTGGAATGCCATATCCACTATTTTCACTTCTTATGTTAGATTGTCCGCAACTTGATTTTTCTGTTCTGCAAAATAGGGTTATTAATAACTAAAATATAGGAATGTTAGGAGACATAGGCAGATATATGTATGTAAAATGTCTTCTACTTAGAAGCCATTAAATTATATTAGTTTCCATTTGTCTTTCCCTATCTTCAGCTATCAAAAGATTTTTACATAGTCACTGTTATTGCAATATACTGGTATGTTGACTGTTTTTTTCATAATGTACAAATATGCCTTTTCCTCCTATGCTTCATTTTATATAAAAGACTACTAAAGTACTTTAGGCCAAAAATCTTGTCAAGGAGAAATCAAGTAAATCATGTATCAAATTTTCACATGGAAAATAAAAATAATCTTTATTTTTTTGTAACAGAAAAATGACTTGGAACTATATAACATTTGAAAATGCTTTTAAATTAATGCATTTTTTCTTTCCTTTTCTTTAAGAATTTATTTATTTATTTGACAGAGATCACAAGTAAACAGAGAGGTAGGCAGAGAGAGGAGGGAAGGAGGCTCCCCACTGAGCAGAGAGTCTGATGTGGGGCTCGATCCCAGGACCCTGAGATCATGACCTGAGCTGAAGGCAGAGGCTTAACCCACTGAGCCACCCAGGTGCCCCAATGCATTTTTTCATATACCCAATTTTATTATTAAGTACTGACATTGTGGTAGGTACTCATCTGGGTATTGCTATGTAAACTGAAAAGTAAACCACTTATGCCCAAAGACATATTTACATGTATTTTCTTCACCTGACGCGTGTGTGTGTGTGTGTGTATGCATATATATGTGTATATATATGCATACAATATATGCATACACACATACTGTACGCATTACTACCAAAAATATAATTCCTTTTTTAAGTATATAGAATATGGAAAAAAGAAGCCTGGTCGCATGGGCATTTTTTATAGCAGGAAACATAGCTGGAGGCCAGTTTGGTTCTTTAAGCCCTTTTAGAGTTTTCTCTGTGGTTACTTATGCAATTAAGCTGGCTTAAAACATTTAAGAGTTCTGATTTGCCAACTGAATACCATCCACATTAACTGGCACTTAAAGATTTTCTTTATGTTACCTCAACTTTCTGTTCCAGATTTTTCTCTAAGAAATTTTCTATAATCATGTAATCATTTAATAACTACTAAATACTTGGTTCTTTAAATAAACTCCATTAATACTTAAAAAAGTTCTATAGAATACAAGTTTTCCTCATTTTATTGATAAAAACACTAAACATCAGAGATATAAGAAAATGGACATAAGTGCCAGATATAGAATGATAAAACTTGATTGTGTCCAAACTTTATATTAGTCCATTTTCTTTGTTTTCTCTCTTGTGTCCCACCTTTGTAGGAAACCAAACCTAGCTTAATGGCTCTCTTGGCACTTAATAATATTTCAGTCTACCATTTACTATGTCCATTTTATCATCCCACTAAGATGTAAATTTTTTAAAGGCAAGCAATTGTGTATTTCTCATCCAATAGGCACTAAATAAAATGTGTTGAAAGGATAAAGAAACCTAAAAATTATCACAGTTTTTGAGACAGCCCCAGGCAAAAAGAATAGTAGGCTATGTTCTTGTCAGATTTCTGCAAGCTTTAAAAAACAACCAATAATCAAGAATTGCTGACCTATAAAAAATGTATTCTAAAAATAGAATCACGGAATATAGTTTAAAAATGTGTCAGCATCATTTCAACAAATAAGTCTGTAAGTATGCATCTAGATGCTAAATATATCAGAGAATCACAGAAAAAGGTCAGCTAACTGTAAAGCTGAAAAGTACAAGGCAGTGCTCTCAAGAGAGAGAAAGCTGTTTGATTCAACAGAAACATTAATGCAAACTATGTTTTTGTTGTTATTGTTTGATTTAGAGAAGTATGCAGAGCTGGGAGTGTTCCTTGTGTTTTTATTGCTTAATTTGTTATTGGTCCTAATCTTCTACAAGATTTAAAGGTGATTCTCTGTTGCTATTTGCCTGGAGCTGATATGTAACCTTTGGGAAGTGCTCTGTGAGCAGATCTTAGGTCTTTCACTTTTTACTCCATTGTTTTTGCTGAAATGTTTCTCCTCTTTCTCTGCTGGCTCTGACTTTAATCTTTGTATGTGCTTACTTTAATTATTTTGATGATTTCCATTAAAGGCCTGAGAAACTTTTTAAAAACCCATTTGAAGAAAATAAGAGATTTAAGTAGAATAAATGTATACTTTGAAGAAACAAACCACTTCTGTTTTTAAGAGTCTATTTCATGTTGTAGATCTCACAAAAACTCATGTATAGGATATAAGTGGTAGACATAAATTATAATTGTATTTCCAGCTTGCACACCATTGGTTAACTAAATCTTGTTTGTGATTAGAAATAGTTTTTCTTCTCAGCCCCAAGATAACTTGAATAAGCCAACCCGAGTATTCATAGGCTGCTGGTGAGGACTGTGAGAGACTGGATCTACTCCATTTTATATATACTCACATTAAAATATCTCAGATATTTTGTGTTTGTTTCCACAAAAAATTAGAGAAAATTAGGTAAGGAAAATCTAACACTATGGGTGATTATTTAGGTTTTCCTAACAGCTCTCCTATATACATTTATGTATAAGAAGCTAAAGTTTTTTTCTGAACTCTAATCTTCCAGGTTTTCACTTCTGTGGGATGCTGAAATTCTTAAGGCATTTTCAATTTGTATGTCAAGAATTTTTCATATGTAAATAAATTTAGTTAAATAAATGCACAGTTCATCCTTCTCATATGTATATGAATGCCATAATATTTAATAAAAGAAGAGACATTTAGGGGTGCCTGGGTACCTCAGTCAATTAAGCATCTACCTTCTGCTCAGGTCATGTTCCAGGACCCTGGGATCTAGTCCCCTATCTGGCTCCTTGCTCAGCAGAGAGGCTGGTTCTCCCTGTGCCTCTTTCTCCCTGCTCCTGCTCTGTCTCTCTCTCTTTCTCTCAAATAAATAACATTAAAAAAAAAAAAAAGAGGAGAGATTTAAAGCTATTAAATTCACAGTCATCTTCAGTCATTTTATAATTTACAAATCTACTAATACAAGGAATACAACTACTGTCCTATCCTGTGGAGATAGCACCATTATTGAGGCCAGCTTTAAAAGGGCTCCTCTTGGGGTGCCTGGTGGCTCAGTGGGTTAAGCCTCTGCCTTTGGCCCAGGGTCCTGGGGTCGAGCCGTGTATCCGGCTGTCTGCTCAGCAGGAAGCCTGCTTCCTCCTCTCTCTCTCTTTGCCTGCCTTTCTGCCTACTTGTGATCTCTCTATCAAATAAATAAATAAAATCTTTTAAGTAAATAAATAAATAACAGGGCTCCTCTTTATTCAAAATGACTGGGAAGCAGAGGTCAAGAGACATATGTGCTTATTTAAGTTATTTGTGGCTTTGTAACTTAACTTCAAGAAGCAGCCTCTTTGCTAGTATTTTTGCTCTGAGTCAAAACATTTTTGTCTTTCTCCTTGTTTGCATGTAGGACTCACTTGGAATTCCTTATCAACCATTTGCTTGTATTCTCTCAACCATACTGGCTAATGCTAAATATTCTATTCAATCGGTATATATTTTTGAGAAGTCAACAGAAGATTCTAAGCATGATTGGAGAGATATTTGATAAAATTCTACTTCATCCATAATAAGGCACCTGCTTTGTCCAGCTCTTATTGGCTGCTGTCTTAACACCAACCCCTCCCCAATGCACACATAAAACGTGACATCTACAAGTAGTTAATGCTTATATAGACCCATCTCATGACTGCACAATATCACAAATATTCTATTCAGTCTGAATGACCGTCTTTAGGAACTAACTCTCCACAGCACAGCACCTGGAAGAGGACGCAGGATTAGCACTGACTTTGTACGAAAGGGACAATGAGATCCAAGTATCCATCAAAGACATACCTAATGTTTCTGTGTGGTTGGTCTCATACTGGGTATTGTATACATATGTACTTCTAAAAAATTATTGGGTGTTAATGTTAAAATATCTTCTTTGGAGTGAATAAAAATATAAATCAATGGTTTATCTTTGCATTTCATAAGGCTTTTTCCCCTTCTAAAGAAAGCCACTGAAATCCCAAATGGTAATTCCTCCAGTATATTGTGTGTGTGTTGTTGTTGTTGTTTTTTGTTTGTTTGTTTTTGTTTTTGTTTTAATTATGTGAGGAGCACCTAGGTAGCTCAGTTGGTTAAGCATCTGACTGTTAGTTTTGGCTCAGGTCATGATCATGATCTCAGGGTAATGATGGCGGAGTCCTGAGGTCAAGCCCTCAGTGAGGCTCTACACTCAGTGGGAGTCTGCTTGAGATTCTCTCTCTGTCCCTCTCCCCATTTGCTCACTCTCTCTCTCTCAAAAAAATCTTCAAAAAATCATTTGATGAATTAGAATATAAATTTTAAGCTGATAGGTATAGAGGTAGTATTTGACTGAAAGTCAATAAAAATGAAAAATAGTCTGGGAAATTATAATGTAAATCAATGAAAAAAATACTGAATTTGAAATGCTAACCAAGGTGGGGGGGGGAGATAAGGAAGGAAGAAAGAGAGAGGGGAAAATAAATTCCATAGGAACTAGGAGATTTTCGACAGTTTTACAACAGCAAGAAGTTGCAAGATCTTAAACCTCAGAAAAAGTCCCTTTATTGGGTTTATGTCTTATCCCCAAGTATGCTGGAAATTTCAGGATTTTTCTTGGCTCCCTGTAAAATTAAACCCTTGTTAAACCCAAAGTGTCTAAGAAAACACTCTAGGTTTCAAATAAATGTTTGAAGCCAATTCAGTCTAAGTTAATAAGTGCCTTTATTACTTTTCTTGAAGGGGAAAAATTTATTAGTTGTTTTTCTTCATCTTAATGATGTCAAACAGGCTTCTTACTTTTTATTTCACATCTCAAAAGTTAACTTTTAGTGTTATCTCCTTATCAAATACTATTCTCTATTATTATTTTATAGATATAAATATTTCCAGTTTTCACCTCTTTGATTTTGATAACATGGCAATATGGTAGTGAGACTTACTTTCAACTACAGTTCTCATAGTTTTAAACTATTGTAGTTTTCAACTATTGTAGTTTTAAACATTATTATGACAAATTAAGGTAAGTCTTAACAAGATAAGCCTTTATAGCCAAGTTCAGGTATAAGTAAAACTTATCTAGGGAGGCACTGGACCTAGAACATACTAAGTCATCTGTTCTATAAGCCCGATATTTTTACACAGGTTAAATTTGGAAATTTTGTTATGGTGAATATTTTAACCAACCAATAGTAACCACAGACATCAAGAACAGCAGTTGTTCAGCAGGTAGATAATTTGAGGGAAGAGGTAGCACAGAAAGCCAAAGACAGCTGAGGCAGGCCTAGGGAGCAGGTTGCGTGCTGATGCTAATTGTATTTTACATATTGACACTAATAATATTTTAGCCACCAGCTGCTAGCTGCCTTTCTTTTCCCCTACCCTCATAGATCCTGAGAGTCTGTGGGCAATTGCATCAATTTGCCTTTCCAGGAGGACAACCCTACATACAATTAAAGTCCCAAGTAATCAAGAAAATGAAGAGTTTTTAACAGAAAATGGATATGTAGCCTATGTAAAATCCATAAACCAAACCAACTTTTGACATTTTAAGTGGAAATTGTGTAAAGAACTTACCACAAGATAGACTGAAGTTTTCTCCTCCTAATGCAAAATAAGTTGAAAAGTGACTGATGCTGTCAATGGTTGTCTGGGTGTTTTATTATGTGCAATTAAAAATCAGAACTGATTCAATTGGCTCTTTTCACATTATGTAAACACAATGGAAGGGGACATAATTCTAATCACTCCCTTCTGGAATGTTTTATGGTAAGTGTTTCTTCTTATGATAATGTATTTTCCCACTAGGAAACATTACCTATACCTCCTATCAGTACTTGTTCTCTCTTAAGCTTTATTCCCTCATTTTGTAGTGCCAAAAACAGTCTTTTAAATGCTTTGTTGGACAATGAATTCTGAATAATGGGTCCTGAGTAACTGTAGAATTTCCACTTGCTATTTTAAATTAATTACTTTGATCGCAAAATAACTTTAAAGACTGCTTTATAATTTTCAGCATAAAATAAAATTATTATTGTTTGATTTCTCTCTCTGCTTCATTCCTTTTCTGTCAGCAGCATTACTGCAGCTCAAAGTAAAATACAAGTGTGAAGAGATGAAACAATCTTATTTGGTTGTTGTGTACTGAAATGCTATCATTAGAATTAGTCTGTTGACAATGCTTCTACTCATAAACATCTTTAGATTTTTTCCTCCTAAATCCCTTCAAACTGCAAACATGTATTTCACATCATTTATTCCTTAGCACTTAGCACCTGCAATGTCCTTGAGTTCATCATAGGTGCTTAATAAATGAGTTTTAAATAAATGAATGGCACTCCAAATGAATACTTTTGTAGATTTTGATATATCTTTTCAACACAGGAACTATGGTCTTGGGGAAATCTCAAGAACATGAGGCTAGCTCCTTTAATACTTAGCCAGTTCTTGGTTAAATGATTGGTCCTCATGTACCCAGTTTGGGAAGGTAGTGATGATGCAGTCGTGGCTGCCCCTTCATTCAAAGATTCATCATCCTCAAATGTCTACCTTTTAACAAATGTCAAACACAAAAAGATTAACTCCCTTAGAGGTTTCTCCTTGATTCAGGCTCCATAACTTTTCTAAACTCTTGAATTCCCAGCATAAGGAAATCATGAAAGAAAAGCATGAGCAAGCCTTGATTCATGATGGTTTTAGACACACTGTAAGAACAAAGACAGGTAGGACCAGACCATGTCTGGGGGGGTGGGGAATCGGTGTTCTTAGTTACATGGATTTTCAGGTCAGTAGTGGTCTCTATGAGAAACCTACTACTGGGTACAACATAACCATACTTGATATCTACATTCAAGTATTTCCAATTAGATATGATAAATAGCACTGAAATTCTGAAATAGCACATAGAGTAGTCTCGCTGAAGTTCATGAAGAATTTATCAACTTCTGAGAGTACCTAGGAGAAGGTCAACAATGAAAAACACTTCTGGCTCTCAAATTTCCCTTCCACTATTGCCTCAGGACAATTAAACTCACAATTAAGATGATCACTTCATAAAAAATACCAGCTCTCCATTTATCTTTTCTAAGTGCAAACATATTACCAAGATGATTATCTAAGTTAACAATTGTCAAAGCAACACAGAGTTTACTATTTTAGTAATGATAGGTTGTACCTCAGGAGTGGGTTATAAAATCAATTTATAGAGATTCACCCAGTATTTTTAATAGAATAAAATTCTAAATTCTATTTAATGCCAAATATATTTCATCATACATAACAAGGGTAAGTATTAATTTGGGAAAATTTTCTTTCAGTTATGTGAGTATGCACACTGAATTGCAAGGTAAATCTATATTTCTTACAGTAGGTAGTAGTTAAAGGGTTGAGTGCTTCTATATCAAAATATTTGAAGCATGGGTGCCACAGTGTGTCTCACTGCACTCAACAGGTCAGTGTTAAGGTAAGGGTATCTGAAATGCAGGAGGGATATATTAAAGAGAAAAGCAAGGAACTCAGCAAACACAAGGTTACCCAGTGTTTTTTGCCTGAAGCACTTCTATTAAGATAATGTGGGAGAAATGCAAAATGGGAAGAAAAATGAATGCGATGAAATTGTAACATAGTTGGAAGTTAACTGACAAAGTAATCTAGCTCAATCACTCTGTTTAATGGAGGAAGAAAAGGAGTCTGAGACACTGGGACTTAAACAGTTAGCAACTGAACTTAAAATCAGATAATATGCTAGTTCTTCAACAAAAAGAGGATGTTTTCCCCAGATAAAAGTAATTTTTTGGAGGGGAAGGGAAATATAGATTGAGAAGGCTGGAATATGGCAAACCAAGAGATCACTGGAGGAGAGTGGAAGGAAGTCTTCTCACCTCTGGTTCTAGTTTGTTCATGTGCATCATGGGGTGGGAGGATGGGCGAATCTCCCAAGTGCCAGTGCCTCAGTATGCCTTTAATTTCTGGGAATGGAAGACCATCCTTAAAATTTCATGCAGTGATCTTTTAGGCTCAAGCCTTTAATTTATACTTGTTTCTTTTGTTGTGCCTTGTAATTGATAAGTCTAGGAGAAAGAAGAAGTTGGCCGGCTCTTCATAAATACTTAAGAGCTTTTGACATCAAAATAGAATTTAAAAGTCTGGGAAGCATTGGCATTATTTTTTGCTGCTCAAATGTACTGACTTTATGCTCATAAGTAAGTGGAGGAGAATCAATCAAAATTATTCCTTTCTTAGTAGACCAAGCCACTTTTGTCCATTAAAGCTTTCAGACAGGCAACCATCTGCAAATTTCTCTCTCCAGTCATCTAAGACTTTCTGTCTATAGTTCTTGAAACCCTGAACCAGTGCTTCATTTAAGCTTTTCCTTTTACCCTACAGGCACAAGGCAGCTGGACCTTGGACAGGTAAAGTTCTCAGTGAAGTCAATTGGAGTTTGGACTGCCTGAGGGCTGCAGCATCAGGCCCCAAGTCATCTATTATAAATATTTTTGACACATCAGATTCATACACATTCAATACCAGCTGAAAAGGTAAAAAGGTACAGACTCTTAGCAGTTATTTCATGCCTTGAAGGAAAACAACTCTGCTTAAATGATATTCTTTCCTTACCTCAGATCCTCTTGGGGGTTATGATGGTCACCAAAAACCTTGTCCACAAACTAGAAAGAGATGAGGTCTTTCTCAGTACAAAGAAATTAGTTTTCTACTTAGGAAGGCTGTGGCATAGCAAGCATATTCCTACTCTTTACCATTTATTACTCATCTCATAACAATATTTCAGGTAATGAGTACACATTGTATGTGTACATACTTTGATATATTTTGGTAATACAACTAGAGAAGCTTTCTGTATTTTTTTTTAAGATTTTATTTATTTTACAGAGAGAGACACAGTGAGAGAGGGAGCACAAGCAGGGGAGCAGCAGAGAGAGAGAGCTGTGCTCCCGCTGAGCAGGGAGCACAATGTGGGGCTTAATCCCAGGAATCTGGGATCATGACCTGAGCCGAAGGCTGACACAACGGCTAAGCCACCCAGGTGCTCTGCTTTCTGTATTTCTTGATGATTTACAGAAAAAGAACAGCAAATAAAAGAACAAAAGAAAAAAAAAACCTGAAACTGCAAAGTTCCTCTTGGTGTTTTAATTGGACTTTTTATTGCCTGGAACTTTCCTTTCTCTTTTAAATTTCTTTTGAAGAAAGTTAATGCACAACTGATTTTCAAACTATGTAATTTCTCATTTAAGCTCTTGATATAGGGGAAATTCCTTGTGGTTTGTACTATTTTATAGTACATCAGGAATAGTTTGGGGAGAAAGGAAACATCTACATATTGATTCCAGTAGTATGGCCAACTGTAACCCCTAAATAAATATGAATTTAATGGGTTGTACATATTTGAATTCCCTTTAGTGGCAACTGTTATTGTAGGTAATTAGATTCTCTATAAATTGCTTTTCGTAGACTTCTACTCCTTCATTGATTGTTATTGCCTTATTTGTGTAATTCTGAATGACAAGAATATCACAGTACCACGTTATTTAAATAAACAAATATGAGTGTTTATCTTTTAAATATTTGAGTATATTTTCATTGGATACATTGACATAGTCTGGATTTAGCACAGCAACGAAATTTCACCATTTATCACACTGCTTATATGAATTTAAGAATATTTCAGGTAATGAGTATAATTGTGTATATGTTTATAGATACATTACACATAATATGTACATATATATGTCCACAATTTGAAGATGGTCTATATCTATCGGGATAATACAAAACATAGTGTGTGGATACATGTAGTCTCCAAAATATAATACATAGTAATTTTTTAAAAATTTATATTGTATATTCATGGATGAAATACAATTAGATACAACAAAATGTTCTCACTGTTAAAATTTTCTGCAACCTAACTACATGATCCTGTAAATGGCAAGAAACCAGAAATAATTCTGTTGCTACTTATAGTTAATGAGTCATGACAAATCTAAACAACCAAATCATTCAGCAGCATCAAATTTGACCATTCCAGGCTCTATCTACCCAAAGTCCAATTATTTGAACAATTAAGTAAAAATGTGGCCAAACTAAATGACTTGTACTGTGTAAACAGACCATTGGAATGAATAATTACATTTTTTAATTGAATTGGCTTTTCTGTGGCAAGTTGACACAACGTAGGTTGTCAAACATCTGGTTATTTTCTCCACAGGACTTTAGGCAACAAGTAAAAATAAATTAATTAAAATTTTATTTAGTTAAATGAGTTTTTAAGCTGAATTTCATGAGTAAATTTATAATATATATATACATAACTTGATAGCAGAGCTTGTGTGTCTATATATGTAGACATACAATGTAATTAGGATGATAAAATAATAGTTAATAAGCTTAGTTTGCACCAGGTACTGCTCAAGCCTGTTAAGTCTCTAATTTAATTTTCATAATAAACTAAGAAATTCATTCCAGCATAATCTCCATTTTACATATGAGATAATGGAGACAAAATAACAGTTATTTCTTGAAGAGGCGAGATAGAAACTGAAGTTGTTGGACTCCAAGGCCCAGGTTAACAAGCTATGCTGCAGCTGTTCCCATACAAGCAAGTGTACAAAAACAACCAGTGTATTTAATCAATATACTGAAAGAAGATAAAACTCAAATTTGTTGTTGGACCAAATTGATCAGTCAATTCAATGAGAATAGTCAATCTTGCAGTTGTGTTTAAACACAGCCAAAAATCTATTCCTTTTAACTCAACAGAAGGACTCACCTTTGACTTTTCCTTTGTGTTCACCCTATAAGACATTACAAAGAAAGTGGCAAATCCCAAATAGCTCGTTGTGGAGCAAAGGGAAGCAAGAAAAGTCTATAGATTTTCCTAACTCCATAGAATGCTTTCAAATCATACAACTAGAGCAGATATGATGAAACATAGCAATCAATCATTCTGACAACTTTACTTCACCTTTAACCATAAAGTCCACAAAAATTCCAAAAGACATCTCTATAGTACAGTATTTATCTCACATTTTCATAATACTATTAGGCTTTTTATAACAAATTTTGGGTGAAAATCATCTCTGTGTCCCAGCTAATTGGCCTCATTTATCCTACAACTGTTCCAGTGGTACGGCTGGAAGAAAATTTGATAGCACATTGAAAAAAAGTGAAAAAAGCATTTTGAATTTACCAAAGAGATTCAGTTCACTATTTGTAATAGATACAGATGCATAGCATTAATTTATATGTTTTTTCTACTTCTCATGGGAGAAAAACAAATATATTCTAAGTCTGTGGCTAGTGTATGATCATCAATTTAAATCAACATGACAGTTACATAGAATGATTTATGACAACTGCATTATCTCACAACTCTAAGCATTCCCAAGCTTTCACGTATTTCACTAAAATTGTTGATGTTATTTTCACCAATAAATTTATACACACTCAAAATTAAGCAAAATATTTTACTAACTTTATAAGGTCATTCTACAAATTGGTGGAGTTAGGGCTTAAAGTGTCTTCTTTATCCTGTGGATCAGTGGGCTATTCCCAAATTTTTTAAAAAAGATAGAAATAAAGTCTGAATTTACTCTTAGTGAAGTATGGAAGTATGTGAAGTAGTGAAGTATGGAAGTTATGAAGTATGGAAGGAAATTTGAAAAAAAACAGATTGAACAGTTCTAAACACATAACACAGGTATATAGACTACTTTGTCACCTCAGTGAACAAGATCTATACAGAAGTTCTTTGCTGTCCTAACTTGAGAATGTTGACTAACCACATACTGAGAATTAGGGTCTGACTAAAGAAGTAGGGCCTTAGGATAGGGTGGCCTAAGAGAAAGGAGAATCCAGAGGTTTAGGACAGGCTCATTAGCAATAAATAATCAGATTACTACAGCTTTGTAGTATATCTTGAAATCTGGAATTGTTATACCTCCAGCTTCTTTCTCAAGATTGTTTTGGCTTTTTAGGATCTTTTGAGGTTCCATTCAAATTTTAGTTTTATTTGTTCTAGCTTTGTAAAAAATGTTTTTGTTATTTTCATAGAAATTGCATTGGATCTGTAGATTGCCAAAATATGGAAGCAATCTAAGAGTCCATGGATAGCTGAATGGATAAGGAAGTTGTGATTACACACACACCCACAGGAATACTAGTCAACCATAAGAAAGATCACATTTCTCTAGAACTTTCTTTAATGTTTGGAAGGTTAGATAAAATGAATTTTTTAAAGATTTTATTCATTTGAATTTGTCACACACAGAGAGACCACAATCAGGGAAGCAGCAGGCAGAGGGAGAAGTGGGCTCCCTGCTGAGCAGGATCCTGGGATCATGACCTGAGCTGAAGGCAGATGCTTAACTGTCTGAGCCACCCAGGTATACCTCCCACCCCACCCCCCATCTATCAAATGTGGTTTTTATTTCAACGGACAAGCACTTTTCATAGCTGCATTTGTAGAACATCATGTGGCAAAAACAAAAACAAAAACTTGCCACTTGCAATAAAATGCATGGACCTAGAGAATATTATGTAAGTGAAGTAAGTCAGACTGAGAAATACAAATACTATAGATTCCATTCATGTGTGAAATCTTAAAAAAAAAAAAAATCATCAAACAAAAAGCAGACCTATAAATATGGAGACCAAACTAATCAAACTAATGGTTGCCAGGGGGGATTGGTGTGGGGGTTGGGCAAAATGAGTGAACGAGAGTGGGAGGAGATACAGGCTTCCAGTTATAGAATAAATAAGTCATGGAAATGATAGGAACAGCATAAGGAATATAGTAAATGATATTATATTGGTGATGGATAGGCACAAATGGTAGCTACACTTGTGAGCATAGCGTAATGTAGACGCTTGTTGAATCACTATGTTGTACACCTGAAACTAATGTAAGTTTATGTGTCAACTATACTTAAAAAAATAATCAGAAAGGCAAAATAAACAATTCACAGAAATGATGAAATGTATTTTAGTTTCAATTATGGTAAAAGAGGAATCAGGATAATGGGGTAGTTCTGAAAACAAATAGCCTTTTGAGCCAGTTAATTGAAATTCAGGGTGCATATTTTTCTTATTTAAAAATGAAGGGATTAATATTTGCAGGATTGTGATATAGGTTAAATGAGAGCCTTAGTATATGCCATGTAATATATCTGACATAGTGAAAACTAAACCAGACTAATTTTTTATGTATCTCCTCATACTTCTAATCCTGCGATAAATATGAGAAATGATGTGAAAATAAAGAGACACTATAGTATTGTTTTATATGAGAAATTACCTCTTTCGGGTCAGTATACGTGTCCATGGCTGACAAATAGGTTGTTTTTCTTAGCTAATAATTTATTAGTCATTAATTTATCAAATATAAATTTCTTCAGTCACTGTGTTAATACTGGGAATAGATTGGTAAATCCGACAAACACCTGGGTTTGCAGTACAGTAGAGACAGTCACAAAATAGCCTTCAAGTCCCAAGATAAAATAAGTATAGGAACGTGAATGAGGAAATGTCAGCTGCCCTCAGTAGGACCAGCTATAAGTATAGTCACTGATCCAATCAAATTCAGCCAAGTTTTTCATTCCAGACAAATTACTCTGGATTTTTTTTCTTTTTTGACAGAAGATCACACGTGGGTGTCCATATGTATGTTCCTTTCTCAGCTGTATTGACTTTTTTCCAACCCCCTGCCCAAAAAACACTTGAAAATTTGAGAATAGCCAAAATAAATCAGAGAACTCTCTTCTTACTCACACATTAATATCTAAGTTTCTAACATCTAACCCCCCCACCCCTATTTAACTTGTGAATAAACTTCACCCAGAGAAGAAAATGACTAGACCATGATCTCACAGTGCTGGTTTGCAAGATCCACAGAGAACTTCCCAGGTGTAATCTGAAACTGGACCCCCTACCCAGGGCAGGGAAAGATGAAAGAAAGAAGCAGGCCACTCCAAATTGGTTGAGTGGCAGTTTTAACAAGCAAGGGAGGGGTGCCTGGGTGGCTCAGTGGGTTAAGCTTCTGCCTTTTGCTCAGGTCATCATCTCTGGGTCCTGGGATTGAGTCCCACATCACGTTCTCTGCTCGGCAGCGAGCCTGCTTCCCCTCTCTCTCTGCCTGCCTCTCTGCTTACTTGTGATCTCTGCCTGTCAAATAAATAAATAAAATCTTTAAAAAAAATAAGCAAGGGAACTTACATATGAGGCTTGTCTCCAGGGGCAGTAATACAGGTAGATCCTTACGCCCGCCTTTCAAATCTTCAGTTTATATGGAAGTCTTCACTGGGTTCCCTCACATAAACCATGCAGGTGATCTCTACACCACATCACTATCTCAAGGCTGTGTCCCTGGAGCAACACCTGAGAGCAGGAAACACAAGCAGAAGCCTATTTCAAGAAGTCTCTTTGTACTTAGGCCCAGTGGTTATATCTTTTTGATGACCTCTTCAACACACAGTTAAAAGAGACAGAACGTGAAGTGGAAACAAGTGCTTTTTCCACAACACCGTACTGCACATGCCTCATAGAGCTAAAACCACTCAAGAATCCAATTTTATTACACATCTCAGATTTGCATTTTTAATGTATCCATTTTGTGCTTGTATTATTTATTTATTTATATTTTACTTTGTGCTTTTTTTTTTTAAGGTTTTATTTATTTATTTGACAGACAGAGATCACAAGTAGGCAGAGAGGCAGGCATTGAGAGAGAAGGAAGCAGACTCCTTGCTGAGCAGAGAGCCCAATGTGGGGCTCGATTCCAGGACCCTGAGATCATGACCTGACCTAAAGGCAGAGGCTTTAACCCACTGAGCCACCCAGATGCCCCCTACTTTGTGCTTCTTTGTGCCCTTACCTCCCTTTTCCACCATTACACAGGAATCAAAAATACAAACTACTGTATTTAAGAGAAAGATAAGTCATATTTTATACATATCTATACAACACAAACAAACAAAAAGATCAAAGGAACAGATGTGTGGATATTATCATCAGAAATAATTCCCAGATGCAAAGAGAGTTGTTAAGACAGAGTAATGATTTTTTGCTACCTTCTACACATTTACTAGAAGGGAATCTTCTAATACTTTAACTGATCACGAAGCTACCTTGAAAAATTGTTAAAACCAGCCCCTGATTTCCCTAATTTTAATTTCAAACCTCATCATTTCTCATCTTGATATGAAAATAACTTATTATGGTATCTTTCTCACTCTTTACCTAACTCAGTCCACCACCCTCTAGCGGAGCTTCTGTCTCTAGAAAGCAAATGTGGTGATGTCCCTCTTGTGTTCAGCAACCTCTGATGGTTGCTTCTTCCTGGAAGGAAAAAATCCATAGAAAACTTTTCACAAAGTGAGCCCACCACTCCCCCCATCCTCTCTTATCATTGTTTCCCATAAGCTCTATTAATCAACCACTCAGATTTTCTCTACGTCCCCCAAATAGACAATGCGTTTCTGTGAGAACTTAATGTTCTTTTCAGTCTTAATACTCTTCAATGAAATCTTTCTCAACTTATTAAAGGTGTTTTTTTTTTAAATTGTTTAAATTCCACATTCACTGTGAAAACATCCTTGATCTTCTTAGTGGTAGCTAACTTCTTCTTTACCGTCCCACCACAATTGTTCCGATTTCTACTCCAGCACTGATAGAGTCTAATCCAGTGGTTTCCAGACTTTACCTTGCTCAGAAACACTTGGAAGGCTTGTTAAAATACAGCACACTGGGTCCCACCTGACCCAGCTGAATTTTTAATTCAGGAGATCTGTGGTGGTTCCAGAGAATTTGCATTTTTAACAAGTTTGCAGGTGATGTTGTTGGTTCCACTGCTGGTTGGAGACCATTATTTTAAAAAACACTGGTCTAATGAGTTTAGGAGACTATTTCAATAGTTCAGGTAACTTGTATCTGCCTCCTCAACTGAACAATTTGTTATAGAATTGGAGAAGTTTTCTATCCAAACAGTTTAACTTACTTTTACTAAAATGTACCTAAAAAGAATTAGCTGAGTAGAACAGTTGAGGACAGGGATAAGGACACATTAAAAGGAGAGTAACAAATCAAAGGCAGTTTCACTTTTCCAGCTATATGCCCAAGAGATATCTCCCAATAGTTAAACTTCAAAGTCTCTAACAATAGAAAAAACATATAATTTCAAAAGGGAATTCTAGTAAACTTAAGTTTCTTTTTAGTGATTAAGCTGCTTCCCTTTGCCAGAAACCAAGAGTATTTTACAAATTGTTTCATCATTATGACTGTGTAAGAGCTTACATACAGGTTTTGGGATCATTATATTGGTTGTCAAAAATATAAATGCTTTTCAGATAAAGCCAATCTATGGATAGATTTCAGGGTCTGTTGCATTTCAGTTGCCTAGTGTGATTCTTTGGAAACCTCAGCTTATTAGGAAAGAATGGCCCTTGCCATATGTGCAGCATTAAGAACATCTGGAAACACCATCAAAGCAAGAAAATTTTTACTTTCCACTGGCATGAAGAAGCCATTGGAAATTTCACAGATGTTTGAATCTCAGGATCCCTGGATAGTAGGAAATTGAACCAGACTGCTGGCATTGACCAAGTGATTTCTCCTAGGAACTGCACTGCTACTCCACAGAGAAAAAACAAGAAGTTGTTTCTAATGGGAATAAGTTTCTTCCTAAATAAAGTTATGAGTGAATAATCTAATAATCTAATTTGTCTTTGAATGTCATTGTAATGTATATAAGGCTAAACTCATTAATGCACCCACAGTGGTTACAATTAGAATCACATAAACCATGGAATATTAGCAAAACTCATGCATTTCTTATGTTTAATGCAATATGGCATTTAGCTTCCTATTTTCCAGGGAGCCTCTGTCCAATTTCTCCTATCAAAATCAGAATTACCCTGTATTTGTCCCAAATTTAGTGAAGCCATTTTGAACTTAATTAATTAATTACAGGTTCACACCTAGATTTTGAGAATTTACTCTTATAATTGCCAGGGATCGGTAGAATAAACATTGTTAAAATGTCTATACTGCCTAGAGCAATCTATACTTTTAATGACATTCCGATCAAAATTCCACCAGTATTCTTCAAAGAGTTGAAGCAAATAATCCAAAAATTTGTATGGAATCAGAAGAGACCCCGAATCGCTAAGGAAATGTTGAAAAACAAAAATAAAGCTGGGGGCATCACGTTACCTGATTTCAAACTTTATTACAAAGCTGTGATCACCAAGACAGCATGGTACTGGCATAAAAACAGACACATAGACCAGTGGAACAGAGTAGAGAGCCCAGATATGGACCCTCAACTCTATGGTCAATTAATCTTCGACAAAACAGGAAAAAAATATACAGTGGAAAAAGACAGTTTCTTCAATAAATGGTGCTGGGAAAACTGGACAGCTATATGTAGAAGAATGAAACTCGACCACTCTCTTACACCGTACACAAAGACCAACTCAAAATGGATAAAAGACCTCAACATGAGACAGGAATCCATCAGAATCCTAGAGGAGAACATAGGCAGTAATCTCTTCGATATCAGCCACAGCAACTTCTTTCAAGATATGTCTCCAAAGGCAAAGGAAACAAAAGCAAAGATGAACTTTTGGGACATCATCAAAATCAAAAGCTTCTGCACAGCAAAGGAAACAGTCAAAAAAACAAAGAGGCAACCCACAGAATGGGAGAAGATATTTGCAAATGACAGTACAGACAAAAGGTTGATATCCAGGATCTATAATGAACTCCTCAAACTCAACACACACGAAACAGGCAAACATATCAAAAAATATGGGAAGAAGATATGAACAGAAACTTCTCCAATCAAGACATACAAATGGCTATCAGACACATGAAAAAATGTTCATCATCACTAGCCCTCAGGGAGATTCAAATTAAAACCACATTGAGATATCCCCTTACACCAGTTAGAATGGCCAAAATTAACAAGACAGAAAACAACATGTGTTGGAGAGGATGTGGAGAAAGGGGAACCCTCTTACACTGTTGGTAGGAATGCAAGTTGGTACAGCCTCTTTGGAGACCAGTGTGGAGATTCCTCAAGAAATTAAAAATAGAACTTCCCTATGACCCTGCAATTGCACTCCTGGGTATTTACCCCAAAGATACAGATGTAGTGAAAAGCAGGGCCATCTGTACCCCAATGTTTATAGCAGCAATGGCCATGGTCACCAAACTGTGGAAAGAACCAAGATGCCCTTCAACGGACGAATGGATAAGGAAGATGTGGTCCATATACACTATGGAGTATTATGCCTCCATCAGAAAGGACGGATACCCAACTTTTGTAGCAACATGGACGGGACTGGAAGAAGTTATGCTGAGTTAAATAAGTCAAGCAGAGAGAGTCAATTATCATATGGTTTCACTTATTTATGGAGCATAGCAAATATCATGGAGGACAAGGGGTATTAGAGAGGAGAAGGGAGTTGGGGTAAATTGGAAGGGGAGGTGAATCATGAGAGACTATGGACTCTGAAAAACAATCTGAGGGGTTTGAAGTGGTGGGGGGGTGGGAGGTTGGGATACCAGGTGGTGGGTATTATAGAGGGCACGGACTGCATGGAGCACTGGGTGTGGTGAAAAAATAATGAATACTGTTTTTCTGAAAATAAATAAATTAATTAAAAAATAATAATAATTGCCAGGGAATCATCCTAACCCCCCAGTGAAGATACATCATATTAGAACTATCTGGACATTTTTACCTATTTTTATTTTCTTCAAAATAAATATGACCAGGTCATCATCTCCGACATCACTGATAAGCCCTTCACTCTATTTGGAAAAGTGAAGAATGGAGAAAAAATGGGATTAGCTCTCTGCTTTTAAAAATAGTTCCACAGTTGATTTGGTTAGTATCATTTAGTGAGAATCACCTTCTCTAAAGCGTCAGTACTCAAAGCATACTCAATAGACCAGTAGTATCAGCATAGACTGGAAACTTGATAAAATCCAGGTTCTCAGGCTCTGAAGCATAACTGGCATTTTATGGAGAAACTTACATGATTTGTTTGCCCATTAAAGTTTTCACATTAAAATGCTACTATAAAAAAATTATCATCTTTATTGTGAAACTAATTGTTTCTCATTCCTTTTTGGCCACTGAAAGCTAAGGGCCTACAGTTAAATAAAAATGAGGGGACTATTCATAAGAATAATAACAATCATAATTACTGTTGCACAGACATCCACTCTTCTAAGTTTGGAGAGCCATAGTCTTAGTGGGGCTACAAATTTTACCTCACACTACAACTCAGGGAACTGCAACTCCTTTGTCTATTTCTGATCTGCTTTATAGCACAACTGCTATCTGCCAGGTTCAGGGAAAGAAGGAAATGACTAAATGTCCACTAGGAGTTGGAGGAGCTTTTAGTAACTGTTAAAGGATTCTTTAATTTCCCTTGGCTAAAAATGTTCAGCCCTTCATGGTGCTTTAGACACCTTGTCCCTTCCTCATGCTTCTCTCCTTAGGATGCTACCATGCTTATTATGCACTCTTGTGAATTTTGGGAGGTGGTGGGGTTCTTGACTGCAATTCATCTGCTTCCACAAGTCTCCAAAGTGAAGTCTTATCTCCTAGAGCTGCTTGCCCAACTGGCTCTGATGGTTGAAGTTAAAAAGTAAGTGCAACTCAAATTCCTCTCAATTTTCTCAGAGTCCAGTAGACTTCTTGGCTGCCTCAGATGCACCTTAACTCTCCCTACAGTTCCCCGAATACTGCAGTTATTTCTAGTGAATATTCTGTAGAGAGATTGATTTAATATAGAGTTTACTCAAGCAAAAATTCTCAATAATACCATGCACTGAAAGAAATAAGAATTTATCAAATTCATTTTATGATCCTAGCAAAGCTCTGATATTAAAATTTGACATTTATAGCTTAAAAATATAGTCTCACTACTGAGTTTTTATTTTTAAATTTTTATGTAAAATATTAGTAAAGAAAGTTAAAAATTATATTAGAAGTATTATCTACCATGACCAAGTATCATATATACTGAGGAGGAAAAGATGGTTAATTTTATCAAAATTACTTACTTATATAAGAAGCCAATTTCAAAATAAACTATCCAGTTAAAAAGTGGTAAAGGATTTGAATAGATATTTCTTCAAAGAAGATATGTAACTGTCCAATAGGCACATGAAAAGATGTTTAACTTATTAGCCATCATGGAAATATAAATCAAATCACAATTCAATAGCACTTCGCATCTATTTTTTTTTTTAAGATTTTATTTGTTTATTTGACAGACAGAGATCACAAGTAGGCAGAGAGGCAGGCAGAGAGAGAGAAGCAGGCTCCCTGCTGAGCAGAGAGCCCCATGCGGGACTCGATCCCAGGACCCTGAGATCATGACCTGAGCCGAAGGCAGCGGCTTAACCCACTGAGCCACCCAGGCGCCCCAGCACTTCGCATCTATTAATATAGTTTTAATTATGTAGTAGATAATAATATTATCCAGTATATGAAGAAATCAGTAATCATATACTTTCAGTGGGAATATAAAGTTGTACAACTGGTTTGGAAAACAGTCTTACAGTTTTTCAAAAGGTTAAACATAGTTCCTGTATAACACACTAACTTGACTCGTAGGTGTTTTTTGTTGTTGTTGTTTTCTGTATTTTTGTTTTGTTTTGGTTTTGTTTTTTTGTTGTTGGTTTTTGTTTGTTTGTTTGTTTTTGTGAGGGAGATGGAGAGTAGAGGGAGAGGGAAAGAGGAAGATGGAGAGAGAGAATCTTAAGCAGACTCCATGCCCAGCATAGAGCCTAACACAGGTCTTGATCTCACAACCCTGAGATTATAACCTAAGCTGAAATTAAGTCAGTTGTTTAACTGACTGAACCACCTAGGCACCTTAGACTCCTAGGGTTTTATTCAAGAGAAATAAAAATGTGCCCACACAGAAACATGTACAAGAAATGTTTATAGTAGCATTACTCATACTGGACAAAAAATAGAAACAACTCAAATAACCAACAAATGATGAATGGATGAATAAAATTGTATATCCTTAAGAAGGTATATTACTCAGTAATACAAATGAACAAATTTTGATACCTAATACAGATGAACCTTGAAAACATGCTAAGCTAAGGAAGTCAGTCACAATACACCATATATATGGTATTATTTCATTTATTATAAATTTCATTTATAATAAATGCCCAGAATATGATCTGTGGAGACATAAATATGATCTATGATCAATAGATCATGTAGATTAGATCAACATGATCTATTGATCTATGGAGATTAGTGGTTACCAGAAGCTGGCTTCGATGAGGGAGGGGAAATTAATGGGGATGTATTAAAGGGTATTTTTTTTTCTGAGGTAATAAAAATATTTCAAAGTTAATTGTGATGATGTGTTTAATTGTGATAACTATACTAAAACCCACTAAGTTTTATAATTTTTATAGATGAATTATATGTCATGTGAGTTACAACTTCATAAACTGTTAAAAAAGAAATTGGTGATGTCATCAAGGTACCAAAATATATTCCCATTATCAGCGCCCCTTACAAGGAGACTAACTAGCAACTATCCACAGGCAAGATGTCATTGTACAAATCCCAGAAGCTGAAGAAGATGAGGCTGAAGCCCTCCAACCCTACTTGGTCACAGAGACCAAGAAGGACCACAGAGAAAAGTAAGAGGAATACTCTCACTTAGACTACATGGCTCCACACTCAGGCCAGTACAGCACCACACCAAGAGGTGGGGTGGTGTGGCTCTACACCACACAGAGATGCCTACAATTTCTCCAGTGGGAAAACAGAGCCCAAGGTAGACATCCAGCTTTCCCAGCACTGCAGGACACTTTCCAGGGGACCCACTTGGGTCTTGCCTCACAGGAAACAGTGGGGGAATCTGAAGGCCAGACCACTAGGGATAGTTAGAAAATCAGCATTTAGTGATCTCTGTATATTGCATTGTTGCAGGCAGCAGTGCTCAAGAATAGCTCGCAGTCAGCACATCTGTCCATCTGTAGAGCCAGGATGGTAGCCCCAACAAGCCAGGGGCCTCATTCAGCAGGTCTGCCTGGTTTGGGTTTCTAGCCAAACAGTCTTACAAGCCTTGGAGCCCATTCTATAGCCCTGGCCAGGCAGGAAAGAAAGCTTGCAGTGTGGCCCAATTGCTGAGCATAGCCCCAGGCCAACCTCACCAGGGAGCCTGCTGGAGACCATTTGTAGCCACAGAGCACATCCAATAGGTCAATCTGCTGAAACAAGGTGGTAGTTCTATTTTTAAATTTTTTCAGGGTCCTCCATATTGTTTTCTATAGTGACTGTAACAGTTTCATTCTCACCACTATGTACACGGCTTTCCTTTCCTCTGTATCCTCAACAACATTTATCTCTTATCTTTTTGATAACAGATGTCCTAACATGTGTGAGGTAACATCTCATTCTGGTTTTGATTTGCACTTCCTTGATGATTAGGGATATTAAACATCTTTTCAGATACCTATTGTCCATTTGAATATCTTATTTGGAAAAATGTTTACTCAGGTCTTTTTCCTATTTTAAATTGAGATGTTTGCATTTTTTGCTATTGAGTTATAAGATTTTTATTCATTTTGGATATTAATCCCTTATCAAATATGTGCTCTGCAAATATTTCCTCCAGTCCCACTGGTTTAATTTTGTTTTGGTTGACTTTGCTTTTGCTTTCAAATTCAAAAGATCTTTCCCAAGGCCAATGTCAAGAAACTTTCTTACAGTCTTAGTTCTTACATTCAAGTCTTTACTCTATTTTGAGTCAATTAGTAATAAAATAAATTGGTTTTCCATGTTAATAATTTCATTGTCTCTTCACCTATACCTTACTCTTTTATAAAGGTAATAGAATATTGAATTCAAAATGCTGTAACAATAATATAAGAAAATTTAATTATAGACTCATCAGTGTAGAAGGAGAAATGAATAAAACTATGGCTGAAAAATCCAATATGTAATTAATAAGTGTACATCATGATTGGATTTGGCTTATTGTCAGAATTCAAGGATAGTCCTTTCATGCATGAAGAGGAAAATAATTCAATTTTAGCTAATGATGCAGATGATCTTTTAAGTATATTTATGTGAATATCTAATATATAATCAAAGTTTTACTAATTTATGGAAGAAATGTTTAGAAAATTAAGAATAGAAGGTAAAAACTTAATACCAAAAGCTACAGAAAAATATTATGTAAGTAAATACTTGATATACTCTTTTTTATGTATGGGAAAAATATAACAATGCCCAGACTTATCATAATTTACATAATATGAGACAACCTGGCTAATACAATAAGAAAAGAAAAAGAAATAACAAGCACAGACATAACATTTGGAAGGGAAGAAGTAAGTTGTAGTTTTTTGCCACTACTGTAACTTCCTAGGGGGAAAAAATAACAACCAAATCACCAAATTACTTAAGCAAATAAGAGTTTGATAATTTTATTGATACATGATAAGTTAATAGGAATTAACCATATTTGCTTACATCAACAGTAAAAAACAAAGTAAAATGAGGTCAACAAATATTCTATAATGTTTTGTTATTTTGAAAAATTTAATAAATATACCCTAAAATTTATATGAAAAAATATCTATAAGTAGCCATGACCCTTGAGGATAAGATAGCTCATCTTAGAAGATATAAGACATACTACAAAGCCATTGTTATAATTTTAAAAAATAGCTCAAAGCAGATCCATTAATATGGAAAAAAAAAACTTGATATTTTGATAAAGCTGTTTCCAAAAATCTATTGAAAAAAGAAATATTTCTTAGTATATGTTGTTTAAAAACTGACTCATTTTAGGGAAAACAAAAACATGAATTCCTACTAATACTATTGGGAAGGACTCCAAGGGCATTAAGAGACACAAATGCTAAAGGCAAAGTTAGGAGAAAAAAAAATATGAAAAGAAAAGGATTTTTCAAATAAAACTTTAACATTACAGACCATAAGATAAAAATAGCAGTGAATTGTGAGTTATTGCCATTCCACTCTTGCCAATGGATTGTGAGTGACTTCCCATGTGTCATCTCTGGACGGGGGCCCATGAACAGGGGACTGACTTCCATATTCACTTCCTTTTTCCTATCAGCTAAAACCCCTTAATCTCCCTTAAAGTAAAAAAAGGAAATCTCTGAAGAGGATGGCACAGAAAACAAGATGGAAGGAACCCAGGTCCCTAAATATCTATTTGAAAACCTGGAACGCAGATCTAGAACAAACACCTGGACTTCAACATGAGAGAGAAAAATAAATTCCTATTGTTTGAGGCATCTAGTTTTGTTTGTGGCTGCTGTTGTTGTTATAGAAATTTAGCCTAATTTCATTAATACACATACAAACAAACACATTTAATACATAGATATAAATAAAAGAAAATATAATAGAAGAGTTGAGAGGCACTGGCTTCATTAGGAGAGAAAAACAAGTGGTAATAAAAGGAACCTATATGTTGCCCACACACATTCTCAACAGTGAGCCATTATTTGGTTGAACGATGATTGTATGCTATGTGTATGTATTATAATATAAAACTCTGCAACTGGTTAAAAAAAGATGGTTAAAAAAAGGTTAAAAAGGATGGAAGAGAAAAAGGATATAAGGTGTTAAAAATTATAAATGAGAACTATTTTTTCTCAAGATAAATCCTCATACTTTTTATTGTGTAACCCTATAGTCAATAGATATAATTAATGTGCATAGCACCAAAGATCACCAACAGAAAAACAACACCACTTTAGACATGTTAAAAGGATGAGAGGGCAGGCAAGCTGGGCAGCATTGCATTGGTTAACTTGACAATAGTTTCAGATTCCAATGTGCTGCATAAGGGTCTACCACCCGAGCACCCTATCTCCTTGGACAGTATCCCATTGCACCATACACTCTAGACCACTCTAAGTTACTCGGTTTTTTGTTTTTGTTTTTGCCCTCAACCATAACCATAAAAGAAACTTTGTTCAGATGCTACATTCTTTATGACTGTCCTTCAAATAACATCTTATTAGTCTTGGTAATCTCATTTTTCATTTGGTGTTCTGGTATTTTTTAGGAAGATAATTATAGGTGAATTCCTTTTTTCCAGTGGTTAAGACTAGTTACTTGTCAAAGGTAAGTATTGTTGATTAGTTTGGAAGAACATAGACTGAGATACTCAACATAACTTTTTACCAAAGCTGAAAAGCTCCTAAATGAAAATTTGTTTACCAGAGTTTTCCTGGCCTTTCCTTTGAGAGTGTAAATGATGCTTTGGATTCTGGATTGTCATTCTTCCATAAAGCTCACTCATAATTTCATCTCAACAGATTGATTTTTTTTTTTTTTAATGTGAAGGGAGACTTGTGAAGCTAATCTGAATTAATGAAGCTAATCTGAATCTGAAGCAAATCTTTACAAATTGCAAATTCATCTTTTTTCTTTTTTTAAACATATCATTATCCATACATATTTTAGCAACATTTTTAAGGTAGTGACCTGTCTTTTTAAAGTCCTTTGAAATAATTGAACATAACTTTTAGAGTTAAAAGTCAGTCTTTTTTTGCATCTTTTTTATTGTTTTATATAATTAAATAATCTAATTATGACAAGAATAAATAGACTTATGTACAAACTGAACTAGTACTTGTTAAGCATACTCAAAGGTATACTAGGGTCCTAACAGAAATACTCACTATTCCTGAACAATTAATTGTGTCTTGGGTACAAATGATTTAGTGTAATTTTGCTTGTACTTAAAAACACTTATGCCAGTTTATTTTTAACAGTAATTATATAAGAGGGGAGATTGATAGAATATAAGTTAACATGATGCATAGTTTCACTAGGGGCAAATTAAAAAAAAAAAACTTTCACTGAATAACAATCAAACAATTCACTTGTAATACTGATTTTCACAATTTCTTCAAAAGAAAAGTTAGTGGTTTCAGCAGCTAAAATCCATCATTACCTTTAATCATAAGTCTGTTTCTTTGAAAAACTGACAATAATATAATTTTTATGTTAACACATTTTAAATATTTGAAAGTGTATCTTAAATGAGGGACTATTAATTGTGCAATGAGCTGGTTCACTATAATGATTTAATACTTGGTGATTATAATTATCATAATTTGGAACATACTTTCTTCACTGGATCTAACGACTAAGATGTTAACTGGCTTCAAAAACCAAAGAATTGACGAGTGAATTTTAATTTTTCTTTTGTTTTTCTCCTTTTACTTAGCATCTGATTATTCATATAAGCTGGTATTATGCTTGAAGTACACATATGTGAATGAAATAACGTAATTTTCTTCTAGCTAATACTAAGAATCCCAACTCTACCCCTGTTTCCTTAAACCACACATTGAGAAGTGTTGTTTAAACTTGTACCCGTATGTTCTCTTGTGATAAGTTGCTTTGTGGTCATTCCTACCCTCTGGGAGTACTTTCTTAATATATATTTATATAATTAAATAATCTAAGCTTAAAGTTACTTTAAATAAAGTTAATTTAAATAATCTAAGCTTAAAGTTACTTTGTAAAACAGGAAAAAGAATTTAGGTCAACAAAAACTCAAAGATAATCTCATGATTAATTTATATTATGATTCATTCATATCACTTCAGAATTTTTTTCTAATCAATAAAAAATAACATTTAATTGATTTCTTTTTATACTATTTGTCCTTCATTTTATGGACTTGGACTTAATAAGGATTTTTTAGTCTCCCATTTTATACCCAGAGGCATAGTGAATTTTGTAATTGAATATATTACATAGGAAGTCTAAATCATGTCTTCAAGATTATAAATTCTAGTTTTAGCAGTATAGTAAAATTCTTTATGTTACAAAGAAATAAATGTCACTTAAAAAAACCTACACCAAAGCTTATGTTCAAGTGTGTTGCCCTTTATATGAATAATGTTAAGCATTATCTACTATTTAGCTTTACCATTTTCTCTCTTATGTAGACTTCCACCTAGAAATGACCCCTTTCTCATTTATCACCCCACTCCCAGCTCAACCAAATATTAATCAACAGCATGCATAATTTTCTAAGTGTAGAATTTCTATAAAATACATTCATTTTAATTTTAGAAAGTATTACTCATTTGTTTACTACTTATTTACAATAGGGCACTGCAGGTAAGACATTTTGATATTGACTAAAATTATTAAAGATAAAGGAAATAAGTAATAAGACTTTATTAAGAAGTGAAATTCCTAAGTGGATATGACAAATATCTTGGGAAAGGGAGAATGTTACTTGGGTAGGTTGGGTGAGATTAGAGAGGAAGAAGTTTCTGCTATGTAATCATTAAATATATATTCTGGAATAGAATCAAAGTGACCTCTTTGAACTTGCTTGTGTTCAAGTTTTGTCAAGTATATACTTACATCCTATTTACTTGTATATGACACATAATACTAAATTCTATTAATGTGCACTACGTTGCATGTCAACTAAATGTGATAAATTCTGTTTTAAGAGATTGGGAGTCAATTTACATCCACAGATATAGTTAATTATAGACCATACATACCTCAAATAACCAATGATATTTCTAT
Source organism: Mustela putorius furo (assembly GCF_011764305.1). Classification (NCBI taxonomy): domain Eukaryota; kingdom Metazoa; phylum Chordata; class Mammalia; order Carnivora; family Mustelidae; genus Mustela; species Mustela putorius. Next base: position 2,336,668 of record NW_025421467.1, read on the forward strand.
AATGAAATCACATATTAAATTTTGAGTGCTTTCTCTATAATAGTCATTGTGCTGAGTACTTAAGAGTTTGTCTAAGAATACTAGCCATAAGAAGAGGATAAGAACAAGTTGATAAATACATCATTATGAAATTAGATTACTTTATGTAAACCTTTATATCATTAGTCTAATTGCTGCTAGCCAGCTTAAAGTTACTTTGTAAAACAGAAAAAAGAATTTAGGTCAACAAAAACTCAAAGATAATCCCATGATTAATTTATATTATGATTCATTCATATCACTTCAGAATTTTTTTCTAATCAATAAAAAATAACATTTAATTGATATCTTTTTATACTATTTGTCCTTCATTTTATGGACTTGGAGTCAGGGAACTTTTGTTTCAGTCTTGACATTAGCTTTTTCTAAACTGGAAGACTTTGGCCTTTATCCTTAATGCAGTCAATTTCTTCACCTACAAACCTGGGTTAATGATATCCATCTACCTACTTCACAGAACTTTCATAGGGACTAAACGTAGCAACAAAAAGAAACCCATTTCTTGAATTATAAAATGTCATATAAAAGTAATTTATGTTATCAATCAAGTGGAGATGTAATGAAATATTATAGAGATGAAAAGCCCAGATTCAAATATTCTGTTAATAATTAGTAAATGGATAGCTAAAAATTATCTGCAACCCTCATTGTAAATTGAATTACGAAAAGTAGAGTCCTAATTTTTAGATTATAGAAAATAGGTTTTCTATTTAGCACCAGAGTAAATTTAATTATTAAATTAATAGAACTTCTGCCCTCCTTCCAGATTCCCATTATGTGGTTCATGAAGATATATGCATTCATCTAATACCTCTTTAGTTTGTATCTGTAATGCTCTGTGCCTTCATACTACTTTTAAGGTGATAGAATAAAGGAAGTATTAAATACACAAAGCAATTGTTTACCATTGCTGAATTTTATTTAATTCTTCAAAATAATGATTGGAATGATAAATGAAGTATTTTTTTTTTACATTGCAAACAAATAGAAGGGTTTCACATTAAAAAAAATGGCTTTTATTTTATGAAGAAAACTCTTATTACATACTTATCACTGTCATCTCCCAATTGAGCTTCCATTAATATTAACGGGAATTCAATTCAATACATTAACATCTCAGTGAGGATCTGTCTCATTATAATTATCACTGACCTTGTCAATTTTAAATTTTAGCTTGGGTCAAAATTAAATCTAAGCTACTAAGAACACAGTAAAAGCAAAGTGAAACATAGAATGTCCCTCACTGGGAGACTGAGGAATTAATATAATAACTATAGCACTTGAATGTAAATATTTGTTTCATGTGTGTATAGATGCACAGCTACATACAATTATAATTTTGAAACATATGCCATTTTCAATGACTTTATATTTAAATTGCTCTCAATCCTATGTATCTTAATACTTGTAGATTTTTTAAAAATTAGAAGTACAGGGGCACCTGGGAGGCTCAGTAAGTTAAGCATCAGACTCTTGGTTTAGGCTCAGGTCATGAGCTCAGGGTCCTGAGATCAAGCCCCAAGTGGTTGTGTTCCCTGCTCAGCAGGAAGTCTGCTTTTCCTCTTCCTGAGACTCAGCTCCTCAGCTCCTGCACACACTTTCTGTCTCTAAAATAAATAAATAAATCTTAAAAAAATAAATAGGAGTGCCTGTGTGGCTGAGATGTTTAAAGTTCTGCCTTTGGCTCAGGTCATGATCCTGGCTTCTGATTCAGTGGGGAGTCTGCCTTTCTGTCTCTCTCTTTGTCTCTCTCTCTCTCTCTCAAATGGATAAATAAAATCTTTACAAAATAAATAAATAAATAAATAAATAAATAAAAATTAGAGATACAAAAGTAATTCCTAAAGATACTGTTTCAGTGAATATGGATAAAACTCATGCTTATTTGTTTTTCAAAAGTGTCACAGATAATTCTCAACCCCTAGGATTGAGAACCTCGGTTCAATATCACAGAGGATTTAAGCATATCTACTTTAATATATGAGTTTGAACCCTAAATTCTGTTGCAGTTTCAATTCTTTTCTCTAATTGTACTCAGAACTGTCATTTTGGCAAGACTTTGAGGACACATATTTGCCATCAGCACACAAATCTTGCATTGACCTCAATGACATTTAATAAAGCTACAATTTTCAACCATTGCTACTAGACCAGACAAATAACTTCTTACAGAAAAGCTGTTGCAAAGCTACTATGGAGATAGACAATTCAACTGAATTCCAGGTTTTAGAAACAAGTAGTTTCAGTACTAAATATGTTTCTCCATTTCTCCTACATGATAAATATTTACTTATTTCATTTTTATACCTATTTGCAATTATTTGTTTTGGCTTTAGGGAGCCTTACAAGGGAGTAAAAAATTGTGAAGAGGAAGAGCAGCATGGAAAGAAGAGAGCAGAGCAGTGGGGGAGAAAAGGAGAGAGGAGAGAGAAAAAAAGAGGACCAGTTTGGTTTAATGCATTGTTCTTTATTGATTTCTTTGATTGTTTTCAATCTGAATGTTTCCAAGAGCTTCATCGTGAGGCAGATAAAACGGAGCTACTCTTGTTGAAGGTGCATAGGTACGTTTGGGTGGGGCTGGTGTGTCCTGGGTCTGGGATTCAGAGAACCACCAAAAAGTCTCTTGTTCACACTGAAGACTCTAGGGACCTACAGAAAATAACTAGGAAACAACAACAACAACAACAACAACAAAACAGTGTCTTCACAATAAAGGGATCTGTTCTAAAATCGTAGCTTTAACATGTAATAATTACCTTAGGTCAATTTTCTTTAAAAATGCCTAGTTTCCAGTTTCTTTTTAATAACAGTGTCATTTTAACACACACCTTTACCATTTTGTAAATAGATTTAGTGTATACAAAGTTCCTAGCATATGATAAATCCTAATAAATTGTAGCTATTATTATTGTTACTTCCAAGACATATGCTACATATCTCTTAATACATGTCTTCTGTGAATAAATAGTTTTAGCTATTAGTGTCTGAGTATTGTCATCAATTTTCTCCAAGCATTATTGTTGTGTTTTCTTGTTCTCAGAAATATGTACATGGGAGTGTAATTTTATAAACAACACTTTAAAAGCATAGCGTTGCCCTTCATCAATCAGAAACTCATCTAAATCTCACTGTCTAGAAGGGCTGACTCATTTCCCAGCAGTTCTATATAGATAAGTATGTGTCTATAGTTACTTGCACTTGTATGTCTAGGTATATTTTCCTATTAACATATAATGTAAAGACAATAAGAGAAATGAGTGTTCATTTTTCAGATTTATTGCTTAATATTTCTGAGGGGTCTCAGTAAAACTAGGTGGTGATATTTGATGTAAGGTTTCAGTGTAAGATTTACTGTCCCCTTTGGAGTATAAAGACATAGCATTTAGAAAATATGCAAGTGTAGAAAAAAGAAAAATTATCTCAATCCTCACCTCAACTCCTTGAGGTAATCTCTGGGCACTTTTTAATACCTCTAACAGATGATGGCAATTTGCTTTTTGGAAAGATTATGCTGATTAATACCCTTATCATTATTCTATGAAAGTGAATGTTCGTCTACCCCCAATTTGACTGAAAAAATAATTCACTTTGTTTTAATTTTAAAATATGGAGAACATTCATTCAGCTGTGCATGGGCCTTTTAGATTTATTTTTTCTCTTCATTATTTGTTCATAGCTTTTGACCATGAATGTTAGCATTTTTTAATGCATAGATCATATTACAATTATCTGTTCTTTTGCCATATTCAGTGCAACTATTTTATTTAAGTTACTTTATTTTAGTTTAGCTATTCCATTTTCCAGAACAGAAAATGTTTATAACTAATGCTCCTAAACAACAAAATGTAAGGGAGGAAATATTTCCTTTCTATCTCTTAATATGTAACTCATATCCCTCTTCCATGATTGCAATATATCATATGTAGCATTTTACTTAGTTCTTTTCCTGCATTTGAGGGGAGGTATTGTTTTTCCTGAATAAAAGAGGAGCCACATTCCCCATTTTGTATATGATTTTTTTTTGTTATTGTTTCTCATATTCCCTATCTCCAAATTAGCTAAATATTCACTTATGATTTTTAAACATATTTTTAAGACTTCCCAACTAACATTTATCCCTCATTCTTTGAATTATATTAGAGACTATTTTGAAGTTTTTAAAAAATGGTTAATCAACTTCCCGTACACCATTTCTAAACATTCCATTTTCATGTTCTATGATTTACTAAAGATAATCATGATGAAAGAAAGAAAGAAAGAGGAAAAAAGAGTGAGCCAGAGACATTGACTATTTCTTTTCTACAAAAGGAGACATAAGAGCACAAGGGGCATTGGATAAAACCCTTTGGATTGTTAATGGTAAGCACTACTGCAGTGCTCCCTAGCATAACCATTTCAATATTTATATCTTGTGACTAAAGAGTAAAAGAAACCTCCTTTTATTCAAACAGACCTAATTAGAAACAGGAATACAGATACTATTTTGTATTAATATAATTAATGGGTTCATGGAAGGGGCTGTTGTTTACCAAATTCTATGTAAGGCAAACTTGTGCTTTTTCCCCCCAGGGTAGTAATGGTTTACAAGTGTTGCTTCACTCTCATAAATAACCTGATCTGGGTGATAAGTTTATGGTCACACAACTGTAGTACATTTAGAACTACTGAAAAAGAAACAAGCAAACCAAGTAACATCGGTTAAGACAGTGAAATATAGACCTAAGTTGGTGAACTTACACACATATTGAACCAGGAGACTTCAAACTATAAATCCTTCTTCTCACCCTTCAATCTTGAGAAGTTTGGATGTCATAGGCATAGATTGTCCAGGTAAAGCTTCCTCTGTGCTATCCAGTCAGAGTGCACCAAACTCTAGGACTGTACTACTAATGTAGTACAGAGGAAATCAAGCAAGAACGTCATTTGTTGTATGAGATTTCTTGCAGGGGAGTACAACTGGCAATGAGAAACTGAAGAATCAAGGTATCCTGCAGGACCATTATGCTTAGTAATGAATTTAAGCCTGCAAAGATAATTCTTATTCCACTTGAGTGTTTTCTTTTTGCACTCTGGAAAATCTCATTGTGATGAAGACTTTAACTATCTCTCTCATGTATAAAACATGATCACAGTTAGTATTTAAAAGAAATTTTGTGTATACTGCACAGCCAAGTGTGGGTCTGGAGGAATGGGAAATTTTATCAAGGGAGGTCCACTCAACTCAGCAGCCAGCAGTATATGAAGCAGATGACCAGACAGACCAAGATATTCTATCTGTTGTAACCCTATAATGTATCTTTAGGTGTGATAAAGAAAATCCCTAGACAGTCAAATGTCACATCTGAATTATTTTAATACAATAACAAAAAAATGAACACCATATGGAGTAATAGGAATTTCCCATTTGATACAATAACAATAAAAAACAGGGGCACCACTATAGGAGTCACTGAACATCAGGCAACAGAGAGTAACTCCTGACAGATGGGAAGCAAATACAACTTTATGATTGATTTAGCATGCTATATTAAGAGGTTTTTCAGTCTGTGGCATAGAAAAGGGGAAATCAGGCAAAACCCAGTGGGTTCTCTGAATGAGAAGATAGAATTTAGAGTCTAGGGAGACAAAGGTGGCTAGGAGTTCATAGAATAAAATATCAGATAAGAAAGAGCTTCACAGCAAGACAGCTCTTAAGAACTTCAGAGGATTTTCTTGGGTTATTTAGTTACGGATCACAACTTGTGTGAGAAAACTACCTGGGGCCAAGAACCAAAAAAGGAATAGAAGAAACAGTGCCTAGAACTCACACAGAACTAAAAAATGGGCCTATTCTCATCAGCTAGATGGCAAAAGTTCAGATTCATAGGGCACTGGGTATAAAAACAAGTGTTTTGCCTTAGTAGTGAAGAATAATTAGCCTAAAACTGAGCACATATCTGGTCTTTCATATCAAATCTTAAAAGCAAGACCCCAAAGGATCAAACTGGACTCTTACTGAATTCAAAAATATCCAGCATTCAACAGTTAAATTTACAATGTCTGTCATATAATCAAAATTTGACAGACATGCAGAAAAGGAGGAAATGTACACGATAATGGGGAAATTAAACAATTAATCATCACTAATACAGAACTGATACTGATGTTGGAAATAGTAGACCAAGGTCTTAAAAGGATAATTGTAACTGTTCGTGTATCCCATTTTAAGTAGACAATTGGATAATAAAAACTCCAAATCTCCAAACCGAACACTTAAAATAAAACTGTAATGTATCAGATGAAAATATACTAAATAGGGATAATAGCAAACTAGATGTTATAGAAGAAAAGAATCAAAAATATAACAATAGAAACTAAAAATAAGGTACACAGAAAAGGAATTAATTTTTTATAAAGAGCAGATCATCAGTAAATTGTGACATAACTTTAAACAATCTAGTATATGTGTAACCCTGATAACTGAAGGAGAAGATAGAAAGAGAATGGAAGAAAATATATAAAGAAATAATGGGGGGCGCCTGAGTGGCTCAGTGGGTTAAGGCCTCTGTCTTCGGCTTGGGTCATGGTCCTGGGGTCCTGGGATCAAGCCCCACATCGGGCTCTCTGCTCTATGGGGAGCCTACTTCCTCCTCTCTCTCTGCCTGCCTCTCTGCCTACTTGTGATCTCTAACTGTCAAATAAATAAATAAATAAATAAATAAAATTTAAAAAAAAAGAAATAATGGCATGAAAATATACAATTTAATGAACACTATAAACAAACATGTCTAAGATATGCAGCTAACACAGAGCCTAAAGAAAAATATGGTATGATATGGTATGGTATTGCATGGTATGGTACTAATATAAGTTGTTGAAACAAAATAAATAACCCAGAAATAAGCCCACACCTATATGGTCAATTAACCTATGACAAAGGAGGCAAGCATATACAATAGGGAAAAAAAACAGTCTTTTTAATAATGAAGTTGGGAAAACTGAAAAACCACATACAAAAGGATGAAACTGGACCACTTTCAACCCCATACGAAAAAAACCCAAAAAACAAAAACAAACAAACAAACAAAAAACCAAAAACAAACGAAAAAAAAAACCCATAAACTCAAAATGGATTAAAGATCTAAATGTGAAACCTGAAACCACAAAAATTCTAGAGAAGAACACAGGCAGTAATCTCTCAGTTATTGGTCTTACCAACATATTTATGGTATGTCTCTTGAGGCAAGAGAAACAAAAGCAAAAATAAATTGTTGAGCCTACACCAAAATAAAAATCTTTTTCACAGCAAAGGAAACCAGCAACCAAACAAAAAGGCAACTTATTGAATGGGAGATGATATTTGCAAATGATACATCTGATGAGGGTTAATACCCAAAAAAGATAAAGAACTTGTACAACTCAACACCAAGAAAACAAATAATCCAATTAAAAATGTACAAAGTGGGGAGAGAGGCAAGATGGCAGAAGAGTAGGAAACTGAAATGACATAAGATCCCAGGAGTTCATCTAGATAGGTATTAAACCATTCTGAACACCTACAAACTCAACAGGAGATAAAAGAGAAGAAGAGCAGTAATTCTAGGAACAGAAAATCGACGACTTTCTGAAAGATAGGATGTGAGGAGAAGTGAATCCGAAGCAACAGGAAAATAAACCATGGGGGAAGAGGCCAACTTCTGGCAAGCGGTGGAGCAGTGGAGCACAAAAGCAGAACTTTTAGAAGTCTGCTCCACTGAGGTACAGGTCTCAGGTCCCATGGGGTACCCTGTGGCCTCAGGTCCCACAAAGTCACAGAAAGATTGGGAGTGTCTGGGTGTGACAGAACTCACAGGTATCAGAGCAGGGAAGCCAGCTACAGAGAGGGAGCCAAAGAATGAGCTTTCAGAGTGGGGTACCTTAAACCATGATCCAAGGCACAGTCAGACCATTGCTCTTCTAGCAGGGACCTCACAAGTGGCAGATCCAGGGAGACTCACCTTCCTGCTCTGTGAGGAGCAGCACAGCAAGAATCTGCTGGGTTTGGACTCCAAATGGGGCCATGCACCAGAGATAGAAATGCTTGATCAAAGGCTGGGTGAGTGCCAGAGACCACGGAGACAGGAGGGATTGATTGCTTATTTTGAGGGCACTCTGAGGGGTGGGGCCCCGAGCTCTCAGCTGCTCTTGACCAGAGATTGGGAGGGTGCCATTTTCATTCCCATTCTCCAAAGCTCTATGGAAAGTGTTCAGGGAACAAAAGCTCCAAGACACATTACTTAGCCCAGTCCCTGGCAAGGGTGGTGCAATTCCACCTCCAGCAAAGACATTAGAAAATCACTGCAAAAGGCCCCTCCCCCAGAAGATAAGCAAGAACATCCAGTCAAGACCAAGCTCATGAGTTAGGGGAAAGCAATGCAGAGAATTAATGGCTTTTTCCCCATGATCCTTTAGTCTTGCAAAGTTAATTTATTTTATTTTTTTTTTTCTTATTCTATTTTTAAACTTCTCTTCTTTTTGGATTTTATAACTAGTTTATATTAAGAATATGTTTCTAAAAAAATCTTTTAAACCTTCATTGTTATAGTCATATCTTATCCCTTCATTGTATTTAACCTTATCCTTTGTATACATATAGGGTTTTTTCTTTTTCCTTAAAGATTTTGGGATACAATTTCTTCTAATACATTTAAATATATCCTAATCTACCACATGGCTTTGTTCTAATCTCCAGCCTGAGCACTTTTTTGCTTTTTCCAACCAACTTATCTTATCAATTTCTTTTTTAGAATTTTTTTATTTTCATCTTTACAGTCATATTCCACACCTTCATTGTGTTTACTCCTATTTTGTATATATATGTATATGTATATATATATATATATATAGATAGATAGAGAGAAAGAAAGGTTTTTGAATATATATATATATATATATATATATGAATATATATAAGTTTTTGTATAGAAGTTATTCTTTCTTATATATATATTTCTCCAAAAAAATTTTTGGAGGTGATTTCTTCTAAGAGACCAAAAACACCCAAAATCAAGTGGGTGGCCAGGTTCTATTCACCAGTCTAAAATATATATATATATATATGTATATATATATATATATATATTAAGTAGACAATTGAGTAATAAAAGCTCCAAATCTCCAAACCAAACACTTAAAAAAAAAAAAACTATAATGTATCAGATGAAAATATACTAAATAGGGATAATAGCAAACTAAATGTTATAGAAGAAAAGAATAAAAAATATAACAATAGAAACTAAAAATAAGGTACACAGAGAAAGGAATTAATTTAAAAACGGAGCAGATCATCAGTAAATTGTGACATAACATATGATTTTTTATTTTTATTTTTATTTATTTTCTTCCCCTTTCTTCGTCCCCTAGTTTTGGATCTCTCCTGATTTGGTTAGCGTACATTTTTCTGGAGTCTTTGCCACCCTTTTAGTATTTCTTCTCTCATTCATATATTCTTATCTGGATAAAATGACAAGGTGGGAAAACTCACCAAAAAAAAAAAAAAAAAAAAAAAAGAAAAGAAAAGAAAAGAAAAGAAAGAAAGAAAAAGAAAAGAAAGAAGAGGCAATACTGGTGTGTCTAGGTACCTAATAAATACTGACATTGGTAATATGTCATTACTAGAGTTCATAATGATGACTCTCAAGGTGCTAACTGGGCTTGAAAAAGGCATGGAAGATATTAGAGAAACCCTTTCTGGAGAAAAAATATCCCTTTCTAAAGAAATAGAAGAACTAAAATCTAACCAACTTGAAATTTTAAAAAAACTATTAATGAGGTGTAATAAAAAATGGAGGCTTTTACTGCTACAATGAATGAAGCAGAAGAGAGAATTAGTGATATAGAAGACCAAATTACAGAGAATAAAGAAGCTGAGCAAAAGAGAGAAAAACAACTACTGGACCATGAGGGAAGAATTTGAGAAATAAGTGATACCATAAGACAATATTAGAATAATTGGGATTCCAGAAGAAGAAGAAAGAGAGAGGGGGGCAGAAGAAGTTTTGGAGCAAATTATATTTGATAATTTCCCTAATATGGCAAAGGGAACAAGCATCAAAATCCAGGAGGCACAGAGAATCCCACTCAGAATCAATAAAAATAGGTCCACACCCTGTCATCTAATAATAAAACTTACAAGTCTTAATGATAAAGAGAAAATCCTGAAAGCAGCTCAGAACAAGAAGTCTGTAACATATAATGGTAGAAATATTAGACTGGCAACAGATTTATCCACAGAGAGCTGACAGGACAGAAGGAACTGGCATGATATATTCAGAGCACCAAATGAGAAAAATATACAGCCAAGAATACTATATCCAGCTAGGCTATCAATGAAAATAGGAGAGATAAAAAGCTTCCAGGACAAACAAAAACTGAAAGAATTTGCCATCACCAAACCAGCCCTCTAGGAAATATTGAAAGGGGTCCTCTAAGCAAAGGGAGAGCCTAATAGTAGTAGACCAGAAAGGAACAGAGACAATACACAGAAAAAGTCACCATACAAGCAATATAATGGCACTAAATTCATATCTTTCAATAGTTACCCATGTAAATGGGCTAAAAGCTCCCACTCAAAACACACAGGATATCTATTAGAATGGATTAAAACCCAAAATCCATTAATATGCTGCCAACAAGAAACTCATTTTAGACCCCAAAACACCTCCATCTATAAAGTGAAGGCATGGAAAAAAAAAATTACCATGCTAATGGACATCAAAAGAAAGGTGGGGTGGCAATCCTTATGTCAGATAAATTAGATTGTAAGCTAAAGACTATAATAAGAGGTGACACACTCAAAGAGATATCACACCAAAGGGTCTGTCCAACAAGAGGATCTAACAATTTTAAATATCTATGCCCCTAACATGGGAGCAGCCAACTATAGAAACCCATTAATAACAAAATCAAAGAAACACATCGACTAATACAATAATAGTAGGATACTTTAACACCCCCCTCACTGAAATGGGGAGATCATCCAAGCAAAAGATCAACAAGGAGATAAAGGCCTTAAATGACACACTGGACCAGATGGACCTCACACATATATTCAGAACATTCCATCCCAAAGCAACAGAATACATATTCTTCCCTATCGCACATGGAACATTCTCCAGAATAGATCACAACCTGGGTCACAAATCAGATCTCAATTGGTACCAAAAGGTTGGCATCATTCTCTGCATATTTTCAGACCACAATGCTCTGAAGCTAGAACACAATCACAAGAGGAAATTTGGAAAGAACACAAATACATGGAGACTAAACAGCATCCTTCTAAATAATGAATGGGTCAACCAGGAAATTAAAGAAGAATTGAAAACATTCATGGAAACAAATGATAATGAAAACACAATGGTTCAAAATCTGTGGGACACAGCAAAGGCAATCCTGAGAGAAAAATATATAGCAGTACAAGCCTTTCTCAAGAAACAAGAAAGGTCTCAAATACACAATCTAACCCTACACCTAAAGGAGCTGGAGAAAGAAAAGAAAGAAAGACTAAACCCAGCAGGTGAAGAGAAATCATAAAGATCGGAGGAGAAATCAATGAAATAGAAACCAAAAAAAAACAATAGAACAAATCAATGAAACTAGAAGCTGGTTCTTTGAAGGATTTAATAAGATTGATAAACCCTGGCCAGACTTACCAAAAAGAAAAGAGAAAGGACCCAAATAAATAAAATCATGAATGAAAAAGGAGAGATCAAAACCAGCACCAAAGAAACACAAACAATTATAAGAACATATTATGAGCAAATATAAGCCAGCAGATTTGACAATCTGGAAGAAATGGATACATTTCTAGGGACATATAAACTAACACAACTAAAAACGTATAAACTGCCAAAACTTAACCAGGAAGAAACCGAAAACCTGAACAGACCCATAACTGGTAAGGAGATTGAAGCAGTCATCAAAATTTCCCCCAAAAACAAAAGCCCAGGGCCAGATGGCTTCCCAAGGGAATTCTACCAAACATTTAAAGAAGAATTAATAACTATTCTCCTGAAACTGTTCCAAAAAAATAGAAATAGAAGGAAAACTTCCAAACTCATTTTATAAGGCCAGCATTACCTTAATCCCAAAAACCAGGCAAAGACCCCACCAAAAAGAATTATAGACCAATATCCTTTATGAACAAGGATGTGAAAATTCTCACCAAAATACTAGCCAATAGGATCCAACAGTACATTAAAAGGATTACTCACCACTCTCAAATGGGACTTATTCTAGGGCTGCAAGTTTGGTTCAACATCCACAAATCAATCAACGTGATACAATACATTAATAAAAGAAAAAAAAAAACAAGAACCATATGATACTCTCAACAGATGCTGAAAAAGCATTTGACAAAGTACAGCATCCTTTCTTGATCAAAACTCTTCAAAGTGTAGGGATAAATGTTAGATACCTCAATATCATCAAAGCCATCTATGAAAAGCCCACAGCAAATATCATTCTCAATGGGGAAAAAGTGAGAGCTTTTCTGCTAAGGTCAGGAACATAGCAGGGATGTCCACTATAACCGCTACTATTCAGCATAATACTAGATGTCCTAGCCTCAGCAATCAGACAACAAAAAGAAATCAATGGCATCTGAATCAGCAAAGAAGAGGTCAAACTCTCAATATTTGCCGATAGTATACTTTATGTGGAAAACCCAAAAGACTCCACTACAAAACTGCTAGAACTTGTACAGGAATTCAGTGACATGTCAGGATATATAACCCTATGCACAGAAATCAGTTGCATTTCTATACACCAGCAGCAAGACAGAAGAAAGAGAAATTAAGGACTCAGTCCTATTTAGAATTGCACCCAAAACCATAAGATACCTAGGAATAAACCTATCTAAAGAGGCAAAGAATCTGTACTCACAAAACTATAAAGAAGTCATGAAAGAAACTTAGAAAGACACAAAGAAATGGAAAAACATTCCTTGTTCATGGATTGGAAGAACAAATATTGTGAAAATGTCTATGCTACCTAAAGCAATCTATACATTTAATGCAATCCCTATCAAAATCCCATCCATTTTTTCCAATAAATAGAACAAATAATCCTAAAATTTATATGGAACCAGAAAAGACCCCAAATAGACAAAGGAATGTTGACAACGAAAGCCAAAGTTGGTGGCATCACAATTCCAGACATCAAGCTCTATTACAAAGCTATAATCATCAAGACAATATGGTACTGGCACAAAAACAGACACATAGATCAACAGAACAGAATAGAGAGCCCAGAAATAGACCCTCAACTCTATGGACAACTAATTTTCAACAAAGCAGGAAAAAATGTCCAATGGAAAAAAGACAGTCTCTTCAACAAATGGTGTTGGGAAAATTGGACAGCCACATGCAGAAGAATGAAACTGGACCATTTCCTTATATCACACACAAAAATAGACTCAAAATGGATGAAAGATCTCAATGTGAGATAAGAATCCATCAAAATCCTTGAGGAGAACACAGGCAGCAACTTCTTGGACCTCAGCCACAGCAACTTCTTCCTAGAAACATCGGCAAAGGCAAGGGAAGCAAGGGCAAAAATGAACTATTGGGACTTCATCAGATCAAAAGCTTTTGCACAGCAAAAGAAGCAATCAGAAAAACCAAAAGACAACTGACAGAATGGTAGAAGATATTTGCAAATGACATATCAGAGAAAGGTCTAGTATCCAAAATCTATAAAGAACTTACCAAACTCAACACCCACAGAACAAATAATCCAATTAAGAAATGGACAGAGGACATGAACAGACATTTCTGCAAAGAAGACATCCAAGTGGCCCACAGATACATAATGTACCCCTGATGCTCCACATCACTAAGCATCAGGGAAATACAAATCAAAATCACAATGAGATACCACCTCACACCAGTCAGAATGGCTAAAATTAACAAAGTCAGGAAACGACAGATGTTTGAGAGGATGCGGAGAAAGGGTACCCTCCTACACTGTTGGTGGGAAGGCAAGCTGGTGCAGGCACTCTGGAAACAGTGTGAAGTTTCCTCAAAAAGTTGAAAATAGAGCTATCCTACAACTCAGCAATCACACTACCAGGTATTTACCTAAAGATACAAATGTAGTGATCCAAAGGGGCACGTGCACCCAAATGTTTATAGCAGTAATGTCCACAATAGTCAAACTATGGAAAGAACCTAGATGTCCATCAACAGATGAATGGATAAAGAAGATGTAGTATATATACACAATGGAATACTATTAAGCCACCAAAAGAATTATGAAATCTTGCCATTTGCAATGACATGGGTGGAACTAGAGGGTATTATGCTGAGTGAAATAAGTCAATCAGAGAAAGACAATTATCATATGATCTCCCTAACATGAGAAATTTGAGAGGCAGAGTTGGGGTTTTGGGGGATAGAGAAGGAAAAAATGAAACAAGGTGGGATTGGGAAGGAGACAAACCATAAGAGACTCTTAATCTTACAAAACAGACCGAAGGTTGCTAGGACGAGGGACGGTGGAGAGGGCGCTTGTATTGTGTACTTTGGGGAGAGTATGTGATATGGTGAGTGCTGTGAAGTGTTAAGCCTGACGATTCACAGACCTGTACCCCTGGGGCAAATGATACATTATATGTTAATAAAAATAATTAATAAAATGTACAAAGGACCCTAATAAGCATTTTTCCAAAGATGACATTCAGATGGCTAATAGATGTAGGAAAAGATAATCAACATCATTCATCAGGGAAAAGCAAATTAAAACTATGAGATATCACCTTTCACCTGTTAGAATGGCTAATACCAAAAAGGCAAGAAATAAATATTGGCAAGAATGTGGAGAAAAGGGAACCCTCAAGTACTATTAGTAGGAATATAAATTAAGTGCAAATACTGTGAAAAACAGCATGAAGTGTCTCAAAATTTAAAAACAGAAATACATGTGATCCAGTAATTCCACTATTAGATAATCAACCAAAGAGAACAAGAGCACTGAAAGACAACCGCACCCCAATGTTGGTTGCAGCATAATTTACAATAGCCAAGATATGGAAACAACCCAAGTGTCCATTGATAGATGAATAGATAAAGAAGATATGGTATATATACTCACATAAACACAATGAAATATTACAGAGCCATAAAAAATAAGATCTTGCCATTTGTGACAACATGGATGGATCCTAGTGGGTATTATGCTAAGTGAAATAAGTCAGACAGAGAAAAATAAATACCATATTATTTCACTACTATGTGTAATAAAAAAAATAAAACAAAAACATAAACAGACTCACAAATACAGAAAACAAACTATTGTCAGATGGGAGGGAATTTGAATGATGGGTGAAATAGATGAAGAGGATTAAAACTCCAGTTGTAAAATAAATAAATCATGGAAATGAAAAGCATAGCATAGGAAATACAGTAAATAATATAGTAATTATGTTCTATCTGTGACCGATGGTTATCACATTTAGCATGGTGAGCACTGACTAATATATGGAGTTATCAAATTGCTACATTGCACATGTGAAACTAACATAACATTGTATCTCAACTGTACTTTAATAGTAAATATTAAGAATATTGTTGAATTATATTGTACACCTGAAACTAATATAATGCTGTATGTTAATTATACTGCTATAAAAAACATTTTACATTCTACAAATTACACTGTAAAAAAAAAAAATCTCCATTTCCAATTAAATGCTGACTCATAATTTTAGACTGTTTTGAATTCTGAGAAGTTGAATATAATGGTTATTACTTTCAGATTTCTTTAGTAATTCTGAAACATTTAAAAGCCTCTTGGAATTTTTTTTTACATCCAGAGAAAACCTAGAAAGGGAAATATCTAAGATGCAGCCACCAATAATATAAATAAATAAAATAAAATATTACAAAGTCATATCACAATTAAATTGCTTAACAAAAGTTACAAGGAGAAAAATCCTAGAAGTAGCCACAGGGAAAAACATCATGTTATGTACAGGGAAATGGAGTTAACAAATTTCTTACAGAAAATGATGAAATTAAGACAATAAATAGAACTACATTTAAAATACCAAAAGAAAAAATTCTATCTCCCCAGAATTCTATACCCAATAAAAATACTTTTCAAAAATGAAGGTGAAATAAAAAACGTGCTCAGACATAAAATAACTGGAAGAATTCATCATCTATAGATTCATACTATTTAAAAAAAATTTCATGGTATTCCTTAAAGCAAAAGGACAATTATTACAGATAGAGATATGGATCTATACAAACGAATGTTAAAAACTGAGAATTGTAAATATGTTTGTAAATACCTGTGAGGGTTTTGCTTATTATTTATATTTCTTTAAAAGGTAATTGGTAGTTAAACAAAAATAATAAAAGTGTAGTGCAGAGTTTATAATGCATAAAAGCAAGGGGTTTAACAATGGTTTTGAAGAAGAAATGGAAGTATATTAGCATAAGGCTCTTATAGTATAGGTGAAGTGGTATAATCGTTTGAAGGTACACTGCAGTAAATTAAATATGTGTTATAAAACTTATTGCAACCAATATAATAACAAAATAGCTCAGCTAATAAGCCAAAAAAGTGAACAGAATTGATTCATTAAAAATACAATTAATTTAAAAAGAAATTAAAAGAAAAAAGAAAAAAGAAACAAGGATCAGATGGGACAAATACATTTACAGAAAAATGATCAATTTTAACTTAACCAATCCAAAAATAGCATTAAATATAAATAGTCACTCTCTCTCTCTCTCTGTCATATGGATAAATACAATCTTCAAAAAAAAAAAAAAAAAGCAAGACCAGATTATGTGCTAACCACAAGAAATGCATTTCAAATATGAAACTACAAGGAGGAGTATATAAAATTTATACCATGTTAGGCTTATAGAAAGAAAGCTAAACTGGTTATGTTAATGTCAGTCAGGAAATATGTTACTTTTAGAGCAGAGAAGAAGAGAAATAAATAATCTCTAGAAATAAAGAAACCCTTTTCATAATGATAAAGGGGCTTACTCACCAGGGAAATATAACAATTGAAAACATTTCATTCCTAGTATCAGAGTTCCAGAATACATAATGCAAAACTGATGGAACTGTGAGGAGAAATTAGTAAATTCATACTGTTGTTAGATATTTCATAACTCTATCTCTTAATAATTGATGGAAGTAGATAGCATCAAATATAGATGATTTAGCAAGACTCTCAACCAATTTGTCCCAATTGACATTTATTAAAAAAAAAACCTTCAAGTTACTCAGAAAATTCAACTAAAAATAAAACAGAAACACAACAACAACAACAAAAGAACCTGATAATTTTCAAATGTACATGAAGTATTTATCAAAATAGATCATATTCTTGGCCCTGAGACAAGTCTAAATAACTATAAAATATCTGATTTATATATAAATATTTTCTGGCCACAAAATAAATTAAATTAGAAACCAATAAGAGAAATTCAATGGAACAATTCATTGGTTGAAAAAAGAAATCAACAAGAAAATTAAAAGCGTTTTTGAAATGAATGAAAAAAAATGTAATGTGTTAATATTTCCAAGATCTGTTTAAAGCAACACATAGGGGAGAATTTATATCACTAAATGTTGATGTCAGAAAAAAGAAAGGGCACCAGTTCATAACCTCAACTTCCACCTTAAAAACCTAGGTTATAAAAAAGAGAGAAATGTAAGCTTAAGAATAAAGAATATATTAAGGATTAGAAGAAAATCAATTGTATAGAAAACCAAAAACAATAAAGAAAAATCAGTGAGATCTAAAGCTATTCCTTTAAGATCAATAAAATTGATAAACCTCTTTGCTGGTCAGGAAGAAGAAACAGCAGGAAGAAGAAGAGAAGAAGGTGGTGAAGAAGAGGAAGAAGATGGAGGAGGAGGAGAAGGACAAAGAGAAGAAGAGGAAGAGGAAGAAGGAGGGGCAAGTGGGAGGAGAGCAAAAGAGGAAGACGAAGAAGACACATGGTAACAGGGGAGAGAGAGATGGCTTACTATAAGTTCTACAGATCTTGAAAGGAATAAGAATATATTTTGAACAGCTTCATCCAGTAACTTAAAAAAATGAAATGAAAATAAATAGACTTTAAAATTAAGACAAATTACTTGAAAGACACATATGACCAAAGCTCACTCAAGAAGAAATAAATAATCCAAATAGGACAATATGCATTCAAGAATTTTAATTTTGTACATAAAAACTTTCTGCAAACACTTGGCACAAATGTCTTTACTGATAAGTTCAACAGAACTGTTAGGAAGAAATAAAAACAATTCTATAAAACTGCTTCAGAAAATTAAAATGATGGAAATATTTGATGAATCATTCTATGAGGCTAAACAAAAAAAAATAGGAAAAGTAAACTATAGTCTATTATTCCACATGATAATAAATGTGAAAATTCTTTTAAAAATGTAAATCAAAATTATATAAAATTTATTACCAGGAAGATGAGGTTGATATAACTGCAAAAAAATCCCCACTCAATGTAATTCACCATATTAGCAAACTGCTAAATAAAACTATATGATCATCTCAATGGATAAAGTAAAAGCTTTGACAAAATCCAACATGTTTTTCTGCTCAAAGAGTCCCAGCAAACTAGGAATCAAAGAGAACTTTCTTGACCTGGTGTTGTCATCTATAAAAAACTTACAGTTAACATTATACTTAATGGTGAGAGACTGAATGATTTCCTTCCATAATCAGGAAAAGAAAAAATAAGGATGTCCACACTGCTTCTATTCAACAATATATTGGGGGCTCTGATTGGCATAATTTGGCATGAAAAATTACTATTTTTCAATAGTGGAAAGGAAGAATTAAATCAGGCTTTATTTGCAGATGACATGAATGTCTCTTTATAAATCTAAAGAAGTCTGCAAAAGAAATAAGAAAAGAAATTTGCAACAAAAAAACACAACTAAGATAAATACATGAATTTAACAAGTTTGAAAAACTAAATTTTAAATAGCTTCAAAGAACATGAAATACTAAGTGATCAAACTGACAAAGAATGTGAAATTGTTGTACACTGAAGACCACAAAGCATTGTTGAGAAAAATTATGAAAGACCTAAATAAATGGAGATGCAGATGCTCATTGCTTAGAAACCTCAGTATTGGGTATCTGGGTGGCTCAGCTGGTTAAGTGACTGCCTTCATTCAGCTCAGGTCCTGATCCTGAAGTCCCAGGATCGAGTCCCACAACCGGCTCCCTACTCAGCAGGGAGTCTGCTTCTCCCCCTGACCTCTCTCCTCTCATGCTCTCTCTCTCTCTTTCTGTCAAATAAATAAAATTAAAAAACAAGAAACCTCAGTATTATTAAGATGTAAATTCTTTCCAAATTGATCTATAGATTTAAGACAATTTCAATCAAAATTCCAACATATATTTTTTATGAAAATTCACAAACTGATTCTAAAATTCATATAGAAATATATAAGTCCTAGGGGCTCCTGGGTGGCTCAGTGAAGCCTCTGCCTTCAGCTCTGATCATGATTCAGGGTCCTGGGATCGAGCCCCACATCGGGCTCTCTGCTTGGCAGGAAGACTGATTCCCCCCTCTCTCCCTTCCTGCCTCTCTGCCTACTTGTGGTCTCTATCAAATAATTAAATAAAATTTTTAAATTAAAAAAAGAAAGAAATATAAAAGTCCTAGAATAAGCAAAATCATTTTGAAGGAGAACAAAGTAGATTAACACTACTTACTTTAAGAATTATAAAACTGCAGTAGTTAAGACAGTGTGGTATTTATCTAAGGATAGAGAAATAGATGAATGAAAAAGAACAAAGAATCCAGAAACAGAGTTGCATGTATACGCCATTTTTTTTTAAATATTTTATTTATTTATTTGACAGATTACAAGTAGGCAGAAAGGCAGGCAGAGAGAGAGGGGGAAGCAGGCTCCCTGCTGAGCAGAGCCTGCAGGGCTTAATCCCAGAACCCTAAGATCATGACCTGAGCCAAAGGCAGAGGCTTAACCACTGAGCCACCCAAGCCTCCCCATATATGTCTTTTAAACAAATGGTGCTTGAACATTTGTATATCTATTGCAAAAGTATGAACTTAAATTGATACCTCATACTATATACAACATCAAAATGGATAACTGACTTTAATATAAAACATAAAACTAAAATTTCTAAAGGAATGTTGAAGAAAACCTTTTTGATCTGGGTCAGCATTGTTTTATTTTGTTGGTTATTTTGTTTGTTTTTTAATACAACACTAAAGTAATAATCCATAAAATAAAATAACTGAGTTGACTTCATCAAAATTAAATACTTCTCTTCAAAACACACAAATAGAGTGAAAAGATAAGCTACAGAATTGGAGAAAATATTTGCAAAGTATGGATGTGATAAAAGATTTGTATCTAGAATATATAACCAATTCTTAAAACTCAATAGTTAAGAAAATAACTCAATAATAAATGTGCAAATACTGGAATGAAAAGTTTACCAAAGAAGGTAAATTAATGATAAATAAGCAAAAAAAGATGGTCAATATAATTAATTGTTTCATAAACTAAATTAAATTAAAAACATAAATGATATACCATTAGGACTAAAATAAGAAAGACTGACCATACCAAGGTTTGATGAGGATGTGAAAGAACAGTTAGTAAGAATGTATAAGTGGAACAATCACCTTGTAGAACAGTTGGGCAGTTTCCCTAAAAAGTTAAATGCACATCTACCATATAATCAGCCCTTCTATTCTTAAGAATTTATCCAAGTGATCAGAAATCACGTCTACACAAATACTTGTATGAGAATGTTCATAGTAGTTTTATTTGTAATAGCCCAAAACTGGAAAATCCAAATTCTGTCAACTAACTAATAATGGATAAATAAATTGTGATCACATACAAATTTTCCCTTTTGCCAAATCGTGTTAATATGGTAACTATGGACTTATATTAGAATACATCCTATTCTTATTAAATTTTATATTAATGAGGAATTGTATCACTTTTTAAAATAAAATATAGGGTCAATCATTCTCAAATGATCATTTTGTGATTTCATCAAGTTCTGCGTTTAAAAGTCCTTCTAGTTATATTGGGATTTCGGGATTTCTGTAGGGGCAGATAAAAGGACAGACTTCACAACCAGCCAGGCTGGGTTCATTATAGCTCTGGCGCTATCTAGCTGTGAGGCCTTAGGCAATTTACTTAACCTCTTTACCTTCAGTTTTCTCAGCTGTAAAATGATTATAGTAATAGTAACATTTCTCAAGTTTATTGTGAGAATTAAATGTGTTAAAGCTTATGAAGAGCTTTTACAAGAGCCTGCCCCATAACAACCAATATATAAATATTTGTTATTATTCTTATTGTTATTCTGATAACAATACTCCATTTTTCCAATTAGGTATAATCCTCCCCCCACCCCACCTCGGTCCATATGTGGTATGGACAATGTTCTTTCCCTTTCGCCAGGCATGTGACTTAGACCCAAGAAGTGAGAATATTCCATTCCTATGGCATAAGCGATTTGCTTAGGGATAGAAAGAGGACCCAAGCAGAGGCACTGAGATATAATGAAACATTTGCAAACTTAGGATAAAGAAATGAGCTTATTCAAATTGTACATCATCTAAGAGTACTTAAGGTCTGGAGTTGCTATAGCCATCTTTTATAAGGAGCTTGACAATGAAGGCAAAGCTGAGGTAGCGGGACTAAGAATTCAAGAAATCAGTTCTTAGTGTAACCTTAGTTCAGGCCCTCATTGCGGCACTCACAATTCCAGTCAAGCAGTGAAACGATCCATGTCCATAAACCAGTAGGTCTCTCTCTACCTCTTTTTCTCTCTCTCTCCTACCCCCTTCCTAAGCCTGTCTGTGTATTGCCCACAGCTAATGGTAGCATTTACATTTTTCAAATGTAATGTAAAACTAAGAAGAATAATGGATTAGAGACTTTATGGAGCCAGAAAAGCCTGAACAATTCACTACCTGTCAAGCATGACAGGCTGTGGCCTGATGACTACTGTGCTGTTTCCTATAACCCCCTATTTAAAGTGGAGTTAATTTTATCACATTTAATTATTCTCTTTCTACCATGTAGATTGGATGCGATGGGGTGCCTGCAAAGACTACATGACATGCTGTTGAAATCTCTGGCATTTGGAGTTGTACATAGGAATGGAATAAGGCAGATGTCTAGGTTAAGGAGTCAGCAAACACTTAAGAAATGTGAACATTTTTAGTGTATTTATGGGAAGTGTGTGTGTGTATGTGTGTGTGTGTGTGTGTTACTGTAGATATGTACATGATAATGTGTAAATATGTGCATTTGTGAGTATAAGAGAGGCAATAAAAATATGGACTCTAGGAATCACTTCTCTTTGTGTCACATACCATTCAGTCTTCTTTTTCTTGTTCTTCAAAGTTTTCTCTTTGAAGGTCAAGTCTAGCCCCGTTCTGATCTCATGTGTTCCTGATGGAGTTGACCTTATCCCAAACAAACATAACATTTCATATATTGATTTGATAGGGATAGACAGATTACTCATGTGCTTCTTTACTAACAAAATTACATGAGACCTTTGCTGGAGGTTCTGGGAAAGAGACCCCCACTCTCTGTTCACTAAATTTCAACCTAAAAGAACAATAGCAACAAAAGTTACACAATTCATTTTGTGACTCCTAAGAGCTAAAAAGAGTACTCAAACTGAATAGTGGAAGAGAGGGGGAGAGAGAAACCAGTGACATCAGTTAAGCCCTGGATGAAGTCAGATGAAGTGTAATAATCTTGGGTTCTTCAGTCACTTGAGCCAATAAATCCATTTCAATCTTAAAAGACAGTTCAGTTAAAGTTTTGTCATATGCAGCATATTTACTCCCTGATGAAAACAGTGAAGATTTTTCTGCTCAAGGCACATAAAAATAAATACATGAATACATACATAAACAAATAAATAAATAAAACCAGTCAGCACTCCTCCCCTTACAAAATTCAATCTCATTTGTACTCCTCATTAATTAGGACACTCAAAATCATATTTTCCACTGTTCTAAACTCTGTGAGTTATTTCCAATTTTCCAATTGACCTGATTATATCAGGTACAGTCATTATTAGAATGAGTTATCCACTCAGTAAGTGTTAAGGAGCTCTTACAGCCAAAACGATGTTTGAAGTCTGGTCTAAAGCCAGAAAATACACTTTAAAGAAGCTTTCTCAATTTTTTGTCAAATTCTCTTGAAAAGGAGTGTTCAAAGCAGTTAATAATAATGCAGAATATCTCACTGAATGATGGTTTATAACTATCACATAATAAAAATCTTGTAAAAATAAACAAACTCCTATAATTATCTGGCCTCTCAGAAACATCCAGAGATTGGTTATGGGTTGATTTACTGGGTTGATAAAATAGGAATACTTTACTTATTTGAACAATCCCTCAAGCATGTGTGCAGAAATGATAGAACCTGGGATAATGGCCCAGAGAAAACTTAGTCTTGCTTATGTTGAAATTTCTGTGATAATCTTATCATATGGAGTAGCAGTTCAGATCCCCATTTGTATGGCTTTCCATCAACCAATGTGAACATAGAAGTGAATACCACTGATATTTAGTATTGCCCACCATTGTCAGCCCTTTGATCTATGCAATCCACAGTTTTACCTAATACTATTCTTCTGTTCCATATATATTTGGAATATTTGCTTAAGAATTATAGTCACCATGGCTTGAGAATCCTTTCCCCTTTGCTCTTAAGAAGTTGAGGGTTAGGGTGTTCCTGGCTGTTTCAGTCAGAGGCGTGAGAGGCTCTTGACCTTAAGGTTGTGAGTTTGAGTCCCACGTAGGTCTAGAGATTATTTAAATAAATGAAACTTAAAAAGAAGTTGAGGGTTAACCATGTGAAGAAGTTGTATCTCAATTAACTAATGAACTCAATTAACTAGTTTGTGAGTAGCCAAAGGTCTAGCTATATCCACCCCAATCCTCTCCACCATGGGTGTTTCAGCATGTTGGTGGCTGGGGCTGTGGGGGAGGCTCCATGTGAGGGCAGTCCCTCAGGTGGGCATAGTAGCCATCCCAGGAAGGGTCAGGACACACTCTAGAGCTGAGAGCCACTGCCCAACTCTGGAACTGTCTACCTTCTAGCTTATTGAACTTAATTCAATATTTTCAATATTCATATTCAATATGAACTTAATTAAATATTCTCATTTTTTAGGAGACTTTTAGCTGGGCTTTTTTTTTTTTAATACCCATAAGCATTTAACTGAACAAGAGTTTTTGATGCCTCAAAGGTGGTAACAGAGAGAGACCTGGACACAGTTTGATCAGAATTACAGTGTGGGAAAATACAGTGTGGCTCAATCCAAACATATGAGCTTAGGAGAATCAAGAAAGGGCATGAGGACTATCGGAATCTAATCACAGGAGATGGATCATATCAAAGCAGCTCAACTGTGACGTCATTCAAGTATGCTTTCTAATTAATTGTATTCCCAGTTTAGCAGCAATCTTGATTTCTTCCAAAAACTGGACTATATCACAAATTATGCCCTGCCTGCAAGCTGATTCCACTTGCCTAACTTTGAACATCTCTTGAATACAGGTTCATGATCGTTATTCTTGGTTCTCATAGCATTTCTCATATACATGAAAGTCTAGTAAGCTCCTTAACACAAACTGAACTCCATAAAAATGAATTGACATGATTACAACAACAACAACAATAAAGCTCTTTCTCACACAGAGCTTTGGGAAAAACAAAAATAAAATAGATAACATATATGCAAATGTTTTCTACCTTACATAAAGTATATAGAAAGTCTCTTGCTTTGAAGGAAGAAAACGTAAAATAACTTATTCTGAATTATTTTTCAGCTTCCAAGAATTTGAGAGTATTCTAATTGCTTCTTTTAGTATCTGTTGATCTCTTTCCAAGTGAGGGAAGGATAAAAATTATCTATTATTCTACTTATCATAGATATACAGCATCTGTGTTTGGTATTATTTTCATTTAATTTTTGCAAATCAGAGATTTGCCCCATCAGTGCACATTTGCAAAATATTAAAAATAAATATAAAATAAATAATAAATAATGCACATCATTTTTTATTGCCTTCTACCTCTGTCTCATTTGTTTCTCAGATTAGTGACCTACAGGCTCTCAAGAAGTCTTTCTGCACAGCACACATTACATTAAGCATAATGCAGAAAGCCCAATGGGAAAACATTTCTTGTGGTCCTTTAAATGAGTGCATGTGATTTTAAAATTTATTTATTCATATAAATGTTAAAATATTACAATGCAAGCTTTATTGATGTTTAAATGAAATTGATTCAGTAAAAGTGAAAATTAGAGTAGTCATTCATAAAAATAATATACAGAAAAGAAATTCATGTGAACTTGAAAATAATAAGCAAATTATACCAAATCTGATTTTTAAAAATCCTAATAATGAATTAAAAATAAGGAGATAACATTTATGGACTACTCATTGTATGCTTGTTGACTTTTTAAATTATTTTATAAATGTCATGTCCAAATAATTTATATGCTTATATGTTAAATTAAATTCTTATAAAATTTTCGAAAGAAAGTATTTACCATTAAATGGGAAAAGCAAGTACTTTGGATGGATGTGACGACCCAGAGTTCAAAATAATTGTTTATTTTCCAAAGACCTCACCTGAGTCTCTTCAGCTAAATCTACCTGATGTCATTTGAGGGATAATTAAATCAGTTGTCAATCCAAACATATGAGCTTAATTACTAATTTTGGAAAAAAGAGAAAAAAATTTAGAAGTCAGTTAAATCCATAACAAACAGTTAAGCAAAATTTAATGTAAAATTAACAGGTATATTTTTATATTAATTTGAAGGATAGTATTTATATATCATTAATTTCTTTTTTATTTATTTTAAACATTATTTTATTTTTTTAGTGTTCCAAGAATTATTGTTTATGCATCACACCCAGTGCTCCATGCTCTCCTTAATACCTTAATAGATGCTAAGTATATTCAGATTTTCTATGCATTTGTATTGCTCTATTTCTATACCACTGTTGTTATCCTTTAAGACAGTCTTTGAAACAAAATCTTATGTAAGAAAGTCTAATAAAAAAGACAGAATTGCTCACAGGGGTCCAGAAATATTCACTTCAATATCCACCCCCAATAAACTGTGAGCCACTCTCATCTCTCCACACCCACGGATTATGCAGAATCCTAAGGATTGCTTATAGCATATTTACTTTGCTTTCTTCCACCGTCTTTACAAAGGTAGCAGTATCAACATTAAGATGTCTCTGGCTCATTTACACAATTTTATAATGAAAGAAATAAGTTATAAAAAATTGGGAGGGTAGTTACATCTCGCTGAATTTTATATACTTTTTTCTGTTTTGTGTAAATAAATATATTTATAAACATTTTGCTGCTATACATCATAAAATAATTGGTATAATAGAATATAATTATAGTCTCTATATTTATTCTCCATAACTGCTCATATACACTATTGTTATATGTGTTTTACATATATATTTATATATAGGTAGATGACAAAAGCACTTGGAGATATTAGATAAGGAAGTGATTATTTTTCACTAAAGTATATTGAGTTGCTTTTTTTTAAGTTTAAATCCTCATGGGTGAATATATATTTTCATTTTTAAAAAAAATTTTAGCAGTTCTCCTAATTTTCCAAGAATTACCTTGTCTCCCTTCTTTATTCTGCTAAGGTTACCTCCTTCCTTTGGGAGAATAGAAATTACCAGGCTTGAATTTGCATTAAATCCCATTTCTCCACATTCTAACATTCATATTTATAATATCTTTTGTTTTTCTTTAAGCCATTTCAAAAGTAGATTTGTTT
This sequence comes from Mustela putorius furo, assembly GCF_011764305.1. NCBI lineage: Eukaryota > Metazoa > Chordata > Mammalia > Carnivora > Mustelidae > Mustela > Mustela putorius. The sequence goes on from NW_025421467.1 coordinate 2,363,576, forward strand.
TGTTTTTATTATTTTCTTTAATTAAGTCTTTTTTTATTCTTTACCCATTGTACAATTAAATGTCCTCTCAGGTCATCAATTCTACCACTTTATACTCTGCCTAAGACATCATCAAGCTTTTTCATTCTAAGTATAATGCAGATTTCCCCAAAGTCATCAGCCCATCAGCCATATTCCTTTTCAATGCCTGAGCATAAAAACCTGAATCTCCTTATCATTGTTCTATAGAAAGCTTAGCGAATCATTTGTCATCTCCAGTCATGTTTTGAGAAATCTCTAGGTAGTGTTAACATGTTCTGCCGAACTGCCCTGGTTCAAATTTGCATTCATAGCCTACTATCTAGTTGTAAACTTCTGTTCTGCTTGTCCTCCTCTACTGCATGATATCTCTGCTGTCTTGAATTTGGATTTTCTCAGGCTACAGCTGCCCTCCCCCATATTTCTTTGGCTCATGTGTAGGGTTAGATTATTTTCTCCATTTTACATAATGAAAAAAAAGTCTAGGCTACCCAAGAGTTAACAAAATCTACCTGGAAGCTAAAAGATTTTAAAAATTTAATGACACTATAGATAAATTTACAATTAACCACTAGAAGTGCTACTCTTCTATTTCAAAGGTGCAAACTCTTTATAGGGTTTTACTAATAGGTAGTTCTATGTCCAGCTCCTAGCTTTCCTTCCTTTGATCAAAATCAGTTCCCTACTTGCTCTCATTTTATGACTATATTTCAAGCTCATGAACCGTCTCATGGAAGTGACTTGTCTACCTGAAAATGGAAGTGATTTTCAGCACACTTCTACTCAGCACCTAGTTATCATCTGAGTTCTTATCTCTGCCAGGTCCTGTGAGTAGGACCAAAGCCTTATTATTCATGTCCCTCAAGATATTTTTCTTCATATATAGGTGTCTGCTACTTCTTAAAGAAACTCTGGCCATTACCTTGAGGTGTTACTTTGCTTCAGTGAGTCAATACAATAAATAAAAGAAAGTCAATATATCACTCTCTTCCACAAAGGTCTGATTAAACCTTAAATATCACTATATATAGGACACCAAAGACCAGTATGGTTCCACTTTTTTTTTTTTTTTAACAACTTCTCCTCCCACTCAAAGATAAAGTTTTAGCTGCACTCTGGAGACATGGCCCTTGTGAAAAAGTTTGAACACATCATTCATGGAGTCATTTAAAAATATTTATGGAGTACTTACTCATTGTGAGAACTTTTGCTAGTTTTTGAAACATAAGAGCAAGAAAATCAATGAAGAGGACAACTTTCTTTGGAGTTTATATTCTGATGTTAAGCAGCAAACAATAAACATACATAAGTTTTTGGACTTTTTAGAAAATATTAAGTGATATGGGGAAGAAGGTGCAGAGAATGAGTCAAGTAAGAGCTATAAAGAGTGTTTGAAAAAGATACAATTTTAAATAAGATTGTCAAACTAGGCTTCATTTGAGAAAGTAATTTTTGAAGAAGGATTTGAAGGAGCTGAGAGAGTTAGCATAGTGGGTACCTGGGGAGAGAGCACTGTAAAAAATACAGTAGTCCCCCCTTATCCATAAAGGACATGTTCTGAGAATTCAGTGAATAACTGAAACCACAAGAGTACTGAGCCCTATGTCTACTATGTTTTTTCCTATACATACACATCTGTGATAAAGTTTAACTAATAATTAGTTACAGTAAGAGATTAACAATAACTACTAATAAAATAGAACAGTTATAAAAATATACTGTAATAAAAGTTATGTGAACATAGTCTCTTTCTCAAAATATCTTATTGTACTATACTCAACCTTCTTCTTGTGATGTTGTGAGGGGATAAAAATGCCTGTGATGAGATGAAATGAGGTGAACAGCATAGGCATTGTATCATAGGGTTAGGTTACTATTGACCTTCTGACAATAAGTCAGAAGGAGGACCATCGGCTTTAGACCACATTTGACCTCAGGTAACTGAAACCGCAGCAAAGAAACTACTGTGCAAGCCATGTAAAAATCCTAAAATGAGAGCATGCCTGTTGTGCCTGGAAAATAATGAGTCGAATTTAACTGTAATGAAGAACAAAGGGAAGCGTGCACGGAAATGAATTCAGAGATGCAATGGAAGAAAATTATGTAGGGTTTTAAAGTTACCTTAAGAACTTAAATTTTTATTCTGAGATAGTTGAATTCTGTGAAGAGGAGTGGCATAACCTGATATACATTTTTCATGAATGACTCTGATTGTTGTTTGAGATTAAACTCTAGCAGAAGGATGGGGGCATCCAGAGGAGCAAGGAAGTCACTGCAGTAATCAGAGCCAGAAATTACAAAACCCAGGGCCAGAATAGCAGCAGTGAATGACTATTTCCAAGGCTAAGACAAATTACATGTGAGTTATGGGGGGAAGAATCCATGATCAGCCAGAGAGAGACAGAGAGGAAATAGGAAGCATGATTGTCATCAATAGAATCGGGAAAAGTTGGAGAAAGTGAAATTTAATGGAATTTAGTTTGGGGCATGAAAAAGGTGAAATATCTGTTTTTCAGCAGGATAGGAGCCCAGGCAGTTGGATGGAGAAATTAAGCTGAAGCTTGAGAGAGAGATCTGGAAATACTTATCTGGACATTTAATCTCATGATACTGGACAAAAGCATCAAGAGATGAGAGGTGCAAGAAAGTAGATGAAAAAGAGGACCAAAAGAAGCTCTGCAATTTTTTATTATTAGAGATATGAGAGAAATGGAAACCAGAAAAGGTGACTGAGGAGAGATAAGGGATCTAGGAATAAAACCAGAAGAAAGAATGCTATCCTAAAGTTAGAAGAAGAAAGTTTATCAGGGACTAAGGAATGATAAACTTTCCCAATGCTACTGAGAAATCAAATAATTTGCGTAATGGCAAATTACTATCAGGGTTAGCTGCACAAAGGTCTCTGTTGACTTTGAGGAGATAAGTTTTGATGGATAATAGAAATATTTTATAAGAAAAAATGGGAGAATAAATTGATCCAGTAATATGACTCCAATGTGAAGCAAAGAAATAATCACAAATATATTCTTATATTTGTCTTATAAACAAAGATAATTTTTAGAGACTCTGAATTCTATAGCAAATTTATAAAATGAATGTTTTACTAGGAAAACAGGCTTTCCAGAGTTGCAAGTCTGCCCTTAATGTAAAAGCTTTCTTATATTATTATGTAGTACAGTTTGCCCTTGAAGTCACAGCCCCCAAATCCCTTCCCTTCACTAATTTTATACTAGATGTTAACTAACTCGTATTTAGATAAAAACTGGAAACATTAAAAAAATGCCTGGATTTTCAGTAAAATAACAACTTATGATACACAAGACAATATACATCCTAAAGCTTGTAAATTGACAAACACATATTTTAGTTATTTCACATATCATACTTTAAAATAAAAGTCGTTTTTTCTCTTACTCTAAAAAATATCATTGCATCACATTTTATAAAGACTTACTTGGTTTTGCGATTGCAGCATAGGAAAGCTAGTTTATCTTGATGGCAAATTAAGACTTCTAAAACTTAAGCTACTAAAACTTCTTGAAATTTTAAAATTATGAATTTTTAAAACAGTCTATTTTAAAAAGTGTAATATTTTTACCAGGATCTTGTCATTGCATGGAAAATTTCCTAGGATTTTGAGTTATCAGCTGGTTGCCAAGTCTACTTTTTTTATTCCTTAGTACCTAATTTCTAGAAATAGTATCAGTACTTAGGTTGTGGATTCCCTTACATTAAAGTTTGGTGGGAAAACTTCTAACACAGCAAAAACAGACAGGTGAACAGAACCAAGAGCTGGACTAGAGACAAGTCCAAAAGGAAAGAGGGTAATTCAAGAATTCTTCAAACAGCTTCAAAGGGACCAAAAGCTGATATCAAAACTACAGTTAACACTAGGACTCTGAGATAAAGTTTGTTGATGGTTTGACTGTGGTCAGAAAAGAGAGTGAAGAAGGGTGATATAGAAAATTGTCTCTAGTATGTTACTGTATCAGCAAAGACATTTATATAGGTAGACAAATTTATGTAGGTACTAGATGAAATTTAGGTAAGTACTAGAATTCATTTTAGATCTTTCATTCAAAAACTAGTTACTTACTATATTGTAAGCTTTATGCTGAACATTAGATAGAATTGTGAAAAAGTCAGATTTAAATATTTGATAAATATTTACTGGGTACCTACTATGTGCCAGAGGTAAATGATGAGTAAAGTCTTTGATATAAGGAATTTATACTCCATTTGAGAAAAAAGAGTTGTAAACAGCTTATTTCAACATAAAAATAAGCAGGCATACAAGTGAAAACAAAACAGAATAAAACAAACTTCAAACAACAATACTTTTTAGGTGCATAGAGAAAACAATGGCATATGTAAATGTTTCATTTCAAGACTGCCAGAAGAAAGGCTAAAGAGGCCAAATCAAATCTGTTTTTTCGTAGGTGCATTTTCCATAAAAGACAATGGTTAGCCGATCACTGTTCAAGTGGATATGGAAAAGGAAAATCTAAAGATGCCTAGATTCCCTTCTTCTGGTTCTCTGTACAATTGGTTAGGTGAGGATCTAACTTCTAAACATAAGGTTGCCAAAGAATCTCATTGACCATCAAAACAAAGGACTCTAAATAACTGCTTTCAGAGACAGGCAAATATGCAAAAAAACTGCTGAAGCCATTATGCAATTAGCTAAAGATAATTGCAAAAACAGACATAAACACATACACAAACAAAACCCTGCAGGCAAAACACAAAATAACTTCCCACAGCCAAAGTATTTCTGAATTAATTACACAACCATCCTAACCTTTCTAAAGAGTTGGTCATTTTTCAATTACAATATAATCCCAGCCATGGGATTCTTCAAAAACAACCCTGAGCTTTCTCAAATATAAAACAGTGGTCAGCTATAATTAGTCACGTGATTCCTCAAAGAGCGAGGAATTGCTCAGACATAAAACATTGACAAGAAACCAATTGTACAGCCCTTTGGAGACGCCCCCAATATCACACTCCTTCTGCAAACTCTCACTCTGAAGAGTGTTTAACTCCTGACCAAAACCGTATATTTAGATCCTTAATTTGGACTGCTTCCAAATTCAACAGAACAAACATCATTAAGTTGGCCACAAAACTTTGATAAACAAGGGCTCTGAAAATGAGCTCAGTTTGCTGAGTGTCAGCAAAACCTCACTGGTTGATCACATCAAAAAAATTGGAGAAACACAAATAATCTCAACACCAAATTTGTTGGTTTTGTTTTTGTTTTTGATTCTCTCATGGCACTGGCTTTCCTTGAATGGGTCCTCATGAGACAGGTAAACATTTATGGATTATTTTCAACAATTCAAAAATTTTTTTTTACAAATCAATTATTTGTACATGTCAAAGTTCATATATAGCCTCATGCAGGCCTGTTTCAAAATTCCTTCTTGGAAAGGACATCTTATAAGAAAAGGGAATGGTTAGATAATAAGAGGTGAAAGATAAGGGAAAAAATAAGGTAAAAGATCATGGTCAGTTGAAAGGCAGCTTAATGGGTGAGTTAATAAGTTCTCATTAGGTCATAATATCATTTATCTCCATCAGAAAATAAAATATTTTATTAGAAATGCTAATCTCTTGCAAGAAAGAGGTTTGCTAAGTAGATTCTCTTTTTTAAAAAAAATGTATGGGACATGAAGATTCTGGTAATTTTTCTTTCATGGTGGTAAGTATAAAACTCTTTCATTTATTGAATCTATATTATGTGTTGGGTACTGTGTTAGGAGTTGGGGATGCATTTGGGGAAGGGAAAGATTGGTTCGGGTACAAGTAGGGGTGCAGGTGTCACATAAAGCAGTTGACTTTAGGCGAAATCCTACTAGAACAGGCCTTAAAAACTTCAGGAAAGGACAATGCAGTTAGTGGAAAAGCATGACAAAAGCCCCCTGAGATGGAAAAGAAGGTGGTGGGAACTGGAAACCAGAAAGTCAGTCTGGCTAGAAAACAGAGTTTACACTGGATGTACAAATTGCCAAGGTCCAGATGACTGGGAGTTGCCAGCCTGACCAGAAAATTGACTTTTTCTAGAAGTAATAGAAAGCCATGGAAAGCTATAGAATTTTGAGCAAAAGCATGGAATAATCTGATTCTATTTTCTAATTTATTGATTGATGATATAACTTTGCTTTTAATTTGATCTATTCTTAATCACAGTCTAGTAACACCTTCTTTTATGTTCTTTTGAAAACAAACAAAACCCTGAGGGAAGTACTCACTTTGAGGTATTAAAAGCCTAGGCCAATTTAAATCTTTGTTCTCAAATTTGTAATCTGCATCTTCTCCCTTGACTTAAGTATGGGCTGGAACCAGCTCCCTGATGGTACAGAGTGAGACTGGGGTGAGGGGAGTTGGTTTTATGGTTATAGGACATCTGCAGACCTTTCTTTTCATGGTCTACTTTACTTTACCTATCAGTAGTTTTCGCTGCTTCACGAGTTACCAGTAACTGGCCCTCAAAGCCAAGGCAGAACTTCAAGGGCTAGTGTTTTCAGAGGTATTGTGAACTCTTCAAAGGGCTCTGGAGAGCTTGTCCATGGCTGTGTCCAGAGGACATGAGGAATCCACTTGCTGCTATAGTCTTTCATCCTGCCCCTCAGACTCCTAAACTCCCACTCACAGTTGTATTCCCTTAAGCTGAATAAGCATCTTGGGTAGGATACAGGCCAACTTGGCTCTGGAATGCTGAGAACATACTTTTTCCCTTTTTCCACACCAGACAAAGTGACTGCAATTCCTGTCAGGCCAACAACTCTTGGCTTGAAAGACTTGGAGTCTGGTGAAGGAATTGATTTTGGTGAGGACAGTCCTGGTAGTTTATGATTAGGCCCTACTCAGTTTGGGGGCACTCTTCTTGGATTTTAGCACCTGTTTTTTTGTATTTTGTGTTTTTTGTTGTTGTTGTTGTTGTGGTGGTTTACTATTTAGTTTGTGGTCTCTGACTCTGGGCCATTATGGCTTTTCTAAATATCCTGTTATCATAGAAAAGTTCATTTTGTTTGCTATGTAGTGAATGGCTTTGAACATATAAGAGTGGGAATATGGAGTGGCCAATACAGAAATCCAGGGAAAGGTAATGGCAACTTTGACTTCCAATCAGTCAATAGCTGTTAATGAGCATCTATTGTATGTCAGTTTTTTAAGTTCTTACCAAAATAAACAACACAGATAGAACCCTTGGATGGGAATAATCAAAGATGACTATTAGATTTGGGATCCAATCATGCCCATAGTGTGGATGGTCACCTTATTTACTGAGAAAAGGAAGACATCGGTGAACCATAAACTTGAAGGGAAATTAAGAGTTCAGTATGGGATGTATTAAGTGTAAGATCTGTGAGACATCCAAATGAAAATGTCAAGGAGGAATTTAGAATGAAGTTCTATAACTCAAAGGAGAGTCTTCATCTTACAGATGGTATTTAATGCTATGAAAATAGATGTGGTCTCACAGAGCCAAACTGGAGAGAAAGAAGAGAATTTTAATGTTAACAGAAGCACCGTGTTCACATGAAAGTCTGTCAATAAGACTCAATTTACAGAGATATCTATCTTTCCTTTTCCCTTAAAGATCATGTTTAACTTTTACTTTTCAAGTTTACTTTGGATACCATTCCCTTCATAAAACTTGTTCTTAAAACATACCTTGGGAAAGCTGGATAAAGAGAACTGTACTTGTCAGGATTCTATAAGATAAGCTAGGGAAAGGAAATTGGGGGAGCTAGCTTGTAGCTATAGAGCTTTCAAGCAGAGTGAGAACTGGATTCAATAGTAAGATGGGCAGTCAGAGAGATGACCTAAATTTTAAATCTGTTGATCTAGGAAGATGTATAAAAATATTAAGTTAATACTGAATGGATTTGCAAGCAAGGACAAACAAAATAGAAAATAGTACTAAGAGGGCCAAGAAGAGGTACAGCTGAAAAGATGTCATGAAACAAGCTGCACTTGGTCCCATCATGAAGAGCCATGGGCAAGGTCTATGTGTAGCAAGCTTACTATTGAGAGGATTAAACTGAAACAGAAACAGAAAGGAGAGTATGCTCAAAGAAATAGGTGTTGAAACTAAATGGTGTTTTCTCATACATATTTTCCTTGTTGGATTATTTCTGGACATATCTCCACCATCCCTATGCCTATTTACACATATAAACAAAATTTACTTTTTTTTTTTCTTCCATGGCAAATCAAGAGCTTAACAAGATGTGGGAATAGAAAGAAAAAGTAAAATGTGAATGGTATCAGATAAAGAGCCTAAACCCAGAGAATGCAACTATGCACAAGTGTGGTGTGTGCAATGGAAGGAGGATTCCAAGAATCTCTAGATATCCAGTGTATATTACTGGGATGCCTTTGACAGCAAGACAGAATCAAAAGGTCTCACTATATGGGAGTGAAGGAATATAAAACTGTTAGCTGCTTTGGGACCAAAAAGAAAACACTCCAAAATCTGTCAAAATTTCAAAAACCTTCTATTTAAAAAACACCTCTTGAAGAGAGTAATTTATGCAGAAATCTCATTTTTATGGCTTCAGAAATGCATGGCTGGGTACAGTTGAGCTGTGCCTAATCGGACATTGTCTAAGGCTGGAAAGAGAGCAAATGTGCCCTGATACAATCAACTGCTTACTGAGCGTCTGTTCCATTGGTTTGGATGAATGAATTGAATCAATTACTTTCATTCCATCACCAAATACTTTGAGTACGTGTCTTAAACAGCACAATTGGGACCATTGGTTGGTCAGTTAAGCAAACAAGTTGGTTAACACAGGGGATTTTTACAAAGAAAGATGATGTAGACTTAATGTATTTTTCTAGTTCTCTCACCCACAGCTAATTCAATACTATTGTTTTGTTTTGTTTTAGTGACTCAGTTTTGGGATTTTTTCCTAGTCACTCAAATTAATTGAAATATCCTCTCTTTTCATACTTACATCTCATTCATTTATTTATTTACATAATTCATTTATTTACTTATTGGTTATTTATCCATTTAATTACAATAATAACTTCTGGAAGAGGCAGTGTCCTTTTAAAGTACAAGTTAATCACTTAAGAGAAATGGATAGCTATACTAACAAGTGTCTGGCTAGCTGTGTTGTTGGTCTTGGTTACTACGTTTTATGATAGGAAATGAGAGTATTGATTAATCCATAGCCATACCAATGGTAGGAATACTCTCCTTGGTAACCATTTCTTTTATTCAATTAATATTTATTCTCTACCTCCTACTTATTTTATAATATGATAACACAATAAATTGAGGCCAAGGAGAAAACTGTAAGAAAAATGAAATCTTGAAGAGAGTCAGTTGCTTCTCTTTTCTTGTCCCCACCCATGTAGAAGAATTGTTACAAATGGTATCAGTGACTTTTTTTTTTTTTTTTTTTTTTCCTGTGAGCCTGCCCAGACATTTTGTGTAGTACTGGCTGACTGCTTATATACCTGAACTATGTGAATTTGAAGGTCAGTCAGTAACTGTGTAAAAATGTGGCAACATGTATATATATTAGAGGGGAAAAAAGCAATTTAAGATAGAGCCTAAAAATGATTTGGCAAATCATGGATGGGAGAGATTGATTTTACCTTTCAATGTGAACATGGTCTTGATCACTTTTTCTCAGATATTCTGCCCTTGCTCTATTGTAGTCTGAATTCTCAAGGTAAATTGTAGCTCCTCTACACCGTGTAGGTATAGCCTCAGAACTGTTTATGCATGTATGTGTGCATCTGTCATGTTTTCAGCCTGACTGATCCAAAAGATCTTACAAAATATATCTGATTCAAAACAATAAAAAATTGTTAAGGGTTTCAAAGAAAACCAAAACTGGAAAAAAATTAAAGTCAGCACATAAAAATAAAACAATGTGTTCTTTTAGAGTTTTTTTTTTTTTGAAGTGTACCTTTAGACATTCCTGTACAAATATCAATGAAGAACACACAATCAACTATAAGATTGATAGTCTCTATAGTACATATTAAAATATATATAAGTAAAAGAAAAGTTGGGTATAGGGAAAGGCTTGAACTCATATTGAACATATTCAGATATTAGTGATATTATCATATTTCTTAAGTGATGAAACTAAGGTTGAAACTTGTCTGAATTCACATGTCTTTTAAGTTAGAGTAGTATAAACTGTCCCACTTCAAAGTCCATGTTTTTCTCAGTATAACATATTTCCTCTTCATGGAAGGAGATAATTAAAACAGGCAAAGACACCAACTTTTCAAAGTTTTTTTTATCTAATGAATTATTTATTACTCTTCTTTTTCTAATATGATAGAGCTATTCTCTAATGCTTTCACTAAGATTTTTTTTTTGCTTAAGAAATTAGTTCTGTAATTAAAAATTAAAATAAGCAGAAAGACATGAAAAATCATTATGTTAAAGGCTATTTTCTCAATTGAAATTTACTGCCCTTTTGGATGTTGTTCCATGTTTTAATCCTCTAATTTCAAACCCCAGTTCAATCTTTGGTAGTTGGGATTTATAAACTGCCAAATACTTCTAAAGAGAAAAATGCATTTCAAAGCCTAGGGGGAAAAGGGACTCACTTTGCTTTCTTGACATCAAACAGGCCTTGTAAAACAACACATTGGTCAGTTAAATACAAATGAACTTGAATCATATGGATATAATTCTCTTAAATTAAATTTCCTTTAAAATAGGGATGGAATTAAACATTAAAAAGGAGAGGTTCACAGAGTCAAGTTTTTTTCCTTTGACATCTGTCTGCATAGCCTTAAACCCTAAAGGAATAAATCTTACCAATATTAAATATGTGACATGCTGTCTTATTTAATACATAACCGATATATTATTATTCATTCTGTAAGAGAATTTCATTTGGAAAATATCTCAAAGTCGCCGTAATTTCCCTCCTTACTATGTTAGACAATTTAATTTTTGGCTTTTTTATGTTTCAAGATTCATGAGGAAATAGTAACAAGTGTAAGAAAGAGAATGAAGATCACTCTGTCAGGTTTTTAGTTCCCAAAAAGTCAATGAAAACAAGGACTACGGGATTGGTGGATATCACTGAAAATGGAGGGAAGCTATTTGGATATTAGGACAAGGAGGACTGATGCTGTCAGCTAGAAGGCAGCTAAGTCACAAGGAATCTTCATTGGAGACCACAGATGCCAAAAGGAGCTGTTCAGAATTGACTCTCTTATGCCTGACGCTTACCCATATAACTAGACAGTAATAATAAACAAAAAGGCCCAGCAGCTTCACAGTCACTCATATGGGATTTTTTAAATAAGTCAGTTAAAGTTAGGAATAATTAAAAAGAAAAGAACAACTTACTTGCCAAGGGCAATAACAAAAGGAAACATCTTTGGAGAGGCATAGGCAAAAAGAAGATAGTGTTTGGAGAACAATAAAACCCTCCTCTCCACTTCTCTTTTAAAGGTCTAGCTTTTCCTGGAGACAGAAATTAAAGTTTTAAAATTGACTTAATCTGACTTAAAAGTTGTGGGGCTTGATCATTAATAGAGTACACTATTTAGCAAGATAAAGTGTTTTAATCCAGAAAAGACATTAAAAAGAAAGTGGCTTCTTGCTTATAGTTCACCAGCATGGTGCGAGTTTTTTATTTTGTTTTGTTTGTTTTGTTTTTTTACTTTAACTGTAGTGTCATAATATCTTTTGGCAACATAATTAGACCTGAAACATTAGACCTGAAAAATGAATATTTCTTGTTTATTTAACAATTGTTTTGACTATCCACCATGTGCTTAATGCTAAACATATGAGATGACAAAGACCCCTTAAGGAAGACAAACTCAAATGGAAGTGATTGGTACATAAACAAATGTATTAAAGGCCAAAAATGTATTATCTCAACCATTCTTGCAGAATTCCTCTTGGAAAGAATGTTTTCTACACCACGTAGATAAGGAGGTTGCAGTAGAAAATGAGACAACAAGGAATTAGGGATTAAAATAATACTTTTGGCAGGAATAATACATCTGTGAAGCAGAAGTGAGAGTTCAGAAAGCAGTGCACAGAGAGGTAGCAGGAGCAGGCCGTGTTAGAAAAAATATAAGAATATCCAAAGATGAATTAGATGTGGAGGTAAGATTTCATGAAGCCAACATTATCTGGATACCAAAACCAGATAAAGATACTGTAAGAAAACAAAATTACAGATGAATATCTTAGATGAATATAGATGCAAAAATTCCCAACATGTTAGCAAACCAAATTCAATAGCACATTAAAAAAGTCATACACAACGATCCAGTGGAACCTACCTCCAGAATGAAAGGATGATTCAACATATGCAAATCAATAAATATGATAAACCACATTCATAAAATAAAAAATAGGAGAAACATATAATGATCTCAACAGAGACAGAAAAACCATTTGATAAAAAACAACATCCTTTCATGGTAAAAATGTTCAACAAATTGAGTTAGAACATACCTCAACATGACAAGGGCCATATATGACAAGGCCACAGACAATCTTATGCTCAATGGTGCAAGGTTGAAAAGCTCTTCCTTTAGAATCGAGAACAAGATAATAATATAGTACTGGAATTTCCATTTAGAGCAATCAGGAGGACAAAGAAATAAAAAACATCAAAATTGAAAAGGAAGAAGGCAAATAATTTTTGTTTGTAAATGGCATGATTTAAAAAAAAAAGATTTTAATTTATTTGAGAGAGAGAGACAGAAAGAGAACATGAACAAGGAAAGGGGGAGAGCAGAGAGGAGGGAGAAGCAGACTGCTTGCCAAGAAGGGAGTCTGACATGGGACTTGATCCCAGGATCCCGAAATCATGACCTGAGCCCAAGGCAGATGCTTAACTGACTGAGCCAACCAGGTACCCATGTAGATGACATGATTTTACATATAGGAAATCCTAAAGATTCCACTAAAAAATTATTAGAGCTAATCAATAAATTCAGTGAAGCTGCAGAATACAAAATCAGCATGCATAAATCAGTTGTATTTCTATACTCTAACAACAATATAACTGGAAAAGAAACAAAAGAAACAATCCCATTCACAATAGTATCAAGAACAGTAAAATACCAAGGAATAAATTTAATCAAGGAGGTGAAAGATTTGCACAATGAAAACAAGACAAAGACAAAGACTTTGATGAGAGAAACTAAAGAAAACACAAATAAAAAGATAACTGAGTGGTATTTACCCTAAAGATAATGATCTGAAGGGGCATGTGCACCCAAATGTTTATAGCAGCAATGTCCACAATAGCCAAACTATGGAAAGAACATAGATGTCCATCAACAGATGAATGGATAAAGAAGATGTGGTGTATATACACAATGGAACACTATGCAGCCATCAAAAGAAATGAAATCTTCCCATCTGCGATGACGTGGATGGAACTAGACGGTATCATGCTTAGTGAAATAAGTCAATCATAGAAAGACAACTATCATATGATCTCCCTGATATGAGGAAGTGGAGATGCAACTTGGGGGGGTGTTAAGGGGGTAGGAGAAGAATAAATGAAACAAGATGGAATTGGGAGGGAGACAAACCATAAGTGACTCTTAATCTCACAAAACAAATAGGGGGGGAGGCAGATTGGGAGAGGGGGGTGGGGTTATGGACATTGGGGAGGATATGTGCTATGGTGAGTGCTGTGAAGTGTGTAAACCTGGCGATTCACAGACCTGTACCCCTGGGGATAAAAATACATTATATGTTTATTAAAAAAATAATTAATTAAAATGTGCAAAAAATAAATATATAAAATAAAATAAAAATCTGGTGTCATTTTTCACAGAAATAGAACAACAATTCTAATGTTTGTGTAGAGTCACAAAGCCAAAGCAATTCTAAGAAAGAACAAAGCTGGAGGCATCACACTTCTTGATTTTGAACTATTTACAAAGCTATTAGAATTAAAACAGTATGGCACTGGCTTAAAATAGACATATAGGCCAAGAGAACAGAATAGGGAATGAGAAATAAACCCATGCATACATGGTAAATTGATTTATGACAAAGGAACCAAAAATATTCAGTGGGAAACTGTAGTCTCTTTAATAAAGGGTGTTAGAAAAACTGGATAACTGCATGCAGAAAAATGAAACTGAACACCTTTTTTACACAGCTCACAAAAGTTAATTCAAAATGGTTTAAACAATTAAACATAAACCCATAAAATTCCTAGAAGAAAACATGGACAAAAATCTCCCTGACATTGGTACTGTCAATGATTTTTTAGATATAACACCAAAAGCCCAAACAACTAAAGCAAAAATAAATAAGTGGAGCTAAATTAAACTAAATGCTTTTACATAGCAAAAGAAAACATCAATAAAATGAAAGTATTTGCAAATCATATATCTCTTAAGGGGTTATTATTCAAAATAAAGGCTTCATACAACTCAATAACAACAACAACAACAAAACCCACAAACAAACAATATAATTTAAAAATGGGCTCAGAGACTGAATAGACTTTTTTTTTGAAAGAAGACATAAAAATACGTACATGAAAAGATGTTTATCATCAGAGAAGTACAAATAAAAGCCATAAAAAATATTATCTCATACTTGCTAAATGGCTATCAGAAAAAAAGTCTAGAGGTAAACAAGTGATGGAGAGAATGTAGAGAAAAGAGAAACCCTTGTGCACTATTGATGGGAATGTAAATTGGTAGAGCCACTATAGGAAATAGTATAAATGTTCCTCAAAAAATTAAAAATAGAACTACTGAATGGTCTGGCAATTCTCCTTTTGGATATTTATCCAAAGGAAATGAAAATAGGACCTCAAAGAGATATGTTTATTGCAGCTTTATTCAGAATAGTCAAGATATGGAAATGACATAAGAATCTATCAATAAATGAATGGATAAAGAGGTTGATGTATATGTATTGAGGTTTGTGGTATGAAGTCTATGGTATCATTTAACCATAAGAAAGGAGGAAATGGAGCGCTTGAGTGGCTCAGTGGGTTAAAACCTCTGCCTTTGGCTCAGGTCATGATCCCAAGGTCCTGGGATCGAGACCCCGTGTCAGGCTCTGTGCTCAGCTGGGAGCCTGCTTTCCCTTCTCTCTGTCTCTGCCTGCCTCTCTGCCTACTTGTGATCTCTGTCTGTCAAATAAATAAATAAAATCTTTAAAACAAAAAGAAAAACGAAAAAAAAGGAGGAAATCCTGTTATTTGTGACAATTTGAATAAAACTAGAGGATAATATGCTAAGTGAACTAAGCCAGACAGAGAATGAAAAATACTATATGATACTTACACATGAAATCTGTAAAGCTGATCTCATAGCCACACAGAATAGTAATTATTAGGGGCCAAGGGGTAGGGAAAATGGGGAGATACTGGTCAAAGAGTACAACTTCCAGTCCTGGAGATCTAAGATTTAGTATGGTGATTATAGTTAATAACACTGTATTATATTCTTGAAAGTAGATCATAAATGTTCCAATTTAAAAAAAGATGGTAGTTTTGTGACATGATGGAGGTGTTAGCTAGAGCTAAGGTGTCAACGATTTTCCAAGATATACGTGTATTACGTCAACAGGTTGTACACCTTAAACTTACACAATGTTATCTGTCAATTATATCTCAACAAAACTGTAGAGGAATAATAGGGTAGGTATTATTACTCATCCTCATTTTGGAGTTATCAAAACTGAGCAAATAAAGAGAAGAGCCAAGATATAATACCAGCTCTGTTTAAATTCCAAAAGCACTGATCTTTTCAGCTTTATGTTCTATATTGCACATGTTGAATGAAAGTGTGAGCTATTTCTTAGTGGTAAATTTTATTAACATACCCAATTCTTCATTGATTCCTGGGTGTTTTTCCTTTACCATGTAGCTCCCACTTCTTTACTGCTTCCTGCATGTATAACTTTTGCCATGTAACTTTTTAGGGCTCATTTACATGACATTTGCATGGTAAATTTATAGGCCTCCCTATCTCAACTCTGGTCTCAGCCATGTAAATTGCATTGTTCAGTGCAATATTAATAGGCATGCAATATTAATAAACAGTTTCATGGCTAGTCCTATTCTCTTGCACCTCTGCCAGTACTGCGAGAATGACTTCTAGGTCCAGGGGAGAATGAAAACCACGTGAAACAAATCCATCCAGGCAAGGTCAGCTGAACCTACCATGTTGCAGACACGTGAATGATCATAGCCAAGGTCAGCAAAACTAACTACGGATGCCCTGATCAGCACCTCTCTCAACCAATCTATAGATCCATGAAAATAAATTCTATTATTTATTTTCAATATGGAGGTAAGAAAAAAGTGATGGCCTGTGATAATTTTCTGATTTGAATGAATGGAAACTGAGGTTATTAATCAGAACATAAAAATTTTAAAAGAAATTTCTAACTCATTTCTAATATATGTAGTTTCATGTGCCCTGAAGATATTATATAATATTTTCCAGATATTTCTCAGTGACAACATAATATCTAAGACCATCTATACTTTGCTCACTCTAAAGAGGACATTTCCCTTAATTCATAGAGAAAACAAAAACTCATTTTCTCAGAGTTAATATTGTGAAAGTCCTATTCCCAAGCTAATGATCTCCATATCTTCCGCAATCCCCGTCATTGCCTATTCGTCTCAGTTGAATGGAATACTTCCACTTTTAAAAGCTAATTATCCTTTTTATACTTTTGATTTCATTTTCTCCTAAATCCTCAAAAATCATTCATTAGTTGTTTCCTTCTCTTGCTCTTATATGTATTCAATTTCTTTCTGACTACTGATTTTTTTAAATACACTGTATAAATAAAATCAAGCCTATATATACATCAACACACAACTACACAGGTGCATGTGTGTGCACACATACCTACATATATAATTTAAAGCTTTTCTGATAGAGTGAGTAAGAGTCATAGGAGGATGGAGGTAAAGCAGTCAGAATGAGTGCATGTGGAAAGGCTGAATAACACAAGACATGACCAAGTGAGAGGAAGTGGCCCTTAAATACTAGCCAAGAGAGTAATGGAAGAGTCACATATAATTAGATCCACGATACAGGAAGATCTGGATGTTAGGCTAAGGCATTGAATTTATTTTACAGGCAGTGGAAAGTCACCATTCAAAGGAGCTCTTGATGCTTATATTTGCAGCCCAAATTTAAGTAATTGTCATTTCATTAATTTTGGTTACAAGATTAATTTATACTTAGCTCTACTTGATTTACCCATTCAATCATTCAGTCAGCCAGTGTTTATTGAACATACATCTTTTGTCACAATCCATCCTGGGAGAGGGAGTTATACAGAAAAAATAAATATATATCTGAACACTAATATTTTCCCAAGAAATTACTTCTTTGGTACACAACTGTTCTATGATTTTCCTCTCTGCATATTTTAAAAATTATTTTCATTAAAATTAATTTAAGTTCTTAGTGCTAGTCCTTTAATTTAAAATCTGTGCAATTTTTCACTTTAATGTATATCAAAAGATTATAAACTTCAGCTGAAATAAAGACTAATAAATGAGGATATAACATAACTAATTTCTCTCTTTCTTTTCTCATCATTCTTCATATTCTCTAACATAAACTCATATGCCCATTGATTTGTGTCAGTTACTTCTCACATTTGGGTCAATCACCAATGATTTGTGATGAAAGCTTTGAGCCATGTTTTGGCAGGGAAAGAGCAGAGAACATTGCCTGTGTAAGAAATGATCTATCCAAGTGAATGGAAAGAAAACAAGTGTATTAATCTGCCTCGCTAAAGAGGTTAGTTGGTGTTTAAATATTTTTAAAATAGATATGGGAAAAGGGTCTGTTTTTTGTTTTGTTTTATATTGTTTCTTATTGAAGTACAGCTGACGTATTAGTTTCAGGTATACCACATAGTGATTCAACATTGATACACATTACAAAATGACCACCATGATAAGTATAGTTACAATCTGCTACCATACAAAGCTATTAAAATAGCACTGACTATATTCAGTATACTGTATTTTACATCCCTGTGACTAATTTATTTTATAAATAGGAGTTTGTACTTTTTAATCTTTTTCACCTACTTAACCCATCCCTCTACCCCTTTCCCCTCTGACAAAAGTTTTTAGATTACTCTGAGAATAGATGACAGAAAAAAACACAGATATTTATGGATGTCTGGCAATGAAGGAACAGTTTATTGATCATTTTACCAAAAGCATCATAGCATGGTCATCACACAATATAGATATGAAATGATTAGAAGGTACGCAAAGCTCTTCATGATATTCTGTGAGGATAAAACATCGATCTGTTCTTGGACCTCAAGCAGGATGTTTGTCTTCCTACTAAAACACTAGTCTTCCTGTCTCTTTTACTAAAACATGGTGAAAACCAAAAAGATAGTTAATTTTTCAGCAGATGATTCTCATTACCCACTCGGTCATGGTTGGGTCCATTGTGACTGTCCTTAAGTTATGGCTTTAAGTCCATATGTGACCTCTAATCCTCCAAGACTGTCTATTGGGATTCTGTTTATCTATTCCCAATTTTTAGAAGGGAAGATAGATAGCTATGTTAAGAAACTGCCAGAATCATCCAGGTGAAAAGATGATCAGACTCTAAGGTTGTTGCTCATGGGAATGACTGGAAAGGATAGACTCAAAATAACATAGAGAGTGATTTTAAAATCCAAACTGTCTACATTCATTAATAAAATTTTTGAGCAAATGTATCAGTTATAATCTATCCAGAGAAGCAAAGAAATCATGAGTGATACAAGGGATTTATCACAGGGATTCATTTTGACAAGATCCTGGAAGCTGCTTAGGCAATCCATGGAAGTCTTTGGCCCCCTACACCTGAATGTGAAGTGAAAGACAGTGTGGACAAAGCAGAACCTATAGGTATGAACTGGAACTCAGGAGGACACATTGAAGCCTATATCCACCCGTCCCAGCTTTTAAGCCTCCATTGTGGATGATGCAGATAGGCAGATCTGCAACAGGCCGGACATATTCCTTACAGAGCTCCACTGGCTCCAGACCTGTGATCCAATGAGGCTGAAGGTGAACTGGCTGGAGCTCCAGGACCTGCAGACATGGCTGCTGCCTGCTGGCTGTCTGCTCTAGCACATTCACCACAGTGTGGGTCAACTGCAACAATGCCTGAATTGACAAAGACCTTCTGAGCGTAAACATGTTGACTAGGACATTTCCACTTTCCAAATCCTGTGCAAATATCTCTTGCAACCAAAATTACCTGAGCACTGTTTAGGGAAGAGAATTCTGGGATTATGGAGACACTTATTGCTGATTAAACAGTCTATATAAGTCTGTTTCCTTAGTGTCTGGATTCAGCTTAGCTAAACCAATCCAATACAAAGACCTACCAGACACTATGTATATTGTGTGTACTTGTATTTCCATTATATTAAAATGTAACATAATATAAAAACAATATAAATAGAGGTCTACTCCCAATTTCCAATGGACTGTTTGATAAGGTCATATTAAAATGACTTGGAAGTTATTTATTCATTTATTTACTTACTTATTAATTAAGACTGTGGCTTAGAGAAGCAATGCAATCACAAAAATAAAGAATCTAGCAACTAGTTTTAAGAGGATTTGATAAGAATGGTCAGAAACTATTGACTTTGAGGTGAAGGCAGGATGTTCAGTTGGACTACTTCAATACTATATTAAAAATTAATGCAAATCATAAGAATACAGTATTAATTGGGAAGTAGTTTGAAATAAGTGTAGAAGCAGTGGTTATTAGAGCCATGAAGTTTCACTAAAACAGGTCATGTGAAAAGATATTAAAATACAGTTCAATAATGAAGTTCAAGGCTCAGTTTAAACCAAACATATCTAGGATTTTTCCAATCATTTTAAAGGTAAGTGTAAACAAATAGAAAGTTGTTATTAAAAAACTATATTTAATATACTATATTTAATATACTATATTAAAATACACTATAAATTATATATTAAAATATATTATATATATATCTTAATACTTAAAACATGAGCTTTCATGAATTTGAGATTATCTAATAAATTTGATATTCATGTGCTTATGAAACAAAATTAAAATTTTATGTAAAGTTTTAAGCAGCAACACTATTTTTGTTTCATAAATATTTTTACAGAAAATAGCAAGTCTTTAAAATGTGGTTTTGTTACATAGGAAATTATTTTCAAATGCAATTATATTTTTCTTCCCATTTTCATAAGCTTTTGTCTTAATGTTTTATTGTGACTTTTGATATTATGTTTCCACTTAAAGTCAGTTTTCTATGAAAATGATCATTTTCATTATCAAGGAGTTAAGTTTTTGGTTTTGGGAAGATCAATATTTGTTTTGGCTTGTCCTGTTTATATAGATATAGAATTTAATCAACTCAAATGTATAGTCTTCATTTTTCATTTGGAAAATTTTCAGGGCTTTGAAGAACTGCTATAGGAAAAACATTTAACCCTCAATACATGCTGAGAATAACAATTAATAGAAATTTCAACATATACATTGTATATACAGCTGTCTGGATTATGACTGTGGCAGATCCCTATGGATACCAGACTTATTGACTTTGATAAATTATACACACACACACACACACACACACTTTTTTTTACTTAATTTTTCTTAAAGCCAACTTTAAAAGTAAGAAACTGGATTTTATTTTGCATGTAAACCATGATATCTTGTTGGTGGGCACATACAATCGATTTTAATATAACCAAGAACACATGGGAATTTTCAAGGTTATAGAACAATTAGGTCAGAGGAAAATGAAAGGGTCATGCTGATAATAATTTGGGTAGAATAAAATGATACAAATTACTATTTCTCTCTATATAAATTTTACACTGACCTTTGCTATACCAACAATTTTGATGAAGAAATACAGAATCAGTTCCAAGAGAAGCTAATCAAGAAGAAAAAGGCTTAATGCTGACCAAAATAATATTTTTACATCCAAGGTTAAAAACAGAGATGGAATGCCCTCAGTGGTTGACTTTTTCAGGCAAAGGTGCTGGTGGTGACAACTATTACCATTATTCAGCACTCTGGAACTGTAATTATTACAAGATTGCATTCTATACCACTGCATTCATTTGTTAGGTGTGAGTGTATTAAAGAATAACAGTATTCTAAGTCTAGGTTATTTAGGGGCTGAATAAACCCCTTGAGCATAAAGGTCACCACAGAACATATTTTTCTTTCTCCATATTTACACTTGAATTAATTGAAACCCTGAAGTTATATAATGGCTTTGGAATTTTGTGGAGAATATTAGTAGCTGATTCTGTAATTTTTTAGAAATTTTGGAAACATCTTTTTTTCAGTTTTGTGTGTATTTATTAAGAGGAATAGACAAATAATACTCATCCATACATTAATTGTTGTCTAAATTTTAATCTTGATGGCAGATATCTCTAAAATAAGGACACTTAATCTTAGCCAAAAGGCTGAGAAGCGATCTCTCTCTAAAATAAGAAAATGCATTTTTTCAGAAATGATGCTGGGTTCATTAACGTATCGAGGATACAGAATCTAAACTAAATTCTTCTAATGAAGAATATAGTCATTAACTAATAGCTTTGAACAGATAAAATTAGGTTTCTCTAATATTCTTATATTGGATAAGTTAGAAAATACTGCTTTTCAGAAATGATTTAATAATAACTACATAATTATAATTGTATTCTGACTCATTTAAATAACTTTTTTGTAAATGCTTATTAATGAAATTATCTACTTAAAAAGGGCTTTCTAAAAGTGCTACAGTGGTTAAACTATAGAGAAAATTGACTGATCATAGATTTAAAATATCTTAATGAATTCACAAGCTATCTTGCACATCTGTGAGTATTTTCAATTTGCAGGATCATTGATGACTGATTATTTCATTAACTGTGTTTTAGGATCAGTTTTTGCAGTCTTCAAGATTAAAGAAAATGCACGTATTGGCAACTGAAGTTAAAATCCATATTTTTTCAACCATTATTATAACCAAATTAAAGGAAAATTCTTTGTAAAAATACTCATTCTTCAAATAAGAACATGATAAGTCTACACATTTTTTTAATTATTTTTTTAAATAATTTTTTATTTTTTATAAACATATATTTTTATCCCCAGAGGTACAGGTCTGTGAATCACCAGGTTTACACACTTCACAGCACTCACCAAAGCACATACCCTCCCCAATGTCCATAATCCCACACCCTTCTCCCAAACCCCCTCCCCCCAGCAACCCTCAGTTTGTTTTGTGAGATTAAGAGTCACTTATGGTTTGTCTCCCTCCCAATCCCATCTTGTTTCATTTATTCTTCTCCTACCCACTTAAGCTCCCATGTTGAATCACCACTTCCTCATATCAGGGAGATCATATGATAGTTGTTTTTCTCCACTTGACTTATTTCGCTAAGCATGATACGCTCTAGTTCCATCCATGTTGTCGCAAATGGCAAGATTTCATTTCTTTTGATGGCTGCATAGTATTCCATTGTGTATATATACCACATCTTCTTGATCCATTCATCTGTTGATGGATATCTAGGTTCTTTCCATAGTTTGGCGATTGTGGACATTGCTGCTATAAACATTCGGGTGCACGTGCCCCCTGTGGATCACTACGTTTGTATCTTTAGGGTAAATACCCAATAGTGCAATTGCTGGGTCATAGGGTAGTTCTATTTTCAACATTTTGAGGAACCTCCATGCTGTTTTCCATAGTGGTTGCACCAGCTTGCATTCCCACCAACAGTGTAGGAGGGTTCCCCTTTCTCCGCATCCTCGCCAGCATCTGTCATTTCCTGACTTGTTGATTTTAGCCATTCTGACTGGTGTGAGGTGATATCTCATTGTGGTTTTGATTTGTATTTCCCTGATGCCGAGTGATATGGAGCACTTTTTCATGTGTCTGTTGGCCATCTGGATGACTTCTTTGCAGAAATGTCCGCCCATTTCTTGATTGGATTATTTGTTCTTTGGGTGTTGAGTTTGCTAAGTTCTTTATAGATTCTGGACACTAGTCCTTTATCTGATATGTCGTTTGCAAATATCTTCTCCCATTCTGTCAGTTGTCTTTTGATTTTGTTAACTGTTTCCTTTGCTGTGCAAAAGCTTTTGATCTTGATGAAATCCCAATAGTTCATTTTTGCCCTTGCTTCCCTTGCCTTTGGCATTGTTCCTAGGAAGATGTTGCTGTGGCTGAGGTCAAAGAGGTCGCTGCCTGTGTTCTCCTCAAGGATTTTGATGGATTCCTTTCGCACATTGAGGTCCTTCATCCATTTTTTGAGTCTATTTTTGTGTGCGGTGTAAGGAAATGGTCCAATTTCATTTTTATGCATGTGGCTGTCCAATTTTGCCAGCACCATTTATTGAAGAGGCTGTCTTTTTTCCATTGGACATTCTTTCCTGCTTTGTCGAAGATTAGTTGACTGTAGAGTTGAGGGTCTATTTCTGGGCTCTCTATTCTGTTCCATTGATCTATGTGTCTGTTTTTGTGCCAGTACCATGCTGTCTTGATGATGACAGCTTTGTAATAGAGCTTGAAGTCCTGAATTGTGATGCCACCAACGTTGGCTTTCTTTTTCAATATCCCTTTGGCTATTCGTAAGTCTACACATTTTAATGTTCATAAAGATCATTTCCACAGGAGAATACTATGTAATCTCAGGTAGTTAATGACAAATCGATCATTGCTGTAGGAGAGAAATTGGGAATAATTTAAAGTTTATTGAAGTTCTTTCATCTGCCAAGTGGTTCAGCAGAATGCTGTATATCAAAAATGTTATATATATATATATATACATATATATATGTATATTCATAGGTACATATACATACATACACACATTATTCTTCTCTTCCTTCATAACAAACCTGTAAATTGTATCTTCATCTCACTTTATGGACAGAGAACTAACGTTTAGAGAATGGAGTAAACTGGGCCCAGCTATCATAGTAGCCTGCTCCCTTTATCACCAATTGCTTTTGTGGTTTAATGTGATACACATCAGAGTGTAGTTTTGGAGTAACTGTTTAATTCTCTGAAAACAGTTTCTGTGTGTAAAACTTAAATATTTATTTAAATTAACCTACCCTATCTATAGATTTGCATAATTCCAAAAGGAATAAAGATTTTTTTTTTCAGTTAAGGATAACAGTTCTCTCAGGACTAAAATTCTATGATGTTTTAGTTAACAAATATTCTACTGGTGCATTTAAACTACCTAATCTCTTTATTATGCCTTGATGTCTTGAAGAACCTACAGTTAAAATTTATCCATAGAAAGACAATCATGAACAAACAAGAAATCTCTTTGTAGAAAGACAATCATGAGCCAATGAGAAAACAGTCCAAACTATTCCTTCACTGTTTCTACAAATTGCCTTTTAATGCATATAGATCTAGACAGAGCTTCTGACAATTCCTTTTTTCCCCTTCTGTTCTCCCACTTCTCCATTCTACCTTCAGATATTTTCTTTTTCTCATTTTCCCTCCTGTCAGAGACCCATTTCCACCTCGAAAAAAGGTCTGCTAGATATTAAGCATTCCTTCCAGGCTCTACCCTGACTCTCCTTCTTAACCATATCACTAAAGAGATGGGTTGGGTCTGTAGGATTATTTACAGACAGCATCTGTCATATTCCTATTAGGAGGAGAGTAACTTTCACAAAAACCATAAGGAGACAGACTCTGTTGGTGTGATAACCTACTGAAGCTCTGCTGAAAAAGACCAGTATCCCCAAAAACAATTTATAACCTATAAGAAACTCTAAAATGTATAGTCCATTTTCTTAACTACCTAAAAACCCAATACAAATGGTTAACATCAGGAGAGCTGCCTTCTGATTAAGTACAGTTACATGAATTCAGAAGTACACTAGCACCTGGTTATAATTACAGTGGCATCAAATACTACTATGCATTTCAAGTCCATACTGGGGATGTGAAGGTAGGGCCCAATATTTGCTGCTGCTGCTGCTGGTGGTGGTAGTGGTTTGCTGTTGTTTTAATCTCCCAAAAGGTGCAATACTGCTCAAGTTTGAGATTATTTTTATCCAACGATTGCAATGCTTTCTAGGAAGTTTGTAAATATTAAATATATGGGTATTTAGTCATGAGTTTTATTTATTCTAAAATATAATTATTCTTTTTAAAAATATTTTATTTATTTACTTGACAGAGAGATCACAAGTAGACAGAGAGACAGGCAGAGAAAGAGAGGGGGAAGCAGGCTCCCTGCTGAGCAGAGACCCCCCCACACACACATTGTTTGATCCCAGGACCCTGAGATCATGACCTGAGCTGAAAGCAGAGACTTAACCCACTGAGCCACACAGGCATCCCAAATATAAGAATTCTTTATTCTATGATGCAAAACCATCCATTTCTAAGATGGTACCCTAGAGGCAGAATATATTTTCCCAGATTTTTTCCCCATTGCTTTAATGGAAATCTGCATTTGAAAATGTATTTGACTCTAGCTTTAAACTTCTTTAGAGTAATCATTGTAATAATAATATTGTTTATAAAATAGTGCTCACAATTCCCTAAACTTAATACTCCCAGAAGCACCCATGGTGTTAGCTACATGTGACAAATGGTGAAGTGAGTCTTGGACACCCTGTTGGTCAAGATCAACCAATCACCCCAGGAATGGGGCCATCTATGAACCAAGTTCTGACACAGGAACTCAGTGAATTAAAATTCAATTTTCAGGCCTCAGAGAGTTACTTACATGCACCATGTTTGTGATGTCCTCCTTAGAAGCTCAATTGAATGACAGATCATCCCCTGCAATTCTAATCATTTTCTGTTTCTGAAACATTAAAAGCTAGGAGATATTCCTTATAATAATTCATTCCTTTTTAGTTTCTTCTTCCATCCTTTTAGGGATTTGTTTTTTAGCGGTTTCAACCAAAAAAAAAAAAAAAAAAAAGATTCCTTAAAAAAAGGCGAAGTATAGCACAATACTACCAATCAAAGTGCTGTTGTAAAGGGGACATTGTGTTCTGATTTAATACTAGGGTTAGGGCAACTTTATGTATAAGTAAAGCTATAGATCCAGAGAGAGCTTTCAATCTTAAATTAAGATTTAAGATAAATTACAAAGAAGCATTCTACTAAAGTTTAAATAAAACCAAGATGAATTTTAGCTTTCTTTCTTTTTTTTTTTTTTTTAAGATTTTATTTATTTATTTGACAGAGAGAGACACAGAGACCTAGAGAGCACAAGCGTGGGGGGGGGGTGGTGAGAGAGAGAGAAGCAGGCTTCCCACGGAGCAGGGAGCCAGATACGGGCCTCGATCCCAGGACCCTGGGATCATGACCTGAGCCAGCCAGGTGCCCCATAACAGTTAAAAATGGAGGAAAAATGGCGGGGGGAAGAGTTGTATATCTGGGTATATAGTCTTTCAATATTGCTTTGTGGTTTTACACATGGAGAGTTATGTTGAACTGTTAAAACAACGAAATGCCAGGATAGAGATGCAGGCTGACCTATCAGTAGGAAATGTCTGCTTTAGGAAACAGGCACATGAAGAACATGGGATTTTACTCTTCCATCAAGCCCCTGCTCTTTAAAGGGTTAAAGGAAGCCAAAAATTTTTTTTTTTTTTTAAACCTTCAGGGTAACAAGCTACCCCTTTTATTTGGATATGATCATTAAAATCACATTTACAAGTTTAAGAATCACATCATTCCTCCATTTTCATCTATCGTTTTAAATTATGTAATATAGCACACTAAACAACCTCACTGTGAAAAAAAAAAAAAAACTAAAATTGAGAGCTAATAAGTAAAGTGAACATTCTTCTGTATCATTATTTTCTCTATATTCCTCTCCTTGCCATTAAAAATATTAACAGTTTTTCTGAAACATATACTTATTTTAAAAATTTCTGTACAGCATTCCATTAGACACTAATTTATTTGACTTTTCTCTAACTGAAAGACATTTTGGGTTGTTTCGGTTTTTTATGTTGTTATTTTGCTGCTCAGACAGTGCTGCATTAAATACCATTTGATAAGAATCTCCCTGAAAATGCGTAAGGATGCTTTAAAATACACTATTAGAGCTACATTACCCAGAAAAAATATTATATGTATCTCACACTTGATAGATATATTTTCAAGTTACTTTGCTTTTACTGTTTTACCAGTTTATACCCCTATAGTCAATCAAACACTACTTAGTATTTATCTTTTCAGTAATGTAACTCTAATGAATAAAAATGATTATTCCTTAATTCTAATTTGCAATTTACTGGTTACTAGTGTGATATAAATTATTTTTATGTTTTTATTTGCCATGTATATCTATTATACTTAGAAAACACAGTTCATATTATACACCAATTTTTCTATTTACTGTTTATCTTTTGTTTATGTGTAAGAGTAAACGTGTTAGTTAAATATATTATTAACTCCTTTTTTGTCTTAAATTATTACCTTTTCACTCACTTTTTTATTGTTGTTAGTCTTACCCTTCTTAATGACATTACTTCTATCTTATAGATTAGGAATTTTAGAGGTTGGAAACTACGTTTTTTTAAACTTCTTAACACAGTACCAAGCACAGTTACTTGGGGTGTATTTGTGCATGTGTGTGCATTAATGTATAGCTTATGCATTCCTCATCATTTCTATATACATAGATATGTGTGCACATAGATATGTGTGCACACATATCTATGTATATAGAAATGATGAGGAATGCATAAGCTATACATTAATAAAACAAATATAATTTATATCAAGAGGTATGACTAGATTTATTTTAATAAAATGGAATTAAAAGTGACTAGATAGTGTGCAGGGTCTAAGGTGTGCATTTCATGGACTAGAGCATTCCAGCTAGGTCATGTGGTCATGTTCCTTTCTGCTATACATAGGTAGATCCACGTGTTAATCAGCTCAGTTGTGACATATATTTATAACCTATGATTAAACTCATAATAGACTGCCCAGAACGGAGCATGAGGTCAAAAAGAGAGTTGGAAATACTAAATGAAAGTGGGGATTTATGGCTCTCAAACTTGGGCAATTCTATTCATCAAACCTAGTCTCCTCAATTAGTAGTTCAAATAGTTCATTTCTCACTGAATTATTCAAATATTTGCAATTACATAAATCTGAGCATTTTGTTAAGTTTGTTTGTGAGGGGAAAATATTTC
Organism: Mustela putorius furo; assembly: GCF_011764305.1. Taxonomy (NCBI): domain Eukaryota; kingdom Metazoa; phylum Chordata; class Mammalia; order Carnivora; family Mustelidae; genus Mustela; species Mustela putorius. The sequence goes on from NW_025421467.1 coordinate 2,391,779, forward strand.
ATTTATAGATTTGTGAATCATTTCTCAAATTTTAGCATGTTTTAAGTTATAAACCTACATGGGATGTGCTAGCTTTTTAAATAGATTTTAAGATAATTATATCAAGGTGCCTTGAATATTTTAAAAGAATTTGAAGCATAGTAGAGGAGACTATAAATGTAAATATCCTGTGAAATACTTACAAAGATGCTGGTCATTTTTTTAAAGAGTATAGAATAACTGACAAAGTATTTTTTTCTACTTAGAAAATAACTATTCTAAGATATCAACCACATAAAATAAATATTTATAATGCTGGATAGCTATGTGCTTGACTATATGGCTATTACAGAAATACATAAAAAGAAATATTGTAAAAAAAAATACCTAAGTTACAAGATTGTTTCCATGGCCACATGCAGGACCTAAATTCAGATTATTCCATACCACCACTTATAGAGCATTTTAAAGACCCACATAAAATTAGAAAGACTGCTTCTCTCAGATGGGTGTGATTCAACTCTATTTGGAAAAGAAAGCATTTCATTAGGCGGCTCTTGCTGGTACACATACAACATCATGCGAAATGATTAGCTCAGAAAGGCAATTAAAGGATCATGATGAAAGTGATGTTACCAAGATGTTGACATAGGTTGTTCCTGACTTTGCTCTCCCACACAAGAACAATTAACAACTATCCAAGAATAGGAGATGAGTGAGAGACTCTTAGAACACAAAGGTGAGGCTCAATCTTCCCATCCTGCACCACAGAGACCAAGACAGATTGCAAGAGAAGGGCAAGAGAAAAAAAAAAAAAAGGATACACATTGACTGCATTGCTTCTTTCCCAGGCCAGCGCAATATGACACAGAGACATCTCACTGAGCCTGCAGTTCCCCCAGTGCGGAAAGAGAGCACAAGTGAGACAACCATGATTCCCTTAGCATTGTGGGTTGCACTGTGGCAACCCCTACTCTGATTTCACACCAAAAAGATAGCAAAGGAACCTGCAGGGTTCAACTCCTGGGAATCTGACTGTGGGAAGTGGGGAGGGGCTTGCCGAGATCTTGGCAGACAAATTCATATCCACAGTGTCTAAAGAGTAATCCCACCTAGTGTTTCTGCTCACACACAGAACAAAGTCACTATTGTACTTTCACCAGGAAACTTGGGAGTAGGGGGATTGCAGCACTGCCTGATTTGAATCCTCAAACAAGGAGTTTGCTGGCCCTAGAGCTTGATTTGCCCATGCCCAGGGAAGATGCTGAAGCACAGCCCCACCCACCATGGAAAGTATCTCTCACCCCCATTTGGCCACACAGCTGGTGACAAGTCTGGAAGCAATGCAGCCCAGCAACACTCAAGCTAAGAGACAGGTGGGCAGAACCAATTGCTCTCAATTCAGATCAAATCCAGTGTTGGGTGTGGAGCTTTCCCACAATACACACAGGTAAGAAAATTAATTCAGACCAAGGCTAAGGGCAGGTCCCAGCCACTCCGAATAAGACAGCCTATTTGGAAAATTGAAAGTAGTCTGGTGTGGTCCCTGCCCTTTCTCTCAAGGCACGGAGGAGAAGGCATAGCCCCATCTGCTGCACAGCATGCCTTTCTGCTCCATTTGACCAGAAGGGCTGGCCACAACACTTGGGAGATGTGCAGCCCAGTGGTTCTTAAGCTGAGGTGGGAAGGCAGAGCTAATAGTTGGCAGAGCAAAGCCAGTGGCCCTGTTCAGTTAGGGAACTTGGGATGAGAGCTGGCTTCAGTTAAGTGAAGAAAGAACTTTACTAGCTTTAGAGCTGCTTTTCCTGCTGTGCCTGGGAGGGAATCTAATTTGTAGCCCTGTTCGTCACTGAATACAGCCTTTAGTCTGTCTGATCATAGAACCTAACCAGTACCCACAGGAAGCTGCATAGCTCATTCAATAACAGTACCTACAGTGGTACTTGAACTGAAAGTGGAGCCTGTGGCTTCTTACATCTTTAGAGCAAAATGTGGCCTCACTTGACCAGAGAATTCAGTACACACACTGACCTGATTTGGGTCTCCATACAATAAGCTGTATAGGTCCTGAGTCCTGTCCTAGGAAAAACAGAAGTCCCAGGGTTGAAAACTTTAATAACTGAACTGAATAATTCAATAGAGTTTCAAAAGTTGACTCAAACATGCAAAAGAAAGAATCAGTGACCTGGAAGATAATGCATTAGAAATTACCAAGTTAGCAGAAAAAAAAAAGATAAAAGAATGAAAAAGGGTAAAGAAAGCCTATGGGAATCATGGGTAACAATGGGGAAAAAACAACAACACTATATGTGCATTTTGGGAATTCCAGAAAGAAAAGAGAAAGAGAAAGGGACAGAAAGTATATTTAAAACAATAATGGCTAAGAACAAACCTGGGAGGAGAAATAGACATCCAGATCTACGGTGTCTAAAGGATTCTAAATACATTGAATCTATATAGGACTGCACTGAGACACATTATAATTAGTCAGAGGACAAAGAAATAATTTTAAGAATAGTGAGAAGAAAGAGAGAAGTTATGTATAAGGGAACCCCCATAAGACTATCAGTGGATTTTTTTTTAGCAAAAAGCTTTTGGTCCAGAAGAGAATGGGATAACACATTCAAAATACCGAAACAAAATAACTGTAGACTAAGAATTCTGTATACTGTGAAGCTAGAAGTGAGCAAGGGGAAAGACTTTCCTGAACAAACAAAAACTAAGGAAGTTCATTACTGTCAGACATGTCTTACAAGAAATGCTAAACAAAGTTCTTTCAAAGGAAGTGGAAGAACACCACTTAACATCATAAAAACATGAAGTTAGTACACATTTCATTGGTAATGGTAAATATAGAGTCATAGATTCTGCAATATAGTAACAGTAGCATATAATTCACTTATAAATCTAGGTTATTTTAAGATTTAATTTATTTATTTGACAGAGAGAGATCATAAGTAGGCAGAGAGGCAGCCAGAGAGAGAGGTGGAAGCAGGCTCCCTTTTGAGCAGAGAGCAGATGTGGGGCTTGATCCTAGTACCCTGAGATCATGATCCAAGTCAAAGGCAGAGACTTAACCCACTGAGCCACTCAGGTGCCTCTATAAATCTAATTTAAAAGTTAAAAGATAAATATAATGAAAATAACCATAACTGCAATAATTTACTATTAGTTACCCAATATATAAAACATGTAAATTGTAACAGAAAGAACATAAAATGTGGAGGGGAGGAAAAAAGTGTAAAGTTTAAATATTCTACTGAGGTTAAGTTGTTATAAGTTTAAAACAGGGTGCTATAAATTTAAGATATTTTATGTTAGTCTCATGGTAGCCACAAAGTTAGATCCTATGGTAATTATACAAAAGAACAGAATAAAGAAGTCAATGCACAGTGATACCAAAAGACATCACAACATCAAAAAAGACTGCAAGATAAAAGGCAAGGAAAAAGAAATCACCAAAGCAACCAAAAAATAAAATAAAATAAAATAAAAATAAAGAAAAGAAAAGAAACAACAATACAACAACAACAAAGCACAGTAGTAAAATAACAAAATGGCAATAGTCTTCACCCATCAATAATTTCTTTAAACATAAGCAGATTAAGTTATCTAATTAAAAAATATAGAATCACTTAATGGATAAATAAAATAAGCAAGATCCAACAATATGTTATCTTTAAGAGACTCACTTTGGCCTTTAGTACACTCATAGACTGAGAATGATGGAACAGAAAAAAAAAAATAAAACATTTAAAGCAAAGACAAACAAAAAAACAAACCAAACCAAACAAAAAAAAGCAGGAAGCTATACTTAGAAAAAATAAAACTTACACTAAATACAGTAAAAAGAGACAAAGGAAGTCATTATATAATGATAAAGTGGTCAATAAGTCAGAGAGGTAAAACAATTATAAATATTTGTGGCACAACATTGGAGCACCTAATATATTAAGCAAAAACTAACAGAGCTAAAAGGATAAATCAGCTATATTACAATAAGAGTTGGGAATTTTGATATCCTACTCTTAAAAATGGATAGACCATTTAGAGAATTACTAAGACAACAGCACATTTGAACAACAGTACAAACCTAGTGGACCAAACAGAAACATACAGAGCATTCTAAACAAAACCAGGATACACTTTATTTTCAAGAACACATGGAACATTTTCTAAGATAGACCGTACATTAGACCTCAAATCAAAGCTTAAAATTCAAGGAAATTGCAATCATACAAATATAATCTCTGACCACAAAGACATGGAACTAGAAATCAGTAACAAGAGGAAAACTGGAAAATTCATGAATACATGGAAATTAAACAACAGTCTCCTAAACAATGAACCTATCAAAGAAGAAATTATTATTATTTTTTTTTACAGAAAACAAAAGTGACTTTTATTAGGAAGGAAAATTTTAATATGAGATTACCATTCATGAGAATGCACACTAAAAGAACTATAACAAAGTGGTCTCAGGAAGAAATAATACAATGACAGAAAACTTGCTATACCACAATTTCAAGGAGCCTGCAAACAGGCCCAGTGGAAACAAACCCACAGCTCCCATCAGTCCCACACACAAGTATGTACAAGTCATCAAAGAAGAAATTAAAAGGGAAGTAAAAAAAAAATTTTGTTTGAGACAAATGAAAATAGAAATACCAAATACCAGAACTCAGGGACACAGCAAAAGAAGTTCTAAAACAGAAGTTTATAGCAAAAAAAACCTTCATTAAGAAACAAGGAAGATTCCAAATACACAACCTAACTGTGCCTTAAATAAGTAAAAGGGGGAAAAAAGAGGAAAAAAAATAGAAAACACTGAGTCCAAGTTAGCAGAAGAAAGAAAAAGGAAATAGTAAAAATTAGAGCAGAAATAAATGAAATAGAGAACAGGAAAACAATAGGAAAGATGAACGAACCAAGATGAATCAAACTAAACTTCTAGGAAAAAGATAAACAAATCTGACAAACCATTACCAGACTAATCAAAGAAAACAGAGAAAGGACCTATATCAACAAAATTATACGTGAAAAATGAGACATCACCACAGATATGACAGAAATTCACATGATGATAAGAACCTACTATGAACAACTAGATGCCAACAAACCGACAACCTAGAAGAACTGCAAAAATTCCTAGAAAAAGACAACTTACTCAAATGGAATCAGAAGAAATAGAAAATCTGAATAGACTAATTACTAGTAAGGAGATCAAATCAGGAATCAGAGATCTCCCAACAAAGGAAAGCTCAGTATCAGATAAGTTCACCAGCAAATTTAAACATTTAAAGAAAAATTAATGCCACCCCTTCTCAAAATCTTCCAGAAAATCAAAGATGTGGGAATACTCCTATACACATTTTATGAAGCCAGTCTTAGCCTGATACCAAAATCAAACAAGGAAGGATGAAAGGAAGAAAAGAAGAAAGAGAGAGACAGAGAGAGAGAGAGAGGAAGGAAGGAAGGAAGGAAGGAAATTTAAAACAAGTTTAAATAATACATGAAAAGGATCATACACACCATGATCAAGTGGGATTTATTCCAGGGTTGCAAAAATGTTTTAACAACTGTACATCAATTGATGTTATGTACTTCATCAATAAAATGAAAGATAAAAATGATACAATCATCTGAACACATATAGAAAGAGTATTTTACAAAATTCAAAGTCCATTGATGGTAAAAACTCTCAACAAAGTGGGTAAGGAGGAAATTACCTCAACAAAATAAGGACTATATATGACAAACCCATAGCTAATATCATACTCAATAGTGAAATACTGGAAGGTTTTCCTCTAAGATCAGGAATAAGATAAGAATGCCCACTCTTGTCCTTTTAATTTATCATAGTATTGGAAATCCTAGGCATAGCAATTAGAAGCAAAAAATTGCAAATTTAAAAGGTAGAAGAAAAACTGTCACTATATGCAGATGACTTGAGACTATAAATGAAAAATCCTAAAGACTCCATCAAAAAACTGTTAGAATGAAGAAATGAATTCAGTAAAGTGACAGGATACAAAATTAATATGCAAAAATCTGATGCATTTCTAATACCAGTAATGAAATATAAGAAAAACAAATCAAGAAAATATCTCATTTACAATGGCATCAGAAAGAGTAAATGGCTGGGAATAAATTTAACCAGGGAGGTGAAATACCTGTACACTGAAAACTATAAGACATTGATGAAAGTATTGAAAAGAAAACCACAAAAAAAGTCAATATTACCAAAAACTATTGACAGATCCAATGCAATATCTACGAAGATTCCAATGGTATTTTATACAAAAGTAGGAAAAAAAAAAAACCACTCCTAATACTTATATGGAATCCAAGAAGATCCTGAAGAGTGAAAGAAATTCTGAGAAAGAAAAACAAAGCAGGAGTCATCATACTTTCAGATTTCAATCTATATCATAAACCTATCATCATCAAAAGAGTATGATACTTGCATGAAACAGACAAATAGACCAACAGAACGGGATCAAAGGCTCAGAAATAAACCCAACATATAGAATCAACTAATATCTGACAAGAGAGCCAAGAATATTCAATAGAGAAAAGACAGTCTTCAATAAATGGTGCTGGGATAATTGAATTTTCACATGTACAGGAATGAAATTGGACCTGTATTTTTTAACTTATAGCACCCACAAAAATTAACTTAATATGGATTAAAAGCTTAAACATAAGACTTAAAACCATAAAGCTTTTGGAAGAAAACATAAAAATAAAGCTCCTTAACATGAATCTTGGTAATGATTTTTTGGATACGACACCTAAAGCACTAGCAACAAAATCATACATAAACAAGTAGGATTATCTCAAACTAAAAAGCACCTGCACAGCAATAAATAAATAAATAAATAAATAAATACCAACAAAGTGAAAAGGAAACATATGAAATGGAAAAATATTTACAATCTATGTTTCTGTTAAGGGGTTAATATCCAAAGTCATGTAAAGAACTCATACAACTCAATAGCAAAAGAGAAGAAGAAGGACTCAATTTAAAAATGGGCAAATCCTCTAAAGAAGATACCCAGTAAGATACATAGTAAAGATGCTTAACATCACTAGACATTAGGAAAATGCAAATTAAAGCCACAATGAGATATCATCTCTCACCTGTTAAAATGGCCATCATCAAAAAGACAAGAGATAACAAATGCTGGTGCAGATGTAGAAAAGTGGGAATCCTATGCACTGTTCATGGCATTGTAAATGGATACAGCTACAATGGAAATCCGTAGAGAGTGTCCTCAGAAAATGAAAAATAGAACTCCATACAACCCAGCAATTCCAGTTTTCAGAATGTATCTAAAGAAAGTGAAAATAATCATTTGAAAAGATAACTACTGTTGGAACACAACCCAGATCCTCGCCAATGTGACTGGGGTCATGTCAGATCCTGTGAGAAAACCCCAGGAGAAGGAGGCAAGTGTTGTCCTGGGCTGATGCCTGGAATAAACTTGGGAGGATCCCTGGGGTGCTTTCATGTCCTCCTTTAGATGTATCTGCTAAGTGTGGAGAATCCTTAAATTTCTCTTGTCATTTTAAGCTAGGATCATTGTTGTTCACTTGTCACACCCGATTGCCTGCATCTAGCCAACATCCCGCATGTAGCCCACGTCCTCCACGTAACCCACATGTAGCTCATGTCCTGCATGTAAATCTATATCCTGTTTGTAACCAGAACTTGTATAAAGTATAAAAGAAGTGATTGTGAGAAATATTGTCATCTACTGATCATCAGTCGGTAGTCCCTGTCATTTGGCTTTGATCACCAGGATCCCCACCTCAGGAAGGTGACAATCGGCACCTCCATGTTTATGGTGACATTATTTACAATAGTCAACACATAAAAATATCTTAAGTCACCATCCATGGATGAATGGATAAAAAAGTCATGGTATATATATACAAGATAGAATATTATCCAGTCATAAAAAAATGAAGAAATCCTACCATTTGTGACAACATGGATGGTCCTTAAAGGCATTATGCTAAGCAAAATAAATCAGAGGAAGACAAGCACTGTTTGATTTCACTTTAAATGTGGAACCTAAAACAAAACCAAACCAAACATCTAACCTCACATAGAAAGATCAGACTTCTGGCTACCAGAGGCAAAGAATAGGGGAAGGGGAAAGGTGGTAAAAAGGTACAAACTTTCAGCTACCAGATATATTAATACCAGGGATATAATGTACAACATGATGCTTGTATTTAAAACTACTGTTTGATATCTAAGAGAGTTGTTAAGACAGTAAATACTAAGAGCTTTTATCACGACGAAAATTTTTTCTTTTTTTCATTGTATCCATATAAAAAGATGCATGTTAGCTAAATCTACTGTGGTAGATTTCACTAAATCTACATGTGAATCAAACCATCATACTGTACACCTTAAACTTACATGGTGAAGCAGTTCAATTATCTTGAAATAAAACCGAGGGGAGGAAAAGGACCATGAGTTAAAAATCCTAATTTGTAATATGCATGAATTTATATTAGGTAAAATAAAATACAATATAGAGTGAAATTTATTACTAATTTATATTGATGACTTAATGTTCTACGAGGGAAAATATTTTTAAAAAGCCAATCATTAAAAAATAATTTTTATATTTTTGGGAACAGAGAAACAAAAAATTGGAAGTTAATATATGTATTCCAGAGTTTTTTCAATCTTGACACTATTGACATTTTAGGACAGATAATTATCTGTTGTCTGTGTTTTGGGAAATCTATCCTGTATATTTTCAATGTTTAGTAACATCCCTAGACTCAATCCACTAGATGCCAATAGGATCACTGCCCCCTGTAACAAGAGAAAATGTCTCCAGACATTGGTGGGTGGGGGGAAGGGGACATGATCACCCAGTTGAAAAATCACTCAAATATTGTTAGTGTTACCCCTGTACCAAAAACTTATTTATGAAAAGAGTCTATCTGTGGATATGGCTGTTTCACTTTACTAGTACGTTTGTTTAAAAATGATCTGCTTGGTTGCATATTTAGAAATAATTTGAGACTGTTTTCTACTTGGATAGAATTTTTATGATCAGTATATTGGATCGACTGAATAATATTGATCACTTAAAATTATATGAAATTATTATAATTTTTTGTCATGCTTTCCCTTTCAGATCCTTATATATGAAAGAAGTCAAACTTGAGCTTGAACTTTGTACTTTAAAAAAGTTTACCTGTCCCTCTTGAAGAAATAGATACTTTTGACAACTGTAATAACTGGACATTCCTAGAACAATGCTAACACAGGGGGTTAACAGCTTGCACTTATACAAAAATACTTGAAGTCAGTCAGAAAGCCATTATTATGACCTTGTGCTGACCACATTCTATGAAGTGTTACATGATCAGGGACAGGGAAGTTGGTTAATGGAAGTTATATAGTAGCTAGATGTATCCTTGTCACACTTCATCTAAACTGATACATTGCAATGGTCCACACTGCTCAGACCTGGCAATTACTGTCCAATTCCAATCTATTCCACACTGCCACTATAATGAAAAATAATTAGGAGCCTGAAAATGAGTTTTCACATGAAATGGTTTCAGTGCTTGGACACAATCGCCTTTGGCAGATGGCTTTGGGTTTGCTTTAATATAATAAAGACAGTTAATCATCTCTAAAGAGTGCACTGAATGAATAAACTTTTAACACTACTTTCTACAATGAAACTCTTATATTGATCAAATGTTTAATGCTCAGGGGTGGAGGTTTCTTTGGTCCAATTGTTTGGAATGAGCACATAAATCACCGGAAAATAAATGCATTAGAAAAGAAGAAAATCGGTTCAAATTGATTATCTACTATTGATGGAGAAAAATAAAAAAGCTGAACACTAAAACCAGCTATTCTTCCTGAACACTGTTGTTATAATAGATAAAGGTATTTTTGGATGTCTTTATGAACACTCCGGTTTTGGTAAGGCTGAAATAAATCACTTTATTACAAAAAAAGTACATGTGATAGAACAATGATAGTCTCTTCAGCAAACGGCATTAGAAAGCCTGGACATCCATGCAAAAAAAAAAAAAAAAAAAAAAAAAAGGAAGAAAGGAAGAGAAAAGACTCTAGACACAGACCTTATATTTTCCACAAAAATTAACTCAAAATGGACCACAGTTTTAAATGTATGACTCAAAACTAAAACTCCTAGAAGATAGCATAGGAGAAAATCATAGGTGTGGTGATTCCTTTTAGATACAATACCAAAGACATGACCCATAAAGACATATGAAAGAAAGAATTGATAAGCTAGACTCTACTAAAATTAAAAGACAATGCCAAGAGAATTAGAAGACAAGCCCCAAATTGGGATGAAATAGTGGCAAAAAAAAATTTCAGGAAAGGACTGTCATCCAAAATATACAAAGAACTCTTAAAACTTAGCAATAAAAAAACAAAAGAATACAACATTTAAAAAAAAAAAAAGAAAACCCAAAAAACAAAGATCTTAACAGACACTTCACCAAAGAATATATACAGATGGCAAATAAGCATGTGAAAAGATAAACTACATTATATATCATCAGGGAAATACAAATTAAAACAACAAGGTACCACTATGCATCTGTTCAAATGACCAAAATTGAAACACTGACAACACCAAATGCTGGTGAAGCTGTGGAGCAGTGGAAACTGTCAGTCATTGCTGGTGAGAATGTGAAATATTATAGCCACTTTGGAAGAGAGATTGGTAGTTTCTTGCCAAACTAAACATACTCTTATCATATGATCCAGTAATCCTATCCTTTGGTAATTACCCATTGGAGTTGAAAACTAATGTCCACATAAAAACCTGCGCACATATGCTGATAGCAACTTTGTTCATATTTGCCAAAACATGGAAGGAACCAAGATGTCCTTCAGTAGGTGAACGGATAGATAAATAAATTGTAGTACATCCAGACAATGGGTTATTATTCAGTAGTGAGAAAGAGAGAGAGGAGGAGGAGAAGTAGGAGGAGGAGGAGGAGGAGGAAGAAGAAGAATATGAGGAGGAGGAGAAGGAGAAAAGGGGGAAGAGGAAGAGAAAGGAGGTGAAGGAGGAGGAGAAGGGGAAAAAATAAAGAAAAGTGCTATCAAGGGAGGAACCTTAAATGCATATTACTAAATGAAAGAAGTCAATGTGAAAAGCCTACATTTTGTATGAATCCAGTCATATGACGTTCTAGTAAAGGCAACACTCTAGAGATAGTTAAAGGATAAGTGGTTGCCAAGAGTAAGTTTGGGAGTGGGGAGATGAATAGGTAGGATTGTTGGAGCTGTGAAAATACTCTCTGGAATAGTATAATGATGGATGGATGTCATTACATATTTGTCCAAATTCATAGAATGTTCAACACCAAAAATGAAACCTAAGGTAAATGATGAACTTTGCGTGATTATGGTGTGTCAGTGTAGTTTCATCAATTGCACAAATGGACCACTTTGGTGAATGATATTTATAATAATTTATAATGAAGGAGGCCATGCACACGTTTAGGGACAGGAGGTAAAGGGGGCGTCTCTGTACTTCCCTCTCCATTTTGATATAAAGCTAAAACTGCTCTAAAAAATAAAATCTTTAAAAAAAGTTGTATATGTACCTATACACCTATGTATACATTACCTCTGTATTAAACATATGTTTTATATATTGTATATAATGTATATAATGTACATATAGTTTTGAAATAAATATATTTTCCATGGAGGGAAAGGGATCCCTCTGTTAGAAAGAAAACTCAAATTTTAACAAGCTGTAAATCATTTATCAATTTTTCTGAGGACAAATGACAGGCAATCTTAAATTCACATTTCTCAATTAAAAAAAGATAGCTCACTGGAAAAAAATATCAATGCTTTAGAATTAAATTGATTTATTAATTGTGTGCTTAATCAATATTGAATGCCATTATGAAAAGCCTCTATTCAGAAATAAACTGAGCTATATTGTGAAAGTACATAAGTAAGATTTGTCATTATCAGTGACTAAGTGGTTTTTCAGAGACTATTTCATAACCTGACAGCATTTAAGGGTACTCAGCTAGTGGTAAGTTTTCTTCTTTAAATGATTTGCTTTTGTAAAACAGTATTGGGATCCTAACAGTTTCCAAAACTAAATCGTAGTTTGGGTAATTATATTCAGCAGCACTGCTGTTAATATAACATATGACTAAATTTTCTTTCAGCTTCTGCAAATATGTTTAGATCAAATCTCTCGACTTTTCTGGGTATGTTATATCATAATCCACATTTGAGGTTTCAATTTGTCTTACTTTTACTGTTTTTCACTAAAGGGTATATAGTGTTTTCTTAAATGTCTATACTTAAAAACAAATGGCAATGTGAGTCTAAAATGGAAGTTCTCATCTCTACTCACTTAAAATGCATTATTAGAATCAATTTACATTAATTTGGAAACTTGAATTTAGGAATCTGTAAAAAGTATTGCAAAGCTAGATATGGTATTCTTTATTTGCTATTGGCTATTAAATTAAGCATATCTTTAGATATTTGACTGCTTGCCTTCTGCTGTCCTAATTTTCCATGAAACATCTTTTGCTGTTCTGGATACTGGATTTTTCTTTTTAAAGATGTTATTTATTTATTTGACAGAGAGAGAGAGAGAGAGAGAGATCACAAGTAGCAAGAGAGGCAGGCAGAGAGAGAGAGGAGGAAGCAGGCTCCCTGCTGAGCAGAGGGCCTGATGTGGGGCTTGATCCCAGGACTCTGATATGATGATCTGAGCCCAAGGCAGAGGCTTAACCCACTGAGCCACTCAGATGCCCCTGGATACTGGATTTTTTATTGGTTTGTCTAAGTCCTGATGTGCAGATATACACAAGCCATGTTTCATTTCTGATTCCAGGTTCTATGACCCATTATTTTGATTAATAAATAGAATATCAGTTTGAGAAATACCATTGTTCATATTTAAGGTGCATTTTTCTTTGAACTTTATGAGTACAAAATCAATGTAAATATTGACTGTATCAATGATTAATATCATAGTGATATCATAGTGATAATCTCTCACTTTCGTGGCAAGAAGATTATAATGAAAAACATTTTGAAATGTTGTCATTGTTTGAGAATTTAAAGGAACATGGCACGAGTCCATGGTTTTGCCTGCAAAGTGGATGCAGGTTGCAGTGCCCACTGTCCCTAGCAAGTCACACCGGTTTTAGCTTTAGAGTTGTGTTCTGATTCTCTGTGGTTCTGTTGGGCTACTTGGAAAAATTACCTTTTTGGAGAATAACGAGGGTATTGTTTCCTCTACTTGGAAACTCAATTCACCCATTCTGAGAGATAGCCATCTGAAGTGTAGGTTTATTGTCACCTGTAGAAGGACTAAGAATGATAAAATTTGTTGCCATAATCAACACTGCTCACCAATTCCTCTCTAACTGAAATCTCTGATGGAATATGTGATTTTGTCTTCTTATGTACCTGAGATCATCATCTCTAGTTTTCTACTAAATGTTAACATGAATGGACAATTTAGAATTAAAGAATGGCGTGGATGAGAAATGGCATATGCTTTGAAATCAGGTAGACATGCATGCAAATCAAGGCTGTGCTATTTAGTAGCTGTGTGACCATGAACAGGATGCAGAAAATGACAATATCCTATGAGTTTTCCTGGAGTTTCAATTGCTGTAATATATGTACATAGCAAATAGAAGACGATCTATAGTACAGGATATCTAAACAAATTCTTGTCATTATTATATCAATGTGGTAATTATTTTATAATTTGAAAAAAAAAGTCTCTTTGTGCCTTTCCATTACTTCCTAGAATTTGATAGTGAAAATGAAACACATCTAGTGATTTGTGCATTAGTCAATTAAAAAAAAAAACTTAAACGAGAATGTTATTTTTTTTCCTTCATATGTACAAATATGCAAATACCAAGTTAAGTTCAATTGACTGTGTTTACATGGAAAAGAAATGAAAGGCCAAAATTTGAGAGTTTTATACTGAGAAAACTGTCTAGATTTTTAAAAAAGACAGAATTACTAAATTTGCCTCTTTTTAGAATAAATAAAATTAATATTTTACATTACAAAAATTTGATTGATTTCAATTAATTTAAAACATAATAACTGAAATCTACTATAGGCCAAAACAAGAAGGCTCCAAAAGAGCTAATTAATTAACTTTTAATGTACCCTTTTTGAGCTTTATTTTAAGTCTTTTTCTTAGTTGCAAAACTTATGGAATTCAGTTTTAGAATCTTATCAATGCAGAAGTAATGATTCTTTGTTTTGTAAGGTAAACTCTAGGCAAGATCAAAAGGAATTTGTCTGGTTTTTATCCGTTCTTGTATTCTGTTTTACTCAATACACATGTGGTCTACAAAAAAAAAAAAAATTAATCCCAGTACTGCTGACATATATTATATTAGTTTCAAGTGTACCATATAGTAATTCAGCAATTCTATACATTACTCTGTGATCATTATGACAAGTGTACTCTTAATCCCCTTTACTTATTTCACTTACCACCCCCACCTCCCTTCTGGTAACCACCAACCACAATGGCCATACTAGTTTGTATTTCTACCAACAGAGCATAAGAGTTCCTTTCTCTCCACATCCTGACAAACATTTTTTTTTTTTTTTTTTGGGTCATTTCTGACAGGTGTGAGATGGTATCTTATTGTGGTTTTTTTTTATTTTTTATTTTTTATAAATATATATTTTTATCCCCAGGGGTACAGGTCTGTGAATCACCAGGTTTACACACTTCACAGCACTCACCAAAGCACATACCCTCCCCGATGTCCATAACCCCACCCCCTTCCCCCAACCCCCCTCCCCCCAGCAACCAGAAGAAAGCAGGAGTGGCAATCCTTATATCAGATCAATTAGATTTTAAGCCAAAGACTATAATAAGAGATGAGGAAGGACACTATATCATACTCAAAGGGTCTGTCCAACAAGGAGATCTAACAGTTTTAAATATCTTATTTTGGTTTTGATTTGTATTCTCTGATGAGGAGTGATAGTGGGCATCTTTTTATGTATCTTTCGGCCATCTGTATGTCCTCTTTAAAGAAATATCTGTTCATGTCTTCTGCCCATTTTTAAATCAGATTATTTTTGTTGTTTTTATAAATTTTGAGTTGTAAACGTTCTTTATATATTTTGGATACTAAGCCTTTATTAAGTATGACATTTGCAAATATCTTCTCCCATTCCATAGGTTGTCCGAAAAAGAAAAATTTAAAAATTCATCCATAATCAAGTTATTAATCAAGTTCAAGGACTTCTCTTAACAAAGAATTTTGTTATGAGGTAATATAAAAATGAAATCTTCTAGTGTACTCAAATTTAATACAAATAGATGAAAATTTTTACACAATGGTATAGGTTGTACACTTTACACATTCATACATAGAAATATATTTCAATAATGGATTAGCAACTAAGGCTACAATTTATATTATATCAATAAAGTTATGAAAAATTGTGGGAAATTTATCCAAATGCTACTTACACGCTTTTGAATTTATTTTTATTTATAATTTTTAAAAAGATGTTATTTACTTATTTGAGAGAGAGAACAAGATAGCACAGACAGAGGGAGCAGCAGAGGGAGAGAGAGAAGTAGGCTTCCTGCCAAACAGGGAGCCCAATGCAGGGCCCAATCCCAGGACCCTAAGATCATGACCTGAGCCAAAGGCAGACACTTAACCAACTGAGCCAACCAGTCACCCCTTGAATTTATTTTTAACCAAGCTAATATAAAAATTAATATTATTTTCTCAAAACTGAGGAAAGGCCTGATATAAAAGTGAAGAGAAATAATTTTTAATTATGTAAAAAACAAAGTAAAAACCGATAAGAAATTTTACCAAGAACGTTTTAAGAAAAACTAGCAAAAAAATCACAATTCCTAAAAAAGAACACAAACCAGGAGTGTGGGAGGCTCAGTCAGTTAGGCACCTGCCTTTGACTCAGGTCATGATCTCAGGATCTGGGATCAAGCCTGGGTTAGCAGCGAGTCTTCTTCTCCCTCTTCCCATGACCCACCCCCTTGTGATTTTTCTCTCTCTCTCTCAAGTAAATAAAGAAATCTTAAAAAAAAAAATCACAAATTGATAATACCCATAAAGCTTATACCCACTATGATCAAATTTGCAAGTTCAATTAAAAAATAGTACATTGCTTCTAAAACTCAGAGTAAAATGCTCTGTTACAAGTTTGTTTAAACAGTTGTAAATTGTGAAATATTCTCATCCTCATCAATTTATTAATCTTGTAGACTTTAAAGAATGCACATTTATTTTGTCATTTTGTTCAACAAATATTTATTGAATGTTTATTATATTTTAGGGTAACCCTATGCTTGAGGATATAATGGTAAACAGGGTCTTTATGACACCCACTTTTAGGGATATATAATTCAGCCTGGATGAGTTATTTAATGGAGTAAATTTTATTTCTAGATAAAAAATCCCATTAATTTATTTTAATTTACTTCTAAGTCTTGAGCCTGTTTGCTTCTAGACAAATTCTTACATATCTGGTCAATATTTCACTTGAGGAGCAGACAAAATAAAGCTACATTATCTCACATCTGACAATTCCCATTTTTCCAAAACCTTGTGTAAATAGCCTAAAATCATCACAAAATATTTGGAGAAGTTGGTGATCTTTCTGAGGACCTCAACACTGTGGCCATAAATTGGTGATGTACCTTAGCTCAGTTCTAACCTGTGTGTACAGGTTCAGTTCTAACCTGTGTTTACAACTGGGTGTAAATACCAGTGGAAGAGTCACAACTAGTAGGAATGGTCACATAATATGGTCACAGGAATACTTTTGGAGTCTCCTATTTTTTAACATAAGTTTAATTTAAAAATATTATTTTAAAGGACAAACATAAAAACAAAAACAAAAACAAAAAATCTGTTTATGGGGCCAGCCAGAACATGGGGGACATTGTGGAGAATACCAGAAACAAGGCTCTTAGGGACCCAAGGGCCTGGTTTCATACTGGTCTTGATGCTTTCTTTCCTGATTTTGAAAACAAAAGAATAAAAGTTCTGTTTGTGCAGGGTTTATGGCTTTATTATTGAGTGCAACAAGAATCTTTGAATCCATTCTAACTGGAGTTGACACAATCAAATTGCTTTTACTGAATTGAACACTACCATACTGGATTTAGAACCACTACTCTTAATCCAAAAGTATATTTAGTGCATGATATTGAATTGATCCAATGACTTTATTTCCTAGGAGAACAAATCTTAACAGCATTTGACAAAAGACACATTGATTAAGTGAAAAATACTATGAGTGCTAAATTGAAAATTTTCTATGGCTACAGTTAACATAATTTCATATTTTTTCAGACTATAATTATTATTTATTTTCTAGTGACATACAAATTTAGAACTTTTTCCTGCCCTATTCTGTATTCTATGTGTTAGTGTGGATCCAGAGTATATTTTCTAGAAGTTTTAACCTTACATATATGTAGTGATTTGTTTTGTCTCTTTGTACAGGTGGTCACCCTATCAAATGCGTTGTGTGGTTAAGTACTTTAGAGAGCTTTAAGCTTGCTCTCCATGCAGCTGTTTTTAAAAAAAGTTTATAGGGATCCCAGGACCCTGGGATCATGACCTGAGCTGAAGGCAGATACCCAACCGGCTGAGCCACCCAGGTGCAATAAATGAATAGAATCTGTATGATAAAAATACTACAAATATCATTTAATTGCTGTCAATTAGAAATATACTTGTTTTGAAAAAAATCTAAATGCTAAAATTGTTTAGAAAAATATAACAGGTTGCTTTATAATTATTGTAGAGTTGAACTGCTAAAATTTGTTTACTGAAATGTTTTGGCTTATATTAATGCTCTACATCCCCACTTTATATTAAAATTCTACACACAAAGAAAAATGAAAAAACTGCCAATACCTAATTTCTATCCCTTATTTTTCCACTTGCAGTTATATACTTATTTATACCTTTTGACCTCATGAGGGGAAAAATTCAGTAACAGGAAGAAAAGAATTTTTTTTTAGTAGTGAAGTGTTTCCCCTCATAGTGAATTTTTTTTTAAGATTTTATTTATTTATTTGACACAGAGAGAGATCACAAATAGGCAGAAAGAAGGCGGGAAGCAGGCTTCCCACTGAGCAGAGAGCCAGACATGGGCCTGGATCCCAGGACCCTGAGATCATGACCTGAGCAGAAGGTAGAGGCTTAACCCACTGAGCCACCCAGGCACTCCCCCGCGTCGTGAATTCTTAAGTACATTTTCCATATATGTAGCTACTTAGCTGGATGTCTTTGGGCATAATTGTTACACATTTGGTCCAGATAGCACAAATCGTTTTGCTCAAAAAGGCCAACTAGATAGGCCTCACTTAATCTCCTGCAATAGCTGTGCTCTGGAAATGCAGATCTATTTGGAGGTCCTTTTGGAGGTCCTTGAGCAATGTTTCACAGCAGGCATCGGAAGGAAACTCTGTCAGTCAGAAGTTCAAGTTCTATCATTCATCAAGAAGTAACATGATCTGTGGGGGTGCCTGAGTACCAGACCCATTAACAGTGAGTTTTCTTCACTCCTCCAAGAGAGGGCGCACTCTTGCAAGCAACTTTCATAGTCAGTTGTTTTCCTGGGGACTTTGCCACCAGGTGTTTCGAGAGCAGAAAATTCTGTTGGACCCATGGCATAGAGGCTTCCTTTCTGCCCCCTTCTCCTTCCTCTGGATTTTCCGGAGCTAGAGACAGCCCAGGGTTAGATAGCCACGGGAGCTCCAGGTAGCTCTTTATAGTATAAACTGTGTGCATTCCTAGTCCCACTGTCAGAATTCTTTGCTGTTCCCTCCCCCGTGGAAGAGTGTTTATGAGGTGAGATTTATGGAGAACCGTTTGCTCAATCTCTAGTCTAGGACTGCTCTTTGGATTATTACAAATCCATATACCTCCAAAAACTGATTTTCTTTGCTCATGGCCCCTATGGAGGTAATTTTACTGCACTGATAGAAGTTCTAAGAAACCCTACAATTCGTTATTTACTTCATTTATTTTCAAAGATGTTATTTATTCATTTGACAAAGACAGAGAAACCGTTTGAGAGGTAACAGAAGCAGGAAGAGTGGGAGAGGGAGAAGCAGGCTTCCCGCTAAGCAGAGATCCCAGTGCGGGGCTCGATTCCCAGGAACCCTGGATCATGATCTGAGCCAAAGGCAGACCCCTTAACTGACTGAGCCACCCAGGCGTCCCTATTCCCTTTACTTTAGAAATATTTTTCTGGAACAGTAGGCACTAGATCCCAGTATTCTGCATTTGAAGAATGACCATTCCGCTCTGAACCCAGTCTCTGAAAAAGCTATGGATTTCCTGAGCAACTGTTTTCTTCATCCTAATCTTATAAAAACAATGAATATTCATTCTTGTGGTTGTCATTTTTCTCTGCAAGGGGTCTTATAATCAAACTCCCCCCTTCACACTGAGAACTTTAAGAAGCATACTATTAGTATAGTATTATAGACTATATTAATTATATACCCTGGTCACATTCATAGTTTTCATTTGAACTCTGTAATTTCATTTCTAGGAAACAAACCTAAGTAATCAGAAATTCAAACAAATTTGTTTTAAAATTGTTCCTTATGAAGTTATTCGTAACCAAAACCTAAAATAGGTTTGCTTTAGAAGAAGATAATGGTTTAAAAATCTGTGGTGCATCCCCAAGATAGAATATTAACCAGTTAGTAAATGATGTTTAATAATAACAATGACAGGAAAATATTTTTCCAAAAAAATTGGGATTTGGAATTGTGTTATACAGGGTCTAATTATCCAAAATCTAATACTATATATAAAAAGCAATTGTTTTTCTCTCAGTTACGAGATTGCACTAGGTTTTTATTTTTAAATTTCTGCTTGGCTCAAGTTTTCATAATGAATATGTACTAATTTTATAATAATTTTACAAAGTGTTACTTTTTCACAAAATGTATATGGCAGTACTGAGCACAATGAAAACAGAGAAATATATGAGACTGAATGCTTTCCATGATAAAAAAAATAGGTAGGAAATGACTGGTAGTCTTGAGGGTAGCATAGGGAAGAGGGTTGAATGGAAGTATAGGGATGATGTGTAGGAGAGAAGAAGTTCTAATGATAAATACATAAATTAGGAAAACAGGTAGATGTGTGCAAGAATAAAAATCCACTATTAGACTTGACACTTTGAGGTGACAATTCCAGTAGGCAGTTACATATTAATATAAGATTTAAGGCTTAGGAGCTTTTAAGAATATTTCAATTTTTCAAGATTCCAGTCCTTAGTATTAGGAGTGAATTTTGAGTTGCAAGATTAGATGTGACATCATAATAAATAAATGTGCTTTATTTTATGCTACGTCAAAAAACAGATTACAGCATATGAGTTTTAAATGTAAAAAATAATAATTAAAAATATTTGTGTTATACTTCTGTGTATGCACATCCATAGACCTGAGCTCTAGGCAAATAGCTCATGGTTTGTCTAACAGCACTCACTGGAAGTCAGTGCTATCCCCATGACTAGTTTTGCTTACTTTCTCAGGGGTAAAGAAGGGTAAATGCTTCCTCTTCTCAGTTAAGCCATGCTTTCCATTTTGAAACCTACCTGCCAGAATTAACATCAGAAGCTTGTTTCTCATTGTTCATGAATACATGTATCTCCGAAAGGTGGGAAAGCTTTAGGGGAATTAAAAATATCTTTTTTCTCAAGAATATAAAAGTTAGTGGTTCCTGACTTTAAAAAAACACTGAAGTGGTTTACCTAGAAAGCTTTAATTTAGTCTCTTTTTCTGATAATAATCATATATACATGTATATATAATTTATGATTTATATAAAGTTAAAATATGCCTTGTCTATGTTACTCAATACTGTCAAGTTTCTTTAGGAAAAAAAAAAAAAAGGTGGGTATTGACTCTTTTCCAGTAAGTGCTGGAATGAAGATTAAAAATAACTTTTTTTTTTTTTTCAATCAGTGCAGCACATTCTTGGGGACATAGGAACACAGAGTGGAGTTATGTTTCTTTGCTTGTCACTTCACATATAGAATCCCAACATAACACCACCCAGCAAGCAATGTTATGTTTGTATAGGCAGCAATATGATATTTTTCCTGAAGTTTAAAAGGCAACATAATTTCACATTTTGTACATTCAATTTCAATTCAAAATTATGGTTTGAGTGGGAAAAGGTTGAATATCAGATCTTGATTATTTTTTGTCACAGGGCCAAAGCATGGAAACCACCTCAAGTGGACCTTTATTTTCACCTGCAGCCCCGAAGCATAATTGAATTGCTTGCTCAGCAATCGTGCAACACTCAATAAGAGGGCAAAATGAACAATTGACTTCATAATTTACCAGGTGTGCATAACTTCTCTGTGAATATAGTTCATTTATAAATAACTGCTAAAAGTCAGACATTAGGTCAGGATTTTATGTAGATGACAACTATATACGAGGAAAACCAACGTCCTTTTTTATAAATTATTTCATTCCATTGAATGAGACATATTGAATAATTGTTATTGCAGCTTTAGAAAAAATCTTTAAAAAACACATTTTATTAGATTATAATTATAAATATCACCTATTCTCTTGGTTATTTGTTTAATGAAGAATAGCTCTAGAAAATATTTATTTCATTAAATTTTAGATGTAGAGAAAGATTTTTGTAAAAAATTATTCACATGCCTTAAATATATTGAGCTTTGTTTTAATATCCAATAAGAGGATAGTTATCCTTAACTAAGCACAAATTAATAGTGCTATATATAACACAGAGCAATCTGTAATTGTTTTATGATAATCAAGTGGGAGTATGTTTTTCAAGGGAGAGAGGAATCAATACAAAGAAAAATCACATGCATTTTCTTACACTTTCATGGAACAATCATTGCCTGATTTCCATCAGTGTAGGAAAAAGCACACTTTCTATTCTGGCATTTGCCACCTTGTATATTTAGCACACAAGTATTTCAAGACAAAGTTGGTTGACCATTCACATATTTCAATAGATCTACATCCAAATTGGTGGAGTAAGAAAAGAACTGTGTGCATGGTTCAAAATTCACACTGACAGCATTGTATTTTTATATACCTTATATAATGAATGCCATTATTGGAGGATATTTGTGACTGGTGTGAAGCAGAACTTTGTTTTCATGGTGTCATTTCTTTTGTCCTGGATCTTTATTTGCCATCTTAACAAGTATAACAAGTATAACGGTCCCTATCTTAAGCCTGTTATTTGGCTTATTGTAATTGTTAGAGTGGACCTATCATTCCCATTGTTGGAACATATACATACTCTTTCTTTGAAAATAATTTTACAAAGTTTCCACAGTTAAAACTATTGCAAGCTTAAAAGCCTCCAGGTACAGTGAATTTAAGGGTACAGAGTAAACATAAAGACAGGGGAGGTTGAGAACATGAATGTTGCTCCTACTGCTTCAGTTCTTATGGCCGGAGACTCTTCTGTTCTGAACTGTCAAACGTAATAACTTAGAGACATATTTGCCCATAGAAACTCTGATGTCTGGGAACTATTCCTAAGATATTTGGAGTTCCTAAACATTCTAAAAACATTCTAAAGAATGTAGTAACTTTTGGGTGAACCCACAGAACTCAGGGAAAAGTAGGTCTGTTTCTGAATTAGTTATGAAAGTCAACTCAGTTTAATGAGGTATTCACAGTGTAACAGGATGAATTGCTCCAGGACACTTTATAAGAATATATTTTATTTTGTTTTGTTTTGCCAAAATCAAATTAAATCTGGTTCTGAGCTTCTACTTGAGAGAATGAGTGAGAAGTCTGATATCAGTTCTGACTATTGCCCTTTTCCCACTCATCTTGCCCATCCTGCCCTCAGCCCACGTTAGCCATCTGCAATGGCTCCCATGGCTCCCATTCCTCCTTCTCTGAAACAGAGCAATGCCCCTGCTTGTCCTTTACCAAGTCTGGCACTGATGCTGCACATACCACACTGAACAGCCATCTCCTCTGACATCCTTCTCTCTGTCAGTGTGGGGGTATGGTCTCTACCACCTGACATGCTACACAAATCCGGGCAGACATCCATTCTACAGAAGGCCAGGAACTGGATAATTCCAAACAAAAAGCCTTAACGGCCCTGCCAATAGGTTGGAGGAAAAATTATCTTACAATTTTTTTTGTCATTGTTGTTATGTCTGAGGCAGTGAAAACATAAAGTTAAGAAGAGAGAGAGAGAGAAGATATCAATTAATTCACCATCAACTCCTTTTGGTATAAAAGGCAATTGACTGTGTTACTTTCTCCTTCCCATCACTCTTCTCACTTCCCCTGAGGAGCTGGGTTTTAGGTGAGGAACAATGACCCTCTTTCTTCCTGTTTCTTGTACAGTTTCTACATCTTGTGCATATTTTAATGTTGCTGATTTCTTAAGTCTCCATGAATTATATATACTGCTTTCTCAACTCATATGAGAAGATTATATTTAGATTAAAATCTATGCTTCTTTGTCTTAGTATTATTTTTTAAAAGAAAAAAAAGGATGCTAAACTTCAAACTGACTTTCTCCTCTTCACACTTAAGCCAAGGAAGCAAGTGTCATATCAAACAATTGAGTCCTGAATTCTTACTAATTTTTTTACCAACTACTTTTCCAAAGCGTAGGTTATAATATGGGGAAGAAAGAGCAATGATAATTGTCCAGGAAACCAAAGATAAAGATTGCTGAGACAATTAAGTAGAGATAAAGATCTACGTCTTTCACTAACTGGGCAGAAGATTTATAATGGAGAAACCAGGTTGAAAGTTTTTGTTCATTTTCAATAAGATACAATATTTTTTAGATATTTTCTGTGCTTCAATAGAAAAACAGGAAGTTTTTCCAATATGGTTGAAGAGTGGATTTAATTATTAGTTATGAAGACAAGGTTCTCTCAGGTGTTCATTCAATATATCTCAACATGGTTTATCTGCTAGTGAGGATCAAAGTTAAAAATTATGTGCTCTGGGCGCCTGGGTGGCTCAGTGGGTTAAGCCGCTGCCTTCGGCTCAGGTCATGATCTCAGGGTCCTGGGATCGAGTCCCGAATCGGGCTCTCTGCTCAGCAGGGAGCCTGCTTCCTCCTCTCTCTCTCTGCCTACTTGTAATCTCTCTCTCTGTCAAATAAATAAATAAAATCTTTAAAAAAAAATTATGTGCTCTTAGTTTGCTTATCAAGAACACACGTTAATATTGAACATATAGGTGGAAATGAATGAATAAAACATCTTCACCAAATGTGTTATTGGGCTGAGCTATTATCAGATTCTTTATGCATTCTAAACTCAGTTAGTAAAATAAATTTCTGTTTCACAGTCTAAACCTAATGCTGAAAAAAACTTCAATTTGAGAGGACATCCACTTTAGTATTAAATTAAAATCCCACAGGATTTAGGCAGGAATTTATAAAATGCTACCTGATTGCTCTCAAATGTTGCCTTAATGTAAGTAACACTTGGCTCACTTAAGATCAAGTTTAATTTTTTTTTCCCCCACAGTTACCTTTAAATCCTAAATCAAAATAATCTTTGGATTTTCAAGATATGGCTATGGTATACATTCATTCATTTGAATAAAGACTTGGATTCAGTTCTGTTGGGATTCAAACGACACAAGTTTATAACTCTGCTGTGTCTGATGTAATTAGAAAAGTAGCATTCCAGGTGGTCTGAAACTATAGAAAAATGTTGCAAAGGAGCTTGAAGTAGCATGGCATTCCTAAATTCGAGAGATTATTGATGGTGTGTACATGGATTGAGTCACAGAGACTTCAAGTATTGCTAATAAATGATAGCTTCATAAGGACAGTTCAAATTGATGCTTTAATGAATAAAGAAAATATTGCCTCTCTTCCTCCAGACTAATGTTTGTTTTGTTTTGTCTCTACATAATTCCCAAGTGAAAAAATTTTCTTTAAACTAAGAGTCAGGTATGAATTAAATTGATTTATAGCCAGATCAGAAGCCAAGAGATTAGTGCCAAAATAGTGGTGAGATAATAAAATACTGAAGTTGGATAGACTCCAGTCTGCTCAAATAGAAGTTGAAAAGAAACTGCTGATCAGCTAAGATAGACCACAAAGGCTGGTCTCTGGTTCCACTATTAGCAAGAATGATGATTCAGGTCCATGTTTTTAGTTGGGTTTACTCAAATTTCCTATCTGTTTGTTCAAGTGTTATATTTCAAATTGAGAATACACAAATAATCCCACGCCTAGTGTCCCTTTATTTCTTTTGAAGGATGTATTAAGTTCAGTTGTCAATCTACAGCTATGAGGAACAGAGAATGATTTAACTTACTGCCACTAGGCTAGAGTGGACAGTGCCAGCATTCAGGGCAGGCCTTGTTTCCATATAAGGAAATTCTTTCATCCCTCAGACTATAGATTTCCAAGTTCAAAGTTTACTGCTTCATTGGGTGTACCAAAAGTCTGAGTATCAGTGCCCACAGCTATTTCTCATAATAAGACACAATTCAAATATATCCCTGTTAAGAGTCACCCTCTGCACAAGAGTTGTGGCAGGACCTGAGAATGTTAACTCTCATCTCATGGGGTTCAACTTCTTTTGACACCTTTTGATGACCAGTCACATCCCACCATTGCTGGCTACATGTCAGTACCTCCCAACCCAAGCATAGAATTGTGGACTTCCTCTCCTATTTCATAGTTTCAATAAAATCGGAATATTTAAAGCTTAGTTATGTAGAAAAGGGAATAAATAAAAAAGAATATGCAGGCACTTTACAAAATAATCATTGCTATTCTCACCTTGGGGTTCACTTCTAGGGTGCTTTTTCATCAATCCCAACCCACTGGTGGTGGCAATGTCTGTCTTTCCCCACTGTCAAGAGTTACTTCAATTGCATGCTCAAAATCTAGAGTTCAAAAGGGAAGTTGAGATAAATTTGGGTTTTGTTTGAAAGAAATCCTTTAATTCCTCTGTGCTTCAATGGCTTCCCCTATAAAATGGTATGGCATAAAATAAACAAACTCATCAGAAAGAAAGAAAGATTTCATGACTAAATCAAAGTTTTGGATGGTTATAAGCAGATTCTGTATAACATCAGGGTCTTGCCCAGATTTATCAGTAAAAATAATACTAATATATTTTTTATTTTTTTCCAATAATTATTTTAATATACACTTGAATTCAGAATATTTATGCTTAATATGAAAATTCTAAGTTAATTTTCAAAGATTAAACAAATGTAAACTCAGATATTCATAAAAGTCTTTTATTTATTTTTTTAAAGATTTTATTTATTTGACAGAGAGAGATCACAAGTAGGCATAGAGGCAGGCAGAGAGAGAGAGAGAGGAGGAAGCAGGCTCCCTGCTGAGCAGAGAGCCCGACGCGGAACTTGATCCCAGGACCCTGAGATCATGACCTGAGCCAAAGGCAGCGGCTTAACCCACTGAGCTACCCAGGCACCCCATAAAAGTCTTTTAAATACATACTACCTGCCCATTGCCTGGTATATTCCTAGGCAGAGGTATCCTCTGACAACCAACAGCTTGTACATCCAGTAGCTGATGTAATCAAGTAGAAATCATGCCAACTGACCTTTCAGGAAAGAGACTTGCACATTTTATCCATAGCCAATAGAAGAGAAAAAGGTTGCAAGGTGTTTGGCCAGTTAGTCTAATATTGTCAGTATGTATAGACTATGGTGCTGGATGGTCAGAATGCTGGGCGTACCTTTGAGTCTCTGGTCAGTGATAAAACCCTGTTTCTCTGGCTGAGAAACTCTATTTGGGGGTAGAGCTGGGAGTGGGGGCCACAGGGTCTTAATCTGTTGGAAGTTAGGCTTGTATCATCCCAGCCATTTCCTCTGGGCCACTTACGTGAGCACTAAAACAATTAGCCTAGGAGTATAAATTGATTCCATCTCCCTATGTCTACTCCCTTCCATCCATCCCAGATATTTCTGAAAATGTCAGAGCCTGCTGCAAGGGTCAGCTTGTCTGGGCAGCACTTTGTACTGCACAATCTACCCTCTCGTCCCTTGTGGATTCTACTCAGGAAACACTGGGCTGAGCAAGCAAAGCCAGTTGATTCTGAGCAAACAAATGATGTGGTGGATTTTGTCCCCATTTTGCCACCTATTGGCTCTGGCACCATTTAATTTCATCTCAACAATGTCATAGATAGAAAATATTTAGTACTATACCTAACAGAGGGTAAGTTCTCAATAAATTGAGCTAACATCTTTTTCTAGAGGAATTAATGGTTCTCCTCTATATTGTATTCCTTCTTGATCTTCTTCTTCAGGCAAGTGATCTAGGTACATAATGCTTTTAGGCTTCATGCTGAGTTGAGAAACAATGGTCTGAGTCATTATTCAACCACAAGATTGATATAGCGGGGAAATATTTTTTACAAATATTGTTAATTTTTGTACATTTCTTTCCAAAGATGAAACATGTTTCTTTTTTTTCTTTCACTAAAGGGAAACATAAGCTTGAATCAGAGCCTGTCTTTTTCTTTTTTAAAAAAATGTATAACCATGTGTATATTATTGTGTAGAGCAGCTGTAATTTCACTGTAGTTGACGAATTCTGATTATGTTTGGATTATGTCATTCAAGAGCAGTCCCAAAGAATTTACTGATTTAAGACTTACATAATTAAAAAAAAAAAAAATGTTCCCAGAAAGCCGTTATGTGTGGAAATTTTCTCCTTCATTTTACTTTCCTTATTGTTTAGAAAAAAAGCAATTGTATCATGCAAAGTGGTCACTGAGTCTATAATCTACCAGATTCCTGGGGATGGTACTATAATGTCAGAATGTGTCAAATTCAGAAGTAAATGAACTGCTTTGAACCATCACTTCACAGCTATTTTAGCACAATGTATGCTTAGATATGTAATGTAACAAATACTACTTCAGTATTAAAAGAAAGAAAAATTAAAGACTTTAGTAAATCAGAAGGAGTCACTGGAGACTGCTGAGAAGAGTATATGGATATGAGACATCATTTTAGGATATTATTTTTTCCTCTAACATCTCTCTCATTCTTTTCCTCCTTTGGATTCTTTTATTTCTATATCTTATTTATTCTTTTATTTTTTCCAGTCCTCATAGCTCAGCAGTTAAAAAAAAAAAAAAGGTAAATTGCCATCTTAACAGGGATTTGATAATTATTAAAAGATAAATTGTACAAGATGTTATTTTAATGACTTTTGTGTTTCTTTTCTGTTTGAGAAATAAAATTCTTTATAAGGAAAGCTTTGCATGGATCTCGCTATTGATGATACTTCTTTCCTCCTGGTGAGGAAAGAAACAAAGAAAGAAAGAAGAGATTAGTGTGGTGTATACGCCACATTTCAGGTACACCAAGGCAATCATGATGGGGGGAAAGGCCATGCTGCATTGCTATGCATGAAAATAAGATTTTTGAGTAGCTTTCGAATTAATATGCCAGTCCAGATTTTTTGGTATAATGAGAACATCTTTCATGTGTCAGAACAGGTTTTGATTATAACTAAATAAGTGAAAGCACAGATATGTTGATAAGGTGACCTTCATCTTAAAGTTTAAGATTAATTGTCTAAAGTACTTTTAGAACAAGCAAAACCTGAGTAGGCATAAAGCATGTGTGTCATAGGGCTACCTGGCTATAGAATTCAGATGTTTATATTTGAGTAAAATAGCAATTGTAAATACAAATCAAACCAAAGTCACTACAATGAGTTGCTTATGCCATCACTTAACGTTTTTCCCCCTACCAAGAATAATCAAGATGACTTTTTGGCTAAGTCAATCCTTATGCTCACCAATGTTTGCCCCATAAGAATTTAGAGCATTTGCAAATACAGTTGTTAAAATGGCTTCCAGCTTAAATAAAATCTTAAAAAAAAAATGGCTTCCAGCTGACAGAAAGCATTCTTTCTTATTTTGTTTATAGCCTTAATATTATGAAATCTCTCTCTTATACAGTGTGCTGTTTTATTTTGTAAATTCCATATAAACATGAAATTAAAATAGATTTATTTGTATAATTTTGTCAGATTGGGGTTTGCATTCAGGATTTAGTGCCACATCTAGAGTGGTGTGTTTCCAAAGCAGATTGACTCCTGGAGAGATTGTACAGAAGGTCGTTTCAAAGGGCAGGATATGGGTCCTAGAAAGCAACTCTATTTTAAA
The DNA here is from genome assembly GCF_011764305.1 of Mustela putorius furo. Taxonomy (NCBI): domain Eukaryota; kingdom Metazoa; phylum Chordata; class Mammalia; order Carnivora; family Mustelidae; genus Mustela; species Mustela putorius. The sequence continues at coordinate 2,421,003 of NW_025421467.1, forward strand.
ATCGTATATTAAAAACTCCCTACCTCTTTTTGGATTTAGTTTTGTAGATGATATAGTGAAGCATGTAGCATTGTCAGCTTAGAACTTTATTTGGAGCATATTTTACCTGCCGTGTTTTATTCCTGCAATTCTTTCCTCATCATTTCTCTTCCTTTTCCCAAATTCTTTTATACTTTCTAGTGAAATTCTAATGTCATCTCTTCTACAGAAACTTCTTTGAACTAACTTCAGTCCTACATATTTATTTATTTTAATTATTCATAGGTATGTTTCCCCTTTTTTATTTTTTTAAAGATTTTTATTTATTTGACAGAGATCACAAGTATCTGAGGGAGGCAGGCAGAGAGAGAGGAGGAAGCAGGCTCCTGCCCAGCAAAGAGCCAGATGTGGGGCTTGATCCAAGACCCTGAGATCATGACCTGAGCTGAAGGCAGAGGCTATAACCCACTGAGCCACCCAGGTGCCCCTAAGTTCCCCTTTTAGAACACCTAATCCTCTCATAAAAACCATTTGAGCACCTTCTAAGATTGTTATCTCTTATTGGGATTTACAGGGACAGGTAATGCTTTGATACCTTCCATAGAGTAGGTACTCAACAAATATATATTCCTGAATAGAGCATTATCCTAATATGTAATAATAAATTAATAGAAAAAGACAATTTCATGCATGCATATACTTATACAATCAGATAAGTACCAATACTTTCCTATTGATGACAAGATCAGTGGGATAGTTACTTAACTTGATCACTGAAACAGATAAAATTATCAAATTATCTTTTTTTAAATTTTATTCATAGTAATATGAGCAATTCCTTTAAAGGTCAAGTTGTCTTAAGTAGGGCAAACATGATTGATATTAAATTCTAGTCTTGCCCAGTTTACTACATATTTTTGTTTGGTTGCAAACATATTTTGGTGCAAAACAACTTATGACAGACTAAGCGGTCATCAAGTAAATCTTTCTTTTGGTCTTATGTTTTGTATACTCTTTGGCCTGATCCAAAAATTCCAAAGTTTTCACATAAAGAGAAATGGAGGAAAAACAATGCATGGGGAGTACCAGAATTATTTTTTAATAAACATTAGTACTTACTGGCATTTACAGATCTCTATCAAGAGATAATCCACTTTAAACTTATACAAAAGAATAAACATTTCAACATTGAGACTCCAGAAATTACACTGAAATGGGATATTGAGATTCTTACTTTGGACATGGTCCTTCATGGCTATAGCAATCGTTTAATCATATAGATTCACAGAATAGAATTTTATGTCTATGGACACATGATTACTTTCTTACTCCAGTCTTTGTTTCTTCCAAGAATGCAAAGATAGTCCTAGTACCATAATGGAGAATATCAGTGCAAGAAGATCACGCAAGAACACAGGCGATTCATCTCTGTAGGATCCCCATAGTTATTTGGTAGCAGAGTGGTAGAAATTCTGTAACACACAGAAGCTGAAGTGCCACTGAGAATGTTTCATGTTACCAACAGAAAATAGGAAAATGGAAACCAGGATCCATACTTCCTCTATATCATCTGTACTCAATAAATACAGAGTCAAATTCTTGTTTTATTTTTTCCTTATGACAAATATACTTAAGTAATTGGATGTTTCCATTTCATGGAACTGGGAATTTTACTCATATTGAAATCCACAATCATGGCTTTTCATATGGAAATTTCTACTCCTCAAGTATACCAGCATGAAAGTCTAGTTTTTATTACTTCGAGCTTTGTAAAGAGACACCAGATCTTGCTGTTACAGAATGTATAAATGCATAGTTTATGAGCATTACAGATTATAAGGAAAATGTATTTGTCACAAATATTATGATGGTTCCTTTGAAAACAAACCTATTATTTTAAAATTGAATCATAATGGATCTAAATATTTATTAAGATGTCTTAAGAAATATATTGAGTGCCTATGGGTATATTGTACATAGATAATTTTTTAGGGAACAAATTTTGTACTGTATAGATTTGGTAACTTCTTACTAATCTTCTTATCTGTTGACATAGAAGCAAAATTTAAACTAAGTCTCCTTTACTATAGGTAGTGTATTTGCCACACTGTCTCAAAACTTTATTAACTATTTCTATTGTATAGTACTATTGAGATGAGTTGTTATTAAATTTAAAAAGTGGCAAAGAGAAAACCTACCTTTGTAAATGTTCCTTAAGTTTTTATTTTCACATAAACACTGAATCAGACACACTTAAAATCCTATCACAGAACTACTGGAAATGGAAGGGCATTTAAAATTTACCTTACTCAGAGAGTTATAACTTTATTATGCTGGCAAAATGCCTTTTTCCAAATAACACTGTATATGGAGCCCCAAAATATGAAACAGATGGAAAGTGTGGAGGTTCTGGTTTAAGAGGAGGAAGTCAGCCTGGCTTCATCCTCCTGCCCTGCAGCAGAACTCTGATGTTCCCCAGAGCACAATCTGATGATTATTGATCTGCCCAATCTGCTCGGGATCTTTTCTAAAACATCTTTTGACAGATATTCACACTGTCCCTTCCATAATACATCCAGGGAGAGGAAACATGGTATTTTATACATATAAATTTTTCCTTGAAAAATGTGGCAATCATTATAAAATAAAATGTGTCCCTTAATATTAAATTCCCAAGTCACATTTCCCCATGATCTTATTCTTGTTTTCTTGGGTGATTATTTATATAATAACTTTCCAGATATTTGAAAATAGTATAGCCCTATAACCCATGTCACTCTGGGCAGAAATAAACTTGACTAAATATGTTCATGTTCCTTTCTGGAGGAGTGAAATACACTCTGGTCTCTGCTTTGATCTCCCTGGTTGATGCAATGTTCAGGAGACAGAGTAGCTTTGTCCTTCGGTTGTAGTCATCAGCAAAAAAGAATCATATAGCAAGATCTAGATGAAGCTTGAGTTCTGATTAAAGCAGTCTCAGGGAGATATAGAGAGTCTAGTATTTTCAAGTCCTTGGAATCTGACAGGTAGCAAAAATCAAATTCAAAACCACAGTGACTAAACTGCTATATAAACAAGACAAAAGGAAATCGTTTTAAAGATAGAGAGATTCAAAGTTAAAACCTTATATAGAAAGGACAGGACATTTTATGAAGAACTTAATCCCATTTACAGGAAATGCCCTAATTAAGTACGATAACATGTCTACGTGTCACACTCTGAGAACCACGAATCTAACTACAAACATGTGATGGAAACTTCCATGTCCATGTAGCTATAATACCCATACTTGCCGCCGCCCATTTGTTTGGGATAGTAACTCTGACAGTGGAGTTCTCAGCCATTTTTCAATTTTTTTTTTTTCTATCTGCAATAGTAACATGCTGCAAGTACAATACTTCCCATCCATCCCCTCCCAGCATTCACCTCTTAGGATTTTTCAGTTTAGTGAGATCACGTTTTGTTCTCTTTACTTTCCATTATGCCATCATTGTTTTCTCAGGAAGTAGGGTTGAGGTCATCCCAGATCCGGAAAAACACAAAAATTGGTTAGATTTAAGAATGAGTAAACAGGAAATAAAAGCCAACAACAGAAAATCCAGGAGCGACATAAGGCATTTGAGAGACTTTGGGACATAACGAGATGTATAGAAGATCATCATTATCATCATCAGTGTCACCATCGGTATCTCAGAAGCTAACGTTACTGAGCACCTGCTATCTGCCTGGCTCGGCTCCAACATTTTGACTTATGATACTCAATTTATTAGTATTCTATTTATTAAACATATGAGTAAATGAGCAGAGATGGATTAAATGAAAAATCGAGTGTCAACACTTAGTAAGTGATAAAATCAAGATTTAGAAATAAAGTCTGACTTTATAAATTAAACCTTTAAAAAAACAGCCTTATTGAGGCATAATTGATACCAAAGAATTTCACAATTTCTTGTGGACAACTGGATGAGTTGGGACATACGAAAACACCTATGATACCATCACCACAATCAAGGTAATAAACATATCCAACCTGTCAGAGTTTCCTGTGTCATTTATTTTGTCTGTGTGTGGTGACAATACACAGTTAAGCGTCTGCCTTCAGCTTAGGTCGGGATCCTGGGCTCCAGGATGGAGTTCCGCATTGGGTTCCCTGCTCCATGAGGAGCCTGCTTCTCCATCTGAGTTATGCTCTCTCTCCCTCTCTCTCAAATAAATGAAATCTTTAAAAAAAAAAAAGAATTTAAAGACCATCTTCAACCATGCTTAGAAATCAAAATATTAGTTGAAAGAGTAGAGAAGAAATGAACAGCTTTGTATTTTATCACGATTCCTGTTCCTTTTTTTATTCTTTCTCCAGTGTCTGAGTTCCTTATGGTTAATACACAATGTAAGAATTGGGAACAATTTCACTAAATTTCTATCTTAGGGAAACTTGTGCATGGTTTAACAAAAAACACTACTTCTGGGGAGCTTGGCTGGCTGTAGAAACAAACAGCTATGACTCCGTTTTTAAATTTAGTCATTGCAGGGGGTGTAGAAATATCTTCATTATAGCCTCTACCAATTGTTCTCACCAAAAACCTTACTTTTACAAGGAAAATAAAAGCAATGAGTTGAGTCAACTGATCAGACAAGTAGTTTGGGTTCATACAGGTGATACAACTAGTAAATTGACTCTATCACTCATTTTCATCCAAATGTTTGGCGTTGAAAAGTCACAACCTGGGCTTTTCCAGAGCAGCATATGCCTTTGTATGTTACAAGTGAACTTTTATCTTTCAAATTAGGAGCAACGACGACAGAGACAAAACACATTTCTTTCCGGTCTACTCCATATGGGTAACTGATATTATCACAGCTAGAGTTGAGTGGTCTAGAATATGTAATTTCTTTTTGTAAAAAAAAATTATTTTCATCTTGGGGAAAAGCTGTATTTGGCAATACATCAATTCCTCTGCTTTTGTTCACTATTTGTTTGAACAAAAGTAATTATGCTTACAACAAATTAAGCATCAGAATTTTCTTTTGGTTTCTGGTAATGTATTTCATATTCAACTACCAGTTATATCATTAAATCTGTCCAATTTTCATTATTTTCATCAAAAAAACCCAGCATTCATTTTAAAAATTTAGATATAGCATGCTCATGGTTTTGGTTTATTAATGAAAATTAATAATCATTATGTCAGAAAGTTTATACAAATGCCTGAAAAAGAAATTATTACATACTCATGAATATTGATCTTGAAGTAGATTTTAGATGAGCAAACATTTAATGAATATTGAATAAATTTCAATTGATTATATTAAATGTGGCAAAATTGTCACCATACTTTAACATTAACTGAACCTAATATGTTCTAATGACAGATACCATTTATGAGAGTTTTATAATCATTGAAAAATTCAAGTGTTTTCTTGGGCATGGTCTGTGCCAAAATATGATTCAGAATACCAAGCTTTTAATATTTGCATTTTATTAATAAATTTCTACTGATTTCCCACTGTCACTTGAATATAGAGGTATTAAAAATTCCTAAATTTTATCTTGAGTAAAAAGTACAAATTCAACTCTAAAAGTTGAGGTTTGAGTTAATTATAATTTTTTTCTTAAACTTTAGCCAGATTAAAAACGAAGTTCAGACTTATACTTGTCACTGTTTATAAGGCCTCAGATTTATTTACCACTAAATTATCAGCCTTTAAAAGAAAAAGACAGTTTATTTTCCCATGTTCAGCTGTTCCATGGGGCACCTATAGAAAGGTAATATATCACATATGCATTATAAAACTTCATCACACGGTTTATTTACTATGTCAGTTTTGTTAAGAAACACAAAGGTAGGGGCGCCTGGGTGGCTCAGTGGGTTAGGCCACTGCCTTCGGCTCAGGTCATGGTCTCAGGAACCTGGGATTGAGCCCCGCATCAGGCTCTCTGCTCAGCAGGGAGCCTGCTTCCTCCTCTCTCTCTGCCTGCCTCTCTGCCTGCTTGTCATCTCTCTCTGTCAAGTAAATAATAAAAAAAAAAAAAAAAAAAAAAACACAAAGGTAAAATGATAGCCCTTTCCTTTATTTAAATGTATCGATTAGCTGATGTTTTTTGTGGGGTTTTGTCATTTTTCAGTTATAAGCTCTAGATTTTGATTATGAAATATAACCTTGGTTGTTGGAGTAAATTACTTAGTATCTTAAATGTAAAGTAATTTCCTTTATAAATATTAAATAAAATAATGGGCTTTATTTTTTAGACAATTGAGCAGAAAACACAGAATTCCCATATATCCATATACCCATAGCCCTCACACCCAAACAACTCCCTCCACTATCAACATCTTACACCACAATGGAACATTTGTTATAATCAACGAACCCACACTGACATATCATCATCACCCAAATTCCATAGCTGATATTAGGATTCATTCTTGGTGCTGTACATTCTGAGTTTTAACAAATATATAACGGCTTATATCCAACAAATTTTGTCATGCAGAATCATTCTGAAAACTTTCATTGCCCTAAAATTCCTCCATCCTCTGCCATTCACCCTCCCTTTTCCCTGACCCCAGTAACTACCAGTCTTCTTACAGTCTGTATTACATAGTTTTGCTTTTTCCAAAATGTCATATAGTTCAACTCATATAATGTGTAGCAATTTAGGATTGGCTTCTTTCATTTGTAATATACATTTAAGCTTCCTCCAAGTCTTTTCATGGATTGACCATTTATTTTTAGTACTAAATAATAATACTACATTATTGAGGTGCATCATAATTTATTTGTCCACTCTTATATAGGTTTATGTGTATACATACATGCCTATGTGTGTATATGTATGTGTGTGTGTGTATTCTACTCTCTCTTAGGTGTCCGTAACTCAGGGAGATTTTGAGAGGTTTGAATTTATCTATCTTAGTTTTTCAATAAAAATGAGATATATATACATAGGCATATGTATACATATACATATGTGTGTAAAAATAGCATATATCATTCAGTGCATTTTTGCAGTTTTTATTATTTTTATTATTATTTATGTTTATTATATTATTATTTGTTATTGTTATTATTTTGTTTATTATTATGAACAGTTACTGTTAGATCAATTAAGAATAAGAAAAGTAAAAATTCTTATTTTATCTTCACTTATTCCTTTTTGATGTTGCATTTTTCTTTATGTAAATTTGTTTCTGATCTACATTATTTTCCTTCTCTCTGAAAAAATGCTTGTGCATTTCATGAAAGTCAGGTCTAATGGCAAGAAATTCAATGCTTGTTTTAGAAAGTCTATTTCTCCTTCAGTTTTGAAAGATACTCTCATAGCGTACATAATTCTAGGTTAATAGTTGTTTTATTGTTGCCATGTTAAATATTTCACTACACTCTCTTCTTATTTACATGAATTCTGAGGAATTATTTCCAATTTGGAATATGATATGACTAGGTGTAGTTATTCTTTTTTTAAGATAACTTTGTCACACTTTTTTTAAAAGATTATATTTATTTATTTGAGAAAGAGAGAGAGACAGAGAGAGTGAGAGAGAGAGAGCACAAGTGGGGAGGAGAGGGAGAAGCAGACCTCACTCTGAGCTGGGAGCCCAATGTGGGGCTCAATCCCAAGACCCTGGGATCATGACCTAAGCGGAAGGCAGACTCAACTGACTGAGCCACCCAAAAGCCCCTAGGTGTATTTACTCTCGACATTTATCCTGCTTGGTGTTCTGAGAGCTTCCTGGGTCATTAGGTTGTTGTCTTTCATTTGGGGAAACTTTCAGTCATTGTTGCATTAAATACTGCTTTTGTTCCTTTCTCTCATTCTCTCCTGCTATGTACATTACATTACTGTTATACCTTTTGCAGTTATTCCACAGTTTTTGGATATCATGTTCTGGGTTATCCTTAGTCTTTTTTCTCTTTAGTTTGCCATTTTAGAAGTTTTTATTGAGATATCCTCAAGCTAGAGACTCTTTCTTCAGTCATGCCTCATCAAATAAGGAGACTATCAAAGGTACTTCTCATTTCTGTTACAGTGTTTTTTTATTTTTAGCATTTCTTCTTCATTCTTTCTTAGAATGTCTATCTCTTTTCTTACATTACCCATCTGTTCTTGCAAGCTGTTTACTTTATCCATGTAATCCCTTAACATACTAACAATAGTTGTGTTTTTTTTTTTTTAAAGATTTTATTTATTTATTTAAGAGAGAGACAGTGAGAGAGAGCATGAGCGAGGAGAAGGTCAGAGGGAGAAGCAGACTCCCCATGGAGCTGGGAGCCTGATGTGGGACTCGATCCCGGAACTTCAGGATCATGACCTGAGCCGAAGGCAGTCGTCCAACCAACTGAGCCACCCAGGCGTCCCTAGTTGTGTTTTTTTTTAAGATTTTATTTATTTATTTGACAGAGAGAGCACAAGTAGGCAAAGAGGCAGGCAGAGAGAGAGAGAGGAAGGGAAGCAGGCTCCCCGCTGAGCAGAGAGCCCGATGCTGGACTCGATCCCAGGACCCTGAGATCATGACCTGAGCCGAAGGCAGCGGTTTAACCCACTGAGCCACCCAGGCACCCTAACAATAGTTATTTTAAATTCCTGGTCTGGTAGATCCAACATCTCTGTCTTATCTGAGGATTGCTTTGCTTTGACTCTTCAAACTGTTTTTTGTCTTTTAGTATTCAGTCTTTGTAATTTTTTCTACATAGCCAGGTCTAATGAACTGAATAAAAGAAACTAGTTATTGGTTCCTGCAGAGGTTTCTGCTTGTGGGTTTCTGCTATGCACTAAGTTGTAATTTTCTGTATTCTCCTTTAGGTCTCTTCAATTCAAGGGACAGTTGTGTTTTTTTTTGTTTTTTTTTTTTTTCCCTATAATCTCACTTCTCTGATGATCTCAGAAAAGTCGATTTTTCAGTTTCTTCAGCTTTTTTTTTTTTTTTTCCTTTTTGTTAGGATAGAGTGATGACTTTAAGGATCCTTACCAGCTGGATTGAAAATACTAAGTTTTATGTTTGTTTGTTTGTAAGGAAATTTGCAGACAACCTTCCATGGTCTGGTTTAAAAAGTCGTACCTAGGTAAGGCTCACATGTAGACAAGAGAGTAACGACTAAAATCACCTCACATCACCCTTACTAAAAACTACTTTTAGTTTTCGTTCTATGGTTTAGTTAAAATGCTAACAATCAAGGCTCTCTAGGGGTGCCTGGATGGCTCAGTCAGTTAAGCATCTGCCTTTGATTCATGTCATGATCCCAAAGTCCTGGAATTAAGCCTCACATCAGATTACCTGCTTGGCGAGGAGCCTGCTTCTCCCTTTGCTTGCCACTCTTCCTGCTTGTGTGCTCTCTCTCTCTTTCTCTGACAAATAAATGAATAAAATCTTTAAAAAAAAAAAAGAAAAAAAGAATGAATAATTGCATTCCTGGAATCAAAAACAAAGTAGTAAAACATATGGAAAAATAAGTTATTTGTATTTATTTATTTAAAGATATCTGAAGACATGCAGAAAATGCTTTGAATAAGTTTGTTTCTTCATAAAAAATATAATATGCAAAAATCCCACATTTGTTATAATGATCTCACATCCTTATATCTTGTTATTTATTATTTCACTTATTTCACTTATTTAAGTAGAATTGTGGGAATTAGTTTTTAAGTTAAGTTAATATTTACAAGTTTCAGTGAAAAAATAAAACACTATGTAAATAGTAATTGCTGAAATTCAATGTTCTCAGTATTTATAACTATATATATTAACTATATGTAGTATATATAGTTATATATATACATATATATAACACTTTTAAGGCAAAATTTAATAAGAAAATGATTTTTAATAATTTTGAAAAGTATTAGAAATAAAATATCAATTGATTTGTTACTAGTAATAACCGATGTTTTATCAGAATAAATGGGTAAGTATGGGACTGTTAAGTCTATAAAACTTTTGTTAAGGCCACTACAACTAATAGAGGTCATCCAGAAATAATGAAGAAATTTCAATCACCTGTTTTAAATTATTTAAATAATTTGGTAGTGAAGGAATTATTCCTTCATAAGCAGTGTCAATTAAAGACATAAGTTCTTTGATATTTTCTGTTATCAAAGGGCAATTCACATCTCCAGACATTCCATTGGTATTAGCTTTGCATTAAGAAGAAAAATCCCTAAAATTGATACTTAATTCTAGTTACATGCTTACACATTAGAATGCTGCTTTAGATTTTCAAATAACTGTAATATAGGTAATATAATAATAAAAATTCTGTTAATGACATCATAAAGTAATTATGTAGTTTAGTGGAATCATTAAAAAGCAGCAAGATGTTTGTAATTATGAGATGTTATATCATAACATTTTTTTTTTTGAGGTGAACAGATCAGATCTACCTTTTCAGTATTCAACTGAGCCCTTCTCCTTGAAATGTATTCATGCCTATACTTCAACCACCACTCTGGAATTCAACAACTAATGAATGCAATCATGGACAGCTCAGTTTTAGAAATAAAGACAATTATCCAAACAAAGAGACGATTTGGAAGGAGTACTATATTTCATTAAATGAAGTTTAATTTATTGATAAAAAAACTTCTGGATTATGACCTTCAAATTCAACCCAAAGTTTGGTTGAGTAAACAGGACTATGAGAGTTGTATATGATTTTAGGGACTATTGTCCTCATCAAGACTATGGGATAATTTTCAAAAGTAATTCACTTGAGAAATGAGAAATAAACCAACTGTAATATATGGATAATATATAGGTTGTCATTTAGATAAAAAGCGTGGGTAGTATATGCATAATATTTGGCTTCTTTATTATTAAAATTATTAATACATTCATCTCTGTATGGTTTCCCTTAGTTCCATTCTGTGTCCTAAAATGGTCATGGATGTCAAAATAAAACAAAAAGTTAAGAAACTCACTCCAGTCTTGATAACACACTCCACTGTGGATCTGTCCAAAGAAACCAGCTAGAGGGGCTGATTGGGCCATTATCTACATTATCTACACTTAAGATATCTCATCTCAGTTCTAGATAAAATGGTAAGGGGTCAGTAACCAGGACTACAGGATTAACTACTGTAAGTACCATACTGAGTATTTGGTATTTTCCATAGAGTACTGGCTCCCCATAAAAGAGAAGAAACTTATCAAAATTTCTTGCAATATGGGAATGTATGCAAGTATTAATTAATATAAAAAGAGAAATGTAGCAGGAAGTAGAAACCCATCTTGAACTTCCAAACAAATGAATAAGATCATATTGAAGTTATATATTGATAGAAACATAAAAATCCATATGTCTGTGTCTATTTATGTGTGAAAATATAGATACATATATACTTTATATGTACCTATATATACTACACATATGATTTGATTATAATTTAAAGATTTTATTTATTTGAGAGAGACAGAGAGCATGAGTAAGGGTGAGGGGCAGAGGAATAGGGGAAAGAAGACTACCCACTGATTAGGGACCCTGATGAGGGGCTTGATCCCACAGATCATGACCTAAGCCTAAGACAGATGTTTAACCAACTGAGCCACCAGCTGCCCCTGATTATAATTTAAACCATTTTCCTTGGTGCCTGTGTGACTCAGTCAGTTAAGCTACTGCGTTTGGCTCAGGTCACAATCACAGGGTCCTGGGATCGAGTCTTGCATCTGGCTCCCTGCTAAGCAGGGAACCTGCTTCTCCCTCTCCCTCTGCCTGCCACTCCACCTGCTTGTGCTCTCTCTCTCTCTCTCTCTCTGTGTCAAATAAATAAGTAAAATCTTAAAAAAAAAATTTCCCATTTCAATATATTGTTTGTCATGTATATAAAGATTATGAGATAGACTAAGAAGGGAGAAATTCAGAACAAATATTTGATCAAAAATCATTTGGTTTAGGAGCTAAAGTTTTTTAAATTAAAAATCACCATTTCAGTGACCAATGATGCTTTCTATGCTAATAAATTCCAATAACATATAAAATCCATTGTGGGATAAAGGATCACACCATCTATAATCCTGGGTGAGGGTATTTTCTGTGTATTTTTAAAATATCTTCAATAAAAAATATTTTACAAGTAATTTAGAAAGGTATACACCATGTACAATCTAATTTAAAATAATAAGGACAGAACAATCTATCACAAAGTTGAATTCACTCCTCAGCCAGTGTATTCCATGGCCTAGGTGAAAAGTTGTCTTGGGGAAGGCACTATTGTTTTTTTGTTTTTGTTTTTTTTTAGAATTCTAAGGCAGAATTATACTTCAACTTTATTTATATTGGTCTTTAAGCATTAAATAAACAAATCTAAACACACTCCTAGCACCTTCAAAACATGAAATTAAGCCTAAACTGCTGTAGATTCTAGAGTATGTAAGATAGAAGCAAAAATGAATTTAATTCATTTCTATAATAACAAAATATTTATGAACACTCTATTGGAAAAGTGTAGTAAGAAAATGTATAAGATGTATTGAAAATAATTATTTATGAGGACATAAATTATTCATACTTTAGTAATTTGTTGTCCCATTTATTACAGTGTAGCTTGTATCAGACTAATACTTCAGACAAACACTGCCAAGGGAGAGATATAGATATAAATATATATGTATATGGCATAAAGATGGGATATATATATATATATATATATGGCATCGGACAACTTTCTAAACAGGAAGGACTAGACAAGCTGTACTTTTATATGGAAAAGAAGCATAGGCTTAGAGCACAGCTTTTTCATGAGGGCATTTTCCAAATGATAAATCAAAGGCAGAAAAAAAGCCTAAGTAAAATCAGAAGTCTCAGTAGAAAAGAGACTGTGTTCAGTAATGGCAAAGGGGCAGGGACATGAGAAGGAATATGTCAGAAAGAATGAACAGCAGAGAAGTAATTCACAAATCTACATATAGTGTTCCTAAAATCATTGGTGAGACCTTAAATTGCTCTCATGAGGTATCACTCCAAACCTAACAGAAAACATTCATAACATTAGCGTGCTGAGCAGTGATTTTAGCTCCTTTCAAATATTGAGCATAAATTCTGGAATTTACTTCCAACAAGGTGGAATGACCTTGATAAATACCTCAAGTTTCAGTTTAAATTTCAGAAGTTTAAGCATTAAGGATAAAGACTATACTTCAGAAGTAAGAACCAGAATCCAGAGTAAGGCACATGCCTTAGGAGTAAGGGCAAACTGAAGTAAACCAACTCTAGCAAAGCCTAAAACTAACCTTTAAGAGGATCAAGTGATTCCACCAGTATTTTGTCTTGCCAAAAGAAAAATTAACCATTATCAGAAATCTCTTCAGTTTTTATCAACAATGTTTAATACTGAATATTGAATATGAAAGACATACTAAATATCAAGTAACACATGACCACAAATTTAAATGAGATACGACAGGCATTGGAAATATTTATTGTAGTTGACAGGGACTATTACTATGATTCATACATTTGGGAAATTGGAGGGGAAAATTAATGAGATGTAAAGATAGAAAATTTTAATGGTAAATTTAGCTCTATAGAAAAAAAATCAAAGTCCTAAAACTGAAAAATACAATATCTGGAATTAATAACACTGGATGAACTTGACAAGAAACTGAACACAGTAAAAGGGAAGATTAGTGGGCAGGAAAAAAATTTTAAAGAAAATATCAAAGCTAATATACAGAAAGAGAAGATAATGAAAATAAAAGAAATATGTGGAGCACAGTTAATAATTCTAAAATAATGAGACTCTAGTCCCATGGAAAAGAGGACAAGAGAATGGGAAAAAGCAATATCTGACAAGATAAGAGCTGTCAATCTTTCTACATCAATGAGATGTGTCAATTCACTGCCTTAAACTATGACCTCTCAGCAGGAAACCTTTATGTTTCTATATATCTTGCCACATAATATTAAACTTCCTGGGGAAAAAAGGCAACGAAGATAAGCCAGAAAATTAAAAAACAAAAAGTCAAAAAACAAACAACAAAAAACATTATCTACAAATGAACAAGAATAAATTGATCACTGACCTTCCAATGAAAACTACAAAAACCAAAAGAAAAGAAACAGCATCTTTACAATTTTTCAAGAAACAAAGCCATTCATCCCATCTAGAATCCTATACCTGGTGAATATTCTTCAGAACCGATATAAAAATGAGGATATATTTAGAAACACACCACCCACTATAATTCATTGCCAATAGATATGAAATACAAAGATACCAAAGCTTGCTCTACACATTGAAGGAAAATGATACTAAATGGAAGCTAGGAGTCATTGGAAAGAAGTGAGAGCAGTAAGAAAGGTAATGATACAGGTGAAAAAAAAATGAATATTGATGCTTAAAACACTAATCATCATGTCCTGAAGAGTTTATATGTGAAATAAAGTATATAACAAAAGCACAAAGATGGGAAAGGTAAAATGTACTTAATCTTCTAAGGGGATTACATTTTGTGGAGGTAGTTAAAGAACTAATTTAAGGTAGACTGTAATAATTCAAGGCTGCATATTGTAATCTCTAGGGCAACCATTAAAAGAATAATAAAAATGATACCTAAAAGGCTGATAGAGAAGAAAAATGGAATAATTATTCATACTTGATAGTTTTTTCAATTTAAATAGATGAACAATGGGACTAATTCATTGGTTTAATTGAGTAATGTATAAAATATAGTTTGTTCTTTTCTCTAATAAAAGAGCATTAAATTTCAGTAAAATTTTATACCAAAATTTTAACTGAAGCTATTTAAAGCTTTTAAATAAATTCATTTAAAATATTTTATTTTCTATTAGGACAAAAGTTCATCCTAATTGTTGCACATAATTTTATAATTAAATAGTACATTAAATGCATATATTAAATTGTATTTATGCTTGAAAAAATATATCAAATACAACAGAAAGATATGGCATCCTCTTTGTTTATACCCCTCTTCGAGTAAAAGTTAATTACAATGTCTTTAACAGCTACTGGCTTTCATTTTGGGGTGGACTGAAGATGTATCTGGAAAAATAGGAAGGTGACAAGCCAGTGGTCTTCATCAGGATAGGGAAAGCAAGGATGAACCAACTAATCATAAAATGCTCAATTTAACCCCAATACTTAGTAGTAATATGAAGCCATCATCAGATGCTTTTGTAATAACTAAAAAGAACATAAACTATTAACAAGAAATAGCATGATTCTGTGAAAAGTAAAAGCAAAACTGAAAAGTTTCAATGAATTGTACTCATTCATTTAACACTTCAAACTTATTATCTTTACACCAAAGTTGACCAATCACTAGAGTTTAAAAATTGACCAAAATACTTTCTGCTGAAATAAGTGTTTTCACCCAAAGCTAATAATAGAAAAAATATATATATCTTGCTTGCTTTGGGGTCAAAATATGAACCAGGACTTGGGATTCCAACTCTTAACAACTCTTTCTTCAATACATATTTTTAAAAGATTCTACAAAGAGTTTCTCCAATATCAAAAGCAGTATCAACTTTCAATTCTGCACACAGCACAGAATCATAGCTGATTGGTCAAGGAGGAAAAAGTCCATGGAAAGTAGCCAAATGAATCTCTTTGCATTTGGGATGAATACAGAAATCAGTAAAATATAAATTCATATCATGAAAATGATTTCTAAGAAGTCCCCAAGGTAGGTCGAGGGATGTTCAAATGCCCTATTCTAATTTAGAGAAGTTGGGCACTCAGTGTACAGTTGACATGAACTATAGGGAGGTTAAATGTACCTGCCAGGAATGGTACTTAACCCATTTCATACTTCTCACAATATTATAGGATAGGTATTTATACTATTCTATTTTCTAAATAGGAAAATTGAGCCTCAGAGAAATCTCATTATTTGTTCCAGTTTCCTCAGTAAATGAAAGCACATCTGGGATCCAACCCTGGTCTTCTGAAGGCTTTCTACTATGCAACTATATCCAATTTGGGCAAACTTCACTTGGCAGAAGTCATCTATATATATATTTTTTTCCCACCACATATTTTTTGTTAAACAAGAAAAAACTTCTAAGTCTCATGCAAGAAGTAAAGTGAGAAGAAAGTCATGGGACAGTTGTTCCCTTACAACTCTAAAAATATCACCTACCTTCCTGGCTCCACCAATTCTGTTTTATGCTGTGAGCAATGCATTTCATTGTTATTCAACACCATCAGGTTTGTTTCCTGGTTGGTTTACTGAACAAGCCGTGTTTGTGGCTTAGTTTCTTTACCCAGGCCTTTAGCAGTGGCCACTGAGGGCAGGAATTGAGAGAGAAAGAAGAGTGGTCTACACTGACTTTCTTACTCCATTGCCTGCCATCTTTCTCCAATCAATAATTTGGCAGAACCACTTACTTTCTTCTTCTCACAAACATTTTGATGTACTTCTTTTGATTTTCATCAGATGGTGTCTGGGTTTATCAGCATTAATGCTTTTCACTTTTCAGGAAGCAGTATGCTATCATAATGAAAAACATTTATTTTCTGTTCCACTGTGCTTTTCATCCTTTGAAGGTTTCCTGATAAGCCTTCAGGTGGAGATTCTTGTAGTGGCGCTCAGAGTCCATTTTCCCCTTATGCCAGTCTAATTTATAAGCTCAGCTTAGATCCAGTGTCTTTTTAGGATTTAAAAAACAAAAACAAAAACAAAAACACAACTTTTAAGAAAAGCACAGTAATTCTAGGATAGTGTGTAATTCTGCATAGATATTCTCTCATGAACCTCCATGCCATTTACAGTGATGATATTTGGCATTCTTGGCATCTCATAGCCAAGAAAATGAGATTGTAATTAGTATAAATGGAAATATAAATGTGATTCAAAGTTATGTCATATACAGAGGAGCATTCTTTCTACTTTTTACTTAATTTGTTTTTTAACTCATTTCCTAATGCTATCACTTTCCTGGTTTATATTTATACACATTGGCAACGTAGCAGATGTTAGAATGGGAGAAGCAAGCCTCCCTGGTCCCTGACCTAGAGATGCATTATAAATATTAGGAGGTACCCCAAGACAAAATGTAATCAAATTCTTCGATTTAGTAATTGTAAGAGCAAAATCATCAAGGCAGTTATTTTTAGTAAAGTATGATAGAAATGTCTGATTAACTAGTAATTGGATAGTAATAAATTCCCTATTAAGCAATTAAGAATTATAATAAAAGAGAGAATATTTACAAATATGTATTTGTATTTATTTTGTTGAAAATAACCTTGACTCAAATGTTAATGCCATTTAAAATTTTAAAAATTTAAAATTTTCTGCCTTCCCTTGACTCAAAAGTTAATGCCATTTAAAAATTTAAAAATTTCTGCCTTCCCATGGGAGCCATAGAAATGTTAGAAAATATGTACTAAATTAATAAATATATAACCTTTTCCTGAAAACCCTCAAGATCACCAATGGGAGGTGCTCTAGCTTACACACTAAAGTGTTATAAGATTTAAAGATAGAGGAGCCTTGCCTTATGCTGAAATACCTCCATCAGCCAGGGTCTACAAATTCAACCCAGACTCTGATACCACCAAATTCGATAACACTAAAGAAACATTCTGAGAAATGGGGAAATTCTGAGAGTTATGTTATAGCGTCAACCCCACTCTTAAGAAACTCTCTAAAGACCTTTTCCCACTTCTTTTTGTGCTCACACAATCACCAGATTGTGTAACACAACCCTTCACTTTTCTTTCTCCCTTATTTTGGCATTAAATTTTTTAACTTCACGTTTAAATTTCTATAAAAGCACCACTCTGAGGATGATAATGTGATATTTCCAAACAATGCTGCCTCTTCTTAGTCCATCCCTGCATGGTAGTCTCTGTGAACTGGGTATCTTGATTCCAGTAAATAAAGGTGAGTGAAATGAATAGAGGTGAGTATTTCAAATGAAATACCACATCCTGTTCTAATTCAATCCTTTAATAATACTCCATCTCTATCAATTACCTATTCTTTTAATACTTCTGGCCACAAAAATTTGAACTTTTACCTCTTTTTCTTTAAGATTTATGTATTTGAGAGAGAAAGAGAGTGTGTATGTGTGTGCATGCATGGGAAGGGCAGAGGGAGAGGGAGAAAGAGAAAGAATCCTCAAGCGAATTCTGTGCTAATTAGGGAGCTCTGGGGGGATGTGGAGGGCTCCACCCCAGGACCCTGAGATCACAACCTGAGACAAAATAAAGAGCCAGTCACTTAACTGACTAAGACACCCAGGTGCCCCTAAACATTTCCTCTTTATAGCAATAGAGATAGCATTTTGAAAGAAGAGAAACTTATCTACATTAAAAATATCTTTATTGTCCCCTTTTAGTTATGAGATGTAAAACAATTTCACAGGGATATTCTAGAGGACTGAGTGTATCAAAATGCTCCTTGCTTCCAGGGAAAGCACAGGACTAACTATGGGTAGCAGATAAAGCAGATGCCTTTTAGGCTACATGCATTTGTATGCACATTTATCAAAGGTGACTTTCTAAGAATATGGTCAAGAGCTGTTCCCTTTGAGGTTCAATATGTTTGAACATTTCTAAAGATGGCAAAAAAGGACAAGAGTTCATACCCACCCATTAATGAAACCTACCATAAGAGAGACTGAAAGCCTGTCCTAGCCTTTCTGATGCAATTTTAGAATATGAACTTCTATAGATGGTGGCTCCTTCTTATAAGGACCAGATCTCTTTGGAAGTTCTCCCAACCAGGCCATCCTGTATAAGCCTTGGGGTTAAATGACTGCGTGCATGTGTGGTGTATTTGGCAGAGGGACCAAGGTCTATCTTGCATGACATACACTGTATCACACAATGACTTTGTCACACTGAGAGAATTGGTAATATCCCCAGCGAACCCAGTGAAATATCATCTTTCCACACATGCCTTCTTCTAACAAAACAACCTTTCATTTTTTGTTTGTTTTGTGTATATGTATGTCTGTGCATGCTATGAAGATAAAGAATTGTATATCTCATACTCTGTGTTTCATAATTGATAAATAAGCAAAAGAATGGACTTATCTGCAGAGCGTGCATGCTGGAAAGTTGTGTAGGAAAAATTTGAATATATAAGATGGAACCAAAATGGGTACCTCTGTGACTCAGTTCATTAAATGTCTCACTCTGTTTTTAGCTCAAGTCATGATCTCAAGTTGTGAGATCAAACCCCGCCTTAGGCTTCATGCTCAGAGCTCAGCAGGGAGTCTACTTGAGATGATGTATCTTCCTCTCCCTCTGTCCCTCCCCAATGTGCTATCTAAAATAAAATAAATCTTAAAAAAATAAAATGAAGCCAAATTATAAAGGACCTTGAAAAGAGAAGATAAAGGTTCAGATTGATAAATTAGGCAACTGAAGGCAACAAGATGTGTAAGATATGGTTAAAGTATGTTTAGGAAAGATTTGCTTCTTGGTGTTAAGAATTTTTAGGAGGATAAATTACTTAATTTCTATATACCTTAATGTTCTCATCTATTTAAAAAAGTGAATAATCATACCTCTTTTATAATTTTTTGTGAGGATAAAGAGAATTAAGATATGTATTTATTTTCCCCCCAAGGATTTTATTTATTTTTTTGACAGAGAGAGAGACAGAGATCACAAGTAGACAGAGAGGCAGGCAGAGAGAGGGGGAAGCAGGCTCCCTACTGAGCAGAGAGCCCAATGTGGGGCTCCATCCCAGGACCCTGAGATCATGACCTGAGGTGAAAGCAGAGGCTTAACCCACTGAGCTGCCCAGACACCCAAGTATTAAGATATTTATAACACTTATGTGTAAAGTGTTCAATAACATTTTCATCCCCATTTGCAACCAATATCTCCACCACCCTCACCATCATTGTCATTTCCTTCTTCTTCCTCTAAAAAAGCACACTCAAAAAAGAAAAGATGCCTTAAAAAGAAAGAGATAGGTCAGCCAATCTTCAACAAAGCAGGAAAGAATGTCCAACGGAATAAAGATAGTCTCTTCAACAAATGGTTTTGGGAAAATTGGACAGCCACATGCAAAAGAATGACACTGGACCATTTCCATATATCATGCACAAAAATAGACCCAAAGTGGATGAAAAATCTCAATGTGAGAGAGAAATCCATCAAAATCCTTGAGGAGATCACAGGCAGCAAGCTCTGTGATCTCAGCCACAGCAACATCTTCCTAGAAACATTGCCAAAGGCAAGGGAAGCAAGGGCAAAAATGAATTATTGGGACTTCATTAAGATCAAAAGCTTTTGCACAGCAAAGGAAATAGTCAACAAAACCGAAAGACAACTAACATAATGGGAGAAGAGATTTTCAAATGACATATTAGACAAAGGGCTAGTATCCAAAATCTATAAAGAACTTATCAAACTCAACACCCAAAGAACAAATAATCCAATCAAGAAATGGGCAGAAGACATGAACAGACATTTCTGCAAAGACATCCACATCCAAATGGCCAACAGACACATGAAAAAGTGTTCAACATCACATGGCATCAGGGAAATACAAATCTCATGCCTCACGCCTCACGCCAGTCAGAATGGCTAAAATTAACCAGGCAGGAAATGACAGGTGTTGTCGAGGATGCACAGAAAGGGGAACCCTCCTACACTGTTGGTGGGAATGCAAGCTGGTACAGCCATCTGGAAAACAGCATGGAGGTTCCTCAAAAAGTTGGAAATAGAGGTACCCTATGATCCAGCAATTGCCCTACTGAGTATTTACCCTGAAGATAAAAATGTAGTGATCCAAAGGGGCACATGTATCCTGGTGTTTATAGCAGCAATGTCCACAGTAGCCAAACTATGTAAAGAGCCTAGATATCCATCATTGGATGGATAAAGAAGATGTGGTATATTCATCAATGGAATACTATGCAGCCATCAAAAACCCCACAAAATCTTGTATTTGCAATGACGTGGATGGAACTAGAGGGTATTATGCTAGGTGAAATAAGTCAATCAGAGAAAGACAATTATCATATGATGTCACTGATATAAGGAATTGGAGAGGCAGGGTCAAGGGTCATGGGGGAAGAGAGGGAAAAATGAAACAAGATGGGACTGAGTAGGGAGACAAACTGTAAGACACTCAATCTCAGGAAACAAACTGAGAGTTGCTGGAGGGGAAGGCGGTGAGAGGAATAGGGTGGCTGGGTAATGGACAATGTGGGGGTGTGTGCTATGGTGAGTGCCGTGAATTGTGTAAGACAGATGATTCACAGACATATATCCCTTAGACAAATAATACATTATATGTTAATAAAAAAAAAAAAAAAAGAAAAGAAGGAAGGAAGGAAGGAAGAGAGGGATAATCCAGGTCTGTGCTTCTTAAAAAGTTGCATAAGTGATGATGCCAATTCTTATATCCAATCAGGAGCAGGAGGTATTGGATAGGACAAGATTGTGATGCCAGTGATAATTCTGTTTGAAGCAGGTCACTTTTCTCATAGACCCATTAAAATAAAAGCATTAAAATATAATCTGAAATAAAATTATTTATATTAAAATAAGGCATTACCATTGTCATGCTGAAGAAATTTTTTTACTTTAAAATAGTTTTAAAAAGTATAAACCATTAAATATTAACCACTGTTAATTAATTCATCATTATAATACCATTTCCTCCTGTGCTTTTGGTGTATGAGTCACAAACTTTATCCCTTAACTGAGAATCCAAAAGAAAATATTTGAGAATCTGGTTTAAAAGGAAATCTGAATGTACATGGAATTTTAGTTGGATAAAATCAAAATAATATCCAGATACTCAGAAGGAACACCTCGTGAGTATGTGTACATAAACTATACTCGCTCTTGATTTCTTAAGTTATAATATAGATATTTTCTGTAAAATAGTTCAAATGTTAAGACAGTTATTTAGGAACAACTTTACTAAATATCACTTGTCTTTATTGCAGCAGGAGTTCAGGAGATTTTTTTTCCTTATTCTAAATATTCATTTACTTGCAGTAATAAAATGACTTTCCCTCAATGGTATCCAAATTCTCTACACAAAATAAAGGAATAATTTTGATGACATAACTATTTATTGTAGTTAAATTCAAATGCACATATCCAGGTTTGTCTTTTTTATTAACTGCATACATATAACAGAATATTGCATTATCAGGGGCACAAAAATTAGCCCCATCAGCCGATACCATTCTTCAGTCAAGCTCAACAGACCTTATTACTTAGATTCGGCTGTGTACCCGCAGGCATATTATGAACCACATGAGCAGATGATTGAATGGGGGAAAAAAAATCTCCATTAAGAAAAAAATTGAGGGACGCCTGGGTGGCTCAGTTGGTTAAGCAGCTGCCTTCGGCTCAGGTCATGATCCCAGGGTCCCGGGATCAAGTCCCACATCAGGCTCCTTGCTCGGCAGAGAGCCTGCTTCTCCCTCTGCCTCTGCCTGCCTATCTGTCTGCCTGTGCTCGCTCGCTCTCTCTCCCTCTGTCTCTGACAAATAAATAAAATCTTTAAAAAAAAAAAAAAAAAAAAAAAAAAAAAAAATTGAGATTTTGGATTCGACTGCCTGTCCATTAGTGACATAAAGTGCTGACAAGCAGAACAAACAGTGAGCAATGTAATGTCAAGGCCTCTAGTGAAATGAAGTTTCATAACTTCAGTAGGGTTGATGGATGGGTAATAATGACATTTTCAAGTGTAGAAATATACTCTATTAGGAACATCATAGAATTTTTCTACACAAAGTAGTTGTTATAGCTTGGTTGCTCAGGGAAGATGACTCTATAGAGTAAGAAAACAGTCATGTGCTTATAAATGTTTAATCAGGTTAATATTCTGTTGCTCTTTACCATGCCAGAAAACGTCACTTATTTAGAGTGTAATAGTTTAGAATAGAATTCCCTTAGACAGTGAAAAGACGGTGGAGAATTCTACAACATCAAATACTCAAATATCTGACATTAACAACGTTGTAAATCTGACATGAACGATTTATCAATTTACCAGGAAACTTTGTAAAAATGCATTACTGAGGGTGTTATCTGAATAGTAAATAATCCTTTAGGTCTTTGAAAAAAATGCAACCCACCATATTCTTTAGAGATTAAATCACAAATACAACTATCATCTTTCAAGCAGTCAATTCTAAAGGAGCTGTGTGTCTCTAATTTATGTCTTATCCTCAAAAAAACTGTCTGCAGTAACATAAGGAATAAAATTGGATGATTTTTGTAGCTTTATGTTCACATGTACACTATTTTGTCTTCAAGAAAGAATCTTGTTTTTTTTCGGAAAGAGGAAGTCTTGCTGGCATCAAAACTCACTTCAGGGTACACAAGAATCACAATTTTTAAAAAAAGCTTAGAATGCCTATGATTGAAAGTTACTTGGCTATTTAAAAACTTCCTGGAATTATGACTACCAGGAATCCAAATGCACTTCAAACACATCTGAATGATAAAATTCATTTGATATGGAATTTTCACTACAGCTCTAACTTATAAAAGTTAAGTGATTATTGTACTCTAAGACTTCCAGCAGATGATATTTTGCACATTACTATATTTTATAGGAACTAAATAATCCAGAAAAGTTTTATTGTCACAAAATAATATTTTCCTACATTATGAACTATTGTTTTCTAAGTGATTTTAACTTAAAATTTGAAATAATATTGTTCTAATTTTTTTTTTCCTACACTGGGTTTGTTCAACAACTTCCCTTAGTTTATTTCTAAGCTAAAGAAAGAATAAATATGGGGTGCCTGTGTTGCTCAGTTGTTAAGGGTCTGCCTTTGGCTCAGGTCATGATCCCAGTGTCCTGAGATCCTGCCCCTCATTGGGCTCCCTGCTCTGGGGGAAGCCTGCTTCTCCCTTTCCCATTCGCCCTGCTTGTGTTCCCTCTCTCGCTATGTCTCTCTCGGTCATAAATCAATCAGTCAATCTATCTATCTTTAAGAAAGAATAAAGATCATTCAAAAACTTTAAAATTCTTGTCTTCTTTTTTTTTTTCCTCCTTTGTGCCTGCCTGTTGTTCTTTTTTCCTTCCTGTCTTTCCTGTCTTCCTGCTTTCCATTCCTTTATCCTTCATTCTTCCTTTCTGTCTCGGATACACAGTTTATTAGATAACGTCCCAATGCCCTCACTACATTGTAATTGGGGTGGGGCAGACTATCAAAGGTACCTTTGAGTATTACTTGCATTATTCTATTTTTATTTATGAAAGGCAGCTTCATAGTGGAGCTTTACATTAAAGTTTGGGATCTTCTGCAATTTAAATTTATATTATATATTGATCTAATGATTCTGTATGACTCTGGTATCTATTTTTCTATATTACTGAACATGCCGACAGTGCAGCATTTCTCAGCATGAACTATATTCTCTGGAGAAATTCCAGGCTGGAATTGCCTGGAGTATTGCAGGCAAAGCGTTCTTTGAGAGGGAAATGGAGCAAAAACAGCTCCATTGCCTAAGTAATTAATTGATTTAAGATATGAGAAGGAAAAAAAAAAAAGGAAATTTTGTTTACTACCCACTATTTAACTCTATCTTGAAGAGTAGGTACAGGCAGCAAGTGTCTGAGAGTTTCCACCCTAGGTGTCCTTGTTATTATCTCTCTCCAGAGCAGTTATTGTTAACTGCTCTGAGGTACGCAGCTGGTTTCTCCCTGCTCAGGCAACCACATATTTTACAACACTTATTGCTGAAACTTCAAACTCTATTTCTTTAGCAAGATCCTTCGTCTAACTTCTTAGTGATAGTTGTAGAGGCACTTCTATAGAAATTGCAATTTGGATCCAGAGTTAGTTTTTGATATGACATGAAAATCACAAGGTATACCTTGGGGAAATCTATCTTCTAAAATCTGCTGGTATTGACCACATGTCTGCTGATGTCTCTTACACCATCAGCTGCTTTTATTTGTCAACTATGAAATACCTTCAAACCCTTTGAGCAGCTCAGAGCAAGTATAGGTTGAAATTGCAAGGAATTGCATGGTGCTTGTGAAAATCTCTCCCTTGTGAAAAGCTCGGTACAAAATAGAATGGGTACAAAATAGAATGCTCCAGCACTGTGTTTTATATATATATAGTAGTTCAGTATTCTATCTTCAGGCATCTGGTTCACTATAAGAATAAACGTATCTTGCTAATCATTTTTCCTAAAACATGTTACACAGAAAAGAGAGATATAAATACAATTCCTTATATATTGAAATAAACACTCATGTTAATCTAAACTCTCAGTTGCATTTAAAGAAAGCAAGTGCAAACTTGTTCAACATGAGAAGTGGAAAATAACAGCTCACATAATTAAAAGTCCAGGGATGGACAACCGTCTTCAAGCTTAGCTGGCTCAAGGTGTTCATTGGATAGCTCTCCTTCATTTCCTCTCTTTTTGGAATTTCTCCCAAGACTCGGAGTTTTATTTAGTCAATGTTTTAGAGCAAGTTGTAATTTTCCATTATTACAGATGTTAGTAATACAGATACTACTTTCATGTTTTCTCATGTGAAACATTACTCTAGTAAGAAAGTAGAAAGTACATAAAATTTGCTCCAAGAACTCTTGCTTGATCACTATATTCTTTACCCAGTCCCAATGTGCCATCTCTTCCTACCACTATCTTGGCATTATTCATTTCTTTCAGGTTTTAAAAAGTATTTGCCTAAAGCTGTATAAAGCTGACTTTTGTGATATTTTTAGATGTTCCACTTCAAACATCATCTCCTTTTCTCATTTTTTATTCTATTTTTATTGATTAGCTTAACTAATTAATAATAGCTTGTTTATTTTGCTTATCTTTTCAAAGAATTGGCTCTTTAACCCCTGTGTTAGTTTTAGGTTTCTACATTTTTTACCTCCTTGATCTCAGATTTTAAACCCTAACTTTGGCTCACTTTGTTTTTTTGAGTTGTATGTTTCATCTGTTTATTTTTCAGTCTTTCATCTTCATTGATATAATTACTTAAATCTATACAATTTCCTATGAGCATTCCTTTAGCTATCCCATAAATTTTTGTATATAACTACATAATTATTTTCTAGAAATTTTGTAAGCTTATTTTGTATTTTTTTTAAAGATTTTATTTATTTATTTGACAGAGAGAAATTACAAGTACACTGAGAGGCAGGCAGAGAGAGAGAGAAGGAAGCAGGCTCCCTGCTGAGCAGAGAGCCCGATGCGGACTCGATCCCAGGACCCTGAGATCATGACCTGAGCCGAAGGCAGCGGCTTAACCCACTGAGCCACCCAGGCGCCCCATTATTTTGTATTTTTTTAACCACGTATTATTTTTCCTTGACCTAAGAAATATTTAAAAGACATTAATTTGTAATTGCCAGATGAAGGTACCTTTTTAATTTTAAGTTGTTATTAATTTCTAGGTTTTATTGCATTGGCATCAAAAAGTTGTTTGTATGACTTATATATTATGGATCTTATTGAAGTTTTCTTTGTGCTATAACAAAGACTGACACATAGGAAATTAAATAGGATTAATTTTTACAAATATTCCATGAACACCTGAAAGAAGGTATATTCATTACTTATACATATGTTCCCCAGTGGTGTGTGTATGTGTAATCTCCCTTACTAACTATACTGTTTAGGGCTTCTACATGCTCAGTTATTTAGATACTTCTTTATCTCAGGTTGAGAGATATATTTTAAAGTCATGTTTTATTTAGTTTGTTTTTATTTTTCCTTATACCCACTTTGTTTTCAATTTTATCAAGATGGCCACTATGTTATTTGGTGCTTAGATTCATATATTTTATATCTTCATTGTGAAATGTAGCCTTTTTTTGCATTATAACGAATCCTTTATCTTGCTTAGTGGTCTTTGTGCTAAATTTTGCCACATCAAATGTCAAAATCACAAGCCCTGGCTTCATTTTGTTTATCGGGTGACCTTGGTTTATTTCTTTATTATTGGGCTTTTGAAATCAAATATAGAAAAGTATTTATTTTATAAAACATACAGCTGTTTTGCTTTTTGAAGCCCTCTGAAATTCTTCTTCTCTCAGGTAAGTTAAGCCAATTGCATTTATTTATGTGATGCATGTCCTTGACCTCAAGTTCTGTTTTGTTTACCCATTTAATATTTACTATCTTCTACTACGTGGTCTGTTTTTTTTTTTTTTTTTTTCTCTCTCTTTCTTTGTTAAATGCACTCAGTTTTGTTTGATTTTCTCCTGGTATTTAGGAAGGTTAATATTTTTGTTCTAATAGTTACATTTATGCTAATGTCTTTAGTAGTGCTTGGAGCCCTGTTCCTCACTTAGGTTTCTACTTGCTTTCTAAGCTTTAAAGTATATCCATTATTTCCACCTTTATCTCAGGGACAATCAAATACAGCTACTTCTGCTTATCCCTTCTCCTCTCCCTTTGCCTCCCATTCTCTTTTTTATTGTAATATTTCCATTTTGTTGGACCACAGGCCAAATAACATTAATTTCCCATCTGTATACCCACATTTATCTTGGCCTTACATTATCAATTAAATATTATTTAATTTCTCCACCAGCTCTTTTGCTAAAGGTGCCTCAATTTTATCCTCATCCTCTATTGTCCTACTCGCCTTGCATATTTTAACACTGTTTGAGTTTGTGTTGGACAAGGAAAGGGGGTGTTTCATTCTATATTTTTTACTTCCTCGTAGGTGCTGTTCTGTTCCATCAGGTCTCAAATCTGTTCCTGATATTTCTATTCAGGATCAGGTACTTCCTTTGGAGGTAAATCCAAAGAAACATTGGGGCACCTGGGTGGCTCAGTCGCTTGAGTGTGTACCTTTGTTAAGTGTTTGCCTCTGGCTCAGGTCATGATCCCAGGGTGCTGGGAACAAGTCCTACATAGGGCTCCCAGCTTGGCGGTAGCCTGCTTCTCCCCCTTCCCATGCTGCACTCCCTGCTTGTGCTCTGGCATGCTTGTGCTCTCTCTCTAATAAATAAATAAATAAAATCCTTAAAAAATAAATCCAAAAATACCTTATTTGTGTTCTACCTCTACTTGAATTCTGCTCCAAGCTCCTGTATCTGGGCAGTCCCTGAGGAGAAAGCTTATTTGAAAAGATAATCTTTTTATTCTCCTGATTGAGGTTGCTCCAACCTATAAGATTTCCAACTTCAATGTGAAAGTAAACTTTTATAAAAGCATTTTTTTTCTTGCCGCAGAGACTTTGACAAAAATTTTAATTAATACAAAAAGAAAATGGGAAGCAGTAAAACTGCAATCATTTAAATTTAAAATTGTATAAATATGGTTATTTGACAATATAAAATTTCATACTTTCAGCAATAATTCATTTCCAAAGTATTCTCAGTGTTTCTGGCACCATCTGTTTACCTCAGGGAAGAAAAGTCCACATTTTCTTGTATTTAAATGCATAGTATACTGATTTAAAATGTATGTCACAAAGACAACACTGTAACATCCCAATTTATATGTAGAGACACTTTACCCTCAGGGGTTTCTTAAATAAGTATGAAGGGTGAAAAGTCAAAAAATAACAAAAATAACCTCAATGCTTCTTAATATAGACATGAGTCAAAAAGAATTCAGTTCCTTTAGTCTTCAAGTCACAGTTTAATTTTCTGTGACATTCATTTATTCTTTTATTTAAAAATTTTCATATCTACTAGGATATCTTCAGATTAATAAAGAATCAGCAAAAATATTCCTGAAGTCAATGACATTTGATGAAATGAACTATGATTCCTTTTAAAATAAAGAAAACTCATTATTGTCACTACAGGCAGCTAGAAACTACCCCTTCTTTTTTACAATTTACTCTTCATTCCCTAACTGGATATTAAAAAGATATATGTGTATAGAGAGTTTGTTTTCTTTTTGTTTAGAAGCATGAAATGAAGAGAAAACAATCTTCTATGATCTGGTGATGAGTATCAACTTGCCTCAGATTATTTTGCAATTGGGAAAGATAAATGAATAAAAGTGTGCATTATGTCAGCAAGTACAAAGGTCTCTATGTATATATGTATGTATTAATAAATAATGAGACAGACAAGCATTGCTAGAATAGAAATGCTTTCAGGAGAAAGTCTTTTATACTTTCTTTGAAAAGTAGCATTATAAGTTGAACTAAATACATACAATTTTCCTTTTGTGTAGTTCTACCTAAAATTGCAGTTATTGTTTGGCAAATAGAGGAGTCTTTTTATAACTAGCATAGATACTAGGATAAATTATACTGGTGGACCACAAAATAAGATTATTTCAGCTGCATCAGATGCCAATGACTGTTACCTGAAACATGTTACTTTCATTTCATATTCGGGGATGATTTTCCAGGGTCAGAAAGCTGTATAACCAAAATATTTACAAAGACCTTTTCAAAGTCATTTTCTCCATTATTCTCCCCCATAAAGCTTAAAAAAATTGAAACAAATATAATATAAGTACGTTAAGATGGCTAAATAGTGTCACCAGGGTGGCTCAGTGGGTTAAGCCTCTGCCTTCGGCTCAGGTCATGATCTCAGGGTCCTAGGATTGAGCCCTGCATCGGGCTCTCTCTGCTCAAAAGGAAGCCTGCTTCCCTCTCTCTCTGCCTACTTGTCATCTCTATCTGTCAAATAAATAAATAGTCTTTAAAAAAGACAGCTAAATATATAAATGTCTAATTTTTATTTTAGCTGCAGAACTAATTGTCAGATTGAATGCTGATAACAAAATTAATGGCCCGGGATAGAATATGCAATGTTATTAGTAGGGGAGGAAAAATAAGTTTCCCTTCCCCTTCTGAGTTCTTAACTGAGACCCTTGTAATAAAGGACCTATGACCAAGGGAAAACAAACAGAAGTTTACTAACATACATACCTTATTTATCCATGAGAGACATGGAAAAATGAGTAACTCCCTGGGATTTCAGGGTTAAATACTATCTTAATAGGGAAAGGTGGGGTGAGGGCCTCTAAGGGGAGAATAAATGATTTCTAGGAAAGACAATGGGGTCCTTAGAAGAGATGGGAGCCAGGATTGTTTGTGATCAAGTTTGTCCTCTTGTTGACTTCTAGTCTTTTCTCCTACAATGAATCAACCTTCCCTAGCTGATGAAACTCCCTTGGGGAGGGAAGGGGATGTATGACAATTGAGTTCCTTTTGGAGGATCTATCTTTCGGTAGATGAAAATTCAGAAAAAGCCTCTCCATCCATGCACGTACTTTTCAAAGTAACCAATATACCAAAGTGACATATTTTAGGGTAGCAAATTCCAGTACTTTACATTACAGGAATGTGTTGTAAGCAGGTGCATGATTCATAAAGCAAAATCTCAGCTCGGATCCCGGATCAGCCCCTGTCATGCTGCACGCGCATAAACCAGCCACCTACATGTCTCAGTTTCATCATCTCTGATTTATAGTAAGTTCCCTGCATATTCTGCAAGTCATGGTAAAATTCAAATGGGATGGCAGTTCTGAAGGCAATTAAAAATTCAAAAGCCCTACACAGATGCTCAATCATGTTTATAGAGTCCATGGTTTTCTTTTTCAGTAGGAACTAATGGATAACACCATTCAGCCCCAGGACCTCTTTCTGTATTTTATTCTCTCATTCTTTATATATAAAGGAAATAATGGTCACATGAGTTAATAATAATTATCTCTGGATGGTGGGGTTGTGTTTTTGTTGTTGTTGTTGCTCGTTCCCTTGTATTTTTTTGTAGAGTTCAGTAGTTTTATAGGGAGCATAAATTATTGTTATAAATAAGTATTTATCTCAGACAAAACTTAATTAAATCCAAATGGAAATTTTCCAACATATTACTATACCTATGATAAGTTTTAATCACCAGAAAGTACTTCTATGTATCAAAAAATGTGATGTTCCAATAGGCAATCCAAATAAAGGAAATCCAAATGATCAACAGAGGTATGAAATGCTTGCTTTTCTAATAATCAGAGAAACTCAAATCTAAAAGACGAGGCTTCTCATTGTAAACTGCTGAAAATCAAAGTCAAAAGGAAGATTTTCAAGCAGTAGGAGAGAGGAGAAGGTGAGGGGCACATTAACAGCCAATTAGCAGCAATAGGAGTAACAGCTGGCTTCTCCATGTCAACAATGAAAGCCATAAATTAACAAGCCTAAATTTGAAATGGAAATGCAAAGAGGCAGCAATTACCAAAGCAATCCTAAAGAAAAAGATCAAAACTTAAAGATTTATGTTCTCAAGTATTAAGACTTACTTCAAAAATATATTAATTAAGAGAGTGTAGTACTGGAGCAAAGAGAGAAAAGATAGGCTAATAAGCAAACAAACAAACAAACAAAAAGGTTCAATTACACAGTCACCTGAACGTCTTTGTTGTCTTTTTGTTTTGTTTTGTTTTTACTAAGTAAGACTATAGTGCAGTAAAAAAAAAAAAAAAAAAAGAATGGCATATTTTGTATATGGTGCTGGGCCAATATTACAATTTGAATTACCATAATTTTTCCTTTACATCAAAAAGTTTTAAAAAAATAAGCAAAGTTTGAGTCTTAATCTATCCACACAGTACACAAAAATAAATTCCACAGTGGGGCACCTGGTGGCTCAGGTCTTAAATGTCTGACTTCAGCTCAGGTCATGACCCCAGCATCCTGAGATCAGGCCTCACATGGGGCTCCCTGCTCAGGCAGGAGCCTGATGATACTCTTTCTCCTACTCCCCCTGCTTGTGTTCCCTCTCTCACTGTCTCTCTCTCTGTCAAATAAATAAATAAAATTTTTAAAAATATAAATAAATAAATAAATTCCATATGGATTAAATCAAATGTGAACAATATATCAATAAGATTTTGGAAGAAAACATAAAGAATATCTTCATGTACCAGAAGTAAATTACAATTTATTAAGAACAACATAGTGCTAACTACAAATGATAAAGTAAGAATCATATGTTGAACTTCTCTAAAATTAAGGACTTCTATTCATTAAAGGACATAGATAAGAATAAAAAGCAAACCATAAGATGGATATTTGCAATGAATATATCTGACGTAAGACTCATATCTAGAATTTACAAAAAAAGTCCCTATAAATCAACTTAAAAAGTCAGGCAATCCAATAGAGAAATTGCTTTGAACTGATGCATCATAGAAAATGATTTATAAATGAAATATAAATACAAGCTTATTGAAAAGAAGCTCAACTTCAATAATTAAAAGGATAGCCTCATTAAAACCAAGATGAGATAACACATCATACCAATCAGAATTTCTATAATAAAAGCAACAGATAATACTAAGGGTCAACAGTTATACCTTTTTTCTTTTTTAAGATTTTATTTATTTATTTGACAGACAGAGATCACAAGTAGGCAGAGAGGCAGGCAGAGAGAGAGAGGAGGAAGCGGTCTCCCCGCTGAGCAGAGAGCCCAATGCGGGACTTGATCCCAGGACCCTGAGATCATGACCCGAACCGAAGGCAGAGGCTTTAACCCACTGAGCCACCCAGGCGCCCCAACAGTTATACCCTTAGTATTATCTGTTGCTCTTAATATAGAAATGTTGTGGAACATACAGAATTTTCATACGTTGCTTGTAGGGCTTTAGAAAGCTATTAGGCATTGTCTGAATTGTCTAAACATACATGTAGCCTATCAATTCTACTTGGAATGTATACATATGTTCCCCAAATGACATATGTGAGAATATTCATACCATCACAATTTTTTATAGACAGAATCTAAAAATAACACAAATATCTATTAACAGTAGAGAAGATAAGTAAATTGTATGATTTCCTACAATTGCAATTCTCTAGAGTACCAAGAATGAACATACTACTACTACATTTAACAACACAAATGAAGCTCATAAATACAATGTTGAGTGAAAGAAGTGTGACACACAAGAGAACACACTGTATGATTGCATTTCATATAACTTTAGGTTCGACAATAATTGAAAATAATGGAGCTAGGAATCAGAATAGCCATTAGCTGGGGGAAAAAAGACTAGAGGTGGCATAAAGGGACATCTGGGATGCTAGTGGGGTTTTATTTTTTTTATATGGATGGTGGTTACACAGGTGTATTCACTTTGTAAAACACGAGGACCTATAACTATGCAATTTGACATATTTCAATTTAATAAAAGGAAACCCAGTCAATTGGATACAATTTTCCAGCTATTAAATTGCTGTTTGTTTGTTTGTTTGTTTGAGAACAATATCTATAGTTAGCAATTAAGCAGGAAAGATTTTATGTCACCTAATGGAATGGAAATTGAAGTCGATTTTTCAGAAACAGTTGGACATAAAGTGATTCAAATTATACTTGCTTTCTCTAAGTAAGGAATTTATTTTCTGTATTTTTAAATATTCTTTTATCTTCTAGTTATAAATTCAACATAGTACTTTATAATGGAATAATCAGGCATATTTCAAAAGAGGCTATCTAATAATATGACAAAAATTTTAAAACAGGTATTCATAAACGTACCACTGAAGTACATTTAAGTACCATTTAAGTAAAACATCACTTTTTGCATTATTTCTTCTTTTTCCACTTTAAATGAATGTATGCCTTCAGATTTTTCAATCCATTTCTATATTCTTATACCATACTAATCTTTTCTTAATGTTGTTTGTTATCCAAATTATTTCTAGTTTATTTTGCAATTTCTTATAATACTGCAAAGAACATCTTCTAGTTTTTGCTTCTGTTAAATTAGTTCCTTGCTATAAATCCCCTGAAATGAAAATCCTTGGTTAGAAAGGATAAATGAAATATCCAGCACAAAAATTATTGAACAATATTTCACTTACAACTTACAAAGTGTTCACATCCCTCCTAAGTGTACAGTGCATATGAAAATCTGGGTGTTGTGATAGTTCAAAGGATAACAGTGAGGGCTCTGATTAAATCTGACCATAAACAGATCAAATATAGTTGGTGGGGTAGACCTCTATGGGGAAAAAACAAAAGTAAACCTTTAGCATATGCCATCTGATTAAAGCCTATTACCATAGCCACTGGTATTGCTCATCGCTAATCAAGCTCTAAACAGCTATTGCTCTACCTCCTTGGATTCCACACACTTGGTTACTTGTCTCTGGCTGTTGGCTGAGACTTAATTCAGGCCAACACTCCAGATGTGTAAAGAAACCTATCATCTTTAAATCTTGATAGAATATGTCTGCCTTTTGTAGCTCCAAATTGCATGCCTTTAATTGTTACCATGGATCAAGTTTGTATCAAATTTGCTATCTACTATTTTAACTGCCTCATCTATATCATTATATATCTCCCAGCTTCAACCCCCTGTTGAGCTTTTTCCTTTAGGTTAGTTTCCCCAAATGTATTACCTTGTGTTTTCCAGTCTGTGGTTAATTTGGTTATGTTCTTTTTTATCTCACACTAGCTGATTGCTCAATAAGTGTAACATAATTGTTTGAAATCTGCTGTTATACTTTGTTTTGGAATAGTTCCCTGAACTCTAAATACCTGAACATGAAAAATAATTAAGGTGAAGCATTGAATACAATTGACTTTCTTGTACAAAATATTCAATATGCTCTTTAGATTTGGGGCACTAAAAAAGTTTCTTCTGGATAATATTAAAACCCATTTTGTTGCTTATGCACATTCTGTAAATCCTACTGCTTACACATTTATTTTCATTGACAATAGCATAAATTTATTCTATTCATGTTATACAGAAGTTCTTTAAGTTAGAGCTAAGTTGGAACTGGTTTAAAAATTGAGTTTTGATGAACATAGTCATAAGGAATTGGAAGAAGAGTAGTATTTAAATAGCTTATATCACTGTAGAAGAAATCTGAGTTTTCAGGGTCAAGTCATGTCGCTCTGTTAAGTAGACAAATGCAACTCAATCATTCTAGTGGAATTATTTATCTATATTGCACTGGAATGAGTTAGTTAATTTTTTATGTTTGGGGCAGGTAAGTGGTCTATAAATTCTAAAACAATAATCTGATATTTCATAACAAATGATAAGTACAAATAGCATATTTCTTATAAACTTTTATCCAGTATTAATAAAGTATTCCTTAGAAATATATTCTTGGTTTGAGGCCAAAAAATATTTTAATAATGAAGATAAATGGGACACTCCAATAATGGTAATAGACTCTGATGATAACCCTTTCATCCCAGTCCTTCCATAAATATTTATGCCCTCTGGTACCCAGGATAGAGGAGTCTAATGGTGTCTCACATTTCTTCCATTAAAGGAAAAAATAAAAAGGTATTGTCAGAAAAAGTTTTTTTACTATAAAGAAGACTCTCAAAGAGAATTCAAGCCTCTGTTCAAGATACTAATCTCCATCTAAAGTATTTAACTTCAAGTTACCAATAAAATTGGGCAAGTTGAGTGACTCCTACACATTTGCTTTCTCTTTTGTTCTTCTTACATACCATTAGAGGTTTAAAAAAATATATATATATATTTATATACACATACATATATAAATATGTGCGCGTGTGTGTATATATATATACATACATATATATTCATTCTTAAATTGTGCCTATGGTCTTATTTTCATAATGGCATAGATTTTATTACAAGATAGATGTTTCTATATGAAGAGATTTAATTACTAAAATGAAAAGGAAAAAATATAAAATGGTTTTACTCAGGGGGTTGTTCCAAAGCAAGAAATATTTGGAGGGGAAATGTCTGTTCATGTCCTCTGCCCATTTCTTGATTGGATTATTAGTTCTTTGGATGTTGAGTTTGCTAAGTTCTTTATAGATTCTGGACACTAGTCCTTTATCTGATATGTCGTTTGCAAATATCTTCTCCCATTCTGTCAGTTGTCTTTTGATTTTGTTAACTGTTTCCTTTGCTGTGCAAAAGCTTTTGATCTTGATGAAATCCCAGTAGTTCATTTTTTCCCTTGCTTCCCTTGCCTTTTGCGTTGTTCCTAGGAAGATGTTGCTGCGGCAGAGGTCGAAGAGGTTGCTGCCCGTGTTCTCCTCAAGGATTTTGATGGATTCCTTTCGTACATTGAGGTCCTTCATCCATTTTGAGTCTATTTTTGTGTGTGGTGTAAGGAAATGGTCCAATTTCATTTTTCTGCATGTGGCTGTCCAATTTTCCCAGCACCATTTATTGAAAAGGCTGTCTTTTTTCCATTGGACATTCTTTCCTGCTTTGTCGAAGATTAGATGACCATAGATTTGAGGGTCTATTTCTGGGCTCTCTATTCTGTTCCATTGATCTATGTGTCCAGATGGCCAACAGACACATGAAAAAGTGCTCCATATCACTCGGCATCAGGGAAATACAAATCAAAACCACAATGAGATATCACCTCACACCAGTCAGAATGGCTAAAATCAACAAGTCAGGAAATGACAGATGCTGGCGAGGATGCGGAGAAAGGGGAACCCTCCTACACTGTTGGTGGGAATGCAAGCTGGTGCAGCCACTCTGGAAAACAGCATGGAGGTTCCTCAAAATATTGAAAATAGAACTGCCCTATGACCCAGCAATTGCACTATTGGGTATTTACCCTAAAGATACAAATGTAGTGATCCAAAGGGACACATGCACCCGAATGTTTATAGCAGCAATGTCCACAATAGCCAAACTATGGAAAGAACCTAGATGTCCATCAACAGATGAATGGATCAAGAAGATGTGGTATATATACACAATGGAATACTATGCAGCCATCAAAAGAAATGAAATCTTGCCATTTGCAACAACATGGATGGAACTAGAGCGTATCATGCTTAGCGAAATAAGTCAAGCAGAGAAAGACAACTATCATATGATCTCCCTGATATGAGGAAGTGGTGATGCAACATGGAGGCTTAAGTGGGTAGAAGAAGAATAAATGAAACAAGATGGGATTGGGAGGGAGACAAACCATAAGTGACTCTTAATCTCACAAAACAAACTGAGGGTTGCCGGGGGGAGGGGGTTTGGGAGAAGGGGGTGGGATTATGGACATTGGGGAGGGTATGTGATTTGGTGTGTGCTGTGAAGTGTGTAAACCTGGTGATTCACAGACCTGTACCCCTGGGGATAAAAATATATGTTTATAAAAAATAAAAAATTAAAAAAAAAAAAAGAAAGAAATATTTGGAGGGGGATTTCAATATTCACTTTCAACAGGACAGATTTTGAAAAGCCTTGCTATAAACATCAAATTTGAGTTTTAAAAAACATCAAATCATTATCAGAATCAATGTATCTGTTTTACTCTGTTTGAATATCTGATGCCACAATAAATAACTGGCATATTAATTTGCTAAGGAAGACAATCTATTCATAGCTTTGCCTCACTTCATATATGTGCCTAAGAAAACATGAAATTGAAAATGGACAAATTAATTTATGGAGTCCTTTGATCTAAATAAAAGGTCATAATTCACAGAGTGAACTATATCACACTTTCTACAGTTGCACAGTTTTTATTGTTTTTTGGGAGCAGAGGCCTAAAATAACAACTTTTAAAGTAATGGTGCTGTTATATCAGAGTTTTGTTTTCTAAGTAGTCTGTGCTCAGAGACAACAATATCAACATGCTCTTGCTGGAAATCTACTTGGCCTCCCCTTCACACATATCTCCAACCTGTGTTTGATAACTGAGCCTGCTTACAAGCTTCTTACACCTCCCTGTCACAGCACTGTTGGCTGGTATACCAAGTGACTGGTGGAGACAGCAATGTCTAATCCCCCTCCTCCATCATCACCTGAGAAGACAGGTGACTCTTTTTAGCTACTTGTGTTCAAGGACCATTCATTTTATCAGCGAACACTTTACAATACTGTCCTTGAAAGGACAAAAGAGATAAATTGCATCAGGGAAGTATGGTGGAGAGACAAGCTAATGATAGTTGCCTTTCATTTTTAATCAAGTGTTAAAATAAGCACCCTGTTCTCTGCAGGTGTATTGTGCACACTCATAGAAGAGATCATGGCAAAAATTGAAAGAATAAAATATCACAAAAATTTTGATATCTACAAAACTATTAATACATTTTTAAAAATGAAAAATAGAGACTGATGCTGAAAGGTAGGCTTTGACAATAAGTATAAAACAGGACCAACCTGAGAAAATGAGACCATGTTAACTTTATCCAATGCCCAGAAAACTTCCAGTTAAAGTAATTACTGATCTTCCACTAAGACATATTCTATATAATCCCATTTTGCTTTCCAGGTCACCTGTTATCACTGGTCCCTGAACTCTTTTTCTTATATTGTATTTTCATACACTTCTCCAAAGGTGATTAGATCTTCCATACTTCATTCTCCAAAATGCTCTTTGAAATTTACAGTGAATCTTTAAGCTCCTTTATGTTGGTTTCATATTGTTGTCATGACTTAAACATGCTATCACCCAGTGAGACAATTTCCTTGAAGTTACCTGGGCCAATGGCTTTTTTTTTTTTTTGACCCCTCCCTGACTCCCATGTGGAGAATTTTAGGGCCTGCAGTAGAAGGTAGGTGTTCTTTGCTACTTTCAAACCACTGTTCCTACAACTTTCCTCAAAAATGTCCAATTTTCATAGTTCATGATATCAAATTATACTACTTACTTTCATGGGGTCCTGGATGTACCTCATTCATTTATAATTTGGTATTTGGTTAATACAATTCTAAGAGCCCTGAAGAAACCATGCATATTCCTATAAAGAATAACTTGATCCAGACATCCCAAACCACTTTAATTAAAAATAGAAGAAGAAGAAATTGGGGCACAGACATTGAGTCTTTAATTTCTTTGAACTTGATCTCATAAGAACAAGAGTATTATGATTTTAGACTTTAATTCTTTGGCTCTAATGTTTTTGAATTTTAACTCAAAAGAGAATTTAATTTCTAAACTTTTTTTTTTTCTTCCTGGAATTAATTTGAGGACCAGTGATAAAAGGTGACCTGTATCTGAATTTGAAACAATTTACATTGTTGGCATTTTATTATTGCAGAGTCTTTGTGTATTTGAGTATCTTAATGTTGTCATTTAATTTCATTTTAGTATCTGAGAAACCCTCCTGGAAAATTTGGCTGAATACAATCTGTTATGAAACACATAACAGGGAATGGATTTTCAGCCTTGGGTAATTTAACACTGTATTTTTAATCCACTTTGGTGCCTCCTAAGGCCAAAGTCTATATAACCTCAATATTGATCAAAATAGGCACTTGATGAAGGTGGGAGAAGAACTCTCTCCACACTTTGTTGATTTTCTCCTTTCTAGGAAGAGGAAAAATAACTGTCATTTTTCTTAGATTTAATGGTGAAGTCCAAGTTGATAACGGAATATAAAGCTGGGAATGTTCAAGAATACTAATTCCTCTCTATGATTCCTTCTGTGGATAGAGATATCCATTGTTAAAACATTCCTGGCCTCCGCCTACACTTTCAGATCATTACCAGGTGGTGAATGCTATACGAAAAGAACTGTTGTTAAGTGCCTTACATGAATTAACCCATATGACTGCTATAGGTTCACAGGAGGGCAACAATGTAATGTGTCATAATATAGAATGTTATTACTTCCATATGATAATGAGACAATGAAGTTAAATAATCTGTCTGAACCACAAGTGACAGTTATGTTGCCAAATCAAATCTCCAATCCCGAGTTTTTAATATACTCATATTTCAAGAGCTTTCATGAACAGCTGAACATTTCCTTCTTCTAGAACCATGTTTTTGTCTGGGTTTCTGTTATCCCACTAACTCTGATCACCTTATTTTCCCCGTGGCCAGACCCTCTCCATCCCCTTTATTTTAGTAGGTTCTACTATACTGCTCAATTTTTTAATATTAGAATTCACCAGGGCCTTGTTATGAACCACATTCTTGAGCATACTTACTTTCTTTCCCAGAATAACCTCATCTGAGACCATGGCATTATATATCATCCAAATGCTAATGACATAAACTATATCACTGGCCTTCATCTCCACACTCAAAGTCAGAGGTATATATCCAAATAGTTTATTCCAAAACAACATAGATTTCTAAAAAGCATTTCAAACACAATATGTTCAAATAGAACTACTGAAACCCCACCATATACTCCCATCCTGCCCCTATCAAAATAACTAGGAATCATATGTGAATCCACACTTTCCAATATGTTAATGCATGTAAAAACAGAGAAAAGATACATACTAAAGTAACAAATGTTATTGCCTCTAGCATGTGTTGATGGGGAGAGAATGGTGAGCTATATGAAGGAAAAGGTCTATGGATTATGCATTTGTGTGTGTGTTGCATATAAGAAAAATGGGTAATAAGGAACTTTTACTTTTTTAATCAATATGCTTCTTTATTATTTGGAAATTTAAAAAATCAAAATGTATTCATATATTACTTTATAATTCAAAATATTTTTTGAAACCCAAGAATCTGATTTCTCCGCCTACTATGAAGTTACTAGTTTACATTTCTCTACAATGCTTTTTTTTTTATTATTCACATGGGACCAAAGCTCAGTTTTTCTGTGATTTCTTCATAGCTTTATAGACTTAAAGTTTATGTGGTTAAGCTCTGTATCTCTACATGTATCTACCACAAAGTTCAATGAAATTTGGAATAATAGATTGAAATTACTCTTTTTCAGTATTTTTTATAATTTAGGCATCAAAACTCCACTCAAAAATTTAAGCTAACAACGTAAAATTAATTTTTTTTCTAGATCCACAAGGTAAACTATTTTTTCCTAAAATAAATTTCCTTGCAAATTTGGGAATATATTTTTACCACACTCTAAAATATAAACAAGTTAAATTAACTTATTTGGGGTCCAAAATAAATTATTCAACTCAAGTAAAATAATTACAAGAAGAGAACTCATTATTCAGCTATCACAGAAAGTCACTTCTTATATTCAACTTTTTAAAATTCACTTACTGTGCTTCTTTTAGGATTACCACCACATTGCAAATAATGGAAATTGAAAGAGGCAGTAAATAGCACAACATTTATTCTGGAAAACAAAACTGTGTATTGGTTATTAAATGCAGTGAGACTTCTATTTTTTTAATTAATTTTTTATAAACATATATTTTTATCCCCAGGGGTACAGGTCTGTGAATCACCAGGTTTACACACTTCACAGCACTCACCAAAGCACATACCCTCCTATTTTACACAAAATCATTAGATCAAGCCCTGATCTCGATTTTTGAATAATAGAAAATTTTATCTGTTAATTTTGTGTATAAGAGGTGATACGGAAAAAAGTCAAATATACCTAAGCATGAGTTTTTGTTTTTTTTTTTTTCTCATCAGTTCTATCACACCGCTAGTACTCATTTTCAGGTATATGGTCTTCATTTTCTGGTTTGTGGAAGATTGGAAAAAAGACAGATTTGAACAATTATATTTAGGTTGGTCATCCTAACAAGAAACTGGGTAGACTTATAATTTTGGTTCCCTAATTTAGATCTTAAAGGAAAAATAAATGTTGACTGCTAAAAGAAACAGTGAGGCAAATTATTAATTCATTTTTTAAGCTCAGAATAAGTGGACACAGTCTGCTAAAATGATGATAGAAGGAAAAAAAAAACCTAGACAATA
This sequence comes from Mustela putorius furo, assembly GCF_011764305.1. Taxonomy (NCBI): domain Eukaryota; kingdom Metazoa; phylum Chordata; class Mammalia; order Carnivora; family Mustelidae; genus Mustela; species Mustela putorius. Next base: position 2,462,438 of record NW_025421467.1, read on the forward strand.
TATCACTGTTTAAAATAATGGTTAAGAAAAGTCAGGATTGGGGATGCGTAGGTGGCTAGTTGGTTAAGTGACTGCCTTCAGCTCAGGCCATGATCCAGAAGTCCCAGGATTGAGTCTCACATCAGGTTCCCCACTCAGCAGGGAATCTTCTTCCTCTGACACTCTCCTCTCTCACGCTTTTTCTCTCTCACTCTATCTCAAATAAATAAATCTTTTTTTAAAAAAAGTCAGATCTTTAGCTTAACTTACTATACACTATGCTTAATTATAATTTAAAATTCTACATTCTACCTCTCCTCTGATTCTGTCAAAGTTCCAAGAAACTGAAGCTCAGAATACTCATTTTCATTTTCACTACTTATTACATAGTCACTCCCTTTCTTTCAGTACAGAAGTTATCTACAGAATGCTCTATACCCATTAAACCTAGTTTCATCATTCCTACTTTCACTTCTGGCTTAAAATTAGAAAACTAGTGTTCTGATCAATGAGTTATGGTGTGTATCACCAGCCCTCTTTCTCTTACAGCTTGTTGTAACTTTTGACCTCACCATTACTGCCTTATGAACACACTCATTCCAATGAGTCATGTTTCTGTGATCTTATTCCTTTCTCACACATTTCTATCCATACCTTTCTTACCTGTTGTCCTAGATCACTTCTCTATATCATGGGAGTTATTCTCTGTGATTATTTCTTGGGTTTTTAGATTGGCCACCCTATATTTTAAACCATGAAAAGCATGATATTTAATTTATTTATTAATTTATTTATTTTCTTATTTTTTTCCACCATACACAATGATAAACTCAGAATAGATGAAAGATCTCAGTGTAAGAAAGGAATCCATCAAAATCCTTGAGGAGAACATAGGCAGTAACCTTTTCTACACCAGCCAGAGCAACTTCTTTCATGACACATTTCCAAAGACAAGGGAAACAAAAGCAAAATGAACTTTGGGAACTTCATCAAGATAAAAAGCTTCTGCACAGCAAAGAAAGAGTCAACAAAACTAAGAGGCAACTCACGGAATGGGAGGTGATATTTGCAAATGACAGTACAGATAAAGGGCTGGCATCCAAGATCTATAAAGCATAATATTTATTTTAAGCATTTAAGGAAGTGTTGATGCAAGATGTGAGATTGAACACATTTGTTCCTCCACCCCATTGGACATCCATATTAAAGAAAAGGGAGCAACCTTTAACAAGAAAGTAACAGGCAATGCCAATGAGAGGATCTGACAGATATTTTGAGCATAGACTGTAGATTAAAGGGTGATGACAGATGATTATGAATGTAGGCAATAGAAATTGGGATACGTGACCAAGCACTTGAAATGAAATCCTGAAGTGACTCAGACTCAGATATAGCAAGCGGCAATGGTAACAGAGAAGATCTACGGAGGACAGAGGGCTTCATCAGGCAGCTAGGCCCCACTCCCCGACCCTGCCCAAACATATTCTTGGAGTGAGATCAAGCTCCAAGCATCTGTTCCCTGGGAAAAACAAACAAACAAACAAACACACACACACACACAAAACCCCAAGGGCTCTTCTCTAAGATACTGATCAAACTGATGATAGAAAAAATAGGGCTTTCCAAAGACTTTCATTCATTCAACAAATGTTTACAGCAAATCTAGTCTATTCTCTGCCAGTCTCTCATTTGGTCACCAGATATACAATGTTGAACAACACCAAGTTTCTTTCCTCATGAGGCTCACATTCTAGTGAAAATGTCTGCATACACACACACACACACACACACACACACAACTAATGTCAACTAATGATAAATACTATGAGGAAAAAATTAAGCAGGTTAGGGTGCTATGTGTGTGCCATTAATGTTGTGTGGTCAAAGTGCAAAGGAAAGAGAGATGGAGGTAACCAGAAATTCTACCACAGGGTTAAACATTTGAGGTACAATAAGAACATAAAATAAGAACAGCACACGATGAAAAATAAACAGAACAAAAATATTTTTAAAATCATTTTTGACTAAAAGGGTTAGAAGATAATGTGGAACAATTTCCTAGAATGTGGAACCAACATATAAGAACTCAGACAATATGAGGTACAGAAACCCATGCCAAGGTTGAACTGTGGTTTGAACTGACTCCAGGGTTCAGGATCTCTGCCCCTGTTATATATTGATCCAAAGTTTACATTTGTTCATCTTTTAAATGGGTATGTTAATAAGTTTCACTTTTCTTCTAAGTTAAGAGCTCTATACATGAAGGATTTAAGAAAGTAACTGACACATACTGCTTGTTTCATAAATGCTAGCTATTATTAAAATGTTACTAGGCTCAGTCTTTTAGAGATATTATTAATTTTCATGCTGTCAAGTTTCACCTCCTGTGAGTCATCACAAAATCTTTATCTTCATCCCTGATGTCTCCTAAGTTCTGATTCAATATTTCCATCTGCTTCCTTCATAGTTCCACTTGAATTTTTTGCTTTTAAAGTCTTATCACCATTGGGAAATGCTATAGTGTAATGGAATTAACCCTAAAATGAGAATCAAAAGATTGTTGAAAAAAATACGATTGTGCTCAAATCTAACTTAAGCAGAAGTTGTGTGACCCTGGCATGTGATTCAGTTTCTTCCTTTTCACTTATTAAAAAAGGGAAAATGAGAGATTTTAATTCAATGAAGTATAAAGTGATTTCTAAATTAATTCTGCAAAAAGAATTTATGATTTATGGGGGCGCCTGGGTGGCTCAGTGGGTTAAAGCCTCTGCTTTCAGCTCAGGTCATGATCCCAGGGTCCTGGGATCAAGCCCCGCATCAGGCTCTCTGCTCAGCGGGGAGCCTGCTTTCCTTTCTCTCTCTCTGCCTGCCTCTCTGCCTACTTGTGATCTCTATTTGTCGAATAAATTTTTAAAAAATTATTTAAAAAAGAATTTATGATTTATGAATCCTTGATGCCCTTTCCCAAATCCTTCATTTAAAAAAAACCAAAAAACTGTTATTATTATTATTATTATTATTACTATTATCATTATTATTTACAAATGCCCTTCTTTTTAACTCTTATCTTAGCTTTATGTGTTTTTACTAATTGTCTGGGCTATTACAGTATCACCCTGCCTGGCCTCTCTAACCAAAACCTTCATCTCATTCAATTAATACTTCATGATGCCACCTGTTTATTTGTCCTAAAATGTTGTTTTGATTATTTTATTCTCCTCCTCAAAAACTTTTGTGACTTATTATGACTTTGAGGAAGAACAGAACTCTCGTATTTGACATTCAAGGACAAACAAATGAGGTCTATTTTTAGTTCCTTTTTTTTTTTTTTTTTTTTTGTTTTTCTGATAATTCGCCACCTCAAGCTATTTGCCAAGCTCAATCATGGATTTGCTTTTTTACTTCCATGACTTTCCTCACACTCATTTTATTTTTTTATTTTTTATCTTTTCAACACTCTACTCCACATACAACAGTCTGAATGTAAATTCTCCCCATCTTTCAAAGTCTAGCCAAAGTGCCTCCCCCTGTCTGAAGCCCTTACAGATTGTTTTCTTTGAGCTGCTTTAGAACTTATTTCAGTACAACTAATATATCATTTATAACATATTAGTCTGCTTTATAATTATTTGCATGTACATCTTAAGACCTCTATTTGATTTCAAGTTTTGAGATGAAATAAATCATCACCACAGCACCTAGCATGACGCCTGGCATGCAGAATGTCTTATAAATATATATGACATGAATTAATGCATTTTTCCTAGGACAAAATAAATAGAGCTTCCTTTCTTTCACTTTAAATGTTATCAAAAAGTATATGATGAGGACACTGACATTTTGAAGCATAGATTTACCATTAAAATATATTTTGCTTAAAAACAGCAATAATACTGAGAGGCATTCACATTTCTACATCTCAATCAATGTGCAAGAGAGAATAAAAACACCACTGTTCAAAGAGGTTTCTTCAGAGAAATAAAAACTAAATACGGAAATGTTAATCAACTCTTTCTAATGAGTTTTTTTTTTAAATACTTGACAATTAAATAATTACATAAACTTTGAGTTTGTCTGCAAGCTTGAGTTAGCACAAGGTAGCACAACCGCATTCCCTTCAGAATTAAGTCAGGTAATAGACATTCTAGAGCACAATGTAACAAATCCACTGGAATAATCATATTAGGATAAAACTTTTGCCTGGAATTCCAGCTCTATATAGAATACCACAATGGTCCCAAAGTGACATATAAACATGATAGCCTTCATTGATAAAGATATAATGACCCATCTACTATCAATTAAATATACAGTTGGTGTTTATACATATTTTGCTTGTGAGTGATGATAGTCACTCATGGAATGCTTGTTAGACTTCAGATGATAAACATTAATCAAACAAAAAAAATTTTTTTTTTCAGTAGAGGTATCTGGGCACTGAGAAGTTCTCATTGACATTTAAATATATTCTTTCCTTAATGAATAAAATGAAAAAATTTTAAATATGCTCATTTGTTAAGCAACTCACCCTGAGATTGGTAATTGCTATCTTCTTGGTGCCATCTTTTCTCAATCACAATTTCCCCATACATTCAGGGCAACTGCTAGTTGATAAATTCTTGTGGCATGAAATTCCCACACTACTGGAGCATACTGGTTTTCTTACTCATGAAACTGGTTTCCTTAAGGATGATTATCCCAGAAATACTGAATAAGGCTATTGAAAAATAAATGAAATGAAATTTAAAAAGTTAGAGATAGAACATTGTTAAGATATATTGGAAGAGTATATATGTGATGTGTGAACCAAAAATAATACAAAATTGAGAAGAATACTTCATATAAATAATAGAAAAAGGAAATGTCATTTCCTCCTAATTAAATCTAACAACATGATATTTTGGATTCTTTGATATTGCTATAATGTTCCTAGTATGTAGGACCACAAATGATGAACATTCTTTTAACAAATGAGTTTGTTGAAAATACAAAAGCAATTTTCCTGTCGACCATGCTGATTTGTTTATGTCTCCCCAGGGCACATATACCCTTATCTTACATAAATAGTTCTGAAAATGACACAATATCCTATATTCTAGTGAATCTCAGATCCAACAAAAGCATAGCTTAACATTTAGATCAGAATACAGTTCTAATGGAAACATACACATAGAAGATGTTTACTACTTTTACATTAAAGTCAATTTTTCATATACAGGCTCCATACAACTTTACACTGAGAACCAAAAAACTTCAGAAAACTGCATTGAATATAGATAGCCTGTATATCACTGTTATTTAAGAAAGTGTTTCTTCTTTTCTTAACCATATTTATTTCATTCAGAATCCATTCTTACCTGGAGCCCACAGGTTAAAATATCACAATTTTTAACATGATTAGGGCCTGAAGATCAAATTGGACTTTAAAAAAGCATTTAGAATACTTGGAAATAATTTAAGTCTTTTTTTTTTCCTGGAAACTGTAAGCATTATATTCCTGAAAATTTTCACGCTTCTCCACCCTCTTTGATAACGATGTGATACATGCATGATAGAGAGTTGGCTTGTCTCTAGATCCGGGCACATCCACTGATAGAATGATGCCTAAGAAAGCAGACGTGTGCCCTCTTTCTGACAGTACCTGAGGCATTCCAAAGAGACAGGGTCAAGTGAAAAGGACAGAAGCTGCTCAAACATCAGACAGAGGAGAGGTTCATTCTCCAACTTGTCCACTAAAAAAAACCCAACCATGATGAACTATACATTCATTGCATGAAAATTCCTGCCAATCCTGAAACTGATGAATTGACAATTGGAGAATTGAGCCACAGGTAAATCTGAACTTCTTCGAAGTTGTATATTATTTGAGTAAGAGAGAAAGGAGATTAAAGTTTTTCTAATTATTGGCAGTATAAAAATATTATATGTGGAGTAGGGTAGAGAAAAATCTGTAACCTAATTACATTTGTTAAGCTAAAGAATATATAAAAATATGCTCATATCCTAAAAAGCTCTAACTTTCAATTTATCTAGCCATAACTAGTATCTGTCGATCTATGTATCTATCTATTCATCCATTCATCTATCCATTAAAGAGATAACACAAAACTAGCATTAGGAAGATATATGTGACATTCAGAATTCCATTATAGACTGTGCCTGTAATCCTAAAGAAACCATGTTCTCCTTGCAATGAGTAAAAAGTGATGATTAGAATTATACTCAGATAGATTTTCTTTGACATTCCGCTGCAAGCTTTCTATCTACTTCTCCAATCTGTATTAATATTAATGTAATAACCTTACCTGACCCATAGCTGCAGGCATTCTAAGTGATCTGCATCTTCTTTGCACAATACTACCAATTTTAGGGATGTGAAATTAGTAGCAGTTGCAGTGAAATGGAGAGCTGCCAGCCCTCACTCCACTCTCTGAGCTCTTCCCAAGAAGCAAGAAAAAGGAATAGAAAAGTGGGGTAATCTTGGGTCCTTTCTGAGTACCAAGGTCAGAAAGAGTGGCTATAAAAGGAGTGGAAAGAACTAAGGATATTTCCCAACAGGTAAGATAACCATGAGATAAGATCTAAAGTTAAATAAGGAGTCATATTATAATAAGGGTTGCACATTAATTTTTGATTTTTTATTCTATAACTTGAAAACAAGTATGCTTATCCATAAATAATAAGAAATATTCAGCTAAGAAATGATTAGTCATATCTTTATCATCTATATATACCTAGAGACCTAGGGACAAGTGTGTGTGTATGTATACACACACACATATATATATGTATGGATATAACTTTTGTCATTTGTTTGGTTGGGCTTGTGTGTGTGTGTGTGTGTGTGTTCTGTGTCTATGTGTTGAGGTCCACCACATTTCCTTTCTTTCTCAATTTTTTTCATCATCCTTCTAGTTTTCTCAACACCAAAAAAAAAAAATTAAAAAAAAAAAGATATATGCCAAGCACACACACACACACACACACACACACACACACATATATATCCCCATTTATTCTGTAGAAAATCTCAAGAACAACTACCTTTCTGCTGGTGAATACAACTGTCATAAACCCCATGGGAGAAACTCTCCCCTACATTGTAGAAATAACTTTGTGCTTGCTACACACAAACAAGGTTGTAGGAAAAGTAAACATATTAAAATCTAACTTACTCCCAGGAGACTCAATAACATTTTTAAAACAAAGAAAATCAGGAGAGAGGTACAAGAACTCACATAGCTATGTGTGTGATCCTGTAATCCTAAAGAAACCATGTTCTCCTTGAGAAGATGGTTTATATAAAAGTTTACCAAAAAAAGTATTCTTCATAAATGATTCCCTATATTCCTCGATCTCTAAAGCAAACCAAAATAACTGATCAAAAATAAATTGTAAAAAGTATACAAATATTCAGATGACAGAGATGGTTAAATGTAGATAATTTAGAAGTAAATTTCTATTCCAAGTTCTCTCTGTGTACAGGAGATGGAAAACAACTCCATAGTATAAGAAATTTTGAAATGGAAGGAAAAAAAATTGCTGCCTCATAGCCAGCATACTTTTCCCATCACATCACATAATGCTATTCTCACTGTATCTGCCAACCATTCAGTTGTGTACCACAGGCAAGATTTCCTCTCACTGTGCACCATTCAGTCGAGCATTTGGACTGCCAGCTATCTTGGCTGCAGATTTGTAGGCTTCCTGCTTGTCTTGAACCATATATACCTTATCCTGCATGTTTGATTTCTGAAAGCCTCCAGAGAACTCTATTTACAATAGATTCACATTTGCATGTGTCATTCCTTATTGTTTGTCAAACAAGGAAGGAAAGAGATATACTGGTAGGTAAAATTTTTCTAAAGGAGGAAACAAAGACTTCTGCATAAGGAAAGTAGTATAGGCAAAGCAGATATTTCTACTGACATTCAATGATTCAAGACAAAAACAAAAACACAAAAAGTGATTCTCTTTACTCTAGATCTTTATTCTTCAACTGTGATTTTTTTCATCTACTCTCCCCAAAATATCAAAACATCCTATGGCATTCCCATGAAATCCAGAAGAAAATTCCACAATCTCATGAATCATGTGTTGAGAAATCATATGTCCTAGCAGTCCTTAGCCAAATTTCATCTATACTCCATACATTTGGGAACCATAATATATTTCATTTGTATACTTATACTATTCCTTCCCCTTTCATGCAATGGGTAAGGCTGATTAAATAGAGAAGCACCGCCATATTATTTACCGTAGAGTTCAATCTCAACCTGCACATTTGAATCACACGAGAAGCTAAGCTCTGCCCCCAGAAATTTTATTTTAACTTGACTGAGATTTCTTTTTAGTACTTAGAGTTGATGTGATATAGTTTAATTACTAAGCAATAAACTAGAAAGCTCATTCATAATAAAACTAAAACTTAAACAAACCAAAACAAAAAATAAAACTAAGCATACTTAAGGATAAAAGAAATTTCCAGAGGGTTAATCTCTCATAAATTGCTACATATAGGTTGCTCCCTGATTCACTGATATTCTTCAAATAATGGTTTTCTATTTAGTTATTTTGGTAGAAAAGATAATGCCCCCACACACACACCAAGAGAGCCATGCCCTAATCTTCAAAACATGTGAATAGGTTACATGGCAAAGGGGCATCAAGTCGTATATGAATGAAATCAACGTTGCTAATAGGGTCACCCACATGGGCCCAGTAAAACTACAGGCATCCTGAAAAATGAAAGACTGAGGTAGAAGAGGGACAAAGGGATGTGATAACAGAAAATGGGTCAGAGAGAGCCAGTATTACTGGTTTTGAAGACAAAAGAGAGGTGCTAACTTTCAAGGAATGTGGATAGCTTCTAACAAGGTAGAAAAGGTAAGGAAACCAATTTATCCCTAGAGTTCCAAAAGGAAGGTACCTCTCCTGACATGATTTTAGTCCAGTGAGTATTGGATTTATAAACTACAAAAATATAAAAGAACACATTTGTGTTCTTTTAAGCCGGTAAATTTACAGTAATTTGTTATAGCAACATTAGAAAACTAATACAACTACTTTATTATAGACCTTTAAAATTTGCTTGCTGGCATTAAAATAACAGTGTAATATAATTATGGTAAGCAATTTAGAGCAACTAGCAATAAGCCAGAGATTAATATATTCATTCCAGTTGGTAATCTAATCAGTAAATTCAATTTCACATAAAAAATAAAAATCTTCATATATGCAGATTACTTATAAAAATAAAATTTTTAGAATTATAAATCAACACAACACTTATTAAAATAGTATTTCACCTTTTAAAAAATAGAGACATAAAATTATAAGCAGATGGCATGTAAATAATAACCTAGAATGCCACATGATACAGATTAAGGCACTAGACTTGATAGTTAAGTGGAAAAGAGCTACACACTGGTTTTGCTAAAACTAAGAAGAGATATAATTTTCTACCTATATTGGAAGCATTAAATGCTCAGGTGGGAGCAGAATGATTTATGATAGTAGAGGTACCATAATGTTCTGGAAAAGAAATTAAGATAAAATTAAGCTGGGTATCAGAAATGGTCCCAATAAAATGCAGTAATCTCCCAAATAAAGTGGTGGGATCTTTACTACCTGAGAACTTTATATAATAGTGACTTTTAAAATCAAATACTTTAAAAAATATTATCAAAGACTTTGAAAAAGATTGCTAGGCTCATGAAACTATATATATTTATATATATCCCATTTTCAGAAGGGGGGTGCCTCCTAATATTTATATCAGAACATAAAAGCTTTTAAAAATATATATTTAGAGTTGACCCTTGAAAAACACAGGGTTGGAACACAAGTCCTTTGCACAGCCAAAAATCTACATATAACTTTTGACTTCTAAAAACTTAACTACTGGTACCCTAAGGTTGAGCCAAAAGCTTTACTGATAATATAAGTATGTTATAGGTATTAAATTCTAAATTATTACAATAAAGTAAGCTAGAGAAAAGAAAATATTAAGGAAATCATAAGGAAGAAAATATATTTACAGTGCTAAACTGTATTTATTGAAAAAAATTGCATAAAAGTGGGCCCATACAGTTCAAATTCATTTGTTCAAGGGCTGACTATCCATGTGTGCGTGTATGTGTGTATTTTTAAATATTTATAGTATTTTAAATATGTATTTCTTTTTTTATTTCAAGTGTTTATTTAAATTCATGTTAGTTAATGTATCTGGTAAAATTGATTTCAGATGTAAAATTTTGTGATTCATATGTAATATCCAGTGCTCATCTCAAGTGCCCTCCTTAACACGCATCACCCATGCAGCCCATTCCCCACCCACCTCACCCCATCAACCCTCAGGTTGTTCTCTATAGTTAAGAGTACCCTATGGTTTGTTTCCCCCTCTCTCTTTTTTCTCCCCTTCCCATATGTTCATCTGTTTTGTTTCTTAAATTTCACATATGAGTGAAATCATATGATATTTGTTTTTCTCTGACTCATTTCACTTAGAATAATATCTAAGTGACATAGAGCTATCTATCCATGTCATTGCAAATGACAGGATTTCATTCTTTTTGACAGCTAAATAATATTCCATTGTGTGTGTGTGTGTGTGTGTGTATGTATATATGTATGTACGTATATATCTCTTCCTTATCCATTTCTCAGTTGAGGTACATTTGGGCTCTTTCCATAGTTTGGCTATTATTGATAATGCCACTATAAACATCAGAGTTCATGTGCCCCTTCAAATCTGTATTTTCATATCCTTTAGGATACTACCTAGTAGTACAATTACTGGGTTATAGGGCAGTTCTATTTGAGGAACCTCCATACTGTTTTCCAGAATGGCTACATCAATTTGTATTCCCACCAACAGTGTAAGAAACTTCCCCTTTCTCCACATCCTTGCCAACATCTGTTGTTTCCTATGTCAATTTTAGCCATTCTGACAGGTGTGAGGTGGTATCTGATCATGGTTTTTGTTTGTATTTCCCTGGTGATGAGTGATGTTGGGCATCTTTTCCTGTGTCTTAGCCATCATACAATCTTGGGATACCTGGGTATCTCAGTTGGTTAAGTTTCTGCCTTCAGCTCAGGTCATCATCCAGGGGTCTGGGTATCGAGTCCCACATTGGGCTTCTTACTCAGTGGAAAGTCTGCTTCTCCCTCTGCCTCTGTCACTTCCCCTTCTTGTGCTCATGCTTTCTCTGGCAAATAAATAAAATCTTTTTAAAAATTTTTAAAAAATGAACACAATCTGTATGTCCTTAAACTAAAACAATTCAACTACTAAGAACCACAAGTTAGGGCATCTCACTGTGCTCATGTCCTTGTAAAAATATTTTAAATCAATATTCTCTACTACAAAATAATAACCATGTTTCTGTAGAACAACAAATGCCACCTAAATCCAACTATCACCAGACATACTTTCAAAATCATACAGATCAACAAAGACATGGAACTGTGCCTGTTCCCAGCAGCCAAAACTGAATATAGTACTCTAAATGGTTTTATCTTAGTAGTGGAGAATAATTAGCTGAAGATTGGACATGGGTCTGATTCTGTTATTAAGAATAAGACCCAAAATAATCAAACTGTTTCCAAGTAATTTAAATGAATTCCAGAAAAAGCTCAAGGATATTTATGGGACCACAAAGATATTCACCATCCAACAAGGTAAAATTCAGTATCTGGCACTTAAAGAAAGTCACCATTTTTTAAAGGGATAGGAACATATAATCCATAATGAGGAGAAGAAAAATAATTAATTGATATAGAGCAAAATTATTATATATGTCAAAAACAGGAGACTAGGGGTGCCTGGGTGGCTCAGTGGGTTAAAGCCGCTGCCTTTGGCTCAGGTCATGATCCCGGGGTCCTGGGATGGAGCCCTGCATCGGGCTCTCTGCTCAGCAGGGAGCCTGCTTCCTCCTCTCTCTCTGCCTGCCTCTTTGCCTGCTTGTGATCTCTGTCTGTAAAATAAATAAATAAAAGTTTAAAAAAAATAGAAGACAAAACAAAATAGTTACTATAACTCCATATTGTGATCAAAAAGCTGAGCAGAGACGTGAAAAATATTTTACCAAGATCCAAGTCAAGCTTAAGAATAAAAAAACTACAATATATAGTGGTTGAGAATAAAAACAGAACTGCCACATCCTCTAGTTTCAAGAAGAAAAGATTAGTGAACCTGAAGACATAGCTATAGAAATTATCCAAAACAAAACACAAGAAAAAGAATTAAAAAATAGAGAAGAATTTTATTAGGGAAATATGGAGTAGATATCTATTTCCCTATTTTTGTCCCTCAGTTCAGCTTAAAACTTTGTGTGTTATACATAAAACAAGCAGATAATTGGCTAGGGAACTTGGGACCAGAGGAAAGACTTAGTGGTAATGTACCTGGATTTTCCTTTTACCTCATGAATGCTAGGGTGGATACTGGGGGAAAAAACAAAAACAAAAACAAAAACAAAAACAGCAATCTTTAAATGCCAAAGCAGCAGATAAAGAAGCCCCAAGAAAATTTTACTCACTTCAGGTAGTTAAAGGATTAGGAAAGGAAAGCCTAATAAGTGCTTTAGATAACCATCATATATCAGTCAAAGACTGCAGAAGAGACTGTGATCCTTTAGACAGGAAAGGATGATTTCCTCCTTGACCAAGCTGTAACCAGGTACCAAAACCCTCCTTCCAAGGTGATGTCAGAGAAGGCTGAGTACATGTGTCATCATTCAGTTGTAGTGAGGTTACCTCCTCTTACACCATGATGTCATTACTCGAATCTGTAATAATCCTCCACACTGGAGTAGTGTCAAAAGAAGCTTAATAGAGAGTGAAGACATGAACCATTTTTTAGTAGTAACAAAGATACCCCCACTTTATCAGTGGAGGCCAGGTGGGAACAGTAAATGTCACCCCTGCCCTTTTGGGATAGAGTGTTATCCACAGAGTCCTAATGGGGAAGGACTCCCAACCCCACCCAATAGTGATAAGAAGGACATAGATAACAGATATCAGGAATGAAATAACAGATATCTCTACAAATTCCACAGACATAATAAGAGAATACCATGAATAACTCTATACATATAAATTTGACAACTTAGTTAAAACAAATTCTTGAAAAGTAAAAACCACACAACTCATTCAACATGAAATAGAAGATGTGAATATTCATCTGGTGTAAAAAATTTTTTTCTGGACTTTTTAAAAAGTGAATTTAATTTCTTCAGACCCAGATGATTTCATCGAGGTATTCTATCAAATATTTAAAGAATTAACAACAGTTTTACCTTTCACAATCTCTTCTAGAAAACAGGTAAAAGGTAATACCTCCCAAAACATTGTGTAAATCCAGAATTATCCTGACATGAAAACCAGATAGAGCTAACATAAAAAATAATGACAGTACCAAATGCTGGCCAATACCAAAAGATGTAGAGAAACTGGATCTTATATACCCTGTTGGTGGGAACATGAAATGGTACAGTGACTCTGGAATATAGTTTATCAATTTATAAGAAAAGTAAAACCTATGCTTACCATAATATCTGTCAAATGCACTCCTGGACCTTCATTCCAGAAGAATGAAAACTTACATCCACACAAAAATGTGTATATAATTATTCAAAGCCATTTGATTGCAATAACAAAATGGGGAAAAAAACCTGAATGGCTCTCAACAGGTAAGTGGGTGAAAAAAAAATGATATACTCATACCACAGAATGCTATTCAGCAATAAAAAGGGATTATGGACATTGGGGAGGGTATGTGCTTTGGTGAGTGCTGTGAAGTGTGTAAACCTGGTGATTCACAGACCTGTACCCCTGGAGATAAAAATATATGTTTATAAAAAATAAAAAATTAAAAATTAAAAGTAAAAAAAAAAAAAAAAAGGAACAAACTATCAATATACACAACTTACATGGATCTCAAGGGCATTGTGCTAAGTGAAAAGAACCAATCTTACAATGTCACATGCTGTATGATTTAATTTATAGAATTTTTTTTTTTGAGAGAGAGAGAAAAAGAGAGCAAGAGAGAGAGCACAGCAGGGATGGAAGGGCAGATAGAAGGAGAGAGAGAATTCTAAGAAGTCTCCATACCCAGAATGGAGGCTGACACAGTGCTTGATCCCACAACCCTGAGATCTTGACCTGAGCCAAAATCAAAAGTTGATCCCCAAACCCAACCAACTGAGACACACAGGTGCCCCTATATACTTTTTAAAAATGTATTATTGAAATATTTTTATAAAATTTTATTTTATCATGGTAAGATCATTAACATGAAATCGATCTTCTTAACAAATTTTCAAGTGTGCAGTACAATACTGTTGACTACAGAATTCTAGAGGTTATTTATTCTGCTTAACTAAAACTTTTTTCCCATTCAATAGTAATTCCTCATCTAAATTTCTACAGCCCATGGAAACCCCAGTTCCACTCTGTATGACTTTGACTATTCTAGATAAATTATTTAAGTGGAATCATGCAATATGTGTCTTTCTGTACTAAGTGCTTATTGCACTTAGCATAACGTCCTCTAGTTTCAACCATGTTGTTGCATATTGCAGAATTTCCTTTTATAAAAGCTGGATAGTATTCCACTACATGCATATACCACATTTTCTTATGCATTCATCTTTCAATGGATAGTGAAGTTGTTTTCACATCTTGGTTACTGTAAATAGTGTGTTAATAAACACAGAAGTGTTAATATCTCTTAGAGATCTTGTTTTTAATTCTGTTGGATAAATATACAGAAATGCATGCTAAGAAACAGTGTTGAGTTTTGTTAAATGGTTTTTCTGTATCTATTGAAATAATTCTTCCATTTTATCTTTTATTCTGTTAATGTGACATATAAAATTAATTGATTTTTATATGTTGAACCATGTTTGCATCCCATGAATAGAACTCAGTTGATCATGGTCTATGATCCTTTCCATATGCTGATGGATTAGTTTTGCATTTTGTTGAGGTGTTTATTCATGAATGTTCATAAGGGATGCTGGTCTGCAGTTTTCTTGTAATTTCCTTGTTTGACTTTGGTATCAGGATAATGCTGGCCCCATCAAATAATTTGAAAATGTTGCCTCCTTTTTTTATTTTGGGGAAATTTTGATAAAGATTGGCATGAATTCTTTAAATGTATGATAAAATTCACCAGTAAAGCCATCTGTTCCTGAGCTTTTCTTTGTTGGGAGGTTTCTGATTACTGATTCAATATCCATATTAGTTACAGGTCTGTCAGACTTTCTTTTTCTTCATGATTTAGTCTTGATAGGTTGTATGTTTTTAGAAATACATCCATTTCTTCTAAGTTATCTAGTTTGCTGGTATAAATTTACTCATTGCCATTTCTTATTCTCTTTGGATTTCTGAGGCATCAGTTGTAATGTCTTTTCTGTTACTTCTTTTCACTATCCCTAGAGATAAATCCAACAAAAGTTGTGTAAATATTGTTCACTGAAACCTACAACACATTCCTGAGAGTAACTACAGAAGATTTATATAAATGGAGAGGTATATCATAACCATGAATCAGGAGACTCAGTATTGTTAGAGTCAATTTTTTACAAGTTGATTTATAGAATCAATACAACTCAAATAATAATTCCAGCAGGATTTCTTTTTTGTAGAAATTGAAAAACTGATTCTAAAATTCATATAGAAATGTAAAGTACCTGGAATAGCCTAATGACCTTGAAAAATAATAATGATGAGGAATTAACAGTACTTGCTTTCAAGATTTTCATATGTTGAACCTCTTTGCATCCCAAGTATAAAACCTACTTTGTCATGGTGTATGATCACTGTAATGCTCCTTTGGATTGATTTTGTTATTAAAAAGGTGCAGTAATCAAGACAGTGTGGTATAGGAGAAAAGCTGAATAAATCCGTTAATAAAAGGGAATAGATAGTTCAGAAATAGGTCCAATACATTTATACATAACATTTTCAGTAAAGGTGCAAAAACAATTCAGTGGAGCAAGCATAAAAATTGTGTTGAAATAATTCAGTCTCCATGTAAAAATAAATGAATTTTAATCCATACTCATGTCATATTCATGAATTAACTTAGAATAAGTCATACACTTAAGTGTCAAACCTATAATTTTAAAATTATTAAAAGAAAAATTAAGATAAAATTTTTGTGATCATGTATTGGATAAACATTTCTTAAGACATCCAAAATACCATCCTAAAAAAAAAGATATATTTGATTTCAAAATTAAATCAATCAAAATTAAAAATATCTGCTCTTCAAAGGACACTATTAAGAGAATGAAAGAACAAGTCATTCTCTGACCAGGATATAAAATTACCAGTCATACCTGATGAAAGACTTGTATCCAGCATATATAAAGAACTTCAACACTCAACAATAAGAAAACATATAGCCAATAAATAAAATGAGAAGAATACTTGAATAGACATTTCATCAAAGAAGACACATACATGGCAAATAAGTAAATGAAAATATGTTCAATATTTTAAAAGATGCAAGTTAAAACTATTATGTAACGCCCACTTATTGGAATGTTTATGGATATATAAGGATCATAACAAGTGTTGGCAAGAATTTAGAGGAAAAAGCCCTCAGACACTGCTAATACAATCATACAATGACTTTGGAATAGTTTGGTAGTCTCTTTACAAGTTAAGCATTCACCTTCTGTCTGACGTAGTCATTTCACTACTAGGTATTTATCCAAAAGAAATAAAAGTATATGTCCATACAAAGACTTGTACACCATGTCAATAGCAGCTTCATTTGTAACCGCCTGAAACCCGAGTCAACTCAAAAGCTCAGTAATGCCTGAACAAGTAAACAAAGAGTGATGCCTCCATGCAACAGAATTTTTTTCAGCAATGAAAAAGAAAGAATTATTGCTACATGGTAAAATGGATAAATCTGAGAATAGTTGAGCTGAGTAAAAGAAATCAGGCAAAAACAGAGAAAATACAATATACTTCTATTTATGTAAAATTTTAAATAATACATCTTTTTCATGCTTGATATTTTTCTATAATAAAAATTTTCTTTAAAGAAATAGATTCTGAATGAAAAAGTGTAACTAAGTTTAGAAAGTGATCACAAGAAAATGTGTGTCTATCTGACAGGTGGTTTCTTGCTGTTTTCTTTTATGAAAAGAAATTTTCAGGAAGATTAAGAAATTATAAGCAAAGCTCAACATAAAAATGGGCAAAAAAGTAAGAGTAAACACTAATATGTAACAAATGTGTAAAGATTAGTATTCTTACTTAAGACCAAGAGATATAAAACAGAGTCTGAGGTCATGATACCAACATAGTTGGGTTCTGATAAGAGTCCTCTTTTGGAACCTCTCGCAGAAGGTTGACTTCTTACATCCTAACATGACAGGGACAGAGAAAACTCTCTCATGACTCTTAAAAGGACACTAATTCTATTCATGAGGGCTCTATCCCCATGACCTTAACTAATCTTTACTACCTACTAATACCACTATATTGGGGGGTGGAGTTTCAACATCAGAATGTGGGGGACATTTATAAACATTTAGTCTGTAAATTCACTTTTCATCCATCAAATTGGGCAAGATTGGCAAAATGGATAATATTAAATGATGGCAACTAGAATTGCTATCTGTTAAGGGGTGAATGCAAAATTTTAACTTTATGAATTTAACAAGTTGCTCTCTAAAGTTACTATTCTGATTTATGAAAATCTCTTTTCCTAGTCATCAAAAATTGGGACTGTCATATATAATTTTTTTATTTTTTGAGTCTCATAGGTGAAAGCATTGCCTTAATTTCATTCTCATTTCCTTTATAAACTGTGGGGTTGAGCAGCTTTTCACATAGTGTCATTTCCTTCACAAACCTGAACTTTCAAATGCTACTTTGTTATAACCTGATTTGTTAAACATAGAAGTGTGAATCTTCTACTAATTGATCCATATGGATATTTTCCAACCAATAAAATTATTAATAATGGAATAATATTAACATGAACACACACCAAAACATATATCAGTCATCAGGTAATCATATATAGATACAGTAGTTCTTTTATTAGTGTAATCTTACAGCATGAAAAAATATTTAAAAATTACATTTAGTTTACATTAATTAAAAATATTAATATAATGTTACAACATATTCAGGTAAAAAATAAAGTCCTGTCCTTTTAATTTACAACAAATTTTTAAACATTTTAAGAAACAGTTTGGACTAGTAGTATATAGCAACTGGATACTTGTTGAAAGGTACCATTACCTTGGGACCACCTGTCTGCGGGATTTCTGGTACCAAGTGTTTCCACGTCATCATCACTCAAACACTCAGGAACAATAAAGAATTTGTTAAATTCTTAAAAATACATATAAGCTTTGCTTATAATTTCTTAATCTTCCTGAAAATTTCTTTTCATAAAAGAAAACAGCAAGAAACCACCTGTCAGATAGACACACATTTTCTTGTGATCACTTTCTAAACTTAGTTACACTTTTTCATTCAGAATCTATTTCTTTAAAGAAAATTTTTATTATAGAAAAATATCAAGCATGAAAAAGATGTATTATTTAAAATTTTACATAAATAGAAGTATATTGTATTTTCTCTGTTTTTGCCTGATTTCTTTTACTCAGCTCAACTATTCTCAGATTTATCCATTTTACCATGTAGCAATAATTCTTTCTTTTTCATTGCTGAAAAAAATTCTGTTGCATGGAGGCATCACTCTTTGTTTACTTGTTCAGGCATTACTGAGCTTTTGAGTTGACTCGGGTTTCAGGCGGTTACATAAAGAGACTACCAAACTATTCCAAAGTCATTGTATGATTGTATTAGCAGTGTATATATATATATACATACATATATATAATGTATAATATATAATATATATGTATATATTTACTTTTGTTTCTTCTACATTTTTTCATAATTTTATTTTTTATAAACATATAATGTATTATTAGCCCCAGGGTACCAGTCTGTAAATCGCCAAGTTTACATACTTCACAGCACTCACCATAGCACATACCCTCCCCAATGCCCATAACCCCACCACCCTGTCTCTCACCCCTCCCCCCAACCACCTTCAGTTTGTTTTGTGATGTTGAGTCTCTTATCATTTGTCTCCCTCCCAATCCTATCTTGTTTCATTTATACTTTTCTTTCCCCCCAAGCCCTCCATGTTGTATCTCCACTTCCTCATATCAGGGAGATCACATGATAGTTGTCTTTCTCCAATTGACTTATTTTGCTAAGCATAATACCTTCTAGTTCCATCCACATCATTTTAAACGGCAAGATTTCATTTCTTTTGATGGCTGCATAGTATTTCATTATATATATACTACCTCTTCTTTATCCATTCATCTGTTGATGGACATCTAGGTTCTTTCCATAGTTTGGCTATTGTGGACATTGCTGCTATAAAAATCCAGGTGCACATGCCCCTTCAGATCACTACATTTATATCCTTAGGTTAAATGCCCAGTAGTGCAATTGCTGGTTCATAGGGCAGGTCTATTTTCAACTTTTTGAGGAAACTCCATGCTGTTTTCCAGAATGGTTGCACCAGCTTGCATTCCCACCAACAGTGTGGTAGGGTTCCCCTTTCTCTGCATTCTCGCCAGCATCTGTCATTTCTTGACTTGTTAATTTTAGCCATTCTGACTGGTGTGAGGTGGTATCTCATTGTGGGTTTGATTTCTATTTCCCTGATGCCGAGTGATCTGGAGCACTTTTTCATGTGTCTGTTGGCCATTCGGATGTCTTCTTTCCAGAAATGTCTGTTCATGTTCTCTGCCTATTTCCTGACTGGATTATTTGTTCTTAGGGTGTTGAGTTCGATAAGCTTTTTATAGATTTTGGATACTAGCCCTTTATCTGATATGTCGTTTGCAAATATCTTCTCCCATTCTGTAAATTGTCTTTTGGTTTTGTTGACTATTTCCTTTGCTGTGCAAAAGCTTTTGATCTTGATGAAGTCCCAATAGTTCATTTTTGTCCTTTCTTCCCTTGCCTTTAGTGATGTTTCTAGGAAGAAGCGGTTGTGGCTGAGGTTGAAGAGGATGCTGTCTGTGCTCTCCTCAAGGATTTTGTTGGATTCCTCTCTCACATTGAGGTCCTTTATCCATTTTGAGCCTATTTTCATGTGTGGTATAAGGAAATGGTCCAGTTTCATTTTTCTGCATGTGGCTGTCTGATTTTCGCAACACCATTTGTTGAAAAAACTGTCTTCATTCCATTGGACATTCCTTCCTGCTTTGTCAAATATCAGTTGGCCATAGAGATGAGGGTCTATTTATGGGCTCTCTATTCTGTTCCCTTCAGCTATGTTTCTGTTTTTGTGCCAGTACCATGCTGTCTTGATGATGACAGCATTGTAATAGAGCTTGAAGTCTGGAATTGTAATGCCATGAACTTTGGCTTTCTTTGTCAATATTCATTTGGCTAGTTGAGGTCTTTTCTGGTTCCATATAAATTTTAGGATTATTTGTTCCATTACTCTGAAAAAAATGGATGAGATTTTTATAAGGATTGCATTGACTGTGTAGATTGCTTTAGGTAGCATAGACATTTTCACAATATTTGTTCTTCCAATCCAGGAGCATGGAACATTTTTTCCATTTTTTGTGTCTTCCTCGATTTCTTTCATGAGTACTTTATAGTTTTCTGAGTATATATTCTTTGCCTCTTTGCTTAGGTTTATTCCTAGGTATCTTATGGTTTTGGTGCAATTGTAAATGGGATTGATTCCTTCATTTCTCTTTCTTCTGTCTTGTTGGTGTAAAGAAATGCAACTGATTTCTGTGCATTGATTTTATATCCTACTTCTTTCTGATTCGGATGCCTTTAATTTCTTTTTGTTGTCTGATTGCTGAGGCTAGGATTTCTAGAACTATGTTGAATAGCAGTTGTGATCATGGACATCCCTGCCATGTTCCTTTAAGAATGATATTTGCAGTGGGTTTTTCATAGATGGCTTTGATAATATTGAGGTATGTGCCCTCCATCTCTACATTTTAAAGAGTTTTGATCAAGAAAGGATGCTGTACTTTGTCAAATGCTTTTTCAGCATCTATTGAGAGTATCATATGGTTCTCGTTCTTTCTTTTATTAATGTATCACATTAATCACATTAATTGATTTGCAGATGTTGAACCAACCTTGCTGCCCTGGAATAAATCCCACTTGGTCATGGTGAATATTCCTTTTAACTTACTGTTGGATCCTATTGCCTAGTACTTTGGTGAGAATTTTCCCATCTGTGTTTATCAACGATATTGGTCTGTAATTCTCTTTTTTGATGGGATCCCTGTCTGGTTTGGGGATCAAGGTAATGCTGGCCTCATAAAATGAGTTTGGAAGTTTTCCTTCCATTTCTATTTTTTGGAACAGTTTCAGGAGAATAAGAATTAATTCTTCTTTAAATGTTTGGTAGAATTCCCTTGGGAAGCCGTCTGGCCCTGGGCTTTTGTTTGTTTGGAGATTTTTGATAACTGTTTCAATCTCCTTACTGGTTATGGGTCCATTCAGGTTTTCTATTTCTTCCTGGTTCATTTTTGGTAGTTTAAATGTCTCTAGGAATGCATCCATTTCTTCCAGGTGGTCAAATTTGTTGGCGTAGTGTTGCTCATAGTATGTTCTTATAATTTGTTTTTTTTGTATTTATTTGGTGTTGGTTGTGATCTCTCCTCTTTCATTCATAATTTTATTTATTTGGGTCCTTTCTCTTTTCTTTTTGATAAGTCTGGCCAGGGGTTTATCAATCTTATTAATTCTTTCAAAGAACCAGCTCCTGGTTTCATTGATTTGTTCTATTGTTTTTGTTTGTTTGTTTTTGTTTTTGTTTCTATTTCATTGATTTCTGCTCTGATCTTTATGATTTCTCTTCTCCTGCTAGGTTTAGGCTTTCTTTGTTGTTCTTTCTCCAGCTCCTTTAGGTGTAGGGTTAGGTTGTGTATTTGAGACTTTTTTGTTTCTTGAGAAAGGCTTGTATCATGATATATTTTCCTCTCAGGACTGCCTCTGCTGTGTCCCACAGATTTTGAACCGTTGTGTTTTCATTATCATTTGTTTCCATAAATTTTTTTCAATTCTTCTTAAATTTCCTGGTTGACCCATTCATTCTTTAGAAGGATGCCCTTTAGTCTCCATGGATTTGTGTTCTTTCCAAATTTCCTCTTGTGATTGAGTTCTAGTTTCAAAGCATTGTGGTCTGAAAATATGCAGGGAATGATCCCAAACTTTTGGTACTGGTTGACACCTGATTTATGACCAAGGCTGTGATCTATTCTGGAGAATGTTCCATGTGCACTAGAGAAGAATATGTATTCTGTTGCTTGGGATGGAATGTTCTGAATATATCTGTGATGTCCATCTGGTCCAATGTGTCATTTAAGGCCTTTATTTCCTTGTTGATCTTTTGCTTGGATGATCTGTCCATTTCAGTGAGGGGAGTGTTAAAGTCCCCTACTATTATTACATTATTGTTGATGTGTTTCTTTGATTTTGTTATTAATTTGTTTATAATCTTGGCTGCTCCCATGTTAGGGGCATAGATATTTAAATTTGTTAGATCTTCTTATTGGACAGATCTTTTGAGTATGTTATAGTGTCCTTCCTCATCTCTTATTATAGTCTTTGGCTTAAAATCTAATTGATCTGATATAAGGATTGTCACCCAGCTTTCTTCTGATATCCATTAGCATTGTAAATTGTTTTCCACCCCTTCACTTTAAATCTGGAGGTGTCTTTGTGTCTAAAATGAGTTTCTTGTAGGCAGTATATTGATGGGTTTTTTTTTTTTTTATCCATTCTGATACCCTGTGTCTTTTGATTGGGGTATTTAGCCCATTAACATTCAAGGTAACTATTGAAAGATATGAATTTAGTGCCATTATATTGCCTGTAAGGTGATTGTTACTGTATATTGTCTCTGTTCCTTTCTGATCTACTACTTTTAGGTGCTCTCTTTGCTTAGAGGACCCCTTTGAATATTTCCTGTAGAGCTGGTTTGGTGTTTTCAAATTCTTTCAGTTTTTGTTTGTCCTGGAAGCTTTTTATCTCTCCTTCTATTTTCAATGATAGCCTAGCTGAATATAGTATCCTTGGCTGCATGTTTTTCTCATTTAGTACTCTGAATATATCATGCCAGTTCTTTCTGGCCTGCCAGGTCTCTGTGGATAAGTCTGCTACCAATCTAATATTTTTACCATTGTATGTTGCAGACTTCTTGTCCCAGGCTGCTTTCAGGATTTTTTCTTTGTCACTAAGACTTGTAAATTTTACTATTAGATGACAGGATGTGGACCTATTGTTTTTGATTTTGAGAGGGGTTCTTTGCACCTCCTGTATTTTGATGCTTGTTCCCTTTGCCATATTAGGGAAATTCTCTACAATAATTCTCTCCAATATACCTTTTGCTCCCCTCTCTCTTTCTTCTTCTTCCGGAATCCCAATTTTGCTAATGTTGTTTCGTCTTATGGTATCACTTATCTCTTGAATTCTCCCCTCATGGTCCAGTAGTTGTTTTTCTCTATTTTGCTCAGCTTCCTTATTCTCTGTCATTTGGTCATCTATATCACTAATTCTTTCTTCTGCCTCATTTATTCTTGTAGTAAGAGCCTCCATTTTTTATTACACCTCATTAATAGCTATTTTTATTTCAACTTGGTTAGATTTTAGTCCTTTTATTTATCCAGAAAGGCTTTTATTTCTCTGGACAGGGTTTCTCTAATATCCTCCATGCCATTTTGAGCCTGGCTAGAACCTTGAGAATTGTCATTCTGAACTCTGGATCTGACGTCTTACCAATGTCCATATTGATTAGGTCCCTAGCCTTCAGTACTGCCTCTTTTTTTGTTCTCTTTTGTTTTGTTTTTGTTTTATTTTGTTTTAATTTTTGGTTTTGGTTTTGGTTTTTCTTATGGTGAGTTTTTCTGCCTTGTCATTTTGTCCAGGTAAGAATATATGAAGGAGCAATTAAAATACTAAAAGGGTGGAAAAGACCCCAGAAAAATATACTTTAACCAAATCAGAAGGGACCCCAAATCTTGGGGGGGAGGTGAGAAAGAGGGTAAAAAGAAGTTCAGGGAGGAAAAAAAATATATATGTATATATATATATTCAAAAGAAAAAAATATATATATATTAGATGGGTGACTAGAACAGGGTCACCCACTTAATTTTGGGAGTATTTTGGTCTCTTAGAAGAAACTACTTCCCCAAAATTTAAAGAATGAAAAACATATATAAGCGTAAACACAATGAAGGGATGGACTATGACTATAAAAATGAAAAAAAAAATTTTAAGTTTCTAAAAAAGGAGTTGATAAGTTGGTTGGGAAAATAAAGAAAAAGAAAGTGGAGAGAATTTGCTTGGGCTGGAGACTAGAACTAGCCCGATGCTAGATTTAGGGTGTATTTTGATCTATTAGAAGAAGTTGTACTCCAAATTTTTAGAAGAAAAAACCCTATGTGTATACAAAAAATAAAGTTAGAAACAGTGAAGTATAAAATAGGACTATAATAATGAAGGTTTAAAAAAGATTATTTTTATTATTTTTTAAATGAAAGGTATTGTTAAGATAAACTAGTTAAAAACATTAAAAGAGGAAAGGGTAAAAGTTTTTAAAAAATTGAGCAGAAGAAAAAAAAATTAAATTAAAAAAATTAATTAACTTTGTAAGACTAAAGAATCATGGGGAGAAAGCAATGAATTCCATGCTTTGCTTTCTTCTCTGGAATTCCATTGTTCTTGGTAAGTGAACTTGGTCTTGGCTGGATTTCTTGTTGATCTTCTGGGGGAGGGGCCTGTTGTAGTGATTCTCAAGTGTCTTTAACTGAGGCAGAATTGCACCACCCTTACCAAGGGCCAGGCTACGTAATCCGCTCGGGTTTGCTTTCTGGAGCTTTTGTTCCCTGAATGCTTTCCGTGGAGGTCTGGAGGACAGGAATAAAAATGGAAGCCTCCCAATCTCCCGCCGAGAGCTCGAGGCCCCACTCCTCAGTGTGCCTTCAGAGAAAAGCGCTCAATCACTCCCATCTCCCTGGCCTCCTGCTGTGCTCTGAGCTCAACTAGCCTGTGACCAAGCATCTCTGTCTCTGGCACACAGCAACTCCTGGAGTCTCCGAAACCCACAGATCCCTGAGTTCTTCCAGGGGTGTCTTCTCAGATCTTGTGGGGGACCCCATAAACAGAGCAGTGGCCTGTGTCACAAATTACAGTTCAGGGTAACCCTGAGTTGAGAGCTCACTCCTCAGCTCTGTCTCTGTAGACGGCTTACCCGGTCTGATACCTGCAAGCTCTGCGACACTCAGACACCCCCAATCCTTCTGTGACCCCATGGGACCTGAGGCTACGTGTCCTTGCGTGGGCTTCATCCCGGTTTAGCCTCTGGAATGCTGTTCCTCAGTGGAGCAGACTTTCAAAAGTCCTGATTTTGTGCTCCTTTGTTCCGCTGTTTGCCGGGAGCCAGCCCCACCCCCCGCAATCTATCTTCCTGTCAGTTTGGATTTGCTTCTCCGCCAGTCCTAACTTTCAGAAAGTGGTCAATTTTCTTTTTCTAGAATTGTTGCTCTTCTTCTCTTCAATCTCCGGTTGGATTTGTAGGTGTCCGGAATGGTTTGATAAGCTATCTAGCTGATCTCCTGCTACCTGATGTCATCTCAGCCTGCTACTTCTCCGCTATCTTGACTCCTCCCTCTTCTCTTCTACTTTTTCACAAATATAGTATTTTAAAGCCAAAAAATATCCTAAAGAATAGTAATGAAAATCTTCTGTTTTCATGCAATGGACTTTTATATCAGAACTACAGTACTTGCATCAAGCTGGCCATTTAACATTGCTTACCTTCATTTAACACTCTCTTGTATGACTAATAAGAACAAGGAAATGAGCAGAATAACATTAAGTCACACTCCTTTCCAATTTTCTTTTCTACAGTTGTACAGGCCACTGATATTTGGTGTGATTCATATATGTACTAAAAATTCCCCAGAGCACAGCATTCTCTTGTTTATCTCTAGGAGCTCTGATGATCCTTTTGATTAATTCCAAATTCAATTTACAGAAAGCTTTAGAAATGCAAAGGCATGGTTTCGATTTCTCCAGATCTTATTTGTGGAAAAGCTTGTGCAATCTCTGCTAAAATATCAAGTCTCACCTTTGATAGGTAATTCATGGCCAAGGTCAAAGAGAGAGCAGTGCTCCCTGAGGGACCACCCACCTCAGGCTGACTAGAGCAATACGTTGTGAAAAATGATTTGAATTATGCATGCAGCAGTACAGGCATGACACTGTCATTTAGTTGGTTCTAAAAAAAGATTTGGTGCACAGTAAATACAACTGATTTTTATGTATCTTGGAAGATGACACTTTATTATAAAGTATGTCACAGTCATCCTCTGGCTGTTAAGACATCTAAAGTCATGTTGGTTTTACAACCTTCCCTCCCAATTACAATTCTGAAGGGTGGTTAGTGACAAGTGTGCAGTATTTTGTCAAGCTATTCAGTTTATACAGATGGAATGCTGTTCCGCTCACCAAATCCATTACAAGTGCAAATATGTGGCTAAATGGGCCAGAGTTTGTTTTAGACATGAGTGCAGCCAATAACCAGAATGTTTTAAAGAACATCTCCTATAACTTTATATTGAACACAACTCAACATTCCACATTTTTTTCCAATGATTCTCTGATTCCATTAACCCCTTTGTATCTTACCTTATTTTCAGTGGAGTATAAAAACAAACAAAATGCAAAACGAAACTAATTCCCATAGGAACTCTCCGAGGGATACAAACCCATTTGGTTATGTCTACTGAAGAATAGAATGGATCTAGCATCTTCATGTAAGGCTAGTCTTGTCTTATTCCTCTGATTTCAAAGGTACCATCAGAGATTACTAATGATCTAGTTTATCAGGGAAGATAAGATGACACGTTCTTAAAAATTCCTAGGGAATAGAAATTCTTTGACTCCCTTCAAGGGAAAGTATTGTGTTTACTGAACATCAGTCATGAAGGAAAAATGGTAGTCACATCAGCTATTTAAAATCCTGTTTTCATTATGCTGCCAACTAAATCAAGAAGCAGAGAGTAGTGCAAAAAGGAAAACAAACGGTTTGTCCCTTAATACAGAAAATGCACAGCAAGCACCATGCTGGCAGGTTCTAGTGTCATTAATCTTTTCCTACAGTGCAAACTGTCACCATCAGGGCTCCAACGACACATGTTCACAGGTCCATATTAAGGATGAGGAACGACTGCAATGTTTTGAAATCTGTCTAGCTTCATGGGTAGACAATCTTTTTCTTGCTAGATAAAAATCAAAACAAATCTATGAAAATGGATAATAGATCAGAATAGAAAAATATTCCTTGATTTTTTTAAAGTGATGTAGCCCAATTTATGTCTTTCTGAGGTAGAGCTAAGATCCCTCTGTCTTAAAGGAAATTTATATTAAACCTTGGCAGGACCTCAAGTAATGACATTCAAGAGAACTAGAAAATGATCTTGCAGATGTTTTATCTTTAGACTGAGTAAATGGAATACACTCTATCTCCTAAATCCATGGCCTGATTAATTTTTCTTTAAATAATGATAATGCCAAAGATTTCCCAAAATGCTTGCTAAAAGCATTCTCCAACTGAGACCACATTTAAAAGATTTTTTATTAGTGAAATATTCTTAATTAAATGATAAATATAAAAGTGCCATAAGCATAAGGCTTTTGCACAGGGTTCTATAATTTGTCCTTTTTTCCCCCTAGTTATCTGTTTCTTTCTCCATTTCGACATTCTATATCATCAGAAAACCATCAAGATGATGGAGACCATACCAAGTCAGAGTGATGAATCACAAAACCCTCAGAAATCCCTGCCAAAGAATATGCTATTTCTCACAGAATGAAGAGTTAGTACAGAGTACAGTCATAGCCAAAATGGCCAGTCTTGCTCCAAAGCACAATTGCATAAATCCACCACATTTATTTGTCCAGGAAGTTAACTGTGGAAAAATAATGTGACAGTAAGGTGGTGAGAAAGCAGAACTGTTGTGGAAAAAAACTGAATAGAAAAATGATGAGTATAACAGAACATTTATTAAAATACAATAACAATATGAAACCCACTGGGTCTATTAGCCTCAGGAGAACTTCTAAACACTGAGCCCCCGATTTCTTCACATAACATGTACGGAATTCATAAGACTTTCAGACCTCTATTGAAGAGAACTTAGAATTTGTTCACTGAGGGATAAAACTGGGCTAAACAAGTACAGAAACCACAGTTACGTGCATTAGATAAAATTCTCCAAAAGACTTCCATTTGTCCCTATATTTGTCCAAATGTATTTATATCTCTACATATAAAACCAGCCATCAAAACTAAAAATGACATTTTCTGTTTGCCCCTGTCTTGAGTTGGCTAAAATGGAATGTGCCTCAATTTTAAATGCTTGGACATTGGGTGTGCCCGGCTAGCTCAGTCGGTAGAGCATGAGACTCTTAAATGCTTGGACATTGGAATAACAATAAAAATAGATATAAAAACACAATAAAAATAGAGATATAAAATCCAAAGGCTTTAATATCTAAGAAAGAATATAAAGTTGGCTTAATCATCGTGAAAAATGAGATCATATAATAAAGAAACAAGTACAGAGGAGAAAGAAACAAGGAAAAGTAAAACAAAAGAAAATTGATATCTATATTTAAACTTAAGGTTGGGCTTAAATAGCTTGCAAGGTGCTTTCATATTGCCTCGTAGAATTATGGTCAGATGTAACACATCGAAAGGGTGAAGAAAATAAAGCCTTTAATGCAGTTCAGTTGCATTCCAACGCTGGGAGTTGTGAGTTCAAAGGGGGAAAAAAAATGAAAGTATCAGGTACACAAGAGATATATGCTAGTTACAATAGGGAAGAGCCATTAAGAGAAAAAGATTTTAACAGACTCAGGGGCAGAAAGGACTTCACAGTAATAAGAAAGGGCAAACAAACTACATTTACTTAACTGAGTTTCAGTTATAAAACACGGTAGAGGAAAAATGCGGCACATGGTCTGCCCATGCATATCAGCAAGCACAGAATATAAACAAGACCATTCTTTTGGATCTGAATTAATAAGCCTAACAAGAAAGGAGAAAAAATGTGATTTACCCAAGTCCAAGTGAGTTATGTGTTAGTAATAAAGGTAAGCAGGTGCCCTACAGCACCTGGCTCCACAAAAATTAGTTTTGTGTTAGAGAACCGACACAAACGGCATGCTCAGCTCTGTACCTACTAATCACATATGGTGGATTCAGTTTTGACAAAGCTGGTGCAAAACAGAATATGCAAGAGGGGGATGAATGCCATGAATGCCAAATCCTTAGCATTTCCCTTTTCTGTTGTAATTTCCTCCTTAAACTGCTCTTTCTTGGACCTTCTATCTTAAATAGTTTTTTTCAACAAGATGGAGAACTGCACTACACAAGAAAATGGACTTTGCTAAATTGTAAGAACATTCAAAATGCATAGAATTTTCTTCCTGAGTCTGACGTTTCTTCAAGAAGCAGAGGGAACTCCCAGGTCCTCACCTTACTCTGAGGCACACTGACTTTGTTGACCTCAATTATCCCCTAATAGAGCCCACATTTTACTCATTTTACTATTAACATATGCCCTTTCCTTGTTCCTAAAGCATTCCATAGCATCTTTAGTCTTTCATCTTTTTATATCTCTTTGGCAAGTGCTGCTTTCAGCTTTCGAACAGTTTTGAAGAGTGACTCATTTATCCATAGATTGGCAAATGGGAATAAGAAAGATGATATGCGGGCATTAAACCAAATCCTCTAACTCAAATCCAAGCTTTTAGGAATAGCAAACGTAAACATTTCAGTTTTCCCAATTTTCCTGCCAAAGCAAATGCAAAAAATAATTTTAAAAGTGACGTTTTTACATATACACACATTAACACATAGAACTTCTAGAGTCACTTGACTGGATCAGAAATATTATAAGGCCAAGGTTCTATACAAACCAGTGGGTACTGTTTCCTGAAATTTAATAGAGTCATATTAAACTACAGTAGTTACCTTTAGGGGCATTTCACATGTTCAGTGTGCAGTGCTCAATTGTTTTCTAATTTACCAACTTTCCTGATTCCAAACACCTGTGGATATCTCAAAACTGGATTTCCAGCCAGAATCTCAATTTTGACATTAGAAAAAAAAAAAAATCCTCTTCATACACTATCCAGGCTCATTCTCCTAAAATCTTTGCCTGTGTTAGAAACAGAGCTACTCACTGTCCTTTTCACATGACTGTGCGTCAAGGTGACCTCTGTCTCTTTTTCAGGAAGTCATTTTTCCTCCCTACCTCTCTGCTTCTCTCCTGCCTCTTTTCTTGTCTCCTTCCTACCTGCCCCCACCTTCATCTATCCCTCTCTCAATTACTTTCTGAGCGTTGATATGCTATGGGCAGTATCCAGGTGCAAGATCCTCCTATAATCTCATTAGTAATCCCTACATCACCTCGCTCAGTGCCTTCCACATGGTAGGTAGAAGTAGCTTTATTTAATAGCCTAGTGACTGGCTTATTCCTGTGATTTATAAGATTAGACTGTATGTTCCACTAGAAAATGTGAAAAGCAATCCAAGAAATGTTATAAATAAATTAATATTTTAAAATCAATATTTCAATCTATTTCTTTTAAAATTATGTATAATTTATTCTTTCCCTAATAAGTGATCTTCACGTTTCCTCATTGGAAAAGTAAAGAGAGGAGTATTTTTCAACAGAAATTTTAATCCTTAAATAAATAACTATTATTTTCTTCTATATTCTCTTCTGGTTTATACTATAAATAGATACACATACATTCATACATATAATCTTGATTTTGATTATTTTGACAAAATTGGGAGTGCCCTAAAGACACAGTTTTAAATCTCTGCTTTATTAACATTTTACCTTGAGAATTTGTCCAGAAACAATTATAACAGCTATGCAATTTTCATCATATGTGAATCATAATGTGAATCTTGTCAAAAATGTTGCATCTATCTATCTATCTATCTATCTATATTTTGAGTTTGAGTTTTTGAGTTAATTTTTTCAGAGTTTGAGAACTCTTGTCCCTCTATATATTCAGCAACATTAAAGATTATTATCAGTTATTATTGCTTTAATTATTATTTCTTTCATTACCAATAGCCATACTGCCTCAATTCTATCCCACATCCACCATTTAGTAACTGCTGCTCAGGACACCTGGGTGTTGTAGTTGATTTAATGTCTGACTCTTGGTTTCAGGCCAGGTCTGATCTCAAGGTCCTTAAATCAAGCCCCATGTCTGGCTCAGCCAGAAGTCTGCTTGGGTTTCTCTCTCTCTCTGCCTTTGCTCCCCCTCCCCCCACTTCCATTCACTCTCTCCCTCTCTCTCTAAAAAAAATAAATAAATTCTCAAAAAAAAATAATAACTGCTGGCTTTGGCCAAGTTATTTGATGCTCCTTTGCCTCAGTTTTTTCATCTGTAAAATGTAGTAATAACAGTGCTTTGTTCATAATGTGAAAATTAAATGAGTTAATCGATACAAAGTTTTTAAAACAGTGCTTGGTGGGTAATATGCTATATGTAAGTGCTGTTTTTATTTATGTAATTTTAAAATTTTTATAATATCAAATATATTTATCATTTATATTGTGAATTCTTTCGGGACTGATATGCTAAAAAATTACTTTAATATAGTTTATACTCTTAAAGCTTCCTCCTCTTTTATCATAAGTGCTACATTATCTGGCATGGTTATTCAAGTCCAAAAGAAAATAATTTTCAGAGATATTTATTTTATTTGAATGCAGAACAATATTTGCTCTCTCTTCAAAATCTTTTTAGAGGCTCCAGGATTCTTCTATTATTATTATTATTATTATTATTATTATTATTATTTGTTTCTCATTTACCCCAGAAAGCAGGGCTAGCCTATATGTAGGTCAGGCATTTGCTAAGATTTTAAACTATGGAATGTTCAGTAGTGGCTTGCATTTCTTTTTCTTTTCTTTTCTTTTTTTTTTTTAAAGAATTTATTTGACAGAGAGTGAGAGAAGGAGAGAGAGCACAAGTGGGGGGAGCAGCAGAGGGAGAGGGGGAAGCAGGCTCCCTGCTAATCAGGGAGCCTGATGCGGGACTCGATCCCAAGATCCTGAGATCATGACCAGAGCTAAAGACAGAGGCTCAACCCACTAAGCCACCCAGGTGCCCCTTGGCTTGCACTGCTATGCTCACATGTGAACCTGGAGCTCAAGTTGACCTGCACACTGCACTCAGTGCCTTCTGGGGTTTGCCATTGTCCAAACACTCTGCTGTAGACTATGAGGGCCTTTGCAATAGGACCCAAGTCCTCACCTTCATCTCTCTAATGCCCTGGGTCACAGTGCCTTGGAGAGATAGGCCACTCAGCCTGAATGAATGAAGGGATAAATGAATGTTGGTCTATTAAAATGTTCTGTCATTCCCTTTAAGTAAACAAGAAAATAATGTGAATTTGTTCTATAATGGCAGTATGATCTATAAAACTCAAACACTCCTGCTTAGTTTACCAACTAATCGACTGTTACTTGAGCTCTTTCACTTTCTGCTGTTCATTAATATTTTTTCTCTGGAGGAAAAATATCCCAGGTGCCTGAAAGTTGCTCTAGTCCCTCAGAAGCAGTACATGATGGTCTTGAAATTCAATTGATAGAGTCTTAAATCCAGTTTGCTCCTTTCTTTTTTTCCTCTTTCCTTTCCTTATTCAGGTGACAATCTCCCTAGTCTTGGTTTTCTCATTTATGGACATGGGTGACATCTACCTCTAAGGATTGCCTTTGAGGAAATATAAAAACAAACAAAACAAACAAACAAAAAACCCTCTAATGATACACTTGGTTCATCAGAAGATCTTAATAAAGAGCTCCTATTATTCTTTTCATCTTCATCATCTCATTAATGAATATAAATAGTGTTCTAGGGGAATAAGGAAGGCATGGAACATTTTTCACTGAATCACCTAAGTCACATGTCAGATAAAAAAATCACTGTGAATCATAAAATAAAATCTCTAATTTCACCTTAAAAGTGCATGGAAAAGAAACATTTAATTGCTTATCCATGAAAAATTTCCTATTCTGACATTTATTTTCAAGTGTATCTTCTTTTTCTTTTTTTAAAGATTTTATTCACTTATTTGAGAGAGAAAGATCACATGAGTAGGCAGCAGATGGAGAGGGAGAAGCAGACATCCTGCTGAGCGAGGAGCCTGATGCGGGGCTCAGTCCTGAAGGCAGACACTTAATTGACTGAGCCACCCAAGCTCCCTTCAAGTCTCTCTTTTTAAAGGAGCCTACAAAATATTTTAAAAGAAGGTAAGAAATCATAAACCATTACTCCAATACAGGTTCTTGAAACCAAGATGAGTCATTTTCTCATGTAGATGAAAGAGCTTCAATCTATGGATTTCAATTAAACCTATAAATAGTTAAACACCATCAATTTAAACTAGTGAAAGAAATTATATTGTAATTCAATTTTCACTATATGGCATCTATTATGTACAAAAAACTATGTTGGTGAAAGGATAAGGTGAAAATCTTACCCTTCATTAGCCTGCACTAATTTTTCCATTTTCTCGTTTCAAGGAGAGATTATTAGCAAGTTTCTCCATCCACCACCACAATATTTATAATTGTCAAGGAAATGAAGTCTTGCCTCTTGTACCTTCAAAAAGCTCAGCAGCATCTTTCCATTTCTTTGGAAATAAAGGAAACCTAAGCTTTTTTCATTAAAACAAACGAATTTAGGTTTAGACAGTTAATTTCATACATAATAATTTTTCAACACATGAGCGCTCTTTTCTCTCTGCTTTGTAATATATCCACTCTTAATAAGGGAGAGGTGGATTAGGCTAACCTAATTGCAACATGAGTGATAAAAACAATTACAAAGGAAAGCAGTTACCATTTTTTGTACTCTAAAGTGGAATTGAAGGATAGTGTTTTCGATTCTTCAGTTAAATTAATTTTGACAGAAAGACAAATCATATTTAATTTTTTGGAGGGGGGTGGAAACTCCCAGCATTTTCTCATGTTTTGGTAAGAAAACTCATTTTCTTGGGCATGTGTTTGATGAGTTATTTACCCTTGCTTACCAAGAATGAGCTCCTACAAATCACTTCTTCTCTGTCCCATTCTCTGCACAAGCCTTGCAGCTACTCCATGGAAGGGACAGTGAAACTAATAAACAAGCAAAACCCGGAGCCAATCTGTGTTCTCAGGGACATGAGGAGGGGAGAGGTATATGCCTACAAACCACAAAAGTCAAGCATAATGTAGACAAACTTACCCTAAGACAAGTCAGCACTTTGAGCAAAGAATGTTGGCATAGTAACACCGTTGTGCCCCAAATATCTTCTGACATACAGCTTGAATTATCTGCAACCCTTTCATATACTGCTACATTTTTAAGGCTTGAGGATTCATTTGGTGTAAAAAACCTCTCTGTGGAAAATAAAAGTATATCTGGGAGTATAGATTCTTTTTCACACATGTATTTGAATGTCTCCAGTCAGGTTGCCTTCCTTCTAAAACTTGACTTAGATGGGTACACAGAAACAAAAAAAAGGGGGGGGGGACTTAACGTGGAGAAGGGTAGCAGGTAAATTTAGATATTGTGTACATTGAATAAAAGGAGGATAAGAGGACGCAAATTGAGTTTCACAGAATACAGCCCAGGGCAACAAGAAACAAGGTACTGAAATGAGGAATATAAAGAAGTTGTTAAATTAATTAAACAAGGAGGCCATTAGACTGAGGTGGCTCTTTGGCATCTGTATAAGCAAACCCAAATCTAAGCCTGCAAATACCTCAGGGTTCGGAAAGGAAAACCAAGGACAGCCAATCACAAAGAGCCAACTAGGATTTAAGCTGTAGCCAATCAATAATTTCCTTACTTTGCATTTGCTTTTTCTCTATAAAAATTTTCCCCACCTTCCCTCAACAGAGCGCTTCCATCCACACCCAGTTTGGCATGGCCCGATTTAAACTTACGTTTGCTCAAATAAATTATTTAAAAAAAAAAAAAAAGTAAATATGCCTCAGTTTAGCTTTTAACAAAGCGAAAGACGAACACAGAAGCAGAAAGAGTAGTACACCAATGACAGACTTCTGTTGGTCACACTTTCAAGTTCAGTCCTATCTATGCCCAGGAAAAAGGAGATTTTCTTTCCTTATCACCAGGCTACTGTAACATTTGTCTCTTCTATTAGGAACCAGAATTTATGCTATTAATCATTCATTAAATCATTAAATTAAATCATTAAATTAAATTCATTAAATCATTCATTTATGCTATTTAATCATTCATTAAAACCATAACTTAGATTATCTTTGGGTTTCCTCAGTCCAAACAACTGATTGTGTTCTCATTCATAAGTAAAAAATGTGTCCAGTGTTCAGACAATTTAAGGATTAGGTGTTACTGTTTGTTTTGTGATATAATGATGTAGTGAAATTATCTGTTATTTTGTGATATTTTAACTGAAAAAATATATATATAAATTTATCCATTAAGAACTTATAAGGACAAATACAAATGAAAAATAAGAGGCTTAATGTTCTCTGTTGAAAATAAGGAATGATGTTTCTTTCCCTTCCCTTTCATTTCTTATAACAGTTACCTTACAAAACTCAAAAGTATTTTCTCCTCTTTTTGAAATGTGTGTATCCTGAAGACTTGATAGATCTTTTGTCAACTTTATGACCCAGGAATGTCATTCTCAAGAATCTGGGAGCCATCCCTTTGAAATGTGAGCATCAAGGAAGATGGTGTTCCATTTTGCAGTTTCTGATGGATGTATGAAGCTTAACTTTGGTGGCCTTCTTGCTCCAAGTTTAAGAGATTTGTTTTTCCTTCAGATAAAACCAATTAGCTAACACATGATGATCACTCCAGTTACCAGATAAATTTAGGATGATCCATAGGTGACAAATGGCATTTTTAAACCCTCTGACATGAGTTATGGTTGATCTTGGAAATGCATGCAATAGCTGTATCTGTTGGTTTACATAGGAAAGCATCTTTACAGCCTTTCTATTTTTTTTTTTAATATTTTATTTATTTATTTGACAGAGAGAGAGATCACAAGTAGGCAGAGAGGCAAGCAGAGAGAGAGGAGGAAGCAAGCTCCCCGTGAAGTAGAGAGCCTGATGCGGGGCTCGGTCCCAGGACCCTGAGCTCATGACCTGAGCCAAAGGCAGAGGCTTTAACCCACTGAGCCACCCAGGTGCCCTACAGTCTTTCTATTTTATAATCTCTTGTTGGTTTACCTGTGATACACATCACATTCTGGCTTAATGCTTCTTCAATAATAAGCATGTTGGTTTTTTTCTCCATCCTCTTTGGAGATGACTTCTGGGTTGAAGAAGAAGATACTGTTTTTAATGATAATTCTGTAACAAACTCAAATTTGTGATATTATTTGATGCCGCCATTTTAATTTATTTACAATTACTCTATTTCATGCAGTATTTAAAGTTATTTATAAGATATTTTTAAATATTAACATTAAGTTAACCAATTAATAAGTAAAAGATGCATTGATAATGTGATTTTTGTAATGCATAAATGCACTTATTAGGCCTAAAAAAATTAAATAAGTTGGAATCCCTTAAGGGCAAAGAATAAGGAAAGCATGATCACTTTTAAGATTCATAGTGTCTGAGAGACAACAATAAACTAATTGCTCAACAAAATGAAGATTTTCCTGGCACAGAGTTCTGTGATGCATTTCTTTTGAATATTCATAAAAGGCATACCCAGCAATCTTATGGAAAATAACCTAAGCATCCTTCCTATATTACAAAAATCTGAAGAATTCCATGTAGTTGTTTTTATAGTGTCCATCAATGCAATTGAAGCGAATGATATC
The DNA here is from genome assembly GCF_011764305.1 of Mustela putorius furo. Classification (NCBI taxonomy): domain Eukaryota; kingdom Metazoa; phylum Chordata; class Mammalia; order Carnivora; family Mustelidae; genus Mustela; species Mustela putorius. The sequence continues at coordinate 2,499,376 of NW_025421467.1, forward strand.
AAAATGAGATGTAGTAAAAACTGAGAAAAATTTCAGATTTGTACTCCCTGATGGTCCGACTTGAATTGTGGTTAAAGTTCTGAATTTTAAAAACATTGGATTACTTCTGGTGCCTTCATCCTCAATTTTTTTTCTCCTTTTATTTTTTTTTTTTTTAAGATTGTATTTATTTATTTGAGGGAGTGAGAGAGAAAGAGGGCACAGGAGGTGGGGGGAGGGGCAGAGGGAGAGGAAAAAACAGACTCCTCTCTGCATGAGGAGCCCCACAGGGACTCATCTGGAACCCAGGGTCCCAGGATTAATAAACTGAAGGCAGATGCTTAACCATCAGAGCCACCCAGGCCCCGAAATGTTCTTTCTTCCATGCAGGCAAAAGTAATTCAAGGTTATATTCTCTCTCAAGACCCTGGATTACAGGCATTTTAGGTTGACATCAAGGCAGATCCACATACTCTAAAAATATGCAAATAAGTTAGATGTAAACTTCTTATGGAGATATTATGATCAAACAAGTACTTCTTATATTCAGATCAACAGCTGAGGAAATAGTGGCCAAAAGGCCATGTATTCTGGCAAAAGAGCAAAACAATGACCTATAAGTCTTTAGGAGTCAAAGATAAAATGAAAAGACAGAAATAAAGTAAAAACCTAGAAAAATTAGGTAAAACACAACAGACATCTTTAAAATACACAGAAGAACATCTGAAAGTAATGATGTATTATATTTGACTAACTGAGTTTAAATTAAAACAAAAAAAAGAAAATTGCAACATAGATGCATATACAAAATTTAAATGAATAAATAAATAAACCCCTTAATAAACTGACAAAAATAAAAATAAAATAAATAAAATAAAATACAGAGAAGAGCTTTAAGGAGGAAAAGTCCCAGCGACCCCAAAGTTGAAGAAACTGCAAAACAGAGCAATCCCTTGATGCTGCAGTGACCTGAAGGGCTTTGCTTTTCTCAGAAACCTGTAGGCTTTCCTTCAAAGGCAATGGGAGAACAGGAAATCAGGCCATGGAGGTGAGGCAAGGAGTTGGTTCCAATGTTATTACGTAATTCTCAGGTATGTGAAAGGCTTTCCCAGCAGTGACCAAGTGGAAATGAAGAGGTTGTCTTTCTGGCTGACAAAGTTTCTCTTAGAGCTGCACCCACATCCACTAGCTAACTTCCCATCTGAAATGCAACTGGAAAGTTGAAAAAAAAATAATGCAGCAAATGATTTTGAAGGCAACTTCCCTTCTGGCCAGTAGATGATTATTTTCTAATCCCCTCCTCTTGACAAACATCTGCAATTGCTTCATTTCTTTCATTAGTATCATCGTTCTTCATGCCACTGAACTCAAAATGTAGGAATCATCCTTTTAACCTGCATACGTGCAAACCCAAATAAGAAAGAACTGTCCTTTTTACATATGTTTTCTTATCATTAGACCTAAGGGCTTTTAGCACCTCGATTTCCGTGTGTTTGTGTGTGTGTACATACATATATATATGTATGTACACATATACACACACATAGGCACTATACGTATAGGAAAGAAAATAACTCTATATTTTTAATTTTTTAAGCATGATAGAAGTTTTTTAAACCATTGCTATTTTTAAGTAATAAACTTCAAACACTTCTGAGTGGAAAGTAAAATGCTAAATAGGAAAAAATGGAAGGGAAGAGATACACATTTATTTAATTAATTGAGCATAAAATCCCCATTAATAGACATGTCAGATCTTATCTGAGAACTTACACTTCCTTACTGTAAAGGAATATATATAACAAAACCAATTTTAGCTTGTAATTAGCTTGAATTTAATGACCAGAGAATCTAAACAGAGATAGTCTACTGTGGGGTGGGGGGTGAAATGTGAAATTGACAGCCATGTGAAGAGTAGTTTTGTTTTGTAAAAAAATTTTGGAACAAATACAAAGGAATCTATGAAACTAGTGAGTTCAAGTAAGTCATTACCATTAAAATTTAGGACACTATTAATTTGTTCTATTTTAATTACTTAGGAAAACCATCCATAACTATCAACATATGATTTTTTAAAAAATTATCTTTGAGAATGCCTAAAGAAGGAGGAAGAGGAAAACGAGAAGGACAAGTAACATGTTGTAGAACACAAAGCTGATATTTGAATCCCAGGTATCAGATGTGAAAGGCATCTTATTGACTATTATTCTCACGCTTAAGGAAGGCCTTTATAAATTATAATATCATTAAAATTCTACAAATTTGACTAGAAGGCAGTCTATAACATATATGCCTTTTTTTTTTTTAAGATTTTATTTATTTGTCAGAGGGAGAAAGGGCACAAGCAGGGGGAGTGGCAGAGACTGAAGGAGAAGCAGAGTTCTGGCTGAGCAGGGAGCCCAATGCAGGAGTCACCCCAAGACCCTGGAATCATTACCTGAGCTGAAGGAAAACGTTTAACCGACTGAGCCACCCATGCGTCCCTATAACATATATTTTATATTATGAACAAAAATTTTAACAAGATTTGAAAATAATCATTGGGTTAACATTCTTAATTTTTGATAAGCCTAACACCACACACTTTAAAAAAATCTTAATTACAGAACGAGCAACCAATAAGCAAGCCTCAAACACACCAATCATAGATGAAGACATGCAAATAGCTAATAAACATGAAAAATACTCAACATCTACCACTACTCATCAGGAAAATGCTTTCTTGTTTTGATTTTTATTGTTTTTTGCCAATAAGCAAACTAACAGAATAAAACAAGCTATAATAAGTAATTCTTACAAAAGCCCAGTGGGATAAACTCTCACAGATTGTTTGTAGGAGTGAAGCTAAAACTTTTTGCAAAGTATTTTGATAAAGTAGGCATACTCTATTTAATGGTAGACTTCACAATGTGAATTTGTAAATGTTTTTGTTCCCAAAATGTTTTCCTTAAAAAAGAGAGAGAAAGATAAATAATTATAACAACAGATAGATGTAGATACATTCTTTTTAACATAATCTTAATGTATATTTATTTTTGTGCTCATGCTCTGAGCCAATGAAAATCAGGAAGGCAGACACCACTATGTTTCTGTCTGGTGCATATTAGAACATCACAAATGTTATTGTTCATGACTGTTCTGCCTTAATCTATGTTGAGTTAATATGATCTGAAATTTGACTTAACTATTGTCTTTCATTATAATGTTTACTACTTTTGCCCCATACTGACTGATAAATCTGTAAAAGTGTGTAGTGCAGAGGAACAAAGGAAGTGTATTGATTTATAAATCTAATTTCTATTGATTAATTTTTATTTAATTTTAGCACATTAATTAAGCTAAAGACTGAATCTGACATCTTCTAGAAATGGGGTAGGAAGCAGAAGATAGGGATTAGCAAACAATTAGGGTTGGTGAGGATTCTTTGACATTTTGAAGCACAGCTTGGGAGGACTGACCAGCAATTATGTGAGTCAAATTTGAGAGACTATGACCTGAGACATGTAGAATGGAAGATCAGATGCCAACATAAGATACCAAGAAAGGATCTCCATGGGGTCTATCTGTAAGAAACCATGAAGCTCTGATTCAGTTAAAGCCCCATATTTAAGAGCACATTCCCTGAGCTACATTGGAGCATTAAGATATATGTCAAAGTTCTTAATTATATATTTATTGCAAGACAGCTATTTTCACTCATAGACATTTGCCCTAAGAAAACAATCAAGATCTGTATGCAGGAATGCTTATCAAACATTATTCACAATAGCAATTAATTAGTTACAAATAGATATTTAACAATATATTTTAGGTTGAATAAAATAATGATATACATAAGATCAAGTACTATAATTTGTAACATGTTATGTGGGTAAATAAATAACTGATGTGATATACTATAATGTATTATTGAGTATAAGTCAAAGTAGGTATAGGCAGTATAGTATTATTCTAATTTTGTTAATATCTTATATCTTATAAAATTATATTTTCTATGATATATTAGAATGAAATTGTAAAAATATTAAGTAACCATTAGCAACAGATAAACATATTAGTAATATTTTATATTCTTTATTTTATATTTTATTTTATATTTCATATTTATATTATTTATTTTATATTCTTTATTTTCTGAAATTTCACATATACTATCATGATTATTGTCCATTTTTATAGAATAAAACAATAAAATCTTTAGAAATTTTTGATCACTTATCTTAGTGTTGAATTTAATAATAAATTTCCTTTCAGTTATTGCTATATTTGTTCTAATCATGTGTAATAATATTCTAGAATATGTGCATTACAATATACTTAAACACACATGTCAATCAGTAGCCAGACTTTAGTTCCTGCATTTACACATATGGCCATCAATTTAATTCTAAATTTATTTTTGCACATGCTCTATGTTCTATATGTTCATCCACCACCACCACTGCTGAATTTACTATCTTTTTAAAAACCAAAATGGTTGGGGTACCTGGGTGGCTTAGTGGGTTAAAGCCTCTGCCTTCGCCTCAGGTCATGATCCTGGGGTCTTGGGTTGGAGCCCCATGTTGGGCTCTCTGCTCGGCAGGGAGCCTGCTTCCCCTCTCTCTCTCTGCCTGCCTCTCTGCCTACTTGTGATCTCTGTCTGTAAAATAAATAAATAAAATCTTTAAAAAAAAATTAAAAAAAAAACGAAAAGGTAACTTTACAAAATAATCACAGACAAAACTAATATAATGCCAAACTTTATAGTACTTTTAGCATTTGGGGAGAATCCCTGAGATATTTTTTTAGAAATACTAGACCTTAAAAAATGCACCAGTTTTTAAATAACTAACAATTAACAGTGTTTTTGACCTTTCAATTCAAGAGAATAGAACTCTTACTACCCCGCAGTTTCAAAAAAAAAAAAAAAAGAAATAAAGAAAGAAAGAAAGAAAACTGAAAAGTTTGAAAATATTTGTGGGCAAGAATTTCTTTTCTTTGTCTCAGTTATATTCTGAAGCTATTTGGTCACTTCACCTGAGAAGGACTATCCCTGCTAGCCTAACTTCTAAATGAGCTGTGGTATTGTTTACCCTGCTTCTTGTAGAGCTGTAGGCTTAACATTTCCTTTTTTTTTTTAAGATTTACATATTTGAGAAAGAGAGAGAGCACAATGTGGGGAAGAGGGAGAGACAGAGAGAGAATCTCAGGCCGACTTCATGCTGAGCACAGAGGCCAATGTAGGGCTCAGTCTCACAGCCCTGAGATCATGACCTGAGCTGAAACCAACAGTCAGAGGCCTCATGGACTGGTCACCCAAGTGTCCCACATTCCATCTTTTCATAAAAGTAAATTCACCATGAGTGGTGATGGTGTGTGTGGTATGATAGTGTTGATGGCGCTATCTTTATAATATAAAGAAGAGTTTTTAAAAGATCAAAAAAAGAAATCAAAACTTAAAAAAAAATCTCAGTGTTATAAAACAGAGATTGATAGTGATTTTCTCCTAAATTCATGTGTACGTAAACAACTTTATTATTTATCCTGTCATCCTTTCCTATTACTGAACAACCATTGCCTTATCTGTACCTTTTCTTCCAAACAAACATCATTATCGACCAACTCTGTTTTATCACAGGCAACCGAGGTAAAGTTTTCTGCCAATCACTTTGTTTTCTCTTACTATTCAGCAAAACTTTTCTCCCTCCAGTTCTTTCCATACCTCCCACTGTCCCCACCTCAGGATTGAAAATAACATCTGGACAATTTGATGTTATTTTGTGTGGCAGAGCCTGTTCTTTAAATCACCCTAAGCAACAATAACAACAATAAACCCCTCCAAATAATTGCAAATTACATACAAGCTGTAGTAAGTGCAATTAAACAAAATTCACTGTGACCATTAGGTCACTTTCTTTTTAGTAAGTAACATTAAGGCTAGAGGGATGACTGGAATTCATTTAACATAATCAAGGAGGGCTAACATAGATCACACTTAGAAAATGCACTCAAACAGAGCCTCAATTGGGGTTAGACAGGGCAAATGCTCTTATACTGAATACTTGCACAGACAGAAAGAACTCAGAATGCTTTCCTTGGGAGTTTGGCAAAGACCAAGGCTCTTGCTGTGTATTTTCCATTATTCTGGAATAATTCATTAGCGAACATTACGAGTAGGCAGTATCACAGATATGCTTTAGAATAAAATTATTCTCTCCTTTGAGTTCATAAATAAAATACATTTAGTCAGTAACTCCTGCAAAAGGGAACTGCTGCTTTTTAAAATAGTGTGCTATTCACTAAGTTTAATGAAATTTAGTCAGAAGTAAATTAACTGAATGCCTTCCAAAGCCAGGTACATAAAAAGATACCAGGACTTTTCCCTGAAAAATGCAGCTAATGTTTATTACACTTGTTATGTGGTAGGTACTATTCAAAGTATGTTAAATGTATTAATTCACTTAATACTCCCAAAGTGATTAAGTATTATTATTATCCCTATTTCACAGATTTAAAAAAACGTAAATGGAGAAGTTAAGCAATCCAAGTTCACCCAGTTAGAAAACAGCAGAAATGTGTTTCAAATCTAGGCATTCTGATTCCAGCATCGATTATTTTAACTACAAAGTTACCCTTCCTTTCAAGCATTAACATTTGCATGTGTGTGTGCATATGCATGTTTGGAAGAGGAAGGGCATCATCTCCACTGATGACTTCATTGAAAGATTTTGCTGTAAAAAGATCAAACAGAAACAAGATTCAGGACAGAATAGAGTTTTGTCTAATAACATATCTATATATTGTAAATTCAATCATAGAAGTCAGTAAGATGAAAACTTAGGGTACTAAATTATTTTTCCAAATAACAATTGCTAAAATACCAATCCTACACAATATTTATTATATCCTGGGCACTAAGAGTGTTTTATAATTACCTCAAGTCTTATAAACACCCTATGTCATGAGAACTGTTAATACTCCTACAAGTAAGACAAGAAAAATTCAGGAACACACAAAATATTTTAGTCACCCCCACTACATGCTTTATGCTGTTTGACACTTTTTTAAAAAGATAAATGTAAATGTGATAAAGCATATTTAGGAAGAAGAAATGATGGTGCCATTAATCAGAGGTAGGGCCATGTAACACTTCTCATCTGTATTCGTCAGCTCAGGGGACCATAACAAAAAAGCACTTTTTATTTAAGTGTAGTTTCTTACAGCCTTAGAGGCTAGAAGTCCCAGATCAACAGGAGAGTCAGTTAGTTTTCTGGTGAAGCCTCTCTTCCTGTCTTGTGGACAGTGGCCTTCTTTCTATGCCTTCACATGACCTTCCTTCTGTGCGCTCGTGGAGAGAGAGGAAGAGAGAGCGAGCATGGGAGCAAGAGACATTGAGATTTGCAGTCACCTCCCAAGCACAGTAGCCTTAACAGATCTGGGCCACATCCTGATAACCTCATTTAAATTTACCTCCCCAAAGACCTAAGCTCCAAATAGTCACTTTGAGAATTAGGGCTTCAACATATAAATTTGGAAGGGACACAATTCAGTACATAACACTATCCAAGAAAAACAGTTTTAGAGATGGGGGAGGAGGTGCACTGTGATCCTCATCTGGGGGGAAAAAAAAAGAGTTCAAGCTACTCCGGAAAAATGGATGCTTAAAGGATATGTCATGCAGAAGTTTACTGAGTAACTCTGTGAACTACTTTTCCTGACTATAGATTTGTTGAAGATATAGAAATATTCCTCTTAGGGTCATTTCTTATTCTGTCCATTAGAACGTTACCATTTTAGGAAGCTAAGCAATTACAATTCAGATGGGAAAAACTATGAGTTCTGTACCACAAGTTGGAGAATTATAAAAAAAACACTTTTTTTTTTTTTAACTCATACTACAAAATAGGATGTAATGTAGCTAAGTTTCATTAAGTACATTTAAGGATAAATGAATATGTTATGTTATAGCACTAGAGGAAAACTAGCAACATTAATTTATAATAATAATGCTATACCATTAGCTCTACTTTTAAAGTATTTTATTTATATTTTCTCCGTAAAGCTCATATTATAGTTCTGAGAAATCCAAATTCAGAATGCTGTTCTAATTATATCATTTATCACTGACAATCCGAAGGCAAAAGTTGATATTACCAGTCTAAAATTAGTGCCCATTATGTGTCAGACATTATCTGAGATACTGTCTTCGACCCTGTCTAACCGATTCAGCAAATATTTACCAATTACTATGTAGTAGGCATATGTACCCACAAACATACTCTTTCCTGTAATGTACTTGGCTTTGTCAAATAAAGTGATATTTTTGGTCTCCCATATTTGCATCTTGGAAAAACAAATTTAAAACAACAGACATAATCATTAACATTTATTAAGCATTTATTTTGTTCAAGGTACAGGGCTTTTGATATATAGAATCTTAATTCAGCTTGATGAAAAATATCCTATAAAGGTGGTAATACTATTTTATAGATGCTAAAGTTGTGCCTTAGAGAAATTAAATAACTTTCTTTGAAAACATTATTTGTAAGGGGTTGAAGAAGAACATTTTTACTCAGGAGTCCAAGTTCATAAACACTATGCATTATAATGCCTAAACTTTAAAAAAATTATTGTAACAAGCTGAGTCATATTCACATTTACTTTCTTCTGACTTACTAGTCTCATTGTGATTAGAACTCCTGACTGGGAACAAATCTTCATCTCTACTATTATTTGTCATCAGAAAAAAATGTAAGATATTTTGCCTTGTACAGATAACCATTATGATAATTATATACATAATTTCAATTATATACATAATTTCAAGCATTTCAATTTTATGGCATTTTGTGGACAAATTTAAATGGATAGTAGATGGGATGCATGGGTGATAGTTGGTTAAGCCCCTGCCTTCACCTCATGTCATGATCCCAGGGTCCTGGGATCGATTCCCACATCGGGCTCCTTCCTCGGTGGGGAGCCTGCATCTCTCTCTGTCTATGCCTGCCACTCTGCCTGCTTGTGCATGCTCTCTCTCTCTCTCTCTCTGACAAATAAATAAATAAAATATTTTAAAAAATAAATGGATAATAGAAAAAAATTGTACATTATTATGAGTTGAATTTTTATTTGTTTATATTTTGTTTATACAGAGTGTTGGCCAACATTGTTTATAGGATATATATAGGCTGGTCAGAGAACTACTTAACTTATATATAGATCTGAAAATATTGCCATAATGCCTTCCACACAATATCCTCACTTCATCAGTGCACAATGGTATCAAAGGTGGTGATGGTGCCCTGAGAAAGAGCCAGTTCAGGTTGTGATGTCAGGGTCATGGTATCAAGCCTCGAGTAGGGCTCCACACTCTCAGCAGGGAATCTGCTTGAGATTCTCTCTCCTCTCCCTCTGCCCCTCCCACTCATGCTCTCTCTCTCTCTAAAATAAATAAAATCTTCTAAAAAAAATAAATAAAAATTCAGATTCCAGTCACACTTAACACATTTCAAGTTCTCAAGGACCACATGTGTCTAGTGGCTCATGGGACGACAATGATACAGAACATTTCCATTGTTATTGCCATTCATCATTCCAAGTAATGGATAATAATGGTGATATTGCTGTATTGGCAGTGAAAATAAAGAGAAATTGATGGATTTGGTGTATGGTCTGAAGGTATTGAATATATTGAATATATCCATGTATGTCAACCAGTATGAAAACTAAACGAAGGAACTCTTCTCAGTGGTAAGTTTAGTAATGCCCAATATTTATTGGCAAACCATAAAAATGCCTTTTTACCCATGACTCAGGAATAAATGCCATTCAGGTTTTCAGGAGTGGAAAGATGTCAATGTAAAATGACAAAGAATTTAAGGTCTCAAGAGACTATATAGCTTACTTAGTCCAGTCATCTGGAAATAGAGGCCAATAGACTTTGAATGACTTGCCCAAGTATTACATTGTCAAGCACTGGAATTGAGAGTAGAAAATAGTCAGCTCTCCTAAGTCCCATTCAATGCTATTACAATAATGTGCTTCCAACTCTATTAGTTGTGTGATCCATCACCAGTGTAACCTCCTTGGAGACATAGATAACCTCTTTCTTCTATCCCCAGCACCTATCACAGTAAGCACCTAATAAATGACAATGAAAGTTAATTGTATATCTGAATCCCAATGACAAAAGACATAGGAAGAAACAATTAAAAGCCCTTTTAAATTAGTGTTCTGTGTGGAATGTACAATGGGTGATGCTATAGTTTGTTTGTGTTCCCCCCAAATTTATATGTTGACCACTAATGTCCAAGTTAGGCATTGAGAGGTGGGTCTTTGGGAGGTGACTAGGTCATGAAGGCTCTACTCTGGAGTTAGGGCCTATATTTAAAAGAAGCCCCAGAAAGTTCCTTGGTGGCTTTCACCATTGCAGAATAGGAGGAAAAGTCTACAAACTGGAAGAGACCCCTCACCCTGGCTGGCACCTCTATCTTAGATTTCCAGCCTCCAGAACTGTGAGAAAGAAATTTCTTTTGTTTATAAGCCATCTAGTCTGTAATATTTTGTCATAGCAGCCCGAATGGGTTAAGACAGAGGCAAAAAGTTGGTGGTGATTAAAATTAAATCAGATCAGGGGCACCTGGGTGGCTCAGTGGGCTACACCTCAGGTTGTGATCTCGGGGTCCTGGGATTGGGCCCCATGTCAGGCTCTCTGCTCAGCAGAGCGCCTGCTTCTGCCTGTCTCTCTGTGCCTACCTCTCTGCCTACTTGTGATCTCTGTCTGTCAAATAAATAAATAAAATCTTTAAAAAAGGATTTGAAAAAAAAAAGAAAACAAACTATTTATTTTTAAAAAATTTATTTATTTGACAGAGAGAAACACAGCCAGAGAGGGAACACAAGGAGAGGGAATGGGAGAAGGAAAAGCAGGCTTCCCGCAGAGCAGGGAGCCCGATGCACAGCTCGAAACCAGGAGCCTGGGATCATGACCTGAGCTGAACAGACATTTAACACTGAGCCACCCCAGTGCCCCACGAACTGCTTTTTAAAAGATTAAATTAATCCTCAGTTTGTTTTGTGAGATTAAGAGTCAATTATGGTTTGTCTCCCTCCCAATCCCATCTTCTTTCATTTATTCTTCTCGTACCCACTTAAGCCCCCATGTTGCATCACCACTTCCTCATATCAGGAGATCATATGATAGTTGTCTTTCTCCGCTTGACTTATTTCGCTAAGCATGATACGCTCTAGTTCCATCCATGTTGTTGCAAATGGCAAGATTTCATTTCTTTTGATGGCTGCATAGTATTCCATTGTGTGTATATACCACATCTTCCTAATCCATTCATCTGTTGATGGACATCTAGGTTCTTTCCATAGTTTGGCGATTGTGGACATTGCTGCTATAAACATTCGAGTACACGTGCCCCTTTGGATCACTACGTTTGTATCTTTAGGGTAAATGCCCAATAGTGCAATTGCTGGGTCATAGGGCAGTTCTATTTTCAACATTTTGAGGAACCTCCATGCTGTTTTCCAGAGAGGTTGCACCAGCTTGCATTCCCACCAACAGTGTAGGAGGGTTCCCCTTTCTCCGCATCCTCGCCAGCATCTGTCATTTCCTGACTTGTTGATTTTTAGCCATTCTGACTGGTGTGAGGTGATATCTCATTGTGGTTTTGATTTGTATTTCCCTGATGCCGGGTGATATGGAGCACTTTTTCATGTGTCTGTTGGCCATCTGGATGACTTCTTTGCAGAAATGTCTGTTCATGTCCTCTGCCCATTTCTTGATTGGATTATTTGTTCTTTGGGTGTTGAGTTTGCTAAGTTCTTTATAGATTCTGGACACTAGTCCTTTATCTGATATGTCGTTTGCAAATATCTTCTCCCATTCTGTCAGTTGTCTTTTGATTTTGTTAACTGTTTCCTTTGCTGTGCAAAAGCTTTTGATCTTGATGAAATCCCAATAGTTCATTTTTGCCCTTGCTTCCCTTGCCTTTGGCGTTGTGCCTAGGAAGATTTTGCTGCGGCTGAGGTCAAAGAGGTTGCTGCCTGTGTTCTCCTCAAGGATTTTGGTGGATTCCTTTCTCACATTGAGGTCCTTCATCCATTTTGAGTCTATTTTTGTGTGTGGTGTAAGGAAATGGTCCAATTTCATTTTTCTGCATGTGGCTGTCCAATTTTCCCAGCACCACTTATTGAAGAGGCTGTCTTTTTTCCATTGGACATTCTTTCCTGCTTTGTCGAAGATTAGTTGACCATAGAGTTGAGGGTCTATTTCTGGGCTCTCTATTCTGTTCCATTGATCTATGGGTCTGTTTTTGTGCCAGTACCATGCTGTCTTGATGATGATAAAAATATATGTTTATAAAAAAATAAAAAATTATTAAATTAAATCAGTTCACATACATAAAATCCCATGTATTTATTTGTTTTTACAGCTTTCACTGAAAAATATGGGATTTGTTACCTATATATAAACAGAATACATGACGATATTACAAGGTCAGAAGGAGAAAAAAGGAAGTATACTATTTTAAGATTCTGTTTTTTTTTTAAGATTTTTTATTTATTTGACAGACAGAGATCACAAGTAGGCAGAGAGAGAGAGAGAGAGAGAGAGAGAGGAGGAAGCAGGCTCCCCGCTGAGCAGAGAGCCCGATGCGGGGCCCGATCCCAAGACCCTAAGATCATGACCTGAGCCGAAGGCAGAGGCTCAACCCACTGAGCCACCCAGGTGCTCCCTATTTTAAGATTCTTATACAACATATGAAGTGATATCTCTTTTTTTAGAACAGCTTTATTGAGATATAATTCATAAACCACACAAATTACCCATTTGAAGTATACACTTCAATGGGCTTGATATATTTACAGAAGTGTACAACCATCACCAAGAAAAGAAACCCCATACCTATTACTGTTTGTTCTCCATTCCCCCTCAATTTCTTTCTTTGGCAAACACTAATCTACTTTCTGTCTCTATGGACTTGCCTTTTATGGACATAAATGGAACCACACAATATCTGGTCTGTTGTGACTAGCTTCTTTCACTTAGCATATTATTTTTTGAAGGTTTGCCCATCGTATGCAATGTATCAGCACTGTATTCCTTTTTATTGCTAAATAATAGTCCATTAAATGGATATGCTACATTTTATTTACCTAATCATCTGCTGATGGACATTTAGATTGGTTCTATTTCTTGGTGATTATGAATGTTGCTTCTATGTTTATGAGCAACTCTGTTTAACCTTTTGAGGAACTGTCAGACTTCACCAAAGCAGTTGTACCAATTTACATTTCCACCAACAGTGTACGTGGATTTCATTTTCCGACAATCTCGCCTTGTTCATTATAGCCATTCTAGTCAGGGAGGGAAGTCTCTCTCTCTCTCTTTCTTTCTTTCTTTCTTTTTAGAAAAGATTTTATTTACTTATTTGACAGAGAGAGATCACAAGTAGTAGGCAGAGAAGCAGACGGAGAGAGAGGAGGAAGCAGGCTCCCGGTGGAGCAGAGAGCCAGATGTGGGGCTTGATCCCAGGACCCTGGGATCGCTACCCGAGCTAAAGGCAGAGGATTTTAACCCTCTGAGCCACCCATGCGCGCCTGTTTCTTAATGTTTAAGGAATCCGAGCACATTCTGTGTTCAGAGACTATACTCTTATCGAAAAATATGTTGTAACTTTCTTGATTATGAGTAGTCAATAAAGTTTTGAAAATGTAACACTGAGAGACAATGCACAGAATTTTCTATTGTTTTGTTTTGAGACTTCCTTGTTAGTCATGTTCTCCACCTGAAAGCTGTCTCTTTGGACCTAAAACACAGAAGCAAGAGCTGAGATGCACACTAGCTTAGTTTTGGGTGCCAAATATCTATGCTCCTCTGCAAAGGCCAGTTATTTTGGGAGATGTGATGATAAGTAAGACTATTGTTATGGCTATTCACTGCACAACTGAACTATTTGGTATATAGATGGTATATCCAGAAAAGAAGTACAACTCCTGAGATTAGTGCCTCCTGAAAGGACCGCATGCTTGTAAGCTTACCCAGGTCTAATAGGTGAAGTACAGAGTTGAAAGCCAGTCAAACCAAAGTAAGTAGAAACACCAGGGGAGACCTCACCAATAAGTGGTATAGCACAGAAGACCAGGGAAGGCAGAGTAAGGGCAGTGAATGCGACAGTAACAATCAAGGCTGGTGCTTTTTGGTGTCCAAGGCAGTAATCAGCCACAAAGAACCAGGAGCTCAGGCTTATCAGTGGTAAACCAGCAAGGCTTATCATATGTTCCAAGAGACAGATAGACAGACTTAGGGTTAAGATATAGGAGAAGACACTCAATTTCTTTTTAAATCAAGAAGGATGCTTTGTTTCCTGGTTAAAACATTTGCTGACAAGAGGAAAGTCTGAAGATTAAAGAACACCCCAAGTATGTTACATGAATTTTAATTGTTAAATAGACACATCTATTTCTTCTCAGAGCTATTTTCATTACTAATTAAAAAACATATCGAAAATATTTGCATTGGTCATACTTAATCACATCACCATCTTGGTGACTCAGAGACCTGTTTATAGAAGTAACTACTCTGAACTCGAATGCCATGAAGCAAGTCCATGAGTACAGGATTGCATCTGTTTTCCTATTATTTCACCTATCTGGTATTCAAAACCTAACTGTTAAATGAACAGGACTGAGAAAATGGCGATGGTGTGAACTGTTGCCGACAAGCTATACCAGGTTGAATTTGTAAAATTCACAAATATACATGCATTTTAACCATACAGCCACAATAAGACAGCATAACAGTAAAGATGCCTACTGCTATAGACATTGTAAGAACATTGTTCAACTAATCATATAAACTTCCTGAATATATCAAACATCTCACCAAGTTTAGAAGACAATCTATAACTTACCATGTTGTGATGGTTTATTTTATGCATCAGCTTCATTGGGCTGTGGTGCCCCATTTGTCAAACACTGAAAAGCATATATATTTTTCTTCCCAGCAGGTCTAGATGATGCTATAATGGTACTTTTTAAAAATATTTTATTTATTTATTTATTTGACACAGGGAGAGAGATCACAAGTAGGCAGAGAGGCAAACAGAGAGAGAGGCTCACCACTGAGCAGAGAGCCCAATGTGGGGGTCGATCCCAGGACCCTGATATCATGCCCTGAGCGAAAGGCAGAGGCTTAACCCACCGAGCCACCAGGCACCCTTATAATGGTATTTTTATTTATTTATTTATTTTTAAGATTTTTTTATTATTTATTTATTTGACAGACAGAAATCACAAGTAGGCGTAGAGGCAGTCAGAGAGAGAATAGAAAGGAGGCTTCCTGCTGAGCAGAGAGCCTGCTGTGGGGCTCGATCCCAGGACCTGATTTCATGCCCGGAGCCAAAGGCAGAGGCTTAACCCACTGAGCCACCCAGGCACCCTTATAATGGTATTTTTAAAGAGATGATTAATATTTAGTAGACTTTCAGTAAAGTAGATTAAGAGATCATTCTATAATGTGAGTGGGCCTTTTCCAATCAGTTGAAGCCTTCAGAGCAAAGACTGAGGTTTCTCAAAGAAGAAATTCTTCTTAAAACCTCAACATAGAAACCCCACTTGAGTATGCAGCCAGTTAGACCACCCTACATATTTTCATCTTGGTAGCTCCCACAATCATGTGAATCAATCTTTAAAATCAATAAACAAAGAAACAAACAAACATATAATAGGAGGTATGTAATCTCCTATTGGTTGTGCTTCTCTGAAGAACTCTGACTAATACACATGTTTTAATTCTCAGTTAACTATTATCACCCAAATACCTGATTTCAATCCTGGAGAACTGTCTATGTAGGGTTAGACAGTTATTTGGTTCTATACCCAATGTTAGTAATTATAAGTACTATATTTCCCAATCAATAAAGATAATAAAAATTAGTTCCTAACATCATTGAGATGTTGTAAGGATAAATGAGAAAATATTAGAAATTCATCCTATAGTCTCCAGAGGGAAATGATTCTATATAAATAGAAAGTATTACCACATTATTCAAATATATAGAAATGATCTAATACTTCATATCAAATAAAAATAAATATTTTAATAGCATTAGAACATTAGAAAATGCACTGGTAGGAAAAGGAGGCTTAGGACCTCAATATCCTTTTTTATTTATTATATTTATATTTATATTTATATTTATTTAGTGTTTATATTTACTTATATTTATTACATTTAGATAAAGGTATGTGACTTATGATCTTTGATTTCTATCCCTTAATAAAAATCTTAATAATAATATAAATAAGAGAATAATGAGAAAATGATTGCTCTAAGTGTTAATTAAGGTACTTCAGAATTGGGGTAAGTTACTAACTTCATAATGGTTACCAACAATTGTTCCCCAGGTACTTGGAGGATAGAATTAGAATTCTACCCTGTTGATTAATTCACATCAACATCAAGACTTATGTTTTCCTGAAAATAAGTGGTAGTCACTCAAAAAATTATGTTCTCATCCATCTGGACTTCTACTGTGGATATGGAACAAAACTACTGAAAAGTCTTCAAACACGAATACATAATGCTGCAAATAAATCTATGCTGCAAATAAATTACTGCAAATAAATAAATTGCTCATACGCACACACCTAACTTATATAAGGTAACTTTCTTACAAGTAGACAAACAAGTACATTGTAATAAATAAAATTAACATAAAATGTTCCCATCTCTCCTAAAAATTGTAAGATAAACAAAATGGTAAAGAAATATTCAGAGCACGTTTATTATTCTTAGCTGAAATGCCAGATCTGTAATTGTATAATGTTCACCAACAAAATATTTCCAGTATATGGATTAAGTAGGAAAAAAAAAACAGATAAATCTAAAGGACATAATTACCTAAATAGTATCAGAAATCACTTAGCTTTTATTCCAAAACAAAAGTGTTGAGAAATACTGCCTTCCTGTTAGAATGCACAATGGGAATCATAAACAAATCAGGTGTGAACACTAAACAAAACCAACCATTTTTTTGAACTGAAATGTCAATATGAGAGATAGATTATTTTGAAATCAAATGAATATTAATTACTGGTGCTAATGAAATAAACCTGTATTAAATTGCAAGGATAAATAAAATGTGTTAAACTGAAGCGGGAGGGTAGTTGTTGAGAGCAGCTGAAAGGGTCTTATTTGCAAATAACACTAGTGAATGTGAGTCAAAGGTGATGTTGGAAATGGTCTGTTCATCCCATGATAGAGTCATTCGAGCGATGGGCCAAGTGAAGCCAAGAAAATTAAAGAGGGAAATAACATTTACACCAAACCCATCCTCAACCTTGTCAATATGGATACTAAAATCACCTAAGATTAATAGGCTGTGTGATTCCAGAGAGAGTTGAGAAAGAAAATCTATAAATTCATTAAGAAAACTTGTGGTTTCTCAAAGAGGTCTGTAAATTAAAAGTGTTGCTAAAGTTGTACGCTAAAAGCCAATAGATACATAGAGAGAGACAAAATTGAGATGTCTTGATTTTGTAGTTGAATACATTTTTAAAAGATTTAACTCTAACCTTCATAGCCTCAAACAAATTTTCACAAATTTAACTTTATATAAATTAAGGATATAGAAGATTTATAAATCCTAAAACAAGATTATAATTGCATAGTAGCCTTATTATCAGGTTAATCCAAGCCATTTTTAGGAAGTTGAATAGACTATGTGGTGGTCTTGGCAATAATTACTCATGAACTATAATATATCATTATACTATGTTATGAAGAACTTAGTCTACAATATATAATGTTCAAAAATTTGGAATTTAAAGATTTGTATATTTGGGTTTGTACTTCATTTGATGTATAATTACACATAAAATGATTAAATAAAATTAGTTACATATTATAGGAAATAGCTTATCTTTTTTCTGTTAGTATATTTTAAATAATATCTCTCTCTAAATTCCTTTAACAAAAATATTGAAATATTCTAACTAGAAGTGACACAGGTAATGGGCAATTCCAAAACCTTATCATCTTACAGGTAAAGAAACTAAGGCTAAAATATATAAAATAAATATACTCAAATTCTCATAGCTTTTGAGTTCGTAACCAGGATTAGAAGGCAGATCCATGGAATTTCATTACAGTGTGGTAATTTCTTTAGTTTAAAGACTCCATTATTTCCACAAAGTGAAGCAAATTCTATCTTCAAATCTAGTTCATGTGATGACTGATGACTAGCTGTGTGACAATGAGTGAAGAGGCTTGGAGAGGTCTCAGTTATTTACCATAAAATGGAATAATCCTAACAGATAACCCATCCAGGTGGCTGTTAAGTAAGTTACGTCAGCAAACCCCGAGCACTATGCCTGGCACATGCTGAGTGTTCATTGCCTCTTGATGTCAACATTATTATTATCACAACCCCTCCCGACAAATGGCCACACAATAAATACTTGCTGACTGTTGAGTGAAAATAAGAAAAGCTTTTTTTTCTTTTTCGGGCACCTGGGTGGCTCAGTGGGTTAAAGCCTCTGCCTTCAGCTCAGGTCATGATCTCTGGGTCCTGGGATCGAGCCCTGCATCAGACTCTCTGCTCAGCGGGGAGCCTGGTTCCCTTCCTCTCTCTCTCTGCCTGGCTGTCTGCCTACTTGTGATCTCTGTCTGTCAGATAAATAAATAAAATCTTTGAAAAAAAGAAAGAAAAGTAACTTTAGAGTATACAAAAATATATATTTAAAAAATTCATCTATAATTGAACAAAATGTGAGAGAAAATTCCTTAGCTACTTTGCCTTCATAAATAAAGTATTACTTTCTCATTTTAAATTTTTTTTGGAAAAGCTTACTTTTATTCTTTTAAATATATGACATTATAATGTCTGTGGGTTCTGTTTATGTGCATTTATTTCTCCATTGGATCTCATATTTAATGTGTCAGCCTACAGAGTATAACAAACAGATTAACCATCCAGAAATTTACTTCAAAGGAAGGTTCCCTGAATCACCTCCAATCCCTGATGCAAAGTAATCTATACTACCAGCAGGTCTGTTTCATCTTTCTCCAAAATGGGACAGATTTTTTGCATGTCATCTTAACAGAAAAATACTCAAGTATTCCTGTTACTTCTTTTCAGAACTACTGTCATCCACTTTGTTTTCTTCTGTGTTAAAACAGAATATTAAGCCAGAGAATATAGACAATCCAATTTAAATGGAGAGTTAAGTACACAGTTAAAATAAGTAAAAATATAATCAACAAAATGAAAAGACAACCTGTGGAATGGGAGAAAATATTTGCAAGTCATCTGATACACGTTCATATCCAAATATATGAAGAGCTCATTCAATTCAATACTAAAACAAAAACTAAACCAAAAAAAAAAAAAATCCAATCTGATTAAAAAATGGGCAAAGAACCTGAATATACATTTTTCCAAAGATATATAAATGGTCAATAGGTACATAAGATGGTGCTCAAAAATCACCAATCGTCAGGGAAATGCACAATCGTCAGGGAAAACCACAATGAAATATTACTTAGTACCTGTTGCAATGGTGCTCATCAAAAAGATGAGAGACAGCAAATGCTAGTGAGGAAGTGGGGGAAAGGGAACATTGTGCACTGTCGGTAGGGTTGTAAATTGGTGCAACTAAGATCAAAGACAGCAAGGAAGGTGGTTCTTCAAAAAATAAAAAAGAATAGAACATCCAAATGATCCAGCAATTTCACTTCTGTGAATATATCCTAATAAAATGAAGTCACTATGTTAAAGAAATATTGTTACCAAACCAACGTGGGTCCCCTCTGTGGTGAGTTATGGACAGAGGCTATACCAAGTTAAGTAAACTTATAAAGTCATCTTTATTTTCAGCAAATAAAGAGATCCTGGGGAAGAATTTTCAAAGCCATGACTCCTGGAACAGGGTTGAACAGGCTCCTTTTATGAGGACTTGGGATGCATATTCAGAGGGGAACTTAATATTACAATGAAGCTGGATTAATTGTTGGGTACTTTATGATTCATCTGCATAGAGGTTGTCCTCAAATGTTTCTTTTCCAGTTCCAATAATTTGTTTGTTTCTCTGAGATGAAATTGGTGGTTAACCAAAACTTCTAAGAGTTTCCTGAGTTCAGGGAGTCAGAAAGTCATGCTAATGACAATATCTGCAATCATAGCATTACTTATAGTAGCCAAGAAATGGAAACAACCGAAGTATCCACAAATGGATAAAGAAAATGTCACACACACACACACACACACACACACACACACACACAGGAATACTATTCAGCCATAAAAAGTAGGATATCCTGCTTTTTGCAACAACACAGATGGACCTTGAGGGCATTATGCTAACTTCTAAGTAAGTCAGACAGAAGGTGACAAATACTGTATGATCTCACCCATATGTGGAATTAAAAAGAAATGAACTTGCGGATACAGAGATGAGATTTGTGATTACCAGAGGTCAGGACGGGATAGGAATGGATAATAGTGGTCAAAAGGCACAAACTTCTCATAAGTTATAAGAGAAATATTTATTGAGGATATAATGTACAACATGATGACTGTAGTTAACACCTCTGTTTGGTGTTATTGAAAGTTGTTAAGAGAGAAAATCCTAAAAGTTCTCATCAAAAGAAAAAAGAAACTCTCTCTCTCTCTCTGTAATTATAACATATGATTGTAATTACAATATATGAACAATTGATTTTAACTAAATATGTTGTGGTAATCATTTTGCAATATGTGTTAAGTCAAGTCATTATGCTACACACCTTAAACTTACACAGTTCTGTGTGTCAATTATATTTGAACAAAACTGAAAGAAAAAAATTAAGTGCACAAAACACGCATTCATTATTGTTTGATTTTCCTATTTCTGCTTTTTTTGTTCTTTTTTTCTCTATTCTTCTGATTAATATCCTTTACATTTTTTTTTCTTTTCTTGGAGGTAATATAGCCTGGGAAAACTTTCCATGGTGACTTTCTTGAGTTTATCATTTTAAACCATTTTTTTGTATTCCCTTTGAAAGCTCATATTCAAAACAGAGGCCATAACCTTTCTTTCTAAGTATCAACCTAAATGAATTGTAATTTAAATAATTTTAAGTTATTAATTCTTTCTGTACTAAGAAACTATATATATCTATCTCTCTTTCATAGGCATTTCCATGTCACTACTCTCCACAGTTTTTTAACCTAGAAAGACTATATGTAAAAGAAGATCTATGTATGTATCCCCTTCTTCCCACAGTCACACAATTGAAATATCAAGAATTAACATGAAATTTTTAAAAAGAAACCATAATATGGCTGCCCAATGATAAATCTATCCTTAAGATTACTTACAGAATTAATAAGTTAATTTGCTTAATTCTAAAGGAATTGAATTTTCTCTAAAAAAAAAACATAGCTAAATAGTACCAATAACAATTATCCAAACACAAAACTTTCAGAAGTATGGGTTTTAGTCATAGCCCAAAATATAACAACATAATCAAAATTTATCAGAGTTTTTCCTCTTTCAAAAACTGTTGGTATTTCAAACTTGCTTTAATTTACCTTCTTCCATGTTGTATTTGGCAAAACCTCAGAGGAACAGCAGTCTGGAGAGCCAAGTAGGAGAATAAAGACTACTCCTACAGACCAAGCAGCCCAGTCAATGGTTTATTCAGAGTGTGCTTCCCAAGGTAGTGGATGGAGCCCTTACTGTCAAAACCTTCATTCTGGATTCCAGATACTACTAAGCTATTATGGTTCTTAACAAAATGTAAATAAATTTTGGAGGGCTCTCTTATTTTGTGTTTTCACCCAAATGTCCTGGTGTATACATGGATTTGCTAATATTTATATTCTTTCCCAAATTTAGGATGAGGTAGAGATATGGAGACAGTCTCCAGGAGAAATGAAAGGGACCTCGAGGTAAGGCCCACACCAAACATACTCACATACACATAAAAGCCAAATTTTTCACTCATTCCAAGGTACTGATTATTGGGCAATTGATTTTGAAGAATTAGCCATACCACATTTCACAGACAGAATCAGGTACAGACTCAACAAGAAATCTCATCATCTCTACTACAATGCCAATGCCAAGGATAGGTGTGGGGGGCAGTACATTTGGAAACAGCAATGCACATTTAACATAAAACACTGACATCAAATTGAAAGCATTAGAAACAGCCCTAAATGAAAGACTTAATCCCCAGAGAAAGACATTGTGGTTGGAAGGACTCCTTGCTAAGATTCTGGAGTTCTAGTCTTGGCTCTGTCCAGTTCTGTCCCAGCCATACAGAGTGAGCCCATCAAATTATCACTTCCAAACCTTAGATGCCTCATTTGCAAATAAGGGTTGCAGAATGTGATGTTCTTGAACATCTAGGATTCTGTGAGATAATTTTAGAAAAAGAAAACCGAAACTCTGAGTGGGTAGTATATCTGCAAGAATGTAAGTATAAAAAAGACCAGGGGACTTTGTCTAACAGTGATAATAATAAAAACAACAATAAACATTAATGCATTTCAAATAGGAAATGTGCTGAGTCCATAAAAGAAGAACAACAACAACCTGTTGTGGACATAGATCTAAACTTCAGGAACCAATAATTTTAGAAACAAAATCACATTTTTCTATTATATTTTATTTATATTTATATTATATTTTACTAAGGATTGTATTTGATTTACATAATGTCAGATCCACCATGGTACTGAAAGAATCAATCAGTGAAATAATACTGACCAAACACATTTTTAAAAATATGCTATGAACCTTCCACACTTCTTCTAGAAAAACAACTTCTTTGGGCTCTCAACTTTTAATTTTCATTAAAGTAAATAATTATACCACAAGTACAATTATTCTTACCTACCATAAGATCAATATGACAAAGTATAAAGGAATTTTTCATTTAGACTATACTGAAAATATTGAAAAATTTTAAATGTCACAAGTTCACACTTAAAAATTTTTAAAGATCATAAATTAAACAAAAATCACTGCATTCCAATCTATGTGGGAGATTTTGCCGGACATCAATTCTGTTTCTGAGTAATTCCTCTGAAATCTCTCATTTTTCTTTGTATAAAATTATTACTTACATAGCATAGATTTATAACATCTTAGCCACTTATAAAAGTATCTGTATGCATGTATTTTTAATTTTGGATTTGGTTATCTTAATCAAAAAGTTCAAACTTATTAAGGCAAAAATGGAACGAATAAATATTATCACCCACAATCATCATAATAGTAAATTGAACATATTCATTTCTTTCTTTACTAACATAAAATTCCTGAAACTCAAACTATGAAAAAATAATATTTCTATTACTTCTAAAATACTACAAATAATGTTTGTCCAAAGATTCATTCAAAAATAGGCTCTCAAGATTTTGTGCAAACTTGGGTCCAGCTGACATACAAGAAAGCAAGAACATTTATTTTAGCAAAAGAATTAGGTATTTGCCCAGTTAAACCTTTTAAGACAATTGGAAAATTATACTATCTTTTAGTTCTACCAGCACCAAAGCATCACTGTTATTAACGTAGCAGGGAATTGGAATGTGCACAAACTAAAAACAAGAGAGTAAAAAAAAAAACAAAGACTGGAATGCCAGATCTTCAAGGGAACCAGCACACAAGTTATTTGTAAACAAACATTAGGAAATTATATGTATACATGAAAAACTTTAAATAAAGGATGGATTAGGAATCAAGAAGCTCTTCCTTTGTTTGTGCTTTCAGAGAGTACCAAACCTGGAAAGAAGAGGGAATTGAAAGACATTGCATTACTTCAAGTCCTAATTGTACCTAGTTCATTTATATACACATAAGATAAGCATTTGGGTTTTGGCATTCCTTAATTATGTTTTAAATTACATATCTTAACCACTTGTAAATACTGGATCATTTAGAGAAATAGTAAATATTTTTAAACCTCAACAAAATATCTCAGACCTCAGCATCTGGTAATATGTACTGATACACATTTGTTTATTTTTCATGTAAAAATAAATTTGCTGGTTTCATTTTATTTTCTTCTTGTAAGATTATACCGCTATGCATGTTTAGGTAGATAGTTTGGATCCTCACATTTAGGAATAAGGCATTTTCTTTTTCCTTGTAGAACATCAAAGGTATAAATGAATAATCTGTGATTCTTCTAAAAGCATACCCATTACTGATAGAAATTACTAAAATGTTATTGGATTCATAGCTTAACATTTACTTAAAAAAGCAAAGTTGAGCCTGACAAATATGGAGGATTATAGGAAGATTTTCTCATCGGATTTGAAAATGCAATGAAAGTTTTCTCCACTGGTCTCAAAACAGAAAGATCTCACACATTAACAGTTGAAGCCTGGTTCCTCAATAATCATCGAGACTTAGAGAAACATCAGCAGAACTGATAGTATTAGGGAAAATGACTCAATTTAGAGAATGCTGAGTGGATAACACTCCAAGATCTGCTTGACAGATATGAAGTAGATGAGAGTAAAATGTGAAATAGTGTGTCATCCACTGCCCTCAACTTCTCTTGTCCACGTCTGATAATCACGGCTAACCAGGATTCATCCCACTTGTCAAAATATCTCAGCATTAAGATGACAACTGAAGGAAGTAGAAACAGAGACAATGATAGGTGGAGATGAAGGCATTGAGAGCAGCTAAGTGCACTCTAATATCTCCTAAGAGAGGGATCAAGAGGGCCAAACAAAAGAAACTGACAGACGTCCAAGCAGTAATTTTCTGTTACTTTTCCCACAGAAGATAAATTGCAAGAAGTGGGAATGGCATCAACTATTCTGTGGGAGAAGTAGTGAATGCAAACCTTGTAAAATGTTTACACAGATTTTTTGAAAAAGGCAGTAGTGAGACAACAGGTGAAAAGGACATCTCCAATCAGCATCACTCCTGGACAGTGTTGCAAGTCATGGCTAGGATGGGATTCAATATCAGAGGTTTATAATCTAGTTATCTCCTCCAAAACATTCTCCTAACCTGTCATCTCCTGATGGAGTCACTGCCCTTAGAAACAACTACAAGAGAAGAATAAGTGTCTTTCATTCAGAAAGGATTTGGGGGGAGGGTTGTTTTTGGGGTAGCAAACTGACTTTAGTTTCTCGTCCAAAAAGAGAAATATCAGGGAAAAAGACATACAGACAGAACTTTAGTTTACAATTTTAAAGCCACTTACATGGACTTTCAGTTCATACCCTTTTCCCATTTCTTTATGACTGTCAATAATGTTTAATATTATGGTTTTTCTTAAATTCATATTTGATTTTTTAATGCACAAAACATAGTGATAATGCTTTCTAACCTGGAAATTTAAAAATAAAAAAAATCAAAGAAGCAGAAAATATATAATTGGCCAAATGGAAATTTTCCACTTAAAAACCAGTCAAAGCACACTGAAACCATATCTTCAGGTATATCTGTATCTGTTCTATTTAAATTCATTTATTGATCATATTATGCTTTATTCCCTTAATTTGAAGAGGTTTTTTGTTTTGTTTTGTTTTTTGTTTTCAATCCAGTATGAGTATCACTGTTTTTAAATTAGATACTGAACTAGAAGCAAAGTCAGACTACTTGGTTTAACTTTAGATTATGTTCTTTAAAATTATTCAAATTCAGATCAAGCCAATACATGTGCCATCCAATGGGAGGAAGCTTGGAAAGTACCCAGTTATCAGGATGTTTAAAATGATCTACAGTATGTGGAAGCTCTTGATAGTCTTATGTTTTTTCCCATTTTCATGCACAATAACAATACCTGACAAGATTTAGACTGGCACAAGTATATTGTCTGTCAAAGGTGCTTCAAGATTTATTTGGCTCTTAGTCGACTCACATTACTACAAGCTCTTTGATACACAGAGCACAAAGCAGCTTAACACTGTTGCTATTAGTGTTCAAACCACACTGAAAACACTTCATTAAACAGCCTACTGCAGTGTAATTGTTTAATAATATTTTGATTAGGTTGTTTAGTAGACAATCCATGCTGTTAAACATTCTCTTGCTGTCAAGTGAATCACTGGTAAAAAGGCTACAGCAAAATACTTAAGAGAGTCTCTTAGAAAAGAAATCAAAGTGGGGGGGGGAACCCCCATAACCTTAAGTCACTGTGCTCCTATTATCCAGTATATTAGTTTCCTATAGTTCCTGTAACAAATTACCACAAGATTAGTGGCTTAAAACAACACGGATTTATTATCTTACAGTGCTGGAGGTCAGAAGTCCGACACAGATCTCACTTGTCTAAAATCAATGTCAGCAGGGCTGTGTTCTTTTCTGGAGGCTCTAAACCTGTATTCATTTCCTTGTTTTTTCCAGTGTTTAAAGTTTTCCCACATTCCTTGGCTCACAGCTCTCTTCCTTCATCTTCAAAGCCAGTGGTGATCAATCGAGTTTTTCTCACATCACATCAATCTGACCCTGACACTTCTGTCTCTCTCACTTGTAAGAGTGGCCCACCCAAATAATCAAGGATAATGTCTTTATTTTAAGGTCATCTGATTGACAACCTTAATTCCTCCTTCTCATGTAACATGTACATTCCTAGGTTTTAGGGGTTGGGATATGGACATATTTGAGGAAGTGGGATGACAGGGTGTGATTATTCTGCCTACCACACCCATTACATTGCCTCATGAAGTTATATAAAACTCGTGTTTTACAGAAATTCACTTCTTTGTGCAAGTAGAGTGGGAATTTTTTTTTTTAAGTCATACAGATGATAGAAAGATAGATACTCAGTCATCTTCATTTTATCATAAAATCCAATTTCAAAGTTTACTGTCAAGGAGTGTAGTTGTTCTGAACTCCTTAATTCCTCTTTTATTCAAACAACTGTTATTAGGTTCTTAACATGTGAAAGACATGATTCTATAATACCTTAGTTATAAAGGTAAAAAGGATGTTTTGTGCTCAGAAGAAAGTACTAGGTATGATGGGTGATCCCCATCCTTTACAACATTCTACCAACCAGTTGCAAATAAGCTATACCTCCAAGAATGAGGACATCAGCACTGTTTTCACCATTTGTGCTTTCATAACAATGACTCTGGAGCTTTTCATACTTAGAACTTTTTCTTACTCTCCCTGCTCGCTTCAAAAACCCCCAACAAGCAAAAGTTCAGGGCCAGGTGGCTTCACAGGCAAATTATCCCAAACATAGAAGAATTAATACCTATTCTTCTCAAACTATCCCAAAAAATAGAAAAGAAGGGAAAACTTCCAAATTCATTCTGTAAGAACAGCACTACTCTGAGACCAAATCCAGATAAAGACTCCACTAAAGAAGAGAACTATGGTCAATACCTCTGATAAACATGGGTGCAAAAAGATTCTCAATAAAATACTAGCAAACCAAATCCAACAGTACATTAAAAAAATCATTCACCACAATCAAGTGGGATTGATTCCTGGATTGCAAGTGTGGTTCAATATTCACACATCAATCAAAATGATACACCGCATTAATAAGAGAAAGGATAAGAGCCATATGACCATTTCAATAAATGCAGAAAAAGCAGCTGACAAAGTACAGTGTCTATTCATGATAAAAACCCTCAATAAAGTAGGTTTTGAAGGAACATACCTCAACATAATAAAGGCCATATATGAGAAACCCACAGCTAATATCATCCTCAATGGGGAAAAACCGAGAGATTTTCCTCTAAGGTAAGGAACAAGGCAGGGATATCCAATCTTACCGTTGTTACTTAACATAGTACAGAAAGTCCTTAGCTATAGCAATCATATAACAAAAAGAAATAAAAGACATCCAAATTAGTAAAGAAGTAAAACTTTCACTATTTGCAGACAACATGATATTCTATACAAAATATTCAAAAGATTCCACCAAAATACTACCAGAACTGATGAATGAATTCAGCAAAAATCACAGGATACAAAGTCAACCTTGAGAAGCCTGTTGCATTTCTATAGACCAATAATGAAGCAGCAGAAAGAAAAATTAAGGGATCAACCCCATTTGCAAGTGCATCAAAGATAACAGGATACTTAGGAGTAAACCTGACCAAAGAAGTGAAAGACCTGTACTCTGAACACTATAAAACACTGATTAAAGAAATTAAAGATCACAGAAAGAAATGAAAAAAAAATATTTCATGCTCATGGATTAGAAGAACAATATTATTAAAATGTCTTTACTATCCAAAGCAAACCACACATTTAATGCAATCCCTATCAAAATGCCATGGCATTTTTCACAAAGCTAGAATGAATAATCCAAAAATTTGTATGATATCACAAAAAAAAAAAAAACCCTAAATAGCCAAAGCAACCCTGAAAAAGAAAAGCAAAGCATGAGATATCACAATTCTGGACTTCAAGTTATATTACAAAGCTGTAGTCATCAAAAGAGCTTGGTACTGGTGCAAAAAATACACACATTGATCAATAGAACAGAAGAGAAAACTCTGAAATGAACCCACAACATCAATTAACTTTTGACAAAGTAGGAAAGGATATCCTATGGGAAAGAGAAAGTCTCTTCAATACATGATATTGAGAAAACTGGAGAGCAACTGCAAAAGACTGAAAGTGAACCGACACAAAAGTAAATTTAAAATGGATTAAAGACGGGGCGCCTGGGTGGCTCAGTGGGTTAAGCCACTGCCTTCGGCTCAGGTCATGATCTCAGGGTCCTGGGATCGAGTCCCGCATCGGGCTCTCTGCTCGGCGGGGAGCCTGCTTCCCTCTGTCTCTCTGCCTGCCTCTCCGACTGCTTGTGGTTTCTCTCTGTCAAATAAATAAATAAAATCTTTAAAAAAAAAAAAAATGGATTAAAGACATAAATGTGAGACAAGAAACCATGAAAATCCTAGAGGACAACACAGACAGTAATCTCTTTGGCATTAACCATAGCAATTCCTTTCTAGATGTGTCTCCAGAAGCAAGGGAAACAAAAACAAAAATTTACTATTGAGACTACATCAAAATAAAAAGCTTCTACATGCCAAAGGAGAAAATCAACAAAACAAAAGGCAACCAACAGAATGGGAGAAGATATTTATAAATGACATATATTATAAAGGGTTATGATCTGACTAAAAATGGGCAAAAGAGATGAATAGATATTTTTTCTAAAGAAGACATTCAGCTGGCTAACAAACACTTGAAAAGAAGCTCAACATCAGTCATCACCAAGGAAATCCAAATCAAAACTACAATGATATATCACCTCATCCCTGTCAGAATAGCTAAAATCAAAAACACAAGAAATAATAGGTGTTCGTGAAGATGTGGAGAAAGGGGAACCCTCTTGCACTGTGGGTAGGAGTAAAAACTGGTGCAGCCACTCAAAAACAGTATGCAGTTTCCTCAAAAAAGTTAAAAGTAGAACTACCCTCTCATTCAGCAATTGCACTTCCAAGAATTTACTCAAAGAATACAGAAACAATAATATATATACCCCAATGTTTATTCCTGGCACCACCAGAAATAGCCAAATTATGGAAACAGCCCAAGTGTCCAGCAACTATATCTGTATCTGTAGACATACACACATATACATGCAATGGAATACTACTCAGTTGAGAATGAAATCTTACTATTCACAACAACATGGATGGAGATAGAGAGTATTATGCCAAATAAAATGTCAGTAAGAAAAAGCCAAATACATATGATTTCTCAAATGAGCAAAGGGAAAAGAAAGAGAGAAGGAGCAAACCAAGAAGCAGGCTCTTAGCTATAGAGAACAAACTGATGGTTACCAGAGGGGTTGTAGGTGGGGGGATGGGTGAAAAAGATGATGGGGATTAAGGAATGTACTTGTGATGAGCACTGGATGATGTTGGGAAGTGCTGAATCACTATATCGTGCCCTGAAACTAATACTATATTGTATGTTAACTGGAATTTAAATGAAAACTGGTAAAAGTAGTAATCTTTAGTGTCACACAAAATAGCCATTACTTTCTTAAACACTTCTTAGTGGCAATGACTGTTTATTAAGAAGGTCTGAAAAATTCTGTTGAATTTTTAAATTTTCCTGTCATTTTCCTCAGTAAACAGTGAAGTTTTCTAATTCTTTGAGATGTTAAGAAAAAATATATAACACTTGAAACCTAGGGTCCCCTAAGTGGCTAAGTTAGTTAAGCATCTGACTCTTGATTCTGACCCAGGTCATGATCTCAAGGACATAAGTTTGAGCCTCACATGAGACTCCATGCTGGGTGTAAAGGCAGCTTGAGATTTTCCCTCCCTCTCTCTCTGCCCCTTCTCCTGCTCTTGCTCTCCCTCTCACTAAGAACATTTTAAATCTAATAAAATATTTTATAGTATCATAAATTTTGTAATAATAAAGTGTTTCAAATATTATGTACAATAACTTCCTAAGTTCACCAGTTTGTGTCTATAACTGTGGTTTTGAATATTTCAAGGTAGGACAACATGCTACTTCTGAAAACTTGTACCACCTTCATTAAATTCTGAATATTAAAAATATTTTCTTTATATCAAGACCAGTTCTTTCACCTTGCACATTATTCTAATTTTTTTAGTGAAGTCCTATTCCTAGCAATTCTAATTTCTGTCCTTATGTTACATCTGCAAATTTTTTTAAAGGTTTTATTTATTTGACAGAGAGAGAGAGATCATAAGTAGACAGAGAGGCAGGTGGAGAGAGGGGGAAGCAGGCTCTACGCTGAGCAGAGAGCCCAATGCAGGGTTCAATCCCAGGACCCTGAGATCACCACCTGAGCTGAAGGCAAGGGCTTAACCCACTGAGCCACCCAGGTGCCCCTACTTCTGCAAATTTTTAAAGAAAGCTACAATCTGCCCTGGGATAGAATAAACACCCCCAGTCCTTATTACGGTTTGGTGTCTGATCCCTTCATCTGCCTGATTATGTACGTTTAAACACACTCCAATTTATTTGAGTATTCCCCTTACTGATCTGATCATATTTCCTCCCTTTATGCTTACATACCACGACTCTGTTGATGTAGGCAATGGTCCTGTTTGTGGCATAAATCAGATTGTTACAATCACTTTTTTTTTTTTTGCAGTATTTATTCACTGAAAATTGCTAATGTTCTTATTTTGCTTTTTACTTCACTTTGCTTTGCTTTAATAATGCTGCTGTTAAGCCTTTTTCATTCTGTTAGTACTATTGGGTTCTTTTATTAATCTATCTTTTAGTCTTCTGTTTGTAATCGGAAAAACAAACCTTTAAATATGACTTCATTTAACTTCATCTTATTAAGTGTAGTCTAAGCTGACTGAAAGCTGTTGGAATATTGATTCCCTAACCCAAACCTAAGCAACTTCCTTCCTAGGGTCGTGTAGAGACACAGTTAAGTGCCCTGGATAGCTTCACTAAAGTCATGTACAAAGAGTTGAATGAGATTAGTCCAAATGTGCCAACAAGGGGGTTCTCCAGTGCAGGAAGCAACATACTTCCAGCAATATTCATCTGGCTGTAATACCGGCTCTTGCAATAATCTCTAACCATCAATTTATTTCTTTATTTAGGATCCTTAGAAAAACAAATAATCAAGTCCAAAAATGGGCAGAAGACACGAGCAGACACTTCTCCAAAGAAGACATACAAATGACTAACACATGAAAAAAATTTCGTCATCATTAGGAATCAGGGAAATTCAAATCAAAACATTGAAATACCACCTTACACAGTTAAAATGGCAAAAATTAACAAGGCAAGAAACAACAAATGTTGGAGAAGTTGTGGAGAATGCAAATAATGCAAAAAATTAGAACTACCCTATGAACCTGCAATTGCACTACTGGGTATTTACTGCAAAGATACATATATAGTGAAAAGAGGGCCATCTGTACCCCCATGTTCATAGCAGCAATATTCACAATAGCCAAACTGTGGAAAGAACAAAGATGCCCTTCAACAGATGAATGGATAAGATGTGGTCCATAAAAACAATGGAATATTATTCAATCATCAGAAAGGATGAATACCTAATTTTTGCATCAACATAGGTGGGAATGGAAGAGATCATGCAACATGAAATAAGTCAGAGAAAATCAATTATCATATGCTTTCACTTATTTGTGGAACTTAAGGAATAGCATGGAGGACATTATGAGAAAAAAAGAGAAAATGAAGGGGCAGAAATTGAAGTAGGAGATGAACCATGAGAGACTATGGGCTCCAAGAAACAAACTGAGGGTTTTAGAGAGGAGGTGGGTAAGGGGATGGGTGAGCGTGGTGATGGGTATTAAGGAGGGCACGGATTGAATGGAGCACTCGGTGTTTGTTACACACAAACAATGAATCTGGGAACACTACATCAAAAACTAATGATGTACTCTATAGTGACTGAAAACATTAAAAAAAGGGGGGGGGGGTCCTTAGCACTTGTCACTTACACCAAATCCAAAATGCTTGTAAGAGTAAATTTTTAAGATGGCACTCCTCTTATTGAATCTGGGCTAACATCCCAGAGTTGACTGCCCACTCTTGGCTTTCCTGGGTCAGGCAACCCTGGTTGCTGAATGTGAGAGCCCTGGTTTGAAAACTAGAAGCTTACAGTTGTTAATTTTGCAAAACAATAACTACAACAATAACAACAGAAACTTTAGTTCAGACTTCGTTAAGTATATGCTGTGAACCAGTCAGCTTCACACCAGGTCCACTCTTGTTTGGTGAGTAATTTCCATCTGTCCTTTCAAAATGTCAGCTACTAGGATCCCCCTAACTGTTCCTTGATGTCAGATTTCATGCTGCTGTATGAAACTGTGGTATCATCATTATATATTAAGCAAAATTTTTAGTCCTTGGTCAAACTGAGCATTACAATCACAGCACACAAAATTTAGAATTAGGTAATTACTTCAGCCAGCAGAGACTTCTTTAAATGTTGAGCACGGTTTTCTCATTTTACAGATGAGAAAACCATGTTTCCTGGGAGGTTAGAGAACATTGTTAATGACACATGGCTAAATGTTATCAGAAAACCCTCATTTTGAATCTGGCGATCTTCCTCATGTTTTACAGATTGACATGGCTTTCTTTAAAACATGTGTACCAGATATGTAAAAAAAAAAGTGAAATCTAAAATGTTTGAACGTTGCCAGTTCTTCCTGTTGCCTTAATCATGTATGAATGCTAGTCTCCATACATTCAGGAAATTGCAAATTTCAACAATAAATGTCGTGAAGGCTTACAAGACTCTGTGACTCTTTGAACTAATACTCCATTATCCTTATATAGTTTGTATTTCAATGTAAAATGTTTCTGAGTAAAGTAGGGTATAGAAAGGAGGATATGCCATCAGTTTGTATGAAAATTTGCTAGTCTTTGGGGAGCAAGCAAGCTTTTACCTGTCATTGAGCTACATCTTAAGCAGAATAATTTTACAAGATTTGAACTACAAAACCACTCACTGGCTTTCATATAATGTCATTCATTTATGTATCCATGCATATATTAACATGTATCTTAATGTGACAAAGGAATGAAAGGCATTTAAAGGCACTTCTCAGTTAATAATCATGATAACAAAAGTATTTGTGCTAATACTCTCTGTACATATCAAACAAAAATTACCAGAGTTCCTAAATTTGCTGGCTAAAATATATAACCATTAGTTATTAAAATAAAAAAGAGATTACTTATCTAATAAATAGCACCTTTAATGTTGGACAATAGTTTAATGACAAAATTAATAACTATATATTTTTTAGACTTTGATGCACTCACTTTTTTTCAATATGTTAGATTCTACTATCTAAAGAGGATTTTCTGGATAAAAGAATCTGCATTGAAGTTCTTGTTCTAACAATATCCTCAATACATTAAACATATTCTGAAGAACAGGAGTTCTTAAGAAATCTTTATTTACAGGATACTGAGAGATATGAAATTCCACATATAAATAAGAAACCCATTGAGAAGAGAAGCTTTATACAGTATGTACAGTTTGGGACTTTTCAAGTATAGTTTTTTTGTAAAGAGTGCTACAATGACAAACTATATTTAAAAATAATTCTTAGTACAGAAACAGTAAGACCCATTATATAGATCAAATAAGGGAAGTCTTGATGCTAAGAATAGCCTTATATTTGGAATTTAGAAAGTTGGGAGTGTCCACTTTAGTTATAAGAAACGTTTAAAAGTGATTTTTTTTTCTGAAAACTTACAAAAGAAACCTAAGATATAAAAAACATCCCAGCACTTACAGCCATTATAATTTATTACTTTCTCACTAGAGTTTTATTAATTCTATTCTAATTGATTTAAGAATAGCTTAATGTTGAACATATTTAGGTAAAAGGGATACGGTAGTTATACATCATTTTTGGAAGCTTAACTAGTTAATAAGCTTAATTTTATGTGTACATGCATACTTAGACATAATATAAAGTTCTAAGAGCTTTGAAATACCTATTTTCTTTGATTACATTCTCATCTTTGTCCTTACACGATTACTACAAACTGTCATACCCTACCAGCAACCAAGAGCCAATGTAATTCTTCTGTATCATCGATAAATATCTTGCATAAGAAACTTGAAGAATTCAACGATTATCCAAGTCATTACTTTACATTTAAAAAATGTGATAAGTGGTATAGAACAATTATTAAGCTGACACAGTTCCAGCAAAACAAATTAGCCCAAGATAGGCAATCATCCGTACATTCTCATGAGCTGAACATTATCTATAAACTTCTCCCAACTGGGAGTCTTTACATAATTGTAGCACTTACTTATGATGAAATCAAAATGATAAAACATTTTTTACTATTGCAGAATCATAAACTAGTATGGCAAAATATGCTGCAAAGTTTGGCTTGGTTTTTAGTTCACTCATCAGCAGTTAATCATGTTTAAAAACCATTATATAAGATTAAGAGTCACTTATGGTTTGTCTCCCTCCCAATCCCATCTTGTTTCATTTATTCTTCTACCCACTTAAGCCTCCATGACTCTTAATCTCACAAAACAAACTGAGGGTTGCCGGGGGGAGGGGGTTTGGGAGAAGGGGGTGGGATTATGGACATTGGGGAGGGTATGTGATTTGGTGAGTGCTGTGAAGTGTGTAAACCTGGTGATTCACAGACCTGTACCCCTGGGGATAAAAATATATGTTTATAAAAATAAAAAATTTAAAAAAAAAAAAAAAAAAAAAAAAACCATTATATAATTTTTACCTAATGGTTTCAAGCCTTACGGTGCTTCACAGAATATGTTCAGTCAAAATCTAAAGCCAGTCATAGTAGTTCATCTAACTAAGATAAAACAAGAGAAAGATTATTGAGTTAATATCGCACTTTCCAGTGGTTAAAAACATGTATGACACATTAAAATGCACATTTTAATTGATACCTGTGAATATTATTTAACAAATATAACAAATCAAATGTAATTTTTAATAAGGGATAAGCTGAATCAAGCTTTGAAAACCTGGAAGCTCAGTCCTTTGGACAATTTGGCATATTCTCATTGGAGAGGATAAAGAGCTTTAAATTTTTTTTAATGACATTATTAGAAAGCCAGTTTTTTCCTTAATTCATTGAATTTGGATTTTCATCTAAAAATCATATACAAACAGATTTGTTATGTAAAACTAAAGCAAAAAAAAGCCATTCTTTCATTACTTTGCTCTCAGAACTTTTTACAAAACACCTATTTTAGAATTTCTTAAGAAACAAAACAAAAATTAACATAATCTAAAATGCCCATGTGACTAGAACTTAAAAATGTATATTAAGGAGTTTGAAGTCTTTTCAAGGGATAATATTTTAAATTGTTAGCTGAGTAGACTTTGGCTGTAATCATAATGATTCAGTTTCTTCCCCACAACCTAAGAACAGACGAAGGGCAATGTAAAATCCTTTCTTTATTTCAACCTTCCATTATCACTACTCAAGTATTGCTGGAGGGTAGTGATGATTCAAAGTTTGCGACCAAGGTAAGAATAGCTATTTGCTGTTATACATTTTATGTTAACGTTATAACGTCTATCTCCAAATCAAGTTTTATTTTTCCCTAAAATGTGTGGTCCAACCTTTCTCCATAACCATCTTTTCCCAATGGTATGTGACAATATTAAATAAAACTATACCTACTGAGGCTAATTATAAATTCAGAAGGGGGGTGGAATTATGGACATTGGGGAGGGTAGGTGCTTGGGTGAGTGCTGTGAAGCGTGTAAACCTGGTGATTTACAGACCTGTACCCCTGGGGATAAAAATATATGTTTATAAAAAATAAAAAATTAATAAAAATAAATAAATATATAAATAAAAGTGAGATTTGATTTTGATTTACCTGCAAGGCTAAAAGGTAAAAAAAAAAAAAAAAGGAAAGGAAAAAAAAGGTGAGCATTTAACTCTTCAGAGATAAATGAGTTGATCTTGTAAGAAATGGAGGAAATAGTTAAAGGAAAGTTTGCTAACAGAGAAAGGCTTCCACTTCCCAAAGGCCCCTAAAGAAAGAGAAAGAGTTTCAAATAATTCTTGATACCACAGGGGCCCCTCTCTCTGCCCAACTCAAAATTCAATTTACTAGCTTGTTTTCGGTTGGGTTAAGTCAGAAAACAAGATAGATAGATGTGTCTTCTGTGTCAATGTAACACATTTACCTGATCTAAGGGAAAATTCAAAATTGATTTTCACCATGGTTTTGAAGTTAGATAAATTTTCCACATTCTAGAATTCATGAACAGGTCAAGTCATTGATTCCCGTTAAAATTAAACAGGTGAGTAGCCTGTTTCAGAAATTAGAATAAATAAAGTCCCTTCTTTCTAAACATGACCAAATTGCATTTCTGGTGTACTCAGTCTATTAGTTTGAGATTATTTGAAAATTACATTATAATTTCAAACTTAATGATCTCCATCATCTATGTTTCATCATAGATACCTAAGAGATAAGAGAGAAATCAAGCTTAGTTTGAAAGTACCAATGAAGTCATTGCAGTGGTATATTAATTCATGGACTTCAGCCTTTATCAATTTTTTAGAAAGAGAGATCTGAAAATGAATATTCCAAGTTTAAATTTGTCATTACCCTTTATC
Source organism: Mustela putorius furo (assembly GCF_011764305.1). Lineage (NCBI taxonomy): Eukaryota > Metazoa > Chordata > Mammalia > Carnivora > Mustelidae > Mustela > Mustela putorius. The sequence goes on from NW_025421467.1 coordinate 2,536,402, forward strand.
CATATTGAGTCTCTTTAAAAAGTCTAATTAACGCATGTAGACACCTAGAGCACCACTGATTGTGTTGAACTGTCTATACTCTACTACCAAGGTCTCTGTGGTTTTATTGTCCCAAGCCGGCATAATGCTTTTTATTATCATAAGCAATGTAAGCATAAGAATAAAAACTACAGGTAATGAAATGAGGTCCTCAGAGAATTATTTAGAAGATAATTTTTTTTCTTTAAAATATCAGTTACTGAATGCCGACTGATGAAAGTATTTAAACGTGTATGTGTAGGTAGATATATAAATATATGTCCAAATATCATAAACAGCCTTTGACCTATCACTCTTTTTAAGGAAAAAAAAATTACCATTACTTTTTATGTGGTTTGTGTGTCCCACCCCAAACTGATATCTTCATCTCCCTCCTTTATGTATTCATATTCTCGAGTTTCTGTAAATTATTTCTGTGCTTTTCTTTATACCATCTATATCTGTATTCCTTAATATATACTATTTATTTATGTACTGCCTTTTACTTTATATAAGTAGAGTCATATTGGTTATAGTATTTAGTGACTGGCTTCTTATGTTCATCACCATTGTGTAAGGTTTCATCCTTGTCTTAGAGTTTAAATTAAATGTATTTTCTATATTGAATAGTTAACCACTCCATGAATACACCAGTTTTTTTTCCTTCATTTTACTATAGATGATCACTTATGTTTTCATTTATGTTTTGTTGTTTATATTAAACATTTTCCTGTGAACATTCTTCCTCACAGAATTTCTTAGTGTAGGGTTAGCCAATCTTCACATTTATGAAATAAGGCCCAACTATTTTCCAAAGTGTACAAATTTATATCCTATACATATCATTTGAGAACTTGTCACTGCTCTCCATTTTTTTGCAACATTGTATATTGTCAAGGGTATAATATTTTTGTAAATCTAGTGAGAGTGAAACTGTATCTCATTGTAGGTTCATTTTACATATTCCTAAGTACTAATTAAGTCAATCATCTTTTTATAGGCTTATGTGCTAGCTGAGTTTCATCTTGTGTGAAATGACTATTCAAAACTTTCTCTGGAACTGGGTTGTTTGTTTTAATTATATTTATTTGAAGGAGTTCTGCATGAAAATCCTTTGTCAGTTATACAGGTGGCATATACCTTCTCAATTTATTTTATATTTTTAATTTTATGAAGTCTTTAGATAACATAATTTAATCTTAATGAAGTAAATTTTATCAATTTTTCCTTAAATGGTTTCTGTGTTTTCTGTCTTGAAAATATTTTTGCACTCAAAGAATATTAAGATTTGTCTATATTGTATTCTAAAGGTTTTATAATTCTTCCCTTCTATTTAAAATTTTAACGTACTTGAAGGGTGTCTGGGTGGCATCTGCCTTTGGCTCAGGTCATGATCACACAGTCTTGGGATGGAGCCTCCCATCAGGTTCTCTGCTCAGCGGGGAGCCTGCTTCTCTCTCTACCTGCCCCTCTCCCTGTTCTCTTGTCAAATAAATAAAATCTTTAAAAGAATTTAATGTACTTGTTATATATTTTATATATGGTATGAGTTAAGAATCTCTAATATTTTTGCATATGATTACCAATTCTCCCAGGATTGTATATTGATCAAGAAAGGCAGAAAAACCTAAATTGTTTACCTTGTTTTAAAACTTATGTCCAGTTAGACACCACATAGTACATCATTAGTTTTTGATGTAGTGTTCAATGATTCATTAGTTGCACATAACACCCCGTGCTCATCGCAACACATGCTCTCCTTAATACCCATTAACCGGCCATCTCTTCCTCTCATCCCCCCTCCATTAAATCCTCATTTTGTTTCCCAGAATCCATAGACTCTCATGGTTTGTCTCTCTCACTTATTTCACCCACTTTCAATTTTTCCTCCCTTCCCTATTGTCTTCCATGCTATTGTTTATGTACCACATATGAGCGAAATCATATGATAATTGTCTTTCTCTGCTTGACTTATTTGACTTAGCATAATCCCCTCCAGTTCCATCCATGTTGATGCGAATGGTAGGTATTCATCCTTTCTGATGGTGAGCAATATTCCATTGTATATATGGACCACACCTTCTTTATCCATTCATCTGTTGAAGAGCATCTCGGCTCCTTCCACAGTTTGGATTTGGACCTTGCTGCTATGAACATTAGGGTGCATGTGGACCCTCTTTTCACTACACCTGTAACTTTGGAATAGATACCTAGTTGTGCAATTGCTGGATCATAGTGTAGATGTATTAACTTTTTGAAGAAACTCCATACAGTTTTCCAAAGTCACTGAACAGTTGCATTCCCAATAACAGTGTAAGAGGGTTCCCCTTTCTTTATATCCTCGCCAATATTTGTTGTTTCCTGCCTTGTGAATTTTTGCCATTCTAACTTGTGTAAGGTGGTATCTCATTGCGGTTTTGATTTGAATTTCCGTGCTGGCTAGTGATGATGAACATTTTTTCATGTATCTGCTAGCCATCTGTATGTCTTCTCTGGAAAAGTGTCTGTTCATGTGTTCTGCCCAGTTTTTGACTGGATTATTGTGTTTTGGGGTGTTGAATTGAGATGTTCTTTATAGATCCTTGATACCAGCCCTTTATCTGTAGTGTCATATGCAAATATATTCTTCCATTTCATTGGTTGCCTCTTGGTTTTGTTGACTTTCATTTGCTGTGCAGAAGCTTTTAATCTTGATGAAGTCCCAAAAGTTCATTTTTACTTTTGTTTCCCCTTCCTTTGGAGACATGTCTTGAAAAAATTTGCTGTAACTGATGTTGAAGAGGTTACTGCCTATGTTCTCCCCTAGGAAGACATCTTTATTAAAATAGCATTGGTATTTTTCAAAGAGCTGGAACAAACAACCTTAAAGTTTGTATGGAACCATAAAAGACCTTGAAGTGCCAATAGAATATGGGGAAAAAAAAAAACAAACTGGGGGCATCACATTGCCTGATTTCATGTTATATTACAAAGCTATGATCACCAAGACAGCATGGTATTGCCACAAAAAACAGACACATAGATCAATGCAACAGAATAGAGACTCCATAAATAGACCTTCAACTCTATGATCAAATAATCTTTGACAAATTAGGAAAAAAATATCCAATGGGGGAAAAAAGTATCTTCAATAAATGGTGCTGGGAAAATTGGACAGCTACATACAGTAGAATGAAACTGGACCATTCTCTTACACCATACACAAAGGTAAACTCAAAAGGATAAAAGACCTCAATGTGAGAGAGGAATCCGTCAGATTTGTTTACCTTTTGTTTTTATGCTTCTAAAAAATTTTATGTTGGTAAGAACACTTAATGTGACATTTATTCTTCTGTACCCCTGGGGATAAAAATATATGTTTATAAAAAATAAAAAATTAAAAAGAAAAAGAACACTTAATGTGAGATTTACCCTCTTAACAAATTTTTAACTATACAATACAGTACTGTTCACTATAGGTAAAATTTGTGCCACAGATCTCTATAGCTTATTCATCTTGGTTAAAACTTTATGCCTGTTGATTAGTGATTTCTCGTTTTTCCCTCCTTCCAGTCCCAGGCAGCCAACATTCCACTTTTAAATTCTATGAACTGATCATTTTGAGTATTTTTATATATAAGTGGAATTATACAGTATATATTCTTCCATATTTGACTAATTTTACTTAGCGTAATATCCTCAAAACTCACCCATGCTACTGCATATTGCAGAACTTCTTTTTTAGGCTGAAAAACATCGTATTGTATGTATAAACCATATTTTCTTTACCTATTTATCCAACAATAGACATTTAGATTGTTTCCACATCTTGGCTATTGTGAGTAGTGCTTCAATGAATATAAGAATTCTGATATCTCTGCAATCCTGTTTTCAGTTCTTTTGGCTATATACTCGGGAGAGGGATTTCTGAATCATGTGTTAGTTCTGTTTCTAACTTTTTGAGGAACCTCCACACTGTTTTCCATAGAAACTAACATACTGTTAAGTATTTTTGTCTTTATTGACATTTAATTTGTAAATGATCCAGTTCCAAATCCCATTTTGAGGGTCCAGTTTTTAGGGCCACTACTTACCTCAGCCTAGACTTTCCCTATACTCAGTGCTTATAAGTAAAGCTACGGGTATGAGTAGTTTACATAGAAATGTGATTCCAAGAAACAGAATTGAAGGAGTGAGTGAAACATAAAATAAAGGATGCATTATCAATTTAGCTATAGCAACAGGCTATGAAATTACTGACAAGTCTTATAAGACACAACTCAGTATTATCTAGCAGAAAGAAGAGGAAAGCATTTGTCCATTGGTTCCTATCTTCCATTGGACTAGACTATGAATTTCAAGATAGTAGAGAGGAATTTGTATCTGTTTCATTTGCTGCTATATACCCAGTACTATAGTAGACCCTGAATAAATGTTTATGGTATGAATAAATTAATTTCTTCATAATTATAATCCATTATGTCCTCAGATTTGTTTTTACCTCATGTTGCTTCTGCTCTGATCACAGAATTTTTAAACATATGTAAGTTAGGATTTCTCATTATATCTTTGTGTCTTTTATTAAATCTTACATATTTATCATACGTCTGCCTCATTCCATAAAGGAAAATTTCTTCAGATACATATTTTAGTTTACCACTGAACTATGAAGCTTTGTCACAACTGAATTTTTTGTTTCAATGACTATATTTTATGAATGGTGTCTATGTGATTTTTCTTCAAACCTACTTGGTTATTTAAATCTGTTTTTGTTTTTACTCTTATTTTCAATCTATTTCTTTTTTTAATGATTTCTTATTTATTTATTTGACAGAGAGAGATCACAAGTAGGCAGAGAGGCAGGCAGAGAGAGAGGGGGAAGCAGGCTCCCCGATGAGCAGAGAGCCTGATGCGGGGCTCTATTCCAGGACCCTGGGATCATGACTTGAGCCGAAGGCAGAGGCTTTAACCCACTGAGCCACCCAGGCGCCCCAATCTACTTCTTGAAACAAATTCAATTATATGCTAATTCTGATACGAGTTGTCAGCTCTAAGCTTTCTTTCTGTTTTTTGTTTGTTTGTTTTTTGTTTGGTTTGTTTGTTTTTTACTGTTGGCTAGAGTTCATGGTACCTTATTTCTTTTGTATTTTGTCAGTTTTGACTATGAATTTATTTATCACGTAACACTCTCAATGAAATTATTTGAGAAACTTTTGAAGGCAGATTTCTGTGAAGAAGATTGTATTTACTTCTGTAAAACTACTGGTACCGTCAGTTACCAGAACAACTAGCTTTAAGGCAAATTAAAATATTTGTGATTTGGAGTCCTATGAATGCAGGCTAGAGGCTACAGTAACATTATGTGAGTTGTGGTATTCACAGGGAAGATCTTTTTCTTGTTATACTCTTTGCTAAAGACTTTAAATGGGCAATTTTTTATGCTTTTGGGGAATCAGCTTGGTCAGGTTTAGTATTATATTAATAATGATGCCATTTTGGCTTTCTGGCCTTGTGCAAGCCAGTGTTCAGTTGTACTATTTAGCTTGGCCAACTCTGGACTTTGAAATTTATACCCCATTTTCCATACATGACCAGGAAAATAAAGGTTCAAATTCATCTGTTTGGCTCCCAACACAAAACCCAGATTCAATAACAGCCTCTCACTTCAGGATACTAGATTCACTTAATCTTTGGCTTCTCAATATTCTGATTTCTGGCCAGCTCATTGATATATCAAAAATATTGACAATTTTTTTCAGTATTTTTAGATATTTTCGAGGAAAGAATTTTACTATGGTATCTAGTCTGGCCCACTTCTATAAAAAGAAGATTAATATGTAATTCTTTATGACCTGTTAAAAATAGTAATGAAATTACAATAAAATATTCATTTATTGAATGTATTCCATATACCTGGACTACAGTGGATTCTTTTTATATATCATCTCAATTAATCTCTTATCAACATTAAAAGAAGGATTTTTTAAGGGTTATCAGCTCAGAAAGGTATATAATGAAATGTTGAGTATCACACAGATTAGAAATAGTAAAGTCTGCATTTAATAGAAGCTTGATTTCAAAAAATGGAACAGTAACTGTAGATTTATTCTTTCAGAAAGGATTCATTTGCTCAACAATATTGTTAAACATTTTTTAGGGAATATAATTGTACTTACAGGCCATCAAGAAAGAGCATAGGCCAGGTTTAAATGGACAATGAGCTCACTTCACTTTGATACTACTGTCCAATTGTCATCCTAATTACTGCTATGCAATTTATAACCCTAGAAACTCAATCAAATATCATTTTGCATCAGTCAACATGACAAGTCTTATACCCTCACTAGTAATTCCTCAAACCTTGTTTCACAAACCAAGTTGTAGTGAACATTCGCCAAACTACTCTATAATTCAAGGTAAAGTAATCACCAAATGATGTTTTAAAGAAAAAATACAAAATAAAAAACAAATGAAAAATGAAATTTGTAATCAATTTCTGAAAAATATTTTCCAGTATCACAGAATATTCTACAAACTTTACAGTAAGTCGATATCATCCTTTATAAAGATAAATTGTCTAATGTCATAGAAATAATTTAATTAGTACTCATTACCTACCTGAAGAACAGTGCTAATAGAAGCAGAAATTTAACAAAAATGATAGCTCTTTCTCTCACCAGAAACTCATTTTTCTGGTGTAAAGTGCTCTACAATGCCTTTGCACATGGCTTTTTAAAACCTTTTCCTATAAAGGAATATTGCCTTATAAAATGAGAATAGTCATGTCTCATGAAGATTGCTAGAAGTGATATCAGCAAATAAAATCAATATCATGAGACTTCCTATTAAGCATGTTGAATTGCCCATTTGTTTTAGAAGCCTTTCTTCTCCAGTCTTTCCTAAAAAGATAAAAAAAAAAAAAGTAAAGATATAATACCTAAAAACAAAGAGAAAGGGAGAGAAGATGTAAGTAGATAATATATTTTAACTACCTTTGGAAAAATAACTAATGGTCAAGTGATGAATCATCAGAAGCTATTTCCCATAACCCAAAAGCACACAAGTTTCCAGATAGAAAGGGTCCATCAACTGTTGAGTACAACTAATGAAATATGTGCACACACAAACACACAAAATGAATTATTATGACATTTCAAAGCATTAAAGAAAATATCCAAAAATCTAAAAGTGAGTTTCAATGACAAGGAAATTAAAATAAGAACGGCTCCGCACCAGCAACCTGAATATTAGAAAGCAATATTGCAGTATCTTTCAAAATAAAAATTAAAAGTCTACATGAAATGTTAAAACACACTAAAAATCAATCAAATCTGACTACCCTTCTCCATTTCTCTTAGTTTTCTACCATTTTTTTCTCATTAACACTTCTGTGATTTCTTCCTAACTCCTATACTTGCATCATTTATGGTTCCTGTCCAGTTTTTCCTTCACAAAGGAGTCAGAGTGACTTTTTCCCTAAGAGTACTATCTTTGAAATACAAATCCAAACATATCCAGTCCCTGTTGAACATACTGTGATGGTTTTTCCTGTTCTTAGGATAAAGAGAAATAATCATATGTGCTCTCTGTGCTCTACAGTGGTTTGGACCTAACATACTCTTCCTTTAACCTTAATTTTTCCCTCCCTTTCTGCCATAAATTTGCTGCTCTCAAACTCTTATCTTGACCATGCTCCTTGCTGCAAGACCTTTGTTCAGGGAACAAACTCTTTTCTTTCTTCTTCACCTAGGAAATTCACATTTCTCCTTCAGCCCCAGCTCAATAATCACTTTCTCAAAAAACACCTTCCTTGATCTCACCTACTAGGCAATCCCTTCCTCCATTATACAACTTAATGGTACCAAGCAACTATGTGAGGATCTTACCACAGCTGCAATTTTATATATTTTGTGTAACTAATTGGATACAATTTCTTTTGGATACAATATAAGTTCCACAAAAACAGAGGTCTTGTCAATTGTCATATTCCCAAGATATAGCAGAGTGCCTGAATCTCAATAAGTTCTCACTTATTATTTGAAAAGGAGATATATTGCTAGATGGAGGAGGGATAAAGAGTGAGTGAATGAATGAATGGAATGAAGCCTGAGTCTTTCCATACAGGAATATTGTACCTCTGTGTATATATCCAATTCTTAAGTTTCTTAGCTGAATTTGATCATTTTCTTGATAAAGATCCTAAAAATTTCATGTTTAGTTTGGGATGTTTTTAACATTTTTGTTTCTCTAATGAATGGGGGTTTCCCCATAGAATTTACATTTAGTAATCATTTATGAACTAAATAAATAAACTCACTATATCCAGCTTCCTACCTGCCTTCATAAATATAAAGTCTTATTAGAACAGAACTGTGCCCATTGGTGTACATATAGTCTATGATTACATTAGTGTTATCATAGTAGTGTTGAGCACTGGATCATAGTATCATAGTAGTGTTGAGTATTGGAGAGACTTTATGGGCCACAAAACCTAAAATATTTACTAGCTGCTCCTATACAGAAAAAGTTTACAAACTCCTGGACTAGAGGATAAAATAAATTTAGATTAACAGTGGTGATAAAAGATATTCTATTGTTTTTTTTATTTTAATGGGAAAGCCTTGAGAATATCCTAAGGGAGTTAGAGTCTCTTTGCATGTATAATTCTAGTTTTATGCATCAATTTCAGTATCCTGAACACATTTCTCCACTCGTCTACTGGCTTATGTTGCTGATGTCGAGGCCTTCATAAATCTAGTTTCCATTTACCTTCAAGCCATTTGCTTTTCCTCTCTGGTAATTTTTATGTTTTGGTTTTTTGTTTGCTTGTTTTTGTTTTTTTATCTGCCCTTTTTCCTCTAATAAATAGATTTGTTCTTACTCATCCTCTGGGACATAGTAGGGTTACTTAAATATAAATTCAATCTATTTTATATTCTAGAAAGATTCTCAATAATTAGCTCTTTGATCATAGCACTTTCCCTATTTTTCCCTTTTTTTAAAACCACACCTTTTTTTTCTTATTCTTTATCCACATTTTTAAACTTCTATTTTATTCCATCTCTTTTTCTATCTACATTTCATTCTCAGAGATCTTCTTTCCATTTTTCAAATTATTCAGTTCTTCTTCATCTGAATCAATAGCAATAATTTTTTCATCTACTGGACTTTTTCTGACAACATTTTTTATTTCTAAATGCAGAATTGGTACATTTTCATATCCTTTTCATGATCTTCTGATTTTGTTTCCTAACTGCTAACAGGCTTTGATTTCTTGGAAGAGTTAAAATGCATGTTTCTTTCATTCTTATTGTTCTATATTATCAATTTCCTTGAATCTAACAATCTATACTTCCTGCATTTATTGACTGGTTTTTAATGTTGCTAAAATTAGACATTTCAAATTCTCCTTGTGTGTTTTATAATTTGTGTTTAAGAATTTCTGTTCAGTAGGGGTGTTCTTAATTGGGTGCCCACATTTCCTGATTTCCAACTATATTGCAAAGCTATTGTAATAAAAAAAAAAAAGTGTGGTATTGGCATTTAAACAGACCCATAGATCAATGGAACAGAATAGACACCCCATGCGTACAAAGTCAACTAATTTATGGCAACGGAGCCAAGAAGATACAATGGGGAAAAAACAGTCTGTTTAAAAAACGGTGTTGGATAGCCTTATGCCAAAGAATGAAGCTGGATGCCTATCTTATGCCACATACAAAATTAACTCAAAATACATTAAAACTTGAAGACCTGAAACTTAATTCTCCTAGAAGAAAAAATAAGAGCAAGCTTCTTGACATTGGCCGAGGCAATGGTATTTTTGGATTTGATACCAAAATTAAAGGCAACAAAAATAAACAAGTGGGGCTACATCAAATTAAACATTATATGTTTTAGAAAAATACTCATATACATTAATTTTCTATTCCTACTTCTATATTGTTCAAGCAGAAGATGGGCTATTTTCTATCTTGCTCTTTAAGGAATCACTTTTATAAAGCTAGACATAAAGTTCTGAATTTTTCCAAAGGTATTTTAGTATCCCCACTGAGTGATTATTTGACAGCTCTAGCTTCCAAGTAGCAAGGAATCTACAATCAGTATATTTTTTTGTAAACAAGATATATTGGTTAGGATAGACTAACTACTATAACAAAAAACACAATAAAGATCTTTTTCTTACTCATATCCCAGTCCCAATATAGTGTTTGACAGGGGCAGTGCTTCCTTCCATATGGTGTCTTTGCAGTCCAATAGGTTTTCCTAATGTCCCTTTGAATTTTGCAGCTAAGAGCTGAGAAAATAGAGACCACGTTGGTCATTGCATGGAGATTTTAAGAAACCAGGTCTAGAAGGGGCAAATTTCACTCCACCCATATTACAGTGACTAGCATGTAATCACATGGCCTCATTCTACCTTAAGGAAGTCTGAGAGTATCTCTGTGCCCAAAAAAAGAAGTAAACTTGATTATCTAGATCCATAGCATAATTGCCACCCTTTAAATGATTTTTCATTTTGGTGTGTGTTTTTATAAGGGGCTTTTTGTGGCTTTAAATAGTATGCTTCAGCTAAAATACACTACAAAAAGAGTATTCAGAGGACCAGAATAACTTACTGATAGGAATGTAATAATTTTTCAATAATAGATAGGCTATTCTGTTTAAATATTTTATCTATAAAAAGAGATATTTATTTTTCCCACAAATTTACACAATAGAACTAGAGGAAAAGCACATCGGATTTAGAACATGTCCAGGAAATTCCTGAGGATAAAATACACCTGTTTGAAAACTACCTGGACCAAGTTTTTTAACTGTATCAATAGTATTATTTATATTTTAAGCAAACTGAGAAAGGTTTTATTTATACACACACACAGATACATTTTAAATTGATCAAACAAGCACTGCCTTTTTAAAATTAGATTACAAGTAATAAAATGAGAAGGACAAACAATGATTTTCAGGGTTTAGGGGGTACTATTTATTCTTTATTATATCTCATTTAGTATGTCCAATTACTATTTGGCAGGAGTCAATATGCTTGAGACAATCTCTAATACCTTGTATATACACCAAGTAAAGTGGAGAATGTCTCTTTTATGCAGAAAATTCTGTCTGCAGATTTCACATATAGACAATTCTAATTACAGAATTTAGCTAAATTCTATAATTTAGCATAAGCTTCCAAGAGCTCTAAAATATTTAGGTATTTGTCCCAACTTTCAATTTCCTTTGTCTATATAAACTGTAGACTCACTAGAATGTCTAACTCTGAAGAATTACTTCAGCAATACCCACAGAATAATTTATGAAGTTGCCATTCCTTTTGGGCTTGGTGTGTAACTGGTAAAATGATCTTCCTCGTCCTTTTTCCTCTAGGCTGTTTCCTAAGGTGGCAGAATGCCTCTATTATTGTTTTACTGTAGCTATTTAAAAAAGAAAGAAAGAAAGAAATCTAGGCCCTCAGGATCTCATTCAAACTTTTGTTCCCAAGTACTATAGATGAAATCAAATATCATGAAATATTAACAATTTATACTCAAGCTATGAAAGAACTCTTTGGGAGGGGAATAAAGACTGAAGATAAGAGAGCACAGGACTGTAACCACCATTCTGAAAAGTTGAGGCTCTGCTCAGTAGAAATTGTCTACATGGCTTAGATACTTGCTTTTGGCAGTTTCTGTTTAATGTTATTCTCTGTTGCCAATAGCTGAGTGGAAGGTCCTGGTGCCAATAGGCATTTCTACTGCTTTCTGTTTGGAGGACAATTTAGGAAAAGAGAGTTGATAATAAACAGAACAAAGTCTCTTGAATTGGAGCTGATACACATTATGTTTGTGACTTCTATGGAAATGCCTATACTGAAATTATCTTCATAGGGGAGAAAAAGAGAATAGTATATTTACGTTGTCCTCATGAAATGTGAACATGGTGCACTCACCCTTGCATTGTCCAATTATAATACAATCCAAATTTAAATGACTAAAACCAACAAACAAAAGACCTTGGACATCATTGAACAAGCATATAATATTTAAGAATTATGAGGTGTTAGACATCTTCCCTACATGCATTTAAAAGATTTGGACACATAATGTGTGCTCAAAAAAACCCCATGTAGGTAAATGTAGACTGAGCCTATTCCCACATTAGAGACCCATTCTATTTCAATACCTCAGAATAATCATTTTATGGACATTGGGGAGGGTATGTGCTTTGGTGAGTGCTGTGAAGTGTGTAAACCTGTTGATTCACAGACCTATACCCCTGGGGATAAAAATATATGTTTATAAAAAGTAAAAAATTATATAAAAAAAAGAATAATCATTTTATGGATGCTCAACTTAAGTTCCCATCTAGTTCTAAAACTAAAATTCTGTGGAAATTTTATTTTAGTTCATTGTAGATCAGGATTATATACTAGAAATATAATGTGAGCCACAAATCCAAGCCACCAAATTAAAGAAAATAAAAAGAAACAGGTGACAACCATAAAAGACTCTTAATCTCATGAAGCAAACTGAGGGTTGCTGTGGGGTGAGGGGTAGGGAGAGAATGGTTGGGTTATGGACATTGGGGAGGGTATGTGCTATGATGAGTGCCATGAAATGTGTAAGCCTGATGATTCACAGACCTGTATACTTGGGGCAAATAATACATTATATGTTAATAAGAAAGAAAAAGAAAGAAACAGGTGAAAATAATTTTAATAATATATGTTCTTTAACCTAATGAATCCAAAGTATTATCATTTCAATATAGAATCAGTACTTTAGAGTAATAATAAGATATTTCATATTCCTTTTTTAACAGAGTCTTTGTAACTCTAAGAGCACTTCTCAGTTTAGATTAACCACATTTCAAGAGCTAAATAATCACATGTGACTGTTGGCTGCTATGTTATATACCCTACTCACACACACACACACACAACTGTATATCATCTTGATATCTATCATTTTGAACAGAATAAAAATAGCTTACTTTATCATTTCATAGCCATCTGAATGGATCAGAAACATCAAATCCGGTGGTTTCATTCACACAGATTTCAATGTTCTCACAATTTCATCAATATCATTTTAATATATTCTGAGAACACATAACATTTTGTGACTCCTCATTCCATTTTCTTTTATCATGGATATTTCATACATATTTTCCTGGGCTTTTATAGGTGTGTGTCACAACCTCCAAATAAGTCTGCTTTCCTTTTAGAAACACCAACGGCTTCAACATGAACGTTATGATAAATTAAACATTTTAATTAAGTAGCTTGTCTCACAACATCTGAATACTAATAGAAAAATAACATAAAACATGATCTAAAGGAACTATTATTTAAAACTATCTCCCTGACTGGGTGTTATTCCTCTTTATAACTGATATTTACCAAGCAGAAGTAGAGGAGGAGGGAAAGAGGAGGAAAAAGAGAAGGAGGAGGAGAAGGGGGAAGGCAAGGAAGAAGCAGAAGCAAAAGCAGAACGACGTTCACTATAGCAAGGAGGAGGAGGAAGAAGTGGTAGAGAAGAAAGAGAAGAAAGAAAACTATCAGAGCTCTGTATTAGGAATGAGCTTGAAATTCTTATACTGGCAGAAACGTTTTCCTTAAAACAATCCTTTCCTTTCATTCAACTACAGTTCCTGAATATCCAACATTTTGAAGGCATGGCTCTTGCGGAGAAAAACCACAGATCTAAAGAACAGGTAGCCAGAGCTTAAAGAGACTTTGAGATCCGTACACACTGAGAAATTCCCTCTGCCGCATCTTGACAGGTGTTATCCGCTTAAATACTTCCAATAAACAAAAACTGACTACCTCTGAGGCAAGACGTTTTATTTGTAGAACATGGCAAGTTCCCTTGTGAGGCCACAGTAGATCATTCATGTGCTCACTGTGCTATTCTGGCCTCTGGAGACAACATCCGTCTTTCTATCTGCTCCATGAGAGAATACTTAAAATATTTGAAAACATTTTTCTTGTTATCAGCATCTTTTCATTTATTTCTTCCTTCTCATAAATATAATTTTAGCTTCCTTGCCATCCTGATCTTTGTACTTTTAATGCGTATTTGGCAAATTCTATTTTTAAATGTTTTGCCCAGAACTAAATATTCTAGATACCATCAGTGATAAATTTATTGGATCATAATTTTTCATTACCTGGGCATTATAAATCTGTTAAAGTGGCCTAAGACTGTGCTTACTGTTTTTTTAGCCACATTGTAAATTTGGTTCACTCATTACGGGTATTCCCTGAGAGCCTACCATATATTGGACTAAGTGGGGTGTTTACAAAAATAAATAAAACACAATGTCTTCCTTAAGTAGCTTATGGTCCAAAGGGACAAACACCAGCAATTATAGGCACATGCTAAGGTGCTGTAGGTCTAGGGGAGGGAGGTGCTGCCCAGTCTGGGATACTATTGATCACATAATAACTGATTAGCGAAAAGTGTTCATACTTTTTCTCCTGTAATGCCACCAGGCTCAAACATTTGGCCACAGTTAGAACCTACACAAAGTATTTACTGAATCTACATGAGGACATTTAGATTTACTTTAGTTAAAATTAATCATTTTTCATTTATTCTAAGATGGTTTAGAATGTGAATTTTGTTAGACACCTTTTCTAACTTTTCTATATCTACAAAGTAGGTACCATGTGTTTCACCCAAGTCACTGACACAACTCTTGAAAAGTACTGGGAGATGGCATATTACCTAGGCAAAAACCAAACCACTAATTATCACTTATTAAACTGACTGTTCACAATTCTATGACTTTACCTCATGGGTCTCTCATGCAGGCCACACTTTATAATCTCATTCACCAGGATGAGAGAGAATGTGTCTCCAGGTAATTCTTGAAATAACATGATACTCATGCCATTCTTCTGGGCACTAAGCAAGCAACTGTAAACCAGGCTTGGATTTGACTTGAACATGTTCTTCTTAATGAGTCTATACTGCTTTCTAATGAATGACTGGCAGAAACAATGTTAACAGGCTATGAAGCCCTAAAGGTTAGAGGTGACTTATTTTGTTGTCTTCTATACATAATTGCAAATTCATTTGGAAAGAATACACACACATACACACACATCTATGTTTCTGTTTCTAAAGCAAGAAATTAGGAAGTATTTTCTTATCCAAAATTATTATTTAATGGTTAGATATATTCAGATTGGTTCAGCTAACACAATATTTTAGGAACATGATAGGTTAAAAGAGTTTTCAGAGCTAGTCAGGGAGTTTCACTAAAATTTATAGCATTATTTCAAAGAGAAAATGGGTTCTAAAATCCCAATAATGGATTTTTCAAAATAACTCTTTTAAACACAATCCAATTACAGGTTTAAATTGCCTGAAGTGTAGTTTCAGTTTCACAAAAATCCAAATGTATGTGTAGGTGTGTATTATGAATACTTGTTTTGCTTTATATACATTTCTATAGAACACAGGAATAGGTGAACTTTATATACTTATAATAAACATACAATTCAAACCAGTTATTATTTTAACTAGGATTACACACTTTTATTTTACTTTCAGTCTTGCCCATAATAAGAAATAAAATCTGATTATTTAGAAATTATCATTGATAAAAGATAACTCTCAGTACGTACTGCATGATCATGACCATTATTCTCAAAATTAAAAATTTATTCATGTCCTGCACACATTTTAAAGATGTCCTAAAGACATTTACCTAAAAGAAAGGTATATATTAGGGCCACTTATAGCTAAAAATTTCTACTCAATCTGGACAAGTTAGCGTGAATTTAAATTGTTTTCAGATGAGGTAAGGGATAAGGTATTTTTCTGTCACATACAAAGTATAACTGGACAAGGTCTAATACTTTACAGAAAAATTCAAATATTGAGTATAAATATCTCAAATATATAGATTTTTTTCATTCCTTTGAGAAAAAGTCCACTTGCAACTTTAAAAAATAATGCTTGTGCTTTGTCCTGTATTTTTATTTTTTTATTTTTTTTTTTTTTTGTCCTGTATTTTTTAACAGCTCCATTTACTGAGTATGTCTTATGCCGAGGACAAATAATGCTGAACATAATTAAGGTAAGTACCATGATTCCCATTTTACAGATGAGCAATTGTGGCTCCGAGAAATAAAACATTTTCCAGGATCACATAACTTGAAGACCCAGAGTAAGGATTCGATTTCGGTTCTCTTTGATTCCAAAGCCCTTGTACATACCTACCATGATATCCTACTATCTTTTAATAGTAAAAATTGGTGAGAGAGGAAGAATGTCATTATGGTGGTTATGACAAATATTTGGTTCTTACTGTGACAGACATGAAAGTACATTATTAGAAAGATATTTTTGAGGGCGCCTGGGTGACTCAGTGGCTTACGCTTCTGCCGTCAGCTCAGGTCATGACCTCAGGGTCCTGGATCGAGCCCTACATTGGGCTCTCTGCTCGGCAGGTAGCCTGCCTCCCCCTCTCTCTCTGCCTGCCTCTTTGCCTACTTGTGACTTCTGTCTGCCAAATAAATAAAATCTTTAAGTAAAAATTTTAAAAAATTAAAAAAAGAAAGATATTTGTTACTTCTTTATCACTAGACATTTAGAATTTGATTGCCAGGGTCAAGAGGCATTTCACAGACAGAAGTTATAATCACTTAGTGATTGAATCCAGAGTGAACAATAATTTTGACCACTTCTCTTAGCCAATGACTTGCTCGCTTATTTCTCCTTTTCTAACCCCTCTGACAGGCACTTGCCCATCACTAATTCCCATTAGGAGTACTAGCGGCATTGCAGTTTTTCAAGACTTTTCAAGTCTCCTGGATTCTATGCATGACATATGGTTTCAGTAGGGAACTACTGATTGCATGGTGAAGCCTGTTATTTCTTCCACTTTTCACTGCTCTGCTCACAGCGTGCTGGCAGCTGAACCGCGAATAGGATTTTAAAGTTCAGCATGAGATCCAGGAGGCCTGAAACAACAACAACAATAAAAGTGGGCTCTGGTTTTATGCTAGAGGCAAGTTCTGCTTTCTGTATTCAGAACTTTTTGAAGGGGAGCACTGGAAGTCAAAGAGACAGGAAATGAAAATGCTACCCAGACCCCTGCTTTCCACAAGGAAAAACTCTTGCTCCTTTGAAATTGGAATTTTTTTTTTCTAGGTACTGATGTAAGCAAACTACAATACAGCTTTATTTCCTTTTCTGTGATGTGAAATGCCACAATCCCAGCCAAAGTTTTAAGAAATGCCATGACACACATAAAAACAGTCAATTATGTTGCTGAAATAATCCAGGCACATTTTTCTCTCCAAAAACATTCTGCTATATTTTACATGAAAAATTACTACAAATACATTTGTCAGAAGTCCTCCCCAGTGTGAACCCTGGATCTTGTGACATCGATGGATTAACGCTTGTAACCTTCAGTTCTAATTGGAATAAAGTCAATGTCTGCCTTTAAAGAAAAATGATTTAAAAAAAAACCACTGTGCTTTTAACAACACAGGCCAAATTCTTTCCCTTACTGTTACGTGGATATGAGAAGGTTTATTTAGGTCTCTGTTTATGTTGGCTACATGAAATGATCTTACTCATTTGTTTAGGGTATAACACTGACACTTAGAAACAACCCCAAATGATGAAAAGCCATAAATTCTTGATGATTGGGCCTATAGCTAATACAGAAACAATTTCTGACTCCTAAACACGTGCTATATGATTGAGAAGGAGACGGGGCTGGGCTCCTAGCATCTTCATTAGCAACGGGTAGTTAAGGATCTAAGAGGCAGCACGGTCAAGTAAAGTGGCCTGGAGTCGCAGGACATGGCTAAGCTGCTTGATATGAGACATGCTTCTTAAATTTTCTGAAATATAGTTTCTACATTCATAAAATAGGGCTTAAAATGATCCTTCTCATCTCAGGAGGTAATTTGTCATAGGTCTCTCCTATCTCCGCACATCTTTTGAGTGGGATATCTGGTAGCTTTTGTTCTGGATTATCTTTCCAAGAAATGTCTGTTCATCAAACCACACTAGAAGTTAACAAAAAGATGGTGCCTTTCTCTGGAAAAGAGGGAAAATTTATTTGCCCTCCAGGACAATAAAAATATGTCTCCCTCTAGGGCAAATGTTGGACAGTTATGTTACCAGCTTCCTTAAACAAGTTTGTTGTTTCTGAAACTTGGAATTCTTCTCCTAGAAAGCAATCCAGTGAATGTAAAGATGCCACATGGCCTTGGTTGCATTGCCCTGAGAACAAGGAGCTGGCACAAGTGATTTTACTCTGAAAACAGCTATTGCTTTCACGAACATGCTGTCTTTTGTCTCCGAGCCAAGAATGACATATTTATGATCAGTATTCACGAAACTTCGAAAGGCTAACCTGTTGGCTTGTAAACAGAGTAAAATGGCAAACACTTCACAGTTCTTGACATTCATAAAGTATCTGTGAAAAATAAAAATGAAATTGTTCAGAAATATTTAATGAAGTGCTTTACAAAATAGAGATCTTTAGATCTTGGTTATCATTATTACTATCAATATGGTAATAATTATGATTTCTTTTATTTTGAGTACCTTATTATGGGAAAGTGTAATAACTTACATGAACAATCAAATACTTTAAACATGTTCTAGAAAACAGATTCAGTTGTATGTTTAAATGAATAAACATTTATTAAACATCTTTGATGTAAGTTACCATACAAAGATGACATAAGCAATTTCCAACCTATGGAATGAGAGAATATATTTGCAAATCATCTGATAAGGGGTTATTATACAAAAAAATAGAAAGAACTCAATATATGTGTAACTCAATAGCAAAAAAAAAAAAAAAAATCCAATTTAAAAATGGGCCGAAGACCTGAATAGACATTTCCCAAAAGAGGACATACAAATAGCCAAGAGATATATGAAAAGAAGTTCAGCATCATCAATTATTAGGGAAATTAAAATAAAAAGCACAATGAGATATCATTTTACACCTGTTAGTATGGCCGTTATCAAATTACACAGCTGCTGGTGAGACTGTAGAGAAGAGGGAACCCTTGTGCACAGTTGGGAATGTAAACTGGTACAGCTATTATGGAAAACAATACAGACATTATTCAAAAAATTAAAAATAGGACCACTATATAATCTAGCAATTCCCCTTCTGGGTTTATAGCTAAAGAAAATGAAATCACTATCTCAAACAGATATCTGCATCTCATGTTCATTATAGCATTATTCACAATAGCTAAGGCATACAAAAGACTTAAGTGTCCATTACTGATGGAGATATATATATATATATGTTATATATATGAATTCATATATATATGAATATATATAAATACTATTCATCCATAAAAAAAGAAGGAAATCCTGCCTTTTGTAATAATATGAATGGACCTTGAGGGCATTATGTTAAGTGAAATAAGACAGAGAGAGAAAGACAAATAGCGTATGATCTCATTTATATGTGCAATCTTAAAAAGTGAATTCATATAATTAGAGAGCAGAATGTTGGTTGCTAGAGGCTGGTGATTGGGGATAATGGGAAGATTTTGGTAAAGGTTATAGCCTTCTAGCCCTAAAATGAATAAGTCCTGAGGATCTCATGTATAGTATGGTTATTAAAAATTTTTAATAAAAATTATGTATATAATTTTTTAAAATTTAATATATATGTAATTTTAAAACTCTCTGCTCTCAAGAATCTCATATTCTAGTTTAAGATACAAGACCAAACTTATAAAAAATGAGTAATAATAAAAATTTGATCTATAATCAAGAAAAGAGTTGATGTCACAAAACTCCTTGTGATTCATTTGCCAAATAAGTGATATATACTTTGGAATTTAGACAGAAGTCTAAATTCTTGCCATTCCTACCTCTCTGTTATAGTAGATATTTCCTTATGTCAGTCATTTTAGTTATTACCATCATCTCATTACCTTGACCATGGATATTATAAAAACTAGGTATTTGATTCTAAGTCTTACAGGGCCTAGGAGAGTACCCTAAATTACGAGATTTTTATGATGATTTATGAATTGAGTCCAAAACTTCCTTCTCAGGGAGTTATACTGTAATACAAAGTTTATAAAAGAGAGTCAGTATATAAAACAGTGATACAAAATGGGAGATAAAGGGGTAAATAGCAGAAATAGTGAGTCAGAAAATCCAGGAATCAGAGAAATGAGGTTGAGAAAAAAAGAATATAGAATCAAGGAGGAGAAGCAGAACAACAGTGAGGCATTAAGACACGCACTTCTCGGGAGACAAACCAACATAATCACTGCACTGTTATCTGGGCTTCTTCCAGGCTAGGAGTTGCTTCTGTTTTCTCCAGAAAGACTCCGTATCAGTAAGTTTTGGTTCTGAATCCACTGAAATTTCTTCCTGTCTCCCTTACTTGCCCATGTACTCTTATAAAAAGTCCTGTTTAATTAAAATAATCTGAATTATTAGTCTGGAGCAAAAAGTATAACATGTGGGTACCGGATATAGCAAAATCCTCAAAAAGACTTTCCAGGCTGGATACTGACATACACCCTAAAAAAGCAAAGGCACGCAAAAATGATCATGAGACGATCCATTTGTCTGGAGTAGAGCTTCAGAGAGGAAAGAAGTAAGAATTGCATTTCTGTGCCAAATAATGGAGAACCTTAAGAGCAAGCTTAAGAATTCCAAATATCCTGCAATTTAAGAATGAGAGGGATGAAGTGAGTTGAGGAAATTGGAAGGGGAGGTGAACCATGAGAGCCTATGGACTCTGAAAAACAATCTGAGGGGTTTGAAGCAGCAGAGGGTAGGAGGTTGGGGGAAAGGTGGTGGGTATTAGAGAGGGCACGGATTTCATGGAGCACTGGTGTGGTACAAGAACAATGAATACTGTTATGCTGGAAAAATATATATATATATATATATGAATGAGAGGGACATCTGGGTGGCTCAGCCAGTTAAGCATCGGACTCTTGATTTCAGCTCACGTCATGGTCTCAGGATTCTGAGAAAGAGCCCTAGCAGACTCTGCATTAAGCAGGGAGTCTGCTTGAGACTTTCTCTCTTCCGGTTCTCTATCTGCTCCTCCGAACCCTCATTCACACACTATCTCAAAAAAAAAAAAAAAGAAAGAAAGAAAGAAAAAAAAAAGTGTACATTCTATTTGTTATGCAGAAAAAAAGACATGACCAAGACTGTCCCTCAGTAGGTACGATGGGGACATTAACTCAGTGCAGATCCATGAGTAAAAGTGGTGATGACGACAGTCCGCTTTCAACTCTGAGAGGCAGGCGTGTAGCCCAGATCCACTCCCCACTAAAAATATTCTTTTAGAACTTCTCCTCTTTCCATCTCTACGTCCCCTTCTCCTAAGCTTTATTTCTATTTGTGTCTCCCACCCCCACATGTATGAATGAGGACACTGTCAACTTGAGTTCCCTAGTGTTCATTTATATAATGTTGAAAGTTTTATATTTATTTCTTTTAAACCCATTTAAAACTGTGTTGCTTTTTAATTTTATGTGCCCTTTGATCAAAGCCTGTGCTATAAAAGTTTTCCTGGCTCCCCCAGGCTTACCTGAGCACTCTTTAATTTGTAAAGGGAGCCTCCATACTTCCATCATTACTTTGCTTTAATAATAGTTTCCCCCATCTGTCTCATTTGCTAATCTATAAACTGTTTTAGGTTAAAATTGTTTTTTAATCATCTACATGTTTCCAGAGACTGGCACAGTGCCTGCCATATAATAGGTACTAAATAATATTTGAATAAATGAACTAAATCCTTCTCCTCTAGTTTAGCATAAAATTTAAGAGATTCACAGGTAATAGTCTATAAGAGACTATGTAATTTGCCAAAATCAATAATCATCATCATTTTTGTTTCTGTTACACTAAATGAAATTGCACTGGCTAGTATTGTTTCTTCTTGATTTATATCTTCCCACATGTCATTGTCTCACAGCAGCTGGAGCAGTGCAAGAGATTTATGTCTTTTCCAAAGGCATAAAATTAATCTGATTTTTAATTATTTTTCCCAATAGCATATAACCTTCAATTTAGTTTCTACTTAGGATCAATATTGATTTAAGTTACTTGAGTAGTTTCACCTTTTTAGAAAAGAGCCATGTCACAGCCAACCTCATAAAATTATGGCCTAGTCCTCATTAATATTAATCACTAGTATTAAGTTTGATTTTCACTTTGGGGTTTGGGAAGGTATAAGAACAGGCAGAGAAAAAGAAGTCCTTCTTCCCTGAATTCAATTGAGATCACTATCCGTGGACCATGGTAAGCATGACCATACTCAACTGCAATACACTGTCTATTCTATTACTAAGACACACGTTTCACAGGTGCTCAGTCTTACTGTTCATCTTGAAGTGTAGTTGGACGCCTTAGGTAAAGTTTGGGGAGGGCTAGAATGGTTTCAGCACAGAAATAAGGGTAGTTTGCTATCTTTTTCTATGGAAAACCAGCCTGACCCCCACTGTTCAACTGGGCTTGTAGATGCTGAAGAATTACATCTAACATAAGGTAAACAAATCAATTTATGGAGAAACGGGTGACAACTTGTAGCATTCACGCCACCATTCCTCTGTTCTACATCTGTGGAAAAACCTACAATTTTCCTGAACCTGGCCTCAGCGTAAAACTTGTACAAACAATAGCTCCACACACTATGACCAGTCACCAGAATTAAAGCAAGTGTGTAAACCTACCCTACAGTGTCACATGTGTAAAATTTCACTCCACAAAGATTAAAACGCTCCCATATTAACTTCAGGCTATGAGACACTATCTCTGAATACGGTAGTGTTTGTTGTTTATCATTATGCTGTGTTCTTCTTTTGTTTAGCTTGATTTGACATGATTTCACTTGGAAAATGTCTTATTAAACTGATGATCATTTATGTAATAGAATAATACTAAATTATGAATTTTCAGTCGTTTTTTAGGGGTAATTTGTTATAATATCTGATTGGGAGAATATTTTGAAATACACAGTGTCATATAATAACTCACAAGAAAATAAGCTTTATTAAAATTAACCAATCAGACTTTAGTAGCACCATGATGACTTACAATTTTGTTTGCCTCTAACAGACTTTGTAACTTAGCAACTAAATAATAGACATGGAGTAGTAGAAATTGATGAGGCATAACTCCAACACAGATCAAAAGCCAAGATATATCTCACAGTTTAATATATAATAAAATAATATTTTCTCCATTATAATAATAATCTAATAATAAGGGTATGTGACAAAAGCATAACATATGAAGTAGGTTTTAAGAAATGACAGAGGTAGGCAACTTTGGAAGAATATAACTTGCCTCATTTTTATATTTGCCTAAGGCCATGCTAGCAGGAAAGGTACCTATGTTTAGGGAATATATAGACCTTTTCTGCTTTTATCAGTACTTATACAGAAATATTCATACATATATATGTGTGTGTGTATGTGTGTGACTTTTCTGAGTAAAATGTATATGTTGTTGACAGTATTCTAAATAAAGAATATAAGCTAAATCTCCTGTTCACATAATTATTGCTTTATTTGGAGCAATAGAAAAGGTAAGTTTGCTCTTTCCCTCAGAGAAGCTTACAATCAAATCAGACTGGAATATTTATAGAAAGGGAAAAAACCATATAGTGACAGTATACCCTCTAGTCACTAAGAATAAATTAGATAATGCATTTGAAAAAAGTATAGGAAAGTTTGCAGACTAGTTAGATATTCTGTAAAATCTTCCTACAATAAAACATCTAGAAACTTTACATAAAATATTATAATATATTATTGTAAACATGTATGTGTTGCTTATAAAACAGAAAGAAAACTCTACATGGACCAAAAATATATACCCTAACAGCCAAATAATAAATAGGTTCTTAAGTCACGGTGACCAGAGGTGCTTGCTGATACTAGACATTTAGAGTTCTGGTGTTCATGGTTGCTTAGGGTCAGGAGATAAACCCCTAGTCCCCATAATTTGAGGACTTGTGACATATACTTCTGCATGAAGCCAGGACCTTTGAAAGGTAACCCCTTTAGGAAAAGAGGATAGGTTGCCTGGGTGGCTGAGTTGGTTGGGTGTCTGCCTTCTGTTCAGGTCCTAATCCTGGCATCCTGGGATCAAGTCCCATGTGAGTCTGATTCTCTCTGCCTCTGCCTCTGCCTCTCTCTCTCTCTGTCTCTCCTGAATAAATGAATGAAATCTTCAAACAACAACAACAACAACAAAAAGGAAAAGTGGATATTGGATAAAATATCACTCATGAGCAAAGGGAGATTTATTTTCTCTGAGAAAGACTTCTCTGAAAATTTATTACCTCAGGCTTGCTTTAACACAGATGCTAACTTCTAACATATTCTACCTGAATGTTGGTCTTAGATACTTCAAGAGAAATATTAAATTAAACTGAATTGACCCTGGATTGGTTAAGTTATTATATACCTGATGGAAAGAAACTCAAATTCTTCCTAAAAGAATATACCCTCAAAATAAGTCTTGATATTCCCAAAGATAAACTCAGCCAAACTTGAATTCACAATCCAAAATTAAAAATAACTAAGAAACAAGTCACTGTAAAGAAGAGTTGGGAAAAATAATGAAATGAAAGCAGATTCCCACTTTCCACTACTGCAAATAATAGAATTCCTAGATCTTGAATATAAAATTATACACTTTATATGTTTAATAAAAAAGAAAATATGTATTTTATGTGAACAAGAAATTAAACACACTAAAAAAAGAGTTAG
The DNA here is from genome assembly GCF_011764305.1 of Mustela putorius furo. Lineage (NCBI taxonomy): Eukaryota > Metazoa > Chordata > Mammalia > Carnivora > Mustelidae > Mustela > Mustela putorius. The sequence continues at coordinate 2,561,162 of NW_025421467.1, forward strand.
GCATATTAAAAAAAAACTAAATAGAAATCCTATGAATTAAAAAAAAAATCAACACAATAAAATTCAGTAGATCAGATAAACAGCCATTTAGGCTAAAGCCAAAGAAAATCTGTGCTCTGGAAGGACATCTGAAGAAATCAACTAGGATACAATATAGAAAGACTAACAGGTAAAAAAGATATGAAAAAATATTAATAAACTATTATAGGATAAAAGGAAATGCAACAAAAATCAAATAAGAATTAAAAATAATTGGATAGGAAGAATAAAGTGGATATATATATACTCAATGTGATAATGCCTAAAACATTTCAATACTTGGTGAAAACCACAAATACTCGGGGTCAAGGCACATGAAAAGTACAAAAATTAAGTAGAATAAAGAGAATAGAAACTTAAGGAGACCTGTCACAGAAACTCCTAAGATCACCGAAGAGAAAAAAGAGTTCAAAGTTTCCAAAAAGAAAAGAAGTTTCCTTCAAAACAAGTGGACATTATTTTCAAAGTTTTGAGAGGAAATAACCATCAACCATCTTTCATTATAACTAAACTATAAGTGCTAAATATACATTATTTCAAAAACTATTGCTATTTTATCACCTAAATATTAATAAAAGCTATATTTTAAGAAGTAATATAATTGTGGAAGGAATGTCTGAGAGTAGGAAGGCATGTTAAACAAATGAATTGGAGCAGAAGAACTAGCTCAACAACATGTGTAACAATGATTATATTTCCTTTGTGATGTTAAAACACAGATAAAGCTACTATACTAGACAACAATGTCAGATGAAGAGAACACTTGGAGAGAAGGCTTTTCCTGTCTTTGGATTATTCAAGAGAAAGGTCTAGTTGTTGATTTACCTTAGGCATGATTAAAGTAAGATTTGTGTACTAATATTTCTCAGGTAATACTCTATAAACATAGTGTGGATCATTTTACACCAATGCATAAAAATGATATTAAAATTCAGTCAATCCATAAAGGGGAAGAACAGGACAAATACAAAGTATAAAATACTACAGTAGAAATTAATTCATATATATCAATAAGCTCAATAAATAGGAGGGTTTAAAAGGGACACAACAAAGACAAATATAATATGGTTGAAAGAAGATCTAAAAGGAAAAAACAAAAAAATTATTTTACTACACTATTATCATATAAATATACTTTAAGGAAAAAGTATTATTAATCATAAAAAGCATAAATATGTAATAAAATTTGAATTTGGTAGAAAAGCAGACATTGTAATATTGATATATGTAGTAACATAACTGAAATATGTGTAAGAATGTAACATAATTACAAAAGGAAATAGAAAAATTCACCACATAAAATTAAAATTCAATTTTATCAGGTAATTGATAGGCTAAGCAGAAAGCAAATATATAAGGACATAAACTTAAATCACATTCTTATGTGATGCCTGAATGGCTCAGTTGGTTGAGCATCTGCCTTCAGCTTAGGTCATGATCCCAGGCTCCTGGTATCAAAGCCCCACATCAGCCTCCCTACTCAGTGGGAGCCTGCTTCTCCCTTTTTTCTCCACTTGTGCTCTCTCTTGTTATCTCTGTCACTGTCTCTCTCAAATATATAAATAAAATCTTAAAAAAATAAATCACACTGTTAGTAAACTTGACTTAACAAATACATATACAACCCCAATGCAACAATTATCTCCTTTGTAAACACATATGGAGCACTTGTTTTTAATGACCATATACCCTAGACCTATGCTTTCCAAGCTACTAGTTACTAGCCACTTGGCTATTTAAATTTAAATCTAAATTAATTAAAATTAAATAAAATTTAAAAATAAGTTCTTCAGTCCCATTAGCCACATTTCAAATGCTCAAAACCACATGTAGTTATTAGCTACTATACTGGGCAGCAAAGATACAGAACACTGACATTATTGCAGAAAGTTCTATTGTACACTGCCACCCTAGGAAAAAATCACAAAGACATTTATTTCTACAGTACTACCTATAGAGGAATTGCTGCAAGTTCAAAGAAATGAGTATCAACTCTGAAGGGGCAAATGGTCCCTTATAGCCAAACCAATTAAAAAAAAAAAAAAAATCTCTCTGGTGGAAAAGTTATTTCATGGGTTTCAAATGAAAAAAAAAAAAAAAAGAATGAATCGGAAAAAGGATTTCATTACACATAGAATCTAATAAAGAAATGATCAAATGATCAAGTCACAAAGGATTAGAAAGAAATGGTAGACTCATACCAATGAACTAGCATTCTTTAAAGAAAAAGCATGATTGTGACCCTTTGAACTTTGGGAAGTCCAAAGAAACAGGAAGAGCACTCTAAATTTGCTTGGCTAAAATATACAGAATTAGAGCATTATTATTTTGTGCTTTAAAAAATAAAAAGATTTTATTTATTTATGTTAGGGAGAGAAAGAGAAAGAGGGGAGCAGAGGGAAAGGGACAAGCAGACCCCTGCTGAGTGTGGAGCTGGAAGTGGGGTTGAAATCCAGGACCTGAGATCATGACCTGAGCCAAAATCAAGAGTGGGGCACTCAACTTGATAAGAAAATCTGTATTCTGTGGTGATTGACCAATGCAGCAGGGGAATCCCAGTCCCCGCCCCAGGGCAATTCCAGGCTTTCCCCCTGCCCTACAGGCTGAGCCCACTGGAGTGGCACCCATACGGAAGTAAACTACATAAACTACTCCCTTTGTTTGTACTCCAGGCTCAGACCTTGAGAGATCATTCTTTTCTGGGCCTGCTGGCATGAAATAATCTCTGATCATCCAAGGTCTCCAAGTGCCGCTTGGTTTCCTTGGCCAGGATCCAGTCTGCCTTCATAACAAACTAACTGAGCCACCCACGTGCCCCAAATTAGATCACTTTTCTAGTTATTTACTACCATCATATAAAAAATACTCAGAAATAAACCTATGCATATATTGTCAACCCATCTTCAACAAGGATACCAAGAATATAAAATAAAGAAAAGCAGTCTCCTCAACAAATACTGTTAGGAAACCTGGATGCAAAAGAATAAAACTGGACCCTTAAACCATGCATAACAATGAACTCAAAATGGATTTGGGGCTTAAACGTTTGACTTGAACTATAAATCTCATAGAAGAAAACCTAGGGGGAAATCTTCATGACATTGATCTTGGCAATGATTTCATGGATATGACACCAAAATCATAGGCAATAAAAGTAAAACTAGATAAGTAAGACATCAGACTAAAAAGTTCCTGCAGAACAAAGAAAACAATCACTAGAGGAAAAGGCAACCTACAGAATGGGAGAAAATATTCGTAGAACCTATATATGATAAGAGGTACATTTCCAAGACATGTAAGAAACACTTAAGACTCAAGAGCAAAAAACCTAATAATCCAACTAAGAAATGGGCTAGGGAAATTTTTTCCAAAGAAGATATACCAATGGCCAGCAGGTATATGAAAAGATGTTCAATGTCACTAAACATCAGGGAAATACAAATCAAAAACCATAATGAGGTATCATCTCACACTTATCAGGAAGGCCATTACCAAAAAACAAAAGAAAACAACAGACAAGTGTAGGTGAGGATGTGAAGAAATTGGAACTCTTTTTTTTTTTTTTTAGATTATTTATTTATTTATTTGACAGAGAGAGATCACAAGTAGGCAGAGAGGCAGGCAGAGAGAGAGAGAGAGAGAGAGAGAGGAGGAAGCAGGATCCCTGCGGAGCAGAGAGCCCGATGTGGGACTCAATCCCAGGATCCTGAGATCATGACCTGAGCCGAAGGCAGCGGCTTTACGCACTGAGGCACCCAGGCACCCCGAAATTGGAACTCTTGCACACTGTTGGTGGGAATGCAAAACTGCTGCTATGGAAAACAGCATGGAGGGTCTTTAGAACTGGAAAAAATAGAACTACCACATCATCCATTCCTGGGTATTTATCTAAAGAAATTAAAATCAAGATATTAAAAAAATATCAGTATTCCCATGTTCATTACTGCACTAGCCACAGTAGCCAAGATGTAGAAACAATGTAAATATCCATCAGTGGATAAATAGATTTTTTTCAAATGTAGTGTGTGTGTGTGTGTGTGTATGTGTGTGTATGTGTGTATGCAATGAAATATTAGCCTCTGAAAAGAAGTAAATCGTGCAATATATGACAAAGACAACATGGATGGACCTTCAGGATATCATGCTAAGCTAATTAAGCCATTTATAGGACTAACACCACGTGATTCCACGTATACGAGGTGTGTAATATAGACTCAGAGAAGCAAAGAACGAAATGTGGGTGAGGGGCTAGATGGAGGGAGAAATGGGAAGCTGCCAATCAAGAGGTAGAAAATTTCAGTTCAGCAAGATAAGTATATTCTAAAAATCTGCTGTACAGTACTAGTGCCTATAGACAACCATATCATATCACACATCTAAATAACAACAACAACAACAACAAAAATACAACAGACAAATTAAATTCCCACAGTGGAGCTCAAACTAACACAGACCTTAGCTCCCTGGATGGGCACAAAATGTATTCCTCATGGTAGGTAGAATACACACCCAGAAGATAGCTCACCCAACTCATCACCTTGGTGACTTCTGAACTCCTCTTTTAGATCTCAGGGGAAAAATCTCTGTAGCCCTCATTGCCAGAATAGGACCCACCGCACAGTAGGTGCTAGGAGAAAAATCACTGAATGCAAAAAGGGATGGGTAAAGGAGTAGAAGTTTTTCAAGTGTAACATACTAGGATACCGTGTTCTATTTTCAGTGTGAGTCAGAGGTTACAGGAGTGGTGGGAGAAGGTCAAAGAATTTCTGGAAAGAACCAGCCTCATGCTGTGAAATATACTTCTATTTCTTTTCCTGGGGCAAGTCTCAATTCTTTCATAGATAACCAGAGCCTTGAAATTAACCCCTATTGAACTAGAGAAATTGCAGCTCTGGACCCAATGTATCCATGATGGTTTTCAACAGAAATCTGCATCCTATTTTTAAATAAGAAAGATAGTTGCCTTTTGAAAATTCCCTTTGCCTCTTCAGGACAGAGGTCCTAAGTGGAAATTTGCTTCCTACCAAGATTACTTGGAACCCTGAATCACAAGAGAAATCCAATAGAAACAAGCTTAAATCAAAATGCAGATTGATTTACAGATGTTTGGGTCTTATGCATGGAGTACAGTAATACTGAGTGAGGGACGGGGCGGGGGGCAGGTAGGGAGAGATAAGTAGGGGGCTATGTGACCAGGCTTACAGAAATCTCAGATGTGGAGAAATGTGATAGACAAAATATTAGCCAGAGAGAAGGGAACATAATGAATCCACCCTGTTTGTCCTAAGTATGGATGAGATAGTTACATGATCGGTATAAATCCACCTTGTTTGTCTTAAATGTTAGAGATGAGATATTTACCAAGTTCCCTGGTCAGTTTTTTACAAAACACCAACCATAAAAGCCCTCAGTGGCAACAATTCAGGACCCCCTAACTCTAGAGACCTTACTATTTTTTTTTTCTGTTCTTACCTTCACTTAATAAACTTCCACTTTACTTCACTCTTTTATATCCATGAGATTCATGATCTTTTGTATCCATGAGATTCATGATCTTCAACTCTATGAGACAAGAACCTTGCAACAATATAATTCCTAACAGGGTGTCCAGTACCATTAGGGTTACCTTTCCTTTTGCATCTTTGCTCATTTTCTCTGTCTTGAGTTACCAAGTTACCAAGGGGACAACTTGGTGAAGCTTCAGGGATATGACCATACCCAACTTTGGCGAACTACTTACACCAAATTAATTATGTCCAGAAGAGTAGAGGTAGTTTAAGGAAAAACAAACAAACAAAACCTCCTCTATAGCTACGCTAAACTGGATAATGCGTTTGCCTGGAAAGGGGTAAGACAGAACCTGGGCAGATTAATCAACGGGTGCTTAACATACTGCTTTAATGGGCTGTCTTTTCCTGGGTACACTGATCTAGAAACCAGCTGAGCCTGAATAAAACCGTCCCTAAGCATCTTGCATTGATTCTTCATATTAGAAACAAGTAAAACAAGACGTTTGGCAACATACATGAAGAAAACATTTGTTTTGCTACAATAGGGACACCACTTAGAACACCCACATGAACACGGGTCAATAGTTTGCCAAATGGCCTTGACCTCCATCTTCGCTTTTGGCAACCATGCAATGTCACAGAAACACCTCTGCATTTTTCTCGGCTTCCTAAAAATCCGCTCATTGAGCACAGTATCATGAGCCTCAGCCTTCAATGCTGTGCCTGATCTCCCCAAACTCCTGCTGCAAATTTCCATAAAGCTCCAAGAAAAGGGGATGGATTTGCAGAACCTGTGCAAACATGATTTCTGCAAGGACTGGGTCCACATTGAGTAACTGTGAGCATAAATAATAAAATAAACACAGATATTTTGAAAAAGTAATAAATTCAATAAATAAAGTATGGGTGGGCCAGAACAATACAGAGGATAATCTTTTTTAGAATGCTTTTTAACATCGTAACTCTAGAATGCACACAGCATCGGATCCGGCTGAAAGATATTTTTCCCCTGTTATGATGAAGCCACCCTCGGTAAATGTTTGTTTACTCACTCAATATGTTTTGTCTGAGTACAGTGTATCAACATTTAAAGAACACTGTTTTCCAGATATAATGTGCAAAGAAATGCTCGCATCATAGAAGCATGTCCTTAGTGACCCGGGGATATTTATTCACTTCAAAAATAAATTTACTACAACAAAGAATAGGTCCCAAATTATTCAATAAAAAGGAAATTATCTTCACTAAATTTTTTTGATCAATATATACCCTTTGCTGATTTCTCATTATAATGCTGTCAATATCCGAGGGAAAAAGATCAACAGACCGCGGGACTTGCGGCTTCAGGAGGATATTTGCCATTTGAAGACACTGTGTTGCTCATAGTAGATTGGTATGTTTCCCTCTAGTGGTTAAAAGTCATTTAACTCCATCAACCGAGTCACCTTTTGAAAAACAAAGTAGGAATTGAGAACAAGGTAGCATTTAGTGAGGCAAAAATTAACATGGGTCTCAAATTAAGTGATTTGCAAGTAGAATCAAGTCTGGTTATGATAGAGAAACTAATTCATAGTTTAAATACCTGATCAATTTCCACGGGATGAACAAGGACAGAGAATATTTTAAACTCTGGCTGATGAGAGATGCTGATGATGAGTAAGGAAACGAAAAATCAGAGGGGAAACAATTAAAATACTTAGTAAAACCAATTCATTTTAATGTGGCACAAGACTAGTAATGAAGCAAGATTAGCAATTTTTAAACCATGCTGCATTACTTATTTCACAAATCCTTTATAAAAATAATTTCATTTTTGAAAAATAAAAATTCATGCACCGGCTTCATTCCAGGAACAACTGGCTACATTTCTCTTGTGACCCTACTGCCTCAGGGTGGGCAGTGTTATACTTCCCAAGGAGGAAAAGCAGGGACCCTAATCACAGCAATCACTTGCTGCAATACATCACCGGGCCTAAAATATTCCACTAAACAAGGCAAGGTAGTTTCTTTGTGATGACACAGGTCACATTTAACTCTTTAAAATGCAAGACAATTACATAAAAGACTCTATCTCTCTTCTTCTAAATACTACGAGCATGGTAGGCTATTGACAATCAACAGCAAAATTCCATACCAGTTCCAAATATGCACACTGGGGTTCCTTGAGCAATCAAACTTGCTGAAATTAAGGGTCAAAAGAGCAGCACTGTAACTTTAGGCAACCCAGGGGAAGACAACAATCTTCCACCTTTGTTGTATTCTGTGAACTGGCCATGATCACAGAATGTGAAAAACAGCTATCAGATCACAGGATCATTTCTGCGCCAGAAAGCACCTGCAGTTATTATGTACAAAAGAAGCTCACAATGCCAGGCTTTCAGAGGCATATAAAGCTAGCTGTCCTTCCAATTTCTCATCGGGAAATATGTGAACGATACAGAGCAAAGAAAATGCCCCCGATACAGACACATACATATAAATCCTTCCCAGCTCAACTATTCAGAGTTTGGTTTACACTATGAATTATTGAAAGAGCATAAAAAAGAAGAGCTAAAAACAGAAGCTGGAAATTAACAGCTCATCACCCATAAAGAGGCTATAGATCCTCAAGGAGAAAGGCTGAACAAAAAGAAACAATTATTCTACAATTCTTCTTTGTCCTTAACAGGTGATAAGCAATGTTACCAATGAATGTATCTTGCTTTTCTGAGGCAAACAAACAGATGGAAATAGAACTGCATTCAATTATCGATCATTTACTTCATATATTTGTCCATTGTCCACAATGAGCTTGGGAGAAAATATTAAGAGTGGCTCCAGCCTTCTAGAAAGTGGAGTCAAAAGGACAGAAATACAAATCCGCTATTTAAATTTATGTCTTGTTTATATTTAGTAGCAAGTGTGCAAAGCTACAGAGAGAGAGGGGAGGCTTCATGGTTTTTTTCAGAAACCTTAGAGGTTATCAGCTGTGAAACCCAAACCCTGCAAATTCAAAATACACTTATTTTCCAATATTGTGGTCAGCTCAAATAGATTAATCACAAGTATTTTAATTACTGAGTCATGTTATGTCAGAACAAAGCAAAGGTGTGTAGAAGCACTTAATTGTATCTTGTGCAAAAGATAATATGTAAAAGGCTTCAAGCAATGACAGAGCACCTGAACAGTCTGAAGTTATTTTTATCTTATTTTGTTGTTTTTATTTTCTATTGAATTTAGGGACATTTATAAAATCTGAAAATTTTTTGACCTCTTTGGCCAAGATGAGGTTACAAGATGGGGAGAATTTCATGAAATGTGTCCTGATAACTATTTAATAAGCTATTTCCATGATGTGAAATATCATTTGGCCTTTCTAGTTGACATGACATTAAAAATGAAGCTTGTGTTTTTGCGTGTAGGATGCCTAATTTAGTCATTGTAATTGTAGAGAATTTGATAGGTATATATAAACAGAAGCATCACTGTGTATGTCATAATCATCTTGGGGGAAATCCTATACTATGTTTGAAAAATATAGCTTTTAATCTAGGAGGTCTGTCCTTTGATTGTAATATTGAGCCAAGCCAGATCTGGAGCTTAAGTTTCTTGACATAGTCCTGTTAAAATGAAAAAGAAAAAAGGGAAAAAAATGAAGGGGATCTTGGTAAAATGCTATCACACTGGAAGACAGAAGATGGGTGATGAGAACACAGGGGCTGTGGGAAAGGCAATACACAGATGAAAGAAATAAAAGACTGGCAAATGAGAAATAGAAAATGGATGGCAGACTCCACGAGCTTCTAGAATATCTTTCACAAAAAGACCAATTGTCAAGAACACATATTAGAACTGTATCATGTTTTTTCTCCCACAGTATACTAATTTCATTTTTTGAAGGATGTGGAGGGGACTTACTCTCTCTTCACTTCCTATAAATTATTCTATACTGACTGCTGCCTTATGGACAAAGAGACGCACAAAGAGGCCAGGACATTAGCATTTCCCAGGATGTGCCCAGGGTGCTTAATGGAGGTAATGACTGCCCTGGCCAGGAGCCAGGATGACAAGCTCCAGCCACAAAGTGGTGAGTCAAGTGCAAGACAACCACACAGAGACCAACCAATCATTTTTACTAAACACAAATTTTTCTGCCACTTGTAACCAATACCTCCCCCACCCCTCAACCCCACTCCCCACTCCCCACACAGCCCCACTAGATGGCTATTTCCTGGGCAGTTTTCTGAGCAGTGGTATTGAAATGCCATTCATCATAGACTGGAAAGTGGGTTTAAAGGTCCTAAGTGCTTGGGTATGAAGCCAAAAAGAGAAGGCAAAAGAGCTACCCTTTCTCATTGCAACAAGGAGCTGCTTCTTGCCGCTGCCTTTTTCATGCTGAGATTAGGATGCTAAAGAGTCAAAACAATTCTATGTAGCTTATCACATGTACCTCTATATTTTCCTTAACACGGATGGCACAGATGAATTCTTAACAAATGTCAGTACGCAGATGATGCCCATGAAACTGAGCAAACATTCACTGCATTATCTCTATGACTTCCAGTGGAACTTTGTGGACTATTGCACTGTTTAATAAGATATCTATTTTAAGATACTACCCAGTCTTCCCACCAATGTGCTTTTTCTTTCGTATATTCTAAAGTTCTCTCTTTTCTTATACTCCTCCCTCTCCTCTTCAGCAGCGAGGGTAGAGAAGCAAAAGTCCATGCAGACTAATTAGATGATACACTGATGAGCTGAACACTGGGGACGATAGATGGGCACATGCTTTAGTTACACTTTCCCTATCAAGCCTGAAAAGGTCAATAAATTGGAAAAATACTTTTGAAAGTTTATAAAGAAAATATATTCCTCATATTTTATAGGATTTATTTAAATTGTCTGCACTAGGTGCTCCTATAAATTACATATTCCAGATAAATGACAATGCCTACCTCAAGTATTCTAAATAGAGTAAAGTTCACTCATGTAGGGTTTTGCTAGCAAATCCTGAAAGCTTCCCATACATTCTTTCTAACACAAGTTTTATAAGTACTGTTGAGTTTTACCCACAAATCCATCGCAATGTAACACCACTTCACTACAAGTCTGAGAGAACAGCACTAAGAGATGAAAAGTGGATCCTAGAGGATTTAATTAGGTCAGAGATGAATCATCCGGCTGAAAGAGAAAGGGACAGAGAACAGACACAGAAATAAGATGGCTACTTCCAAGTAGACAGGCTACATTTAGAGATGAGTAGATTTTCCAAGCTGTGAAGCGAGCATAGACTGATGTTACTTGGGAGGCAGAACCAGCATTATTAACTTGGTATGTAAAGAAAAGTAGCATTTCAATTCAAGAAAAACTGAAAGGGAAATTTCAGCTTATTCTGAGATTCTACAGGGGCAGCTGACATTCCAAAAAGGTCAAGAATGCTGAACCCGTAAGTCCCCTATACAAAGAAGCCTCTAGTGCCATAAGAGAAGTCAGTAGGTGAGTCTGACTCCATACAGTTCCTGTAAGAGTTGGTAAGAGTTCAAAGTATCTATATGCAATCTACATTTTTCATGTTGGATTATACATGTTATATATCTTCTTTGAATTAAACATCTTAGCATAACTTTCTGCCAAAATGATATGTCTTATAATTCACATATTTCCCAGAGTGCTGCAAAGTAACAAGGGTTGAATTTGCCACCCCGCAATATTCCAGGAAACTAATTACCAGGGGGAATTCATGAAAAATTGCACAGATTACTGCACCTCAACAATAAAGTAATGAGACCGGTTTCCACAAGGCATACATAAAAATCACATCTATCTGGTATATTGATTTATGCACACATTTTAGAAGATCTATGCAAATCTTACCTGACTCAATCCTTTCCTCTTTACAAAGGCTTTCCTACTGATAAAGCTGAACATCATATTTCCCTCCTCTGGACTTATTTTGCCTGCCACTCATTTAGAACCTAGTATTTACGCAGCTATTGGTAGGTATCTTGCTACGTATATGCATTACTCATTCAAAACTGCCTTTCTGCTAAGATGGAAACTCTGTTAGTTCTCTCTGGTTGCACAACAAATTACCCCCAAACCCAGCAGTTTAAGACATTTCTTATCTTCTGTAGTTTTGGAGGGTCAGGCCTCCAGCAGCGACCCAGCTGGGTAACAGGTTCCTTGTGTCTCATGGGGTTTTCCATCAGGTTGTCAGTCAGGGCTCTAGTCACCTGATGTCATGACCTGACTGAAGGATACGCCTGCTTTAGTTACGCACTTGTTGGACGTCTCAATTCTTTACCATGTAAGCCTCTACACAGGGTTGTTCATGACAATGCAGCTTCCCAGAAATCTAAACAGCTGAGAAAAAGAGACAAGAGAGAGAAAGAGAGAGAGGGAGAGAGGCATAACCAAGACAGAGCCACGGTATCTTCTATAACCTAATCTCAGAAAAGACAATATCATCACCCCTACCATATTCTAGTATTTCACCAGACCATGTAAAAGGATTACACAATCATGTGAATAGAGGAGACAGGGTTTGCTGGGAACCATCGTAGTAATCAGCTACCACAAAAGGGACTTTCTTTCATCACTCCCCCTTTTAGAGATTCTAATGTGATACACTGTGTAGAATAAGGAATCAATAAATATTTGTTGAATTTATTACATCTTCCACATCCATAGAACATATTATTCAATTATTCCTTTATTCTTCACCAATAGTCACTTCATTAAACACATTAATGATGTAATATTATATGACTCTCAGTCTCTTCACTAACAATTATAGAGTTACACAAGGAATAAAAAGATAGAGAAACATTTTTTTTTTACCATGAACAAACACATATGACTATTTGACTTTTAGGTCACATTTTTTAGTTAGATTATATGACTTTTGGTTAGGTCACATTTTGTTTTTCTTTCTCCATATTTATTCATACATGAAAAATTTACTGACTATTCACATGCTACTAAGGACAAGAAACTACAATATATTTGCATGAATATTATGGTAAAGGAAATAAAGAGTCATAGGGAACCATAAATCTGACACTATTTCTCCTGTAACATTTAGCAAAATTAAAAATATAAAATGTAAAAAAAATAGAATGTGAGATAGAAAATTGGTCAATAAATATACTACTATTTCAAGGAAAAATTAAAGTATGTTTCTACAAGCTAGCAATAGTGTTGACTGGACCAAAAATCATAATAATTGGGTATGAAATTTGATCTTCTATTAGAAAATATAAAAAATATAGATGGGAACACAATGAGCATGTTGAACCATGAGGAAGCTGTATTAGCAGATACTGTTGATAATCTGCCTATCCTTCAACTATCCATCACATTTTCTTTCTTGAGAGATTCCAATGTTGTTCATATTTCTACCTTCCCTCCATCCACAGAGTTTAAAGTCCCAATAACTGTACTCAGTCTTATTTGAATAATTAGTTCAAATCATTTTCCACTTAGCCTTAAAATTTCATGGATGGGGTGACAAGGTGGGCCTTAGGAACAATTGGAATAAGGTGAAATTTATCCATACTCTCTGTAGTAGGGTTGACCAGTGACCTCCAAAAGATATATTTATATCCTAACCCCTGGAACTTGCAAATATGAACTTATTTGGAAAAAAGGTCCTTACAGATGTAATAATTAAGTTAAAAACATTGAGATGAAATCATGGGAGATGAGGTGGCCCCAAATCATGACAAGTGTCCTTATAAGCGATACAAATGAGAGATGTGCAGAAAGAAAAGCAGAGGGTCGTGCGAATGTGGAAGCAGAAATTGAAGTTGCAGAGCCAAAAGTTAAACTCTTGGATCCACCAGAAGTTAGACGAGGCAAAGAAGGATTCGCTCATAGAAGCTCAGGAGAGAATATAAGGCTCTTGGTAACACACAGATCTGCCAATTCTAGACTCCTGGCCTCCAGAATGACCCAGGATTCTCTTTCTGGGGAGGGTGAGTCAGCTTATCTATAAACCAACTCAAAAATTGGTTAATAAATTAAAAAAAAAATTGATTCACACTCGTGTTACCTTTGTGAATAACAGAATTATTAATAGGATCTTTATAATGGCTATTTTTAAATTAAACAATTATTGATCAAGTACATACTGTGTATCAGACGCTTTGCCATTTCAGGAAAGAAACTGGTAAACAAGACGGATAACCACCCATAAAGAAGATACATGTTGATTTTCACCTCAACGTACTATGTACTCAATGTGTATTACTTGACTTAATTCTCACAACAATTTTATAAGTATGATTATCCAGCTGCTAGATGAGGCAGCAGAGGTTCAGAAGGTTTAAATTCTTTGTCCACATTTGCATGTCAATTAAGCTGCGAGGGGCAGGTCTATCTGACTCTAGAACTCTAGAATGTACGCCTGGGCATGCAACACTGGTAGAGTGGGCTCCCAGGGCCAGTGGTCTCCTCTTTCAGAACCTAACCCGTTCCCCTGTCTTTGCTCCTCCCACTTCATCCCATTCATTCTTCTCTCCTGATAGGTGGATAAATAGTGAGGTGTTGGCAACTAATTATTTTACCATTCCCAGAAGCATCATCTTTTGATAGAAGACCTCACAGCATCTTTGTGAGTCAAATATACATTCTACCCCCATATTAGAAGGGAGAAAACAAAAGCCTAAAGATTACTCTGGTTGAAATCAGATTCAAATCTAGATTTACAGATTCCAGATCAAGTATGTATGTGAAAGTTTTTGTAAGTTACAGAGGATTCTGCCAGTGTTTGTGCAAATGTCTGTTATCAAAAAAGTACCTTTTCCATTATGCCATGTGGCCACCTAATGGCTATTTTCATCACATTTACAGTTAGACTTGGAACAGGTTAGTGTTTAATAAAACTCAGCTCTCACCACTTCTACTCATTCTACTCATAAGCTTAGTCCCAGAGATAAATGTGGGATAAACTATGGAAGATGAATAAAAGAAAATATTTTAGTGACCAAAAAATATTATCTGTGAAGGAGTTGTGACAAGAATAGAAAATGAGAAAAAGAATGCAGGTTCTGATTGAAAGCTTGCAGAGCCGTGTTTTCCAGAGTGTGGTTCAAAGAACAAGAGTTCTAGAAAAGGCTTTTCAGGAGAAGCATTGTCTGGTCAAATAAGTAACTGTGTAATAATTCCATTTTGGAGGTAAAATATGCAATCATTTCAAAATGTTATGATGTTTAAAAATCAGTGGAAAAACGAAGATTGAGGGAAAGAGAAAGAATGTCAGTGATTATATATATATGCCTGGTTACTGGTTTAGTTAGGGTTATAATTTCGAGGTAGAAGAATCTTGGAGTAATATAAACAAACGTGTTTCTAATCTACCACCTACTAGCTAAACAATCTTCAGCAAATTACTTAGCAGGTGCAGTTTCTTCACATGTAAAATAGGGAAATACCTATTAGGTTATCTTGTGTTTGCTTGTGACAAGTTATGTAAAACACCTATGTTTTTTACATGTAAGGTGTCCTATTGGCAGACGTTCTCAAGACATGGCTACTCTTATTTTGCTATCTTTGTGATTATTATGGTAGTCAGTAGCTGAGACTATAATAACCAACATCTCTGCTGCCATCTATCCCACTCAGAGAAATGCAATTATCTGAGAGGTTAAAGTTTTGAAATAAAAAATAATTGATCCCAGCAGAGATGGCAAAATAGACAGATCTATTACTTCATGGGGAAAACTCTTCAGAAACCGGAAGGAATTTATTAGCATATCTAAAGGAAGAATCAATCCATCAAATAAGGCATTGGGCACCCTTGAAAACCTGGAAAAGGAGAAACAGAAAGATAAAGCTTAGCACTCGTGTCCAAGAGGAAGAACTTCAGCCAAGTTTCTCAAGTGTTCTGGTGCTTGAGGCAAAGTCAAACAGATTGTAGAAATGACCATGGAATCAAAGCCACTTGATTTAAAATGCCTTTGCCCTTTTGACAAAATGGTCCTGAGTTTGTGTGTTTGTATCAAGCCACCCACCCACGTTACCCTGGTGCCATGAAACACTCGATTTATCTAACTTCCTGTACCGAGCTGAAGAGTGTGCCCACAAAATGTGTACCCACCAGGAACTTGTGAATAGGATCTGATGTGAACATAGAGTTTTTGCAGATGTAATCAAGTTAGGATGATGGTGGTGTGCTGATCAGGGTGAACCTTAACCCAAAAATGACTGTGTTCTTATATGGAGAGGAAATTTGGGACACAGAAACACACAGAAAAGATGTCATGGAACAAAGGGGGCAGAGATTAGTGAGGCACTTACAAACCTAGAAAGATCCAGGATTGCCAAACACCAGAAGCTAGTAAGAGGTAAGAACCAATCTTCCTCTAGAGCCTTCAGAGAAAGTGGCTCTGCCTATACTTTGTTTTCAAGCTTCTTGACTCTAGAGTCATGAAAAAATAGTCTTAAACCCTCAAATTTATGGTGATTTGTTATGGCATCCCTAAGAAACCATACACTTCCTTTTGTTATGCCATCACGTTCACCAAGCAGTTTTCTGGACAAGATTCTTTTCCCAAAAAGGTGAACACATATAATGGAACATTAATACCTATGTGTATATAAGTTTCAAATTCCTGCCTCTCTGGTAATTACTTTGTGTTTGCATACTGGAATTAGAGCTTTTAATCATTTACCTTATGAACTTTTTATTTTTTTTTTAAGAGCTTATTTATTTATAAGAGAGAGAGAGAGCTAAAGCATGAGCGGAGGCAGGGGCAGAGGGAGAAGCGGAGCTGGATGCAGGGCTTGATCCCAGGACCCTCAGATCATGACTTGAGCCAGTCAGATGCTTAACCAACTGAGCCACGGAGGCACTGCACCTGTCTACCACTGAAAGACAAATCTATTCTTAGAGGATGTGGACAGTATCACCTTTCTGAATATAATATCCTATAGCAAGAGATAATGAAAGAAGCACCTCTTTGGGGCTCTAGGCCTGTGGTCTCTCTCTTGACCAACTTGATACTGTAAGTCTTCTATAGTCCCTTTGTTGGCAGGGCAACAAATAATTTTTCTTCAATAATATTTTATTGTTACTTTCCCAGTCATAACCCACAGAGAGGTTTAATTACCACTGTGGTACTGAAAAATAGCTAAGTGACAAAGAATTCACAATAATAGTAACTCCAACAAATAAATGTTAGCTCTCATAAATGTAATCAGGCATTTGAAAATATAAAATTTCTTTTTTAAAAAATTCATGCTTTGTATCTTAGAAGAATAATAAACATTTTGGTATTTTGGACATAGCTGGGGTAATGAGATTAAGAAATAATAATAATCATATCAAAATTTCAGTATATGACTTTCAGGCTAGACAAATTAAAATAATATAAATATATTCGAATTTAGCATTAATTTTCTCAAGGAATTGCACACATGGTATAAGTGTATGGAAAACATTTTTCATTCATTAATTTATTCATTAAATCAATTAAGAGACATTACTTGAGTACTTACGATGGGCCAGGAAATATGCTAAGTGCTGGAAATACAAAAATAAACGGGACATACGATCTATGCCTTCAAAGAACTTATTCTCCTAGGGAAACAGACACAAACAGATAATTACAGTAGATTGATTCAAGTGCTATAATAAAGGTATAACCGAAATACTGTTATGCTCCTGAAAAAGAGCTAATAACTGCTTGAGGGAGGCAGGAAATGCTCATTCAGTTTCCTGGTAACATTATGCTAAGTAAGTACAACACAGCTTATTTGGCAATATATCTATAAATTCTAACCAATTTATTTAAATCAACATTAGTCATGGCCTTTTGAATCAATCAAGTTCTGAGCATTTGTTTTTTAATTAAAAAGTAAATAAAATTCGTATCAATTGAACCAATCTACCTTTCCATGCCCATCATTCCCTAAGGCAAAAAAAAAAAAAAAAAGATTTTATTTATTTAGTTGAGAGAGAGAGAGAGAGAGAGAGATAGCATGAGCAGGGCAAGGGGTAGGGGCAGAGGGAGAAGCTGACTCCCTGCTGAGCAGGGGGCCTGACAGCAAGGATGGATCCTGAGATCCTGGGATCATGATCTGAGTTGAAAGGCAGATGCTTAACCAACTGAGCCACTCGGGCTCCCCTCTAAAAAAATTTCTAATAACTCAGTAGATTTCATTCATCAATAAATATTTTTCCCTGCACATACATGGTGGCAACACTTTAGATTTCTTTTACCACAGTATATCTAAAAGAAAAATCAGCTAGAAAGGAAAACAAGAAACTGTCAGTTTCTTCCAGTCTTCTTTGCCATGTAAACAGATTAAAACTCATAAATGCCATTCTTCTAGCAAGTAAAAGGCTGAACCCCCCTGATATCAGGAGAAGCAGGCAAATAATAGCCACGATCTGCTTACTTGGACCAGAAACCATAACCTGGTGTGAATACGTCCATGGTAATTTTGACAAATTGCTGGAGATTGATGGACTACTTGGAGAGTGAGAAGCTACTGTAAGCCACAGTCACAGGGAGCAACCACATGTGGGAAGTTACCTTCAGGAATTCCACCACATTCTCAAGGTCAGGAGCAAAAAAATTCCCATTCCTGGATCTTCCCTGTAAGACATGTTAAAAGAAGTTCTTCAGGGAAAAGTGTAATGACAGAGGTCAGAAACTCAGATTTATACAAAGAAAGAAACAACAATGGAGAGGGTATAAATGAATTAATTCTCTGTGATACTATAACAGTGGATGCATGACGTGGATTTGTCAATTTCCATGTAACTTTACCAATGAAGAGTGAACCTTAACATACGAATAAACAAACAAACAAACAACAAAACAAGAAACTTTTAGGAGATGGGGGAATCTGCAGACTATCTTCAGAGTTTAACTTACTATTTAAAATGTATGAAAAGGGACGCCTGGGTGGCTCAGTTGGTTGGACGACTGCCTTCGGCTCAGGTCATGATCCTGGAGTCCCGGGATCGAGTCCCGCATCGGACTCCCAGCTCCATGGGGAGTCTGCTTCTCTCTCTGACCTTCTCCTCGTTCATGCTCTCTCTCACTATCTCTCTCTCAAATAAATAAATAAAATCTTTAAAAAAAAAAAAAAAAAATAAAATGTATGAAAAGAATGTCACGACAGGAGTTGGGGGCAGGAGCAGGTGTTGGCCTAAGTAAGTGGAAATGAGTGAATTCTGTAAGACTGAAGGCAAAAGGAATTATAATACTGTGCTTTATGTGAGAAAGTTGTTTCCCATGTGGGTTAACACTTCTCATACTGCTATGGATGCCTTCTGGAGCAAGCAATTTTGTTAATGAATGATGGGTGGCCTGAGTTAAATTTCTCACTATCCAAGGTGGAGTTTACAGATAAGCTAAAATGTGGTATGGTAATAGACTAGAATAGGAGACATCAGGATGAACTTAAATTCAGTTTACTATAGATGCAGATCATTACATATAGAAATATTTACATATAGATAGATAGATAGAGATTAGTACAGACATATTTCTTTGTCCCATCAGCTAAGAAGGCCTAAAAACAATGGCACCCCAATAGCAATGAACATATTTAGCACACAGATAATTGTTTTGTAATGCCTTCCTTTTTTCTCTATAAGGAACTACCAACTCTGGCATAAATAACTGGTTATAGGACTAGGGCAGGAAATACACAAGATGGGTCTGCAGTATCTTGTAGAGCCCAAAGGTAAAGGAAAAGTCAATATCAACAGTGAGAAAGCATGCTGATAGTATGTACTACTGATATGATGTGAAAATAGCACTTCATCTCTGTGATCTTCCTTATAAAACCCTGAAGCTCCTACCTCATCAATAGAAAAATCCAGACAAATTCCATCAAGGGCCATCATACAAAATGCCTGACTGGTATCCCACAAAACCGTTCAAGGTCATAAAAACTAAGAAAATCCGAGGTGTTGTCACAGTCAAAAGGGGTCTAAAGAGACACAGCTAAATGTCATTCTGGACAACACCCTGCAAGAGAAAAGGGACCTTCGGTAAAAACCAAGGGACTCTGACTGAATGCGCTTTAGTTAACAATAAGATCAATTTGGGTTCCTTGAGTGTAACATATTTATCATGCAAACCTTAAGATGTTAACAATAGGTGAAACCGGATGGAGGGCAGACAGGAATTCTCTATACTATTTTCCCAATTTTTCTTTAAATCTAAACTGCCCTAAAAAATAAAGTTTATTTAAAAACAAAAACAAAATAAAAAATAACCCACTCACTTTTTTTTTTAAAAGACATTATTTAATTATTCTAATTCTAATAAAACAAAATATAAAGCAAGAATAACACTGCTTCCCTTTTAGTTATGCTTTTCTATTTTGGGGAGCTTTTACCCCCTAAATACTCCAACAATACAGGAGCATTCTCAACTGTAACAGTCAAAAACAGTTACTTTAAAAAAGGATGGTGGAATTCAGTCACCTTCAATCAGCTTGACTGTCAACCCAGCAAGAAAACACTGCGGGATAGAATCAGGATCTCTCCTACCTCCCCTTGAATGTGTGAAAAATATTATACCTTTCTTTATTTTCTGTAATAACCTTGTAGTATTTTTATCTAGGCACATGTTAGCACCGCAAGATACATGAAGGGGGGCAGACAATACAGGCTTTAAATACTATGAATCGTCCTTAGACATTTTCATTAATAACAGTATGGGTGAATTTTCGTTATCTGTAGTTGCCTTTCTATTTTTTTCAATTTATTTATTGTGAGGATATTTTAAACAAAATCTGCTTGGAATAAGAAGTGAAAACTAAAAAATAAAAGCAGCTTAAAATTTTTAAGGGATAAAGACAATTTGACAGGTGTCTCCATGCTTAACATTATTTGGTTAATAATGCTTAACTGAATTTGGTTAAAACAAATATTAAAAAGTCATCATTTGTCAGTAACTGATAGAATGATAAAAAAATTATTAAATAAATATTTTGTGTATTAAACTTTAGATAAAAATAAAACATTTTCAGCAACCCATTCATTTTCTGGTTATTCTAATAACATACAAGTTAAGGGCTTTTCAGTAGACATAACTGCATAGATATTCAATTAACTTATTTTTAAGAGGAAGGTGAGGTAAATTATTCTTGATCTCCCCTTTCTCTGACTGCTGCCTCTTTTGACTGATCTCATCCAAAGTCCATTCATTTTTTTGAGGCCCAATTCCCCATACACTTAATCCACAATTATTTGCTTAAATGCTCCAGCATTAATTGAATTCCTACAGCTTTAATAACTTTGTAGCAGTCATCCTGGAAATTGCTATGCATTATTAGGTATTATATTCTCTAGCAATATTTTAATTTTTAGAAATTATGTAACATTTTTAACCAATTGTATATTCCTAGAAGAGCAGAACCATGTCAAATACTTCTTTGATCTAGCTTCCATTATCTAACGAAGTGCCAAAAACTATTGGGCATTAAAGAAATACATTCTGATTAATATAGTAATGATGTAATCTAATCTATTTATTGAGGCAGAATTTGTAAACAGCAGTATTTATTAATATGTTGGCTTTATCTAAAACCCATGGTTGAAAATGTTTTGCTTAGTTCTTTAATATAATATTTTCTTTCTTAATATTTTAGCAAATGCCAAACAATGTTGGAAATTTTTCTCAGTATTATAATATACAAAAGGTTATCATATAAGTGAGATTTTGTACTAAATAAAGAACAAGTTTTGTTTTGATAAACAAGTTAAATAATAACAAAAAAACAACCATGTATTAGACCATAAATAAAGCCTGGATGAATTTTAAAGATTTAAATTTTATAGATTGGGTTCTCTGACAATTACACAATATAATTAGAAATCAATAGGCAAAGGATTGCCAGGTTTTGGTAATGTAGGTTTGGGGTTTTTGTTTGCTTGTTTGCTTAATTTGTTTGTTTGATTTTTCTAATACTCTTCCTGAAACCAGCTAAAAATAATGGATAAAACAGAAGAATAATCTTCATAAATACAGCACAAATCTGATGAAATATTAAGGAGTTCTCAAATTACAAACTAAAAGAAAGTAAAAACAAGAGAAAGAATGAAGTCCCTAATTTTTGCACATCGATTTTATATCCTGCTACTTCACTGAATTCCTGTATAAGTTTTAGCAGTTTTGGAGTGGAGTCTTTCAGGTTTTCCACATAATGCATCACATCATCTGCAAAGAGTGAGAGTTTGACTTCTTTGCCAATTCAGATGTCTTTTATTTCTTTTTGTTGTCTGATTGATGAGGCTAGGACTTCCAGTACTGTGTTGAAGAGAAGTGGTGATAGTGGACATCCCTGCCATGTTCCTCACCTTAAGGGAAAAGCTCTCAGTTTTTCCCCATTGAGAATGATATTTTTGTGGGCTTTACATAGATGGCTTTTATGAGATTGAGTTATGTTCCCTTGATCCCTACACTGTGAAGAGTCTAACCTACTCTGCCATAATAAGGCGTTTGCTGTGGTTAAACCTAGCTGTGGCTTAGAAAGACTTCACAAAGCCTAGCGTCACTCAAGGTGAGGACTTTGATTAGAAAGCCTAACACATTAGTTTGTAAGAGTAAAGTCTACACTGTCATAGTAAAATGAACATAAGTAAACCCTTTATATCTTTGCAAGGGAGTAGAGAAGAAATCCATCCTTCAGTGCCTGTAAATATGTGTAACCCTCAAGGTTTTATAGAGCTCAAATTGGCTCATCAGGATTGTCCCCAAATTATCTCAAGACCTGAATTTAGTTTAATGTGATCCTGGGATGTTAGTGCCAATGGACACTGAAAAGAAATTAATGCACTTCCTTCTGGAGGGCAGCATCTCTAGTTGGTCCTCTAAGAATGCTCACTTATTTGTGGAGCATAACAAATAACATGGAGGACATGGGGAGATGGAGATGAGAAGGTAGTTGAGGGAAATTGGAAGGGGAGGTGAACCATGAGAGACTATGGACTCTGAAAAACAATCTGAGGGTTTTGAAGGGGCGGGAGTGGGGGCTTGGGGGAACCAGGTGGTGGGTATTGGGGAGGGTACATATTGCATGGAGCACTGGGTGTGGTGCAAAAACAATGAATACAGTTAGGCTGAAAATAAATTTAAAAAATGTTTATGATGATAAACTCAAACAGAAAAATAATGAAGTATACAAGATAATTAGGCAACATGTGGAAAATCTAGCAGAAACAACAGAAAGAAACAGAATAAAAGAACAGATAACTTCTTAGCTGCAAATTATTTTTAAAAATAGAGAAATAGGCTTACTCTATTTAACAAAAAAAAGGACAAGCTTGGTGAGAGCATGTAATAAGAAAACATTTCAAAAAATGCATATATCACTGAAAAAGAGTTAGAGCTATAGAGGTGAAAAAAAAAAGAACTGAAATTTAAAGCTCAAAGCACGAGTATGGCAGCAGAATAGTCATAAAAGAAGACAAAAAGAGTAAAATGGAAATTGGGCCAAAACAATTCTGAAAGTAGCATATAGAGGGAAA
Organism: Mustela putorius furo; assembly: GCF_011764305.1. Classification (NCBI taxonomy): domain Eukaryota; kingdom Metazoa; phylum Chordata; class Mammalia; order Carnivora; family Mustelidae; genus Mustela; species Mustela putorius. Next base: position 2,584,187 of record NW_025421467.1, read on the forward strand.
CAAGTGAAAAACACAAGAATGAATTCAAGAGGTATGGATGAAAGAGTAAAAGGGTCTAAAATATATCTGAGTTCCAAGAAATGAGAAAATAAGGGGCAGAAAAGCATTAAAAGAGAAAATAGTTGAGAATATTCAATGATCAAAGTAAAAAAAAAAATCCATGTTTGTTAAATAAAAATAAATGCAAACTTTGACATAGTTTAATAAAATCACAAAAAATAAAGGACAGACTTAGAAAATTCTAAAACAGGAAAATATGGCACCGAAAATGAGATCAATATTGAATTCTCAAGTGCAGAAATTGTAGCTATTGATGCACCATGCAAATATTAATCAAAAGGCAGTTGATATCAGACAAAAATTTTGAAGGAAGATGACTTTGTAACAATAAAAAATCCTTAATTTATGAAAATAATGTGAGTTTTGAATTTATATACTTTGAAAAACAGTCTTAAAATTCATAAAGGAAGAATATACAAATCTGCAAAGAGATTTAGATAATCTGCATGAGATATTTTAACATATTTCTTAATAATTGACAAAAATCAGGATAAAGAGTTAGTGAGCTTCCCTATAATCCAGCAATCACACTACTGGGTATTTATCCAAAGTATACAAAAACACTAATACAAAAGGATACATGTACCCCTATGTTTATTGCAATATTATTTACAATAGGCAAGATATGGAAGCAGATCATTGTCCATCAGCAGGTGAATGGATAAAGATGTGGTATATATATACATATATATGTATGTATACATACACACACACACACACACACGGTGGAATATTATTTAGCCATAAAAAGAATGAATCTTGCCATTTGCAGCAATATAGATGGAGCTAGAGTATAATGCTCAATGAAATAAGTCAGAGAAAGACAAATATCATATGATTTCACTCATATGTGGAATTTAAGAAAAAAAAAGTAAAAAACAAAACAAAAAAACAAACAGAGAGAAAAAGAGGCAAACCAAGAAACAGACACAACTACAGAGAACAAACCAACGGTAACCAGTGGGAGGTAAGTGGGGAATAGATAAGACAGGAGACGGGGATTAAGAAGTGCACTTTGTGGGACGCCTGGGTGGCTCAGTTGGTTAAGCAGCTGCCTTCAGCTCAGGTCATGATCCCAGGGTTCTGAGATTGAGTCCCGTATCAGGCTCCTTGCTCGGCAGGGAGCCTGCTTCTCCCTCTGCCTGCCTCTCTGTCTGTCTGTGCTCACTCGCTCTCTCTCCCTCTGTTTCTGACAAATAAGTAAATTTAAAAAAAAATATTTAAAAAAAAAAAAAAGAAGTACACTTTGTGATGAGTGTGGGGTGTTGTATGCAAGTGATGAATCACTATTTTGTACATCTGAAACTAATATGACCTTGTATGTTAACTGTACTGGAATTATAATAAAAACAAACAAAAAACAAGGATAGAGAGCTAATAGAAAACATGAACACACAAAAACCCTCACACATGTATATACACATGAAAAGAAAACTTTTTTCCTAGCACACATATACTATTTACAAAAATTGATTTTATACTGGACCATAAGATAAATTTTAAAACGTTTCAAAGGATTAAAATCATATCAGGATGTTCTCTCATTATAAAACTATTAAGCAAGACATAACTAATCAAATAACTAAAAAATTTCCTTGGATTAGAAATTTAAAATTTAATATAAAAAGTATCCATTATTTAAGTTTTTAAAATGAACAAAAATTAGAATAACAAGTTACAATAATAACAATAAATAAAGCCAAGAAACTACAGCTGACCTTTGAACGACATAGGCTTGAACTACCCAGATCCACTTATTTTTTTTCAATAAATACAAAACAGAACTGGAAATGTATTTTCTACTCCTTATTTTTTTCTTAATAACATTTTCTAGCTTATCTTCTTGAAAGAATACAGTATATAAGACATAGACAATACAAAATATGTTAATCAACTGTTTATATTATCCACAAGGCTTCCAGTCAACAGTAGGCTATTAGTAGTTAACTTCTCGCAGAGTCAAAAGTTACACATGAATTTTCAACTGCACAGGATATTGGCATCCCTAACCTCCATTATTGTTCAAGGGTCAGCTGTAGAATGAAGAAAAGCTGCTTTAAGAGCAAAAAGTAATAAAATAAAAGAAAAAACAAATATACTATAGAAAGGATCAATAGGCACAGATTTTATTCTTAGAAATTGTCAAGGAAAAGTTGTCTATCTCTCAGGAAACTAAGTTAGAAAAAAAAAGGCAAGAGTAAGCAATAACAGTAACAGTAAGCAATCAGTAACAAAAGAGGGGGCATAGCTACAACTTCTACAGACGTTAAAAGAACCACGTCTTATAAAAAATGTTATGCCAATAAATAGAAAAGCTTAGGGAGATATAAAAATATAATATAACAAATGTGACTGAGAAGGAAATGTTAATATAGTCCAGGAGATTGAATCAGTAATTTTCTTCAAAGAAAACTATAATCCAATATGTATCCAGCAGTAAGATCTAGTATTTTCTATTTTACATAAACTGTTCTGGAGGAGTAAAGAGTTAGAGAGAAGGGAAAGGAGAGGAGGAATGGCTCAATTAGGACAAAAGTTGTTCAGACTGGATATCAAAATATTTCAGTTTCAAAGAACTCTAGTTCTCTCAATTTGGCTTTCCAGAAAGTATTATGCTTAAGATTGAGTTTGATATACTCCCTAGTTATTCCTTTCCTTTTCTTATTGATATTAAAAATATTTTTTCTTATTAATGATGTAATATTTTACATTAATTATAATAATTATATTATTAACAGTGTAATATTTTAAGGATAGCCACAGGAAGAGGAAAAAATATAGTCAGTTACTTCAAAAATTTTTGCTATTATTTAAAATATCATAGCAGTAGTTAAATATTCTAAATTTCCAAACTCATTGAACTCTTAAAATTATGGGTCATAGTAATCCCTATAAAAGGGTAAAAAATTATTTGTCATACAATATTGTTCTATACTTTTAAAAGACAGCTTCCAGAGTCATTGAGAATTTATTTCATAGCTTTTACAAAATGAACTGAAAGACAGTTCAATGCGATTAAAGATAAAATTTTAAACAAAAAATATCTCTATGTGAATCTATGAATATTGAAACAGCCCAAATTAAGTAATATAATATAATCTCTGGGAAGTTTAAAATGAAAAGAAAAATAACAATTTTCCTGAGTTCTTCATATTTTGGGTATACAATTTGAGATACAGGATCAGGAGAGAGAAGAACACCCATCCAAAACAGGAAAGAAGTTTTTCTAGGAGGTTACTCAAGGAAAGGGGATGAAGAGCAGTGAAGGAAAGAAGAGAAATGATAATACTGCCGGGGAGGCACTGGGAGATTCACATGTGATCCCCTTACTCCAAATATGCAGTAAAGTTCAAGTGATATTTATGCAATGTTTGGTATTGTTAATTCTTGTGAAAACTCTTAAAGGATATAGCATGTCTTGATTGATTTGGGGTATGAAGCGGATGGTATTCAGGTGTAGGAAATGGAGGAAGAAGGAGTAAAGAGGAACCACATACAGAGAGACAGACAGACAGACACAATCCCAAAAGCATATGGATATTAGAATCAGCATATGGACATTAGAATCTGGAATCTTGAGTGAGGTTGTAGGATTTGCACAAGCCATAGAATTAGGGTTGAAGAACTGTTCAAGGCAATTTTACCTAGATCGTATGGGGCAGAGAGACCCAGCCCACGTGTATTTGTAAGGCATATTAAGGGAATAACTCTTATCTGCATGCTTGGAACTTGTAACCCCTCATGCACGTCTTGGTGCCACCAACTATGAGGGTGTTAGACACCAAACATCCAAAACTGGAGCACCAGATGTTTTCTTACTTTTATTCTAAGAAGGGGACATGGTAAAACTTTGAAATACATAGTAAAATTTTGCCTTGAGTAGTCCCCAATCTTTGATTCAGCAACTTCTTCCTTTATGCCAATAGCCAAAGAGACCCCTAATTTTCCTGCAGGAGTTCTAAATATTCTAGAATTCTACTTTTTCTAAAGGTGCCTCGCATACTTCTTTTCTCTCACCTCTTTACTGCCATGACTAAAAATATAGTTTCAGCCAGGAGGTTAAAGTCTAAATTTTTGAGACTATCTTATTACATTTTCTGTCTATAAATTAGGCTTTTTAATTCACACATAATAAATGAGAATTTTAAAGGAGGCATTTCAGGGTCCATAATTGAAGGTAAAGGTAAACAATGAAAATAATCCATTTCAGGCCAGAAAGGAAGGAGGTCTATGGTTGTGTGTGTGTGCACACACAGTTTTGAGAACACTCTGTGACACTCAAAGTAAAACATACATGTCACACTCTTCTCAATCAGGAGAATTCCAGAATTTATGGGACAGGAAAGTATGCAATACAATGTATTAATTTCTACTATTCATTCGGAAGTGGAAGCAACAGCCAGCCAACTCCTTCCCACAGGATCATGTTGGCTTCCCTTTCCTCCCCACTGTGAATCTTGCCTGAGACCCATCAGATGAACTTGGATACCCACCCTTCTCTACCTACAACATGTAGTATGGTGCCTTGAGAAATCTTGAGAAATCCTGTTGAACAGAAGTCATTAAAGTTTGAGCCTCTGTCCTTGAAATTCCTCAAAATCCTTGGACTGGTGCTGACAGCTTTCAGTCATCCTCCTAAACAGGGAGACCAGGTCCCTTAGCCTAATTATCCTCACCATTTTTTTAAAAAACATTTTATTTATTTATTTGAGAGAGAGAGAGAGAGAGCATGAGAGGGGAGAAGGTCAGAGGGAGAAGCAGACTCCCCATGGAGCTTGGAGCCCGATGTGGGACTCCATGCCAGGATTCCAGGATCATGACCTGAGCCAAAGGCAGTCGCTCAACCCACTGAGCCACCCAGGCACCCCAATTATCCTCATCATTAAAGCAGGTAAGACCAGGGTAGACGAGTAAAGAGGGATTGAGGGCCTTGAGGGAGAGAGCCACTGTGAGCCAAAACGAAGGCTTTGTATTTACTTCTAGTTGCAAGCAGCCCGGCAGTGACTTATGACAACCAAACTTCTGTTTTCAGCTCATCCAAATCCTTATATAGGGTAGCAAGGTCATTATTGCTGACACCATCAATTTTGAGAGTCTTATCTCAGCAGTCACATTGCTTTCTGCCTGGGCCCAGGAGGATTCTTTGACTGATTCAGGCTTGACTTGCATAGTGGCAACCTTTTTTCAGGAGTCCATCTTAATCCGTGGCATCTGCTGTCATTACAAGAATAATATCTCTGTTTTCACTCGGTGGGAAGAGTGACTTTTGTTATCTTTCCTTCACATAAAAGTTCTTTTATCCCAAGGAAGTCTAGCTTTGCGACAGTCACATGATTTCTTTTGTTTTTCTTGCACCATTTTGTCCTTCTATCTCTGTCGCTCTTAGTCACTAAACTTAAATTTGGGCTATCTCTACTTTAGGACATTTTCTAGGGTATCAAGCCTGATTGAGTTAGTTTATCTATATTCCTTTGGGTCAGTTTCTTATTTTCTAGTCACCTTCAAAAGCTTTATAAACTTAATCCAGGTAGTAAGGGCCCCCAAACTAGCCAGTGCCTCATCTATGATTTCCTGGGGGAGTTTAGTTCTCCATGAATTCTCCCTGAGAGTGTGAAATCTCCCTTATAGCAGTCAGGACCTACTGCAATAAATAAATAAATAAAGTAATTAATTAATTTAAAGTTGGCATGATAAGCTACAGGAAGAGCTGAGCTGTAAGATGGCTCATCTATTAGCACTCCTCTCAACAAATCTTATGTGCTTCCTCCCCCACCCTCTAAGCAAATCAACCAAGATTGCAATGATTTCCTAGGTTTCTGCAATAGACATCATGAATATCTCTTGTCTCACCTGGGTGGTGCACATCTCTGTAACTGTGCTCTTAAGGGGGTTAGAAAAATTTGCTCTCCCCAACCCTCAAGTAATTCTTGGTATTAGTTGTTATAATTGGGTAGATCTGAGGTTGATTGCCAGTTTGTTAAGGAAGTCCTCTCCTATCACTCCCCCCAGCCTAGGAGACAGTTAGCAAGACCCAGACAGTACTTGGACATCTGTGTTTGAACCTGCTTCCTGGTGCTTATCCTTCAACCATCGCCCAATCCCTTCTCATCAACAAGCAACAAAGTATGGGACCATTTATTGCCCGTATAACTTTGTCAACACATCACTACTGATTCCCATAGATATTACTCAAATCCTATTAATTAACAAGATTGTCATCATTCCTATTTTGGAAAACCATGACTCTGTAAGCATATCACCTATGGTATCAAAAATCAGCAACAAAACTCTGAAAGGTCAGACTTTGCCTGCCAAACTTCATGGCTGCTGGCATACGACACATGACTTAGGGGCCAAAAGTAATGGTTGGTTTACTGCAACAGCAGTCGTAAGCATCAGCATTTGTACCATTTTCCTGAGCCCCAGTTTTTATAAGGGGGCATACATTGGGCCATATGGTCTCTGACTTGTATTACAGGAGAGGAATATTTTATACTGCACAGTGAGCATGCCTGCCCTTTCCTCCAGAGGGGGTCAATCATCTCAATCTTCCAGGGCTGTAAACAAAACTGTTACTTGCTTTAGAAATTAACTCTACCATCCAAGCCTATTCTCTATAAAATTATCCTTTAAAAGCTAGTCTAAGATAAAGGGCAGTCAATACCCCTACTAGCAAAATGTACAGAAGTAAAAGAGACCCATGGAGAATTGTCTCTCAAGTCAAATAAGGGAATTTTAGGAATAAATTGGTTTGTCCAGTTAATTTTTGCACCCAGAAAGCTATTTGGTCATGCTCTTTTTGTTGGGATTATTTGGCAGTACACTGAATCACATGCACATAAATATAACATGCAAGATGCAAGGACATTTTTTTGACCTTGTTTTCAAAAAAAACCTTTGAAACCACTTTTGGACCTGAGATTCTCTAGGGGTGGATAAATAGTACACATTATCTACAGCAGATATTCAAAAGGGAGAGGAAGAGGACACGTAAGAATGGTATAACAAAGTAACTCCAAGTACAAACATAAAGTGATACAGAGACAAGAGTGCTGGAAGAAAATGAACCTTCGATCAGATCAGCACAATAGAGTGAGAAGCAGAAATACAAGGAGCAAGACTACGTCTTGGCTTTGCAGCTAAAGTAGATTCTGGCAGGATTAGATTTATCACTCTGAATTGCTCCTGTCTTTTGAAAATAAATATTGAAGATGATTCTATAATATTGAATGGTATCAGGGAGGCAAAACAAATTTTGAAAAAGTAGAGATAGTTCAGTTTTAAGTTTAGGAAGTAGGAGAGGTAGAATTAAAATAATACAAGAAAAACAAAGGAAAGCAGGTGATGTTCTGAGGCTACTTTTCTTTGGGAAAAGAATGCTTCCATGAAAGATGGGGGCAGGGATCTCCCTCCCTCCTACTGAAGATTTAAAAAACCAAGTCAGTCATTTTATGTGACTCAAATTAACTTAATGAAGAGACTCCTTCTTCAAATCTGCATGAATTTAGATTACCCTGGAACTTCAGATTGAGAAACGTACTAAGGACATCACTCTACTTGTGTCCTAATCTCCACCCCTGAGTTGTGAGTCACGTGAGGACAGAAAAGCAGAGAGACAGAACCGGAAGAAAGAGGAGGAGGAGGAAGGGGAAGGCGAACGGGAGGAGGGAAGGAAACGTAGAAGGGGGAAGAGGAAGGAGGAAGGAAATGAAGAAGACAGAAGAAAGACCTGAAGGACACACACACACACACACACACACACATACAAGGAGAGAGACAAGGAGATAGAGACAGAGAAAGAGACCTCATTTAGTGCCCAAACACATAACCTATAATGATATTTCAGTTAATGATATTAGACCAAAACACTGTAAGCTTTAAGACACTAATATATGATCTGCTTGGTTGCTTTAACTACAAAAAAAAAAAATATGAACAGTCAGCAATTTTGTATTAGTGAAATAAAAACAGGGGCAGGTTAAAAGCCAGCTGTGGTTAGACTAGAGGCCAACGCCCACTTTCTCCCAGTTCTTTCCTATCCAGTTCGTTCCTATCAGCATGTACTCCTCAGACCATAGCAGGGAAAAGGCTGGTCAATATTTGTACTGAATCCTGTTTTTAGACTTCTTAAGAGATAAATGATTAAAAGGTTGGAATTAAATGAATTACCGAATTCCTTATCAACAGTTTCCAAACCATATTTGATATTTTCCAGAATTGTAGTAAGATTTATTTAAATGCTTTAGCTTATCTTTTCAAGGACTTTTGGCTTCGTAATTTAAAATCAAGATGCTTCATTGTTGCATCTTCTTTTTGGCTGGAAGATTGTAAAAGGTGTACTGAAGATCAGTTGATTCTGTAAAAATAAGTTCAGAAAATAGCTTTTTCATCAGTGTTATTAGAACATTAAAAGATTTATTTGTATAGCTAAAGTTTACTCCAATATTTGTCTTCCCTTTATCTATCTTACAAAAGCAAACAATGTACTCTCAGAAAGACTGGGTTAATATTAATATCAGAAGCAGTAGGTTGAAAGTTGGATTGTATTACATTTGATATTCCTTTACTGACTACACCTTTGAATTTTGTAGTGCTATCCAAATGATATACAATATAAACTGTTTGACATAAAATCCCTTTAATAACTTGAGAGTCTGTCAGAATTCAGACATTTTGTGTATTGCCTGCTATTCAAGGGAAAATTATTTGCACCATTTTGGTGTATTGATTTGTCTTCTTTGTTGTTTCCTGGAGAGATTCTATTATTGAATTGAAAGAAATATTCAGCAGTCACTTTTCTCTGACTCTCAGTAAGAAGGAATTGTTTTAATATGATTATAAATTGAAGAGTAGAATAAAATCTACCATAACTTTCTTGGTCAGCTCCTGTTCTCTTTGTCAACTGAAACGATCTTCTAAGGATTACAAACAAAGCATCAAATACCTGAGAACTTCACAGTTGCAGGGCCCTACACTTTCTATTCTAAAATTATAACTTCCATAAAATATTTCCTGACAAACTTGATACAAACTCAAATATCGTGCCGTTGCTCCTTTTGAGACATTCTCTCGCACTAGTCAATACTGGGTATATAAGACGGCAAAGGGTGAATCTGAACACACTTCTTTGATTCCATATGCTGCCCTACCATTGTTCCCCTGAAAACAGAAATAACTATTACTTGTGCTCGTTCAATTAGGCCAAATCTTCTCCACCTGGCCGTGCTTCATAGCAACATCGCCCTTGATTTCCTACCACCCAAAAGCTGAATATTTCAGGCTCTCTACACTAAACTAAAGGGGATAGTTTTAAGATGGTTTCCTTTGTAGCCCACTAGAGGTATCCAACATTTCTCTTCGCTAATATTCAAACAGCCTAATATAAAAGCAGAAAGAAAGAAGAAATAGAAACGTTCTTTCGAGGGTCGTGAAGGTCTTGTCACCTTTGAAATAGATTGGTGGGACGTAGGCTACTCTGCCCCTTCATCTTCCTATCAATCTACCGAACAGCGTGGCAGCAGTCACTTACACACCAGGAAGAAATAAAGTCCCCGAACAACTGCTCGCTCAGTGTGTTATTAGCTCTCCCAATGTCAGTCGAAAGTGTTTTCATCCTTCAGTGTTTTTCCCAGCCTGGCAGAAAAATGGGTAATGGATGATGATGTGGATGACAAAGTGTGTGGACTCTGAAACGGATGAAGAGGAGAGAGAATTTGATAAGAACCGTGCCTCTGAGGCCCCAGCATTATGAAAAAATCTCAAATAAACACACACACAAGCGGCGCCCCTTCGTTGCTTCTCTGTCATTTCACTCTCTTCTGCCGAGCTCGTGCCACCTTCTCTCTTGGCTTATTTCTACAGTCATCAAAAATGCAGACACACAAAGTCTGTTAATGATCGGGAGCATCATCATCTCTCAGGCAAGTCTCTAAGGTAGATTTATAAATCCTCACATTTTCTATTTCCAATTTTTTTTTATCCTTTAGATTACTGTGGAAAACTATAACTACTAACAATAATTCCTGTTTGGCACATTTAAAGCCAAAGCTGGATAAGAAGCAAGCTAAAGGGTGTCAGGGCGTCTCAGTTGGTGAAGACTCTGCCTTTGGCTCAGGTCACGATCCCAGGCTCCTGAGATCCAGCCCCGCGTCTGGCTCCCTACTCAGCAGGGAGTCTGCTTCTCCCTCTCCCTCTGCCTGCCGCCCTGCCTACTTGTGTTCTCTATCTCTCTGTCAAATAAATAAATAAATAAATAAAATCTTAAAAAAAAAAAAAGAAGGAACAAGCTAAACTTACATGCACTAACATTCTGGTATGTTCTCACGATGGGATGGATTGCACATTTGCCGGTTACTGAGAACAGCATAAGCCTTTTGGATGGTGAATTGTGTAACACAATAGACTGTGGATTGGTGACTATAATAGGAAAGGGTGAAGTTACAGTGTCAGGAGAGCAAAAGGTATAGAATATATGCAGTTGAATCAGTTTAAAAAAAAAAATCCATATGTTAATTGCTCTTGATTCTCTCCGTGATCCTTTTCCATCCTCCGAAGAAAGGTGGCTTTCCTCTACCTTCTCAGTGCTTACTGTTTTGGTCCTTGTAATCTTTGTACTTTTCCCAAATATCACTGCCCTATAGTAAGCATTCAAATATATATATTTATTTGACAGAGAGAGAGTGAGGACAAGGAGGAGGAGTGGGAAAGGGAGAAAGAAGCAAGGGAGTCTGATATGGGGCTCGATCCCAGGACTCCGGGATCATGACCTGAGCCGAAGGCAGATGTTTAAGAACTGAGCCACCCAGGCGCTCCAGTATTCAGTATTTTTAACTTTGGAATGACGGATTTGTTTCCTTGTCTCTAACCTATGCTCACCCATTTTCCTTTGAATTCTTTTCCTGAGTGCCTGTGATGTGTCTGGCCCCATGCAAAGGGGATAGCAGCACAACAGACCCAGGGCCAGGTGCTTGGTAATACAATGTTGGCCCTAATAGGTGCTCACTCAAGACACACTTTGCTCATGCCCTCCTTTGGTTTCCACTCAAACAAGTTGCAATGCCTTTTTCAATTTTTCCCGGTTAAGATTTATTAATGTTTAAAGTTTCAGCTTAAACATCGTTTTCTTTCTTTCTTTTTTTTTTTTTTAATTTTATTTATTTACTTGATAGAGCACAAGGAGGCAGAGAGGCAGGCAGAGAGAGAGGGGAAAGGAGTCTCCCTGCTGAGCAGAGAGTCCGATGTGGGGCTCCATCCTGGGACCCTGAGATCGTGACCTAAGCCAAAGGCAGAGGCTTTACCCACTGAGCCACTCAGGCACCCTTAAATATCATTTTCCGAGAGGACCTCCTTAAACTTCCACAGAAGGTTACATTTGCTTGCAATATGCTCCCATAAATCCCTTTCTGCTCTAGTTTTGTCTTACTCAGAGCTACATTTCTAGTACCTAATACTTGGGCCAGGTATTCGGTGTTGAATATGTATTTCTTGTTTTAATGGAAACGAAGAAACATGAACTGAAAATGGCAAAGGTCATATTGCTTTCATCATAGTTTTATTATCATGTTTCAAAGAAAGCATCAATCATATTTAGAACTAAGAAGGACAAATATGTACATAAAAAGGAGGTCAAAATCCTTTCAAGCACAGTTTGTTAAACCCTCATTCCTACCCACTCCCATTTTTGGCCCATTAAACAAGTGACCAAACTGCTGAAATTTTAAAGAAGCTTAAAAACTATGGAAATCTATTATATAATTTCCACTTTTCACTGGAACATGTAAGTGAAAAGTTTCCTAACTGCTGAGATTAAATAAAAATTTAATGTGTAATAAAAGTGAGTGACGTGTATCTTATCTTGATTTTACATAATAAGCTAGACAATTAGCATTGTCCAACCTGAGAGTTGAGAAATTATTGCAAAAACACCATAAACCACTTGTGCACTGAGCTCCATGTTTAATCCAGGTAACCATCTTGGTCTTCCCTAGCCATCCAACACAAAGCACTTTCCAAAGTTTGCTAACTCACTCAACATAATCAAAAGCCAGGTTAGTGATCAGAATCTTGAATGAGACACATGGCGTCTATGTTCAGTGGCTATCATACTGCTGTGCAACTGAAGTGGGAATTTTGTGCTGGTGGGCATGTTACTGCAAACTATTTCTAATTCTTATTTCAGTTCATTCTGATCCCAACAAGAGTGATGTCTGCTTCCTATCTGGAATAGATTTTCTGTATGTCCCTCCTACCTGCAAAGAAATCTCAGACTCTATTTATAGTCATCTTTCTCTTTAGATCATGTTTCCAGGCAGAATGAGGCAAAAAGGCAAATAACCCCTCTTGTCATTTTTCCAACACAATTGCTGGGATGATATGTAAGCAGAAGAAATGTTACTTTAACTTTTTACTCTTCTTCTATCTTCTGGGATTAAAAAAAAAAAAAATTTAGAAAATAAAGCATTAAAACAGAACAAGATGATTCCTATAGTTAATAACAATCATAAAGTGAGATTAAATCACTTTCATTTTTCTACAAGTCAGATGAAAGCTGTTCAATGCTCATGTGCAGCAACATAAAGTATTACCTATTTTTGGAGCCATAATGTTTTTCATAAGTGACTACTTAACATTTAAACTATGTTGCAGCCCTTTAGCTATATATGATAAGCTAGCATTATGGAGAGAAAGAAAATAATTTCCAATTTTGAATAAATGTTTTGTGTGTTATACTCATTTCCCAGGAATATAAAGAAATACTATTCTGGTTGTGACTGTAAAGAAAAAAGATTAGTTTTCCTATGTGAATCATTAAAATAACCAAATTATTCTGTAATTATCATTTCTCTATGCTTTAATGCTCATAAATTTTTAATTAAATCAATACTTAAGATAATTTTCTACTACATAGGTTTCATGGTTTTCAAAAACCTCTAATGAGAATTGCAGTCTAAATAAAATGAAGACACGTGGGAGGTGATGTATGTTCATTTTCAACTAAAATTTTCAGTTCTTTCTCTTGGGGCCTCTTAATTTTTCATATTTTCATAAATTTTCACATTTGCCAAAGATTTTAGCAGTGACCATCATCTACAACTTAAATGCTTTTTAGGATTGGTTTGGTGTTTTTAGTATAAGGTATAGTGAGAAAATTCTATCACCTTTATTAAAACTTTCTCTTAGACTTTTTTCTGAAACATCTTTTATTTAATATAGCTATTTTAAAGATTTGAAATTAAATATTTATTTCTGAAAAGAAGATCAGTATAAAAATTCACTATCCACCTACCATTTCAATTAATTTAGGACTCATTTTCCAGTCAGTAAACGATCTGATTATTAAGATGATGCTTACCTCACAAAAAACACCTCAAATCTTAATGGGGGAAAAAAGCATCCTTAGTGATTCAGGAAAAACAAACAAACAAACAAACAAAACTTCTATGCTTCAAGCAGCAGCGCAACTGTATCTCTTGTCTTAAGATGGTGCTTCAAATAAATAAAAGCCAATAAACAGAGGGTTGCAGATTAAAGGGATACTGACAGAGGGTTGGCATTCTTATGTTTCTGTCCTGCCAAGATCTTTAATCAGAAAAAGACATGGGAGGTCATTTACCTTCTCATACAAAGTCAGGGGCAAGTCTAGCTATAGCAGCAGTGTGAAACTTTCACGGAAATGTTACTTGTGCATATCAAATGCAGAGCTGACATTATTTCTATTATCAGAGACTAAGCAAAACCCTGTGATTGCCATATAACTCTAAAATGTTAAAAAAAAAAAAAAAAAAAGTAAGGGCTTTGTTTCATAGTTGCTAGTGTTGGCAAAAATGAAATGTTACTTCCACAGCATAAAATTGACAGTTCTTCTCCTTCTAAAAGTGCAGACTCTTATTAACATTTTGTGTACAAAACATGCAAAAATTAAGAACGCTTTGAAAATTTATATCTATAGATGTGTGAGTATATAAGTAATTGCCGATTGCACAAACGCCAAATAGACACCACAGCTTCTGGTAGCTTTTGTCACTTAATGTTACGATGCTGCTACCTCAGGAGTACAGGATTTATACATGTTCCCTTTGCCTCGCTTTTTCCATTTCTCTCTCATGTTTTCATCTAGGACGATTATCTTCCCTATATTGAATGGCAGGTGCCATATTATGGAACACAAACCATTTGAGGGGATGTTGTCTAGTTTTCTCATGGAAAACAGAGGAAATGATGATTAATCCTGGGACCAGATTACGGTATGAGCATAGTTTTGAGATGCTTCTAGCGACAGATTTGGGCCAAGTATCCAGGGTCATTTTGGTTTTAACCAAAGCTGATTTGAACCCTTTCAAGTGGGGGAACTTTGGTGTTACCCCAGACATGCATCCTCTGTGGCTAAGCCATTCATCCAAGAAAAAATCCTTTCAAGTCATCATCATATGAGGACAGTTGTTTTCTAAGGATTAAAATGGAAATGAAAACTTAAAAGGTTGGTATTTTCTTAGTGGATACTATATTTAAAAATATGTTTAACCTAATAGTGCAATTTAAAGGAAAATGCTATCATTACAGATGTAAGATAGTAGTCTTTTATTCTTAACTACACGCTAATCTCAAAGAATACAAAGCAAAGTATTTTCAACTACTAAACCTTAATATTACTATCATTTCTTACTAAGCTTTCTTTCCTCTCCTCTGACTCTTTTGCGTACTAAAAAGGCCCCATAAGGAGTCGAGAATCCTTTAGGATTATAACACGCCATGAGAAAGAGTCTGAATACATATACTTTAGTAAATATGTAGAATCACAAAATGCGACTTTCAAAATTTAAATCTATAAATAAATCACCATTCCTCTCACAGCCAATAGTATAGAAAAAAGGAAAAAAAAAAAGTTTTGTTTCTCCACCAACTTTTCTTTTTCATTACAAGGTCAATAGATGTAGGTGGGAAGCTATTTTGGCTTTTCAGTTTCCTGATTGCTCTAGATATATCAACTATTCACCTTCATGTTAGTGACTTCATTAAATTCTGATTTAGAAACTAATTTGAAAGAAGCCTGACCTTTGAAATACAGAGGGTGACGAGGGCAAAGAAAGGAGGTGGAGAAGATACTGCTGAGCAGATCTCAAATCACATTTATGCTTTAAAAGCTACCTTATGAGCCATTCACCACTCACAATTTAGCTTTTTAATCCAAATTTTAACTTGAAAGTAGCCCCCGCTGACTCAAAAGTGTTATAACGTGCAGTGGCCAGGTGGGGGAGTAGTGCAACTCTCTCCCTTTGAAGCTTGGCTGCGCAAGATCAATAAGAGCTCACAGGTGGCCACACTTCAAAGAGGAGGCAAGGAATCTCTGTTTAGGTCCGGGCCCTGTAACAGTTATTTTCGCCCCCAGCAGCTTGGAATTGGCTTTCATGTTATACTTTCACTTAAGAAAGTAAATGAAGAGCATTCGAGGCAGATCTTGATTAAAAGAATTTTAAAAGAAGCCAACATCTTGAGAGGACCAGCTACCTTTTAAAACCTATTAATGCGATTGCTGGGTAGAAGGAAAGGTAAACCTGCAGGGGAGAGTTTTAAAAGCAACCCATCTGACATTTTAGCAACTAAGCTACAGCTCTTCAACGAACCCTTTTGTTCGGGGCAAATTAAGCTCAGAGCCTGAGATCTGTCTTTGCCAATAATTTATTTAACGCAGGTTCACAGCAGGAATTCTAATTTATAATAGTAATATTTCACAAGCCAATAGCATATAGGATAATACCTCTTAAAGAGCCAATAGAGAAATAACATACTCCAAACTGATGAGAGATTCATTACACTCTTGTTCCAGGCAAAGGGGAGATGAGGAAATAAATAAGTTCAAACTTAGTTGGGTGTTCCTTTTTACAAGTTAGTTCTAGGTAGAGTTCGTCTTTCCAACTGAAATCTGGATATCAGCTTCTGGCTAAGGTCCCTCGCTGCTGGGGCACGTAGTTAGCTCGGGGACAGCTAGCAGTAGTTGGAATCGGCAGGCAAATCGGGCTGCTCTGAAGGTTATTACTCCAGGGATCATTACACACCTCGCACCAACTGCCCACGAGGAGTAGCTTCACAGAGGTGGCAACAGCTGTCCCTCTCGCTGGGACTGATGGGCAGTTCTACACCACCATCGACTGGGGGTAGCCTGGAGCCAGGGCCTCCAGACCTTCCGAGAGCTATGGAGATCAACAAACAGCCTTGCCCACACCAAATACTTTCAGTAAGGCCTCGAAGATTTTTGGTATTTGAGGTTTAAATGCCCATTACGTCACGGCCACTTTTCCACATGTTTGTATCGATAAGCACAGGGTAGCACAATTCTGCCGTTGTCATCCTGACTGGGGCCTTGAAATTCACCCGTAGACCCCAAACAGCTTCACCTGAGCGGTAAACCCGTAGATGAAAATAACTTCACCGAAGTCATCATCAAGTGGATTTGAGATCATAACAAACCAACACACAGTGAAATACAGTGGTTGTAAGCAAAATGTGCATTTTGTAGCTGGCTGTCTATTCAGGAGAGGTGAAGGACATCCCCAGGCTGCTGAGCCTGGGTGAAAAGAACTTTGTGATACTAGTTGAAAAATAGCAGTGACCAAATTTTAGCTGTTCAATGTGTTTCTTTACAACCAACACACAAGAACAGAGTTCTTGGGAACATTTATACAGGACATTCACCGAGTTTTATATGTGTGTGTATATATAGATATATATATGTGTGTGTGTGTGTGTGTATATACACACATACATACAATACACTTATATGTAAATGTATATATACATTTTTGTATATATATACTATATATATGTATATATATATTTAAGTGTATTTTATATATTTCATTTTATGTAAACAGAGACCTAACATAATAGTGTTTCTCTTGTCACAGATGAATAAAACAAGTAAAACCCAATCATTTATATAAATAATAAAAAGCAGGAGGATTATTTATAATTCAAAAAAAAAAATCTTTTTTCAACCTTGGCCACATCTTGAAATCATCTGGCATGCTTAAAAAAAAAAAAGATGCCTGGACTCCATCTGGAGATTTTAATTTAATCAGGCTAGAGTGGGCCTGGGCATAGGAATTTGAAGAGCTCCCCAGGTGATTCTCATGTGTGCTAAGAGTGAGATGTGCTCACCTAGAACAGAGCCTCTCAAATCCTAATGTGTGTATAACCACCTGGGGATCTTGTTAAACTGACTATTCTGATGCAGTAGGTCTAGTGTGCGATCTGAAGATTTGGCATTCCTAGCATGTTCCCAGGTGATGCCAAGCTGCTGGTCCCCAGGCCACTCATTGTGGAATAGCCATTTCGTATTTCTTAGCTCAGGAAAGGGCATAGGTTGAAATCATTAAGCCATTCAGGTTGAAGCTATTTATACTCTCATAACCTCCAATCGAAGTAGACACCCACTACCCACTTGCCCCCAAATGCCCCAACTCCATCTGCCACTATTTCTCATCTTTCAGGCTTGTTGCTGAAGGTCATTAAATCTGGTTTCTGGAATAATCTCTGGAAGGCTGTGCTGGGACTTTAAAAATGTAGTCACTAATATAAATTGCATACGAGGATATTTCATACGAAGAAACTGCTTACTACAGGTAACTAAAACAGCAGTTCTGCATTGTTAAATTTCTTTTGTTGGTATTTTGAGCTCGAGGCTAGCAAGAATGCTAAGTGGGGCCTTTAGCCTGATTGGACCATATTCATGACTCTTATTCAAGGAAAGGATAAGCTGAGTGAAAGAGCCATCTGAACCTAAGGAGAAAACCAGATATCCAGATTGGCAGAGGGCAGGTGATTCTGTACGCACAGCAGGGGTGTTTCATCAGGACCCTCAGTGGACATTTCTGGCGTGGCCTGTGTGGTTCCCAGACTGCTGACCGTGCAGAGTGCTCTCTCCCTGCTATGAAAGTATCATGTTCTTTATTCATCGACCATCTATTGTTCCCCCACCAACACCTTTTAAATAAAGTACAATATTTGAAAAGTATAAGCAATCATTCTATACACTATCTCTCGCATCTTCCTGTGGTCTCTGACAACACATTATATAGGAAGATTGTGGGCTTTTGAGTGTGAAAAACTTCAGTGTGGGCTCTGATAGAATTTATAAGTCTCCGGACGCATTCGTATAACATCACTAAGCTCCCAGTTACCTATTTAGGATCCTTCTATCCTGTAATGCCCTGGCTACCTGGAAACCTCAGCCTTGGATTCTGTAGATGTTGCTTTTTAAATTAATAAATGTACTGTTGTCCAAGCTCAAACAATGCACTGGAATAATTAGAATTAGGAAAGATTCCAACACCTATCACAAATTTTTGCAACTATTTTACCATTTATCAAATATATTTAGGGCCTTTTATAGATTTATCTACTTAACTTTTTCCAGTCGTCTCTTGAGACATATGGAGGAGAGCCAACTTTAGCAGGCATCAGATTCACCTGCAGAGCTTGTGAAACTATAGCTCACTGTACCTAAACCCCCAGAGTTTCTGATTCAGTGGCAAAGGGAGCAGAATTTTCATCTGTCAGGGGTGCCTGGTTGGCTTAGTCGTTAAGTTCTGCCTTCTGCTCAGGTCTTTATCCCAGAGTCCTGAGATGGAGCCTGCTCGGGGGCTCTGGCTGGGCTCCCTTACTCCCTGCTCAGCGGCGAGTCTACTTCTCCCACGCCCCCTACCCCTTCCCCCACTTGTTTTCTCTCTCTCTGTGTCTAAAATACATAAATAAAATCTTTTTTAAAAGACTCTTTTACGGATGTTGATGGTGATGTTGATGCTACTATCTGGGCACTACTCTCAGAATTACTGGATTAGTGAACATTTATTCAACAAATAAATAGAGCCAATGTTAATGTTTACCTAGTGCATGGAACGTACGGTTTTAAACATTTTACGTGAACTATCTCATTTAGCTCTTAAAACAATCCTATGAGATAGAAATTATTATTACCAGCTCAATTTCACAGATGAGGAGGCTGAGGAATAGGTGAATGAGATTCCCAAAGTCACATGGTCAGCAAATCTGTAATTCTGTCGGATATAAACTCAACACGAGCTCTACACTCTTCCCTCTGCAAATATTTGGGAATAATTATAGTTCTAAATTCAAATGGGTTAGGGTGGGAATCAAAGGAGACCGTATTTGTGGAGCTCCTGGCACAGTATCAGGTATGTGTTAAATGTTCAATGAATCTTCCCCTTATTATGATTTTTTTATTCTCGCTCCCTCCTGCACTGAACCCCTTCTAGGTTATTAAAGAGAGTTAGAATAAAATCTGGTTTCTTGACCAGTCTTTCAATCCCAATATATTTTGTGCCCATGTTCCTCCTTTGATTTCACACCCCTCCCCCTTCCCTATCTTTCCAACTCCAGCCACTCCTGGCCTTTCTTCTATACCTAGAATATAAAAAGCTTGTTTCTATCCTGGGTCTTTTCACTGTTTCTTCCCTGAGATAGTCTTCATCCTGATTTTTTTTTTTTTTAATTTCCTGAATGTTCTTCCTTCAGCTTCTCTGATCAGATTTCAGCTTGATATTCACATTCTTGTGAAGAACTTCCCTGACCCCTTTATCTTAATTAGCCCTCTTTTTTCAATCTAGCATGTTACCCAATTATGTTTCTCTGTATAATACTCACCAATAAAATATGTCTTCTTCCCTGTTTTTGTTTTCACCGGCTTCTGTTTTTCCACTAGGTTCTAAGTTCCGCAACAGCAGGAAACGTGGCTCTCTTGTACACTGTTCTACCTCCAGGCCTAGAATCGTGCCCAACATATACACAGTGCTTACTGACTACTTATTAAATGAATGAATAGGGCACCCTTGACTTTGTTCTTCACCCCATTAAATTAGGGTTGTCTGTGATCTGCCAGCATTTCTTTTAGTTATCCCTTCTTGAATTTCATCATTTTTAGATGGAGATGCTACGGTAGGGAGGCTCATAAAGTATTTATAATTTCTAATGTGGCCCATTTTAATTGTCTTAATTTATTTCAATTAGCCTTTATTAAATATAGAAATGTTAAATATATAATATACTTTAAGAACATTCAACTTCAGGTATAGTTTGTAAAAGTCCTAACTGAACTGAATAAATGACTAGTCCATGTGCTTGGGAATCATTCTGCCATTTGCTAAGTCATTTTCTTGTGTTCTTCCCTTTGTTAATTTATGACTACAGTTTGCCTTACCTCTATACATCTCAGTGTATTTGTTATCTATTAAATGGAACCTAAAACACTGTGTACTTTATGTGCATTCTTAGCATTATAACTAAATACTACTCTCCCAAAATGTTGCCTTTTATGTTTTTCTTGTGGAGATATTGCAGACAAGTCCATTTTGGATAAGACTGTCTGCTTAGAATTCTTCCTATTATGTTTTCAACACCTGACCTTAGAAGTCTGATGAGCTGCAATTTCATCTCCTATTAAGGATATAGTTATACACTGACATATATGTAAGTATCTAATGTCTCTCCAAATGCACACCAAATATTTATGTGCTACTGCCAACAGTCTCACCAAATATTGCTACAATCAATCCTTTAAAGGGGAGATTTTGTATCTTCAAGCAATTTCACACCTAAAAAGTCCAAAATTACATAAACAGAATAGCTCCAAAATTCTTGCTTGAAAACATCCTCTAGAAGGCATCTAGTTTACCTATCTCACTGCATGGTCTAGGAACCAGCAACCCAAAAAGGATATCTAGATTTGAAATAGATTTAAGGAAAATAATAGAATAGTATCTAAAAATGAGTTCACTTGAGGTTCATCTCCTAAATACAAGAATTATTTAATTGCTCAGCTTATGGTATGTATTCAATAAAAATTTGTTGAGTTACTGTTAAAGGATGATGTTATCTATTCTAGGTTAAAACAAATCACAGTACACATCACATGAAGAAATCTTTGTGTTTATAGCATTGCATGATTGACATGCAATTTTATTATTTTTATTATTTTTAAAGATTTTATTTATTTATTTGAGAGAGAGAGAGCATGAGCAGGAAGAAAATCAGAGGGAGAAGCAGACTCCCCCAGAGCTGGGATCCCGATGTGGAACTCATCCCAGGACTCCAGGATCATGACTGGAGCTGAAGGCAGTCGCCCAACCAACTGAGCCACCCAGGTGCCCAACATGCAATTAAAAAAAAAAAAAAAATTACTGACTGAAGCATGCCTGGGTTGTAATCCTAATCTGCCAATGTCACATTTCAAACATGCAAAGACTGTACTTCTAGGTTAGGTTCCCAAAATTAACAGCAATTCCCTTTTTAAGGGAATTGATCATAGGTGTGCTTGAGGCTTAACTGAACTGACCAATGATCTATCCCATGTAGCATTCAGGGAAATAGTATGCTTCGGTTTAGAGCCATAGCTACTCTCTGTGGAACCTGGCACAGTTTGCATCTGTGCCTCTTTGAATCATGGTCAATGCTTTTGCTCATAAAGAACCACTCCATTCTGGTTGCACAATGCCAGATTGTTCTCACTGCTATTGTCTCTCAGCAGGCCAAAGCTATGTAGCATCCTTTAACACAGAGGGGCTTGTCGGCATTGTCAGTTCTCCGTATTTATGAAGTATTGCATTTGTGGGGATGAAATATAGCCAAATCCATATCATTTCCAGCCTTTCTTTTCCATAATGTCATTTCTTTGGCTTGAAGTGAGTAATACTTACTTTCCAGGGAGCAAATCTTGCCTTCTTTCAGAGTGGTGTTTGGAAAGGGATTCCCATTCTCACATTAAACAAAGTTCTTATTCTAAGACTATCAAAAATCAGTAGAATCTCAGAAAGAAAAAGAAAGAGAAAAGATGCTGAAAAGTCCAGGAACATTTTGGAGTCTTTCAAAACACAATGGGTTTGAAAGCTCTTAGACACTAGCAAATATTTATGACATTTGTTATATCTGAGATCAGTTAAAAAATAATACCTACTTTAGTGCATAACTCTATCACCAGTTCAGTTCTGCAAAATGTTATGCCATTCAGAAACATGCATGGTTTTGTGCAACATGTAATTCAAAAATGACCTGCAATGTGATAGAGTGATTGAATAAAATTATAAGAAATACAATCAGAAAGATGTAAATTCAACAGCCTGGAACAGGAGCATTAAGAGGTCTTAAAACTTTCACCCATTACTAATTCCAGATAGTAAATTCTAAGTAACTAACTGACACAGAGAAAATCTATCTCTTAAGGTGACATTCCAAGAATGCTAAATCACAATAGATCCATTAACAGTTGTAGGGACAAAACACACAGCGGACAGCTTTCTGTTTTGGGATGATCGGTAGTCAAAAAGTGACAAAAGGTCAGCTCACAACCATGGGTTTATGAATCAGATGCTATCTACCATTGTTTCAAAATCTTCCACTTGCTTCTTAGTAATAAAAACACTGTTAAGAAGGTATAATTACTTGTTTATTAAGATGCAGTATTATTAATACTTAATGGGCTCTTTTATTGGCTTTGGACAAAAACAAAACAAAGTATTGTAGGTGTATTTGAAGTCAGTCCAGTTCTTCAGTAAAACAAAGTATGAAGTCATTTTCTGTTATTCCAAAGAAAGAAAATTCCACGATTTTAAGTAATGTCTTGAAACCTAAATTAAGCTAGAATTAGATTATTTTGGGAGTGATTGCTTCATGATATAGATGAGACTAGGGTACTATTTTATTGTTCTAGCATAATTTTTCTTTAAGATATTCTACTTTTCATTGTACAACATCAGGGTTATTTTATTCAGGGAGAAAAAGAGCTCAAAACATACAGATGATGTAGGACAATAAGAATGCAAACATTATAAGAACATTAATCACAAAAATAGTTCAGCAAATATTATCCATACCGTTGCAGCCCATTTGTCCTTTTTTGTTGTGTTTTATATCACTGTATTATGATAAACTATGGTTTCACATCATTCATCAGCAATTGGATTATAGCTGTATTGCAATTTGCTTAATTGGTATCAAAGCAAAAATTATGCTGTACTGGACAGGTTGTTAACAGAATGTAACAAAGGGAGAAAAATGTAGTCTCTAGCAAATCTGAACATCACAATATATGCTATCCCTATGAAGGCAAGTGGATTGGTTTTAAATGTCATGATGAATAATTAGGAACTGTGAGCATGATCTGTGATCATTTAGAAAGTATTTTGTTAAAATACTGTACACTTCTGGCTAGACACTTTGAATTTTTAAATCATGTATTAAAAAATACTGAAGAAAAGAGATAATCTTGTGCCATCAAAAGCAGAAAGGTAAGTTTTCCTGTCTTTGGAGCAAAAGGGATATATATATAGATATATATATAGATATATATATTTTTTTATATATATATCTCAAAATGAATGTACTTACCCCAGGATGGACAAGAACTTCATTTTTCATCATCAGAATTCACACTTCTATTCACTTTGAAATGTAATCTGAAAAGCTACTGGCCGATTTAAACATACCCATATTCTAGTTAGATTCTTGACCTCTTTTTGTATCAAATAATTATGAAAAGAATTCTTAAAATTCATTAATTGGACAAAGTCAGAGACTTTCAAAGATCTATTTTATTTAGACAGACAGACAGACAGATAGACACACACACACACATACACCTATAACTGTTCATTTAACATAAGCCCTAAAAACAACTGTCTAAAACCCACTTGAAAATGGATTATCAGACTTGAAAATTATATAATAGACTTCTTGTACTAAAATATAATTCTTTGTAATAATTGTTACCTGCCTAATTATATTCAAAGGCCTTCTCTTAAAATCAAATGCATCCCTTCATCTAATGTTAATAGCAGAGAATGAAGATGTAGCAGTTAACTTAATGACAATTGAAAATCCACTTGTATCTCAAAAACAGAGATAGAAATTTATAAAATGATATTTCTCATGGAAAAGCAATGTAAATATTACAGTATATGCCTCACGACATATGCTTTTACATACAAATTCTGCATCAACTTCTGTCTGTGTACAAGTAGACAAATTTAAGTATGTGAAGGCAAGAGTAAACACCCCTATTCCTTCAGTAAGTAGCAGCTGAGCATTACTAACATGGCTCTTTGCTATTCCATCTGACAAAATTAAAAAAGGGCATCATAGATTCATTGAACATTGTGGCCAAAAGGGAATTTTGAAATCTTTTAGTACAAACTCATCATGCAGCTCAAAATGTCAATCAAAATATATTTAAATACATTATAGATGAATATTTTCACCAAGTAGATCATATGATAATGTACATACACATTGAGACAGACATTAGTCATTCTCAATCTTGACTACATATTAGAATAACTTGAGAAGTTTTTAAAAAATACTCATGCCTGTGCCTCCTATCTCCAGAGAGTTTATTTAATTTGGGGAAGTCTGGCCATCAGTGTGTTTTAAAATCCACCATCAGTGTATTTTCAAAGCACACACTAATGTGCAGCAGCCAGGGTTGAGAACCACTGACCCACATGAATCACACAAGCAGTCACTGTTAGGAGGAGATATCAAAATGCAAATGCAAAATGTCAAAAACGAGCAAAGTCTATTTCCAAGGTAAAACAAATTATTAATATTGCAAACCAGATTCATACATGTAAATTCATATAAATAGTTCTTTCCATGTTTATTAAGTGAATCATTATGCATACATATTTTTAAATTTTTAATTAAGGCTATTTTACATTTCTGTGACATTGAAGTTGTTAAAAAGCACTTTGCAAACATTAATTGTGCTTCACAATATTCCTATAAGCTACATATTATTATTTTTGTTTTACAAATGGGAAAACATTGGCATGAAGAGGCTAAGCTAATTGCCCACAGTCAAGCAACTAATGAATGTTACAGCTGGGAAAATAATATTTTAATTCTTAATCTCCTTATCTAATAATGTTTTCCATAGGGGTCAGGAAGGACAAAATCTTGCAAAAAAATGTTTTAAATTTGGTGCATTCTTTTTTGCAAAGCACTCTGTCATTAAATACACACATGTATCATGTGGTTTCTATGGACAAGGTGATATACTGGATGCATGGAACATGACGTTGTATAGGACCAAGAACCTCCATTACATGTATTGAAGCAAGAACTTCATTCCCCATGTGGGGTCAAGGACTTCGATTCTAAATAGAGGATTATGAGATTCCATTTGAGGTGAGCACAAAGTGACCCATGCAGACAACATATACGCTTAGAGCC
This sequence comes from Mustela putorius furo, assembly GCF_011764305.1. Taxonomy (NCBI): domain Eukaryota; kingdom Metazoa; phylum Chordata; class Mammalia; order Carnivora; family Mustelidae; genus Mustela; species Mustela putorius. The sequence goes on from NW_025421467.1 coordinate 2,609,483, forward strand.
AAATTTGTGGTAAAGGAAGAATTCTAAGGATTCAGAGGTAATCTTTGGAAAAGTTTGACATCAAACTGGTATAAAGCTGTAAAAAAAAAAAAATCAAGACAAAAATATGTACAAATATTTGGGGATGAACAGTTCCTTCCTTTTTTTTTTTATCTCAGTATCTATGGAGGAGAGTATAGATGATAAAGTTGGGAAATGTAGTAAGGCCAAATGGTGAAGATTGAATAGTGGTCTATCTAGGAAGTTTGGATATTACCATATAGGCATAGGGCAAAACATGGACAATTAATTAATTAATTAATTAATTTTTAATTTATTTTCAGCATAACAGTATTCATTGTTTTTGCACCACACCCAGTGCTCTATGCAATCCGTGCCCTCTCCAAAACCCACCACCTGGTTCCCCCAACCTCCCACCCCCCGCCCCTTCAAAACCCTCAGATTGTTTTTCAGAGTCCATAGTCTCTCATGGTTCACTTCCCCTTCCAATTTCCCTCAACTCCCTTCTCCTCTTCCTCTCTCCTTGTCCTCCATGCTATTTGTTATGCTCCATAAATAAGTGAAACCATATGATAATTGACTCTCTCTGCTTGACTTATTTCACTCAGCATAATCTCTTCCAGTCCCATCCATGTTGCTACAAAAGTTGGGTATTCATCCTTTCTGATGGAGGCATAATACTCCATAGTGTATATGGACCACATCTTCCTTATCCATTCATCTGTTGAAGGGCATCTTGGTTTTTTCCACAGTTTGGCAACCATGGTCATTGCTGCTATAAACATTGTGGTACAGATGGCCCTTCTTTTCACTACATCTGTATCTTTGGGGTAAATACCCAGGAGTGCAATTGCAGGGTCATAGGGAAGCTCTATTTTTAATTTCTTGAGGAATCTCCATACTATTCTCCAAAGTTGCTGCACCAACTTGTGTTCCCACCAACAGTGTAAGAGTTTTCCCCTTTCTCCACATCCCCTCCAACACATGTTAAAACATAGATAATTTTTAAGTACAGAGTTTTCAAAGGCAAAGCACAACATAAGAACATTTATCTGAAACAGAATTGGTAGGAAAAATTTAAATGGAAGAAACCAGAGGGAAAGACTCTAATTAGAATACAAATTGTTAGGTGAGGTGAACCTGGTCAATAACAACAAATGCGGGAATGGAAAGAAATACAAGACCTTTGGGGAAAAAATAAGACACACACACACACACACAAACAAATAACATGGAAAGACCTGGTAAATCACTGACTACAGAAGGAGGTAGAAAACAATTTAAAGGTGATAAAAATCTATCAACATATGCATACCCTACCTATCATCTAGCTGGGTCTTAAATCTGTTTTGTGATGTAGAACTCCCTTTTATACGTGGCAGCCCATCTCATATTACGAAAGCCCTAATTCCCAGAGAGCTTGTTTTATTTGGCAAAAATTTCACTCATAATATTCTCATAACTTTCATCCATTGGTTCTAGGTTTATGCTTATATCATTCTAGTTCACAGATGGAATTATTTTTTCGTTAAGAGGTCAGACAGTCGAAATTTTAGGCCTTGCCGGCCATATGGTCCCTGTCACAGCTACTCAACTCTGCTGTTGTAGGGAGAAAGCAGCCATAGACAATACACAACATGAATGAATGTGGCTTTGTTCCAATAAAACTTTGTTTACACAAACAGATGGCAGGTCAGTTTTGGCCCAAGGGCTATAGTTTGCTGACCCCTGCTGTAGCTCATAACTTTGTTTAACATATTTTAAGGCACATTTTGCCCTTCAAACTTCCTACAGAATCCCCTTCTTCAGCTTAAACACTGACTAGTCATGATAAGACAAGACAGGATTTTGAATCATATGTCCATGCTTCTCAGCAATGTATCTAGGTCTTTTTTTAGACTGTGGCCTTCTAGACTTAACTATTTAATAAATCCCTCTCAAAATGGTCAAACACGCAATAGAGTAGGGTTATTGACCCTCCCTTTTTTTGGACACAGTAGTCTACTAACAAATTCTGTGACTGAATTAACTATTCATGAAAATCCACATTACTCTGTTGACTCATGAATTAGATTAAGACTCCTTTCTGCACTTTGAGGAGATAGGCTGCTTTGAGGCTGTTACCCCTGCTGTCTGTGACTTTCACTTTTGTTAACTGTGCACTGTGGCAACAAGAGCAGCAAAGGCTGCTGTGTGCTTGGTGTTCTAGAAAAGCAGATGCAAACACTCAGTGCCTAATGGACTGGCTCCCTAACCACCAAAAGCCTACCCTGTTCCAGGTTCTAGATGATCCCCCTAGTTCCGGTGATTTCCTCATTGTTAAGTGAGCTAGAGAAGGTCTGTGGAGTAAGGATAAATGCTCAGATTAAGCCACATGGCACTGTGTTCACTGTGGCCATAGGTCGATTTGGCATTTACTGAGCCGAGAGGAGTGGCATTTCCATCCCCTGGAGATGATGAACTTCTTGGATATTTAGCTGAATGACGTCTGCTCTTGAATCTGTAATTTTTGATCTTCATTATACATGCTTTTTTTTTTTTTTTTTTTTAAACTTGAGGTTGAAAACCAACTGAAGAACTGGTGCTTTCACTATAACCAGCCACTCTTTATCAGGTCAACCTCTGTAATTATCTTCAGAGCTACTTATCACTAGGTGAAACTCTCTTTTCTCCCTCTCTCTTTTCTATCTTCCCTCTCTCCTTCGTACTCTCCCTTCTTCCTTCTCCCTCCTCCACCCCCGTTTATTTGTTTGTTTGTTGTCTTTCTGTTAGTAGAATGTATGCTTTCTCCTAAAAGACTTTTTTGACCTAGTAGTTGCAATGTTCCAGGGAACTGGTGTAGAGGATCAATGATAAATTAAACTTAGGTTTTATCCTTACGGATCTAAACTTTGGGGAAACAAGAAAATTATGAATAAATTTATAATATATAATTATACTAAATGTGCTTGTCCCTGGGTTTCTTTTTTTCTTTCTTTTTTTGCACAATCTGTATCATAACTTCTCTACATTTTGCTAGTAAAACTAACTTCTCATGTCTATTCTAATTATCTGATGCCATGTTACAAACATCCTAAAACTTGGATTGGGACAGACAGCATGTATTTTGCTCCTGAAACTGTAATTTGAACAAGCGTCTCTGCCTTTGTTCCTTTAGCTGTCAGATGGGATGTCTGGAAGACTGGAATCCAATGGAAGTCTGTTCTCTCACATGTCTGAAGATTGAATCTAGATACTGACTGGAAGATTGGCTGAGGCTGTTGGCCAGAATGCCCAAATGTGGCCTCTCCAGGTAGACTCTCCTGTCTCATGACACATGACACAAAGGATCATTTCAAAGAGGAGAATCCCAAGATAGCTTAGTTGGAACTGTGATGCCTTTTCTAACCCAGCCTTATAGTCATGCAATGCCAATGGTGCCATATTCTATTCATCAAAAGAAAGTGTGTAAGACCAGCTGACCTGTTCCAGGGGAAAGGACACAGTCTCAATTGTTTTATGGGAGGAATGTGGACATGTTTTAAAACCACCATAGTCATTGTTCTGTGTGCCACAAATTACTCGCATTTCTTCAGCATGAAAAATACCTCATCCCTTCCTGAGGCCTCTCAAAGGCTCTACAGCATTGGGTTCACACTTGAAGTCTAGGATTTCACTGCCTTTGTCAGGTTATGGTGACATAAGGCTTCTGTCAAATACAAGTCAGGCACATGTCTCTAGTCCCAATTTCTGGAAACAGTTCTCAAAAGGTGTAGTGCTGCCCTCGGGGCTCTTGACTCCACCCTCCGAGTCACCCTTCTTTTGACATGAAACACCGCTGCTGTTTGTAGCTGATTACTTTCCTTAGCCTTCTTACTGTCCATAATAGTTTCAGAACCCAAAGGACTCTTCATGTTGTAATGTCTCTGCCTCTTTTAGTTCAAGCTGATACAATTAAAAAAGAAAAAAAAAAATCTTTAGACGAAAGCTACCCGCCCCTTCAACAAATTTCTTTAAGATGATTCCTGCTCTACTTTAGGTTCCCTGGAACACTGCTGTGAAGACAGTTCTCTCAAGATTCTTAAAGGGCCTTTGGTCTATTTGAAAGGGTCTATCCAGCACCCCCTTAAATCTTTCTGCAGTCTTAACAAAGGGATTTACAGTTACATCCTTGGTTTTATCTTTAGACCATGTTTCTCTGTGAGTGCCCTAGATTTGATCTTTGCCTGGAAGCTGTTATTTAATTATAGCATCTTTTGCAATCTGGAGGGTCTGGGAGTAAGAAACCATTTTATTTTTGAAACTAGCAAGGCCAGGCCCTTTTATATTTAACTATTTTCTTCTTTCTCTCCCTTTCCTTCCCTCCTACCTTCCTTTCGCCCTTTCTTCCTCTCTTCCTTCCTCCTTTTCTCCCTTCCTTCCTACTTCCCTCCCTCTCTCACTTTCCCCTTCCTTCCTTTCTTCCTTCCTTCCTTCCTTTTTTCTCTCTCCCCTTACATTTTACTAGGGAATGGCCAGAAGAAGCTCAATGACAACTTAAGCACTCTACCTGGAAATCTTCTCAGATGGATGATTCAGTTCCTTGGGTACATTTTCTATTTTTCATCTTTTGATGGCAGGAATTTCAAAGAAGTTATAAACATCTGTTAAAGCCACCATCATATCTAAGTGAATGATAAACTTGAGGTTAAGGAGACATTACTGAGCCAGGAGTCTAAACAGATTCTAACTCCATCTTTATTATTAACTAGTAATATAACCTTATCCAGATTAAAATTAAAAAAAATTGTAATAAATGAAGGTCTATGTGCTTATTTTCAAAAACACCAAACTTTTTTATCAGACAAATAATTTTAATAAATGGAAAAATGGAATGCAGTTTAGTCTGACATACTGTTCATGTTGAAGTTCTGGTGACACTTGGAAATCCTCCTATTTTACAAAATATTCCCCAAATAACCAATTATGAGTATAGAAAGGATTAACACAAAAGTATCTTTTTTTGAAGCCATGATCAAGCGATCATTTATAGCTTTCCACTAACACTCTAAATTCCCAGTGTCCCTCAGAGGATAGGGATAACAGCTCAACATTTTAGTGTAAGCTCTTCAAGATCTAAGATAAAACCTTTCACATACAGTAAGATTGAAGTCATGCTAACTTAGCTAATACTTCAATAACCATTTCCCCATCAATCATGACCCTCAATTCTATTCCAGGGCGATTAAATTATATCTTGTTTTTATTTTTTAAATTTTTTAATTTAATTTCTTTTTTTATAATTATATATATATATATATTTTAATTTTTTTATTTTTTATAAACATATATTTTTATCCCCAGGGGTACAGGTCTGTGAATCACCAGGTTTACACACTTCACAGCACTCGCCAAAGCACATACCCTCCCCAATGTCCATAATCCCACCCCCTTCTCCCAAACCCCCTCCCCCCAGCAACCCTCAGTTTGTTTTGTGAGATTAAGAGTCACTTATGGTTTGTCTCCCTCCCAAGATATTTGCAAATGACATATCAGATAAAGGACTAGTGTCCAGAATCTATAAAGAACTTAGCAAACTCAACACCCAAAGAACAAATAATCCAATCAAGAAATGGGCAGAGGACATGAACAGACATTTCTGCAAAGAAGACATCCAGATGGCCAACAGACACATGAAAAAGTGCTCCATATCACTCGGCATCAGGGAAATACAAATCAAAACCACAATGAGATATCACCTCACACCAGTTAGAATGGCTAAAATAAACAAGTCAGGAAATGACAGATGCTGGCGAGGATGCGGAGAAAGGGGAGCCCTCCTACACTGTTGGTGGGAATGCAAGCTGGTGCAGCCGCTCTGGAAAACAGCATGGAGGTTCCTCAAAATGTTGAAAATAGAACTGCCCTATGACCCAGCAATTGCACTATTGGGTATTTACCCTAAAGATACAAACGTAGTGATCCAAAGGGGCACATGCACCCAAATGTTTATAGCAGCAATGTCCACAATAGCCAAACTATGGAAAGAACCTAGATGTCCATCAACAGATGAATGGATCAAGAAGATGTGGTATATATACACAATGGAATACTATGCAGCCATCAAAAGAAATGAAATCTTGCCATTTGCGACAACATGGATGGAACTAGAGCATATCATGCTTAGCGAAATAAGTCAAGCAGAGAAAGACAACTATCATATGATCTCCCTGATATGAGGAAGTGGTGATGCAACATGGGGGCTTAAGTGCGTAGGAGAAGAATCAATGAAATTATATCATTTTAACATTAGAAAGAACCATCATGGTAACCTAGCCAAATTATCTGCTAATGTCAATGACACATAAACTGGGAAACAGGACAAAACAAAATCATAAAGACCTTGTGGAAGCAAAGAGGATTTCCAGGCATTAGCCATGGGAAATTCACTGGAGAATTTCAAGCATATTAGTACTGAGGACAAAATGAGTTGACAACGGATTTATCATTGAATGATAGGAGTGACCAAGTATTATATTTATTAAATATTTAATAAAGTTAAAGTAAATTTAAATATCAGCTTTATATAATTTAAAATATTATCAAAGAACCTTTGATCATCGTACTACCATTGTTGGTTTAAAAAAAAGGATAAGAACCTATATTTTTGGTGAGAAACCTTAAGGATTCTTTATGTCTTGTATGGTCTCAACTGCACCAAAAAAATGAAATACCGTAGAAAAATTTTCAGAATCTGTGAAAGGATGAAGAATTTTGCTAAAATACATACTAAATTTAACCTGATAATCACTCTTGGTAAATCAATTGTTGACCAAATGGTAGGGAAGCTATTAGATGTAATGCACACAAGCTACAACAAGGACTAGAAAACTAAAGTATAGAAGATACTGCAGAGAGCCAACCAGGGTATTTGAGAGAAATTAGAATTAATTTTCAATTTATGTTAATAGGTTATAGTTTGGTATATGATCTATTGCTTGTTATTAATAATGTTAAAGACTTAAAGAGAAGAAAGGTAAGAGTGGTTATTTAGTTTTTAAAATAATTTAAAAATATTTTTTTCTAAATTAAAAAAGGTGCATGTGAAATACACAACAAAAATGGCATTCCAAAAATATATATATATATCAAAATTAAAATCAGAGAATAAATGTTTGCATGACTATAAGTAAAAGATTCATAAACAAGTGAGTCCAGAACTAATTTCTGAAGGACTGTTTTCTAACAATTATTGATATACAGTGTAATCATGACTGAAGAGGTTTTGGAACACAATGAGCCATGATGATCATGGTTAATTCTGATTTTTCTCTAATATTCAAGCATTAAAATATTGAGAAAAGAGGAGATTAAGGAACACTGTATAGGACTAGATACTATATTAAAAAGTGGTGAAATTATGCTATATATGTCCAAAATGTGTGTGCATGTAGTAATATTTTCTGTGTTGGTAATTTTAACATGATATGTAAAATTCATGGTTGCTTGCTGAATTCTAGTTGCCACAATATCAGTTGATTGAGGTTTCTTCTGATTGAATTTAAGATAAAAAAATAATAATAATATAAAATAATTGTATTTTATTATAATTATAAAATATAATTATTTTAGATGAAATATATATTTCATGTATTTCATATATTTATATATTATGTAAATACACATAATATATAGTATACAAAATACATAACAAAAATAATGTAAAAGTAAATAATATAAGAAAGCTAGTGTAATTTGGCATTACTAACGATAGAACACAGATATAATAAGTGTCTTATTGCAATAATTAATGCTATTGCCAAAAAACAAATTTAATGGAATAATTATGGACTAATTTATTAGGTCCATATATCTTCATTCTATCGTTAATTTAAAAGTTGTTGAGTCCTCGATGGAATTTCTAGACATGTACAATAACAATGAAATTCAGTCACTTTGGATATTTTGCCAACTGTCATTTATCTTTCGTATCTTTGCTAGCTTCCATTAATCTAAAAATTATGACTTACACATTTTTGTATTTTGTCACTAGGAAGATATCTTTGTCACAGTTGTAGGAGATAACATATTTAACCGTATCTTTGTTTGATTTACATACACACACATATATACACACATTGTATGTGGACTCCATCCATCCCTTTGGCATTGCAAATTTTCTATGTAGGACACTTTAATTTCTCCAGTCTGGATCCTTCTCTGTTGCTCCAGACTTTCTTACTTGACCTCTCCAATGAATGTCTCATATATATTTTAAACTAAGTATATCCAAAATAAAATTCCTGATTTCCTCCCAAATTTATGACTGTACTATTCATTTATATCTCAGTATAAAGCACCTCTAGTCATTTGGTTATCAATGCCATCTGGAGGTCAACCTCAACACACCCAATCTATCATTTGTAGAGATTCCACGTTATATTTTAAAACCCTTCTATTTCTGGAATTCAAGAAATAAAACAGATGATCATAGGGGAAGGTAGGGAAAAATAAAATAAGATGAAATCAGAGAAGGAGATAAAGCCTAAGAGAGACTCTTAACTTTGGGCAACAAACTGAGGGTTGCTGGATGGGAAGTGGATGGACTAACGGGGTGATGGACATTAAGAAGCACATTTGATGTAATGAGTCCTGAATGTTATATGCAACTGATGAATCACTAAACTCTACATTAGAGACTAATAATACATGACATGATAATTAATTAAATTTAAATAAAAATTTAAAAAATCTTTCTATTTCTGCTACTATTACCTTAATCCAACCCATGATCATATTTTTAAATACATGTTCTAACTCCTAACTACGGAACTATGGATAAGTATAATCCTCATAAAAAGGCTCTTTGGGGGTCTTCAATATTTAAAGCCAAAACACTTGAATGGCTGATGAGACCGTAAGCTCCATGAGTGTGGAGATTATCTGTTTTTCTCACCACTGTGTGCTAGCACTTAGCAGAGTCTGGCATATGATATTTGTTGAAAGAATATATGCATGACTGATGAAACAGTTTCAGTGCAATTTGGGATGAGTACCAAATTGCTAGAAGTTAGACAAGGACTCATCAACATCAGTAAACAACTTCTTCCATAGGTTTCTCGGCAAGTGAAATGAGATAAACAGGAAAGGTGCTGAGGGCTGAGGCACAGCCAAGAGTTTAATTCAAGATGTGGAATTTGGCTTTGTTTAATTTGCATGCCCTCATGGCTGTGTGTGCAAGAAGTGTTCTAGATTAATTCCTTTTGGTTCATGGGCCATGATAAGTGTACTCTGTGTTTCAGATCCTTTGAGAGTCCTTTTACAGAGGCCTCCCCTTCCACACTCCTGACACAAGGTCTCAACATATGGATTAAAGCATTTTGTAAGTCTGATTACCTTTGGGAGACCTTCAAAATACACAATGTGCTCCTGGCTCTCTGGGTATCATAGCTACAAAGAAAAGATACACCTGTTGGACAAGTTGAAATATCAACCATCTTTTTGATATATAGTCCTAAATGAAAGAAAATGTCCTTCCTCCAGTCTGCAGTGAGAAAGCAGTAGGAATGACTGATCCCACAAGCCCAGAAAACACCCAGGAGGAATGGAACACAGTTTGAGGCACAAATGCTGCCATATGAGCACATGCGGAGCTAGGAAGGAAGCAATCTAGGCAAGCAATTTCACGTGGTGCAGCGCCATCCACTCTCTAGAATAAATCTATGTCTCACCATGCTTTTGTCTAGGGTATTTTTATCTGAGTCTCTCTCTCTTTTTTTAAACTCTGATTTTGGACTACCAGGTCCTCTATTTTTATGTGACTTTTCCACTGCCTTAATTCCCTATAAAGTCAGGCCTGCTTGGCCATTGAGAACACATGCAGCTCTCCCTCTCTGATTGTGCCCATTTGCCAACTTAGAATTCGAAATGGTTTTTCTAGAATCAGAGACAAAAGAAAATGGATGAAAACTAAATTCATGGCATAAGTTTAACAAGCACACTAAATGTGAAATAAGTGATGGCGGTAAGAAAATGGCTATCTGGAAATTAAGTGAACGTGATAAGGACAGCAATTTTCATCCTAACAAAATGCATGACCTTTTCATCAGGATAAGTGAAGGAACACGATGTCATGAGCCAAATGGTGGCCACCCCAAAGATGCGTTCCTGTCTTGATCCTCAGAACCTGGGAATGTCAGCTTATATGACAAAAGAGTGAATATTATCTTATAGGGCAAAATATATGATTAGGTGAGGAGGTACTTGTCCTGGATCACCCTGGTGGCTGTAAATGCAATCCACGTCTTCTCATAAAAGGTAATTTTGTGACACAAACACACAGGAGGAGCGAAGAAAATGCAATGTGACTACAGAGACAGGGATTGGAGTGATGTGAGCACAAACCAAGGCATGCCTATAGCCCCAAGAAGCTGGCAAGGCAAGGGACAAATTCTCCCTCACTGATTCACCATGGAGTCCTGCCCTGCTGACACATTGACATCTGGCCTCCAGAACTGTGAGAGAAGACATTTCTGTTGTTTTGAGCCTCCCAGTCTGTTATTGCTATTGTAGCCCCAGGAAACTAATATACAAGACAAACGTTAGAATCACACCACTTTTGTTTCCTTAGGGTTCCACTGATATATGTATGTCTGTATGCATGTATGTATGCGTAAATATATGTATGCATGTGTTTGTGTGTGTGTGTATATATATATATATTTATATAATGATATATGTAATGATTGCTACTATCTTGATAAGCTAATTGGATATTAATTGAAAAAAATCCAAAACCCAGATATATGGGCACCTATGGGTCAGGGCTGAGCATTAACTAGGTGCTGCATCTCTCTCCTAGGCACACATATTTATAGTAGGTGAGATGCTTAAATTGGCAACAAGTGAGTTTTTCTAATGTTAAGGGAACTGTTGATTACACTCATGTAGATATTAAAACTCCTTTCACAAAATAAGTATCCCTTTGCAGCAAAAGGCACCAGCATCCTATGAATGTGTAAGTGGAATGTGATCACAATCATTGCATTGTACACATCTGTTTGCATTTCCCAGGATCTTGCCATGATTTCTACATTTTGCCTAATTTGTCACTACACCATCTGTTTGAAGATAGATTGATCACTGGTAGTTGGATTATTGAGTAAGTGGTGCTTATATTTATTATCATGTGCATAACAATACCTTAAAATTATATTTAAAGTGAATTAATTTTTAGGTGACAGTGGTTATCCCTGAGGCCCCATTCATTTACAAGCAATGGGAACCGCAGCAGAACAAGGATGCAATTGTACAATCAGTTACATACAAACATCCCCAGAAATGAGATTTCAGCTTTGATCCTAAGCCTTTTTAGATGTGAAGACATTCCATTTGGTACTTTTGATAGGACATATCCCACAAGTCTTGCAGCCTTTATACCTGATAATGACAGAGTAATTTTCTAGCTGAGAAAGCATTCATTTGAACCCTGACAGAGCTCTAGGCAACCTCAAGGCTTAGATTTCTCAAGTTCTGAGTTTGTGGAGGGGATATAGTTGTCCATAAGACCCAGTCTTGGATACAGATACTGTGGGCAAGAATCATGAACTCGACCTCAATTTGATCTGGTGAAGCAGTCTTTGAATCTTTGGAAGTATGTTTCAGGTTACAAAAAATTTAACTATAACACTAAAAATTTAAAAAAAATATATATTTCGTTAGTATGCTAAAACTTCAAATTATTTTAATTCACATATAAAATTTTATTTAATGACCAACTTAGTTTTAATGAGTCTAAAATTCCTATGCTATTGTATAATTTGCTCACATAATCTGCTTAAATTCTTAAGAATCTCTGTGTGTCCTTTGATCCTATAGTCTTAAAGGCTGTATGTCTTTGTGGACATAATTAAAAATTTATCTAAAATAAATTAATTTTTAATAATATCTATTTCAATATGTCAATATGACAACATTTGAAGCTAAGATTCTATATGCCACTGCACCACATATTTTATTTATGTAGAGATATGGTTAAAACTGACACATATTAAACCTAAAATCAGAAGTATATATATGCACATGCATTTGAGCATTATACCAACTGATTATACTTAGCTATTGATTTGCCTCAGGTTGCAATACCTTCCTGCAACCAGCATTAAATCCTGCACTCCTAAATAGTCCTTCGAATTTCAAGTGACAGAAATACTTTTCATACATAATTATAAAGTAAAAAGAGATGGTTATGAGCAAACAGACTACATATTTAAAACACCGGAGAGCTAAGTAGTAGTAGGCGATTTTTTAAGCTAGTCACAACAATTTATAATCATGCCTTAATTTCTATTCTGCAGTCTTCATTACTACCAATATCAAGATGGTGTTTTCCATGAAAATACTGTAATTAAATTCTATGATTTTGAGTGCTTTTCTCCCTACCTCCCCATCTCATAGTCTTACGGATCCAGTGAAGGTTTGGTCTGAAGGCCAAGCTTCCAATATGCTCATGACCTCAAAACCTCCTAGAGCTTTCCAATCCCAAATCTTCTCATCAGCCCAGCCAAGTGCACTGGTCTTTTTCCCCAGTCCCCAAGAGTGCTTTATTTCTGGGTGTAAAATTGAACTAATTATGATAAAAGGACATTCTTGATGAAAAAGCGAGATTAAGTCTCACAGAAATAAGAGGAGAAAATCTACATATTTTTCCATAGGATGAAAGTTGCTGACCCAGACTCTTCTCCCTGTGAACACTTGGTCAGACAGAATCTTCATAGGCTTTTTCTCACTAGGGATTAAAACATGAAGGTGAAAGATCAGATGTTTGGGAACAGATGGCTATCCCTAGACTAAATTGTTCTCATTCATTCAATCATGAGGGCTACCAATTAATCCCTCTCTAGGGAAAGAAGATTGTATCCTGAAAGGCGAGAAAGATGACATGTTTGTATGGATGATGCCATTTCTGAAGGAGGATCAATTAGGTACATCACAGAATGGTGACCCCCAGATTACAGAAAGGATGTTGGGACAGAGGATTTTTTTTTTTTTTCCCTCTAAATGTCACAAGAAGCTTGTCAAAAGAAAAGAAGAGAAGCATTTGGGGGAATGTCCCATGGATTCTTTAGGAAAAGACAAACCCTAAAGAATTGGTTGGTCCTCCATGGAGCCCTGGGCATTGTTGCTGAAGGGAAGTCCGTACAATGTCAGGTTATGTGAAAAAAAGAGTTCAGGGTGAGGTAACACCAATAGTAAGAGTACTCAGGAGGCAGGATGTCTTGATTTATATCTCAATTCCCACCAGAGTTTTCTGGATGACCACGGATGAATCATTATACCACTGACTTCTTCAGTATCCTCAGTAGTAAATCTGAGACTCACAGCGTAATAATGTCAGAATTTACCTTTTACGCATGTTGTAAAGATTTGTTTAAAGTTTTTACATGTCAAATATTTAGTACTGTGCCTGACACATAGGAAGCACTCAATGATTTTTAAATAATAATTTTATTTATTTAAGTTGTTTTATTTAAGCCAGGAAAAAATAAAAGATGTTGAGAAATATTGCAGGTTCAGTGACTTGACTAAAGGGTCCCCTTGGTCTGACACGTAATTATTATTTTGTTGTGAGATGGAAAGAGTTTCAATCCTATTTTGTTCCCTCAATTCTTGGAATGAACTTTTGTCTGTATTTGTTTATCTGGGGCTCATTATTGAACCATTTTGAGAGTCAATTACCTTTTCTGCTCATAAGGTGTATTATGTAAGTGCCAAACTCATAACAGATTCATTATAGTTGATCTTCTTGTGACTTTCCTCTGGACTTTGTACTTACATTAAAAAGGAAAAAGTAGTGGGTCCCCTGGGCGGCTCAGATAGTTGGGCATCTGCCTTTGGCCAGGGTCATGATCCCAGGCGTTTGGGATAGAGTCCCACACTGGGCTCCTGACTCAGCAGAGAGTCTGCTTATCCCTTTCCCTCTGCCTCTTTTCCTGCTCATGCTCTCTCTGATCTCTGTCTCAAATAAAAAAGAAAAGAAAAGAAAAAGTAACATAAGTGATAGAAACTACAATAGTATCTTAAAAATAGAAAAATGTTTGTGCCTGGACCAATCTACATGTTAAATAGCTTCAACTTCTTCTTATACTTGGAGTCAATTGTGGCTCCTGGGGGAGCAGCCTAGGCTACTTAAGGTTAATCACTGGTGCTTAGAGTTAATTGTTATCAATCCCTTCGTCAAAGGCTGCTCTGTTGGAGTCTTCCATACATAATAATCAGATCCAACAATAGTGCCAGGCCTAAAATGAGTTTTTCTTCCCCATAATCAATTACCAAAATATACCAAAGGGTAAAAATGGACCTCAAATCATTATACTTGTCATCTTGGTATGTAGCTTTTTGAACCTGAGAGTGCATCACAATTCAGGATCTGTTAGAACAGATTGCTGGGCCTCAGCCTCAAAGTTTCTCTTTCAGCAAGTCCAGGATGGGGCCAGGGAACATGTTTTTCTCCCAAGTTTCCAGGTGCTACTGATGGAACTGGTACTGGAAAAAGAAAACAAGGTTTTACTCTTTGTGGCATTCCTAAAGAAAGGCTGGTGAGCCAGACTCTTCTGAGGTATCTCATTTGACTAAAAATTGACAATTCTCTTTGAGCTAAGCCTTTGCTGGACCCCATTCATTCCTACCCACACAGCCCAGTCTCTCATCTATGGCCATTTCAGCCCTCTCCCTCTTTTTATATCACCTATGAGGATGCTTCTTTGTGTATCAAAGAATATGTAGACTGCCAAAATCATCTCTAAAGCAGAGAGAGACCTCTAGCAGCTCTTTTCCCCTGGACTGCTCAATGTCAGAAATTTTTTAGGGGTGGAAAATTTTCCCGTTTTCCTTCTTGGTTCCTTGGCTGGCCTAATAATTAAATTGACATAATACAGAGTAACAGGAGAAAAAATCAAATTTAATTATGCACATATAGGAGCCCCTCAAAGTCATAAGACTCAAAGGGAAGTTTAGGGCTTATATGCCAGCCTGAGCTAAGGAGATTGGGTGAGGGTCTGGAGCTTCAAAGGGGAGGATGGAAATCACAGGAAGATTTGAAGAGCAAATGTTTGAAAAACAAATGTTTGTCACACCATGCCAACAAATCTTCCTATATAAAAATTTATCTCTGCTAATAACTCTCTTCCTGGTATAGGCCTCCTATCTAAACTCTTTTAGGTAGTTAAGGGACAAAGTAAAAATTTTTCCTGAGTTTGCTGAGTTTTGATTGCCTTTAGCTCAAATTAATCCATATGCCAAAGTGGCACTTTGGGGATGGGGTTTTCTGATCCCCTTCAATTTCATGAGCCCTTCTGGTTCACCTGAAACTCAAACGTGGTATCCACAGACACTTTTCCCCTCTGGTCCTGTAGCTTTAAAGTGGGATGCACTTGTTCAGAGAGAGGGAGTGACCAAGGTGGCCTTAACATTTCCTTAAGTTTGACTACACTTTGAACAGGTTTCTTCCTGACTATAGGCCCCTAACCTCCCTTTTCTTAAAGCATTTGCTTTAGAAAATGTGCAATTATAAATTCTTCTTCTTCCCTTTTGAGATGTAAATCTTGTAAAACCCTAGAATATTATTCTCAAGAACCTGGGAGCCATCCCTTTGAAATGTAATAATCAAGAGAGTGTCCTTCTCACTCAGTCAGTGTGGGAAGGAAGAAGCCAATTAGCAAACACAGATGGCCTAATCACCTTGAGCAGGCTCCCTCCTAAAATCCTCCAGGTACTTTTACATGGCTCACCCCAGCTTTAAAACCCCTCCCACCTTTTGTTTTAGCAATAGAGTTCAATCTTCCTTCCCTATAGTCTTGAATACATTTTCTTTGGGGGGGGGGGCGTTAATTGCATCTGGTGCAATTTCCTTTGGCAGGAGACTCTCCCTCCCTCGTTTGAATGAGCATGTCCCCTCAGAGGTGTCAAATGAGAGTACTCTCTGCTTCTAACCCTCACCTACCTTCCTGTCCACTTGCTCCCAGATTTTTGCCTGTGATGCTCATGTCTATCCCAGCTACTGAACAAGGTGACAGGTTCAATGGTCTCCTAATGGCATAAAGAAATCAAGGCATTTCCCATATATGCTTATATGCTTCCCTGGCATCCAGTGCTAAGCTCTGGTAACACAAAGACATGTAATGTCTGGCCCCTGCCCTGACTGTCAAAATGTTTTCTTGAGCAGCAGAGATGAATATCATGCCCAAATGCCATATCCAGGCAAACTGGCTATTTGCAGGAGGGAGAAAACATCTCAGATTTCCCTGATAACAAGAACCCAGGGGACACCCTGAGGAACTGATTCAGTGCATTTATCCAGATAGGATGATTAAAGATCAAGAAAAATCAGACTTCAGTGGCCGCCAGTCTTCGATTCCACATGGAAATTTCTACTTATTCCTTAATACGAAGGTGACCTTTTACTTTATTAGCTAATCATGATACTTTGCAGTGACAGGCATACTAGTAAATTCATTGGGACAGTACGTATAACCAGGACCATGCTGGAAAAGCTGGTGTGTAGGGTAAACCTACCTAACACCAATCAAGAAGACATTCGTGGTAATTAAAGATCAGAAGATTCTCTCTTCACAGTGCACTTCATACCCGTACATAAGCATATGCATGCACACACACACACACACACACACACACCCATCATGAAGAATATAAAATCACATTTCATTTCAGGAACAAGTTGGTATCAGGACAGCACCCTATATATGCATCTCTGAGAGATCCACAGCTTCAACTCCTTAACAGGCAAAATTGCCTCCTGGACCTTCTTCCTCATGTCCCCTTCCCTACATCCCTCCTCTTCGATGACAGACCTTCTGACCTAGGCTCTTTCACTGCTGGAGGAGGAGTGGGCCAACATTAGGAGACGTCATCTAGCGCCAGGCAAAAATATATCAAAAAATGAAGAGAAAAGTCTAAAAGAATGGCCAGCTCATGTCACCAGGTTTAATTTCCTGTGAGCTTATCATTGAGCATTATCTAAACGGAGTCTCCTTTTCTGAACCTGAGGCACATTACAAAAACCTCTCTTCTGTTACCTCAGCCTAGAAAGACCCTAACCTGGACAAGGGGAAAGAATTAACCACAAGTCTCTTTCTCCACTTTGGTCTGGAATCTCCCTGGACTTTCCAAAGAGGTCAAAGCAACACTGGTTCAAGCTTCATATTATCTCAGGGTATGAGCAAATGCGATTTCATTCATCCTGCCTCCTGGCTGAGTTGTAAATGCAAGTAAATACTTGCAGTCTTGTCTTATTCAATAGTGCTGTCTTCTTTGGATTACTAGAAGTGGATGGCATTTCAGCCGTTTTCCCAGCTCTGATCATTGGCAAAGGGCCATGAGAATTAGGATTTCTGGTTAAAAGACTAGTGGGTTTGTTCTAGAAAACTAATGAGATCCCTGCCTCCTTAGTCAGTCAGGGTTCCATAGGTGGCAAGAAACACTGGAAAGAGCAGAGTGTAGGGTGTGGAACTGAGCTGCCAATGTCATTAGGCCAAGAAAAGGAACCTGAGTATAACAGAGGACAAGAGGCAACTCTCAATACTCAGAGAAGCCAGGTAATAACCCACAGAAATATAAGCATGTGTTTAGTAGGCAGGCAGCAGACCATTCAGAACAAATGCCAGTGGCCTAAATGTCCTGTATAGTTGACTCTACCAGGGCCTCTGCCTAAGCTATGAAGAAGAGCCCCTGCCTTTAAATGCTCAGAGATAGAACCAAAATATTATCTGTTAAAGTCTTTGAACATTTTCCCATTTCTTTACTTCAGATATGAGCCCAGAAACACCTGTACTCAAGTACAAATGTTCTCCCTATATCAAACTTTCTAGACTATTTATTTAGCCTTTCTCATGCATTCTCTCAGTGTTCCAGGAATGTCCATCTCCTCATAAAAATTTGAAAATATCGGGGCACCTGGGTGGCTCAGTGGGTTAAGCCGCTGCCTTTGGCTCAGGTCATGATCTCAGGGTCCTGGGATCGAGCCCCGCATCCGGCTCTCTGCTCAGCAGGGAGCCTGCTTCCTCCTCTGCCTGCCTCTCTGCCTGCTTGTGATCTCTCTCTGTCAAATAAATAAATAAAATCTTTAAAAAAATTTTTTTTGAAAATACCCTGTTTTTTTTTTTTTAATTTCTGCCTATGCAAAGCCGCAATTAACCTTCACTGATCTGAAAGCTTCCAATAGTTGTTGCACTATTCTATTCCCCACACCACAATGTGTTTGGCATTTAGAAAGTGCTTGAGAAATTTAATTGACTGAATTGGAGACGGTTCCTATGCTTTCTAGCCCTGTGTACACTCTTAATACTCTTCCCTGGGGCCTGAATGGTCAAGTCCATGTGTGTTTCTTCTTCTGTCAGTACCTCTATTATGGACTCCATCCATCATACCATTGTTTCCATGTCTGTGTTCTCTCCTGACCTGAAGGGCCAATAGTTATTCTGTAACTCTGATACCAAGAACATTACTGTTACATAGGTGTTTCATTGATGTTCACACACAAAACTGGTGTGAGCCCATGTTGTCTACAAAAATAAATAAATAAAATATAAACTAAAAAATATAAAAATAGAATTTATAAATAAAAATATAAACTATAATAAAATTTTAAATAAAAACTACATAGATGCATGAATTATTTTATAAATTATTGCATTGTTTTTACTTTTACTTTTTTAATTTAATATACATAAAATATTTATATTAGATGAAAATAGGTGTATCCGAGAATCATAAGTTATAAAAGTGTCATCTATTTTCAAGCAAGTACTCACTACTAAGAGAAGAATTCTGGGATTTTAATAAATTCTAAAACTGGCTATAGAAATAAAGAACAATACATACAAGATCAAGGCAAAAGTAAGAAGTAATTTCATAGGTAAAATTCCTGGGAGAAAGTCTTGTATTGAGACTGCGTATGTAGATGCAGGATCAAATTCTGTCTCCAACATGTGTTAGCTGTCTGTAGGGACATTTACTGTAATTCACCAAGCTTCAGTGTCTGTGGTCATAACCTGGAGGTAATACTATTTGCCTGATGGATTGTAGTGAAAATTAGGTAAGATAAGGATTCGATAGCATCTGACATATACCATAGGTGCCCAACAAACTTTAGATTCCATCCATATATCTGAGACTGAAATTAGGACACATATGATGATAGTATCTCTGATGAAAAAAAATTAAATAAAAAGGGTGATTAATATAGGAAAGTGAGATTGCTTTTAACCAGCTGAGGTGGAAAATCATTACATATTTCTTAAAGAAACAGTTTTAGCCCCAAACTAGATTCCAAGTTATTGACTTCTAATCATAATTCAGATGTATTCTATTTAAAAGAAAGCATATATCATTATTTTTTTAAGATTTCATTTATTTATTTGACAGAGATCACAAGTAGGCAGAGAGGCAGGCAGAGAGAGAGGAAGGGAAGCAGGCTCCCTGCTGAGCAGAGAGCCCTATGTGGGGCTCAATCCCAAGGCTCTGGGATTATGACCTGAGCCAAAGGCAGAGGGTTAAAGCCCTCTGAGTTAAAGCCCACTGAGCCACCCAGGTGCCCCCGAAGCATATATCATTCTTTTTGTTACTTTTATCTCTTGGAAAATAATACTACTTAATATCTGCAAATGAATACCCTAAATTTTAAATTTACCAACATTTTATATATCACAACAAAAAGAAAAATGTCTTAATTTATATTTTTGCCTTGGTAAAAACAATTACCATGAGACTTTCTTTGGTAAGAAAAGCATATTGGGAGCCCTTATTTGGATATCTTACACTGTTAATTCATGACAAGCTCTTACAAAGGCTTGCCCCTTTCCCTTCCCTTGAAACCCTGGGTATTGTCTGCAGCTCCTTGGCTTCCCATGCTTCCTGCTGTTTATACCTGCTCTAAAGAACTGATCGTCAGATGCAATATCTCATCAAGAAAAGCCTAGAAACGTATCATAGATAATTATCTTTCTCTTGAAGAGATGAATTCTGATCCTTCTTCTAGGTCACATGTAAATATGACATTTGAGATTTTTATAAGTAGAAGCAATGATTTTGAAACAATGCAAAAATAAAACATAATAAGAAGAAGCCAGTGGTGAGAAACCAAAAGGGAATTATTATTGTGATTATTTAGTAAACTGAATTTAGACTGGGAGTGACAGTCGAGATATATCCATTACCATATTTTCCATTAGCTACCTGCCATCCTAAGCAATATCGCACTGCTATTCCATTGCTAATTTTAGCTTGAATAATATAAATTATTTCTTATGTTCAATTTACTTATTTGATATGACAATTTAAAAGAAATGTATACCTCTGAACTTAGTGTGAAAAATGGCATACACTATGCCTATTACTGGCAAAAGCAAGGGTCTGTTTCAATCCTTCCTGTCACCTTGGTGGTGGTTGTAGTAGTTATTGGTTTCCGAGGTTTTGTATTTTGCTTATTGTTTAAATTGGCACTGTAAAAAAAGAAAAAAAAAGCTTCATTTATTTTGTACATTTTTTAAAAAATGGTGCACATTAGGGTTCCTGTTAAGGGAAAAAAAAACCTTTTTTTTGAAAAAATGTTAACATTATAAAATACATAAAATACCAGCTATAACTGATGTGATTATCTTTTCATGGATAATATTAGTACCTTGGTGAATATGTTTATTTTAGGATGAAAAGAGAAGAAATGTCCACTTTTTAGATGGGTATTGAATTCCAAAACAAAGAATTATGAATATATTAATTTAAATGTTCTATGAGGGCTTTGAGTAATGATTGTATTTTTTAGAAACATAATTTGGGGAAAAGGGATTTCACTGTTTTTAATACATGAGCTAGAGAATAGTTCAGCAAACCTGAATATAATCAAACTTCTTGGTTAATAAGTAAGGCTTTATAAAAGGGGAAAATTTTGCAGGATCAGACACAGTTATTTTGTGATGTTATAGATATGGTCTTAATATGGTATTTTATTTTAAAAGCTCACTTTTCAAAAGATTATATTAAAAAATAATTTTTTTTCAAATAAATTAACATTTTGGTTAAGCTTAAACGTAACATGCCTCCAATTCTGCTTTATTGAGAAAGAAGCATTTATTACTTATCTTCTTTAGAAAGGCAATTATGAAGGTGGCATTTTCCTTAACATCAGTTCAAAATCAAAACTCTTTGTTTTGGGGAAAAGTTCACGAAATCATAGCAGTTCACATTGAAAGCCACATTCAATTATAGTGGGTTTTATAGATACTGTAAACTACCTATTTGAAAAAATATTGTTGAACTTCAGGTCTTCGAAGAGTCCCAAGATCTTAAATTGCACCTCATATTTTATAACATTTAATAACATTTCCCCTTTCTTGAGCCCCAAAGGTTAAAAAGCCATTTCAATGTGTTCAAGAAGCAAGTATTATGCCTTTAAAACTAATGTTTAAGAACAAGTTCAATGAAAATAAACATCTTATAATTAAAAGTCTATATACAGGGACGCCTGGGTGGCTCAGTTGGTTAAGCAGCTGCCTTCAGCTCAGGTCATGATCCCAGCGTCCTGGGATCGAGTCCCACATCCGGCTCCTTGCTCAGCAGGGAGCCTGCTTCTCCCTCTGCCTCTGCTTGCCATTCTGTCTGTCTGTGCTTGCTCTCTCCCCCTCTCTCTCTCCGATAAATAAATAAAATCTTTAAAAAAAAAAGTCTATATACAACTATATAAAACAATTATAAATTAGTTTATTTAAAACTTTTAATTAGGGGCACCTGGGTGGCTCATTTGTTGAGCATCTGCCTTTGGCTCAGGTCCCAGGGTGCTGGGATCGAGCCCCACATCGGGCTCCCTGCCCTGCGGGAAGCCTGCTTCTCCTTCTCCCACTCCCCCTGCTTGTGTTCTCTCTCTCTCTGTGTGTGTCTCTCTCTCTGTCAAATAAATAAATAAACAAAATCTTCAAACAAACAAACAAACAAGAAACCTTTTAAGTAAAAGTAAATTTTTTCTAACAATCCCTCAAAATATAATGCAAATGAATATAGTAATTCAGGCTTATTTTTAAAAAATTGGATTTAAGATATCAATAACAATTATGTTCATAACCAAATTAACATTTTGGTTAGTCTCCTATTTTCTTTAGCCATTTCTTCATTTTTTTCATTATCAGAATAATGTTTATATTTTACATAAATACATATTTATAATTAATGATTACTTTACATTAATACACAATGTCTATAGAGTAAGACCAGATGCTTTTCATAGATGAAAGCTAGATTCTGAGCGTTTTCTCCCAGGGATTTCAAACTAGATTTCAATATTTTTTTAATATAAATAGTAAAATCAGTGTTTACCATTCACTCTCCAAAGAGAAGACCGGAATGACACATTGTTGATCAAGTAAAGCCATTTTTTACTTTCTGCAAAAGGAAAAACACCATTCTTACTGAGGTTTAGTAGTATCTCGGAAGGGGAAATTGAAGTGGATATGTTTAAGGTTAGGGATTTCCTTGCCAATGATTCAAAGCAAATATTTTAATGTGGGATCAAATCAGGGATATTGGACAAACTTCTTAATAGTTTAGGATTGGAAGACAGGGGGAGGCTGAGAAGGAATGTCAGTGAATAGACAGGTGTCCGATAGGCAAGTAGGTTTGACCAGTTGAGTGATCCATTGCCCTGAGAATGGGGCTGGTTGAGGATTTTGTTGGTTAGATAAATGGCTTTTTTCTGAAGTTATGGAAGAAAACAATAAAGTTATATATTGCTTTACAGCCTTATCTTCTTGGTAAGAATTCCTTGGAACAAATTTTAAAATCTTGTTATGTAGTCTCAGACCTGAGAGTTAAATTCTAGGACATCAGTCATATACATTTCAGTATTTGGAAACGATAACAGCCATCACTGGGTAAACAACTAGAAGCAGAACAAAAAAAGAGAAAAAGAAAATCTCTCATGTACGTGTAAAAATAACCTTATATTCTTATACTATAAAAATACAACAAAGGTAGGACAGTGGGATAAGCACACTCACATGCAATCCCAGAAGAAACCCACCTAGGAAAAAGTATAATATGGACCAATGGAATAATCTCTGTCTAATATATATCTCAAATTATTTCTCCTTTCTGAATTTTTGAACAGAAGCATTTTAATGACAAACAATGACAATTAAATTAGGCATCATGTCTCTGGTCATCACTGTGTTAAAGTATATATTAGTTGAGACTGAAATACATGCCTTTGAACTCTAAGATATTCCCAAGTATTCGAATGTGGTACAATAGAAGATCTGAGCAGTAGTGCAACTCAAAGGTCACGTGGGGTCTGTAGCAAAGAATCAGCTGAGTGTAAAAATAAGTAGGCACAGAGTTAGTTAGGATCCATTGCCCATACATAAACAATACAGATTCATAAAATAAAATGCCATTTGGCCTCCTCACAATGTATTTAAAATCATTTACTTTAGAATACCCTTTACATTTAAGAAACATGTTGGCTATACGAACTGTACAAATACTCCCTCTTCTTTCTGTCCTCCTTTTCCTCTTGGCTTCTTTCTCTTCTTCCCTTCATTTCTTACTTTCTTCTTCTTCTTCTTCTTCTTCTTCTTCTTCTTCTTCTTCTTCTTCCTCTTCTTTTTTTAGGTATGTCTCCATAGGTATGTCTCCAGCTCCCACTAACTACTCCACAAGGAGGGCTATGGGGACAGAGAAAGATGAATCATAACTATGCATATATATTCATCTCTGTCTTTTAAATAATGTATCTCTACATGTTACATTTTATTAAGTGTAGTAATGGAAACAACACCTGTAATGTCAGATATTACCTTCCAGGCAAGTTTTTCTGACATCTCTCCAATGGCGCTTTGTGCACTTAGTTCTGAACACTGCCATTTACTCTATGATTTCTCCCATTTCAAGAGATTTTTGGAATTAGTTCAAATCTACCTATTTATCTAAGTAAACTCTATGCTTCTTGCCATTACACATTTCTTTTTGATAAGTAATTCTATTTAAATAATAAGGTAAAATTCTCACCAAAATCATTAGAAATAAGGTTAAACTAATATATAAATATGCATTTACATCTCTTGAATAAAGTGGTAGCATTACTTCAGTGATTTTCATTGGGCTTTATTTAATTTGTAGCTAGAGATAAATATTGAGTGAAAATTTAAAAAAGGCATATAGGAAAAGGAAACATAAAATGTGTAATTAATCAGATATCTTTGTCTAATCATGACTTCATATATCATCTATAATTAAAATGAAACTTCTTAAACATTGGTCTACTTCTCTCTTGTTTCTTCTAGTGCCATTATTACTAATACCAAATAAGATATTAGTTCTTGTCATCTAAAGTCTTACAGTAGTTCACTGGATATTAAATTAAAAATTGTGTATGATATAAACAGAGTAATAATTACATTTTCTTCTATAAATAAGGACTCAAATTTTCAAATTATTGTAAATTATTCTGGCAAACTCTACATGCATTCATGAGGGGAACACTTCAGTCAGTGATCAGTTAGTGCTATTTTCTAAAGAATAATGGAGTCTCTATAAATACCAGTTATTGGGGGCGTCTGGGTGGCTCAGTGGGTTAAGCCGCTGCCTTCGGCTCAGGTCATGATCTCAGGGTCCTGGGATCGAGTCCCGCATCGGGCTCTCTGCTCAGCAGGGAGCCTGCTTCCTCCTCTCTCTCTCTCTCTCTCTGCCTGCCTCTCTGCCTACTTGTGATTTCCCTCTGTCAAATAAATAAATAAAATCTTAAAAAAAAAAAAATACCAGTTATTGTCGCTCACTTTTTGGAATAATTCATAGTGAAAGCAAATTATTTATCTATCATCGTTTCTTTAATAAATGAATATGTTGAATACATTAAATTTGTTTAAATAAATATCAATAAATTAGTGTTCCTATTATTTGCTTGTATCCTCCAGTTCTTAGATCAGGCTGTTGGTTCACTACCTTCATTATCAAGTGCTTTGAAAATCAGGATCATTTCTTAATACATAGGGCATATCAACAGCATAGCATCTAATAATTAAATGGTACTGGCACATCAAGTTGTTTAAAAGAGTGAACTCTTGAATATAAATGTGCAAGACACATCAGTCTTGTGGTCATGTCAGCTTGGACAAATAACAATTAATTTGGGCTAAAAACAAAGTTATTGGCATATTCCCTTCCTTTCCACTTCACAGATGTCAGGAAATACGAAGTAAGTGCCTCAGGAAAAAAAAAAAAAAAGACACTTTATAAAACACAGGCTATCATTATGTTTTTAAGTGATTAAAAATCATATTTACAAAAATAGAGTAAACTTCTAAATATATCTATAAAGCATATTCAAACTTCAAACATCTGTGGTCTACCTATATAATCAAGGGAAGTAATCAGGAAAATGAACACTCCTAGAGGTTCAAGCAAATCCCTCTCAAAGAGGTTATACTTAACAGTATAGAACGAAATGCAGGTCAGGATTCAAGAACCATCTGGAAGCTTGCATTTATGTGAAGTTATCAAGAGTCTTGCAGAAAGATGATACCATTGGAAGAAATAAGAATAACAGATATTAGACAGAATTCCCATTTTCTTAAATTTTATACTACTTAGCTATGTTTCAAAAAGAAAACTAGGGGGTCCCTTGGTGTCTCGGGTAGGTGAACAACTTGGTTTCAGCTCACGTCATGATCTCTGAGTTCTGAGATTGAGCGCCACATTGGGCTCTATGCTCAAAAGAACTTTGCTTGAAATTCTCTCCTTTTCCCTGTCCCCTCACCCATATTCATGGATGTGCTTGTGTGTACTCCCTCTCTCTAAAAATAAATGAATAAATCTTTTAAAAAGCTAGGATTACATTTTTATTGATAAAGCAATAAAATTAAATAATATAAAAGCTGTATTTGAAGATTCTAATCAATTTTAGCTACTTACTCAAAGAATTAAATTTTCAAAGAAAAAATATATAATGGAATTTGAAAACTATTTGCATGAGCAAGAAAAAAATAAAAATAAAGTTGCAAACTATCAGGCAGTTCTAGTACTTAAACAGTATATATGTATGTATATACAATATAGAGAGGGAGAAAGAAAGGGAATTCAATAGAAGATTCAGTCTTTGGAAAATAAGATACAAGTCCTATAAGTCTATTATTTAAATAATCATATGAATGTGGGCAAATTTAAATCAATTTTCTGCAATCAGTATATTTATTTCAGATTGAATTCATGAGTGACAAATACAGAAAGATGGTAAGATTAGAGCCTGACCCCATCCTCATCGTATAAAAAGCAAACACATTTTCACCTTTTTCTATTTTTAAAACAAATGTTCAACTCTAAAATCATAAATCTCTTAATTTGGTCCCCAATAGAATAGGGAAGACTGAAGTCAGTTCCAAAAAATCAGTTTTGATAAACATTTTGACTTTAGGATAAGAGGACCTAAAAGCAAAACAAACAAACAAACAAACACCCCACAAAACTAAAAACTAATAAGGGAGAAAAGCTGTGAGCATTTTCTTCTAAGATACTTTATGACAAAGATGCATTCATCTTAGATGCGTTGATATTAGACATTACTACAAGTCTTGAATTAGAATTAATAGCAGCCATTACATTTTTCATATCAGAAACTCAGGCTCTAAATACATCAATGAGACTTGTATCATCCGTTATTTTAAAATGTTTTTTTAAAGTATTGTCTTCAGACAGTGTTCTACATCTCCCTTCAATATGTGTTTTCTTTATAAGTTTGGGAATTTATAATGTCAGGCAGAAAACTATTGTACAAGGATCCATATGCATTCTTAAGAACTCTGACTTGCTCTAACAGAGTTATCCACTACTGAATTAATATTAAGACCTGTGGTCTGCAATCAGAAGGTCTCTTTTTCCTTATTCATCTCTGAAGGCCCATAAACATATTAACATAACTCATATTAGTGAAGTTAAGATTGTCCAGGAAGCTTAGGAGTATTCTTATACTATATTATGCCAAAACAAAGCCTTAATAAAGTTAGTTTTCATAGCAAATATATTTTCCCCAACATAATATGGAAAATTATATAAATGCATACATTAATTTTATGAAAACTATGAAATAATCTTTCAAACAAACGGACATAGCTTTTCATATTACATTGCTGGGGCTTTTAGGAGAGGTTTAATAGCAGCTAGTGTTTAGTAACTGAGTGCCAGGCACTGTTATAAATGTATAAATGTTTCTATATAGCATCTCATGTAACCCTGCCTGCAGCTCTGTGTGAGAGAAGTACCTTTACTGTCCTCTTAAAATGAGGAACTAAGGCCTCTGGAGAATAGGAAAACTGCCAAGGTTACAGAGCCTTAATTGGCGGAACCAGCACTTGAAGTGAGTCAGTTGAACTTCAGAACTTGTGCTCTTAACCGCAACAATGTTTTTCTCATTCTGTAAAATATTAAATGTTCCTTGGTCAACCCTAGAGTGCTTGAATTATCTAAAGAGGTTTTCAAAATAGCTATTCATCTCGTCTGCATAGAGTATGTAATGCGTTTGGTTTTCAGTAATATCTAGAAGCAAGGTTTGCTCTTGGCCTTGACAGGCATCCTACAGAATTGTGAAGGAAGAGAGGGTGACATACCTCCCCATGTGTTCAGCGACCCTTTTCTGGAGAAATCCTCCTAAAACCCTAATATTAAAACCCATTTTAATATTAATATGCTCTTGCTCTTAAGCTATTATGAACCAATCCTTCTGGGTAAAACTTTAGAATCTATCTTAATATCTTAATATTTTCTGTTCCAATTATTCAATGTTCAATATAATTACATTGTTAAAAAAATCAACCATTTTATGAAAGCAATCACTTTTCTCAAAATCTAGTTATCAGGGCACCTGTGTGGCTCAGTGGGTTAAGCCTCTGCCTTTGGCTCAGGTCATGGTCTCAGGGTCCTGGGATTGAGCCCTACAGGGGGCTCTCTGCTCAGCAGAGATCCTGCTTCCCCTTCTCTGTCTGCCTGCCTCTCTGCCTGCTTGTGTTCTCTCTCTCTGTCAAATAAAAAAACAAATTTTTTAAATTTTTTACAAATTTTTTAAAAATCTAGTTATCATAAAATTTAGTTTAGGCAAGGGTTTTAGGATAAAACAAATAAATAAAATGAATGTTATATGGTCCATTCTCTCCCTGACTTGCAAGGAATAGAGCTCCAGAGGAAGGGAGAAGAATTCATGTCACCCTTCTCACAATGAGGTATAAACATTCTCACTGTACAGTGATGGACCAGGTGTGGCTAAATGTGGGTACTAAAAGCTGAAAAATAAATATAGCACAACTTCCAGAAACATGAACTTTACTACATGGTAATTATTTAAAATATTACTATTCATTTTAAAAAGAGATACTATGAACTCAAATGCAACACTTACATTATTTTTAAAGGATAAAACAGACTTGAGACAAATTTTATGTTTTCACCTTTCAAAGCCTATATTACAAATACTTCTTTCTTTCCCCAATACAAAATCAAGATTTCCTGAACTCAGAGTCTTTTGGAGAATAGGTTCAGAATTCCTTGATCAGGAATATATGGGACATTGAGAAATAAAAACATTCTCCAGTTCATTATATATGATGGTTTCTTTTTGAGTTAATGCCAATTAGATAAAATATATTGGATACTGACAGACTAACAGATACCATCATCCTGTCTCTAAATTTAGTTAATATTGTATTGAATTAGGTAGAACAAAAACATCAATATTGGCCTAAGTGTGAATGATTACATTTAGTAAGAACTAAGATGTTTTAGAATTAAAACATTAATTAATTAAAACTAAAGATCACTTAGTCCAAGTTTGCATCTTCCAGATTGGGTCCAAGTAAGTTGAAATGACGTGATTCAAGTTATGGGGTGCATAATAGAGTTGTGAGCAAGTCAATCCTAGAATCCAAGTTTCCTACTTCCCCTTCCATTCTCCCTCCATTATGTGATGAATTAAACTCTTGTGTTCTGATTAATTGAAAAGCCTATGCACCCAAAAGCTGCATACCTCAGTTTTTCTTTTATAATCTTTGGCCTCCAAACAGAAAAGGAAACAGCCAGGAAAAAATAGCTGGTGTAGCAGAGGGTTGTCTATGAGGCCTCTTACTAATATAAACAACGCTAGTAGCAGTAGATAGAATAAGAACAGATTGGTTACCCTAGGATACAAAAGTTACCAATCTTTAATGAGAGATAATCATGGGAGGGAGACTACAACTGAGAGAATCAGAAAAAAGCTTCTACCTCTGTAGACTTATGATCTGGTTTTGCTCTGGGTACACCCTATTTGTCTATATAGACTAAGGCAGTGACTTAATCTCCATATACTTTGCCCATTTGTAAAATAAGGTACCTAGACTAGATATTATATTTGAACTTAATCTAAAGACCAACGAGCCCTAAAGTGTGATAATCTTTATGTTAGGTACTACTTTCTTTTAAAGATTTAATTATTTCTTTGAGAGGGCATGCGGAGGAGCAGAGGGAGAGGGAGATCTCAAGAAGACTTCCTATGGAGTGGGGAGCACCAGACAGGGCTTGATCTCACGACCCTGAGATCAAGAGCCTGAGATCTGAACCTGAGCCAAAATTAAGAGTCAAGGGGCACCTGGGTGGCTCAGTGGGTTAAACCGCTGCCTTCGGCTCAGGTCATGATCTCAGGGTCCTGGGATCGAGTCCCGAGTCGGGCTCTCTGCTCAGCGGGGAGCCTGCTTCCTCCTCTCTCTCTCTGCCTATCTCTCCGACTACTTGTGATTTCTCTCTGTCAAATAAATAAATAAAATCTTAAAAAAAAAAATTAAGAGTCAAGACATTTAACCAACTGGGCCACACAGGTGCCCCAGATTCTACTTCTTAAATTCTATAATGCTATAACCACAAATAGTTTCTTCTTTCTCTAAACGTTCAGTTTTAATCATGTTTTATTAGTTAAAGATAAAAAAACAATTGGTTTGCACAGTTATCTGAAATACTCTAAGTATAAAAATATTACTCTAAATATAATTTAAGACCTGCTTAAAAGCATGAATGAGATTGGCAATACTTCGCTGGCCACCTAATAGTCTCTGCACAAATGGAAACATATGGTCTCAAAGAATTAGATATGTTCTCATGTGTCAACCACTCTCACGAGAACATCTTCCAAATAGAGGTTGTCTAATAACATTTTGAAGTCTGGGCATTATGAAAGAAGACATCTGAAAGACAAAATCATTCACTACCTAAAGTGAAGCTTCTACAGTTATGGAATTTCAGGTACACTGAGAGTTGTCAGGAAAAATATTTTGGGGTAGCCATATTTGCTAATATCCTTTTCACACCATTGAGGTGAAAACCTTATCTGCTTATATTCATGTGATGGTTTGGTCAAAGGCCACAGCTCTACTTCATTTTTCACAGAAGAGAGCTTACTTTTATCATTACCAACAGAAGCAAGCAAACATAATTTTATGATTGGGAACTGTTCATCTCTGGCTGGAAAAAAACCCAACATAATCCAGAGGTATCATTCTATCATCTATGACTAGTTTAACATTTTTCTTCAGGGCACTTTAGTTGTGTCAGATGCAGCTGGAAATACCAGTCTTCCTATGACTTGTGTTCATTTACCTAATAGCCTCCTTCTCAACCAGGTTCCATGGTATAAATTCAGAATATACCAGACAATGAACTAAACATTTAATCACTGAACCCATAATCAGATAATATGATTAATAAAATGAATACTTACTTAGTCCTGCAATGTTTTATGTTCTGTATATGCTTAGCAGTAGGAATATAATAACAAAAAAAATGCCACTGCCTGTCTTCCTATTGTTCCAAGACTGGTAAACACTCCGTTTTACCAGCTAGATCTGTCTTTCTGCCCTATAATCTGGACCACATGAGTGGTGAGATGCCTCCTCTTCATTCATTCCAGGTCACAGAGTCAAAGCAGGCTTAAGGAAGAATCCCATCTGTTCCTACTTGCTCCTCTGGTATTTTCATTCCAATATAAGAAGAAAGAGACCAAAAAGGAGAACTTCTCCCTTAAAACTAGAGCAAAGCTGTTATACAACACCTCTTAGCTTTACATTGATTTTTGCTCCTAATATTAGGGAGACCCCCAAGCAGAAAATAGCTCTATGCCCATCACATAACTACATCTTCATGAGCTAGAAACCAGTAGAAAGGAAGAAGTTGACCATAAGGAAGAACACGGTTTTTACATCCTATATTTATACTATTGTACTTTACATAATTTTGTTTCTTCTACCAAACTTTGAGCACTGCTGGTAATTTATCTCTGTCAAGCCCCAGCAAGGAAGATGAGAGGAGAGAGGGAGGGGGGAAGTAGCAAGAAGAACAATGACCCATCAGAGGAACGAGGAGCTTCCTTGCAACTAAGTCTAGTCCACGTGGACCACACTGTGTAGGATGTTCTGGAGGCAGCCTTAAAAAAATAAAAACAAAAACAAAAAAACAACACAACACAACAGAAAAAAAAAAAAAAACACCACATATCCAGCTTAAGGAACGATTCCCGGAAAGTGATGAAGATGATTCCCTTCCTGTTGTATTCTAGACAGCATATTATTCATGCTGTCGCTGGCACCAAAGGATAAATTAGACTGTCTGAATATTCTCTGCAGAACAGAAGCTCTAATAGCAAACTGAGTTATACAACAATCTGAATGAAATGCAATAAGGCATGTAATAGGCCAAATCAACTCCAAAGTTAAGCTTAAGGAAAAGCCCTCTGCTCTTAGTTGTGTGTTTGCATGGTAAAACATCTTTTCTATTCTGGAATAAAGACAAAGTGAGAGCAGCTATGACATTACTAATCACTTACATCACAGTAAGCTCCATCCACAGACAATTTGTACTGAGTAAGATGGTTTAAGGGAGGATTAAGATAAATTATAGTAGGAAACATGGAGTTGGCTGATGAATTCATCATGATCACTGTCTTCTTAATTAATATTTCTTAAACAAGAAATAATTATACTGTTGAGATTCTCTAAGTGTCAACTCAGTGGTGTACAGCTATGGATCAGTAGTCATTTAGATAAATAAATAAGGTTGTCCTGTTGAGAATCTCAGTTTTCTTCAGTCTCCAGCAGAATATGGCTAATATGAAAGTTGATCATCAAGATATTCTCATTAATTCTAAGTAGTTGTTTACATTTTGATTATAACTTTAATTCGAGTTCCAGTTGTTACACTATAAAAAGGGTTTGTTTGGCTTATGTGCATTTACAATACTGTATTCAACTCTCATGGAAACTATATTCTCAATTCATTTTATACATAAAGTTCTGTACTTCATGATCATGTCAACCTCAGAACTCTTAATAGTTATTCTTGAGAAACAAACAAACAAAAAAACCTCATAAAAACCTAAATTAAAATGTAAAGTCATATTTTGGGGTCATCAACATGATATCACTGAAACTTTCTTTCCTCTCTAATGGGGATATCCCAACAAAATGCAGAAGGCAATTTTGTGCAGTAGATTTTGGTAGCGGGTAAAAAAAACCACAGACGACCATGAGGAGTCAAAGGGAAAAGAAACAGAGCGAGGAGGGAAAAGTTGATTAGTAAATTCATTGTCAATGCACGATTCAGATGTTATTCTTCAAGTAAATTTTTGCTTAGGAAGATAAAACAATCTTGTAAGATTCCATGGAAATTCTGTTGGAAAACATTTAACTGAGAGATATATAGAAGCAGGTTTGGAACAGCCTGGTGACCAATAAAAAGCTGTCTCATTATTCAGGCATGACATCACTGAGCAGCAGAAAATGGTGGACGTTTCGAGAAATACATATAGTTAGAAGAAGCATTTCAGAGAGAACAGTAGAATCATAATGAACAGAAAAGAAAATGCTATCTTTATGTATAACACCCCATTGCAGACCTCAGTGTTCAATTGGACAAGCACCACAAACTTAACATATCCCTCAAATGAATATAGAGTCTACCCCCCAAAACTGCTTCCTCTCATGAATTAACTGCCCAGAAGTTGCCCTCATCCCCACCCTCCCTCTCACTCCTTACGTCCAAGAAATCACCAGATCTTAGAAAATGAACTACTCTCCCAAATCTTTAGACTTGCACATTTGCTTTTACCCCCACTATCTCTATCCAAATAAAACCAGCATCTCTCTTCTGGATTCTTACGCTCCTTTCCCTTTCTGGTTTCCCTTCTTCTGCCCTTGTTCCCTTCCACTAATCCACTGAATGCACTATAGCCAGAGTGATCTTTTTGAAATGCAAATATGATCCTGCCAGTGACCTTGAAACCCAGAGTTTTCTGAAGGAAGTGAAACCTTCCTATTAGATGCTTCCTAACAAGGCCACACCTCCCTTTCTAGATGCATCTCTCACAGGCCTATACCCAGTCCTTGCCTACTTGCAAGGCTTCCAGGTGTTTGAATGTGCTGGGAGTTTTATTTCACTACTCACAATCGACAGCATTTAATCTGTCGCTCTAGTATTTTAGTAGTTTGCAATTCAAAATATTCTTTTTTATATTCTTTCAGAACCTGATTGAATTGGGTGGAAAAACCCTGATGTAGGCATGATGATAAATCTTTTTTTTTTCCCCATGACTAGGCCAATTTGTTTAAATTTTACATGTAATGTACACTAGAGCCTGTAGCCTATTTGGACCAGCCTCACTGTGGAATTAATAAATTCGAAGAATCAGAATGTGAATCAAAAATAAAAGTAATTTCCATCTTCGTTTTCTTCTTTCAGAGGACACAGGAGACTCAGTTTATGACCACTAATTGACCTGTTTTCTCCCTGCCATCACCAAAAACCTACCTAATTTTCTCTCCTCTCCACAGCCCCTTTCTAAGCTCTGCACCCTGTCTGCAAAACTGGCTTCCTCCCTTGTCTCACCCATTATCTTGATTCATTAAAAAAATGCATGCCCAAGAATTTGATGGAGCAAGCACATGAGATAGAAGTAGGGAAATTGTGCAATTCCATACATCAAGAACTTTTCTCCTCTGTACATTTATAGCTCTGCCTCTATTACGTAAGTATCACAACATTTCCAGTGGTGCAATTACGATTCCCATGAGGAACACATCAAGAAGCAGTCTAAAATGTCGATGAAGCATAAGGGGAACTGATTGAAACTTTGCCTTGCTAAAAAAAAATGTGAACAACAACAGGGAAGAAGGAGTTGACAAATACAAAAGTGTGGCACCCAGGTGAAAAAAGATTAGAAAGGAAAGGAGATTCAAGAGATTCGAGAAAGGAGATTCAAGCTCTGAATGAACTGAGGCCTGTCTTAATGCTAAGGAAAATAGCAAGAACTTTTATTCTAAAACTTTATTTTTTCTCTCTCTCTCAGCTTAAAAATATGCTTGCCTATTGCACTGTGGCAGATCTGATAGATAGAATAACTCAATATCCGTTGCAACCTCCTTCTTGTATGTCTCCCTGCACTGCAGAAGCTGGGAAACGAAAATCTACATTTCCTAGATGCCCTTGTAGCTAAATTTCAGGATGTGATTTAGGTTCTGTCAATCAGAACACTTTCACATGAAACTTGAATGTGGAGAAGAGGACAGGTATAGCTACCATAGTATTATTATTTTTTTAAGCCTAAGCTGGCTACATTATATGTTCCTAGAGTCAGTTACATTTCTTTTACCCACCCTTATTTACACTATTTTTCATTTATGCACATTTGAAGCCATCTTAAGAACTTTGTAGAGCAACCTACAATACAATACAATAAGTATTGAACTTACGTGGAATTTTGATTATCATTTTTGTTCAATAACATTTAAACAAGCTGTCTTCTATAGATTATAAAATGTTTTAAATTTTTTAAATCATGGCTATTCTGTCATTGTTTTAATTTGTTTCTATGTAATTCTTGGAGATGCTGAATATTGTTATATGTATTTTAGCTACTTATGGACCTTTGTTAGAAAATTACAATTTATGTTTTTTGCTCATTTACTTACTAGAACTTTATATTTTTAAGGCACATTTTCAGTATTTGGAGGGTATTAGCTATTGCTTTATTTATTGCATATATTTTCTCAACTTATTTTTTTAGCTTTTAACAGTGTCTGTTTTTTAAACTAGTGTTCAAAGGAGTTTGTAGCCAGGGCAATAGGGGAAGCCCCTTGTGAAATCCAACAATAAAAACATATAAAGCAAAACCGCTCAACACGGAATGTTATTTAGAACGTATCCTTATTGAAAGAGAGAATGAACACTGAAAAGGGTAAACTCAAGCCTAAAACAGATGAGGAAGAAAACTTAAAACATATCTAGTAATTCTAGATGAATACAAATTTCCCAACTATTAACAAAGTGAGTGTGATGTTCCTTCCCTAGCTGTTCACAGTGAGATCCTTTGAGCACACAGCAAGATGGTGGCTCTACAACCTGAAGGGAAAGCTCTCATCAGACACCAACCCTGTAGACACCTTGATCTTGGATTTCCAGCCTCTCAAACTGTGAGAAAATACATTTATTGTTTAAGCAAAATAAATAAATAAATTATATATATATATATATATGTACACACACACACACACATGTACTTAGATAGATAGAGTTTGATGCTATGTCCTAGAGAAATGCTAGCCTTGTTAACTAAACAGATGATTAGATCTTGTAGGTGATTTAAGAAGAGTGATATACAAGAACCACAACAGTTTTGAATTAGTGTTTTTTCAACTCAGAAAACAAACTAGGAAATTTTCAACTCAGAAAACAAATCAGGAAATTCCACCTTGTTGGGCTTCAGCTGAATCTTTGGCAAACCTCTCATATATCATTGTTAGAAAAAGTAAGTATGGACTGCTGGGAAAATTCATACCTGGCTGAACAATATTTTCTATAGAACTTTTATGATTCAGTTGAGAGAAAATTCTGAAAGTGGCAATCATCAAATTTTTTTGGTTTGAACATAAAAAGGAATATAGAAAACAATTTTGAGTATCCACTCTATATTTAATCACATATATATTATTTACATACTTTACTGTGTTAAAATTATGTTGATTATAAAATCTACACAGAAGGTGGAATTGACAAGAATTAAAAATTAAGCAAAATAACATCTGATTTATGAACATCCAAAAATTGTTCTAAATAAAAAAAAAAACATTATGAATAACATTTGGAATGCTTCCTTTTTAAATGTACTACCATCTGTGATGCTTTCACTTAATTATTAAGTTAAATCCCAAGGCACAATGTACATTTATTGCTGTGTTTACCCTTCTTCCCAAATCTGTTTAGATTCTTATGGTATGTGTAATGTACCTGATTATGAGGTTATACTAGACAGACAGTATCTGCTCTACATTTCCTTTGTTGTTTACATTTGCAAAAAAATATATATTTTTATTTATACTTTCCTTGCAGAAATCTTTTAAGCTACTTGTGCATTTAAATAACCAGGAAATTCTCTTATAACACACAAATTATAGCATACCAAATATGAGCAAACTGTTTAGGTTGTATTCATCAAAACCTCTGTTAAAAAGCTCTCCTTCTTTTTACACTAAATCCTAGTTGGATTATGAATCATCTAATATTAGGAATATTAGTAAAAATTGGTATTATGTAATTATATAGATAAAATATGTATAAATAAAAGTCATCTTATATTATTTTCTCCTTCCCAATGGTTCAGATCAATTTGTGAAATCCCATGGATGAGAGAATATCTTGCTTTTTATACCATCCTTTTTCATATTACTGACTTAGCTGAAGGCATATGAAGTATGATTACTGAATTTATAGATGACACAAAATAGGAGGAGCAATTAACATGCTAGATGAAGACTTCATTAAATCCAAGAACAGTATCTCTCAAGAGTAGGAATGAGATTGAGAATGGGAGGGTTCAGTTGGAATCTGCCAATGACTAGTGTTTCAGTCTTCATGATGTTGAATATGGATAAGGGGAATAAAAATCTCAGAAAGAGATTTATCTGAGATGTTCAATGACAGTTCAAATAAGCAAGTATCTAGAGCATTAGATGATATTTATAGATACTGAGCAATTAGGAAGTAGATATTGTCATAATGTCCATTTAAAGAGATCACGTTTGTTTCACTATACAAGTAGGAACACATTGGTTTTGCACCTTGAAACATATTTACTTATGATTATTGTGAGCCTTATAATGCAATCAAATTGCTTTGAGGTATATCAGGTCCTAGCTAATGAGCCTTCTTTCCCTAAGTACAACCTTACTTGATTCTAAGGACGTACATAGTAATTTTAAAAAGTTGAAGATTGGGACGCCTGGGTGGCTCGGCTGGTTGGGCAGCTGCCTTCAGCTCAGGTCATGATCCCAGCGTCCTGGGATCGACTCCCACATCGGGCTCCTTGCTCGGCAGGGAGCCTGCTTCTCCCTCTGCCTCTGCCTACCATTCTGTCTGCCTAAGCTCGCTCTCTCTCCCTCTCTCTCTCTGATAAAAAAAAAAAAAAAAAAAAAAAAAAAAAAAAAGATTTTAAAAAGTTGAAGATGCAGGAGTGGTCAGCTAGCTCATTTAGTTAGGCATCTGACTCTTGGTTTCTGCTGGGGTCATGATCTCAGGGTTGAGGGATCAAATGCCATGTAGGGCCCTGTGCTGGGTGTGGAGCTGCTTAGGTTTCTCTCTCTGTGTGCCTGTTCTCCTCCCCATAATGTGTGCATGAGTGCTTATGAAAGGAAGGAAGGAAAAGAAAGAAAGAGCTGAAGATATTAATGCTGGCAGTTTTTTTAAAATACAAAATGGTTTCAAAATATATGAAAAACTATAGAACAGAAAAGGGATTATGCATAACTAGAAAATTTCCAGGGGGTAGAACTGAAACCAATGAGTAGAAAGTATTCTTTAAGGAAACATTAATTTTTTTTTCCTTATATTTATTGAGTTACCCAAAAAGTAATGCTCTGTCCTATGAGGTAGTGTTCAAGCAGAAAGAATGGTCACTTGATCACAGAATTTATATAACAATTTACACTGTAGCACATGGAATAAATTCACTCATCTTTAAGGAATTTACCCGCAGTAAGATTTTGTGACTCTTCAATTTATACTTGAGAATAACTGTGTTTAGTCTTCTGAAAGTCTTCATTAACTTGTAATATATTTAACAGATACACAAAAAGAATTCTGAAGTTATATGCCATATTCATTAATTAAATCCTTTATTCAATATCATGAAAACAATTTAAAACAATTCTTTAAAATCTTTATTTATTTATTTATTTATTTATTTTTATTATTTTTATTAACATGTAATGTATTATTAGACCTGAGGTACAGGTCTGTGAATCATCACGCTTACACATTTCACAGCACTCACCATAGCATTATACCCGCCCCCGATGTCCATAACCCAACCACCCTATCCCTACCCTCCAGCCCCAGCAACCTTTAGTTTGTTTTGTGTGATTAAGAGTTTCTTATGGTTTGTCTCCTTCCTGATCCCACCTTGTTTCATTTTTTCCTTCCCTAAACCCCAAAATCCCCTGCTCTGCCTCTCAAATTCCTCATATCAGAGAGATCATATGACAATTATCTTTCTCTGATTGACTTATTTCACTCAGCACAATAACCTCTAGTTCCATCCATGTCATTGCAAATGGCAAGATTTCATTTCTTATAATGGCTGCATAGTATTCCATTATGTCAATATATATACCACATCTTCTTTATCCATTCATCTGTTGATGGACAATGAGGTTCTTTCCATAGTTTGGCTATAAAATTTTTATTTATTTAATTTGAGACAGAGAGAACACATGGCAGGGGAAGGGACAGAGGGAGAGATAGAATTGTCAAGCAGACTCCTCACTGAGCACAGAGCCAGATGTGGGGTTCAACCCCAGGATGCTGAGATTATGACCTGAACTGGAGGCAGATGCTTAACTGCCTATACACCCAGTCACGCCAAAACAATTTTTTTTTAATTTTGCTGGATCAAATACTATATTCTCTCTGCCAACTGAAAGAATCTTCATGATTTATTTATTGTATCCATTTTATATTGGGGAAGGGGTATTCAAGTGAAATAAACATAAGTAAAATATTATGAAAATTAAATATTTGTTAAGTTGGCTATTTGATATTAAATATGGTTTAGCAAGAGGGGTCAAAAACAACTTTTTCTTTGATATCTGAAAGCATAACTAGAACCCAAAATAAGAGTTTTATATTTCTGTGCTTGTGTGTCTACCTCATTATCTCTATATAACTTGGAAACAAAATTCCAAGTTTCACTAAACAAAAACAAGTTTCCAAGTTTCACTAAACAAAATTACATGTTTCATTAAAAATATCACTACTATAGATAATTTACTAAAACACCACTGTATAATATATATTCCAAAGTTATAAAACTATACTCTTAAATCAGAAATACATAAGGAATTATAAAAGAAAATGTATGTTTTCTTGAATAGATATTTTAGATGAATTGTTTTTTTCCTGTATCTAATTCTTTCATAATATGTGCAATGTCTTATCAGGCAGAACTGTGACCATTAAAAAGTTCCACACATGGGTTAAATAAGGTATTAGCAAATATTTGCAGATTGCAAAGAACATAGTAGATATGCTACAAAATACGGTCTCACTTATGAGTTTTTTTTTAAGATTTTATTTATTTATTTGACAGAGAGATCTCATGTAGGCAGAGAGGCAGGCAAAGAGAAGGGGGGGGCAGGATCCCACATGGGGATCGATCCCACGACCCTGAGATCATGACCTGAGCCGAAGGCAGAGGCTTTAACCCACTGAGTCACCCAGGCGCCCCTCACTTATGGTTCTATTAGCGTGTAGAATCAATCTATATTATCACTGAAAAAAACATTTTAAAAACAATTTAATGGGCTTGGGGCACTTAGTGGTTCAGTCAGTTAAGCATCCAATTCTTGATTTCATCTTAGGTTGTGATCTCAGGGTCGTGAGATTGAGCCCCAAGTCTAGGGCTCTGTGCTCAGCAGGGAGTCTGATTTCTCCCTCACCCTTTCTTCCCCCTCCCCCACAAAATAAATAAATAAATATTTAAAAAATATTTAATGGGCTTTGAGTTCTGATATATGAAAATTAGCTAAGAACTCCATTTCAACACATTGGATGCCACTATAGATTAAATTTTTATTCGTGTTCAGAAAAATAAAAAATTAAAAGAAAACAAAAGGCATCCTTTAAAAAAATGTCCTGGGGTATCTGGGAGACTCAGTCGGTTAAACAGCCACTTTTTGGTTTCAGTTCAGGTCA
This sequence comes from Mustela putorius furo, assembly GCF_011764305.1. Lineage (NCBI taxonomy): Eukaryota > Metazoa > Chordata > Mammalia > Carnivora > Mustelidae > Mustela > Mustela putorius. The sequence goes on from NW_025421467.1 coordinate 2,649,746, forward strand.
TGATCTCAGGGTCCTGAGATGGAGCCCCAAGTAGGACTCTGTACTCAGCAAAAAGTGTGCTTGAAATTCTGTCTCTCCTGCTGCCCCCCTCCCAACCTGTGCTCTCAAAAATAAATAAATAAATAAATAAATAAATAAATAAACAAATAAATCTTTCTATTTCAGTGAAAATCTACAAAGTATACACTAAATTTATAATTATTGAAGAAAAGACTTAACATTTGGTTTTTATCAACTTTTTTTCTCCTCCTGATAATTAATCCTTGGGTAATCTGAAGATTTTACCTCAGCCAAATTCTTCAGAATCTGCTTTACTCAACTCACAAAATGACCTTTAAAAAGTAATTTATTAAATGTGTATATAGTTCAGTGCCTTCTACTAAATTCTGTTTTCTTTTAAATATGGGAATGTAGTCTAATCCCTCGAGATAGCATTATTAGAATCAACTACTAATGATACCATTGAAAAGTTAAAGCTTTGGGTATATTCATTCCTATTCACTCTAAATATGGAGCAAGTTTTTTTTTTGTTGTTTTTTTTTTAAAGATTTTATTTATTTATTTGATAGACAGAGATCACAAGTAGGCAGAGAGGCAAGCAGAGAGAGAGGAGGAAGCAGGCTCCCCACTGAGCAGAGGGCCCGACGTGGGGCTCGATCCCAGGACCCTGAGTTCATGACTTGAGCTGAAGGCAGAGGCTTAACCCTCTGAGCCACCCAGGCGCCCCTGGAGCAAGTTTTTTAATAGCAGAGCATATTATTCTTGTTTTATGGTGTTGTTTGCTTGATTACTCTCAGCTTTTTTTCTCCTATTGAAATAGCTATATTGAATACTTGACCCCAAAGCTTTCTTATTTTGCCACTTTTTTTTCAAATTGGAAAAAAAAATTGAAACTCAATAATTAAATTGACAGATTTACACTGGCAATTTTCTACTTAATCATAGTAACAACCTTTGTCTTCACTTTTTATTTTTTATGTCATTAATGATCAAATTCATTAATATACCATGACAGTCATTAATTAATTTTATGTCATTAATGATCAAATTCATTAATATACCATGACATTAATAAATAACTTAATATGCTATTAGTAAATGTTATCTTATATAAGAAAAATGTATTTGGACTTATCACATTTATCTTCAGGAACATGAAGGAATACCGACCCCAAACCAAAAACCAAAAACAAAAAAAATCACAAAACCCCCCTGTCCCCCCACCCCCTCTACCAATAAGAGCCTTCACATACAGATTAAACTAAAAACCTTGAATCTAACTTCAGAATGATACTTTAAATTCTACTAACTTCTTTTTTTAATGAAAAGGATAAAATAAAGCTATGTGTGAGAAAAATATGAATACATTTAATGTTAAAAATTATATCCAGTTCATGTAATGATTTTGCTGGAGACAATAAGTATTATCTCTCTCCTCAAGACAAGAAGAAAAAAGCATCAGGATCTAAGGAGTTAGACTGTTTTTCTTACAAATCCAGGGGAATTGTTGCCTTTAAGCCTGCAACTGACACTGGAATTTTTAGTAAGCCCTAATCAATCATAACTCTTGAAAGCAGCTATTAGGAAAGTCATACTGTGTGACATGAACTTTCCAAAAACCAGCACTGACAGCAGCTCTCTCTAAGGGCACTCATTTTCTTCCTCTTTGCTTGAAAAGAGAGAGAGAGAGAGAAGAGAAAGAATGTGAATTCTTTCAAGTTCCAAAAATGGTACTTTTACCTATTAAATTATTTGAGTACACAGAATCAATATTTTACACATAAGAACATTTGCAAACTGATTTAACACACTCAATACAGACACAAGATAAAGACAGGCAAACATTTACAGATGAAGAATAATTAGCATGGCTCTTTCTTTTAAAGACATCCACCCACTTTTAGCTTTAAATGTATGTCAATAAATGAAGTCTCACAGAATCATGTATCAGCCCACTGATATGGGATCAATTTAAAGAGTACTTTGATTAGGACAGGTACAGAGAATTCTTATGCATTTTTTATTTCTATTCATTAATCAAGAAAGATAATCATACTGCTTACATAAATTTACAAAATGGAGATGGTTCAGCACATGGGTTTATGTGTGATAATAAATCTCCCTCTGGAAAGGAAAGAAAACAGACATCAAGCAGGCCATCCCTATAAATAAACAAATGGCTCAGTAAAATTGTCCATAAATAGTAAATTTCAAAAACAGGAGACATTTTTCTTTCAGCAATTGTATTAAGGTAACCAATAGTTTGTTCTGTGAATTCCTTTCTTTTTCCCTCCATTCCTCTTTGTTCTGCCTGTTCACATATACAACTAGAGCAGAAAGACAGATTACTGTTGAAGGAAATCAGAATTTGCCGTCCCAAAATATGCCACTTTGACATAAGGATTATTTTGAGCTGAAGGCAACTGAGAAAAAACAGACACATGAGGAGCTTGCTGTTCTTCCCCTTTCTAACTAAAAGCAGGGCACATTTCCCTTTGTAGGGTGATGTAAATTTCTACTTGTAAAGTTGTCCCCCTCTCGGTACCAGGAACACAACAATTCTAGAGAGAACCCTTACTTCTAGAAACAACCTGAGTCTGCATAACAGACCTTACTAAACAACCCTATCTACCATACATTAGCTATTAACCCTCCACAATTTACCACCCTAAGGAGCCCCAAATCCCTTTTCCTTTGTCTAGTCACTTTTCCACAATTGCTTCCTTTCATCAAAATGGTATAAAATCCCCCAAATCTAAATGTTTCTTTGGGTTTTCACTTTTTAGTTTTAAAGCCTCTGGGAAGGTAAAAATAGTTTAAAATTTTATATGCCTTTTCTTTTATTAATCTGCCTTTTTCCAGCTTAATTTGCAGGCCCCACAAAAGAAACTTAAGAGGCTACTGGAAAAGTTTTTTCCTCCCCTGCACTATTATTTTTTATCTAAGGGGATGCATGATATTAATGTCATGACAAGATGAAAACATGTTCAGCTTTCTGTATTTAAAAAAAAAAAAACTAGTATACTTTAAGTGCAAAAACTGTTTTTAGTTTAGATTTAGAAATTTTAACAAAAAAGATATTTGACTCATGGAAACATCAAATTATTTCCTTTATTGTTCATTAACAACAGAAATGTCTCAATTAACCACAAGAGTATAATTAATATAGATGAAAATCAGAGCCTAAATTTAGTTGATCTATTTCCAAATCATTTTTATATCTGTTGAGTCTATATTAGGTTGACTTTTTAAATAAAATGCTGACCAAAAGATAACTATATAATAGATAAAATTTCTTTTAAGTAACTAAATATTTGAAGAAAAATTAGTATTATTTTCATAATAATCTATTGATATATGAATTATGTTTATTTATATATACATAAACATGAAATTGCAAATATGTATATGAATGTATGCAACTTACAAATAGGTTTATATTTGATTGATAGATAATTCAATTCAAATATATGTACTAGATATAATATGGAATATACCTTACATGGATGGATATATATATATATCTTTATAATATATGATATATAATTATAATATACAGAATTATAATATATATAACATGATTCCTGTCTGTTAATGTTTTAATCATCATGCAACATAAGCAGAACTAAATAGGTAACCAAACAAATTCTCTGAAGTTGAGTAAATGTGATTAAGGTGTGTTTTTAATCTGAATGGTTTAAAATACAACCAATCTGCAAAAGTTTGAAGGGTTAGAGAGAACATTATATCCAGGAATTGGAGAGAGGGAGTCATCCTATCTCACTAAAAACGTAATTTAAAAATCAAGTATTTGTATCAATGAAAAAAAAAATCCTAATTCTATAAGAAATTTCTTACTAGTGAATCACTAGTCTAGCAGCATTTCAGCAATGGTTTTTAAACAGTGATAATTATCCTGATCTGGTTTATCTTCTAGGATGATTTTGAAAACCATTTCTATAAGATTTCTAAGAGAGCAATTTTGATATATAGGTACAGTTAATACTAAAATATATTTTATCTCAATTAAAAATTATTATGATCTAAAATCTCTATAGGAAGGATTACAGAGAGCTGTCCTGATTTCACTGACTTGGAGTTCTCCTAATACATGATATAATCTATTGTCTAAGGAATGGTGCACAGGTTATAAAACATTTCTAAGCCTAAAAAAAAATACACACACACAAAAAAACAAAAAACCAGAAATTACCTCCAGTAAGTTGTATAATTAAAATTTTGGCCAATCTTTGCATCGGTGTTAAAAATTCATTTTTGCTATCCCAGAATATCTCTTCTTATAGATGGTCATTGTCTTTATGGGAAAATTATACACAAGGAAGATATCATTTTTCTCTCTCTCTTTTTTTTTTTTTTTAAGATTGTATTTATTTATTTGACAGAGAGAGTGAGAGAGAAGAAGTAGGCAGAGAGGCAGTTAGAAAGAGTTGGGGAAGCAGACTCCCCGCTGAGCAGAGAGCTGATGATATGGAGCTCCATTCCAGGACCCTGATACCATGACCTGAGCCAAAGGCAGAGAGGCTTAACCCACTGTGTCACCTAGGCGCCCCGATATCATTTCCCTTATATTTGATGAACAAAGTATAATTCTCCTTCAATTTTATTGGGGAATATAACTGAGTATTAGTTGATGAGATTATTAAAACAAATATCACATCAAATTCTTTTAGACCATTACAGTCTACTAAACAGGTAAAATCAAAATCTATTCTCAATTATTTGTATCAGTACAAGAAAGCACAATGAGACTAACTGTGAAAAGCAAATTTTATGATTATCTTTGAAATAGATCTTTAAAAAATCGATAATTAGCGAATCCGTGGCTGCTTAGAGATATTTTTCCTCATTTTTCACTCCAGCTCATTCTCCATAGTCCAACATTCTTGGAAAAGGCCAGTCACCCCTCCCTGCACACAGAGATTCAACTTACAGTTTTTCCTGTAGAGAAAAGGTAGCTAAATAGGAAGCTTTTCTTGTGTTCTGCCTACTGTCAAGCGCACAGGTACCCGGAGGCATACCACCATAACAACAAAGGAATCAAATAAGTAGAGTAATTGTTAATTTGAAAGGAATGTTTGCTTGGCTTAAAATAGAAAAACTATATAAGAGTTGGGGGTATTTTTTGGCTTTTCATTTTTATGTTTTTTCAATATTTTAAATGAGAAATAGCTTAAAATCTCAAAATGCAGTTGTATGTATTCGTAATGAGGAAGGCAAAGTTTTATCATAGAGAGTATGAGACAGCACCCAGGGACACAGTGGGGCCTGGACTCTCATGAACTCTGGATTACTTGTCTCTCTGCTTCAGACCAGTTTCAAGTACCCCAAGTCCGGGTTTACCTGGAAAATCAAGGGCCCCATCTGCATGATCTCTAAGAATATCTTTAGCTCTAACAGGTCCATGATTAACTTACTGAAAGGATCCTATCTAAAAATAATCAGCAGTACTCAGATCTGGATTAATGGTTCATAATTAAAACTCCAGTTTTTATATCATAGGGCAACCAAATTACTGAGGCACCTTACTGCTTTTCATCTTTTTCTGAAATGTTATTGTAGTCTCTCATTTGTGGCATAACAGTTTTCATTACACTCATCAAAATGGATTCTGAACTAGATAAATTATGCACATTATGTGAAGTATAAAAGTTGACTATTTTAAGTGAGACTCACAGATGGTCAAAGTGATTGTCAGAACATCTTACTGCGGTTAACCAAATGATTTTTCTCTAAATGCTGATGTGATTAAGCTAAATTTTGTGCTTAATGTGTATTATAAAAATGGGCATTCTATTTCTAGAAATGCATTCTAGTTTTAAAAAATCTGCAAGCCAGGATCTAACCACTATTGCTTATGTGGAATAATTAAAAGATTTAAGCTACACTTTTTTTTTTAATAACACAATACAGAAACTACAAGGTTTTGTCTGTTTTGTGTAACTACATTTATATAACTATGTAAATATCAATGCTTAACGTTGTAATATTTTTATACACATGTCTTCTTTGACTCTTCCTTTTGGAATAATATACCAGAAACTAGTTTCTTTTTTCTTTTATTAGTAAAACTTACACAATTGCGTAGGAATAGTTTGCTCTGGATATACTAATTTTTGACAAATAGGATTCAAATGGATTTTTCCCATCTAAATAGAGGAATCCTCACAATCAAAGAAAGAGCAACATAATAAGGTTTCTTCAGCAAAGATCAGCTCAGTTTAAGATAATCATACCAATATGTTACAAATTGAATACTCTTCCTGCTTCAGTGAAAAAACCCACAAAATATATAAAGGCCTCAGTGCTGATGACATTTTGGTTTAAATTATTTTCTTTTGTAGACCATGTGTGTTCCTTCTCTTGACAGACTACAGATTGCATGAAAGCAATTATGTCTTTAGCTTTGCCCTCTTTTGGGTCAGTGGTATAATTATAAGAGTTTGCACAGCTAAGTTGGTAGGTGGCATATTTATTTAATTGTTTACCTCTCAATTGGGAGCGAGGTTTAGCAGAACAAAAGCCTGAGATGAGTGTACAGTCAGGTCCATCATAATTTATGGTTGGTTGGATTTGCTATACTCAAATCATCTGGCAGAAGCTTGCCACAGTGACCCAGGAATGCCCAGCTCTCAACATATGCCTCGGTCACGCTATCCAGTCATAACAAACAAAACTCACCATTTTGTGGACCTCTCACTGTTTGTTTACCGCATGCACAATTGAGTTAATCTAGTCACCATATGTGTGTATAAATCTCAAGAATATAACTTAATTTGCCTAATCAAATATCAAGTATATATGATCCTATTTCTGAATTAACTTAGGCAGTACCTAGAGCATTTTTGTGAATAAGAACCTCTTTTTAAAACAGTACTTGAGACTAAGGCAAACATCACGCAGTATTAATTTGTTTGTTTTGTTTGTTTTGTTTTCTCCTTTGGCAAATTTAACCATAACACTTGTGAGGTTTTCCCTCTCTTCCTTAGATTCTTTAAGTATATAAACATTTATTGAGCTTCTATTTGGGGCTGAGGTCTTTGGTAGGCATTAAGGGTGCTATAATAATAACCCAACACATGATTATGTCGTTACTGTGCCAAGAGCAAGAGGCTGTGTTGTAGCCTGGGTCCCTACCATACAGTAGGTGATCAAAAAATATTTGTATCTATCTATCGATCAATCAGTAGATATTTCATGAATGAATGAATGAATTCACCCAATGCACGTTGCCAGTTTTGCATGGTCTTAGGGTGAATGATTTTCTCCTGGAACATAAGCTCAAACTTGAAGTTTCCATTTGGCACCGTAAGCAGTTACAATGACAGCTACGAGAGTCCTTAAATCAAATTATTGTGATTATGTGATAAAAGCCAATGCTTTAAAATGAGTAAAAGGGGCTCACAAATAAAGAAGCAAGTAAGATTTTGAGGTTAATATAAAATATCCTGAAACTTGAAAAAGCTTTTTTTTTTTTTTTTTTTTTTTTTTTTTTTTTTTTTTTTTTTTAAGTCTGATTAGGATTGGAAACCAGGAGGTCTTTGGGGCTGATTTTGCAGACACATGTAAATTTCAGGCTGTAAAGAACTGTGTCTTGTTCGTAATGGTGGATTTGGATTATTGCCTTGTGGTCGGTAGAAACTGTCTTATTAATGAAGGATAGTAATGACTGGTTTCCATTTAGAATGTTTGTAATAAACTGTCAACACTTGTAAAAAATAGCTACCTCAGTCATTTGGTTAGCTCATTTTGTGTGTTTGTTTTATATGGGAACATTCAAGCATATCTTCACAGCTAATGAGAGGAAAAACGTGCCCCCGAAAACCAGATCAGCTGAGCCCCACATCATTTTAGGAGAAGAAAACCAAACAAACATAGTCAAATATCATTCCTTCCTTGCCGGTGCCTGATTACTCTTTGGACTTTCTCCCCTAGACATGTGAAAAGCAGAAGCACTAACATTCTGGAAACAAGAATGCATGGGAAATTCCAACCTAAACAGAAAGTCAAAATGTTCACCTTTCTGCTACAAAACTGTTTTTTCTTGTATAAGATTTTCCTCCTTGAAATGCAGTATGCCACACAGCATCTCTGTCCACAGCAAGTAATCTTGAGTTTCTGCCTTCCTCATGTGTACTCTGTGGATAGTTCTGGCTGTGATGTCCCCAGCGTGCTCCCATTTCTGGTCTTTACTCACCGTCTGTAACCTAGACCCAGATGGTCCTTCAGGAGAACAGAGGTCTGTAAGCCCTCCTTCCTAGTAACATGAATTCCCTATAATCAATTCCAAATCTCAGCTAGGGCAATGCTTTCTCCTTAGTTTCTCAATTGTCTCTCTTTCCTAAAAACGTTTATTGATGTAAACATGCACACAAAAGTGTACAAATCATAACTATGTGGCTCTACATATTTTCACACAGCAAACACACTTGAATAAACACACCATATATAAAAATAGAGCATCAAAAAAAAAATATATATATATAGCATCAGTAGCTATGCTATCCTCTCCCTCAAGCTCTAGCCACTCCAATGGCTATATTGGTACCCAGTCAGTCAGTCTCTCTCTCTCTCTCGCCTATTTCTTATTGAGAGGTCTGATTTTGACTATAAGATTTTAGAGTTCTTTTATGTATTCTGGATTGGAGAACTTTAACATTTGTTGCAAATATCCCCTCCTATCCTGTTGTTTCCTTTTCATCTACTATTGTCTTTTGAACAGACGCTTTTAATTCAGTTGCCATTTTTTATTTCTTCCTTTCTGGTTCGTGTTTCTTTGTGCCCTGTTTAGGAAAATTTGAACTGCTCAAAAAGGTAAAGATAAAGACTGTTTTCATTCCTATTTAGTACATTACCAATAATGCCATCCAAATATAATGACTATTTTATTCTTCCTTTCAAATTTTTAGCATTTCTTTTTTTGTCACTCTTCCAGTATGTCAAACAGAAATAATAATGGATGCGCTCGCCTCATTGTAGATGTCAGAATAAAAGTTTTCACCATGCCACTATTAAGGATGAAGTTTGCTAAGAGTCTATAAAAACTATTCATCCTCTCTTTTGTTGTTTGTTTTCTATGAGTTTTTGTTATAAATGGTTAAGTTGTATCAAACGATATTTATGCATATATTGATATAAACATGATTTTTCTTCCTTTTGAGTAAATTACATTGATCGATTTATAAATCTTCACCCAACCTTGTATGTTGGATTAAAACCCATTGATTTTTTTCCTAATTTATTCATGAGAAAGATTGGCTTAGGCGAATTGTGAAGTCTCTTATTGGTGTTATCTTCCACCAGAGAAGTTTTCCCTTATTCACTCATAAGAAATTAGAGGGGAACAGGTCACTTTAATCCAATAAAAAACAGCAGGGTCAAGTATAAGGGTTTGAATTCTTATAAGAGTTGGTGTCTTTTGATCGGTCTTCTTTCCTAAGCTGTAGCTCTGTACTTCCCAGAGCAGAGCAAACTTCCCCAACAGCATCTGTAATAAAGTGACAAGATCCCAGAAGAAACAATAGGTGTGTTCAAAAAGTCCTAAATAGATCCATATGTATAAAATGCAGATGAAAATGGCGGAGAATCAGGGGTCCTAAGGATGTCTTTTCTTACTAATAATCATTTTAAAGAATATGTGTGTTCTTAGAAACCTTGTAATTTCTTCAGGTTTGCAATTATGATAGTCACCCTTATGTTTCTCTGTCATAAGTGGTAGAAGGAAAACCTTTACAAATATAGAGATAAAATCTTCATATGCAGGTAGTTCAGGGACATAAAGAAGGAGAAGACAGGGAGGAAAGGTTCTCTTCCTATAGCCAGTCAGTATCTCCAGATGGTGTATTCATTAGGCCCCTAAGGTTTGCTCCCCAAAGGGAAAGGTCTGACCTGAGTTCAGAAGGGATTTGAGACTCAGAAGGCCTCCAGATTTGAGACTTGTCCTCAGGGTACGATCCTCACCAAGGAAGCCACACCTTTGAGATGTAGGGTGACATTTTCTCCTGAGAGATAATAATGACAGCTTTTCTATGTGCACCTAGTTATGGTCAAGATAATTCTGAATGTAATAAATTCTGTGAATTTTGTAAATTTTGTAAATTTAAACTGCACAGGAAGGCGAATCTACCTAATTTATCATATTTTACACACACACACACACACACATATATATGGTATGTGTCAGAATTAATCTAGAATAATATATATGTAAATACCTAATAAAGTGACATATTATATTTTAGGGACATTCTTACCATTATATCTTCTAATTTTTATGGGCTAATTTTTCATTTATGGAATTTTCAAAGCTATTTTTCTCTTATTTTTAACATCTACTACTTTAAGGTTTACTCTTGCTAGTGGAATCATCACAGAAAGGAGAAAAAGTAAAACTTTGGATTAGTGTATCTTGGGAAAGAAGTCTAGAATTTCCTCTTTGGGTTTTATTAATTACTGTGAGAAATTCTGTTAGGTGGAAAGGCCTCTTCCATTGGTATTTGTGACTTCTCTTTCCACCTGTCTGACGACTTCTCAGTAGTCTCCTGCAAGGAGATGTCAGTCACCTATTAAACGCATCTGTTCCCTTGGAATCCATCATCTTTCTTGGCTGACGCTTTTAATATCTGCACACCTTTGCTCTGAGTGCAGCCTCATATAACTAGATGACAATCAGATGCCTTTCTTCAGAAATTATGCAAATATCTCGAAGTTCATATTTCTGAATCAAAATCTCTGTATGTCTTAAACTTGTATATCTATATCTATCTATCCGTGATTTGTCACATCTCTTTTCTTTCCTTCCCCATTGTAACACCTAAATTTAAGCTCATTACCTGTCAGGTAGGTTATTCTTGTAGTTGTCCTAACTGCTTTCTTGCTGCTTCCTGCACGGGCTCAACTACAATCCATCCTCTGCACTCCTCCTATAGTGAACTTCCTAAACCTTCAAATCTGACCATATCGTTAGGTATTTTAAAATCCTGCAGGGACTCCATGTAGCTTTTCAAACAAGATTGAAATGCTATTGCTTGGCACGGAAAGTCACTTGTTATTTGGGAATGTCTTATTTGACATTACTTATTTGTTTGGAAGCTCAAAAAAGTCCCCTCTTCCCCACCCTTATTTCGTTAAATAATACCTACTCATTTCCCAAAACTAAGTACAAGCTATCCGTGGTCTCCTATTTGGAGCTAGAAGTCTGCCTCAGTGCAATTTACAGAAAACTCTATCAAAGCAATTCCCATATCTTATTATAAATAGGTATTTCTTTCTTTCACTCTCAAATTAAGCTGTAACACCTTTGAAGACAGTAATTTTTCCTTAGTTGACATTGTAGCCCAAGGAAATAGCATAATACCTAGTATTTAACCAATGCCCAGTAAACTTGTGTGCTGTAATCGTGGATGATCATTTGTACGTCATAGACTTTATGTATGGAAAGATAATCAATTTTTAATCCAACAATATAAATATAAAGAAAAGAATTTCAATCCATAAAGTACTCAACAACAATAAACCATAAACCATAAAAAGCTGACAAATCAAAAGGAACTGTTTACCTAATGTGACCACAATGTGATGAGTGATGAAGAAAGGATATTTCCTTTGAAATGCCATATTTAATTATACAATAAAAATGCATAGGATTATAAAATTTAATATAAGCTTTCTTATTTTAATAACACAAATGCCAACTTTTTAAACAGGGTTTTGGTCGAGTTCCTTTTGTAGAGTCTCTTTAAATTTTCCTCTTATATTAGGTCTGTTAATTGTTTCAATAAGTTTTCCAAATCAAAAAATGGCCAATGAGGAGTTGAGTTGTCAATTGTCTCTTAATTATAGTGATTTGGAGAAGTCTGGAAGATGACCCTGAGGGCACTTGGAAACACAGATTTTCTTTACTGCATCGCTGCGGTTTTGTTAATGTGGCTTGTGGTTATTTAGTTAATTAAGAAGAGTAGTTTATATAAACAACAGGCTTTCTGAATAAAATATTTCCCATAACTCTAAAGGCAAGAATTTATTGCCTTTGTCTTTAAACTCATAACTATACGTTTGATAATTAAATTCGTGGGAACACTGTCCTAAAATTCCAGGAGGAGGGATGAAAGAAACGTGAGTCAAGTCTCAACATAAGAGAGGCAACCCTGGGACGCCTGGGTGGCTCAGTTGGTTAAGCAGCTGCCTTCGGCTCAGGTCATGATCCCAGCGTCCTGGGATCGAGTCCCACATCGGGCTCCTTGCTCCGCAGGGAGCCTGCTTCTCCCTCTGACTCTGCCTTCCACTCTGTCTGCCTATGCTCGCTCTCGCTCGCTCTCTCTCTGACAAATAAATAAATAAAATCTTAAAAAAAAAAAAAAAAAAAAAAAAAAAAAAAAAAAAAAAAAAAAAAAAAAAAGAGAGGCAACCCTGATGTCTTATTGTCAGATGATTTCTGAACCATATGCTTGTATACTCGTGTCTGTTTATACGTATACATTCATGTGTTAAGGATCAGAGGGATGTGTATTTAATGCCAAAATATTCCGTACTGCCTTGCCTTTGTTTTGTTATAAACTGCCCCTATAAGTGATATTCAAAAAAATTGTGTCCTCTTATCTTCCACTTCAGTTTGTTTAATATGTAGAGTAAATGCATCTACATAGCAATGCTATAATTTACTATATATAACTTTCATTCTTCCCTCTTGAACTGCTTTAAAATAGCAGAACTTGAAGTATATGAATTTTAAAATATCTCCCCCAACAGGACATATTAAAATGCACGTTTCCATTTCTCATAGCAGCACTTGTTGTGCAAGTGCCTTCAAATTTAAATATGTCAAAGTTATAATTATAGTAAAATGAAAGCAAATGCAAGAATGGCTCTGAGAGGTTTATCCTTTTAAACTGCAAATTTAGCTCTTTTACATAGGCAGGTTTAATTTCAAAGATTTTCACAGTGTAGGAACTAATTAATTAGTTAATAATGCATGAAGCCAGGAGAGCGTTATCAGTGCTACATCCCAGATGGAAAACTAGAACAAATGAGGAAACTTGCATTTAATTTGACCCTTTTAAACATGAAAACTTGAGGCCTTTCTTGTTGTCTTCTTACATTTTCATCACTTTATCTCTCATGTCTTTGGTCATGCCCTGCTCTGGCCCCACACGATTATAGAATTTTTAGACTCTTGGGGTTTAAAAGGAAGATGACAACAATTTGACAATGGCAAACCATTGAATGGGCTTGATAAAGCTGATTTTAAAACCTAAAGTCATTCTTCAGTTTGATAACACATTATCTTGGAAGAGATGCTAGTGACCATTTGCTACATTACTCCTCTCTTAAAACAAAAGGAAACCTAGGGGCCTGAGGGGGAGTTAATGCCCTCAAACCTTCCTACTTTTCCTCCTCCCCCTCACCCACACATGCTAAAGAAACCAAGCAATCTCAGTGCTTTTTCCTTCCAGGTTATACTTATTATTCCCGAAGTGCTACATAAAAGCTAAATAACTGTGATTTTAATCATCAAATACATTTCTTTCTTTCACATCTATTCTTATCAAGCCACAGTGCTAATTTGACAGGTGAAATTTACCTAAAGCTATGAAGTATTATCACTGTTCTACCACTTCTGTGTTTTTATGATCTACATAGACAGAGGGAGCCCCCCCAAAATCTATAAATTGAAATCTGTGTTACTTACTATGTATTTCTCTTTGACTTTCAAGGCAAAATTCAAGTCTCTTCAGATTTGTGTCTCATTTACAGTAATGAGGCAATGTGTTACAATATAAGTATTAACTCCATTGTATTTAGGAAGACTTTTTTTTTTTTCCTCTGAAAGATTTAAAATGGAGAAAGAGCAAACTCATTCTGAACGATGGATGGTGAAATTGTAAATTCTTAAAAGTCTCACTCTAAATAACAGCAACAGAAATATAAATCATATGTCTTTCCTTCTGAAAGTGTCTATGACTTGTCCTATTAGGTGAGTGTTGAGAATTGTGGAACCACAGTTTGAAAGCACCACTAAATAGTAATAAAACAATTTAAGTGCTAACGTATTAAAACAAAAACAGCTAAACTCTTTCCCCAAATGAAGGAGACTGGTTCACAGGTGGTATCAGCCCACTGGTAACAAGGCCCATGCATGGCTAGGGGGTGGGACAGATTGCAGTTGCTGTCAGGAGAGATCTAGAAGAGCCCACAAAAGAAAAAGCATCCTGAAGAATTCTCCTGGATGAATTCTAGATTTTTTACATGTCCCTTTATTAAAAATCGAGGGTTAATGGGAAGGTCAACAAACCCACGTTGCAGCTAATCTCCTAACAGTCCAGAAAATACTTAGATTTATCTCTAATTTAATGGAATCTGTGAATAATCCATTCTGCATTTGCATTTTTTTTCTTTTTTACTATATGCATTTGCTAATTCATTTAACATTTACTTTTTTCTACGTTAGCTACCAGAGATACAGGTGTGGATATAATGAGCAAATTTCTTGTTCTCATAGAGCTTCCAATTTAGTTTGAGAATCAGGTCATTAAAAAAAAAAAAAAGTTACGGGTCGCCTGGGTGGCTCAGTGGGTTAAGCCGCTGCCTTCGGCTCAGGTCATGATCCCAAGGTCCTGGGATCGAGCCCCGCATCAGGCTCTCTGAGCCTGCTTCCTCCTCTCTTTCTGCCTGCCTCTCTGCCTACTTGTGATCTCTGTCTCTCAAATAAATAAATAAAATCTTAAAATAAATAAATAAAAAATTTAAAAAAAGTTACAATACAGTACAACAGCACAAGTCCTTGTGGTAGAAGAACAATGGGTTCATAGAAGCACAAATCACCCGTGATAAACTAAGTTGAGGGATGGGGAATGGCAGTGATGGATTTTCTTCAATGATAGAAAGTGGAGGAGGGTCAGTAAAGTGTTCTCCAGCTGAGAAGGCACTTGGAGACTGAGAAGGGAAGCCAGCCACTCCACACCACTTATACAGAGTTTTATCCGAGGTAACATAGAGGTAACTTACGGACGGGGCAAAGGAGTGGATAAATGAGCCAAGCAGCTACACAGCTCTTCCCTCCGCCCGCCGCACCCAGGCCTTAATCCACAAGGTAGTTATCTAAGTAGAGCCGCCTGTGCACCAGTCTTCTCTACTGGTTACCTAAAGTGAAGGTTTAGGTGCACCACTTTGGGGAAGATCAAAAAAAGCTTTTCCACATCCAGGTCAGGGCATACGTTAACCTCCAGGGGGCCTGGAACACATAGTGTGAGGGCAGTTCTTGCAAAGGCTTGAAGAAGATGCATCGCCGAAGATGGAGTCAGTGCTGTGGGTACTTCTACAGATGCAAAATCTAACCTGTAATCTGAGGAATGAGTCAAGTAGTAACTCAGTGACAAAAACAGAAGACTGTGACAGAAAGAGCTTTGAGTGGGCTTGTTGGTGGTCAAAGAGGAAGCAAGTCCTATTCAGTGAAGAGAGTCACGAGGAGCAAGACTGAGACGTGGAATCATAGAATGAAGAGTGGAGATGGAACAGGTGTGGCATGTTCATAAAAATGTTAATTATTAACTACCTTTTCACTTTTTTGGGTATTATTTTATGGTAGTAGCAGAATCCTGTGTATGTATTAATTATAATTCAGTCTGAATACAATCTCTTCTAGGACTCTGACAGGACCCTAAGCCAGCAAGACAGAGGATTAGATGTTGAAACATGGGGAAAATGCTAAAGGCATCTCAACCAGAGCTGGAAGAGATCCTTTTATTTGAAATGGAAAGAATATTTCACCATAAGCTTTCCCTCTACCTCTTCTCTCTTCTTGTCCCTGTGTTCGTTTAATACATCTTAGTTTGGTAGATTTTTCAAAATAACATCAGTCGCAGATAAAGATTCGTTTCCCCCTAACCGCTTAATTTACTGTAATTCTTGATTTCCTTTGCAAATTTCAATTTACTGTCTACTCATGTTGCATTTTGAAAGTGGAAACTTTATTTTCAGGTGCCTTTCCCATGCCTAAGTGCAAACATTTGATTTCTAACGTTATTTCCCAGTACTGTACTGATAATCAGCTCCTCCCACAAGCAACAAAACCTCAACCCTTTGGGATATAAATTGTAAACTAATGCAGCAAAAGCAACAACAGAAGTATTTTCTGTACATTCAGCACTTGGCATCTGTAGCATTTTCAAGCAGTTTGTGAAAGAAATAAGACACAGTTTGGCAGTGGGTCTTGAAGGAGGACTTGTGTTTAACTATTTTGTGCACATTTACTTTTGTTGTTTTCCTCCAGAAGTAGGTGGATAGTAATTTAGCAAAGACAGCAGTTTATAATTGCAAAAATGAACTGAAGCTGGATTTTTTCCCCTCACTTTATATCATAATCAGATTTTAATACATGTGAGTTTTCCAAATCAAATCTTCTTATAGTCACGTATGCTGGCTAAAATCATAGAAACATAGTGTTATGCCCACTTTAGTAGCTTTGTGATATGCAAACTATTAGAATCCATAAAGATCTCATCACCACATGAATGACTATGGTTTTCGGAATCAAATGAAGCAAAGAATAAAGAATGCTTTTTAAGGGGGAGGGGAGGGTGGTCAGGACCTAGTTGGCCCTATGTTCTGTTCCTGTAGGGATGTGTATTTGAGCATAACACTGCTTTGTTTTCTGGTATCATCTTCAGTATAATGAAGCAAAAATGTAATCTCCTCAGTGGTCTGTAATTGCTTTCCTGGAGGTGAAAAAATATGATACAAATACAAGCTGCCAACAGCATGTATTGGGTCACTCAGTTTCTCTTTTCTAAAAATATATTCAGCTGAGTCTGGAGGGACGCCTGGGTGGCTCAGTTGGTTAAGCAGCTGCCTTCGGCTCAGGTCATGATCCCAGCGTCCTGGGATCGAGTCCCACATCCGGCTCCTTGCTCAGCAGGGAGCCTGCTTCTCCCTCTGCCTCTGCCTGCCATTCTGTCTGCCTGTGCTCGCTCTCTCCCCCTCTCTCTCTCTGATAAATAAATAAAAAATCTTTAAAAAAATAAAAAATAAAAAAATAAAAATATATTCAGCTGTAAGTTTTGGATGTAAATTGCTATCATTCAATTCACACAAAAATATCTGTTAAATAATAAAAAAAAAATTCCTGTATTGATCTTGATACAAATTATATAAGGAATGAAAAAGGCAAAATATTATCTCTATTTGAAAAACCTATTTAAAATATTCCTTTTATATACATGCAAAGTCATCTTATAAAAATGCTTACCACATCTAGGTTTAATTCATCAGGCCATCTAAAATACCAGCTGATATGGACATGATGAGGATTTGCTGATTTGTCATTTATTTAATACATCCCTTTCATTTCTTCTCTCTCTCCCTTTCTCTCTCTCTCTCTCTTTTTTTTTTCCCGCCTTTTGAGTTGGGGTGTTGAGGATTACCATCTTGGCTTTCTCTGGACAGTCACCACTCCTTCATCCTACCTCTGTCATAGTTGAAGTGAGCTTGAATTTACCAGAGTTTCACAAGCAGGCATGTGCCCAAAGCCAGATCAATGAAACTTAATTCCAGTCCTTGTGCTGAAACAACTAGGAAAGAAAAGCTCTCTCTTCTCTTATGCTGCTCTACTGTGAGAATGTACTCCAAACACTGGTTAGGACTTCTAGAAGGGGAAAGCCTGCCTAAGAATTAAGTCAACAAAGAGAAAATAAATAGCCAATGGAGGGAGACAGATGATTTCCTTCTAATATTATTTGAGGACCCTACTAGCCATTCCTACAATGTGGGAAACAAAGGCAAAAGAAAAATTAAACTTCCTTACTACCCAGAGCCCACTGACAAGTCCTTGAAACAGGCAGAATGACTTTCGTCTAGAAACTCAGCTGCCTCAATGTTAATACTTTGTTAAAGGCAAAAGGCAACCTTAACCCAAACCCCAGGATCCTGAAAGTCTACTTTAACATAGAAAAATTCCTTTGGAAACTTCCTTTATCTGTCCCCTGCAAGATACATGTTGGCAATCACCCCCAACATATGACCCACTGATATACATCTGAAGGGTCTCATGACTACAGTTTTATTAGACAATAATAAGTGACTTTACCCCAACAATAGCTAGCCCCCTCAAGGTGCTGGAAACCTTCTTCCAAAATTCCTTAGAGACTTAACTCTATCCCTGTCTCCCTACTTGAAAGTATATAATGGGCCACTCTTCATGAGCCTGATGCAGCTCTTTCTGCCCAGCAGTCCTGTCCTTGGGCTTAAATAAAACCACCTCTTTGCACCAAAGATGTCTCAAGAATTCTTTCTTGGCCATCAGCTCTGAACCCCCAAATCTTTCCTGCATCACCTAGACTTTACCATTTTGTTGAGTACAATTTTCTGTTTTTTTCATAAGCCACGTTGAGGTTTGTTTTTGTTTTTTGTTTGTTTGTTTGGTCACTTATATTTTATAACTTGTTTCTTGTAAAAAGAAAAAGCTCTATTAATACATCAGCATCATTCTCAGGAAGTGGACCAGGAACTCCCAAGAAATGACTGCTTTCTGCCAATCCACTGAATAAGTCTCTCAGAAGTACAGATTACAATAAAGCATATTTTCATGAAGATTTTATGAGAAGCACTGCTTTAGAAAATAGGTTCAACTAAGTTTGGGTCATATTTCATTTATCTTTTTATTCCCAGTGCCTTATACTTGGTCTGGCATATAATTAAAATTCTGTCATTATTGAATAAATTGTCCATAAAATTCCATACATTAATTGAGCAAGAGATGTACAAAAGGTACAAAACAGATTATTTTTCTTTGAGTAAAGCAGAAATCATGTGATCAAATTATTGCAGTAACCCACATTTTGCACTTGTCTAAGAGATATTAAATGATGTTCTCAAGAATTAAAAAAGGTTACTTACGGGTACAGAAAATTGTGGAAATATACCTGCTATTACATTTATTAAAATAAAAATCTCCAAGTATTTTAACACAGAAAAGACTGCAAGAATTCTTGCAGCTTCAGGAGTCTTCTGGTCTGCCAAAGTTGCAAATGAAAACATTTAAAAAACAAAACACCTATCACTATCTCACATTAGCATTCCACACACCACAATTAGAAAAGCTGCAGCAGTGGAAGATAAGGACAATATATTGAGAGTGGATGAAATGACTGAGGTGAAGTCATAAGTAAAGAAAATTTGACAAAGCTCTAAGTCATTTTTGAGAGTGTGTCAGGAAGAGGAGAGATTTAGATGTATTAGAGGTGGGGGACAAAGTGCATGCAAAGCCATATACTTCCTCCCAGCACCATGAGTGCAGAGAAGGATGAAGATTCTGAAAACTAATTCTTTTTTTTTTTTAATTTTTTAAATTATTTATTTATTTATTTGACAGAGAGAGAGAAAGATCATAAGTAGGCAGAGAGGCAGACAGAGAAGGGGGGGAAGCAGCCCCCCCCAACCCACTGAGCAAAGAGCCCGATGTGGGGCTCGATCCCAGGACCCCAAGATCATGACCTGGGCCTAAGGAAGGCTTAACCTACTGAGCCACCCAGGCACCCCTCAACACTAATTCTTGATACGGAATGGCCTTGTCTGTGGTGATTAACAATTTCTCCTTTTGTTATATATGATTTTATGCAATTCTTACAAGTCTATGAAAACACTGATCTCTCCTCTCTTTCTGAGTTATTAAGTGCTACCATCACCACGACCACCAATAATAATAATAACAACAAAAATAAAGAAATAGACAAGTCCCTTACTCTGGTCATTCTATAATCTGTGAAGAATACTGATTAAAACAAACAAACAAATGAAAAAAGCAACAAAAAAAAAAACCTTATCTCAAAATAGGAACCAGACTCCTGAAATTTTTTAAGTCAGTGAAGCAAGTTGAAGGAAAGGAAGAGAGATAATAGCTAATGATAACTGTCAATATAAGGTCAATAATAGTATCCTTTGTATGAAGAACAACTTTAATTTCTAATCTGGGGATTTATTTTTATGAGTTTTGAAATGTTTTACCTTGGTAGTTTTTGAAACCTGATTCTCAGTGGTTAATGTGATGAAATTTCCCTAAAAATCTTAAATGAATGCAAAAATAAGAAATAAGTTAGGCGTGCCTGGGTGGCTTAGTTGGTTAAGCATCCAACTCTTAATCTCAGCTCAGGTCTTGATCTCAGCATCCTGAGGACTCCAGAAGGAGGGATTGGTAACAGAGGGAGAAGGGCCCAAGCTGAGCCTAAAGATGCAAAAATGGGAGCAAGGAGTAGGAGAAAGAATTAAGAAATGACGTCACAAAGTGCTTACAATTTGCTTGTAAGTCCCTCCCCAATGAGAAGCTCAAATAACTAGAGTTAAATAACCACTAGTCTCCAAACACTTACCACCCTTGCAGTCTACATTAGTTTTACCTACCTCCTCCTCTATCTCTCTTTAAGCTCTGAAAAACCTCCCATTCTCCATCCTCAACAAAACTCCCATTCCTTTAGAATGATTAATGTACATTATCTTGAAAATTACATCTTTTTCCTAGTTGCCAATTTCAGTGCTTCTGGATAGAGCAGAGTCCCATGGTCACCCTTGCTGTTTCCCTTATAGGAGATCATTGACTGTCACCAAGCCTCCTAATTAGTCTAAGTCTATTTCATCTATTTTCTTTGTTTCCAGAGACCAAAATCACGATAATGATTACTTAATCTCCTTTCCCTCCAAGCAGTGCTGAAGATAACACAAACTATTGTCAGCCAGAGTGGTTTGGCTATTGTAGCACTGAGACAAGCTATGATGGCAATACATACAACCTTGAGTATTACTGTCTGAAAGCTCCAAATTTAGTCATATCCATGTTCATGTGAGTTTAATACTGAAGAATCCGTATTTAACACTCTCCATGTATGTCCCATCTTTATAGGCAGATACAAAGTACAGTCAATAAAATAAAAACTAAGATAATAACAATAATGCTACTTATGTAAATATATAGGACCATGTGTCTTTTAAAAGATTTTTATTTATTTGACAGACAGAGATCATTCATAGGCAGAGAGGCAGGCAGAGAGAGAGAGGGAAGCAGACTCCTTGCTGAGAAGAGAGCTCAATGTGGGGCTCGATTCCAGGACCCTGGGATCATTATCTGAGCTGCAGGCAGAGGCTTTAACCCACTAAGCCACCCAGGTGCCCCGGGACCATGTGTCTTAACCAATAGAATCAAATTCCTTGAGCACAACCATCCATTCAATAGTATAACACCTTTGAATAGCTATGAAGTGCCAACCATGTGCTAAGGCTGAGAATACTTTTTAAGAAAACATTTCCCCATTTAACTGAGGCTAACCAATCAATCCTCAAATCACTATCACATTTCTCTGCCCCAGAGAACATATTCTCAATAAGTATAAAAGAAACTTAAGCTTTAAAAAGTCTAAAGGAAAAACTGAACATGACACTTACTTAAAAAGAGACTAAAAGCTTACTTCAAAAGAATAATTAAGTTAGAAATGAATTTTTTCCAGTAAAAGATTATTCTTTTCATCCTAAGAGCACTAGAAAACACCTCCTGACAATGAATTAAGTAGGCTCACAATGAATTAGAAGGAATCAAGGGTGAAGTAGAGTACTCAGTAAGGAAAGCTATATTGACTTTTTAAAAAAATAATGCAATGAATAAGCTAAAAATAAAACTAGATTGATAATATATAAACCTGATGATTGCTTTAATGTGAACAGTTTACTTTCTTCAAATGTCAGTCATTCTCCAGATTTTATGATATGAAAATAAACCTGTTCAAACTGAGTAAGAGCCAGTCCAACATTTTATCTCCTAGAAAATACATAAAATCTAATGATAAAAACTGGTTAATTTCCAAAATGATTTCGATAGTGTGTGTAAACCAATTGAGGTTGACACAACATGCAAGAAGTTTTTTTTTTATTTTTTTCGTATTATATAATTCAGGGCAACCTCATAGAATTAATACCCATTACTCAAAGGACAAAACAATATGACCAAAAGTGTAGAAGTGTAGGTGTTTAGCTACTCTTAAACATATGACACTTTACCAAAAAAAAAAAAAAAAAAGAGGATGAATATCTATGCAAACATACTAAACCCATTTAGTAATTAAGGTCAAGAAACATGAAGTATGTAAATAATTTATATTTTTCAATGATTATTTTGCAATGTTATCTAATTTACAGGGCAAAGAGCATTACACATAAATGTTTAGAATCTCATTAAAACTGAAGTCCACGGATGGACTACTAGCAGATGCTGAATTCTAGAAAATTTCTTCAATTTTGAGAAATTAAAAAATAAACATTATGAGAAAGCTTTAGTAATACATCAGCTCATCTGCTTCACCTGGTCTATGAATTTATACTATTTACAGGGTTTTTCTACTAAGGAGGAAAATGAAACAGAATCTCTCAAGGGATTTGAAATCTTTCCTCTAAAGCCTGCTATGGTTTAAATTTCATGTATGGCTTCTATGCACAAATATGGGGAAAACTGCATTTTGGAACAAGAAAAGAACTGAGAAACAGTCCAATTCAAGGTTCTCATTTTACAGATGAATGAATTCATCATAGCAAAAGTCATTAGAGGCATTGTGATTTTATTTCTCGTGTGCCATTAATAAGGGAGCTTGTAACTGTGGGATCTTGTTACTTGGTATCATAAAAGCTGACCCATTGCATCATCTTGGATATACTCTAAAAATTCTAGTTCCTTACAGAGTAATTCTCTGGCTCTATTCACCATCTTGTTTTATGACATACCAAAGGAGTATGCTGTATTCCACTGTCCCGTTTTTAAACTGAGCAAAACTGAAATTTAAAAAATAAAAAATAAAAATAAAAACAAGTTAAAAAAAACCTTGTCAGCCAAAAGACATATTGGATACTGCAGATAGCTTCAGTGATGTGTCTGGGAGGGTTTGGTTTCTTACCAAAAATACAGTCCAGTACTCTAATTGTAGTTATTTTCTTTTAAGAAATGGATGGTAAATGACAAGATGATACTAAACCCTTGTAACATAAAGTCATGAAATTTATTGATCCACCTCAAAACTGCTGGAGTTTCCATATATCAGAGCTTTCAAGTAGTAGTGTACTCTCTGTATATCATACACATTAAGGTTTTATTAAAAATTCAATGAAATATTTATATCTGAGTTATAAATCCCTGATGGGTAGATGAATGCAATCAAGACATAGTGATTTTCCAATGTGAATTTTATACATAGAACATTTTGCCATGGCGATGGATGTCTTTTAGTTTTTAAAAAGATAACAGTTGTTAAGTGTCCTACTTCTTAAATGGGAATGACTTATTTGACCACTGTTTCAACTCTTCTTCCCCACCCCTATCCCATTCCCATATTGAAGAGTAAAATTGATTTGCAAAAGAATTCCCATAGGGCCTATTTCAAATTTCCCTGGGTAATTCAGAAATAATTCCATATTTCCCTAGGTAATTTAGAAATAATTTCATAATAATGCATAATAAATTTCATGAAGATTTTAAAGTTATAATCCTTTCTATTAAAATTCCCAAGATAACATTTCTTACAATAATTCCATTATGTAAGTACAAAGGCAATTGTCAGTAATTCCAAATGATGTCGATATTAGCAGATAGGGATATCTAGCTCTCCTGGTTTCCACCATTAGGGTCGCCCTCCTTCTTATCTCGAGGGACAGCATTCTCAGAGAACAGAAAGTCAGTGACATCCTGGGAGTAATGACACTGCAACCCTGACCAAGGGACGTCTCCTAAAAAAGTCACATTCAGATGGTTTGGTTATACGTTTAAAATGAAATGACTATATCTTTCTAGAAAGTCTCTTCACATTTAAGACATTTTTGTGCCTACCTTGACTACTAATAAAATCTGGAATAAAACTTATTTCCAAACCATTTTTATTAAAATTTACAATAAACATCACTACTTAACATGAGACACTTTTTGCTAGATTTCCTTTTAAGACTTTTAACGAAAGTGGTCTAGATACAGGAACAGCACATTACAAAATCTAAAAGACAAGAAGAAAACTCAATATCCTTTTCCAAATTATTTCATCCTGAGTTTCTTAATAAAATGCAAGTTTACAATATTATAACCAAAGCCTGGATTAGAAGGGCATGAGAATTGGAGCAACCAAACTTGATCTTTAACTTATTTTTCTTCCCTTTGAATGCCTCTGCTTATAATCTTAGTTCCCTTCAGTTTTAAAATGTTGATAGTCATCTAACAAAAATGATACCTTCCATTGTATCTTTTGTCAAATAATTTATAGGCTATTTAGAAGTTTTCAGTCAACAAATCATTTGCACATGAACAGAGGATTTAATGTATAATCACTAGGCTTCTCTGCCTTGCCTTTGGAGAAAAGGTAGTGTCTTTAAAAATAATAATCTTAAAAAATAAAAATAATAATGTTAAAACTGATTATCTCCAATGCTTTCTTCTATAATATAGTTGATTTCTTCAAGTATATTCCGGGAAGCTTTTTTATTTTTTTAATTTAATTTTATTTGTTTCTAAAACATTCACTATAATCCCCATAGTTTTAACCTACATTTATACTTGTAAAAGGTAGATCCTGAGTAATTCTTAAAGAAGGACTAAGTAGGCAAACGAGGCCACAGATTGAATAATAACTCACTGTACACACCTGCTTCAGAGAACACATAGGATTTTTTTTTAAAGATTTTATTTATTTTTTGACAGAGAGAGATCACAAGTAGGCAGAGAGACAAGCAGAGAGAGAGAGAGAGAGAGAAGAGGAAGTAGGCTCCCTGCTGAGCAGACAGCCTGATGTGGGACTTGATCCCAGGACACTGAGATCATGACCTGAGCTGAAGGTAGAGGCTTAACCCCCTGAGCCACCCAGGTGCCCTGAACACATAGGATTTTAATTGACAACATTCCAAGATTCTCCCAGAAAATTTCTCTTATCTATTGTTTTCTTTATTTAATTCTATCCTTGAGTCTTCTTCCTTTGGGTTAACTTTAGGGAAGTAGAGAATGAGGAGTGACATAATCTCATATAAGCATCTTCAGAGTGGAGAGACAGAGTAAGGGCATTTGAAGTAGGTGGTGTTCGACACCCTGGAAGGAAAATTCAGATCATATGATTTTTATACTGCAATTAAAAACAAATCTACTTCTAGAAGAAATAAGTGAGGACAAGGGGCCTATAAAAGAAAGATTTTATTGAGACAGTAAAACTCACTCTTTCTAAATAGTTTTCCAATCTTTTATTCTTGAAGCTTCCGAGGAATTGAAGTCTATTAAAAACAAGGCCAAATATTGTGCCTCTGCCTGTCACTAGGTTGCTCTACCATCACAACCAAGTCATGGCACAACAGCAAAGGTCTGACATTGGCTGTTTTTCCTACAGAACTATGCTTAACCTCCATAAATGTTGTTGATATAACTGGCCATCCTTGTACTTCTCCCATTTCCCTCCAACCTGCAGTATAAATTAAACTGATTTCATCTCAAGTCTCGACTTTCTAAGCAGGCTCCTCACAGATTAATTCTAGACACAACAGACTAGTAGCTGAGACCTTGAAGTTTTATACTTAAAAGTGGTAAGTGAAATGCACAAGAATTCCAGATCTTTGCATTTCTCTTTGTTTTTCTCATTTTTGTCCAAAAAAGGAGTGAATTCTCAAACTCCCTTCATCTAGTGCTGGCAGTGAGCAAGTATTAGAATTCCTCTGGAAACATAAAATCACAACTCCCGGTATAGCTCAGATCAGCTTTTCCAAATCTGATCATCTTTGACACATTTATGATTTTATGGTCGCTTTGCTAGATATCTTCATTACTGTAATAATTATCCAACTCTAATAGGACTTTTTCAGAAAAACCAGGGTTATATTATTTAACTTTCATCTAAGACAGGTAATTTGAAAAGGTAGCCAAAATATTCAGAAAGGTCACAGAATTCTTGGGAATTTTTGTCCTAAACGTATAATCAGAACTTCTATGTCTATATAAACCAGACAGACTTTACTTTTAATAGCAACTCGTGTAAATTTTGGAAATTGTCCAGGAAAATACCGGCTGTCCTAACAGCCAAGTTTTCCACCAATTTTCTGGCAGCAGTGAATGCTGAGAAATGAATGCAGGAATTGCTTTTATATTCCAAAGCTTCATCATCCCTTAAACTAAACAAATGACAATCAAGCCCACTTCCAGCAAGTAGACTCTCCTCGTACCGACCTCAAGGAAATCATTCAGGAGACAACAAGCACACTTTTCTTTAGATTAAAGTTTGCTTTACCTAATATGCATCATTAAAATATATACATGTTTAAATGTGAATGAGGAACAGAGATACATTCATGACAGTCAGTAATACTTTCTAGAGAAATGAAAATAATGTTCCATAAATTA
Source organism: Mustela putorius furo (assembly GCF_011764305.1). NCBI lineage: Eukaryota > Metazoa > Chordata > Mammalia > Carnivora > Mustelidae > Mustela > Mustela putorius. Next base: position 2,676,144 of record NW_025421467.1, read on the forward strand.
GAACTTTTCTCTGTGTTCTATGTATTTTTTAACACCTTCAGTAATTATTTTTAAACAGTCCTTTTTTTAAAAAAAGATTTAATTTATTTATTTGACAGAGAGAGAGAGTACCCTAGAGCACACAAGCAGGGGGAGCAGCAGAGGGAGAGAGAGACGCATGCAACCCACTGAACAGGGAGTCCGGACACGTATGCCAGATGCTGGGCTCCATCCCAGGACTGTGGCATCATGACCTAAGCCAAAGATTGATGCTTAACTGACCAAGCCACCCAGGTACCCCCAACTTCTTTTTTTTTTTTTTTAAGATTTTATTTATTTATTTTACAGAGAGAAAGAGAGCACAAGCAGGGGGAACAGGACAGGAAGTCAAATAGTTTTAATATGGTAATTCTAAAAGCACAGTACTAGGCATCGTGCAGACCAGAAAGATGGTTAAAGCATAATGCCTGGCCTCAAGTCTCTGACATTCTGTTAAAGGGTAATCAAAAACTAGTGTAGGATGCAATAAGTGCTACCTGTATCATAAAAAGAAATACTATTATTCAAAAAAGGAACAGTGATTCTCAGCTACAAGAGTTAGAATCATCAAGGCATATTTTGTGACTGAGCCTTAAAGAATATAAAGGCTTTGAATAGACAATAATCTCAGTGGATAGCATTCCAGGTGAGGAAAGGAGTATGAACAAAGGTAAAAAAAAGCAAGGGATGCATATAAAATAGGGAGTGGTCAAGTTCAAACTCCAAAGCCTGACATATGATCTCTTTCAGCTTAGCCATTGCTATGTATTACTTAACAAATCACTGCAAAACTCAGTAGCTTAATACAGGAATCATTGTATTGCCTGTGAGGGTTTCTGGATGGCTTGACAGTATGGGCTCAAGAGTCTCTCATGATCTTGCAGTCAGATGGGTTGAAACTGGAAAAAAGTGGGGGGCCAGTACAGCTGAGAGCTGGCTGAGCCTCTGCTCCTCCTTATGCAATGTCAGCTCCTCTCCATGCTGCGTGTGTTCACTCTGTAGGTTCTAGTCTGAGCTTCTTCACAGTATGGTGGCCCATAGGCAGTCAAGCTCCAGTATGGCTGAAGTCTCCAAAAGCAATTATCCTAGGGGATTGTGCAGAAGTTGATTCACCTCTATGACTTTGAGAAGTCTTGCAGAAAAGCTGCATGTCATTGATGCCACATCCCCTGGTTGACAAGCAGGTCACAGATCTTCCTAGATTCAAAGGGAAAGAAATTTGAGTCCTTTCTCCGTGGAGGAATGGCAAGCTTGTTTAAGAATGCATGAGACAGGTTGTCTTTGGAAAATACATATATTCTGTCACAGACATTCTTCATGACCTGATCCTAGTTAAACTTTTCCGCATTTAATTCCTTCCATTTCTTCATACGTGACCGTGTGTCTTCTATCACAGAGAATATTTCTGCACATCTGTCCACCACTGAGATGCCTGTGGCTCTGCAGGAACTGCTCTTCCTCTTTGTGTCTACCAGCAACATCCTCTTCCGCTTCACAACGAGCTGTCCTACTCAAAGCCTATGCTGACTCCTGCAGAAAGTCAGTGCACTTCTCTGTGGCCCAGAGGATATATATATTTTTTTGTCAACTTTTTTAACTCACTGTCTATAATAGACTTAACATAAACTTTACCATTTTAACCAAGTGTCCAGTTCTGTGGTATTAAGTGCATTCATATTGTTGTGCGACCATCACCAGCATCCATCTCTAGAATTTTTTCATCCTCCCGAGGAGTGAAAACTTGGTGCCCATTAAACAACAAGTCTCTGTTCTCCCCACTCTCACAACCCCTGGTAACCACTATTCTACCTATTAACTCTATAAATTTGATTATTCTAGGCACATCATATAAGTAGAATTATAAGATATTTGTCCTTCTTCGTCTGGCGTATTTCACTCACATAATGTTTTCAAGCTTCATCCATGTGTGGCATGGATCTGTTCTTTAAAGACAGAATAAGGGGCGCCTGGGTGGCTCAGTGGGTTAAAGCCTCTGTCTTCAGCTTGGGTTGTGATCCCAGGGTCCTGGGATCGAGCCCTGCATCGGGGTCTCTGCTCAAAAGGGAGCCTGCTTCCTCCTCTCTCTCTGCCAGCTTCTCTGCCTACTTGTGATCTCTGTCTGTCAAATAAATAAATAAAATCTTAAAAAAAATAAAGACAGAATAATATTCCATTGAATGGATGGATAGGCCATATTTTATTTGTTATACATGTGGGTTTTTTCCCCCATTTGGTTGTATACTGTGAATAATACTGTGATGAACGCTGGTGTATTCTAGGAGTCTTTCACATTACTCTGCTAAGGAAATTAATCACATTGTATTAGAAACATTTTTCTACATGCTTATGTGAGCATCCTTTCAAACGCTCAAACTCCTCAAGTTTTAAGTTTAAAAAGATTGAATTATTAATTTCTACATCTTTGCAGCCTAAAACATAATAGATACTCAATAAAGATATATTGGATATTAGACAATAAACAATTGAGACAATGTCCATAGCATAAGACACATTTTTGGCTTTCCATCCTTACTTGCCAAAGGCTTTCTCAGTTATTTGATCTGATTTTGAAATAATTTTATAGATATATCTGAGTGTACTAGATACTAGAATAAACACAGCTAAAAGGAGGCCTGATTTTCGGGAGCTCACATTTTTAAATTGAGATCGGTGTCCCTCTATGGTTTGAGAGCAAAAAAGATAAGCACAGAAAGAGAGACTAGATTTATTTCCTGATAAGCTTAAACTAAGATGGGATTCTGAAAATTGAATTATGAAGCATTAAGTTCTTGAGCTATATGAATGTAATTTGTCTTTTCTGCCATAAATATATGTATTATAGTAATTTATATGGTGTTTAGGCTGGTCAGTTATTACTCTAATCTGTAAGCTTTGAATTTAAAAGTTATATGGTGCAGCCACTCTGGAAAACAGCATGGAGGTTCCTCAAAATGTTGAAAATAGAACTGCCCTATGACCCAGCAATTGCACTATTGGGCATTTACCCTAAAGATACAAACGTAGTGATCCAAAGGGGCACGTGCACCCGAATGTTTATAGCAGCAATGTCCACAATAGCCAAACTATGGAAAGAACCTAGATGTCCATCAACAGATGAATGGATCAAGAAGATGTGGTATATATACACAATGGAATAGTATGCAGCCGTCAAAAGAAATGAAATCTTGCCATTTGCGACAACATGGATGGAACTAGAGCGTATCATGCTTAGCGAAATAAGTCAAGCAGAAAAAGACAACTATCATATGATCTCCCTGATATGAGGAAGTGGTGATGCAACATGGGGGCTTAAGTGGGTAGTAGAAGAATAAATGAAACAAGATGGGATTGGGAGGGAGACAAACCATAAGTGACTCTTAATCTCACAAAACAAACTGAGGGTTGCTGGGGGGAGGGGTTTTGGGAAAAGGGGGTGGGATTATGGACATTGGGGAGGGTATGTGCTTTAGTGAGTGCTGTGAAGTGTGTAAACCTGGTGATTCACAGACCTGTACCCCTGGGGATAAAAATATATGTTTATAAAAAATAAAAAATTAAAAAGAAATAAAAGTTATACCATGAATTGAGTTCCAGCATTAATGACTAGACCCTATGTAAAAATAAAGAGGCAAATATTATGTTCCAAGAAACTGAGGGAAAATTATTTTGGTGGCTGTAGGATACTCTGCATAACATACCTGGCCACAGATTTATGGCACCAATTGCAAAACACCATTGTGTAGGGTTCTTAACTCTGTGGAATCTGCAGCTCAACAAATTCAGGGTTTCATTTATATATAAAATATACAATAGTAAGGAAAGAAGGAAGTATATGCTTTTTATTGTATTTGCTAATGAAAAGAAAAAAATACATTTAAGTGAAGTTTCATGCTATTATTTGTTCTCTGACTTTGAAAACTGTACTGATCAAAATATTCTGATAACCTATTATATAGAAAATACAGTAATTAAGAAGAAATTATACTTAAAAAAATTCCTCACTCATACTAGCTTTTACATATTTTTTTGTTTCCACATTGTATACCCAGCCCCTAGCAGACTGCCTAAAATATTTAAGCCATTCAATCAATGTATAAATGATTTATGAATGTATAGATCTCAAATTTTGGTTTTAAAAATAGACATTTTACTATTTGAAGAAGTGGAAAAGCATAACTACTTAAATGCCCAACAATAGAAAGTGGCCAAATTATGATACATGCATAAGCTAAAATATTACGAAGTCATTAAGATTATAGTCCTGAAATTTTTTAACAATGTATGAAATAGTTCAAAAAGATAATAACTTAAATGGGCACCTGGCTGGCTCAGTTGGTAGAGGGTGGGACTCTTGATCTTAGGGTTGTGAGTTTGAGCCCCAAGTTGGGTGCAGAGATTACTTTAAAAAAAATCTTTAAACAACGATAATAACTTGAAAAAGAGCCATTGTAATGGCTCTAACTTTGTTTTGAATTATAAATACACACAAATATTTTCAATATATGATATATATACAAACTTTTTAATATTTTTGTGTTTGTATACAGGCATTTTCCAAATATACCTAGCAACTTTTCACCTATATGATTAAAATATTAAAGTTCTAAGTCTTATAAAACTACACCATGTAATCAGTTCTCAGATTTAAGAGCAGTACAACATTTATATTATTTTACTTGCTGATAGGAAAAAGGAACAAACAGCAGTGCATTTGTGTCAGAACACAAGTCCTCTTAAATGAGTTATTTGTGAAAGAGCATGTTTTCAATGGCACTCTTAAAGTAGATATAGAACTAAAATTGTAGGTAGAACTTTCTTTTACATCACTTGGAGGGACTTTAGTCATTTAAGAAGGGTATCATTTTATGAGAAAAAATTGCATCTGAATTATAATTAAATATGCATTTTCACATTGGAAGTTTCAATATTTATTATCATAAGATAATTATCTTTTGGGCTTAAATATTTTAAAAATTCTACTTATGGATTCTCATTTGGAGTAAACATGAACTTAAAGAATTATAACTCTTACTTTTTTTGTAACACTGAAGAAATGAGCAAAGCAACCTAACACAAGTTATGGAATGGGACGTTATACTATAACACAAGTTAATATGAAATAACTCAATATTTTACATGATAAACTTGATGTGTAACAAAGAAATCCTATAGTAATCCATATCTGTAGTTAATAACAAGGAAAATATGAACAATATAGCAATTTACTTTTATTGTATTATAGAACACAAATTTGATCATGAACAAAGAACATGGTACATCTGTTTATGATTGTTTGATGGGCTATTATATATTGATTAACTTTTGCTCCTGGAAATAACTAAACATCCTAAAATCTGAGGTAAATTTTGTATACTTGTGCTTATAAACATAAAATCAAAAAGATTTAGACCATAGTATTTCTAATGAATGATTACAAATAATGCAAAATAAACTGTCACTCTAAGCACTGTAAATAGTTTTGAAAAGTTAGTATGGAAATAATAATAGTAAAATTAAGGGTCAATAGAGGGATCTACACTTGTTTACGAGTAATGCAATTATAGAACTATAATTACTGTCTATTATTGATTCCCATAATGCTACAGTTATTTTTTCATTCTGCCCATTCACTGATATAACGATTTAATCACTTTTTAAATAAGAGCTGCTTTTTCAGGTAAGGTGAAAACTTAGATGATATATTCTTTGTATATAGGATTTCACTATGCAAGCAGGCATAAAATTTTAGATTTGTGAAAAGGTTTTAGGTATCCACATTTTGACATACAAGATTATTGAGCTACTTCAGTGTTTATCTTCATAATTTTTCATAAACTTACTAACCACCTACCAAATCATTATTTTGGTTTAACTTCACTAATACATCTTGGATTGTTAAATTCTATCCTTAAATTTAAGTCAATCTATAGGAAAACTTCCATATTGATCTTTGAAGGATAATGCACACCAAAGACTCAATCCACTGTACTGACAATGGCAAAGGAAATCAATACCAGCCAGAGTACAAGGTTCATGAAGAATTTTTTTTTTTTTTAAAGATTTTTTTTTATTTTATTTTATTTATTTGTCATAGAGAGAGAAGCGAGAGCAAGCACAGGCAGACAGAGTGGCAGGCAGAGGCAGAGGGAGAAGCAGGCTCCCTGCCAAGCAAGGAGCCCGATGTGGGACTCGATCCCAGGACGCTGGGATCATGACCTGAGCCGAAGGCAGCTGCTTAACCAACTGAGCCACCCAGGCGTCCCAAGGTTCATGAAGAATTTAAAAAGAACGACATTGCTAAGCTAGTCATCATCTGTTAAATTTTACAATTTTTATACGAAAAGAGAAAGAGTGCGAAGCCAGGGATGTGGACGAACCAACCTCCTAGCCTTTTCACAGCATCACCTCCAACAATACTGAAATATGTCAAAGTCTGTGTGAAAAATGAAACCCAGTGACAATGAAAGCATTCAGCTTGAAAGATATATTACCTCTTCCCCATGTTGCACTTCAGAAACAATACAAAACACGATTACTAGTCCCGGAGGAAGGAAGGACTCTTTACAAGTGATATTACCATTTCAAAATATCTTTGTATAAAAGCAGAGCTAAATAAAGACTCTGAAACGTCAGGACTTCTGAGACAGAAGCTGGAATTTCTGTAAAGAGATCTATTCCTGGATGGAAGAAGGATGGCAGATGGGAATGGAAAGGAGTCGGTTTGTACATCACTGGTTCATGTTTAGTTGGAATATAGTCAAGGGAATAAAAAATTTGTGAATATAAAGGCCATAGATGTATCATTACCATGAGCGTTGTGAGTTTCAGAGAGCATAACATTTAAATCAAATGTTTGTATGTCACTGTCAGAGGAGCCAGTCACTCCAAAGAACGTGCTCATTCAGAGAGCAAAGAACAAAATATCTGCTATTCAGCTGAAAATTAACATACAATGTACTTGAAGAGGAGGCTCCATTTCTGATCTCTGCTGGCCATTTTCTCAGACTTCAAGGAAGCTAATTGGGAAAGGGTAATATTACATTTCAAGTGCCCCTTTCCATGACTTCTTTTTTTCAGACACTATGCAGTATGAACTCACTTTAACAAAAGTGAGGAATTTGCTATGGACTATGGAGAAAAAAGCTCAACTTTTTTATGAACCGTCTTGGTGTGTTTGGGATGACATAACAAAATTCCACAGACTGGATGACATTGTTTAAATTTATTTTCTCCAAGTTCTAGAGGCCAGAAATGCCAGATCAAAGTATTACAAGGTCATTCTCTAGCGAGAGCTCACATTCTGACTTGTAGATGGCCACCTTCTTACTGTGTCCTCACATGACAGAATGGGAAAGAGAGGTGGAAAAAAATGCTCTCCAATATCTCTTCTTAAAAGGACACTAATCCTATCAGATCAGGGCCCTACCCTTGTGATCCATTTAACCTTAATTACCCCTAAAAACCCTGTGTCCAAAAATAGTCACATCGAGGTTTAGGGCTTCAACACATAAATTATGGGGGCACATGATTTAGTCCGTAGAATAAACAAAGCAAAAATGTTTACAAAACTCGGGGCGCCTGGGTGGCTCAGTGGGTTAAGCCGCTGCCTTCGGCTCAGGTCATGATCTCAGGGTCCTGGGATCGAGTCCCACATCGGGCTCTCTGCTCAGCAGCAAGCCTGCTTCCTCCTCTCTCTCTCTCTGCCTGCCTCTTTGCCTACTTGTGATCTCTCTCTAAAAAAAAAAAAAATTTACAAAACTCAACCTAATAAAGCTAAATATGAGATGAAGGAGATCATTACTTCAAAGCCCTTTAAACTAAATGGAGCATTTTAAAAGTGATTCTACTGTCCTTGTTTTAGTTGAGGAATGCCTCCCCAACTCCCACCATTATGAGACATGCACATTTTCCTGGCTGCTTTTCCCAGTTTGAGTAATCACTGTGAGGATCATTCATGTTTGCATGTGTGCAAATGTGTGTGTTTTGAGTCACTTTTCATTGTTATGTCCCTTTTGGAGCAACTATTAGTACTTAAGAAATACAATTTATTTATTTATTTTAGAGAAAGTGAGAATGCCTGAGTAGGGGGAGGGACAGAGAGTGAGAGAGAGGCAGACTCTCTACTGAACAGGCCCTGTGATAATGACCTGAGCTGAAAGCAGATGCTTAACTGAGTGAGCTCCCAGGCATCCTGAGAAACACAATTTATTTTTATGTGCTGTCACATCCTGAACAATTTTATTTGGAATATTTGCTGAAGAAAGAAAATCTCTGGTATGTTCTAATGCTAAGATACGAGACTCCGCTTTGCTGAAAGTCATTTAGTACCTACCTTTAGCCAAGATGCCCAAATGATAACTAAACTCACAAAACATTTTATTGCATTTTTTATTCATGCTAATAAGTAAAAAAGATTATATCTGTGAATACTGCGTGAATGAACATTAAATTATTTTCTACTGTAACACAACAAAGTGTGAGACTGGGATTATGAAAAATCTTTTCCTCTAAACTTAAAGCTTATAACTTAGTGAGAAAACCACAGCTTAAAATTGATTATTTTAAAAAAAAAGGTAATATAATAGTGAGACATAACTATTTTATAAATTTCAGATAAGCATCATTTAAAAAAAAAAATCTCCTGTGTACCTAATCTTTCTCACAATTTCTCCATTTCTACTATAAAGATACATGCACTCAGCTCACTTTATTATTTGGTAAGAAAATATTTCTACTAATTTATCCACTTGCCATAGGTTACAAATAAATGTGTATGATACGCTATGAAGCTTTTTTTTTTTTTTTTTATTCCAACCTCAGGCATGGTTTTTGTTTTGTTTTTGTTTTTAGGCAGGATTTGACATAGAGTTACTTCTAAACATTTAGACTGTTTGAATGAACCTTTTCTGAGGTGCTGGTATCAAATGGATATCAGAAGAGTAATGGCTGCTGTCTTCCTCAAGAGATACGGTTTTTGACAGGAAACATGGTAGGCCTGTGGTGGGAGGACTCATTCTCACAGCCAATGACTCATTAATTCCCTCACACAATTTTGTCTATAGTTTACACATTCAGTCATTAGACTTCTACCATAGAATGATGACTTCTTTGTATTTTAAACCTAAACCTTACAACTACTTTTTAAAATTCTTTGGCAGGATCTACTAAAGCTCCTGAACATTGGCTTAGCCAGTAGCCCAGAAAAAGACACATACTAGAGTGTCGGTAGCAACATAGTGCTCAATAGGCCCAAATTGGTCGCTTCTAAAATGCTCTTCATTTTTTCTCATCTGTAGTAAAATGGATAATTACATTGTGTTATATACAGAAGAGAATACTATACAGCAATGAGAATGAGTGAACTACAAATACATGTAAAAAATATGAATGAGAGCACTCAGTGTTATATGTAAGTGATGAATCACTAAATTTTACTCCTGAAACTAATATTATACTATATGTTAACTACCTGGAATTTAAACAAAAACTTGAAACTACAAAAAAAAAAACAAATAAAATAACCATTTTTGATATAAAATATATATATGAATGAAACTCACAGGCAGAAACTCAAAGTCTGAACCAAAAGTTTGGTGCGTATGATTCCATTTATGTACAGTTCAAAATTGTGAAAACAATCTTACACTGTTAGAAGCCAGGAGAGCAGTTACCCTTGTGTTGGGATTAGTGACTAGAAGGAACATAAGAGTGACTTTGGTCTTGATGTTGGTTAAACAGCTACCTTTGGCTTGTGAAAGTTCACTGAGCTTATGATTTACAAACTTTTGTACATTTATGATATAATTTAATAAAAAGTAAGAACAAGACAATTTAAATTATAATCTCAGGAGTGAGTATGTTTAGGAATGGTTAAGGTACCTTGAGATGATATAAGCTTAGTTTAAAGTGTATGAACAGGAAAGTTTTTAAGCATCTGACTTGTATTTCTTATAGATGCAAAATTTTTAAATCTAAGAATTTCAAAACTAGTTATTGAGCATCTTACATAGATTTAGCATTATACAATGAAATCATGCCTTCTTAGTTTATAGTTTTATCAATCTTTTATATTTCCAAGAGTACTGTAGGAATGTCCTCTGTGAAATGACTGATTTTCTCTTCTTGATTTCTGCCTTGTGTTTACTCACCCTCCCACTTTTGTCCCTTTCATTATAGCTTCAGATTTCAGAAATTGATTTCGTTGATTTTGGTTTCTTTAAAATTACTCTAAAATATATTCTTAGGTAGAAAGTGGAATATGTAGCATATGGCTCAAATTAAAAAATTCTAAACAAGCATCAAAATCAATAATCACCACTGCTTACCCACTTGCAAAGTCTAGACAACAAATGCCCTTCATCCATCTCCCCATCCACATTTTAACTAATTTAGATTTCTAAACTTCAGCACAATGCATAAACATTCTAGAAATGAAAGTGATATAAACAGTTTCCAAATTAAATCAGGACATTATAAACAAAAGGAGTCAATAAAGCCTATCAAATAATTCAAGGATGATCTTGTTTGGCTAATACGAGCCCTACATGAAACAATTTCAGAGGAGCCTATCTGGTTTCTTGGAACCTCAGTGATTAAGGACAAAGGTGGTGGAAATAGATACAAGTTCTAGAACATGCTATTTGAAAATCTTTAGTTAATTCTATCTTGATGCAGTGAAAAGCTCCTGGCCATGCTAAACAGAGAGCAAAGGAGTATGCAATATGTATAAAATAAATTTCCTGGATACATTTTAGACTATTTTTCTATGTTTCATATACAATAGAAACTGAATCAGGGTATGAGTCTAGGTCAGTTGTAAGCCCTATTATTTTCTTTCTTCTTTCCCTTCTATATTCTCATAGCCCAGCATAGTACATATAGCATACAGTAGGCACCACAAACATCTTCTGACTATATGCATGCATAATTTGAAGAATGAGTGGAGCCAAAGGGATTCAAGAGTGGGTAATTCACTCTGGGCCTAACGAGCAGAACTGTGAATGGCCTATAAGAGTTAGAGACATGTGGGTGTGCATTAACAGATACTTAATGAGCAGTTTAATTACCATGCTGAGTCTGGCCTATATTACAATGCATTATTGTGAGGCTATAAATTATTTATATGGCTTAAACATATGTATCTGCTTTCATCCTCACTGATTTTTTTTTCTAAGTACTTTGTATTAACTAGCATCTTGACAAAAAATACAATTATGTGTATTTCCTCAAGATAAGGGAGAAAATATATCTCAAATGGAAAATCAATTTGTTAAATCTATATTTTTCATGTTATAAAGTATTTTCACTTTGAGAATTACCAGGATTAATTGCCCTCATTTGTTCTCCATGTGGCAGTATTCAGACCTTCCAATAGATGTATTCCCCCTGCCCCAAATGAATGTACAATAATTTCCTAAAGCTCCTTTTGGAAACATTCCCAGATGTAAGTAAATATGTTGAAAATAATAGAACTGAGAAAATAGTGTTTTTCAACGGGAAATTTCATAAAGGTAACTTTAAGATGGAAACTAATTTCTGTTGAATTAAAGAGGAATGTGTTAGCTGGGGCTTGAGAAGTACAGCACAATGGTAGGTAGTGAGTGAGTACATGGCTCATCAGGACTGCAGCAGAAACTTCAAACATGACTTTGAAGGTGGAAGTGGGTATAATTCCACCAAGTTCTCAAAATAAGCACACTTGGATCCATTGTATGGGCCTGAGCAGCACTCAGGGTGAAAACATGGGTGAACTGGGATCCATCAACTTATAGCCACAATTAAAGGAAACCCAATTTTGTAATGGATATAGGTTCCCAGAAAGAGTGCATGAGATTATAATTAACTACTTAAGAAAGACAGGCAGGATGTTAGTAAATGTGGTAGGTTCAATTCTAAAATTGTGACAGAAGCAATAAGCAGTCAGAATAGCAAATGGCCCCATGACTTTTTTTTTCTTTTTTTTTTTTTTTTTTTTTTTTTTTTTTTTTTTTTGTAATTTAGGGGTAATGGTTTTCCTGCACTGATGAAATTCAAAGAAAAACATTAAGAAAGATATCTACATTTGTTATAGCAGATTCTTTGTGTGTGTATCATAGAAAAAAAGGTCAAAATTATATCCGGGAAATTTCTTGCATGTGTACTTCATGGCTACTTCACTCTCTAGCTGCTGAATATACCATGCTAAGACCAAATAAGCATTTCAGTTTGAGCCACAGAGTTTTGGATTGTCCAACAGTCTTGAATTAAACTATATAATTAATAATTGTGACAAGAGATGAGATATGTACCACAGAAGGAAAATGACTACAAATATATGGCTACTGAGAGCATGCAATCATAAGAGGTATATATGCACAAAAAACACATGAACCCATTCAGTCCCTCAACCAACATCTGTCTGTGGAGTACTCACTAGGAGACTGAAAGTGTCTAGAGTTACATATATTTTAGAGTTAAAATAAAAAAGATGATTGACTCTGCGCTCAATGAGCTCAGGACATAATATCACTCACAATGCAATAAATCATATATACTTATAAAATCAAACAAAAACTAGAAGACCTTATTTTAGGATTTAAAAATGCCCATATTTTCACAGATATTTATATAATTCTACATGTAATTTTGGGGGTTCACCTTATCTCTAAAATCTATGTATAGGGGATTCATGGATCACAGATTATAATAACCTGCCAGGATGTTCTTCCTCTTCCTACTTAACTACCATGATTCCTCATTTCATAGTTGCCTGACAAGCTGAGGAAATTTTTTACTATTACATTGTACTAGTTCTACATTGCTACATAAATCTTAATTACTTCAAATCTTAGTAGCTAAAAACAAAAATTTAATATTTATAGAGATTTTGAGGGTCAGCAATTGTAGAATGGCCAACCTCAGTCCTTCTGGTGCAGGGTCTTTCATGAGAATGCAGGCAAGATGTTGGCTGGCACAGCAATCATGTTGATGTTTGAAAAGCTGCTTCTAAGCTCAGTCACACTGCAGATGGCCAGACATCTCAGTGCCTTGGTGGCTGTTGGCTGTAGTCCTATGTTCTTCCTCATGTGAGCCTCTTCTTATGACTGTTCTGACTTGGCACATGGCTGCTTCAAGAGAAGCAAAATCACTGTGAAGAAGAAGCCATAGACCCTTCTATTATCTAGCTTCAGAAGTGAAATACAATGTTGTAATCTACACATGATGCATACTAACACCTTTACAGTATGGAAGGGAATTTCACAAGGGTATGAATACTAGGTGGTAGAAATCACGGGAGACTCTCTTGGAAAGTGGTTACCATAACATTCGTTAGAATAATCAAAACAACACTAATGTGTTCAATGGACATGGAGCATAGTCCAGTTTCTGAAATTAGTTAATAGTATGATATTGACCAAGTCAGTTACCCTTCATATATAAAATGAGAGACTTTGGTTAACAAACTCTCAGAGAGTTTCCAGTTTGAGTATTGTGTGATGAGATGACCTTCCCTTTATTATTCCAATGTCTAGCAGTTATATAACCATTAGGGAGGGAATTCTAAGATTCAGTAAATTCCCCTGTAGAGTCAATCACTAAATGTTCCCAATTTGCACAATTAGGAAGACACAATTTATCTGAGTTCATTATGCTAAGTAATAAATACTAATGGTACTGCTAATCACAAATATATTGTTTTTACTCTGAATTTTCTTTTTAAAAAATATTTTATTTATTTATTTATTTATTCATTCGTTCATTCGAGACAGAGACCGAGAATGAGTCGGTGGGGGAGAGAGGAAGGGACAGAGAGTGAGTGACAAGTAGAGTCTGTACTGAGCACAGAGCCCACACGGGGTCCATCCCAGGACCCTGAGATCATGACCTGAGCCAAAATCAAGAATTGGATGCTTAACCAACTGAGTTACCCAGGCATCCCTATTCTGAATGTTCTTATTTATCTGGTGATTATTCGTAAAATGATAAAGAAACAAATTGTCCATAATTTCTTTCAAAATATTTAGTGTTGCTGAACTGTTTTAGAATTTTTTTTTTTGTGTGTGTGTGTGAAATCTGGCACATATTAAGGCACCTTTAGCTTATAGACAACTTCTAACACAAGGCCTACAAAGTTTTCTGAAATCCATTTTAGGTCACGTTGGGTATGTTGTCATCAGGAAGTACGAGTTCATGAACAACTGCCTCAAGGACTTTTGAGGAGGATTGCAACTTATTGAAGTGGAAAAGGCTTTTAGGAGATCAAATATATCCTAATATCAACCCTGAGGTCTCTTGTTGCATAGTCAAGCATGGCTGCATAAAATAGATTGAATAAAACTGGAACCATTAGATAGTCTTGCTTCCCAGGATTAGTGATGGATGGCTCCAGCCAGATGCCATCAACACTAACTTGACCAGTCATTTCATCATGAAAGTTTCAAGCTGTTGGTAAACTTCTCTGGCAAACCAACTTATATTGTCATGGTCAGAACAAAGATTCTCTGCTGTCAGCAGAAGTTGTAGTAGATTAGTAATCACAATGTGGACAGGTGAAGGTATGTCATGTTGTTCATTGTAAGATGGTATCACTGGAACCAGTGACATAGCCTTAAAATTTTCACTGTGAGCTAGTCTCAACTTTTCAAAACAATTAAACTCAGTAAAGTACTCTTATTCAATGTGATTCAACAAATATTTCAGGAGGTTCAACAGGATTCAGTAACTCAGTAAGATTCAGATTCAGTAAGATCAACAGGATCTTTGCCCTTAGGTAGCTTACAATCAAATCTATGGAGGGAAATAGAACATAAATATTTACAGGACTAATAAATAGTAATAACCATAATCAGTTTTCATCATTCTTATAATTAAAGCCATTCCTAGCACTCATAAAAGTTTGACAGCTAGCTACAACTTCATGCATTCTTCCTACTCACCTCTCTCTCTCCTTCCCACCCTCCATCCATCCCCCTCTCCTTCTCTCCCTCGTCCCTCCTTTTGTTCTTTCCCTCTGGACCATATATCTTCTCCTTGCCTCTCAGCCCTTCTCTACCCTGTTTTTGGCTCAGGATACTGATCCTGAATGTGCTACAACAATAGACTTCCCTGCCTTCTAGCTTTCATTTGGGTTTGGCCAATGAAAAGCCGCACAAAGAGTAGAGAGAAAAGAGCAGATTGAACTCAGGGTGTTCATTCCCTCAGCTCCTTACTTTTCTGGGTCATCTCCAATTAGACAAGTCCTTGAACCAGTGAGTCATGAAGTCTCACCCTTCATGCTTTGATCCTAATATGGCAACAGCCTGTGTATTGTACTCTCTTCCCTGTCATTTCTCAACACATGTAACTTATATCTTTCACCATGGTTATTTTATCAACCACCTTTTGCATTATCCTAATTTGAATTTGAATATTCTGTTTTTTGCTGAAAAATAGAAAAATTCAGCTCCATCTATGAGAACTCTTTGTCCTTACATTAGCTTCACCACTGAGTAATTTGTCTTTTCTCTAGGGCAGATCATAGTTAATGTCAGAGATAAGTAAAACCAAATAAAGTAACAAAACAAAAAGCTAGTCTCTGCAAGCAAGCATTCGCTAAGACTCATGATTTGGCTCACTGACTAGTAGTTCCTTCGAATTTTTGCTTCTGTCTCTTGGTTTCTGCTTTGGTCAGGACTGGAAGAAGAAACTGGTTTTGGAATCCCATTGAGAAGGAAGACGCAAAGTACAGAGTAAACAAGGTAAGTACTAGAGATCTAATTCTACTTGGATACAATTAACACATATTACATTGGTAGAAATTTCTAGAACTGAGAGCTCTCATACTTGGGGTGGAGGAGGAGGAAAAGTAGAGGAGCTGTGAGGGGACAAATATATTCTAAGAATACAGCAGAAAAGCACAGCCTTTTTCCACACTGAATCTGAAAAATGAGGGCTTACTTACATTTAATAAGAAAATTAATCATTGAATTCATTTTGGTAGAAAACTAAAGAGTAATTACAGCAATGATTTAGAATAATTCATACCTTTTCTCTTTAAATTTCCTTTTGGTAGGACATTACTACATAACTAGAGAAAATTTTGCCACTAAAGCACTGAATGACAAATGTTTGTAAGGAAGAAAGATTTTTAATTCTATTAAAGCTACCCACAGACACATGGAAGATAATGCAATTTTCTCTAAGTTTATTTACTCACTATGCAAAAGTCATTAGTGCCCACTTGTAAATAAAAGTATATGTGCACTTCACATGCATGTTGGAATTTCACATCTGGAATGAATCTTTTTGTAGAGACTGAAACTTATTCAAATATTTTTTTTTTATGTATGTTATAGGATCATTCCTAACTAACTAGTAATCACATTTCATTATACAAATTGAAACAGGCTCTTGTGTAACTCAAAGATACAAATGGGAATTAGAGAAAAAAGGAGGAAAAAGCTTAGCACTTCTTCTTATTTTTCTTATTACTCTTATTAAAACAATTAATGCTTATTATAACACATTCACTTAGTAGACTGTATTAGATTAAACATGGCCACATGTTGTTACTGCTCCTCTCATCAAGAAATGGAGTCTATTTCCTCATTCTTTGAAGCTGGGCTTGTCTTTCTATTTGCTTTGCCCATGCAACTATAGACCACTAATACATACAGAAAATTGTGGGGCACCTGGGTGGCTCACTCAGTTAAGCGACTGACCCTTGCTTTCAGCTCAGGTCCAGATCTCAGGGTCATGGGATCGAGCCTCACATCTGGCTCTGTGCTTAGCATGGAGTCCACTTAGGATCTTCTCTCCATTTCCCTCTGCCCCTCCCTCCTGCTCTCTCTCTCTCTCTCTCAAATAAATAAATACATCTTTAAAAAAAAAATGTGTGTCTCTAATGGTTCAGCATTTGCCTTCAGCTCAGGTCATGATATTCAGTTCCTGGGATTGAGCCTTGTGCCTCCCAGCTCAGCAGGGAGTCTGCTTCTCCCTCTCCCTCTTCCCGTTCTCTCTGTCTCTTGCTCTCAAATGAATAAATTGAATCTTAAAAAAAAAAAAAAAGAGAGAGAGAGAAAATTTAAAATGATACATAAAAATTCTCCCCACACAGATCTTCCATACCTCATTTCCCAAAGATTATCATTGTCATCACTTTTTTTTTAAAAGATTTTATTTATTTATTTATTTGACAGAGAGAGATATCACAAGTAGGCAGAGAGGCAGGCAGAGAGAGAGAGAGAGGAGGAAGCAGGCTTTCCACGGAGCAGAGAGCCCGATGCGGTGCTCGAGCCCAGGACCCTGGGATCATGACCTGAGCTGAAGGCAGAAGCTTTAACCCACTGAGCCACCCAGGTGCCCCAATTGTCATCACTTTTTTGTTATTGTTCTTTCTTCCTGACATTTAATTTCCTTGGTGAATGGGTAGACAGAAAAATAGATGAATGAGTAAGTAGATAGCTAGATTAATAAATGATAGATACAGATAGATAGATAGCTATTTCACAACTGTCATACCATATAATACTCTTCTGTGACTTTTGCTTTATCTAAGAATATATCTTAGACAATTTTTCACTCTGATACATAAATTCATTCCTCATTTTTTCAAAAACTGTGTAATACTAGCATTATCATATAGTACTTTATTTAACACTCCTTATTGGTAGACAGCAAAGTGCTTTACATTTTCTTCTTATATAAAGTGTTATGGCAATTAATATTATTATACTTTTTTTTAACACCTTTGTACATCTGAATGAAAAAGACCATAACTGTAATTGTTGAGTAGAACATATTTACTTTTTGAACTTAATAGCAAGTTCTAAATTGTAATACTCCCAAATCAGTACCCATTTAGTTAATTTTTTCCTGAATCTTGGGGCTGTTTTGCTTATTCCAGACCAACTCCTATGGAGATACAAATGCTCCCTTCCACTCTACAACACTGATTATTGTAGAGACATTGCCTTTCTATGAGGCTTGAGCACAACCTCAACTTCTAGAAAACTGTAGATTCACATGGATTTGGAACAACTAGTGTACCCCATGTACACAATCCACTTAAAACTGCATTCAGAGCCAGTGCAAGTCACCTAAGCACACTGAAATTTGCTGATGGCCAGGAAAATGTTCAGTGTTCTGCCAAATCCATTCAGCTTGAAGTCAGACATCCTTGCAGTCATTTTCCTTGGATTCTAATGAGATGGTACATTATGGAAAATGACAAAAAAAGATGTGGACATTTGTGGGACTGAGTCAAATAAATAAATAGATAAATAAATAAATAAGCAAGAAAGGGCTGGGTTTAGCTGACAACTATGAAACTTGACACAAACAAAAATCTAAAACATTTTCAGGGGGAGGAAGAACACTATTTACATATATACCGCAATGTAGGATATATGAAAGAAGACTCAAACTTTCTGAGATGTAAACTGCAGGTGTGTGGCTCCTCCTCCTTCCCTTCCAGATGTGTGACCCATCAAAGAGTTACCCTATATTAACCCTGGTGAGTAAGTAGGCTCTATGAGACAGGGAAGAGTCATTTTCTTGTTTCTCCAGGGATACCTGGTAATCAGGCTAATGCAGAACTTGGGCCCTTTTGGTATCCAAACCTGAAATGGGCCTCACCAGGCTCACCATGTCAAGAGACTGAGAAGGCAGCTGCAGAGGAGAGACGTTTCCCTCAGTCTGGGTGCAGCTGATCAATCTCTACCCCCCCCCCCCGCAACACGTGGCTTCCCATAGCTCCAGAAGGGGCTGAACATAATTCTCATCCCTGTGGTTCTATGGAATACCTGTAGCTAGGGAGAAATAACCACCATTTATTAAGTTTATATTACTGGATCAAAAATCTGATTCCAACTATAATCATTTAACTTGCCTTTCAGCTATTCTGCTATATTTTCCTGCCCTGATACCTGGTCCAGGCTCGTGAGAAGACATGACTACCTCATTCGTCAGTAAACTGTCTACATCTCTGAGATATATAGGCAAAGAAAGTAAGTAGCAAACCAAATTACCACTTTGGTAAAAGTTTTGTTTACTCTCCATAGCTAAAAGTTGAGTTTTGTTTAATTTGGGAGAACGTTAAAGTTATATCAATAAATGAAACTTCAAGTTCATCTGAAAGCCAAAATGTCAACGAGTTCGAATAATTTCATGTACTTTTAGATGTTATTTTATCAGAAAGAGTCAAAGAAGTAGTTAAAATCATTAATCTTTTTTCTTCAAAACAAACATATTCTAAAATGTGTTAAGGAGTCAGCACAGGCTTAAATGAAACTCCTAAATTATAAGAAGAGATTTAATCTTCACATTCTTGGGTATGAGAAAATACAGAGTCCTAGGTATTTAAGTTTAGCTAATGACTATTTTAGTAATAAGTGTTTCTTAAATAGTTTAATAACAAAGATAGTTAAGTGCTTAATATATGTAAGCAATGTATTAACCAGTAGTCTGAGCACATTTGTTATACCACTTATTTTTTAAAACTTTTCTATGAATTTCCATAATATTACCACCATTTTAATTTGAAGAAATTCTAGTACAAAATCTTACACAAAAAGTAATTTACCCTAGTTCAAAGAGCTAGTAAGTATCAGAGTCAGAATTTAAATATGTGCATTTGATTAATTTATAAATGGTGACTTGTTACAGACAATTAAAAAGAAACTCAACAATACATGTAATACTTTCTATGAGTTACAGTAGTTCATTATCTAGTTTGCTCTTCAAATAATCTTGTCAGTTAAGTTCAGAGCTGTTATCGCTACCATTATGCAAATGAAATTAATGAGGTTCAAAGATTGACTTTTTCAAGGTCATCCAATTACAATACTGAGGTGCATTTGGCACCCAAATCTAGTACTTTTGAGATGATTTTTAACTATCTCAAACCTAATCAAAGAGGCATTTGGTAGAAAGTAAATTACAACTAAAATGTTATGAGGAAGATGAAAAATTTGAACATGGTGATCAACTGATATGTGGTAAATTTTAATTCCAAATAGTTAAGTAAGAATATGTATTATTAAGAGAAAGTTTATTTTGTATGATTTTATTCTCAACACCAAGAATATGACCTAACACATAACAGATGCTCAAATACTTGTTGATGGAGTGAATGAATCAATGAATGAATCTATTACAAGACGTCACTGTACTAAGATATTTTTCTTGTTTGTTCTTAAGTCATAAAGAAATTATCTACCTATAAGTTTATTTTTATTATTTTTTAAAGAGTTTATGTATTTATTTAACAGAGAGAGAATGAGATCACAAGTAGGCAGCAAAGCAGAGAGAAAGGGAGAGAGGGGGAAGCAGTCTCCCTTCTGAGCAGAGAGCCCGATGCGGGGCTTCATCCCAGGACCCTGAGATCATGACCTGGGCCAAAGACAGAGGCTTAACCCACTGAACCACCCAGGTGCCCCTCTACCTATGAATTTCAAGGTTGAATACTTAAAATTTAGGCCACCTCTGTTCAAAATTAGGAAAATATTTTTCGAAATAGTTTAAAATTGATATATGTCCTTGTAGTGTGAGTTCTTGTGAAAAATAGAATAGTTCAAAGTATCAGACCCATGAAAGGGTGTTAATAATTATGCTATTATAAATTATCAGTACTCAATTTAAACATTTATGTGTTTTTCAAAATTAACCAATATGTCAATTTTGGCCAAATTTCAAAAAAAATATATAGACAAAGCACAACTGGAGTCAGTCCAATTTAAAATGTAATAATTCTGCCCAAATGTTATGCTTTAGTATCAAATACTATGCATTAGTCTCACCTGGAGGGCTTGTGAAATACAGATTACTGGGCCCTATCAGTAAGTCCGGGGCAGACCTTGAGAATGTGTAATTCTAACCAGTTTCCGGGTGATGTTGATACTGCCCATCTAAGGACTACACATTTTGAATCACTACACTTACCTTGAATTCCTGCTTTTAAAATTAAGAACAGAAATAGCTCCTCTTAACCACCACCCTCCCTTCCCACATGATGTCTCCAGATTTGGATACTTGATGTACTTATATGCCATAGGCAATTTGTGTTTGTAAGAATCAATAGATTTCCTAAGTTTAGAGGTTCCAACACAGCTTCAGGGCTTTAGATTGAACATAGCATAGATTCAGCTTATAATGGAGGATCTGATGATTATAATGATGGTTTAAGAAGTCAAAATACTAAATCATCACAATTGTTTTGTCTGTTTAATTGAAAGGGACATATAACTAAAACTGCAGTATTTCACCATTATTCAAGGGTGTATTAGGTGTTGCTAGTGCTATTAAATCAATCTAATGAGAGGTATTAGCTATTTCAATCTGACTATATACACTGAGGGATCATATCTAAACATCATTGCCACAAGTAGCATTGGCTAGAAGTAATTACTATGACCTTGAATATTTGACTTCATTTTTCACTGCCTTGCTTTTGTTGCAGTCAAAATGATTCTGGCCATATACTGTAAAACCTGCGAAACATATGCTATATGACTGCATGTGACTATAGCCAGAAGAGTGTGTTCAACTCAGGTTTTAAAATGAAATTTAGTTGAAAGAAAGAAAGAAAGAAAGAAAGAAAGAAAGAAAGAAAGAAAGAAAGAAAGAAAGAAAAAGAAAAGAAAAAAGAAATTTAACCAAAGACAAAATAAATGCTGTAGAACATTGTTAAAATGCTAGGATTCGTGAAGAATAATGAGTATGTCAAAATTCAGGAAAAATAAAGAGATTTAAGACAGAGATTGCTACTTGATTGGGAAATGTTAACCAAATGCCAGGATTAGAATAATAACCACCATTATTGATGTGTCATTTATTGTATTAGTACTGGTGCTTCTAACAATCCAGTTTTCAGATGAAGAAACTGAAGATCAAATATTTGACTTGTCCAAGTCCAACTAGCCAGTATATCAAAGAATGTCTAAATAATGCCTAAATAAGCTGCATATGTTACAATAATCTTATGTACTAAACAAGCCTGTGGAACAGGGAGAAAAAAAAAAGTTATGCTTTATTGAGTTTCAAATACACTCTTTTTTTTCCATTTTTGTAAATTTTGTAATAAACATATATTTTTATCCCCAGGGGTACAGGTCTGTGAATCGCCAGGTTTACACACTTCACAACACTCACCATAGCACATACCATCCCCAATGTCCATAACCCCACCCCCCTTCTCCAACCCCTCTCCCTCAAATACACTCTTTTTAAGTCTTACATTTAAATAGTTCTCAGTGGCTTATACTCTGCTCTTTTCTTCATTATGAATTTGTGTCATCACAGCAGAATTTGTATACTAATTGATTACTACACTATATAGCCAACCTCCCTAACTTCCTAAAGCAATGACAACAGGAACTATTTGGGAATGATATAAAATTGTAACACATCTACTTAGGCACCAATGATTGACTCAAAACTGTTTCCTTTTCTTGCCATTCCATCTTATTTCTCCACTGGCAGTTAAAAGAGAATATTTCTATTTAATCAAAGGAATGTTTTGAGCACTATGGGGTTAACACATGTGAAGTCTATGTTGTTCTCCTGAAACTGATGCAAAATAGATTATTTCAATGTGCTTTATCCAACTCAGCCAATTTTCTCAAGTGTGTTTCCAGCTTTTGTAAATTTCTACTTTTGCCAAGATTTCTATTGTGTTCTAACTACCCATACTACTTTTCTTCATTTCTCTTATTAAAATAGTTTAGCATCTCAGTCATTTGAGGTTATCATTGATTTCTTTAATTTCATACCTCTCCTAATTTATTAGTGAGCATATTTTTTATCTTTCTCTCTTTTTTTACTGATATGATTATAAAACCACATCTTTTCTCCTCAATGCCTTTTGCTTTCCTTATCTCAGCTCCTTTTTTTTTTTCTTATTAACTTTTTGCATCCTATTAACTTTCCTACAATCCTTATTCAATGAAATAAATTCTTCCTTTGTTCACATTCCACTTCTCTGATGGTAAGTCTTTAAATTGTGTGTGTGTGTGTGTGTGTGTGTGTGTGTACACATTTGTCTTTATAGAAAAGAGATTTTTTTTAATTAATTCAAATCACATGATATAAATATAGTATCTCCACCATAGTCTAATTTTCTATCTTAGGCTATTTTCTAACTATCTCTCCTTACACGTATTATATTAGCTGTTCTTTATATTAGGATTTTCATTTTTGTTTTGCTCACATGCTCCTTTGATATTACATTCATTCTCCTCAGAAACTAAATAATTAAATAGAATAATGAAAGTGACACTAATTATTTACTTACATACTTTGGGAAAACAAAAGCCAGCATTGTAAAAAAATAATAAAGACCACAGCTTGTAAGAATTAATGGAAACTTAAAAATAGCAAATTTCTTCACACCAAGTAATTTAAACTCTAGGATGTCATTTTGAAAATATAAATGCTCTGTGATTAGAAATTCAGTATGGATAAAAAATAATTTGGGTGACATCTTATTATTCACAAGTTAACATTTCACAGGAACTGTTGTATTTCATATACCATTAAGAGGTAAGGCCATGTTTCAAGTCATTTATATGGGAGAGTTCCCCACCTACAATGTCAGCTAAGGGACCATCATAGGTAAGTTATATGAGTGCCCCTCCCTACTCTTGGACAAAGACCATATGACCAAGGTAAAGTTGAATCATAGGTTGATTAATTATCTATTGACTGGTCTCGTTTGAAAGTTCTGCCCTAAATTGGGGTAATCCTTATCCTTGAACTTAGAGATATAAAGAGAATCAAGTAATAAGCTATAAAGTCTACAATGCAAAGACGACATTCAGAGAGGCAAGACGAGTGAAAAATCAAGAAAAAATATGTAGAAACTAGAACAATGAAATATTGAAAAGATATACATTATAATAGTGGTTTTCAATGGGCAGGAGTGTGGACTTCTGCAAAAGAAGATTCCCAGAGCATGGGTGAAATAGGCTTGAAAATACCTTGTAAGAGATTCAGAGTAGAAAGTGAGAAATCCCCAGGATACAGACACTGTGGACAATTGTGAAGAAGCAGTAATGGTGAGGTGCTAGAGGGAAGATTCATGAACTTTTCTTGCTGGAATTGCCAAAACCCTCTCAGACCTCGGACTTTTCATCTACCTCATCTATTTGTAAGGCTACATGCTAATACCTTTTCCAATCTTAGATTTTAATTAGCATCTCTCTTACTGTCACACTTATCTTTATAATAAATTGTCACTAAATTGAGCTGTCTCAAGGAGTTTCCTTTCCTTATAATCAATGGAAGCCCAGCAAAAGTATTTACTCTTGTTTCATTCTGTAAGTACTTTTTGATCACTCAGAGTATGCAACAAACTGTGGTTGATGATATGATATGATATGAAATGATATGGTATGATATACATATTTAAAATATATATTTATATATATTCAAAAATGAATTGTGCACACATTGCATTCTCAAGGAGCTTGCCATTTAATAAAGAAAATCCTTATAAAAATAATTGCAAATGATAAAATTCCTGAAAAAAGGAAGGTCAATGCTAGCACTGTTTTGTTTCTGCATTATATTCTGCTGATTAAGAGTGTTCTGTGTTACACCTCACGTATTATAGCTAAAAGTCATGCTTGAACCCAAGCACCAAACTTAAGTGAAGAACACAGAAGAAGCTTTAAGGAAGAAAAATTTGGTTGTCATAGTTAAGAATATTAGGAAACTGACTATATAGATTTATAGCACGATTTTATTTTTCAGAAAATAAATATGAGCAATATCCCCAATGCAACTAATGGTAAATATATCTAAGTTTTATATATCAAAATTTTTGCCTTTTATTGTTGAATCATATTATATTTTTCAAATCTTGTATCTTAAAAAATATCAGCCTTCACAAAAATCTCTAACAAAACTAGAAAAAGACTTTTGTTCAGGATGACAGTTGTTCCGAGCTTGATGTTGTCTATCTGAGGACACTGCAAGAATTATCTGCAGTCATCATAGTCATGAGTAATTATGAGTGAAGACTATTCTGATTGCACTGACAAGACAAGGAGAAGCAGGTTAAGAGAGCAGCAGATGGGATTCAGATTAAAAAATTAGAATGACATTTCAACTCTAACTGAAACACACTTTCTTGGCAAGAAGAAAGAATCCTTCTTCCCAGAAATTTCTGAGGACAATAAGAATGACTGTGGTATGGTGCTTCTCTGAAGCAGAAAGAGGGACTTATGTTTCCATTTAAATTAACTTCTGATTCTGTTTCTAAATATATATTGGTTATAAGAGTCACTGATATGCTTGAACCAATACTACCACACTTTATAACAATAAATTAAACATGGGTGCATAGACACTTATATATACACATATCCATAACTGTTTATCGAGCTTTTCAATACAGCTTTACAATTATTTCTTAGAAGTATAGTATTTGTCTTACATGTTTACTAATCCATTCATAAAATATTCACTGAATGCCCGTTCCATACTGTCCAAGGGGATGGTTGCTGTGAGGGTACAAAGGTAATCTGTACTATATTGTAGGAAAAGATTATCAACTAAATTTACTGCTCTGATGTACTCTGTCTTTACTATCACATCTGGCAGTGACCAAGGGACCAATTTTATTAAAGTAGCTTGTCTTTTTACCTTGTTGTTTTTTCTAAATTATGGCATTCTGACAAACGGTCCTATATATGGAAATTGAAAGAAAAAAATCTCATATACTCTTCATTGCACAAAAGCTCAGGATGGTTCACAATGAGGACCCCCTACAAGCGAAACAAATTGACTCAAGCCAAGTTATAATATCGATTATACTCCTCTATTTTTATACAATCAACACTTTTTTAACTCTACAGTCAAGTTATTGGAATAACTAATTAAATATTATTAAATTGGGTCAATAATGGAATGGTATATAGATCTAAATTGGCTTTAATAATCTTAGAATTTTGTTTTATTTTCTTCGGCAATAAAAAGTGAAAAATGTGAATTAAACTAAGTGTATTCGCACACTGCACAGTGCAAATAGTTGGGATTAGACAGTTTATGAAAGCAATCTAACTTTATATAAATAAAAACAATAGCAATGATGAGTTCTTTAAAAAGGATGAATCAGACAGATAATCACAATTTAGTATTCAGAAATGTAAGCCATAAAAAGATTCAAGTGGATAAAATAGTCTCCCCACTGAGCATCATATTTTGTATTACCTTGTACAGGAGATGAAATTTACAGAAGAAACATTTTACCTTTAATGAACTCTAATTTTGATAATCGAGTTGCCAATTAACAGAATAATTGCAAGGGTAGATTAATGTCACAATTCTCATTCAGTTATCTTTCAGCCACTCTCTATGTATGTGGTAAATATGCAGAGCGCATTCTTTTCTTTAGCATTTCCTCAACCCAGATTTTACCTTAACATAATTGACAAATTTGAAGGGCACATTTTACTACAAGAGCCTGAGGATCTGATCCTATCATTAAAAGTACCCCAGGAAGAAAAATTCAGATGCAAATTTCAACTGACCTTTGTGGAAACAACTCATATTATTTTGCATCAGTAGCCACTAGAGATTTTTCTGGCTATATATGGATTTCCACATCTGTCAGCTATAAGTGCACTTCATCTGTCTGCTAAATCAGAGAGCCAGAAATAGATGACAGTGATCAAGTCTTTGAGCTTCTCTTAAATTAGCCACATCATGAGGTAAAGTCAGTTTCTCCACTGGGCTTTCATTCTAAAGGTTTACTCCTAAGAAACTTAGAGGAAAGACTACAATAGAAAAGTAAATGGAGTCTTCTTCTTTTCCATGTTTTTTTTTTTTTCTTTTCTCTTTGGAATGGAGTGCTGACCAGACAGCCTATTTGGAGGTAAGTCCTCCAGATATGGGGGAGCTGAGCATAAATTACTCCTCTTTGCTGCTACTTAGGCTGTGTCTACCAACACAACAGCAACAAGAGAGCTATAATGAACTTTCCCTGTGCCTAGGTTCTCTTCTGAGCTCTCTATTCCTAATCCCTATGATTTCCTTCCTTTGTGAACTGATTTAGAAATATAAATAAAAATAAATAAATAAAACTTTACTCACCCTTAGACTTGAGTCCAGGGTGCTATGCACACCAGCTGCTAGTGTGGAAAATGCATTGATTTTTTTTTTCCTCTTTATTCCTGTCCATCTCCACTCTTCATTAAATAAAGTTTCAATGAGATGCGATAGGAAAGTACAACCACCTGTATAAGACAGCACACTTCTGCCTAACATTTGGCTTCCCAGTTTGACCACTAGACTTTAGAAAATATTTTCTAAACCAAGGTTAAGGAAAAGCAAGACATCTCTGAGTCACTCTGTGTATCATCTGTATATTATTTTCCACAGTGTGGTCATGTGGAAAGAAAGAGGTGGTAGGAAGAAAAATGTGTAGAGAAATATCCTTCTGTAGAAAGTTCAAGAAAAAAAAAATGTTTTGTACCTACTCCAATAACTAAATCGCCCCCTTCCCATTCTAGAACTGTACTTTTAAGGTAGATGTTCTTTATTACGCACAAAGAGAGAAAAATAAGTTTAAAACCTGCAATCATGATTCAAAACTTGATCCCTACCAATGTGTTCACTGTTGCCTCAGTTCAGGAAACTTATACCAATGCTGACACCTTATCTTCTATGTCATCAGAAACCTAGATTTATTCAGTGTTGAATATGGCTTGGCCAATTATGGACAGGATACCTTACCTAGAAGTCCCATATTTTATTCTAGATATATGGAAACGAACAATTGTGGTACATAAAGACTTAAATCTTCATTCTTTCAAAGATGTTCAACTATTCCTAATGGTCTTGATTTTATGATAGTTTGAGGAGTTTTAAGGAGAAATATAATAAGTAGCATATAACCAGCTTATTATAATTCATTATATGGGTGTTAACATTGCACTTTTTGGCAAGCTGTGAATTCTTGATGCATGCTAAATGTCATTTTCAAGCCAAAAATTCTTAAGGTAATATCATCAACTCCTTCTACATTAAGCTTAATAATTAAGCAGATCTTCCAAACTCATGCTAATGTATTTGATATGATTAATAAGAGCAATTGTATATGAGCTACAACTCAGTACCTATTGCCCTTACAAAGTTAATATCTACATTAATATTAGTTCTACCTTTTCTCTAGGTGTGAAACAGTCTATTGTTATTATTTCCTGTGTTATTAATAAGAATCTTCACATGTCTACTTCTTGGGTCAGGTGGAATTTAGCTTGGGTAAAAACAGAAGAGGGACACCTGGATGGTTCAGTGGGTTAAGGCTCTGCCTTTGGCTCAGGTCATGATCTCGAGGTCTGGGGATCAAGCCCTGCATCTGGTTCTCTGCTCAGTAGGAAGCCTGCATCCCCACCCCCCGCCTGCCTCTCTGCCTACTTGTGATCTCTGTCTGTCTAATAAATAAATAAAATCTTAAAAAAACAAACAAACAAAAGAAAACCACAAAAAAACAGAAGAAGGAAGAGGAGAAGAAAAACCATCTGATGATAGAAAAATACCCTTTGCATCCATTTTTACTTCTCAAGGGATGTTTCCTATAACATCCCTTTTTACTTCTCTGATATTTCTATTAGAAGCAGATTTGAAGTTTTTTAAAAAAGATTTATTTATCTATTATTGGGGGGAGGGACGGAGAAAGAGAAAGAATCTCAAGCAGACTTCCCGATGCAGGGCTCTACCTCACAATCCTGAAATCATGACGTGAACTAAGATCAAGAGTCAGACACTTAACTGAGACACCCAGGCACCCCTTATGACTAATTTTTTAATCAAGTGATAGATTTCAGGTGAAAACTTTGAAGAAAGCAAGATTGCAATTATTTATTTATTTATCTATTTATCAATTTATTTTTTTATTTTAAAGAGAAAGTGCAAGAGGAAGGAGGAAGGGACCAAGGGAGAGGGAGAGAAATTCTTAAGCAGGATCCATGCCCAGCAGGAGCCCCACACAAGGCTTGATCTCATGACCCTGAGATGATGACCTGAGCTGAAACCAAGAGTGGGATGCTTAACCGACTGAGCTGTGCAGGCACACCATAAACAGGTTAAAAGTTTTTAAGACAGTCCAAAAGATACCCTTCTCAAGGAAGTATGTCTTCACCTAGGAGGGCTGGTGATGGGTGATTAGACATTCTAGAATAATCAGGAAAGACCTGGCAAATATATTTACTTTGGTTACATTGGTGAAGAACATATGGATATATGTCATAATCCTGTCAAGCACATGTTATATATACACTTAAATAATATAATTTTGGGGAACCATGGATGACTCAGTCAGTTAATCATCCAACTCTTCATTTCGGCTCAAGTCATCATCTTAGGGTCCTGGGATGGAGCCCTGCATCTGTGCTGAGTATGGAGCATGCTTAGATTCTCTCTCTCCCTCTCCCTCTGCCCCTCCCCACCACTGGCATGATTGTGCTCTCTCTCTAAAAAAAAAAATATATATATATATATATACACATATATATATATATTTTTATATGTATATATATATATATATATATATAGTATATGTTTTAGAACTTCATTTCATACTTAATAAACATTATTTCCAAAATTACTGTTACCAGGAAGAGAGGCCAACTATGGAAGAAAACATATATCTGTTGTTCTGAATGATAGATAAGAAATGAAGGCAACCCTGTAACCTCAGGCAAACTGTTTTAACTATATGTTCCTCACATATATAATGGAGAAATCATATCTATTTCATAATATTGTGGAAATTGAATGAAATAATGCCCATAATTACTTAATACCTTATAATCAGTTAATAACAAGTATGTAAAAACAATGACAAAGCCTATGAATCAACAATTTCCAGTTCAACAATTAGCAGTCTATTGCTTCACTTTGTAATTATTTTATTCTTACTATTTAAAGATTTTCTTAGGGTGCCTGGGTGGCTCAGTTGGTTAAGTGACTGCTTTCAGCTCAGGTCAGGATCCTGGAGTCTCAGGATCCAGTCCCACATCAGGATCCCTGCTCAGCAGGGTATCTGCTTCTCCCCCTGACCCTCTCTCCTCTCATGCTCTCCTTCTCTCTCATTCTGTCAAGTAAATAAATAAAATCTTTTAAAAAAATAAATAATAAAATAAAATAAAATAAAGATTTTCTTAGATCAAATTTTCAAAATAGGACCCCATCATCTCCAATGTGTTAATGCTCCAGTGTTACTGACTTTTCATTGAAATTCACTCTGATCACTAAATGCCAAAAAGCAGTTTGTAATATCACTTTCCCCAAATTTATCTTTCCCTTTCTCTCTTTCTTTCTCTTTCTTCTCAGGATTGTTATGCTAATACATCCTTTATTTTTCTAAGATTAACCCTATCAAAATACTACTAACCTTTATTCTGCAGAACAAACAATCCTAAAATTTGTATGGAACCACAAAAGACCCCAAATAGCCCAAAGAAAACTTGAAAAAGAAAAACAAAGCTGGAGGCATCACAATTCCAAACTTAAAGCTAAATTACAAAGCTATCGTCATCAAGACAGTATGGTACAGGCACCCAAATAGACAGAACTCTGAATTTCTTTTAGAATAAACTTGGACTCTTTTTTTAAAATGATACCTCTGTAGGAGAGTGCAACACAGCATCTACTAATTTTCCACGAAAAATGAAATGGACCAACAAACTAAACAACAAATGCCATACAAACAAATAAACAAAAACTAGGAGGACTCAGAAAAAAAGACAAAATCCATATCCTTTAGCTATGCCTATTTTTAGCTATGAAGAGATGGAGGGAAAACTTAATACCAGACTCTAGAGTAAGTATAGATCCCAAGGGTGTTGAAGTCCATCTCAATTCAACACATCAGAGTCTCTGGGAATGTGAGACAGCCAAGCAGGGGTCAGATTTAAAGCAAGTACTGACCGGGAGTCTACACTGAACAATAGAACTGAAGTACCTGGCTATTGCCTTGCATTCTGGAAGTAGACCAACTGCTGTGCATCTTACACTCTCTGCTAGTTCTGTGCCCCAAAACATTTAATAACTATATGAGCCCAAATCCAGACAACAACAAACTGTGTGCCCTATCTGACAAATACCAAGCCTGCCTAGAAATTATTCCTCTAAGAATTTATAAAGAGAAAAATAAAAAGACACAAATATTAACAAACATGGAAGGAAAAAATAACTTTCATAATTAGGGGCACAGAAAACAGATTAATCATACATATTTTAAAACAATTTCTTCAAAATAGAATCTAACCTAACAAGACATAAAATAATGAAAAACGTATGTTTACTGAAGGTGTGCACTGAAACCAAGTTGTAAATTTTTTTTTTAAGATTTTGTTTATAGATCACAAGTAGGCAGAGAGGCAGGCAGAGAGAGAGGAGGAAGCAGGCTTCCTGCCCAGCAGAGAG
Source organism: Mustela putorius furo (assembly GCF_011764305.1). Classification (NCBI taxonomy): domain Eukaryota; kingdom Metazoa; phylum Chordata; class Mammalia; order Carnivora; family Mustelidae; genus Mustela; species Mustela putorius. Next base: position 2,707,551 of record NW_025421467.1, read on the forward strand.
CCCGATGCAGGGCTCCATCCCAGGTCCCTGAGCCGAAAGCAGAAGCTTTAACCCACTGAGCCACCCAGGGGCCCCCCAAGTTGTAAATTTTAATGCTGATTAATAATCAGATTATAAGAGCATGTAAAAAAAGAAAAGGATGAAAAAGGTGCCACTACAATATTGGTCCCAACAATTAGAAAAATGAAAATTATAGAATGTGCTCAAAAAATGTAAAAGTAAGTAACCACTTACAGGATTTAAAAGAGAACCTGGAATTTCCAAAACATTAAAAAGTATAAAGATAAAAAAGAAATGGGGAGTAAGGAAAAAAGAGTAGAACTGAATGATGGAAATCAACAAACCAAAGCTGAAATGAAAGGGAAAATATGCTAGATAAACACAAACTAAAAGAAATCAGGAATTATACTAAACTGAAGAAAATATTATTAAGCAAGCAAAAAAGGGCTCATTCATACCACAAGTGGTACCATTGTGAACAACTTAAATATATTCAATAACACTGCATTGGAATACATTAAAGAAAAGAGTTCTCAAGAAAGACAAAAAGTAGATTAAAGATCAAAGTAGAAAATAGAAAATTTCAATAAATTTTCTGTTTTAAAGAGGTTAAGGTGGTAAAAGTAATTAAGGATGTGCAGATTTAGAAAATACTATTATTACCTTTGGTTTCAATAGTTGCAAATTAAAATATTTACCTCAAAATTGGAAAAAAGACATAATTTTTTATTGAAGTATAAACTTATAAGTTCATAAAAAGAATATAAAGTTCAATTACTTATTCCACAGTGGAAGTCCAGATAACAATTATCAGGCAAAAAAACAGAAGCTTCTCAGTACCCCAGAAGGCAACTTCGTAGTTACCCTCTAGTCATGATATCCTCCTACTTCCCCAAGGAGAACTATTATTATGATTTCTCATACTATAAGTTTATTTTACTTATTTTTCAATTTTGGATTATTATATTAATGGATTATATAGTAGGTATTCTATTATATATACTTATATTATATTATATTATATTATATATATTATTAATTATATTATATATATTATATTATTATATTATAGTAGGTATTATATTAATGGATTATATAGTAGGTATTCTCTTTTTTTCTAGCTTCTTTTGAGAAACATTATATAATGGGAATTATACATGTTTCATAAAAAAGTCATTGATTCACTTTCTTATTGCTGACTGCTCTTGCTTTTTGTCTGTTATTGCTACATAGATTAAACCACATGAATAAATAAGAATTTATATTTTCTTTCTACTGTTGATGTGCATTTGGGTTATTTCACTGTGTTTGTTCATCATTATCAGTGTTGCAAGAATATGTGCTAAGTTCACACATGCATCCATTTCTGAAAGATATATACCTTTAAATGAAACTGTAAGATATATACCTTTAAATATATACCTTTGTGGGTTGTACCACATGCATACATACAACTTTAGTAGATACTGTCATTTTTGTAAATGGATCTACTAACTGAAATTCCCATAAGCTTTAGTGAGGATTTCCCATAGATAAAATTTCCATTGCTCCCATCCTCTCAACATTTAAAATTGTTATTCTTTTGATCTGAGCCATTCAAATAGGTGTATAATACCATCTCATTTAATTTTAACATTTGTAATTTCTTCACAACTAATGAAATTGAATACCTTTCATATGCTTATCTCAGTAAGTGCCTGTTTATGTGTTGTATCCATTTCCCTATGGGGAGTTCCTTCATTTTCTCATTGATTTTTGGAGTTCTTTATATGATTTGTACACAAGTCTTTCCTCACTTGTACCCATTACAAATGTCTTTTCTTGCTCCACAGGGTGTCATCTATCAACTTTTATAAAGCAATAGTCTTAATTTTAATGTAACACAAATTAATCATTTCCTTTAAGGTTTGTGTTTTTTTGCATTCTGTGTAAGCAATCTACATCTATCTCAAGTTCATGAAAACACTGTCCTGTATTTTCTTCTACAAATTTTATTGTTTTGCTTTTAGATTTATATGAGTAATACATCAGGAATTGATTTTTGTGTATGATGTTAGGTAGAGGCCAAGTTTTATCTTTTCCTACAATGGATATTCAACAGATCTTATACCACTTACTGGAAAGAATTTTTTCCTTATTGCTGAGCAATATAACATTTGTCATAAATCAAGTATCCATATAAGTGTGGGTCTGCTACTAGGCTGTCTATTCTGTTTCACTGATAAATGTTTCTTGTCTTGTACCAATACCATCTCTAATGATCAGAACTTTATAATGTCTTGATACTTGCTTATATAAATCCTCTCCCTTTCCTTGTCCCTCTTTTATAAGGTTTTTCCTCTCTGACTCATTTGTGTTTTTACATTAATTTTGTATTCAGAATGTCAATTCTCTCACACACACACACACACACACACATACACTAATGCTGGCATTTCTACTGGAATTTCATCAGATACATACAACTATTTAGAGAGAATTGAAATTGTTTTCAATATTCAGTCTTCCATATCATAGAACATAATGTATCTTTTCATTTATTTGGGTCTTTAGAAATTACTCTTTTTTTTAAAGATTTTATTTATTTATTTGAGAGTGAGAGAGAAAGAGAGAGAGAGCACAAGTGGGGTAGGGAGACAGGAGCAGAGGCAGCAGGAGAGGGCAAGAGAGTGTTAAGCAGACTCCTGGCTGAGCACAGAACCTAATTCAGGGCTCCATCTCAAGACCCTGAGATCACAGTCTGAGCCAAAACCAAGAGTTGGACACTTAACTGACTGTGCCACCCAGGCACCCCAATTCTACTTCATTTTCCTTGTTATAATGGAGTTCAATTAATTTTTATAAGTTGATAAATAAACCCGCACCCAGCAACCTTCTTAACCTCATTTATTAATTTCTAAAATTTATCTATACATTCATTCTGATTTGCTACACACACACACAAACAATTAACAGATATTTTTGGAATGCCTGGATGGCTGAGTTGGTTAAGTATCTGACTTCAGCTCAGGTCATGATCCCAGGACCCTGGGATCGAGTCCTGATTGGGGCTCCTTGCTCAGTAGGGAGCCTGTTCTCCCTCTGCCAGCTCCTACGCCTGCTTGTGGGCTCACTGTCTCTCTCTCTATCTCTATTCTTCTTTCCACAACTAACCTGGCCCAACAAGGAAGGCTATATCTGCCATTTCCCAAATAATACTTTAGTACTCTTTTAGGTGATAGATGTCAAAGGAAATTCACAAATATTACTATGAAAAATAAAACTAATATTCTGCTTAATAAGCAAACAAGAAATTGAAAAAGCATGACATTGTACCTTTTTAAACATATAATATGATATATAAAAAAATTCTTAGAAGACACAAGTAAGAGAAAAATAACCCTTATAACCTTCACACTAAGAAGAGTCTAATAAAATATATGAATTCAATAAAACAGCAAGATTAGAAAGCAACTAATTTAGATGAAAAATTAGAAAGAAACAATGTGATTACAAAACTAATTAATAATTGGAGACAGCAGGCTTAGAAAAGATACAGTTAAAATTCAAATTATAGACATAGGCAAAAGGCTTGAAGTAATCACAATGAACACAGAAGAAAAATACAAATAGGTAAATATTTACAGAAGATTATTGACACGGACATACTCATATGTGTATTGTTCATGTACATATATGTGAACATTTCCATATATATAAACATGTAACTGTGAGTGTGGAGAGTTGGAGATAGAGACATAATGATGAAAACAACAGGAAACTCACATTTTGAACAGAAAATATATCTAGAGGCATACAAGAGTGACATTTCCTTTAAATAGAGGAAGAATGAAATGTGCCAAATTTGAATATGTAAAGAATAATTCACATTCAAACAGAAAAGAAAAAAAAATACAAAACAATAAGGAGACTTATCCCAGTTGTTTTTCAAATTCAAGATTAAAGAAAATTATTTAGAGATCTAAATAGAAACAGAGATCTGAAGAAAAAAAAGATCAGCTACAAGAAGAGAAAATAGAGTTAGCTTTATATTTTGGCATAACAACTTTCCGGGCCAAAGAACACACTGAACAATGTCTCCCAGTTTTGAGAAGACAATTTGATCCATGAGCATTAGGCTCAGTCAAATTGTCGTTCAGGGTATAAATCAACAGACAGACATCCTAAAGATGAAATAACTCAGGGAAATACCACCCAAGGGTCCCTATTGAAAAACCACTTGGCGAGAATAAGTCAGTTAAATAGATGAATCAAAATATATAACTCAGAAAAGAAGAAACCATGGTATAAAAGCTGAGCGTGAAACTAAGATACATTTTAAATATAGAACTTAAATAAAACAACAGATGTTGTGTTTGCAGAACAAATCTAGTTGTGCTACATTTTGAAAAATCATTATATATCCGGAGTGGGGAAGGAGAGAGGAATGAAGAATCCAAGAACTAGAGATTGGTCTTGGTGAGCAAAAGATCAATTAACACAAAAAAGATACATGTACTGAAAAGAAAAGTAGAATTATTTCAAACTTTATGTTTTTAATTTTTTTTTTTTTTTTTACTTAACCTGAGATAAATATTTTAGATGGTCACATATTTTCTTGGTAAAATAATACATAGGTTTTTTCAGCTTCATATCTATGTCTTTTTTTTCTTTTAAATAAAAATTAAATTAAATGGGATATTTTCATCAAAATCCATAGCGTGCTGCCATTTTTAGGTTACTAATTTGGTTTTCATATCTGTCTGTCAACATTTATGTAAGTTTGTAGAGATAAATGGCTGCAGTATTGCTTACTAAATATTTGGAGTGGTTGGTATTTGTAGTAAGTTAGTAGTGTCTGTTTACTTTTTAATAGATTTCTGTGTTGTTTAATTTTTAAATTGTTTAATTTTTAATAAGCATTTGCACTTTATAAAAAATTTCCTTATAATAGTATAACCAAAAGTATTTGGTGCCAAAGCAAAAATAATATAAAATCGCTAGCAAAATAAAAGAATATTAAAAAAAATCAGCAACAGAATTTTACCATAGGTCAATACAGAAAAAAAATACACCATTTTATTAGATGGGAAGCTTAAATAATACTAAAGATTACTTTATCAAAATTAACTCATGTAATTAAGTAATCTCAATTTAGTCCATTTGGAATTTGGGAAATTATTCTTCCTTTTCCTTGGCAGAGTATTAGAAAGATAAACAGGTGAGGGAAGCCAATATATATCTGAAAATGGAGTCTGTGAAGGACAAAACACTTGGAATTATTTTTACCAAAAAATAAGCAAACAAATTGTGAAGAAGTAATATTAGCAGCGTAGTACTGATATAGAAATAATTAGGCAGATCAGTGGAATAGTACTTATATTTAATTAGAATTTTTTAAGTGGTATTTTGCATATCAATGAGAAACACTGACATAGTGTTCAGATATGTGAGGCTTTTGGAAAAAAAATAACCAATTTTTTTTTTTATAACATACAGGCAAGTCGTAGTCAACATAGATTAAATAATTTAAAGTTTTCAACAAAGACATTAAAGAACTATAAGAAATTGATTTGACTATAATTTTGTTGTGTGAAAGGCCATTCCCAAACAATAGTAGCAATCAGCAAGTGTAAGTATTTTGTTTTCCAAGGAATACCAGAAGACTTTATGTCAAGACTGACTTGAATTTCTTCCTCAACTTTAACCATACCAATAATGGATAATATTTTTAGAACTTTAGAAATATACAACCTTATTCAAAGAGTGAGGTTTATAATTCTAGAATAGACTAAAAACACGAAGCGTTACACAGGGACCCATGCCAAGAACATCTAGGACCTAACAGTAGAAGTGGCTGGAAGTTTGACTCTCTGTATGTGTAGGGAAATCAGAGATAGGTTTATTGCTTGAAAGAGCTATGGAGCCCACAAAACAAAGCCAAGAATCTCCCTGAATGCTGCTGTGGGGAAAGAAACAAAGAAATCTTCTTATTACCTGAGACAAGCCATCCTCTCGCTCTGCCCTCAAGATTCCTGGGACCAGGTAGAGATAGGCAAAATAACTACCAAAGAGAAGAAACTAGTGCAGGAAGAGAAATAGTCACCCTCAGTGAACTTACAAGTATGCTGTTGCATTGAAGGGAGGGAGAACTATATTTGGAAACACATCCATCAAATTTAACAATCAAAAAATAAATTCAGTTCTGATCAAATTTAAATAATAAAATACTTCCAAAATAATTCTTATAATTTTTGTTCAAAGTAATTATTCATTAGAAAGTTAAGAATAGAAAAGCAAGGGCACCTGGATGGCTCAGTTGGTTAAGTATCTGCCTTTCGCTCAGGTCATGATCTCAGGATCCTGGGGTTGAGTCCCACATCAGCTCTCTGCTCAGCGAAGAGTCTGCTTCTTTCTCTTATTCTCCCTCAGTGCTCCACCCACTCAGATAAATAAATAAAAGAAGAAAAAAAAGAAAGAGATGAAAACTGATAGATGCTATTAAGAAGACAGACATAAAAGGAACCATTTAGAATTCCAGATCTGAAGGGACGCATGCCTGGTTTAGTTGGTATAGTGTGCAACTCCTGATCTCAGGGTCATGAGTTTGAGCCCCATGTTGGGTGTGGAGCCTACTTAAAAAAGAAAAAAAAGTTCCTAGATCTGAAAGACTGAAAAAAGTACTTACTAAAATTATCAAAATATTGAATATATAGAATAAATTCTAAACTCAACAGAACTGTAAAGAGAACTAGTGAATTGGGAAAAGATGCCTAAAGATTTTATGGTCAAAGGCAGTACAAAAAGATAATGACGAAATTTATGAAAGAGAAGCTAAGATACAGACTAGAGAGATAAACAAACACAAATCAAGTTGTACGGAAGTAATATTTGAAGAGATAATAGCTGAGGATTTTCCAGGTCACATGAGAGATATATTATCAGGTGGACTCTCTCATTCAGTCCATCATGTTCCAGTAATATATTTTTATTCCCAAGGCAAAAGTTATCTTTAGGATATTCTTATTGGTCTAATGAAATAAAAATTACAAAGGACACAATACGTAATTCACAGAAGAGACACTAGCCAATAAACCACTAAAAATTATGTCCAACATCACTAGTAATCAGGGAAATGAAAATTAGCATATGAATGAACAATTATTTTACTCTCACAGATTGTATTGGTACTTCAGGAAGGAAACTACATCTGGTAAGGATCTAAGATCAAAAGAGAGAAAGATTTACTATTGATAGGCATTTGTGCTTTCCCCTATGTCCCCGTATCATAATTAAAACCACAAAATGGGCATGTTCCCCAAGGAACAATATTTATTGGGACATCAGCAAAGGATCAAGGACTAAATTTTATGTGCCACTTGTAGATAAGGGAAGGATAGAGGCTAAGAAACAAACAAGTTATTGACAGAAAGAGGAGGAAAATAATAAAAGTGTAATAGCTAAGAGAGAGTGTCTAGAAAGAGATTGTGGTCAATATTAAGTTCCCAGATGACGAGGAGAATGGAATGTGATAACTAGAAGGTCTTTGGAAACTTCAGAAAATGGTTGCACCAATTTGGTGGAAGTTGAAGTCAGATTCTAGAAATCTGTGAGTTAATGAAGAAGCAAATGTAGTAGTAAGTTTCACTCACTTAAGAAATTTGATCAGTTTATGAGTTGCTTGGGGACAGAGACTGTTTTATTAATCTATGAATTTGTAGTTCTTTGCCATTTCCTGGCATATAGCAAAATCTCAGCCATATGTTATGAACTATTAATTATAGAAAGACTAAGTGGGACTATCTAGATATGTTCCCCCCCCCCCACAACTCTTTTCCCTATTCCTCAGCCTCCTCTAACAGAGCTATGATGCCCAACCATCCCTCCATACAAAGCTTTTGCTAAGGCTTCCAATGACTTTCAGCTCTTTATCTTTATCATAGCTTTTCAGCAGTTTGCAAACTTTTTAAATACTCACTCCTGATACAACCTCTTTTCTTGGTTTTCAAGGTATAACACTCCTAGTTTTCCTCCTCTGGCTATTCCTCTGTTCCCTTCACACATCGAAACTTCTTTTCTAAACTGTTAGAGTTGCTCAAGACCTTAGATTATAACTAAATACAATTGACTCAGAAATTTTTGTTTTCAGTGTGAACATTTATTTACTCTGCATTCCAGCTATATCAACCATTTATTTGAGATCTATTTTGGGGTCACTTAAATGAATTTCAAAAACAGATTTAAACTTTGAGGTTTATCGCAACACAGTGTTGGTCTTCCAGAAGACCTTAGCCCAATAAAAGGCATAGTCATATCAATGCAGTGAAGATAGAAACATGGATACCTCCCTGGCTCCTTCTTCTCCATCACTGCCTGTGTACATACAATCTCAAGTCCTTTGAATTTACCTTCTAAATTTCTCTCTGCTACTTCCACTTCACTCCTAGTTTGCCAAATCCTTCTAGGACCAAGCTAAATTATCTCTCAACCTAGAGTGCTTCATTTAACATGCCGATTGTCCTGCATTTATTCCATCTGTCACATTCTCTAATTCATTCTTCACATTGTAATCACTGTGACTTTTCTTGGCCTTAATACAAATACATCTTTAATACAATTAATCAATCAATCACCTTTAATACAAATACATCTTTAGTACAAATCCAATCATTGAAGCATAATGTTTCAATGGCTTCCTTGAACCATGGGTTAAAAGTTGAACAGACAAAATTTAATAGGTTTATAAGAAATCTAACTGAACCGACCCTTGTTCATTTTTGTGGCCTCTCTCTGTTCAAGTCTCTTTTGCTTTCTGTTCATTCTCTACAGTCTCACACTTGCCCACATATGTTCGTGCATGAAGAGTTCTTCTTTTTAGATGTTTTTCTTTTCTTTACTCATCCATGACATCTCTTCCATGAGCTCTCACTTCAACTTTTATTTCTGATTATATAGGTACTTACAGTACCAAACTTCTGATTAAGGTGAGCACCTTCATAACATTGCATTGATTTCTGAAATTATTTAATTATTCTGGTTGTTCAGTTAGACTGTAAACTCCATGAGGGCAGAAATAGCACTGATTTGTTTGCAACTGTGTTCTGTATCTGGTACAAAGTATATACTCGGTACGTAATCATTAAGTAAACATGACAAATCAGGCTAGAGGTTTATTGATTTTATTATTTTTTTCAAAGAACCAGCTCCTAGTTTCATTGATCTGTTCTATTGTTTTATAGCTTCTGTATCATTTATTTCTTCTCTAATCTTTATTATTTCCTTCTTTCTGTTGGCTTGGGGTTTTTTGGTTTGTTTGTTTTTTCGTTCTTCTTTTTCTAAATCTTCTAAGTGTTTGACTAGATTTTTTCATTTGAGATTTTTCTTGCTTCTTGAGATAGGCCTGTACTGCTATATACTGCCCTCTTAGGACAACTCTTGCTGCATCCCAAAGGTTTTGGATGGTTGGTTGTGCTTTCATTTTCATTGGTTTCTATGTATTGTTTTATTTCTTCTTTCATTTCCTGTTAGACCCATTCATTGTTTAGTAGCATGTTGTTTAACCTCCATGTATTTGTGTTCTTTCCAGATTTCTTTATTGTGGTTGACTTTGGGTTTCATAGTGTGGTCAGAAAAGGTGCATGGTATGATTTCAATTTTTTTGTATTTGTTAAGGCTTCTTTTATATGTGATCTATTCTAGAGAAAGTTCCATGTTCACTTGAAAAGAATGTGACTTTTGCTATATGAGGATGAAATGTTCTAAATATATTTGTTAAGTCTATCTGGTCCAGTGTGTCATTTAAAGCCATTGTTTCCTTGTTGATTTTCTTTTTAGGTGATCTGCTCATTGATGTAAGTGGGTATTAAAGTTCCCTACTATTATTGTGTTAATGTCAATCAGTTCCTTTATTTTTTTTTTTAAATGTTTTGTATATTTGGGTGATCCGAGGTTGGGTGCATCATATTTACAATTTTATCTTCTTGTTGGATTGTTCCTTTTGTGATTATATGATGTTATTCTTTGCCCCTCTTCAGTGTGTATGTTTTTTAAAATCTAGTTTGTTCAGTATAAGTATTTTTACTCCAGCATTTTTTTTTTCCTGGCATCCATTTATGGAATGTTTTTCCACCCTATCACTTTCAATCTGCAGGTGTCTTTAAGTCTAAAATGTGTCTCTTATAGGCAACATATAGATAGGTCTTATTTTTTGTTTTTAATCCTTCTGATACCCTATTTTTTTTTAAGATTTTATTTATTTGACACAGAGAGAGAGAGATCACAAGTAGGCAGAGAGGCAGGCAGAGAGAGAGGAGGAAGCAGACTCCCTGCTGAGCCCAGACCCTGAGACCATGACCTGAGCCAAAGGCAAAGGCTTAACCCTGAGCCACCCAGGTGCCCCTTTTGACTGGAGTGTTTAGTCCATTTATATTCAAAGCAGTTACTGAGAGATATATATCTATTGTCTTTGTCACTTTTTGGTCTCTCCTTTGTTCTCAGAGAGTCCTCTTGAATTCTTACAGAGTTGGTTTAAGGGTCACAAACAACTTTAGTTTTTTGTTTATCTGGAAAACTATTTATCACCCCTTCTATTCTGAGTGATAACCTTGCTAGATAGAATATTCTTGGCTGCAGATATTTCCCATTCAGTACTTTGGGAATTTATCTTGCCACTTCTTTTTGGCTTGCCAAATTTCTTTATTTTTTTTATTTTTTTTTTATTTTTTATAAACATATATTTTTATCCCCAGGGGTACAGGTCTGTAAATTTCTATTGAGAAATCTCTAGCTAAAATTATGGGTTTTCCATTATAAGTTAAGGACTACTTTTCTTTATCATTATATTTTGCAAATTTAATTACAATGTGTTTTGGTGTTGGCCTCCTTTATTTAATTTTGATTGAAGTTCTCTGTGCCTCTTGGAACTGGATGTCTGCTTCTTTCTCCAGTTTAGGGACATTTTCAGCTATTATTTCTTAAAATAAATTTCCTGTCCCCTTTTCTCTTTTTCTTTTGGGACTCCTATAATATGGATGTTATTATGTTTGATGTACTCAGTTGAGTTGCATAAGTTTATTTTTGTGTTGCATAATTATCTTTTCTCTCTTTTGCTCAACTGCATTGCTTTCCATTATTTTGTCTTTTAGGTCACTAATTTTTTTCCTTTACTTCTTCCAACCTGCTTTTCATTGTATGAAACCTATTTCCAATCTCAATTACTGCATTCTTCATCTCTGATTTATTCCTTTTTAGCTCTTTTATCTCTGTGGTAAGGGTCTCATTGATGTCTTCTTTCCTCAAACCTAATGAGTATCCTTATGATCATTGTTTTAAATCCTCCATCATCCATGCTACTTATATGTGTTTCAATTAGAACTCTGGCTGTAGCCTTATTTCATTCTTTCATTTGGTATAAATTCCTCTTTCTTGGCATTTTGTCTAAGTTTCAGCCTTCTTCTATGTGTTAGAAAAGATGGTCATGTCTCCTGGTCTTGAAAGTAATGCTCTTATGGAGAAGAGTTCGTGTAGTAATAAAATTAATAAACTTCTATCCAGAATATTCAAAAAGAAAAGGAAAAGATCCAAATAAATAAAATCACAAATGAGAGAGGAGGAATCACAATCACTACCACAGAAACACAAAAGATTATAAGAGAATATTATGAAAAACATATTGCTACCTACAGCAATGTATGCATTCAGTGAAAACTATTAAAATGATACCAAGTTTTTTCACAGAACTTGAAAAAATAACCTTAAAATTTGTATGGAACTAGAAAAAACCCTGAATAACCAAAGGAATGTTGAAAAAGAAAACCAAAATTGGTGGCATCACAATTCTGGACTTCAAACTCTATTACAAAGCCATAGTCATCAAAACAGTATGATACTGACACAAAACAGACACATACATCAGTGGAACAGAATAGGGAACCCAAAAATGGACCCTCAACTCTATGGTTAACTAATCTTTGACAAAACAGGAAAGAATATCCAATGGAAAAAAGACAGTCTCTTCAACAAATGGTGTTGGGAAAATTGGACAGCCACATGTAGAAGAATGAGACTGGACCATTTCTTTATACCATACATAAAAATAGCCTCAAAAGGGATAAAATACCTAAGAGCAAGATAAGAATCCATCAAAATTCTGGAGGAGGACATGGGTAGCAACCTCTGTGACCTCAGCCACAGCAGCTTCTTGCTAGACACGTCTCCAAAGGCAAGGTAAACAAAGACAAAAATGAACTATTGGGACTTCATTAAGAGAAAAATATTTTGCAAAGCAAAGGAAACAATTCATGAAACAAAAAGACAACCAAAGGAATGGGAGAAGATATTTGCAAATGTCTTACCAGATAAAGGGTAGTATCCAAAGTCTATAAAGAACTTATCACACTCAATACCCACAGAACAAATAATCCAATCAAGAAATGGGCAGAAGACAGGAACAGACATTTCTTCAAAGAAGGTATGCAAGTGGCCAACAGACATTGGAAAAAATGTTCAATATTACTTAGATTAAGGTAAATATAAATCAAAACCACAATGAGATATCACCGTATACCTGTCAGAATGGCTAAAATTAACAATGGAAGAATGACAGGTGTTAGCAATGATGTGTAGAAAGGGGAATCCTTTTACACTGTTGGTGGAAATGAAAGCTGGTTAAGCCACTCTGAAAATGGAGGATCCTCAAAAAATTGAAAATAATGACCCAGCAACTGCACTATTGGGTATTTATTCCAAAGATACAAATGTAGTGATCCAAAATATTTATCTATTTATTTATTTATTCCAAAGCTACAAATGTAGTGATCCCAATATTTATAGTTGCAATGTCCAAAATAGCCAAACTATGGAAAAAGCCCAGATATCTATTGACAGATGAATGGATAAAGAAGATGTGGGGTGTGTGTGTGTGTATCCTACTTAACCATCAAAAAAACAAACAAACAAGCAAAAAAGAAAGAAATATTGTCTTTTGCAATGACAAGGATGGAGCTAGGGAGTATTATGTTAAGTGAAGTAAGTCAATCAGAGAAAGACAGTTATATGATGTCACTCATATGTGGAATTTAAGAAACAAAATAAATAGAAGGGTCATAGGGGAAGAGAGGAAAAAATAAAGCAAGACAAAAATCAGAGTGAGACAAACCATAAAGAATTCTTTTTTTTTTTTTTTAAGATTTTATTTATTTACCTGGCAGAGAGAAATCACAAGTAGGTGGAGAGGCAGGCAGAGAGAGAGGGAAGCAGGCTCCCTGCTGAGCAGAGAGCCCGATGCGGGACTCGATCCCAGGACCCTGAGATCATGACCTGAGCTGAAAGCAGTGGCTTAACCCACTGAGCCATCCAGGCACGCAAGAATTCTTAATCATAGGAAACAATCTGAGGATTGCAGGAGGGGAGGGGGTTCACGGGATGGGGTCATTGGGTGATAGACTTTAAGAACGGCACATGATGTAATGATCACTGGATATTATATAAGAATGATAAATCACTGACCTCTACCTCTGAAACTAATAATACATTATATGTTAATTAATTGAATTTAAATTTAAAAATTCACAAAAGAATCATATGATCATTTCAATAGGTACAGAAAATGAATTTGACAAAATACAAAAATTCATGATTAAAAACCCTCAACAAAGTAGGTTTAGAGGGAACATACCTAACATACCTAGCCATATATGAAAAAACCCACAGCAATCATAATACTCAATGGGGAAAAGCCAAGAGATTTCTTCTAATGTAAGGATGTTTACTCCAACCACTTTCATTTAACATAGTACTATAGTACTAGCCACAACAATCAGACAACAAAAATAAACAAAAGACATTCAAATTGGTAAGGAAGAAGTTAAACTCACTATTTGCAGATTATATGATACTCAATGTGGAAAACCCGAAAGAGTTCCCCCAAAATGTGCTAGAACTGACACATAAATTGAGTAAAATTGAAGGATACAAAATCAACGTATGGAAATCTCTTACATTTCTATATAATAATGAAGCAGCAGAGAGAAAAAATAAAAAGTCAATCTCACTTGCAATTATACCAAAAACAATAAGATGCCTAGGAATAAACCTAACCACAGAGGTAAAAGACCTGTACTCTGAAAACTACAGATCACTGATGAAAAAAAATTGAAGATGACACAAAGAAATGTAAAAGCATTCTATGCTTGTGGGTTGGAAAAACAATATTGTTAAAATGTCTATATTACCGGGTACCTGGGTGGCTCAGTGGGTTAAAGCTTCTGCCTTTGGCTCAGGTCATGATCCCAGGGTCTTGGGATTAAGCCCCACATCGGGCTTTCTGCTCCACTGGGAGACTGCTTCCTCCTTTCTCTCTGCCTGCCTCTCTGCCTACTTGTGATCTCTGTCTGTCAAATAAATAAAATCTTTTAAAAATGTCTATATTACAGAAAACAATCTACATATTTAATGCAATCCCTATCAAAATACCACCAGCATTTTTCACAGAGCTAGGAAATCCTAAAATTTGCATGGAACCACAAAGACCCTGAAGAGCCAAAACAACCATGAAAAAGAAAAACTAAGCTGAAGGAAGACTTCAAATACATAACACACACACACACACACACACACACACACACACACACATATATATATATAAAATAGTAGTAGTGATTAAGACAGTATGGTACTGGTTTAAAAATAGACACATAGATTAATGGAACAGAACAGAAAACCCAGAAATGAAGCTACAAACAAGTGTATGGTTAATTAATCTTTGACAATGCAAGAAAGCATATCCAATGAAAAAAAGACAGTCTTTTCAAAAATGTTAGTATCTTCTAACAAAAATGTTAGAAAAACTGGACAGCTCCATCTAAAAGAATGAAACACAAAAATAAACTCAACATGGATTAAAGACCTAAATGTGAGACCTGAAACCATAACAATCCTAGGGAAGAACACAGGTAGTAATTTATCTGACACAGACTGTAGCAACATTTTTCTAGATAGATCTCTGGAGGCAAGGGAAATGAAAGCAAAAATAAACTTTTGGGACTACATCAAAATAAAATCTAAATAAATAAATAAATGAAATCTTCTGCACAGCGAAGAAAATAATTGACAAAACTAAAAGGCAGGGGTGCCTGGGTGACTCAGTGGGTTAAGGCTCTGCCTTCAGCTCAGGTCATGATCTCAGGGTCCTGGGATGGAGCCCTGCATCTGGCTCTCTGCTCAGCGGGGAGCCTGCTTCCCCCCTCCCCCGCCTGCCTCTATGCCTATTTGTGATCTCTCTGTCAAATAAATAAATAAAATCTTAAAAGAAATTTAAAAAAAACCTAAAAGGCGACCTATGGAATGGGAGAAGATATTTACAAATGACATATCTGATAAAGGGTTAGTACCCAAAATATATAAAGAACATATAAAACTCAACACTCTAAAAATGAATAATCTAATTAAAAAAGGACAGAAGACTTGAATAAACATTTTTCCAAAGAAGATATCCAGAAGGCCAACAGACACATGAAAAGATGCTCAATATCACTGATCATCAGAGAAATGCAAATCAAAACTATGATGAAATATCACCTCAAATCTGTCAGAATGACTGAAATAAAGGTTAAAAAATGTGAGAAACAACAAGTGTTGGCAAGGATGTGGAGAGAAGGATCACTTTAGCACTGTTGGTGGGAATACAAACTGGTACAGCCATTCTGAAAAACGGTATGGAGGTTCAGAACGTTGAACAAAGAATTACCCTACAATCTACAATTGTATTACTTAGTATTTACCCAAAGAATGCAAAAATACTAATTCACAAGAATACATGCACTCTGATATTTATAACAGCATTATCTTCAATAGCTAAATTCTAGAAATAGCCCAGGTATCCATATTGACTGATGAACGGACAAAGAAGTGTGGTGTGTGTGTGTGTGTGTGTGTGTGTCTGTCTATCTATCTATCTATCTATCTATATATATATAAACAATGGGATATTACTCAACCATAAAAAGATGAAATCCTGCCATTTTCAACAACACGGAAGTAGCTGGAGAGCGTTATGTTAAATGAAATAAATCAGAGAAAGAAAAATGCCGTATGATTTCACTCATATGTGGAATTTAAGAAACAAAACAAATAAGTAAAGGCGGTGGGGAGAGGCAAACCGGCAAACAGACTTGTAACTGCAGAGAACAAACTGATGGTTACCCATGGAAGGTGGAAGGAGGGATGGGTTAAATAAATAGGTGATGTGGATGAAGGAGGGCATTTGTGGTGAGCACTGGGTGATGGAGAAATGTTGAATCACTATACTGCACACCTGAACCTATTATTATGATGTACATTAACTAACTAGAATTTAAATAAGTACTTAAGAAAAATTTAAAAAAACATGATATTTGCTAAATTCATTAAAAGTTGCTTAAAAATCAGCAGGACATGTGCAAGATCAGTCAATATGTGACAGGTATGCACAAGTCAGAAGAAAGACAGAGAAATGATAAGAAAAGGAGATGTTAAAGATGACAGGGAACACAGGAGAAAAGAATGCATGAGCCTCACAAAGGAAACACAATGCCCAGCACATTGAATCAACTCAATGCCTGTTTGGACACTGAAGCAATGTTAGCACTGGACTGGACATCATACATTTTTCTTTGGAGATAAAGATGAAAGAATAATTATAAAGACCATTTTGAGTTTGAAGTTCAACAAGTTCCCTTACTTTATAATTTTTTAGAAGTAATATAATAAATTGGAAGGACTTTTTTAGAAGTTCCTTGCTGTCTGGATTACAGAGCCATTCCTCTGCTTCAAGTCAAAACTGCTGTCCTTGCAGCTACTTGCATTGTAAATTGCGAGCATCTTATCAAATGTTCCAAAAGGAACACTATAAATTAACTTTCTTGTTCCGGGCTCTTAGCAACCTGCTCCACTTTCCTGAACTAAGCATCTCATCTTATTTAGCTTATCCCAGCTTCTCTCTATTCTTATTCCCTTAACTTCTATTACATCAAACCAATTGACAGTTCTGACTCCCCAACTTGATTATCAGGGACTCTTATTCTCCCCTTTGTAGATTGTCGCCATCCTATTATGTCCACCCATCACCCTTCCGTGTTATTCTCCCTCTCAGTCATTAGCAAACCCAAGAACTGCACTGTACCTTGATTACAATACAATTTGTTTCATCTCATTGAAACTGGGCACGTCCTTTAATCTGAAATGACTCTGGAAGAGGAAATTTTTATCTCCTTCAAATGCATAGTCTCTTGACTAGCCTCAAGGCAAATTAATAGAGCTAGGTCAGGATATACACACTGCCCTTCTTGATACTAAATAACCTGTACAAACAGCACACAACCCCTGGCTATCTCCTAGGCAGGATTCCTTCGGGTTAAGTCACATTAAAAATTCAAATTCTCCCATAACATAAACTTAAAAAAAAAAGAAGATGAAGTAAGTAATTGGAAAGCATCTTCTCCTTCATGTCAATACTGTTTCCTGATTTTTTTTTTCCTTTGAGTAGTCTAGCATACAAATCTCTGGAATAAAAATGCCTTGAGACAGAAAATATCCACTAAGTTTCATATTGATAGCCAGTTGCCAAGGACAGTGAGGAGAGTGGAATGATCTCATCCCATCAAAGATCCTAAACATAAAGATTCCAGTCTGAAATACCAATGAAATTCCTTAGAGCACTTATAATGAGTTGTTAATATTATAAAGCTTCCTCTCCCAATCGGATCCCACAAATGCAAAATTGGGATTTTTACCTCTGCTCATCATATCACAATGAATTTCTAGCTCTCTGGTAATTTATGAGTTTCTCTTCTTCCAAAAATAATTAATTTACGATGTTAATAATTTTAAAAATCTGCTATGTGCAGACTGAATATACTTCCTAGTTTACCCAAGACAGTACCAGTTTAAGATTCTTGTTTCTGTGTAATTATTAATGCTATTTTTTACTCTCAAAAGGTTGCATAATAAATTGTATGGTCACCTAATTATAAAGTTTTCATGACTAGCACTAAATGTTCCAAAGTAACTTACAGGAAGAGTGCTCCACAAATCATATGTTTAAAAATGTAATATTTACCTATCTGAAGGCATACAATGTGTTTGTCTATTCAAAGAGCACTTTTTCAAAGGAAAAAAAAGTCTCAGCAGAGGCCCTGGGTATGAATATTTAGAATCCATGATTAGATTCCTTTGAAAATGTCACATTAGTTATTACCATTGCACTGTGCAAATTGCATTCATCTCCCTAGTGGTCATGAAACAAGAGGAACAATAGTTTATCATCCACTTCACAAATAGATGTAGTACCCAGCTAACAATTTCCTGGGGAATCTTCTCACATACTTGGTGTAGAAAGAACTGACACGTGTCAAACCTTGTCACCTCTCTGTGTTTGAGTACAAAGTGTAGCAAACTAAATCTTTGGTTTTTCTGGGGACACATAAATATCACATTGGTGGATTAATGGAAAGACATTTAACTTCCAGTTTGCAAGACAAAAATATATCTGTAGCAAATCTTTACCACAATGGTATTTGAACCATATGTTAATGGCTGGAAACATCTGCAACACTGTAACTAGTTCTAAAAACCCTGCTGGTTTTAAGCACTGATGGGAAACAGCATGTAAGCTCCAGGGAAAACTGTTCTTTGACAAATACCACCTCCTCCTTCCACTAGCTCACTCTCTCCCCACTTCAGGATACCCATATTGTTCACAAAGTACTGCTAGGATGCAAATTCTAACTCCTCTTGAGTTTGCCAACCCATGGAGAATCTAATTTGCACAGGCTACTAAAACTAAGAAAAAAATTCTAACACAAGAAAGGAGGGTCAAGTCTGGGATAGTCCCAGGGATTAAAAACAAACAAACAAAACCAAAACCAAAATCAAGAACGAAAGCCACCTGATAGTCTTTCTGTGACTGAGTCATTGCTGCACAATAAGTTATGATTGAGAAGCACTTCTTCTCTGAAAGGAAATAAGTTATACTTAAGTAGTTTGATAGATGCAGAGAAGTCACACAGAGATGCACACGGAGAATTGTGAAATGTATAAATAGCCAATACTACATTATTTATTTTATATAAAAAAATGGGCTTATGTAGAAAACTTAACATGAATTCTTAACTGAAGTGTCTGTGTGTTTACTGGAAGATGGCATGTATAATCTAGACATTAGAGCAACATAAAAGAGAAAGGAAAAGAAAAGCAGAAACAAGATAGACCTTGAAACCATAAAAGAGTCATTTGGATACTTTAAAGCCTACCCAAATTATTTTCTAGGGACTTAAAAGAATCTGTGAATAAAATGCTTACCGAATGGAGACATGCCAGAGGACTGGAAACATTCATCTGTGCCCTGGTTTTTCAATGACAGCAAAGAATCAGTTCTGGAAATTGCCAAAAACTGCTTGATTAAAGCTCCTGGCAAAATTCTACATGGCACTATTTTACATGAGAAAAACAAAAGAAGAAATATCGAGGGTGGCCTTAAGTCTTCTCTTTTATGAGTTCAAAACTGACTTGTAGTTCCATGAAATAAAATTAGATTGCTGAGCAACTTTATGCTTTTATTTATAAGGTGCCTCTTCAGTTGAAATTGCATGTCACTCCACACATTTACCTCCCCTTCTTGTGAGCTGGAGTTGCTTCTAGAAAGAATGGTGAGGAAAGGGAGAGGAGATGCTGTCAAATGTCAAATGCGGAACCATTTCATCTTGTAGATATATGATTTTCAACTTGTCTCTGCCACTTGGAACTCTCCACAAAAGAAAGAGAAGGTGTTTTTCTACTACTGCATTAAAAACAAACAAACAAACAAACAAACAAACCTGTCAGGACCCTCCTCCCTGAGTGTTAGATTTCTCAGTGACTTATCACTGCCTGGCTGTTAGCCAACTCATAAGTCCCTAAAATGTTACCTCATTAGTCAAGACCAGCTGTATGTTTAACAAGAATCCCTTTGTGCCAAGCTTTTTACATTCTTCTTTTGCCTAAATCCCAGATTTCAGCTTCTGCAGTGTGTATCATGCTCTGGAAAACTTGGAAAAGCCATTTCCCATGGCTCTATTCCTGTGGCATTTCCAAAGAGTCTTCCAATCCTCCTTCTTCCTATGTTGCCCAGTTACACTGGTTCTTCCTGTTTTTGAAAGAGGATCCAAGTAGAGATTCTAGAGTCTTTTCACTCATCACCTTCCTGACCCCTGCCTCTCCCTCCTTAAGAAAAAAAAAAAAAAAATTGAGAGAGAAAAAGAGTATGTGAGGGGCAGAGGGGAGGGAGAGGGAGAAAAAAATCCAAGGCAGACTCTGAACCCAGCATGGAACCCATCTATTCCACAATCAGGAGATAGTGACCTGAGCCAAAATCAAGAGTTAGAAACTTAACCAACTGAGCCACCCAGGTTTCCCCATCTCTCTCTCTCTCTCTCTCTCTCTCTTTGGTCCAAGAAGAAAGAAAAATTTCCCCCAAAATGTCCTTCAATTAACAAACAGATGCTGACCACTTACAATGTTCCAGACGTTGTCTTTTAATCTTGTACCTACATTAGACTTGCCCAAAGTATGAGATGGCCACTACCAGCATGGAGGTATAAAGAGCTCTGAGGTGAAGATATTATTGGGGAAGTTAATTCAGAGTTTTCCAGGGATTTTGCAATAAATCAAAGAAAATTTGTGAGCTTAATAATGCCATGAAAACTATTCCATGGCTATGTATCATCTTTGAATGATGAAATTACAAAGAGTAAAGGTATATATGAAAGATGAAGTTGCAGTTCTGAAGAAGAAGAAGCTCAAAGGTACAGACAAGTTACACAAAATTAAGAGATATAGTAAGATATCCAGTGGCAATAGGACAAGTAGAAAATAAAGAAACTTTATATAAACAGTATGTGAGTCATAGGAAGGCAGTATTTGAATTTTTCCTGGGTCCTGCTTCTTCTGTGGCCTGGAATTATTACATTTCTAACCTTCCCTGAATATTTATCACTTCTTTGACTTTCATACATGTGTATCTTTACAACTAGAACTTTATTGAAACAATACCTTCCAAAAATTCTTGAGCAATCAAAATGAACTATACAGCAACTGTGTGCTTTACAGGTATTATATATTCTAAATTTACAATAAAAAGTAAATTTTTCACTCCCATTTTTTATAGTGAGAAACTGATGGTCAAAGTGACTAAAAATAATGTAGTGCTTAAATGGAAGAGTATTTTACCAGAGTTTAATTTTCTTTCTCTCTTCTTTAGTGAGAAAATTGCCAGTTCAAGTTTTTCAATCTTAAGGTACAAAATCATCTTTAAACTTCTGCGGAGTCTTCAGAAAAGAGATAATAACAAAACCTCTTAGTTTTCGTTTTGATTCCCTTGTAAAAAAGGAAAGTGAGAAAGAAAGAAATTTTCTTATCTCTGAAGTGAATTGATTTTCAGGGAAACAAAGGGATTCAAGTCTGTCTTTGAGGTAGAGGATGCTGGAACTTGTCCAAAATTCACACTCTCATGGCTGGTAAATTCCTTAATAGGTGCAACGTATGTGAACTGAGAGTTTTGACTCTAGGATACAAGTGTAGTCTCTCTTGATTAAGCTTTAGTCCTGAGGGAGTGGGATAGCTGTCAGATGGACCAGTGAGCTTTGGGAAGGTCTGTAAGTTAACAGGACCTTCAAGAATCATGGAAAGACATCACCAATTAGATAATTAGGGGAAAACCTTCAAGAGTGGTAACACTAGGAAGCTGACTAGATTCTAGCTCCCTGTAAAATTAATGTGGAAATTCTTCGGACTGGTAACTGGGAAAGATGAGGAGTAACGGCTCAAAGGTAGCATCCTGATAAAAATGTAAGGTGAACTAAATGGTTAATTAGAACAATGAAATGAATGAGGTTTAAGAAAATTCTTATCCCTTCTCTCAACCTCAATTTGTGTAGTGGTTCATACTGGTTTCACAAATAATTCACCCCAAGTACACAGCTAGTAAATACAAAAGCTAGGATTGAGTTCTACAACCCTATGATTCCAAATCCAAACACTTGTGTCATGCTGCATTGTCTCCCATTAATTTAAAAGTGATGGAAATAATGTTGATACAAATATATGTATACAATTATAAATTGTTATTCATTTGATGAAATATGGTTCTTACTGTATTTAATTATATTCCTTTTTTTCTTCCTTTTACTTATATTTCATTATCAATATACATGAATCGTATTTGTTTTTCTCTAAGAATATGTTAAACATATAAATCTACCCAGTCATTTAGAATCTATACGGTTTGTGGAAAAGAATAAAACAATATTAACCCACTTACTTCTCTAGTTCTTTATCTTTTAATAGGAAGCTGGGGTACTGGTAAATAGAAATGGTGTTTTTTTTAATATATATTAAATATATTCATTTATAACCGTCCATAATATTTTGAAACTATCTTATTGAACAACAAATATAGAGTGGGGAAATTTCCCTAAGGAAGAACATGGGATGAAATAGGTACCTGGAGAAGTTTGGGAGGGTAAGGATACTTAGTGACTCGTGGCCTGGTTTTTCTAAAATTTGAAGCTTTTTTTTTTTTTTGGAAGCTTCTTTCTGATGAAATAATCACCCCACTCTGTTGATCTGGTCAGTGAAATATGAGAGGAAGTGACATGTGACACTTCTCAGAGAGGCTTTAAGAGCCATTGGTTAGGGACACCTTGTGGCTCAGTTGGTTGATTAAGCAGCTGCCTTTGGCTTAGGTCATGATGCCAGGGTCCTGGGATTGAGCCCCACATCGAGTTCCTTGCTCAGCAGGGAGCCTGCTTCTCCCTCTGCCTGTTCCGCTTGCTACTCCCCCTCTTTGTTCTGTCTCTCTTTCTCTCTCTGACAAATAAATCTTTAAACAACTAAAAAACAAACAAACAAACAAACAAAAAAGAACCATTGGTTAATCTATCATTCCACTTGTCCATATCCTAGATAAGGAATGCTCCATTACTTTGGTCTCTGGAGTGAGGAACTGAACTGACCCATAATGGACAAGTAGCATGAGTAAGAAATAAATAGATGATGCAACTAGTTGTCACTTCCAGTAAGTAAAAGATAAAACTAAGAAGTCCTTTGAAAAACAATGGCATAATTGTAAAACTTAAAATAGGAAAGAAAGAAAGAAGAGAGAGTGAGAAAGAAAAGAAAAGACAATCCTTGTGAATCTAGGCATCCACTGAATCTTTTCAATTGATTAATTTGATTAAAATGGCTCAACTCAGAAACTGTTAAGTATAACTATCTTAAGAAAATTGATAGACTTAAATCTTGAGCAAAATATATATAGACAGACAGAAGCTTGTCTTATTAAAAATGTGGACTTGGGTCATTTATATGCAGATCTGATTGTAACTAAATAAATAAAAAGCTGACTCAAGATCATAAGAGAACTGCGTGGTCAAAAGAACCATAAGGCTAAAAGACTAATTAACTCACCAAATGACTTTGCATTCTCAACCTTGTACTAGCTAAAAGCAGGCTAAGAAATTTGCTTAGGCCTGGAGGAAGACATATTTTCTAATTTCCCTTCAGACATAGGCATGAAGGAAAATTGAAAAGCCAGTGAGCAGAACCCAGAGCCATGGGGGAGAATGGATAGGGGAGCTACTCCCAGTGAGCAGAACCCAAGCTGGGCCAAGAAGGCCTCTGCTGTTCTCACCAAAATGATTACCTCCTCAACCACTTGACTCCAATTAAAACAAAACAAAACAAAAAACAAAAAACACCTTTCCTAGAACACCAGATCTGTGGGGGCTCTCTCTGACAGTGTACTGCTATTTATATTTTTAAAACTTATTTTGTAATCATACATTTATTTTTGTGATTGTTTCATGAATTCATGTCTTTCTTACAAAATTATAATCTCTGTGAAGGCAAGGACTCTATTTTGGCTCACAATAATAGTCCCATTCCAGAACATGATAAAGTATTTAACCTGGTCTATTAAAAAATAAAACCAGTTACACACAGCTTTCTCAACTGAACCAAAAAAGCAAAGGAGGTCAATAGCAATATAAATTGCAATGAGCGCCAAATTGTTCTCCATTTTTCGGACCTGAAGACTCTGAAAAAGTTCCATACGAGACAAAAAGATATATGGGAATTTCTCTGCCTTGGAGAGACTCCCACACTGAGTTCAATTGTGATGTCTTTGCATTAGAGGTCTTTATTGCTAGAGCAAATGAAAATGCAATCTGAGGGGAGTGAAAAACTTGGAAAATCCCACACTGTTAGTAAATTAGGTCTTTTAAAAAAGGAACATCCTGGCAAACTCAAATAAATCATTGTGACTCTAAGAAACAACATTGAAAGGTAAGTGCACTTTCACAGTTACATCTTTGTTCTATTTCTTTCTTAGCTATTTGACTCATGTGGTGAAGTAAATTTCTCGATTTTTTTTCTTTCATGATCTACAAGTTACCGAGTCTGACAGACTTACTCACCGGAGTTTTAATTACAAAGCAACACAGTTGCTGCAGAGAATGACAATGCCATGTTAGTGAACCAACTGGGCCCTAAGATGTGTGGCTGGAATCCTGTATTCCCTTTGCTTATAAAGATGAGAGACTGACCAGATGCCCTAACAGCAGGGCTTCTTTTTGATAAAAGGTAATTAAACCTTACAGACAAATGCAGTGATTTAGTTCTTATAGAACCAAACTTGTTAACATAGTCAAACAAACACCAACACAATAGACACAAAAACTGAATGAGTCACTCTGATGGGATTTTCAAATATTTCTCTTCCTTCTCTTTAACTTTCCAAAGTAAATCATTAGTTATCCTAGTTTTTTCCTTTTGTTCAAATGGAACAAGAGCTCAAAATTAGAAAAAAAAAAACTTTACCTGCTAAAAATGTAAGTAAAGAAAACAGCCTCCGAAATTCAAACCGCTCATACCCATTTTGGTGACCAGCTCTCTCAGCTTACTCAAGGACTGTACTGATTTTCAACTGAAAGTGCTATGTCCTGAGAAATATTGTCAGTCCTGAGCAAGATAGGACAGCTGGTCACCTTACTATTTGTTTTCAAGGAGATTGTCAATTTTATAAATTCAATGTCATTAAACCTCCCTACACTTTTAGTGTATAATGTATATGTATGTAGTATATAGGCCTATTTAATACACATAAAGCTGTCTACATTCTGTATAGGTAGGCCTATTGAACACTTTCTTTCTGTACATTTATTTTGTTCTGATGATTTTTAGTTACTTTATTTATTTATTTATTTGCTTTGTAATTGAAAGAAAATATTTTTGAGGAATTTCATATGGATTCATCAATGCAAGAATAATAGATTGATATTGTAGAGCAGTATTTCCTATAGTTCTATACATAAAATTTCCATTATCAGGAATAATGACCTCACAAAGGCAATGGAGTAGGAAAGGCACAAGGTGGAAGTGACAGCTCCTTTTTCTCAGTGAGACAAGATTACAGGAAGATAAAAAGAAAAGATTAAGATGCATTTTATGCAAATCTGGGGTAAGGCCAGGCTTTACAAATCTAGGAAAATTTCCTGGAGGAATCATATTTTTAGTACCTGTGCTATCAACTTCAAGATGTCTACTGAGAGCAAGAGTATAATGTAATAGTCACAATATAAGTGAGGTGTTTTTTTTTTTTGAAGATTTAATAAGCAGAAATAATAACTGGTAAGGAAACTTTCTCCTTAGATTCAAAAAGAAAGCACAACTAAACCTGGGAATACATCAACAGTAGAGGAAAATCTAAAATCTTCACAAAACTGTAATTTGTACCTTATTATGGTAACATATGAAAGCAGAAATTACAAATCAGAATTTATAGAAAAAACATTCCGTACAGAAGCTTTTAATTTCTACTACAAAAAATCAACTGCTGGGGTGCCTGTGTGACTCAGTGGGTTAAAGTCTCTGCCTTTGGCTCAGGTCATGATCCCAGGGTCCTGGGATCTGGCCCTGCACTGGGCTCTCTGCTCAGCAGGGAGCCTGCTTCCTCCACTCCCTCTGTCTGCCTCTCTGCCTAATTGTGCTCTTTCTCTCTCTCTCTGCCAAATAAATAAATAAATAAAATCTTTAAAAAAAATTCAACTGCTAAAGGTGGACAATATCAAATAGATATCTAATATATATATACATATTACATGAAATTATCTAATGGATATTTAATATGCATACATTACATAAGATTACTTTAAGTCAGAACTTTCTGAATGTAAATGAACATAAATGAACATAAGTGATCTAATCTGAGTGATTATATATATATATATATATATATATATATAGTGGTACAATTAATTTAATCACAAGTGTACTTAACATAATTTGACTGCTAAATAATTCAGTCCTAATATCAATCTCTGTTTGAGTCACTCACTAAAAACTTAGCATAGGTGACTAGTGCTGGGAATATTTTTTCCATTCTTGTTCCATGCGTATTCTGCTGCATCCTTCCAAGTTCTTCTGTCTTCTTTCTATGTCTCACACTGGTTTCATTTCTGCTGGCTTGTGCTTTTCTGCTTGTGTTTATGAGGCATGTTGGGTTCCTGCCTGTCCATCTCCTCTATCTCAATGTTTCTTAGTCTATAATTCTGACCATACTACAGGGAAGGAAGCTATGTTCTTTATAATATTTTGAGAACCAGCTAACTTCCTGATTGGCATCCGGATTGAAAACTGATTTTCCCCATTGACCAGAATCATGAAAACTATTGCAAGTTATACAGAACTTCTGTGATAGCATTAAACAGTCTTTTGGCCACAACAATCCTGGATGGATACCTTTATAATGATTTCCCACTCAGCATCATGTGTGACACATACATGGAGCGAGCTTCATGTTGTTTAAAACCTCCATGTATACATATTCATGTCCTGTGTTCTCTTTTTAAATTAACTTTTGCAGTATATATTTGACTGGTAATTTAAAATTTTAGTTAAATTTTATTCTTTTCAATTGTCTTTTTTAAAAGTGGCTTTGCCTTTTTGTGTCTAATAAAAGATGATCCCCTCCATGAGATCAACCCACGGAGGTCCACATGAAGACACACTGTAATTAAAATGGCATAAAGTAGGAATAAAGAGAGAAGTTTAAAAAAGCAAGAAAAAAATAGTTACAGGGAAAACCCCATCAGGCTATCAGCTGGTTTGTCAGCAGAAACTTTGCAGGCCAGAAGAGAGTGGCACAATTTATTCAAAGTGATGAAAGAAAAACAAACAAAGAAACAAACAAAAAGCCCTGCAGCCAAGGGCACTCTATGTGGCAAGGTTATCATTCAGAATAGGAGAAAAAGAGAGTTTCTCAGACAAAAAAAAAAAATGTTAAAGGAACTCATGGCCACTAATCCAGTCCTTCAAGAAATGTTAAAGCGATTCTGGGGATTCTGAGTAGAAAGGAAAGACCATATGTAGGAGTAAAAAAAAAGTAGGAAGCTCTAAAGCAGTAAAAATAAGTAATCTGTAAAAATCAGTCAAGGGATTTACAAAATAAAAAGATGTAAAATATAATACCATATAGCTAAAATGGCGTGAGTCAGAGTCATGAAAAAATGGGTTCAAATTTAAATAACCATCAACTTAATGTAACCTGCTACAGGCATAAGATGTTATATACAAATCTAATGGTAACAGCAAATGAAAAACCAGTAATAAATATGCAAAAAATAAAGAGAAATGAATTCAAGTATATCACTAAAGAAAGCCAGCAAACTGTAAGAGAATAAAGAAGGAAAGAACACAGAAGAAATACAAAACAACCACAAAAACAAGTTACAAAATGGCAATAAGTAGGAACATATCCATAATTACTTTGAATGTAAATGGACTAAATGCTTCAGTCAAAATCACACAGGGTGACTGAATAGATAAAAAAGCAAGATTTATATGATGCCTACAAGAGACTCATTTCAGACCTACAGACACAGGCAAATTAAAAGTGAGGGGATGGAAAAGCATTTATCATGCAAATGAAAGTGAAAAGAAAACTGAAGTAGCAATATTTATAATGGACAAAAATAGACTATAATGAGAGAGAAAGGACACTATATAATCATAAAGGGGACAATCCAACAAGAAGATATAACAATTGCAAATATTTTTGCACCCAACATGAGAGCACCCATTAATAACAAATATAAAAGCAGTAGTTCATAGCAATACAATAAGAACAGGCGACTCTAACACCCTATTTACATTGATGGATAGATAATCCAAACAGAAAATCAACGAGGAAACAGTGGTTTTGAATGGCACATTGGACCAGATGGATCTAATTGATAACTTCAGAACATCCCATCCAGCAGAATACGCATTCTTTTCAAGTGCACATGGAACATTCTACCCAATATATCACATGTAAAACCATAAAATAGGGCTCAGCAAATTCAAATCAAAATCATACTATGCACATTGTCCAACCACAACTCTATGAAACTAAAAAACAATCTCAGGAAAAAAATCTAGAAAGAACACAAATAGATGGTGGTTAAATAACACATTACTAAGTATAGAATGGGTTAACCAATAAATCAGAGGAAATTAAAAAAAAAATACATGGAGACAAATGAAAATGAAAACATAAATGTTCCAAAATCTCTGGGATGCATCAAATGCTGTTCTAAGTAGGAAGTTTATAGCAATACAGGTTTACCTCAAGAAGCAAGAAAAATCTCAAATAAATAACCTACCATTACACCTAAAGGAGCTAGGAAAGAACAAACAAAAACCCAAAGTAGTAGAAGGAAAGGAAATAAGGGTTGACTGAGTAGCTCAGTGGATTAAGAATCAGCCTTGAGCTCAGAACATTATCTCAGGGTCCTGGGAATAAGCACCGTGTGGGGCTCCCTGCTCAGTGCGGAGTCTGCTTCTCCTTCCCTCTGCTCTTGCATGCTCTCTCTCGCTCTCTCTCTCTCTCCCTTTTAAATAAATAAATAAAATAAAAACAAGAGACGGATAAAACTACATGGTCTTTTCAGTAGGTTCAGGAAATTATTTTGCCAAAGTACAGTATCCACTCATGATTAAAAACCCTCAAAAAAGGTTTAGAGGGAACATACTTCAATATAATAAAGGCTATCTATGAAGAACCCATAGCCAATATCATATTCAATGGGGGGGAAAACTGAGAGCTTTTCTCCTAAGATCAAGAACAAGACAAGGATGCCCTCTCACCACTTTTAATTCAACATAGTACTAGAAGTCCTAGCCACAGCAATCAGAAAACAAAAATAATTAAAATGTATCCAAATGGGTAAGGAAGAAATAAAACGTTCACTATTTGCAGATGAGATGATACTCTATATAGAATACACTAAAGACTTCACCAGGAAACAGGTAGAACTGATAAATTAATTCAGCAAGTTTACAGGATACAAAATCAAACACAGAAATCCACTGCATATCTATACACTAATAATGAAGTGCCTGAAATACAAATGAAGAAAACAATCTCATTTATAATTGCACCAAAAATAATAAATGTGGGAATAAACTTAATCAAGGAGATAAATCCTTGTACTCTGGATTATAAAGTATTGATGAAAGATGTTGCTGCTGCTGCTGCTGCTGCTGATGATGATGATGATGTATGATGACAGGAACAAGTGGAAAGACATTCCATGCTCATGGGTTAGAGAATAGTATTGTTAAAATGTTCATAGTACTCATAGCCATCTACAGATTTAATCCAATATTTATCAAAAGACCAGCAGTATTTTTCACAAAATTATGACAAATAATTTTAAAATTTGTATGGAACAACAAAGGACACCAGCTAGTCAAAGCAATCTTGGAAAAGAAGAACAAAATGGGAGGTATCATGATTTCAGATTTCAAGTTATACTACAAAGCTTTGGTAATCAAAACAATATGGCACTGGAACAAAAACAGACAAATAGATCAAAAGAACAAAATAGAGAGGCCAGAAATAAACCCACTATTATATGGTCAATCAAAGGTGGCAAGAATCTGCAATGGGAAAAAGTCTCTTCAACATATGGTGTTCGGAAAACTAAACAGCAACATGCAAGAGAATGAAAATGGACCACTTTTTACAGCATACACAAAAACAAATTCAAAATGGATTAGAGATCTATGTGAGACCTTATGCTGTAAAAATCTTAGAACACAAGTAGTCATTTCTCTGACATTAGCCGTAGTAACATTTTTTTAGATATGTCTCATGAAACAAGGAAAATAAAAGCAAAAATAAACTATTAGAACTATATCAAAATAAAAGGCTTCTGCACAGCAAAAATCAACAAAACAAAAGACAACCTACTGAATGGGAGAAGATATTTGCAAACAGCATATCCAATAAAGGCGGAGTATCCAAAACATATAAGAAAAAATTTATATGACTCAGTATACACAAAATAATCCAGTTAAAAATGGGCAGAAGACATGAGTAGATATTTCTCCAAAGGAGACATACAAATGGCCAACAGATACAGGAAAAGATGCTCAACATCACTCATCATCACAGAAATGCAAACCAAAACTACAATAAGGTATCACCTCACACCTGTCAGAATGGCTAAAGTCAAAAACATAAAAAATAGCAAGTATTGGTGAGGATGTGGAGAAACAGGAACCCTCATGTCCTGTTGATAGGAATGCAAACTGGTGGAGGCACTTTGGAAAACGGTATGCAGGTTCCTCATAAAGTTAAAAATTGAATTATCATGTGATCCAGTAATTCTACTACTGGCTATTTACACAAAAAATATGAACACGCTACTTCAAAAAGATATATTTATCTTTATGTTTATTGCAGCGTTATTTACAATAGGCAAGATATGGAAGCAACACAAGTGTCCATTGATAGATCAATGGATAATATATACATATATATATATAACATATATATATATGACAGAGTCTTTATCCATTGATCTATCATATATATATATATATATATATATATATATCTCACACACACACACATATATAAAACAATGTATATACATATACAATACACAATAGAACATTGATTTAAAAAAGAATGAAATCAGGGCACCTGGATGGCTCAGTTGGTTAAGGATCTGACTCTTGATTTTGGTTCAGGTCAAGATCAAGATCTCAGTATCCTGAGATTATGTCCTGAGTGGAGTTTAAAATTCTCTCTCCTTCTACCTCTGTGCATCCCCCACAATGTGCACTCATATTCTTGCTCTCACCCATTCCCTCTCACCAAAAAAAAAAAGGGGGGGGGAATGAAATCTTGCCACTTTAAACAACTTTTATTGATCTATTAGAGTATAATGCTAAGTGAAATAAGTCAGAGAAAGACAGATACCATGCGATTTCACTCATATATGGAATTTTAAGAAACAAATGAACAAAGTAAAAAAGAGACAAACAAAATAATAGACTCTTAATTGTACAGAACTGTTTGTTACCAAGGGGGGCGATCAGCGAAGTAGGGGAAGGGGATTAAGAGTACATTTATTCTCATGAGCACTGAACAATGTATACAATTGTTGTATCACTCTATTGTACACCTGAAACTAATATAACATTGTATGGTCACTATACTGGAATTAAATTTTCAAAAAATGAAAAACAAAACAAAACAAAAAGAAGCTATCTACTCTCTCTATCATTATCATTTTAAGGTTATATCAAGACTGGCCTTTTTTTCTGTACAGGTTGGAAGGATTTTCCCCATCTAGGAAATCTTCCTTTAAAACAATTGAGTCAACAAACTTGTTTTGTGAATATGCTACTCACCAAATAGAGAACTTGAACTCTGATCTGTATCAACATGTGATCTCTTGATCCTACCCCCACAACCAACATGTTTAGGGTTTGTGTTCCTAAGGGGACACTAGTCAACCTGGGGCGGCGGGGGTAAGAAGAAGAAAAAAGGCAAAAAGTGGTCAAGGATGTTTCCCAGATTAAATCACCATATTGAAGTCATATGACTTCTTTTGTTTATGTCTAAAGATTTCTAAGAAATCCTCTAGGAAATAGTCAATAGGACACAGAGCTGTTCTACAAACTAGTGCAGTTTGCTTTGGCAGTCTAAAAGAAAGTTCCAAGAACAGGTAAGACATTGATATGTAGTTGTAGAGAGATGACCTGCAGCTCACTCATTTCTTTTTTTTTTTAATTGTGACAAAAATAATAATAATGACGGGGGAATCTGACTTTTCAACAAAATTTCAAGTGTACACTATAGTGTTGCTAACTATAAGCATAATGTTGTGCAGAAGAACTCTAGAACTTTTCTATCTTGCATAACTGAAATTTTATATCCATTAAGCAGCATCTAATTTTAACCATTAAGACCTTTTGGTCTTGCTATTCAAACTCGTTCCAACATCTTCTGGGAGCTTATAAAAATGCAATATCTAGGCCCCAAATTGAATAGCAAAAGAGCGTCAGGCAGAAGAACTTGAAAATCAATTCAATATTCCATGTAGGCAATGGTCATTTAGATAATAATCATGGCAATTAAAAACAAACAAAAAAATCCCAACCAAATAAGCAATAAATTGATTCTTCTGAATCAGAATTACCTGGGCAGGTTACATTAAAGTTTGAAAATCATGGTTTTAAAAACATTGCTTTCTCGTATTTCTCCTAGGCAAAAGCCTTAGAAAAAGTAGATACTCTGCTGTGAAACACAATAATGACATCTGTGAAAACAATGGTTAATTCTTTAAATTTGTGATTTATTCTCTTCAACGAGCCATTCTGGAGTTGAAACACAGACATTGTCTTCAAAAGAAGACTTTTTGCTTTTGGAAGGACCTCCCAATTGTTGCCTCCCCAAGAACCTGCACATTTGTGGAAACAGTTCTGTTTCTAAGGCTTTCCCTACAGAGCCTGCCGGTGTTTCCGAAAGGGATGGTACTATTCACGGTGGCCCCGCAGTTCTGCATCTTTATTTTTGTTGCTTTTTGGTCTACTGCTCTCTATGTCCTATGTCCTGTGATACTAAGCAATCCAGTGTGCAATTCTAAAAGCATCATTCACAACAAATAACTACTTTGGTCCGATTTGAGAAAAATACCATAAATGTGCTCTTTTATTCCCCCAAAGAGCCACAAGATAGAAAACACCCCTGAAAGTCATTTTCTTTGGGAATCATTTATAGGCAGATTTCAGGAGCTTTTTGGCAGAGACATCTAGTTAGAATATGAATGTCACCAGGCCATGCTCCAAAGTGAGTAAAGAGCATGACAAGGCAAACACATTCTCCTTTAAGCATCAGGCTTACCTGTTTTCTCAATTCCTCTGGTAGTACTTGGATTTGTGACTTTAGAACAAAATATAACAAAACTGCTTATTAAATCTGAGAAAAGTATATCTTCGATTGGACTTTCCACCACTTATCTTTTTTATTCTTTCCTAAATCTATTTTTAATATTCTATCTCCAAAGTGATACTGGGCAATAATTGGAGAAGCTCTGGGAACATATGGTATATTATAAGTCTATGATATTCACCTTAATTATGCTTTATTACTAGACATTTTGTTAATCTTTTTCATTAAAAAATGAAAGGGTCCCTATAATTACTATTTAGGGAAGACTTCCTTGGATTTTAAACATATTTTCTAAACTGAAAATTGAACTTATAAATGATGGCTAAGAGTCTGTTTCTTTCTCTGTTTACTGCGAGGAGGGTGAACTAGGAAAGTTAGCAGTTTTTGAGGAGTGGAACTTGTAGAAAGTATCCATGTCAGGAATAATCCATTTGGGTTTGTAAGCATGTGATCATGTACCGCACTTTCTCATTACCTGGGTGGGTTGAGACTACAGCAAGCCCAGACTCCTTTTCTAATCCTCTTAGGCAGTTAGACTGCCGGAGCTTTGCAATGTAGCCTCATGAACCTCGCACTTCTAGCAAGAGGAGATGACTTCTAGACCGTACTGAGAAACCAGAAACTGGCCATAATTGCATCTACTCAGGACAAGTCTCTGCCTTGTTAAAATAAACAGAAAATGTAAAATATAAGTGTCCAGGCAATCACAATAATATAATAAGCCAAATTTAAGTTGCAAAGTTAATGATATATTTGCATCATTGATTTGGAATCACTGGAATTGTGTTAATAGTCACAATTTAAACCCTTAACATTCAGACATTTTAACTAAACTCTCTAAATTATTAGCATTCACATTTGAAGTAAAAAATGACACAACTCCATGTGAAAGACTGTTATAGAAAATGTTCTAGACTTAGAGCAGCAGCCTCTCTCCCATTCTGGATGCAAGTGCTCCAGCTGGGAAAACTAAGCCTGAACTTTCATCCTTACAATGTTAAAATGGCTATATGCATGTATATCCACAGTGAGGGCTTTCTTGTGTTTTTAATAAAAGAATTAAACTTTGCAGGAAAGTGAAAGGAAAAGTTGTTCTTAAAAAAAATACAACATCACAGTATAGGTAAAACCTGTGGGGATTCAACAGTACTTGAAAGACTACTTTTAAGTATTCTTGATCTCAATGATCTAAGGGGATTGTGAGAATTAATGAATAGTGGGTTGCAGAGTAGGTCACAACAGAACTTCTCTACCCTATTACCCCCAAAAGTTTTTATTGTAGACTCATATTCTTATCACACTATTTGGGGTTTGTTCAGTTGGATATTTGCATTTCAAATAGTCATTTAAGTACCAGACAGTTGATGGAAATCTAGTGAAATTGCAGAAATAAAATCATTTGCTTTTCAAAATTTGCCAGAATTCCATTCATTAGAGCAATCGATTTGAAATGTAAATGATATAAACGCAACACACATTGAGTTCCTGTTGTGTATAAAACACAATCTTAGGCACTGGAGGGAAGGTGGCAAAGCTTAATAAGGCTTAGCCTTCGGTGTTCCTCACTTGGATATTACCTAATTGGCAAGAAAGCAGAGCCTGTAATATTTTAGTTAAAATTACAAACAATAAATAATCAATCTATAATACTTAATGTATACCAATAGATCATTGAAAAACAAAAGGAACAAATAATATCAAGAAGGCACATATTTTGACAGACAATGATATTTTGTAGTATATACACACAGATACAGTATTTTGGTTGGGAAAAACAAACCAGTCTTTTGACGCTCTTCAATTAGGACCGCTACACCAAAAGTTAGCAAATTTTCTCCGTAAAGGACCACATTACATACATTTTACCATTGTAAATCATTCAGTTTCTGTCACAAATACTCAGCATTACCACTAGAGTACAAAAGTAGCCAGTGACAAATATATAAATACGAATGAAGGTAGTTGTGTCCCAATAAAGCCTTATTCACAAAAATAGTCTGAATTTGGCACACTGGCCGTAGTTAGCCAATCCCTGTTCTATGTAATGTTTAATTTAGCACTTGAAAAACAAAAGTCCTTCATGAAAGTGTTGGTTATGTTGTTTGTATGCGTGATAATCCAACCACCACAAAATGTGCTTGTAAAGATTAGAATTGTCATGTGTGCAAATTGTGATGAGTCAACTATTCCAATTACTTAATGTATTTTGAACAGGGGCCACTTAATGGCTTACAATGGAAAAAATAACACAGTACAGAATAAATGTCAATGGACAATTTTATTTTAGCCTCTGGGGATAGGCTAGCTAAACTGTAATGTTTTTCCCCATTTCCATTTTCTGTATTTATATAATTTATTCAAGAAAAACTAATGCAAGTTTTTTGCTTTAGAATCCATGTATTGAAGTTTAATAAGCTACAACTACTAGTCAGAATAAACTATTTCTTTCAAATGACAAAAAATCATTTTCACATTTTCTTAAAGGAGATGCATTACAAACGTATATCTACAAAAATATCAAACTCAAGGCACTATAACCCATTGCAAATATCAACAGTTTCCCTAAATTAGAAGATATATTTGCCATCTCTAGTTTAATTCAGAGTTTACCACATTGACTGTATTTTTTATTCCCTAGAAAATTGTAAGAATAAAATGTTGTAGCTTTTATTCAAAGATGAATGATCATGAAAGGTGAAAGGAAAACTGTATGAAATACTTATAATAAAGAATTCAATATCTCTGTAGGATAGTAATAAAATGGTGCTTTGCATTGAAAATGGCCTTCTCTATGTCTCTCACTTGCCAATTTTTTTTTTCTTTTTTAAGAATTTATTTAATCATTTGAGAAAGAGAGAGCAAGAGCAGGGGCAAAGAGAGAGGGAGAAGCAGACTCCCATGGTGAGCAGGGAGCCCAACATGGGGCTCCATTCTAGGACCCTGGGATCGTGACCTGAGCTAAAGGTAGACATTTAACTGACTGAGCCACCCAGGCACTGCACTGAAAAGGAAACCGTCAACTCTGAGTCTATAACATCTGATTAGTTAAAGTGTAATTTTTTAAGTTGACAACTGTAAATGCCCATTACACATAAATTTTATAAATAGATAGCACAAACCTGTGATTTACCAAGTGTGTGTGTGTTTTTTTTTTCTTTTTTTTTTTAAGATTTTATCCATTTATTTGACAGAGAGAGATCACAAGTAGGCAGAGAGGCAGGCAGAGAGAGAGGAGGAAGCAGGCTCCCTGCGAAGCAGAGAGCCCTATGCGGGGTTCCATTCCAGGACCCTGAGATCATGACCTGAGCTGAAGGCAGAGGCTTAACCCATTGAGCCATCCAGGCGCCATCAAGTGTGATTTTTAAATTTATGAGATATTGGTCTACTTAAATTTACTTTTCGTGAAGCTTTATAATTTATAGCCATAAGCAAATTAATGAGAAAAAAACTCTGAAGCCCTTCACTGAAAGATCTTAGAGCTTTTAAAATAAGTATAAGCAGGACATTTTTATTTATTTTTATTTTTTTGATCGTGAACAGGGAGTGGCTTTTTTTGTTTGGTTCAAGTTTTTATTTGAATTCTAGATGGTTAACATATAGTGTAACATTGGTTTCAAGGGTAGAATTTAGTGATTCATGACTTACATGTTACATGTTACCTTACTTACCCAGTGTTCATCACAAGAGCCTTCCTTAATACCCATCACTCATTAAGTTCATCCCCCAACCACCTCCCCTCCAAACAGGACATTTTTAAAAAACTTATTCTTCTGTATAAGATGTTGAATTTAAAGACATTTAGTAATGGGCATAAATAATCTTTAAGAAAATATTTAAGGGTTTTTTGCATCTACAAATGTTCTTAAGTGATCTAGCCTTTGTAATTTTATATTACAAAATAGTCTTTTTTGAATATTGGTATGCTCTGTATATCCTTTGTGTATGCTCTGGGCTTTTTCCAATTAGAGCTGTATCATTAATATTCTTAACATTCAAACTGCTTAAAAACCAGAAACTGGGTGGGAGGGGCATTGACTCACTTGAGATCATGTTAGGGTTTAACATTGTTCTGCTCCTAGGAGTTCTCTGTGATAAATCGAAGTAATGATATCTCTTTATTTGACTTGGAGCTAACTCACAGGCCTTTTTCATACTTGCATTTATAAAAGTACCATGGCCTGAGTGGATAAAAGTAAAAAATATAGGTAGAAGGCAAATAGAAACAGTAGTTTGTTTTAGAATTCTTATGCAGAACTGTTTTTCCAGAAGGTGTTACCAGAAGTGTCTAATTAGACACAGCTTGGCTACCTTGCTCTTTTCTTATTGATTGAGTTTTTCCTCCAATATCTGTCAACATCTAAGGCTAAACCAACTTTTGAATAGGATATTCACATCCTTTTCCTTATTTTCAGATTCTGTAACGATGATAATTTTGCTTCAGACTAGAAAGAAGTGAACTAGATTTATTTTGCAGTTAAACCTTATTGAATTGTGTTTATTTCAAATGTATCTTCAGTATTGACATTAATCCTGAATAAAAAGAGTATAATATTTTAAGAACTTGTGGCATTTTTACATTTCTTTTTCCATACAGTATTTGCTTCTGAATTTTCATGGGTTGTAAAACCCTCCAGTGACCAAATATGGTGAATATACGTAAAAAAATTGAGTATGTCATCTGCTACTGTGAACAATTTTAGATTGCATTTCTTAAAATGGATTCTACAATGTCAAAATGCAGTTTGTAATGAATTGTATTTACCAGGCAGAATTTTGTGACTTTGGATACTCGCAGAATTATCAATTATGTGAGGAAAACTTAAAGTGGATTATTCTAATTTTAAAGATAATAATATGCAACAATGCCAAGAATCTGAATCCCAATCCCACAGTCATTTTCGATTCTGAGATACACTTCTAAATCCAAATCTGTTTCTTTAGCTGGATAGAGTTCACCAGTCTCTGTTACTATCTCAAAATTCAATGTCCTTAAGGATTATCAATTCAATATCTGGTTATTTATTATTTCATCATACAATGCAGGTATGTAAGCTGCATTGTTAGAGTTTTATTATTTAATTTGTTTGCCCATGACCTCTAAGTAAATCACAATACATTCTTTATTAATGAGCTTTAATAAAACAAATTATTTCTTAAGAAATCAATTATTCCCTATAAGGCCAGAGTATTAGTAAAATATCATAAGAAAAAATTAATATAAGGAATAGCAAGAATAGACATTGGACTTATATAGGCATGTATTTGAGATAGGACAAAACCTTTGTTTCTCTGTATACTTGAATGCTTAGTTTTAATTTAAATATGTTATAAATAGTTTCAGACCCAGTGATAATTTATTGGATAAAATAATCATAAAAATACCATCCTTAAATGCAATAACAGGGAAAAACTTTTATACACGGGATGATCCTTTACTATAAAAGATAAATGAACTACTTTTACCCTTATCTAATAAACTTCAGCTAAAAGAGTTTTCTTAGAGACACTAGAGGTCTGGTTTTAAAGCCATTAATTTCCTTACATCTCCATTAACATTACATACTAACTTATAAAAACACTCTGGCAGCTTATTTTGGTTAAACCTAAAAAAAAAATCTCTTCCCGTTTGAGAAGCACACCTTTATTTTTATCATTATTAAAATATCCATAGCATTAGTTTGTGTGGTTCTTGAAATGCATTGTCCAGAACAGATATATCCCAATTATATGAAATTACCTCAGAATGGAAAAACAATCATTAAAGACATCTGTATAGGAAAAACAATGCCTATTACAAAGCCAGAGGAACGGAGCGTCCAGAGCTTAATACTACCACAAATGTTTTCTTTACAACAGTTATTAAGTTTGGTGTGTCTTTGTACATAAACAAGAAAATAATTTGTTTCATAATACCAAATAGCAGCTTTAACTACAATTATTTAGAATTCTTCCCATTTTTTAACACTGGTAAATTTTTTATGAATTTAGGCTAAATGCGAATGTTATTTGGTCAATGCAAAATGAATCATAAAGATTAAAAGAAAGCGTAAGTGTCCTCAGAGGTTTCACAGATTTCCAAGATTTCTTAATTCTTTTGCATCATGTCTTTTTTTTTTTTTTTAAAGATTTTATTTATTTGAGAGACAGAGTGAGAGAAGGCACAGGGGAAGGGGCAGAGGGAGAAGAAGCAGGCTCCCCTGCTGAGCAGGGAGCCCAAAGTTGGGCTATTGATTCCAGGCCCCAGGAGCCTGGAATCACGACCTGAGCCAAAGGTAAACGCCTAACCGACTGAGCCGCACAGTCGCCCCTCTTTTGCATCATCTCATGAGAGCAAGTGTCAATAACTTCACAATGTAAACTCCCTATGCTCTGAGGTACACTTCATATGTTCACTGAATAGGATTTCTTTTCGAAGCAAATTATTGTAATTTAAACCTACCTCAAGAAATACTGTTTTTTTGAAATATGGCATAAAATATTTGGGTTTTTATTGTAAATTAGAAATCATAAAAGCCATTTATGAATGAGTGATTAGAAAGAGGATAATCCCAGCGATACTATAATTGGAAACCATTTTAGCGGTCAAACTGGCCTGTTTTCTGCCTTGTGAGAGAGATGTCCTCAAGGTGCATGCCAATGAAGTGAGGGCAGCATGCTCCAAAAGGACACCAGCATGTTTGATTCACTCACATTGCAACTAAAAGTGGCATCTGGGAATAACTTAGAAAGTAGGTTGTGCCTTGGGTATGGGAAAGTCTTTAAGTCAAACTGAGTTAAAGTTGATACGATTTAAATGGACAGATAGAATGCAGTTGTTTTATTATTATACCACTTCCTATTGATGGTGACACTGTCTTAGGATGTAAATTCGGAGCACAGAGGCAATGTTGTTCTAATAGAGAATTTCCAATATGTTTGTCATTTGTCACATGTAGCAAATCAGCTACAGTCAAACTATGGCAAATTGATGCTCCCCACTTCATTAGAGACCAGGGTATGGGGAGGAGATCAGTGTATTACCATGAACAGCAATAGCATTGTACCTCCAGTCACCAAACAAGAAAAATATTCTGAAGATAACCTCTCTCTACCTGGTCCCCATAGTTCAGAACATGAACAGGTTATAATCTTTATGGGCACAGTGGACTATGTTACACTGTGTAGCATTGTCATTTTTATATCAAATATAAGCAATGTCATGTAGCTCAAATTCAGGAGGAGACATGTTAAATTCTAAGTGGGATCCTCTTTTTTAAGAATCACTACTGGCTGAAGTTATAGCTCAACACAGAGAACATGAGGAACACCACAGACCAAGTTCTAAAAGTAATCAGTGCTTGAGCAAGCACACCACACTCCCCAGGCAACACAAGAGGATGACTGGGGAGAAGACAGGACATAATCACATTTTAAGTAAATGCAGTGTTTTTGAAAAGAGAATGCCCTCTCCCTTCACATCCCTGCCATAGAAGGAAAAGTGCTACATCCCCTCCACATAATGGAGCCAGGTACAGAGCCTATAAGAAAACGAATTGGTCATAAATTTAGGAAGTAATTGTAGCAAGAATTATTGACTGATTGGAGACTGCTAGGGTGCCAAAGCCGCTATTGGCACAGTGCTATAGACTGAATTATGTCCCCCAAATGTATGTGTTGTAGAAGCCCTAACCTTCAATGTAATGGGATTAGAGATTAATTAAATTTAGATGAGATCATGAAGGTAGGCTTCACTGGAATTAGTGCCCTTTTAAGAAGAGACACCAAAGAGCTCTCTCTCTCTTGCTTGATCTGTTTCTCTCTTCCCCCACCATCTGAAACACAGGAGAAGGTAGTCATCTGCAAGCCAGGATGAACACTCTCACCAGAACCTAATCATGCTAGCACCCAGATCTCAGACTTTCAGCTCCAGAACTGTGAGAAAATACATTCCTGTTGTTTAAGTCACTAAGTCTATGCTACCTGTTTGGCAGCCAAAGCAGACTAATGCAAAGCACAAAGGAACCTTGCAAACACACATTCAGAAGGAAAGACAAAAAGAAATCCCATGCTACCACCTCAATATTCCAGTTTCCAAATGGTATGGAACTCATTGTACATGAATTTGGTGATTATGAAAGTGGGTAAGATTGGAGGCTGCAGTCTTGCCTGGAATCAAAGTATGATGTTCCTGAGTGAATTTTCATCAATAAATATAGTCACAGAAACACTAGTGGTAAAGAGAGTCCCTTGACATAAAGAATATTGAAGGTTTTTTTTTTTTTTTTGAAAGAACCCAAATACATGGAGACTAAACAGCATCCTTTTAAAGAATGAATGGGTCAACCAGGAAATTAAAAGAAGAATTGAAAAAATTCATGGAAACAAATGATAATTAAAACACAACTGTTCAAAATCTGTGAGACACAGCAAAGGCAGTCCTGAGAGGAAAATATATAGCGATGAAAGCCTTTCTCAATAAACAAGAAAGGTCTCAAGTACACAACCTAACCCTACACCTAAAGAAGCTGGAGAAAGAACAAGGAAGAAACCCTAAGCCCAGCAGGAGAAGAGAAATCATAAAGAGCAGAGCAGAAATCAATGAAATAGAAACCAAAAAAACAATAGAGCAAATCAACGAAACTAGGAGCTGGTTCTTTGAAAGAATTAATAAGATTGATAAACCCCTGGCCAGGCTTATCAAAAAGAAAAGAGAAAGGACCCAAATAAATAAAAAAATGAATGAAAGAGGAGAGATCACAACTAACACCAAAGAAATACAAACAATTATAAGAACATACTATGAGCAACTCTATGCAAACAAATTTGACAATCTGGAAGAAATGGATGCATTTCTAGAGACATATAAACTACCACAACTGAACCAGGAAGAAATAGAAAACCTGAACAGACCCATAACCAGTAAGGAGATTGAAACAGTCATCAAAAATCTCCAAACAAAAAAGCCCAGGGCCAGACAGCTTCCCAGGGGAATTCTACCAAACATTTAAAGAAGCATTAATTCCTATTCTCCTGAAACTGTTCCAAAAAATAGAAATGGAAGGAAAACTTCCAAATTCATTTTATGAGGCCAGTATCACCTTGATCCCAAAACCAGACAAGGATCCCATCAAAAAAGAGAATTACAGACCAATATCCTTGATGAACACAGATGCGAAAATTCTTACCAAAATACTAGCCAATAGGATTCAACAGTACATTAAAAGGTTTATTCACCATGACCAAGTGGGATTTATTACAGGGCTACAAGGTTGGTTCAACATCCACAAATCAATCAATGTAATACAATACCTTAATAAAAGAAAGAACAAGAATCATATGATACTTTCAATAGATGCTGAAAAAGCATTTGACAAAGTACAGCATCCCTTCCTGATCAAAACTCTTCAAAGTGTAGGGATAAAGTGCACACACCTCAATATTATCAAAACCATCTATGAAAAACCCACTGCAAATATCATTCTCAATGGAGAAAAACTGAAAGCTTTTCCGCTAAGGTCAGGAACACAGCAGGGAAGTCCATTATCACCACTGCTATTCAACATAGTATTAGAAGTCCTAGCCTCAACAATCAGACAACAAAAAGAAATTAAAGCCGTCCAAATCAGCAAAAAAGAAGTCAAACTATCACTCTTCACAGATGTTATGATACTATATGTGGAAAACCCAAAAGACTCCACTCCAAAACTGCTAGAACTTATACAGGAATTCAGTAAAGTGTCAGGATATAAAATCAATGTTCAGAAATCAGTTGCATTTCTCTACACCAACAACAAGGCAGAAGAAAAAGAAATTAAGGAGTCAATCCCATTTATAATTGCACCCAAAACTATAAGATATGTAGGAATAAACCTAACTAAAGAGGCTAAGAATCTATACTCAGAAAACTATAAAGTACTCATGAAAGAAATTGAGGAAGACACAAAGAAATGGAAAAATGTTCCATGCTCCTGGATTGGAAGAACAAATATTGTGAAAATGTCTATGCTACCTAAAGCAATCGACATATTTAATGCAATTCCTATCAAAATACCATCCATTTTTTTTTCAAAGAAATGGAACAAATAATTCTAAAATTTATATGGAACCAGAAAAGACCTCAAATATCCAAAGGAATATTGAAAAACAAAGCCAAAGTTGGTGGCATCACAATTCCGGACTTCAAGCTCTATTACAAAGCTGTTATGACAAGACAACATGGTACTGGCATAAAAACAGACACATAGATCAATGGAACAGAATAGAGAGCCCAGAAATAGACCCTCAACTCTATGGTCAACTAATCTTCAACAAAGAAGGAAAGAATGTCCAATGGAAAAAAGACAGCCTCTTCAATAAATGGTGTTGGCAAAATTGGACAGCCACATGCAGAAAAATGAAATTGGACCATTTCCTTACACCACACATGAAAATAGACTCAAAATGGATAAAGAAACTCAATGTGAGAAAGGAATCCATCAAAATCCTTGAGGAGAACACAGGCAGCAACCTCTACCTCAGCCACAGAAACATCTTCCTAGGAACATCACCAAAGGCAAGGGAAGCAAGGACAAAAATGAACTATTGGGATTTCATCAAGATCAAAAGCTTTTGCACAGCAAAGGAAACAGTTAACAAAACCAAAAGACAACTGGCAGAATGGGAGAAGATATTTGCAAACGATATATCAGATAAAGGGCTAGTGTCCAAAATACATAAAGAACTTAGCAGACTCAACACCCAAAGAACAAATAATCCAATAAGAAATGGGAAGAAGACATGAACAGACATTTCTGCAAAGAAGACATCCAGATGGCCAAGACACATGAAAAAGTACTCCACATCACTTGGCACCAGAGAAATACAAATCAAAACCACAATGAGATATCACCTCACACCAGTTAGAATGGCTAAAATTAACAAGTCAGGAAATGACAGATGCTCCCGAGGATGTGGAGAAAGGGGAGCCCTCCTACACTGTTGGTGGGAACGCAAGCTGGTGCAACCACTCTGGAAAACAGCTTGGAGGTTCCTCAAAATGTTGAAAATAGCACTACCCTTCTACCCAGAAATTGCACTACTGGGTATTTACCCTACAGATACAAACGTAGTGATCCGAAGGGGCACATGTACCCGAATGTTTGTAGCAGCAATGTCTACAATAGCCAAACTATGGGAAGAACCTAGATGTCCATCAACAGATCAATGGATCAAGAAGATGTGGTATATATACACAATGGAATACTATGCTGCCATCAAAAGGAATGAAATCTTGCCATTTGGGACAACATGGATGGAACTAGAGGGTACCATGCTTAGTGAAATAAGTCA
Organism: Mustela putorius furo; assembly: GCF_011764305.1. Lineage (NCBI taxonomy): Eukaryota > Metazoa > Chordata > Mammalia > Carnivora > Mustelidae > Mustela > Mustela putorius. The sequence goes on from NW_025421467.1 coordinate 2,752,135, forward strand.
ATTGGAGAAAGACAACTATCATATGATCTCCCTGATATGAGGAAGTGGTGATGCAACATGGTGGGGGGAAGGGGGTAGGAGAAGAATGAATGAAACAAGATGGGATTGGGAGGGAGACAAACCATAAGTGACTCTTAATATCACAAACAAACTGAGGGTTGCTGGGGGGAGGGGGTGTGGGAGAGGGTGTTGGGGTAATGGACATTGGGGAGGGTATGTGCTATGGTGAGTGCTGTGAAGTGGGTAAACCTGGCCATTCACAGACCTGTACCCCTGGGGATAAAAATACATTATATTTTCATAAAAAATAAATAAATAAATACTTTAAAATTAAAAAAATTTTTGGAGTTTTTAAAAAAGATGAAGCAAATAGATAATGATTTCAGGTGATGCTAACACAGGAAATGTGTTATGTCTCAGAACAGGAGAAGCTTTTTCTCAGGTGCAAGATATTGAAATCACAAATCTGATATGATTCAAGTGTTAGAGTGATGAACTCAAAGCAATGAGACTGTTTTAAAAATAGAATTATACTGTTCTAGTAAACAAGCAAAAAAAGAATGAAAAGTTAGGGAGTCAGACTAGTTTACTACTAATAAAGTCTGCTACTCAAAGTGAGAGGGAGTAACCACAAGCAGTCGGTGGCAATTATTGGGGGAAATAAATTACTACATATTAATAGTCCAACAATTTGAAGCTCTTTTCTAAAGCATTTATACCAGTGTTTTTTAACATAATTACATTCTGAAGCTATCGGTATTTCTAGGAACATTCATTGTTTGTCATTCTTTTTATGGGTAATGCTCTGAATTACCATAAAATTGTTTCTCAGGAGATTTATCGTAGACATATAAAAACATCTTTGAATGCTTTGTATCAGAAAGTATCACTGACTCAGTTCCTGTAACCAAGAAGAATTAATTGAGTACTTACTAGGAGCTGAAATTTCAAAGAAAAATCATATTGCCCCTAATATCAGTAAACTCAACATTTAGTAGGAGAGACCAACCAATACTCAAATGATGAATTTTAACAATTAAGGACTTATAATATATATTTAATTTATTTTCTGATTAAGTACATTTTGTTACCATCCAATTAGTATTATACAAAAGAATATGTTGCTATTTAAATTGTTTATATAAGCATGCCAATATATTCCAGAAAAAAAATTATATTTGTTAATTGGACGTCTTCAAAAATAAATGCATTGCACACATATAACAAATTTTGATTTAATATCTCACTGCAAATAGTTTCTAAACGAAATTATAGGAATCATTAGGCACAGAACCCGTGATGGAGATCTTCATAATTATTTACTCTCACTTCTGTTTGGTCTAGTTTTCCTGTTTATTTCACTACAAATAGTTCATAAATGATACTAATTTAAGATTTTTACATGACTATTTATGATATTTATTCATGAAGTACATGCGTCTCTTAAAGTAGCTCTAATAACTTCCCTAAATATGTCCTATTGTCTACACACAGGATGATTTGTGTAAGTATCCCTACATTTCCAAAGGGTAGGCTTTTTGAAATCACATAAATTCAGTTAATGATTTTCTTTGTGTTACCTAGTGTAACACACTTTGTTAACATTTTTTTTTGTTGTTTCTCAGCTCTCTTGTATCCTATAAATTTACCTAACGCAGTTCACTGATACTTTGAAAGCTTTTAATTTCCCCCTCCTATTTCTCTTCATATTCCTGTTTCGTTGGTTACTGTCTACTGTGAGAGCTTCTTTCTGCCTCCATTTTTTACCTGCCACATGCTGTATTTTATGTCTATGTCAACTGTCTGAATTAAAAATGCATAGAGTAAATCTGATGTTTTAATATTGCTTAGAACAAAGTCCATACTCTTCATAATAACCTTCCAGGCCCTTTATGGTCATTGACAGTTTCATTCCCAGGTTTTTGCTAATCTCTTTATATTCTAACCACATTTACTCCCCAAATATGCCACGGATGGACATAGGCTGTATTACTGACTTGAAACAGCATTAACAGTGACTTAACAAAGGTTTATTTTGTGATCATTACAAGTTGACTGAGAACCCTACTCTCTGCTCTCCTCACTCAGGGATGAGGGCTGACAGCACCTGCAGAAAATGGCTGGGAGAAAGGAGCACGGAACATGTTGGACAGACTCTTGTATGCTTTCCTTCAGAAGTGATGCGTATGTTATGTTCCCACTCTATTGAAAAAGCAAGTCATATGATCACACCTGTGTAGGAAAACCAGAGTATATGCAAACTCACGTCTTCATGATTCTGCTTATTCTAATTGTTCTTCATTTTGCTGCCCAAATTATACTCTTTTCCATATTATAAAATCCTTTCCATTCTTCATAGTTGAGCCCCCTTTATATGCCTTCGGCATCGTGTTAAGATGCTTCAAAACATTTATGTCATTATAATAATAGCATTGATAAAAGTAACAGCACCAAAAGCATTACTTTTTGAACACCATGTGCCAAGCCCTGATCTGGATGATTATGAATATCATATTCAGTCCAGACGAAAACCCTATGACCTTATTAGTTATATATCCTTTCAGCAGAGAAGCAAGCTTAGAACCATGAAGGCTAAAGGATTTGGCTTTATCTACACACCTGATGGATGGGCAACTCAAGATTTGAATCATTATCTGTCTGGATGCACAGAGTGGTGGCTGCAGAATATTCTGTAGTCTCTACCTTGCATCATAGAACCCATTCTGAGCTCTTGAAATTTGCAGCTATTTCCATAGTCTTTCTACATAAGGAGCTGCAGTAAATAATTGGTGAATTATTTAGTATCATTAGTATATTCTTTAACAACTCCATAGTCCTCTGTTTCTTTCTTAGGTGGGGTAACAGTCCTTTAAATACATAGTTTGATTTATCTATATAAGGGGAAATAAAAAAAACCTGTAGGGAGCCTAGATCCGTATTTATTGAAGAAATCTTGTTAAACTTCTCTTATCATTAAACTATGGCTGAATCTATTGACAGAGCAAGTAGTGCCACTGCCTCTGGATTCCAGCTGGACAATCCTGAATGTACAAAGAAGAGATGGAAATGCAAAAAGAATTCTGAAACCTCCATGGGGTGCCATTTTAGAGTTGAATGCTCAATACAACTCTGCCTCTATGAGGCAACTTGGCTGCAATTTTTAAAATATATCTAGTTTCACTGTGTTTTAGCAGCACATTTACATGTTATGAACTCTGACTACATTAATTATAGCTGCCACTTTCTATAAATAAATATCAGTAGCAAATAAAACTAGTATTCAATATTGTTTTGTACTTCTCCAGGCATAGCCTGTCAGTAAATTGGTTAGAGTCTTTGATTGTCATTCTACACTGAGCTTGGTTAGTGCCAGTATAATTGGTGTGAAAGTAATGAAATTACATCATAATTTTAGAAGCAATATAGCTACCATATGCTTGCATTATAATATAACTGTTGGTTTGTTTGCAGATTACACATGCCTCAGGCATCCTTTAGAGTCATTTCAATTTATTTAGAGGAACTTCTACATGCATCAATTGGAATGATGTTCAATGAAAAATTAAAGAAAAATAATTGCTTAATTAAAAAATATATAGCATCTATGTTTATTCCCGCAACTAATGATCAGGAAAAACAAAGTTTCTTAAGTTCTTATGGTGACATTATGAATATGCAAACAGAAATTGCTTAGGGTTGAATCTAACAGAATTAACCAAAACAGAAAATATTTATATTTTTTCAGTAGTGACCATTTGTATGCTAACAGAAGTCAATTTTTGAAATTATACCAATTCAAAATATCACTATAATGCTTTTTTGATTTTTTTTCTTTATGACATCAGGCTTCATGGGAAAGAGTGTCTTAATAAGATTGGCTGTGAAGACTCAAATACAATTTAAATAAATGGAATAGAGAGTTGACATATCAGTGACAAGAATAAACAGTTCTGTGTATTAAAATTTGGACACGGGAATGCTCTTTATCCCTGAATCTTTATAGTTATCAAAACTTTGAAAGGATTATAGCAAATATGGTGGCATAAAAACAGAGTAAGATTTTTCTGGTCAATTACTTGGTTTTTAATTTTTTAAGATAACATTTTTAGAGATGCAGAATGCATAGCCATATACTTAAAATGCATTAAACAGAGCTTATTAAATATTCAATAATTCAGAAGATAGTCATTGTCTTGCTACCTCACGGTTAGCTCTGTAGGAGTCATTTATCATGGGCCCAGAGTTAAACATAGGCTGTCTACCAGTGTGATTTCAGAGGTATACCTCCTAGGCTAAACTTAGCTGTTCAAAAATGTTTGAAATGATTTTACCAGAGGACAAAAATCTTTAAATGTACTAATAGAGATAAGGTTTAAAATCTAAATATTCATGATTGAGGGAATATATTAGATAAGACTTGTAATAAGGTGCACATGATATTCTGGATCTTGGTATTTTCCCCCAAGAGTAAGTTTTTATAGTTGAAGGGAGCAGTGGTGGATTCGAAAATGAAGCCAGAAGCACCACGGTCTCTCTTCAACTCTGCTGTGATAGATTTCTGACTAGCCTAGTGTGGAGGCTGGGTGGAGAATGTCAAAATGGAGCACTGTGTAAAATACATCAGAGGAGCAGAAAGGATGATGGGCACCAACATCGAAACATGAATAGGCACATAAAAATGTATCTTCAATTATCTACTGGACTTTAATTATCACCTCTGAGTTTCTCCCAAATTTAGGTATCACTCATGATCTCTTATCAGTATACGAGGTCCACTAGATATATCTACCATCACCTCAAACTCAGTGGACTCTCAAGGGCATTTTGGTCCTAACATTATCATGAGCATACAATATGTTTTCAGCTCTTCAGAAACTACGTTGATCCCAAGAGAAAAACATTCACCCTCTCATTTCAATTCAGAATTCATACGATTGTCTCTAGATGTATTATTTCAAGGTCTTATATATGTTTCTTTGAAATTTTATTTTCCATTCTTCTTCTCCATACTCATGTCCATCATGTATTCTGGTCTTTGTTATCATATGTCCAAATCAGTTGATGGTGTCTTACTGGTTTTTCTTATCTTCAGTATCCTGAAGTCACATATCTTTAAACTTCTCACTTAGGCATACTTTCCTAAAAAATTCTTCTTACTGGGCCAGATCCCTGCTTAAGAATATGTGACAGTTTCACATTGCGTATTTTTTAATAAATATTAGTTTTCATTACTCTTAATATACAGATAACAGTCTTACTCTGTTTTGTGTAGTGTACTATGAATGAAACTGCCTCACTTTATGTATATAAAACTTATTCTGTTCATTTGACCATAAAAATTACCTCTTCTCACCATATTTATCTATTAAATTTTCCTAATACTTGACAGTCCAGGTTATGTCTTTTTTTTTCCCCCATAAGTTCTTATACCACTAAGATTTTCCTTATGAAGTCTTATCCCATTTGTTGTCACTGCTCACCCACTGTAAGCTCTTTTCCTAATAGCTTCAAATGGCAAAGTTGTCTTGAGGCCAAGGGTGATATCCATATTATTTTTGTATAACTTACCACATATAACCGATGATGATTATGTATCAGGTGCTAATATTTATCATCTTACATATTGATTTTCATTGCGCTTAGGGTTAAATTACTTGACTAGTTGTTAAGTATAAATTGTCAAGTAGCTTAATTATTTTTTGACTCCATTCAGGAGTTAAATCCCAATAGGCACTTATGTCTGGAAATTTAGTCAAGATTTATATTCTTCTTTCTACCCCTCTTCTCCCAAAATATTTCTCTCAAAATAGTTGATTGAATGAGGTGACCACTAAGTTCCATTCTATTCCTGGGATCTTATGATTCTGAAACTACAGGACTCATATGGGAAAGCAGCACTAAAGTCAAATCCTCTTGTATAAAGTTAAGATATAAAGTTGTATAAAGTTAAGGTTGGAGGCAGGTTACTGGAAAAATTGCAAAATTAAAAAAAATAATGTTAATTATATGTAAAGAATATATAATTTTTATTATATATCCATAAGAAATAATGATAAAATAATATGTTAGCAAAATTGCTAACAATGATTATAATGAGCTGGATTTGTGATGCAATGTGAGCATTGGCCTAGTTATCAAAAACAGAGGTAAAGTGTAATGATGGGATTTAAATATGAATCAGGAACACCTGGGTGGCTAAGTGAGTTAAGCATCTCTCTTTGGCTCAGGTTGCAATCTCAGAGTCCTGAGATTGAGCCCCACATTAGGCTCCCTGCTCAGTGGGTAGTCTGCTCGAGTTTCTCTCTCTCCCTCTCCCTCTGCTCCTCCCCCACCATTAATGCTCTCTCTCTCTCAAATAAATATATAAAACATTAAAAAAAGTGTGATTCCAAAATTATAAGTAAGGTATAATTACTATTATAACACATTTGTGTCCTTTCAGAATTACCTGTGCTCTAATCAGTTCTACAGCTTTGGCAGTTAAAAAGAGCATATTCTCTAAGGTCAGGGATTTTAGGAAACCAGTCCTTACCTGGCTCGCTGCCTTCTGTAGCTACATGATTAAATTGGCTAGTAGAAATTCCTGGACAATAGAATGCCAGGGGATAATATATCAGTATGTTCTTTTTCTTCATAATAGACAAAATTAGAATGTCTGTTTCCTCCCTTTTATACTGTTACCCTGGAGCATGTTTTACCTTTTTTTCTTCCCAACTGCACACTTCCTGTTCACTTACCTTTCTCATTTCCAACAAAGGAAATGATTTATGTAAAGTAATCTATATAAATCCTAAACCCGTGGAAGAAAGTTGAAATCTTTGAAGGAAATATCTATCATCCTATGTAAAATTGATTCAAACCCATTCTGGGTCAACAGGAGCAAACCACACCCTTGTGTATTCCTATCCTGTACATGACACCTAGCAGGGCTATTGGAATGACTAACATGGGAAATTCTTGGGATAGGTTTTAGAGACGGAAGTCCAATACAGGAATTACTGTTTGGTAATAAACATACTTAACCCCTTCCCCTCATTGAATATAATAATCTACAAAGTACACTAACAGAAGACCATGTTACAGATAAAGTATTATTGATTCTTAATGCTTTCTGGAAATTTTTATAGTAAGATTCTTTGAATTACTTCCAAGGAAGAAGGAGCATGCACCAAATTCTGAGCTAGCAAGTTTCTAGGGCAAGCATCTGTTTCTGAGAGGAACAAATCTATGCATATGGATGTGAGATAACCTTTTTTTTTAAAATTTTATTTATTTATTTGACAGAGATCACAAGTAGGCAGAGAGGCAGGCAGAGAGAGAGGGGGAAAGCAGGCTCTCTGCTCAGCAGAGAGCCTGATGCAGGGCTCAATCCCAGGACCCTGAGATCATGACCTGAGCAGAAGGCAGAAGCTTAACCCACTGAGCCACCCAGGCACCCCATGGGATTACCTTCTTTGTGGCTGGATTGATCTTCCCCCAATGATAGGAGTTAGGGAGATCCTCTGTTAACTAGATTATATGTTAGCAATGAGACATAGGTTCTGACAGATACATTCATGCTTGTAATTACTTACATAGCTAATGAAAAGGCTATTCATGGATAAAATCATTATATTCTACTGCAAACAAATTCTTGGGACACAAAGAACAGCTGGATTTTTTAAAAAATCAATCTTGAAACTAAAGAATTTGAAATATGAATAAAAAACCATAAAACAATGTTAATAACCATACAATTTTTAGCTTTTTCTGGTATTCTCTCTCTCTCTTTTTAGATAGCATGCGTGAGCATGAGTTAGGGAGGGGGGGAAGAGCAGAGAGGGAGGAGAGAATTTTAAGGAGACTTCATGCTAAACATAGAGCCCCATGCAGAACTCAAACTCATGACCCTGAGATCATGACCTGAGTGGAAATCCAGCTTCCAAGAGTTGGAGGCTTAACCAACTGAACCACCCAGGTGCCTATTTACTTCTTTCAGGATGGCAGGTCTGCTCTGACTAAAGTATGGAAAATCTATTCTGAGAGTTACAGAAACAACAAGAATTAAATATTAGACAAAGATTTTGGTCTGTATTCAGATTGTTATCATTCAGGTCTCTCAAGATTTTCAGCAAGAGTATATATAGAATTCAATTTTAAAATTTCCCTCCAAACTCTCAAAGTCCTTGGAAAGTTATACATATTACTTTAAAATATGCTTAAATCAAATGTTTTGCTATGCAATTTAAAATAATAACAAAGCATTTAGAATTTGTAGAGTAGAGGACATGCTATTACATGAAAAAGACTACTTTTACTTTATAAATACATAAGAACACTAAAATGAGAATAATTTTTTTATTAAATTTTGTGTATTTATTTGATAGAGAGGGAGAGGTCATAAGTAGACAGAGAGGCGGTGGGGTTGGGAAGCAGGCTCCCTGCTGAGCAGAGAGCCTGATGTGGGGTTTGATCCCAGGACCCTGAGACCATGACCCAAATAGATGGCAGAGGCTTAACCTACTGAGCCACCCAGGTGCCCCAAATGAGAATAATTTTAAAAGACACATATCTTGGGTTGCCTGGGTGGCTCAGTCAGTTAAGCATCTGCCTTCAGTTCTGGTCATGATCTTGGGGTCCTGGAATGGAGTCCCACATCAGGCTCCCTGGTCAGCGGGGAGTCTGCCTCTCCCTTTCCTTCTGCCTAGCACCTGCTCTGCCTGCTGCTCTGCCTGCCCTCCCCCTGCTTGTGTTCTCTCTCTCTGAAAAATAAATAAATAAAATCTTAAAAATAATAAAAGACACATGTCTTCTGAGTCAAGAGTTGTAATATGGACACTGATTACCAGAACTTATTGACTGAGATACTATAAATTGTGAGGTATTATCCTCAAATTCAAAGAGCCATAGCGGCTTCCAACAGAAGGTTGTATTTGAAGAAGTTCTAAAATGAAGACAGCTTATTCAGAGTAGGTAGAAGTCGGTTGTCACAAATGCCTAGTGTGTTGTTTATGATCATTAGTAATGTCTGCTGATTTCCAAAGCATGTTAAGAGGCTTTGTGTAGAAACAGCCACATGGTGATGAACTGGAGTAGGTATTATTGCATTCTGATATTAAATTATGCTTTATAGTGTATCTGTAGGGTTGCATCAATCCAACAATATAACATTTGCTAAGCAAAAGTACTTTAATGTCTTTTCTAGGCAAGTAAATGGCAGAGCAAGTGTACATTATTCTCAACAGGGAAATTCAAGTATATTTTGCTGCTGCCGATGAAAAGATTAAATAAAGGAAATCCAATTTAAAATATCAGTGTTCCAGCAGTAACCTGTAGTGAAAACAGAATTCTGAAATAAGAAATTTGTCATTGTCTTCAGGTATAGGGACTTGCACGATTTAAGACAGTAAGAAAATCATATTCTTTTTCATTTTTTTAAAAAAAGTTATCAGCAACTGCACTTTCATGCATGGACAATGGATGTGGAAAGATGCTTCTGCCTCTAAGACCAGGAATATCATTATTTGAGTGCTTCCCAGCATTTAATAGACATTAGCTAATTAAAATCTACCCAACATCCTTAAAGAGAATGTATTTTGTTAGAACTTTACAAAGGGCAAAAGAAGAATCAAAGAATGTTAACACATAACCTAGTGTTGCACAGCTAGGAAATTGCAGACACTGAATGCCAACCTCTGTCCCTGAAACGTCAAGGTGAATCAGAGCCCTTATCTAGATGATCCTGCACTCACTTGTGCCATAAACCTGGGTTCATCCAGTCTAGCTCTTTTTATGTAATAATTTTTACATAATAATATATAATAATTATATAAATAATTTTATATAATGAGTCTCTTCTATGAAATAATATAAAGTTGCAGTAGCCAAAATATGGTGGTCTTAATTTAGGAAATTTCCTTTAATAATTTACTATTATTATTTCACAAGCCTTGCAGAAACAATAAGCCAAGTGTAGGGGCAGGGGTAGAGAAAGAAATATGGCTTGTTCTCATTTTACTACTTAAAGTCATTAGTAACACTGCAATACTTTCTTATATAAATATATATATGTATGCATATACACATATTTAAACTGAGGTTAATATCTACTTAATCTGCATTTAATAATTATTTGATAGTTGAAAAAGTTGCATACTAGAAAGAAGTATCTTCAATATAATTATCTTTCAATTCCTAAAATAATCATTTTAAGTTCAGTTCTTCTCTTAAATACAAGTTAACATAGGAATGGTTTGGAAATGAACTTGCTCATATCTAGCTATTCATTTTGCAAAATATTTAGCTGTCCTAGATATGTAAGGACATATTAAATTAGATGAATAATCTATTTCCTGGCCAACAAACACAACTCAATTTCCCAAAAACAAAACCAAATAAACAAAACAAAAATAAAACTTGCCAAAACAATCTCTATAATTAGACTACTAATTTGTTCCTTTAAAACCTTAGTATCTCTTTCTCACTTGGTAGTGAATCAAATGTAATCAGCTGGTGGTAAGTGCTAATCAAATGACAGTAGAGATAGAATTCAGATGAATGTTTTCTTACAATTTCCTTCATAGGCTATGTAACACTTATGTCTGGGTTATTAAGTATTCAACATAACTAAACCTTGTAGAGGATGCCATAAATGTTTTTCTCACCAATTTCTTACACAAAGCTGGAAACTGAAGCTTAAGTCAGGAGGTTGATTTCTCCTACAAGAGAAACAGTGTGATTTTCTTCACACCCCTGCCAGAGGCAATTATGGCTGTATTTAATTCCTGAATATACAGTTCTTTGAACTCTCATTCACAACCTCCGAGGGGGAAAATAGTGTTCTTTGTGTCAAAATACAGTATCTATTTTCTCTAAGACTTAATTTTTTTTTAGGGCAGCTTTAAGTTCAAAGCAAAATTGAGGGGAAGGCCCAGAGATATCTCACATATTCCTCACCCCCCAGATACTTAGCTCCTTCATTATCAACATCCCTCACTTGGTGGTGCATTCCTTGCAACTGATGAACTTACACTGACTCATCATAATAACTCAAAGACCACAGTTCACACTACGTTTCACCCTTGATTTCCAACATTGAATATGTAGGTTTAGAGAAATGTGTAATGACATATATTCATCATTATGGTGTCACACAAGGTGTTTTCACTGCCCTAAAAATCCTCTGTGCTCTATCTGTTCATCCATTCCCACCCACCAATCTCTGGCAACTGCTGATCTTTTTACTGTATCCATAGTTTTCCCTTCTCCACAGTGTTATATATCTGGAATTGTACAATACATGGTCTTTCAAATTGGCTTCTTTCACTCAGTAATACACATTTAAGTTCCCTTCATATGTTTTCATGTCTTGATAGCTTACTTATCTTTATCTCTGAATGATATCCATTATCTGAATGCACAACAGATGATGCATTCTTTAGTTTATTAAAGGACATCTTGGTTGCTTCCAAGTATTGGCAATTATGAATTAAAACTCCTATAAACATCCGTGCGCAGATATTTGTGTAGATAATAAGTTTTCAACTCTCTTTAGGTAAGCACCAAGGAATGCAATTGTTGGATCATATGGTACGAGTATGCTTAATTTTGTAAAAACTGACAAAGTGTATTCCAAACTATACTGTTTTGCATTTTTATCAACCCTGAATGTGAATTCCTGCTGCATCCTCACCAGTGTTTGGTAAGGCCAGTGTTCCAGATTTTGGCCATTTTAATACGTAGGTAATGGTATCTCCTTGTTTTAATGTACATTTCCCACAAATTACATGGTGCACCTTTCCATATGCATACTTGCCATCTGTGTATCTTCTTTGGTGAAGAGTCTATTAAAGGCTTTGGTCTGGGTATTAATAGGGTCCTTTGTTTTCTTGTTGTTGAGTTTAAGAGTTCTTTGTATGGTTTTGGTAACCATCTTTTATGACCTTTGTCTTTTGCAAATATTTTTTTTCCAGTCTGTCACTTGTTTTATTATTCTCGCGATACCGTCTTTTGAAGAGCAGAAGTTTTAAATTTAACAAAGTCTGGCTTATCCATTATTTCTTTTATGGATTATTGTCCCTGGTGTTGTATCTAAAGAGTTATCACTGCACCCCAAGTCTTCTAGGTATTTTATCTTCTTAAAAATTTTAGGTTGGCATTGTGCATTTAAGTTCATGATCTATTTTGAGTTAATTTTTGTAAAGGGTGTAAAGTCTGTATCTAAATTCCTTTTTTGCATGTGGATGTCTAATTGTTCCAGCAGCATTTATTGAAAAGACTATCTTTGCTCCATTGTATTGCCTTTGCTCCGATAACAAAGATCAGTTGGGTATACATATTAGTCGATTTCTGGGCTCTCTACTCTGTTTTATTGGCTTATTTGTCTATTCTTTGGCCAATATCACCTTGTCTTGATTATGATAACTTTATATTAAATCATGAAGTCAGGTAGTATTAACCTTCCAATTTCTTCTCCTTCAATATGGGCTAGCTCTTCTGATTTTTTGTCTCTCCATATAAACTTTGGAATCAGTTTGTTGGTACCCAAAAAATTACTTGCTGGGTATTTTGACTGGGATTGCATTGAATTTATAGATCAAATTCGGAAAAACTGACATCTTGATAATATCAAGTCTTCCTATCCTCGAACATAGAATATTTCTACATTTATTTATTCTTAGATTTCACTTATCAGAGTTTTGTACTTTCCCTCATCTAGATCATGTACATATTTGGTTAGTTTATATCTAAGTAGTTCACTTGAGAGGATGCTAATGTAAGTGATATTCTTTTTTTTAGTTCAAATTGCACTTGTTCATTGCTGATGTATAGAAAAGCAAGTGACTTCCGTATGTTAACCTTGTACCCTCCAACCTTGCTATAATTAATTATAAGTTCCAGAAGTTTTTCTGTCAATTCTTTTGGATTATTTATGTAGACAATTATGTCATCTGTAATCGAAGATAGTTTTTTTTTTCCTAATCTGTATACCTTTCTTTTGTTTTTCTTGTCTTATTATATTAGTCAGAACTTCCAATGTGATGTTAAAAGGGAGTGTCAGGAGACCACATCCTTATCCAGGACTTGATCTTAATGGGGAAAACTGAGTTTGTCACTATTATGTATGATGTTAGCTGCAGGTTTTTTGTAAATATTCTCTTTTTCAAAAGATTTATTTATTTATTTTAGAGGAGCAGGAGGTTCAGAAGAGCAAGAGAGAATCTCAAGCAGACTCCACACTGAGTGAGGAGCCCAATATGGGGTTTAATCTTATAACCCTGAGATCATGAGCTGAGCCAAAACCAAGAGCTGGATGCTTAACCAAATGTACCACCCAGATGCTTCTGTAAATATCTTTTATCAAGTTGAAGTAGTCCCCCTCTATCCCTAGCAGACTGAGAGTTTTTATCATGAATGGCTATTAGATTTTGTTAAATGTTTTTTTCTGGATTTGTTGCTATGGTCATGTGATTTTTCTTTTTTAGCCAGTTGATATGATGAATCACATTAGTTGATTTTTGAAGGCTGAACTAGCCTTGCATACCTGGGATAAATCTTACATGGTATATAATTTTCTCATACATTATTAGATTTGCTCATATTTTATTTTAAATTTTTATATCTGTGGTCAAGAGAAATATAGATGTGTACTTTTCTCTTAATGGCTTGGTCTGGTTTTGGCATTAGGGTAGTTTTGGGCTCAGAATAAATTAGGAAGCATTCCCTCCATTCTCTGAAAGAGAAGATAGAGAATTGATACAATTTTATTCTTAAATGTTTGGTAGAATTTACTAATGAACCCATATGGCTTTGGTGCTCTCTAGTTTGGAAGGTTTTAATTATTTATTCCATTTCTACTCTGTTCCACTGGTCTATGTGTCTATTTTTATGTCAGTACCATGCTGTCTTGGTGATCACAGCTTTGTAATAAAGCTTGAAATGAGGTAACTTGATGCCCCCAGCTTTACTTTTGTTTTTCAACATTTTATCAGCGATTCGGGGTCTCTTCTGATTCCATACAAATTTTTGGATTATTTGCTCCAGCTCTTTGAAGAATACCGGTGGAATTTTTATCGGAATGGCATTAAAAGTATAGATTGCTCTAGGCAGTATAGACATTTTAACAATGTTTCTTCTTCCGATCCAAGAGCATGGAATGGTCTTCCATCTTTTTTTTTTTTTTTTTTTAGATTTTATTTATTTATTTGACAGACAGAGATCACAAGTAGGCAGAGAGGCAGGCAGAGAGAGAGAGAGAGAGGGAAGCAGGCTTCCTGCGGAGCAGAGACCCCGATGCGGGGCTCGATCCCAGGACCCTGAGATCATGACCCGAGCCGAAGGCAGCAGCCCAAACCACTGAGCACCCAGGTGCCCCTGGTCTTCCATCTTTTTGTGTCTTCTTCAATTTCTTTCATGAGTGTTCTGAAGTTCCTTAAGTACAGATCCTTTACCTCTTTGGTTAGGTTTATTCCCAGGTATCTTATGGTTTTTGGTGCTATAGTAAATGGAATCGATTCTCTAATTTCCCTTTCTGTATTTTCATTGTTAGTGTATAAGAAAGCCACTGATTTCTGCACATTGACTTTGTATCCTGCCATTTCTTTGACAGATATAAATGGATTCAGATTATTTATTTCTATTCATATAAATTTTGACAAATTGTATCTCTCAAGGAATTTATGCATTTCACTTTTGATATTAGTAATTTGTGTCCCCTCTCTTCTTTTCTTACTTATTCTGGCTAAATGTTTATTCATATTATTGATCTTTGCCAAGAAATACCTTTTGGTTTCATTGGTTTTCTCTATTGATAACTTGTTTTTCAATCTTATTGATTTCTGTGCTGATTATTATTATTTCTTTTCTTCTCCTTACTTTGAGTTTAATTTGTTTTACTTTTACTATTTTCTTAAAGTATAAATGTGGATTATTGGTTTTATTTTTTTCTAATATAGACATTCAACGGTATCAATTTTCCTCTAGGCATTGTTTTCACTGCATCCCACAATTTTTTTCTTTTTGGGGGGTGGGGTGTAAGTGAATTTTTATTGGAAAAGTAAGTTGTCAACTTAAGCAGCAACAAAGAAAGAATGAATAAGGAAAATACCTGTTGTCACAGATACACAAGACCTCCATCATATATGATATGGGAGGCATTTCAGCTTGTGACCCCTAGCACAGAAATGCCAAATGCTTTTCCATTCAATCTAATACTTCTGGCTTCCTAACCAAAAGGAATACTGTAAGAGCATGGGGAAGTTTCTTACTGAAAGGAAACTCCTGAAGAAGAGTATGGGAGAGAATGTAGAAATTAAGAATTATGTAGAATAACTTTTAAAGTAATGAGCTACATTTTCATATCTTTACCATAATACAAAACACAGACACTTTCCAAACTGGTTCAGATTACTTAAAAACTGGGTATGTTTTTAGTCCTTTACATAAGTGTTTGAAAGTTACTTATGTTTATATGGAATGAAGATATTAATACTTTTCTACAACAGTAACCACACACTAGGAAGGTTAAGACAAGCACAAATCAAACAATGGAGTTTTTCCAAAGTTGCAGTATGAAAAGACTATGAACAGTTGATTCCATCCATGTGAATGGGCTTCTTTGCTGTAAGAAATCCAAATTGAAAAAGGAATGAAGATGAGTAAAAAGGTTTCTTGAAGAGAAGAAGGTCGATACCCTGTATGCATTTAGTTTTCTGCCCCTTTCCCAGCATCATTTTCTTCTCCTGCACTGTCTGAGGTCCATAATGTTAGGTTGTCTCTAAGCAACTGTGTTGTGAAGGTGTTGTCTTTGTATGAGTCTTCGTTCAACAGATCAACTTGTGCAACGGGCTCATCAAAAGCTGTTTTAGCCAGTGTGCAGGCAAGATATGGGTAATTAAGGATCTCATAGTAAAATACCAGTCCAGACAGATGGAGTGTGTGGGTTGCATCTCTTTCTTGCTTATATCAAAAGTCTCTTGGTGATCTCCTTGGGAATTATCTATAGTTTGTTTTGTACCATAACCACATGCAACTTCAGTGAGGTACTGGAAGTAATGTCCCTTCATTTTCAGATGTAAGAACTTACTCTCTGGATTAGTTGCATTGGTTATTAAATACTAATCCAACAATTACAGCACCATGGTGCAGATGGACCTTAGTTCAGACTCCACTTTCTACTGAAAATCCTTAATCCTCTGCAACTTCTTATTAGAGGTTTTCTGCTCCCTGCTCCAGATGACCCTCCAGGTGGACCAGTGGTCCACTATCAGGTTCTAGTAGGCCCCCAAAGCAGGTTTCTCTCCTCGTTGGACAACTCAGTGGCCCACTCCATCACAGCCTTCATGCACTTGGCCATATCATCCTGGTGCTCAGCCTGCTCAGTCAGTTTTGCCTTTTGGATCAGCTCTGTCTTCCCTATGGGGACAGGGAGAGGAGAGCGAGAGTGAGCACCCATCTGGACTGGCTAGAGAGGTACGTCCCTGGTGCAAGTCCCACCACCTTGATCCACTTTTGGCCTCAGTCAAGGACCCTCCAGACTCCTGTATCTCACAATTTCTTTTTTTTAAGTTGTGTTGTTTTAATTTAGTTCAAAATATTTTTAAACTTATCTTGAAATCTATTCTCTGGCCCATGTGTTATTTTATAAGGTGTTCTTTAATCTTTAGGAATCTGAGAATTTTCCAGTTATCTTTTGTTATTGATTTAAAGTTTAATTCCACAGTGGTCTGGGAACAAACATTGTATGATTTTATTTGTTTGGATTCGCTACTGTATATTTTATGGACCAAAATGTGCTCTGTCTTGGTGAGTATTCCATATGAGCTTGAGAAGAATGAGCATTTTGCTGTTGCTGGATGAAGTTGTCTATAGATGTTCATTATATCCAGGTGGTGGGTACTATTGTTGAGCTCAACTATGTCCTTACTGATTTTCTGCCCGCTAGATACGTCCATTTATGATAGAGGCATGTTGAAGTCTCCAACTATGATTGTGGATTCGTCTACATTTTAGTATGTATTTTAATGATTCTTGATCACAAATAAATGTTTGCACAATGATGTATAATTATTTTCCAGTTGATGCTTCTAACTCCAAATGTATTTGGCATAGATTAATGTTCCAAGGTTTTATTTTATTTTAACATATTATTTTTATGTTAAAATTGAAGTTTTAAAAATTAAAACTTTTTAATAATTTACCTCACATTTCACAAACAGAAAAAAATAAGGCCTTACTTGTTTTTATTTTTCATAATTGCCATCTTTGATGTCACCAAATCCACTTATGAATGAGAACTGCAAAGAAAATTTCATACCAAGACAATTCTTTGGTTCCTATCAGTCCACGTGACATGAATCTTCAGTTCTTGTCACTCATTTAAAGTTACCATCTTCTTTCCCACCTGTGTCTTGGATTAGCAGGTGGCTCCTCTTCTCATATAGCCCCTTGTATTTATTCTTATTTTATACATATATCAGATATATATAAATATATATAATATATGATACTTATTAAAATTTATTTATACTCAAATAAATTTAATATCTTTAATATGAAGAGGTCTTTTATACCATCAATAAATCCCTCAAAATCCACAAATACTGAATGTCTAAAGCAGTGTAGAATTTTGCCAAGTTTTCTTTTTATCCCCGTTCCAAAGTTTTGATAGCCTCCCAATCTCTTACTTAAATTCCTACTTGGTTTTACACAATGTAATACTTAACAGAATTTCTGCCAATGAATTTCCTACACAAAGAAATTGCCAAGCGAGTCTTTGGTTAAGGTCATTTCTTATGAGGTGCGGATAAAAGAGATGCTACTCTGTCCACTATAAAAGGAAGTGTACAAAAGAGAATATAATCATAGCAAAGTGGTTTGCAATAGTGACAGCAAACATTATATTCATGGCTAAGAAACAGCTAAGTTCATTTGAAGTTTAATATATGTGCATGATTTCTGGTTCTTCATTAGAAGTATCAAAGTTAAATGTTTTCACTCTAATTCTGTGAAGTATAAATAGAGTTTAAAGAAAATGTTTAGAAAAAAGGAAAATTCTACTTAACAGTGTGATTTTGGCAACTAATTCCAAGATCCATCATTTTTTAAAATTCAATTTTCTATTTAAATTCTAGTTAGTTGGCATATATGGTAAAATTGATTTCAGGTATAGATTTAGTGATTCATCACTTGCACATAACACCCAGTGCTTATCTCAACAAGTGCCCTCCTTAATACCCACCACCAATTTATCCCATTCCCCACTGATCTCCCTCCATCAACCCTCAGTTTGTTCTCTGTTGTTAAGAGTCTCTTATGGTTTGCTTGCCTCTCTTTCCATTTTGTTTTTCCTTCCCCTATGTTAATCTGTTTTGTTTTTTAAATCTTACATATGGGTGAAATCATATGGTATCTGCCTTTCTCTAATAAACTTATTTCACTTAACAAAATACACTCCAGCTCCATCCATGCAAGATTTCATTCTTTCTGATGGCTGAATAATATCCCTTTGTATACTTACACCACATCTTCTTTACCTATTCATCAGTTGATGGATGTTTGGGCTTTTTCTATAATTTGGCTATTATTGATAGTGCTGCTATAAACATTGTGGTGCATGTGCCCTTCAAATCAGTATTTTTGTGTCCTTTGGGTAGTGCAATTGTTGGGTCATAGGGTAGTTCTATTTTTAACTTTTTGAAGAACCCCCATACTGTTTTCCAGAGTGGCTGCACCAGTTTACATTCCCATCAATGGTGTAAGAACATTACCCATTCTCTGCATCCTCACCAACATCTATTGTTTCCTGTGTTGTTAATTTTAGCCACAGTGACAGGTGTGAGGTGGTATCTCACCATGATTTTGACTTTCATTTCCCTGATGATAGTAATGTTGAGCATCTTTTCATATGTCTGCTAGCCATCTATATGTATTCTTTGGAAAAATGTCTGTTCATGTCTTCTGTCCAAGTTCTATGATTTCTGACAAGTATTCAAACTGTGGACTATTGCTCTAAATTTATAAGCTTAACCCATGGATATGCTTTCCTGTTATTAAAACAAAGTGACTTTAAATTGGGCATAAACTGATTGAATGGTAACACTTTAACATAGTGAGATGGTAGATTATAGCAGTCCAGAGTATGATCCTTTGAGCCAAATTATCTGGATTTGCTCATCCATAAGAGGAAAACAACCACAGTACTTTCCTCACAGGAGGTTTAGGGATTACATGGGTTCATATTGCTGATGAGCAGTGTATGGGAAGTATTGACTGTTTGGTAACTGTTGACTCTCCTTTTGAATGCTGCAAGTGGTATGAGTTAGGAATCAAGGAGGAAAGAGTCAATAATTCTAAACCTAGTGTTATGAAATATGTAGAGGATCAGATCCATTTCCAAACAGAAACGTTTCATTCTCCTAATAAGGACCGAGGTGATAATGAAGACAAGTTGCCAATTACTGCAAGAGAGATTATTTTGGATTATTCATGTGGGCCTGACATCATCAGTCACAAGGGTCCTCATAAGAGGTGGAAAGAGGGATCAGAGTCAGAGAAAGCAATGTGGTGATGTGATGGAAGAAGAGTCCAAGAGAGAATAAACTGAAGATGTTACAATTGCCTTTGAAGATGAGGAGTAGTCATGAGCTATGGTCTGCAGGATCCCCTTTCTTAGAAGCTAGAAAAATCAAGAAAGCATCTTCTCCCCTATAGCCTTTATGAGAAATAGCCCTGCTGACACCTTGGTTTTAGTCCTTCTGGTCTCTAGATCCATAAAATAATAAACTTAAGGTGTTGAATCCATTGAATTTCTGGTAATTTGTTACAGCTGCAGTACCAAACTGACACAATTGGCCATCAAGAAAAGAAGCTTGGGGGGCACCTGGGTGGCTCAGTGGGTTGAGCCACTGCCTTCGACTCAGGTTGTGAACTCAGGTTTCTGGGGTAGAGTCCCGCATGGGGCTCTCTGCTCATTGGGGGCCTGCTTCCTCCCATCCCCGCCCCACCTGCTTCTCTGCCTACTTGTGATCTCTGTCAAATAAATACAAATAAAATTTTAAAAAAGAAGAGGAAGAAGAAGCTTGGGGGCTCCTGGGTGGCTTCACCAGTTAAAAATCTGCCTTTGGCTCAGGTCATGATCCCAAGGTCTGGGGATCGAGCCCCACATTGGGTTTTTGCTCAGCAGGGAGTCTTCTTCTCCTTCTGCCTCTCCCCCCTTGATTGTGCTCTCTAACTGTCACTCTTTCTGAAAGAAAGAAAGAGGGAGAGAGAAAGAAAAAAAAGAAAAGCTTGAGTGTACACTTTCTTACCCACACACACAAACACACATGCATACACACAGACCAGGGCTATCACATCACTGATTAATGCTAGTTACCAATTTTTCGGTAGGAAATAGCTAAGATAGTATCCACTGTATATTCTTTGCACATTGTTCTAAGTATGGTAGGATAAAAGGAAAAAATCTTTCATCTCTATCAACAAAGTGCTCTGTTTACTTTCACTAGGTCACTAGTTTGAAAAAAAAAAAACAAACCTACAAATTATAACAATAACCTACATTGTGTGCACAATTCCTGATCAGTGAACCATGTTTCTAGTTTTCTAAGTATGCATTGGATTTTAAGGTCTGCAAAGCTAGAGTTCATACTTTATTCCTCTTTCTACTCCTAAAACCTAGCACATATTATGGCACTGAATAAGGTCTCATTCAAAGTTTGTTGCACTCAATTTAACAAGGTAATAAAAGTGAACAGTATTTCTTCTAAAACTTTTTGTTCCATCGTTCTTAATATGATATATGTTTTCTTACATGTGTATGGTTAGCGGGGTGCGTGTGAATGTATATGCGTATCCACTCCTGTCATCAGAGGATATTTGTGGCTTTTTCTTCTGTAGAAGTAAAGGATTTCTTGCTTTACGACAATATTTCACATTTATTTGATGCCTGACCAGAAATATGAGTGAAGCCTCTGTTCATGATTTAAGGAAAATAAAAACAAAATTGTTTTTAAAAGAAATTTGTTCATACAGCACCTAAAACAGTGTACTGATATTGATGTTAATTATAAATTAAATGGCATTGGATGATGATGATGATGACAATAAAATAAAATTATTCCTCTTAGTTTTTTTTTACTTCTAGTGTTTGTGAACAAAAATGGAAACCTTAAATGGTACAGGTGAAAAAATAAAACAAAACCTCATGAATTTAAAAAAAAAGATTGATTAAATGCTTCAGCTAATATATATTCTAATCCACACTAAAACCTTAAGCACAAATGTCTGGGTTATTAAAGACACATGGTGGTAAACTGTGCACGATTATTGTCCGGTAATCTACCTGCCCAAATAGCTCAAAAGTGGAATGTAACAAACAAGATTAGCCTTCTCATCTGAGTACTAAATGTCTCATTGCTCTCCAGGGCAGCCAGGGAAACCTCAAGGTCTCCTACAGCTGGGCAAGAAGAGGAGGTAGACTCAACTCAAAACATTTACAGTTTTAGTGCATCACTTCTTTCTGCTAAGAACTCTCTAACTACTGTCTCATTTTCTCCATTAAAATCCCAGTTATGGTCACTCTATTCTGTTTTCAGCAATAAGCAAGTAATTAATCAAATCCCAAGGAATAGTTAAAAGGAATCTCTTTATAAGCCTGTGTCTGTGGTGTAATTATAGATTGAGCCTTCCGTACTCACATATGTGCAGGGACCATAACTGTCATCAGGAAGAAATGGGAACAGGTTTCTGAAAGGGTTCCAAGACACTCTGCCCTCCCAGACCTTTTCTCCATTGCCCTCTTGAAATTCTGCTTTGTTCCTCCTTATATCCTTCTTTTCTATCCTTTTGAATATGGATCTAAAACATTCTCTAGATGTCATAGTCTCTTCTGGGCCACAGTTTTCTGGAACAAAAATTCTAAGGAAAGAATTGGGGCTGCTGTTGCTATTTTTTGTTTGCATTTAAACCAGTTTTATAATAAGGTATTATCCAAATAGCTTGAATACAAATCTATAAGCCACTAAAAATAGTAGAAAAATGAGAATAAAGCTTGTTTTCAAAAAGACCAAAATAAAGCACAGCACAAAGAGAGGATAAAGTGGTAGCCAAACATAAAATAAAAATTCTATTTTGGCATCCTAATCTGAACGGACAATTTTTTAAACTAAAACATATGTGGGGGAGCTGGGTAGGAAGTGGGGAACAAACAATAGTTCATTCAATATAAATGCTGAAATGTGGGTACAGTTGAAGAAAGTTACCCAGAGACCTGCAGTCAGAGGCCGTAAAGATGAACTGACCTGTGCAGCATAGAGCAGGCACATGGCCTCACATTGGATCAGCCCCACCCCTACCCTTTGCTCTTACAGGTCTGAGCCGGGGCTGGAGGTGAGGCAGTGTTTAGTCATTTCTCATTTCTTCATGAACTAACCTAATTTGGAGCACAGTGCAAATGAAATTATTTTATCACATTTTTTTATGTACAAAAGCCAATACACATTTGATACAGTGCTCTCCAGAGAGCTAAAATTTAAAAACATTCACAACTATTTCATGTTAAAATGACCACCAAACATATTTAGAGGAAAAGACATTCTTAAAAATTTGATTAAGAAAACGTTACCAACTAAGAGAATGGTACTTCTCAACACAGTTATATATGCATGCATGTACAATATATAATTTACATATCTTCAATACTTTTTAAGGTTACATAAGAGATAAAATGCTAAGCATAGTCTCAGTCTGCCTCTCTCTCCATTCCTCTCCACAAGCATGTGTTCCAGTATCATTGGGAACATCTTGCTCTCTGAAGATGAATCTAAATTTGAAATTAGCCATTTTTCGGAAAGCATGGCCCCTACATACCACCTAACTGCTGCTTTTGGTGCTCCGTGATGTATCAGTGATTCATTCTCTAGCATGACTTTCAAAAAACTGTTAAGAGAGCAAGGTAACTTCTAGCATAAATCAGGTCGGTCACCTAATTTTCCCTGAGACTCAGTGGACCCCAATGACAGGGTTCCTGCACAAACTGCCTTCCCAGAGTTGCCTATGTGTCTCCATGTCCTCACAGAGTCATGTAACACAATCTCTGGAGATACCAAAGGACCACTGGGACTGAGCTGGCCACCCAGAAGTGAACATGAAGCTCGATGGCCTCGCTGGGCGGAGAGAGCTTCCCATTCCATGCCTCGTGGTCTAAGTTTGGACAGTTGTTAAGAAAGCTCCTTGGGGCGCCTGGGTAGCTCAGTGGGTTAGGCCTCTGCCTTCGGCTCAGGTCCTGATCTCAGGGTCCTGGGATAGAGCCTCACATCGGTTTCTTTGCACAGCAGGGAGCCTGCTTCCCCCTCCCCCCTCTGCTTACCTCTTTGCCTACTTGTGATCTCTCTCTGTCAAATAAATAAATAAAATCTTAAAGAAAAATAAAAAAGAGGGGCACCTGGATGACTCAGTGGGTTAAAGCCTCTGCCTTCAGCTCAGGTCATGATCCCAGGGTCCTGGGATCAAGCCCCGCATCAGGCTCTCTGCTCAGTAGGGAGTCTGCTTCCTCCTCTCTCTCTGCCTGCCTTTCTCCCTAACTGTGATTTCTGTCTGTCAAATAAATAAATAAATCTTAAAAAAAAAAAAAAAAAGGAAAGAAAGCAAGCAAGCTACTCATGCTGTAAAGCAGGCACAGCAGTGAGAAAGTAGTTAAGGGATACATTTCTAAAATGCATCGCTCACTTTTCTTTGTAGCTCTTTGGTTTTTTTAGTATTTTTACTCTGTTTATCAGGAAAAAATATTCTATGGATAGGACATCATGGAATTTGCTCTAATATTCAGGTATCTCTTGAAAGCCTGCCTAATGGCCGGATAAAAAATGATGTATGAAACTCACTGGTGTATGGCAGTAGAATCAACTAAAGAGTAAACATCTCTCTGATGTTTTTTCTCCAGGACAGCTGCAAAAGCCAAACAGAATTGGTGATAGATGCTTCACTGATCAGGTGAAGTTGGGGCAGTAAGAGCAGGTGATCACTGGTAAGTGTCTTCATGGCCTTGAGTGGAATCACTGCTCTTCCCAGGACCAGTTGGAGAATGAATTCCCTCTTCACTTATGGGGGAAAGGTCAGTGCCAGAGTCTAAGGGGTCGCCAGACACATATGGTCAGAGCAAGTGGTGAGTGTCTTCATGAACTGAATTGGTAGTTTTGCAGAATGGTAGAAAATGAATGCCTAGGAAGAGGCCATGCCAAGGAGAATGCATGGCTCAGAGAAGGGATCTTTTAGAGATTCTTGACCTGAAGAAATGTGTGGAAGCTCAGAATTCAGCTCCAGAAGAGGTCATAATGACACAGTTTCACAATCTCAGCTGTGGATCTGGATGTACTAGTTCCAAACTTCTGGAAAGACAGGAGTGGACAGAACTAGAGTGAAAAGGGATGAAGGATCCTGTCAGATGCAAAGGTGTTGCAACTAAATGAGTAATCGCTGGCAGAAAATTCTGACTTTTCTGAGTTTGACAAATTGGCAAGAAGCTTTCGAGATACCCCTCATAGAAAAGTTTAAGAACCTCAGGGACAACCCCAGGGACTATGCAGGTACTGAAAATGAGGGAAGTGGGCCAAGGTAAGTGGTGGTCCCTAAGATGAGTTGGAAAGCTCATGCCTGTCTAGAAATAACAGCCTCTTTTCTGATCCAACAGATTTTTGTACACAGTTGGCAGATTTTCTTTCTCTCAGGAGAAGAAATATGTCTCTGGATGTGAAAGCTCCTGTTCTCTGTGGGTTTTGTTTGTTTGTTTGTTTGTTTTAATTGTTTATTTATGTGGTTTTTTTAAACAGATTTTATTTATTCATTTATTTTACAGAGAGAGAAAGCGAGAGAGGAAACACAGCAGGGGGAGTGGGAGAGGGAGAAACAGGTCTCCCGAGGAGCAGAGAGCCCGATGAGGGGCTTGATCCTAGGACCCTGGGACCATGACCTGAGCCAAAGGCAGATGCTTAACCAACTGAGCCACCCAGGTGCCCCTATTTATGTGGTTTAAAAAAAAAATGCACAAATACAATTATTTCTCCAACATTGTGCAGGAGAAATAAATCACCTCCCCAAAATGAGCATTGAACAAGGGTTACCATAATGCTGTCCCACTGCTGTTTAGAAAGGGTATTATTTTTGCCCAGGAGAGTGAGTGGGGTCTGGATCAGTGGGCCCTTGGTAGGACATTACCAGAACATCAACCATGCCCTCAGCAATTTCAATTCTGGAGCTGTTTTTATTGTCTGGTGCCCTCTGCTGAGACCCAGCAGTGTATTCATCAGTTCTGCCTACATCCCTATTTCTTTTTGGGTAACGGCTTAACCTACACTGTGTCAAATAGTTTTGGTGGGAGAATAAATCAAACCACCTTGGCCTCATCTGATGAAAGGCCAAAAGCTTCTTCCACCAGATCCTATCACTCACCCTCTCATTGCCCTGGAATAGGTAAAGGGTGAACATCTTACCTCAAACTAGCCAGTTCAACTTTCTGTCCTGAGATTTTGCAACTTAGTAATGTAAAGATGATAAACAAACAAACCAATAAAAAAATAAATGTTGAGCCCTCGTGAATCTATTAAATGATCTCTTCTGTGAAGACCTTTGGTATCTATCTGGCTTCTGCCTTTCTCACGGTTCTTCAGCCTTCTCTTCCAGCCATATTCAAAAAAAAAAAAAAAAAAGTGAGGGAGAGAAAGAATAATCTGTTCCAGGCCCCCAGTTCCCCCCAAAGTTTATTTCAGTTGCTTGCAACCAAAGAGTCATAGCCACTGTACTCCCAGTGGAATCAACAGAACAGTGTGGAAGAGGAAGACATTCCACTCAGAATCCTATTCACCCTTTGGTAGGTCTGCTCTTTTGTGCTTATAACCAAGGTCTTCAGCCCCTTTACAAAGGGTGCTGCTGCACAATTTCCACTTGTATTCAGTGGAGATGTTTTCCCTGAGAACTGTCAAACTCAGCTCTACCAAAACACTCCAATTGGAGCTTCTCCAGCCAGACTAGTAGAGAAATGAAAGAAATGCAGAAGGATTAAGAAGTGACAAGGAGTGGGAGAACATCTCATATCCTGCCCATCTTTGTTTTTCCCTCTGGCCTCTGAGATACTCAGCATTAACTAGTCAGTGAGCCTCATAGGGAGGATTCCCAAGTCATTACAACCATGGGCTTTGTAAAGATAGACTAGGGTTCAAATTCTAGGTTTGCCACTTATTAGCTTCAAACCTCAGGGTAAGTTACTTCATATCTGAAGCCATTTTTCTCATCCACAAAGGAGAAAAATAATTCCTATTCCATCTCACTCTGATATTCTGAGAATTAGATGGCATGATGTTGGTAAGTGTTTACCATAGGTTCCGGAACACCATAAGGAATAATAAATGAAATTGCAATGGCATGTAAGCTCCATGATATTGACTGTCAGTATCAGTTGTTAACTATAGAGCTAAAAACTAAAGGTTTGGAGAAAATTATAGTCCCTTTACAAGCTCGGTCTAGTAGGATCATTCCCACATTCATTAATGTGATGAAGAAAAAAGTCTAACAAAAACAAAGTTTTCCTGAAGCAAGAACAGAACTGGTTCAGTAGCTAAGGACTTATTTCTTAGAACCTATTCACAGAACATTATTTTATGATGTTGTTTTCACATTATATTTTTTAAATAAACCATTTTAAAAATTAAAATGTTAATAGCTATCATTGATGAATTTGGCTGAAAAGAATAGACAAAGTTGTTTTTAAAATTGAACTACATATTATCACCTAGGGGTCTCTTACAATGACTAATGCCCAGGCCACACCCTAGAGCAATCAAATCAAAATCTTTGGGGTGGGACCAAGGCATTAGAATTTTTACTTCTACTTTTTTTTATTAAGAATTATTTATTTGAGAGGGAGAATGTCAGAGGGAGAGAATCTCAAGCAGACTCCCTACTGATCACAGAGCCTGCCTTGGGGCTCAATCCCACCACTGATGAGATCATGACCTGAGCCAAAACCAAGATTCAGCCGCTTAACCATCTAAGCCACCTAGGCACTCCCAGTATTGGGTTTTAAAAAGCTCCCCAGGTGATTCCAGTGTAGATCCTGACTTGAGAACCCCTTTGCTAAGGTGAGAAAATAAAAGGAAATATATTTTTATCATTATATAGGAATAGGAAATTTCAGAAATCAATGAGAAGTGAAAGTAATTTTAAAACCAAAGTGACCTGATTTTGAATGACAAACTTAAGATGGCTCTAAAACCAGTGGGACAAGCCAGAGAAAAGTTATGATAAATGGAAAGCATTCTTGTCATATGATAGCATAGACGTTCTGTAAACATCTGTGTTAGACAGGTTGTAATGATAAATACAAAGCTGAAATGCAATTAAACTTGTCTACAAAACACAAGTTTGACTTTGATTCAATAATTTGTAGTTTCGTCTCTATTTGAAAATCAAATCTAACTAAATACTTCTGATGGCACTCTTTCTCCTTCACTTAAAATCAGGGTTTCTCAACTCTAGCACTATGGATATTTGGGGCCAAGATAATTCTTCTGGCGGGGCCTGTCCTGTGCACTGTAGGATCCCTGGTTTCTGCCAGTTAGATGCCAGCATTACCACCACCCCCAGTTCTGACAGCCAAAATGTCTCCAGACTTTACCTTGTGTTCCCTGAGGGCAAAATCATGCTGGTTAAGAACCAGTGTGTTAAGCGAACTACCACACACATGCGACTTCAATCAATATTTGCCTTAACTGGTTCCATTTAAACACATTTCCTGGATTCAAAATGAGAAATAAGGAAACAAAGACTGATTTCAATTTAAACAATGTTTACTTCAAAAAAAATATAGAGGAATTGAGAGAAAATGTTAGAACCAAGCCCCTCTAAGGAAGAAGACTGTGGGCTGTATAAAATGTTTGGCATTGAGTATCTCTGAAAGAAACACTACGGATAGCAAGGGGAAGAAGAATGGCTTGGTATGTGGTCGAGATCAGAATGGCTGTGAGAGCAGAGGTAGGGGAGATGCTTCACTCAATTCTTTTCATCTCAGACCAGCTCTTCAGTGATCAGGGCATCCAGAGGCCTATATTACAGCTGTAATATCATCCTGTGGACACCATAGTAGTATCAAATTTTAATTATATCTGGTGTGGATTATTGACCTCTGTTCAATAAACATGCAATGAGTATTTATTAAGTGCCAAAAATTAAACAAAGTGCTAGGAATGCCAACATAAATACAAAATATTTCTGAACTTTAAAGACTTCACATTCTATCAGAGTAAGACCATAATTTACAACTTAAAATCTCTACCATTGTGTAATTTTTAAAATATGAAATGTAAAGGTTATTAAAAAGACATGAGGATTTAATCAATCCTGTAGAAACTGGATTTAGCAAAGATATTTATCTGGGAGATGAGTTTGGACTCTGAGGGAAGGGCTAACCTTTGCTGATCACCTATTTGTTATGTTCCAAATAGCGATTCATTTTGCTCTCATGATAACAGTGCAAAGTGATAGGATTATCTCTGTTTTAAAAAGAGAACATTGAGACATGGGGGCTTAAGTGGGTAGGAGAAGAATAAATGAAACAAGATGGGATTGGGAGGGAGACAAACCATAAGTGACTCTTAATCTCACAAAACACACTGAGGGTTGCTGAGGGGAGGGGGTTTGGGAGAAGGGGGTGGGATTATGGACATTGGGGAGGGTATGTGCTTTGGTGAGTGCTGTGAAGTGTGTAAACCTGGCGATTCACAGACCTGTACCCCTGGGGATAAAAATATATGTTTATAAAAAATAAAAAATTAAAAAAAATCTTAAAAAAAAAAAAAAGAGAACATTGAGATGCAGAGAAGCCAACTAGCTTATCTAAGATTTCTCAGGATTTCAAACTGCATCTTTCTGATGTCAAAACTCACACTTTTTATTAAAAGATTTTATTTATTTATTTATTTGTCAGAGAGAGAGAGAGAGCACAAGCAGGGAGAGATGCAGGCAGAGGGAGAAGCAGATTCCCCGCTGAGCAAGGAGCCTAGTTTCTCCGTTGGGGGGATGACAGGACAACTTAGTCCCAGGACCCTGGGAGCATGGCCTGAGCCAAAGATAGTTGCTTGACTGACTGAGCCACTCAGGTGCCCCAAAATCCGTGATTTAAAAAAAAAATTATTTGGAATTACCTGTAAACATACAGAAAGTGGCAAAAATAAGAAAACATATAAACACCCATTACCAATCTCAATGCCCTACCTGATCTCACCTCTTATCAAGAGTTTGCCCCATTTGCTTTACCATGCTCTCTATTTATATATATTGTATACTATAAATATATAAATATCGAGCGATTAATAATATATAAATTAGTATATAAATAATAGACAATACATTATATATTATATATTAAAATATATATGGATCTCTATATATTTATAACATAAAACATTATGTAAGATGATATATAATATAGATATCTATAATATTTTCCCTGAACATTTGAGAGTAAGTTGCATACAAAGTGGTCATTTACCCTAAATTCCTCAATATTTCTTTCCTACAAATAAGGATATTATCTCACATAACCACAAACAGATATCTACTTCAGTAAATTTTAACTTTAATATAGTACTTTCATATGATATCACAACTATATTCTAATTTTTTTAAAAAATAGACTCCATAATGATCTTTAGAGTAAAATTTCCCTTTAGGATCCAGTTCAGAATCAGGTGTTATATTTCGTTGTCATGCCTATTTTTTTTCTCTTTTGATCTGGAACATTTCCACAAACTTCCTTTGTTTTTTGCTTTCATTTGTCTTGACATTGATACTTGTGAGGAAGATAGCCTCTTGCCCACTTCACAGAACATTCCTCATTTGGGTTTTGTATCAGGTTTCTTCATGAGTAGATTCAGGGGCATTGCTGGCTGAAATGCTGTAATAGTGAGGGGTATCCTTCCCAGAGAATTGCATGACAGGTACATAATACCCTTCTTTAGGTAATGTCCATTTCCTAATTTATAAATTAGAGCTTTTGAAAATATAAACGAAAAATGTTTATCTTTCCATTATATTTGTACTGATGTGCTTATGTATCTGTTAGACATTCATTAGTGCTATTTCCTTCCTTCCCATAATCATCTTTAATCTCTTTTCACTTAATTTCTAGGCCAAAAATATAAAAAAATAATCACATGCTTTTAGGTCAAACCTTGGTAAATCTTTCTCCATATATAAGTGGTTAGTTGCCTTTATTATGCCCCATAATTGTACAATATGGACAACTTACATAATCACTACAACATTTAATTTCTAGAAATCACATAATTAAGACTAAGACAATCTCACCTTGTTTCCTCCTTGGGACTTTCAAGTCCCACGATGATCAACTGTGGGGACATCATTTTCCTTCAGGGCCGATTGCAAGTTCTGTCAAGAAAGATGTGGCCTATTCCCCAAGTGCTGTCTGAAATTAATACAACACTTATCAAAAATGGTGTTATTTTCTTTCCTGACACTCATCTGATAAACTCGAATGGGCTACTCACTCAGGCTGCTGATCCCGGGGCAGACCTGACTGGCACCATAATCCCAGCTCTGGCAGGTCATACACAGAGCAGAGTCAGCTGGATTCCAGAATCCTGAGGTGCCAAGCAGAAGCATCTGGACAACATAATGTCAACATTGAGCACCACGCATACACAGCAAACCATTTCCAGTTAACTCCCAGCTTAAATAACAAACTCAGATACGGTCGGGTCGGCTCTTTGGCCACATTCAGAAACTTTGCTTCCCTAATATGAGACAGCAGGGGATTGCAATCTTCTCCTTTGAAAAGACCCACTCCATTTCTCCTATCCCATGCCTCATGTTCTTCCTTTTTAAAAATTTAACTTATTTATTTTTATTTTTTATTAAAGATTTTATGTGTGTATTTGTCAGAAAGAGAGACAGAGAGCACGAGCAGGCAGAGTGGCAAGCAGAGGCTGAGAGAGAAGCAGGGTCCCCCCTGAGCAAAAAGCCCAATGTGGGACTCTATTCCAGGACTCTGGGATCATGACCTGAGCCAAGTTGTGGCTTAACTGACTGAGCTACACAGGTGCCCCCATTCCTCATTTTCAAGAACCTTCCTAAACTCCATGATAGATTAAGTTCTCTTTTTGACAGTAAAACTTTTTATTTCCATTCAGTGTTCAATTTTTGGTCACTGTAGTCTTTATTTATTTTTAAAAATATGTATCTATATAACAAAGCCTGCTTACTGCGAATACTATGATTCTCTTGGCCTGAAGGCTTTTTCTGAACATGTTCAGCTCCCACACAGGGCAAATTGTAAGTGCCAAAGAGTAAATTTTCCCCAGATCTGCCCTTGACCAGTAATGGACAAAGTATTAGTGACAAATACCTTCCTCCTTGGGTAACTCTAAAGCATGTTCTCAATCGTCTACCAGATTCTGGCCAAAGGAATGAGCTCTAACTGCCATCTGTGGTCACTGGTTTCTTCACACTCTATCTGTTGGCTTTTCTCTCTTCCATGCCTCATGTGTTACTCTCCCACTGGTGTTTTCTCTTACTTGGTTTCACTTTCCAAGTCAACTATTTGCAGACAACCTTGTCTCAGAGTCTGCTCCTAGAGAAACCCAAACCAAGACAGGTGGGCCCTGCTTTTTTTCCCAAAGAGATATTCTTTATTAATCTTACAGATTGTGAAAAAAGGAGAAAACAAAGCATCAAAAATCAAGACAATTTTCTTTTTTTAATTTAATTTATTTTATTTGTTTATTTAACAGAGATAGAGAGTGAGGCAGAGAGCATGAGTCAGGAGAGAGGGAAAGAGAGAGAGACAGAAAGAAGAAGCAAACTTCTCGCTGAGCAAGGAGCTTGATTCAGGAACCCTATCATCATGAACTGAGCCAAAAGCAGCCACTTAATGGCTGAGCCACCCAGGCACCCCTTTATGGGGTTTTTTTAAAGGATAAAAAAAAAAAAAAAAGTTTAATTCTCACTAGCATTACTGGTTTTAGTTTCCAATCTTTGTGATAACTGATGACAAAAAGCGAAAGGCCTATTCTAAGAATATAATTAATAATTTTCAAGCGTCGAGAAGGCTAATTCCAAATATAAGGAAGGAAAATCATTCTGAATCTTCAGAAGAACTCAATTTACCTTAAGAGATTGAGTATATAACTTATTTTTCACCACCCGCATTTGGGAAGAACTCCAGGAAACGTGAGTAGTATTTTCTCTACAGCTGTATGAATAAAAGGGCTCCACAATTTTGTTGAAAGACCTCTGTCCCAAAGGTAAATACCACTCTTCCACTTCTAGAGACAGAATATTGCTGTAGCTTTTGTTTTGTTTTTAAAGATTTTTTGTTAAGTACTCTCTACACCGAACATGGGACTTGAACTGAAGATCCAAAGATGAAGAGTTGCATGCTTTTCCGACTGAGCCAGTCAGGCACCCCGAAAATTGTTGTAGCTTTTAAATAACAGTCCAGTATCATACTTTCAACACTACGGTTTTAAATATGATGGGGCATCTGGGTGGCTCAGTCACTTAAGCGTCCAACTCTTGATTTTGGCTCAGGTCATGATCTCATGGCTGTGGGATGGAGCCCCATGCCAGTCTCATGCAGCTTGCCTGAGATTCTCTCTCTGTCTTCTCTTTCGGCCCCTTCCCCCACTCATGTTCCCTCTCTTTCTCTCTCTAAAATAAATAAATGTATTTTTAAAAAACGTGTTTATAGAAAAGATTAATACTTACCCATCTTTATTCACCTAGCATCTTGCCGGTGAAATTTAACTTAATTGAAATGGCTTCTCTAAAATGTCTGCTGTTAGAATTTACCACACTAGCTAGTGCAACTCTGGGGTCCTTAAGGTAAAATAACAGCTGAGTTCTGTTCAACTAATTATGAAGCCAGTCAACAATTAATGAATGGATTTCAGATATAAGATAAAATAGATTTAAAATCAAATATAAAGGTTAATAATGCAATTGAACAGTGCAGTGACCTATGAAATGATATAAATAAAGATTGCATATAGTTCCTTAAATCACATTCTTGTGGTGTGCAAAGATGATTTTACCAGATCTCAGCTGAATTAGTTGGTTAGTAGCGTTAAATATGTAGTGTTGACAGTAACTCCAGTAAATGGAAATGTAGTAAAGAGTTTTGCATAAATACACAATTAATGCACATTTGCAAATCATTATTAAGTGTATTATGCTTTATTTATAAAACCTAAATGAACTTGTTATAAACTCATAATACTATGTGTATGTATGTATGTGTGTGTGTGTATCACACTAATCTATTTTGGGGCAAGAAATTTTGTGATATGCTAAGTGTTTGAATATATTGTAAATATTACTGATAACGAGGCTTCTAGTAATAGGGTATTAGTATGTGACACAACCATGCTATTTAAAACCATAAGTGTAATTTAATTAATTATATCGCAGCCTTGCTTTAGCCACTTTCCCAGAAACACATACTTTGTTCTTTACACTCAGACTGTCACAGTGTTTATGTTTTAACTCCATTACTTTCCCTGGTTTATTAATTTTTAGCAGACAGAAGACTGTTCGATTGCATAGCTACAATCCGTTGACCTCTTACTATGGCTATAATCTGGAGTATTTCATTTCACTCGATATCGCCATGTCATTAATGTTAATACTTTTAGGAGAATATGGAAATTACAAACTACATTCCCATGAAAGTCTAAAAGCTACCTAGTACGAGTCTCATTCACCCCTTTAAAAAGAATCCTCCTTGTCTAAGACATTATCAGTAGTGCATTCAAAGAATATACACCTTTTCCTTGAAAAATATAAATCAAGATCAAACTGAAATGAATTCATAGAAAATGGGTCAACATTTTAAGACTGTTAAATTGAAATATACTTTAATTCAGCTTCTGTAAAGAGTAGCATAGACTTTCTAAGAGAAAAGGGGAGAAATCATGAACCAGTGGCAAGTTATTAAAAAAGATAAATAGATATTGAAATGAAAATATTTTTACCTACAAGGTTACTTGTCTTGTTAGGAAGTTGGAAAAGGGGTAGAGCACATTGCAAGAACATTCAGAGTTATACTATTGATAAATAAAGACACTTAAAGACAAGGGGCAAGGGTCTCTCTCTCTTCCTCTGTTCCCACAACATGACGGCTCACAGGTCTTATGCAGCTCTCATCATAGTTAATTTCTCTGGAGAAGAGTCCTATCACTAGTCTGGGAGCCCCTGTGGGACAGCACTAAAACAGGCATTTGTGTGTCTCTATCCTTGAAGCACAGGCTGTTCTTGGGCTTTCTTGATTGCTTAAAGCTGGGTTGTGATTATTTTTCCCAAGACTTTTAAAATTCATGCTTTCATAATTCTCTATTTGCACTCTAATATTGAGATATCACAAAGTAGATGCATACTGCTATCCTATTAGCATAAAAAACTCACTGAAATTAATTTTGAAAAGAAAACAGCAACAATTCTACATTTGCAAACCATAATATACTAAAACTCACTAATAACATTGCCTTAAAGTCTGTTTTATCCTTTTAATTTCAGTCTAATACATAAACCTACTTCCTGCTCTACAGTTTTTATTCCTTTGAGGTCCATTTAGTGGGACGAATGGGAGTGAGCGGTGGGGAAAAGAAAATATATGACTATATATTAAGCCTATATGATTTGTATGGACAATGTAAAACTTGGAGTTTCTCTTCAGTAAGTCCCCCCTTTCTCTTATGCCCTCTCAGTGGGCCACAGGCAGAAGAGTAATTCCTGCGTGGCTCCTAACAGACCTATCTCATTGACCATTAACCAACAAAAAAAGTTCTTGTTTTGTTCCCATATCACTTTCATTTTCTTAATTGTCATTTTTGGGAATTTTTAATTCCATATTTTTCATTACTTATTTAAGAACATGCAAGTAAAGCACTTATTCTAACGACTATAGCCTTCCTGAAATCTAGCTCTCTTTCAAGAGGAAGAAATACAGATTTCCATTATATGTTTGATTTCCTGACCTCTTTTAAAGTCATAGCATAGAATGAATATGAATTAATAATGATTTTAATGATGACTCCAGCTTCTGTCTTCAAGAGAACATAAGTGGAGGGCTGGCAAGTTTGGAGAGCTGATGTTTCCCATAAATGCCATGTGGGCTTACTCCTGGATAACTTAGCATTGGTGATTTGATATGAAATATAGCTTTCTGCATTTTGACTGAATTTCCCATTCTCAGAATGGAAGCCACATCCATCATTCCATTAGTGAAAGGGGTTATATTTCAGAACACCAAATGTATTTTGAAGACACCATAAAGAAAATGAAGTGTATTGTTAAGTATTCTTTCTTCAGTGTTATAAGTGTAAATTGTTGACACGTAGAGGGAAGAGATGCCACATTGCCGATCTTTCTTGTTGGATGAAGCATGAACTGAAGTATCACTTTCTAACAATTAAGAAATTAGCACTAACAATTATGTGTCATTTCTTCTCTAGAGCTCACAGCATGATTAGTTTATGCCTAATTAAGGGCCTAAATCAGCAAAGAAAGTCTGGCGCCAGCCTGAGGGGAAATTCCTATAGGCTACTTTCTAAATTTTCTCCACTTAAATTAGAATGTAATTCAATTTTCAGTGATGATTTGAAAGGACTCTGTATTATTTCACAATTCTCTTATTTCAAACAAACCTTTGATTTCTATCTCTTATCTTTTTCATTGTCCTTTTTAATTTGTTAAAATAAAAAATAAAATAAAATTAGCTTAAAAAGAGAGACAAAAGGAAAGAAAGACGACATAAAGTTGAAGAAATGCTCCTGCAAGTTTGCACAGTCTTCCTTCTCTTTTCCAACAGGCCATCATTCTCGAAAGCTTGAAACTCCCCAGGAAACCTTTTAAAACTGAAACCTCTAACTCAGGACCAAAGCCATACAACTTTCCCCCAAGACAGGGGAAGTAAACATTTAGTTTGACATATTTAAAGTGTTTCATTGATTCTTCAGTTAGATCGAGATTTTTTTCAAATACCCTATTCAAAAATAGCCACATGAGGAAACAATTAGAGACCAGAGTCCCAGAAAAATGAATGAAACAAATAAATGACGTGCCTGTATGTGTGTGCATATATAAATGCATTCGCACACCTATACCTGATGTATATACATGCACACTCATATAAACATGTATATAAAGCACTTGCACACACCCATGGAAGTTATCATGCTTTATATTCTTACATGCATCTTATAATATTATCTCTATTGTATAGCTTAGGAAACTGGAAACCAGAGCTTAGAAGTGTTTATTAACTTTCATGCCGTCGTACAGCTAGTAAAATGGCTGAGGCCCAAAGTTAAGAAAACAGGACAGACTAATACAAAATAAAGGTCAAAAGAGTGCAAATAAAATTCCTAATTTAATGTTGCCTTTATGATTAGTTACGCCCTTTCAAAACTAATTTAACCCTAAAGGAAAGTCTTATTCAAAAATATAAAACAAATGGCTCTCACAGTTTATCAAAAATAAGAAAGAGGTTGTTAATGCAATTTTTCTTTTACTTTTGACATTTCTTTGCATGGCAAATTTAGAAAATATGACCAAAGGGAAAGCTATTTTCCCTAAAAAAGAGAAATGACAAACTCCTGTGATATCAATAGGGTAAAAGAAACCAAGAAACCTCGAGCCTGTGGACATATAAACAGCAATGCCTATACATTAGAAACTACCTACAAGAAATTTTCCATGTTTAACTGAGACTGGTTTCATCCTTCTCCAATTTCCAGAGTGGAAATCAACGACTTCTGAAGAATAAAAACAAAAGAAAACTAGAAGAGGAAACCAAAAAGAAACAAATTATATTGATTTAATTAGAAGACAAACTTGGAAGATGAAAAATGTCTTTCCGCGCACCACACAGTAATCCCCATTGCTCCCCTTCACTTGAAATTCAGTGATTTGGTTTACCAGACTGCTGGCGTTGAAGTCCTCCCCCGACCATGTGTATAGCCAAGCAAGAAAACACTTTGTTTCTTTTTCCTTGAGAAAGCAGAAAACTAAAATGAACCCAGTTAAAATCTGAAGATGTGCTTGTCTCCATCAGAGGCACAATTTACCTTCAAAATGCTTTTTGAAAACCTTTGAAAGACTGGCTACTGTTGCTGGAAGGGGTCACAGAAACACAGTGTTACTGATGACAATGGAATTGTTTTAATTTTGCTCAGTATTTCAAATATATTTATTATTGCGGGAACATTCTTAGAAGTCGTTGTCAAATTCTTTGAAGATTAATGTGTTGAAGCACATGAATGTATATCTCCATATACACATATTTATTTTATATAAATATTTACACACCTACATACACAGCTATATGTATATAATCTAAAATACATATACAGTTGGTAGTTGGACTTTGTCATCAGCAATGCTTTGATCCTCAGCTCCCTGAAGAGCAGATGGCACACAATGCAAAACAAACCTCTCTAGAGCCGTTAACAACTATTCAAATAATTAGAGTTAGAAAGAAAGAAAGAAAGAAAGAAAGAGAGAGAGTCAGACTGGAGCTAAAGAAATCAGGGATTTGACCTAAAACAACTTCTCTGCTGTTACATTTTATTTATCTCCCCTTGAAGTGGAATTTTACCTGGAGAATATAAAGTCTGGATTAGTTTTTACGGGCATCACCACCATACATGCAGAAAATACAAGCCTCAAAAACTTATTGCAACATATATTTCATCAGCCTCAAACTATTTCCTGCTGAGTTAGAAATAGGTTCTCCCCTCCAACTTCATATATGCAATAGATCAACATAATAGAACATTCCATTATCATTTTTAAACTAATTTGATTAATAACAATGCTTATGAAAGTGCTGATTTCTCGGCATTCATTTTAAAGGACTTATAGGGCAATTTCCACTTAATAGTGATAACCATAAAATAAATGAATTTTTATATCTGAGAAACAGACCAAAATAAATCATCGATCAGCTTATTTTGTACTTAGCAGTTACCTGGTTAGAAAACATTCTACAATGCTTTGCCATTTTTAGATCGTCTTCAGAAAACATCTTAGATTTTTAAACCAGCACAACAATGCTTACCTTTGTTCTTCACAAGGGCTACAATTTTAAACTCCTTTGTTTTCCCTTTCACAATACCTGTATTTTCATCATTTTGAAGAAGGGT
Source organism: Mustela putorius furo (assembly GCF_011764305.1). Lineage (NCBI taxonomy): Eukaryota > Metazoa > Chordata > Mammalia > Carnivora > Mustelidae > Mustela > Mustela putorius. Next base: position 2,790,321 of record NW_025421467.1, read on the forward strand.
GGGCTGGTAGGGGGAACAATGGCTTATTCATTTTATCCAGAGCTTTCACCTATTAAAAAGTCCCATAGAACCGACCCTGAGGATTAGATTATTATAGCAAAATTCCAGTGGACACTTTTTTTTTTTTTAAAGCAGGAGTTTTGCAATGCAAATGATCACTAAAACTTTTATTCCTGTTGTAACTGAACTATATACTACTTGGGTCACAGTACTACTGAAAGAAAGGGAAGAAGAAAAGAAGGGAGGAAAAACAGCTATTTGGGGAATATGGGATTGAAATAACCACCTTTGCTAGCATTTTTAATGTTATTTTTGTCCTTTCTCAGACTGACTTAGAAAGCAGTTTATAACAAGGCATTGACCACTGCAGTCATCCAAATAGAAGGCCTTTTAATGACAAGTTTCTACTCTATAGTAGTATTCAATATTCATTTGATTTAAGAGCACTATGTAGTGGGCACAACTGCTTTATAATGGGTGAATCAATGATTTATGTTGGACCAAAATATTCATCAATTAATAATAAAGAATATTGTCTGCTCTTTCAGAAACAAAATGAACAACAAATAAACACACACACAGACACACACGCAAACACAAACCAGCAAAATCTGGTCCTTCTCATTTGTCTCTGACAGGGGCAACTTCTGAGATATTAAAGAGGAATATTAATCCTTAATGAGGAGAATAATGTGTTTGTGAAATATGAAAATAGGGGAAATAGTCCCGGGTCTGAGCTACTGCTCTGGTTATGCTATTGGAAAAGATGGTTGCCTCTTAAATATTATTCTAAATAACCTTATAGTTGTCCAAATAAATGGCTAATCCTTTTTCTCAAACTGCTTGTTAATAATTTAAAGAACAACAAGTGTGAACAGAAATAAGATACAAAGATTTCTATAGTCGCTGCCAATTATTAGAATTTGAGAAAGTATTTAAGTAAATTTTTTATTTTATGGACAATATATATCTTTAAGAACAATGATTTAGAAAGCTTGGGAAATTTCATGAAATACACAATAATTTCATTAACTACCAATAAATAAACAACTTCTATGAAGTAAGTTATGGCTGTTTCAAGGGCCACCTGCTAGGACTCAGAACTATGTCATAGGTCTAGAGGAACATCAAGGTAACACAAGCATTTGCTTGTCTGATTTTGGCCTTGAGGTCGAAAGGAATTGAATTAAGCCACTGCAATGACTTCCACTTGGGTCATGAATTGAAGTTCCATTGAGATCAGGAAACTATTCTAGTATATCTGTTGTTTCCCCAGTACCTAGCACAATAACTAGCACATGACTAATAGACTACAGAGGTGTCTGTTGTCATTTATATGGTCCTTGAATTAACAGTTAAGCATCCCAGTACACACTGGACTGTGTGGTAAGACCTCCACTAATGGCATAAAGGAGGTTTGAGAAAAGAATCTCACAAAGAGTCTTGAAGCCTCACTAAATACCTACTGAGGTTCCAGAACACATCAGTTTGCAATGTCAAACTGAAAGCACAATTCAATGTCAGTAGGTAGACACGGCTGAATACGAGTATGTAGGTACGGCAAATAAATGTTTTCTTTTTGCTTATGGGGCCATAAATTCCCAACAAATCTTTGTATCTTTTTCCAGAAATTCCTAAGACAAAAACACCTTTAGGTGTTGTTTTTGGTGAAAGTAGGGTCATTCAAAGGGAAATATCAAAATTTTTGTCTTTGGATAATTAACTTGTCTGAACATCAGTACCTCATCAGTAAAACATGCAAGCATGGAGCTTATTGGTAATGGTGTGAGAATTAGATGCATTAATAAACGTAAGGTAACATTTGAGAACAATGACCACCATGTATTATGTGTTAGGTATCTATTATATAGGGTTTGACACATGGGACTAAAACTCCAGAGATAGCTCAAGAGTGAACATACAGGTTTAAGATTCTAAGATTTAAGATTCTATGACATTGGGTGAAGCCATGAGAATAAATGGTTTATGTAAGAAATACAATGAGAGAAGCACACAGGTCAGGTCTGTCAAGTGGGGTAATGTTGTCAAGTCGTTTATTTATTTACTTATTTACTTTCAAAGATTTATTTATTTGAGAAAGAGAGAGTGAGGGTGTGTGGGTGGGGCAGAGATAGAGGGAGAAAGAGAATCTCAAGCAGACTCCTGACTTGGGGCTTGATCTCAGTACACTGAGATCATGATGAGCCAAAATCAAGAGTTGGGCTCTTAACTGACTGATCCACCCAGGGGACCCTAGATGCATATTTAACAAGGAAGAAGAAAGCTGTGGGAAGGAGTGAGAGTGTGGTCATGACAGAATAGTGGCAATGGAGTTGCATAGCATCTGAATTCAACATTTTGCTCTTATTTACTAGCATAACACTGGCATGTTATCCATTCTCTCTGATTCTCCCTTCTCCAATCCATAAACCGAGGGTGATCAAAATGTCAGGCTTGAAGAGAAGATGAAAATGCATTAAATATTTAAAATCACATAGCACAAAATTTTAGTCCCCAATTTATGGTAGTTATTATGTATAGTTAATAAAAAATAGACAAAGAAAAGTCAAGATGGAAGGAAGGAAGGAAGGGTGGAAGGATAAAAGAGAAAAGAAAGGAGAGAGAAGGAAGAAAGGAAGGGCAAAAGAGGAAGAAAAAACAGAAGAAACAAGAAAGAAACAAAAAGAAAAGAAAAAAAATACACATAGCCAGGGAATTTTAATTTTGAACAAACTATGGCATGGTGTTTCAAAAGTGTAGTTGGGACATCTGGGTGCCTCAGTCAGTTAAGCGTCTGCCTTTGGCTCTGGTCATGAGCCCAGAGTCCTGGGATCCAGCCCAGCCTTGGGCTTCCTGCTGAGCAGGAAGCCTGCTTCTCCCACTCCCTCTGCTCCTCCCCCCAACTCATGGGAATGAGCTCATGCATATGAGGATGTGCTCTCTCTCTCAAATACAGAAATAAAATCTAAACATTAAAAAAAAAAAAAAGTAGTTCATATTCCTGGGGAAGGTGGGAGGAATGGAAGGGTAAAGTAGCCCCAAAGATCATTTTACTATGTTGACAATTCCTGTGTCATTTCATCATAATTCTGAAAGTGTGCTCTGAAACAAAGTTTGCTATATGTTTATATAAATACACACACACACACACATACACAAATAGTAAGTTTTTGTGAATTTATATATTTTTTTAGTTTTTACTCAAATTTCAATTAGTTAACATCCAGTGTAGTATCAGTCTCAGGTATACAATATAGTGATGCAACCTGGTGTCCGTCACAGCAATGGCACTCCTTAAATCCCATCGTCTCTTTCACCCATCATCCCCCTCCATCTCCCCTTGGGTAACCGTCAGTTTGTTCTCTATAGTTAAGAACACTTCTATTTTTTGTTGTTTGTTTACCAAAGTAATGCTTTTCATTACAAAATGGAAAAAGGATTATTGCATCTCAGACATAAATAATTACTATTTTATGCATAACTTTTCATATTTTTCCTAAGCATATAGGTACAGGTGTTTTTATATGGCTTCATATATACATATTGTATGTGCTGCACTAATTTCCATTTAACAATATACTGATTGATACATTTTCACATGTCATTCTAAGTGATTGTATATTATGTGCTATACTTTCCAAACTAAGTTCTTATTTTTGAGTAATTATGTTATTTCCCTTACTTTACTAACTGAAAATAAAATTGCAGGAGAAGGCCCATGTGTAAGTCACTTCCATTGAGTACGTTTTGGAAATTAAATACTTGTATCCAAGCATTTAAAAAAGTCCTTGTAAATCATGAGAAATTACTGAAATTGAATCAATTTAAAGTGAATCATAAAAATTTAACACTGATCAAGTAAGGTGTACCAATATAAAATACTACAAACTAGGGGAAAAAAACCAAAAACCAAAACAAAACAAAAACCTTCGAGGAGTGCTGTTAAATAGGCAGTTCAACATACACGGCCTAATGATCAAAGAGCAATTGATCTCACCTTCTTCAATAGACTCTCAGAACAGCAAGGAAACAGGCAACATAAACTCATTTGTTAATTTTTTTTTTCTAATTGTTTTACCATATTCCTTTTGGCCATAAGTAGAGAAGAAAAAAATGTAATTGGCTCCAGGTGATGATGTCTGTTCCTTTTTGCCTTAGTCTTTTATAAGGTCTGGCTCTGCAGCCACATGGAGAAAGCTTGAATTGTGAAGGGCAGAAGGAGAAGAAATGCGACAGGTGGGCCAACAAGAGGAGAATCCAGAAAGAGGCCAGGAATGGAAGCCGGGAGAGGGACTCTGACGTGGCTTGCACCTGCTCGGAAGTGGAAGAGCAGACTGAAGGCTGCTGAGAGCTCCATCTCTGAAGGTTGTGACAGGAGTCTTTCAAAAGCTTAGGCAAGTTCCCTCCCCTACATACTTTGTTCCTTCTTCTTCTTTTTTATTTTTTTTAAGATTTTATTTATTTATTTGACAGACAGAGATCACAAGTAGGTGGAGAGGCAGGCAGAGAGAGAGAGAGAGGAGGAAGCAGGCTCCCTGCTGAACAGAGAGCCCAATGTGGGGCTCGATCCCAGGACCCTGGGATCATGACCCAAGCTGAAGGCAGGGCTTTAACCCACTGAGCCACCCACGTGCCCCACTTTGTTTCTTCTTGATTAGAAAGAAATCTATTTACCTGTTTGAGAAGCATTTTTAGAGCATTTCTAATCCCTTTTGAGATTATCAGCACTCTGGTTCCTAGGAGGCAAAATAGTTTCTTTGCTGAGTAAAAAATATTCTTAAAAGAGATAAAATTCTAGTTTAAATGAATTTTACAGATTTTTATAATTTGTGTTTTTATATAAATTCTACATACTTACATAGAAAAATGGAAATGGAGTGAATGTTTATTTTATATTGTATGTACAACAGACATTCTAGATAGAGCTGCTTTGACAGTTGGGTCCCAGCATGATGATGAGGATGAGGGCAGAGCCCCAGTCAACCCACCAGGACAGTAGCAGGAATTTTTTTTTTGTTTTAAGATTTTATTTATTTATTTGACAGAGAGAAATCACAAGTAGACAGAGAAGCAGGCAGAGAGAGAGAGAGAGGGAAGCAGGCTCCCTCTCAACACGGGACTCAATCCCAGGACTCTGGGATCATCACCTGAGCCGAAGGCAGCAGCTTAACCCACTGAGCCACCCAGGCGCCCCAGTAGCAGGAATTTTAAAAAGAAAAGAAAAGAAAAGAAAAAAAAGAAAAGAAAAGCAAAGGAAAAGAAAAGAAAAAGGAAGAAAAGGAAAGGAAAGGAAAGAAAAAGAAAAAACAAAAAGAAAAGTCTTTCGTGGTTGAAAGAAAAGAAAAGAAAGTCTTTCGTGGTTGAAAACTAGGTTAGCCTGAGTGATGCCAAGAGAAGAACCAGGAAATCCACACAAGATAAAGGATAAATGATATGTAGGTAAAATACAGACAAATGAAAGTGCTTTAGCAACACAATGCTGGCAAGGATGTGGGAAGCTAGCCACTGACTTAACTTCCTAATAAGTAATCAAGAGCTTTAAAGAAACAATCAGAGCTGGTTTTAACTGTTTATATACAAGAATTTCTTCATAACAATATTACTGTCAGACAAAAAAAAAAAAACTACATAAAAATCTTTTGTTATTCCCAAGAACAAGAGAATGGTTAAATATATTTTTATATATTCCTACTGTGACTATTGTATAGACAATAAAAGCATGTGTCTGAAGATGACAAGGTAAGAATGTGGATTTTTACATGAAGCATGAACATTTGTATAGTTTCCCATACTTTGCAAGCCTCTGGTGTATAGACCAAATCTGTGTGTGTGTGTATGAAATCATTCTGTAGCAATGGTTTGTGACCTCTGAATCAGATATCTAGACAATTGTGCAATAGGAAAGGGGGGAAACAATTTTGGTAGAGGACATCCACTGTGAATGTACTGAGCAAAATGCTATGTTCCGTGCAATAAGATTCATGCCTGTAAAGCCACCAATCTTTAGTTAGGTTGTAAAGATTCTTATGGAAGAGTCTTCTGCATATTCTCTAAAAATTTTCATTGTAAACATATGTTCCCTATGACTTAGATTTGGGGGGGGGGGTATTTTTTAAAGTACTGAATTTGGATCAAAATTGGGGGTGTCTGAAAAGTCAGCCATCAGTTTATTGGAAATTGTAGATAGTGTAAATGTTCATAAAGCTATGACTCAGGGAGAAAAATGATGAAAAATAAATATATCTAAATGTTAAGAGTGATATCTGTAGGTGGTATGATTTTAGGAAATTATTTTTTCCTCATTTTTTAATCATAGCATCCAAATACTCTATAGCAGGCCTACACTAGTTTAGAATCAGAAAAAGGATATAACTTTTTTTTGCCTTTTGTATTTTTTAATTATTTTCAATTTATCAACATTTAGTACATCATTAGTTTTTGATGTAGTGTTCAACAATTCATTAGTTGCATATAACACCCAGTGCTCATCCAGCACATACACTTCTTTTTTTTTTTTTTAACTTTTTAAAGATTTTATTTATTTATGGAGAGAGAGAGATTACATGAGCTAGGGGAGGGGCATAAGGGAGAGGGACAAGTGGACTCCCCACTGAACATGGAGATGGACACAAGCTCTATCCCAAGCCCCTTAGATCATGACCTGACACAAAGTCAGACACTTAACCAACTGAACCACCCAGGAGCTCCTGGCTTTTGTTATGTATTATGTATTGTTTTGTTGATGTATAAATTCAAAAGGCTTAATCTCCTCTTCCAATTCCTCCAATTCACTTTTCCTTTCCTTCTCCTAATGTCCTCCATGTAATTCCCTATGCTCCACAAGCAAGTGAAAATATGACAACCGACTCCCCCTGCCTGACTCATTCCACTCAGCACAATCTCCTCAAGTTCCATCCATGTAGATACAAAAGTTGGGTACTCATCCCTTCTGAGGAGGTGTAATACTCCATTGTATATATGGACCACATCTTCTTTATCCTTTCATCTGTTGAAGGCATCTTGCCTCTTTCTACTTCTTAATACCCATTACCCAAATACCCTATACCACATCCCTCCTTTCCCCTATGGTCCTCTGCCCTAGTCCTTATGTTCCACATAGGAGTGAAATCATGTGATAATTTTCTTTCTTTGCTTGACTTACTTCACTTAGCATAATCCCCTCCAGTTCCATCCATATTGATACAAATGGCAGGTATCATCTTTTCAGATGGCAAAGGATATCACTTTTTAAAGGAAGTTTTTTTTTTTTTAAGTGTGCCTATTGAGAAGTTTTCAACATAACTTTAAAATTTTTAATTACACATGTAGACCATTATATTAAACAATGATGAATGAAGATTAGGCCATAGATTCTTCTTTATATTTATATTAGTGTAAAGCTAGCCTCTCTTAATGAATTAACTGTATTATAGTAAAGATTTTGTTTCCTTCTTTGAAAATTAAATTTTTATTTTTGCTGCCAGAAAATTCGGAGCTAAGTTTAATGTTTGTTTACACCAAATTCCTTTTTCTTGGATTTTCTGTGTCTGTCTCTACTTAAATCACATCTTAACATTCTTATACTTATTTTTTATAGTTTCATTTTACATTTATCATGCGGTAAGCTGCATCCACTTTTTTAAAATTATGTACTCCTGCCATGCTCCTCTTTGCATATAGAAACTGAGCATACAACTCTCAAATAGAATGCATCTCTTTGCCTATACGTATATCGTTCTCTCTGCTTCAAGTCTACTTTCCTTTGTGGCCAGACTGGTGAGGTCCTGATTCTACAAGGTTCAGACTGATCATTGTTGTCAGCAGAATGGCACACCACATGGTGAATGTTCAATAAGTACTTAAATAATATTAAAATATAAGACAAATAAATGAAACTAATGAGCTCAATCAACTACTCAAATAATTACATTCAACTTCTATTTTAGGAATTTATTTGTAATTTCTTTGGAATTGCAGATTATAAAAACCATATTGCCTTTTATGAAAATCTGGCTTCCACTGATGTGATCTGAATGCCTACTCTGTCCCATCATGCCATTTGTCCATTTGAGAAATGTTTAGTGAGCATCTACATTGTGCTTTATATTGAGCTAGAAACCCCGGAATCAGTGGACAGGAACACAGACATGATCAGTGTTCCCATGCAGTTTCATTAGAGCAGCAGAGGCAGATATTAAACAATCATTACCAGTTTTAAAATGCCAGGAAACCCGCAGTAAGCTCTGGGAGTTCACAAGGAAGGTGAGGATGTTACATTCTGAACAATGAGCAAGAAGTGAGCTTATAAGGACAGTAAAGGCTGGAGGGTGGGAAGGTGGAGGACTGTAAGGGCCACAGGAACATCAGTGTGAGCCCCCGACTCTTGCCAAGTGTTGACATAAACTGGGTGTCCAAGAGAAAAATACTACATTTTGGAGCCATTGTTTTTGTGAAAAAAGATTTCTCTAAGACCTAAACTAATAGAAAGATTAGTTTCACAGTAGAATTCCTCTCCATTAGACACCTTCAAGAAAAGAGATGCTTTTCCAGCTTTGTGTGCTTGAGAACTTGCACAGTGCTGGGCATGTCACAGAAAACTAAATATTTTTTGATGTGTTTAATCCCTTATCAGTGAAAAAGTAATTCTTATTTTCTAGAGGAAACTAGGAATTTTTTTATTCATTTTTCTTGAGGAAAGTGAGAAACTAGAACCCTTTAATATAGCACATGATGAGCAATGTGAAATGAACGGTTAAAAGCAAAAATCTAACTCAAAAAAAAAAAAAAAGAAAGAAAGAAAATGTGCATAAACACAGTCATTTAAGGAATGAAAGGGCCAAGTCATACTAATAACATATGAGGAAGAAACTAAGTTTCAATATAACATGGATTTTTTTCTAATATAAAATGTCTCATATTTATATGTAGTTTCTATTCAAAGCTCTTTAGCATAAATATCTCTTTTGATAGTTACAGTAATCCTTCCTATAAAATATTTTCAAACCCTTTTTATAAACTCCCAGCAGAGTATGATTTACATTAAATCAAGTTTGTCAGCACTGAGCTAGGCACACATATATATTTTTTTTTTTTTTTTTTTTAGACCATATCTTTATTATTTAAGGGTAGTTCCAAACATCCCTGAAGCCAAGTTTTCATCTGAATTTGCCATGTTTAAAAATTAGAGAATCAGTCTTGATTCTCTAAAAATAAGCTTTATGTTTAAAGCTAATGTGAATATACATATTTCTTTTTTTTTTTTTTTTTTTTTTTAATTTTTTATTACATTACAATCCAACTATCTTCGGTGCTTTCTATTTTGTCTCTGGTTCTAAAAATAGTACCTAATAGTGAGAAAACACTACTGTGCACAGAATTGTTAATCAATAAAAATTTGTTAATTGATTTATTGATCTTGGTTATATTTCGTTTCTGTTGCCATCTTGAGCTTATGCAACTCAATTGATATATTTCACATTTTAAATACACTTTAATAGAAAGGTGTTCTTTTTTTTTTTTCTTTTTACACTTTTCTACAAGTCTGCGTAATCTAATGACAAGGTCAGGTCTCAGTAAATATATTAATATGTACCAAATTAAATAGAATTAAAGCATATTTCTTGTCATTGGGATATATGTGATTTTGCATATCATGCTTATTTTTAAATGCATTAATTATCCAATAGACCATGATGATTCTTCAAAGTCACTTTGGCCTATCATCTAAATACATATGCTTATATAAGAATTAATTCTGACAACAGATTATTTATCCATTAGCCTGAAAAAGCTCAACTGCAGCTGTTACTCTCTAATTGTGGAGTCTCCTATTTTGGCACTTTTTAATAAGAAAGCTTTTGACCCAAAATACTACAATGGCTTTTTTGTTGTTGTTTTTTAGATAGTAAAATATTGACATAATTCTTCTATGATTAGTGTGAAGGTTTACAATATGTTCACTAACAACAACAATGAGCAATCTGCTTTCTGCTTCAGTGGGAAAAAATTCTCTACAGAAGTCTGATCTAATGGAAAATAATCTTTTGGAAGTAAATTTCTACTCTAACTCAGTAAAAGATCAGATTTAATTGCAAAAAAAAATGTAAACTTCAAGTTTCATATACAAATACACAATTCTTATTTAGAAGTTTGAGGATCAATGACTGCAAACAAATTTGGGAAACACAACTTTATTAAAAGTTATTTGGCATTATGGAAAATTGAATTTCCACTAAGCCTCAAACCCTTTATTCTAAAAATTCTGTTGGAATCAACAATGATTAAACATTCTGCCTCCCCACAAGGACTTTGTGATTCAATGCCTCCTGGATTTCTGTGAGAATGTTTTAGTAAATTCTTCATATTACAACATTTATTAATAATACTAATAAGATTATAGTCACTCAGTAGAGGAAAGGAGCCTCAACCAGATTGTGCACTAGATCTCAGCATGCCAGGGCATCCTGTGGAAATCATTCAATCATTCAACGCCTCTCATTAATTTGCATGACTTCATCTGAACGTCCCAGTTACCACTGAAATAACCTCCACTCTTCTCCTTCCACTTACTGGCCTCCTGTCTGTCCTACAGAAGGCCTTTAGGGTAAGTTTTTCAAAATAAATCACTGTCATGTTACTTCCCCATTCAAAATCCATCACCTTCTAATCTATCAGCTCTAACATCCCTTTCTGTGTATCCTATAACAGCCACCTTGGGGTTGTCTCTTGCCTTTATCACAAAGCTCCCAAGTACCTTTTCTTCATTACGTTTATCACATTTATCCTTTTTTTTTTTTTTTAATCTCACTTTTAATCCCTACCTCCTTTACTCGATTAATGAGCATAGGAGTAGAGTCTGGCTTTGCCAAGCATTTGCTGAGCGTGTTGCATAGCACATTTCCTGGCACACAGCTACTGCTCATTAACCCATGCTACCTTTGAATGAGGACTAAGCCAGGAGTTGAAATCTGTGCATGCAATTTTACTTGGTTACTTCCTAGCAGTTTCAACGTTGACCAGTGTGTGTGTCTTACCCTCAGACCAGAGAAGGGGCACTTCTATAGACTCAGCTTCATGGGTGATTATACCTGAATAGTACATTCTTCATTTTCATTGGTATGCCTAAGAGTCACAGATTTTCTTACCATAATTAGATCAAAAGACTTCATTTTAATGGTAGTAGCCTGTAGTTATATGGAGTCCATCAAAGCCCAATTTGGAACCATGGCAAGGCAAATAAATATACCAGGAAGCCAAAGTCATTGAGCAATAGCAACCAAGAGAAAGCAGAGAATTGTTCTAAGAGAGAAGAAATAGATAGAATAAGAGAAGCAGAGATAAAAGAGTATGTACCTAGAGAGTGAGAGAGACAGACGGAGATGCAGAGGGACAGAGAGAACTCTCTAGTGACTTTCCAACTGCATGAGTCCTGACTCTATTTCCAGCCCCATTTTTCCATATTTCTTTGTGTCCTTGGAAAAACTTACCTTTCTTCCTGAGCTAGACTTAGGGAGGTTTTGTTCATTTCACCCAACAATTCCTGACTAAAACATTGAGTTCCTTAAACTCTCTCTCCAGTTGTCTCATTGCTAAATGGATTTAATAACAAGTGCACTGCCTATCTCACAGTTCTACTGTTAGAATAAAATGAAATAATGCATATGAAAGCACATACATTTACATAGTTTTTAATTGATTTGTTAGTATGTTCATTCAATAAGCATTAATTACATGCTAACTACAGGGCAAATATTGGGCTTATTTGGAGATTCAACAATGAGTCAAATCTTTATAACACCTTTAAGAAGCTCAGCATGTAACAAAAAGCACTAAACACAATTATACATTATTATCATTTGAATCTATCAGGAATATTTTATTTTCCACTTTTTCTGCAGAAAATTATCTAAAACTTCTTGTGTCATTTAGTATCTAATCAGTGAAGAACAAGATACGAATTACTTCATTAAAATCTGTTTTGTCCAAACTGTGACGCTTATTGCCGTTGTTATTGTACATTACTTAATGAAAATAAATAGTTAATTATTCAAAAAGATCCAATTAATCACTAATGCAGGTTACTGGTTGTAATTTTTTTTCCTACATGAAGCACATATGGGAAATATTTCTTTACTCAGAAAGAATATAGGCTTAATCCTTCAAAAGAGATGATAGTTATGTCCATTGTCTGAGTATTCTAATATAACACACACTTAGAGATTCAACTCAGTGCTGCTTAAATTATACTACAAAGACTCTGGTATTCTGCAAGATTTTAATGGGCATTATGTGCAAAATCGTTCTGAGATAAACAAACAACTAGACTGCATTCTCTTCTCCCCCCAATTACCTATTTCCTCTCCCTCTTAGCTCCTATTTCAGAATATTGCATACCCAGAAAATACGTTGGGTGCCAACAATCAGCGCTGGGAAGGTAATCATTTCCCCAAATACTTAAGGTCTGTGCTAGGCACTGGGGACAGATATTCTGGAAAATAGAACAAGCATTGTTCCTCAGAAGGCAAAGAAAGAGGTAATAAATAAGAAATGTAAATACAGAGTAACAAAGTGTGATAAGAATTGTAAACAGAAACAACAGATTACCATGTGAAAAGATTACTGTGGGAGAAATTGGGATATATGTGAGAATGGACAAAGAGGAACGTGCTGTCATTGGAAAGAGCATGAAGCTGAGACCTGAAAAAAAAAGGTTAAGCCAGTGTCACAAAGTATATTCCTAGAAAGCAGACGGGGAGGGAGATGAGCATCCAGAAGCATAGCATTGTACAATGAAAATGAGGGTGCTAGATTGGCAGAAGGAGAAATCGGGCTAATGTTCTCTCAATGAGTGATTCCCACAGAGACCTCTGAAATTGTAGTGACCCTTTGGAGTTGTCAGCCACTGGGAGAAATAGAGAAGATAAGACGGATGGCAAGGGGAAAAATGTCCTTTGGATTTAGTGGCATGAAGGTTATTTAGATGCTCAGAAGAGAAGTGAAAAGTAGGACTGCTGGGCAACGTGTCAAGGCCCAAGCTTAGAGATCATGAAGTAATGGTCATATGTGTTATTTTCTTCAGTGGAACTGACCATACTGATAGAAGGTAGATGTTGAAAAGATACAGAGTTGGGATTTTTCTCCCCAAGCCTAATAGAGGAAAATAAGGATCAGGGAGATGAATGTGATGAAACATAGAATCTAGGAGTAATGAGAGAATTAAATGCAGGAGGAGCTGAAGAATAGAAAGGAAATAGAGCTACTTGATTAAAAAACTCAATGATGAGGTCTTAGAGTATAGCAGGCAGCCTTAAAGAGAAGAGATACAAAGATGTGGCTGAGGAATCAAATATGTAAGATATTTCTACTTGCTGTCCTAGTATATGATTGGTAAAATGATAAATAGCACATCCTTTCATTCTCAAGATTTTCCAAGTTTGAATAAGTTGTGTGAGTACCTTAAAAATGTTACATTTATGAACTCTCATGTAATATATATTCTGGTGTTGACAATCCACTGAATGAGACCACAGAAATGTGTTCATAATTTGGTTGAAGGAAAGAATCATTGACAATGAGATAATAAGGAGCTGGAAAGCCAAGATATCATCTATATAAATGTGAATCATCAAGAATGATAAGTAAAAGAGAGTTGCTCAGACTTCCATGAGTAAGAGAATTTTAAAACTGAATTTGATTCTTTTTTTTTTTTTTAAGAGCACAATGGAGACTTATTTTTTGGGGTCTATCATCTTAATCTTCAACATTCAAAATAAATTTCCAGGTGTTCTTTTTGATCATCATTCATTTCTGTTATTTGGAAGTATATATCTTATAGAATAGAATCATATGGAAAAGTTTTATTTTTTTTCTAAATGATCTCATTACTAATTGTCATCAGTAATAATTGGCTTCTATAAATAGATTGATGGACAAGTTTCTCAACTTATTATCCTTCCCCATATAAATAATGAGACTAACATGGAAAAATGGTTTAAAGATATGATAAATGTTGGGGAGCAAAGGAGCAAAAAACATCTTGCCCAAGTAAGGTAGAGGCATTTATCACTTAACAAATAATTATACACTGCCCCACATTTCCCCATCCTTTTCAGTTAGGTGGAATTATGTAATCGTTACTGTGTAGAGAAATAATGTGTGTCACTTATGAGTTCAGACATTTAAGAGAAGTGGTGAGTCTATACTCACTCTTTGCTCCTGCTGTGGTGACCTGGAAGCCACATACTAAAATCATGGAGCCAAATTTGGGGGTAAATTGGATTTCTGATCCATCATGAGGGACTTACCCCAGGAAACCTTGGTATTTACAGCAAAGTTTACATTTAGTTGTTGTGTGCTAATTCATTGAGATTTCAGTTATGCAGCATAATCTGGACTATTGTGACTCACCTAACAAGGGAACAATATTTTTACAAGAAAAAATATTAATAGCAAGCAAAAAAAGTGAGTCATCATAATTCCCGTAGGTACTTTAAATCTGTGGCATATCTTACAACATTCAAATCAAAATTATAAGTGATGTGAAAGGAAATGTTTTAAGAAGGTTGGATCAACAGATATTTATTCCTAGGTCCGTTGTATCACTCTTCTTTAGAATGGGAAGTTCTTGATACACTCTTCCTTCTAGACAAAGAGAGATGGCGAACAACACATGTGAAGTCATCCAAGAGGCTTAGTTTAAATACTTATCAAACACACACTGATATTTTTCTTTAAGACATTCATTATGCCACATTCTTCTGCCCTTACCAAATAAGTCTGCCTTTGTAAACAGAGAAATGTCCTGGCTTTAGTCTGAGAAGATTATGGGAACAATGATTTATTGTCCTCCTGAATCTTGTGCTCTTGGATAAATTGTGCAATCTCAGCTGCCTAGCACTTCCCTATATCCACAATCTATTTAAGAAGGGCTGCTTGGGTAGAAGGTAACTGCTCACAGCTCTCCCATGTTTCAAAAACCCAGAAAATAATGGTCTTTTTGCTCCAGTTCTCACACATTTATTGATTTGGAGAATGACTGCAGTGCATACTTAGCAAAGTGTGTGACAGTGTTGGGAGGAGAAGAGGAGAGGCGGGACCCCAGTGCAGAGAGACCTTAGGGGCCCTACCCAAACCAGGAATTAGATCTGCAGTATTACCCTCTGAGCCCTCTGACTGCCCTTCACAAGACATGGTGGCAGAGCTATGACAACTGGGGCAGAAACCGATGAATGACCCTTCAAGGAGGCCAAATGGCCAATCTGACAGCATCTGGAATTGCTTTGCCTGCAGTTAACCACATATTTTATCTCTACTGCATGGTATCCTTTCTAATAAATCTAATAAATCCCCTGTTTTAGGGCTAGGAGTGAGGTTGTTACTTTTGTTTTAGTGAACTCTAAAGGGGTAAATAAACCCATGTGCTTTGAAAGAGGATAAAAGGTCAAAAATGAGAATGGGATCTTCTAATCCCTTGGTGGCCAGGCAGAAGTAAGGAAAGGAGACCCATGTATGAGCCTTACATGGACTCGATCTCTGAAACAATTCAGTAATTATGAGTTGAGTAAAATCTGTATTTCAATACAATTCTTGCAACCATCATAGGGCCATGCTGTATCTCCTTTGTTCATTTCATTACTGATTGTCAGCTTTTTTTTTTTCCTTCATAACTTAATGCCTTCAGGCTTCCCTAGGTCTCCACTGACATAAGGAAAGATAATTAAATGGCAAATCAATTAGCATTAACCTGTGATTACTATATATTTCAGCATTTCACTAAATATTTACATTTTATAAATGTGAGCATTCAATGGCGAAGCTTAACACAACAGGATGAGTTCATGGTATTTATAAAACATAAATATTTGGTGAATATCTATGTACAATATGGGATAATATTTTAGGGAAGGGGGCATTTCCAGTATCCCTCATATGATACTGGAAATCTGATCACATACTATTTATAGGAATAACGGCAAACTTGGAATCTACTTTTTAACTTTTCTAAACAGTATCTTAATTAAATCAAGGAGAACACGCACTCATACATCACCCTTCCAGAATTCAGAACAGTGCCTGGAACATACTAGTCATTCACTAAATATCTGCTGAATAACTCTTATATCTAGAAACTAGCTTTTATAAATTGACATCCAGGTTTTGACAGGTAATTTTGTAGCTATTCTTTTTTTTCCCCCAATATTCTAGTCATAAATGTCAAAGAATTAAGCCTTTTTATCCATATAATAACAGATGTATCTATGAGTTTAATAAAATTAAATTCATAATAGGAGACCTGTTCTTACTCACCAAGCTGAGAAAGACCACTTTCTTATATAGATTATGCTGTTTTCATCTACCTAAATGTATGGTAACTAACATTGAGCACCAAATATGATTTATACATTGTTGTGGTTATAACATACCTTTTCATGTTTATACCAAATATTGACTAATTACTATTATAATCACATTTTGCCAGTAAGAAAACAAACCCAAGAAAGTTAAGTAACTTGCTCAAATTTTCAGAGCTGGAAATATAGAGAGAATTAGTGTTTAAGATTCAGACTTAATTATTTTCACTTCTAAAACCTGGAGACTGTCTACCTACTATACTGTATAGTAAATTCTACTTTAACACTTGATTACAGTACAAAACTAAATCGTAAATTATTTGTATTCTGATTCATTAAATTATCTTCAATGGATATTTTGACTAAATACATACAAATTAAGTTAATTTTTATTGTAAAGATAATAGAACTTTTCAATAAACATGCTCAAGTAGCCATGGACTCTCCTGGCATTACAAAAGCCCACCACAAACATGTCTGTGTTTTCTCTCCAGCCAGGTAAATTCCTCTAATTGTAACCAGCATCCAAAGACAGGCAAAAAGTCTTTTACAATAAACTACCAACGGACAGCCAAGCATCAAAAAACATTTAAGGAAAGCCAGCATCATGACAAAGACGTATAAAACTGAAAAGTATTTTTTGAAGAGAGAAATTTTAAAAGGAAAAAGAAGGGTTATCTTTAGGGATATTGCATCTATAATACATACAGACATATTGTACAAGAAATAATTAGCAATGTTGGAAATTAAATTGTTTGATTAGCAAAATGAGTATGAAAAAAGACAAATTTAAAAACAGAATGGTCAAACAAAAGAACTAGTTAATGAGGTAAAGATGATCTTCTGCAATAAACCATAAAAAGATATAAGGTTTAAAAACATGAAAATTCAAGAGATTCAGAAGATAAATTTAGATTTGATATCCATTCAGTAAGATTTCTGGGAGGAAAGCATAGACACAATGCAGGGAAGAAAGTAAAAAGTGAACTAATAGAAAAAAAAATGAATATTGTCAAAAAATTTTCTAGAGTTGAAAAGATAACAAAGATCAAAAGGGCTCACCAATTTGTATGGAAAAAAATATACTTATACTAAAATACATGAGTGGAATTTTAAAATAAACAATAGAAAAAGTGTATTAATAGCTTAGCATTGATATAAAAATGTAAAGACTATTTACTAAAGATTAATAAACAGACAATATTTGGTTTCTCACTGACTAGAAGCTATAAGACAAAAGCTATATATAAGAAGCCATCGGGCACAATGATTCCTGGAGAAAATGATTTTAAATCCCAAGTCCCATGTAAAGTCAAATCAGCATTCAAGTGCAAGGATAAAATGCATACATTTTTTAAATGAAATAATTTATTTTGTTTCTAATAAATACACAATTCTGAAAGAGTGACAAAACAGAACAAATTGAAATTTAAATATGAATCCAAAGAAAAGAAAAACATGGATTACAAGAAAAATGGTATGGAATATACAGCAAAATAAAAGAAGCAAAGAGGATAACAGTTAGTATAAAGTTTGTGGATTCACTATATAAAAAGTAAATAATAAATTGGAATTCAAATTCCAGATGACCTAAGCATAAGATTTAGTCAACTGACAGAAGAGCAGAAAAATGACATATTATATTCACATTAGAAAATAAGAAGGATGAAAAAGTAATAACCAAAGTATGTAATTCAAGAAACTAGGGGAAAAATGAAAGCCTCAAATTAATTTGATTAATTACATATACATAAAAATGGAAAATAGAAATTTTTTTCATAAAATGGGAAAATTTTTAAAAGTTGATCTTTTTCCTTCTTACTAATCAGACCACATAATTAAAAAATGAATAGGCATAACATCAAGAAGAGGAACAGGGACAAAGTTGGAGATAAATGTATTGAAAGATTCTGTGACCAATCAGGATACTTTCATTTCAATATATTTTACAAATAAATGAATTAGAAAATTTTCCATGAAAATGTAAATGATCAGAGTTGGTCCAAGAAAATAAAAATACAAAACTTAAATATAAAAATAGGCCAATAAACACAGAAGAAATGTAAAAATATAACCAAGGGTCTACTAAAAGAGGCATCACATCAAGGTAGATTTATAGGTGAGGTTTATCAAAACTTCATGGGATTGTTAATTATTATCATCTCAGTTATTCCATAGCATAAAAAAAATCATTTAATCTTTTAATTTGCTATAACATTACTCTGCTGTGAAAACCTACCAAAGGACATGAATACATCACATGTGCACATGCACATTCACACACACACACACAGAACTTTCATCCCAAACATATATGTGAATAAATGTGGGGGGAAAAAACTAGTGAGGGGTGCCTGGATGGCTCAGTAGGTTAAGCGGCTGGGATCAAGCCCTGCATCAGGCTCCCTGCTCAGCAGGGAGTCTGCTTCTCCCTCTGCCTGACACTCCCCTTGCTTATGCTTAATCTCTCTCTCTTTAATAAATACATGAAATCTCTAAAAATTTTCAAAAAATAAGTGAAATATTAATAGTTTGAATCCAAGAAAAGACTAAAAGTTTATTACATCATGACCAGGATTAGTTCACCCCAGAAATAGCATTTGGTATAGCTTGTGGCTATATTATGAGATTTAAGGTGAAAGGATGATTATCTTAGTAGCTCTTGATGACATCCATTTCTAATTTTAGAGAAAGAGAAATGCTCTCTTAGGAAGTTGGAAATAAAGGTTAGAAATAAGGATACCTGCTCTCACCATTACTAGTAAGCATTGCCCTTGGAAGGTCTAGCTAATGTTAAATGAAAATAATACAACAATTCTGAATGATAAAAATAATGAAACAAAGAAATTATAAACAATGCTATTATTTTAAACTTTGCTACAATTACACAGAAACACAAAAATAATCCACTGTAGTTATTCAGTTATTTTTCCATGAGAATGTATGGATAGTTAAATGGTATATTTTTTAATTAAAAGCTCAAGAAAAAGAACTTGATCCCAGGGTTCTCAAACAAACACCTCCTAAATTTAAAGAAAAACTCTCTTATCAGCTGACTCTATAATTGAATCTTTTAAGTAGAGAGCAATTACAAAAAGGAAAAGGAAACTCGCTGATAATAATAGAAGAAATGTTTTCATACCTATAGCACAGTCTTACAGGATTAAGACAATTAAAAATCATTTCTCAGGGGCCATCATTCCTTTATCTTTGAGGAGATTAAGTTCACTGACCCTAGAGGTGAGTAGAGATCTATGGAATTCTAAGAGATTGAATTGCAGCCCGAGAAAATAGCTTAATTGTTATGATACTGAAATTGTTCTACCCTCATAACAGGCCCAAAGCAGTTGTCATACTGCTGTTGTCCATTTCTCCGTATGCTTAAGCTCTACATATTTCTACTCTGAAGACAAAACTTATTAAATGTTTATCTTGTTATCCTCAAGCTTCTTAATCTTTAATCTCATCTAAATTCCAGTCTTTAATCCAGGTTAGCAGTTACAAGAATTTCGGGGATAGAACTGGAAGATTATAAAGCCGAAAAAGAAATTACACTTAAAAGAGAAACCTCTTTTTTTTTCAAATCGTAAGATTTGAAACTCTGCAATTAAGAGCTGAAGGACGCAGCAACAGTAGACTACCAAGAAAAGGTTAATGAGATTCAATCCTTACCAGACTGTGAGGCAAAATAGCCTTGTGAATAAAAGCATAGACCGGGCTGCCAGATCTGTACTTCTTGGGTCCTCTTGGATGCTAACTAGTTGTGTGACATTGCTCATTTTATGTAACCTCCCTGGGCTAAAATTTTTATTTTCTGTAAGTTGGGGTAAATAAAACATACCTCAAAATGTTGCTGGGAGTCTTTTATGAAAACTGGTTTCTCACTCACTATAAGCAATGTAGGCACTAAATAGAGTATCACCCCCAAACGCTGCACAAAATGAAATATGTGTCACCATCTATCATAACAGATTGTTTTTTAATCAACTTTGATTCAAAATCAAAAATGTCTTGTATTCTATGTTAGGTGACAAACCTAAATCAAAATTAACCTTATACACTTAGCATAAGCATTGAGCTTAAGTGATGTATGCTGAATTGTGTTATTAAAAGGAAACATTTTTAAGAGTGGAAAGCATTTAGTGGTATTCTATAATGCATTATAAACTGCATTTTTTCATGTAAACCATTAGTCTGCATATGATGAGCAAATGCATCTTCAGGAAAGAATGAAACATGTGAAGTTAAATTTTTAATGTAAGCCCTAGACTTCTATTATATTTGGTTGTGGAAAAAATGGGAGAGATTGCCAACTGCCTGTGTTATGCTGATTTTGCCTGATTTTATTTTATTTTTTTAATAATATTCTTAGAAAAGTTTGTTTTGTTTTATAATCACTTCTATTTTGGGGGGTGATATTCTTGTATAATCATTTTACACAGTTATATCCTTGTGAACAAATCTTGTGTCAAACTAGTCAAGATAGTTGTCTTGGACTTATTTTTAAAAAAGAGACAAGGAAGGTATAAACTCTCACAGACTGCCACTCTGTTTTCTTCTAGCTTTAAAAAAATAACATCCATGAGATAGAATTTGTGGTACCTTAACCTTCATGAGGCAAGAAGAAATGAGACTTGAGATATAATGTGGTTATTCCTACTTTTATCTAAAGATGCTGAACTCCCTCTGCAGTAACATATTATACAGATGATATTATTTTTTTAATTGAGAAAATAACATCGCAGGTGGTGCAAGAAATCTCAGCTGTAGCCATTGCACATGTTAATTTCATTGGTAACAGAATCCAAAAGTCAGCATCGTATCTGGTTTTTCAATTCAGGCAAACCTGGTTTTGAATTTTGGCTCTGTCAGTTATTGCATTTGTGACTACAGACAATTTATTTAACCTTTCAAAGCCTCAGGTGTCTCATCTGAAAAACAAATGGTACCTACTTGAAGAATTATGATAATTAGTGAGATGATGGGTGTATGAGAACTTAGCATGCTGTCCTGAATGTGGTCAGAACACAATAGGCGTTAGCTAATATTAATACTTGGGGTATTTGTGCACAGGAAGAGTCAGGGGAGGAAACAAAATGGGGGGGGGGTGTGTCAGTAGTAGTGCCAAAATATTCCATTAAATTTTCTGCTTTTTAGCCTTTCTTTGAAAAACTAAACCTAGGGAACCAATTTCTTAATCTCTTTTTCATATATTAGAAAGAAAGCCATTAAATGAAATACGATCTGAGGAGGGCATTCAGCTTCTCTTGCTGCTAATAATGTTGCCATTTTATTCCCAATTACTAAGTATTCTTCCTCTCTTTGTAACAGAAAAATTTCTAAATTTGGCATTGTTCCATTTTATAGATTTGGAAAGCAAAACCATAAATTAATGACATAAATGCTGCATCACTGAGCCTCCTAATACTGACCATCAGAGTTAGGCTTGCTTCCCCAGTCCTCTCTGGTCCTTGAATGCCCACACCCCCACCACATTTCGTCCTCTGAAGAGGCCCAGTGTGTGGTGTAGTAGAGCAAGTGCTTGTGAGCAGCTCATTCCCGAAGAAAGGAGAGAGCTGTGGGTACTATCTCTCCCTGAGTTTACCACCCAGATCTAGTAGATCTCTTCTCCCCAGGGAGAGAATGAGGGAGGGGGCGGAAAGACACCAGGAGTATGATATTAATATATATCTCTAGATATAAAGAACTATTAGGAAGGGCAATTAAATGTAACCCTCAATAAGATCCCCTGTTTAACCCACTACTAGGCTATTGTCTCACTTAGTCTATTAACTAGAAGAGAGTGCCTACAGCCCTGAGCAAATGGAGAAGAGGCTATTAAGACAGGTTTCAGGGCATCTTCCTGGGTCCATGCAAAACACTGTTTTTCTGTGTATTTTCTTGGGGAATATATAGTTAAAAAATTAAGATTTTGCTCAAAAAAAGGGTTATAGTTTTAAATACGACATTAAATCCACTAGAAGACTACTCTGCACCCAAGGAAACAATATAATCTGTACATTGTCTCCTCTATTTCCTATCCCAAATTATGTTTCTTTACATTTTCCATTAGATCTCACCAGAAATTCTGCAAAATAAAATTTAATAATATAGAAGTATTTTAATAACTATTTGAATAAACACATTCTAATATAATCTCAGAAAGAAGCCCCACATGTCAATAAAACACCTTTCTTTATCACGTTCTCAGTTTAAGTTTAAAAACCACATATAAGACCAAGTTCAAAGATCAGAAGAAATTAATATACAAAGTATTTTTATTTTCTGAGCTAAAAGTCCATGATATCTATCCCCCCACCCCATTCTCACACACACTTCATTATTATCATGTTTCAACTATAAGGATTCTCTTCCTTTTTTTTTTTTTAAGATTTTATTTATTTTTTGAGAAAGAGAGAGAGAGCACGCATGCACAAGTTGGGGGAGGGGCGGAAGGAGAGGGAGATTACCTCAAGCGGATTCTGCACTGAGCAAAGTGGGGCTCCATCTCACAACCCTGAGATTATGCCTGAGGTGAAACCAAGAGTTGGACACTTAATGGACTGATCGACCCAGGTGCTTCTCAACCATAGGGATTCTTTATGCTTAGAGGGAGCTAAAGTTTCTTTAGCCAACTATACAACATCTTCCATGGGAATAAATATGCTTTCTTAATGTGCTTCTTAAAGATTTTGGCAGTGAAATTAGCTCAATGCCAAATCTAATATACCACACTTTTTAGAGACTCTAATAAAGTTCATGTAATTTGCAACATGATCACAACACTGGCCTCAAAGGAAGCCATTCTGGTCTCTGCAGTGATTATCCAAGATGCAATTATATTCCTAGAAGACAGTAAAAATGCTCCCAAAGATGTAGCAATGACTCAGAAGTGTTTAAGTGAAGTAGGACAAATATAAACCTTCCTGGTTACAGCCTCATGAGGATGCCAGTCAGTCTTTGTTAATTGCCTCTGAATTTATTTAACTGGGAGAATTCTCTGAGCAAGGTGTTAATTTTTGCACTATGGCTGTTGCCTTGTCTGGGGAAAATTCTATCTGAGCATGTCTCCTCTCTCTGAGAGTGGTATTTGAGATATTGAAAGTATCCTGCAGTGTTTATAAATTTGCAGCAATGCCTTTTTTTCTCCACCAGTGTATCAAGAAGCCCTTATTTCCATTTCTCCTTTTTTCTGCCTGCCTATGTTTGATATTAGCAACTTCATTCTAGAACCTCATCTGTGCTCTGCTTCAATATAGAACTCAGCATCTGTGTGGTTTCAAATTAATAAATTCTGTACCATACACCAACGCATAAAGACCTGTGGAGAAAAGGGCTCTTTCACCTATAGATCATTCCCTCACAATTTATTAGAATATCTGTAGCATACCTGGCCTTAAAGATTTTTGAAGAGCCTATACACATATTTTAGGATGTCAGCATCCCTTAAGTTCAAGTTCAAGCCATAGAAACATGTATGATAAAGTCCTTTGTGTGGACATTAGCTCTTTTGCTCAGACCATGTAATTTAATTCAAGTTTCTCAGTCCCACAAAACTCTGCCTACTTCTCACAGGTAAGTAACAGGGAGGTGAGGCACCGTGAGTGTTTTACTAACGAAGGATCCTCTTCATGAAAGGACCAGGTAAGGATCATTCCCTTCTCCTCCCTGAAAATGTGTATATGTATTGGAAAACAGACTCACAGAATTCTCTCTAGTTGTAAATTGGCCAATAAGGTATACTCACACACTCAGAACTCAGAAGTAAAATCAGTATTATTATTATTATCATGAAAAATTAATTTTTTAAAGGTTTTATTTATTTATTTGACAGAGAGATCACAAATTAGCAGAGAGGCAGACAGAGAGAGAGGAGGAAGCAGGCTCCCTGCCAAGCAGAGAGCCCGATGTGGGGCTTGATCCCAGGACCCTGGGATCATGATCTGAGCCTAAGGCAGAGGCTTAACCCACTGAGCCAACCAGGTGCCCCCCAAAATTAAATTTTTATTAAAATTCAGCACCATGATTATGATGTTTAAAAACTAAGTTGTTTTAAGTTTACTAACCTAAACACTCCATTTAAAAATCTTTAACTCATTAACTTGAGAGAGTTTTGTTCACTTTTTATTTTAACTCATACATTTGAACTTCATTATAACAAGCTTTCCTCGTCATACATGCAACTGATGTTTCAATCCTGTAACATTCTTACAATAGACATGATCCTACCAGTGATGGGGTCAGTAATAATCCTGGAGGCTAATGCTACAGTGGAAGGTTTGACAGGTGTCTAAAATTACCAAGTGATAAAAAGTATACGCCTTTTTTAGTTATAAATGATCAGATGGCCATTTGTAGAAAGAAATCTATGTTCAGTCATAACAACTAAAAAATACTTTTATAGACAAATATGCCAAATGTTTCCCCCATTCCTCATAAATTCGATGGAGCAGGTATCACTGTGGTTGCTGTGCTTACCATATATCCGGAGCTGGCCATGTTTATCTTGCTTATCTCACTCACTTCTTTGAAGCTGAACATTAAGGGTCCTTGAGACTTTGGCTTGGGTACTTACTCATGACTTAAGCACATTTAGTTTTTCTTCAGCTAATGTGCCACCTTTTTTTTTTTTTTTTCACCCAAACTGCTTTATTCCACAACCCAAAAATGCGGTGGAGGAGGTAGCTTACGAAATGTTTAAGAGTGTATCATCATTGTTAACACTCATTAGGGCTTTTCATCTCTTAAGTGCTTTGTAGGCATTAGTAACCTCCTCCTGCCCACCTTGCCTGTCTCAAGAACTCTGATGGATCTTTAACTTCAAATGACCTTTGGATTTTTTAATGTGCAGTCACTGATGACGACTACCCTCTGGGGTCAATCTTATCTGGTGGTAAGGAAGAACATGTGCCTTGAGGTTCAAAATTAATAAGAAATAAAATGTATCCCAAGTGGAATGCAAGAACGCCTTTGAAACACATCTTGCTTTAGTCACCTCTCCATCCACCCCTGCTTCGCGTCTTTAAAGTAAAGCAAACATGCCCACGCTGCTGGAACACGTGGGGCCGTAGATAAGTGAGTCACTAGGCCTGGGCCTAAACTTCTTGTTGCCAGGAGATAACTTGAAAAGCCGATGAAAGTTTTCAAGACAAGGAAGAAAAGAATTCAACCAACTAGTCAAGAGGATGTAGAATAGGTTGATACCAGAAAACATTATTTGTGAGGACAATGTGTTTAAAAGAAATAAGACAGGGTACCTGGGTGGCTTGGTGGGTTAAAGCCTCTGCCTTCGGCTCAGGTCATGATCTCAGGGTCCTGGGACTGAGTCACATGTCAAGCTCTCCGCTGAGTGGGGAGCCTGCTTCCTCCTCTCTCTGCCTGCCTTTCTGCCTACTTGTGATCTCTGTCTGTCAAATAAACAAACAAACAAACAAACAAATAAATAAGAAATAAGGCAAAACCTCTGTATACTCTGCATGTATCTGTAGAAGGACTGCCTGTTGTTCTTCACCAGTGTCTTCCTCTAAAGGACCATTATGAGGGAGAATTCATTCCCAATGGCCACCCTGAAATGATTAGCTTTGAACGTAAATACTCAAATCAACTAACTAGTTGAATAGGCAGAAGCAGAAACCAGACGTGGCTATGAAGAATTGCTGAAGCAGCATTCCTGAAATCCAAGCAGGTTTTGTTTCTGTTATGAAAAGTCACAATTACAGATTTTCATCTGTTAAGCACTAAAGAAGCAATAACAGCCTCATCAGCAAAGGGACCAATGGAGAAGACAATGAGAAAGGAACGGCAGAGCTTGTGTACATGGGATGTTTTTGCATAAATGATGACACCGTTAGACTGGAGGGCTTCTCCCGCTTACAGGTGTGACTGGGGCTCCTTTAATGCTTGCAACCAGAACTATGATTGCAAGGGCCTGAAGAAAGGAAAATTTCTGAGGTCCCTTCTGAACTTATCCATTTTTATATTTTCTTGGCGCTTTTCCCTTAATTCTGAGAGGAACGCTTAGCAGTAATAAAAGAATGTGGTTCTCCTTTTTGGAAAAGAAGGATGGGCCTGTGTTTTCTTTTTTAACTGTTTTAATCTGGGATAGGTTTAGCCTGGGATATAAAGTGCTTGCCTTGGGCAAAAAACACAAATATTCAACATTCACATTGTTTGTAAAACTCTTCAGCAATGATTTAATGTTTTGCAAATGGCAGTCCTAACAAAAGCTAACTTTTGATGAAGTATTACAGGGTTTCAAAGAACACTCACAATTATAGATTTCTGTATCCTTTGTGTTGTTTCCAGTGTCTTTTTTTAAGAAAAAAAATTTTCCATACAAGAGAAAGTATTCAGCCTTTGTTAAAGTCACTTTGATAAAAAACTGATTGCAAGTTAATCAGTTCCACATTTCTAATTGTTTTCTCAAAGAAGCTCGGGATTATTAATTTGGTGAAAGTTGTAAATGTTTGGCACTGGAGTTTCTGGGGAATACTTTGGTAAGATTTGTTGGAACCATGTGTTATAAACTAGGCTCTACACCCTGCATTGATAGAATAACAGGATCCAATGTTTTTCAGCCTAATTGCTCTGTAGGGATCAAAGACATGTTGCTTACTCATCTTACGCTAGGTTTTGGGATCAGAAAGAAAAGTAGCTCGATCCAAAAAAAAAAAAAAAAAAAAAAGAAAGAAAGCTCTTATGAGGCAAAATGGAGTGCAATAATCCATATTTGAGCCAGAAGAAAGGGAGAGAGAGCATAGATTTCTAGTCAGTTTTATATAATGGGTGATATAGGAAATATATGATCAGGAGGAAAAAAAAAATGACTGTAACTCATAGTTAACTTGGCAATTAAAGTCAGTGGGTATATAAAGACATGCAGGGAAGTAGTTTTTTCTTAAGTATTTTTAAAATCACGTGTATTGGCAGAGTTTTAGATGAAACTTCTTTGCCCAAATTTAACCATTAAAGAAGAAAGGCTTTTGTTTGGATTAGAGTTTTGCACAGATCTGAACTTCTAAAATCACTAATTTACCCATTTGCTTGTATATAAAAAGTGAAATTCAAAAAAAAAACTGATGAAAAAACATGATGTGAAAGAGTTCTTAAGATATCAAGGGAAATGGAATAAGTTATTTCCTAAAACTTAACAAATAAAGTAAACAGAATTTCTTCGTATCTAACTAAAAAAGCATATACCCACTATCAATGTATATTTGAAAAAGACTCTAAGAACTTTTCACTGAGTTCTTTCAAATAATCTCCCACTCTTCCAATGTATGTCCTATTAGACTCATGATTTTCAACCCTAAACTAAGAAATTTGTTGTTACATTTAGCCCAAGAAGATCTAAATAGCTGACATTTATCAGGCAGTTGGTAAATTGTTGATACTGACTTAAGTTCTTTGTGTTCTTAATTTCCCTCTACATTCAGGATACGTCTAAAAAGTAGAATTATAATCATCCTCACATGACAGATGAGGAAACTGAGTCACAGACAGTTTAAATAGCTTGTTCAATATGCACCAAGATGGTAGACTTCAGAGTGCATGTTTTTTACTCTAATCACTAGTTTTGTAAACTCAGAGGCATCATTTTGTCTGTGTGTGTGTGTGTGTGTGTGTATGTGTGCTGTGTATTATGAATTACTTGTGGATCCAACTTGACCTAAATTGTTTCTCCTTTCACTCAGTCTTTCATTTGTCTTTCCTGACTCTAGCTTAACATCTATGAAGCATTATTTCTTATCTTGGTACCCTCATGGAACACAAAATACTTTCTTGCTCAACTCAGATAGTATATGTGAAAATTATACTGAAGCGCAATATAACAATGACTCCAGGGGTTTTCGAGTGGCTCAATAAATTAAGCATCTGACTTAGGCTCAGACTGTGATCTCTGGGTCCTGGGATCTACCCCTGCAGACTCTGTGCTCAGTGGGGAGTCTGCTTCTCCCTCTGTCCCTTCCCACACTCCAGCACCTGTATGTTCTCTCTCTCTCTTACTCTCAAATAAATGAATACAATCTTTAAAACAAAGTGACTCCATTAAAAGGAGACTCTGATATTCCAAATAGATTAAAAAAACAAAAACAAAAACACCTTCTTTCATACATGAATTACTTTTCTTATTATTCAAAACATGTCACTCTCATGGTATTCTTTGTTTTTCCTTTCTCTTCTCTTCTCTTCTTTCTTACTCCCTCCCTCCATCTCTTCCTTTCTTTCTTTCTTTCTTTTCTTTCTTTCTTTCTTTCTTTCTTTCTTTCTTTCTTTCTTCCTTTCCTTCATCATCTCTATTCACTAAATTCATTTGCCAGAAAAAACAGTCATTGTCCAACTTTTACAATCACCTAGAAATGGACTAGTCTGACCTATAGACCACTTAACTGAAATAATAACTTAGGGAATAAGTGATATAAACAGTCTTTCCCTGAAAAATGCTTAGCACACTAAAAGAAAACAAATGTTTGTCTAATGTACAAATCCACACATAAGCATAGAGGCAATTATAGCACAGTTCTAAAGTAACCAAGCTAAAGTGACTTCCAACAGACCATTACCATAGATTTGTTAACAGAATTGGAGTTTCAGATTCAAATTTGAAATAAAGCCCATTTCTGTTAAAAATTCAGAATCTTAATTAATTCCAACTGGCAGTTTGACCCCATATAATTAGACTGTTTTGGTCCTGTTTCACTATCCTATGGGTTAATTTTCTTTAGTAATTTTCCATTTCTGTTCATACCCTTAACATATTTAGCAAACAAACTTAACATCTGTTAAAATGTAAATATTCACGATAGGGTCTTCCATTTTACTTGGTAGACTAGCATCAGGCACGCCTGAATGTTTAATACAATACTTGATGTGATGATTATACAGATGACAAAAATGACAGTGATAATCTAAGTCTGAAGTTTTAAATCCCTGGATTTATTCTTTAACTTAAAGAGCCGATTGAAGATTTAAATGGGAAACAAAAATGTAAAACAGCACAACAAAACAAAACAAAAAATCTCTGTCACCTTTGCCTTTCTAATTTAAGAATTATTTATTTTTGACGTATTTTGATTATAGATGTCATCCTTGATTTTCAAATCCCCTATTCCTCTGTTTGTTGTTGCTGCTGTTGTTGTTTTCACTTAAAATAATTATCTCCTTCCATGGTTTAAAAACACATTTTCTGCATCTCCTTCAGTTAGGAACCTCTTCACTACTACAGTATGACCACTGGGACTATCCCTATTCAAGTCTTGGGATCTCTAAAACAATATCTACCCCGCATTTACATCGTTTGCAATAGAGGGCATGTGTTTGGGAAGCATTAATGATTGTAAAAGCCTCTGGCTCTCAGAATTTTTCTTAAGATCCTTTGCATTTTTCTTTTCAAAGGGCTTTAATATGGGGACCTGGTAAAGAAGGATTAATGTAGTTTAACAAAGTGAAAAACTAATTGAATCATTAACTCACTATTCAGATTCAAATATCTTCATTCCAAACCTTATTCACTATTTACACTTCTGCTTTGCTCCTCTGCCTGACTCTTTTCTTCTCCCTTATTGGTAAAACTTCTTAGTCTTAGTTCTAACCCTGAAAAGGTCATGTGAAAATGCACATCAGGCATGCCAGACAAAGTCAGGGCTTGCTCTGGTGAAGGCTCAGAAGGCTTTTGCTTTACACGTTTGAAATCTTACACGTCAATGTTCTTTTGAATACCTTAAAACCCTGTGAATTCATTTAAATTGATACAAAAAACATAATTATTACTTCTTTTTTAATAATTAGTATTTGATAGCTGTGAGTTCCTTCGTATACCTTATTGAACTATAAAAACTCTTGTTTTTAATTAAAACAGAATTTGAATTCAAAGTTACAATTCAGTTTCTCTGAAATTTTGCAATTGACAGTAGTTTCTTAAGATAATAAGACTCCTGCAGATTTACTATCAGTTTAAAAAAAATAGGTAGGATGATTTTAAATGCATATAGTGTTCAGTGTAGACACGGAATCATTTCATACAAAGAAAAAGAGAGAGAGAGAGAAATCTTTGGTGGAGGAGGGATGTGTTTGTAGGAGGCGATTTGACAAGCCAATCACAAATGAGACCTTCCTAATAGTTACTTTCTATATATCACCTCCCAGATTTTATTGGACACAGGAAAATTTTAATCTTACATACCAAACCAGTGATAATAACATAACCATCTTAAGTGACATGTTCAATGTATTATGAAAATTATGATATTTCTGTTACTCTGATCTATTTTAAGCTCAAGGATTTCTTCTAGATAGACACATGCTAATTTGTAATGATGACACAATACAACGCTGAGTTGACTAAAAATAATGTCTACCAAAGAGAACTGTTCATGGGCTTTTACAAAGAAGCAGTTTTCTCCATCACTGGTAGACTCAAGTCCATTTTAGCTCATTCATCTTCACAATAGGTAATTATAAAACAAACATGAACAATTACTCAGATTTGTTTTAATCTTCTAAGAGAAATAGTTAGTCCTAAACTTAGATTTAAAGCAAAACTTACTCTCAGCAATGTTTAATCATGTGAAGAAAAAAATCACTGCTTTCTTAAGTAAGATCATGGCAGATAAAAGTTAAGTCTTAATTAAGTGCAATTCCATTTGTGTAGCACCTAACAGGAGTGCCTTGGATATAGTAGGTGCTCATTTGGTAATAATTATAGTTATTAGCAGAACTGGAACTAGACCAAATGTTCTAGGGCTCCCAGTCCCTTTCCCCCATATCCTATTTCCCCTTATAACTCCCCAGCACTTGTCCTATGCAATTTTCATGCTTGCACTAATCATACCCAAATTGCTACTTCCAAGAACAGGAAAGGGATGAATAAGTGAGGAGGGCTTGTGTCAGTATTATCGTAGACTCCCTGAAAAGGCTCTGGTCTCAAATTATTTAGTATCAGCTACAAATAACCATTATTTTTCTTCTTTCCCTGACTTATTCCCAGAGACCAAATTGTACCTGAAATATCAGCACCCACATAAGAATTTAAAAGGTTAAAGTATGCTTGTGTTTGATGCAGTAAAGCTCCCAATCAGTCTAATCAGATAGATTGGGGCCATCTATCATCATCACCAAAGATAACAAAATGCATTGCGTCTTCTACATATTGGACTGAAAGACAAACATGGTCCAGATTTTTAACAATTCTCTTCTTGAAACATCTCAACCACTGAGAAGAGAGATGAGATTCAAGATTTTTAAAAAATGGGGATAAATTCAAGGTTAAAGTGGGAGATTCCCCAATGGTTTTTAAAATAGCATGATATATATATATATTTTTTTTTTCTCTAAACCCTCTTTGGCCATTTGGTACCCTTCACTAAACAAAAACAAAAGAGGAGATTTGGACATAGAAGCACACTCTCCAAGGGGACTTCTGCTGCTTCCCCCACACTGCGTTGAGGTGCTCTGTGCCCAGAGCTGGTGCTGAAATCTATAGGAGGCCAGGCCAAGAAGGGGCCCCAGAGTTGTATGAAAAGTCTGACCATTTTCTTCTCTCCACAGTCAAGCATATTCCTTCTGGGGGTGGACATCTAAGGCATAGGTTTCATACTAACACTGTCCGAAAAAAATGAAATAAGCTTCTCCCTGTGCTTTTTCAGGCTGTTGTCTGGTCTAAACAAAAGGAGGACGCGATTTGGATTTACCTCATTCTCACCCTCCTCACAGAGGCAGATGTCTTAAGCACTCTATTTTAAGGATTCAAAGCCCATAATATTACTAATAACTCCACATACTTGTTTGCATTTCCCATGTTACATATAAATGTCAGAGGCAATGACTTGCAGCCCCCTTTAATCTCGTGACAGCTTTATTATCATTGGTTGGCTGAACTTCAAGAAAAGTTATGACAGTGGCGAAGTTCTGCAAACTGCAGCACATATTTTGGTAATTAGGTAAAGGAGGGAGAGCTACATTTAGAATGCACAGCTGAAATTATTTGCTAAACACTTAAGATGCTGAGGTATATCACATTCCTCCCAGGACAGCTTTTGAAGGATGATTTACAAAGCATTTCTTTTACCGTTTTACCATTTTTTTTTTTCCAGTTAGACTGTTTTAGCAGCGGCTCTTACTTGAAAATGGATCTTCTGATAATGGAAATATTGTATTTGCAACATGAGAAGGTGGAAGGAGGGAGTGGTCTGAAAGGCTGTGTTTTTCATTTTCTCCTGTTTTGAACTCAACTTAATTGAATGACTCCATCTCTTTCATGAATGCTTTAGCATTGAACAGTGAAGTTGATTCTTTTTTCATAGTTTTGGAAATGAGCCAAGGTTTTCCAATCTTGAGGGAAAAATAATATAAACTGCATGAAATCCATTTGATCCCACCCAAACAAAACCATTTGTCTTTTTTTCAAAACTTAGTTATCAATAAGGTTCATGCTAACAATTACCTAATAAAGTCGCTGGTTTTAGATCTTGTTAAAAGATCATATATCTCAACAATTTCTTAAAATAACTTTTTCTAGTATGGTACTGGATTTCAAGGAAAAACCCAAAATTATGGATAGGAAGAGGGCTAGAATCTGTAACTGAAAATAATCAGATATTGCTCCAGTGCATACATTTAGTCTAATTAACACCTAATTTTAATTCCTAAAGTTAGTCTGTGTCCAGATTCATAGTTAGTAAAACCTATTAATTGACCACTAAGCCTTCCAAGTTTTGTTTTGATCTGAAACTAAACAATTTTGATCCAATTCCATAGTTTTCTTGAAAGTTAATCTGAATATCATTTAACAAATTGACAGAAATTCTTAAAGTTTCCATAGGGAAAAAAAAATGTGCTATTGTACAGTGGAGGGAAAACTACCAATTCTATTTCTACAATTCCCTCTATTTTAAGGTATCATGTCTCATGCAAGGAAGAGTACAAAGCAATGTTGTCTCAGTCTCTTTTCTTACACTGTACATCTGGATCTTGATCCAAAATAGATTTAAAGAAACTTAAAATATATACAAAATAAAGAAAAGTAAAGTAAATTACAAGTACATAACAAGATTAAGCCAAGAAAAAGAATAAGAGCTAGAAA
Organism: Mustela putorius furo; assembly: GCF_011764305.1. Classification (NCBI taxonomy): domain Eukaryota; kingdom Metazoa; phylum Chordata; class Mammalia; order Carnivora; family Mustelidae; genus Mustela; species Mustela putorius. The sequence goes on from NW_025421467.1 coordinate 2,823,750, forward strand.
TGAGAATCTCATAAAATGTATGCCATTATCCAGTACAATTTCTAAGAGTTGACTCTGAATGGACGTCAAACAAGATGAAAAGAGGTTGATTGGTTATGATTAGATTCTCAATGTTTTTAAGAAAGTGTGAAACCAAACACTGAAGGAAGCATAAACATTCTTAATCGTAGTATGAGAAAGAAATTTCTTTGAAGGCTATTGTGTAGAGAATAAATAGTGGCATTTATCACTTAATAAACAGCAGTAAGAACTACATAGATTTATTTATCATACTTTTCTTCCCATGGCTTCCTACCAAGATCCAATTCAGAAAGTGCCATCCTACAAGTGGGCTAGCATGCTTTGGAATGTTCTAGATTAATTTAGAAGCACGTTGTTTACTAAATAAAACAATGGATGTCCTATATGTATCTATAGAATGATCCTTCTTCAGTATTGTTTCTTTTAGCTGAATTTTGTTACATATTGGAAAGCACTAAATATACTTTAGAAAGAATTTAGACTATAGCTAGTTGGTGTTGTAATATGGGATAGTTTCTTATGGGTTATCAAGATTTTATTCTATCTCTGTTTTATTGAAGGTAGATACAGTCTAGAAAATTAAGAGTTTCCCCATTGCCCATCTTGAAGTTTATCATTTACAGGATTATCAATAAATACAAAGAGAAAGATACAAAGAGGGAAGGAAAACATAATATGCTTTTCATAGAAAACAGATTAGGGGTACCTGGTTGGCTCAGTAAGTAGAGGGTGCAACTCTTGATCTCAGGGTTGTGAGTTTGAGCCCCACGACCATTGTAGAGATTATGTAAAAATAAACTCTTAAAAAAAAAAGGAATATAGATCAGATGAACTTTTGATATCTGTGCTACTTTAGCACATAAATAAAAAGTATTTAAATAAAAATTTTTGTGATATTTGCATGTTTCAAACAGAATTCATGTTATAAAATATATATATGAAAAATCATATTTTTGCCCTTCATTTTCTGAGGTATGTTTAAAACAATTTTTTACCCACCACACTTTATTTAGATAAAGTGAGATTTTGTCAGCTATTTTTATTTTTATTTTTTAACTTTCAAAATAAAGATTAGCATAACATAAATGCAATAAATATTGATTTAAAATTTATATCAAAAGTAAATATGACACAAGCTCTGCACAGATAAGTATTTGATTTCTCTGAAAACCATTTATCTAAAGCTTAATCCAGTATTTGTTTAGTTATTAGAACTCATTAGCTATCCAATATTTTAAATTAAAAGTCAGAACGAATACAAAAACCCTCCTTGGAAGTTACAGAGTCCTGGAAAATTACAAGAATGAGTGTTGTAAATAATGTAAATGCTCACATATAAGCTTGAAAAGAGAGTACTTGTTAGGTAGCAGCACCAAGATGATAACATAGGTTGTTTCTGACTTAGCTCCCCTTCACAAGAACAACGAACAACTACTCAAGAACAAGACACCATTGAGACTTCTGTTCCTCCATGGGAAAAGAAGAACACAGAGAGGACAACATCCCTCCTTCCTGCCTCGCTTCCCCTCCCCAAAGTAGCAGTGTGGTTCCCTTAGTGGGAGCCACTACTCTGATCTCCACCACAGGGATTTCAAGGGAATCTGTATGACCCAGCTACTAAGTTTCTGACTATGATGGAGAAGTGGGGAGGAGCTTGCAATAACCAGTACATGGATCTTGGCAGACCAAGTTCATACATGCAGCATCCAAATAGTAATCTCAACTGGTGAGTTTTGCTTGTCTGCAAATCTAAGTCAGAGATGCACTCAGATCAGGGAACTTGGCAGGGTACAGATCTGCTTGATTCTAAACCTTAAACAAAGAGGTTTGCAAGTTCTAGAGACGAGTCTACCTTCACCCAAGTAAGAAGCTGAGTCCCAACCTCAATTGCTATGGAGAGTATCTCCTTGCCACATCTGACCAGAGGTGCTGGAGGGAATTCTGGGGGTGCTGTGCAACGCAGTGATGCTTGAGTAGAGAGTCAGGGTGGCAAAGTTGATTACCTCCAGAGCAAAGCCTGTACCAGGGGTAGAGAATTCCCATGGTATGCACAATCAGGGGAATTAATTCATAACCAAGGCTAAGGGTAGTTTCCAGCCCTTCCTAACCAAAAAGCCTGTTTGGAAAATTGAGAGTTCCTGGAATAGACCTTCCCCTTTCTGCCCAAGCAAGGGAAGAGAAACATAGATTCACCTACCTGCTGTGACTCCAAGCTCCATCTAAACAGAAGTATGAGTGAGGACACCTGAAAGCTGTGTGACACAGTGACATTTTGAACCACAAGAAGGGCAAAACCAGTGGACCTGTTTAGCCAACGAACTTGGGCCAAGGCTTGAGTTAAGATGACAAAGAGATTTATTTGCCTTAGAGCTGCTTCTCTCTCTGTGCCCAGGGTTGCATTCTCCAAAAATAGACTATCACAGTAGTTCCACATGCCTAAGGACATTATCAGTAGACACACTTGGAAACCCAAACAGAGGTGACTGATGTAGATCTGTCTCTGCCAAAGTAATCCTGTAAAGTCTAGAAGAGAAACCCTATTACTCAAATTTGCAGATACCAACCTAAGGAATGAGGGATCATGAAAAATCAGGTAAATGTGACATTACAAAAGGAAACCAATAAAACTCGCTGTCAGACAAAGAATTCAGAATAACCCTCTTGGAAACTAATTCGTAGCACCACTCATTCCTGAATAAAGCCTCCACCTGCCTGACCAGGGAACCTAACCAGAGCATATGAAAAACAACACAGCCTATCCAATAGCACTGCTTATAGTGGTATTTGAAAACAAAGTCTAGCTAGTGGCTTTCTCTCTCTGCAGAGTAGAATGTTGACCTCACCAACATGGAAATTTCATGCTCATTCTTGTCTAATCCAGATCATCAAACAACAAGCCTTACAGACCCTGGGTTCCCTTTTGCTTCTCTGCCCTGATACTAATTCATTACCCCATCTATAATTTATTATCCATTCCTGATCATCTGGGTAGCTAGTCAGGGAATCTAGGCAACAATACAGCCCATCCTGTGGAGTTTCTTGAGTAGAGAACAAAACCAGGAGTCATTCAACTGTTTTAGCCAGGGGCAAAACCTTCCATCCCTAATCTCAGAGCTTGAAGAGTTGCATTCTCCAAAAATAGACTATCACAGTAGTTCCACATGCCTAAGGACATTATCAGTAGACACACTTGGAAACCCAAACAGAGGTGACTGATGTAGATCTGTCTCTGCCAAAGTAATCCTGTAAAGTCTAGAAGAGAAACCCTATTACTCAAATTTGCAGATACCAACCTAAGGAATGAGGGATCATGAAAAATCAGGTAAATGGGACATTACAAAAGGAAACCAATAAAACTCGCTGTCAGACAAAGAATTCAGAATAACCCTCTTGGAAAAAAAAATAATGAACTACCAAACACAGAGACAACATAAGAAAAAATACATGAAAAATATAAAACAATCAACAAAATAATAGAGAACATTAGAAGAAGAAGAAGAAGAAGAAGAAGAAGAATCATCCTAGAGTTGAAAAATTCAATTAACTGAACCAAAGGACTCAATAAAGAGTTTCAAAAGCAGACTTGATCAGGGAAAGGAAGGAATCAGTGATCTGGAGGACAATGTGTTAGAAATTAATCAGAAGGGCAAATAGAAAGGAAAAAAAAATAAAAAGGAATTAAAAACCTTATGGAAAATATAGGAAACAATGAAAAGGAAAAATATTTTAGGAATTCCAGAGCAGAAAAGAAAGAGAAAGGGATGAAAAGTAAATTTAAAACAATGATGACTGAAAACTTTCTGAGTCTTGAGAGAGAAATGGACATCTAGATCCATGAGGCCCAAAAGATCCCAAATAGGTTGAATTCTAATAGAGATATACCAAGACACATTAATATTAAATTGTCAAAAGTCAAAGACAAAAAAAGAATTTTGAAAGCAGCAAGAGAAAAGAGAGAAGTTACATATAACAGGACCCCTGCCCCTTCTAGAATATAGGCAGATTTCTTTTTTTCTTTTAAGTGTTTATTTATTTATTTGACAGAAAACACTAGTAGGCAGAAAGGCAGGCAGAGAGAGGAGGAGGCAGGCTCCCCACTGAGCAGAGAGCCCGATGCGGGGCTCGATCCCAGGACCCTGAGATCATGACCTGAGCCGAAGGCAGAGGTTTTAACCCACTGAGCCACCCAGGTGCCCCTATAGGCAGATTTCTTAACAGAAACATTTTAGGCCAGAAGAGAATGAGATGATATATTCAATATATATATATTTTTAAAAGTTTATCTATTTATTTGTCAGAGACAGAGAGAGAGCAGGCAGAGACAGAGAAAGAAGCAGGCTCCCCACTGGACAAGGAGCCTGACGTGGGACTTGATCCCAGGACCCCAGGATCATGACCTGAGCCGAAGGCAGCAGCTTAAGCGACTGAGCCACCCAGGTGTCCCTCAAATTTTTTAAAGAAAAACTACCAACCAAGAATACTATATCCAGTATAGCTGTCCTTCAGAAATAAAGGAGAGCTAAAGATTTTCCCATTAAACCTGAGGAACTTTATTATCAATAGATTTACCTGACAAGAAATGCTAAAGGGAGTCTTTGAGTGGACGTATAAGACATATATTAACATAATAAAAACATAAAAAGATAGCATAAAATTCACTATTAACTGTAAATGTATAGTTTAAGTTAGCTTCTGCACTTTAGTAATAGATTAATGATGGTGCATAACATACCTATAATTCTAGCTTAAAAGTTAAGAAAAGAACATAGTAAAATAGCCATAGATACAATAATCTGTTATTAGTTACACAATATTAAAAAATATGTAAATTTTAATAATAACCTAAAAGGTACAGGGGGAAAAATAAAAGTGTTGTTTCTTTTTAAATTTTTTCTTCTTTTCTTTATATTGTATCTATATGAAATAAGGAATGTTAGCTGAACTTATTTTTATAATTATTTCACAAGATATATAAACTAAACCATCATGCTGTACACCTTAAGCATATATGAAGCTGTATGTCTATTGTCTCTCAATAAAATTAAGGGAAAAAAAGAGTACTTGTTAATGTAATTTTGTTTCTTTAATTTTTCACAAAATGGAGGGAAACTGTGTGGCAGGAATCTAAGGAAAAAGGTAAATGTAAGTCTGTGAATTTGTGCAAGAAAAGAGAAGTAAAAAAATAGGACTTATTTATTTTCTTTCTCTCAAGTCATTCAGAGCAAGTAAATAAATGTTGGTAACAACACTTTAATAATAATAATAATAATCAGGAATTATCTATATTTAAAAATTCTATAATCCAGTTTATGGAAGAGACTATTGTATTACATGTGATATCATTAGCTTTTTAATGGAGTACCTAAAAATTTAGCTTAATGACTCACAATCCTCTCTATAGTTAAGAACAACTAAAGGTCAACTTTCCTATTACCTTCAATAACCAATGAATCAGTCATGCTGTCAGGCATAAGCTCATAAAGGATCTACGGAAACCATGGCACATCCACTTTTCTGCATTTTTAGTGCATGTACTGATGAGCAAGTGGCCAAACACCTGAGAAACACTTTGTTTCACAATGGGGTGAAAGAAAAATGGTAGATAGCAAAATTGTTGAATATCCTATAATTCACTTATATTTTGTTCTTTAAGTGCCAAATGCAAGGGATGTGGAAAAACAAAAAACAAAAAAAAACCCAGGACTGTTATCCAGGGGTTTTCAGTTTAATAGGAAGACAGGTATTCAAATAAACCAGCCTTAGTGAAATATATAAACTAAAACTCTGGCAGACAATGTTGATAAGCCTATTCTCTGGGTGTTGTGTCTTAATATGGTATAATAAGAAATATATTTGGATTATATTTGATCTTTGTCCCCAGTTGCTGGCACAGATTTCCTTAAACCCTTAAATTTCCTAAGTGATGGGAATGCCTTTTTTTATTCATAAGATGCCCATTGGAGTACACTGAAGTTTATTCTAATGAGGTAATTTAAGGTTGGGCCCTTAGGATGGGGCTGGTCTCCAGAAAGTCCAAGTGTTTAGTAGGTTGAAACTTTCAGCTCCACCCACTAACTTCAGCTACCGGGAAATAAAACTAGAGATTAAGCTCTATAAAAACTCTGGAACAATGAGGTTTGATGAGCTTCTGGGCTAGTGAACACATCTACAGGATGGTAAGAGGATACATCCCGTTTCATAGGGACAGAAACTCCTGTACTCACCGACCCTTTGAGAATTTGCATTATTTACCTCTTCATCTGGTGATTTATTTGTATCCCTTATAATATCTTTATAATAAACTGGTAAACATAAGTAAACATCTTCCTTACTTTTGTGAGGTTTTCTAGCAAATTATCAAATTGGAGAAGAGAGTCATGGGAACCCATCTTATCACTGGTAGATCAGAAGTACGAGGGGCAACCTAGATTTGGTAATTAGTTTCAGAAGTGGGGACAGCCTTGCAGGGCTGAGACCTTAATCTGTCAAATCTGCTGCCATCTCCAGGTAATCAGTGTCACAATTCAGTTAAATTCGTAAGAGGCCCAGTTGGTGTCCACTGAGAACTGGAGAATTGCATGGTGGTATTGGAAAACACTCCAGACTTGTATTGCCTTGTTTCTTTTAAAGGACTCTAATTTTGTTCAGATACTGTGTAGTTATCTTTTCCATGAGCCCCTTCCCAACTCGAGGTGGAGGATGTTAACCAACCTAAGCCAATTAAGAAAGTTCTACTCCACTTTAGTTTAGTATTGGGTGTGGGATACAAACCAGACCACTAAGATGTTAGGAGAATGTGATGGGAAAATTTTTCTTCAAAAAGGGTATGCCAACTGAATATTTATCCTATTTGGAAGTCGACTTGTGAGTTGGAGATGCCTGAATCTGCTTCAACTATCTGTGCTTCTAGGACTGACCTCCCAGGAACACCTCATGTTGAAGATACTCTCAGTCTCACTTACCTCACATGACAACTGTGATAAAGATAGATTGCTCTTAATGACTTTATTCACAGATTTGGATGTATAGATTCATAGAATCACCAGATTGTTCTTATTGTAGAAAATTAAGAAACTATGACAAACAGTAGATGAAGTATTGAAGTGATTCTATAATACCAGCATGCAAATGGCCAACTGGTGGAGTTGAACGTTTCTTTTTTTTTTTAATTTTAATAATTTCACCTGAGTTTTCTTCATTTCCTTTTTTGCATTGCCTTTTTCTATACTCTGGATTGTATCCTTTCATGTCTTTCTCCATGCTCATACAAGGAGATTATTTGCACATAGAAAAAGATTATGGGTGTTAGGTTGTTTTTTTTTTTAATCATTTTATTTATAAAAATGGGATCATATATTCTATTGCTTACAATGGCCTTTTCTAAATTAACAACTTGTACCTACTATAAGTCCTTAGGTATCTATACTGCAATATATTCTATACTGGATATACAATAATTTGTTCCTCAATATTCCTATTGAAGAATACTGAGAATGTTCCCTTTCCCCCCTACTTAAAATTCCACTAAAGTGAGCATCTTGGTTTCCATATCCTTATGTGTCATATACATTTGTAGGATAGTTTCCTGAAGGTGGGATTGCTGTGTAAAAGGTATGAGATGTTTTCCTCCTCATTTTTAAATAAAAATTTCCACTTTTGGGGTGCCTGGGTTAAAGAATCTGCCTTCGGCTCAGGTCATGGTCCCAGGGTCCTGGGATCGAGCCCCACACTGAGCTCTCTGCTCAGCAGGGAGCCTGCTTCCCCCTCTCTCTCTGACTGCCTCTCTGCCTACTTGTGATCTCTCTCTCTGTCAAATAAATAAATAAAATCTTTAAAAAAATTTCCATTTTTTGGAATATATATATATATATATATATATATGCTTTTCTTTTCCATCCCAAACATTTTCCTCTTATAGGGAATAGAATAAAATATATTCTAGTGTACTTAGTTAGGTTTAATTGAACATAGAGTATATGTTCTGAGACTACTTACCAAAGGGACTGCTATCTTCTCGAGATTGCTCTATTGAATTTGATTTTACTTATTCACTTGCAGAGTTAAATAAGAGATACGAAGAGAATCTGAGCTTATAACCCTGTATTTCAAGTTCTCCCATTGTAGGACTGCATCATGTAACATATCTCAGTACTAAATTATTTGGCAACCACTACTTCGCTATAGTGAGCCCACAACTCATAGTTCAAGTTCTTAATTGTTATTTCATTCAAAAATAAGCTGACCTCAAATCTCTTGAAGTTTAATCACTTCTTCCAGTTTACAAAGAGACAAAATTTTTAAAAAAGTATTCACTGGTGATAAGTAGTGTGGTGTATTTTTTCATCTCTTCAGCTTAAAAGTCCGCACTCAGAACCAGCACTGTACTCTTATGGGGTATCTAGTTTTCTGAAGAGACGTGTGAAACAGCAGCCAGACCAGCTGGAATTGGCAATGTTTCTGAAAAAGGTTGCCTTGGTAAAACAGGACGACATAAAGATGGTTTGATGGGAGTCCAGGGAAACCTTTTGTTTATTAGTTTATTCCTTCTGTATCAGTCCTGGAGCTTAAGACTAGCAGACACATAATTACTGTTGGCATTTGCCACGATACGGTTGGCAAAGAGGCTACAACAGAACATCTCTCCTTTCTGGCCAGAAGCAGCCATGTTGGCAGGCTACCATCTAGAGGGGTTCTGCCTCTTCTATCCACTCCTGCGACAAAGAGATCAGTGTCATCTGTCAGTCTGGCACCTTTCACAAGCACGAAATCCACACAAAAAATCAGAGATTGAGAAGGATCTTCATTAGAAAGCAATTGCGTGTAGCAGTAATCTGGAGAGATGCAACTTCTAAAGATACAGGATGCAGCACAGTGTGGAAAATTGAAGTGACATGGCTGTTGAGAGGGCTCATTGCTAATACTGGAGTGACTTATGATACTTTAAAACGAAATATACGACCCAGCACATGAACAAAGTTAACGATAAAAACAGAATACACACTTCACTCCTCACACCGTGCAGTCCCATGTGTGATTATCTTTAAAGTTGATACATCTTAATGAAATGATGGCTAAAATTGAACTTACCTGATAACAGACTATCTTGAAGTATGAAAGCAGAATCATTTACTACATAATGCCCTGTTGAGCATAATAGACAAAGGAATATTAACCCTAATATTTTTAATATTGACTTAGCTGTCAGAGAGCCCTAAATTATGAGAAACTGTGGTTATCTAATCAAAACTGAGGAAATTGATGCCCTTTGTCTCTGTTTTTTTTTTTGTTTTTGTTTTTGCTTTTGTTTTAAGACTGGTAAAATTGAAATACTCCTTAAAATTACAAAGATAAAACATAATTATTTGAATAATATCTAATAGGTGATCTAAATGTATTCTGACATTTCTATGCAATGCATTACATAGAATATTAAAAGCCAGTTTTTAATGGGAGATCCAGGTCAAGGTAAAATTGTATGGTATATGTAGAAGGTAGTAATTCAGATATCAGACTTGAGCATGAGTCAATGTCAGTTAAAATTCCACTTTCATCCTTAACTGTCTGTGGAGGTTTAAACAGGTAACCTTTCTGTGCCCTGATCTCCTCATCTGCAGAATGGTTGAGAATAATTATAACACCTGCATTAGAGATTGTTATGAACTTATAAGCCTTAGTCACTGTCACATCTTAAAACAAAATTTGAGGCATAAGTGCCAAATAAATACTAGTAAATATTGCTGGACAATTTACCTTTACCAGGCCGTCTCCATCTTATCTTCCATTCTCCATTACTTAAATACTTGGTTATCCTGTATCACCACCAGCACTTGTAAAGAAGAAAGGTCAAGAGAGACCTTATTCTTCTCTTAAAATTTCAGTTGGTGTATTACCTTCTTAATGCTATTTAACTCTTGAGGGTTCTTTCCCCTCTAATTGGGCAATTAAACATTTGCCATCTGTCACAGATATGGCAGCAGCTCTGAATGACTTGGAAAGGTATTTCAGGCCCAAAGGTGTGATTTCATATCACTGAGAAGATACCCCTACGTTACTAATTCCACCTACACAGACAGCCTGCCCAGTCTAAACACTCCCAGAAACGTAAAGTAGACATCAAAGCATTAAAAATGAGGACTGCTATTTTTTTTAATTCGATGTTTGACAACAGAGGATTTTAAAATTGTGCTCCTTTATTTAACTTTTTCACATCTAATTTTATTCTATAGAGAGGTTTTCCGTTAAATTCTACCTCCCCTTTTCTCTAGCTTTCTAAGAGATACAGAGAAAATAAAAACCAAAAAGTTCACTGAAATATCACCCAGTGACAACTTCCTTTCAAAATACAATTAACCTACTTTTTAATTCCCCATTGTTGATTAAATCTATTCATTCTTGCGTGTCTAGATCTGCGTGGTCATATGCAACACCCACTTAACCATATGTGGCTACAAGAGTTTGAAATATGGCTAGTACAAATTAAGATCCAAGAGTTAAATATGCATTGTATTTCATAGGCTTAGTTTGAAAGAAAGAATGCAAAATATATTAGTAGTTTTTAAATTGCTATGTTGATAATGTTTTGTTTGGGTTAAATAAAATATATCATAAAATTAATTTCACCTGCTTTTATTTTTTTTTAAATATGACTACTAGAAAATTGAAAATTACATATGTGTCTTGCAACTGTGGTTTAATCATCATTTATTTCTATTGAATAGTGCTACTCCAAACTGATAAAAGAGAAATAAAGAAGGTATTAAAAAAAAAACACACATTAACTAGAATTTTAAAATAAAATTTTTAGAAGAAAAATTTAATTCCAAAATTCCATTTCTATATGTCATGTAGTATTTTTCTTGTTAAGAACAACTATGGAAACCATATTTATTACTTGCTCCCACTCTCAAAATTGTTTGAACACATCAGAAAACTACTGAGGCAATCCATACCTGAATGCAGACTCCTAGGAGGAAGGCACTGCAGACACATGAGCTGAATTAAAAGTTAGATAATCCGCTGACCTCTCCTTGGGGACAGGGAAACCAACAAAGTTTCTGACAGCCTTCAGGGGGTTGAAAGACAAAAACTGAGGTTTAGGAATTTCAAGTAGCTAGGATTTGAGGTCAAAGATTTTGGAGAGGAAGAAACAACAAAGAAGTGAACCCATAACTAGTGAATTTCCACTTCAGATATTTGCCAAATTTTTAAACTGTTCCAGGCTAAAGACTAAGAAGTTAAGCAAACAGTGTCTAAAAAGGAGAATAAAGTTGTTGGCTCTTTTGTGATTTCAAGGAATTAAAGATTGAGCTTTCAGGAAATGTTAAGGAGGAAGTTCCATAATAAGGACTCCAAACTCCCAGTTGAGACCCTTAGAGGACCAAACCCTATTGAGGAGAACCAAAGGGTGATAGAGTCTTATGAAAACTTAGCCCAGTCTTCGTAGGTAGAGGCCTCATTCTATAAATCTGCCAGATAAATGTGAACTTTATGGAGATAGTATCACCTAGAATCATTCTATTTTTTCATACACAAAGTTAGTTATTTGATTCAAAACTACTAAACACTTGAAGAAACAGAACTCAAAGTGGGGAAAAATAGATAATTAATAGACTACAGATGACCCATGCTATGGTCAGCATGTGTTACCCCAAAATTTATATGTTGAAATCTAACCCCTAAGTAATGACTTTAGAAGGTGGGGTTTTTGAAGATGATTGGGTCATGAGGGCAGAACCCCCAGGAATGGGATTAGTGCTTCTATCTATCTATCTATCTATCTATCTATCTATCATAAACAAACAAACAAACCTCAAGAGAGTTCCCTTGTCTCTTTTGCCATGTGAGGACACAGTGAGAAGGTGCCCTTTAGGAAGTAGGCCCTCAACAAACACCTGATGGTGTCCTGATCTGTTTTTTTTTTTTTTTTTTTGAGCCTCCAGAAATGTGAGAAATAATTTCTTGTTATTTACAAACTACCCAGTCAGTGGTATTTTCTTCTAGCAACCCAAATGGACTGAGACAGCCCGATTAGTAAAGTTAACAGATATGGTCTCTAATTAAAAGGCTTAAGAAAATTGATGACAGATACAACAATTAAGAATCAAATGGAAACTCTAGAACTAAAAATGCAATTATAGAAATTAAAAAAAAAAAAAAACCTCAATAGCAGGAAATAGTCTTTGTGAGCTCTAAAATAGGTCAATGGAAAATATCAGGCTTACTGAGAGAGCAAAAATAATGGAAGAATATACAAAAGAAGGTAAGAGACATATGGGTCTTGATAAAATGTTCCAATAAGAAGTACCAGAGGAGTCCTGGAAGAGGAGGAGAAAGACAACAGGCAGTAATCATATTTGAACAGTCACTGGCTGAGAATTTTCCAAAACTGTCAAAAGATATCAGACCTCAAAGGCAAGAAGCCTACCAACCAGACTAGGATAAATATAAGGAAAATCACATTAGGTACATCACAGTCAAACTTTGGAAAAACAAAGACCAAGGGATAATCTTAAAAGCATGGGGGTTCAGGGCTGAGGGGCAAGAGCCAGTAGACTATTCACTTGCTTCAAGAAGAAAAGAATATAACTTGGCAAATTGTGAGGCTGGATGAAATTAGGCATCAAAAGAGCTCTGTAAAGCTCATAATTCAACGTATTTGGAAAGGCTGCTGCAGATTAACATCTGCCACATGTAACTCTCAAACTAATCCACACAGGGAAATGGTCAGTTAGCTGTAACAAATTATAGTAATTACATGGGTGCACAAGATTCTCAGTTCTCTGTTAACTGTGGGGACAATATCTACCAGAAGGAAAGAGCAATGATGAATGAAAATTAAGAAAGATGATTCATTATAAAACCATTTCATTAGTTTTTAAAATTGTCCTAATTTTAGGCATATGTTACCAGTGAATCTTGGAAAATTCCTTTGCAAGGTGTGGATGTGGAACAGCTATGGTGATGATATAACTCTACTTTCTGTTTAAATAAGGGTGGTAGACCAGTTAGACTGGCCTTACAAACAACATCATAACCTAAATCCTCTACAAACGGCAAAAAGTTTTACCAAATTTACTTACTCCATTCATATTTGTTTATAACCTCCTCCAACAGTAAATGATACGAGTGCCTATTTGCTGAAGTAAATAAACATGAACAAAACCAGATCTGAGCAGAAAGTTTTCATCAAATACCACTGAGAACTATCAGTAATAGGTGAAGACAAAGAAAAGGCAGGATTCATATGGTCATAACCATGTATGCCTATCATCGTCCACTGTAAGTATATCCATTCCATCACCATGCAATGAGCTGTGATTCCTGAACTTTGTGGTCCATTGTGAAGTGAATCCACTGTTTTAGTGACCTGACCTCTTCTGATTTTAATAGTCTTCAAATCTCTCCCTTGGCTGTTTGTTCATTTTCTCACCCATTTATTCTGCAAATATTTATTGAACACCCCTGTATGGTAGGAGCTAGTAGACACAGAACCTATATAGAAAAAAAAAAAAAAGATCACTTAAGGAAAAGACATGGTACGTTAGATGTCAGTGAATGCAGTGAAGAAAAATTTGGTAAAGACGAGGTCAGAAACTGACGAGATGCAATTTTAGATAGGGTAGCCAATTAAATATGAGTAAGAAAGTAAAGACTCAGCAGGAGTGAAGGAGTGGAGAAATTGGGGGCAAGAAATCAATCAGAGACTCCAGTAAATTTAAAGGCCGGGGGCAGGTGCAGAACTGGTATTATTCAAGAACAAGGAGACCCCTGGACTGGAGGAGAGGCAGCTTAGGGAACATAACAGAAGATGCAATCAGAAAGGTACCTGAAAGCAAGTTCCTAAAAGGCCTTGCGAGGTGGTTGAAGAGCTTTGGCTTTTATTCTGAATGAGATGGTGTGCCACTGTATGCCTTGTACAGAGGAGTTACATGACTGAAGTTGGATTTTAAAGGTTCATTCTGGCTACTGTGTGGAGGACACAGATTGAAGGGGGCCATGCGAAGGAGCAAGGGGCTAGTTAACAGGTTATTACAATGATCCAGACATGAACTAATGATACCTTAGTTTAGAGTAGTACTAGTACAGATGGTGAGAGATCACTGGATTCTGGATATATTTCACCCATAGAACCAATAGATTTTGCTGATGTGTTGGCTATGAGGGGAAAAAAAAATTAAGGAAAAAATAAAAAAAGCATGGCTATAAGGTTTTTGGTCTAAATAGCTTAGGAAAATGCAGTAGGCATCTGCTAAAATGGAGATTGCAGGAGGGGCAGATTTGGGAGACCTCCGTTTGGGACATGTTAGATTTGGGATGCTAAATACATATTTTATTCTGCATGTCCTAAGGCAAATAAGGGAGGTAATTTAAAACTAAATATTCTTTGTAATTTTCCACAATCAATTATTTAGATTCATAATGTCAGTATTAGAAAGCACTCTCTTGGATATGGTTGCCCAGAATACTGTTTTCCCCATCTTCTCACTGTGTTAAAACTATCTTTCTACACCAGAGGAGAGGTCCACATGGTCCAACCTTATTTAGTAGTAGAACCTTAGTAATAGATCATGCAATGTGGCCCAATCAAATGTCTTTCCGCTACTGATATTTTGATACTTTGAGTCAAGAGGAATCAATTCTCTTCATCTCCAGTTACCAATTCTGGGTTTCATAAACCTGCAGCTGCCAATCTCCATCTCCCCTGATTGCAAATAACATTATAATAGGAGACCATGAAGACAATACACAGCAGAAGGACTGCTGAAAGGCAGAAGGCAGGCGTTGAGGTCCTGTACCAGCCTCTACTAAAAGTCCACGCTAGAACTTCACAGTTACTTGAGTTGATGAATTCTGTTTCTTCTCCCCTGACTTTCTCCACCTCTCCCCTTCCTCCTCTTCCTCTTCCTTTCCTCCTCCTTCTTCTTTTTTGATTAGACTTTGGATTGAGCTTCTCTCACATGCAACCAATACCAATAGATTTTTTTCAAGAACAAAAAAAGGAGTCTTTTAGAGATTTATTCATTTCTACATGTAAAAATTGAGACATGCTAAACTAATGGCATTTCTTTTGCTCCCCCCCCCCAGAACTTCTTTGAGAAACAAAAACTATGATTTTGCATTACAAAAATAGGCACCTACTGGGGCATCCGGGTGGCTCAGTAGTTAAGCATTTGCCTTTGGCTCAGGTCATGATCCCAGGGTCCTGGGGTTGAGCCCTATGTCTGGCTCCTTCTCCTTCTCCCACTCTCTCTGCTTGTGCTCCCTCTCTAGCTGTGTCTCTCTCTATCAAATAAATAAAATCTTTTTTAAAAAGAGGCATTATTTTAGAAGTCAAAATTTATTAATGTTTATTCTGATTCTTCTCAGAGCTAACTTTCAACCATCCATGTAAGTGGAAGACAAAATTATTAAAATATAATTTATATCCACCAGAAAATTCCTAATCTACATTAAAATCAGCTACTTTCGGGGCGCCTGGGTGGCTCAGTGGGTTAAGCCGCTGCCTTCGGCTCAGGTCATGATCTCAGGGTCCTGAGATCGAGGCCCGCATCGGGCTCTCTGCTCAGCAGGGAGTCTGCTTCCCTCTCTCTCTCTGCCTGCCTCTCCATCTACTTGTGATTTCTCTCTGTCAAATAAATAAATAAAATCTTTAAAAAAAAAAAATCAGCTACTTTCATTCTCTATCCTAAATATTTTTATAGAAATTCCACAGTTTAGATGTTAAATATATATCTAAGTGGTGAACTTTATCCTGCCTACCTCATGTGTAAGTTATATATTTATAATTTACCAAACTTATAGAGTCATTCTCTCTTTGCTGAAAGACCAAACCTTGGTATGACCACAGAAAAAAGATATACCCGGAGTTCATTGAGTCCATAGATTCTATAATTTGTCTGGAATGATTAAGAATTTACCATATTGACAATCAAGAGCCCAGAAAACATTTTAAAAGAAACTGAGTTAAAATTAAATCAGTAGTTGGGGCGCCTGGGTGGCTCAGCGGGTTAAGCTTCTGCCTTCAGCTCAGGTCATGATCCCAGGAATCGAGCCCCGCATCGGGCTCTCTGCTCAGCGGGGAGCCTGCTTCTTCCTCTGTCTCTGCCTGCCTCTCTGCCTACTTGTGATCTCTCTCTGTCAGATAAATAAATAAAATCTTTTAAAAAAAAAAAATTAAATCAGTAGTAGATTTTTTAGCCAAACTTTGGATGCCTATTATTATTTTCAATCTTCAGTTTACTGCAGTTTATAATTAATTATTATTTATTGTATCATCTGGTGCAAAGCTTACCTTCTCAGTTCAACTATTCAGCACATACTTGAAATTCTTTTTACATATGAGTTATTTTATAAATGTAACAATGGCTTGGAGATTGGACCAAGAAGCTGCAATTTTTGTTTCATGTTCTTCACAAACCACCAAAATGCATGCATTTATTTCTCTGAGTAAATTCAGTGTCCATTAAACAAATTTTTAAAAATCAAATATATAATAGGAGGTGGTGCATAAACAAAGAATCTTGGAATACTGAAAATATAAAATAAAATAAAATAAAATAAAATAAAATTTTAAAATGTCATCTCATGTTTTGCTAGAGCAAAACTGTACTTTTTTGTTCTAAAAGTAAATTTTGTTTTGTCCCCAAGGGGACTGTTGTCAGAGAAGGGTAAATTAAAAATAAAACATTTTAGAGAATATCCAACAGATGAAGTATGACTCTAAAGGAGGGTGATTACTTCCCAGCTTTGCTCCCAAGATTCAGAATGAAGATCATTCTCAGTGTCTCTATTGAAGATGCTTAACACAAATACATTTAGTGTCTGGAGGAGAAAAAACAAAGGTAGCTTTATCTTAAGATTCTACGACTTGGAGACATCAACATTTTCTTCTAATTTTGTTTAATTCTTGAGTAACTCTGTAAGTCTAAGGATTAAAATGCCAAAAAGAAAATGAGAGGAGGCCTAACATAGAGTGAGCTGTAGTTTAAACAAGAAGAGAGGCCCTGTCCATTATCTTCATGTGAATGGAGATCCCTTGGATAATGCCTACAGATTGGATAGGAGAAAAGGCTTTGCACACAGCCACCCATTGTTCAGTCTTTGTTAGCATCCAAATAAGTGGAGACTTGCTTTTCAGGCCCACTCCGTGAGGACTGAAGAGAGGAATGCCATTGGATCCCAACAGTGTTTGATGTCTTCATTTTCCAAGACTCCTCTGAGAGAGACCTGGCGAACAGTGGAAGAGAAGTCTACGTGGAGAAAAGGCAGCTCCTAAACCGAGTCACTTTCCTGATAATGAGTGCTGGAGCACTTCTATTATGATAATGTGCTTTTCTGGTCCTGGTAGAGTTAAGAGAGCTGTGATGACGTCACGCATTCTGTAATGAAAACCAGTGCAAGGAGAAGAGGAGGAAAAAAAGTCCTAGAATCCATGAAATTCCCCAGAAGGCCTAAAGTGCCGCAGACAGGTACGTGACATGTGACATTAGGCAAGAATGGAAGGCAAGCCATCATCTCCAACTTCCATTCAATTAGCCCATCCCCCAGAAGGGCGCAAAATCGGAAATTGAGAAATGCAGACAATTAACTATTAAAGTTTTCTGGGTTGGCTACCTGTGAGGATTTGGCAGTTTTCTTAGACGTAGGATTTTGGCCGGCTTTATCCTTTAGATGACCATTTGTGTATGTCCAGATATTTTTAGTTTTAGAAATATGATCATTATGTCATTTCAAATGTATTCTAAAGATGCACTTCTCAAAGCCCCCAAATTGTGTCAGACAGCCATTTCACAGCTCTCTAGATTTCCACTACTCAGCAAAAATTACTGGCCTTAGAAAAAGCCAAGTTCATTGTCTTGTAAAATACTGTGGGTATTTATATCACAGCGTGATAAATCTCCGAGAGGAGAGAAAGCGGGTATGAGATTTTTAGATCTATTACACCATTTAACTCAAAGAATGTTTATATGACCCACTGCACAAAGTTTAAATACATGAGGCAGTTTTGATTGTTAACTCCCTGAACTTGCTGGCGGAGCAAAGTGAGACAAGACATTTCTAAACAGTGTGCTCTGGTATTGTTATCGGCTAGAAGGCACTTTCTGTCTTGTCAGCTGCTTCAGACATCTGCTCAGCTCCATAAAACCTGCACACAGCATGGGTCATTTTTGTTTGTTTGGAGCTGAGGAGCATTAAGTATTGGTGGACTGTAAGTTAGATGTTACTCAAAGTTAGATAAGACAAGAGAATTTTAGTGATAAAGTCAGTTCTTAAGAAGAAAGTTTGGGTAATCCACTCAGTCTATTTCCTAGACACATTTCCAATTTTAAAAAAGTTTATGTTATAGTATGTACTTTTGTGTTACAGTTATTTGAACAGTAAAGAAAAGAAAATACTTCATCCTAATTTTCCACATAACTAATAGATCATTTTAGAGTCTTTTCATACAACGGCTTGTACATTATTTAAAGATATAGCAATGTGAAATGTTATACTGGATCATTTTCCCTTAATATGTTATTTCATATATTGCCTTTTCCTTCCTAGAGTAGCATTTCAAATTGCTGCACCATGTGCAGATAAGAAAATTCACCTACTCGTTATCCTATTGCTGATTATTTCAGTTGTGTCATCCTTCTGTTGTGTCCAGTTGTGAGGCTAAGCCTATACTTGCTTCTTATGTTTTCAGGGATCCTTTCTCACATTACACAACATAAGCAAATTTCTCTTTGTTTTATTTAAAACTAAAACCAAAACCAAAAAAAAAAAAAAAAAAAACAACGCCTAAGCCACATATCAGTATTTGGTAAATTGCTGTATTTTTTATTAACTTTTAAAGCATATACTTGATAAAATGCACCCAAGATATGTTAGTATTCCAATGCTATGACTGTGGTACAATTCTGTCCCGGGGCTCACAATACAGCCAGACCCACTTGATGTGTTCATTTATCAGCAGGATTCCTGCTAAACAGTAGAATTGATTCTGCTTGGGAAGAATTGCTATAAGATTATGATAACCAGGGTCTTCTTCCCAGGCTTAGAAAGAAAACTGATCATGCTTTAGTTCTGGGGAAAACTTGAAAAGTGCTATATAAATTTGATAGAATATATAATTAGACCTTTAAAGCTATAAGGACAAGGTAACATTTATCTTTTGGACCCTTCCAACCATCTCCCTCCATGTCTTTCTCTCTTATCCTCTTTACCAGCCACTTCCATTTGTTGGGCCCTTGGTCCGGCTATTATTATTCTTGGGAAATCGAAGGCTTGGCAGAGGTGAGTGACCACTCTTAGTCATGATCCCAGTGCTGCCAGGCCTGGCTTAAATTCCCTTTTTACTGAGACAGGTCTAAATTTAGCTCCCGCACTTTGTTCCAAAGTGGCTAGCACCAAGGATCTTTAGGAGTAGGGCCAGAATAGAAGTGGGGTGTTGTACTGGTGACTGATAGCAAAGGCACATCTCCATCTTATCAAAATCCCATCATGAGAACATAATATAAATAGGGTTGAGCTCATGTATTTTAAACAAAATCAAGACTACAGCCTTAAATGGGTAATATTAACCAACTAAGATCATTTTTTTTAATATTTTATTTATTCCTTTTTAGAGAGAGAGCACATGAGGGGAGGGACAGAAAGGAAGGGAGAGGGACAAGCAGACTCTGCACTGAGCATGGAGCCCTACCTGGGGTTCAATCCCATGACACGGAGATCAGGACCAGAGCTGAAATCAAGAGTCTGTGCTCATCCCACTGAGCCATCCAGGTACCCCAATCATTTTGAATTTAAAAAAGATATTTATTCTTTAAAAAAATAATAAAATATTTAAAATGCTCAAACATAAACTCATTAATTATGTAAGAAGTCCACGGCTATTAGCTGAACTGGTAATCTGCGCAGCCCAGTGTCCTGTCTCTTATATTACTATCATATGAACATTGTGTGTTAACAGTTGCTTGCTTCAGTAAGACAGCTTCACAAATTTGCAAATAAAGGAAACAAAAATGTGCTAGCATTCTCATCTTTTGGTGAGTAATCATCTCTTGACTTACTAAAAATCTCTTGACCTACTTTTCCCTCAGTTACTGCATCAACTCTTTGCTCCCCATTTTAGCCAAACTTCTCCCTAGAGTTTTCCAGTAATGGCTTTCTTGAATTCCATGCATCTCCTTTTATATTAGATACACTTTAGTCATCCTTTTACCCCCGTGTCTTCCTATAACTGCCTTGTCAAGGCCACTCATGAGGTCCAGACTGATCAATCTTATGTCACTTCCCACTCTTTCAGTCTAGCCTCAGCATTTAGTCCAGTTTCCCTCACTTGATATCCAGGACACCATATTTTCCTGCTTTCCATCCTACCTGAAGACATTTCTCAGATCTTTAACTCCTACATTAGAACACACTAGTTTTAATTCCCTGATCTGCTAATCATTTTTGCCTAGACTCACTTCCTTGTTCGTCTGTCTGTCCACAGGCTGTAAATACCACATATCCATTGATGACTCTCAAACTCACACCTCCAGCCCGGTCCCTTTTTGATTTCCGGGCTTAACCACTTCAGTTGGAAGAAAAGCACATAATTCAAAATTAATGGATCTGAAGCCGAACTCCTAATACCCACCCCCCAACAAACTCTTCCTCCCCTCATATTCTTCATTATTTCAGTAAATGATAACTATCCTTGCCGTGGTACAGCCAAAACTGTTGAAGTCATCTTCATTTCTCTCACTCACAGAGTCCAAATCTGTCAATATATCCTTTGGTTCTATCTTCAAACTTTGGTTCTATCTTCAAATTTCTGTTTTCAGAAATTGGAGCATGTGGCTGACTGCGTTGGTGAAGTGTCTGACTCTTGCTTTTGGGTCAGGTCATGATCTCAGGGTTTTGAGGTCAGGCGCCACCTTGGGCTTCATGCTCAATGGAGAGTCAGCCTGAGATTCTCTCTCCCTCTTCTTCTGCTCCTGCCCCCTTCTCTGTCTCTCTCTTTCTCTTCCTTTCTAAAATTAAATTAAATTAAATTAAATTAAAAAGTTGGATTCAGAAACATACCACTTCTCATCACCACTACTATTAGTATCTGGTTCAAGTAACATTGACGTGCCCCAACTGGATTATTGCAATAGTCCTCTAACACTATATTAGAATTGATCTCTATTAAATAATTTAGATAAGTAAGATAATATGACACCTCTATTCACAACCTAGAGTATCTCGCCTTCTTAGTCAAAGTCTGAATTCCTTACCATGGCTTAAAAAAACATCTTCCACTTTCTCTTGCTTATCCTCCGTCTTGCTAGACTCCACAATGTTCCTAAAACTGCCTTAGTGAAGAGTTTTAGCTTTATTTTTTCCCCAGCCTGGAATAGTCTTCTCACAGATTGCCACATGACTCATTCCTTTTCATTCTTTAAAGCTCTGTTCAAATACCACCTTCCCAGGAAAGACTTCACTGATCGCCATCTGAAATGCATGCCTCTCATTCCTCTGACATGTCTTCCCATTTTCGACTTTATTTGTCGGTATCTATCATACTACATAAATCTTCTTACTTGTTTCTCTTCACTTAAAAATAGATTCCATGAGGGGTGCCTGGATGGCTTGGTCAGTTAAGCATCTGACTCTTGATTTCAGCTCAGGTCATGATCTCAGTTTCCTGGGATTGAGCCCCGAGTCAGTCAGTCTTCACGATCAGTACTGGAGTCTGCTCAAGATTCTCTCTCTCTGTCCCTCCTTCCTGCTGTCTTTCTGCCTCTCTCTCAAATAAATAAGTAAATAAAATCTTTAAAGAAAATTAAAAAAATTAAAAAATAAAAATAAAAATAGGTTCCATCAATAAAAAGGACTTTCCTTTCATTTGTTATCATATCTTCACAGCATCTGATAGCACCCAGCATTTAGTAGGCACTTAATAGTTATTGACTAAATATATAAATAAATGAAGGTAAAGGAAGAGAGCAGGAGACTCTTTCAATAGTCTAGGTGAGAAATTATGGTGGCTTGAACCAGTGTGGTAACTGTGGAAGTATTGCTAGATTACAGAGGAAAAGCTAACAAAAATCTCAAGATTCTTGTTACTGATATTTGTCTCAGAAGCAGAAATCTGCACTGTACCTGAATGCATCAATATTGGGGGCTCCTTTATGTGAAGCATCACCCCAAAGGACTTGATCTGCTTTCAATGTACCAACGATACTCTGATTGTTAGTCTAGAGAACTGAGGACAAAAGCCTGAACTAGGGTTGTTAGATAAAATGCAGGATACACAGATATATTTGTATTTCACATAAACAAAGAATAAAATTTAAGTATGTCCCAAATATTGGATAAGACATATTTATACTAAATATACATATAAATACATATGTATAATATTGTATGCATACTATATACTCACCAAATAATATATAGATATAGATACACATACATATATGTAAACATTACATGGAATATATTAATACTAAACATATATACTTATATATTATATATATTTATAATATATTTATGAATATATATAGAATACATAATGTATATGTATATTGAGTATAACTATGTTTCATGCATATTGAATATGTGTGCATGTTATTTATATCAAATCATCTTTTTAAATTTAACCTTGTTTATTAATTTGTTTGTTTATAGCTAAAGATGGCAACCCTAATGTGGACTACTGAAAATTCTTTGAAGTAATGAATGTTACTTTGAGTATTCTTCAGGAAAAAAATTCTAGCTTTTTGTCAATAAGAATAAACTGGGCAAGGGGAGCCTGGGTGGCTCAGTGGGTTAAACTTCTGCCTTCAGCTCAGGTCATGATCTCAGGGTTCTGGGATTAAGCCCTGCATAGAGCTCTCTGCACAACTGGGAGCCTGCTTCCTCCTCCCTCTCTCTGCTGCTTCTCTGCCTACTTGTAATCTCTTTCTCTCTCTCTCTCTGTTGAATAAATAAATAAAATCTTTTAAAAAAAGTAATAAACAGGGCAAGCCCTATTTTTTCATCTCAAACATCTATTTTATTTTGCAGTGATAGGGACTATAAAAGTTCAGAGCTATGATTTAATTGCCTTTAATTTCACTTATTATCCTTATTCACTAAAGAATAATTTTCAGCCAATAACAATATCAAAAGAGAAAAATTATCTATCTCTAAAATCTAGTTAATTAATATTACTTTGCACCTAATAAAATTAGATTTATTTCACAATTCTCTCAAGAATGTTTGGCTAATAGTCTGCACCTAACTCAATCTAAATTTTTCAACAAATGGAGGCCAGACCTGAGCTCTGCTCCACCCCTCTCCTCCACCCCTCCTCCCAACCCCCACCTCTTTTAGGTTTATGCCACGCACAGATCACATGCTATGTCATGATCTCAGGATCCTGCCGGGAGTGAGCAGTGGATGGATTTCTTCCATCTTACCAACGTGTTCCTTGGTCCTTTAACTCCTACATTTGACCAGAGCTCAGTAATAGGTGAAGAAAAGTCACAGAGAAAGGAGGCAGCAGAGTAGTCTTAATCATATGAGCATAAGCAGAAAAGAATTCAAAACAGAGGGTATCTTGGATAGAACTGACAGCTCCTACAGCTACATTTACATAACCCTTTAGAGATTAAAACATATTATCTCAAAGGTTATCTCATTCATATTTTATTTATTTATTCATGTAGTCGTTACTTATTTTTAACAAATGTAGACATTGTGGTTCACGTATGGAAATACTGAGTGACAAGGTAGGTTGGCCCTAAGTTGCGGAAATACAGTCAGGGACCTAATTCAAGTCCAGAGTGCTTCACCTTCTCCACCAGAGGTCTCTGGCAGCTAGTTCTGAGTGAAAGGAGGAAACTCTCAAAAACAGTGTCCCTTTGGGTCACTGGGTGACCTGGGTGGCTCAGTAGGTTAAGCATCTGCCTTTGGCTCAGGTCATGATCTCAGGATCCTGGAATTGAGCTGAGTTTCAGGGCCCCTGCTCAGTAGGGAGTCTTCCTTTCCCTCTCCCTCTGGCCCTTCCTCCCTACTCCCTGCTCCTGTTTTTTCTCTCTCAAATAAAAAAATAAAATCTTAAAAAAAAAAAAAGAAAAAGCAATGTATCGTCTATCTAAAGGAATTCTGGATGAATAGAAACTTGAACTCCAAATTTATCAATATACTGAACTGTTGGAGACATCGAGTGTTTTTATGACTGCTCTTTTAGGCAATTTTTTTTGGGGGGGGGGACTTGGAAAGACAAATTAAAAAGAACTTAAAAATGGTCAAAGACTTAAATCTGTATTCAAAAATTATTATATCTTATATAATTACAATAAGGGAATAGTATTCAAGATTATTTGGGGACCAATGGGTTTTATAATCTGTCCTTATCCTATATATTTAGGTAAATCTTTTCCCACAAAACCTACTTAATTTTCAGTAATTCTTTAATTGTTTTTTCCTTTGCTAGAATATTACTTTATCTTAAGATCCTTGTATACCACCTTGTTCACAATAGTTGCTCAAGATAAATTTCTCTGTTGATGAATAAATTAGAAAAGTCACTATGGCCTTAAGAGAAATCGCTCCTCCATGCAAGTTATTTTCTTAGCATTCCGTACTACTGTAACTCTTTTGTTCAATTCTTCTTCTTTTTTTTTTTTTAAGATTTTTTTTTTTAAGATTTTATTTATTTATTTGACAGAGAGATCAGGAGTTGACAGAGAGAGAGAGAGGAGGAAGCAGGCTTCCTGCCGAGCAGAGAGTCCTATGTGGGGCTCGATCCCAGAACCCTGAGATCATGACCTGAGCTGTAGGCAGAGGTTTTAACCCACTGAGCCACCCAGGTGCCCCTGTTCAATTCTTCTTAATTGCATGTGTTGGTTGCTCCATCTGAAGTGTGCTCTCAATCTTTCTCTTCATGTCCAAATACTACCCATTCTTTAAATTCTTGCTCAAATGTCACTGGTGCTCTGAAGTCTTCAAGGTACACTGTTCAATCCTATTTCTAAACTTTAGTCACCTCTAGAATTTAAATTTAATTTTATGCCATCTTTTTTTTATTCCTTCTCTCTTCAAGATTAATGACATCTTGAAATCAGAACACCTGATTCATTCCCTTCCACCTAGCTCAAATTTATATCAAAACACTTAATGATTTATTGATGAGATGAGTAGAAATAATTGTTGTTAACATCTACTAAATGCACAAGCAAGGAGTGGGACCAGTGAAGAGCATAGGAATTCAGAGACTAGTAATAAAGAGCTGACACTGTTGGGTCAGTACCTTGACTATAATATTAAGAGTCAAAAATAGCTTAATGCTATGCATATAATAAGGGCTTAATAAATATTTATGGAATTCATATATTAATAAATTAAGGCCAAATTTATGCCCATGCTTAATTAAGACCCTGTTAACAACTCCAGCAGCATTCACCTTAGAGCCATTCAAAAAGTGAAATTGCTACTTTTATTTTCCTGTCTTTTGTTTTGGCCATATAAATAACCTTAACCCAGATGATTTGAAAAGCATATGTGATCATTATTAGACTTGGTATCAGCCTTTTACATCAAAGCCATTAGAAGCAATAAAAAAGATTTTAATAAAATTGCTGTTGTATATTGACAAAACTAAAATTGTGGGAAAATACCTAGAAGTAATAATTAAATAAAAATATTGACAAGGACCAGGACACAGAACTGTCTTAGTTAAGGGCACCTGGGTGGCTCAGTCAGTTAAGCACCTGCCTTCAGATCAGGTCATGATCCTAAGATCCTGGGATTGAGTCCTGCACTGGGCTCCCTGCTCAGGGGGAAGTCTGCTCCTCCCTCTCCCTCTACCCATTCCCCCTGCTTGTGCTGTGGCTCTCTCTCTCGCTCCCAAACAAATAAATAAAATATTTTTTAAAAAGAATTGTCTTAGTTAAGTGCTTTAGAATATCAACCATAACTTAGTATTTTTAAGTGAACACCAGGTCACGATGATCAGTTATCAGTACACATCAGAGAGAAAGTTGCAGATGCAAATTAAAACAGTAGGAGACATGGAACTAAATGGGAAATCTAGCAGTAACCACAAACATTTCATTAAGTCAACTGTATTAGCTAGACTTTGTGTCATTTGCCTTTTTTCTTTTTTAAGAAAAGGTAGTAAAGGCTCTTCAGCTGCATTACTCCCAACAAAGCAATGTGGCTAAATTTTTCAGAATTAGTGAAACATAAACTGAAATAATCTTCTTCCAAATGGATCTCTCCAGATCTGGAAGATCTTCCTAATTACCATGGCTGTGTTCCCTGACTGTTATGTCATCACTTCAAGACTGAGCTATATCAATCTCATTGATGCATTGCTCAATTATTCTTTCAAAATTATTTGTACAAATAATATACATGGAGTTATTCTTCATCTTCTACAGTTTCATGCCAGGGACTTTGGTGAGGACTTACTCCACACCCTGAACATCTAGCATCTATCACTTGAAGGTGACATCCCTGCTTTTAGGACACAGGTCACAATTTTTTCCAAGCTCTCTTTTTTAATATTTTCTATAGGCAATATTTAAAAATGCATCTTTGATGTTAAGCAAAATGTGAAACAATTATGAAATCTAAGTGTTCCCCTATATCATATTCCAGATAACACCATAATTCCAGATGAGCTGGGTGCAGGGTTTCTGAACCCCAACATTTCCAGACACTACCCCTTCTTTCTCAGATTGCGCATCACAATTGTGTGTGATGCAGTAACAATAACAGTGCTTATACATCACTTTGCAGTTTACAATACATGTTCACCTATATGACATTTACACCAGAGTACATTAGCAAGGTTCAGCTGAGTTCAGATTCCTAAAATAACAATTTACTAAGTATAAAATGATTGTGGAACACTTCAGCTTTTTTAAACAAGGAAAACAAAAGTGGGGGAATTGTGTAACTATGCATGAACTTGCCCTCTATCAGCTACATTTTTATGAATGACCCTTTTTGCAAATACCGTGGACATGATCTTTTGGATGTTCCCATCAGAATTACTTGTGTGGCATATGAAAAAACAGAATCTTGGGCTTTATCTCATATCTCTGGAGTCACATTCCGCATGGAAGTCAGAGAGGATGGGTTTCCTAAATTGGTGTATTTTTACTAAGCTTCATTAGTTCATTTCGAGGCACATATTTGATGATGAAATTTTGGCCCTTGAAATTTTTTATTTTATGGAAGCAAACACTTTTTATACCTTAAAAACCTTAAGCCTGGAGCAAATTAGTTGACACCTATTCTCTAGAAGGAGCTGATAAATAACAGGAAAATAGACTGACTTCATTAGTATGGTAAACCATCCATGGGCTAGATTGTGCTTAATTGCTATTTTTAGTAGAGATACCTAACTGTTTCATTCTTGGTATGAAACACTTTTCCAAAAGCACATAAGCCTCAGTCAATTATATTTACTTGTTAATTTGGCCTGCCTCGGTTTTTCTCTCTTTTCCTTTTTTAATAGCAGCTTTTCATTGAACTTGAAGCAAGCGCCCCCAAAACTCTAATCTGTGCAGTCTTTTGAAGAAGTCACATTACTTGGTGCTAATTTACTTCAGTTACTTCATTAAATGACTCGGGGCTTTCAGATAATTTCAGTAAGTGTTTTTTCCTCCTAAATACTGATATCATTCAGGGTAGATGAATCCAACTGTGCTTGTCCATTTTAAGTCACATAGATAATCATTTTCACTGTGTAAGTTAGTAGAGATCGTCATTGTACAGCATGATTTTCATTAGAAGATTGGAATTCATATACATCCACATATACTGTTACACTCAAAATATTTTTTTGTCTTGTTATTCCTTAGAATAGAAGATCTAAAATGTTTTAACAAATATCTCACCCAAAATGATGAATTCTATTGCTAGGCCTGTTTTCAGTTGCAGGATACTGATTTTTTTATATATATATTTATCTATTTTAGAGAGAGAGAGAGCGCACAAGCGTGCATGCAGGAGCGAAGTGGCGGGAGGGCAGAGGGAGAGAATGAATGTCACACAGACCTCCTTCTGAGCACAGAGCCTGTTGTGGGGCTCTATCCCAGGACCCTGAGATCATGACCTGAGCCAAAATCAAGAGTCAGATACTCAGCTGACTGAGTTAACCAGGTGCCCCATCAGCACAAGCACAGATGTCTTACTGCACAATTGAGGCTACAGGAAATCACCTTCCATCTCATACTCCCTGCCTACACACACACACACACACACACTGCTCTAAGTAGAAGTGTTTCAGTGTTTCAGACTAGTTTAATGATCAGTTTACAAATGGTCTCTGACTCCTAGGAAAAATTATTCTGTCTTCTCATTTCCTGACTGCCACCTCCTTCATCAATGTACATTATCCCTCCTAGGTTTCCTCATGATGGTGCCTAATCTCTCTCACCAAAGCAACTGTCTCTGGGACTCTCAGCTTTCTCTCACTTGCTTATACCTTGCTTTCCTCTCTGTTTAATGCTGTTTCAGACCACTTAACCTATGTTCTTGTAGTTCTCCAGAGACTCCTTTCTTTCTGCTCAAAAGAAGGGCTCATTCATAGTCCCAGTTTCTACTTGTCCTCTGCCTACACTATGGGTACTAGGGTGTTGGTGCTATTTTCTTCAAATTTTGTATCTCTGTTACCTTTTTTTCTTTCCTGAAGTGCAAAATCAAAGACCAAAGAACAAGGGCAAATGATGTTTCTTCCAGATGTAGGACAGAGTGAAGGCTAGTCTTAGTATACTTGAAGTTTAATATAATTCTCTGTGCTGCCTGGGAGGGGTCTGGGAGTTCAGGAACTTCCAGGTAAAGGCCACTGTGTAATGAGACTTTTTGTGTCTGATTCCCAGATCTCTCCTAGTACAAAGCCTGTAAACATCAGATATAAAGTCAATGAATGCAGACTTCTTATATTAATATTATATTTAAATACACATGTATTTGCAATAATAATGTAAGGTAATTGCCACCTGAACACTCTGTACCTTGGTCATCAGCAGTCCAGCCAACTCCTAATATGGGCTTTCTCATTAAGAGTCCTACTAGGGGCACCTGGATGGCTCAGTGGGTTAAGGCCTCTGCCTTCAGCTCAAGTCTTGGTCCCAGAGTCCTGGGATCAAGCCCCGTGTCGGGCTCTTCACTTAGCAGGGAGCCTGTTACCCCCCCCTCTCTCTGCCTACTTGTGATCTCATTCTCTCTCTCTCTGTCAAATAAATTAAAAAAAAAAAAAAAAATCAAAGAGTCCTACCAAACCTGACAGACCCTGTAAGGGAACTGGGTCAAGAGAGGCAGGGCATCCTGGTGGATTCTTTCTGGATTAGGACACACAACAGGATGAATACTCACTCTGCAACTTCCATTCATATTAGAAACCATTGATGGTATTTCTTTCTTTCCTTTGGAAAGGATTCTACTTTCTGAGGGTAGCACACCAGCCATTCCTAGCTGTCTGTGTGAACATTAATCTCCCTGGAGTGAGGGAGATCCCTAACTTCCAAAACCTCTCTTTGGCCAGGAGTTCCCCTTTCTTATGTCTACTGCTCTTGGGAACAACAGAAGGTGAAATGTTAACTGTTTTAATTCATATACTAAGTCTGTGACACTATGTGAAAAGTTGCTTCATCTAAAGAGAAAGAAGCTATTTAGTTCTATGTGTGAATCTGAAAAATTAGTTTTTCTTGAGACTGAAAGGTGTTCACATCATTTTTTTTATTGAGTCAAAAGCCAAGGCTCATCAATGACACTGTGAGATAATAGAAAATACGTATTGGTATCTGCCCCCAATTCCTGGCACAGAGTCGTTCAGACCTTTATAATTTTAAGTGATAAGAATATTAAGAGCATTTCTTGTTCTAATACTGTCTTTGACCTTTGTTTCTGACACAGAATTCCTGAAATCTTATAGTTTCCCCAGGTCGTAAGAATGTCTTTTTGTGCTAATGAGGTAATTCTGGCTGGGTTCCTGGGCGGCTCCTGGATGAGGGATAATCATGGGAAAGACCAAGCCATCATCAGGAGCTGGGAATTTTCAGCTTGGCTCACATTCTCTTCAGAAGTGTGAAGGGCTAAAGATGATTGATCATTCCTATATGATGAAGCCTCCATAAAGTCCCCAAAATAGGAAGTTTGAAGAGCTTCCATGTTGGCGAACAGTGGGAGGAGAGGGGAGAGTGCCATGCCTGGACAGGGCACGAAAGTCCTGTACTTCTTTCCACATACCTTGCTGTACACATCTCTTCCATATGGATGTTCATCTGTATTCTTTACCATATCCCTTAATAATAAACTGGTCAATGTAAGTGTTTTGCTGTGTTCTGGGAGCCATTCCAGCAGATTAAGTAAACCCAAGGAGGGGGGCATGGGAATTCTGAATTATAGCTGATAGGTCAGAAGCACAGGTAACACGCTGGGCTTATGATTGCCATCCAAAGTGAGGCGAGGTTAGTCTTGTGGGACTGAACACTTAACCTATGGGATCTGACACTATCTCCGGGTAGATGTGTCAGGATTCAGTTGAATTGTAGGACACCCAACTAGTATCACAGAAATTGCTTGGGGTGAGGAAAAATTGCCAATTATTTGGGCCAGAGTGTCAAAAGTGAAGAGTTCTATATGAGTAGTAAAGGAGACTCCAAAGATAAAGATACATAATAGGTAAAAACTGGGTTTTGTCTTATATAGGAAAGGGAAAAAAAAAAAAAAAAACCTGAGTTTTTCTCTCAGTCACCCATGATATGGAGGAGCAGCTGTGCTGCAATCAGTTACTAAAGGTAAAAATTATCAAGTGAAATTTAGAGATAGATAACACCTGGGAAGTTTGTTCACTTGATGCATAAGGAAATACAAACTAAAGACAAGACACAATATTCTCTCCTTTAGTTACTGTTATCTGTAATAACCCAAAGTGAAAGAACATGCTGAATTGGATCTTGATGCGAGACCAAACTCAGATTTTAATGAGTCTGAGCTTTAGTCATTAGACTCAAAATCATTCACTATAGGTAAAGCTTGTGCAGGGACCATAGAAAGTACTTCTGAGACCTCTGGTCACCAAGGTGGTGGTCAAGATTGGGAGAGGAGGACAAATCAAGAAAGTATTAAAACCAGAGTATGATATGAAGGAGTTATTTCATTTGATGAATCAGTATCATCAGCTTCCTGAGCAACCTTCACTGAAGTGGCTTGTGAGAGTGACAAATTTGGAGACTGTGTGTTTAGTTTTGAATGCCACAGGGTAGAAGAGCATGTTTGGTTTGATTGAAGACCCGCTACTCACTACTCAATAATCACAGATGGCTATATGCGCCCCAGACACACACGAAGTTATTCCTGAAGGAACAACCAGATTGGGGGGCTGGTTAAAAGCCACTGTAAGAGGACTGTCCATTTCTACCTATGAATGCCAAGTAGAATAACCAAGAGGAAGCAGCTGATATACTTTGTATATAAACCATGTGGGACAGGTTTTATGATGAGTGGGATATTCTGCTGCTGAATATGTCCATTATTCATCTCATGGCAAATACTATAGTTAAGGAGGTTCCATGCAAGTGGACACCCCATATAACCTCACTGTTGCAAAAGCAAAGGACAGTTGGCAAAGCCTTATAGAGTTTGCTATTTCGGCATCCCCTCATGGGTCTTAGAGATGCTAATGAAATTTTAAGTTAATGAGCAGGAAAATGGGGAAAGACAGAGGAAAGGATTAAGACACTGGTCTTAGCAGACTGGGAATTTTCAAACAGTTATTAAAGAATAAGGTGAATAAAGAAAACAAGGGTAGCGGGAGAGGAGAATCATCAGATTCTCTCCAGTAGAGGAAAAATTTTTAGATAGTTATTAAGAAATGGAATGAACAAGGGGCACCTGGGTTGTTCAGTGAGTTAAGTAACTCCCTTCAGCTCAGATCATGATCCCAGGGTCCTGGGATGGAGTCACGGGTCAGGTTCCCGGATCAAGCGGGGATCTGTTTCTCCCCCTGCCCCTCCCCTGCTCATGTCCTCTCTCTTTCAAACAAATAAATAAAATCACATTTAAAAAAAAAAAGAAATGGGATGAATAAAATGGACATTGAAGGTGTTAGAACACAGGTTTTAGTACACTACCAAAGGGTGGGTGGACAAAGGACCCTCTGTTGACAACCTAATATTAAACTGCCCCACACAATCCCAATCTATTTCTCACAGTTCAGAAAAATTTTAAAAACCTGAGGCAGAGAAGAAAAGCTATGGAAACCTGACCAACAATTGCTTGTAGTTGGCGAACAGATTACTCAAGTTCAAGGCTGACAAAAGGCCAGAGTACATTGCCTTGACCCCTCGCTGGAGATGCAAAGTCTTTTTTCATGGAGTGAATAAAATGGTCAGGGATACAAAAGAGATATTTCCAGCACTCCTTGATACACCAGCCCATGCACTGTGGTACCATACTCCATTGGTGAAGCCCTGACATGGGCTACGGTTAGACTGAGAGAACATAAAAATCGAATGCCAGTAAGACAATGAAAGTTGGAATATTCAAACAGGCTTTATGTAAAGTGGTTGTGTCTCTTTTACCTGAATGTTTTATGAGAACAGATACCATGTCTGGCTGGGGAACACTTCCCCTACCTAGCATGGTGAAAACAAGACCTGTTGAGAAAATCCTAATAGAGGCTACAGTTAGGAACTTAAGAGTTGATGGAGTTACAGTGAAAGTTTGTGGAAGAATTAATACGTTTGAAAAGGCTTCATTTCCTGATTGTATTTGGGGGATAGACAGTGTGTCTGCTTGCAGAACATTTCCCATACCTATTATTATAAAACAGAAGGCATGTAAGTTCACTCTTCAAGCAATACTAATCATGCTAAATGTAAACCAGTAATATTGCCTGAGCCCACAGAGTGTGGAACAGGAGCTGGAGTTCTGGTAGGGACAAATTCTCTGTGCGACAGCCCTCTTTACAACCTATACCAGGCTTATGGCAAAGCCTGTGGTCAACTCCCAGCAGTGACTAATGGAACTTTGACTGGGGAATTTCCATTGGAAGCGTATTTACTATCCTATTATCAGACATTAATTGAAGCTACCCTGATAGAAGAAGGGTATGAAATTATCTTAAAGCCTAAAATAGCCACATTGTAAGAATGACATCAGAGGGGATGCCCATACTCAGGAAAATTCCATTAATGGAAATTGTTTGTACATTATCGTGCTGTCTGGGAAACGAAAGGAGGAGATACTCATGAGCAGGGAATCTCTTTTCCCCCAGGACTGACTCTGGAACTATGTGAGGAACCGCTGGATTCCACCGTCACTTAGACAGTGTCCTGCAAACAGCTCTCAACTGACCGACACAGAGCTGCTTGGTTTGTGGATGGTAGTTCCACCGAAAATGAATAACATCCTGTTTGCAAGGCCACACCACTCTGAATGAAGAAGGCAGAAACAAATCAGCTCAGTGGTCTGAATCATATGCTGTTGTTCTAGTACTGATGGAAGAATGCAGTGAAAAAAGCCACTATGTTCGGGCTTTTGATGATTAAGCAGTAGTCAATAGGCTGGCCATATGCTCTGGCAGGAAGGCAGTGGAAACCTAGCCAGTTAAAGGAATATTGATATAAGGCCCTGCCCTATGGAAATCACTATGGGAATTTGAGAGTCAGACATGACAATGCACATCAGAAGGTGTTTAGAAGATGATTAAAATCAATAATCAGATATCCCCATGTGCTCATCTAAGGTGGCCAGTGAGGTCCATGAAATGAATAGATGTGTGAATACGGCAACAGTGTGACATCCTTTTGCACACTCTGAGGCACAAGGTGCCTTTTGCTGCCCCCCAGCAAAGGGTCTGTTGCTGCAGATGGCTATGTGGCCATTCTCTGTCTGGGAGGGATTGACCATAACTGGCAAGTGAGAATGATGCTGGTGGACCTGGAGGCTACAAATGGGTCCAGACGGGAATACACATGGACTCTAGGCTGGGTTTTGCTTATTTAACAGTAGGTGTTAATACTCAGAACCCTATAAAGGAAACTGATCAGAAGATTTTCCATCAGTTTGGATGGCTGACCATCATTTCTTTAGCCCAAAGAACACATTTTACAGGTTATTGTATCCAACAAAGGTCAGAGAGCTATCCTCCTCAGAGGACTAGTTTTATACAGAATTGCAATAGCCATCGGAAACATTGGTGCGTAAAAAAGAGGAGATAAAGCACGAAGGGCTGGCTTAAACACCTTTATGAGCATGTGCTAACACTCAGCATGAACATGACTTAAAATATGTTCCGCCTGGATAGATTCCTATTTTTCTAGTGGGTTAGGGGAAAAGAAGGCGGGAAAGATGCTGGTATACTTTCTTCACCATATCACTTCAAGTTTTCCCCCCTACTTGTTGCAGTGGTCCTGTGACCAGGGCTGCAACTACAAGAGCTGGAACAGGGATGATTCCAAAACAAGAAATTGCAACTGAACTTTAAACCTTTTGTCAGAAAGCCTAAGGGCCTGATGGGGCAGGATATGCCTTCACCACATCTGGCAAGACTGGGGCTAACAGTGAAAGCAGCCATATTGCCTGGTGGTAAAGACAGTTCACTAGTTCTGCACCTGGGTAACTTCGTTTTATGTGAACAGGAGTGGGCTGAGGGGGAAGCACTTGCCCTACTAGTATTGCTGCCAAAAATCTAGATCAGCGCGGTGGTCAAACCTGAAGACCTCTCTGCAGGTAGAAGACTTTGGCTATAAATGGAAAGGAGGAAAAGCAGCCAAGGGTAAAGTAATACATGAATAAATAAGCTCTATAATAAAGGTAATCCAATAGCACATTAACACCTCAGAAGAGGCTTTGAATAAGAGATGATCCTGTCTCTTAGCTCAATTATATCTGATGGCTGAAAGGATAGAGCCACATGTTTGCCTAGACCATTCCTGCTCACAGAATCTGACAGGATGGAATGGAAGTCTACAACCCTGAAGGGTTTGTAGGGAGACATTTTTCATATGACATGATGATGGACTAGAATGATTATTGATGTCTACACAGGATTCTAGTAATGTGCAATATCTTTTAAATGATATATTATTTTGCTCTGAAGAGTCCATGGCCAGAGACTGGAGGATAGGCTGTGGGAGAAGAGGAAATATCTATTGGTCTCTTCCCCCCATTTCTGGCATGGAGCTCCTAAGACTTTGTCATTTCCTAAGTGATAAGAACTCTTGGAGCATCTCTTGTTCTAATATTAGCCTTTAACCTCTGTTCCTGGCAGAGAGCTCCTAAAACCCTAGATAGTGTCAAAGTTGCCTGGAATTGTAGGACATCCAGCTGGTGTCACAAGCCGCTGTCACATAAAATTACTCGGTGTGTGTGTCGGGGTGGTGGGGGGTGGCACGGGGGGGTGGGGATCTTTACACATTTGGTGACCAGAAGTGCCAGAAACTGTCTTATGTGAGCAGTAAAGGAGACTCACATAGAAGAAACACACAGTTGGGAAGAAGTGGGGTTTTCCCTGCACAAGTGGAAATCTGAGTTTCTCATTTTTAGATGGCATGTCCATAAGAGGAGTTAAATAAATATTTATTGAATTGAACAGAATGTACTCGGGACCAGACAGATGCCTTGCAGCATTTCCATTCCTATTCAAACGGAAGACTCACAGTACAAAATACAAACCTCCTCTCTATATTTTCAATCGTTCTCCTTCATAAGGACAAAATAATCTCAGATTAAAGTGAAGTTTATTTATATTCATATAGAAGTGATATGCAATCCTCCCTTCCCCCCAAAAAAAGACTAGTTCTGTATGATTGCAATAGCATCTAATCAGTTACAATTTGTGTGGTTTCTTGTTTCTTTTTTTCCCAGAATGCTATCTACATTTACATGATCAGCATGCTACATATAAAAATACATGTTAATGGGAATTCAATCTGAATGATAGCAAGGATTATCAGTTTTATGGAGCTGATTCACCAGGTGGGAATGCTTGATTTTTTTTTTTTTCACCTTGCAAAATTTTAAAAAACATTTTGGAATTTAGGAGCTAGTGAGAAGCTTAATTAAAGTGAAACAAGAAAAAAAAAAGTCTTTGAAGGAGTGATCTTAAGATACCTAAATTTCAGTAAGTCATTCTACCAAATAATTATGTGCTAAAGGAATTTTCAAGCTTTCTAATGTTTGTTTCGTATCTTTATTCTTTTTTTCTCCTCTGTCTGATTCCAGGATTTAAGTTCCTTTTGAAGCCTGGAAGTAAATTGTGGGATTTACTTTCTCTCCCACTTTGAGTTTTTTGAACTAACATTTCTAATCAAGATTCTATCTCGTGGAATAATATGTGAGGCCAACATTACAAACGGTCCCCAGTACTGATTTTCCCTTTCTTCTTTCCCCTCTCCCTTTGGCAATAGGATCTCCTGGACACACATCTGTGAGGATTAAAAGTCCTTTTCTCAGTCTCCTTTGCAATGAGATGTGGTCATGTGACTAAGTTCGGAACAAGGGGATGTTGGGGGAAGTGAGGGATGCAATGAAATATCTGGACCTGTTTTTGTTTGTTTGTTTGTTTGTTTGTTTCCTGGTCTTATATGCTGCTATCTTATTTTAGTCTTGCAAAAGGAAGAAACACCTTAGTAAAAGTTGGATCTGCAATTCAGAAGAAATCTGCGTTCTTCAGTAGTCAGAGGGAGCATGGTACCCTACTGAGCCGGACCGATCATCTTCAGATTTATGTAAGAAAGAAGTAACTTTAACCATATTTAGGACACTGGATTTTAAAAAAAAATCTCTTTGTTAAAGTAGTTTAGCCTTTAAACTATCTGATACACTTGATCAGAATCCATAGTCTTAATATTAGTAATATAAATAGATGGCTTTTGGTTTTCTGTGTTCGCTAACTCTTCTGGCTTAGGTTCTGGGCCCAAGATAACTGTTCTCATCACACAAGCTCCAGTCACCTACTCTGGGATGCAGCCTTTCCTAACTGAAATCAAAGGCAATTCTTGATTTCTTCTACTTTTAAGTTCTTTTTTTTTTATTACTTGTTTCTTATTTCAA
Source organism: Mustela putorius furo (assembly GCF_011764305.1). Classification (NCBI taxonomy): domain Eukaryota; kingdom Metazoa; phylum Chordata; class Mammalia; order Carnivora; family Mustelidae; genus Mustela; species Mustela putorius. The sequence continues at coordinate 2,860,788 of NW_025421467.1, forward strand.
TGATATGCTAAATTAATTGAAATCTCATGGGCAGCATATTTTTCTGTACTTAAAAGATCAGGATAAAGACCCTAAACCTTCCCTGCTTAAGAGGTTTTGATTTTGTTTTCATACAGATGCCAAAAATGTTTTAAAAAATATTGTGGTTGTCATAGTAACTGTTTATATCACCCATCCATAGAGCAGGTTGTGTTAGATGCATTGGGTTTAGTATTCTGGTCTTTTAGTGGCCTTTAATAGGAAGTAGTTTTGCGGATTTCACCTGGTAAGAGCTCCTTTTTCAGAAGAATCTTGAGACTTATTGTCGATTGGGTTTCTCCTTAGCTTGATTACTTGTTTCAGTTTACAATGGATCAATAATATTTGTTGAATGCATGAATGAATAAGTGAATAAGTTTACACGGTTACCTTTAAAGGATAAAGTTTTGATAAGTGATTAGGAAAAAGTAGTAGGAGTTTTCCACCATGACAGGAGATGACAGGCATCATCCAACATTCCCTTTGCCATCTACCAGCAAAATATTCCTTATGTCCTAAGATTTTACTCTGAGCATAGCTTTCTGAAGTTTAAATTAAATCTTAACAAGAAAATCTCAGTTAACATAACAGGAAGGCACTGCATGAGGAAGCAGAGGAAAGCTATTAACATAGGTGTCAAAATAGCTGTTTTTGGCCCTAGTGAAGTAAGGTGAATATATCACCTGTATTAATCTCATACTTTCCAGAATTGAACGTTGGTATAATGTTTTAAAATGTATATGTTTTTCGTAAGTTATTTGCTATTCAATTTAGGGATATTCTAAAGAAAGGACACCAATATTTTGCTCAGCCTCTTAGAAAGTATCTTCTGCTGGTTACTTTTCTTGGATTTATATGAAGAAATTATTCTGATTTAAGTGTTTAATTGCATCCCAATTTTTAGCATCTTATTCTTTTGAGGTAGGGTTAGTGACATTACTATTCTCCACACTCTTTAATGGTTGAAAGGTTACACATTGCCCTTGAACTCTAAATGCTTCCATGTATATTTCATAAAGACAAGGTTATTCTTTTAACTACAAAACTGCACAAAGTTAAACTTTCAAAATCAGAAAGTTACTATTAGTGCCATACTACTATCTAACTTGAGAATTTATTTGAATTTTTCCATTTGTCATAATAATGTGTTTTTATTTTTATTTTTTTTAATTTATTTATTTGAGAGAGACAGAGAGAGAAAGTGTGTGTGCTTGAGCTAATGAGTTGGGGGAGAAGTAGAGGGAGAGGGAGAAGCAGGCTCCCCACTGAGCCAGATTCAGGACTCAATCCCAGGACCCTGGGATCATGACCTGAGCGGAAGGCAGATGCTTAACTGACTGAGCCACCTAGGTGTCCCAATAATGTTCATTTGCTTTTGTTCATTTTTTTTTTTAATGGAAGAAAAACAATTCTGATCCAGGATGAAGTCCAATATCATACATTAGATTTGATTGTTCAATCTTTAGGCTCCTTTAGAACAGAGCAGCTCACAGATTTTCTTTGACTGCCATAACCTGGACAAATGTGAATAATACAGAGCAATTATTTTATAAATATTCCTCAGTTTGAACAAGTCTGATTGTCCTCATACTTAGATAGAGCTATGCTTATTTGGACAGTAATAATACAGAAGTGATGTATCTTTCTTTGTGCACCTGGGGGAAAAAAGCCCTCATACAGATTTGGCCTGGTACCGAAGAGAAAGATATTAATTTTGATTACTTGCTAAGGTGCTACCTGCTACATTTCTCCTCTATAAAAGTAGTATTCTTTCCTTTGCAAATAATAACTATTTTTATTATTTGCTATTTATTTTATTATTTTTTATCATCATATCAACCAATCATTCGGATGGTGCCAGCTTTGGCCAGCAGAATTCCTTTCAAGCAGTCCTTGGGCCTTTTGATATGCTCTCATCATTTTTTGAGCAGATCTTTCTATTCCAGGATACTCCAGCCCCATCTTGTTCTTGACCTGTGCCAGCCTGGAATCAGCCACTTCTGCAAGTGGTCTTGGTTTCTTGTAGTGGGACGGTTCAGAACCATGAGAGACTGTGGACTCTGAGAAACAAACTGAGGGTTTTGGAGGGGAGGGAGGAGGGGCATTGGGTAAGCCTGGTAGTTGGTATTAAGGAGGCTACATATTGCATAGAACACTGGGTATGGTGCATAAACAATGAATTTTGGAACACTGAAAAAAAATAATAAAATAAAATAAAATAAGAGAAACCACCATGTGAGTGGTAGGTATGCCTGATGTTACTGAAGAGACACTGACTACAGGTTTTTTCAGCAGAGAGCTAACAGTTCTATGCTTCTCTCTCTCTCTCTCCAACACATGTATATATCTATTATTTCTACCTCATCTTTGTGTCTATGCCTTGAGTGAATGCTGATACCTCCAATTTCAACCCAACATCAGGGTTATTCTAGCATCCCCTCTTTCCATATTCATTTCTCCTCATCTCTTGACAGTGAAATCTGGCTCCCATTATCCTCAACATATTTACTTGTTTGCTCAATTCTAGAATACACTGAAAGTAGTGTCAAAACTGCCAACCTTTCTCATTGCAAAATCAAACCTACTGACTGAAGTTCAATATTTGCTTGTAATTCTTTTTGTCTTTAGCCTGAGGATGTAAATCAAAATGGTTTTTTCAATATTACTTGGCTTATTTTGGTTCTTTCTTTACCTCTTCATGGTGGTTATATTTTCATGTCAAACTGAGTTAGATTTTCTCCTTCCTGTTAGTATTTAATATTAGAATTTTTCCCACCTTGGTTGATATGATTGTTGGCCATGGTAGTAATTAGTATGTAAAACATTAAAATGGGCCCCAAATCCATGACACTTAACTGTAAGGTGTGCTCAGCAAAGTTTCCTCCACCCCTCACTTCCCCCATTCCTATTCTCAATTCTCTTCTACTCAGTTTTCACTCCCCATTGCTTATACCACATTTCAAGCCACAGATAGAATTTTATATGTTCCTTCCATTCTTACACAAAATTTCTTAATATGGGTACTTTTTTTCCCACCTTGTTCTTTTGTGTTTACTATATCCTGAGAACTATGCCATATATGTTCCTACATATTCCCCTTATTTTGCTTTATGGTTACATAGCATTCTTTTCTATTATAACTTATTCCATTACTCTTCTGTATATCAGTATTTAGGTTGTTCCCCCAACTTTTCAATTCTAGATACAGCTACCACAAACAACTGCCTGCATAGACTTTTGAATTGTTGAATGTGGAACATCAAGACAAATTCTTTAAAGCCGACTTGCTGAATTAAGAAGGAAAATGTATATTCCATGTGTTACTTATTGAAAGATTCTTCTCCATAAAGCTTATACCGATTTTCTTCCCACCAGCAGTGAGCATGTCTATTTCCCCATAGCTCAGCCAACAGACTGGGTTGTCAAATTCTTAACATGTTTACCAGTGTGGTAGGGGAGAAATTATATCCAGGATAGTTGTATTTTCATAAACTTAAAGAATAATCTTAGATTTTTTGTAATGTGTTTATGTTTTTTGCCTATTTTATTTATTGATTGATTTATTTGACAGAGAGAGAAAGAGATCACAAGTAGGCAGAGTGGCAGACAGAGAGGGAGGGGGAAGAAAATACCCCAATTATTTGCAGTTTAGTTTTTGGCATATTGTGTGGTTTGGGTCTAATTTAGTATTTTTTCTGAAAGCCACTCAACTGTCCCGGTACCATTTATTAAACAGATCATCTTTTCCCTCAGTTTTTTTTTTTTTTTTAAGATTTTATTTATTTATTTGACAGAGATCAGAGGTAGGCATAGACACAGGCAGAGAGGAGGCAGAGAGGAGGAAGCAGGCCCCCCGCCGAGCAGAGAGCCCGATGCGGGGCTCGATCCCAGAACCCTGAGATCATGACCTGAGCCGAAGGCAAAGGATTAACCCACTGAGCCACCCAGGCGCCCCCTTTTTTTGGGGGGGGGTGAGCTTTTTAATATCGTAAATCACATAAATCAGTGTCCAGCCTGGCCTCTCACTGCCAGGCCCCTTCCTGGGCCTCCTATCTTCATATTGCCGGGAAGGCTGCCTGCAGCCAGGGCTTCTCCCATCTCCTAGGAAGGATCGAGCACCAGCCTGAGAGGGGAGGCAATAGCAGCTAAGGGGGTAGGGAAGGGGCAGGGACAGAAGCTTGTGCAGGCACATGTGTGTATGTACTTACGTGTGTGAACACATGTTCACTGAGGGAAAAGATGATCTGTGATCTTTCTTTTTTTTTTTTTTAAGTAGGTTCCATGCCCTGTGCGGAGCCCAATGTGCTGCTTGAACTCATGACCCTGAGATCAAGACCTGAGCTGAGATCAAGAGATGGATGCTTAACTTAACTGACTGAGCCACCCAGGCACCCTCCCTCAGTGATTTTAGATGTCGCTTGAATCATGGCAATATTTCAATCTCCTCAAAATGTCTCTATGCACTTGGATCTATTTCTGATAGATCCACTAAACTGGGTCTCCACTTGCATCATCACAACACTGTTTCGATTGTAGAATCTTCAGACTATGCTTTAACATCTTCTGGAAGCTATGTGTCCTCACAGCTTTTCTTTTCAACCTTTCCTCAGCTATCCTTGAATGTTTATTTTGCATATGAACTGCAGTCTCAATGGATGACTATTTTAAAATGGCAACTAGCTACCCAAGAAGCTAGTTGTTTGATTTCGTTTCGTTTTGTTTTGTTTTAAATTAGAAATGTCTTAAATTCATAAATTAACTTAGGGTGATGTGACATCTTTATGCTGTTGTTGACTCATTTTGTTTGAAAGAAGGGCTAGCTTACAAGTTAATTTTGTATCTTTTAGGAGCATACTGTTTTTTTTCTCATTAAGTGATCTGCAAATTTTCCCTGTTCCTTTCATTTTATCTTCTTCATCATAAAAGCTGTCTTATCAAGATTAATTTACTGAATCACAAAGAAGATTTAAGTCGCTTCCATATGGTCAGACCTCTGGCTTTTTAGTATTTTCACACTTAGGGTTTCCTTTCCTCTAGAGGGCATTTTACTCAATGTGGTTTTCTCTTTCCCACACAGCTTTCCCATACCACCTTAATAATCCAGAAATGTTGGCAACAGGAGCTAAAAAATTAGCTTTGCTGGAAATTATTTTTTTCACTTAAATAATTTGAAACCTTTTGTTTTATTCCTTCTGATGATGCTGAGGGCATTTCTGGGATTTTATTTGTTCTTCTTTATCATTTATTTTTGAGAGATTTGGGTTTTGACTAATAACATAACTTACCAACTTGCAACAAAAATCACTTTTCATTGTCAGGTTAGACATGACTCACATAAAATCCTTACAAAAGGATGTTTGTTACTAAATCTTCCCATAGTTAAATAATTCAATCCAGCTCAATCTTGTTCTTGCAGACAAATTTAGAATCTTCTTTTCATCAGTCAATGATTCGGAACATATTGTGCTTTCTTTCAGAAGGGAGGGAGATTCTGGTAACCAGTATTTGTTGTCTAATTTAGGTCTAGATGAGTTAACCCCAAGTTCCCAGTGTAAATATTTACTTCTACCCTCCAAATCTGTGGTTTTAATTTGTGTTCTAGAGAGTCTTAGTGGTTCTGTGGAGAGGGAAGAGTGGACATGTGGGCAGGCTACACTATCATTTCATCAAAGCAGGTCAACTTTTCATGTGCCTTTCTTTTGCATTTGGTATAAATGATCATAAGAAAATATGGTTCAAAGCCTAAAAAGTATAAATAAAAAGAGAAAAAGAAATAATATATATACCTCTAAATGAATATGTCTTTTATTTTTGGCCCTTCTAAAGATGCACTGCTCTATGTTTATATATATTTTCTTAGTGAACCAACTCTAATCCCACTTGAAAGTAGTTCAGTAGAAATAGGATATATGGATAAAAGTTGTATCTAATTAGCATGTCACTGTTCTGACTATATTCCTTATAACTGAATGCTATAGTTTTAGTTACAGATTGCTGAAAAAGATACAACTCTAAAACTTAGTATTTTAAAATAGCAACACTGTTAACTCCTATTGTTCTCTGAGTTGACTGAGTTCACCTTGGCAGTTTTCTGCTGTTCTACTTGGAATAATGGTGTGGCTTTCAGATGTCAACTGAGGATGAAGTCATCTGGACATTTGCCTGGGATGCTAAATGGCTGGGCCTCTCTCCATCTCAACGTAGTCTCAAGGACTCTCTCCATGTGGTCTTTTCACAGTCTCTTAATCAAAATAGCCAGACTCCTTACATAATGGCTTAGGACTCCCAAAAGTGCAAAAGTAAAAGCTGTCAGGCTTTATTAGGGCATGGCCCAGAACTGAAATGGTGTTACTTCCTCCTTATTCTACTAGTTAAAGCTAGTCACAGGCCCACCGAAGGTTCAAGGGGTAGAGATAATAAAAGGGTATAAATACCAGAAGGTATGTTTGTTGTGTTCTATCTTTGTTGTGCTCAAGAAGTATTGCTGTACTCAGAAGTACTGAACCAGGAGCAAAGGCTTTCTCTTCAGTGCTGCTCTTTTCACAAAACAAACTAATCTTCAAATGACGTCCTACTTCTTTACATATATCCCAGTGTTGCTTCTACTCTGTGACTTCTTACTTTTCTGTTTATAGCTGTTTAGATTGCCAGGACTAACTGCTGAACCATAAATATTTACTAGGCAAAGTTTTTTTGTTTTCATTTTTTTTTCTTCTTCCAGTCTGCAAAATGTCTTTTAATATAGAGGATGCATCCCCCAAATATGCCTTATTCCTTTCTCTTCTTTGGTATGAACAGAAATGATAAAAGAGTCAAAAGCCTTGATGGCTGGAGAACTGGTTGTTTATTACATCACTTGCCTTATACATAGTAATTGATAAAACAAACTTGTTGTACTGAAATGAATTCTATAGGGAAATCCTTGGGTCTCATATTCCTACTAAGTCCAGTGAGAAACAGGGCATAGACAAAATACTGCTTTCTCAATAAGTTCATGCCTCCTATGCATAGGCACAAAAGCCATATTTGTGTTATGAGCTCTGCAGTCCTAGGCACCTTGGTGTGGAAACCCTGGAATGAGATCCTCCCTGAGCTTCCAAATCTATCACTGAGAGCTCTGCTCCCAAATATGCTTCCCTCCTTGTCTTCCTTGGTCATTATCAGAAGGAATATAGTAGTGAATCCCCTAGAACTTCCATCCAACACATTCTATGCCTGAGCAAACTTTATTAAATCTCATTTCCTGATGATTAGTTAATTAATGTACCAAAACACTTCAAAAGAATAATCAGATTAGATTTCAGTTGACAGTTTTCCCAAGCCTTATGCTGGTAATCAGCGATGATATTTAAAAGATACTTCATGAAGAGTTAATTTTACATGTCATTTTCAATCTCAAAATGCTACCTATAGATTAAGAAGACTGTTGTATGTCCCAGCTAGATTTCATCTGATGGCTAAATTTTCAGTAGACATCAAGTATGTCTTGATCTGTGTTCTGTAGTTCCTTTACATTCTATCAACTTGGTACATACCAAGAGCTGAACTAATAAATTCTTTGCTGAACTTAGTAGGATTTTTCTCTATTGAACATTTCGCAGCAGCATACCATCCAGTGTGTGGGTGTTATCTATTTCAGCAATTAGGAACTTACGGTATTTAATAACATAAAAAATAATTTTGAAGGTCATGCTATCTCGGACTACGAAGCACCTGTGAGTTTTCCTCCTAAGAACATATCTATAGGTAGAAACAAGGGAAAGCAAGTAACTGTTTCAGCTAGAAGAAAGAACATGGTTACTGGGCTTATTTCCATGACACACTTGAGTGCAAGGTCATAGTTAACCTGCCTGAGGCCTGAGTAAGCCGCCCCAATTCTTTTTTGCAAAGACAAATGTAAACAGGACAGAAACAAGAGTTCACAATTTATATTGGCTGGTGGATATGTACGACATGTTTCACCATTTGCAGTATATTCATTTATAACCTTGAAGATCCATTTACATAGCTGTATAAACTAATCAATGGGAAGTATTTTAGATACTTTAGCTGGGTACCGACTCCTACTATGCGAACATCGCATAGTGTAATGTTTACCAGTATCTAAAAAATTGTTACTTAGGAGGAAAACACCAGAACAAGTCTGAAGAGCTTAATTAGATTATGTAATCTATATATACACATGCATTTCAACATACATATATATATATAGCTTCTCTGTACTCTGCTCCCCCCCGACCCCCGGTTTGTTTGTGCTCAAGCTTTGACCACGTTCTTCCGGAGCGGGTACAACTGCTCCTTCTGCGACTGCTTCTTGACTTTCGGCTTCCCCTGGTCCGTGTTCTGCTCGTGGCACATGGCATCTGTCTTCCAGGGGCTTGTAATTCTTACTCCGATAGAATTTCCCTTCTCTTTCCACTTCTGGTTGGGGGCGTGGGAATGGGGCGGAGACAAGGGAGGCAGATTTGCCAACAAATCAGTCTTGGAGAGCTCGGAAGCCTTGCCACCTGTCCCTTCGGGGACATGCCACTGGTACAGCCCCCCTCAGCTCTTCCAGCTGATGAAGTAGCTCCCCCGCCCCTTGGCGCAAGGTCTCAAGCCTTCCTGTTGGCCATGTCTGCGCAATCCGCTGCTGCCGCCTTATAATTTTTAACTTTATTCATACAGGACCTTATTTCTGTTACTTTGCTGAGCAATTTGGCTCTTCCTTGAAACTAATTTGATCTTCAAAGCTTCCCTAAAAGACTTGTCCTGTGCTTTGACTCTGACTAAGCTCCCTGACCACCTCAATTGATCATGAAAGAAGTAGTTTTCTCTTTGTGTCAGCAAGTTCCTGCTTTTCTCCAACATTTCTCTGGTTAACTTTTCCCCTGTTAGCTCAACTCTATTTCGTTGTTTTAATAATTAAAAGAAGAAAGAAAGAAAACGCATGAAGATGGAATAAAAATTATTTCTAATCAGTATTATTTATATTTTTAGAATGCTTCAGATTCACTCATCAAACTAATTTATTCTGTATTAGGTTACATCACTGCAGACTAGTAATGAAAAAAATTTGCTTGAGTAATTAAATAAAAAAAGAAAATGTTAAGGGCCATATTATTATAACAATATAGGTAATTCAATTCTTTTTTTTAAGATTTATTTATTTATTAGAGACAGAGAGATAAAGTGAGAGAGAGAGCATGAGCAAGGGTTGGGGCAGAGGGAGAGGAAGAAGCAGACTCCCGTCTGAACCCAGAGCCCAAGGCCGTGTTCCTTCCAAGGACCCTGAGATCATGACCTGAGCCCAAGGAGATGATTAACCTGCTGAGCCACCCAGTAGTCCCAATGTAACAATTCTTATATAGTACTGTCTTTATGCTAAACACAGATCTACAGGCTTTAGTTTTATTATGTCATTTAATTCCCAAAATACTTTTCAGAATTTGAGTATCAGAATTTTGGTGTCATTGTTGTTTTTTGTGGCAATGGTTCTTGCTTTGCTTAATGTTGTCATTTGAGGTAAAACAAACAAAACAGATTATTTATAGCGTTAGGGCAAGTAGCAAATACAGGATGAAATGTCAAAAACTGGAAAACTAGAACATAATTTATGGAATGGATAAAACTGTTGGGAGACTGAGTCAAAATGCAGGTAGAGGTATAAGCTTTTAAGAATTTAAAGATTTCTTTATCTGAAACTGGAAGAGAAGAGAGAACAAAATAGATTTTAAGAATTGATAGCTATGAAACTAAGAAAGTTGATTTAATTAAAATCACTTATCTTTAATTTTCTTGGAAGAATTGGAGGTAAACTTGTGTTCCTAGAGGGGCTAGAGCAGGACTTCTTACAGAGCAGAGCTTTAACTATATTCAGTATGAGCAGCCAGAGGAAGGAAGTCGCAATATCCAGGCAGATATGGGATCACAGGAGAGTTCAGCTCCCAGCAATGTGTACCTTCTAATTAAAGGATTAGAAGGGCCTCCTGAATGTGAGGGTACTCCTCCCCACAACCTGTCAACTAAGTTTTATTTTTGTAGTGCAGGGGATTTGGGATGCTCAAAGACAGAAACTGAAAATGATCTTTAGTCAATGAATTAAGTATTAAAAAGCTCTAGGTAAGTGATTTTCAGGCCACATTATCTCTATGAGGGGTATTCCATATTAGAATCCTAGCTAATTTTAAGAAATCTGATAGGACTTCATTTAAATCACATTTCTCTCAGAATTTTTACTTTTTGACCTATTCTGTTATTTGGTATTAGGATCCTAGATCGAAGATAGCTTATTATGTTTTTTTTATTTTCCTTCTGTAAAATGTATTGCAGAATGAAATTCAGTTGAAAATGGTTCTCGTTACTAATGAATAAGGACCAGCATCTTCAAGTAATTCAATGAAATTTCCCACCAAACAAAATTCTGACTTTTGTGTAAGTCTTTCTTCTACTTTGTAACTAATACAATATCTATGTGACTTCTGGTGCTTAAAAGTTCTTGTGTGGTTCCCTGTAACTTCCTTGGACCCTTAAGAAATGGGTACATGACACAGCTATTCCTGAGCAGAGCTGACCCAGCCAGGGTGGAGACAGGTTTGATAACCTCATTCTTCCAGGACTAGATTCTAAATATAAATTTCTAGGGCCTTTCTGATTTTCATTATAGCAGCCAATTTATATGTTTCTATTAATTTGTGAGAGTTTTGATCTGCATGTCATCAATATGTAACTGAATTCGATTTGGTTATGTTTTTATTAAATATGCTAGATAATTTGAGCAAACATCAAATTTGACTGGCATTTTCACTAAATTGACAGTTGCTTTACTTACGTGACTGGTTATTTTGACATTAGATATAAGCAAAACCTCTCTAGTGAGTCCAAGATAATTTATGATAGCATTGTATTTCATGTGTCAAGCCAAATTTTATTTAACTAGCTTTTTCACATCTAGTGACAACAGTAAGCATTACTAACTTGTTAAAATTCAGCAGTGTGCCACACATAAAATCTCCTCATCCTTTAATTTTAAAATAACCATGGTTATCAAATATAAACAAATAAGCGGATGCATATGTATACCAGCATCACAAAGGCTTTTGTAGTGACATTTTTAGGTAACCAAACTATATAGAGGGCCAAAGAGCCTTTTTTTTTTTTTCCTGGTATAATCTAAAGAATGAACACAAAAGATGACATTATTTACAAAAATTGATTCAAATTGTTTTTATGTTCTTTCAGGTACATTCTGGAATAAAAAATGACTGGGTCATGATGGTATATACTCTAAAATTTAATTTAATTTTTTTTTTATCATCTGGCTAGTGATAGAATTTTTTTTTACAATTTAGCACCAGGATAAATGTGTATGCATATACATAATACACATAAACATATGTGTGTATACACACACAACACATGTGCATGTGCGTGCACACACACACACTTTATATATATGTGTATATATATATATATATTTTTTTTTTTCTTCTCTGTTCCTGTCTGCTGCAGGTTTCATCACAATGTTCTTACAAATAAAGAATTCTATAGGCATCTATTACTTTGGCCTTAGAGGCTCAATCTCTTCAAAACACATGCTGATAAAGAAAGACAAGTTAACAATGGGCATCTTGTATTCATTGTTTAGGACCACTTTAAAGCAAATCATTTCCTTGTCAACCCTTCTTCCTAGCACCTAAGTCATATCTGCAAATAGCTTCCATGATAACCATTTGCTTATATGTCCACTTGACGACAAACGTGGAACATTTTCCAGTTGCTTACAGGGAGATCTGAAAGCAGAAAACAGAAGTTTTTCTGTTATCAGACTGTCTAACTCCTATCTTCTCCCTAATAAAAAACCTTTTAAGTAAGCCTATTTTTGTCTGTAATCAAATACTCAAGAGTGGCCCTTGAATCATATACATGTACTTCCTTCCCTTGTTAGAATTCTCACTCTAAAGCCAAGAGTCTTCTGTTGACTTTTAGCTCAACAGATTCTGAAAAGTGCAACTTCCATTCTGCTGTTTTGGATTGATAGTCATCTCTCTGCACATGGATTCTAATATACAGTGACATGGTCGCCAATGTTTCAGATGCCAGCGGAAATGCAATCCACTGCTAGAAGGAAGCACTTATGAACTGGCAAAGCATAAATGACTGCCATTGGGAATAAGTGCTTGTCATATCAAAGCTTTGGCAAAAGTATATGCTTAGAAGACTTAGTCTAATGAATTTCATCCACACCTACCAGATGTGATATCTAGAAATTTGCCAAGTGTTTGTGCAGATATATATTGCCTGGAAATTTTCAAGAATAAATGAGATTTCATTTTGAAATTGATTAAAATTTTATTTTGGTAAATAGGGCTGGTTTAGAAAAATTGAAAAACATATTTGTCTATGCTCACCATTGTTCAATTTTGCCAAATCATTGATATTTGAACAAGGAACACAATTAACTTATAATATGTTTTACATTGGAAGTTTTCAGTACCTCTACAGCATAACAGTGTTACATATAAAATAAAGAAAAAGACATATGAATGGGAATGATCATAACCGCCGGTTTGCTAACAATGCATTATTTTTTAATCCTAGATTAAATCCTTAGATTTACTTTTTGACTGTCTTTTGAACTTTTAATTTTAAGACAGGCTAGAAGCTGCTTAAATTAATATGTTCTTCCTCAATTCAAATGTTAAATTGGTTTCTGGGATGCAGTCTAACAATATATCCAATAATTAGAAGAGGAAAGGGAAAGTAGACAGTCTTTTTAGGTGTTAACACCAGAGAAATTTCATCATCCAACAAAGAACAAAATCTGTCTAGAAAAGACTTTAGTTGAATTACCTGTTGCCAACAGTTCAAAGAAATCAAAGCGGGATTAGTATTAATGACAAAACAAACATGTTGCATTGTCTTAAGCATAAGTGAAATACAGAATATCTGTACTCACTGAAGATCAAAGGATAATTTTCAATGAAAGTGAAGCATACTTTCCAAAAAGGCATGAGAAACCTAAAAGCAGAAGTTCAGATTTCATTTTTTTCCCTCATGTGATTCTTTAACAAAGACAGATTGAAATTCTTTCTCGAAGGTGTCATATTTAGGTGTTGAAATATGTAATCTTATTATTACAACTTTGCAACAGTAAAGTATCCTTTTTAGTGTATGTTCTGACTTGTTAGTTTTTGAATAGAGACACTGTAGGAAGAAATATTTAAACTATCAGAGTTATAGGAAAACAATGAAGACCTACAGACGTTGCTATAGCTTAGATTCTACCTGCTTTCCAAAGCAGGGAATTGGAGACAAGGGTATTTCTCAGAATACCATCATTCTAAGAAAGCCAAAACAGAAATATTATTGAGATGATGTCTTAAGCCTACATTAAAAAAAAAAAATTCACATAAGGAGTAGGTGGCTTGATCTTGAGACCTTATCTTTTAGAACTTCTTTCCCATCTTGTCATATCACCACATTCTAGGCTGTCATGAAAATGGGCTTTCCCAAACATGTCATGTTCTCTCAACACAAGGCACCATCTAGCAAGTTGTTTGTCAGTGTTTGGAATGCACTGTTCCTCCTCCACCTGTCTGTGTTGTTTTTCTTCATACTTTTTTTTTTTAATCATTATTATCTCCTCACAAAGATTTTTTTTTTTAACCTCAAGATCCTATTGCCAGACTGGGTGAGATGCTCCTCTATTTTATATCCTGCTTACCAAACAATATTCACATTATGTGTTTGTTTATCAATCCTATATTAGATTGTGAATCCCTCAAGAGCACTAGAATTATAACCAGTTTAACTCTCAGGTACTTTGGTACTGTTGGCAAGGTAAAATTTGCTGAATGTCCTAAAAGAAAACTTTTTTGGAAGTCTTCAATCCTGGCCCACAAGTGCATTTGTGTCCAGTTTGCTAATGGGTCTTTTAGAATCTCTGAGAGGTAGAAATTGGACATATTCTACTGTTCAATGTATCAGGTTCTTTCAAGACCCTTGGTGCCATGAAAAGGCCAGAAACTACAGTCACCATCCAATAAGGTGATCATGGACAACAACTGAATGTGTGGCTTTCATTTCACATTGTCTTTGCCCTATGATTCCTTCCTAGGTTTACACATTGTCTTGTTGCCCTATGACTGTTTCCAATGTTTTAATGTGTGTTAATAGAGGTGAAGATAAGGACAGAAGGTCAATAAGCAGTTGTTCCCCACCACCGTGAGAAAAACCACTATCAATGGTATTCCAGTTTTACTTCAAAAATTGCCCCTTCAGTATTCTTCTATCTCGAGAACCTAAATGGAAAATAAAAAAATTTCACAAAACAAATTCAAAATTATTTCCCAAAATACACTACTATCTTATTAAATATATGGCCTCTTTGAAATATTTAGGACAATTTTTTCCCTTGTTCTTCATTATATAACTTCATTGCTATATCCCAGAACCTCAGAGGTATTATTTGTGTCTCAAAATTACTGAACTAAAAAAATAATTTATTTAAAAATATTTTATGTACAGATTTGCCATTTGAACTATTCTCAAGTTCAGAAATAAAAACTGTAGCTAAGGCAAACATTTTCTATGGTTTAAGGAGATTATTAGACATCCGTGAGGTTAAAAAGAAAAGAAAATTATCCATTTCTACACTACTATGTGTTTGAAAAATGTATCACAAACTAGGTAAAGTCTTAGACATAAAATAAGTTTATTGCTTCCACTTAATAGAACATTTACTGCCTCAGAAAGAACTAGAGCTTGAATTAACAAGCACTTGCTTTTCATGTATTTATTCAATCATGCATATTGTAGTATACCTACAATGTGGTCCTCACTTTAATCTGGCTGGTGATATAATGGTGACCAAGACAGCCTTGTTCTTAGCATTAAGTATTTTAAGTGATTAAATATGTGGCTACATATTTGTGAAAAATCATTCCTTTTAGTTTTTACCTGCTATCAATTACTATTATTGCTACAGAGTTAATATTTGTGTGGAAGTTGTCCAGAGAGCCATGTGGGTAATGGAGAAGGGAGTCAGCTCATGGGGAAGGGCATGTGGCAGAGCAGAAGAGTTTAAACAGGATCACACCACACAGGACCTTGTTAGATATGGCAAGCAGTTTTACTTATACTCAAAATACAGTGGGAAACTATTGAAGGTTTTAAACCAGAGGAAAGATACAATCTTATCTGCATCTTAAAATGAATACTTGAGCTGTTACAAACAGCATGAGCGGAAATGGAAGGAACGGTTAGGAGCCAGAAGCCTGCAGCTTGGATGAGTGAAATGGCAGGAAAGATGGATAACGTGGATGAATTTAAGATCTTTATTCTGGGTATAAGTGATAGGACCTTTAATTAATTCAATGTGGGGGGATTATGTAAGGAAAAGAATCAGGTTTCTAACTTAACAACTGAATGAATACTGATACCATTTTCTGATAAAGGGAAGATTGAGAAGAAACAAATTAGGGAGAGGAAATAATTTATTAGATTATTTATTGGATGTGCTACATGTGAAATGTCTATGAGAAATCCAAATGAAGAAGTCAGGCAAGACTTGACATGTCTGGCTTGCATAAGAGACATACATGGAGTGGCGCCTGGGTGGCTCAGTGGGTTAAAGCCACTGCCTCCAGCTCAGGTCGTGATCCCGGGGTTCTGGGATCGAGCCCCACATCGAGCCCCACATCGGGCTCTCTGCTCAGCAGGGAGCCTGCTTCCTCCTCTCTCTCTGCCTGCCTCTCTGCCCACTTGTGATCTCTGTCAAATAAATAAATAAAATCTGTAAAAAAAAAAAAAAGAGAGAGAGAGAGAGAGAAAGAGAGACATACATGGAAACCATCAGCTCTTAAAGATCATATAAAGTCAGGAGACTGGGGTAACATTAGGCAAAGTTAGAGAAGAAAAGATGTCCTAGAACAGAATACCAAAGTTCTTCAAAATAATATACTTCTCCTTACTTAATCTTTGCTACTGCAATCATCTCTCACCTGGATTATTTCAAACCACCAGTTTCTCCCACCTACTTTGACTCTTGCCTCTGGTGATCTCGTTTTTAACAAAGAGTGAGATGATCTTGAGGAAAATTAAGTTGTGTTTTAAACACTCCTCAGATTAATAAAGGGATCTTGTGGTGACCAGTGAGACCCTACCTGATCTGGCCCCCATTAAGATCTTGGATTGAATTTTCTTCTAGTCCCCCCTTTCTGCCCCCTGCTCGACCAGCCATATGGCTTGCTTCACCATGGCTTGAAGCCACCAGATGTGTTCTTGCCTCCTATCTTGGCTCTTAATATTGTTCCTGCCTGGAACACTCTTTTCCTGTAGATGTATATGCTTGCGTTCTTTGCTCCCTTCAAGTTTTCACTTGAATATTACCTCAGTGATTTCTGCCACTGCTCAGATCATCTTTATGGCCATGTGATGTGTATATTTGTACAGGATCCCAGTATTAAAAGGACCCGTTACTTGGTTTAATGCTCTGCTACTCCTGTCTTGAAATTCTTAACAATATTTAAACAAAGTGCCCTGCACTTCTATTTTGCACTGGGCCCCAGAAATTATATAGCTAGTCCTGCAACCACCAGCTCTAATCCTCTCTATCTTTTTTTTTTTTTACCTTGATTTATTTTTCTTCACTTTTAACCCATTGCATTTATTATCTGGTTATCTCCCTCCATCAAAATTCCATGAATGTGGGATGTTGAAAAAACTGTTCATTGTTGGGTGTCCGGTGCCTGTAGGATTAACACACTGTAGATGCTTTATAAGGAATTTTTAATAACATAATAAATAAATGATTGAATGAACTTCCAAAATTAAGAGTTAAGGTAGAGAAGGGGGAGCAGGTGAAGGGGAGGATGATAGAGTAATGAAAGAAGTGGGAGAAAAATCAAGAGTGTTTCCCAAAAGAAATTTGAGAATAATGTTCTAAAAGGAAGAGTAGTCAGATGTGGAAAGTAGGAAGAGGCCCAGTAAGATGAGGTCAATGATTTGTTGCTGATCTGGAGAAGAGTGATCCAATGACTTGGGGGGGATGGGGGTGCGGTGGGGAGGGGTGTCCAAGACAGATGGGAGTGAACTGGAGAGAGCGAATAGGACATAAAGAAGAATTACTTTTTAGTAATTAGAAAAATCTCTAGGCTATTGATCTATTTATCATGCATATTCCATAATTGTATTCATATAAAATTGACCCCCATGAAATTTATTTTTACCCTAAACTGTAAAATTCAAACTGCTACAGTACTTTTTCTAGATCATACTCAATCTTCATTATTTTTGAATACTTCAGAGGGAAGAGATGAAAAAATATAAACATTTTCTCTGTACTCAGGAGCTTTCAACATAATTAAGAAAATAAGACAATATCAAGTAAAGAAAAAAAAACTGAATTTAAATAACATTTCCAGGAAATATGAAAGAAATATCACAATGTTATACATAATGTATGATTTGTACCGAGCAATAATTACAGTTAAGGTTTCTAAGGAGAGAGAGAGTATTCAGATAGCAGTGGTTAAGCAAAGCTTTGGAATAAAGGTAGATTTTCAAAGTGATCTGAAGGAATAAATAACACAGATGCAGGTAGCAAATGTTACAAAAAATATTCCACATCTTTAAGGAAGAAATCAGGGTTAGGGGAAATTAGGAGAGCAGAAAGTATAAGATTGATTGAGGGAGGCATATCTTAAACTAAGTTGGTTCAGAATAAAGAGGTTGGGAGATTGAGAAATTGGATAAACTTGATTGGAGATTTCTATGTATAGGGCAACATCGTGTACTAAAAATAGCATTTGCTTTGGAGTCATAGAGACCTATATTTTTATCCTGTTGCTGCTGCCTGTTACCTAACTTCCGACTGTGTAGAAACTCAGTCTCTTTCACAAGCTATTCAACTTGAAGTTTTGATGTAAGGGTTAAATCCACTAAAGTGACCCGTTTACTGCTCCTGATACGTAAATCAGTTCCCAGTACATGTTGGTGAGCTCCCACACGCATCCAGCATTGAGGTACAGATACTTTAAATGTTTAACATTTGCAGTTTATTGTCTAGATAGAGGGAAATCATTTGAGATTTCTAAACAGGCAGGTGTTATGTTTGAAAGCGAGTATTTTGTTAATATTAAAATGCTTTTATCACACAGGAAAATTTGGAGACTAGTTAGAAGCCTTATGGAAATGTTGACAGAAATCAGTAGAGATTACTCTGAACTAGTATTTTAGTTCTATTATATATAACAATGGTAGTATAACCTGTATATATGCCTAAAATATTAGCCTGGTAAGCATTTCCATCCTTAATACTTACTAATGATTAGAAGGGCAGACTTCATGTGCACAACTTGGTGAAATTGACCAAGAGTACAGAGCTGTAGGCATACCGCCCAGATGCTAATATAAAATATTATCTTCCACCCAGGTATCTTGCACTACTTACTTGCACTACACCCCCACCCCAACATTAACCTTCTTCATTTACCATTCATCATAATTGTTTTGCCTAGAATTGAATTTTATATAAATAAAATCACACAGCATTTGCTCTTTCTTGCATGGTTCTTTCACTCTCTATCTGCAAGGTGCACCCATACTGATGTATATAATACTAGTTCATTCTTTCTTCTTTCTGTATACTATTCCATTGAATGAATATATACCAATCCATTTTACAATGGATCCATAAAAGCTTCTAATTTTTGGCCACATGAATAATGACTCTATAAACATTCTGGCCCATATTATTTGGTACACAAATATATGCACTTTTTGGAGGTACACATCTTGAAATGAAGTTACCTGAATCAGAACATGTGTCAAGGAATATCTACTAAATCAATTAAAATGTTTTATTTCTATTTATTTATTTATTTGTTTTTAAAGATTTTATTTACTTATTTGACAGAGAGAGAGAGAGAGAAGCAGAGGGAGAGGGAAAAGTAGACTTGCTATTGAGCAGGTAGCCCTACATGGGACTTGATCCCAGGATCCCAGGATCATGACCTGAGCTGAAGGCAGACGCTTAACCAACTGAGCTACCCGGATGCCCAATCAAGATGTTTTACAGATGAAATTTCTATAAGATAATATGGTTAATTTTATAAACTGAAGGGAAGCAAATATTGTTTAAAAGTTTTTAAAAAAAATCACCAACTACAAGGAAAAATTTTAAAAGTTGACCTTCACTAGAATTACGAATTTCAGTTTATCTAAAGTCACCTTAAAAGTGAAAAGGCATGGGTGAACACACTTTGAATTCATTTATCCAACAAAAGACTCATATCCGGAATATCTAAAGAACTCATTAACACATCAATAAGAAAAAAAAAACTAGACAATCCAATTTAGGAAAAAAGAAAAAAAAGACAAAAAAAATCAAACAAAACCTCACAAAAGGAGCTATCCAAATTGCTGAGAAATATATGGAAAAAAAGCTTCACTTTATTAGTCATCAGAAAAATGTAAATTAAATCCATAATGAAATAGGACTACAAACACACCAATATCTAGAATGAAAAAGGTTGACGGTATCATGTATTGGGAAGGATATAGAGCAAGTGTGACTTACAGGCACTGCTGATGGTTGTAAGTTGATACAACCATTTTCATTCATATTTTTTTTAAATGTAGGTCAAGCAAAACGTATCTGCGGGCTGAATCTAGCTTGGACTGCCGATTTGCAACCTCTGACAACTTCTTCATGTAACAGATATGGACCCTGAGGCACAAAGAAGTTAATTGAAGTTTAATTCAAGGTCAAATAGCTTGAGCCGGTGTCTCCTGACTACTCAATTGCTGTTTTTTCTGCCACACAGTGTGGCTTTCTCTAAATGACTGGACAGGAAATGAAGAGTAAAGTATATGCTTTGAAATTTAACATATTTCACATTGTGCAAGTAAAATCCATTTCATGCAATCTTAAATGAATAAAAGGAATTTAAATCAAATTTATTTCAATGCTACTAAGGAAGTTTGAGGCTTAAAATAATAATAACAGTAAGCCTAGAACCACCTATTAGAGATTAAAATTTAGAAGGTTCAAATACAAAAGCCTTTCATAAAAAGATATCTGGGTATTAGTCACCATTGTTTTCATACACTTGAAAGAACTTAATAACCCATCTAATTATTTTTTTTCTGGAGTACAAATGAACTGTTCCAAAAAGATCAATTAAATAATAGGACTAAGAAGCATCTTTTTATCAGAGGAGTTTCTCGTGAATTTACTGCATTAAAGTTAATTCCCTTGTTATTATTGAGGAAATAGCATGGTCGTGTTGGAGTTTTAAAATTTCTACTGATGTAGGAGCAGAATTTCTTGGCAGATTAAACAATAGAATCTTTGGGACACCAAAGTAGTCTTAAAAAATCATCTCTTCTAAATTGGTACATCTTTAATGAGAAAGAACTTTTGTCTCTCTGTAAGAAAGCTTTTAATATCAGAGCTAGTGAAATAAATTATTATTTTCTCTCACATAGGAATTTTATGTACAAAAGCTTGAATAATATAGTCATATTTTTAAAAGCATAGATATAAAACTGGATATAGCTGAAAAGTACTACTTCTTCAGACTTTTTCTAGCTGCCTTTCCTATCCATTGTGTTGATGTTCCATATGCTTTTAATTAAAAGTAATTATCTGAGGCTAGTAAATCACAGAGACCATATAAAAGTCTTTAAAGTGTCCAGCGAGCTTCTCTAAATTTCTCAAAGAATGTTTAAATATTATAATGAGACTGAAAATTTTCAGTTCACTGATGAAATTCTATCAGTCACATAAACAATAAATATAAATCATGTGCAATTAGATCCATCATTTTGCAAAAAACAAAACAAAACAAAAAACCCAGAAGACCATATACTACTCTTACTGTGGGACAATAAAAGAGCATATGCTTTTCCACAAATATTAGTTCATGTATAAAATGATCTACTGTGCTTTCCTCAATATGACAAAACTAAATGTGTTAGCTGTATAAAGGGCAAGGAGCCAAAACATCAGAGGGAAAAAAGAGGGAAATGAATTTTTGCAGCCCATTGTGTAAAACTTTGTAGAAACTTTTATTCACTGCTATTAATCCTTCACTTTGATGAGAAATGTATTCAATCATTATTCCTTTTTAAGAAAATGCTCTCAGCTTTTAAAACAGTAATTGAAAGACTTTTTTTAGACTTTAAATATCTGCTTTAAAGTGCTTAGAACAACTAGCTGCATTCATTTGAATCCTTTTCTTGCCAAAAAGTCGGAGGGGAAAAAAAAAGTGGCCAGATAGAGTTAGATTTAAATAATTTATTTCCTCCCAATATTTAGCACACAAAGAAAAGTATAAACACAGACTAGACCTTTAGTGTCTTGCCAGCATTTTTAACGTGCTAATGTTTCTATAATATCATTTACATGGTTTCGGATGTCTATAATCGATCTCCATACTAAGAGGAGATGGCAAATTCACTGTGACCACAGCTCTGATCCTTTTCTTTTCCTTCCTTTCTATTCCTTCTTTCTCCCTCCAGAATCACACACATATCCAGACAGAAACAGATAAAATCACATACTCAAGTTAGGACTTAGCATGTTATCAAATCATTTCACTCGAATGCCATATTATTTTACAGTGTGTTTTTTGTTTCCTAAGTGGTCACATACATGTCCTTTCATCAATGGTTTCTGGTGAGTTCAGCCAGACTTGAAACTATTTTTTAGACAAAGCTTGATGAGCAAAACTAAGAACACTGGAAACTTAATTGTCTTTTTCTTTGCTTGTTTTGTTTTTAAAACTATAAGGATATTATACATTACGATTCATCTCTATAACAATAGAAATATGAAGTTTCAACTGGGAGTGATTATCTGGAAGGGCCATAACAAAGAATGAAGAGGAAAAAAATGAAATTGACATAAAACCTTCCCTAATATTTGGAGTTTACCCTTAGAGTTAGGGTTAAAGTCAAGCCAATGTATCATGCATTTCACTTGAAAATGTATAATTGAATATATTATAAGAGCTAAAGGATTCTGAAACATATAGTTGAGATCTTAAATTTGTAACTTGAGATCTTTTTAGCCTATTTCAGGGGAAAAAAAAATCAACAGGATGCTGATAATATGCTCTCACTCAAACTCTTGGGAAGTCCTGAAATAAGCTTGATTGGATTCTCAGAAGAACCCTGGAACACTTCTAGCTCCCTGAAGACTTACTACATTTCTAGAAGTATGGGAGATGTTTTATAACTAAACTTTTTCCATCGAATTGCTCCTCACTCTGGGGTCTCTATTATTTCATATAATGACAAGTCTGTCTGTTCCCCTCTAGACAGCAGAGAACAATCTTGTGTTTTATTTACCCTTTCGTACTCTATAGAGCTGCTGGCATTTGGGAAGAAAGGGACACACTAGCCTCATAGGTATTTTGGATAATATAATTCAGTGATAAACTTTTCATTTCGGTTGTAGCCTACTCTTCATACTTCTGCTGAAAATATATTTCTGTTAAACAAACGAGTATCCTTGATATTGCCATTGGACAGCACATATAATAAATCTAGGTGGTTGCTACAAAAAAAAAAAAGTACTTTAGTTACTCTCACCTTATACTAAGAGCAGTAGTATATCTGTTCCTGCCAGCCTTTTCTCACTGCTTTCTTCAAACTGTAGGTGGGGGAGGAAACACGACGTGGTAAAAATAGCCGGGACTATGCTAGACCTTGTTCTGCCATGATCGAACTCTAGCCTGTAAGCCTATCTACTGACATCTCAAAAAGTGTTTGCTCATAAAAGACAGATAATATTTCACAGGGGTGTGTTTAGATCTCACAAGAGTATGTAGTTGCATAAAGCTGCACAAAAGTGTTAGATATTAAAATTGCATCTAGGTGGCTTTGGGCAAATCATTCAACCCTCTGTATCCCCATTTTTTGTCCATAAAATATGAACCTGTTGATCTCTAGGGTCCTTTTTAATAACAGCTCTAAATTGATACTTACTGATGTTTAACAATTTAACTCCATGGAAGGACTGAGAATAGAGCATATGGTTGGTCAGCACCAGGGCTGACGTGACTCAGTCCCTGAATAAAAGTGGAATTTTAGGCAGATTGGAAAAATGAGAGCAATTACTGAGAGCTAGCCCAGACACTAGTCTGGGCTGACATTAGCCAAGGATTAAGAGACATCACACCTTTGGAGCTAGCCATCCATTCTTATTACCACTCGTTTCCTCCCATTCTTTCAATATACGATGGGTTTGTCCTGATCCCTTTGGCAAATATTTTTGTCTTTGATTACTTAGAATAAGCTTTCTGCACCAGCTGGAAAATTATGTCTCCTTACAGCAAATCCAAATTGTTTTTCAAGATCTTTTCTACGTCCCCAGGCCAAAGGGAGCCTCTCATATTTTCCTTCTTTACTCATTTTCTCACATCTTCCGAGCTTTTTTTTTCATAAACATTTAAAAAATTCATATTCATTTATTCCATGAATTCTTTCTCATTTTTCTCCAAAACAACAAGTTAACATATGTTATTATAGAAGAACCAGTAGTCCAACATTTAACGTTTAATATTTTGTTAGTCAAAGAGTCAGCATGTCATCCACCGACAGATGAAATTTGGTAACAGAGGATACAGAACAGACAGAGAGAAAATGCTGTTAACCTTCATTCTTTCCACAGAAAGTCAGACCTGATCAGATAACGAAAGTATAAATCACCTGGTGTCGGAAAGAGGACAACGTAGAACAAGAAAAGGAGAGTGGGAAAGGACTTTTAAAAAGTCAGTTCAATAACAATAAGTACGTGGGACCATGAAATCATAAAGTATGGATTATTGCTGATCCTCTGAATAATAATGTGGTTAATCTGGGGAAGATATAAGTAACTCTGGACTAAAATACATACATACATGCGTACATACATATAAATATAAATACACACATATATATGCATGTATGTGTATATATATACACACATATATGTCTGTGTGTGTGTGTATATATATACACACAGAGAGAGAACTGACATTCCCCAAATAAAATTAGAATCCCAGCTGTTCAGTTCACATCCAATAATTTGGATGTGCAAATTATTGGTCCTCCTGTCAATAACTAAATTTGTTTGATGAGACATTTGTATTCTTCCTGCAAAACCATTTCTTTCACCGTATCTTCTTGCTTCATGTGGCGTCCAACAGTTTGAGCCAGGTGGGGGACATCAAGAGGCTATCTGTATAAGCTTCCCCTAAGGGGTGGGCACCGCAGGTAACACGCAGGGCTCACACATGATGATGCCAGGCGGACAGGTAACTTCCTTCACAACTGACCTCCTGTCCAGAGAGAAGGAGCACCCGTATCAGAATATCATACATTACATTATGCCCGGACATTGGCTCAAAAGTTCCTGCTGGAGGAAGAATAACCCTAGTCGCTGTCACCATCTGTGCTTTAGAATAGAAGAGCTAACATAGACTAGTCACACCGATACCGCCTATTTGGCCTTACACATTTTTGCCTAAGATAGACGAAGTGAACAAGCTCAGCTATGAGTTCAACAGGCTGCTTGGGTAGGAGATAGTCCATGTCAGCCTCCTCTTCCATGTAGCCAGCCAGAGGATCTCTCTCGACTCCGTTGCCAGCAGCTACCAGAGGCATAAGGGAGAATTTGAACGTTTCTGCTTCCATCATGCCTTATCCTATATGCAGTGTTGCCAGGATTTGAATTTGAAATGGTCTAGCATGATGTCTAGTAAGTGAATCATAGCTTTTTATTATTCATGAGGTACCATAAATATACAAAACTAGGCATCCATTTTTAATGAAAGATAATGTTTTGAAAGATAATAACGGGTCAAGAAAATGCATATGTTTCAAACGCCTTTTTAAAAATCAAATTGTACATTTTTCTCCATTTGAAATATCTCCACCTTTCTCCAAGCGTTAGCATGTCAGTCAGGTAGGATGAAAGAACGCAAAGGTGATGACAGAATGAAATAAGTTTGTAGGCAGTCGAACAAACCACTTAAAACAGAATTTATCAGGGTGTGGGGGAATTCTTAACAACTTCACTCCCGCACTCATGTTTACTTTGTACATATGCAACATGTAATGGGAGCATCCATATTCATTACCCACCTCCTTCATCAGAATGGCACCATTAACATTAAAGCTAAATGTGAATTTATAAGCTTTAAGTCATTTAGATGTAGTTCTTTAAACTTAAAGCAGAGCAGACTTGCACATGGGACATCGTACTAAGAACCAAGGATTTTGCTATGTAGTCTCAAAGGATTTTTCAGGTTGCCATCTCAATGTCTTAGTTTTTTGCTAAGGAAAAATTACAGACCTACATTTACAATTTACAATTAACAATTAATATAACAGAGTGTTCCTTTCTGTTAAGATTCATTCTGTTCCAAAGTTCGTCTATGGTAGTACTAACTGCATCCTATGCAACTTTCTTGTTCCCACAGTATGAACAAGGTCCAAGTTCTTTAAAAGTAGTATGTGATCTGTAGTTGTTTCTTTTATTATTATTATTTAAATTCAATTAGCCAACATATACTACCACATTAGTTTCAGATATAGTGGTGTTCACTAATTCATCAGTTGTACATAACACTCCGTGTTCATCACATCACGTGCCCTTCTTAATGCTCATCACCCAGTTATCCTATTCCCCACCCATCTCCCAATTACCCCTTCCCCCCATCTCCCCTCCAGAAACGCTCAAGTTTGTTTCCTATAGTTAAGAGTCTCTCATGGTTTGTCTCCCGCTCTGATGACTTCCCATTCAGTTTTACTCCCTTCACTGTTTCCTCACTCCCTCACTGTTTCCTCACTGTTTCCTCACTGTTTCCTCACTCCCTCACTGTTTCCTATATTCCACATATGAGTGAAACCATATGATAATTGTCTTTCTCCGATTGACTTACTTCACTTAGCCTAATACCCTTCAGTTCCAGCCACATCTTTCAACTAAAGAGCTACATATAGTTTTTTTAAAGGTGTAGGACATGCAGATTTGATATATTTGTGTATTGCAATATGATTACCTTCAAAATATAGTGCTTTTATCTCAAAACCATGACATGTTTTAAGAACAGGCAAACAAAATTAATCCAATAAAAGTGAAAAGACCAAGTAGGTGAAGAGTATATTAATAGGTTTAAAACATTCTAATTCAGTTTAGTGTGTAATAGTATCACTAGGTATGTATAAACTGTAAGGATTTAAATCATGATATTATGGTAAGAAAGATTTACAATCAATTATTTCAACTGATAGTTTTAAACCATATAAAAACTAGATAGGAATTAAATTTAAATATAAATTAAAAATTAAATCTAATTAAATATAAACATTAAAAGTTATATATTATATATACGTGTGTGTGTGTGTGTGTATATATATATATATATATATATATATACACATATTTTTTTTTTTGAGATTTGAAGTCATTCAGATTCTGCATCTTTTAACTGGGGTTAGTGATTTATTTTAAAGCTAGAGTTTTCGGCCTGAAAGTCTATGTCCTCTAAAATCTGAGAAGTGTGCATGGGAATAGATGCCATACTAGATAATGGAAATCAATCGCCATGGTCTGCTTTAAGAAGTGTAATGATTAGTGACCGGCCTCATCCCCATGCTAGCCAGTAGATGAGTCAAACATAAGATAATCAGACATGCTTCTCTTATGCTTTTGTTTCTTTTCTCCTAATTAAATATCTTTGGAAAAGAAGGCAGACATTTCACTCCCACTGAAATGACTTTCCTATTGTGAAATAGACAAATTTAGAGAGGAAAAAAAAACTCAAGAAAGAACAATAAAAGTAAAATTGAAAAATTAAGATTTTTACAAAGTTAAGGGGTACTATAAGGAGAAATTCTCCTAAAAGTTTATTTGTAACATTTACTGGGTACTAACACATTATTTCAATTAAACTTGCTATACTATTTTTAGAGAAATATGGTTTCAGTAAAACCCAAAAGTCTATCCTAATAATGAAAGACTGGAATCTCCAAATCTTACAACCGAACATTCTTATACGTATTTAGCTTTAAAGTTCTTTACAATTGTCGAAGGAGACCTGATGGATTAAAAAATTTCAGAGTATTACCGAGCCATATGTTTACATAGCCACACGTTTATATATGTTTATACAGAAAGCTGAAGTACAGGACTACATAGTTATAAAAATAGAAGATTGTACCCATTTTGACTATGTCTGTATAAATGAGACTCTTCCAGTGTAAGAGCAATAAGACCTCCCATATCTTAACAAAACTAACAACAAAAATTCATATCTTTAT
Source organism: Mustela putorius furo (assembly GCF_011764305.1). Lineage (NCBI taxonomy): Eukaryota > Metazoa > Chordata > Mammalia > Carnivora > Mustelidae > Mustela > Mustela putorius. The sequence goes on from NW_025421467.1 coordinate 2,888,103, forward strand.
TTTGTAACATTCAAGTATATACCACATTTTACATGAATCTCTCTACTGCCAAACTATGCGTTTCAATTTTCCAGTTGAGAAGCTGAATGAAAACAAAGTACAAATAAACAGCCATTCAACGCAACTGATGTACTCAAATGGATCTCTGGGAATCATTTTACCTAAAATATTTACAATAGTCATCTGCTTGTGGAGTCCTAATTGCAATTTTCCTTTTTTTAATTTTTAATTTTATAATTTTATGGTTTGCTAAGAGGAATTTCAAGTAAAACAAATTGAGAATATCCTTTTTCCTTTCTTTTATTGGTTATGTACTATCTTCCCTGCCAGCGGACCAGGTGAGAAAGTTGCTTTTCTTGCTTTGGGGAGCTTTTCCACTTGTAGACAGTTCAAAGTTCAGACTTTTTTTTTTAAGATTTTATTTATTAATTTTTTATAGAGAGAGAAACCGAGAGGTGGGGAAGGACAGAGGGAGAGAGAAAATCTCAAGCAGACTCCACACTCAGCATGGAACCCCAGGTGGGGCTCCGTCTCAAGACCATGAGATCATAACCAGGGCTCAGATTTCTTCAAGCAGTACCTTCATGACCTGGAGCCCCTGAACATGGAGGAAAGATAAGAAATAGAACTTGCTGATCAAAATGAGAGCTGAAACTACTAACGATTTTTTTAAAAAAGAAGTTAAAGAAGGTAAGGATTGCCTGTAAGTTCTTAAAATTAGAAATAAAAATAAATAAATAATGGATCTGGAGGCTGAAGAAATGCTCTTTCATAGATAGTGACTGTGCTAATATCACCTAGAGTATTGGAAATCTGTTGATCTGAATATATAAAAACCAACATTGAAGTCTGAAAGAATTAAGTTCTATTTCTACATCAGTGAATTTCATAGGAATGCTTGCTTTATAATGTGCAATTACAGAGGGCAAAAGCATCTTTTACTGGATAGAGTGATTAAATATCAACATGATAAAGAGACAAAACAAAGTCTATTAATTACTGATAAAGGAGAGAATGTAATATGTAAAACTGTATTAGTTAGCTAGGTTACTAACATCCTTCCAATCTATAACCTTATCTCCATCAGCCAAACTGAGTAAATTTGTCTCTATGTTTGTACAAAAGAAACCCTACACTTACATGTGAAAATCTTTAGTTATTATCCCTTTCCTTTTTAGGGGTGGGGTGGGGGTTAGTTGTGGGGAGGGAATAGATAGGCTAGCTAGCTCTAACCACCAATTTGCACCACTACACAAACAATATTACTATTCATATATATTGCTGATTATTTGCCATTCTCTATTCTCTTACATGTAAGCGTAAATGAAGCTTGGTAATAAAGCTTCTCATGGTTACTGCTTGTTGTGTTTTAATTAAGAAACTTCGGAGACTTTTACATCTTATTTTCTTAGCAGATATTCCAGGCTTTCTGAGTCTCAGGTAGAGAGCAATAGCTATCAAATGATTAGCTTTCCCATTAGATGGCCAAGCTCTACTAATTTACATCCAACGATAGTAACCTACCTACCCATTCACACGTGTGACATATGTTGCCTCCTTCTTTTTACGTACAGCCCCTTGTCTATTAAGTAGCCAGAAAACTGAAGTAGAACATTTAGTCTTTGGGGATAAACAACTTATCTCTCAACTTGGAATTTCTGCCCCTGAGATCCCCAGTGAGATGGTCCCACACAAATTAATCTCCGTGACCTCTTCCCTTAGAATTAGATCCCACTAATCATGAATCTCAGTGGGGACTATTTTAGTGGAAAGATTAAAAACACATAAATGAAAGAAATGGTTAAAGGTGGAATTAGCTTTGTGTCTAAAACATCAAATCATCTTTCTAAGACGTCAAATTATCTTCCAGTTTTTGCCATTCATTTGTCCCACCACAAATTTACTGTGCGGTAGTTAGGTTGTTGAATAGCCAAAAAATCAAAGCTGCAAATAAGTTACATTCTATAGGTTATTTGCTCATAATTTAAACCTATGACCAGCTCTTAGCTATATTAATGCTCAAGAAGATAATGAGTGTCATTATTAAAAGTGTTTCCAAGTTAGAATATTTAACATTGCCCATAACCACATTGCTGAATTTATTTCTAGTATAAACACACACCCAACATGTTTTCAATAAGTTAGCATTTGGGGTTTTCTTGGCACATAGCACTGTTACTTACCACACTACCTCTGCAGCCAACCTCATATTTGAAATATTAATCTCTCATAAGTGTGGCTTTATTCCTGTTGTTGTGGTCTTCATTTTTTATTTATCCTTTTTAATAACCTCATGAATAGTTCCACTTGGCCTTTGCTTAATATCTCTCTAACCTGGTTTCGAACTTTCTTCTCTTATGCACTAATGGAATAACCATCTTTCCCCATGAAACCCCGCACCCCATCCATTCCCTGTGTTTAAACAATGAAAACCATAGAAGACTTGAAAGGTAGAAAGTAAAACTTTGAGAGGCCTAAGAAGAATCTTACATTCGAAGACATGAAAATCATACATTCACAAACATGCAGGACTCAAGGCAGTACACCTATATTTGAACTACTTATCAGATGATAATTCTGCTTTAAGAACTCAAAAATTAATTGAAAAAAAAATTGATTGTGCAGATTTCCCTTCCTTGTGCTTGTAGGTACGCATCTTTCCTGTCCTGACATTTCTGAAGTCTTAAATCCAGGATGCTGTGTCATGTTCTCATTGCCTTCTTTGATCTCAATTGAAATTATATGTGGAGCCTATCCAAGATTAATAACTGTACATCTGTTCATTTACCAGCGCAGCAAGTTCGTGATCAATGGACCCACACATGTATCTGAAATGATCAGTAAGTCTGAATGAGACTAACCCTGTAATTACAGGAAATGCCTTTTTTACAAGTCATCTATGTCTCTGTGTTTTGACGATGTTGACTGCTATAATATTAAGATTGTTTGAAAATAAATGCAAGGGTAAAATCAAAACTGTCTATTCACATGATCTCCTTTAACCTTTAATTAAACTATCAAGATGGGAAATGCAGTCTTGTTAACAAAACTGTCTTATAAATAGAACATTCTACTAAGGGACTATCTTTTTAGGAAACAGTCCAAATCTTTACAGCCTCCAGATATTACCTTCAGATTTTCTAAAAAAAAAAAAAAAAAAAAACAAGTTAGAACTTAGGAAATACCATAAAAGGCTTATAAGTGAGAATATCAATGGGATCATCTAGAGAAATTTGGGCACAAGTGATCAAAAACAAAGAACAAAACCTGTCAATCACCTCTCCCCAGCTTAAATTACCAACAAAAAATATGGGAGTTTCATAGATAGAATCTAAAAAACAAAGGAAATGAATAAACAAACATTTAAAAAGCTGAATCAGACCTAAAAACACAGAGAACAAACCGACGATTGCCAGAACGAAGGGGAATGAGGATGGGCAAAATGGGTGAAGGGAAGAGGGAGACACAGACTTCCAGTTATGGGATGAATAAGTCATGGGAATAAAGGGCACAGCAGAGGGAATAGAATCAATGATATTGTAAGTGTTTGATGACAGATGATAGCTCCTCTTGCGGTGAGCAGAGCATAACATACAGAGAAGTTGAGTCACTGTGTTGTACACCTAAAACTTAGTGAAATATTGTATGACAACTGCATTCAAATAAAAAAAAAATTTGAAAGAAAGGGAGGTTTTTGGTAGTTTTTGTTTTATTTATTTTAGTTAGTACTTATTCTAATATAAACATCAGTAACTCATTTATAGAGAGATTCCCTATTGAGCGTAGTCTCACTGAGTAAACATGTTAATTTTTTAATTTTACTTTCAACCAAAGAGTTCTTTAACTTTCTTTAGCTATAGATTCTACTTTTAGTACATTTTGCTTGCAGTCAATATAAAATAATTGTTAATCAATTTACAAAAATGTTAATTTATAAATGTGTATCTTTTGTTGGGGTATAGGTGTTTTTTGGTCTAAATAAACATGGTTCAATGCCATGTTCCTTCTATATGACTTGGTGTTTTAAAATACTCTAATGATTTTTATTGCTACCTTTAAATGTGTTAACCATAGTTAATCTCTAGTTTTGACTATATTTCTGGACTAATGCTTCCTGGATGTCCAAACTTATCCTACCCTGGATGTATCATCTTCCCACACCAAAACTAGCTCCTGCCCCATTAGACTTATGATCCACAAATTATACATTTGTAATTCAATTATGACTTCTTGCACCTTTTCTTTTCCTTTTTTTAAATAACTAGTCAGGCCTGATATTATGTGGGATTATCTCTCGCTCGTGCTTTGCAATGTATTAAAATGTGTGTTTATAATTGTTATTAATATTATTCTGTGTAGTTCTCCTTATACAAGTTGTCCTGTGTCTATGCACTTGGTGGAGACACTTTCCCTAACTAAAATGCTTTTCCAATTTTCTTCACCTGATTGTTAAGGAACACAGGGTTGAAATCAAAGTTAATTCAAACTCAGTCACTGATTTGCCGTATGTCCCTTGAAATTTTGTTCAATCTATTTCAGCCTGGTAGCTCCATCCGTTAAGTGGGTGGCTTTAAGAAGGAAATGGATATATACGTCATCAAAGTTTTTTAAGGATCAAATAAGATAGCACATATGGTGGTTAGAAAAATAGTCAACATACAGTCAGTAATTAGAAAGTTTATTTTACTAATATTATTGGTCTCACTTAAGTATTATCTCCACCATGGGTCCTTCCACAAATCCTCAGTATCCATTACGCTGCTCCTTTTATCATATAGGCTCCCATACAAACTAATGCCCATGTTTTAATATCTTGTACAGTATATAGAAATTTCCACCTGACATGTCACTGTACTATACATACTTCTGGAATTCATCCTTAATTATCTATGTGTGCATTTAACATAACTCCTCATACAAAGTGAGCATTCCATAAATTTCTGTTGAACATAATTGCATCAGCACAAAGTAATCAAGAGATTTTGAGCAATCTTATTAAATCACCAAAAAATGAATAAATGAATTGAATGAATGAGTAAATGAACATTTGTTAAATATCTTTGTGACAGGTACTGTGCTGGATATATATCAAAGGAAATACAGTAATCTTGTGACATAATGATTATCATCTCTAATTTACAAGTGAGATCATTGAGATTCAGAGAGTTTATATGCCCAGATCATATTGCCAGAAAGAGTTATAAATCAAATTGCAATTTTTAGCTCCAAATTGAAATACCATTTTATGAAAAATATAGAGTTATATATTAAAATCAAATTATTGGTAAAATTGGTTATTTCTGCTTTACTTTGGATCAGGATTTTTTAACCTAAAGTCTGAAGATAGCCTTTGAAATGTCCATAAATCTTCTATTAGTCCATGTGCAATTGTGTGTATGTGCAATTTGCCAGGAACAGCATCCATGGCTTTTATCATGATCTCAGAATAATTTATGACCTGAAAAAGGTTATGAAGCAATGTTCTAGATGATAGTTTTTCATTACCCAAAACATTTGATTAAACAGTACACTTTATTTTTTATTATTATTTACTTGCCATCAGCTTGTGTGTAAAACTAGTGTCCAAAGCTATGATCACATGAGTAACACATTTTAATTTGCATTTCATAAATATGATAAAATTAATTAATTTGACACCAATTATTGAAAGTCATATTTTGTCATAATGTTACTTGACCTGCTAAGCAATCATAACTTTCAAAGTAAATGCCTATTCCACTAAAATAAGCCAACTAATTTTCAAGAATCACTATTCACATAAAAAGATGTGTTAATTACATCTCATACTATCTATTAAGACATGCCCCAAAGAAATGTGTTTGACAATGCTTTGTTAGTTAGTGGGTACTATATATTTTGGTAAACATTATCATTTTATGTTTCAAAAAATATTTTAATGAAGAAGGCTGACCTAGCTGGCCTCAAAAGTCCCTTCCAATATGGTAATAATTTAACTTCTTGATTCATGTGAATAATTCAGACTTTTTATTAAAAAAAAACTATAACTCAAATAAATCACAAATGTGCTCCTACCAAAATCTAAGAAAAATAATACCATATGCTTTTTTCAATGAAATGAGTCCATCCTGGGTTGAGACTCCATATGTTCATTTATTTGTCCATCATCTAACCTTTACTGGTTCCTTTACCCATCTCTTCCCTTTCCCACATTTGAGACATCAGCAATATTCACTGATATCTCTTTTCTTTTTTCAAATATCCCCCTGCCTTAGAGGATTCACTGTCATAGGTAGTGTGTTAGGGTCCTACACACTTCCAACCTCCTGTTAACTTATCATGTTATAGATGTTGAACAGCTTAAAACAAACTTCCCAGACTGCATTGCAGCTCAAGGGCTGGCAACTCATCCAATTTTCTCAGGATGACAAACCCACGCAGGAGACCTAGAAGCAGATGGAAGCCTGGGGAGCATCTGTAGCTCAAAAGCACATTGAATCTTCTGGTGAGGAGGTGATGGAGTCATTTGGTTCCCCTGGGGTTGATGTGGCAGAGTGTTCTGGTCTCCACTTGCAGAACTGCAGGTGGCGAGTGACAGATAGTGAAGGCAGTAGTGTATCCTCCAACAGTTATGCTTAATGGGCCCATCTTTGCTTGCAGCTGAATGTAAATTACCACACAACTTCCTCATTGGGAAAATCTTATTGTGAAAATAATTGTTAACTAAAGTAAATAGTGTCCCTAGCAACGCAGCTCATTTGCAGTCTGGGGCAAGCACTTTTTCTCATTCCAGACTAGGAATAGTATGTGGATTGACAGCTGGTGCTACCTTACACCTTAAGTGGCAACACCTAGGCTGTTAGACCTTTCTCCTGCTTGCATTTTCTTCTGTGTGGCTTTGAGTTATAACAGTGTCTTAACCTGATTGGTTGAGTCCTCCAAAGAGTCTATGAACTACATAGTCCTTTTTTCTTGTATTAGCTACAATGAAGTTTGTTTTGTCCAACTAATATGGCTTTCACATGGGAATTTGTCCCTGAAAATATTATTCACTGATCAGGTAGACCTCTGACCTTAAGTCAGACTTATTGGTACCGCAGGTGTTTGCCTACATGTTGCTTGTACTTCCAGGTCTCAATTTTCTTACTTTATTGTTTAATTAATTTATTTTTACTTAAATTCAATTAACATGTATTATTGGTTTCCGAGGTAGAGGTGAGTGATTCATCAGTCTTATATAACACCCAGTGCTCATTATATCATATACTCTCCTTAATGTCCATCGCCCGGTTATCCCATCCCCCACCTCCTCCCCCTCCAGCAACGCTCAGTTTATTTTCTATGATTTAGAATCTCTTATGGTTTGTCTCCTTCTTTGATTTCCTCTTGTTTTATTTTTTCCTCTCTTCCCCTATGATCCTCTGTTTGGTTTCTTAAATTCCACATATAAGTGAGATCATAATCGCACAAATGGGGAGGAGCAGAGGGAGAGAAAGAAGACTCCTTGCTAAGCAGGGAGCTTGATGTGGGGCTCCATCCCAGAATTCTAGGACCATGACCCGAACTGAAGACAGACGCTTAACTAAGACTGAGCCACCCAGGGGTCCAGGTCTCAACTTTCTTTTGAACTAATCCTACATTGCTTCCTGTGGTTACCTCAACTTAATATTTCTTTTATTCATGCAAATAACCCTTTGAAGAATACTAAGTTCTCAGAGTTCCTTAATGGTTTTTTTTGTTTGTTTTGTTGTTTAGTTTTGTTTTGTTTTGTTTTTTACCTTCAGTCTATCTATCTTACCTGACTTTATATACATGTTTTACAAATTGCGCGTTGCAATTGTCTCATAATTTTATTATACCTGAAATATCCAAAGTTATGTAGCACTTGTTAAGTATTACATTCATAGGACATCATTCACATCTAAAGAATACATAATATGTCTAAAAGAATAACAAATTATATACCTTCAAAGTGAGTTGGGGAACATAAAAGCCTAGAAAAGGTCAGACACTCTTAAATTAACTAACCAAAAACAAATTGGGATTTCCCTGATGTCATTTCCCAAGCAAATTCACTAAAGAGTTTTCTCTTTCCTACTGTGAGTGGTAAAAGCCTGTGACTTCCTAGGGTTTTATCCAACTTACAAAATTTTAGATTCTGACTTTTTCAATAACATTACATGTAAAATACAACTGAAGTTTTTATTGTTGGAAACACTTTCCCATGGTTACTCTTTCTCTGATGGAACTCCACTGAGATTCATGAGGACTTACTAAGCAAGTCCACCTTCTAGTTCTTTTATTAAGGACTTGGGAGCAAATTGGATAGTAAAAGTCATTGACATACAGAAACAAAGCCCAGAACACTTTCACTGTAGAAAGAGAATTTATAACATCACAAAACTGTTAACTAGGGAACACACACACACATACACACACAAGGACAATTATGAGTGAAAAGGAGTATAAATGTCATACAAGATACTGAACTAGTCATAGACTTTCCACACAAATTAGCCTAAAAAGGATTCCCCTGCTCCCACAGGAGTGATTACCAGAGTTTATAAAATTTAAAATATATTTTAATTTTAAATAAAATGCAGTATTGTTGAAAAGACAAATAATTTAGATTATTTAGATACAGGTATAAAGAAAAGTGACCATTCCTCCCTATTTCTCTTCCTCTCCCCCAAATTCTTTACTCTTTTTTTCTTTTTTAAAGATTTTATTTATTTATTTGACAGAGAGATCACAAGTAGGCAGAGAGGCAGACAGAGAGAGAGAGGGAAGCAGGCTCCCTGCCGAGCAGAGAGCCCGATGCGGGGCTCGATCCCAGGACCCTGAGATCATGACCTGAGCTGAAGGCAGAGGCTTTAACCCACTGAGCCACCCAGCACCCCCCACCCCCAATTCTTTACTCTTAACGATTAGGCGTGTCTCTTTTTAGCCATTTCCTGTCGTGGAAATGTAGGTTACCGAACATCCTGTGTACTTCCCTACATTGCTCAGCCTCCTTGCAGGTTGGCAATTCCACCTCAGGAATTAGTCTATAACATTTGAATAGAAAGGATATAAGCCCCTTCCAAACAAAGACAATGTGCAAAGTCCCAGCCGGTTCTCCAATTGCCCTTCTTCTCCCACTGGATCAACTGACCACACTTTGGTTCAGGCAGCAGAAGGGTCGAGGTCCGTGAGTCACTGGAGAGGAGAGCTACCCTGTAAAGTCAGGGTATACTCACAACAAACTCGTAACAGTAAGCCATCAACTCTCCCTGCCTTCAATCCCGTAGAGTTAAAGATTATATATTACCAAAGAAAAACCTTTCTTTTTTTTTTTTTAAGATTTTTATTTCTTTATTTAACAGACAGAGAGATCACAAGTAGGCAAAGAGGCAGGCAGAGAGAGAGGGGGAAACAGGCTTCCCACTGAGCAGAGAGTCCAATGTGGGGCTCGATCCCAGGACCCTGAGATCATGACCTAAGCCGAAGGCAGAGGCTTAACCCTCTGAGCCACCCAGGCAACCCCAAAAGAAAAACCTTTCTTATCCTGACTAATATACCGATGCGTATATACTTACATATAGAGAGATAAACAAGAGTATATAGAAATACTTTCACTTTTATTTATTCAACATTGAGGTGATAGAATAAACACTAACTTACATTTTGCTTTCACAAACACAATATCTTTTTTTAAAGGATTTTATTTATTTGAGAGAGGGAGGTGGAGAAGCAGACTCCCAACCTAGCAAGGTACCCAACTCAGTGCTCCATCCCAAGACCTCAGGGTCATGACCGGAGCTGAAGGCGGGTGCTTAACTGACTGAACCACCCACACACCCCACAAACACGGTATCTCTTGGTTGTCCCAAGGAAAATTTAATATCTTTAATATTAACCAAGCTTGTAATAAGCAGTTAACACTCAGAAGAAATACTTAATTTAGTAATGAATGTTTATAACTATCCTATAAAATCTACCCAATCAAATGATAATCTGTGATAATACTGATAATCAAAGCCTATTTTATAGTTCTTATAATAAATTATTTTAAAATAAATATGGTAACTCACAATACACTTCAAGTTTATTTATGTTTTCCCCATTTTTGGTCACCAATAAAACGTTATTCTTCCAAGCATACTTGCTTTGTTGGGAAAAAAGTAGACGGTTCTAAAAAATATATATTTTTTGTTTATGCCAGGTGCTATTCAGGATGAGTTTTGTTCCCAAATCATCTAATAGATACAGGTATCCAAAAGTGGCAGAGGGTAAAAATGAGAAGATATTGGGACTTAGAGGCCCAAACCCACACACAAAAACCCTTGCCTGTCCCAAAATTTAAAAATCTAATCACATGCATTGAGATTATTCTCACCAGTTCCTATTTCAGTGAACACAATCACAAAAAGAACACCAATGACTATTTTTATTACCAAACCTTGGGCTCTCAATATAGTAAGAATCTAGAGATTGTGTTCAATTAAATGTGAATGGATTTTATTTAATTCTGTAAGAATGCTTGACAGGTTTATCTACAAGTCACTGTTAGCTTCACAGTTAATTGGGCTAGGCCAGTGACTTGTTTTTCTTTCCACACAAATGATTCTTTTAAAGCAAAAGTCAGAAGCAAAATTCACAAAGTCACCCGATCAACCAGTTTGGTTAAGTGGCAGCCTTTATACCTGCCATTCAAATGATTTCAACAAACACTGTAATTGCTAGTGCGGACTTGACCTTGAAAAAGAGGTAGCTTTAGGATTATCTGGTGTATTGTTCAATAAACTCTGTATTGTCAAGCCACCCAGACTTTAAAAGCAACAGGATGTTATAGTGTTGTTTTCATATCCTGTTTTTAGAGGATCAAACATGCCACAGAACAGGCTCAGAGATTCTTCTTTCTTTTGTCCATTATATCCTGAGAATGATTACTTTATTCCAGATGACTCTATCTTACACCTCTTGCCTGTTCCATAAGTTTGGAATGGGTTAGAGTTCTCTCAATACAAAACATTCATGCAAAAGAAATTGTGGCCAACTCTGCCAACTTTCTACACTTTCTACACACTCTCTCAATAGCAAAATCATTCAAAGATATAAAGGGAAGAAGCCACGTAAAAACACTTTCTAGTGTTTGGGAAGGAAGAGTCAGTGAGGACCTAAAGCGTGAACCAACTAGGTCTACCAAAACAAAGTGACTTTTTCACTGAGCTCACCTGAGGAAGTTCACAGGTTCCAGCAGGAACCATCAATTAACTTAACTGACAGCAACTTCAGTGTGTGTCCTATTGAAGACTTAGATCCTTTTGTTAAAAGAAAAAAACACACTTTCTTCATGGCTGTAATTGCTTAGGACTACAAAGTTCTACCAGGCAAATTTACGAAGAGTACTATGAACAATAACATGGCATCGTACTTTATTTACTTTGAATAGAATTTGTTTGCCTTTTTTTTTTTTTAAATCATGTGATTAGTTGCCACAGTTACTGTATAAGAAAAGGTTAGGGCCAATTTCAAGCACAAGTAAATAAACCTTCACTATTTGAATTATCCCTCTGGTTCCAGTAACATCGCCCTGGGCTGAGAGCTTGTTAGATATGCAGACTCTCAGGCCTGGCCCAGACCTACTAACTAAAAATCTGCATTATAACAAGATCACCAGGTTATTTACAAGTCACATTAAAGCTAGAGAAACACTAGACTATACAACCTCATGCTGGTCCCTTTATTAAAGGACCTGCTTTTGTGTTTATTGCGTCTGTGGCTTAGGTTCTCCTGAAGACTACTTCTAAATACATTTATTAACGCAATCAAGATATAGGCACTTACTGTATACCAGACACTCTTCTAAACTCCTCTTAATACAAAAATCTTTGCTTTAGTGGAGCCATAGAGCTTAAATCCCAGGGTCCTTAAGCAAACAAAGCACATTATTTCTACAAAAAAATAAAAATAAAAAATTTGATGCTTCATCCTTGCTAATACTTCGGTAGCAGGGCTCTGCAACCAATAATTGCATACTGATGCTCAGCATTTTACATTGAACTTTTGTTCTTTACCTCTTCAGAGAGGGTGAAATGGTGGTATTACCTAAATGGCCTTTGATAAATCAGTATTTTACTTACATAGTATTAATATTACTGAGAATAATCTTTTTACCTGGATATCTATTTCCAGGGTAATCCCTGGAGAAGAAACGTAAAAACATTTCATCAGTGACAGAGCACTTAGTAAGAAAATAATGGTAAAATTATATTTCATAGAGCAAACTGTTAGTTCTAGAGCAAAAGAAATAGTTATTTAAATTGTGAGTTAACTTATTTATCACCTTTAAAGATTGGTGTTACGTTTCTAAAAGTGAGTCCCATTATACAGTTAGACTTATAAGAAAAAGTAGAACAAATTAGTGATGTTATTTATTAACCTGAACTACATGGTACACAGAATTTCTGTGCTGTGGTTAATATTTCAGTTAGTACTTAAGTATGCAGTAATGAGTTAATTCATTCATAGTTCTCAGTGTCTAACTTCAAAAAGAATAAAATTGGCATATTCTGGAAAAAAGAGATAAATTGTTCTCCATCATTTTATATATTTTACATATATACACACATATCCATACATATGCATGGATATACTTATATTTATATACATACACACATGTTCAAACAGACACAATATCCTGAATGAGTACATTGATGATTATGTTGGTAAAAAATAGAAGACTAAAAATGTTTAAAATTATTCATCCCAGATATGGAATTATGATATATATGAATAAGAGCTTCTGAAAGAGCCTTTCTTTTCCTACATCTGCTAAGTATGCCCATGGATGTTCCTTTATTTTTTTAAAAGAGTATTTATTTGAGAGAGAAAGAGAGAGAAAGCATGCACACAGGAGCATGGAGGGAGGGGCATAAGGAGATAGAATGTCAAGCAGATGCCGAGCTGAGCCAGAGCCCCACATGGGGCTCGTATCTGAAGACCCCAAGATTATGACCTGAGTTGAAATCAAGAGTCAGGTGCTCAACTGACTGAGCCACCTAGGCTCCCCCATGGATGTTTCTTTTATTCCTGCTACTCGATCCTCAGGAATTCTACTTTGATGCAAAACCTCCACCACATTTTTTATTTCAACAAACATGCATTCAGCGTCTACTACAAATTCAAGAGGAACTCTCTAACAGCAGATGGATAAAGAATTTTTTAATTAGCTAAGTGCTCACCTAGACTCACTAATCAAATACATTTGCAAATATTGGGGACAGTGCTATGAAGAAGATCAAGGTGGACTCTGGTGGAAGTATATTTGTAGCACACAAATACAGGTTTGGGGGTGAGAATAGAAAGGTTTCCATAACTTAAAGAAAAGGCAGGTTGTTCTGTTGCCATGGTAACAAGGAACCACTAAGCATCTATGAATGATGTCAACCCACTTGCATTTGTGAATGTTTGTCGGTGCCTGTACTCTACTCCCCACTTCCCAAAACCTATGCGAGATCAGTCCTCTGCTCTGCCCAGAGGAACCATGCTGACCAGTATAGCTGTCCTATAATAAATGCAGCTTTTTGCTTTTAATCTTAGGTATTGTGCAATCATATCATCTTTCGACAAGGGATAGCATACCTGGTAAGAAGAGAAAGGCCCCCAGACTGCCCAGTTTCTTCATAGCCCAAGACCCTGTCATGCTCTCTGACTGACGGAATTTTCCTCAAAGTGTGTTATCCGCAGTGTCAAGCATCTCTTAGGAGCTTGTTAGAAATGCAAATTCTTCAGCTATTCCTGGACTTGTTGGACTAGCAAGCTCTTTAACAAGCTCTGTTCAAGCAGCACTAATATGAGGTACAGAGCCTAAATAATATTGAGCCAAAATTCAAGTCCCTGGAATACCACTTCCTAAATATTTGACCTTGGGTAATTTACTTAACTGTTCTGTGCTTCGACTTCCTAAATAATTAGGTGATAATACAGTACTTAACTTCTAAGGTTATTGTGAAGAGTAAAGGACACAATGATTCTAAAGTGTTTAACCTGCATGTCATAGTACTGCATAATCTCTATCCATTTTGTCATATTTATTATTATTAGTTATTAAATCCATTCATGTGTAACTTCATAAATTCACTGATAACTATATTCAAGTATATGCAAATTATTTACAAGGAAAATAGCGTTTTGTATAACTACTTACTCTGATTGATAATCAGCTGCAATTTAATTTTATTTAATTTATTTAAATAAATATTTATATTTAAACAAATGCCAATAACAAAAGCCCAAAAGTAAACTATCTCGACCTAAGATTACCATCCCTCTTCCATGACACAGACCAGTGCTTCTCAAATTAGGCATGGTAAAGCATCAGCTTTTATTTTTTTCCTCCAGTCTCTTAGACCAATATAATTCAGCTGCTCAAACTACAAGTGCCTCACAGAGAAGTTAAACAAAATAGGAACTGATCAATCCCTTGGTCAATGAGATGAGTCCTCTGATTTTGTGTGTGTGTGTCATCAGCAATACCAACTGGTCACGAAAGTTTCTAAACTCTCACTCTCAATTTTTGTAACTCTTTCACCAGTCATTAGGGCTCTGCTATTCATCGATCACAATTTGAGTAACCCTGAAATAGGTAATAAGGACAGCTGACCTCCTATGAAAAGGCTTTCTATCTTTTCCATAATGTTAACTAACACACACACTCAGGTAGAAACACTTAGCTCTCATTCAAAATTATGTAAAAATGAATAAATCCTTAAAATTAATAACATAGTATTTATTGCCTGAATATTTTAATTAATTAATTGATTGATTGATTTTAGAGAGGAAGAGAGAAGGGTGGGGGGAGGGAGAGAGAGAGACCCTTAAGCAGGCTCCATGCCCAGCACCAAGTCTGACGTGGGGTCTGATTTCGCGACCCTGCGATCATGACCCCAGCCAAAATCAAGAGTTGGAGGCTCAACCAAATGAGCCACCCAAGTGTTCCTAATGAGTATTTTGTTACCAAAATACTTGTTAACTATTAAAATGAATTCTCTCTTAGTCTTTGAATATCAGTATCCCAGTGTGGTATGAAGTACTAGGTTAAGGAAATTAAGACAGATGACTTTGGGACACTTGCAATCCAAAGCAACAAGTAAACTGAACAATAGTGAATATTTGAGGACTGTGAGCAATGACGTTTTTTATTAAACTAAATGAAGGTTCTTCATGTTCTCACCGTCCATGGCTTGACAGTTCAATTTTGAAGTATTCATTTCATGTGTGTGGATGTGTGTGTGTGTGTGTGTCTGTGTGTGTGTGTACTTCAAAATCTTTTCCAGCTTTTTTGAGATATAATTGCCATATGATACTATGTAAGATGAAGGTGTACAAGGTGATAATTTGAGATATATAAGCTGTGAACAGATTACCACAATAAAATTAGTTAACCCTTTTATTAACTCATATAATTATTCTTTTGGGTGTGTGGTGAGAAGATTTAAGATCTACTCTCAGCAACTTTTAAGGATGTGATACAGTATTAACTATAGTCCCCATTCATCCTATAACTGGAAGTTTATGTTCTTTGATTAACATTTCCTCATTTTCCCCATCCTCTAATTCCTGGTAACTACTAGTCTACTCTGTTTCTTTGAGTTTGGCCTTTATGGATTCTGCATACAGTGAGATGATAGAGTGTTTCTCTATCCCTGACTTATTTCATTCAGAATAATGCCCTCAAATTCTATGCATGTTGTCACAAATTGCAGGAGTTCCTTCTTTTTGGAATGTTCATACTTTAAGATTTTTAAAAATATCTTCTTTAAATTTGTCTTGAAAATTTTAATGTGTATATGGTAAAGCCAGTTTCAAATGAAAAAACATTCAGCATATCTATAATGTCAAGTTATAATTATCAAGTATAATTAACTTATAAGCTATAATAAAGAGCATTTTTTATTTTATTGATACTTATCAATTATATTGTGTTGTAAATTCATATAGTCATAATAAATAATTTCATAAAATGATGGTTTGCATTTATAATTTAAAATGAGAGACCGAATTCTGTGTAGCCACTGAGGCTAGTAATTCTGGCAACAGTGTGCCTACTTATTTGGCAAAGGATGACAAGAGGAATGTGATTAGTGGCCTCAGTACTTTCCACAAATATAGATCTTCAGAATTCTTCGAACAGTCACTGGAGTTCTATGCCAAACACTGTAGGGGTAGTTCCTTACTGTAAGCCCATCATTGACTATTTGCCACTTTCCAAACATTTTAAATGAATGACAACATTTATAAAGCTTAGACCTCTGGGGTGCCTGGGTGGCTCAGTGGGTTAAGCCTCTGCCTTAGGCTCAGGTCATGATCTCAGGATCCTGGGATCGAGCCCCACATGGCTCTCTGCTCGGCAGGGAACCTACTCCCCACACCCCCTCCCGCCGTCTACTTGTGATCTCTCACTCTCTGTCAAATCAATAAAGTCTTAAAAAAAAAAAAAAAAAAAAGCTTAGACCACTGTATTCACTAATTTAAAAAAAAAAAAAAAAGGTAGCTTCCGTACCCCCACCCATCAGGTCCTTTATATACTCTTTGGTTTTAAAGTTTATATCCCTAGGTATAATAATCTGAGTACGAGTAAGAGAGCCCAAGTGAAAAATTGTTTCTTTGTTTAAAAAAATCATCCAAGGAGAGATAGTAACCCTGTGCTGTCATGATACCACAGTATCACTCTATAATACTATGTTCTTAAGAGTTCACTGGACTTATTCACCAGCATATGTACTTGAATTAAATTTATTATATCATTAAAATTATGATTTTCTGTACCTTATAACTTTTAATGATAGCATTTATCCCTAAAATAGTGTATATGTAGATGACCGTTTTTCCCTAATTGAATGAACTTTATCTCTGTTAATTTTGATAAATTAAATTTTCCTAATTCATGAGCACAATTGCCTTGAGTTTAAAACTCTTTCTCTAGTCTTTCAAGATGTGTTTGCTTTCAGATTCTTCTCCTTTCTTTTTCTTCCCTTGTTCATTGAGATGATCTAATTTACCAGGACTTTGTTTTGTCCTGGCATCAGGAGACAACAGTCTTGTCTGGGAGCCACAATATGGCCTTGCCCTTTGATGGCTGGATAAATCAATCAAAATAGATGAGATAATACTGACAGCCCAAAATCTCACTGCTTAAACAGCAGAACTTTCTTTCTTTCTCACATTACATGATCAAAGTGGGTCAACAGATGGCTTTGCCCAAGTGTCTTGCCACTAACTTTATCCCTTAATGACCTAGGTTGATGAAGACTCCATCACCTTATGATGGTGACATTTAAACATGTTTCTGCAACTGCCACAGTAGGGAAGAGAGAGAAGGATTCACACACACTAGCAATAAATGCTTCTTCCATGGTGACACGTATTATCAATTGTTACCTTTCACTGGCTAAAGAGAGCCAACTGCCATGCTTAACTTCAAAATACAGTTTTTTCCAGTGGTCCGAAAGGGGTAGAGATCCAAATATCAGCGAATGATGGGGATGTCTGGCACAAGTGTCTACTGGAGTTGCAGGAGTCATTTCCTTGTCAGCCTTGGCTGAAGCAGAAGCATGTCCCAGCACACGCTGCTGCCCTACACTACACTCTCACCCAGCACTCCTGGGAACTCTCCACATTGTCCCAGAACCCATCTCCCACAAGCTCTGCTACTCTGTCACTTAATCACCTCGTTGGACTTGTCCATGATTTAGTAGTAAGAAGGCTAGATGCATGGGAGCCAAAGAGCAGCTCTTCAGGTTGCCCAAATTTCCCTGGGGTATATGAAATTTCAGTGGACATCATTGGAATTTCAACCCCCAGAGAAAGCAGAATAGGGCCCTCCCAGCACCTATGCTCTATCTTAAAACTTATGTCTCTTCCTCTTTGACTCTACTGTTAGTTGTTCCAAAATGTATTCTTTCTTTTCGCCCTCAATCCTTTTTTCACTTCCTCACAGAACGTTAGTGAAAGGAAGAATACATTAACTTCTCTCCCTCTTCTCTGATTCTTTCCCCTGTCCCCCAGCAAGACCACGAGAATGTCTTCAACCTCTCTTCTCTCACTCATACCCACTTCCAACCCTTAGGTTTTGCCAGAATAATTCTACGATTATTGGAATTGTTTTTGCATTACATCCCTTAAGTTTTAAAAGTCCTCATGTCTTCATTTACTGAATTCACATAATTTAAGTTCATTGTTCACCACTACATCTGCTTCCTACATTCTGTGTTTTCTCTTTTGTCTAATGATTATCTTTTACTATGGTCTTTTCTCAAGTATTTTCCTTTGATAGCATGCTTACGTGGAAAACTGAGTTTTTATATTTACCAGAAAACTAAGTAGGATTCTTTACATGCAGTTTTTTTTTCCTTTTGAAAGTACTAAATAATCTCCTATTGTCTATTAACTTCTGATATCAAAGAATAAGGCCTATGCCTTATTATTGGTTATTTTTCCTTTTTTGGTAACTTGTTCTCTTAAGTTAGAAACATACCTTACTTTTCTTTATCCTTGGAGCTCGCATATTTTGCCAATTATTTACCAAGCTATGTATTTCTTCTTGTTAAATTATCCTGGAGCTTAGTCAGCCCTTTTAATTTCTAGATTCAAATCTTCTCTCAGTTCAGGAAAATTTATTTCTAGAAGGTGTATGGTAATTACTTCACTCCCATCCACTACTTTTCCCTCCTTCCAAATCATCTTTGATTTTGTTGTTTAAAGGCTATTCTCACAATTTCTCTTTTCATTGTGATTTCTCTATCACTTTTTTTTTCTGTAGTTTGAAGAATTTCTTCTCCTTGGATCATCTATTCTCAATAATCACCATTGTCCCCTTTCATTGTATGTTTAATTTTTTAGTTCCCAAATTAGGAATTTGGAGTGTGTGTGTGTGTGTGTGTGTGTGTGTTGTATTTGTGTTTCAACGCTTCCTTCCTTCTCTCCTTTCTTCCTTCTTTCTTTTCCTTAATTTTTTTTTTTAATTTGGTTGTTAATTTGTTCATATGTCACTGATGTATATTCAGTATTTCACCCCGATCCTCTTCTCTCTGGCTGCTATGGCCCCTTAATTGGGCCATATTCGGTTATTTCTCAAGCAGCTCACTGAAGCTCAGTTCTGGGGACTGAATTGTATGTGGGGCAGGGATTCTCTACAGGTTAAAATGACCAAGAGTTTTCTTTTTCCTTTCTTTTTTATCTTCTTGTGTCTTCAATGGAAGGCTCTCAGCCTCTTCCAGAGACACCCAAAGTGACCTGTTTTCTGCTTTCCTTGCATTTCCACAGGTATAGGATCAGGAAAAACCAGCCAAAACTCTAGTTCTGATCTTTGGGTTTCATTTGACCAGGGTCACATAAACCTTTTCTGGTGATAGAGTGCACACATTCCCAAACACTGACATCTTTCATCTGCTGCTCACCTTGCCCACTCCTCTGGGCTTTGATGCCATTCTTTAGTCAACCAAGTAGCCCACATGAGAAGGACCCAAACAGAGCCAGGAATCTAGCTACCCCTGGTCATATATAAGTCTCAGTAACTACCAGACTCACAATGACAAACTGCTTGCCATTGAGAGCAGGAGGAAAGGTGGGGGGTGAGGGGTGGTCTCTCGGTGGCTTCTTTGTTGTTAGTGTTTGACCTGAGGAGATATGAGCTAGTAAATACTACTCTGCAAAATAGTGTATTAAATACAGATAGAACAAGATAGACTAGCGGACACTAGTGATTGTTTGCTCAAGAGGCATCACTTCTTCTTATTGGGGCCAAAGCCCCTAATTTTCTCAAATGATATTCCTCTTATAGGCTCAGCCTAGCAGACCCTTCCTCTTCCAGGATGAAGCACAACCAATATACAGGCTAGTCAAGGTGGTGTCAATCCCTTTGCCAGTGACTGGTTGAGGCTTGCCAATGTGAATCTAGTTGTAGGGGAGGAAATTTTTTTGGTGGCTTCTAGAAGTTCTTCTTATTGATCAAAATAGATTTGAATCTATGAGAAATGGATTGGAATGAGAAATATCCCTCTTACTTGTTAGATATCATTGTGTCTCTAGCAACTGCTTCCTGAATTTATCAGTTTTGGTTTTACTCTTCTTTTGTGAATTATCTGCTGATCATTTGAACATTTGTATGGATCTTCTGACCTTTGAAGATAAAAACAATCTCTCTAACACATATTGTAAAAAAAAATATATATATATGGACTTAGTGTCAGATGTAAATGGATATTCTGCAATGTATTTAATCACATCGTCTGCTCTTTCATTAGTGATTTACCTATTTCATTGGTTTGTTTTAAAGTTACATTTGATAGTTTACATAAAATCTCTACACATTAAATATTACCATCTGGTCACCCAGAGGGGTGACAGGACCAACTCTTCTAATATTTTGTTCAGATATTGAAAGAGATGACACCAAGCATGGACAAAGAAGGTATGAAAATGTTCATTACTCATGCAACGAGAAGTACAGGTGGCTCCGATGCAAGTTCAAAAATGTCTTGAGAGAGGGAGGAGAAGCAATCAACTTGGGGATTGTGTTCTGAGAGCAGGTCTGGGGTGAGGGTTCCCAGGCACCAGCAGGTGGGGTAGTTTGGGAGCTTGAATTTCCTTCCCACTAGCACAAGATATAGAGCTCCAGAGCCTTCTGAGTGACTTTACCAGAAGTGAGACAAGAAAAGGACATACCAAAAATGGAGTCAGAATCCATTAAAAATGTTCATTTAATCCTCCTGCATTGTCATTTGCAGTGACCCATCATGAAACAATGCTTAGGGGATTTGTTTTAGAAAGATAGATTAAATGGGCTCATGATAAGAAAAATAACATATATCCCCATTATTGTAGGTACTTTTTTTTTTTCTTTAAGGAACAGAAAACATATGAACTCGTTTTACACATCTCTAAACACTGATGTTAGACTCCTAACAGATCTCGTTTTAGAATAAGATCTAACATGTGGGCCCTCAAATAGATAGATGAATAAACGAATGAGGGACTGAGTAAATGCTTTCCTGGTTCCATGTAGCTTCTGTGTTTTATTTCTAACCATTTCAAATTATGTTAGGCAAATGTTAAAAGAAAACCCTCCTTTTCATGATGTGCTCTCATTTGAGAACTGTTGAGGCTTCCTCCATATTGATAGCTAACCATAATCTTTTGCAAAATTAAGACTCAAACCCAAACCAAAAAAGAAAACAAACACCAGCATGTTAAGAGTGCTGGTGTTTCCTTCTGCTGTGGGCAAGTTTATCTGGTTACGTGGCAGCTGGACTTGCGGGCTTCCAGCTGACAATGCCACACAGCAGGAACCATGTCCTTGTTGCTGGAGTTCTCACAGAGGCAAGGAGAGACAGCTCTCGTTTGCACATTCCTCTCCATTTGCTTTAAAGATCAAAAAGAAGCAAGCAGCAACATTGTTCATTAATGGCACAGAGATGAGTGATTATGAGCTTTTGGCTTTCTCTTGCCTTTGAGACCACACACCTTAGGTAGTCAATGTTTAAAATATTGGTGACACAATCAGCTATCAGTCCCTCAGTTCAGAAGAGGGGGTGAATCCTCATTATAGCATTCCATCTCTTCCGAAGTTGACTAGGCATGCTGTGCAAAGACTATACTGCATGCTTCCTTCCCCCAGTGATCACACAACCTTGTCAGTGCAATTTTTTATACGTTCTCTGTTTCTTTTCAGTTCATTGCCATGAGCTTTTAGAATACAAAAGCATGTGGAGCCAGCCTATCCAATGCACTATGCTCTTTTTTAAAAAATTAATTTGTTTATTTTCAGCGTAACAGTATTCATTATTTTTTCACCACGCCCAGTGCTCCATGCAATCCGTGCCCTCTATAATACCCACCACCTGGTACCCCAACCTCCCACCCCCCCCACCGCCGCTTCAAACCCCTCAGATTGTTTTTCAGAGTCCATAGTCTCTCATGGTTCACCTCCCCTTCCAATTTACCCCAACTCCCATCTCCTCTCTAACTCCCCATGTCCTCCATGCGATTTGTTATGCTCCACAAATAAGTGAATCCATATGATAATTGACTCTCTCTGCTTGACTTATTTCACTCAGCATAATCTCTTCGAGTCCCATCCATGTTGCTACAAAAGTTGGGTATTGTCTTCCACTATGCTCTTGATCTCAGGCAGGTCTTGGCTGCCAACAAACCCCTCCCCACCCGCACCCCCTAGCCCAGTGCTTTCCCTTGGCTACCTCAAAAACAGATCTAAACACCTGCTCACTGGTCAGGAACAATACACGCACCCACTATAAGGCTATTTACACAACACAACATAGTCTGTTTTCTATTTCATTAGGGATGAACAAACATTAGTTTACTTTCCAAGCCAATCTGCCGTTGCTCAATCGGTTATAAATATTCCATATTTAGCTTGGTAGCCTGTGTTTTTTTTAGGTTATAATAAATTACGGGACTTGACCATTGGGCTGGAGATTTGTCCTCAGCAGTGACAAGAAAAGGCAAAGCTCAGGTTGCTGACAGCAAACATTTTAAAAGCAGAGAAGATGGTCAAACTGTGTGACTTCTCCTCTCCCTCACAATTCACTTGCAGCAGGAAAGACTATTTGATTTGGGGGAAAGGCTTAGAAGTAGGAAATAGGGAAAGGAGATCCAGATCCCTGTCTGCCACTAATTGATTACTTGTGTGAGTATGTTTAAGTTACTTACAGCCTTTGGACCTTGATTTCTTTAGTTGTAGAATCAGGGTATCAGATTTTTAAAGTCCTTTTCCACTCCAACCTACAATCAAGGTAGCAGCATCTTCCTCACCCCATTTTTTCCCTGGTTGCCCCTTGAGCTTCAGAGTCTTTTTTTATCCTTGCTTCCATTCAAGGTTGCTCTTTAACTTGATATCTCCTGCAAATAAACATGGGAGAGATTGGAAAAGGGAACCAGAATCTCCAGAGAAACAGCCCTGTCTCCATACCAGTGTACCAAACACTAATGGGAGATACAAAGAAATGTCTTTGCCTTTGAGATTTCCCTGTTGAAAAACAGGAGGAAAAAAAAAATAAATAAACACAAGCACTTTCACCTTTGCTCTAGAGAACTCTAATATTTTTCACAGATTTAGAGAGGCTTGCAAGATTTACAAAAGGTTTGGACTTCTCTCCTCCAAAAAAAGAATCTAATAAAATCCTAAAGCCAATATTTTTTTTCTCAGCATGCTTTCATAAAACAGAGTCAACACCTCAGATGAATACACGTGCATAAACCAGGGAACAAACTGCAAGTTTACATAGATATCCAGTGATTTCCATGTTTTCCTTAGTTGTTTACTTAGCTCAAACCACAACATGTGGTCATTTGGTTTTGTTTGGCTTTATGATTATTGCAACTCTATAGAACTAGGTATAAACACTTATGACAAAAATCCTCACTCTCTGTAGTCAATGCCAAAATTGTTTTTCTCATTCTTCTTGGTCTAAATATAGTTTTAAAGATCCCTACTCTAATAGTTATGTATTTTTGCATAACACAAAACAGAACTATATCAAATTGCCAAAAATACCTATGGAGAAATACTAAAAATGTGTCTAAGCAGAATTCTTTGTATGATCTCAGGTATCTGTGGCAGCTGGCTTAAATTGGGTAGGCTACAGAAGAAACTATGTATCCTAAACAATTCCACAGTGTCTTTCCAACTACAGCTGTGTAGTCACTTGACCTCTCAGAAAAATAAAAGTTTATGCTTCTTAGGGCCATCTCCTTCAAAGTCCTCTTGTGAACATATGTCATTCTTGAACCCAAGCCCTCAGAGGGTCTCATGGAGCCTACCTTTGGGTAGCTGGCCACTGATCATCAGCTATGATCTCTATCTCAGTACATCTCCAAATATACACTGAGAGCCAGTATCTATGGGCCACACTCTTATATCTCAGTGCTAAGATGATATCAAAGAATAAGGAGACATTTCTACTCTCAAGGAAATCAGAATCTGTTTGGGAAGATAAAATTTACATATATGGGACAACTAAAGACTGATACAAGATAATTTATAGCCAAGTCCTAAATCACGTAGTCTGGACAATAAATATGTTAAGAATTTGGAGGAGTGACAGATCAATAAAAAGCCTTTAATAGTCTTCTCGCTGATCCTGAGGGACCCCAGCTTGAGGTAGAGAAAAATGGCAATGTCAGTAGTTGTGTGTATGATTTGATGGTAACTTCTTTTTTGACTAACCCATTTAGGTCTTGAGGAATAGAATATTCAAATCCTGCAGTTTCCTTTACAGACCCGTCTCTTCTCTTCACCTCTCCTCTCCTTCTCCTCCTCTTCCGTTTTCTCTCCACTTCTCTCTCCCTTCCTCTCTCTCTCTCTCTTCCACATTCTATCAGCAGACAGAGATTTGCCTAAGCGCATTTCCCTGAACTTGGCTAGGTTGAGTCATAAGGATAGCACATTTTTTCAGAAAAATAATTTTAAAACTTTAAATGCTTAATGTTTCTCATATTAAGGTCAGAAGTGTTCTTTCATTTACTTAAGGCTTTACTATCACAGAGACAAATTTCATAGTAAAATCATTTGAGGTGTCACTACTGTGAGGACCATGTGTAAAATGTTAAGCAAACAGCACAGTATCTGAGAACAGGAAGAAGGCAGGGGAATGGTATCAAAAGGAAAACAAAGGTTTTAGATGAGTAGAAAACTCAAAGAAGAGCTCTTTCAGTAGCAGAGTAAGAAAGTTTATGCCAAAAGAACCTAGACTTCTCTTAGAGAAAAGAATCAGAGGAGAGCAAAGCTGGTGATGGAGAGTATAGGTAATACAGGAGAACTATCATTTCAAAACAAATAGACTAATAAAATTGAAGACCATCTCCCAAGTTGCACAAAATAGGACTTTATTGCTCCTTTATGCTTAATTAATTTTATCATATTGTTTTCCATTCCTGTAAAAAAAATATTATCACTAGCAAGCAGGCAAATTATTGTTTTCATTTGTTTACTTTGTATTTTGTTTGGGTTTTGTTTTGTTCTATATTCAGTGAAGGACATTCTATCCACCAGGACTCCGTGACACATGAGATTACTGGTTTTTGTAATAGTAGGAGAAAATTGAATAGATTGAAATGAATAAACACAAACAGACGCACACACACACTTCTTAATGTTACTTAATTTCTGATTTTTGCACATCAAAGCCAAATAAGGCAGCAGACATGGTTATTTCTAAATTCACACTAATACCGACTTCCTGTTCACAACATGATTTATTTGTGGCATTACATAAAGAATGCTTTCACTCTTAGAAAACGTCATTCCATGTATACAGAAGCAAACAATTTGGCAACTTTGCAATGAGTTTGATTACCATAGACCTGGATACAAGTAAAACAAGGGTGAAGGTTCATAGTAGAGTCTGTTGGAACCTCAGGAATTTGAAATCGATATCCAAAAACATGGTTAAATGGAATGAAATAAACAAAATAAAACAGAAACGACAATTTGAAAAAATAATGTGCTCACTGATAAATCCAGAACAAATCACTTGGCTAGTGACTTAATATTTAACTTCAAGGTATATGCTAATAAGTTAGATCTTGCCTAAAATTCAATTTTAAGTAGTTCCTGGAATGGCATGGGTTTTACTAATCCAGATTTTATAAAAATTGTGATCCTTTAGGGGAAGTTAGGAAAGTTTTCTAAATTCACCTTTAGAATACCGTGTAGAAACAAGTCCTTTAAGAGAGGCAGCTTTTATATATGAGGGAATATGATCATTTCATTCTCAACTTAAAATACAGACACCTACCTTACATTTCCATAAAAAAACCAAGGATCCATTTGAGAAGCCACCTACATAAATGCTATACACTGAAATATACCCAGAGGAAAAAGAATTGCAGAAGTTATAAAGTCAGATATTTTTCTTTTCCATCATTTCTGCCATCAGCAATAGCTTAGGGAGAAAGCCTTTAACTAGGATTAAAAATATCAAATGTTCTATTAGGTGACATTAAGTGTAATGGAATCTCAAGGTTGAATTAATTTTGTAGCTTCCCTTATCACTCCAAAGATTACTATCTCAAAAACTGGCATCAACAGTCAACACAAGAAGACTTGAATAATTGGTGATCAATCATGACAATCGGATGGCCTCGTCCTTCCCAACCTTAAAACCTTAGAAACCTTGTTTAGAAACAATAAATAGAAAAACGGCTACAGTTAGGTGTGAGTTTAATTTGCCTGTTTGAAAGCACAGTCTAACCTTGCATTTCCAATTTTCATTATACTATGCTAATAAGCACATGAGAATTTTATGGGTTTGGTAGTTACTCATTTAGGAATGTTTCATATCATGGAAAGTAATACATTTAACTACTAGTCAAACAACCTCATAAAATTCTCAGAGATAAGATTTCATAAAACTTGGACAGCAGTAAGGGATGAAAAAAATTTCATCATAATGAAATTCCAAGACAGGCATCATATTTCTATGTGAAATAGTTCCACAGAGAAGACACTTTACATGGAAGAATCTAAATTAGGATGAGTGCATCTTGGAGCAGAAGCCCACCATTGAGAGGGGTTTCAACAAATTCTCTTCTCAAGACCAGCCCTCTATGAAAATAAAAATATTTACACATCTATTTAGTCAGTGACAAACAGAGAGGAAACCATCTGGCCATTTGAATCAGTGCAAATTGCCCAACCGCTCTTGTGAAAAGAGGAAGCTCGTCAAATTAAATGCTTATTTTGTTTTGGAGCTAAACAATTGTCCTAAACTGTAATCATAAAATCCACATTGGCAGTATCAAATAAACAAAAGCAAATCAGTGAAGAAAACTTGTTTTTGTGTCGTAATTGGCAGGAGGATTAGCATTTCAGTGGATCCGATTTCCTAAACCTCCTCTGTTCCTGATAACAGCTTCAGCCGTGAGGTGACACAGCAAAAAGCATAAATTATCTAAAGCTGGAGATAAGCAGAGGCCATTTGGGGGTTCTGAGTGCAACGTAAATAGATGCAAAACAGTAGGAGAACCAGCCCATCCAAAACCTCTGAAGGATTAGCTGTGTGAGCTCTGACTTCTCTGCTGTTGTTAGCTGTGATTTATCATCAGACAGTAACGGAGACTCGGCCTTATCTGTGATAATTCAATGGCTTAATGGCAGTACCTTTATCTGGAGGTCATAATTAAGCTTGTTTGATCAGGCTGAGAACAAGCACCTATGCTGTGCTGAGCCCTATTGCTTTTGGAGTCAGGGGTATAGCACAATAAGAACAGCACTGGAAATGGCATTAGTAATTTTGTTCAAGGGCTGTGGTGAGTTGTTACTTACCTATCAAGCAGAACCCGCAAACTGGGATGGAAGAGCAATGCGTTCCAAATTTAGAGACTTCTGTATCATTCAGGGTTTAAGAACATAGGAAGCTTTGGTCTCAGGTGCTTGGACTTAAAACCAATTTGAATATAAAACTCAAAAGGAAGAAATATTGTAGCATGAACTTCAGCTAATAAAAGCAAATGCTTATTAAAACGAAAATGAATGTTTATCACATCCTACAACTGGAAGGTCTTAACAAACTCTCGTATCTCTTCAAAAATAATGGGAATTAGAGGCATTGATTCAAATAGACATAATAAAACTTCATTAATCCAAAATTACTGGACAGAAGTTTCGTTTGATTTTGAGAAATATCTGAACTATTAAATATTTTAAACGAGCTATATTTTATTACTTTAAAGTACTTAGAGTAATTTGAGCTAGCTGTTACATATTTCTAAAAGGAGATCATGTCAGGTCTAAATTTAATGGGATGCCCTGAATTTAGCTGTGCCATTTGGTCACAAAGAATGACTGTGTTAAAACATGCAGTAAGAGTTTATTTTTAACTGTGTTAAAAAATACCACTTGTGGTAATTTTGTAAACAATGTTCTTCTCTTAAAAACATGCGCAGGTAGGTTTCATCTAGCTCAGGTATTAATTAATCACAAAGTCTGAATTAAAGCATTATAAATCAATGATGCTTTTCAGCATTTGACTGCAGTTTTATATCACTGCTGAGTTTTATAAAAATTAAGTAAAAACTCCTTTATAAAGTATTTTCGTAAAAACTGAACTGATTTAATGGATACCTGGTCCTATCTCTGTTTATATGTAACATGGGATTTTGTTTTGTTTTCTAATATAGGGTTTTTTATAAAGTCCTCTCCTTCCAATGTTTAAGAAGTTCCCATAGACTAATATACCATGGGCAAAGTCAAATGCACTGGGTTCAAGTCACAGTTCTGCTACACACTGTGTGCTCCTAGAAAAATGATTTAATCTAAGTTTCATTTTGTCCCATGCAAAAGAATGCTAATAGTTATGCCTGAAGAAGACTCCAGTAAAACCATTCTTGTGAAGTATTTTGCACAATGCCCACCACACCCTAACCACACTGAATGCTACCCCTCCAATCAGTGCTCCTTCTCATCTTTGCCCATTCAAGAACTTGAAGGTAATTTCCTTAAAAATGAGGATACAGAGAATTTAAGAAATCTGGATATTAAGAGCAATCAAATAGATGAGGAACTCAAGATGCCAGACTGCAAGTCAAAGTTTCAGTATATAAGTACAGAGAATTTAGTCACTTTTGTTCTTAATAAGCAATTGCAGCATTGAAATCAGGGCTTTTTAAGCTCCATAGTTCTAAACCTCAGGTCCTGTACAAGGATATGCTCCAAAATTCCTGACCCTCTAGACAGTGAAGTGATCACCATAAGCCTGATGTCTGAAGCAGGAGCCCATTAAAATCCACAAAGGTGAAGGAAAATTCCCATGCTCTTCTAAGGTGGGAAATATTTTGTTAAATGTACCATGAGAGGTCTGAGACTCCTATTCTCCATCATGTTCTCTAATTAGAGGGACCAAAAAAAAAAGGACAAAAATGGAAAAGAAACAAACACATAGGAACACAAGAGTTGAGAATGAACAACCACACCTTCTGGGTTATGTCTCCCTCCTAGGGAAAAAACACTTAAGTCAGGAATTCTTGGAGGCAAAAAGAAAAAAAAAAAAAAAAAAAAAAAGGAGGGGGGATGATTCAGGTTGGACTATAACCAGTTTTTCTAGTATCACATTTTTATAGGTCATTTTAAGGTCATTTACTCTATCTATCAATCTCTTTCAACAAGCAGCTTTCCATCTCATAAAATAGATCCTCCTTTCTTTGGAAACTATTACTATAAGTTATTCTAATGCTCTACAACTTCCATCTATTAGTACTTATTCTTCTCATTAGATTCACATTAGTCAATCTCATCTAGGATGTGACATCCCTTAGAATATTTGAAATTAAATAGCACATCCCACATGATATTTCTATGAGACTACATCCTAGGGATGGTTTTGAAAGTCTATATCAAATGGTGTGGTTGTCAGGCAGGAGAACTTTCTAACTAACCTCCCACCGCCAAACACCACCACCACTACTACCACTGAGACGACTCTGATGTGTAGCCATGATTGGGAATCAGTGCCCTGTAGCCCTTGCTCTTAACACATTCATAATGCCAAAATTTATATTTTTTGTGGCTCTGAGATGGGGAAATAGTATTCTGCTGGTGTTTCTAAAATGATATCTCTAATTACTGGTGCAGTTGACCACCGTTTCCTATGCTTATTGGTTATTCTAATGCTGTCCTCTGTGATTACCTCTTCATAGCTCTTGATTGGCTATAATTCTAATGGGTTCCTTTCTCTTACTGATGCATTAGAAATTTCATATTTTGTTGATACTGAGTCTTCTTATTACCTATCTGTATTACAAATTTTTCCTAGCTGTCACTGACCTTTAGATTTTTACTTCATTTTTACCTTTTCAAATATTTTATTTTTAGTTTATCTCTACACTCAACATGGGGCTCAAACTCACAATACTGAGATCAGAAGTCTCATGCTCCACAGACTGAGGTAGTCAAATGCTCCTAGAGTTTTACTTTAAATAGGGCATCTTGTGTGGTGTTGTAAAATAATGCAGATTTTTCATTGCTGGTACTCTTGTGGCTTGTTTTAAAAAGCCTTCCATATTTCCCAAGAAAATTCACTTCTTCCTGATGTTATATTGGCCAATTTACAAACAAAATGTAAATATCCACTTATTCAGAACTTACATGGTATGTTTTAATAGACTTTTGTTAGATTAACTCTCACATATTTATTGTATGCTCTCTGTTATCTTATCTTCTGGGTTCTTGCTGGTGCAGGGGGATGCGGCTAACTTTGGCTACTTTTTTAATCCAACAATCTTGCTGAAGTCGTTCCTTGGTTTTAATAGATTTTCTGGGGCTTTTTTTTTTTCCCTTTGGTTTCTAGGTAAATTATGAAATTATTCATAAATAATGACTTCTTTGTTTTTTTTTTAAATTCCATACAGTTTTTCATACTCCCTTTTCCAGGACCTTCCATAATATATTGTACAATAGAAGTAATACCAAAAATCCATGTTTCCTTCTAAACCTTGAAAATAATATTCTTATAATTCCTTGTCCATTTGTTTTGGGTTTTTGGAAAACAGCCTTTATCAGGTTAGGGAATTTCTTAACTGTTCATGCTTTCTATAAGCCTTTATAGTAAGTGCTGAAATTTCTGAAATGATTTTCTGCATGTATGAAAAAGTATGTGATCCCCCCGTTAATGTGGTGGAAAATACAGGGAGATACTCAGCTATTTAACTACCCTTGCATTTCCAGGATAAAATCTACTCAATTATAATGTATCATTCTGTTGCTATCCTGCTCTTTTTTGACCTGCTAATGTTAATTTAGAATTTTACATCTATATTTGTTTGAGATTTGTCTATAATTCTGTTTTCTTAGATAGTTTTATTTCTAAGTATTACTTTATGTAAGTTACACTTACATAATTAAATTAATTGGACACTTTTCCCAACTTAATATATGGATTTAATTTGCTGAAACATATTGAGAAAGAGAAATACAATCTGTTCATTGACATTCTGATAGTATTTACTTGTAATATTCTCTAGGTCTAGAACTTGAAGAGCATGCCTGTTTATTGCATTCTTATTTCTTTATTGGTTATCAATCTATTCACATTTGTCATCTTTTTTTTTCACCAATTTGAGCATTTTTCTTATTTACCCAAAGTTTATCCATATTTTCAAGTTTATTGACATGTAGCTGTATATAACATTCTTTGTTTTGTATATCTAGTTCACTTAAGGTTATTTCTCTCTTTTATTTCATATTTGGTCTATTAAGTCTGTTTTATAAGGTGCTTAGCATATTAACTCTATTTCATGGGGCATTCCATGGAATTTTTATTGTCTTTTTCATGATATTGACCTTCTTTGTGAAGCTGATGATTCTTCATTATGGGCTAACGTTCTGCAACAGCATTACCTTATCCTGGCCTTTGGCCTACACATAAATGATATACCCATTTTCTAGACTCCCGGAGTTCCTTTGCTCTCATAGTTTTTAGGAAACCTGCAGAAAGTGCTTTATTTGTGGTGCCTCAAATGCCTTTAGAGTACCAGACTGGGACTTGACTTGGTATAGAAGATGTCATTCTGCCCTCCTCAGCAGGGTTTAAGGTGCCACTTATCAAAGCTTGGAGCCACTGACTGACCAGTAGACATGAGGTGTTACATCTCCTCTCCCTCCTTTAATGGCTTCCATAGTCAGAAGAAATTGAGGATGGAAGTCCTTGTATATGGTCAGGAAAAACTTGAGAGCAGAATGGAACTTGATCCAGACCCTGTCGAAACTATTAGAGGTCAACAGAACTAGATTATCTGGTATAAGCATATGGCCTCTGGACCACAGTTTCTAACCTCCAAAAAGTATAGGAACCTTATTAATATTTGTTCTTAATCTTAATTTTCTGAATTTTTTTCTAGGCAATTATTTTGTTTTTGATATGCTCAAAATTATCTTACAATGCAAAATTATTCATCCACAATCATTACATTGTTACCTATTTTATGAGCCCTGTCACTAAGTCTCTACTGCTCAGGTCATATTTAAATATGTGGGAAAGCTTAACATATTTGCTTTGCTGCAGCATCCCTAAAATGCTTACTAACTTCCATATATATCTTTCTGATGTCACGAGGTTCACTTTCAGAATACAGCTTCTATTTCCAAGTTTTATATATATATATATATATATATATATATATATATATGTATGTTTTTTTCCCAAAGGTTCATCATTCCCATTACAGAATTATCCTAACCCAAGTCCTTAGCTGAGATGAAAACCTCAGAGTGTTGGCCCAGGCAATGAGGATGTTTATCTATAATAAACCTCTGACAACATTATCATGTAACATTCCAGAGTCTCCATATAGCTTTCAAGAGGAATTTTGAGTCTGAATTATGGGCCCTAGATTGCTTCACCTGCCACTCCTTTTGGGGGGTACTTCAGGAACAAAAGGAAAGTTTGTTGCAAAATTCTAAAGAGTCTCTATTCAGCCATATTCTTACTACACTATATATGTCCAAGTATTTTAAGACATTTCCTATTCATGTCTGTCCTTATTAGAATCATTATATTTTCAAAATCCATGAGTTCTGACAGTCCGCTGTTATCTCTGCCTTGTGAGTCTTGGGACAATCACAGCCAGTGTCCAGGGATAATAATTGGATTTTAGCAAAACTACGCAGTCAAAGAAGATTGTTAGCAAACTTGATCCCAACGTGTAGCAGGTTGATCCTAAGTCCACAGTCATGTGTATGCACTGGAGTGTCTGCCTCCCCAGGTCGAAGATTTTTTTCTGTTTTCCCTTCAGCTCTGCTCCCAAGCCCTTGAACAGTGCTTAGGACAGAGGAGATACTCAGTAAGTATTTGTTGAATGAATAAAGCATCACTTTATTTTCTGTAACTCCACCTAAATTCTGATTTCAAATGGGATGGCTGAAAATTTAAACTCAGTCATGGTTAGCATTTCTTATTTACTGAGTTGGTGTCAGGGGACCAGAATCCACGCTGATTCAAGGCAGATCTATGCTGAGCCGAGGAATGTTATTTGTTTGTGTTTGTTTTGCTCAACCAAGATAAGAAAACAATTTAGACCCACACATATTCACAATGAGGCTCAGTTACAGATGCATACTTGTCAAGCTCTAAAACTAGACCATTTCTCTTTCCTCTCTTCTGTGTTCATAGAAAAAGTGTTGCAGACTAAGAACACTGGTGGAAGTCTTGTTCCTATCCTTATCCAGTGGGACAGAGAGGCCATCTCCCTGTAGATTGGCATGGATGGCTAGCCAATGACTGTACCAGAATGGGCTCTCCAACCAAACAAATGGTTACAAATGTTTTTTTTTATATTTGTCTATTTCTTTATTATAGGCAGGACAAAATAATCTTTGTGGTAGTAACTGTCTTTTGGAGCTGAAGGATACAGTTCCAACCCAGAGAAAGTCAAAGAAGGTGATTTATGACAGCTCTTTCTCTCCATGGCAAAATTTAGAAGGGAATAAGAACAAAGGGCTCTGACACCTCTGAGAGAATAAAACACCCGCAATTTACAAAATAAGTGCTTTAAATAACCTATGACCAATCTGACAGCCTCTTTAAAAGCAGATATAACTTGCCAAGATAGACAGAAAAGCTATGACCTGTGCAGAAGGATACAGGTCTCTAGCAGGAGGGGATGACATTTTTGACATCAGCAACATCAAAGGCATTGCCCTACGAAAAGACCAATTAGTTCTCTGGAACATATCTAAATTCAAGTGGGATGATTGATTGGCATTGGAACTTTTATTTTATACCCAGCAGTCGCTGAAATCTTAGGGGTCAAAAGTGGAAAAAAGCAAAGGTCAGACTATGTGGTTGAGGTACTGCTGGGAAGACTGAGCTTGAAAACGATCTCTCCAAAGATTTCCTTGAGAAAAATATTTAGAAATATTTTTATTGATGTTGGTTCAACAAATTCCATTTGTTATATTCTGATCTGGTAACTCAATGAGCAAAAGAAGTGCCATTTGACGAGGAAGGAGTAGACAGAGAAGCAGGAGGAAGTAGAAGGAGAGGAAGAGAAGAGAAAATAGGAAAAAGAAGAGCAGCAGGAGGGGGAGGAGGAGAGCATCACAATCACAATCCATGTCAGAGCCTGCATCCCTTTTGTGATTTTCAAAATGGAAAATGCGCTCTTACTCCATTTGGGGGTCAACCTGGACAAGTTAATTAAAATGAAAATATAAAATAAAATCTAGTAAATGAACCTCCCTCTTATATTGTTGGTTTAGGTCTTTTCATGTAATGATTGCAAAAAAGAAAGTATGGTAATTTTATTTGCTTTTATTATTTAGAGAAGACTAATTGCAAATGGAGAAATTGCTTCTTTGTATAACAAATTAGACTTTTAAAGAAAACTGTAATCATGAGAATATTATTTTACTTTTCTATTTAAACAAATAAATCACAGTTTGGATTTGAGACCTTAATTTTTCTCCTGTGCTGTTTGAGAGACAGCTTAAAGAAGAATTCTTCTCTTGACCAATAATTCTGAGCACTTATCAATATTTTACTTTGAATTTAAAAATATGCATGCATTTTTGTCTAAAAGATTTGATCAATATGGAAGTAACAAAAACAAAATATAAATGTCCCATTCACGTTTTCTGTACTGATTCCCTTTTCTTTCATCAAAAGTCACCACTATCAGAGATTAAGTATCATCTTCTAGGGTGTATTCCTATGTATTCACACACACACACACACACACACACACACACACACACATCTTTTGTCCTTTGGCTTGTTATACTATTGAAAATATACTGTATAGTTTCAAGACTTCATTGTTTCTTAATTTTCTTGAAGTCTTTCCATGTCATTATTTATAGGTCTACTTCCTTATCATTTATTGTTGCATATAATTCCACTGTAGAGATGTACTATAACTTACGTGACCACTCCCCTAAAGGCACAATTTTATTTTATTTTTCCAATTTCAAATAATGCTGCGAAAAGCATGCTTATGCATTTATCTTTATGAGGCTGTCATTCAACTGTTAACATTCACAGTAAAGACAAACCAAGGATGTACATTATATTAAGAAAATGGTTAAGTATGCTTTCCATTTTCCTTTTATAAGAAAATGTGCATATTTACGAGGGTGAATTTTTATGTATTCTCAACTCTTATTAAAAAGCACAAATATTAATTATTAAATGTTTCTAGGTTCTTTCTTTTAAGTTTTTATCAAACATTTAAGTGCAAAATCTTGTTTGAATCATAGCATGCATATATTTTCTTTTAGTAATGGTGATATTTAAACATATCACCAGGAATGGGATGAAAAGTAAACTTTATGTTTTGAGCCAAGGAGCAAGGGGTCAGAGTGATATTTACAGAGTTTATTATGTGGCAAGCAAGTGAAGTCATAATCTTGCATAAATTTTATGAGGTAGATGTTTTTATTTCACTTTTTACCTGTGCTTATGGTTCACAATTAAATGTTCTGCTTATTTTTTTTTTCTTTTTGTCAAGAGTCTCTGTTATATTACAGGAAAGCATATTTCTATCAGTTGAAATTCTAAGTCTCCTTCCAACTTGGTATCAATCCATTGAATCTAGAGTCTCAGAGTGTTTATTCAGCCTGCCCATACCCTTCAAACCAACCCTCAACGTGATATGGAGCCGCTATGAAATGTCTTGCTGAAATCGAGATGTGCTGTGTGCATAGAGCTCTCCTGACTTCCCCATCTGATTAAACAATCACAGAGCAAAGAGAAGCTGTTCACATGACAGCGTACTCGGGCACACGGAAGTTCCTTTTCCTTGGGTTAAGGATTCAAATCCGTTCTGTAATCTTACCCAACAATGTCAATGACAGAGTTTCTAAATTCTGTTTCTGTCCTTTCCTTTGAACACGAAAACTAGGAATTTGGCATTCCCTGTCATCTGACACTTTCCTGTTCCCTATGACATTTCACAGAGTGGTGATAACACCTTTGCAATCGCAGTTACAAATCAAAGCTCTTTGAGGACAGGATCTTTTTTTTTTCCCTGCTGCACGAGCGTATACTGGGAATGTAACGGCACTTGGTAGGCACTCACTATTTACTGAATCAATGAAGGAATTGATCCTGAGCTGGGGTTTCATTTGTTTCTGCCTAAAGACATGAATTTAAAATAGTTAATTGCTATCTTACTATCATGCACAATATTTTCTTTTTCCTCTTCTGAATCTAAATTCATGCTTAACACTCTTCTGTTTTGCAGAAGACTTGACACAGATATGAAGACAAGATGAAATCATGTGAGAGGGCTTCCAGGATGACAACCCGTTTGCCTTCCCAGGTGCTCCTCTCAGGAAAAGCTCTCAGCTCCACAGCCACAGGGGATTGCTTATTCGAAGTAGACTTTTATGCCTTCTGAGGTCAGTGTCAGGGACCACGTCAGGGCCATTCATTTCACAGGCTGTCAGGAAAGTGCAGAGTTAAACTGCCCTTCTGACTTTTGTCTTACCTGTAGAGGGTGATGGTGGCTGTGAGCACAGGTGCACCTCTCCCAGGTAAGGATCCTAGGGGCAAATATACAGTGGTCCTTCAGGATCCCTGCCTTCCTCTCATGCCACACAGCAGTACTCTCTGTCACTCAGGTTTTCAATCCCTTAAAAAATGCCTTCAGAACCGCTCAGAAAGATTGGAAGTCATCCAATCTAGGAGGATTCATAAATTTTTTAAAGCTGAAAAAGATCTTAACAGTCAGAAAACTAGGAACGGACACATATGTGATTTGTCTAATTATAAGAGTGATTAATTCAGCCTTTTGCTTTTCTAAGCTTAAGGTATGTGACAAATGCAAAAGAAAAATTAGACGATATATATTCCTAACCCTTCTCTCATACACACAGACGCAAACACAGACCACTTTGTCAAGAGGTTTCCGTTTTTACCTCTCTGGAAGTCAAGCCTTAATCTAAGAGATGGGTAGAAAAGGATTTGAAAGAGGATTGGAAAGTTTGCATTGATCTACATTAGAAAGGCAGATACAAGAAACAATATAGGAGGTCAGAGAAAGAAACACTCCTACTCAGGCTTGGTCAGGAAAGCCTTTCTGGGCAGAATCAGTGCTCAGTTTTGGGGGTCTGGCTAGACTGAAGAAGGGGGATCCTTGGAAGATGGAATGAATGGAATTTTTGTCTGGTACCTCCCCTGTCTTCTGTAGAATGCTCAAAATGGTTTTAAATTCTCTTTTAAACACTGGATGATTTTTAGGTTTATATTTGTTTGCTTTCTTAATCTAAAACAGATGAATGACACTGCCTAAATTAGATAGGAATAGTTGCTATATTCTAATATATAAAGGAAGAAGTTAAGGTTTCCACTATTGACCAAAATAGAACAACAGAGAACAAACTTGTGTTCCTATTGAAGCAAACAAAATAAATGAAAAAAAAAATATATATATATATATAAAGCAATGGACTTCAAGAGTCTGGACAGTGATCTCTGAGGGACAGGGAAGCTATCATGTGAACATACAATTGCTCCAGCTTTCCTCTTTAGAAATTTCCCAGGTTGCAGTTCAGATCAGGGGACCCAGATGGAACATGGTATCCCAGATTCTATGAGTTCAAGAGACAAAGCTGAGAGTCTGGGGAGATCAAGGTGTTAGACTTTGTAGAACAGAGTATTAAATAAGTGAGTGTTGCACAGTGAGAAGATCTAAAGAGAGTCCTTCTTGATTATTCAGCATAGTGTTGATTAGCACGTCAGAGGAAGGAAATTACCCAATGGGGGGGGTCGCTTGAGAAGATTAGAGAGAACAGTACCCAGTACTTATACATACAAGGACAGTATCTGCCTCTATCAACCATACCAGAAATCCTCATTATTCATGGGATGTTGGGTATAGTGCTCAGAAGGGTTATGCTTCAGGAATAGGAAGAGTTTAGACCTGGATCAAATGCAGCCCCAGTCCCTCTAATCAAAACTTAATCGACTATTTCCAAGTAACATATTTTGTCCCAGAACAAAGCTCAGAAATATTAAAATAGAAAAGTACAAAATAGAAATACCAATATACTGAATTAGAAAAGGCATTAAAGATACTGGAATAGGAGTTTTCTACATCTTCTCCAACATACATGCACATGCATTGATTTTGATAATCACTCACAGATAAGAATATCTTGTCTAGGAGTCCAGAAAAAAAGTTCCAACACATGTGGGAGAAGGGGAAAAAAAAAGATCAGGTGCAGTGAAGATGATAAAGGAACAGTTTTACTTTATCCACCTCTCCTCTCCCCCAAGACAGTACACCCCAGTGCCAAGAGAGACTCTCTCAGCCGGTGATTTTCCTACAGAGAAGGTAAGTGTGCCTGAGTGAGTGCTTGACTTCCCCAGCCTTCGCTAACTCTGAGAGATGCTACAAAAAAGGCCCATTTTTTCCCATCCCATCCAGAATACTAAGATGTGCTGCTGAAGTAGGGATGGGAGAGGTTGGGCTCTCAGGAAGCATCAAAGGGATACAGATTCTACTGTCTGCTCTGTAGACTCCCTCAGGAAGCCCACCCAAGAGCCACCTGAGAAACCCAACTTGGTATCAACTTAAGGCTGTTACACTGTTAGCAATAGAGATTGTTATGTGTAAAACTCATGGTACCAACAAAGCAAAAACCTATAGTAAATACACAAAAATAGAGAAAGGAATATAAGTATACTGCAAAAGAAAGTCATGAAATCGTAAAAGAAGAGAAGAAGAGAAGAAAGGAACTGAGAGGAACTACAATTACTGCCAGAAAATAATCAACAAAATGGTAATATGCACATACCTATCAAGAATTACTTTAAATGTAAATGGACTACATTCTCTAATCAAAAAATATAGAGTGGTTGAATGGGAAAAAACAAAAAGGCTGCCTACAAAAGACTCACTTTAATTCCAAAGACACACAGACTGAAAGTGAAGCTGATGGAAAGTTATGTTTCCTGTAAATGGAAACCAAAAGGAAGTTGAAATAGCTATAATTACATAAGAAAAAAATAGACTTAAAAAAAAAAGGCTATGATAGGAGACAAAGAAAGGTGTTACATAAAAATAAAGGAATCAATCTAATGAGAAGATATGACATTTGTAAATATTTATGAACCAAACATAGGAGCACCTTAACAAATAAAGCAAATATTAACAAACCCAAAGAGAGAAATAGACAGCAATATAGTAATAATAGAGAACTTTAATACCCACTTGATCAGTGGATAAATCTTCAAGATAGAAAAATCAATAAGGAAATATTGGCCTTAAATGACACATTAGAACCAAATGGATTTAACAGACGTTTATAGAACATTTCATTCAGAGGCAACCAAATGCTTATTCTTCTCAAGTGCACATGGAACAGTTCCCAAGATAGATTATATATTAGGCTACAAAGCAAGTCAATAAGTTTAAGAGCATTGAAATCATATCAAGCTTCTTTTCCAACCACAATGAAAAGCAGTGTATACTACTTAGACATCAGGGCAAGTATAAATGAATCTTAATCAATGGGCAAAAGACAAAAGCTTGAACACATTTTCTTTAATTCTTTGGTTGCTGTAAAATGTTATCAAAATATTATCATTTAAACAGAGGAAAGTGTTAGCTTATTTGTGTCCATTTCATAGTAACATCTTCTTTAAACCCAAAATTGTGTTTTGTTTCTATGGCAAGTTTATATCATTGTTTTAAAAAAAATATTCTTAAAATCACAAGTTGAGAGAAATTAAAAACCATGATGTGAAGTTACAATAATATATGTAGATATATGCTGAATACTGTGCATTTCACAGATTACTTGGCAATCTTCTGATTGTTAAAGTTTCTTCAGAAATAAATGCAGATGGCCAAATTTTATCAAAGAATTTGTGCATTTCTCTTTTCATACAGAAGTTTGTAAATACTGCTTTAAATCTCACAATAATACTGTATACACTGAAGGCCCGGGAAGACCTAAACTCAGTTCATTTCACCTGATCATCCTTGTGCTATCCTAATGTTTCATCATATTTGGGAGGAATTACAGATAATCAAGTATAGAGTACAGAGCCTCATTTTAACATCTAAGTTTTATTCTTAAAAATTTTAAGTACAATAAAATGTCAATTTGACTTTAAAAGCTAATTTTTATGTTCACTGGGGTAAAACAACATCAGTTTTTCAGCATGGCATTGTGTGGGGCAGACATGTGGGAGGATGTGACCATGAAGTCTATGGAGTGAAAGTTTTGGCAGAAAGATCAAAGAAAGAGTCGCAAACTGTATGTTTGGTTCAGACATGCTCATAACTCTACCGACTGACCCATATGCTCTTCTGCAATGACTCCAGGACATTCCCCCTCAAAAAGTAGAATTTATTTCTCCATTTCATAGAACTTGGTGGATCCTGTGACTTCTTGGGTAAATAGAAATAACCACAGAAATAGCACTGTGCCAGTTCCAAGCTCTCATCTTCTCTGCCCTGGGAGCTTCTACTGCCTTCCCCTTTGAAGCCATATGCTACGTCATAAGTGGCTCTACCAGAAAGCACCATGCTGTAAAAAGCCTGAGTCAGGTAGAGAGGACCTGAAGGGTGAGAAACCGTGTGAGAGAAACAAAGAAGCCAATGAGCATAGAGATACCAGATCTGTGAGTGAAGAAACCATCTTGGAAGTGCATCTTTAATCCCAACTGTCCTGGGTAATATCACAAAGATCAGAGACAAACCTCCCAACCAAGTTATTTCCAAGTTCCTGGAACACAAAATGATGCTAAGTAACATGGTTGTTATAAGCCACTAAGCTTTGTAGCAATGTTTTTTTTTCTTTTTCTCAGCAATAAATAATTGAAAAGAAGCTATATCATTAGATTACATCCTGCTACAGCAAAAACCTGAAACAAAAACATTTGCTTTAGAGCTAGAAGGCAGGTGGAACCTAAAGAAGCCTTGAGAAGACCATTAAGAAAGAAGGAGAATATTGTTATTGGAGCTAAAGAGACACCTTCTGTTATGTTATAAGGGAACATTTGTCAACACTGTCACTTATGATAACGTGGAAGATAGAATGTACCTACCTTGTGTGTTTCACTAAGGAGACCTTTGCGCAGAATGGCGAAAATGACATCTTTTTTTAGTGGCATGGTAAAAAGAAAGAAACAAGTTCAAAATGGACTTACAGAGGGCCTGAGGGTCTGAGACAGTTTTTCCAGCCAAGGAAAAGTTTCTCAAAGTAACAAATGACCTCAGGGTAAAGATTAAGTCAAGGATACAATGATTAGATCTTTCGTTGAGAACTGGGAAAGATTTAAGGGTCTGATCAAAGATCCTAAGAATAAAAGAATGAGACTTCTAAGAATCTTGAAGATATGCCATTTAGATACTTGGCTAGATAAAAGGATATTTATGGATCCTAAGAATGTTATCCTACAGCCATCTTGACTCTCAGAATAGGAGAACCTGTATCTATGAGATCAACGTACTTGGCTTTTGCCTAATAGACTGGACCCCCAATATGATTTATTAAAAACTCATAAAGTTTGTAAGAAAATTTTACTTGCTAGCTTGGATTGAAAAAGACAAAGAGTTCAAAATGAAAAAAAAAAAAAAAAAAGTCCTCTGGACCCCCAATCTTCTGGGGCTGGAAGTAGGCTGGGAAAGATTCCCAACTACATACATAGATCAAAGGTCAAAGCCCAGAGCACAGGGCCTAAATCCACAGAGAATCACTCCCAAGGGAGCAGAATCAGGGTCTGTTTCAAGGAAAAGGCAACATGTGCCTGGCTAGACTTCAAAAATGCCTTTTATCAGTGACTGTTAGATACATCCCATTTTACTATCTCTGCTTTGGGTAGTGGACCAATTCTTACATTGCCCAGTTCTTGGAACAGCATTATATGCTCGATGTGCGGGAGACAGTTCACTCTCAGTCTCAGGGAGACAGTTGTCTCTCAGTTCACAGGTCTCAGATTGAGAATAATTATATTTGAGAAACCTCAGTCATACCTGGACCTTGTTTTGATAGTGAGCTCCTGGACTTTCAGTTAATATCATACTGAAATGAGAACATGAAGGTCTCGAGATGCGACTGAGTGTATTTTGCATGTGGGAGAATAGTCCATCGTAATGGCCAGAGGCAGACTCACAAACTGTCCTGTTCTCTAAACACACACAACTTCTCATATTAAGAAGTAGAATCTAATGTCTTCTCTTTGTGAATATGATAGACTAATCCCAGTGGTTTAACTGACTCCTGAGTTAGGGACTCCTGAGGCTAAATCATAAGAAGGCTTTCAGCTTCAACTTGAGTCTCTTGGAATATGTTTCATAAGACATCATGT
This sequence comes from Mustela putorius furo, assembly GCF_011764305.1. Lineage (NCBI taxonomy): Eukaryota > Metazoa > Chordata > Mammalia > Carnivora > Mustelidae > Mustela > Mustela putorius. The sequence goes on from NW_025421467.1 coordinate 2,930,402, forward strand.
GGATAAGAGACAAACCTCCCAACAAAGTTCTTCCCAAGTTCCCAATGCACAAAGTAGTGAGCAAAGCAAAATAGTTGTTATAATATGTTGTATAAAACATGGAATATATAATAACACAATATAGAATATATTAATATAATATAATTATACTACATGTATAGTATATATTTCATTATATATGATGTGATACATTATATATCATATATTATAACTATATGTTATCTAAGGGCTGTTATGATCCCTCTCAAACCTAGGTGCCATGCTGTTGAAAGCTCAACTGTCATATCCAAAGTCTATACATGTGTGTTCCAGTCAACAACCCCAGAACAACTCTCAGCCAACAGCCAGTCCGAATAGCCGGTCATGTGAGTGAGCCATCTTGGATATTCTGTCCAGTTTGAACCTCCCATGGCTCCCGACCATCTGCCTCCAACATGAGAGACTCTAAGTGAGAGGTAAGAATAACTTGTAGTTTTAAACTGTGAAGTTTGGGACGCCTGGGTGGCTCAGGGGGTTGAGCCTCTGCCTTCAGCTCAGGTCATGATCTCAGAGTCCTGGGATCAAGCCCCACATTGGGCTCTCTTCTCGGCGGGGAGCCTGCTTCCCTTTCTCTCTCTCTCTGCCTGCCCTTCTGCCTGCTTGTGATCTCTCTCTGTGTCAAATAAATTTTAAAAAATCTTAAAAATATTAACTTTGAGGTTTGAGATATGTTGTTACACAACAGTAGATGACCTATAACCTATACAAAAGGCTCCTGTTTAGAAGGAAGAAAGGAATTGTTACTTTAGTGATGTTACTTCAGTTGAAACATGTCCATATGTCAAATTGTAACAGACCCAACAGATTACTCTGCATTCCTCCATTTCCTTTGCTAAACATCATTCATTAAGGAGCCAAATCCCTTGCAGTGTGGAGGATAACACCCTCTCCAGTAGCCAAAAAAGAAAAAAAAAAAGAGAGAGAGAGAGAGAAAGAAAAATTGTAAATTTTTCACATGACTTGTGATCTGGGATGTGCAAATATGTGTATACTTAATAGTTCTAAAAATAGCAATAATATATTTTCAGGTGACCTTCCTTGATTTTATTTTAAAGTGAGATATGTATGGAAAACACATGGGGAAAACATTCTCAGTATAATTGTCGGAAGGGCAAATATTTTAATGCACACATTTTAAAAGAAACATTTTCCATTATCTCTTTTTGAAATATGATAGATAAAAGGTTTTAGAATCTGTCCCACTGGATATTTCCAGAATATGAGAACTCTCCCAAGATGATTACACTTCTTTAGGAGTGAACCAATCCAGCCTGAGGTAAAGCATTATTTTTGGTCTTCGGGATTCTTTGCAATCCTCTCGCTCCTTACACCCCTGCTGTATCAGCAGTGCTCACATACACCTCGCATCCCATTATCTTTCCCAGTATTAGTCTTGTGGGCCTGACTATAGTGCTCTTCCTGCAGGCCAATGAATGGTGAGGAACCTGCTTTTTTGTATTCCTCCCAGAACCTGGCCTGGTGATATGCTCAAAATAGCTGCTCAGATAGCTGCTGAACGAGAGCGTATCTTCAAAGTGCAGAGAATGGAAAGCCACGCTGCATTTCATTTCTACCCTGGGCAAGGGTTCTTTAGCTGTGCTCACCATAGACTCTGTTCCCAGAGAAGCATTTCACATTAGCACGCATCATTACTTGGGAAAAAAAAAAAAAAAAATCTGCCATGTTCGTGACATAGTCCCACCTAAAAAACACACATGAAGGTTAGGGAAGGAGACACGACAGGAAGATGGTTGTTTGAGAGAAAGATTGGTTTGATCACTGAACTTTAAAGTCGTGATGTGTCATGGAACGGCTTGGGAGGCCCTGGAGAGTGAAGATCCTGGGAACTCACGTCGGATTATTAGGGAATGGGCAGCCCTGAGACATTAGAGAGAGCAGGAAGCCAGAACCTGTAGAGTGAGCCAGAGCTAGAGGAGACAGCGAACCAATCATGGTGGACAAGGAGAAGCCAGCAAGGGAACTGGCCAGGCAGGCCATGAAAGCCAGGTGAGTGATCACCTTGGTAGGCCTGGAGGCACTCTATTGGGTGAGTAACACAGTCACATAGCTAATTCAAAGAAAAGGCTTTTCTTTCAGCCCATCACTCATCAACTGTCTATGATGAACTCAGGGCCAGGGTGCTGGGGATGTAGACATATAAACACAGACCCATTTGTTCCTTTCAGAGAACTTATGTATTAGAGCAGAAGTACTTAGCCCAGTGCATATCACCAACCCCACTAGCATTACACAAACCCTAGAGGGTGAGCAGAGGGAGTTCTTTTGAGACAGTGATGTATTTCTCACCTCCCTCCCCCTCCCTGATACAGGGGCAGGGGGTCATCCCACCTGTCTTTGTCCTGTCTGGAAATGATTCCAATGGATGGCACTGGAGGCCTCACTCACTTGGCAAGAACATACTGAGGAGCCAGTGGAGTCCAACCAAGGAAGGCTGCTCCATGAGAGCTCTCACTGCACAGCTTTGGGAAGTCACACACATCTCAGCACAAGAGGGTCCTCAACCCCTGGCGGGGAGTCACTTCTGCCCTGGGTTCTGCCAACTAATGAATGCTGGGCCGGTTTTAGATGGCTGTTCTTATTAGGGTGTCAAAGCAGAACCTGCCCCAGGAATTTCTGAACATGGAGCAGGAACATGAACATGGCAATGCTGAGTAATTTTGCCAAGAACAAAGAGAGCAAAGCTTGTTGCCCTCTGTGAAAGGTCAACTATGCCCCCACCTGATTCAGAGGCTCATTCTGTGGACCTGGCACGCTTCCTAAATCTCTTTTAAGCTCTCTGCTCTGGTTCCAACCCACCCAGACACTACCATTGCTCTCGGCATGTTACCATGCAGGCAGAGGCTGCTTCTAAATGATTCCCTTGTTTAAAAAAAAAAAAAAAGACAATAAAAGAAAAGAAAGAAAAGCCTATGAGCAACCAGCATTGACTGGCATTTCTCATAAGCTCAGTTTATAATGACAGCCTTGCCTCCTTCATGTGCATTGTTTGGTAGCTTCCTCTCATTGTCACCTGAATACTAATGAGAAACCTGTTCTCAATATCACAGCAAAAGAGAGTTTTTGAAATATAAATAGGCATAGGAAGGGTAGCTGCCCAAAAGAAACAAGATCTAAAGTGATGAGGAAGAAACAAATCATGAAACAAAGAAAAATAAATGCATATAGCCTCATATTATACTTGAGCCAATAGTGATACTCTTCTTTCTAATTTTTTAAACAGTAATTTAGTGAGCCGTGTAAGTTCTCATTCTGAGAAATCATTAGTGGTTAGAATTTGAAATTTGGAATCAGACCTAGATTTGAATCTCAACTCTGCCACATTCCAGCTGTGTGATTTTGAGTGAGGTATTTGATCACTTATTATGTCTCAATATTACCATCTACAAAATAAAAGAAATAATCTTATTACTCCACAGTCCAAAAAAATAGATAAGAAGCCTCGTGACATATGTTAAGCTCTCAAAAATGATAGTTAAGGGGCCATAGGAAAAGCCACTGGGGCTCGTGTTACAGCCGACTGGGCTGTGGGAATTGTTCCTCATATTAGCAGTTGGCAGGGGTGGTAAGCAAAATCCCTCACAGAATTTTGCCTCCAGAAGGCCTCCAGACCTGTTCACGTCCTTATGCATGATGTCCTCATTGCTCAGAGATGTCAGCGTGTCATAGATTGTTTCTACTCTCCAAATGGGCTTGAATAGATGACTATAAATAAGACAAATATAAAGAAATTCATCTTCACTGATATTAATAGAGACCTAAGCTGGCCCTTTCACTCCACAAGTGAGGAACAACCACAAAGATGGAGATGCTTTGAGAAGGTGGGAAGGAGTAATGGGACCCTAACTGTTCCATTAGCTTTTACCAATTTTCAGTGTTCCCAGTTTACTTGTGGCTAATGGCATGATTTCTTAAATTTAACAAAATCCACACTCACAAAATAGACAGGGGCTTAGAAAGATTTCTACCAAGTAAGTCTGGCTCTTGATAAAACGAATAATACTAACAGAGAATAGGTAGAAGGAGGAGGAAAGTTCAAATGTTTGTTCCCTGGACAGGCACCCACATTGTGAGCACTTCTTTTGTGAGACAGGTAGGTATGAGGTGCCCCTCTCTGAACTTCCACAGAGAAAGAGATTGGGGGGGGGAGGGGGGCGGTTGCAAGGAATAGTTAGCTGGCAGCCTCTGGGTACTCCGGCTGTATCCTTTGTTTCTGTCTACCCTGGCACCCCCCAGCAATGACTGAGCCCTGGGGGAGGGGAGAGCCTGGCCATTTCTTCCCCCTGAAGGACTGCTCTCAGGCCTTCCTTGCCCTAGAGCTTCCTGTTGACGAGTGGTGGAGACACTGTCTGATCTGCAACTCCATCAGAGGCTTTCCCTGTCACCTCCTGCTCCTTCTTACTTCTGTCCTCCAGCCCTGCCCTCCTATCAGCCCTTCTGCCTTGCAGTCTGAAGGCTTTCTTCACTGTCTGGTTTCATTCTTTTTTTTTTTTTTTTTTTTTTAAGATTTTATTTATTTATTTGACAGACAGAGATCACAAGTAGGCAGGGAGGCAGGCAGAGATAGAGGAGGAGGGGAAGCAGGCTCCCTGCTGAGCAGAGCCCGATGAGGGGCTCGATCCCAGGACCCTGAGATCATGACCTGAGCCGAAGGCAGCGGCTTAACCCACTGAGCCACCCAGGCGCCCTGTCTGGTTTCATTCTTATTCTACCCAACAAAACTCTTGGACTAGCCTCTCAGCCTCCCTTCCCAGAGAACCTAAATGACACAGGGAATCAAAAAATTCCCTCTGACCCTGCAATTGCACTCCTGGGTATTTACCCCAAAGATACAGATGTCGTGAAAAGAAGGGCCATCTGTACCCCAATGTTTATTGCAGCAATGGCCATGGTCGCCAAACTGTGGAAAGAACCAAGATGCCCTTCAACAGACGAATGGATAAGGAAGATGTGGTCCATATACTCTATGGAGTATTATGCCTCCATCAGAACGGATGAATACCCAACTTTTGTAGCAACATGGATGGGACTGGACGAGATTATGCTGAGTGAAATAAGTCAAGCAGAGAGAGCCAATTATCATATGGTTTCACTTATTTGTGGAGCATAACAAATAACAGAAAATGTTTAATAACAGAAACTTGGGACCTGGAAATTGGGTTCCCACAGAAAGTGAATTAATAGGAAGTTGTTTCCCTTTTCTTTTGCTTATTCTACTTTGTTTTCTTGTACCTATAATAATCAACATTTCACTCACAATTTTCAGCATATCTCACATTGCTTATATTGGATTTGTTTTCACATCATCGTTCACATGGAGTCTTGGCAGATTTGTTATTAAAACACATTTTCCCACTGCATTTTTACAATTCTCCGTTAACTTACCACCAAACTAATTTTTCAAAAGGCAAGGAATTTTGCAATGAATTAATAAGAGATGTATTGCATTTTTGTGCCAGGCACTGCTGAAGAACTGAGGTAGCAGTAGTTAGCCTGACAGCCAAGATTCTGCATTTGTGTCACCTGATAGAGGCCTTCAGGGGACATTCCAACTCAAATAGCATTTTCCCTTGGTCTTGCTGACTATTTCTTCCTTGTCTGCTTGCTGTATAGACTGTGGTTATTTGTTGATCTCTTTAGGTGTTTTCCCCAGTAGAAGACAATCCTTTTGAAGCCAGGCAAGCTCCGTGAAGCCAGAGCCTTTGTCCAGATCCCCAATTATCTGAGCTCCTCTTCAACCACATAGAGAGGTAAAAACAATGACAGTGTGACTAGAAGTTGCTCCCCTTAAAATTAAATAAACAAGGACACTGCTCCTGAGAAATTAGGTAACGGTATGAAGCTACGACAAAAACAAAACTTTTAAAATGTTCCATCTTCAGGTCATTCTGTAGACTGTCCACATTTGTGTATGTTGTAGATGTCCCAGTTTATAGATAAATAAATGTGTAAATATCGTGGGTATGTATTAAAAATAATTTTTTAAATAAGAAATACACTCAAATACAGTTGATAACCACTGCCCTAGATATGAGTTTTAAATTGTTTAATGTCATAGAAAATGTTATAGCTCAATTGTGCCCCACTCCTCAAATTCTTATCCTGAAGTCTTAACCCTAGTACTTAAGAATGTGACTGTATTTGGAGAAGACATACAGTCTTAAAGAGATAAGTAAGTGAAAATAAGGTCACTAGTGTGGGCCACATCTAGTATGACTGGTGTCCTTTTAAAAAGAAGGAATTTGGACACAGAGAGACACAGAAAAACCCGCCTGAAGACACAGGAAAAAGACAGCTATCCATCCAAGGAAAGAGACAGAAGAAACCAACACTACCAACACCTCGATGGCAGATTTTTAGCCTCTAGGACTGTGAGGAAATCAATTTCTGTTGTTTAAGTCACCAGTCTATGGTATTTGCCTTAGTAGTCATAGAAAACTAATACAAGAGATGATACGTATCTCTCTCTCTCTCTCTTTTTAAGTAGGCTCCATGCACAGCACAGTTGTCAAACTCAAGACCCTGAGATCAAGAGTTGCGTGCTCTACCAACTGAGCCTGCCAGGTGTCCTGAAAATGATATAGATTTCTATAATATTCTACATAAATTTGTCCTTACTCTTTCCCAGTCAGTATTCAGGGGTTTCTTTTTTAATACACATAAGTGTGCTAGTTATAGATATTTAAAATCTGATATTTTAAAATTATTATTCCACATGAATGATACAACCATTTAAATTGCCTATGCCTGCATCTAGAAATCCCCAGAAAGAAATAACAGTTATCATATAGTCTGAGATGACTCTCTCTCTCTCTCTCTCTATATATATATATGTATATACATACATATATATGTCTATGCATGTATATCTATGTTAAGATCCTTATAATTTATAAATTTGTCTATTCTTATTAATTATTCTAAGTGGAAAAATTCAATGCTCAAATGGAATGTTTTAGTAGGAAAAAAATAAATACTCTTCCCCAAATTGCAGGGGATTTGTGTATGTTATTGAAATCCATCTGTTTTTACTGAAGTTGAAACTGAGTAGATTGCTAGGAACCCATTGCCTATAAGAGCCAACCTTTTTTGGTCTGTCTGGTGATACACTGAGCTTGGGATTATGAATGTGTGTTATCAGAAACACTCAACAGTGTCTCAGCCTCTGCCATGACCCAGTATCAGGCATCTAGTAGATGCTATTGAAATACCACCACTGCCAGATGAAACTCTTATCCAGAAACAAAGAAAAAGATTGAGTTTGTTCTACTTTTATGACAAATCAGTCACAAAAATCTGTAAAACAATGCAACTCCAGAACTGATGGATTCCAGACAGAATTTTAAAAGAAACACACACACACACACACACACACACACGTGGTTAGAAATGCTCCAGCTAAAGTATTTGCAAATTCCTGGGTAAAAAGCAATTTACTACAGACATTCAGATGAGCCAAACTGCACTAATACTAAAGAAAAATAAACCAGCTAAGGAATGTTCTTTTTTACCCACTAATATCCCTAGGATCCTGTCCAAGGTACTGGTTGACATTTTGGCTCACAGACTAGAAGGTTATTTAATGGTGTGAATCAAAGAGTAGATTCTCATTCAAAAGGATAACATTATTAATAATTTTATTGCATGCCATACATCTCAATCATCACAGTGGACAAAAAGGCACAGATGTTTTATTAGACGTTAAGAAGGAATTTATTAAATTAATTGCCCTGTAAGTTTTACATTTAGTAAAATGTCTAATAGCAAGTAAATCTTTCCAAAAGATTAAGATATAAACTCCAAGGGGGAAGCTTAATGTCAGTACTCACAATCTTGAACTTCTCTTCCCTCATTCTCCCTCAAAAGGACTCCAGTGAATATTTTGTCCCAGGACTCTGCAAACACTGCTATTATGAAGGTCACCCTGGGTCGGTATCCAGTCCCCATTTTATTTGATTCACCTGTGACATTTGACAGAGTTGTGACCACTCCTTCCTGAGTGAGGCCCTCTTTCCCCTTTCTCCAAGGATAACACTCTTTTCTGGGTTTCTTCCTTTCTCCTTTCTCTCCTTTGGTAGTTCCTTTTCTCCTCTCTGGCCACAAGAGTGTCCCAGATTTGTCCTTGGCCTACTTCTCTATCTACACTCATTCCTGATGATCTCATCCTGTTTCACAGTTTTCCTTGCCATCCACATGCTAATGACTTCTGAATTTATACCCCAGGTTCATGCCTACCCTAAAGCCAGACCTTCTTGTCAAACTACTGTTCACCACCTCCACTTCTTTACCCAATAGACTCTGCTCCAAATCAATACTTCCAAAACCAAACTCATTTCTACTAGCTTCAAATAGACTCTTCTTCCAGGACCCTCATCTGCCTTACTCTTTTTCAGTTGTTCAGTCCTTCCAGTAACCTTTTACTGCTTTGCTTCTTTAGCCCACACCTTACCTTTGATCAGTGTTGATTTGCTCACACCCTCAAAATAGATCCACAGTCTAATTTTTCTTACCAGCTCCAGGTCACAATCTCTCTCCTGGATATTGCTTCATCAAGTGGTCAGGCTGTGTCACAGACTAAAACATGGATGTAACCAAGGTCAAAAGACAGGCAAGTATCACACAGGGAGGAGACCCAAGTATGCCTTGAGGTCACCAAGACAAACAGCATGCACACCAGACCCAAGTGGTACAGCAAGAGAAGAGAGAGCAGACACACAATCCAGCCCCTTCAATATGTTGGTCCCCCATGGTCAGTGGATGCATTTCCCAGCTGAGGTGGGCATGAATTCCAGTTTATAGTGGAAGGACCTCAACCCTGATCCAGTGAGGTCTGAGATACAGAGAGCTGGGAACATGTCTAAGGGTTATTGACATGGGGCCATTGACATGGGCATAGCCAAGGAAAGTCTGCATTCATCCGATCTGTGGAAATAGGGATGTCCTGACTGTGCTCTACACTCTTTGCTTGCAATGTAATATGATTGTGAGCTTGCCAGCTCCTCCTGTAAAAAAACACAAGGTTCTTCTCAGGAACAGAGGTAGGCATTACCTGTTCTAGGATCCTTCCCTCACACTACTCTTGGTGCGCTCTTCTCTGGATTCTGTTCTCCATGAAGTAGCTGGAATAATCCTAAAACAGTAAGCCAGAACATACTTCTCTGTCAAAACTTCCCAGTGTCTTGCTATCTCACTCAAAATGAAAGCTGAAACTGTCCAGAAGGTTCTGCATATTTTCTGCCCCTTATTACCTTTCAGATTTCCTATTACTTTTTAGCATTCCTCAAATTTTCCCAACTTTTTTCTACCCCAGAGCTTTGCACTTGCTCTTCCTGGAATCCCTCTCCCTGTATGTTCTGGCTTCTTCATTAAGAGTGTTTAAACCATGCCTTCTTCCTGGGCCTTCAGCAAAGCCTACGGTCCTTTGCCTCTTTTTGAGGATATTTTTCTTCATAGCATTATCAACATCTAACAATGTATTTTACTTAATCATTTTGTTTGTTCATTACCTTTTTAGAGACTCGAATGTGAAGTATTTAAGTTCCTGTGGACTTTTATTCTCTGCTATAACCCAGACTAGAGGAGTGCTTTCTTGCATACAGTAGGCTTTCAGAAAGTAGGTGTTGAATAAATGTAAATAGTGAGTATAACTATTATTGTACCTAATTCCATCAGATGGAAATTTAGGTTATCCAAAGCCCTCTGTAATATTTTTAAGCTTATTTACCACTACATATATTCCAAGAACATTCTAAGTTATTTATATAAATTAACTCACTTCATTCTTACAAAAGCCCATGAAGACTGGTGCCATTATCATCCCATTTTACAGAGGAGGAGACAGATAACTTGAGTGTGCTAAGTTTCCAAATTACTAAATGACATACACAGGATATCTGAATAATCTAGTTTAGGGTTTATGCTCTTAGACAGTACAACTTATTAACTGTCCTCAGTTAATGATGTTAATGATTGAGAACTCATTTCTAGTAACAGAAATACAAGCCAAATTAGTTTATGGATCAAAACGAACTTACTGCCATGTTTTACCAAAATAGACCTGGTCTTAGTGACTTAAGGTACTCACATTTTATCTTTAGGACTTTCCTTTTTTTTATATAACTTTTGCTTTTCTTTTTTTTTTTTTTAAGATTTTATTTATTTATTTGACAGAAAGAGCACAAGTAGCAGAGAGGCAGGCAGAGAGGAAGGAAGCAGGCTCCCCGCTGAGCAGAAAGCCCGATGTGGGGCTCGATCCCAGGACCCCAGGATCATGACCGGAGCTGAAGGCAGTCGCTTAACTGACTGAGCCACTCAGGTGCCCCAACTTTTGCTTTTCTTAGCACATTTCCTTTCCTTTTTTGTTTTGACCTTTTGTTTGCTTGTTTAGTTTTAGTTTTTTGTTTTTTTCAGATAAATATTCTTCACAAGATTGAAGGCGAGAGGAGATTGGCAAAAGTGTATAAGACCTCCTAAAATCCTCATTTAGCAAATCCTGACACAGGAGAACCTCCCCATCTCTCAGCATTAGTGTGCAACATTCTGATTGTCTCTCTTTGGTGAGATAGCCATCCTTGGCCCACTCACAGCAGCCAAGTGGTTTTCCATGATTGATCAGGCCTGGCATACCCATCCTGTGGCTAGTTAGAGTCTTTGCATTGGCAGACCACCAGAATCGTATGAAGCAGGGAGAGGTGGTTCCCCAGAGAAGGGTTGTGGACAGTGAGGAAAACAAAAACCATTTGTCCATTAGAACCTATTTTAGAAGATGGTCAGAGTATAATACCTCTCTTTATTTGACCTTTAATGAAACCAATACAAGTAATAACAATCAATATTATAACAATATCATAGCTAAACCTTTGAGATGTCAAGTCCATGTGTTCTTATTACAATGTTAAATTCACTATTTAATAAATTAAATAAATATAACAAAGTGGGCCAGGTTTAAACCAGCAAAATAAGTGCATCAGAAGTCAAGGATCATTAATCCAAACTGCATACCGAAAGTTCAAATAATAAAACTAAATTACAAAGTTTCACTCTGTAGGGCCTCAGTCTTGGATATAGAGTAAAAGGAGGATGAAGCAGTGAATGGCCATTCAACAAATACTGACAAATACTTACAATAGCAGCATAGTGTCAAGTGTTCCTCACTAGGGAAAGCACTTATGGATAAAACCTGATGTGTGCTAATGTTGGACACTCCTACCTCCTTGCTCCAAGCCTGCTTATAATCTGTGTCACCTTGCTGTCACCCTGTGCCATCTCTCTGTGAAAAGCTGCTCAGAGAGAGGTCTAATACGAGCCGTAATATGTTTGTGCTTGTTAACTCAATGTTTCACCTTCCCCAAAGTGCTTGGACTCATAACTTTATTTAAAGTTTTAGACTGATTATCTCTACTCTCTTAAGTGAAATGTAAGAAAACTCACAAAAGTATGGGAGGGGGGGTTTTTTAGATGTGGATTTTTTTTCTTAGCACTGTAAAAATTATTTTAAAAACATACATATGTACACATACATGTACACATGTGAGTAGACTTACCTTTTGGCATATATTATTGACTAAAATGTATGAAAATTCTTTAGTCCTTTCTAGAATTTGAGGGGAATCTGAAAAAGTTTTAAAATAGAAGATTCACTCTATTTAGAATTGACATTCTCTACAGCAACCTTTACAATCAAGCCATATAGTGTTTTTTTATAACAAAAAATCTATTTACTGTGCTCTATGCAGATATTTACAAATTTTAACTTTAATTTTAATTTTTGTTTCTCTCAACAATTATGAAGCAGTTGTTATTATCTCCTGTTTTTTTTTTTTTTTTTTTTTTTCCTGAGACGGCTTTGACTCGGAGGGTTAAATAATCTCCCAAAGTTGTAGTGAACAGTAGAGTTGATATTTGAACTGTTCAACTCCACAAACATTATTTAAATGCTTGTAAGAAAAGAACAAAATGGAAGGGGATCTTCACAGGAGGAAGAGAGATGTCCGGGTAAGAAGTAGCATTTGCAGGACCAGAGTGTGCAGGATGCATGTGACGGACATTGAGGAAAGGTTAGAGTCCTGAGGGCTCTTTGCGGTAAACATGGCTACCTGAAGTGTTGGCTGGTTGTGTATCAACGCCACATTGAGCCTGATTGTAGAGGATTTACATCACAAGCCAGTTTATATATCTAATTTGATAATCATGGCAACTTACTGAACACTTTTGCCATACCAGGCAATTAGTGTTTTCTCATGTGATGATAATCTGATGGGACTATATTCTGATACTCAGCAACATGAGTAGAACTGTCGTTGGTCTTGGTTCTTTGCTATTTGTGCCACTATACACAGCTCAGGACGTACTTGTAATTTAGGAACATTTAAAGACCTCTTTCAGGCTTTATCTAAGTGTCTGCAATGACTGTCAATCATATAATTCTTTTATCTTTTCATTATTTATTATAACATTATTTACAATAAGGAGTTATACTAAATAGCCCAGAATGGACAATTTATGACCAAGTCGAGATGAAAAACCCTGGATAACAAACTGTAAGAATGAAGGTCCGAGCTGGTGCTCAGGAGCCACTCTAGAGTTCAGAAATGTCAAATCCAGTACAAGGAGAACATGAAGACTGGCTGGCCAAACAAGGCTTTATTCCTCTCTGACTTCTGGGGTGGAGGGCGCACTTCACCGCTCAGCCTTAATGAGTTGGCCAGCTCAGGATTCAAGACCAGCTGCCTCAGGATGCTGGGAAATAAGAAAAACTCTTGCTCTGCTAAGAATGTGTGTTAATTACACCTGTGTTTTCTATGTACAGAAGACATGGTCTAAATCCAAACACCGATACATTGTGTGGATTGAGCATAAAAGGGATAAAAGGCCATGCAATCTTTTCCTATCAACCTATATAGATGGAAAACTACTTTGGATCTGCTGTGAGGAAACTGACTAAGTCATCCAGAGCCCCGTAGCTGTTATGAAAGAATAGCCCTGTTGGGATAGGAATTTGCCCTTGGATTCCTCCTCACGCTCTGCAAACAATTCTCTGCCAGGCATTGCAGTCACAGCTGGGTGGCAGGAGAGCGCCTGAGAAATCATATAAACTTGACCCAGTCTCATGACTGCTAAAGAGCTCTTGTTGAACTTGTCTCTTTGAAAGGAAAGAAACAAAAAAGCCAAAACCCAGTATGGAACTGATATTTATACCCAGAACTCATATCAAAGCTGATGCATCAGATACACATACAAACTACTATACTGGGCTGTGATAATAATTATTCTGACCATTAGTATCATTGTGCTCACAATATAACCCAGAAAAATTGCACCTTGAGGTTGTCGTGTTGATTCAGATTTGAATCTATTCATGTCTAGAGCATATAGAGATACCAAAATAATTTCAAAATCTTTCCTCTGTGGAAGATATGATATCAGGCACATCTCTATAAAGCAAGATTGAACTAAAGCATAATTTAGTGACCAAGGAGGTAAAAAAAAATTTTGAATTAAACACAGCTTTTTTTTTTTTTAAACTAGCAAGCTTCGGAGGAAGTTAATTCCTCTGTCTTCATATATTATTATTCACATTAATAAGAACAGCAGACAAAAGAAAATTTGTTAGATATCTTACAGGTTTCATTCTCCTAAAACGATGCCAGAAAATACTAATGCCTATCTATGCTTAACCATCCAGCATAAGGATATGGTTGTTCTATTCTTCATGTAATAAAAATGTGAAAAGGCCCATATTACAATATTGTTGGAGGAGAAATTTTTTTGAAATCTTCACACAGAAAAAATCAGAATGCTAGACCCAGGATGGACCTTAGCTGGCATCTAATTCAGTCACTCTCAAAGTGTGTTCCCTCGGCCGGCAGCATCAGCATCATTCAGGAAATTATTAGACATGTAAATTCACCCACCAGACCTCAAAGCCAAAGAATCAGAAACTCTGGGTAAGTGCACTGATGAGGGAACAGAGGCTCAGATGGGTTGCCAGATTCATTATTTTGGGCAAAGTGAGATTAGAAACCAAGTTTCTTTTGCTGGTGCTATTGGTTCTTTCCATAGTTAAGCACTTGCTTACATTTTGAACTTGAGTTATGAATTAACTAATTACTTCCTTTAAAGAAAAGCCATGAGAACTCAGAGGTGAAGAAGTCTGCAAGGTAGAAGCAAGGAAGCAGAACCAAGTGGCAGGATCGTGTGTTTTCTGAGGATTTCAGTCTTGAATTATTAGCAGAGACCCAAGATTCTGCTACAACTTAGGGCACTAGTGTCATTAATTTTAGGTGTTCGTCATTAATGATTCTAGAGTTGCTATAGTCTTTTCTGCTGTTTCCTTTTTAAGTTGCTTAGATTTTTTTCTCATATTTTATGCCACTTTTTCTTCTCCAAATAACATAAATCATCATTCCTCCCAGCACCTGAAAGACTAGGTTTAGGCTTTTTCCAGAATCTACCAGGAAGATGGAGTCATTTTTGTTGATTATTCAGTTTTCAAAATGTTTTCCTGTTGCCTGTTAAAGTTTATTAAAGTATTTCTTTCAACATTTTAAAACCATACTTCTAATTTAGAATCCTCAAGATATCAAATTTTGTTATGCTTCTAATTGGAAATTATTTGAAAGACTAAACCTATCACTAAACAAGTCTGAAATAAAGATCATTTTTAAAAATATTTTATTTATTTATTTGAAACAGAGAGAGAGAGAGATCACAAGTAGGCAGAGAGGCAGGCAAAGTGGGGAGGGGGAAGCAGGCTCCCCGCTGAGCTAAGAGCCTGATGCAGGGCCCCATCCCAAATCCCAGGACCTGAGATCATGACCTGACCAGAAGGTAGAGGCTCAGAGGCTCACTGAGCCACCCAGTTGCCCCAATAAAAAACATTTTTAGTAAAAGCATTTCTTGATTTACATTTTTTGATCATTTAATGGAGAGTGTAAGATATTTACATTCTATGGTTCTTGAAAACTTTTGTGACAAAATTCGAGGGATATATACCTGTATTTCTCTCGTGCTCAGCATGGAAAGCAGACAAAAAATAGTAATTTAAGTTACTGTGGGATGTAGGGAAGAGCACGATGTTTCAGAGACAAATATAGCTATCAAGGCTATTGGATCCCAAATATGTTGCCTAATTGCTCTAGAACAATTTGTGGCCTGAGAATGGTGATAGTACCTGTCTCAGGGAATAATGATAAATAAAAAATGCCAACATATTGAGTCTAACAATGCACTCCCCTACAGATGGCTCTGATGTAATGATGTCAGCCATAAATGCCCATCAACGTTTAATTATTAGATTTATATGCCTCTTTATTCTCTCATCAAGAGACTACATAATCCTACCTGTTCTGAATATGTATGAGTGTGTGTGTGTGTGTGTGTGTGTGTGTGTGTGTGTTTTCAGCAGCCTTTACCACCCCAGCATTATGGATCTCTGAATTACGGATAATTTTTGTTCTTGCAACTCTGTTTATGTTTATCACTACTTCTGATATCATTTTTCTTTTTTTTTTAAAGATTTTATTTATTTATTTGATAGAGATCACAAGTAGGCGGAGAGGCAGGCAGAGAGAGAGGAGGAAGCAGGCTCCCTGCTGAGCAGAGAGCCGACTGTGGGACTCGATCCCAGGACCCTGAGATCATAACCTGAGCCGAAGGCAGAGGCTTGACCCACTGAGCCACCCAGGCGCCCCTGATATCAGTTTTCAATCCATATCCAAAATGAAATGAATTCTTTTTTTTTTTAAAGATTTTATTTATTTGACAGAGAGAGATCACAAGTAGGCAGAGAGGCAGGCAGAGAGAGAGAGGGAAGCAGGCTCCCTGCTGAGCAGAGAGCCGGATGCGGGACTCGATCCCAGGACCCTGAGATCATGACCTGAGCCGAAGGCAGCGGCTAAACCCACTGAGCCACCCAGGCGCCCTAAAATGAATTCATTTTTAAATGGTAACTCTTTTTTTTTTAGAATTTATAGACAATTAGCATATTAGACATTCCATCTAAAATGTATGCCAATTTCTAGTTGCAATTATAGAATGGCAATAATATACAAGAGCAACTGTTGAATTCTAGGCATTGTCTTAGCACATCAGAACACATATCACCTTGTGAATGTACCTACAAGAAAAATCTAACATTGTTTGGCTTTTTTTTAATTGAAAGTCTTTGAAAGTGATCAGTTATGGGTTAAGCTGTTTGAGTTTGATGTTCTAAAGAGCTTGGCCCCTGATAAACTTTGATTGTCAGGTAATAAGAGGGAGAAGGGGGGATGTGAGGTTTAGACCCAAAATGGGCAACAAGTATTCTTCTATTTAATGTATAAGTTTTTGTTTTTTGAATTTCACTAATATATATCCAGATGCTGACTATTCACATAGTGTTTAGTATTTAAAATGTATATGTATTTATTCTGAAAAAAAAAAAACTTTTGGATTTTGTTAGCTATCAATCCATTTATATAAAAATAAAGACCACATGTAAGTGATAGCAAATATTTGATTAAAAAATAAAATCCATGTATATTCATATTTCTAAATATCTGAACAACATATCACTGGGCCAATAAATAGTGACTAGCTTTTAAGTTTTCCATCAGGATGTTTAGATGTTTACACATTTCCTTAAGCTCTTGTGTTAATTGTATTATGTTACAGTGAGCATGGATTCTGGAGTAATTTACCTAGGTTTGAATCCTGGCTCCTATGGTTATTCTGTGTATAACTAGGGAACATCACTTAATCTCCCTAATCTTATTTCCACATCTAGGAAGTAGAGATAATAAAATTCATGCTTTTCTGAACTTTAGAAGACATAATTGAAATAATTTATGTACCATGTTTAGCATATTCCTGGCAAAATGTTAACTATTATTATTGTTAATAGACCACTAACCATTATTATTTTTATTACTGATTATTTAAATATATTTGGAAACTATGCTTGGTTAATACTAGTTAATCCTACTTAAGAAAAGAAGGAAAACATGTAAGCTCCAGAGCTCCTGATATAGTTACTAAATTAAATTTGCCAGAGGGAAGGAGGGAGCAGGATGGGTAAAATGGGTGAAGGAGAAGAGGAGACACAAGGTTCCAATTAAGACAGGAATAAAAAGCACAGCAGAAGGATTAAAGTCTATGATACTGTAACAGCGTTGTATGGTGAACACATGGTAGTCACACTTGTGGTGGGCACAGCATAACGTAGAGAGTTGTTGAATCACTATGTTATACACCTGAAACTAATGTAGC
The DNA here is from genome assembly GCF_011764305.1 of Mustela putorius furo. NCBI lineage: Eukaryota > Metazoa > Chordata > Mammalia > Carnivora > Mustelidae > Mustela > Mustela putorius. Next base: position 2,947,706 of record NW_025421467.1, read on the forward strand.
ATTGTGTGTCAACTCTACTCAAGTAAATAAATAAAAACAAAAGTTTTAGAGACTGAAAAAAATTTGTCCTATTGATTATATATAGCTAAAGAACACTTCTAATATTTAAAATATCAGAAATCACAAACTAATATCAGTACTATGAAATCTATGGAAATATCTTTGTCATTTTTAGTCCTTCTAAAATTGTTCTAAAGGCATATTTACCTTAAGTGTCTAATAAAAATCAGACAAACTTTATGAGTACTTCTGCATTTTGTAAAGCTATTACAAAGCCCTATTATTACATATCTGAAATTTACCATTTATTTGAAAATTCCACTGATGAGATAGAGCTGAAAATATTTTCCATGAAGAGGCAAAAATCATGATGACTACTATAGAGTTAAATTAGCGTACTTATAGAAAATCACTTAGGATTCTGAAATAATAACATTGGGAATCTTTTCTTTTCTTTTTTTGGTCATAGCCTTTGGTATTCTACATGGTATAGAATGACCCACAGGGAAATACAGTGCTATTTCGTGAATCTTTTACAAACTTGAAGGATGTATTCAAATTGCCTCCAAACAATTTTATGGCAATGATAAACACATTTCTGCTGAACCAGAGGGATGATCTCAACTTCCCATTTCTTGGCTAAGGAGGATTAACATAAATAAGATGAATATCGTTCCCTGTACATTCCCCCATTGTAGACATGTCTAAAGCTTTATGAAAAATCACGAGACAGAGGCAACTGTTTCGTTTTCCCTGAGGTTATGAGGGGTGGGAATGGAAAGGAAACTTGCAAACAATCATCATTTATAGGATTTCTTTTAAGTGAGGAAAGAGCTGAGAGTGCTATTCTGGTCCATCCCAGAGCCTGTAAATCCACATTCCACATCAGCGGTTCCCAAACTTTGCTGCATAATAAAATCACCTGAATCAAAATTAAAAATAATAATAATAATAATAGTAAAAATCCCCATATGTAGATTGCACCCCCAACAAATTATATCAAAATGCTGCTGGTGGGAGCTAGGCACCGATATTTTTAAAAGACCCCCAGGGAATTCTTCTGTGTGTCCAAATTTGGAAATTATGAGCTTTAATGTGAACTGGGAGAACTCAGTCCTAGGCTCTGCTCTCCTTTGATATGTAACACCAGTTTGCAAACTAAAGTTATTCATACTCAAGCAGACATTTAGGTTAAATTATTTGGGGTTGCCTTCTGACTATGAGTTTCGGCATTTGTTTGAAGTAATATCCAAGTGAAGTGGCAAATCAAAATTTAAAATTAAGATATTTCTATCAGGCAAGATTTCAAACTGTGTGAGCAACAGAACCAAGCCTGCTACAGAAGGCATGACTGGGTGCAAGCAGTTATGAGACTGGCAAGAGAATTAGAATGCTTGGGTTTAGGTAATCATAGAAAATATTTAATGCATGGCTTATTAAGCAATGGGAACTCTGTTTCTAAATATAAATGAGAAGGCTATTCTCCTACACTTTTTAAAAGTAAAATTAATTGTTTTTTTTTCTTTGTTTTGTTTTGGTTTGTTCTAATTCCAGGATCCCTCAAGGTTTATGATAAATGATTCCCAATCTGGTGATGGTGTGAGAAGTGCTAGTTATTGGAAGGGCTTTGATCAGTTGTGCTTCATCTCTAAAGACAGTTAAGCAATGTGTAAATGTTTCCTGATAGTTTTATGAAAATTACATGAGGTAAACACAGAAATTGTACTTCTGTCAAGATGATCTTAGGTAACCTAATACCATGTAATTTATTTGTTTACGTGATTATTTTTGGTTATTTAAAAAATAAGGCCAGGAGCACCTAGGTGGCTTAGTCAGTAACGTCTGCCTTCTGCTCAGGTCATGAGATCGAGCCCCACATGGGGCTCCCTGTTCAGCAGGGAGTCTGCTTCTCCCTCTCTCACTCCCCCTGCTTGTGGTCCCTCTCTCAAATAAATAAAATCTTTTTAAAAAATAAAAAATAAGGCCAACTCTGTGTCCTTCTCCTTCTTTAAGAGCCCCACAAGTAAGTTCACAAGGCTTTTCCCTCAGAAATAGTTAAGACACTGAAAGTTTTAAAAAATAAATTATTTCAAGCAAGCCTCAACTACTGTCCGGCAGATGAAAGAAAGAAATTAGAAAACATTCTACACCAAAAAACTTGATAAATAGGTGGAAATGCTTCCAAAAATGCAGGACTTCACCATTGGATTCCTACAATATAGAAATCACGACAACACTTTGATTCATATTTTTGAAGAAAAGCAGAAAAGTTAAAGTACTGAAAGCATTTTTTTAAAAAACTTTTCCCAATATTTCAAATGTAGATTATGTCCACTACCACATTAGCCTGGCCAGAACTTTAAGTTTGATCACCCCCTGCCATCCAACTAGAGGTTTACATGCTCCCATTTTGAAACATTCCTAGAAAGATGAGGTGTAGATACTTTCTTGACTTACATTTTATTGCTTAGCTGAAGCTCTTTGCATAGTTATTCAAATAGATTACCTTTTATATGCTGAACTGTGCATGAAGGCAAGATATTATTTTTCCTGCTGGTGACACAGTATAGAATGCATATCAAGATAAAGTAGAGGGAGATTGTGTTTTTCTGTAATTTTCATGATTCTGCCTACAGCTATTTAGAAAATAGGAAAGAAATGGGTTTTGTAAACCTATGCAGTTTTAGAAAGGCAGGCTGTTGCTATACTTTCTTGAAAATTAACTTTCAATAGGTAGTAGTAGTATTAAAAGGAAAGGGAATTTGGGCAAAAGGGGACATTAAATATAAAAATAGTAATTAAGCACTTCACATTCTTTGCCTTACATTTCATCACCATTAATATCAAGTCCTGATAGAGAATTAAACTCTTATCCACACAACCAGCGGTATTGGATTGCATTATACACACCAGCTTATCCTATGTACTCACAAACACCCTATTCAATGAGCTGATTTCTGTGTGGGTGTGTGCGTGTGTGCATTGCAGCAATATACCTCTGCTTCCACAAATAATTGGCTTTTAATTTCTTTCACCTTGACTTTTTCTCCCCTCTGTGATGTTAGGTGAATTTTAGAAAATGCTAAGCATCAATTCAGAGTAATTAAAATATTTTGCTATCTCGTTAAAAATTGGTAACCTGATTATATTTTTTATGTAAATTGTTTTATTAATTTATTCATCAGAGAGAGAAAGAGCAAGCACAAGCAGGAGGAGAGGCAGGCAGAGGAAGGCGGACTCCCCACTGGGCAAGGAGCCCATCATGGGGCTTGATCCCAGGACTCAAATAGTTTGAGGGGATTCCTCAAAATCACAGTGAGTGAGTGGCCAAGTCCATACCATAAACAAAGTGTGTCTTGCTCCAATATCCTTGCAATTGTCTCATCTGCAACTGATTAGGAAGAGGTTTAAGAAATCTTCAGTTCACATTGTTTACCCTAAGGTAGTGCCTAAACAGGTTTTCTTCCAAAAGTTTAGCTTGACTCTAGAAATCTACATACTCAGGTATAGATCCTTCTTTGAAAAGTTCTCTACAGCTACTTTCTGGGTTCTCTACATCTTTTGTCATTAACTCTTCCATAGACAGAGGGCTATGAGGCCTAATGAAATGCTTACCATTTAAGTTGCTTTCAAAGAAACTTTCTGGATATTTAAAATGTGGCAAACCATCCTCGGATGGATTCCTGTCCCTTAACTTATAAATAATGAAGGGTCTTTAATCACAAAGCTTAATGATTAAAATAGTAACCTCCAGGCATGCTTCTAAGGTCTTCACATACATTCATTTATTTAATTTTAGGAGCAAATTTATAAAACAGGTGTTATTTATCATTTTTATTTTAACAGAAAAGAAAATGAGCCAAATCATGATTCTGTAACCAGCCCAAGGTCACATCACCGTTAGTGGACAGGACCTGAAAGAAGAAACAAAAGAGTTTTTTACCTTCTTCAGTCACAAACAGTACTCACCTTTTCCTCCAGCCAAGTGCAAGTAAGTGCGGGTGTCTACCTTGCTCAGACTTGTTATAATTTGACTGAGAACAGAAGAGACTTAATTGTCCTGTCTTGGAATCCCAGGAAGGTAACAATTTCATACATCTACTTTGGAAACACAAGCAGGGACTACTGCCCCCTTTTGCCATCAGATTCTGAGATGTTAAATTGAGAGAAAGATGCTGCACACTTGATAACCAAAGGTGTGAGTTTTGAGAAACAGAATTGCAGGCAATTTTTAGGAAACTGCAAAATGCAAATCAAGACACAATATGCCATATATTATAAAAAAGTATATGGATCTGCCCATGATAATAATTATAATTTTATAGTCAAAGATGGAGAAACTACCAAGTAAACCGGAGCTTACCTCAATAATTCTTTGAAATGTATTTCTTCGGTCTCAATAACATTTATGGATTCACTTATTCAGTCCAATAGTCTTGAAATGGTTAGCTTTAAAACATTGCTATTTATACCCATGCACACACATTTCTACCTGTCTGAAATACATTAAAATAAAAAAAGCAGCAGTGCAATGTATTTTATTTTAAATAGAATGAGCCGTTTGAAAATTCAAAGAGTAACCAGAAACAAAACAAAGCAAAAAGCAGTCCCCCAAATACCAGTAATCTTCTTACTTGACTTTGAGATCACCTGAAACACAGTGAGAAGGGCCTGAAAAGGCCTGCCATGATGGAGTTCGATGTGCATATTTACATCCAAGTTATGAATCTCGAAAATGAAACAGAACATAGGAGCAATGTTGACCCAACCATAGTCATATGGTTTCAACTCTAGATGTTTGGTTCTAGTCCTGTGGCTGACAGTTCAGGTCGAGCAAACCCGAGATAATAACATTATCTAACATTATCCACACAGTGCTAAGCCAACAAAATTAAAATAGAGAAATCAAAATTTACTATACCCCGGAGCACTGCTGAACAAGGAAACATCCTTTACTCCTGCCAAAGTTACAGTTGTTCAAGTTAGGCAGCTTACATGTGTGTGGGTCCCATAACCTAGGGGCCAACATACAGAATTCTTGATGACTGAGAAACTCCAGGTGGGCTGTAAGCACAGAAAAATGGTATGTAGTTTGGAGAGTAGAGGGTGTGATTTAGAGTTTATGGGATTAGGATACCTTTTAGGTAACATGCTGCAAGATTGTAGGGAGCTTTAGAAGCTACAAAACGAAAAACAGGAAAACACCTTGGATTTGATCCTTTGTTTGACAGGAAGCCACAAAGTGAAAGCAAAGTGGAGGGATTCTTAGATAATGTCCAAGTCAGGACACTTGAAAAGTCATGAGGATATTAGGAACTACCAATCCAGATCAGAAGAAAATATACCAAAATCATGAGTAAATAAGAAACTATCAATATCTTTTGCCATGCACATTTATTTAGAACTTGCTAGGCTAACCGAAAATTGTACAGAAGTTGGCAAGATGATAGCATCTCCAATTCAACTCAAAAAAATAAAATCATCATAATTGGAATTTAAAACTTGCTTTATATTATTTAAATCTCATTTGTCTGCCTAATTTTATATGGTCTTCATAAAACTGCTATTATGGAAAAAGAAGGCAGATATATCCAGTCTGACGAATAAGAAGACGGAGTTTCATAGATTTGAATTGTTCTGTGAAAGTTAAGGAATCAGTAAATGATGAAACCGGGGCTAATATTTCTACAAATGAGAGCTTCTCAATTTCCCCTCCAAACTGGTTCTCAATTTGTCCTCTCCAAGTGTGAAGATTCTCTGTTGATATTACATTTATATGAAGTTACCCATAATAGTAGTTAAAACTTAGTCAAAATTGAGATACTATCAAGCAGGTAAAAGATTGTATTTCAGTTAAACTTCAAATGTATTTTTTTTTTTAGCCCCAATGGCAACTACATCGTTGTTCATTTAGTCAAAATTATTGATTAGTACCTACCATGTGCAAACACTATTTATTCAGCCTCTAGGCAATGCGAGGGAAATATATGGGAAGGAAGCTCCCTTGCAGAAACTCCAGGGCAACAGCTCACACATAGAGAAAATTCGCACCACTATAATAGTAAATTAAGTCTCTATTTATAAAAGAAGGAAAGAAAATAAGAAACGCAATAATATATTAACTCTTAAACGATGGCCAAAGCATGTAATTGAATGCACCTTTCTAGTAGCAGATTTCAGCTCTTATCATTAACGTACTGAATGTGTAAAGGCATCAGATGCAAAGACGTATCAGCCTTCTTCCCAGACTCATGGCTTGGGCAGGTAACAGGGTCTACTGCTGCAGTGGGAGCAGATAACAAAGATAGAGTAAGAATCCTAGAAGCACAGATTTAGCCTATTTAACTGGATTTACACAAACAAGTGATAAAGCATGAAGGTATGCATTTTAAGATTATTAAAGTCAAGAGAACAGGCTAAATACTGAGCATGATATTGTTTTGTGCAAAGGCCACACAGACCTCTTGCTAAGAGAAAGAAGCTATAAGGCCAGGAAAATACGAAAGTGGTTGATTATTTGGTAAAGGATGGGTAGAAAAAATATACAGAAGTTATGGCATTTGCCATATTTTCACTAGCCGGGATGATGATTTGAAATGTTGAAGTTAAAATTGCATATCTGTTTCCCAAGAAAAAAGTTTGTGATCAGTTAATTAAATATAAATATGATGCTTTATCAAATCCAAAATTAAGTGACCCTCCACTGCTGATTTCATTCGGAATTAAGTGTTGGTACAAAGTGTGTGATACTGTGCTCTGGAGGCTCCTGATGGGATTATACATAGTTTTAAGGTCAATAATGATGAAATAAGGTCAATAAAGATGTGTGAGGAATGGCACAGGGCAGCCTCTGGGAAATCTCTGTGACATTGAAAAGAGATACACTTTTGTAGAATGAGAGTGATTAAGGGGCTCAGGTCAGACGATTGGTCTTCATGCCTTAGGTTGGAACCAACTGCTGGAGCATCAGAGCCCCTGGATTGAGGGTCACATGACTTTCAATCACTCAACACAAACGTCTTAACAATCTGAGATGCTGGGGACTGTGCCACGCTTTGCAATAGAAATGTGAGTTGGATAAACTTTCTACTTCCTGTCTGTGAGGAAACATAATTGACAGATAAAGGAACAATGTAAAATACTATATAATATAACTGTGTAAAGAAAAATTAGAGAAGGTTTCCTTTTTCTATTTTTAAGATTCTTTTTTTTTAAGATTTTATTTATTTATTTGACAAAGAGAGATCATAAGCAGACAGAGAGGCAGTCAGAGAGAGAGGAGGAAGCAGGCTCCTTGCTGAGCAGAGAGCCTGATGCAGGGCTCGATCCCAGGACTCTGAGATCATGACCTGAGCCGAAGGCAGCGGCTTAACCCACTGAACCACCCAGTCTCCCCTATTTTTAAGATTCTATTTATTTATTTTCGAGAGAGAGTGAGAGTGAGTGAGCCCAAGCAGGGGGAAGAGGGATAGAAGGTAAAGTAGACTCCCTACTGAGCAGGGAGTCACACTCAGGATTCAGTCCCAGGACCCTGGGATCATGGCCTGATCCAACAGCAGACGGTTAGCCAACTGAGCCACCCGGGTGCCCTAGAGGTGATTTCCAATTCCAGACACGATGGTGGAGCAAAGCCATGCAGGAATCTACCCACAGTTTCTTCAATAAATAGAAGTCAAAGAAAAATTTTTAAATGTATGTTTAGATGAAAGAATATGTAAATGAGCATGTAAACATATAGATATCATCTTCTACTATACCTCAGAATGCAATGTTTATTAACTAAATGATCTGTTTTGTGTTATAGTTTCCAGAGGGGTATTTAAGTCAGTGAAGATGCATAAAAAGTGGAAAAAATGATATCTTGATATCAATTATAAATTGAGGGGGATTATGTGTTTTTCCTCAAACTTAAATTTTTGTTCAGTATTTGTTATTTATTTATTTATTTATTTATTTGTCAGAGAGAGAGAGCATGAGCACAGGCAGACAGAGTGGCAGGCAGAGTCAGAGGGAGAAGCAGGCTCCCTGCGGAGCAAGGAGCCCGATGTGGGACTCGATCCCAGGATGCTGGGATCATGACCTGAGCCAAAGGCAGCTGCTCAACCAACTGAGTCACCCAGGCATCCCTCAGTATTTGTTTTAAAGGCAATTACATATTCTTGCTTTAAGGTATAGGAATAGGAACTATTTTGGCCTGTATATCTGTGTTGGGTTCAGTAGGTACTAGGAGGAATAAGAGATTCACTTTCCCTCCTCAGAAAACTCATAATGACAAGGGCGTGGTAAAGAACTTGGTATGCCAAAGACACAAATTGTTCAGTCCAGCAGGAGGTGATAATGTGAAGATCACACAGGCATGATCCCAACTGATGATGATATGTTACATAATTGAATGCAATTCTCCAATTAGTGAGGGGCCATTAAAGTCTTTTAAACTGGGAGAAAACATGATCAGACACGTGTTAGAGAAATGACTCTGAAAGTTGTAATTAAGAAGGATTAGAGGAAGAGAAACAGAGTAGAGGATGTGACATTAGTCTAGGTGAGAGGTGATGAAAACCTAATTTAGGGCAGTGGCTGGGAGAATGGTGGTAGATTCCAGAAATATCAAAGAGTTAAAATCCGTTGGATGTAGTGAAGGATTGTTTATGGCCAGATGAGTGAAGTTTGACTCTTTCAGTACTGACTTAAGAGATATGGTTAATGAAGATTTAAAGAAGAAAAAACTGAGAAAAGGATAAGGACAAAATTTGGGAAGAAAACATAAAATTTATATTCTAAAATACATTTGTCTTTTAGGTCAGAACTCACAAAAATGTGATAAGTGTTTGTTAGACAGATAATTCGAAAAACAGACAAAAATATCTCCCAAAGAAATGATAAGAGCTTACACGTATTGAGTACTTACTGTATAAGTACTTTCCAAGTATCAATTAACAAATTTAACAACTTTTTTTAAAAGATTTTATTTATTTATTTGACAGACAGAGATCACAAGTAGGCAGAGAGGCAGGCTGAGAGAGGCGGGGGAAAGAGGCGGGGGAAAGAACAGAGAGCCAGATGCTGGACTTGATCCCTGGACCCTAAAATCATGACCTGAGCAGAAGGCAGAGGCTTAGCCCACTGAGCCACCCAGGCGCCCCCAACAACTCTTAGAGTGGGTACTCTTTATATCTATTTTGCAGGTAAGATAGGAAGAGGGAAACAGAGAAATTAACTCATTCACCCTTGTTACACCTGTCGTGACAAGAATTAGTCCCATGTGGTCTGTCTTCCAACCCTCTGCTGTCGCCTACCATGGCTGCCTCTTCATAACGTAAATGGTAAGAAGACTTCCAGGCTGGCTTACGAAGGTCCACTTTATAATATATTTACTTAACTCTAGATTTACGGACGCTGTCTTGAGTTTGAGAGCTGGAGTAAGGGGTGCTTTCATTATAGAAGAAGAAAAATACTCTTTTCTCTTGTCTAAGCCTGATTTTGAATTAGTCATAATCACATCTCATTTATTTTTGCAGATTACTGTTCCTTAACTTTTTTTTTTTTTTTTTTTTTTTTTGGCCATGCCTTTGCCTCATCAAATAAGATATTGGTAAATAGCCTTTCATTGTTTCTCTCATCAAGTCCAATTTCTTGTGCTTGATTTCAAGTCCCTCTTTACTCTTGCTCTGTTATTTATAACCAGTGATACCTCCTCCTTTCCAACAGCGGGAAGAGCCTGCCTTGGGTACCTCCTGGTCTTGCTTACTAATCAGCTTCTTCCGCTCCCCTTCCTCACACGGGTCTGTGTCTCCGTGCTCCTCTGCGGGGTCCCTTGGGCTGTCCCTGCTGCCCTAGCCTATCACAGGAGCAGCCATCCATGCTCTGAAATTAGTTTTCTCCCTCAGCACCTGGTTTACTACCACCTCCACTGCACCCCATTCATCCTTCGGAGCACCTGATCCTCACTACCTTTTAAGAAGAAACCAATTTGAATTAATTTGCACTTCAAGGATTCTAAAATATTTATAGAGTGTCTACTGAGTGCCAGAAACGGCTCAGTCCCAAAGGACGTAAAACAAAGATTTCCATTTGGCTTCTGCCCTCCACGAGTACTTGATCTAGTGGGAGAGACACACATACAAATAATCTGACAGAGCGCAGTGGGAGAACCACAGCACAACAGCATAAGCAAAGCACCAGGAAGGATGATTCTGGCTCCTTGGTGTCAGGAAGTGAAGACCTGGAGAAAGGAACTTTTGAGATGCGTCTTGAAGAGAGGAATATCCCCCACTTGGAAAAGTAAGAGGGAACGTGAAAAAGGAGTAAAGATATGGAGGCAGAGAGGACAGTCTATGGCTCTGATCCAGAAATAAAGAGGAATTAATTCGTAGGTCAGGCACCCCTGCCAGACTGTGGCCCCTCAGACTTCATTTCCACCACATCCTTTTTCTGGTCAGAATTGCCAAGAGCTCTGCATTGCCTCTCCCATCAAACTCCGCTTCTCCTGTCTGCCCCTCGGTTTCCTGTAACTTATCCCTGCCTTTGATACACACTTCCAAATCTGAAGACTAGCATTATAGGGTGTTTGTTGGCTTTGTTGTGTTAGTAGATCAGGGGAGATTTAGTTGCTCCTTGTTTGGCTGGCCCCACACCACACCTGACCTAACAGGTGGCACTTTTTTTTTTGGAAGATTGCTGTCATTGAACTGGCAGAACAGCCCCTGTGGTAATTCCCTTCCTTTGGTCAGGTAGCGCTCACCAGGCCTGTCTGTGGCATCAGGTTCCTGCCAATTTTTTCTGTTAAGTTGAGTTCTGGTGAATACACAAGAAGCTTGGTGGGCAACTCACAAAGATCTAGTGAAAACACAGAATTACAGTAATGCGTGGCCCCAGATGCCATGCCCAGTAGAGACTTGAAAACACTTGTGCAAATGCCAGAGCTGAGGAAATGTGTGGGTCTCTTTCCTTTGGAAAGAACACGTTTTAGCCTCATATTCTGTCCAGTTTTCATTGTTAGCCGTGTGTGCCTCTATGGCAAATTGACAGAGAGACATCAGGTTAAACTTACGACTTTCTCTTTTAATTTTCTTCAGAATCTATCCGAGCAGTGTAGTAAGAGTCTGCAAATTCATATCACTTTTAAAAAGCATTGTGTTTTTTAAAAGATTTTGTTTATTTATTTGACAGAAAGAGAGAGAGCATAAGCAGGGGGAGCGGCAGGTAGAGGCAGAGGGAGAAGCAGGCTCTCTGCTGAGCAGGGAGCCCAACATGGGGCTGGATTCCAGGTCCCTGGGATCATGATTTGAGGCAAAGGCAGGCACTTAACCCACTGAGCCACCCAGGTGCCCCTTAAAAAGCATCCCTGAGTTGTTTGCCTCATTTCTATGCATTGAAAAATATTTTTAAACGCATGTGACTTATCTGAACTCTCATTCTACATATATAGTCTAATTTTCTCCATTTGTTTTACTAGAGTTTGTTGTTCAGTCATGGTCTTTAATTAGCTTTGGTTACATAGCAGAATGGTGAGATTTGAACTGTATAGGTTAGTTCTTTACTAAGCTAGACTCAACATTACTTAAAAAACAAAGGTGCACATGAGTACATTAAATTAAAATCCATGACTAGCCACTCATTTAAAAAATATATATTGTGCATTCTTTATTTTGATATAAAATTCACAAATATACTTAATTAAAGGCTGTGAATTTCAAAAGGGAAACAAGGATAATTTTCAGCAGTAGAAACCCGGGAAATCTGAAATGATGATATACATATCGCAGGTTATATTTGATTGAGCTTTATTTGCTATTTATGGAGACTAGACGACATCTCATTTGCTACTATCTCCAAATCATCAAATGCTGGAAATTTAGAAACCCCTACTACTTTTATGCATGTCAAGAATTCCTCGTGCTGTTACATACCTACAGAACACTACAGCTACTTACTGCTACCTACCAAACTTTGTGCAATAGGTCCAATTAAATTAGATCAATTAATTAAATTTATTTTAACCTCAAGGTCAATCAGAAGAGGTCTTTTATTGTTTAATTATAGATTTAATTACATTCAATCACTGAACTTGAAAAAAATATCCCCTTTACAGCACTTAAATCTGATGAGACTCACAGAAGCACTCCTGTTGAAATATTATATTCTTCTGCCCATATTCTTTAAGCTGAGATGTACTAGCCAGAGCGAAAAGAGGAGGGAGGTAAGCAGTATTGAGGGGACATTAATAATAAACCGAGAGGATGGTGTTCCCCTCAGGGCAGCTTGGATCTTTGCCAGTCACCATGCACTGCCTTTTCTCATTTGTTAGTATCAGGAGTTAGTTAAAGATCTCTTGCACTTAAGAATTTGACCACCTTTTTGCTTTACATGTCTTCTTTCCAGAAGCCTTCCTCAAAACTGAGACTGAGTTTTCATGCAGCTAATAATGTAAAACAAACGGTAAGAGTAGGAGTTAAAACTGTTTCAACAACGAAATTGTTACTGATGATCACCATGAGTTTCAAATCTATTTCTTACCTAGTGATAGACCTTGTGTGTATCTTTAATAGCTTTACACTTGTGCAGGGAAACGCGTGCTGGCAGGATAGAGTATCTTTGTACGGCTTACAAATCCAGTCCTTTAAGAGACCACATGTGACTGCCCATCAGTGTTTTGAGCTACGTAATTATCTCCGTGTGAACTTCACAAGAGCTTTGCCTGTAGACTAGTTAGGGGTAGCCGAGACTTCAAGATTAAACCTTGTGTTTCAGCTCAGCCTAGCCTGAGTACCAGCATCACAAGTAATAAGCAGTGACAGTATCTCAGCTGGTCTTAGTCTATTCTCATTTTTGAAAACATGTTAAAATATTTGTGAAACATTGAAGAGCTTAAGACAGCGATGCTGCAAAATAGGGAGCACTTCATTCTCTGTGTTGCAGGGGCAAGTCAGAAGGATCACTGTCAGGGTCGATGGCAAGCAACCCAATAGGACCACCGGGTTTATCACCTTTTCCATTTGCTCTGGATCCCCTGTTCACACCCTGCAACATCCTAAATGCCAAAACTCCCCAGGCTTCCATTTTATATTAGATGTCTAAAATGTCAGGGTCTGATGACAAAATATTTACTTTCACATACAGATATCCTTATTAGTACCATGTAGTTGCAGTTTCAATGAAAAAAAAAAAAAAGAAGAACAATAAAGGTTTTAACTAAAATGTCTGATAGTAGGGCTCTTTGAAGATACAGTCTTAACTTGTTATTCTATAATAATTAGAGTGGAATTAAGTCACTGTGCAAAAGGATGAAGGGAATCAGTGGCTATTAATTTTCTTCATATTCTAATTGGTCCACTGAAATATTTCAATGAAACCTTTACTCTAGACATCTCCTTTCATGATATTGTGTAAGAAAATAAATGAGTAAGGGACATAAAGGAACCCACCAATGATTGGAGACAGGATTTTCTTTCCATTGTCTAATAGACTTGTTTATTATTTTAAGCTGGTAAAAAGAGACTTATGATTCGTGTTGAAGAAAGAGTTATTTGTGCTTGATACATTGAAGACACTGTTTAAAAGCAGTTTGTCCTTATAAAAGGATGACCCCTGTAGTAATTGTTAGGCAAGGAGGGACAAATTCAACCAACAAAGAGCACATCTCGCCCCAAGTTCCCCATGATTTCTCCACATAGAGCAAAAAAATACACATCAATAATTTATTTGAACATGCACATCAGCGAGTAGCACCGTTCTGGCCACTCAGGAAACGAAAGGGAGAATATCAGCATTACCTAAATTTAAGAAAGAAAAAAAAAAAAGAAAGAAAGAAAAAAAAAGAGGTGAATTACACCATTTTAATTGTCTTAAAAACACGGATAAGAAGAGCAATTAAAATATAGTCCTAAATAGTGCTAGCTAATGTAGATTACATAAGTATACAATATGATTCAACTAATAGTGCTCTGACAAGCATAAACCACCAGTTCGCGTAAACAAGGCCCAGGTCGATTGCTGAGAAAATGTTAGATTCAGATGTAATAAAAGTTACTTTTATTTCAGTCCTGAATGCAAAACACAAGTCAAGTGTGAAGACAGCATTCTAAAAAAGGTGGCTCTGTTAAAGCAAGGAGGCCATTTCCTTTTGCATTTTTATAATTTTTGAGTTCTATTTTTGACGTTCGCTTTCTGTACCTTTCCTCCCCTGAGCACTAATTTATCAAAAAAAAAGATTTCAAGGTGCAAGGTGTACATTCTTATCGTTATACCATGTCATCTCTTTCTGGAAGAGAGTATTACAATCAGCATTACAATGTTAGTTCTTCTTCTCTGAATGTTTGTTTCACATACATGTATTTCAAAATCATAACGTTGATTGGGAAAAGAAACCTACGAACGAGAGAGTGATGTATTCATACACTTCCTATTGTGCTGTGTGTCTTTTCCCATCCCTTCTCCCCTTTCCCTGTAAAGAGCTGTAAAAAATTTAAGGCAGATGAGGTATATTGCTGAAGAAAAAGTTATTTTTGAAAAAAAACTCAAAAAAACTTTTATTCTGCCCTTCTACTCAAGAAAGACTAATCAACTATAAATCTAGTGCTAGAAAAAAGCAGGAAAGACACTGTTTGCATGTACCATACTATGTCTTCTATTTCTAGAATGGCTTTTTGTTAATTTAATTTTAATAGAAAAAATAAGCACCTTAAGCTATGAACAGGAAAAGAACTTCATTATTAGTGAGTTTAGAATCCAAACGGAATTAGGAACACTCACTCAAACTCTTTCACTCATTCTCTCAAAGGCCAATGCTACTGATTAGAATTGTAAAGTGCTGTACTTAGTATAAACACTTGTATACACTGCAGACACTGAAAAATAACCCTCAAGCACATTGTGTTATAGTTCCAAAAATATATTTACAGTCTATTACAAAGATTACAAATGGAAGTGTCTAGGTGACTGTATTATGCTAATTAAAAGTATTTTACAGATTATTTTTCCTTAGGGACAAAAAACATTTTAGTGAAATTAAAATGATTTTTCTAGTCAATCAAAAAATAAATTAAAATATCAAATAACACTGTACAGTGATTTAAAAGAAAAAAAAAAGGGTGGGGAGGGGTTTGGGAAGCAATCCATTTGAGTTTTTCTATAGCCATCTTTGGTCCTAAATGTGGGAAAACACATTATGTAGCACTGAAAATACCTGTTCTTTTGTGATGCTCTGCAAGTAAAATAGAAAAATATAGTGCATTTTCAATGTATTCAGAGCCCACTACAGAGAAATGTGTGTACAAAACAAGACAGTATAAATAAAATTTACAAGTTTTACAAAGGAACATTTACAGGTTTTTGTTTCTGTTATTTGTTTGTTTGTGGATGCCCACATTATCAAACAAGACCAATTATGACCGATCCCTGGGATCTTTCTCTATTAAAATCATTATAAACAGCCCAATTCTCTTTGGAAGTACAACAGTTCAATTCTGGGGTAGTTCATGATTTTCGTAACTTCGAAAGCATTACTCATAATATGCATACATTCCTGAAATATCTATAAAGACACATTTAATTATTGCTTATGAAATTCTAACACAGTAATCAAATAATATGGTTTAATAAATAAAGCTTAAAAAAAAAAAAAAAGCCAGATCCTTCACCTCTTCCTTACTCGGTAAAAAGAGCTCTTTCATTTAATAAGCTTCTGACATCAGTGTTCACAAATAAAAGGCTTTTTAAAAACTGCAGTGGTGATATCCTGTGCAGCCGATTTGTTTCTGAAAGGTGAAAATGTGAACTGCCCCTTTTCTCCTGCTTCAGAGTTCTAATATAAAACTTACTTCTTTCTATTCGTGTTTGGACTGCATTAAACAGAATAGGATATAAAATATACATCAACTATTTCTCCTAAATTTCCTAATGTCTCAATATTGAAAAAAACCTCGATGTGCTCGGATTAAATTTTAGGTAACACTGGATAGTTCTTGCTCTCAGACACTTGCCTTCACCAACACTCTTTAGATGAAGTGCCTCAATTTTTTATAGTCATAAACCTACAATTTGCGTTTTTTTTTAATTAAATTCTGTCTAGTAAAATCACTCTATAAACAATCTGTTAAAAGTGCCTTATAGTATTTATGGATCATTATTGCTTTTTTCATTGAAAAGATAGTGTGTTGTTTGATCTTTACAAAAAAATTTCTTTTTAAAAAATACCAGAACTCTTGGCAACTTACATTTTTGTGATTACCTGCCAATTACCAAATGATATCAAAACAGCACTGATTAAACAAAATAAAATGGCACAAAAAGGATACCAATGTTCTGACAGAGATATATCTTCAATCATGCTATGTGGTTGTTTTTTTGTTTCTTTCTTTTTTTTTTTTTTTTAATTTGAGATTCTTTCAAAGGTACCCAGTGTAGCAATGTGTCATAGATTAACACTAAAAAGGTCCAAAGCTATAAACAACTTTCTAAAACAAAGTCCTTATGAAGAATAAACACAAATGATTTTAAAAAGGAATCGTCTGAAATCACATATTTAAGGAAAATATTTCATTGATTTTAACAATAAGATCATGATTTTATTTGACAAATATATTCTTTCTTAAATTCTTTATGTACATTTTAAAAAGTCTATACGATAAAAAGGAGGTTAGAGAGCTCAAGGTGTTTGGATGTTTTCAGGTAGTACTTTGTTTATTGTCACTGCTGTTTTCCTGGCCACCAGTGGTGGATCCTAAATTCCCTTTTTATATATTCTGGTGGCACTTAGGAGTTCAAGTCTATAGGTGCTTCTTAAATCTTCTCTTCACTGTAGGAAGGACCCAGGACATCAACTGTCTTCTAGCAGCATTCTTATGCATATACCGAAGGCCAGTACTGTTCTCTCTCAATCCATAATCTCCCTGATAAGGGAGAAATGCTTATCACACTTGGATGCCAGTTCCGTGTAAATGTAGCATTTGTGCTCTCATAGTCTGAACGCTGCTCATAATTTTCTTCTGATGGCCAACCAGTGTGATCCCTAAACTCATCACATCTCTGGAAAAGACAAATGCATTTTGTTAGTTATCTTACAAAGAATGTACTTGGTACTCAACTGTCATCAGCTCTTTAATTCAATCTTCTGTTTATCTGAGGCAAACGGATCTTATCTAAGTGGTCTTGGGTATTATGATCACATTCCTACAGTGGGTCAGACTGGCGAGCTGCATCAGCGTGCTCCTTCCCAAGAACCTAACTGCTCAGGCTCTCAATCTGCCGTAAGTTCTTTTTAAACTGATCTGAAATTTTGCAGACAAAAATTAATCAAAGTCTTAAAAGTATTCTTAACTTAAGGTAAGATCAGGAAATGTTATTTGCATGGTATTCTTGAACCTAAGTGAAGTTTAAAATTTTTTTTAATTTAAATTTTTTCCAATGTTCCAAAATTCATTGTTTATGCACTACAACCAGTGCTCCATGCAATATGTGCCCTCCTTAATACCCACCACCAGGCTCACCCAAACCCCCACCTTCCTCTCCCCCAAAACCCTCAGTTTGTTTCTCAGAGTAGAGTCTCTCATGGTCCGTCTGCCTCTCCGATTTCCCCCCACCCACTTCTCTTCATCTTCCAATGTCCTCTGTGTTATTCCTTATGTTCCACAAGTAAGTGAAACCATATGATAATGGTTATAAGGGGAAGTGGTGCAAATGTAAGCATTTGGGGTTCTAGTAAATCAAGAATCTTCGATGATCACCAAAAGATCTATATTGAGTTTCATTATTGTAGGGTAATTCTGAGCACATTATTCGTTGTATACTTGACTCCAATTCAGTTCGATCATTTCACTACATTTTAGAAAAAAAATTACTTTCTAAAATGTGCAATACCTATGTTTAATAGCTTAAATGTGACATCGACTAACTGTGTCTGTATATGTAGTTTTACTTTTCCTAATAGCCAGGAAGATTGAGCTTAGGTATTTGCAAGTGATTAAAAGATGGCAACAGTACAGTAGCGTAGTATTTCATAGTCATGGTCTAAAAAGACTTTGAGGATCCTAGTTTTTCAGTGAAGTAGATTGCTTTGGAGAGATGGGGTATACTTATGCCAGCTCTCCCATGTGGTAACTAGAAGGAAACCAAACAAGACAGCACACACACACTTAAGTTCACATAGATGCTACTTCCTGACATGCCAGGAGAGAGAAGCTGATTTCTGGCTCTCTCAGCTGAAACATGTGAAACCCTTCGCACAACAGTACATAAGATGGATCTGCTCATAGAACCTTGAAGACTGTTTCCCATTTTCAAACACACTGATCGAGAGGAGCTTCATTGCCCGTGAGTTATGTTGCAGCCAAAGAAGCTGATGTTCAGAGATGATAAGTGGATTTCCTAAGATCACATAATCATTGAGGGAGCCAGAGATGAAAATTTAGTTCTTTTGACTTCCAGTTCACAGCAAACTTCAAAAGTTGTTTTAGGAGGTCATTCATCAGGTTAAAAAATAATAATAATGGGTCAATCACACACCTTCCAAAACATAAGCTAAACTCTCAGTTACAGTTAATTGAATTAAGCTGCCTTGGATCTCTTCAGAAAGTAATCCTATTGGATGTCAAAATGCATTTGGTATTGGGAAGGAAGCTTTGAGTTTTTAATGTCATAAAAAAACGTGGTGAGAGAAATCCTCCTTTGCAATGGAGAAAGTTTCTTTCTTTACTGCATAGGCACCCAGATGATACAGTGGTTAAGGAAAGAGGAAGGCTCATGGTGTGGTGTTTAGAACACCGTCTATAGAGACAAACGGATTACCACTTACTAGTTGAGTCAGTTTGGAAAAACATTTACATTCTCTGAGCCTGCGCCTCATTGTGTATAACACTATTGACTTAAAATTATTGCTATGAGAGTTTAAAAATGGACTACAACTTCAAAGGTCTATTTAGCACAATGCCTGGCACATAATAAGCACTTATTAAAGAGATGCTTTTCTCCCTGATTTTGTGGTTTACTTCTCTTTAATATATGGCAGATGACCTGATGTATAAAGCTCAGATTGTACATAATATATGCTTAAATAGAATTCTGAGAGCTTCAACTTACTCGATAGTCATCCTGGCCACTGATTCAAGGGAGTTGTAGCCAGCAGCTGTGAAGTTATCTTTATACCTTTCCATCTTAATAGCTTGTAGCCATTCTCCAACTGAACAAAAGGTAGTGAAGTCGGGAGTGTTTTGATCCAAAAGAGGACTTATTGGCCTAGATACGAATGAAAACAGAAAAGCACATTATTTTTCTTTTCATGAACCAAAAAAGAATGTCTTTGCCTAAACAAACAAAAAAAAAGCTATAAAGAATAAAATTACATATTCCAATGGGTGTTGTAGTAATGGATAAACAGACAAGTTAATACAAATCTAAAGGCTGCCCGGGAACTACAAACTCTGAAATTGACATTGTATTTAGATTTTACGACCTCCGGAAGCATCTTCCACACATTTCTAAAATTCCAGCCAACAGTATTTGTAATCAGTCCATATTTATTTGTTCACTTGCTTCACCAAAAGCAGCTGTGAGGGAAGGAAGCACGTTTGACTGTGGACTAACTCGTTCTATGTGGTGCTACTGAGAACTCCGTGCCTTCGCTGTACTGATGGCACCCTTGAGAGCGCCTAGTGAGTTCCTACGACCTACGCAAGGGCACACTGAGCATCAGGTTCACCTAGTGGCTGGAGCAGAATGATTTCTAGCGCGCCTCACAAAGGGCGGGTGGGGGGGCAAGTGCAGAGAACGGATGCAGTGTTTTGGACTCCTTTTGACGGGTAAGCCCCTTTCATCACTCACTGAGCTACTGTCATAAACTTTAACGTCACAGAGTATTACTAATAATAAATAAATAATAAGTAATAAAATGAAACTAGTTTTAGTTTTACTAAAAGACTCAAAGCAAAGCAAATTGCCTCATGCAAAAAAGTAAGGCGATAGTAATAAAGACCCACGTAACCGGAGTACTGACTTGAAAATGTGAAATGCCCCCTAATCACAAAATTCCAGTTGGAAAGTCTTCTAAAACAGATAGCCAGTGATAGCTCCCATAACTTTTAAGAAAACCAAAAGGCAATAATAATAGGTCTCATTAAACACTAATTTAATTAAGGTAAGCCATCTGAAAAGAAAAACACAATAAATTTCACACCGGTTCTAGTTTAACCCAGGTGTCAGCTTGCCACTGGGTTAGGACTGAGGAGATAAATGGATCAGGTGAATATTCGAATGTCTCCCAGATTCCATCCACTTAGGTATTTCTTACCTACTACAAGTTCCCAGGGGTGTTTTCAGACTATTTGGGTTTCGAATCATTTTGTCTAGAATTCCAACTATCTGCTCAAACTTCGGCCTTTCTGCACGTTCCTTTTGCCAACAGTCCAGCATCAATTGGTGAAGACCAGCTGGGCAGTCCATGGGTGCTGGCAAACGATAACCTTCTTCTATTGCTTTTATAACCTAATAGCCAAAGGGACATTAAAAATATTACTGATTGAGGTTCAGTTATAATAACATGCATTGTCTAGCAGGCGAAGAGATTTATTGAGATAAGACTGAAGCGCCCTTCAAAGCTTTGCAAAAAAACTTTGTTTTTGTTTTCCTGAACACCCATAAACATTCAATGTGTTATTAAGGAGTGTATGAAGAGCACGATATCATGACCCTTCTAGCTGATTTAGGAATTAGGAGCAGCGATTAAGTTCAACCAGGTGCAATAGACAAAAAATTTTCATGTCATCCCAGAGGTTTTTAAAAGGGAATATGTTATGGAAATATTTTACATGTATCTGGCTGTACATGTACATACTTGCCTATGGATGTATGAATTCTTCAAGTTGTAAGAGGAAGATCTGAGTTACCCAGAATCACCCCCTGCAAAGTTTCAGGGTTCAAATGACATTTTCAAACTAAATCTCAAAATATGTGAATGTGCTATGATAGAAAATATTACCAAGCACACTATTACTTTAAATAATATAGAGCCTACCTACTTAGGAAATGTATAAGGTTATAATATAGAGTGGGGTGTTGAACGAGGAGTATACAGGTGGTTCCTGAAGGTGACTGTACCACATTCCAAGTTTAGTGACCTCACACTGGCAGACTGAATGAAATCAGCCTTGCAAAGGGGCAAGGGAATGGATTACACCAGGAAATTGGGAAAAGTTAGAAATTAGGACTTTCCCACTCCAGAGTGCTGGTTGTTCAAGTTTTATCAGCACATCGCTTTCTATTTATATCTAATAACAGCCTGAAACACTGCATCAAGCTTTGAATGTTCATGAAAAATAAGTCTCCAAAGACACAGGTACATAGCAATAAAAAAGTCTGAAAACTACTTATACAGACTTGTTTCTTTTTGTTTATATGGAAAGCAAAAATAGATCTTAAACATTAGAAATTGTTAGAAATTGGAGCAGCACAAGAAAATACTTAAGAAGGCAAGCAACACAAATAAGGACTCGTAAAACATTAACATCATGTCAAGGGGGATTAACAAATCCTTTTTGATACTGACTGACATAATGGCAGTAGAAATGTTTAAAAAAAAAAAAAAAAAGATGGGAAAAAAACCAGAGGTAGCCTTGGGTTTTTGAAGAAAATAAAGCCATAGGTAGGCAGACAGAAAGCTGGTTTTAAGAAATGTTGATTAACTTAATATTTGTAGGGAAACATATCCCTGATGCTTGTTGACATTCAAGAATAGCACATTAAGGGACGCCTGGGTGGCTCAGTTGGTTAAGCAGCTGCCTTCGGCTCAGGTCATGATCCCAGAGTCCTGGGATCGAGTCCCACATCGGGCTCCTTGCTCAGCAGGGAGCCTGCTTCTCCCTCTGCCTCTGCCTGCCATTCTGTCTGCCTGTGCTCGCTCGCTCTCCCTCTCTGACAAATAAATAAAATCTTAAAAAAAAAAAAAAAAAAAAAAAAAAGAATAGCACATTAAAATATAAAAAGTCGCCCTTTGGGATAAATGAAGTAGCTGGCATCAACAGTTGTTTCATAAAGTCCTTCATATAAAAAAGAAAAAAGGAACGTTAAGAAAAATCTATATATGTAAATTGATAAAATTTAAAAGGTAAATAGATTAACTTAATTATAGTGATTTTTGAAAAGTACTGTAAGACAAATCCTCAGCTAAAATTCTTTCCTGATTACTACATTGTACGTCCTGCACATCCGTTTACTTGTACTTTGGAAAGCTAGGTTACGTTATTTAAACAGTGACTAAGTTGTAAATAAGTAAATTGACAACTTCTAATAATTTATATATTCAAAATGAACAATAATGAACAATCAGGAGACATTTTTTTTTTTTCCTAATTGGGAAAAGAATGACTTTCCTTACGTCGGAGGTTGCTTGTATTTGAACCTAAGAAATATCTTCCTGATTTAACAGGACCCCACTCCTATGCTTATAACATTGGGGCAGCCCTTACTATTTTGAATCATCTTCTAACCAATGTCCCTGCTTGTGCAATGCATGTAGAGTGATCTTTCCATTTTTTTTTTTTTGCCTTGAGAATAATCTTTAAAAATGCAAATCTAGGGGTGGCTGGTTGGCTCACTTGGTGGAGCATAAGACTCTTGATCTCAGGGTTGTAAATTCGGGCCCCATGTTGGGTGTAGCAATTACTTAAAAATTAAAATAAAAAATAATAAAATGTTAATCTAAAACTTATCATGATTCTCCAGACATTAATATTTTTCAGCAGCTCTCCAAGCCTTCATAAAAACATTTAGAATTCTTCATCACTGAACCCAATATATTCTTAAGTCTTTGTGCCAATGAACATAGTACCATTAAATGACTCTTACAGGAATGAGTTAATGAACCCTCTGTGGTTTCTCCTATTGCAATATAGGAATTTCATGATTCTTATTATTACAGCAGGGAAACATTAATTTCAGCACAAAATGAAACTTCCGGCTTTCAAAGATACAGTGTTTTACAAATTTTTAAAGGAACAGCAGCTAAGGACAGCACTTAAAATAAGAGATTCTCTGGATTGGGAATGGACTTTGGAACCTTAAGTTTCCCATTAGGACACAGGCACCTATCTCTAGGAGCACTACAGAAAATTGCAGGGAAACTTCAGCTTCAGGGCGCACACATTGGCATAATCCAAGATATATATAACCTTTGAGGGGAAACCTGCTGATGGGGGATGATTCAGGCACAAACTGAATCTAAAGGTTCTACAGTTTTTATTTGGTTAACTGCATTTTATTCCCAGTTGGAAGAGTAAAAGGTACTTTCTGCAAATAGTTATACATTCTTGGAAACAATAAGGCACACAGGTAAAATGGTTGAACCTACGTTTCTTAGAGCATTATGTAATTATTCACAAAATTCATTTAAGACATCTTCTTAAAACGACCAGAAACCTGTTGGACAGGGATTCTCCTGTCCAACAGATGCTTTTCTCCCTGATTTTGTGGTTTACAGGTAGATCTAGCCTTAATATTCTAATAGAAGTCCAAGAAAACAGAAAAATATTAAGCAATTTCTAATTCTAGATAGGTCCGAGATTAATAGGAAGTGACTTTGGTAAATGACATGTATATAGGGAGCACTTCTTTGGTATATACTGTAAAGAAATACTTAGAAATAAAAACAAAAGTTTCTTGCTATAAAGTGTTTCAGTATTATTACAGTATGGTCATTGTAATTAGGAGAAAAAGGAATACAGAAAGACCCTATGATACTGGGCTTGTAATAACTCAAAACGGGATCTAACATGATTGATTTCTGCTCTTTGCTCATGCTCGTTTCCATTCCATTAACTTCACAATAATATATGACCCACATTTTATGCAATTAAATATTCTGGACCACACATATGGGATGCTGGCAAAGTTTTACCAAAAAAGATCAAAATTTTGTTTCTATCATAATATGAAAAATAAAAAGTCATAAATCAGTGGTGACTTTTAAAAGGAAAAGAAAAAAAAAACAGGGCTCACAATTTAACGAGAGTAAGTTTAAAGTGTATTATATTTTTGAAATTCTTAAAAAACGTCTTCTGAGCCTGGGTGGCTCAGTGGGTTAAAGCCTCTTCCTTCAGCTCAGGTCATGATCCCAGAGTCCTGGAATCTAGCCCTGCATTGGGCTCTCTGCTCAGGGGGGAGCCTACTTCCTCCTCTCTCTGCCTACTTGTGATCTCTTGTCTGTCAAATAAATAAATAAAATCTTTAAAAAAAGTAAAAAGTCTTCTAATGAACCATTTTAATAATTTATGGACATGTAATTATTTTTATCATCTTATGACTAACTGCTAGTTAAACTAACAATTTATTGGTTTAACTTAAAGCAAGAAGAAATGACTTTGTTGAGTACTATAAACAGAAAATATGTAATCTATATAATATAATCTATATATATAAAATATAATCTATATGAAGAATTTCAGAATTTCAAAATTTGAGGGTAAAAGTTTTATTTGAACTAATTAACACACATATAATTAAAAATAGCTACTGTGAATGCTAAGAGTATTTTCAATTTCTGTAATATTTATTATCTTTGACTGAATTTACACACAGAAAGATCTTTCTTTGAAAGGCCATTACAGAAAGGGCCAAACATCTTTTTAAGAAAAAAAAAAAAAAGAAATAAAACTAGAAATTTATTTGGGAAGCTCACTCTCAAATTTAATAGCAAATAACTAAATTCTAACTGTTCCCATTGCAGTGAAAATTCAAGAAAATTATAAATACATGAACATACAATAAGAATCCGTTCAAGTGTTAATCAAACAATAACCTGTTTGGATGTGGTCATCATCAAACACATGCATATTATCTTTTACCAAGTTTTTCTTACTCACTGCCCTGCCCAGCATGCAAATAAACCTTTTTGGATACTACCTTACTGACTTCTACAGTACTCCTGGATCAGAGTGATCACAGAAACCTATTTTTATTCAGCATTCAGCCTGGAATTTTGTGGACTTGCTTACAAACATAACCATCAATTGACATATTGTTTCTCACGGTGTCAAAAGTCTTAAATCCAAATTTGAAGTCTTTCTAAAATCCCTGATAAATTCCTGTCAACTAAATTTGAACAATGTAAAGATAATGAATTCATTTGATAAAACAATATAAACTAATTAAAAATAATAATATTTGGTTAGAAAGTAAACTTCCCAGAAAACACAATCTATTTGCAAATACACAAGATTTCCATATGCATCGGTGGTTGTCAGATCTCTTAAGTCTCTCCATGAACTCCTACCGGAGACTTAAAATAAAAAAAATTTTATCTAGAGAATTTTTTGCCAGAATGAGGTTCATTATTTTGATTACTCATTTTTTTTACCATTTGCATTTTGAAACTTATATTTTTTAAAGATTTTATTTATTTATTTGAGAGAGAGAGAGAGAGAGCATGAGATGGGGGAGGGTCAAAGGGAGAAGTAGTCTCCCTGCCAAGCAGAGAGCCCAATGCGGGACTCAATCTCGGGCCTCCAGGATCATGACCCAACCCAAAGGCGGTCACTTAACCAACTGAGCCACCCAGGTGCCCCTGCATTTTGAAACTTAAACATGTAATTGCTCAAATAGCACTTCAACAACGTAAGTATAAATAATGAGCATTATCCTATAAGAGAAATATTAATATAAATTTTACTATAAAAACAACTGTGTAGGTAATCTCTTACTATTATAGAAACATGTGTCTGAATTTAAACTTCAGACTTTCATAATTACAAAAAAAGAAGAAAGGTAGTGCTAAATGTTCTAGGTCAGAAGTAAATGTCCCTGTAGACATAATTTCATTTGATCAGTAAAAATATTTGTTAATTCTTGATACACTAATTATATATTCTTGAAATTTCATTTTTAGGAAAAAAACAAAGAACATTTAAGGAATTCTAAAAATTAAAATTGAAGATTTTTTTTTCTTCTTAACCATTTCTCTTATTTGTTTTTTGGAAGTTAAGTGAACTTTGAATTTAAGTCATCTTCTATTCCTGTCATTCTTTTATGTTTGAATCTAGTATAGAAGGAAGGTGTCAAAAGAAATGAAACTCCACCGAATGTCTAGGGAATGTAAATATTTCTCTTTCTCTGCCCCAAGGATTTGTTTGCCCACATTTTGACAGTCCATGAAATCTTTGACACTGAGTCCTGTCAAATATTAACAACTTTGCCTCTGCCAAACGGACTCATCATTTAGACTTTTATCTTTAAAAAACAGAAACCAAAACCAAAAAAAC
Organism: Mustela putorius furo; assembly: GCF_011764305.1. Classification (NCBI taxonomy): domain Eukaryota; kingdom Metazoa; phylum Chordata; class Mammalia; order Carnivora; family Mustelidae; genus Mustela; species Mustela putorius. Next base: position 2,973,946 of record NW_025421467.1, read on the forward strand.
AAAGAAGTTTCATGTCCTCTCTCAGTTCAAAACACCAAAACATCTAGATGATTTAAAAGTTCCACCTCTTCAGGCTGTGAGCTTTTCAGTTAATTCAGAAACTACTTCAAACTTACCAACAAATGATCTGACTTTATTTGTCAAAAAAGAACCATTTAGAAGTTTTAGGAATTTGACACAGTAAATTCTAAAAATAACCCCCCCAATACTGATTTGATATAACAATGTTTGAGACCTCTTTATGAAAAATAACTCAATTTTATCTTTAGTCAGCTTCTGTTGCTGTCCATGTCTATAATACTTCAAGAATTCACTACTCCAGTTTGCTAGTCACATCCTTCTTTTAAATGGCAATACAGACTTTCCTCAAGCACCACTTACTTCTTTACTCATTGAGAACATGTATTTTTTTTTTAAAGATTTCATTTATTTATTTGACAGACAGAAATCACAGGTAGGCAGAGAGGCAAACAGAGAGGAAGGGAAGCAGGCTTCCTGCTGAGCAGAGAGCCTGATGCGGGCTTGATCCCAGGACCCTAGGATCACAACCTGAGCCTAAGGCAGAGGCTTTAACCCACTGAGCCACTCCTTCATAAAGTCTTTCACCAATTTGCCCCAAGTTAATCTGCATATCAAGTCACTACCAATGTGCACATCTCTGTTCAAGGGTAGGGAGTCTATTTGGTTCATCTCTGCACACTTTGCTAAGCTTTTGATTCTGGTCTATTCAGTACACCTTCTTGGAAAATTCTCTCATTAGCTATGAACCAAAGTCTTCTCAGATTTCCAGTTCAAATCCTAGATTTTACACTTGCTCTACTTCTATCCAAATTTCACTCACATTTTCAGTAAGTTGAACTGTATGAATCTGCTAGTATTTGAACATTTCTGACTTATGTGAATACCAATTTCATAAAATCCAACCTAACAGAAGCAAATATTCATTTGCACTTATGCTATATTATTTTATAAATGGTTTCTTGGTGTGAGATGTATGCCCCCAAGAACTCCATCACCTTCTTTTGTCAAAGGATAACAGCATGTTTTATGCCTTAGTGTATATCACGATGCATATTTAGTTAAGTGCTAGCTTGTTAGGAATTTCCAAGAGCACTCCCATTGTGATTACATTCTAAAATATCACTACGAAACACTTACCAATACTGATCATAACATCGAGTTTGTCTCATGAAATTAAAATTTAATCAGATCAACCAACAATAGATAATTTAAACCCGTTTTCTCAAGACTTTAACAGAAAAAGAAAGATAAGCTTCAAAGACAAAATAAAGCACTGTCTTCCTTCCCCTCCTCTCTGCAAATGATTCTTCCACTCGTGTGACTTTCCCACTAGAGATGGGCAAGCACAGCATCATTATCTTTATTAGGACAACATATCTTTTGTATGCTTCTACTACGGCGAGAGATTTAAAAAAAAAAAAGAAGCAATTCTTCAGAATGAAATTAACTGAACCATTAATTTATGGTAATCTTTATGGAAATAACTGTGACAACTCAGCAATCATATTTTTCTAATTCTATAAAAGTTTCTTCTTAGGAGCCATGACCTACATGTTCCAATAACAATGGACATTAATGTATGAAATCTTTCTCATTTAACGAGTGTAACACCTACATCTTGATTTGACATGTCCCAGTAAGGTCTTTCTCCATAAGACATAACTTCCCACATGACTATTCCATAGCTCCATACATCACTGGCTGATGTGAATTTCCGGTATTGGATGGCTTCGGGTGCTGTCCACCTTACTGGAATTTTTCCACCCTGTTATAAAAAGAAATTGAAATTTTAAATATGCATAATAACTTATAAATCATTTATAGCAGAACTATAAAGCTGCAGTTAAACACTTGTATATTTGGTTAGCAATTCAGCAACATCTCATCTATCCGTCTTGATTCTCTCTAAGTGTATTTAAACGTACTAATCTGTTTTTAAAATGTCATTACAAGTTTTCATTTTTAAGGCAACTCAATTTAATGGCCCCTTAGGCTGTCTTAGGGCAAGAGTCTAGTCAAAGGACAATGACAAATTAGGCAACATAACTATGAAAAGGGAATGAAATATAAGGAATTTAACTAAATCTTCATTTCTTTTCTTTTTTTCCTGATCTCACGAAAGTTGTAAGAATTAGTAGCATATTTAATATTCTTTTAAAATCTTTATTTCAAATAGGATTATATTTCTCTGCTACAATTACAAGAGCTAGCAACTAGATGTTTTTGTATAAAACTGTATATTATGTTCATGAACACCCTGATTATAAGACAAGCATGTTGCCATTCTGATCTTACTTCTCTTAGTCTACATGTAGAGTGGAAAAGCAGCAGTGATTCTTCTAAAAGGAGAAAACAGCATCAACAAAAATCTGAGATAAATTTGCCTCTTTTCTACTGTTGAGTTTCATATTACATCCTGCTTTCTCGGTCGGAAAACCTTAGGAAGACAAAGAAGTGCGGAAAGAGACTTTTTCTTACAGTTGTTGTATAGACAGCTTCTGGATCATCCTCTATAACCCGGGACAGGCCGAAATCGGACACTTTACAAACAAGATTGCTGTTGACAAGAATATTGCGAGCTGCCAGGTCCCTGTGAACGTATCCCATATCGGCCAAATATCTCATTCCAGCAGCAATTCCTCTCAGCATTCCTACTAACTGAATGACGGTAAATTGCCCATCGTGTTTCTACAGGAAGACAAGAATAAAAGTCCTTTACTTTCAAAGGAGGACAATTGTTGTGAAAACTGCATTCTAGTCATTTACTACAGCATAATAGGAATTATTAACCAATTTTCTACATAATACAGACATCTGTGAAAAATAAAGTGGTTGTTGATTCAACTGACCTTCAGATAATACAAAAAAATCTTTGGTAATCGTTTAGTGATTTAATAATCGTTTAGTTACTCTTACTGATTAAAAATAGTTTCAGGTTGTGCAGATCCAAAAGTATACACTGATTTTTGAGTCAAAGTTAGGGAATGGAATATCTGAAAATATTATCCCTGACAAGTAATTATTTTTTGTTATCTGCTAAAAATTATGTAAATAATCTAGAAATACATAAAGCGATGAAGACACATATATTGAGATATGTTTTTCTCCAAATAGTAAAAAAGGGAAAGGAGAAAGTTTTTGATTAAAGATGAAGAAAAACTAAGAAGTAGAAAGTGGTTATGCTGGCTGACTTTGTTTTCATTCTATATTTTTCCTTATTTTGCTGTTGGTGGGAACACTACTTGGAACAAAGATTCTCTAAAACAGATGCACTAGCAAATGGATTTGAGAGCTCTACTGCAACCAGACTGGCCACCATCTATTTCTAAGCCATTATTTTAAGATTTTATTTATTTATTTGACAAAGAGAGAGGGAGGCAGAAAGAGAGGGAGAAGCAGGCTCCCTGCTGAGCAGAGGGCCCTATATGGGGCCAGATCCCAGAACCAGCCCAAGGCAGACACTTAACCAACTGAGCCACCCAGGCACTCCTCCAAGCCTTTTTTAATTCACAGATTTCTCCAACTGAGTTGTAAATATGTTGCATGAGGATATTGGTTTGAGTTGATAAATTTGCTAGGTGATGCTTTATTCCAAAGAAGTGATAGTTATGCATATCATAATGATGCAGAAATAAAAATTTCTCTAAATCTTCAGATTGTTTACAATTTAAGTTGAATGTATCATTCCAGATTATGTATGATAAAACTGCATGTTCTCTTATTCTTTAGACTATTTTCTCCTCGCCATTTAGAAAAATGTTAACATGTGTTTATTCTTAGGTGAAAAGTCTCAAAGCAAAATTGTGTATGTTTATATATTTAGAATTTATTACAAAATAATCACATATTATTAATTTTCAAAATGTTAGTAATTCTATCTTCTACATTCAGTGTTCATATAGCAATAAGATAGAAATGGTTCCGGGACGCCTGGGTGGCTCAGTTGGTTAAGCAGCTGCCTTCGGCTCAGGTCATGATCCCAGCGTCCTGGGATCGAGTCCCACATCGGGCTCCTTGCCCTCCGCAGGGAGCCTGCTTCTCCCTCTGACTCTGCCTTCCACTCTGTCTGCCTATGCTCGCTCTCGCTCACTCTCTCTCTGACAAATAAATAAAAAAAAAAAAAAAAAAAAAAAAAAGATAGAAATGGTTCCACGCAGCAGAACTGGGATCATCGTGCTAATAATGAATGCTCTTCTCTGTATTATCTCTTCCTACTAAAAAAGTAAAATGTTACTCTAGAACATGTATTCAAATTAAAGGGCTTCTGGTAGGTAACCTCTGTACTTGACGGAATGTGTTAATAAGTGCTATTGTTTAAATCACAATGTAGCAATTCCTGGCTCAAAAGGATTCTAGTTCAAACCAGACTAGGATTCTGATTTTTAATCTCATCTGTTTTTCTAAAAGCAATTTTCTGATCTGTTAAAGTTTATAATGTTTATTTTTATACTGTAAAAAAATCAAGTTATTATAGTGGTAGTATGTATAGTATATTTAGAATGAGAGGATAATTTTGGTACCTACCCTGAGAAATGCATCAAGGGCTCCATTTTCCATGAATTCTATTACTATCATGACTGGTTTCCCTAAAATTAAAAAAAAATGCACACACACATATATATACATATATATATATATATCTATAAGAAAAAAAAAAAAAAGCATTGCTTCAGGAACCATAACCTAAACTTCAGGCTTATTCCCATTCTCACCCTTGATAAAAAATGTGGTGCTCTTCTGAAAGGCTGAATGGGTGAGCTGTGAGTGTTTCTAACGTTCCCAGTGCTGCTGTTAAACTCAGAGTCTGGAAGTTTGTTTGGAAGACGGTTATGATTCACAATTAAACAACAAAGTCAGTGTGTTCTTCTGACTTCTGCTCTCTGAACAAAACTCAGAAAAAATGACACGATATAAAATGTAAACACTAAAACGTATCACTTTAATGGCTACTGAAGCTGAATGAAAATATCAGTCACTCCGTCTATCAGATTTATTCTTTAATTCTCATTCTGCTTCATTTAATCCTGAATTTTTTCAGAGGTAGTCACATAAAAGAAGAAGTTAGTCCATAATATACCAAGAAAAAAAATTCATTTAGAATATGCAATATATTCATGACTTGCTTTTTGATTAGGTACAAAATAACACTTTTTTTCTGACAGTCAGGGTGATAAATGAAAGATATCAATATCTACCTCTTGTAACCACCCCTTCCAAATGGACAACATTTGGGTGGTCAAACTGCCCCATGATGCTTGCTTCACATAAAAAGTCTCTCCTTTGTTTTTCTGTGTAACCAACTTTGAGGGTTTTTATGGCTACTGCAACATCTCTTTTCCCTGGAAGTTTCAAACGACCACTGCAGACTTCTCCAAATTCTCCTGAAGTAATAGAACAGGCAAGTGTATTTTAATCTCAAAAATATTTCTTCTAGCAAAGTAAATGCATAATTCTAAAAACACTTTTAAGCTCCCTAAACTATCTGTTATACAAACTGTTTTTTTAACTGGATCAAGGCAAACTTTTTAAGGAAAAAAACACAGATTTGAAATAGTATATTTAATGTACACTGATGATTAAAGCATAAGGGCACATTTGCAAATTCTGAACATTGCTATTTCTTTTGCTGTTTGAAAAGCAAATATTTTTTAAAGATTTAAAAGTCTGGAACTCATATGCACCATGACTGCTAAATCTAAGGGAGTTGGATCCAATACACATAATTACTCTGAAAATATGTTGTATATGTAGGAAATAATATCCCTTTTAAATAATTTATACAAATTAATTTTCTGCATGGAATTAAACAGCTAACTGATAACCTACAAATACATGAAAAAAGAGATAAAAATGAAAGCCCGGCAGGAAGACGGTTGATCAAGTAAGAGGAAATGTATATTCCACCAAAATTCAGGAACATTCTAATTAAAAAAAAAAAAATACTGAGGCATTCCCTAAACAACAGGCCAGAACTATTATGCAGTAGCTTTCAGTAGAACAGTATCTTAAAAATTCAACAGAAGGTAAAAGATACAGAGATTCTCTGTGGCATATGCTTCTTTTTCACTTTTTTTTTCTTGAGCTCTCATAAACAAGTACAGCCTCATTGCTTCCAACAGTTCAGGTAAATGCAAAAGTTCTATACTTGAGGTATAATTATTTGCCTGTCATTATGATATATGACTTTCGATCCTGGCTAAATGGAACAGCTGAACAAGGAAGCTACAACAGCCTTACCTGCACCAATCACACGCTCAATTTTAATACAGGAGGCATCTAGCTCCTTGGCGAATTGATGGACAGCTCTATTTGGATCCTCATAGGTTTCAGGGTCAATGTAGGTTTTGGTGCCTGGAAATTTAACTGTAATGATGTAAGAAAGCATGACTGTGATGAAGCAAAGCACTTATTGTGCAGTCAGCCCAGGAATTTCATTATGCAGAGTGCTCCTTGGAACAGTGAACTTGCTTCCACATCACCTGAGTCACAGCAGTTTCAACAGACTACTTCAGTCTGTTGGCGTATAGGTATTATCTGCAAGCTTCTATAGGTAACATAGGATCCAGCTCATAGGTTACGAACTGAATTGCTTTTCCAGTAAATCAACAAAAGACATCACCAAAATTCTCTGACATGACTCTTATCAGACTGGAGGTTTAATTAAATTCACTGCTATCATGGCATAGTTCAAGCCATATTGAGGTTTGTAATGGACTTGGCAACACATTTGTAAATCTATCAGTCAGTCAATCAATCAAATTAATACACTGGGAAAAGAAGACATTTCATTTACAGGTAGCCTACTACACTGACAGCAATATTAAAAACATTTAGACATCTTACTTATTCTTTTGATTTATTTTCTTAAAGACCAGCCACTGTTGACATATACATAAAATTAGTACAAGATATGAGGGACCGCTATCACAGAATCAGAGAGAAATCTACTAAAGACACAGTTTCATCTTCACCTTGAAGGGCAGTAGAGGCCAGATGTACAAAATGCAGAGTAAAGTTAGAAAATTTACAATATTCCTGGGATCTGCTAACCATGTATGACAGCAATTTGAAAGAGGAATGGTTTATATGAACTTTCAATTATAAGGCTCTGGAAGGAGGTAGCCAATATGCCTCAGAAAAGGTAGTCAAAATTCAAACAACATAGAATCATCTTAAAAGTTAAAATCTTCTTAAAATGCACCCAGAAGCATGCAGGTAACAGATAATGCTAAGTCAACTTTAAATGAAATTCAATTACAATAATGTATTCCAAATCTAATCATTTGGTTAAAGACAAAGATAAGATAGATAGGCATATATTTGGTTATATTAATGCAATAAAAAGAATTACACTATATCCTCAAAAAAACTTTATTGTTTTTAACAAAGCCACTGAACAATCTTTTCATTAAATCTTACTATTTTGAGAACAATATATTTCTTTATGTATTACACTACAGCCTAACTGTGCTTATGTCATCACATTAAATTAAAAGTATATTTTAAAAATAAACACATAACAAACAAAAAGAAGCAGAATGTCTAAAGAAAATGGGTTTAAAAAATCTTGATTTATTCTGCTGTAGTTGATTGTTTATCCAAAATTGATTGTCTTAAACAATTATTGTTGCAGTTTATAAAACTGACAGATGCTCATTTGTTACTAAAGCTGAACATGAAAAAAAAAAACAACACAAGAAGAAAAGAGAGAGGGTATAGAAAGAGAAAAGAGAGAAGAAGGAGTACAGGGAAGAGGGGGGGAAGAGAAAAAGAGAGAAGGGAAGAAAACAATAGGTTAACCTCCTAGATTGGCAGGCACATAGAGAATGAGCCATCTTCTCCCTTTTTATTCTCTTTCTTTCTTTCTTTCTTTGTTTTTTTGGTTTTGTTTTGTGATAAGGGAGCTAGATTGGAGGTAACCTTCTGCATCTCAAATGGGTCTCTGATGGTTCTTTATTCAAGCTGTCATAAAACATTTTGACAGGCCAGAGCAATTTTGGCATAAAAACATGAAATACTGCCCAGCTTGGATTCAAAGACATTGTTAGAAGAAATGGTAGGAGGAAACAAAATGTAAATTGGAATTGCTTCACTAAACTTCTCCATTGTGTTTATGTCTTTAAATGTAGCACTTGGGGCCATGGAGAGTTGAGGGCGCCTGATACAAATGACTGGACATTCTATTAAATTCAGTGCTCTAAAAGCTAGTTAAATGGTTGCTTTCATGTTTCTGTAAAAATTCAATCTGGTGTCTTAGCACCTAAGAAAATTGTCTGTATACTAACGAAATAAAAGGACACCAACTTGTAAATAGCTGGTGACCATAGTTTTGTACTTTACGTATTTAAGATACAGCTATAAAATCAGATAAAATGCCTGGTACTCATCAAATGACAAAAAAAGATATCCTGTAAAAAAGGTGACTAGAAAATATCAAGCATTTACCAGGATAGGATATTGTTAAGTGCACTTTAGTTTTTCATTATTCATTTAAAAATGGATGTTTTAAGAAAAACATTAACATAATTTCTGAATAGGTTGGTTTGTTGTTTCTCTCAATTTAAGTGTATGAGCTTTTTTGTTTTAATATCTCATTTCCATTTCTCATGAGTGTTAAATATCTTAAAACCACCATTGACATTTTGTTCTGGGGATGAAAACTGTTTTTATATATCATTTATCTCATCTATATCAGCAAGGAAGACATGCAGCTCTATTTTTGTCTGATTACAAACTTGATGTCAAATGTAAAAAAAGCAAATGGCATCAAAATATTAAAACTGAGTGATGACAATTTAGCATAAGGCTATACAACATGTTTTAGATAAGCCATGTTTCAATTTACCTTCTGCATTAACCTGAAAGCTAAAAGCAAATAAGCTACAATGTATTTGATAATTTGGGGATGTGTCAGATATATTGAGTAAAGGAAAGAAAAGTGACATACTGATGAAGGTAAAATTAAATGATTCAGCTATCAAATTATTCACAAAATGGGTAGAATTGGGCATTGTAGGAATTATAAGTTACTCTTCTAGATACATATTAAACTAGATATAAAAGTTCAGGCATTCAAGTTTTGATTTACTTTTTCCCCTGGGGGAAGATATTCTCTCATGTTGGGAAAAACAAAAAAATGTAACCTCCATTTTTTCTGTGTATCTCTATAAACTGCCGATGGCAAACTCATCATTGGTAATAATAGTAACGGTAATAACAATGCTCACAATTTATGACTTTAAACCACACATTTTCTTGATTGATGTTTATACATTTTTGTGACCTTAGGATGGGTACACAACAATATCTTCTTAGATACTGACAAAGTAATTTGATAAATAACAAAATGATTGATATAATTCTTAGGCCAGTTAGGAAATTCATCTATTCATGAGAAATTTTAGTAAATATTATGCTACCAAGAAAAATAATAAATACAATTGTCTTTTAATATTTTCAAGGATTAACAATAAAAGAGTGGGTTTGGATAAGAACATCATTAAGTGTCCGAACTCAAATCATAGGACCATGAGATCTTTACTTTGGCTACGTGAAGTAATAATATTTATTTGCATAGCTCTCATTTTTTCCCTGGTCATCCACATTGCAACAGGAATAAGATTAATGCAGAGGGGCATCTACTTCCTTTGGTTTCCAAAGATCTCTTCTAAATATGACTTCTAAAATCAATTTTTAAAAATCAGGTAACCCAAGGCCCCAGAAAAACAGTGGAAGATTGAATCCTATTATTATGAAATTGATATCAAGGGAAATATCTACACAACAGACAATGTATAGTAGCTGAAGAAAAAGAGGCTCCATAGCTTGGCCTTTCATGGTAGCATCGCTCATTGAGTGGGAAAACAAGGTTCTGCCTTTCTACTTCTAAATGAATTCCTTAGCTAGAATACAGGCCATGCAACTTGTAATGGATTCTTGTTAGAATGGTATGAAACACTTGGGCAAAATTTGCAAAACGAAAAATCGTGACATAAAAGCAGCTAAATATCTTGCAGTAATATTAAAATTTCTTGTGAGAGATTATATTTCTCAAGCTATTCCATGTTTTTAAAATTCACATCATATGATTTTCATTCTAAATATCCTGTTCAAATGCTTTAAAGCAACATTTTGAGCTCATTATGTACTTTCAAGCATGAGACATTAGGAATTTTTTTCATGCCAATGCTAACAACCAGGTGTCTGTATTAATTGGGGTACATAATAATAAAGAAAAACCAAACACTTACAATGAAAGTAAAGCTCTTCATCCCCTTCTTGGTCAGCTTTGCTATAACCACAGTGCCTAGAAAAAAATCAGATTTTTGATGATCTCAGCCAATAATCTTACTTTATATATTTAAAATTCAGTACAACTGCTTTAATTCTTTGACAACATGCTAGTTAGAGCAATAAACAAAATACAAAAAAAAATCTTGTCCATAGTTTGAACTCATTGATAATAATATAGTAACTCATATGATTAAAAGAAGTACAAAATATGAAGTACTTGTGTGAGATAATGTAGAGAGAATATACTTTATAAATTTAAATTTATCAGTGAGTGAATATTTGCTTATACTTTTTTCTGAAAAACAATAGCGATAACAAAAGATTTTAAATGGTCTCCACTGACCCAGGAACTAAATGTGTACATCTTTCCTCAGCTATCTCCTATATTTATGGTGAAAACCTAACTAAAAGTAACCAATAAAAACACACCCAATAGAAATTACAATGCTCATTGCACTTAAACTAAAGGCAATGAATGATTAAGCTCATACTGTATTTGACCTTGGGAGAAGGGAATTTATTGACCTTTAATATTTCGTATTTACTTTCAAAGTTCTAATACAAAGTTACTTACTTACCTACAAAGTTACTTACTTATAAAGTTCTAGTATTTCATATATATTTCAATTTGTACACTAAATACTAATAGGCTGACATAATTCTGAAAAGTCAATAAATTTTGTGTTAAAGATTAGAACAAATTTGTGTTCTACCTTCTTCCAATGATGAAGCCAAAGACCATGAACACCAAAATGATGGTCCCTGCTACTGCGACCACGGCAATTATAATAACAGGATTCTGTTCACTGGAGACGGCTGTCGCTGGAAAGAGAGGAAAATAGGCTCAGAAATACTCAACACCATGTAAGAACTTGAGAGGGTAAACAAAATCTTATGAATAAGAGATATCTATGTCTTTTAATTCACCTCTAATTTTAAATAAATGCATTATGTTGTAATAATATTAACTTAAATAAATGCTGTTTTGTGGGGTTTTTCTTTTGCATTTTAAAGGCGTGGTAAGGACAATACTTTCATCTATTTTATATTACTCAGCTATAAAAGATGCCTATAAAATGCCTTATTGAATGGCTAACTCCTGCTTAGTTGCTGAAAACTTAGTTATGAATCAACAGAGAGAAGTCTTTGATCTATAATCATTATTAAAATCTCCATTTTCCATCCCAACAAGGTATGCGATCTTTGTGACTCTTTTTTTGATATATGAAAAAAGAAACAAAACACATACTCTGCATTTTTTCAAAGCATCTTAAGTGGTCTCTCATATTATTAATATAAAATAAAAACCATCATGGAATTATAGTAAATCATCCTGATTTTATAATGTACCATAATTCAGGAAAAAGATGAGTGGAAGTATTTGTACTAATTTGACAAAGTATGCTACACACACATTTGAGAGTTTAAGATTACAGAGGAGGTAGGCTCTTTACAAAAAGAGCAAACTTTTTGGAGGTACTTTAAAGAAACATTTTAGCATTATCTAATTGCAGATACTTCCTGTACAAGCCTAAGTGATTCTTCTATGCTTATTAAGACAAGTCCAGCTGGACCTTCCTGAGAGTCTCCTTGGGAGCAGTGTGTGTTTATGTGTTCTTTAAAGCAAGCCCTGATTCCGATTCCTCATCAAGTCACATGGCCTTCTCACTTCCATTTTTCCAAATTAGTGAAGTTCTACTTATATGATAATTCATAATTGTCATATTTTCCCCAGAGTATTATATTTTCGATGTCAGTACAGACTTCATAAAATAATCAAAGGAGTGTAAAAACAATGAGAAGATGTATTCCAACAAATGATCCAGTTGCAAATATCATTTCATATATAATGTCAAACTAATATAGTTTGTTTATTGCTGAAACAGTCAACAGCTGTAATCTTTAATATAAAGCAGGATGGAAAATACTACTCCTTCTTGGTGGTGGCAAGGGACTGGGTCTCCAGGGCGGTAAATTATACGTAGGAAGAGTATGTCTTGCATAAAGTTTTTCTGATTGACCCTTCTCTATTTATTTATGTTCTCCTCTTGACAACACATTTCTTAATTGTGTATACCTATGCTAAGCTAACTATAGATAGATCTTATATCAAAAAATAGTGAAGTAGCGCCTGTGTAATAGACAGTTTCTGAACAAAGGCATACACACTCTCCCTAATTCAACCCCTGCTGATTTGCTCCCTGAGGGAATTATACAAGGGAGGGAGGCTGAGAAAAAGGAAACTTTTAGGCTTCAATTTCTGAATTACAGCCTATTATTATTCAACAACAAAAAAGATTTCAAATATATTTGTTTTTTTGGCTTAGTTAGATTATTTTAAATTTTCATCTGTCTTTATGTGTGTATATATATGCATAAATCTCTTTCTATATATATTTCTCTCTCTCTCTCTATATATATATACATATATATATATATGTATATATTAGATATCGAGAGAGACAAAAAAGAACAGAGTAGTTTTTTTCCTGAGGGAGGAAAAATTATACACATATGTGTAGAAATTGTTTCCATTCAATCACTGTGTCCCATGGGTCTAATTCTTTGCTTGTCTTAGGCTCAGTTCTGCCTTAGCCTCAAAAACAGAACTGCAGTGAAAAACTGAATTCAGGTGAATGATGATTAGAATTTGTGAATATTTATACATTTTTATAGGTACTCAGGGTCACACTTTAATCTTTCCACAGTCAAATTTATAGTTAATATTTTCATCTCCTTCATGGGTAATGCATTTTAAAAGTAATTTGTAAGTGCCATAATCGTCACATTATGATTTCAAAATTGTAAAACCAGTAGTATTGATTCTGAAGAGATGGGGATTTTAGGATACATGTGCAATGGAATAATCTGTTTAATTTCCCTTTTCAAACACTGCTTAGGGGACCTCTCTTGGGTGGCATGTTCACTTTTTCCCTTCCTCCAAGAGCAGTGAATCATTGTTTCCTGACACTCTGATAGCATTGGGTCATGCACTCCAATGCTTAATTGTACGACAGAATTTGTGTACAAGTCTCTCTCCTTTAAACAGCATAATTGTGTCATGTGTCTCTCCACATCCCTAATTCTTAGCGCAGTACTTTGTGCTAAGCCAGCAGTTCTCAAAGGGTGGACTGGAAACCCAAGGGTCCCTCAAGAACTTTCCAGGTTATCTGCAGGGTCAAAACTATTTAATATGATGTGATGTTATTTGCCTTTTTCACTCTCATATGCTCACAGGTGCACAGCTGAGTTTTCTAGAAGTTACATGACATGTGAAAACACCATTACTCTAATGGCTAATGAAATGTGTGTTTGTGTGTTTTATTTTTTTTTAGTTTTACTTTCTAATAGTGAATATTGATAGATATAATCCAAATAATCAAAATCTCTTTGGATAGCCCTAGCATTTTTTAATAGAACAAAAGCTTGGGGATGGCTATGCTAAATAATAAGTAAAAGCTGACTTGAGACTTTCTGTGTGTACTCCATGTACATTAACTTAGGTAATATTTAGAATACCATTGACTTAGATACTGCTATGCTAGTAATTAAGGTACATGAGGTCATGCAAAGTCTCACAACTAGACATGGAAAACTGAGATGTGAAACCAGAATATGTCTCCTGGCACTGATTGATAGTGGTAATCTGTTCTATGTTGATGACTGTGAGGTCTTCATTCCTTGCTTATTTATTGAGTGCCTTCTATGTGTCAAGCACTGATGGTAGGAACTGGCAAGACAATAGCAAGGAAAAGATAAATGGATTGTTCCTTCATCAACTTGACATTCCCATGGGAGAGAATATTCAGTTGCTAAAACCATAAATTATTTTTAATACAAAAATCTAGTTTTAACATCACTTCATGTGATCTTTTGGGTTTACTACTACATCTTATTCTCTTTGAATATCAGTTGTTTAATTTTTTAAATAATGAAAATAACATCTACGGATCTCAGGAATCAATAAAAAATAGTTTGGCCCAATGTTCTCAATACAAAGTCAGAACAATGCGCAGATTCATTTTTAAAGTTTTCAAACTCAGAGGTTTAACTGATAAGGAATGATTAGGTAATGTGAGATAACTAAGGTATCTAACAAGTTTAAGAAATTCATTATCATATGATAAATCATTCCTTAAGGTGTTTTATTATATGAGAAATCACAAAGTAATATCATGAGATCAGTCTAAATTGAAAACTACTAGAACATATCTGATACAAGGCCACTGAAATCTTCACATGTTGATATCTTAATGTAAAACACTTTAAAATTTTTGTGGCCACTGAATATATTTGAGGTTCTGAGAGTTACTGCTTAACTTAAAAACACAGCAAACCTTACAAGCATTTGCTGATCAAAGAGTATTTGTCAATTTGTCTTTTAAAAGACCTATAAAAATATTTTTCTGAAGTCAAAATAACTGATAAAAATTATACTGATTTAAATTACTTACAAATTTTAATTAAAAATTGAGGAAAGAAGATCACATAATATATTTTTTAATTCATCTGTTTAGAATTTTGTGGGAGGACTATACTGGCAAGATAATGAGGTAGCAGCTGGGTAAACCTCGTGCCTAGCAGTAACATCTGAAGAAATCAAGAACTCCGAAATACAGAAACACACACTGATTCCTCAGGTAATGGAAGAAAAACCAGCATGGCACTCAAGCTGTCCTGAACTTAAGCTCTGACAGTAAACTGGGACATGCATTCCCACATACTTCTGCTTATTTGTGGTACCCTACAGACACATGCATTTTTGTTACGTTCTGTGGAACTATAGAACAACAACAAAAAAATGATAAAGGGGATTCAAGATACTGGGGGTGTTCAATTAATTAATTTAAATATTTTATTTAGTTTTTGACAGAGAGATGGAGAGAGAGCACAAGTAGGCAGTGCTGTAGGCAGAGGGAGAGGGAAAAGTGGGCTCCCCACTGAGCAGGGAGCCTGATGCGGGGCTTGATCCCAGAACCGTGGGATCATGACCTGAGCTGAAGGCAGACGCTTAACATACTGAGCTAGAGCTAGTCACCCCAGTGACTAGCTCAGTCACCCCATGTTGTTCAATGTTTAGGCTGAGTGGTTGATACAGAGATATTCATTTAATTATTATTCTTAATATTTCATGTATACTTTAAATATATTCTCTGGTACGTTTGAAATATTTTATAAAAGAAGAAAATGGGTGATAAAAATAAATATAACTTTTAAGATCTCTCTGAACTGCAATTTTGGAAATCATGGCTAAAAATCAAGAGACTTAAATTAACACAGATTTTTATAGATCATCTTTCCCTGGCCCATCCTGTGTATATCCTGGCTTCATTTTGGGGTTTCCACCTTTGATGGACACAACCGGAGTAATATTGTTTTGGATTCTATAAAAACAGCCTGTGTCAATATACAATTGAATAAGTCCCGTTTCTGTTTCTGACTTCATCTTTTCCAGAAAATCCCCAGTGCATATTAAAAAGACATATAAATTACGAGATTTTAACATTGAAAAACAAAACAGCAAATTTTAAATTGTTATTCTGTATAACAAATACAAAGTACATATTTATGCATATATATTCACCTTTAAATATAAAAATAATCTTGAACCAAATCATCACCCTCAATATTGGGGGGGGGAAATGTGACAGTTATAGAGAATAAGAATCCAAAGCAGAGGTGGTAATTACCTTCAAACATTTTACCTGTAGCTTCCTCTAGTGTAGCAACATCAAGTCTGGGACTGTAATTTCCATACCCAGCAGCAGTAAAAGCCCGAATCTGGAAAACATACACTGTTCCTGGCTTCAGGTTATTAATGGAAGCTGAAGTGGACTTGGTTTTTACTGTCGAATAGGTCCGTTCCCTTTGATCCTAGAAACAATATATTCAGGGAATATTTAATTGTAATTGCAACCAGGCAATCTGACAGCCAATTCTTGCAATTTATTTCAATTTGCTGCATTGTTTTTTATAAAGGGCTACATTGTACCCTGTGGAATATTGTAACATTGAGTTGTTTCTAAGATAATATAAAATGGAAATGTGAACACATGCCTTTGTTCTATAAATTTCAAAGAGAAATAATTTTGTTAAACCATTTATATGTTTTGAGCTTTTGCTTTGTTGGTAGAGGGCACAGTGGCAAGAACTATTTAGCCATAAATATAATCAAATGTCCTGTTAACCAAAACCTGGGTATGCTTGTAAAATCTATGGTTTAATAGAGGTCTTCCCTTCATAATGTAGTCTTTTAATACTTTTCCTGAATGTTATTCAGCAAGCAAAAGGCCATATGCGAAAAATGAGGAAAGGTATTAAATCAAGAAATTTAGCTAATACCACCACCATACTGACATATCAATTGCTTTCATTAAAAACCACATTTCTCACAGAATAGAACCACTTTTACAAAACAATATTTAATGGAATATTTTAAATTAAAACTATCAATATAAAAGTTAAAGCACTGTATAATTTGGCAATATTTTAAACATTGCTTGGTTCAATTTTCCTCATTTTTCATGAAAACTGAGGCCTGTAGAGTTTAAAAATGCATTTATCATAAATGATAAGACTAAGAATGAAATAATTATAAAAACCCAAGAATATAAAAAACCCCATCAAAACAATATCCAAATGAATAAATATTTAAAGCTTAATTGGAATGACTCAAATGGCTTTTTATTTAAAAAGCTATAAAAACTACATATCAAAATATACAATTTTAGATAGTTTCTTACTTGTTCTATAATAAATAATGGTGCTCAACTATGTCTGACAATAAAACTATTCATTGAAATCTGAAAATGTCAGTTGGGTTGTTTGATCTGCCTTCATGCTATTTGCAAAAGTCTGAATAAATTTGTGCTTAAACTGTATTTAGTGAAGTTGATATTTGATTGTCTTAATTATAATCATTCATAAAAATGATTGTTGGTATTATAAATATATATTTATCTCAATATAAGAAGTAGGCATAACTGATATTAGATGACATAATGATATATAGAGACCACATGCTTTCATATGTTAGAATGCAATATATTATTCTAATAATTGCCAACTTTGTAAGTTCAGCAAATGTAGATACATTCTTTTTTGTCATACAAAATAGAAAAGAAACTATCTGAACAAATTTATTCCAGACTAAGGATGTGCAAAATATTTCCTTGCACTGTGAGAAACTATACTGTCATTTACTACTTAACACATTTTTAAAATGTATTTCATTGCTTTAGAAATCTGATGAAATTTCAGAAGGGACCAACTATAAACTCTTAGAGCTCACTGGAAAACAGACATAACAAAACCAATAGTAAAAACAAAGATTCCTCAGAAACACAGTTGACAGGGCAAGAACTGTATTTCCTGGTACACAAATAAGGTATTTAAAATGTAACTTTGGCCATGAAAGTCATGAATTAGTAATGAAAATAGTATGTAAAAATATTATAAATTTAATCTGAACATTGAAACTAATCTTAAACTGTTTTTTCTTCAAAGGGAAAAATGTA
The DNA here is from genome assembly GCF_011764305.1 of Mustela putorius furo. Taxonomy (NCBI): domain Eukaryota; kingdom Metazoa; phylum Chordata; class Mammalia; order Carnivora; family Mustelidae; genus Mustela; species Mustela putorius. The sequence goes on from NW_025421467.1 coordinate 2,991,777, forward strand.
TTTATTGCCAATGCACTGCATACATTTAAATTGTTCAGTCAAGTAAATTCTGCCCCCAAGATTTTCCAAAGCTTGGGTCCTATTTTGAAATTCTGTCTACATGATTAAAGGCTATGCATATTATAGAACTTCAGCTAACATACTGAAGTCAGTAAGTAACACTTGTATTAATAATAACATTAATATCAATTACCAATATTCATATTAGTAATACTAATCATTTCTGTGTTTCAAACCTTGAACCAAATCTTTCTGTGAAGTGGAGCCTATATAATAATTTGTGAACAGGGTGTCCACGCCCCTCCAAATAGGTCAGAAGTAAACGCACTCATACACTCAATTATATCACTATTTACTAAAACTCAGCCATTATGAAGACTAAAGGGCAGCACTTGGGTTTTAGCCATCCTATTTTTCATGGAGAAAGAAGTGTGAAGAAGTGCTAGATATGATTATTATGCCATATGTAGAACAAATTTGGAGGAATTTAAAGGAGCGGTACCTCATCATCTGATTCTGAATTTTGGAGGAACTACACTATTTATCATGGAAAATGTTTTTATTTGTTCAAATGACTAAACTACTTGAGGCCACCATCATCATTAATGAAACCACATAAATAAAAGAAATCATTAAGGGCCCAAGCAGAGATCCTAAAAGAATCATTCTTCAAAAACGCATTGAGCTGCATGGCTCTACGGTACCAAAAAATCCTACATCTAATTATTATATCAAAAATTGAACAAATATACCCACTAATGGAATAGTCTCCTTTGTATAACCCAGAAACTTAATACACAGAAATCATGATTATAATGATGAACCTGAGATGGTTATTAAAAAGGGCTAAAATTAACTATGAATTTCAAAATAGCTCCAAATAGCTGGCATCATGACCAAGTTTAGTCTACAGTGCAGGAGGATGACACGAGACACCTAGGCTGCACATTTCAGCTGTTCTTAGCACTTACTTTCTCGTAATACTTGATTTCATATTCGGTGATGACTCCATTGGGATGCTCTGGTTCCTGCCAGGAAAGCTCGACACTCCGCTGCAGCACCCTCTCCTTCATCACTCCGCTCACTTGCGAGGGAGCTGTTTGGACAAGACATGTCAATAAACAATGAGAAAATTCACTGGATGCCTCAAATCAAATGTCACAACTGATCAGTCCCATGCTGTGCCAGTTTCATTAAGGTAAAAGAAAGCACCTTTTCATAGCTCACAATTCAGAAGCTAATGAATATTCAAACAGGACCTTATTACTGTTCATAAACCTTAATAGAAATTTAAATTAAAGTGCAAACAGCAGAAGATAGCATTGTTCAAGTTAGTGAAAAATGGAAATGATGGGGCTGAGAATGACAATTAAGCAAATGAATGCTAATTAAGGCTACAAAATATGATTTCAGATTAATCTCCAGTGATAAACTAAGTCCAAATATTTACTTCACATGCGGTGGAGATATACTTTTTAAAAGAAAAAAAACAGTTTAATGCTGTGCAAGAATAAAATATATGGAATGGCTACTTTAGTCTTCAATTAAAGGGAACACACTTTTTAAAAATGTTTTTATGTTTTAACTGTGTGTGTGTGTGTGTGTGCTTGTGTGTGTGTGTGTGTGTGTTTGTATGTATTCGCACACACATAAGTGGTGGCTGCTTTAGCATTCTCGCATCTTGACCTAATGAAGTGTAAAAACTTTTTCCCAAGGTTAATTGGAATTCTTTGAGAATACACACACACACACACACACACACAGCTAGGCTCTTGCACATGTAATTTCTGTCTACGTAACCTAGGTTTCAAGCTTTGATAGAAGCAATTCAAGCTACAATTTTGCTCTCTCTTTCTATATAGATAATAATATGCTCAGAGTCCTTTCATCCTAATTAGTGGCATATACTCTTTTTGGTAGCTAAGACTGTGGAATGTAGCAAACTAATTTGCTCTGTCTAATTTGCTCCGTGATGATTAACTAGTTGTCTTCTCTGTCTAAATGAGTAGCTGCACTGGTTTGGCTGAATTTCAGTGGGGTCATTATGTTTCATGTATCATGCTCTATCTCATTCTGCAAAATATTTTCAGGCTGTTAATTTAATTTTCAGATGTCCAAAATTGTTAATAATCCTGCTGACAGAAAAGCAATTATATGGGGCGAAAGCTGTTTAAGCAAGCTTCTGATGTTTATACCTTTGACTTTATTTTGTTACTTCTACTTCTTAATATTTTCTAGTATCAATGTCTAGGAAAAACATTTTTCGCTGCTTTCTGGCTTGGCGATTTTGCGGGAAGGACATGGAAGATGCATGATTCCCATATTTCCTCTCAGATTACTAACAGAAGCGTAACTAGGGCAGATTAAGTGGAACAACTTTCCCTTTAGGGGGATGCAGCTGAAGTACTCAGCAGACTGTGTTTACAGACTAAATGTGTTTCTGATATGTTTCCAATGAAACAAATTTCTAATAAGAAATCTTATTTTGCCATGACTTTTAAAACCTGAATCTATGCAGCGAAGAAGAATTTGTTTCTAAAGTGATTTGTCTCTCCATCCAGAACATGCTTAGCATATTTCAGCCACCTGGGGTGTTCAAGAGGCTGCGTCCTCAAGCCATAGCCTGGGGAAACAGAAACCCCAACGAATTCTGAGGTGAATCTATTTAGCAAATAATTTCCAGTAGTCCTTCTTCTTCTTCTTCTTTTTTTTTTTTTTTTAAAGATTTTATTCATTTGACAGAGAGAGACACAGCGAGAGAAGGCACACAAGCAGGGGGATTGAGAGAGGGAGAAGCAGGCTTCCTGCTGAGCAGGGAACCCTATGTGGGCACTATCCGAGGACCCCACCCCCGAGAGATCATGACCTGAGCGGCAGGCAGACGCTTAACGACTGAGACACCCAGGTGCCGCAATTTCCAAGCGTCTGATTTACTTAAAATCATTCAGAAAAATCTATATTTAAACTTTAGTAAGAAACAGAATGCAGCACACATAAGAATACTGCAGTAGACAATACCCGGAATTACTCAGTAAAGTTGCTGATCTCTGATCTGGCTTTATGATATGTATGATGTGTGCTATTTGGAAATATATTTGCTGGAAACAGGTAGAGAGGAGGCGCTGTCTAGGTCTCTTTCAAACAACACACGTAGCTTAATGCGATTTTCAGTGTAAAGCAAATTATATGACTTTGCTTAGTCTCTATCCTAAATAGTAAGGTGAAGAGACACTGAATTCTCCAAGGTATGGAGGAGACATGGGGTATAGATGTAACCTCATTTAGTTTCTGACACGTCGCAGCAAAATCTAAGCATAGAACAAGATTTGATTTCTGCAAGTTACACACTAAAATTATATTCATTATTTCATCCTGGAAAAGAACTCTTATCAATAAAATTATGGTAGTTTGGGGGTTGGGAGAAAAAGATGTCAAAAAATACATTTGTAATATATGGCATTTTGAAACCCATATCACACCATTAACAGTGATTTTCCCCTTTTGTACAAGGAGCCACATCTATAAATAGCTATACTCCTGATTTTCTGGAAAATTCCCTTTAAAAATGTGTCCCTTGCTGATACTATCTTGAGTCACACATTTAAGAGGGTCAAAGCTAGAAGTACTAGCACATGGCCCTTGAGAATAGGCAAAACGCAAGATAGGAAATATCTTTGTCTGTCTCATGTCCTTCAGATGCAACATTTTTTTACAGGAGAATTGATGATATTTTCCCTTGAGTTTCAATATCTTAGGCATAAGGATATATACTTTATAAACAAAAATCTGTAAGTGAGTTGGATTCTAGCAGAGTCATTATTTTCAGATAAACTTCTATGTAAAGGTAAAATTGAAGTGGCATGAAGTTCTTTAATCTTAAGACATAATGATTTCTATGCTTAATATAGTCAATCTAAATTAACCACATTGTAATGATTTCACCAATACACTCACTGTTACACCAAAATACCCAATTAACTACAATCTGAAGTCAATTTTGAAAAGAAATGTCTACAACTAAATTACATACACACTTGGGGCGCCTGGGTGGCTCAGTGGGTTAAAGCCTCTGCCTTCGGCTCAGGTCATGATCCTAGAGTCCTGGGATCGAGCCCCACATCGGGCTCTCTGCTCAGCAGGGAGCCTGCTTCCTCCTCCCTCTCTCTCTGCCTGCCTCTCTGCCTACTTGTGATCTCTATCTGTCAAATAAAAAAAAATAAAATCTTAAAAAAAAAAAAAAGAATGGACTTTAAAAAAAAAAAATAAATTACATACACACTTAACAACCAATTAGGTGTTATGATATTTAAATTATATTTTTTATAATTAGCAAAGTGAAACAAAATCTACTGTAATCGGAATTAATGGAAGCTAATAAATAATAATCAATAATAATAAATTTCCTGGGGGTGCATGGGTGGTTCAGAAGATTAAGCATTTGTGTTTGGCATAGGTCACGATCACAGGGTCCTGAGATCAAGCCACACATTGGGCTCCCTACCTGGCTGGGAGCCTGCTTCTCCCTCTCCTTCTACTGCTCCCCCTGCTTGTGCTCTCTCACTCTCTCTGTCAAATAAATAAACAAAATCTTTAAAAAAAATAAATTTCCTAAATTGGAAAATGTAGGAAAACAAATACCACATAGAGAAGAGGTTTTAAATGTAAAATTTTAGTAGGTTTTTAAACAAATGTTTAACAGATTCATTTTTTACCTAACTTTCTAGCAATATTCAAATACAAGAATTGATTTCAACCAAAGAAACATGGAAGATTCTCACAACTTATTGGGGACATATATGGAGTCTCTACAATTGACAGTGAAAGAACATCTTAGAAAATTGAGAAAATGGTTTCTGTGGTTCAAGTAGAAAATCTCAACAGCATAAGAACAAAGTCAATGAAGTTGATGTGAAAGGAAATCAGAAGTCTAATAACAGGTCAAAAGGTAAAAATCTGTGGGCTGCAATTATTAGTTAAAAGGCTTTGAATTTAAAAATAATCAGTAAGAATGGTGGGTTTGTATACAGATGTGAACCAATCAACATTTTATAGATTTTGAGCTTCAAGCACTCGTGTAAGATTTTTTTTATCTTAATCAATTTCTAATTAAAATCTAAATATAGCAGATATATTTAAGTTACAAGATGGAGAATATTCATAAGTTTCCATTTTTCCCTACTAAAATATTAAAGTTACTTACAGGTATGGAAAACAAAAATTCCCTGCATGAAGTGGAGGAAAAAACAACTTAAAAACATTGTATAATAGGTGAAGGGCCCTATACAGATGTCCATACTCTAATTCCTGGAACATGTGAGTATGGAACATTACATGGCAAAACGGACACTGCAGATGTAATTAAGGTTACAGACTTTACAATAAGGATATTATCCTGGATCTTTGCCATTGGGCCCAATCTAATCATATCAGCCCTTAGGAGCAGAGAAATTTCTCCAGCCAAGGTCAAAGAGATGTTATAGAAGGAGGATCCAGGGAGATCTGAAACATGAGAGGAAATTGACCTGCTATTACTGGAGTGGCCACATGGGAAACATGAGAAGATATGGGAGTAGATTTTAAGATCTAAGACTGGCCCCAGTTGACAGAGGAAGGGAAATGGAGGCCATGACTCTACAAGTACAAAAGCCCCACATTCTTACAACAACATGAATGAACTTGGGACATACTTCCCCAGAGCCTCCAGGTAAGAGGCCAACCCTGCTGCACCCAGACTTCTGACCCATAGAACTAGAAGATAATAAATGAGTGTTGCTTTAAGAGTTTTACAGTAGGTGGTTTTTTTTCCTTTTCTTTCTTTCTTTCTTTTCTTTTTTTTTTTTAATGGTAGCAAGAGAAAACTAATACACATGGTAAAAACAAAGCAAAACAAAAAAAAAATGAAAATAGACTTACTGGAATTTTAATGAAATCTATGAAAAAATAGGATACTAGGCTACTCTAGTAATGTGATCTGTCAGACTTAATATTGAAATAGCATGGAATCAAGGAATTTTTATCTTAATTAGGACTCAAACTGCAAAATCTTATAAGAAATAATCTCTAATATACATTTAAAAGAAATATTTTCATGTGTGTGTAATAGAACACAAATAAAGCTCATGAAATTGATTTTGGATTTAAAAAGTGATTTATATATACTAGTTATTATTTTCATAACAGTTAAGTGTTCTCACTGAATTTCAATAAAGAACGGTAGGCAAAAAAAAAAAAAATACTTGTATTTCTAAACAATACAGTGAAGTAAGATGGGTCAACAAGCATGAAATGACTTTTACCATGCATCTCAAGTTGTTAAATCTATATTGATGGTTGTTAGATTTCCATTAGGTAAATACAAAAAGTGAAAATTAAGAAATTTTTAGAACACAGTCAAATGCAGATCTGACACTAATAGAATAATAGTCTTTACTTAATGCTTTATTTGCTATCCAGCATAGAAATCATTCTTTTTAAAGATTTTGTTTATTTATTTGACAGGGAAAGAGGGGGAGCACAAGCAAGCAGAGCTGCAGGAAGTGGGAGAAGGAGAAGCAGGCTTCCCACTGAGCAGAGAGCCCCACATGGGGCTCGATCCCGGGACCCTGGGACTATGACCTAAGCCAAAGGCAGAGATTAACCCACTGAGCTACCCAGGTGCCCTTGGAATTCATTTTTTTTACAATCCTTTGAAATGACAAACGTGTATTCTTAGGAGTTTAGCATTTTATAATGCAAAATTTAACTTTCTTACTCTTCCCCTCAGATGTTTCTTTTCCTTTTTTTTTTTTTAAGATTTTATTTATTTATTTGACAGACAGAGATCACAAGTAGGCAGAGAGGCAGGCAGAGAGAGGAAGGGAAGCAGGATCCCTGCTGAGCAGAGAGCCCAATGTGGGGCTCCATCCCATGACCCTGGGATCATGACCAGAGCCGAAGGCAGAGGCTTTAACCCACTGAGCCACCCAGGTGCCCCCCCCACAGATGTTTCATTTTTACAATACAGGACAAATGTGTAAAAATATATAGAAAATTATTTCAAGAACAAACACTAGGCCATAAGTACACACGATCCAATGGAGTATCATATAATGTATCAATTCCATTTTTAGAGTATGTTAGAATACACAAAAATTCTAACATGTGGGGCACCTGGGTGGCTCATCTGGTTAAGTTTCCAATTCTTGATTTTGGCTCAGGTCATGATCTTAGGGTCCTGAGATTGAGGGCCCCTGTGGGGCTCCACACTCAGCAGAGTGTCCCCATTTTTGGATGCTCTCCCTCTATTCCCTCCCCCCACTTGTATGTGCTCTCTCTCTCTCTCTCTCAAATAAATAAATAAATAAATAAATCTTTCAAAAAAATTGTAACCTATGATTTCACTCAACTTCAACTCCCTGGGTGTGAAAAAAACAGGGTCACTAATAATATTATGAGCAATAAATATAAAATTTCATATGAAAGAAAAAGTGCAGGAACTAAGGGCAATTGAGTCTGAAGCAATTATGAACAATCCATTTGCAATAGAGGTCTATCGAATTCCTTTTGTTGGATAGAAGCATGATCTGTGGCTAAAACATACAAGTCTCATTCTGTAAGTAGTTGAAAAAAACAGTGGAAAATGAATTGATCTTTTTCAAAATTAAATTACATACTTTGCGTTGCTACCTATTTAATGCACCCATTAGGAAGATGATGGTTTACCCAAAATGTAAGATATACAATATAATAAATAAGATACATCAGAATGGATTTCTAAATGAATCTAAAAACAATTATTAAAAATGCAAATTCAGTAAGAGCTAAAAATAAGATCTGAAAGTTCTCTGAAAAAGTGAATATGATCTCGAACTAACAGCACAGGAAAAGAAAACATCCTGGATTGAAATCCAAGTCAAGTATATATGTAAGTCATTTTAATAAATTTCCAGTAGAGTGAAAAAAATGCATAACCGGAACAACAAAAGTCACTTCTTCACTCTTTGAACAACTAAGAATGGCCTTGTCCTTTAAAGCAATAGTCACAGTATCTTTATAAAAATGATCTGACAAAACATTTTGCTGAGATGAGAATTTTCTTCTCTGTTATCATCAGATGATTAAGAGCCAATTGTTTGCATGTTTAATTAATTACCATAGGAGGTAGCACTTCCTGACAAAATCTCTATCTAAAATGCTGTAAGGGGGAAAAACAAACAAACAAACAAACAAAAAAAAAACAAAACAAAAAATAAAATGCTGTAAGGGCAAGGAGGTAAGGGTGGTGGAGAATGCTACTGTGGATATTGGTTCTAAGTATATATTGGGACCCCTGCTAACTTCCAAAATGCTAATTGATGAGGGCTAATTTGTAATGTTCATATAATTACAATATGTAAAAAATGAAATATTATATAAACAGAAGGTATAAAATAGGATCCTTCCCAGAACTAACTATACCATTCACATCAGTCATACCTACAAAGGAGTAACTAATAAATGATCACCTAATGTAACAATTCAGAAAGGTTAAGGACCCTTGATGTGAAGTTGTACATTTTAACTATCTTTTTAATCAATAGGTAACCAATAGGTACTATTTACTATTTAATCAATAAGTACTTTTTACTACAGATCTTTCTCAACTTATGATGGGGTTATGCCCAGATAAACCCATCTAAGTTGAAAATACTTAAGTTGAAAATGCATTAAATACATCTAACTAGCAAACACCATAGCTAAGCTTAGCCACCTTAAACGTGCTCAGAATACTTAAATTAACCTATACTTGAGCAAAATCACCTAACACAAAGCCTATCCTATAACAAAGTATTGAGTATCTCATGCAATTTATTTAATACTATACTGAAAGTGAAAACAGAGTGCTTGTAGGCATATCAGTTGTTCACCCTTGCAACTGTTCAGGGCTGCTGACCAGCTTCACCAGAAAGGATAATACCACATATCACTAGACCAGGAAAACATCAAAATTCAGAATGCAAAGTACCATTTCTAGGAACCATGTATCACTTTTGCAGCCTTGTAAAGTTAAAAAATCGTAAGTCAAAAAATTATAAGTTGAACCATTACAAATTGGGGACTGCCTGCAGTTCAGTTCTATTTAACATGTATGTGTTTGGCATTTATTACATGCAAGGCACTGTAGCATTTCTATAAATCCTTACAGTTGACAATATTCACATAATATTCTTTGTATAATAATACATATGTGTACGATCTTCTTCCTTCCATACTATAGCCCTGTGAAGTAGGTTCTGTTCCATTTTATTGGTGGAAAAGCTGAGGGTTACAGAAATTGAGTAGCATCCACTCAAGGGCAGATTTGAGATCGAATCCCATGTTTTTAAATTCTACTTCCTATCTGTTTTCAGCTGCAGCATGATAATCCCAGGTGAGAGCAGACACTAGGAGGAAAGCCAAGTGGTCATTCATTCATTCATTCATTGAGAATCCATGATGTGTCATAATGATGAGGGGACCCTGAGGGACCTGCTCAGGACAACAATCCTAGAACCTGCAGGTACCAGAAGAGGTCAAACTGAGTAGAATTTTTTTTTTTTTTTCTGAGTAGAGATTTTTTAAATTACTTTTTTTTTTTTTTAAGGGTAAATTCATGTATATGCAGCAAAATTCACAAGGTATAAGGCTCCCTCCTAGTCTGGTCCCATGTCACAGTTACCCTTCTCTAAAGCAATCGCTCTTAGCAGTTTCTTTGAAATATCTTTTTTTTTTTTTAATTTTACTTATTTATTTGACAGAGATCACAGGCTCCCCGCTGAGATTTGCAGGCTCCCCGCTGAGCAGAGAGCCAGATGCAGGGCTCAATCCCAGAACCCAGAGATCATGATGTGAGCTGAAGGCAGGGGATTAACCCACTGAGCCACCCAGGTGCCCCAGTTTCTTTGAAATCTTTTCAGAAATATCTAGGTGTGTGCAAGTATATGCATTTTTTACATGAATGGCATTATTCTCATAGCACAGTTCAAAACCTTGATGTTTTCACTTATACTTCATTTTAAAAATTGCATTATTGAACACATGAGGATCCGCATAGCTCTTTCGTCAACTGTGTTTATAATACGATGAAGTATTTGACCAGACCTTTATCAATAAACATGGGCCTTTCCCATCTGTTTCTCTTGTATATTAGCCACAATGAAACTGCTGGTAAACTAGTATTTAGTATGAATCCTCTAAGGAGAATAAAATATTTTAGAGCAGTCTAGTGCCTGCTGGTTAAAAAAAGGTGGATGAGGTTATCTGGACTGAATAGGCAAAATGTGGCTATTGTTAAAACTCATTTAGAGTCATTGCTTCATAAAAGGGAATGAGTAATAAATAAATTTATTATCACTTAAGTGTTTGAAACAGTACCACTTTAGTGCAGACTACTTCCAAGTGCAGCTACAAGTCAGAGGCCCATGAAGAGGTGAGGAATCTGTGTCAAATGGACATCTATGGCAGCAAGTACTTTTTTGTTATTGTTCAACTGACTTCTTTTTCTGAGTGAAACTTCCCTGATGAAAGAAGCGTTTCTTTTTCTTTGCAGGCTTCTTGATGATTTTCTTTCTGGGGCAAGCTACTTATCATATATTAGCATTCTGAGTAGCAGTGTCTTTTAAAATGCTATCTCTAGCATTAGTCTTAAGTATCCTTCACTGTTACACTAAATGCCCAGAAGGTAAGATCACTCTAACAACAATGGTATTGATTTCTGATGAGAGTTTCATTCATTTATAAATTCAACATAAAATTTTTCATGACCGCATATAGTATAAACAAAGAGTTGAACGGACCGCAAAGATGATGAGGCCGAAGTTCTCAGTTCTCACTTTCATGTAGATTTAAATGTAGAAAATGAGTTAAAATGTGAATATGCACATTTTGAATGCACAAGTAAATGTAATAGCTAGATGAGGTGTGAGCCAAGTGCCAGTAAATTCTTGGGAGGCAGTTGAGAGCAAACCACACAAAAACTTTCCCTGTTTCAAAAAAAAAAGAAAGAAAGAAAGAAAGAAATCATTTCTAATTCAGTGTTTGGTATAACTACATATTTAAGCTAATTGTCAGGAATGTTGCCACCAAGTCTATAATCTGCAAGAGATAATTTTATATCAACTGAATAACTACAGAGCCAGATTCAAGACTGAACCCATGATCTCTCTCTAGTAGCCTCCACCAATAACTCACAACTTACTGAATCATTCTTCCTCTGCTTCAGCTAATACTGATTATTACTTTTTTTTTCCCCCCTAAAATACTATTTCCCTTGTTGGTAGTACTACATGATGTAACATTTAGCTATTTTGTAGTTTTTGAAAATCCTCCTACTCCGATGTTCCTTAAAGGCAGGAAAGTTACAGAAGCAGTTGAGTGTAGGAGTGCAGGGTATGGCCCCCGTGAACTAGTCTACTGGATTTGTTCATGGGTTCCATTGTTTATTTGCAAATTGTGTAACCTTGAACAAGGAACTGAACTTTCTGGTGCCTCAGCTTTCTCAGCTTTAAAATAGCTATTACTGGATCACATGCTTCATAAATAGAGTTGTTCTAGAAATTTCATATATAAATACATATTAAATACTTAAAACCATTCTTGGCACATGCTAAGAGCTCAAAACAATATATTATATATTATTATTTTGTCTGTACTGGATTTATGGGTGCCTGGGACTCATTTCAGAATGCTCTAAGGTCAAAGTCAGGCATACATATTTTTCAAAGGCTTCTCAGTTGAAGCTAATGTACAGCTGAGTTTGAGAACAATTCCTTTGCAGCTTTGGGAGGAACAAAAATCATCATTTTAAGGTAGGGTTCCAGGGCTCTCCATAATAAATGCTGACAACAGTTACTTTTTTAAACATTATATTGAGAATTTTTATTCAATCTTTAAAATTTAGAAATGACCAATTTCTATAAGTTATACTATTTTATATGTACCAGCTAAGCAGAAATACATTAATGTTAAGTCATTTGGAAGTAATATATCCTTGGAAAAAATGAAATAACTACTAAAACAGAAAAGAAACCAATAACATGCATCTTTTTCAAAATATTGAAATATGTATTGAATTGAGAGCAAAGTACAGGTGAACCACCCTCTTCTATTTTGAGTGGTAAGAGAGCAAATATTTTGAAGGATAGTGTTTAAAAACCACTGTTGCATGTGGTCTATCATATAATCTGGCTCCATTTCTACCTTTTCCATGAATCCACAGATAGCTAAAGACTACGTTATTTATAAGGCCAACAAAGTGACTATGGTCTACAACCATACATTCTTAATAATGAAAATGAACCTTTAAATAGAATAAAAGATATGTGTGTATAAATATACACATTTATGTATATATGTATACATTTGTTAATAAATATATACACACACACATTTGTCATTTGTTAATGACCAAAACCTCCCTTATATGTCATCAAAGTAACATTTCAATTTTCTTTGGTCTTGGAACATGTTTTATTATAAATGAAGAAAGAATTGTGTTGTACTTCAATCACAACAATGTTGTAATATCTGTTGACAGTTTTTGAAATATTAATTTAGTCCAAATGCTTATGTTATGAATATCTTTAATTATAATATGCATAGCTATCTAAATTCCTTATAACATGAATATTCTATTAATTGATTTTAAAGAATGTCTAAGTTATTTTGTATTTGATATTCGCATTTAATTACTCTATATTGCCTTACAATATGTACATGACTATAATCCCTTCTTTAGATAAATTTAATTTATACACTATTACATATCATGAAATGACATGAATATTCTTAAATTATGCAATAATATATAATAATATTTCATATACATTCACGTAGGTGTAAATTTGTGGCTAAGAAAACTTAATAGCTCCTCTCCTAAATATCTACACAATGTTTAAAATATTGTTCAGTATATTATAACAATATTCTGGAAACCCCACATATTTGGTTTATTTTTCAGAAGCAGCAAAGCATGTATTTAAACATGTAAGATGTTTACTAATAGGAACAGAATCAATAAGAAGAATATTAAAGAAAGAGGAGATATGAGTTCTACCTTAAAGCAGTGTGTTAGTTATAAACTTTCAGAAAAAAATCACATTTTCCATTAGAATAAAATTGCATTACTGACTGCCACTGTGTTCTTACTATGTGACTCACTGGATTCAGATCTTCCAAACCCTTTTCCAGGATACCATTATTTTTCATTATTGTAAAATCAACATAATGTATTGCTACCAAAATTTTAAGTAAATTAAGAAAAGAGAATATCAAGTGAGTGTTCATCGCATATGACAATACAGTTTCATAGAAATGTTTCATATGTGAGTGTTCATATGTACATGTGAATGTACCAAATTAGAGATATACAATGTGCCTCTGTGAATTACTATCAGTAAATATATTAAATTTTCTGGAAAGTCAATTCATTATATAATATATAATTGAGGGTATATCCACTTACAGAATAATATATATATATATATATATATATTTATTTATTTAAAGTCATACATTACAAAACCTAAGGTGGCAAATATAAGATTGACAGTTCCATATTACACTGTTCTTTTTACTCTATCTCAAGGTTCTTGATAATGATTGAAGAGAATGACCAATTCCAATTTATTCTGGCTGCTATCAATTTCCTACTTTCCTACTTTTTCTTTTTACTCTCTTTCCTCTGCATCTTCTAATCTGGTATGAATTGTTTTTGACTCTATTTTTCTCTAGACCTAAAACTCCTATCTATACAAACCATCCTACTTTCTAGAATACTATCTAACAGTTTAATTTTTTGCAGAAATTGTTCCCCATGTGTGGCTTTGTTCTTTTTATTTTTTACCTTTTTCCCCAAATCATCACTCTTGGTGGTGTTAATAGAGTTAATTTTGATTTTAATTTTAATCCCGTTTTACTATAAGTTGAATTATTCAAGAAAGATAAAAAAGAATGAAAGGGAAAGGAAGGAAGCAGCTCAGGATAAGGAAGAAGAGAACAAAAAGAATCTAATCTAAAGTATCTCAAAACTCACTAAAACTATTTCATTTAAAATGTATAAATGTAAAATATTATCATCTCAATTTCTCTAGGTATTCTGAATATATTTTCTCTCCAACGTGCATAAACTTAAATTCATATTGCTTAATGCTAAGTTCTCAGTAGCAGTCATGATTTATTAGTTGGCTTCAAGAATTTACCATAAGTGAAGCACTTTGTTTAATAGAGCCTGCTAAATACGTTTCAACTATCACTGCAGCTTGTATTTTAAAGTGGCTGTCTCACAGTGTATAAGCTACGCCTAGGAAGTTAGGCATAACTGAAAACTTCATTAAATTCCCTAAACCTGTATGATGCCAGTGGTGCAATGTGGCATTAATTTACTAATTAATATGATGCCAATAGTGCAATGTGGCACTAATTTACTAAGTAATATTTTAGTTTCAAGAGAAAATTAATGCAGTTTACTATAGTGGCCAATTAATACCCAAGGAGTCACTTTTATGCACTGGGAAAATCTAGCTTATAATGAATAGTTCTATGCAGGGAGAGTTACCGATTCATGAATGTTTGGTTCCAAACGTTAATTTGAGGTTTAGTTGTTTGTAATTTGGACTTTATTTCTCTTAGAAACAATACTATATGTAGCATTTTGATTGCCAGGTTGGTGCACAAACTCATATTTGACCCCAAATATTGTATACTGGTTCAGAAAATAAGTTTAACAATCCTGCTTTAATACTAGGAACTCGTATTAAACAGGAAAACCAATACAATGAATAAAAGGTGTTTATAATTACTACTGAACAAGGTGCTCAATACAAGAATTCAGATCTTCCCAAATCCTCCTAAAATCCTGATGTCTCTTAGCCAGACAGAGACTGGTAATTTCTGCTTGCTTTCTGCTTCTCCCCTCTTCTTGCCACATAGGGAGTTTTTACTTCATTGCTACATACTATCCAGCTACCAAGAAATTACCATGTCAGTAACTAACAATAACATAAATACAATTAAGAAAACATGTCCACTCTTCCCTTGGATTAGTTGGAAGATGGGTCAGTGGTCATGATCCAAA
The DNA here is from genome assembly GCF_011764305.1 of Mustela putorius furo. NCBI lineage: Eukaryota > Metazoa > Chordata > Mammalia > Carnivora > Mustelidae > Mustela > Mustela putorius. The sequence continues at coordinate 3,006,847 of NW_025421467.1, forward strand.
TCTGGCTAGTCAACTGTTTTTACAAATAAATAATTGGAACGTAACTGCATTTATCTGTGTATATATTGTTTCTGGTTTCTCTCGTGCTAAAATATCAAAGATGAGGAATTGCAACAGAGAAAATATGGCCTGTAAAATGCCAAATATTTATTATCTATCCAGGACTTTTCAGAAAAAGTTTGTGTACCCCTGACTTGGAGTCTGTTTAGCTGCAAGTAGGAATAGTAAATAAATAAATAAACAGTGCTTTAAGGTTTTTGTTTTTGTTTTCCTCCTGAAAAAAAAAAAAAAAATTCCGTAGGTGGGCAGTTGCTATATTTCATTCAGTGGCTCCAGGATTTAAAGATAATGCTTGTCGTCTTTCCCTCATGACTGCAATATGCTGCTGCTGTTGCTACTACAGCTCTCACATTGACAATGCTGGCACATAATAAAAAGGAAATGTGGAATGCTCGTGATCTAAATAAGGAAAGCCAACTTTCCCAGCAAGCTCTAAGAATTTTCTGTTTATATCTCCTTTCTTAGATTGGAAATGAATTTTTAAAATTCAAGTTGGGTGTCCTGTTGCCCTAAAAAATAATAATAGTAATAATAAAGAAAGAAGTGGATATTGAAGAGGAAACTCACAGTGTCTGCCACCATCATCTTCCCCATAGCAGAGGAGAGGGAGAGTATCCCCTTGATTCCCACCCATCCCCCCAACCTCCTCAATGGATTTCTCTTCTGAATATAGAACAGTAAGGACCAAGGGAAGTCATTCAGATTCCTAAATGAAGGCATCAGATCATGTACGAAAAGTAAGGTTATGTAAACTAGGACTTGGAGAGAGATTTACGAAACTACTAAGTCCTTATCCGTTACATTAAAGAGTAAGGTAGGAAAAAATTTTTTCCTTATTTGGCTGCATCAGGGAGTTATTTCAGGTACGTTTTTTTTTCCCTGTAGGACTAGAAAGTTGTAGGAAACATGAATAGAGCAACAGAAGGTCTGAAAAGGTTGTATCAGGTGATTTTAAAACATTTACTAGACAGCATGAATATTTATGTTAACTAACATAAATATAGAAACTTTTATAAAAACATCTTCCAATGACATTATTTCACTTAACCTTTTTATACTTGAGAAATTCCTATGTGAAAAAGAGGGTCTCACACTGATTTATAGTACTAGCTGGAAACACTCCACCATCCCTATTTTAGGCAGTTACTATATGCAAATAAAAAGATAAGTTTATTATGTTACAAATGACCCATTCTTTTTTATATAACCAATCTTTCTCTCCATTAGATTTTTCTAACAGATTTTATATCAACTCAATGTTCTCCCACAAAAATATAATTGTTTCTCAAGCTTATGTTTCCTTTCCATCTGCTGAGGAGTCTCTCTTCTTCCCACTACACACAAACATGTCAAAAAAAAAAAAAAAAAGGTTGTCTAGGTTGTTTTTCTCCATTTCTTCAACTTCAGTTGTTTTTCTCCATTTCTTCAACTTCCATTCATGCTCCAGTCTTCTCCAGACTGGTTTCAGTCTACCTCATTTGATCCAGTGAGCTGCTGATAAGGCCATCTAACCACACTAAAGTACTGTTCTCAGTCCTCATTTTTCTTGGATTCTTGGTAACATTAATATTGCTAATCTTTCTCTCCTTTCTCCTTGGCTTCCATGACATACTCTTTTAGATTCTCTGTGTGGCCAATTCTTTATTTATCCTTTGCAAGCCCCTTCTCCTCAAAAAAGTTCAAATTTCCTCAAGGTTACATAGAATGAAGCTCATTTTCATTAGTCATTATGGAAATGCAAATTAAAACCACATTAAGATATCACTTAATACCAATGGGAATACCTACAGTCAAAAGACAGATGATAACAAGTATTGACAAGGATGTGGGAAAATGAGATCTTATATATTGTTGGTGGAAATGTAAAATGGAGTAGCTACTTTGGAAAAGGAGTTTGGTAATTTTTAGAGTTAAATATAAAGTTACCCTATGGCCCAGTAATTCCACTCTTAGTTGTCTACCCAGGAGAATACATAGGTCTACATGAATTCTTTTTTTTTTTTTTTTAAATTTTGAGTTTTGAGGATAGTTTGATTTTTAAGATTTTACTTATTTATTTGACAGACAGAGGTCACAAGTAGTCAAAGAGGCAGGTATGCAGAGGCGGGGGGGGGCGGGGAAGCAGACTCCCCGCTGAGCAGAGAGCCAGATATGGGGCTTGATCCCAGAACCCTGAGACCATGACCTGAGCTGAAGGTAGAGGCTTAACCCACTGAGCCACCCAGGCACCCCTCTACATCAATTCTTAAACCTAACTGTCCACAACAGCATTATTCATGAAATTAAAAAAAAGAGAGAGAAAAGAAAAAAGGAAACAACCTAAAGGTCCATCAACTGATGAGCAGATAAAATAGAATATATTCAAGAAATTGGTATTGATCTATAAAATTGAAAGGACCTGCCAAATGGGACAACATGGATGAACTTCAAAAAACAATATGCTAATGAAAAAATCCAATTTTCCCAACACCATTTGTTGAAGATGCATAAGATCCATATTGTATCATTCTGTCACATGAAATGTTTAGAACGATGATACTATATAGACAAAAAAAAAAAAAAAACAGTTCAGTATTTGGTTAGGTCTACGGGATAGGAATGGAGAGAGGCTATACATGGGCATGGTGGCTCTTTTTGGGATAACAGAAAAGTTTTAATACTGAATTATGGTGATGGTTACACAACTCCACAAATTTTCTAAAAATCAATGAATGTCATCACTTGAAGTATGTGAATTTTGTTGTATGCAAATTGTATCTAATGAAAGTTGTTAAAAACTGGCTTTTCATGACTTCTAGAATAAGAACCAAAATTCCCAACATGACTTACTCTCCATCTATCTTTCCAGCCTCACCATGTTTAATCTCCCCTCCTTCTCTGCATCTGGTACTGCACTTTATTCCTCAGTTTCTTCAAACTCCTTTTTGCACTGAGTTAAAACATCATTCTGATTGTTCCTCTTAGAGTGCCTTTCCCAACTTCTCCTTTCCTCTCTGATACAACCCAATCTATTATGTGTTCTCCTAGTATTAGGAAATCCCCCATTACAGCACTTTAGAGCTGTAAACTGACATGTTTGTAGTATTATTTGATGAATGTGTTTCCCCCATTAGACTGTAATCCATAAGGTTGGGAGGTCATGGTTGGTTTTGCTAACCAGTATGTCTCCACTATTTATTCCAGTCTTTAGGTATCCATTAAATTTTGGTTTAATGAAGAAACAACTCTAAATTATCTAAAATTTTCCTCTAGGAAGCAAATTATTTTTTTTTAACTTCCAGTTTAGTTCTTTCAAATTATAGTGCTAAAATATCTCAGAGAACTTTGTGGTGTGGTATGTATACCTTAAGATCAGACTTTTTTTTTTTTTTGACTACTGCTTGCAATGTGTATTGCAATTCTTTAAGGAAAAAAATCACAAAATTTCAAATGATTTTTAAAAAGGAATAAATTAGTGATGCCAATCTATGTTAATTAGGATAACTTAAAAGACAGCAATTAATTTTTAGTAATTTTCAGTGTATCACTATGACAAATTTTGATACCAATGAATTCAAACTATTAATTCAAATAGTTAAACAACAGCTTTTAAAATCACTGAGCATAATTTTGCTTATAGTATCTGGGGCTTTATTTTCTTTATTAAAAAAAATTTTCCACATGCAACCAAGTTCTCTTATTTTCTCTTGTTCTATGTGCCTGAATGGGATTTTGGAGATCAAGTAGGACATATAAAATCATTGGTTATATATAATACACTTGTTAATAAAATAAAGCCCATCAAAATGAAACTAACATAACATTGTGTGTCAACTATATGTCAATTTAAAAATTAGTAATAAGGGGACGCCTGAGTGGCTCAGTTGGTTAAGCAGCTGCCTTCAGCTCAGGTCATGATACCAGCATCCTGGGATCGAGTCCCACATAGGGCTCCTTGCTCGGCTGGGAGCCTGCTTCTCCCTCTGCCTCTGCCTGCCATTCTGTCTGCCTGTGCTCGCTCTCTCTCCCTCTCTCGCTGATAAATAAATAAAATAAAAATAAAAATAATTAGTAATAAGGGGCATCTGGATGGCTCAGTTAGTTAAGGATCTGACTTTTGATTTTGGTGCAGTTCATGATTTCAGGGTCCTGAGGTCAATGCCAAGTTGGGCTCCATGTTCAGCGGGAACCTACTTAAGATTCTCTCCTTCTCTCCCTCTGCCCCTTCCCCCACTCTCTTGCTCAAATAATACATAAAATCTTAAAAAAAATAGTAATAAGGGGCGCCTGGGTGGCTCAGTGGGTTAAGGCTCTGCCTTCGGCTCAGGTCATGATCTTAGGGTCCTGGGATTGAGCCCCACATTGGGCTCTCTGCTAGGCAGGGAGCCTGCTGCCCCTCTCTCTGCCTGCCTCTCTGCCCACTTGTGATCTCTGTCAAATAAATTAAAAAATATTAAAAAAATAGTAATAAGAAAAAATGCTAGTTTCAATTCCCTGAATTTTTATTTAAATGGTTATTATAATGATGGATTTTAGTTTATATCTATTCTCTTATTTTTATCAAAAATGATTTTTTATTTATAAAACCGATCTTAATATTTATTCTAAGAATATTCCATGTAATAGGATACTTACAGTCCTTCATTTATAGTTTCTAAACATGAAATCATAAAAATGATTTTTAAATGTTATATACATGAATATGTACAAATATGTACACACACACACACAAAGACATACATATATTGATATTTATATAAACTTTTCTTCATATTTGTAGTTAGCAATTTATGTCCAACATAATACTATGGCTAATTTCCTTCATGTGTGACAGGTATTGTGAAATAAAAATTTATACATTCTTAAAGATATTTCTCATTTGTGTAAGACATTCTCAGAAATTTTATTGGCTGAGATCTTCTAAAAATAACCTCCATATTTAATAAAGGTATGGAATTGATAACACTTCAATTCCCTGTACAAAAAAGAGTTAATACATGAGAAATAGCAGTAGATGTTCCTCAATTCTGTGGGTCAATCTTCCAGGTTTAATTTTAAGGGACTATTGTCACCATGGTTCGATTTTGTTACAAAATTCTGATCTAGAATTTTGCTCTGGAATAGAAAAAAATTTCTCCCCCCTTCCTCTTCTCCTCCTTTTCCTCCTTCTTCCCTCTCTCCCCTCTCAGTTTTATTTTTAGGTTAATTATTCATTTTTATATCTCTTTCACCTTAAATCAGTAGACTATTCACAAACCGCTTTTGTTCTTGAGACATAAACTAGTGAAGGGGCTTGAGCACTTCCCGTTACACATTCACATAACAATATTATCTCACTCAGTGTCACAGCGAGGCTCCTCAGGATCCCCACTGTCCAGGCAGTTTAAAATTAGAGTTTTGGCAGAAAGTTACATGAATGATTCATTAAAGATAATTCTACTTCCTGGTTAATAGAAATCTGATTCATCATTATCATCAAACAAAACAAAACAAAAACTACAACTGCAGGCAATGACTAGGACATTGAAATATATCACAATTGTGTTGCAAATAGTACCCTGCTGATGTTCACTTAATATTTGCAATTCTCTGGACCACAAGTGTTTAATTCCTTTTTAAAATGTGCACATTTTCTATTTTGTCCACTAATGAAATTTGCCCAGTGGTACACTTCTCTGGAAAACTCCATCAGATACATCTCTGAAAACATTACTTATTTTTGTTCTAAATTGCCCTGGGTGGCAAACAGAAGCAGTTGTGTAACACATTTTATGCTACTTATCAATGAAAAATGAAAGGCAGATTCTGTATGGTTTGTACTTACTAAGAAATTACTTTGAATAGAAGTTCCTTCCATAGTATTTTAAGATAAGAATTTTTGATCTGCCTCTCTCTTTAAGAAACGGTGTCCTAACTGTAGAGAACCAAGTTAGTGGTCACCAGAAGGGAGGTGGATGGGGGTAGGGGCGAAATAGGTGATGGGGATTAAGGAGGGCACTTTTTTTTTTTTTTTAAAGATTTTATTTATTTGTTAGAGAGAGAGAGAGAGAGAGAGAGCACAAGCACAGGCAGACAGAGTGGCAGGCTAGAGGCAGAGGGAGAAGCAGGCTCCCTGCCGAGCAAGGAGCCCAATGTGGGACTCAATCCCAGGACACTGGGATCATGACCTGAGCCGAAGGCAGCCGCTTAACCAACTGAGCCACCCAGGCGTCCCATTAAGGAGGGCACTTACTGTGATGAGAACAGGGTGCTGTATGGAGGCGCTGAATACTGTACAGTTATTGCATACTGTACAGTTATTGCATACTGTACACCTGAAACCAATTTTACACTGTATGTTAACTAATAAATTTAAGTAAAAATTTTAAAAAATAAAAATAAAAATTTTTGACTTGAACAGAAGTCTAGTGTTTTTATGGTTTGGGAGTGGTGAGGACACACACACGTGCACACATAAACACACACATACCTATGTCCACATGCATGCAAAAAAATATAACTCCATTATGTCCCAAAGTTAGAAGAAAAACTAGTTTCATATCAGTTTAGGTAAAATTTGATTTCCCATGCTTGAAATTCACTCTACCACCACAACTACAATTGTTTATTTTTTATGTGTATATATGGATACTTAGAGGAAACAGAAGGAAAAAGCATTGCTAATGATGCCACCTCTAATTTCATAAGATTGATGTCACACAGAAAATATTCCGTCCCAGATTTGCCAGTTACTAGTTATACCATCTTGCTCAAGTTGCTAAATTGCTCTGATTCACACACTTTTCATCTGCAAAATGGGAATAGAAAGTATTGCAATGATTTAGAAAGACAATGAATATAAGTCGCTTAGCACAGTACTTAGCAATTAACAATGTTTCAATAAATGTTAGTATTAGTAGGAAAGCAATTAAAGGGGAAATAAACGTTAAATGACGTTTAACAAAGCAACAAATCAAGAAATATTTCTTACTCAGTTCATTTACATTATTTCCATTTGTTTTAATGTAAACTGGCATTTTAAAATTTAACAAATATTTTAAATGCAATATATTTGGAACCCTGAACATTTCAAGTCCACAAGGATATATCATATTTCAGCATCTGCTGAAGTGCAGAGCTGGACTGTCTTATTTAATTATTATGTCCTATCTAATTTATTTTATTTTGAACGTGACTTGGTAAATGCTCTACAAAATTTGAAATCATCCATCCAAATCTATTCTAATGTAAGAATGACATTATGTTAAACTCTGGATATTAATTATAAACTGTAATATTTTCTGATTATAGGGATTTTTTTTTGCTAATGTTGGTTTGTTAATGTAACTGATTTTGAAGTATAACCTTAACACTTCTTTATAACATTATTATAACCTTTTAAAACACATTTTGATATGTTGTTTTGATAATTTGAAGCGCTTTTAATAAATTCCAATTAAGAGTCACAATGTTTAGGGGCACCTGGGTGGCTCAGTGGGTTAAAGCCTCTGCTTTCGGCTCAGGTCATGATCCCAGGGTCCTGGAATCGAGTCCCACATCGGGTTCTCTGCTCAGTGGGGAGCCTGCTTCCCCCTCTCTCTCTGCCTGCCTCTCTGCCTACTTGTGATCTCTGTCTGTCAAATAAAAATCAAATAAAATCTTAAAAAAAAAAAAAGAGTCACAATGTTTGGTACCATAAGCTGTGTCACTGTGGACACATTTCATTACATTGTGCTTCAGTTTTCTCACCTCTCAAATGGAGATAATATGGAGCTTTAAGATAATACTGAGTTACTGAAAGCATAAACTGAGAAAAGATGGGAAGTGCCTCACGTAAGAAGTATAGTCGATGGTAGCTGTCATAACATTAGCACAGCATCCAAGGTCTGTCATGGTTGGCCTCTGTTTACTCCCCCAATATTTCCTTCTCATATGTCAGAATTGGAAAATGCCTCCAAGTTTCTTTAAAAGGAAAAATCTCTCTCTCTCTCTTTTTTGAACAGTTCATGCTATTTCATTCCTCCATAGTTAATGGCTGTCTGATTTCCTCTACATGGAAATCCTCATACCCTAGCCTGTTGCCAGCCTCCTGCTCACAACTTCAAGACAACCAAAGGCTCAGCTTCTCCATACTTGGTGTATACTTCATCTAGTGTAACTACCTGTTCATACGCCTTCCTCCTTTACAGAAAATGAGCTCCCCTGGTGTAGGAACATCCCTGACACCGTACAGTACCAGACATAAAGGACCCACTTCATACATGTTTGTGGAACAAACTGTACGTTTTTTTTCCCCTCACATTTGGACAAGTAAAGTATCTACTTAAAGTAGCTCTAAATCAATTTGTCATGTGAATCAACAATATTCACATCTCTATTTTCAATGCTATTGTTGATATCACCTGAGCATTTTAAGTTATCTGTGTCTAGACTGAACGCACTCATTAGATAACAATAGCAGATATACTTGTTATTGAAAACTGCTGATTTAAGAAAAGGCAGGGGAAAATGCTGGACTCTTGTTTGTACTGAAAGGTTTTTCTTTGTTCTTCAGTTAAGTTGCCAAATGACAAAGCTGACCCTGATAAAGGGTTATGGAGTACAACTGTATTATGTTATAAATGCCTATTGCTTTAGATCAATATCCCAGAAATTCCCTGCTGTGTTTACAAGCCCAGCATACTAAAGTGGGCATAAATAAATCATTTATTTTACACTAACAATAACCTACAGAGAAGCAACTTAACTTCCTCAAACTTTCGTTCTGTAGTGTAAAAATAACAAAATCCTTACAACTTCTGTAAACCCTAAGTAGGCAGGCAAACAGTCCATGCAACCCCAGGTACAGGAGTGGGTTAATAGTGTAGAGGTATTTAAGTAAAATCTATGCTCTTGCCAATGCTCCATTCCTAATCATTCGCTCCCATTTTAGGACAAATATCAGCTCTTCATAATTTGCTGATCTATGGAAGCAAAGAGATTGATGAAGATGTTATCTTTTTGGTTAGAATTATTTGTAAATCATACAGGTGAAGGAATAATCCTGGATCTTGCAAAATTGCAAAAGAATGGTAAATCGTTTTTTTCCTGGGGTGCCTGGGTGGCTCAGTGGGTTAAAGCCTCTGCCTTCGGCTCAGGTCATGATCCCAGGGTCCTGGGATCAAGCCCTGCATCGGGCTCTCTGCTCAGCAGGGGAGCCTTCTCCCCCCACCCCCGCAGCCTCTCTGCCTACTTGTGATCTCTGTCAAATAAATAAATAAAATCTTTTAAAAAATAGTTTTTTCCTAATAAGTTGGAGATTATTAAAATATTGATAAAATAGACACACTTAAGTATTAAATTACTCAAAAATGACATGTAGAAAACACTATGCAAAGCCATACATGATGCACCCACAATGATTTCTGTTCTTCATAATTTAGTTTTAAAAATATTTGATCTGTTTTTAAATTCATTTGCACATGTGGTTTTATTTTTTATTTAAAACACTCAATTTTGCTGTAACTTAAGAAGGATATTTTAGAATACTTTGCTATTTCACTATCATGAGATTATTAAGGCATTCTGAAATATTTTTCTTGTTTTAAAATATGCATGTCTCACAATGTGAAATACGCGTCAGAAGGAAGTATAAAATTAAATAACTCATTTAGGAGAATTAGATATGAAGGTTTATCTGTCATGTGTTTATGGTTAGTGCTTGCTCCCAAGATCATATTTATGAAATCCCTTGTTCCTTTCTTTGACATTTGAAAGGAAACATCATCATTCTTATGTCTTTTTTAAACCAATCTGTTGACACTGGTATTAAACAACTTTGAACTGATGTTGAGTTGTGTAACAAGTGACAATATCAACTCCCAAGACAGGCAAAATGCTTGCTTCATGAATGCGTTTGACAGGTCAGAAACCAACCTGATACTTACAAATGTGCAGTGGCAATAAGAAGGCTTCAAAAATAGGAAAGAAAGCTTCTATGTCTTTGGAAGACATGTTTATATTCCCCGGAAAATATTATATATTAATTATCACTTGATTGTCTGGTGTTTGTTGCGATTCTGCTCCGGCACTGTATTTTTCAATAGCAAAATGTTTGCCACCTGCTCGTGGATAAAAACTCTGGCCCGTAGGTATTGCTGTTTGTAAATGACTCCCAAAGGCAACAAGACATAGTTTTCCCAGGTGGGCTACTCATTTACTTTCTGTTTTCTTTCTCCCCACTATTCATCTGTGGTGACAAGTGTCAATTATGGGCAGGAGATTTATGGGATGGGAAAGATAAAGCCCAATTTACAAATCATTTCCTGCGCAAGCAGACAGGTGCAATGACAGAGCCGGCTTGCTGTAATTGAATTTCTTGCTGCTATCTACTCAGTCACAAGAAGATGTCAACCTCAAGGATGTTAGCTGTGGAAAAAGTCTTGATACACTATGATTTTGAATGTGGAGATGACAATATAGCCAAGTTTAACCCCGGACTCTGAAGAGAATATACCAAATTAATTTTTTTTTTTCATGTAATAAGGATTTTCCTTACCCCTGCAATAGGCCTTGAATCAGGGAAAATGTGTCAAGGCAGTCTAACTTTAAGTTCACTGTCAAGTATTGTTAAAAAAATAAACTCCACTCTGATGTATCAAAAAATTGGTTTATATATAACTACTGATATACTAAAATTGAAGAAGAGTACATGTTGGAGAAATGAACATTTTTTGATGGGTAACTAGTTTGAACCTTATTAAGATGAATGTTTGCTAACATATATAGGTTTTTTAAAAATAAGATTAAGGTGTTATAAAATCATTAAACATTAAACAGTTTTCCCATTTGTTTAAAAAAAGAAGTTTTAAATGTTGCTTTGTACCAAAGAACACATGAATATAATACATATATTCATAGGAAACTATAGCTGCACTAATTACAGTTTACCAGCTCTCAAAAACATCTATACCTCTCTTATTTCTTAATGTTTAGTTTAATCCAACTTTCCAATGCATCTGTTCAGAGGCAAAGATTCACATGGGGCAATGACAATAAGTCAAAGCTTGGGAAGTCTGCAGAAAGTAATACAATTAATACCTTTGTTTTGCTTTTTCATATTTTACTGAATTCATCTGAAATATGTGACACTTCTATTTTAAAATAGATCGGCTTATTTGATAGTCATCTTCTCAAAGTTTCAGATTTAACAGTTTTGGATTAATTTTTTTTTTTCTGAAAAAATCTTCCAAATCATACGAAGTGTGATTACTTTTGAAATAGAGAGGGAGAGAAAAAGAGGAACAAAGAAAGGAGGAGCCTGGAAGGGAGGGAGTTTTTGACAAAATTAGGTTAAGAACATTTAAAAAAATTCCCATATATCTGAAACATAGAAAGAAAATTGTTATCCAACAGACATTGTCTTATAGATAATTAAGTTAATCTCCAATTTTATTTGTAAAGAATTGAATGCAGAAAATACAGTGAATCATTGTGACTGTGTGTGTACTACAGTTTCCTTAGTAATATTCTTTTCAGTTTAACAGATACTGCCACATTAAGCAGTTTTATAAATTCTTAGTATGATCAGGAATTTATAAAATTTTCCATTTTTATGCATTTGACACAACACTGGCTATTTTGTTATGTTTTTAATTAATGTTTTACTCTCTTATACGCTAAGTGATTTTTCACTGCTGTTCATTTTTGCATTTCCCTATTAATTGATTTATTGCCCATTTCTGTTTCTTCAGTTTCATATCAGATTTTCTCCTTCTTTGTATTTTTTAAAAAATATAAACTACCGGATCCTATTCCTTTGTCAGATATATATAACATCTACTGCCCATCATGTAGCTTGTGTTTTCAGTTTCACAGGCAATTTTATCAATGTTTTTTTTATAGACTGTGTTTCCAGTAAATTTCTTCTCTTTTCAAAGGTCATAAAAATAACCTATATTTTCTTCAAAATTGTTTAAGTTACAGTTTTTTTCTTCACAACTGTCTTCTTTCTGTGGAACTAATATTTATTATGCATAGTACAATAAATAGTATTGTAGTACTATTTACTTAAATCTGCCACCTCTGTAATAAATCGTATTTCCATGTGTTTAAGATATTTGTCTTTTTGCATGAGAATACTTACCTGTTTTTTGTTATTAGCTTATTTTCTTAATTATATAGCTTCATACTACATCTTCCTACCATTTTTTTTTTCAAAATTGTTTTAGCTATTCTTAGCCATTTTCCCTTTTCATTCAGCTTAGGAATGGAGTTTTACACAAATGCACACACTGTATTAGAAATCCGATTTCAATCACAGTGAATATATAAATCCCCTTAAGAAGGTTTGATGTATTTATGGTATGAAGAATTCCAAATAATAAATATTGTCTACCTTTCTATATTTTGAGATTTTCATTATGTCATTTAAGAATGTTTTATAGTTTTCTATATAAAATCATGCATATAACATTGTCCCTTATAGATTTTTATCTGTTTATTTTTACAACTGCCAATTTCATTTTTAAAATTATGTTTTCTCTTCGGACAACATTCATTTTCCAACACCGTGTGCTGCACACTTAGGAAGATGCCCTATATAAGCACCTAATTTAATCGTCAAAGCAGTCCTTGGAGAAGATGTTTTCACAATTTTACTGATAGGAAACAGATTAAAAAGATTTATGTAACTTTCCAAGGTCACTAAACCTGTAACACTAAGAACTGACAAGTACAATATAGAGTCTGCATGGAGTAGAACTAACTTATTTTTCTTTTTGAGGAAAGTGAGTTTAATTATTTGCAGGTTATTGCATATGAATCTTAAGAAAAACTTTTTTTTAACTGAAGTTCTCTTTGTTCAGTGTGGCTGTAAAGACCCCAAACCACATTTTATAAGAATAAGGTCTGGTGCTCTGTCGCTACTCCAGAATCTCCTTTTCTTTGTTTCCCACTTAGTCCTGTGTTAATAATTGGTTTAGGATCACTAGTTCAGAGCTGGCTGCAATTCCACGTAGCCATTCTGAACCAAAGAAGGATTTTGAGAAATGCAAGTTTCTTTATAAGTGCAAGTTGCCACTGGTTATTAAAATAAAAGCTTTCTCATATACAACCTTGTCAGCAATAGCACTTAGTGACCTACAGGGCAGCTATTTACTAAAAACAGGAACTCAGTAATTGAGGCTCCTATATACTGTCTCTGCAAGCTTGCACCAAAACATACTACAAAGGCTTGAGCTAAATGCTTTTTAAGCCACTAAAGTTTCTACTTCAGCATATGTCTCTGCCCAAAATACCCCAGGTCACCACGACTTCCATTATATTTCATATGTAATTCCCCATTGATTAGAGTTGGAATTATCCTTAGTTTGGATGAGAACAAAATTAGCCTTCAACTAGACAAGCCCTACCTTCAGATACGTGGCATTTCAGAAATGGCCTTTCCAGGAGGGCTTTGGTAGATCAGTAGCCTGTTAAATGGAGAGGCTGCTGCTGTGTCTTAGGCTTCCTTGATTTCTGACCTATTGTGATCTTTATGTTGACCTCAACCGAATATGACTCACAGGTGAAGAAAAGTTCTAATTTTAGGACTATATCATAGGGCACATTGGACAGGGCTAAAAATTAACATTTATTGAGCAGGGTTTTTTTTTTTTTAAGGCACAGTTTTTTATTAGAATCTTTACATATATTATCTCATTCACTCCACAAAATAAACCAATAAGGTAGCTGTGATTAGAGTCTTTGTACGCAGGCACATTTTGAAGCTGAGAAAGGTAAAGGTAAAGAAGCATGTCCACAGACACGTGCAGAAACTAGCTGAACTGAATTTAAGTAAAAGTACTCCGGTTACAAAGCCTAGAATATTACAGGATACTATTATTTTAGCTTTTGGTTTGGGTATTAGTCACCAATTTACTGTACATGAATTCCAGTGACTGTAACTTTCTTGATTATAACCTAAGGGTTAAGTTCTCCCCCATACTTTATCACAATTTACAATAGGCACAGAGAATGTTAGAACCAGAATAGTTCTTAGTGCACTAGAATCTGATTTCCATGAGGACAGGGACTTTGCCTTATTCACTGTCATATATTCAGCAAGGAGAACAGTTATTAGGAACACAGTGAGAACAAAGTGAATAAAGTAAAATATCTCTCCAATTCAATATCTTGAATTTTATAGCTAGGGCACTGAGATTTCGAAAAACAAAATGACTTGTCAAAGCTAAGTGTTTACTTAGTAGGAGATTGGAATAGAATCCAGTTTTACTTGTATTATGGTCAGTGGGTTTTCCAGTATTTCAAATTGCCCCTAACTGGACAGCACAAGACAACCCTTTTCTGATCCATGTATTAGAAGTACAAAGAACAGAAACAAACAAACAAAAATCCCACTTATGGGTGTCTTTTGTTAAAGACTGCTGAGCATGGCGTGAAGCACTTTCAAGAAATTTTCAGTTGGGTAAATTGGCTGAGAAAGAATACATGATCAATTATTTATAGTAAACCATTTTATGACCTTCAAACTACAGCACATAATTGTAAATTTTATGAATTGGGAAAGTTTTTTTTCTTACTATATAGACTTAGTATTACAGCTCTTGAAGTCAACAGCTACTTTATTTTCTTTCAGATATTAAAACTCTTTAAGAATAATCACCTAGGAATAAACCTAAGAAATTAAGAGAACTTACATAAAGAAAATAATAATTATTTATTCAGTTACAGAAAGACATATGTAATTCAAAAAGGTATAGATTGTGTTCTGAGATAGGAAAACTCAACATTGGACAGATAATCTGCTTTATTCAGATTATTACATAAGTTAACATAAAAATGACAATTCATTGAGAACTTCCAGAGGAATTTTTTTTTTAAACTCAACAAAAAGATAATATAATTTAGCTAGGCAAGTAAATACTTGAGAAGATTCAGTGAAATTAAGAATGATAATTATAATTGAAATATAAAAATCTAAATCTGCATTAAGTTAAATGTCATATTAGGCAAAAAAATAAACAATGAAGAATTAATATTAGAATTTTCAGAAAGAGGCTCCAGTCTCTACATGGCTTGGTAGAAAATTTAAGTCTTTAAAAATACTGTGAGGAGGATATATTTTATAGTAAATAATGTCGAAACAACTGAAAAGATTAGTGGAAATAGAAACACCATGCTGGATATAAAATATATTCTTGATAACTTAAAATTTTAACATAAGCCATTGAATAAAAGAACATGTGAGTAACTATTTTTTATAACATTGTTATGGATAAGGCTTTTCAAAGCATACTATGCTTACAGAACAATAAGCAAATGATAGACAAAAAAATTTAAACTTCTCTGTGTCATGGGATACCATATATAAAATGAAAACACAACAGATTGGAAACATCTGTCATATGTAATTTGAGATATATCTTATTTGTTTAATTCGTTCAGTTAACAAATATTTATTTAGTGCCTAACTTGTCCTAAGCACTCTTTTTAAGTTCTGAGCTGAACAATGTCTAAAACAGACTTAAAAATACATATCTGATTCTAAGATGCTTACATCCTAATAGGGGTAGGAAGGCGATATCTAGGAAGTAACATGAAGTAGAATAAATACTATGCTAACAGCGAAAAGTACTAACGAGGAAAAATTAGGCAGGGAAAAGAGATGGGAAATATTGCTGATGGGTGCAATTTTAGATCAAACATACAGATCACCTTAAGTAGTACAACCTTACCATATATTCCTTTTTGAGACATAAAATGAAATAAATGGAGACAAAAGCATGCACACGATAGGCATAGTTATCTACTCTGCATTTTTAAATTAAATTAAATGGGATTTTACTGGAGATTTTTAATTGTGTAATTTCATCAGTAGATAGGTGATTTAGGATCCTGTAAAAATGGGAGGTGACGTTGTATTTTTGAAGTAGAAGAAAGCAAGGCAAAGGACCGCTCCTTTTATCCTGTGAATGTCCACAGGAACCTCGCCGATCTTTTCTCAGTCACCTTTTTCCATGAATTGTTCCTCCTGATTTTCTTTGATTGAATTGTCAAGCATTATCTGCGGAAACCTTTCTACTATTACCTAACTGCCACTTAATATGCTTCTCACATGCTGCAAGACATAAATGTCTGAGAAATGAATAGGAGAAAGATGATTCTGCATCTGTTGTTAAAGACAGCCGTCATTGCTCTCAAACGAAGAGAACATTGGAAAATATTCTGGTTAAATCACAGGATCTGCTAAAAAAAGAAAAAGTGTAAAGGACTAATAGACATTCTAGGACAGAGGCACGTTTAATGCTTAAGTTCTAAATTCCAGATACTTACTCACACTATGTGTTTTGAAGGGCACTAAAAAGACACCCTTGATTCTTGGTTCTAGATTGCAGACAGAAAAGCAGTGTCTATCGGACTGCTTGTATTTACAAGGTAAACTAATGAATTTGTGTAGAAAAGATGTCTGGAGTTGCTATTGCTGGCTGCTATGTTTGCATTATCTGTTCTGCTCCAGTTTCCCAAACCAAATCAATGATTATTTACTGAATGCCGCCACACCACCAACTTTATTCTCGATGCTCTAGGGGATAGAAAATGATTGATTATACCTTATGTCCTTGACTTAAAGGAGGATATAATCAGGTTAAGAAAGTAAGTTGTAAGTGCAGAAAATAAGACACACACTTTAAAGAATGCCATGGATTTTTACAGGAGGAATCTCTACAACCCAGAGTCAGATTACATCACTCTTCCTCTGACACTCCCATAGACTTCCCAGGTACCTCAGTTAAAAAGTCCAAGTCCTTAGAGTGGTTACCTGACTTCCCTGCCTACTACCATCTTCGCGTTGCATTTTAGTGATCGTCTTGCCACATTATTAGAGCTCACCAGGCCGTCCAGCCTAATGGCTTCACATATGGTGTTCCATCTGTCTAGAACACTCTTCCCTTAGACATGAACATGGTCACTCCCTTTCTTCCTCTCTGTCATTACTGTCACCCTCTTACTGTTAAAATTGTTAAGTCAGCCTCTACCTTACCACTCCATTCCTACTCCCTATTCTTTATTGTTTTCTAAAAACCACATAGTTCATTAATTTATTTTGTGGCTTATCTCCATCATCTCTCTAATATTTCTTTAAAAAATAAATTCTAAAATTTTATTTAAAATTCATTTAAAAGAGGGGCGCCTGGGTGGCTCAGTGGGTTGAGCCTGTGCCTTTAGCTCAGGTCATGATCTCAAGGTCCTGGGATGGAGCCCCACATCGGGCTCTCTGCTCAGTGGGGAGCCTGCTTCCCCCTCTCTCTCTGCCTGCCTCTCTACCTATTTGTGATCTCTGTCTGTCAAAAATAAATAAGTAAATAAATAAATAAATAAAATCCTTAAAAAAATTCATTTAAAAGAATAAGTTGCAGCTCCAATGAGGGCTGCAATTTTTTTGTGTTTTTTTTCCCCACAACAATTCGATGGCTTCTCTACTACCGCCTGATACAAAATACATATATAGAGAGAATTAATGAACAATAGGGAGTTCACAGAAGAAAAGCATGAGCGAACCTTAAATAAGGGGGAAATATGATTAAGCGGGGAGAAAGAAATGTAAAAAGGTGATGATAGTAAAAAGAGAAATTATGCAAGAAAAAGTCCAAGGAATTATATGAAAGGCTGAAGCAGTTCTGCTATACAGAATGTACTAGATTAAAATCTCTTAAGAATCCCCAAATGCCCTTTGCTGGTTACAAATCACTTTTTTAAGGACTCTTTCCTCCTACAATTTTGCTTTCTCCATTGAAAGCCTCATGGGCAATTCTAACTTCAAATGACCGTGTAAGACAGAAGTGCTTGTCTGGTAACAAAAAAACACAATACATATAATTACACAATTAAGTGACCAATAACTACTGATTCCAAAAGTGGCTTTCCTGCTAATTCTTTCTAAGTATTAATGCTAATTTATATTTATTAGACATATTAAGGTTACTCTGAAAAATAACGTAGCCTGGAAACTGCCAAGCAAATGAAAATCACAGTCTTTAACTTAGTGTATTACTTATAGGAATAGATACTAGAAACTGAGTAATTTTTTTTCTTTTGTTGTCAATACTTTCATTAGTGTCATCTTCACAAACTTGTAAGATTAAAAAGAAATTTGCTGCTATGTGCTCTGAATGTTCATGCAGATAAAATGGTATTTAATACGGTCACTCATTTACAGATACTCAGTTAATACCCAGAACTTTTTTGCTTTAAAATAAATCAATTTGTATGAGTGCTACAATAAAATATCAGAATAAAATCTATTTTAGTCTAGGAAGTGAAAATACTTGCTAATATTTTTACATGAAAGAAAAACTAGTGTGAAAATCTCTATTTATGCTAGAATCATACTTATTTGAACTAAAGAAGTCCAAACATGTCTCTAACTTTAAAAGAACTTTCGAAAAATATGATTTGACTGGAGAATTGGGGAAGCAGCCTATAATTCCTTTTCTTCTCTCATAAATAAAGCCTCCCAGGAATCCCAGTTAGATGGCTCTTTATTTGGCTGATGTGCCAGAGATTATATTGAGAACTTTATACTTTATCTCCTTTAATGGGATAAAGGAACCATGATGTTAGCTTCTGTGGGAATGAAAATATAAAGAATGCCCTCAAAGAGTTTATCAAGTATTAGGTTCCTAAGAAGGACTAAAAAGTTGTAGGAATATATTTCTCAATTACTCAAATGGAT
The DNA here is from genome assembly GCF_011764305.1 of Mustela putorius furo. Classification (NCBI taxonomy): domain Eukaryota; kingdom Metazoa; phylum Chordata; class Mammalia; order Carnivora; family Mustelidae; genus Mustela; species Mustela putorius. The sequence continues at coordinate 3,025,580 of NW_025421467.1, forward strand.
TTAATTAAATAGTAGTTTCTCTTGATATGGCCAACCCCTTAAATGTGTCTATGACACAGTACTATGGACTTAAAAATTCTAAAATCTGAAGATTTAGAGGAAAATAAAGACCCAAAATTAGGTAGTATTTCACATAGTCTGCTATACTCAACTAAACACAGGTTTGTTTGTTTGTTTTAATGTGACATTAGTTCCAATGTTTAATATAACTCACTATAAATGGGTTTTTTTTTCTTTCCCTAATTTCTAAGCTGAATTCCATGTGCAACTCAAATTAATTCATATATTTATAAAATATATAAGTAATATAGACTCTTTACAGATAACCTAACTAAATTTTCTAAGGCACAAGACCATCAATCCTCAGTATATTTCCAACTAGGTTAAAATTTGAACTGAATTCTATAATCTACAGTAGAAACAATAGATTTTGATTTGTCAGATGAGAGAAATCAACTCTTTCTTGAGAGAGAAAAATCTCTCCATGAACATAAACTGAATAATTTAGTTGTTTTAGCAGAAATTATTTATTTTAACAGAAAATAATATAGTGAATAGGCACATTTAGAATTATTCCTATCTCAATTTAATCTTAATAGGATACTACTATATAAAAGAAGTATAATTATGAATATTATAATTGAAAACATAACTGAAAATAAAATGAAATGACTATAAATTATCAAGCCTATCTAAATTGCATCTATTTACAAAGGAAATGCTTAATGTTGCCATCATTTTATCAACTAAATATTAGGTTCTCTGTGTTTTCCGTGTTAGAAAACCAACCAGTGTGATAATATGAGGTCTGAAAAAAATTCACCATGATGACAAACATAAAATTCTAGTTGAGAAGATATTGTGTATACAATATAGCAGAAACAAATCAAAGATAACAAACCTTTAAATCTATTCAGCTAATGAACTGAGTTGTTTTGACTCTGATAACACATCTTGAATAAACTTTTCTGCTATAATCTTCAGATTTCTCTAGATTAAATTATACCCACAAGACTTCATCAATTCATATTATGGAAAAGAAAATTATTTATCCTCACTGCCTTTTTCCTTCTGACACAGAAAACTTCCAGGGCACTGAATCTATTCAATCAAAGCTATATATTCCATTCAATACCTATTCAATAAAATACATATATATTGTTTTAATTTTAAATTTTATACTGAAGAGTATACAGTTTTCAAGTCAAGTTTATTTATATTCACCTTATGCTGATTAATACAGATTGAATTTCATGGCATTGAGATCAAACCATTAGCAGATGGTGGAAAAATAAAAACAATTATGTTAAAATATGTATGCACTTGTGATAGATATTAATATAGACCAATCATTATGACGGCGTTCCTTATCCCCTGACAATTGTGTGATTATATCCCGTCCCTTTCATTCTGGGGAGAGCACTCATCCATGCTTTAGACCTGGATAAAACCAGGACTAGTAACTAACAACAAAAGTACCTTGCCTGGTTATGTGAAACTAGTGAAAGTAGTAAACAATCTCTACTCAGTGTTCTCAAATATCAATATTTCTTTACAGCGAATATGAATGTGGGCATTTTTGTTCAGATGTCATCACTATCAGAATAAAGGAAGAACATTATCCCAATGCTTCCATTTGCAGTGTTCCTGGTAGAGGGTATCACGTGGGAGAGACGTGGGGGAACAGAGTAAGTGAACAGTAGCAGACGAACAGTATCAGTCCCAGAAACCTGACACTGACCAAAGAGAAAGTATACTCTTTGTTATCTCATGAAATGCTGGCTGTTTTTAATCTTTTGAGGTTTAATCACTATTGAGTGATATGCTATATGATAACTCAAATGCTGTCTCAGGCACTAGCCATCACCTTTCCCTCCTGCTCAGGATATTAGAAAGTTTTCTCTGTGGCTCACTGAGCTGAGCACACAGGCCCTTCCATACCTGCTCTGGCACAAAAGGCAAGAATATTCTATTATTTCTGTTGTTATAATTAGTACAATCAAGGCACTACTAATTCTGATAATAGTTAAAAGTTCATAGGTGAACCTCTGCATGTAGATTTCATATAATTTTTTTATGAACAATTCAAATATTTTTAACCCATTTCAGAGATCTCTTCCCCTTGAAAAGGTAATATACAGTTATCTTAAGTTTTGAAATTTCATGATATGATAGCTACTTTAAAAATGTTCTGTATTAAAGACTTTACCATCGGAAATGCTAAAAGTAAGAAGTCACTGTAGTTACCAACGTTCTAAATTTTTCCAAAATATACATTTTTTCCAGCATTTACCAAAATAATACTTTAATTGAAATGCTGATCTTGATTTAAAAACAATGGCTCATAAGGCAAATATCACTTTATTTTTAATTATTTTTTTATTAATTATGTGTTATTAATTTATGTTTTTTAATTAATTAATTAATTTTATTATTCTGCTACGTAGTCACCATACAGTACACCATTAATTTTTGATGTAATGTTCCATGATTCATTGTTTGTGTATAACACCCAGTGCTCCATGCAATATGTGCTCTTCTTAATACCTATCACCAGGCTCACCCATCCCCTCACCCCACCTCCCTTCTAAAACCCTTAGTGTGTTTCCTGGAGTCCAGAGTCTCTAATGGTTCCTCTCCCACTCCAATTTCCCCTCCAAATATCACTTTAATTGAAATAATGCAAAAAACCCTTGGTGCCCAATATGGTTAATCGAAGATATCTCTATTACATACACCATTCAAATGAAAACTGTTTTTCAAGTTTCATTAAATTAATTTCAATAAATTAAATTTCATTAAATTATAGTCATATGTAATTTATATAATTAAACATAAGTATATGAAATGAATACATAGCTACATAAATATAATACTATTAAAATATTTTATCATAAGACATTTTACTCTTCAATTCAATTTAAGTAAAGAACAAAATAAATGTTCATGTGGAGATCAGCAATTAAAAGCATTAACATAGCTTCTCTTACTAGTGGACTTGAGTAGTTGCACAATTAAATGTACAATGTAGATAAATGTTCTGTTGGCCTCACTAACATCAGAAAATAACATTTTCCAGTTTTTGCCTTATAAAAGGCAAACCAGAAGAGGGAGATCAGAGCGTGGAGAACAAAGTTGTAAGAGGTGGATTTTAACCACTTCAGTCCCTTTATATCTGGTTCACAGTGCTCAATTCCCTAACAGCTTTACTGCATTATCAGGTACCTAACAAGTTGATTTAAGAAGACTAAAACGGGGGAGTATGTTTCTGAACAGCCTTCAATAAAGATGAATTATAATTCATTTATGTTTGCATGGTGCTGAGTTTTGGAATAAATTACTTAGCCTATGACATGAGTCAGGTTCATATAAATTTTGGTTATGGTCTCAGTGAAGAAAATTGTAACCCCCAACCCCCACATACTTTTTCAGTTTCATTGTAGGAAGACATCAAAAATTGAGTGAAATTAAACAATGGAAAATTCTCCAAATAGAGGACATCAATTTTTTTCTGGACATAGTGTTTCAGTTTACAGTCTCAAAAAAGTTCAAAACTCACAGCAAGTTCTCTCCTATACTGTTTGATATAGTGTAAACTGAAATAACCTCTTTACAAAGCACCAATTGTTATTTACCTAACAATAAGCACCAAGTCTTGGGAAATTCTTTTCTGCAAATGTATCCCAAATAGATTTTTAAAAAGTCTTCCTTTAGAGAAACAGGAAGCGATTATCAATAATGGTGGAGAATGGAAAACAACAAAAATATCCTACATGTTATTATAAAACCACCTAAAGTGAGTAACTTACATCATGTTCCATAAGTAACATAAGTAACATGATGTAAGTAACATGAACTTACACAGTAACATTTCTCACAAATGAAGAAATACTTCATTTGTGAGAAAATGATACTATACGATATTGAGAAAAAAGTAACATGTAGAATATATGTTATTAATAAAAATTTAGGAGGATCTTAACAGTTGTTGAATATCTTCCTTGTTTGTACCTTGTACATATCTGAATTTCCTCTTTTATAGCAAACACATTTATTTTATAGCTGAAAACAATAAATAAATGTTGTAAGAGATCCTCATATAGTAAAACATTATTTTATATTCTGACTCCCAACATCTCTTTTTCTCTCTTTTCATTCCTTCCAATTCTGTGTTAAAGTTTATACTTTTTTCTCCATTATTTGTCTATTCCATCAACTGTCTTACCCTCTCTTTATCCATTTATTCCATGGTCTGGCTTCTATAAGATCTTATTTAATTTACCAACAGTGGCCTCAACATGCACGATATAGACTATTTAGAATGTTTTGAAAAATAGTGATATTGAAACAATCTTAATGTGTTCACATCTTTTGCCTCGTGACTACACAACCAAATTCCATAGGAAATACTGCTTTTTATTTAGGAAGATAGCCAACATAATTTGATTTTCAAAATACAATATGCCAAAATATATTACATCAGAAAATAAATTTTGAGAAGTTTCATTTTGGTTACATTGTTTGTTTTTTAAAAAGTGTTATATGAAGAAATAATCCTACACAACCTACCCATTACCACAACTTGTATCATCTGACATTAATTATTATTTAACTGGCATGGTAATCAACCTAATAACAATTATTGTGATTCTAATTTCAGAGATAAAGAACTTCAGACTTGGATGAGCATTTAACAAAGTAGCATAAGAACATCCAACTGCAAAGCGGCAGAGGCACTTTCCCAGACCCTCTCTGGCCCCCACATAGCTCCTGACTTGCTTCACCATCATTAAGGAGAACATTCATCTACTGAGCATTGACGGATACCTTAGTTTAACCAATGGAGTGGCAAGTACACCTTGCGTACATGACCCACAACCATGACCAACTATTAGAACCACACCTGAAAACCATGTTAATGGACATTATTCTGAAGAACACACATGCCAATCTCTGAACTCTAAAATAAACACCTCCACTATCTGCCCACCTTCCTTGTTCAACTTTTTACCTGTGGTGTTCCATGCTTTTGCCTTACCAATTTCATGGCCAGGGAAGCTGTTTAAGCTTTTCACAATGTGTTCTTTTACTCATGATTAAAATGCTATTAATTCACTCTCAGTTTTAATCCTTTCCTTAAAGAGACCATTTGTTTTATGAGAGCCCTATTGCAGGAGAAGGCCTCCTGGATATAGATAACCTAAAATATATCTTTAATGGTTTATGAAAAAGTAAATTTCATTGGTCCTGTTATAGAACTTAAAGTTCATCAGGGTCAAAGAGAAATGGCTGAGCTAAGCTACTAACTAAAAAAAAAAATGGTTAGAGGTTATGATGAGAACACTAGATTTAAAAGGAAGCATGTGATTTGTTTATGCTATCATTAGAAGGTTCTAACCTGCCCTAGTTATGATCCTAATAGAGTGAAGTCAACAAATAATTAGATGAGCCTACTTTACTCTCTCAGATCACAACTGGTAACACAGGCAGGAATTGATTTCTAATTTTTTTTTTCCTATTTAACCATAAATATGTAACAGATTATCTATGTTTAAGAATAAGAGTATGACATTCCCTTTCCAACTTCCTAAGTAATTTAATGTTGAAAACTAAATCCTTAAAAGTTTGCAACCGCTGAACTGAACATATCAAGCAGCTTATAACATTAAAATTAACTCATATAAAATCAACCTGAAAATATTTAAGGTTTCTTCCTCTGGAGCTACAGATATTTTTAGAGATCTTGAAAGCTTTCATTTTGATATAGTTTTTATTTGATTATACACTGCATTTATAGGATTTCTAGGTTGTGCATAATACAACTTCATTGCAGACATCTACACTTTTTAGGCAATATCTGTTCTTCTAAATTACTAACAATCAGGTCTCAGGTTGCTTATTTTATATGTAATAAATCATTTACACATAAAATATCAATTGAATAAAGTAATTACTTTCTATGCCAGTTGCTAAAAATGACTAAGTAAACCTAAGGCACAAATTTTTAGAGAAGAATGATGTATTTTCAAGAACTTCCTGTTGATTATTGAGTTTCTATATTACATAAATTAAAGGGTTCATTTCAAGATTCTCTGGATATATATCCTATATGTATGGCTTCTAAATGGATAAGTGATGTAGACATAAAAACAAATATTGAAAACACTTAGAAGTTGGATGGAAAATAACAATTAGCCTTGACAAGAGAAAACTGAACCACAGCCTTAAGATGGAATGTAGTAATTTCATATTGCACATTTAGTAAAGCTACCTGCTGTGTTTACTAGGGTCATTCCTCCCTAGCTGCTCTTTGCCAAACAAATAATAACATGTGGGACATTTTGGATTTCCTCTCATCTCTCTGCTAGGATGAAAGGAAGCTTAAGGGCAGATGATCTTGAGGGCTTTATTCTCTACTGTATATGTGGTATGTTTGCCTGGGTAGATACAAAACAATGTTACAGAAACCCCATAACCTTCTGGCTTTGGAATTTATCAGAGGAATTTTAAAGACTTACTATTTTAATTATGTTTCAAATAAGCTAATGTGAAAATAAATTCACATGCTCCTGCATGGTAGGTAGAAGTGTGTCCTAGGAATGCTCAGTATGACCCACCATAGAGGTTACCTTGGAAAAAAAGTTTAGAACAGAAAGGTGCTAAAATTTGGGAGACACATTTATATAAGACCCCGTTTTGTGTTGCTTTTGGTCCTTTATATGTGAATTATGGGCCATGATTGATTTTCTGACACATTTTTCGGGGTATTCCATTTTAAGACTAGCGAAGTGATTAATCCGACTATGAACCTTCTTGTAATAACGCCTTGCCAAATGAAGAACCAGTCTTAAGCAGCCTTTATACTTGATCACAGAGTTATACATAATTACAAGTTTAAATATCAACTGCTTGGGCAGAACCAATTTTCCCGGAATAAAAACAGCTCAGTTGTGTACTCCCCCACATCAATCCTACCCATCCCCAATCCCTTCAGCTGTTATAAAAGCAGAAATCCTTGACCTCGTCTAGCACCTCCAATATGTGAAACTGGCTCCTGCTGCCATCACAGCTGGCTTAAGAATCCCTTGGAGAGTCATTAGCTACAGAAAGAGATGAAATAGCTTATCTAATGAGGTTACAATATGAGCTGGAACTCTTCATCCTCCTTCAAGCCAGCCATCCAATAATCATAGCTCTCATTCTCACCTCCATATCTTCTTCAGTACCATTTTCTGTACCTGGAATGCTCTATCATTTCTTTTTGATCAAAATACTACACTGCATGAAGCTTGAAGAGCTAATCCAATTATGGCATTATCTTCAGAAGAAAAATGTTGTACTTATAAGACATACTGCATTCCTATGTGTTAACATCTCTCTCTCTTGTTAATTCATGGATTTCTTAAATGAAATAATATATATGAAAACACTAACACAGTGCTTGGTATATAATATGGCTCTCAAAACTGTGAGTTTCTTTCTCTTGCCTTTATTTTGCCTACAAATTCTCACACAGTTTTTAGTGCATGGCAGAATAAATTGGCCTGCATGTCTCCATAGCTCGCCACGATGCTGCCATCTGCTTGGTGAGAAAGTGAAAGAAACGTGTGGAAAGAAACTACTTGGAATCCGACATTCTGAAGCCAATGAGTTCACTGATTTATGGTATCTAAGTGCAGGTTCGTGGACTAGTGAGTCTCCTTAATGTAGTTTTCACTAGAAAGGAGAAAAACAATGCTATAAATTAGTGCATATTTAATAAAGGTAAATATATTTTATTTTCTGTCCATACAGTTTTTATGTTTATTTTATTTTTTAAAAGATTTTATTTATTTATTTGACAGAGAGAGAGATCACAAGTAGGCAGAGCAGCAGGCAGAGAGAGAGGGGGAAGCAGGCTCCCTGCTGAGCAGAGAGCCCGATCTGGGGCTCAATCCCAGAACCCTGGGATCATGACCCAAGCCGGAGGCAGAGGCTTATGCCACTGAACCACCCAGGTGTCCCTGCCCATACAGTTTTTAAACAACAATTGCTTTTACTAAATAGTGGAGATAAAAGTGTACTGTCATTTGGGGGTATTTTGGGGTTTTTGCTTTGTTGGCTTTATTATTACCCCCGTGGCAGGGGATCATAATAGGATTAGTTGTTCAAGCTTCATGCAGTTTTCCTCATTTATCATGCTTTCCTTTTTTTTTTTTTTCTAAATTTTATTTTAAAATCACCTAAAATTCTAGAACCAGAAAATTATTGCTGCGGCTAACCAAAAACAAACAAACAAACAAAAAAAGGTGGACTTTTCTGATAAGTATTATAACTATTTTTTCAGATGTTTCAACTTTTCAATCTTTGCTGTTAACTAAATTTAACTTAAATTCTAAATTAAACATATATATATATTCAATATTTTATATATATATATATATATTCATTCATTCCTAATATCACAATTTGATTTTACAAATATTTATTAAGGGTTTACTATGTTCACACTATTCTTGCAAAGTTTTCAGAAATAAGATCAAGGAAAAGAAAGATCTCTATTCTAATGAAGCTTACATTCTTCAGAAGAAAGATAGACAATAATCTTAAAAACTAAGAAAGGTGTATGGTATGGAAAGTGAAAAGTGATCTGGAAAAAAAGAAATAGTAAGGCAGGGTCAGGGTGTCAAGATGTTGAGAAGTTACAAGCTGCCGTATTAGGTTGGTTGTCAGGATAGATCTAACTGAAAACAGAGGGGTTGAAGGATGGTTTGAAGGAGATGACTTAGCCAAAGGAATATCCAGATGAAGATAATTCTAAAATAGTAAGATTAGCCAGAAAAAAGGTACAAAATTAGGCACATTTCTGCTGTGTTTTCGGGACCATGTAAGAGACTGATCTGGTTGGAATAAAGGGGGACAGGGGACAATGGTAGGACATGAGGCCACAGGGGTTAAGGAGGTGGGGCATGAGGCAGAGGACTTAAGGCTTGGTAGAATTTTCTTCCTGCTCTGAGTGAGATGAGAGGCCAAAGCAGCCTTCTGAGCAAAAGATAAAGTGGTCTATACTTTAAAAGGTTCTAGTTGTTGTGTTGAAAACAGACTGTAAGGGGAAAAGTATAGGACAACAGAAACTTACACTAAAGTTTTGCAGTCATCCAGGTATAAAATGCTGGTGGCCTGGAATAGTGAGACAGCCATGGATGTGGAAAAGTAGTCAGATCCTCTCTCTATATATTTTATAAATATATAAATGTTGAGAGTAGAGTCAACAGAATTTCCTGAAAAACTGCATATATTAATAATCAAGTATTATAGTAATCTTTACTTAGTAACCAATAACTGATAATTAATTATAAACTCACATGGAAAATAATACCTATACATCAGTGACAGTTCATTATAGGTTTTTTGTTTTTGTTTTTTGTTTTTTCATTTCTGTAGGAAACCAAAAGATAAATTTTCTCTCCTGAAGATCTCTCTTACTACTATATATATTTACTAGATATTTAGAAGATGGACTATGTATTAATTTGGATACGATGTTGCCATAAGAAAATTTGGTAAATAATGAAAGCTGTGACTCAGCGTCAAAATCTGTAGCAAGCACTGTGTGCTATTATTAGTGGGTTACTCGTTTAAGGAAAAGAAATCACTGATCCATTTCATTGATTAATTAATGTCCTTTAGAAACTGTAGAAATTTGAACCCATACCATATTTTCATGCCTGGTTCTATTTTATCCAGAAGTGCTTTGGTAAATGTCATATTTTAATCCTAAGAAGCTGCTGCATGTTGGAATATTCTGCAGGTTTAACAAAAGCTTAACAAAGCATTTTGATATATAAGTAAAATCCATGTAAAGATTCAGTATATTAGTTCTTTCATTCCAAAAGAGAATTCTTTAAAATTAACATTATATTACAGTGATAGGCAGGGTGATTATATACTGAATATGCTTGGCCATTTTAAAAGAATACAATCATTAGCACAAAATGATTTGTAGTGCAATTTTACCTCAATTGGGAGGAAAACAATTCCCTTTCATATTTAGTAAATATATTTAAGAATGTAGCTAGAAAAAAAGAAATGGAGCTAGAAAACCCAGGTTCTGATAATGCTTTTCTCTCACATGGTTTTAAAAAAGATGTCATTAGGTCAGATGAACAATTAAAACTGAGGAAAATAGATCTATTTTATAATAAAGAAATATACTGCATTTTGAAATTTCATAAGCATTAGTCAGAAAACGTAATTTGGAAAATTATATTTAAAGCTTACACAGCTTTACTAGTATTTAATGCTTTAGAGACAAGATGGCCCAACACAATTAGCCAAATCCTGAGGCAGCATTAAAATGCTGAAATACAAGATTGTAGAAGCCTCTCAAGTCAGAAGTTTTCCAAAATAATTTTGATTAGTTAAAATATAATTTCACTTATAAAATGACCCATGGTTTACTCAAGAGTCTGTATATTTTTATATATTTTATTCTTACATAAAACTGCTAAAGAAAAATAGCAGTGTTCTACTTATCATAAATGCTATGGAGAAGACTTAAAAAAAAAAAAAAAAAAGATCTGTAATACACAACCCATGACCTGAAGAAGATACATGTCTTTGTACTTTTTTTTTTTTTAAAGATTTTATTTATTTATTTGACAGACAGAGATCACAAGTACATAGAGAGGTAGGCAGAAAGAGAGAGAGAGGGAAGCAGGCTCCCCCACTGAGCAGAGCTCCCCATGCGGGCGGGGCTCAATCCCAGGACTCTGAGATCATGACCTGAGCCAAAGGCAGAGGCTTTAACCCACTAAGCCATCCAGGCGCCCCTGAATTTGTACTTTAATGTATGTCTTTAAAATCAACATATCACAAAGGGCTATGTAAACATTTGGCATTGGTATTAAAATCTTACGACTCACCTGCATATATATATAAACAATGCACTGAACAAGGTCCCACCCCAGTTAGGTACAGCATCAGGACTTCTTGACTGTGCGTCCCAGGATTTGCATTTGTAACGTGCATCTGACATGAATTTGAAGGACATAAAATTTTGAGGCTCAAAGAATGGGCGACAGTAGTACATGATTAATTGATGGTATATATATATATATATATATATATATATATATATATCAATCACAGTGGCTGAGAATATGGTCTATAAAGATCAGTAGAAAAGGGAGACTGCAGCAGATCTTTAAAAATGGATAGAATTTGAATGCACAGAGGTCGGAGGAAGGCATTTCTGGTGAGGGAACTGGATTGTTAGGGAATTGTCAGAAAACAGTTAGTGGGTGGTATGACTCAGGCAGTTAAAGTGCTTTGGGTTGTGGATATCAAGCTGCTGTACCAAGCAGATCTCCTAGTACCTCCTCTTTGGTACTGACTGTTTTGGAGACTGACAGCATATAGTTGAGTATCCCTTTGACAAATCTTCTAGGCTAAGAGCAACCGGGTCCAGGTTCACACCCTCAGGCAGGGGCATATCCAAAGGCTACAAAATGGCAGGAGTGGGGATGGCATAAAGACCTGGGTTCTTACCCCAATCAGGATAAAGTGTAGAGTGCCCTCCCAGCTCCAAAGAACTCCGTGCTATTACTCAGATCATTGTTGTGGATGTATCTTCAAGTTCAAGGATTTCCTCTGCCCAATCCTGCCCCCATTGTACACATAAGAGGTTTTAATCTCAAAAGCAGTCCCCAATAAATTTCCTGCATCTCTGTCTCAGAATCTGTTTAACCTTGGAATTCAACCAACAATGCCTGGCTATAGCTGAGCTTGCAAATTAACACTTCTCTAGTTCTTTCCTATATATCTGTTTTGTTTGACACAATGAAGGCGTTGTTTGCTTTAAAATTGAATTATTAAACAGAAAATGCGCAATCTGAGGATTTGACTGAAAAATCCTGATTTCTGGAATTGCCATATCTGGCTCCACTGTATATGAACGCATGCATTTTCAGCAAGAATTGGGAGGCCACGGTTTCCCTTGAGAAGAGTCATTGTCTCTCCTCGTCCCTTTAGTTCACACAACCCCACACTGGCTTCAGTATCGATAGGTCCATGTTTAAGAATTTGTTTTAAATGAATTGGTCAGTTACTCAGGTAAATATCAAAGCTCCAGCTTTTAAGTCTTAATCTTGGCTTTTAAAAACGCTAGAAAATTAGGAAAATCCATAAGGCATAATGAATAAGAGCATGATTTGGGGTTTGATTTCTGTGTAGCCTTGGCTTACTCAAGCCTTCCCTATACCTTTATTTCCTCATCTGTAAAATAGGTATGTTAACATCACTTATACGTGAGGATTCATTGAAATAATGAAGGCAAAGAACCTAATACAGAAACCCGCATAAAGTAAATTAAGCAATCAGTTTTTCACACCACACAGATGCATACACTCACACATTTTATATATGTAATACATATATACATATATATAGTTTGTACTCCATGTAATTTATCTATCTATAATAGTTCGTATGTAATTTTATACTGTAGGAAGGTGAAGTAAACAAGTAAATTTAAGATGGATATTTGAAAAAAGGAAATAAAATATTTATTAACATTCTTTTCACAATTTAGGTAAAAATATTCCAATAAAATTGTACATTTATCAGAACAAGTATCTTTTATAGTCTTTGCATAACAGTTCTTTTGTCTTGTTTTATAAAACCATGAAGCTCCCTGGAGAAGGAAAAATATTTTTATTTTATAGAGGGATACTTTTCTGATAGACTTTTGTAAAAAGATACTCTTCCTTAAAGAGTTTCTGAATTTGAACTCACTAGTTCATCCTAAGAATCATGCTTTTTCCAGCGCAAGTTTTTGGTAAGAGGATAAAGCAGTGCAGTTAGCTATGGTTCTATCACTGACTGAATCAAGGAGGCATCTTAGTGACTATCTGATCCTGACTTTATACCTGTAAACTTGAGGTCCCAAATTCATGAGGTCATTGGATCATCAGTATAAAAAAATTATCTTGGTTTCAGTGGTTCATATAAATCTCTAAGGCAAGACTTCCAAAGGTCACCTGCAGATACTTTTATTCATTATAATAAGCAGTTCTAAGCACTTAGAGGGACATTCCATCCCCTACTCTGTGTGTGCATGTATGTGGGTATGTGTGAGTGCACGTGTGTGTGTGTGTATGTGTGTGTGAGAGTTTTAACAGTTATATGAATAAATATATTAATTAATGCTATTTATGGCTCAAATAAAACAGTAGTCAACCAATTTGGTCATTTTCAGTGAAATTAGTTTATAAGTTTGAATTTAGATTTTATTAATGCAGTATCCAAAGAGGAAGCCAACAGAAAATATGATGTGAGAATTTTTATTAACCACAATTATAGCTTTTGTTCATTGTTTTCAATTTCAAATGTGTAATATAGAACTTTTTGAGTACATGTAGTAACAAGCATTTTAACAGTTTATTTCTAAATATTCATCTCTCTAGTAGATGAATGAGTAGGTAGACTAGACTATATTAAGCACAAATATTTGTGCTTTAAAACTTAGTGCTAAATGTATTATTCCTCCTTCCTAAACTGGCCTCTTGCCCCCTCAGTGTGGGCTCCACTAGGGCAAAATGTCTTCATATATATTTAGGAGTCCTGTCATTCTTCCCCAAATGCTCTCCTTTCTCTCACAATCCCACTCATCATCCCCATTCCTTAAAGTTTAGCTCCTGAAACAAAATAATGATTTAAAGTCTATAGAATATAAAGTTCTGAGAAACGTGCATGATTTTGTATGCTTACAGATATATACCATTCATTAGGTACTAAATTTCAATACACAAAGTAGCATGTGTTTCCTGGGCTAGTGTAATCAAGATTGGGGAAAGGCAGCTGTTTGACAATTTTATTTACATTTTCTCAGATTTTATTTTTGAAATTGAAAATTCCATCTGGATTAAAACATATCCCTACAAGGTTAGGAAATCAGAAGCGAAAGAACGCTACCCCTAACTGATCCCACTGGCTCTCACACAGGGCTGCTCCTTAGCATCCTTCAGCTTGATATCATTTTTGGATGTAGCTAAATGCCAGATACCCTGACAAACATACACTCTACCAGCTGGATCTCCATCTGCTCAACTAAACATTTTCACACCAAATCTGTATAAAAAGCTATGTTTTCAAAGACAGTTATCTACAACTGAAATATTAAAATCTTAACTCCAGGAGTCCTTCCACTCACATATTTCACATGCGTTTAAGCATGAATACAAAACTACCTCCAAGGATTATCGGTGGTGTCCTTGTTCTCTGTTGTCAATAGTTATCTTAAACCATCCACGAAGGGGCAGACAGACTTCTGGGCACAAGAAATATTTTTAAGGTTTTTCACAGAAGTTTTGCTTGCATCTTTGGATGGGTTTGCTTAGAGAAAAATAACCTGTTTAACCTGTTAACCTGAAAAATAAAATGTTTATGGACAGGATGATTTTTTAGAAATACGCATTAAGTTTATCCTGAGATACCTTTCTTTGCCTACATATGAACTTATTATCAATAAATATGTTTATAATTAAATTCTTATAATAGTTATCAGTCTTTTTAGTTAGGCCTCCATTGTACAACATGGCCAATAAAATCTCAAGTAATTTTTAAAGGTTTCTACCTGAAAACCTAATAAATTAAATTAAGACGGTTCTAAAGAACACTCCAAAAGCCTCAGTGGCTATTAGATTTTCTAGCTTGGGGAAGAATCATCTATAAAATATTATTAGATTTTAGGAGACCCAAGAGCAGATGAAAGGTATGAAGTAAAAAAAATATAGTGATATTGTCATTGAGGCAAAATGGGATCACAGAACTCATACAACATATAATTGAATACTAGGAAAAGTTTGGAAACAGGAAACTACATACTCTCAAAACTGTATACATTACCTTTAGAATATATCGATGGCCATGCTTTAAAAAACATGTGTGCAGGTATGTTAGGGCAAGTAGGAGGAGTCCATTCTTTCAGAGTTGAAAACCATAGTCAAGAAAACAAAGAATTAAGAATGACTTCAAGATATAGACAGAGAAACACAAATCTGCATTTCTTAGCACCTTGGCAAACAAACATAAAGTATTCAGAACTTTGCAATTTCTTACACATCAAGTCCTTGGCCAGGAAGCAGAGGGAAATGATTGTGTTTTCACGCAAGAATAGAAGAGAGGTTCTTTTTCTAAGAGGGAGAAGGGGTGTGCATAAGCCCTTCATCCATATGTTTTCCATCCACTATTTGATTCTCTACATGTTAATAACATTTCAGAAAGAAAGGCATTCTCTCAGGTGAATATACCTTTTTCAGGATGGAGGTTATAGAGGATAAAAAATGGGTGTGGATGGGAGGAGGGTGATTTGAGAGGAAGGGAGTGCACATTGAGAGGTTTTGTTCAGGTAAGTATCTTATAAGAAAATAACTTTCAGCCTTCAACTTTACACTTCCCCTAGGGAGACAAAGAAAAGATCCAAATCACAATGCATAAAAATACCTATGGTGGAGGCCAAAATTTCTTTTTAAGAGTCTACCAGCAGAAAAAAATTATAAATGCAAAGAATAATGTATGTACATAGGGAAATTCTTATAAAAACACAACTCAATTCTAATGCTAAATTCAAAGCAAGAGACCAGTGAATTTGGAAATAATTGGTTCTAAATGATTTTTACTTCATAGAAATTTCAGCATTACCTCGCTTCTTCTATATCCTCTTCTATATTCTCTTAAGAATCAAAACTCTTTAAGAAAACAAAACAAAACCCTTTTCACTTTAATAACCTTCCAGAAGAGGTAACATTCCCCTTTATCAGAACAAATGTCAGGGCTTTTCAATTGCATGATAACACTGGCCAAACCAGAGATGGGTAACGGACTCAGAATAAACATTTGCTAAGATCAATTGGTCTAAAATTCCCCATAATTGCAAGCTTTGTTTCAAATGGTAAAAGTTAGGATATAACATCTTACTGTACCACACTGCTTCTCACCCTCCATACCTACTCCTCATCTTGCCAAAATACATCCACTTAGAGCACCCGGGTGACAAATAAAAGATAAAATAAGAAAGGGAACTTAAAAACTATTCCAAGTAAATGAACTGCCACTTTTCTTAATATTGAAAACAGGTGTACACTTAACCAACATTGATTGCAGTAAAAAAAAAATTGTTTTGAACACATTGGTAATGCTTAATATTTTATATTTACTCAGACACACTTTGCAGAATCTAAGTCTATTTAATTGGCTGAAGAAAGGACTTTGAATCATAGAAATATCAATGAAGAAAACTTGCTTAATTCAAGCATTTGCCAAGAAAAAATGGTTATCATCAAACACAAGATTAAATAATTATGTTTTCTTTGCTGGCTCAAGATAGTTGTAGTGCTGATGCATACGCTTACTGAAAACAATGACATAACATCCGTCTTTGCCATCAGTGAGATCCATCAAAGATTCAAGAACATGGGGCGCCTGGGTGGCTCAGTGGGTTAAAGCCTCTGCCTTCGGCTCAGGTCGTGATCCCAGAGTCCTGGGATTGAGCCACACATCGGGCTCTCTGCTCAGCGGGGAGCCTGCTTTCTCCTCTCTCTCTCTGCCTGCCTCTCTGCCTACTTGTGATCTCTGTCTGTCAAATAAATAAATAAAATCTTTAAAAAAAAATTCAAGAACAATAATTGTAGATTTATATACTGTCTGATGCCTTCACCAAAAATTAGCCATATAGCAGATGATTTTATCCATAGGCTAATGTTCATTCGTGAAAACCTCCTAAGAACACTCAAGAATAGCACCATAGTGATAGTGGAAGCAAAAAGAAAAGAGATTGATATCTATTTCCCCCAATAATCTGGTTCCATGAGACACTATGACTTTTGTTTTTTTAAAGATTTTTTTTTATGTATTTGACAGACAGAGATCACAAGTAGGCAGAGAGGCAAGCAGTGAGAGAGAGAGAGGAGAATGCAGGCTCCCCGCTGATCAGAGAGTCCCATGCGGGGCTCGATCGCAGGACCCTGAGATCATGACCTGACCCCAAGGCAGAGGCTCAACCCACTGAGCCACCAGGTGCCCCAACACTATGACTTTTTTAACACTGAGTCCCCAGGCCTCAGCAAAATTATTTGAGTGTTAAATATCTAATGAAAAGCATAACTAGAACTCACTTAGAAGAAATGTTGACTAGCCAGTGATCTAAAAACCTCTATATGTGATGATTTCTAGTAATACATGAAAGTTATAAGCAGAAACAAGCATAGAAAGCAATTTTTAAAACAGAAATTATTTGTCCTTGGAATTTTTAAGGTAAAATTATATTCTCCCTTTCTTCTTCACCCATTTTAATGGGTGAGTTTCCTGCTAATGTGGGAATATCCAGAGACGTCAGATCTCATCATTGCATAGCACAGTTTTGGACTAAAATTCTTCAGAAAATGTACTCCATGAACACAGGAATCTTGTCTCCTTTGCATACTACTTGATTTTTAGTGGCTAGCAGAGGGTTTGACCCATCATAGGCATTTCATATGTATTGAATAAATGAGTGAATAGGCAGAAACAACTTAGATTGTAAATGTAAGAAAGAGCTTCCTAAGATATAAAGCTTTAAGTTTCTTCAAAGATTACTGTCATTTCTTCCTCAGTTTTCTCCAAGTTAGCCAAACCCATTCTTTCAACTGGGACTTGGAGTTCATAATTGGACACAACAGTCCCAGTTGGAGGTGACAAGTGTAGAGCAGAGCTGAATGTCAGCCACCCTTTGTCTATGGATTAGTGCAATCTAAGACACATAAGATGTTATGATGGCCATCAGACCCATACTGGGTTGATTTTATCAGAAGTTCAGCTTTTACTCCTCACCTTGAAGGGCTATTAACATTTGACACAGATCTCTTGAAACATTTCTTTGCACTTCGAGGCATTGAACTCTGAATTTTCCTCTTATTTCACTGCCCATTCATTGTCTGTCACTTTTCTAATTGTTCTTCATCATCCAGTCTCATGTCACTCAGATCTAAACTTTTCAAAATTTTTATTGATATGCACTCTCCTTAATATATTGATTTTCATTACTTTAAATTCCATGTCTACACTGATAACTCCAGATTTATATCACAGACTCAAATCTCACACATAAAATGCCAGACTTATGTATACAACTGGAAGTCAACTACAGGGATTTTAAACTTACCATGAACAAAACTGAGTTCCTAAACTTCAAACCTGTCCTCTTTTGTCTGTTAACACAGCACCCAAATGTTATTGTTAAAAATGGAAGAAGATTGATGTCTCTTCTGTTCAAATTCCAATGGCTTTCCATCTCCACCTAAAGCTAGTGGTTAGGCAGTAGCCCCTCCTTGTCAGTGGGAATAATGTTCTAAGACTCCCAGTGGATGCCTGGAGCCACAAATTACACCAAACTATCTATACTGTTTCTTCCCATACCTACATACTCACAATGAAGTTTAACTTATAAATTAGGTATAGTAAGAGGTTAACAAGAATAACTAATAATAAACTAGAAAAAATGTAATATAATAGAAGTTATGTGAATGTGGTCTCTCTCACAAAATATCTTACTGTACTATACTCAGCATTCTTCTTATGATATTGTGGGATGATACGATGCCTATGTGATGAACTGAAGTCTGGTGAATGAGGTAGGCATTGTAACACAGTGTTAGGCTACTACTGACATTTTGGCCATATGTCAGGAATCTCACCTATTTCCAGACCATGGCTGACCGTGGGTAAGTGAAACCACTGATAAGAGAGGGAATACTTTCATAACCTGCAAGGACCAACACAACATCCTCCAACTCCATTAATGTTCTGACATTCACTTCTATTTTCCTCTTTCTCCACATGAGTTATGCCCACCTGCGAGCTGAACATGTCAAGCATGCTTTTTGCTCAGGACTTTGCACATGTTATTCTCTCTGACTGGAACCTTATTCCTTGTTTTGGTTTTGCTCTCCTATCTTATTCAGGCTTTTATTCAAAGTCATCTTCTCTATGAAGTCTTTCCTGACAACATTTTAAAAACTGCAACCTTTCTGCTACTCTATCATGCCTTTCCTATGCTATACGGACATCATCTAATGTTTAAAAATCTCCCACATTTAATATTTTTTTTTTCTGTTGCACCCTGCACTCCACTCCTACTAGGAGCTTCTTAAGGGCAAATTTGTGTGTGTATGTCTGTGCGTGTCTACTGTTTTTTCCTAGTATCTAGAATAACGTGTGAATGTTATCACCTGTTGAATAAAGACTTTTAAATGATAAAAGAATAAGTGAGTGTCTCAAGGAGAAAACATTTCACTAGTGAATTTTCAAGTATCAGCCATTTGGGGAGAGTTTTGGTGTAACAGAATCCATACGTTCTTAGAAGTGCACCATGTGTCATACTCTATTGATTCCCGCCCCCAACTCAAAATAGAGGAAAGCTGGTCTTCCCCAATTTTATTATCTTTGGGTACCAAGATTTCTCCTAGGACATTGGTTCCTGAGTTACAGCAGTTCTAAAGCATGATATGATTACCATACACTCTGCGAAATTATACATTCTCATTACAGAATTCCCATGGAAGCCCTACATAATCAATGTGACACCTCAAAGAACATAACTTAAATAACTGCTGGGGGAATGATAGGTGAAAGATGGCATAGCCTCTTAAGCAAACCATATACAACCATGGGGTCAAAATAATACTTTGATTAAATAATAAAATAAGCAAAATAAAATAAATAATAAAATAAGAAATGTTCTAAGTTACTAATTTAATAATAAGAGCATTAAGAAAGAGAAAAAAGTGGGACGCCTGGGTGGCTCAGTTGGTTAAGCAGCTGCCTTCGGCTCAGGTCATGATCCCAGCGTCCTGGGATCGAGTCCCACATCAGGCTCCTTGCTCAGCAGGGAGTCTGTTTCTCCCTCTGCCTCTGCCTGCCATTCTGTCTGCCTGTGCTCGCTCTCCCTCCCCTCTGATAAATAAATAAAACCTTTAAAAAAAAAAGAAAGAGAAAAAAGTGCATATATTATAGAATAAATTAATCAAAACTATATTCTAAAATTCCATGTTCTTCTTCCATGATCAAAACCAACTTGCAGGGGCACCTGGGTGTTTCAGTGGTTTAAAGCCTCTGCCTTTGGCTCAGGTCATGATCCCAGGGTCCTGGCATCAAGCTCGCATTGGGCTCTGGGCTTAGCAGGGAGCCTGCTTTTACCCCCAAACCACCACGCCTGCCTCTCTGCCTGCTTGTGGTCTCTGTCTGTCAAATAAATAAATAAAATCTTTAAAAAAAAAAAAAACTTGCAACGATGACACCATTATTTTAAGTCCCATTAACTTCACACACACAATTAACTAACTTCTCATGGAATTGCTGTTAATGAAATAATGCAGTTTTATTACCATTAACTTTTAGCTATTGTCTCCTTTAGAAATTTTATATTTTAGCATCAGTTAGACTGAATGAATACCTTTTTTCTTCAGAAAGGTATTCATTGTAATGATATAAGTAAAATGCTTGAGATAAATGATTTCCAAGCATGTTCCTCAGGTTCTGAATGAGACATTGGCCATTGAACACCTCCGTATCTTTTAAGCAGAAAAAAACTAAAGTTTTTGATTGCTAATAATCAGCAATTTTAATTTCAGGCATGAAAATATGAAAGCTTTTCTTAATTAACATCTAAGCCAGACCATAAGCAATATTAACAGAAATATGGAAGTGAAATTTTCATTTTTAGACATAAAACCCAGTAACAGCATGTGGTAGAAGAGGTCTTCCAAGAATTTCA
Source organism: Mustela putorius furo (assembly GCF_011764305.1). NCBI lineage: Eukaryota > Metazoa > Chordata > Mammalia > Carnivora > Mustelidae > Mustela > Mustela putorius. The sequence goes on from NW_025421467.1 coordinate 3,046,368, forward strand.
CTCTACACAATAGAGAATAAGTGTGCATTACTACAAACTATGAATCTTGATATATTTGAATTTGAAAGCAGTTTCCCAGCATAGGTCTTCTTTGTGTACTTTTGAAAATAAGGGGATATCCATTCGAAAGTATGGTTGAGGTTCAATAAATTTAGGACATTCTGAAGATTCTCAAATATTCTTTCCATTTTCTCAAATATTTTTGATAATGTTATGTGTAAAATAACCTTTTTCTATGCATGGTCTACTTCCCACAATAAAAATATGGCAGAAGTAGTAAGCAAAACCATGTCTCTCTTGCTCAAGGGCCCGTCTTCTTTCCACTATACTAACTGAAGTGAAACCAGGAACAAAGATCAGGCTTGGAATAGAAGACACCGAACAAGGATACTGATAATTAAATTATTAGCACTGTAAACTCTAACCTAAATTCTAATCAGACTTATTATTTTACACTGGTTAAAATAAACTACATTTTGGGGGGAATGAAGAAAATGTCATAGTCAGTGGGATGAGGGGAGGGCATCACTATGGGAAATTGGAATGATCTTTATTATACAATTATTAAACATAGTAACTAAATTCTTTTTTAAACAGGGCATAAAGTGGTAATCATAGAATGAAAATGACTCTTCATCTAAGGTAATCAACAGCATTTTCTCTAAGGACAAAAAATGTTGTATTCTCTCTCTTTATTGTTAGCTTAGGCATCAGCCAAGAAGGCATTTCAAAAGGTGATAAGCATTTATTGGAGTCCTTACTCTGGAACTGATCTTAGGACTTGGCTTTATGGAGAACACACACATTTGACCACAATATTGAACTCTGAGCAATTCTCAAGTGGCTTTACATTAGAAGATCTGCTGATCAAGTTCACATTCAGGAGTGGGCAGATAGATCACACATCTCATTAAAGCAATGGCTATTTGAAGGAAAAGTGTTGGAATATAAATTAGCAACATGGAAATGCAATAAAGGTATATGTTTGGGTACAAGTTTTGGCAAAGAATGTATAAATGAGAATAAATACGGTGTGCCATTATATTTTAGGAAAAGAAGTAAAGAGAGATGGTCTATTAGTTTTTTCTCTAGTTGTATTATATTCCAAATAATATAGTCACATTACTATAATAAAGCTGTGTTTCTTCCAAGGTCTCTATTGATTTTCCTCCAGCTAAGTCCAACTGTATTCTCTCATTTTCTTCACCCTTTCAAATCAGTAACTCTTGAATACATCCATGCCTTCCTGAAATATCCAGATTATATCTTTAGCAGAAAACAAATATGAAAAGCACGTATTGGAGCTCCTTCAAATCAAACATAGATGTAGTTCTTTTGTTTTTCTTTTAGAACTTAGAAAAAGAGATTCCTTCTAGAATGTATATTAGTTTATTATGTATACACATTATGTTCTCAAAGACATGATCAAGGAGAGTTAAAGAAATAATCTGCATAACTGAGGACAAAAATTTTTTTCATTTTAAATATGCAAACAGTTGAGGTGCTAATGCTCTCTTATCCAATGAGTCTCCAATGTAATCTGTGTGTGTGGCAAACAGCAACAACTGCATTATACATTGTCTGGTTTATCAGTGATTTCTTTAATGGTATGTATTTTTCACATTTTAGCTGGTAGGGTAAACCACTACATTGTTTTATCTGTTCTATAGTATCCACAAGCCAATATTGAGTGAATAGGCTTTCATTACATCAACTCTGCCTTAAGGGGAACACAGACAACTCTAAGTCACATTCACTCACATAGTTCAATTCAATAGAAATAATGTATTAACCTATTTTCTCAAAAAATATGTATTATGCACCTGCTATGCACCTGACATTTTTAGGTGCTTGGCTTTAGAAAACATGTTTAATAAGAGCACTTATTTAAGAATATTCTCACAGAATTGGATTTAAAGTATGTTTACAGCAGAGCTCAGTGAACCTAGTGGGAGCTGAGGAGTGGAAATGAATCAAGCAAAAAATTAAATTAAATAAAGAGTCTTCTTGTAAAATTAATAAATGAATAATAATATTCATAAAATACAATACAATAATGGAAATTTTAACTCCCCTCACCCTCACTCTGGCAAGTTACATCTCTGCTAACTCTGGCAATAACTCGAAAGAGAACATACTCTAAACAATGAGTTACTTACAGAATGTGGACTTACGGAATATGTGCCATCTTTAATGTGACACGAACTTTTATAAAAATTGCAATTTCTATTTCTCTCTGCTAAGTGGCTTGCGTTTTTATTACATGCAGTTTCTACATAGGAACCCAATCATAAATTTAATCATGTTTAATTTCTGTGCTACACTTTAATGTATTTGCTCATGGCAAAGTTAGCAAATTTGTAGTAACATTAGTATTGGTTTTGTGCACATCTTATTTTTTTAAAGATTTTATTTATTTATTTGACAGATAGAGATCACAAGTAGGCAGAGAGGCAGGCAGAGAGAGAGGAGGAAGCAGGCTCCCTACTGAGCAGAGAGCCAATGTGGGGCTCAATCCCAGGACCCTGGGATCATGACCTGAGCTGAAGGCAGAAGCTTTAACCAACTGAGCCACCAAGGAGCCCAGTGCACATCTTATTAATACACCTTAAATTCTGAAAGCAAAAGCAAGAGATGTTTTAGAAAAATGTTTTAAGTTTTCAAAACAAATAAAAAATATTCAGAATATTTTGAATTTCAAATTTTCAAATAAACTGATATGATCAACAACATGATCTGGCAAAGATTTAAGCAATTAAATTGTGCAAAGAGTTAATTTAAATGTGAAAAACGCTGTTCAAATTATTAAAATAACAGAAATTAATTTTACATTTCTAGCAATAATTCTCTAACCTGAATATACAATACCTACAATTTGAAATACTTTCCAATTACTAGAGAGTAAATTTAACCTATGATGTTAGAAAAAATGTCCAAAGGAGCATGTTAGATGTTATCATGGCTGCTACTCTGGAAATCTTTATCCTTGTGTGTTTTTCCATGCATTGTAACTAGGATATATTATGAATCAAATCCACAAATACCAAGGTTAAAAGTGTGATGCAAATCCATTTAATTCCCTGATAACCATGAATATATTCGATGTTTCACTTTTACACTTAATCCAAAAGTAGCATAGATTGTGGTATGTCGACCATATTTAGAAATTTTCCAGTATGAGTATGCGTCACATGTTTATTAGAATTGACATTTTCTCCAGAAATAGGACAACACAGCTATAAAAATCAAGAGCAGAAAGAGATAGTATAGCATAGGGAATAAGAGGATTGGCCACAGGGACTGTCTGATGTCACTGGTCTCTTCACCCAGCCACTTTACAGCCTTATCACCTTGGGCCATTTGTTAACTTCCTCCCACTTTCTGGATAATAACATATTCTTCATAAAATTGTTGAGAATTTGATACCTAAAGAGTCAATAAATTGTTAACAGGCAGGGCTGAATCCCTAAATATCTTTTATGTAACTTCAGTCTTGCTTTTTCTGCTTCCAAATAGTATGGGGGCAGGGAACTCAAGAAATATTATAAAAATTCTCTCCACTTCTGTTTTTAGAATTAGAATGAAATGGGACTTTTCATCCAGTGTAAAGCATAATCATCTACATATGTGTTATATTATCTGTCTAGGGTTGTAATATAAGCTTTTTGCCCTGACCAAACCTGGGACATAAATTCTATTTAAAATTTTACAACTACATTGGTATTTACATTATAATTCCAAAGGATTAGTTAAAGTTCTGGGTGTCATTAGAGACATAAGGAATTACTTTTTTTTTTTAAAGCAGTGAAATAATTATATTTTTTAAAAAGCACCTGTGTTTTGTGAGTAAGACCACCAGAAAAGATTTAGAGGATAAGAAAAAAGAAAGAGGCAAGAGGGAAAAACCTATTGGACCCTAAATTAACCTGTAATATGGTAACCCTGCAGTAATCAACTACAGTTTTTGTTTTTTATTTTTAAATCCCATGCTATCTATACCAATTAAAATGGAGACCTGGAAACAATGCATAGTTCTGAATTCTCCTAACAATAATTTCTTACTAGCATATGAATAGCCATAAATTGCATCATTTTCCTTTGCATTTCGTGAAAACTTAGAGAGAAATGGCTTAGCAATATAATAATGAAAAAAGGATTATTAAGATTCAAATCGTTCCTGGGGAAACTCCCTTATTTATCTCTTTTAAGATTCTAAAGAAACAAGGAGCTAGAGATCTGAGGACTTAGGATATGAGAGATGGTTAATGCATCTTTTTCTCCGTAACCTGGGAAAGAGGTACAAATATCAGTATCCTTGTTACCCAATAGAAATTGGATGATATTTAATTATAATTTCTAACTTCTATAAAGCACATGTAGTGTCATAAAAGGGAAAAAACTTAAATAGTTCATGCAGTGTGTTGAATACCAAAGACTTTGGAGCCTTCAATTACTATGGCTTTTTAATATAAAAGAGAAAAATAATATAAAATATTGCATAAGTGTATCTATGGCATGGTTGTTGATTTTTAAGATTGCCCAGACGGAAATTCTTTATACTCTCTTCAATGAGTGTACATCAGTAAACCAAGCAAGTGCATGGTGTACATGAAAGTTTCAGATTCTATTCACATGCCATATGTTACAAACTGCTTTGATATAGTGTGCCCATCGCTTTGAAAGCCTAGTGGGCAGTCACATGTACCAATGTACAAAGCCTTTTAAACAGCTTGTAAGAGCAGAGGGAGACAGCTCTTCCCCAACACCAACTCCAATAGCAGCTACTGAGCAGGCAGCCAAGGTAACCTCTTGCTTCCAATGGCATCTTTCTTCCAATATAACAATTTCACTATAAATTGGAAGAATGTTTAAAGTGATATAAGTTGGATACCCTTCATAAAACAGTGTAGAAGAGAAAAAAAAGCACAAAGAAGTTTGTACGGCCAACCTGTTCCTTTGTTTGGCATCTATGGGGATGGGGGTTGGGAATGGTCAGGAAAGAGGCATGAGTGAAATACAAACGAGTAATTAAAAGTGATTGATGGTGTTGTTTTAGGGTATTTGGCAAAGGCACATTCACTGCAGTGAGAATCTTTACAGAAAGTACCTTAAACAACAGAAGAGTGTATTAGTGCTTTGTTTTCAAATCCACAATTCAAAACCTCACTTTTCTCCCATGGGAGACTGACCCAGAACACTAGAGAAAGATCCTCAAGGATAAGGTTGCTCAATAATGTCAAAGATTACCAGTGATCAAAAGCAAGGTTCCAGTGACCGCACACCATTTCCAAAAGGTCAGAATCACAAGATCTTGTGGTAAGTGACTGTATTTACAGACTGGTTGAGTAAGACTTTAACAAAAGACTCCATTTTTATTCTTTGGAATACAAATTAGAAATGAGACCTACTTTTCTGTGGGAAGTTCTTTGACAAATTCTACCCTTAGAAAAAGCTACTCTTACAAATATAAAATCTGTTTGGTCATAGTGGTGCTTTTTATTTAGGAGAGTTCTTAAGTATGTGAGGGAAAGAAAATGTTTCCAAAGGGCCTCAAACAACTACTTTTTTAAAAACACTCATTCTGATTTATATAAATGTTTTTGGTAGAAATTGAAAGATTTATCTTAAAGAAAGCTAGCAGGAAAAGAAAAAATTCCAATTTTTTTCTATATCCAACAGTACAGCATCTCAGACAAGTCTGTTGTTATTCTCACTACTGATCTCAAACCTGCAGCCTTCAAGTTAGACGTACCTCCGAAAGAGAAGTAAATATCACAGGATGTAAAAATCTGCAGCAACCTGGAGGCAAAGAAATGAATTCTTAGGTAACAACCTGTTCTTTGTTCACCATTTATGTGACTTTTGTGACACTGGAATAGTGGTTTCCTATTGTTTCATGGTTTTTCCTGTACCTGGCTTCTCACCACCAAAACAAATGGGAGGGCAAGAAAGGCTGGAAGGAGAGAAAAATAGAGATGGGGGGGGCATAGGGAAGGAGCGAGGAAGTTAAAAGAAAGGAAGAAAGGGAGCAGGGAAGAAAAGGAAAAAAGAAAGAAGAGAGAAGACAGAGAGGACAAGTAAAACCACATAAAGGTCTAGGACAAGAAGTCCAAGAATACTGTCATGTTTCCAAAACTGCCCATCAACAGTCCCTAGGTGTAGAAATGTAAAAAGCAAAGAAAACAACTTTTTGAGGTAAAGGCTGGTCTGGAAACTGCCGCCATGTATCATTTCACCCCAAATGGGAACTCAGGTCAAAATTATGTTCTTCTTTGTCCTTGCCTTTTTTTTTTTTAATTTATTTTACATCTTTTGGCTTCCCAATTTTTGCTCCCCAACCCCAACAGTATGAAGTAATCTAAGCAGGGTCTGTGTATGAGAATGTGTATTCAAGGGCTCAATTTCTATCCAAGAGAAAGAACCAGTGGAAAAGTAGAAACCAATCAAATATATTAAATGAGAGAACAATTTTCAGGTATTAGTAAGCTCTTACTGAGTTATAAAAGGGTAATCTTATACCACATCTGAAACACTGATATTCAACTTTCTTTCAAAATTTGTATTTCAATAAATCATATTTCTCTTGCTCCCAGTCTGCCAAAAGTGGGCTTATGTTTTAAATGTACATGTTTCCAACATTTAAAATTTCCTAAGTTTGTATATCTGAATATTAAATCGTAATTTAAAAAGTCATTTAGGGATGCCTGGGTGGCTCAGCTGATTAAGCCTCTAACCTTGGCTCAGGGCATGATCCAGTCCCCTATCAGGCTCCTTACTCTGCGGGGGCCTGCTTCTCCCTCTGCCTGCAGTTGCCTCTGCTTGTGCATGCTCTTTCTCTCTCTCCCTATCTGTGACAAATAAATAAATAAAACCTTAAAAAGTCATTTAAATTTTTTCTTCTTATGTAATAAAGGTGGATAGCATAATACCTTTTAAAATGTAATTAAAGTCTTTAGAATTTTTCAATGTGTTTATATAAAATCATTCTCTTCCAACTTTATACTATCTTACCCTCAAAATGTAATATAAATTGGGTTCAGTAGTGGAAGTGGCGCTGTATTCTGATACAGCAGTAAAGAAAATTATAAGATCTATCTATATAAGTTATAAGAGCTATCTATATACCTAGAGAATTAAATTTTCTTAAACATTAAACTTTATATAATACATGGACTTACACATATAGTACCATAATGTATCAAATATTTTGACACTACTTAATTTTCTTAATTTTTAGAAAAATAGGGATTAAAATATAACATTGATACTTAGCATCATTTTCTAAACATGTAACAGTATAAAAATTGGCAATAGAAATATGTTTTAAATTTCTTGTGTCTTAAGAATTCAGGGTTCACTTTAAGAAATTGATTATATCTAACATACCTCTTATTAATTCCCAGAATTCTAAGAATTACGATGGTTTTGACCAGAAATAAGCTTTCATAAATGCCTTCACTTTTGTCTGTCTATTGAGAGGGCTACATATTGTGAGAATGAAGAGAACATTAATTTGTATTAAAATCAGCATGGTTTTGCTAACTTTTCCAAGACTGTGCTTTGCCACAGCTAAATTTATGGCACAGCTCCTCAAAACTGCGTTCTTTTATATCAATACCACCAATAGTCAACAACAAAGTGTTCTTATTTAATAAACCCCTTTTCATGTATTATTTCATGTAATACTAAAATTAGCTAGATATAAAGATTGCATTAATTGTCCAAAGTCAAAAAACAAACTGTTCAAGTTGGATTCAAATATTCTGGTTTTAAATCCAGTGTTCTAAATAGTGATTCAAGGGGCACATATACCCCAATGTTAATAATAACAATGTCCACAATAACCAAAACATGGAAAGAGCCCAGATGTCCACTAAAAGATGAATGGATAAAGATGTGATATATATACACGATGGAGTATTACTCAACCATCAAAAGGAATAAAATCGTGCCATGTGCAACAATGTGGATGGAACTAGAGTCTATTAGTCCAAGGAAAATAATTTGGTCAGAGAAAGACAAATACTGTATGATTTCACTCATATGTGGAATTTAAGATACAAAATAGATGAACATAGGGGAAGGGAAGGGAAAATAAAATAAGATAAAAAACAGAGGCAAACCATAAGAGACTTATAGGGGAAAAACAGGTTTCTGGAGGAGCAATGGGTGGCAGATGGGTTAATTGGGTGATGGGCATTAGGAGGCACTTGAAATAATGAGCACTCGGTGTTATATGCTACTGATGAATCACTAAATTCTACCCCTAAAGCCAATAATTCGCTATATATTAACTAACTTGAATTTAAATTTTTTAAAAAGGTTAAATAATTAATTAATTAAAAAACAAATCTAGTGTTCTGAGCCTAACTTGTCTAATATACTTCTGAAGCCTATTCTTTCTATACATGCACTATTATATATATAAAAAAAAGATTTTATTTTGATAGAGGTAAATAATCTGCTCATCTCAGTCTATGTATTGACTAAGTAGCTTAAGCAGTGCCTACTTTTGGCAAGTCAATACACAGAAAAATCTCCACATCTAAAAATATATAGGAGAAAAGCAAAATAACTCAAATGGAACGTTTCTGGTTAACAAGCCATTTGACCTTATTGGCTCACTATATGATGCTACACAAATAGTCTTTTTTTTTTAAGCCTCAATTCCTTGATCTGAAAACCTTAATTATATTTATTAAAAAATAAATACATAAATTACATTTGTTATATTCACAATTCAAATGGCATTACAGCAAAAATTAAGAATTACTGAAAATAAGAACTCTTATGATTCAGAAGTGCCAAAGAGAAACTAAATGTAGAGAGAGATATTAAAACACCATAAACTGCTTGGCTATTAATATCTAAAGGGAAATATATTTAACTACTTAAGAGATAAAACATACCTAATTATTAGAGGCAGTATATGTCAGTAGTATAGTCATAAATGAAAGAATTCCTTTAAATATGAATTTATATTCATACAAAATAAATATACATTCTGAATATGCATATGTGTGTGTGTGTGTATGTGTGTGCATACGCACTTTACTGAGGCATTCAAAATAGTGAACCATTCAGTAATGAATATTCCTGGCCAATTTAAATTCTGAGTTAAGCTATACTATAGCTTAAGGCAATTATTATGAACATGTCTATCAAATAGTTTTAAATTATTGTATCTTCATTTGAGAAAAATTATGGATGGTAAAATATTTCTGTATATTCTGGTAATTAAGCCACTATGAAAAAAATTAATAGTAGATTCATTCCTGTATGACAAGAGAAACTCATCCTTGGATAAAGAAATATGCAATTCTTACAAAGTAATGCACACATTTCAGGAATCTGTTTTTAATATGTACTACATTGAAATGAGTTTAATTATTTGCATAAAAACAAAGGGTCAAATTAAAGTTACATGAAAGAGATTTTTTTTTCTAAAGATAAAGTTAGATTTTATTTGTGTAGAGTTTGGTTTAATGGTGAAATACTTATAAATTCAACCATAATCTATAGCCTTATAAAAATACAAGGCAGGAATTTGTAAGTGAGGCGAGAGTTAGAGGTACAGATTTATAGTTTTAACTGTATAGAGGTGAGAGCAGAAGCTGGAGGAGTACTCATCCTTTTCCCCAGTAGTATCGGTCCAAATTTTCCAAAATTATTTTTTGTTTACTATGTAAACATTATGACCTATTCAGTCTACTAAAGATTGGACACCTTCTCTTCTGTTAATCCGGCAATATATGGTTTAAAATATTGTCAGATATTTAGATCACTTTCAAACAGTTAATCTATTTATCCTTTTTTTCAACTGGATTTTCAAGGAGCTCCCAGAGTTCTTTTTAAAATGTCTTCAGAGAAGAGAAGTAAAACACCTTATACATAATAAACATCCTCTTCAGTGATTATAAAACACTATGCATTTATGCACTAGGTTATTAAACAAGACTATAACAAAAAGGCAAATTATATACTTCAGGATTATTGCATTTGTATGTGTGTAAACTAAGTTGGTAAGATCATTGAACTTTGGCACTAGTCGGTATAAGTATCAAGGAATGAGAATCATCAAAATCAAGAGATAGTTAAAACATAAAAGGCAAGTTGTCTATTAAAGCAGAATAAGGAAAACTGTGGAAAATGGAGTATATGACTGAATATAAAGCAGGATAATTATAATTCTAATTTTGATCTAGCCATCTTTTAACCCAAATATTCACCTAAATTCACACAAACAAATCCTGAAGTCAAGCAACATGCTTAGGTTTAGGTGGTAACTGTGGCAAATTTGTATCAGCGGATTGATACAGATGTTAGCTACAGTTAACAATTTAACACATACATCCACAAACAAAATGACATGCAGATTGGCTACACCTAGAAATGAAACCTTTCATGATTACAATTACCTATAGACTTCATTGACATTGAAGTGTGGTTGTGATGTCAAATATAATTTAATTACAATATCTAAGAATAAAAAAAATCTTCTGAGACACAGTTCCAGGATTTTGAAGGCCCTAGATCTTTTTCAGGGTCTGCCTGGTTAAAAGGGCCTAAGACCCATTCAAGCACACATAATTCAGGAGGCCTGCCTGCCAGCAATAAAGGCCGAAATTGGATACTTGGTGAGATTAATTACCTAGATAGGGCTTGATAATGCAAGTCAAATGGGAATGTAATTAAAGTGCACCTTCCATGAAAATTATTCATTGCTGATGGATCAGGTGACAGATAAATCAAAAGGCATTTTAAAAAAAGACTACAGGTTAACTTGAAGCAGGTCTTTCCTCTTTATGAAACTCTGTAATTGCAGGTGTGGAATTCACTCTTGCTGTCCTATCCTCATCAAGATACCATGGGACAAAAAAAAGGAGATTGTAATGTAACCTGTTAGAAACAGAAGCCAATAGAATAACCATTAGGATCACAGTTACAAACAAAAGGTCAGTTAGACTGGAATCAGTTGGCTGGCAGCTTTCAGAAGAGAATATCACTCTATGTTCATACTATAATGGGGATTGCAACCATAAAAGAACAAGTGATGAATTAATAAGTTGACTAGTCCCCAGGGTGCAATCCTTATAGATGAAAGTCATGCTGGGGTAATCAAACAGAGTTATAAATTAGATAAATCGAATGCCATAAGAAGTATTTTACATCATCATTATTAAATAAAGTCTTCCTGGATGTCTTGTTAATTCTTTACTGTTAATACATTTATTTACAGTCTTAGAACAATAAAAAACAGTGTTTTATAACAACGGCAGGGTAATTTCAGTTACCCAGAGGGACACTAAATCTAATTTCCACCTTGAGTTCTTTTAGATGTGTTTATTATACACCTAAGAGAAGATAGATGAAACAAAATGTCCAATTAAATGACAGTTATTGGAAAATGTGGCTTTATATGTTACTCATTTTCTTGCTCTAACTAATGAATATATCTTGCTTTTATTGACCTGTATAAAGAAAACACATAGCAGTTTTCTTTTCTGTAAGAATAAACTTATTGCTAAATGGAATACTATGTCATCTAGTAGACAGCATATGAAATTCACAAAAGAGGACAATCCCTGTTAGAAAAAACATAATAGCATAAAACTTGAAAAATCTTTGTTCTATGGAAGTCTTTAATAACAATATAGATACTGACTGACTACACGTCTTTGAAAAATTCCCACTTCGTATTTTATTTAAACTTGAAAAAAGACAAAATTTGGGTTGAAATTCCCCTCAATAATCCATTCATTCCAAAATCACATAAAAATCCTTCAAATTAAAAGACAATCAAAATAATAAAAACTGATCTTGCACTATTACCTATAGGCAATTAGGAGGCTCATTGCAAATACTCAAACCTTATAATAAAGTAGTATATCTAAAATTTTTTTCAATAAAAATAAACTTTACATAGCAGCTCTTTCCACATGGTCAAAACTCAGAAGTAAGAAAATTCATAAGCAAATACACAATAAGATTTTAGGTATGTAAATTTGACACACAGAGTCTGCTTGTGTTTGAAGTGCTATAGGTAAATGTATAAAAAATACATCTGTCAAAGAACTGTTTACAGTTCTCCATTCCTAAAGGTTACTGATTAAATTTGAAAATAGACATGGCAAACACCCAAGATATTTTATCAGAAGACACTGCTTTTTATGTTCCCTGCAGGTTCCAGTAAGTAACTTAATCCTAAGCAAACTATAAAGTAAACTGTTCATGATTTGTCAGATTGGCTGATGCTTGTCCAGAAAAATGGTCTGAAAAAAGAGTCACCAGGACACTATAATTAAGATCCATTCATCCATTGCATCCCTGTATTGAAGAAAATAATGAAACATCAAAGTAGTCAGACAGCAATCTAAAGAAGTTCGGTTAGTATCTTTTCAAACATAACACCAGCATTTAATGCAGCAGGTGCACCAGAAGTAACTTACAAATCATATTACTATCCAAGGTTGGCTGAAATAGCCTTATGACTTTCTCTTCTTCGTTTATGTCATTTTCAAAGATAAAGGAAATGTGGTTAAAAATAAAAGGTAAAGTATTAGTATTAACATACTGACTGAAGATAGCAAGAATAAAGTTTCAAAATTTTAGGTGGGTCTCCAACTTTTCCATAGGTAAGTACATGATGGGGGTATATTTTAAAAAGTCTGGCAGAAAGAAAAGAAACTAGGAAGAGAAAGAAATGTGAAAACAGAAACATAACATAAAATGTAACTATAAATAGAACCATTTATATATTTTATATTAACAGACATAGTCTTTATGAGTCAGTGCAGTCACTTGATTTTATAACAATATTTCAAATTAAGAATGACAATAAAGATATTAGAGGAGACAGTGTTATAAATGCATAGTTTATCTTTATGGAATTAACATCTTTCCTTTTATGACCTCTACTGAGATTACCAGGTTCTCAACAGTAAAATTTATGTGAGGCTAAATTTGGGTTCTTAGTGATGTCAGAGACGTGCGAAAATAGGATGAGATGTCAAAACAAGGAGAAAACAAGGTTATGATAATGTATTAGAAAAGAACAAAGGCAGTAATTTTTTTCCAAACAAAATTCCGACTCATAACTTATCTTAGAGCTTTTACCAGTCTGATGAATGTTGTATGAAATCAGCATAAAAAGTAATCTATTACAATTCAATTCAGCCAACACTGTGCACTTACACCACATATGCCATAGTGTTACACTTTGTTTTCAACCATGACAAATATGATTATGACATTTTTTGCTCCAACCTGTCTTTCAAAATTGTTTCTCATGGCTCAAAATTGTCAAATCCAATGGACTTTCTTCCCTCTTCATTCAATTGACCTCCTGTGACATTTCATTCTATGATTAACTGACTTGGAAACTATCCCTTCCTTTGGTTACTATGTCAGCCCACCCATCCAACTGGACTGGGTACTGTTTTTTGGTCTTCTTCACTTTGTTTTTATATTCAGTCAGCTCTTGTTGGTATGCTCAAAACTCCTCTCTCAAACTTTTAACTTATAGCTCTGCCTCCTCTTATCTTGCAAAAGGCCATTCATTAACTTGTCATCTATAGGTTCATGATACCCAAACCTGCAACATTTAGGCTCCTCTACCATTTTAATGCTTGTTCTCCTAGGAATATTTATGTGTATAAAACACATGAGGTTAAAAAGTACACATAGTTAAAACTGTCTATATACAAGCCTATACACATAAATATATCACATCCCAGGTGATGTCACAGGAGGTAAATTTGTTATGTTTAAGGGTATTAGTAACATTTGAATAAACTGTACAATAATGATATGGCTTAGCCAGGGTCTCTGCATTTTAATACCATATATGGTTGCCATTATGAGTGCTATGCTCAGACAATGCTAAATTTAATGATTTCTTTCTATATGCTAAAGTTAATGATTAAATATTATTAAAAATTGGGACACTAATTATCTGATGTCAACACGTCATGGATAATTAATAACTGTGTGTCCTTAGCTATGATAATTGTTTTTCACAGATCTTTTTTAGCGCCTGTGTCTTAAACAAGTCAAGCAGCTACAGGACTACAAGTACATCTCTGCCCCTACTTTGTCAGAGGACATACATCATCTCCTCTGCCTTCTCCCTGATTAATTTTGTTCAGTTGCAGCAATTATCTCTCCCTATGTGACAGACCTCTTTGTAAATGAAATCCAAGAAATTTGGATAATTTTTCTTAGTTTTTACTTCTTAACTGATCCTTGTTTCTTGCTTACCATAGTATAAAGGAAGTGAAGTCATAAAGCAGCTGGAATTGACACAAGTACCAACAGGCTTCTGCAGTGGTAATGGACACATCTGAAAGGCAAGACCTCGATAGTGTTCTTTCCTTTACCCTATTACTTAGATCATTTGGTTAAAACTGTTAATGATCCTCCTGGATCAATGTCTTTTGCTTGTAGCTCTAATTTACTGCATTGGATGATTAGTACAGATGTTTTTGTGGATGGCTCTGCATCATTCCGCCAAATTGCTTGTCTGAATCAAATTTGCTTCAATTCATCACCAATGAAGCAAGGAATAAAATAATCAACATCTACGTTCTCTTAACACGGGTACCAAAAATAGAACAACGAGATGCTTGTAAATTTAAGAACTCTTTTTTACCTTTTTCAAAGCAGCTATGTCCCTTAGTTTATCCAAGGGCTCAAAATGATATGTGTGGTTGGGTGTAGCGGCATGTAGGAAATGGAACTGAGAGGAACCAAAATATGTACTTCAAATTTATTTTTTTTAATTGAGGTATAATTGACATACAACATTATATTAGTTTATCATCAAATTTTTATCACCATCATCATCACCCTCCTCCTCATCACCCCTTCACATTATGTGTATTCATCTATCTATGAATAATGTATGAAATTACCATCCACTGGCTTTTCATTCTCTGAAATGCAGCTTATTGATTTCTTGCTCTTAAGTTGTTTTTTTTCTGAAACTGTGTCTATCTTCACAATACTATTCTTTTAATAATACTTCAGGGAAATAATTGTGATAGTCTGCTCTGTATGAACTAAGCAAACAACCCAGAGATCAAAACCTTTCTGTACTATGGAACAGGAGCATCAAGGAAATCAGGTCCAGTTTTGGTCAACTAACAATTCAGCAGGAATCACTTCCTGGTTCAATTCATATTGACAATCTTTTACAAATGTGTTAATTTATATTCTTAGCATAGTAATCCTCCTATGTATATATTTTGCTCTTTCATTATTTATAATTGTGTAATACTTCCAGAAAAAGGACTGAATTCAATATATATTGACCTGGGTTTGTACTGTGAAAAATTCTTGCATATTTTATTTAAATCTCTGGTATTAACTTGCTTTTTGCCTTATTTCTTGCTAAAATTAAATAATAGGTGGTCTTGTTAGTCACATTTTTGTTAAAACAGATTTTCTATATCTCACTTGACCAAACTTCTTGACTTCAAAAGTAAAGTAGCTATTTCTTTATAAGTAATACTCTAGTGCATACATTTTCAATTCACTACAATCACCACTCAATAAACTTAACAGTAGCAAAATGAAGGACCTCCTATTAAGGGCAAGACATATAATAAGAATTACTTTACATAATTCCACCATTATCTACTATTCCAGGACAATGATCCTAAGGGGCAGTCATATATTTTGTTGAAGAGCCTATTTAGAGGAAGCTTAAATTTAACAAGTTTCAAATTCAAATCTCCAAAATACAGTTATAAAAACTTTTTCACTAGAAATTCCTAAAACAGCATTCATTTCTTAATCATGTTGAAATTGCTAGTTTAAAATTGCCAAGAATTTGACAAACTTGCTCAAGCTTGAAAATTCAGAGACCAGCTACATAACTTACTTTATATAGAACGTTCTGCTACCATCAAAGTAGCACCTTCTATAATTTATGAGATAATAAATTGGCTCTGTTTAAAAAAAAAAAAACTGTCTTTGGAGTCAAAGCAAAATATTACTATTGGTCTTTCTGGCACTTACCAATGCATTGCACTAAATAAGTTTGGTACCTTTTTGAAAGGGAGAAATCATAGAAATGCTTAACATTCCTTTAACTCCCACCAGTTTGCACCCATAAAAGTGTTTATGTCTGTCCTATGCATAGGGAAAATACTTTCCTTCAACATAATAGGACGGAATTTAATTATCTGAGGGATGGATATATGTATTAGCCCATTCAGAAAGCTGTAACACCACAGACTGGATGCCGTAAAAGGAAACAAAACAAAACAAAACAAAAACAAAAACAGAAATTTCATATCTCATAATTCTGGAGGCTAGAGGTCCCAGATCAAGACCCAGCAAGATTCACATTTTGATGAGACCTCTCTTCCTGGCTTGCAGATAGCCACCTTCTCTCTCCTCACATGATCTTCTTTTAGTGAATGTACATGGAGAGAGAGCAAGCTCTCTGGTGTCTCTTTTTGTAAGGACACTAAACCTGACAGGATCAGGGCCCCAACCACATGATCTCATTTACCCTTAATTACCTTAATTATCTCCCTATAGGGGTGCCTGGGTGGCTCAGTGGGTTAAGCCTTTGCCTTTGGCTTAGGTCATGATCTAAGGGTCCTGGAATCGAGCCCCACATTGGGCTCTCTGCTCAGCAGGGAGCCTGCTTTCCCCCTCTCTTTCTAGGCCTGCCTCTCTGCCTGCTTGTGATCTCTCTCTCTGTGTCAAATAAATAAATAAAATGTTTTTTTAAAAAAAGGAATTTTAAATACCTCCCTATAGTCCCTGTCTTCAAATACAGTCACACTGGGGGTCAGGGTTTCAATGTATGAATTTAGAGGAGGACACAATTCAATCCATAGCAATGTTATAACTGAATTATTACAAAAATTAACTCTTTCTTCTCAGCTCTTTAAATACAATTATTCACAAAATAGCAAAGCTGAGAACAAAGACCTTAATATTAAAATATATTAAATTGAAAATATGAAAGGCTACTTAAAACACCTAGCGTTCTTTCAAATGTTCAGAGTCCTTCCATTCCAAAGCGTGCAGATTGACTTGTTAATAATCTCAACTTAACTTCAACATAAGCAAAATAGTTCATTACAAATATTTATAAAAGCAGAAAAGGGTGGATGTGGCAACTCACATAGAGACTGGGACTGGAAAACATGGAGGTCACATGAAGGTGAAGATGAGCGGTTGAGAACACAGGTTGCTTAGGGACATTTCTTTACATGTATTTTAATTGAGAGAATTCATAGAATAGCTATGTGATATAGTCTTAACAAGTCACAAAACTACAAAAAGGAAAATACTAAAATAAGTTATAAAAATTATATATACATATATTTTAAGCTGGGTGTAGAGCCCAACAGTTGGCTCAAACTCACAACCCAGAGATCAAACCTGAGCTGAGATCAAGAGGCAGATGCCCAACCAACTGAGCCACCCAGACTGCCCCTCTATTCAGTGTTATATTAAAAGAAAACAAAATAATTTTATTTTTAGTAGATTTTCAAAATCTTAAATATCAAATTATGGTGAAAACTCACTTTAAAATTCTAAATATATCTACAGTTTTAAGACCAAATAACAAAATGTTTATACTTGAAATCATTTTCTTATATATTTATGGCATAATATAAGTAAAATTACATTGAATTCTAATTAAACTAATCCTTTATATTAATCTTGATAATCTTAGAAAGTCTCTTTTCATATTACAATATACAAAGAATTTATGTATTTAATATAAAAAATTTACTAATAAGCATGGCCCTGGCCCCAGCTGGTTTCAGAGGCTAGAGAATAAGACCAAAGAGGTCACTGTTTGTTTACGCTGTGAAGTCTAATGGGAAAAGCAGGTATTTCATAGATAATATGTCACCAGTGTTATAAAAAAATCCACAAGATATTTACTGTAAGACCATATCACAGAAAGATATAATTTTCTACCAAATTTCCATGGTAAGTTCGGGATGTGAAGATACTATGTAGACATCCCGGTCTTTACATGTCAAGTGGTCAGCACATACTAAATACTCAGTAAGTCCTAATTGTCAGTAATCAATGCCAACACAGTGGCCAATTTTATTAAAATAGTATCCAAAAAAAATCTTCCTTTACATATATGTTTTAATTACTGATAGCCACTAAAGAAAAACTGGTAATGTATCTATATGTTTATTTTTAAATTAATGGTGTCACAAATACTTAAACTTTAAAGAATTAAATTTCACTAAGAGAGTCTAAGACTCTTACTTGCTAAACAAAACTATATGTATAAATTTCTAAAATATCATGCCCTAAGGCATGAATTAGCATGACTGTATCCTGTTCTGCCTTTCAGATACATCAGGCTTATAAAATAACTAGAAACATGACAGAAATGTGTGTTTTGAATGGCTTACTGTTAAAGGAATTTTACTCAGTTGATTTTTCTGCTGTAGCATACATGTGTGTTTATGTACATATGTTTTAATAAAACTAATACTATTTCTGCAAAATGTTTTTTTGCTGGAAGTGGGTGGAGGATTTTTTTTCACATTAATCTTATTTCACTTTATGGAAATTGCTGGGTTTCTTATTAATCAATATAATCAGTAAATGCTCTCAAACAAGAAAATATATTTTCTTAACATCATGTTCCCTTAAAATATAAATCAAGCTTATAAATTCCAAAGAAATATCAAAATTTATAAGCTTAAATAGGAATAATGTATTTTAGTTACAGGACACATAACTTGATGGCCTACCATTTTAAATCACTGAGATGAGATGATCTGAGTTAATTTATGAGAAAAATAGTCACAGTTGAGTCACACTAATAAATGTGAGTGAAGTTATTTCTGACTAATACAGGAAATGACTTTTGTTACTATTTCCTTTTTGTATAAATTTGTTTATGTATAATATTTTATCATATAACTCAATCGTTATATTTCATTTGGAACATTATAAACATTACAAATCTAGATAGAAAGAACGGAGAAGCAAATGTTAATTTGGACGGAGAAATAAGGTCTCGACATTGTAAAACATAAGAGAAATTAGTCAAATTAAGATATGCAGGGGTACTTTTGAAGTTTCTCATAAAAGGGCAATAAAATCATAGCCAACAGGCAAATGCTACAGTAAACAACATTCTGTCCAAGATATTTTATTTGTTATTAATATCCTCCAGAAATAACTCTTCTTAGTAGTTCCCTTTTTCATTGAGGAGGAATTTATCACCAGACCATTGAATCAATCATCAAATTCCCATGTAAAGGACAGTAGAGCGAAAATCTTAAAAGACAGCAGTCCATGATAAGATTACACAACACTGAATAATTGTAGGTAAGCAGTGTATTTTACTGATTTTACTGCAATAATCTGGGATGCTGTGCCATCACATTCTCCTCAGTGAAGGACTAAAGAATTTATTTGCCCAGATGCCAAGATGGCTGCTAAAAAAGCAGACCTCTGTTCCCTGCCCCACTTCAGAATTTCCTTGTCTAAAAAATGACACCTTGCTCCTTCCTCGATTCTTTCTTGCAGCCGAGTCTGGACAACACAGAGGTATGAAAGCCTCACACTCTTTCTTCAGCTCTGGGCAATATGGAGGTCCCTTACAGGTGGAGAGTTCCCCATGGAGTTGGCTAAGAATTCCAAGGAGACTGCACCAGAGCTCAGCTTCCCCTTTGCTCCAGTCTTGGCCCCTTCCTTTCTCTTCCTGTGGCACTGATCCCAAGTGCATGTCCAAATACTCATCTAAATATCTGCTTCCTGAAGAGCTCAACTTGGGAAATCACGTCTTCTTTCAAGTGGTTATAGTTTTCATCTTTAATTCCTACCCAATGCTTTCTAGAGAATTCTAAGCATTATCAATCCCATTAAAATTATAGTATTTGTACACGTTTTATTCAATTATAAATTACTTCAAATTCCAATCAATAATGCAATGCACAATGTATAGTTTGCATTGTATTAAAATTTCCCATTTTACTATGGGCATTAAGAAGGCTCTTAGAGGTCTTCTGTCCAAAACCTCTTCTTTACTTAGGAGGGCTACATGAATTCAAATAAGTTAAATATTCAATTTTGACACTCTTTCTTTTTTAAGATTTTACTTACTTATTTGACAGAGTGAGAGAAAGAGCACAAGCAGACAGAGCAGTAGGCAGAGGGGAGAGGGAGAAGCAAGCTCTCCACGGAGAAGAGAGCCCGACATGGGGATTGATCCCAGGACTCTAGGGCTGTGACCTGAGCCGAAGGCATTCCCCCAACCCACTGAACCACCCAGGTACCCCTTTACACTCTTTTCGTGTTCATTTTACATTTGAAAAATACCGAGAGCATAGTGAGTGTTCAGTAACTACTCACTCTATTATTTCTACTATTATAATTGTTGTAGTACTATAACACACTCTTCTATTCTAATAAATGTAACTGGTATTAAGCTAAAAGCTCAATTTCTATAATATGAGGAGTCAAGTAGCATGATACCATTTCAGAAGAAAATTCAAGTTCAAAGAGCTGAAATAACTTATCTAAAATTAAGTAATTATGTCATCGAATATCAAATCCTTTGCCTTTTCCATTCATGTCTCAATGTTTCCACTCTTGTAAAATCATTTAACTTTTCCTGTGTATGACTAGTTTCCTCATTGGAATTAATTGCACAACATTCATTTCAGCTTGATTATAGAAAGAACTGTGTTATACGAGAAAGGCACAGATGAACATAACATACTCACTGACCTGAAGAATAATTGCTGAGTCATTTAAATTTCTTTGGGGTAAGACCACATATTTTGATTCTGTATGCTTTAAAAATGACCTGAATTTTTTGAGAGATCCCACAGTGAACAGAGGTATTGTAAAGAGACAATAATTTTAGGGTAACCTGTTTTTATGAACTTTCATACTCCTGCAGATCATTTTTGTGTTAATGCACTTAATCTGGAGAAGGAATGTAGTGGCACTTACAATGTCTTAATGAGTGAGCTCCTCTTGAGGGTGTACAATATGATTCCCTTGTTCTCCTGGCAAAATCAAATCTAATCAAATCTCATGTTCAACACTAACGGGTATCTTTTCTGTGAGGACCTCCCTTTTCCCACAGATAGAATGGATCATTCCTTCTTGGGGTTTCTGTATTTTGTTCCTGAAAGTCTACAACATGCCTCACCTTATATTCAAGTGCTCTGTCATATTAGATGTGTAAATAAATTTATCTGCTACAGTATGGGCTCTTCATTAGGGTAGGTACAAACTTTTACCTGCCTTGAGGATAGGAACATTGTCTTCAACAGTGTTTGATACACACTACTCAGTACAGTTGGCTGGGTTAATATTATAATTGTTATATATTAAATTGTTATAATTGTTAATATATAAATTGTTATTAATAACATTTAAATAATCAGCTTTTAAGAACACTTACGTGATTCATTTTTTTTTTTTCACTTACGTGATTCTTAAGATCATTTTTGTTCAAGATAACCTTCCAATGTAAAGGAAAGTTAGGATCATAATGTCATAAATTAAATGCATGTGCTTTCCTCCTCACTTATATATTTTTAAAGTACCTCTGACATACATATGTTTGACATGTGTGACTTCGCCCTTAATAGGTCAAATCATTCCTAACAAAATAAAACAACAATGAAAAGTGTGTGTGTATATATATATATATATATATATATCAGCCAGTTTATGTAGATCATATGTTCCTGACAAATACAAAAATTATTGAAATATGAATATCACATATTATTCTCTGTACACTTTTCATCTTAAAGATGATTATTGGTTTAAAGTAGAATCTCAGTATTAAGATAACTTGTGACTAGATTACAGTCATATTTTGCACAGGCAAAACAAAATTAAACTCCTCCCCCTCTTAAGATTATAAAACTAATTGCCAATTCCAAGTCCCCATTAATGTCTCCCCCACACACACACTGGGAAAGATTAAGATTTTACTCTGTTTTGCCTTGACAGGTTCACAGCTAGTTATATAAAGAGAGGATTAATTCAGCATTCATTTTGCTACTGGCCACAGTAATATTTTTATGACACTAAAGAGTTTTTAAGTTTTTTCCAATATCTATCATCCAACATTTTATCTCCATTTTAGTCACGTAGAACTCCAGTGATCTAGTGAAAAGCACATAGCTCCTAACCAGCAGGGTTGGGGCTGGAGCATAGGTCCTTTAACACAAAAACCTTATGCTTACCCCGAACAAAGCATAAGGGGTAGTCAGTGTACTTCCATTTCCACAAGCACTGGTGGGGAAGGGGTGTTGTGTTCCAAACTGCAAAGCTAACAGAAAAGATACAAAGTGTATACACTACTTTTCAAACACTGGCTGATTATTTTCCATCTTCACTCTATTCTTATCCAGACACAGGGCAGATTCTCCTAATAAATCTCCTTATAGTAGGCATCGATAGATTGCTGATGAGGGGAATAACTGACCAGAGATCCTGATTTCAACTCATCGTTGAAATGACTGTAGCATAAACTAGGTGGGAGGTGATGCTGTTTAGTTAATAGAGAAGGAGAATTTCAAGGACCACTGCCGGTTTCCATAGATAGTAATGAACACAGGCAAAATTTCAAAGCATTCCTCCTTTAGAAAGAACAAAAATACAGGTGGCGGGAAGCAGCGGGAAGTGGGTATGGTATACAAATTCAATAGAATAGTCACTTATATATTCTAAATTTCCTCCATTAAATAAAATAAAGGAAAACTTCTGCCCCGCATTGGGGTTCCCTGATCAGCAGGGAGTCTGTTTCTCCCTCTGCCTCTCTGCACTGTCCCACACCCACCACTGCTCTCCCTTGAACTTGCACCCGTGTTCTCTCTCAAATAAATAAATAAAATCTTAAATAATAAAAAATAAGAAAACTTCTATAAACTTCTTTAATTACCACAGATTCCTGTCTTATTTAGATGCATTTCTTTCTGAAAGTAAAAATTTAAAAAAACTAACTCAAAATTCATGGGGTTTTAGCATTTGAGATGCAATAGAGACTAAGCAGTTCTGAATCAGTATTTTAGTATAAAAATATAAACATTGTTTCTTAACTTGCTTATATTTATTCTTCTTAAAATTTTTAAAATCTTTATTGAGGTATATTTACATGCCAAATTTACTCATTTTAAGTGTATAATTCAATATTTTCTTTATTATAGGAGCAAACAAAACAAAACAAAACAAAACAAAACAAAATCAAGAACCAAAACAAAAACTAAAACAAAACAGATCCCCAAAGCAGTCTGTTTGGTGAACTCTATTTGTGGCATCAGTTCAGCAACTTTGGGTCATTTAAAAATAAATACAAATGTCCCTTCCATACTTGATATCACAGGGATAAAATAACAATGCTAGCGCAGTAGACCTAAGAGTTTCTACTAACAGCGATAGTGTCACAATCATGATCCTAAAATGTTTTGAACTCACTCACTGTAAAGTTAATGGTGACAAATTTCAATATAAAGCAACACAAGCAAATAAATCTGACCAAATGATTTGAAGAGAACAGTAAATAGGGTCAAGGCAAATACAAGGAATCAAACCAAATAAGTTCAACTAGTTATTTCTTTTGTCCAATTTTTGAAAATTTAACATTTTCTAAGTTGCTTTTCCTCCAGACTTCTGCTTTTACACAAGAGATCTGATTTGCAATTGGCTTTCAAATAAACATCAAAATGAAACCTTTAGAATAAGAGCCCACTAATCTTTTCAAAAAGGTAAGCATGAGACCAAATGCATGGATTTCATTCTGCAGATAAAATTTAATAGGTAACATTTTGTTAAAATTCAAATGGAAGTGAAGAATAGATTATTTTATGTCCAGAAATTTGGGATAATACTGGTTTCTGACAGACAACCAAAGATCAAGAAGACTTTGCTATAAGCTTATTATGATGCTCACACAACTCAGTACTCCAGGGCAGGTCCTATTTCATTAATGATGATGACATGGCACTTGGCTACATCTACTACATAGCATCTTCTTTCAGCAGCAAGACGTTGAGAAAGCCCTCAATTTCTGAAACTTCTTTCAGTAGTAAGATTTTCTGAAGATCTAGATTGTCTCCAATTTCTGAAACTTCCTTTCCAATTTGTATTTTCCAAAACATACCACAACAAAGAATGACTGAGCAGGGCACCTCGCATGCCAAGAAAAAAGTAAATGAAAACTGCTTTGACGCTAAGTTACGAGTTCACAATCATCATGGCTATTATTGCTTAATTCTATTTATTTTGAAATCCTCATGAGACCTCCCAAGTCTGTGCTCTAATATTATGAACAGTAATGGGATCACCAATCTACTACTGATGAACTTAAAATTCCCTCATGCAAATTTTGACACCAACCTGTTATATGTTACGAATATCCCATTCTATGTGGTAAAATATTGGCTAACAGAAAGTGAGACAGGGCGTTCAACTCTTTCATCATTCTTAATTATCATGGAGATTTTGATCATAAGCGCATACCACACAAAAAAGTAAAACTGCAAGAACCAGCCTACATCTCATTTTGTCCAGAATTTTCACTCCCTTCCTCAAGATCTTTCCGCAGACCTGCTTGTCGTAGAACAGTCTTAACTGCCTTACAATTTATCCCTTTTTAGTTCTCCTGTCAGATCTCTGGAGATGTTAATGAGTCTAGCAATGGTTTAATAGGCAACAGGAGAAATAACAAAGAAAAGTTAAAGGTGTGAATAATCAACAGGCTAGAATAATCTAATCGAGTTCTGTGTAGCCAAGTTAACTAAATGCTAGAATAATCGAGTTCTGTGTAGCCAAGTTAACTAAATGCCCAAGCAAGACACCTCACTTATGTAGTCGCATTATTCACTTAGTGAAGACAAACACAAAAACATACCTGCTTGGCCAGTGGTGATGCTGACAGCCGCGAAGAGCCTCTGGGATCGGCTTAAGTCAGAAACTCCATTTACAGCTTCCACTTCAAAAGTATAGTTGGCATGGGCTAGCAGGTCCATGACAGTGACATAGTTGTCCTCTAATCCAGTCTGCTGCGGCATGTATCCAATGTTACTCCCACAGGGAACACATTCTCCCTGCTCCCAACTGCACCGCTTACACAATATTCTGTAGGTTACATCATTTCTTCCCCCATTGTCTGCAGGAGGACTCCATTCCAAACTCACTGTAGTTTGGTTGATGTTGAAAATGAGGTTCTGTGGTGCAGATGGAGGCCCTGTGGAAACCAACAATAAACAAACAAATAAACAAAAATAGAAAAAAACAAACCCAAGACATGAATGAAAGGATCAGAATGGGCCATTAAGCTAGTGGCTCAATTACCATACAGAAAACTAGTTGAAATGCTTTCTTTTACATAAACATTTCATTACCTTTCCTAGAGAAGCTGCATAAAAGCCTCCTTGAATTCACTTGGCAAGAGGCTTTATTTATTTTCCATTTAATATGTCAAAATGAAAACAGGATAACAACTGTCTTTGTACTTTTGCCACAGTCTTTAGCTATTTTTCTTCCAAGCAATTAAAAAGAACAGTTAATGCACCTAAAAAAAACAGTTGTGCAGTTGTTTAAAAATAGTCTCCCTTTTAACCATATAACAGAGAATACATCTATTCATTCTTAATGTGCTCAAGAATGATTTACAGGAAGTCTGGGATTGGCTTTGGATTTGGGTCGCTCCAACATTCATTAACTGAAGC
Source organism: Mustela putorius furo (assembly GCF_011764305.1). Classification (NCBI taxonomy): domain Eukaryota; kingdom Metazoa; phylum Chordata; class Mammalia; order Carnivora; family Mustelidae; genus Mustela; species Mustela putorius. Next base: position 3,072,074 of record NW_025421467.1, read on the forward strand.
ACCAAGATGTGAGATTTGCTCTATTTAGTGATGGAATGTTAATTTGTAAACCATGACATTTAATCACATTTCGCATCTAAGTAAGACTCAAATAATTCTTACATTTATTTGTGATTCTTATTGGATGCAAGTGAAAAATATCATTAAGATGCATCTTGATTTTGCAGATGTGAAAGTCTCACTAAAGATGACATAAGATGTATCTATTTTCTATTATTATTTAGCCTTATCAGCACATGAAAAAATGTAAACATTTACTAATAACGAAGAAGGCACTCACAGATCCGAAGCCTATCTCAACAATGTCACAATAATATAAACGAGTTGAAGGCTTCTGAAAGTCCTTCCCTACTTTACTAATATGAACTTACTTGTGCAGGCAACATACGGCGGATCAGATGGAGCCCTGTAATACCCATCCTCACATTCGCATCTTGAGGAGCCTTCTTTATCAGAAAAACTGTGAGTTGGACAACGAGAGCACTGAAGATCTTGAGAGGAAGATTTGTAGAACCCACGGCCACAGGCTGGGTATGCAAAAGAAAGTGAAAATAGAAACATGAGAGCAAATAGATGTTCTTAATTTCAGTAATATTTAGCAAAGAATAAAATAGGAAATTTAATTTCCGAAAAACAAGCTCTCTATGGTAAAATTTTGTTCCCATGTATGTCAATAACCCAGTTTTATTAATACTGCATTTTAAAGTGAAATAATAAAAATCAAATGATATGTCAACTTGCACCTATAATTGGCATCAGTTAAAGATCTAGAGCCCAAAACTGAACAGAAACATAACTTAATTGGACAGAAATATAGGATATTTAATTCAGATGAGTTCATTTTCAATATAATTTATATTTGTTGATACAAATTAACATACTTCAAAGTTATGTTCTCTTAATATAATGTGGCAGTAAATTGACTTTATGTGTTTACTTGGTTCATTTTGAAAAATATTAAAATGGTTTTAATTACCTGACTAGAAATATCAATGATACAAAAATTTCATCGGAAAATGGTAGAAATGTATATCCTCCCAAATTTTCAGAAAACGTCAAGATATCATTTCAACCAATTTTAAGTTATAAGGCAGGCTGCATTCCATTAAGTGAAGTTTCCTGTTACTAAAAATAACAAAATCCTATGAAAAGGAGAAACCTATTCCACCAGAAATAAGGAGAACGCCTTCAACTGTAAACAGATGATGACTGTTTCTCCTCTGCAAAGAGAGGTTAACAATAGTCACACTAACCTAGCAACTGCTCTCAGGAATGAATAGACGTGTACAAAGAATGTCTCTATCACCTCCTAGTGAGGCTGCTTTTACTAATTTATATCCTATTTTCTACTAAGTCCAAGCAGTCTTGAACAATTTTTTATCATTGATCATTTTATATATTTATCTTTAATTAAAATTAAGCAAATTAAATTTTCATTATTTCAACAAATTTTTTTAATTAATGGTTTCATACATTGAGTATATTAAATAAGTTTAATTTACCCTTCACTTTATCAAATGAATATATGCTTAGGTTTTAGTGACTTCAAATTTAATAGAAATTAATCATTATCTATAAGGAAAAATTAGTGAATAACATAAATTCAATTATGACTTTTAACTTATTATATTCACATTTATGTAATGTCCTCAACTCGGGCATCAGGAACGTAAGTGCATTTTCATTTTCAAGTGGGATAAACAATTCTATCTTATCAAAATGGTATACTGAGTCTTTCTCTACTTTTGTCCACATGCTCAGTATTTAATACATAATACGATCAATTGAGAGTTCAAAATCATCTTTTGAGCTTCAAGAAATAACGCTATTTCACACAAATGAGACAAGTGTTTTAGATACTTAAAAACTTAAAGGCGTGTTATATTGCAAAAGGTAATTGATAGATATGTAAACAGAACTACAACCATCTCCTTGTAAATATACGATCCACTACTATCTTCAGAAGCCAGTCTGCCTTTATGGCTACCGCAATTCATAGAAGAGGAAGCATTCACAAACATCTTAGGAAAAGAAGCTTAATACAACTTCACATGTAGCAATTACTACAAATCTAAGGCACAGAGAAAATGAGATTGATTGCAAAATAGTATAACAAAAATATAACTCTTTAAAATGTTTCTAGGAGCGCCTGGGTGGCTCAGTGGGTTAGGTTAAAGCCTCTGCTTTTAGCTCAGGTCGTGATCCCAGGGTTATGGGATCGAGCCCCACATCAGGCTCTCTGCTCTGCGGGGAGCCTGCTTCCTCCTCTCTTTCTCTCTCTGCCTGCCTCTCTGCCTATTTGTGATCTCTGTCTGTCAAATAAATAAATAAAATCTTAAAAAAATAAATAAAATAAAATAAAATAAAATGTTTCTAAAGATATGATCTTGCCACATAAAAATGGTTAACTAGTAAAATAAAGGATTTGACAAGGGTTTCTTTGGATAGAAATTCCTCTCTTTTAAGTATTCACTGTACCTTGCTTTATGTATCGTCTATAATTAAGTGATCACATATGATATCCGTAAGATAGAGAAGATCATGTTTTACTCACAACCTGCACTTTGATAACATTAAGGACCAGAGAATTTAAAAAGAAAAAGAAAGAGCCAGTTAGAAGAGACATGTGCTGACCATCTTTAATGACCCGTGTGTTAGTTTTTACAAGGAGTGGAGGCTAGGGAGCAGGGAAATGGGAAGCACAATGGTAACGTAATTTACCATCTACTAGGGAAAGCTTCCAGAATTAGTAGGCAGCACACTACCTAGTGGAATCCCGCAGAATCCTCATTCTCCCATTGCAAATAAAAGCTTCTAATAAAGGCGTAGTTTATTTTTCTTACAAATAAGGAGGGACATTTCTTGCTCAACTTGCATGGTTTCTAGAATATATATGGATCCTAATGTGGAGAAATTTAAAATCCTTATCACTCAACTTTCAAAGTTACATTAAATTCCGTTGCCACTTTAACAGATGGGAAAGCAGATTTGAAGCAAAAGTAACCTGAGTTCTTCAAATAATTGTTTGTCTAGGTTAAAACTGGATTTAGAACACAGGACTGCTGATACTCAACCATATGCTATCCACCAGCCTTGACTGCTCAATGAGCCAAAGTCTGGCACTTATTCACTGGGTCTCCAGGGCTCTAGTTACCCTAAAAATTAATTTTTGATGGGTCCTTGTTGTCTTTCATTATACCCTTTTACTAATTTAAAGCTATTATTTTAATTTAGAAAGCTATGAAATAATAGCCAAACACACCTCATAGAAGAGATACTAAATAGGTATTCTCAATTGCACTGTGAATTTTGGCATCGAAGATGCCTGAAAAATTGTGGCCTACATGCATGGGTATCATTAAATAGATAATGATAGAGGCAGTACCGGAAAAATGTGGTCATCAAAGTCTTAACATTTTTTCTTTGAAGTAATATTCTGTTTCAGTTCAGTTAATATTGAAAATAATAAGTTGTGACAAGACAGTTTTCACCTAATCTCTAGGAAGACTATTAATTTAGAGTTATTAAAAATAAGTACAAAATCTTTGGAGCAATGGTGTTAAGAGCAAAGCCAAGAACATGCAAAGGCATAAGCTGTATCTCTTAGGATAATAGTGAGCAACTGGGTGGTAAAAAAGTTTGGGGAGGAAGTTAACAGATGCTCTTAAAATTACAATTTTAGATGAGATATCTATACAAAATAGCTTGAGTAAAATACTCAATGCAAGAAATGGGGGGAAGTGGCACCCCACAATCAGCCACATAGGGAAGAACAAGGGGACCCCTGCAAAGGCTCCCGAAAAGGCTATGTGGAAATCAAGGCAGTCTCTCCTCTCTATAAATGTAGCTGGCTTTCCAAAAATTACTAGTACAAAAGTTTTTAGAGGTAAATGTCTTCTGAAACCTCAAGGATACATTCCCTTTATACACAGCTATGAAGTATGCAAGAATAACTTGCTAGATATTGTCCAAATGTGGCTTTGAAACTTTTCTTTCTTCGCTTTGTTTCTCAATTTGTTCAATAGCATTTGAACTCTCAGGGTAAACTTTAATTCATATAATATGAGTGCTATGGTAAAGTTAGTTACAACAAGAAACATACAATTTTAATTTCCTGCCTCTTGATGTTTTTGCTTTTTTAAATTAAAGATTATTTTTAGGTAATGTTCACTAGACTGATGAAGACTGGGAATATGTATAAAATTTGTGTTCCATATTTAATTATTTTTGTAAAAATAATCTTTCACCTATTATTTGAGTAATAGTATTTTTTCAGTGTTACCATGAAGACCTGGATTGATTCTTTTGATTGCTGTTGTTGTTGTTGTTTTTGTTTTTGGTCCTTTGGGGCCCTAATGAATAAAATAATGTAAGTTCATTACCCCAGAGCTGAGAACCATAATCTTGTCAGATTTCATACACCAAGCAAGTTTTCACTTAGTCCATTCTAATGAAAAGCCATCAAAGAAAAAGGGAATCTAAGAAGCAAGTGAAACTTGTTTACCATGCACTAAAAATACAGTGCAATACATCCACTAAATTATGGTACAATACACTCTACTACAAGACCTGTTATACTATTTACTGTGATGAAATAAATATAATCTATTATGCTCAATTTCATCTATATTTCAATAAGAATAGCGCCCTTATGTAACTACATTTGTTCAAATAATGTTTGAGATTTCAATTCTTTTAAAAAAGAACACAAAAGGCAATAGGGTTTCCCATTTATAAAAGAATTACTTAAAAGTAATAATACTGCAACAAATTTGGAACATGAGGACATTTAAATACATGAGAGTTGTTACTAAAGTCTTGTATTCTGATTTCGCAGCTAAACTCTCCTCACAATCAGATTCCGAACTTGCGTTCAACGGATGTCAAGTGTTTAAGCAACAGGGGGCCAGGACTTTGAGCATATACTTGCGTGATGCACACAGTCTGTGGAACAATCAGCGTACTGGTAGAACAAATCTGTGCTCAACACAGATCAACAATTCTAAAGGTCATCCTAGAAGCCGTAGACAAATTTCTGGGTAGGTTAAGCAATTAGGTGAAATGGAATATGTCTTCCTTCTGAATGAGTACGCAGATACTCAGACTCTTTGGTTCTTTAGGTTTATGACCTTTAAGGGTAACCTTGTGTGTGTGTGGGGGGGGTAGATATCCTATTGGTTATATTTCTAAAGACCCTTTCCCATAAACTGGTTATCCCAGAAAATCCACATACTTGTAGAGTTATTCTCTAGAAGAAGATTCTTCTGGTCCTTAATGGACTCTTTGGAAATCTTAAACTCGACTTCTAATCTCAGACACAACTGACAGCAACCGGGACTTTCAGGCACTGATGATCTATATCTTGGTCACCTGTCCTCCATGACTGCACATTAGGGATGCTTTGAAAAAACCCTAATGACTTGGCCTTATCAAAATAATTGAATCATTACTAGGGTCTGGACTTTTCTGTATTTTAAAAGCTTTCCATGTTTAGAACCATCTTCCAGCAAGTCCCCGGATGCTCCAACTATCAAAATTTTCTCCAACTATCAAAATTTCTAAAGAATGCATGACAAGATATCTTCACCATAAAATTGATGAGGGAGGAAAAATAAGATACTATTAAGAAATCTAATAAAACAGAATTTTAGGAAAAGTAAAAGGAAGAATGAAAATTCATTAATAAGCCAATCAAAAATAGGCATAGAATGTGAATAGATAGTTCTATATGGAAGACATACAACAGCCAATGAAAACACACAAAAATGATCAACATGATTTTCCAGCACAGAAATAGAAATCAAAACCATAACGAGATACTACCTATACCCAGTAGGATGGTTATAAGAGAAAAAAAAAAAGGGGGGGGTTAGCTAAAACAAGTGTTAGCAAGAACATGGAAGAGTTAGAAGCCTCATACCTTGCTGTTAGGGATGTAAAATTGTACAGCCACTTAAACAAAAACTGGCAATTTCTAAAGAAGTTAAAAGTGCTTAGCTACCAGATTAGCCAACAATTCCACTCCTATGTATATACCCAAGAGAAATAAAAATGTGTATCGACACAAAAACTTACACATAAATGTTCTCAGTGAAATTATTCATAATAGCCCCAAAAGGAGAAACCCAGATGTGCGTCATCTAATGAATAAACACAATAGCATATTATTCAGTGATCAAACATGGATGGATGAACCTTGAAAACATGAGGCTACGTGAAAGAATACAATCACAAAAACATTTCCCTTATATGAAATGCCCAGAATAGATAAACCTATAGAGACAAAGCATAGATTAGCGGCTTTGAGGAGCTGAGGCAGTGAGGGGAAATGGAGAGTGACTATTAATGGGTGTAAGGTTTCTTTTTGAGGTGACGGAAATGCTCTAAATGTGATTTATAATGACGGTCATACAACTCATGTCTATACTGAAAAACCACTGAATTGTTCACTTTAATGGATGAATTGTACAGTATGTGAATTATGTTTCAGTAAAGCTGATATATACAATGAAATCCAGGGGCGCCTGGGTGGCTCAGTGGGTTAAAGCCTCTGCCTTCGGCTCAGGTCATGATCCCAGGGTCCTGGGATAGAGCCTCACATCGGGCTCTCTGCTCAGCAGGGAGCCTGCTTCCTCCTCTCTCTCTCTGCCTGTCTCTCTGCCTACTTGTAACCTCTGTCTTTCAAATAAATAAATAAATACATCTTAAAAAAAAAAAGAAATACATTAATAATATAACTTCAAATTGAACATATGAGTAAGCAAACATTAAGAAAAAATGCCAAATTACATCTGTTGATAGTGTGCTAGTTTGTCTTTCTAACACTTACACTCTATATTCATCTATTTTTATAAAGCCATAGTTAGGAGGCATCTGGGTGACTTAGTTGGTTAAGTGCCTGACTCTTGATTGGAGCTAAAGTCATGATCTCAGGGGTCATGAGATCAAGCCCTACAAGAGGGCTCCATGCTCAGTGGGGAATCTGCTTCTCTCCCTCTCCTGCGTCTTCCCCACTTGCAGGCTTTCACCTTCTCTCTTTCTCTCTCTCTTCCCAAATAAATAAATAAATTTTAAGAAAAAATTAAAGCTGTAGTGAGGCATAACAAATTAAATATGAATTATAAAAATATTAGAAAATTTTAAACCTATAATCTAGGTTATAATCTATAATCAATATATTTGTTTACCCATGTGTTAATTTTAGTTTCATAAATAACAATTTTTCTTTTATCTGAAGAGTAGCAATTTTATTTGAACAATTTTTTAACAATAGAAAAAGAGTCTTATCAAAATCACACTTATAATTAGGAGAGATTTTTAATTATACAGAGTTAGTTTTATGTGAATATCTGAATAGACCTTAAAAATTATTTTGATTTACCCTCATCTCTTTGTCAGACAAGGGAAGCCCCAGCCCCCCCCACCTTTCTCCTACCATAAGCTAAGCAAATACCACAGATTCAGCTTCTTCAGGTCTCACACTCTGTTTCCAGACCTGCGATTTGAAGCACAATTGAACTTTTTCTGAAGGAATTATGTGTATATGTCTGTGTGTAAAATATGAGGCTTTGCAGATGTTTCCGGCCGCAGTTACGCAGCTGCAAAGAGTTTATTAATTATGAACTATAAGAGGATTGTTCTGTAACTGGAACTTTCTGGGCCTTAATATTGTTGTAGAACCTACACACACACTTAGTTAGGGATTCTAATGACTGTTGTTATTTTATTTATTGCAGATGGACACTGTACTTAATCCAGGGCCTAATTCAGAGCAAAGCTAGTCTGTTTCCATAGGCTCTTTCAAATACTTGTGTCATATTAATGTCTATGCTCTGTAATGCAAAGGGGAAAGCACAGCTTGCAGAAATAGTACTCCCACTGCTCAAAGTGCTGACCTCATCTGGGATGGACAGATCCAGAATCTGTTTTTTAATCCTATTGACAGGGCCTCAGTGGGAATAATTACAAAAGTCTGCCTGAAAGCCAGACCTCCTGTCACTGATATGCTATGATTTTTCACATTGAGAATGAACAGCGGGCAGAGAGGATAAAAACAACATGATGTAACGAGTGTATTACAGCTATCCAGGCACCATCCATATTACCCCACAGCTAACTTGTAGGAGTTTAGAGAAGAAATGATGAGGAATATAAAGTTCGTGATAACAGGTGCTCAAGTGCTGAAAATACTGGGGGATTTTTGAAACTAACAAAAGAAAAATTAATTTCAGGGCATTATAAATATATATGTGTGTTATTTAATTGAGTACTTAATGTTTTGTTAATACCATACAGTGGAAAAGAAACAGGTAAAATAAGAACCTTTTAAAATTTTACATTAAAACTTTTTAAAAAGGCTGTAAGAGAAAAGAAAACAACGCATTATGTAAAGACTGCGTTTTTGTCCTTTATTATCAGTTTGGAATACGTTAGGAATTTTACTGAGGTTTGACATTGAAATGCTTGTTATTTTATCAGAAAATTGCTGTAATGATGTCACCACCAAAATGATAAAAAAGAGTAAAAAATATCAAATTAGGACACTGAGATCTCTTTGGTCTTATCTTCTTATTCTATTTTACAAATATGAGTTATGTTAAACAGGCAATGTGATAGAACAAAGGAGAACTGGGTTTTAACTAAAAAAAAATCTGTGTTCAAATCTACCCCACCATTTACTCACATGCACTTTGGATGAAATCACTTCACATTCCTGGAGTTCAGTGCCTTTGTTTCCTTGTTATTATTTACTAAGTATTATAGACATACTAATTCTATATATTTACATAAAACTATAGAAAATCGTTTTCTATTTTATACATACTTACAATATATAAAACTATATAAAGTAGTTTTATATTTATATATAGCTTATGTATATATAAATATATTTCTATTTATAAAAACATCTTCACAATAACACAGTAATCAGTTATCTAGCTATTAAACCTCCCTACAATGTTTTTTGTTGAAATGTTATATTTAAAAACATGTATACTTCAGCCCCCATCACCAAATCCCCAAAACCCCACATATAATTACACTCACTTCGTCTTTGAGTGGTGCCTCAGCAAGAGTATGAAAGACCTGGCCTGCCTCTGTATTCCATGCCTGATAGGCAATGGCACATATTGTGTCAAGATGCATCTGCCTAGCAGTTCACCTCCGGCCCTCCTGGTGCCATTGTGGTCAAACATGGCCTGTGTTCCCAGACATGTGCACATTCACTTCGGTTCATGCAGGTAAGAATCCAGAAGTGGAGTTCTTAAATTATATGAATAACTTAAAAACTGACTCCCATTAAAAGGGAATACACATAATGAAATCAGACCCTTCTGGATCTCGCTCAATATTGTTCTCATAGGTTCATTCTGAGAGATCAACCCACAGATAGAACAACTGAATTACCTAAACAAACGTAGGATTTATTAACCTACTGGAAAAGGACTGAAACAGAGTAATTTTAACCCTAATTCAAGTCTATAGCAAAACAAGTGTAACTATTGGGTCCTCAGGGATGACTGAAAACACTTAAATTAGGGGAAGCTAAGGGTGACCAAAAAAAAAAAAAAGGCTTATTTGTGATGCAGAATTATTTTATTTTACTAAAAGATTTCCTTGAGGGCATTATGATTATGAGCAAGAGGCTGCAAAGAGAAGCGCTCTTAAACACTGGCTGGTGTTGGGAAGATTTTAGGTGAAGGCACAATTTACTATAGCATTTAGGCCACTGTTAAGTTTACACTCAAATATCTCTCTTATATTTATTATAAGACTGTAAGTTTTATAATTTCAGTTTTATTATTCATTCTCATTACACTAAGCCATTCCTCACTGTTTTGAAAACATACCAAGAAAGTTCAGACAATGGAGGCTTTATAGACAAAAAGTGATGCAAAATATATGAGTGAGGATTCTTCTTTTAAAAGATCAATACTCTAGTTTTAACATAATCATTTTAAAACAACACCTCTTCAAGGATGAAATTCACATTCTGAATGACATATTGTTAATTTCACCACAGAAAGTCTCACTTCAACAATCCTGAAAAGACAATACAACATGCCCGTTATACAAATTGTGACACTGGCTTCCCCTCAAGCTTGTCCTAGCTGTGTAAACTTCGCAAATCTGCTTAAGTTCTCTGCGCCCAGTTTTTCCATATCAGAAGTAGAGAAACCTAATAATAAGACTATCTCATGAGACTACTGTGAATTAAAGTGCATAATTCATGTGAAAAATCTAGCACAGTGCCTGGTGGAGAATAAGCACTCAATAAATAACCATTATAATTATTTCTTAATGCCAATCTCCATGCTGTTTTGATTTCACCCTAGTTTCTACCTGTGATAAACAACAAGCCGATTCTCCATTATCAGATGTGTGTGCAAACAAAAAACACAAATTATTAGACAAATTACTCATTCCTGCCCTGACTTAATAATTATTGTTTGCCTACTCTTTGCATCATGCAAGGCAGTGGACCAAAGTTATGTACACCAAAAAGCAAATATTATGATCTCCAAATACATATTACCTTTGATCTGGCATTAAATGGTATGGATAATCAGTTGCTTATGTGCTTAAGCTAATTAAATTTCTGGTATTTCATAAGAAATCATTATGTAAATTATATATATTGTGCCTTAACTTGTATCTTTTGCAATGTGTTTAATTATCTCCTATTTCAGTGGTGAATACAGACTCTAAAGTCACCTTTCCTGCCAGAGCTGTAGCATTTCATCAATGTGAAGAGAGAAAACTACTCGGCACAGGTAGACATGCAGGAAATGTGGGAAGGGACATTATTGACCAATTATATTTAAACTGGAGAGTTATTTGTGGCAGCTATTGCTTTGTCTTTCAGTGAAGCTAATAGTGGATCTGGCAACATTAGAATATTTCATAAAAGCAGGTTACTTCAGGTTCAAAAAATTTAGCAGGGTATGAAATGTGTATATAAATACAAATGTTTGAAATTTAATCATATTTAATAAAGTGAGCACTTTTAGTTCAATTCAAAGAATGAAAATTAAAGTATCACGTTAGTGATTCATCAATAATTGGTTTCTCTCCCACAATACACTTAAATCTGTCTATCCGTAGAAAAAGTTTTCAAGATCTATAGCCAAAATGAAAAGAAATAATTCCACTTTAATTTCTTAAAACAAAGAAGCATCCTTCCATTTCAACCAGTCTTTTAAAACATCAAATTTTTACCATTAGTTTTCAGCAAAAATTTCAAAAATGATTAAAACAAAAATCATCAGTTAAAACAATTTTTCTAGCTATATTATGAAGACCAGTATTTTTTTCCTTATTTAGTCAGTTATGTAATGTAGATCAATACTAAGTCTTGTGAAGCAAATAACCCTAAAGCAGTTTAAGGCAGTTTGAACATGTGGGGAGATAAATAATCATCTCTGTTATGTCAGTGGAAAATTTTCTGAAGATCATAAAGAAATCAGTTTGCCCTGAAGCATGACATTTTAAAAAGATGCAGCAGGACAATGAGGATATTCACTCAATCCTTAATTCTTAGAAACAAAAGAAAGTAACAGGCAGAATAAATCCTCACAACAAATGATGTTGTCGAGCGCAATCCTTTCTTCAAAAAATGGAGCTCACTACATGTACAAACACACACACACACATACACCCCCAAGCAAACAGACTTATACATACATACACACATTATGTATGTATGTATGTAGAGTTCTGAGATAATCAGAACTGTTAGAAATAAAACAATAAGAATTCTGTAACTGGATTCCCATACTTCCTACTACTTAATAACAGAAAACCAATTTTTCATTTTTAATCTTCACACAAAGCAAATAATTGGACACAGCTCTATCTGTACCTGATCTACTTTGCACTCATAGCATTTTACAAAAAGTGAATGTAGGTACGATTAGGTTATTGTTTAATACATTTTTAATAAAAAATATTTTTGGTAACGGTAGCTACGTTAGACATGTAAAAAGACATCTAGTTCAGTTCCTGTTCTTATGAATAACTAATTCATCTTTCATGAACCAGTTAAAAGCTTTACTTCCTCCTAAAGCTACCAAGGAGGACGGTACAATGCTGTCTGCACAACACACCACAATTATCGCATTAACGGTGTCATGATTATTTCTCCATGTGTGTCTCTTCCACCTCCCCGTGAGACCCTCATGGGCAGAGATTTTATGTGTCTGTAGATTCCAGAGCCTCACACAATGTCTAGCACATAGCAGGAAGTTAACCTGCATTTACTGAATGAAAGAATCATTATTCATCTTGCAATATTAGGCATCTGGTAATAACTATCCTACTTACCAGAGGCTAATTCACCAACACAACTTAGTAAACTTTTTATAGTAATCAGATCAATGGAAACAGCATGGCACATTCTTAAGTACATTGTAGTAGAGTCCTGACTACATCAGCTAAGGAAAGACATTTCATGGCCTCTCACTCTTGAGGAGCCTTGTTAGGCTGTGCAAGAAGACAACTGCGCGGCCATGTTTAGATTAATGCTTTAGATAACTTCTAACATGATTCTACGAGCATTCTTAACATGGTGATATGAATAAGTACATGAATGAGATGTGAAATATTTTATAAGCACATAATTAGAGCATCTTTCTTTGAACCTGGGAAAGAAAACTTCCAAGAAAGGGAAAACTACTAGTTGTGAATTGTAAATCATAATAACACTGTCAGTGTAAGGCTCTTTTCTAAGACAAAAAAGATCAAGTGATAGCTCTACATTCTTAAAAAGAAGACCATTTTTTCCTTAAATATATGACCTATCCAGACTCAAAAACAAGAATATTCTAGTCCTGGGTAGTCCAGAATTGCCATATCGAAAAAGTAAACATATACTTTCATTTCTGTTAGTAATTTGGAACTAGACAGGCCACTATTAAAATAAATTCTTATAATTAACATTTCTATTGGAAAACACAGAAACATCACTGATGCCTTACATTATGAAAAATGATTTCAATTTATTTCTTACTGGCTCTCTTCTAACTTTTAAAAACAATTATTGTAAACAAAAAACTAATTTAAATACAATGGGCTGTTACATCTTTTCTTTTATAATGAGCATAAACACACATATATCCACACACCCTTCTATACCTTTATGTTTTTGCATTCGATTTCTAAGATAAATTCATTTTATCTTATCTAAGATGTATCTAATATAAATCCATTTTGTATACAACCTATGGGAAGGGGCATAGCAAAATTAAGGGTTAAAGCCCATTTATACGTAGCTATAATATTTTACTTTCTTCAGGTTAAAAACTGAAACCTAAAAGAACGGGAAAACTGGATAAGAACATAAAGTACCCTACCATGAAGAATGGAAGGCATTAAGAGAGGGAAGGGAAAAATGAAGGGGGGATATCAGAGGGGGAGACGAACCATGAGACACTATGGACTCCAGGAAACAAACTGAAGTTTTAGAGGGAAAGGAGGTGGGGGAATAAGTTAGCCTGGTGATTGGTATTATGGAAGGCAAGTACGGTATGTAGCACTGGGTGTTACACGTGAATAATGAATCATGGAACACAGCACCAAAAACTAATGATGTACTGTACGGTGACTAACATACCATAATACTTAAAAAGAAAAAAGAAAGAAAGAAAGAGCTCAGAGAAAGTAATGCAAGTACTACAAAATATATTTAGTATATGTGCTGCCAAAGCAAGCACTACAAAATATATTTAAATCTGAAAAAAATGAAAACGTTATAAGTGAAATATTGTTTTCTCATGGTAAAGGATAATAATGTAAATGTGTAAATTTCCAAATGAAAAATGTGTTGGAAGTTCTTAGAAAGAAAAGGACAAACTAGAATATAATGGTACTATAATACAGTATTATGCACAGAAAGCTAGCAGTGCATTAAATATTCCTAATTAATCAGAATCAAATCATCTCAAAACCCACCTAAACTTTTGAAAATATCAATTTACACAAGAATACAGATAATAATGAAGGAAAAAAGCAGTTCCAAGATTGCATGTAAAATTAATGGTAAAGAACATATAGGAGAAAAACAGAAAATGCATTGTGAAGATACAGTCACAGATGGAAACCCGTTGGGATAGGCCAGACAATACTTTTAGAGTAAATTTTTTCATCATTTTAGTTGAATTACTCTTTTGTAAATGTTCAGCAAAAGAGTAATTAGAATACCAGTGTGTATATATCTAAACAAACGGAACGTCTACAAGCCACAGTGTAATCGACTTTTAGGGATAATCAAGCACTGGATAAGACTTTGTGAAACCCCTTTGTAAGTGGATGTATACCAATGACAAAATTAGGAATCTGATGATTGATAATTTCATATGCTTTTAATTACACCATAATGAAAACAGAAACAATACCTATGGCAAGACAAGACTAATGACAACAATGGTAAGAGGAGACAATCCTAACTTTTCAAGAATATGACTTTTGCCACTCTTTTCCTTTTGCAGTTTTTCAATATGATTATTCTGTAGTTTAAATTAGTAGTCTTTTAAGAAGGAGCCTAAAGAGTGGATCTTTTCAAGCTACAGATGTTAAAAGAGTATGCGTAGCCACAATGTCAGTAAAGGTTTGTGAAGTTCTTGTATTTTCCCAAAATGAAATCCTTCTTTTACCAAAGAAATAGAAAATTATTGATTCTATAAGATATTTTCCAAAATTACAACTGGAGGGGCTCCTGGGTGGCTCAGTGGGTTAAGCCTCTGCTTTCAGCTCAGGTCATGATCTCAGGGTTCTGGGATAGAGTCCTACATCAGGCTCTCTGCTCAGTGGGAAGCCTGCTTCCCCCTCTCCCCCTCTGCCTACTTGTGATCTCTGTCTTTGTGTCAAATAAATAAATCAATAAAATCTTTCAAAAAATTTAAAAAAATACAATTTGGAGGGAACATTTTTTTATCAAAATTAGGTGTACCACTCTTTACCTATTATCTTCATTATATCTGTTTTATGAAATTTTCCATCTAAGTTATATCTTCAAAAGGCATGCAGTTTGTCTAAATTTTATAATTCTCTGTTCATGAAATGCATTAAATACCTATTTGTACAATGTACAATGCTTGCAAAAACCTAACAACCTAAGTGTAATTTAATATGGTTAAACATTCTACTTTTCACATGGACTATATTAGAGTTGAGTAGGTTCATATGTTGGTATTGTCTTAATGTCTATATCACAAAATCATTTTTTATTAAACGAATTCTTCTATTATTCTTTGGAAACAGCTACATTGCAAAGGGAGTAGAAAATTCTCAAAACATACTACTCTCTTTATATTAGTGTATACAGACTTAAATATTTCTTAAAAGAATCGTCACAATAGCTAAGAGTTTGTATATTTTCTATTTAAATATTTGGTTGTGTTACATAATACAATAAAGATCTAAATATTTTGACATAATCAAAACTTATACTTAGAATGACTGATAGCACATTCTCTCTACAGTTTATAGTACATTTAATTTTATTAACATAACCTAAAATTATACTTTGTTGCTTTAACATCCAAAATCAAAAATAAATTCAGCAGGAAACTCTATCAGCAAAAAATGTTTATCTTTTTTTAAAATCCAAATGCTCCATATAACTAGCTCTTCAAGAATTTGTATGATTTGTAAGAATTTGTATGAAGTATGAAACAGAAGCCCCAATTTTTTAGAAATAGAGGATCCTATAGTTAAATTGTTTCAATCAATACTCTGGTTGAACAGGAAACCCAAGCAAAATATTTTAAAATCATATTTCCCTTATTCAGTATAACTTCTGGAAATACTATGGAATAGTTTTTCAATCTGACAATCAATATATATTCTTGATTCTCTGGAATTTGATATATGACTAGTTTGTTGGCTGTTTACCACATAAGATTATTATATTGTGTTATGGAGGTAATTTAATTAGTGAGTTTGATGATAGTATCAAAATTA
This sequence comes from Mustela putorius furo, assembly GCF_011764305.1. Classification (NCBI taxonomy): domain Eukaryota; kingdom Metazoa; phylum Chordata; class Mammalia; order Carnivora; family Mustelidae; genus Mustela; species Mustela putorius. The sequence goes on from NW_025421467.1 coordinate 3,088,034, forward strand.
GCAGTATTTTTAGTATTCAGGAAAGATTCACCAACATCACCCAAGTTATATCTCTAGAAAGACAAAGGTTTAAGTTATATTCATTACCCTTTCTTTTCCTCAAATGCATTCCCTTCTGAAGGATCATGAACTCAACATAAGCATGTCATTTACTAATGGATAAATATATTGCATGCTTTCCTGCTAAAGGAAAAAATAAATTGTACTTCAAATCCCATTTTACATATTTGATTAATATATGAAAGAATAAATCCTTTCACAGTGCACCTCAGTGTTTCATAAATACTCCTATTAACTTTCAGGGAGAAAAGCATAACAATAAATAAAAATTAATTTATCAGATGTTAGAAGAAATAATAAGAAAATAGTAGAATATTGAATTTCCAGCTAACAGAAAGTACCAAAATAACATACAGTCTCACAAAAGGTATTTAACTAGAGCATTTTTTTTTTTAGAGTCAGGCTCGAATTCAGAGCTATTTATATCAAGAAGTAAGCTATGGAGTGCTAAACCTTCTGAAGAAGATTCATTACAAATGCATTTGCTACAATTCCAAATCACATCTTCTTTGAAGCCGTATCTGACCTCTGGTTTAAGCAACTGAGTCCCTCCTGTCTCTTGCCCTGCCTATAATTAAACACTATAGCTAAGATTTACATCTCTATCTCTAGCTAGCTAGTTCACGCAGGGTACTTACGCTCTCACTATAGTCTTCCAAGAGAGTTATCGTATTCTTTCAATCAAATGTAAAGGTGTTAATTATGTTTCCTTTATATTTCACCAGAGTTTGTTCCTTTGATGTCTTCTTTCTGAGTGTTATGCCTCAGTAAGCTAATCTTTAATAGTGCCCAGGATGTTAATGTTTCATGTAAACATATGTAGATTATAATTTTACTTGCCAAAATAGAAGAAACATGTATATATGAATACATATTGATAGTTAAGAAAAAGTTATTAGATTAGTAGAGGACAGTCTGTAAGAATGCAGGCTATGGAATCAAACACCTTGAGTTCAAACCCTAGGTTCAAATGCTAGATGTATCACTAGACCATTCGATAGGAAACTGCCTAGGAAAAGTAAGTTTTTTCCAAATAGGATTGTTTTGTGGACTAAAGAACTTATAAAAGTGCCTAGAACATACTAAGTACCTTATACATATCATTAATATTATAATTCTTTATTATGTTAACACAGTAAAGAACATTATTTTTAATTAACATATTTTGCTTCCTTTAAAATGTAAAAAAAAAAAAAAGAAACCTTCTGAAATATTCTCCAACATTTTTACAAGCAATCTGTTTAATTGCTTCATTATATAAATTATGTAGCCTAAATGTCTGGAAGTTTTGATTTTGGAATTCATTTAATAGTTTTGACAGCTAAAGAAATCATGTATAAAGAATTCTTTGAAATACATCATTTAAAAAAAAATCTTCATTTGAAATGTAACCTATTTTCCTTTCTGTTGTTTTGGTCTGGATAAATCTACTTTCTTTAGTATATTATTTAGGTAGAGGTACAACTTTTTCCTCTATTCTACAATGAAAGGAAATATGCCAAACACACATTTCAAGCTGCGTACGTTGCCATGAAACACCAAAATAAAACAACATAAGACAGACTGATAAAAACTCAGAGAACTGAAAGGGTCAAGAAAAGCTCCAGTTCACTGGAGACAGCGATTACAGCTAAAACAGTCACTAAAAAGGGAGGGAGAGAGAGAGAAAGAGAGGGAAGGAAAAGTAATGAAGAAAGAATAGATTTCTTTGATTTCTAGTCAATTCATGAGTTTTCTTTGCTACCCTTAACAGTGATGTAAGCACCCGTAAACCACTTGATATCAATCTGCTTTCCATCCATATCTCTAAAGTCTGACAATTTTTTTTTTCTAAAGACAACTAAAAAAATGAAAGCGACCATTCTCTTTCTTCATGACAACTAAAGAAGAAAAATCGCAGTATTATAGGGCTTCTGTCATTATTTCTCTTATCAGGTATGCCCACAAAACCTTCATTATAAGAGATTTATGATATGAGGATGTGAGAGAAGTTAGGCAGCGGGAGGCGGGTCCTACTCCTAATTAAAAACAAGTCTGGCGGTAATAATCAAGAGGGAGAGAGAATGCACTCCAGAAAGCATGGCATACTGTCATGAACAGTGACCACGTGACATGTTGTGGTTTCATTTTCACAAACTAATACAACACTGGTGGTCTACAGCCAAACTGACATAAAAACAATTGATCGTAATGTATGAGAGCAGAAGCCCAAAGATGTTTCTCCTATGTTCAGGGATATACATGCAGTTGATTTTCTGGAAATCGTATCCATCCATTATAAGAAACATTCACTGTCTTCCATTCAAGTGCATTTGAACAAAAATAAAGACTATAGATATAAGTGCACACGCTGTAACTGAAGCTTTGCCTTTGCGGGGGAAAGTAAGCCCTCTTTAGTTCTTCAGTCCTGGGTCCCAAAATCAGAGTGACACAGACTCAGGCGTTCAATCTTTATACCTTTGAGGCAGATCTTCAAAACACAAATTCACTGCCCTTTCTTATCTTATATTTCTATCATCCATTCTATTCCTTAGATGTCTTTGTTTTCTGAGACACCGTGTCCAGAGTCCTCACCACTTTCACATTCCTCACAAAATCTCAAAGTAGTCACATTGATCTTTTACATTTTGCCAATAATCAGCAAATACAGATCCAGGGGCAATTAATGTGGGAATTACAAGGCTCCAGTACATTATAAAATTTTCCTATCCATATGGCATAGGGATATAATTTTTAATTTTCCAGTATAATACTTCTCAAGTGAGGGTGATTTTTGTCCCCAGGAGACATTTTGCAATGCCTACAGACACTTGTGATTATTTTCACGGGGGTGATTTTACTGGCATCTGGTAGGTAAACATCAGAGGTGCTGTTAAACATCCTACAGGACTTGCCATGACAAAAACTATCTGGCACAACTGTCAATAGTGCTATTGTTGAGAAACCTTGCTTTACTAACAAACAGGTATCTGTCAGTTTTACTCCTGAGACCTAGATATCTCTTTGTTAATGAAGTCCTGTCCTAACTAGGGAAGAAGAAAAAAAAAAAAAAAGTACAGCTAGGTTTTTTTCATATTCAACAGAGTAGAACATGATTTTGTAACAGAACTTAGTTTTAGCTTTTATAGACTTAGTTTTTCTCTGAATTTCTGCAGCTAAAGCTCTAGATGATTTGCTTAGAAATTAACTTCACTTGAAGCTTCTTCATAAAAAAGTCTGAAGGGCGCCTGGGTGGCTTGGTGGGTTGAGTGTCTGCTTTCAGCTCAGATCATGATCCCAGAGTTCTGGGATCAACTCCCTCTTTGGTCTCTTTACTCAGCAGGGAGCCTGATTCTCTCTCTGCCTGCAGCTTCCTCTGCTTGTTTTCTCTTTCCCTCTCTCTGATAAATAAATAAATAAAATCTTTTTAAAAAAAGGTCTGAGAAAATTTTTAAAAATGTTATATAAAGTTGACAGGAACATGCTTATTATCCCTATCCCTTCTCTCCTATCAGTGCCACTATTTTAAATTTCCATCTACATGTAAGGTATGTCTCCAGAGTTATAAAATCCATCCTAACCTAGAATTAAAACGAACAAACTAAAACTGAACTTGTTATTCCTTCAGTAGCAGAAAACATGGTGGTTCTACTTCTCTCTACCTCTCATATCAAGTTAATTCTCATCCATTATTCTTTTGACACTCTCAATACAGTAACCTGTGACAAAGTTAATCTTAGTTACTGTACTATTTTCCTATACAGTTGTTCACTTATTCATCATCCAGGAAATATTATGAATGCTTCTTATGTACTCACTATGCAAAGAACTAGAGACACTGTGGGAAGAAAGATACACATAGTCCTTGCCCTCACAGAGCTCGGTCTCATAGAAGGCCAATAATTAAACAAGAAGTTCTAAAAAGCATGATGTGTCATGAACAGGATCTGCTCAGGAACACAGATAAGTGGCATCTCTTCTGGTATAAGTGAAACTTGCAGAATAAGTAAGAAATATGCAAAAGAGAATGGAAAGAGATTACTCACAGGCAAAGAAAAAGCAGAGAGGAAAAAGGTCATGGCAATCGGAAGCAAGGGCAGAAGTCGGTGTGCCCGAATGTAGGCGACAGATAGAAGAGGAGTTAGTGATGGTGCTGGAAAGAGGCAAGGGCGAGTGTTAAGGAATTTTTATGTCATTCTAAGAGGAATAGGAAGCCATGGAAGGATTTTCAGAAGACAGTATTTTGATAAGACTCATATTTAGAAACATCACTGTAGCTGTAAGGGACTAGCAGGAGACAGAAAAAGAGAACAGGGAAAGGTGGGGCTGTGATGACAGGTGGAAGATGATGGTCGACTGGGACAGGACACATAGGTTCGTGTGTAGAGAGCTGGACATTCAGTAGATCTTTAGGAAGTAGAATCAAGAATTTTTATTAGATATTCCCCAGGCTCTACTCTCACATTTTCTCATTATCCAGCTCACGCCAGCAGTTTTGGTTTTAAAATACTGGAAATTAAAATGCAGTTTGATTTACAAGAGCTGAGAGGGTCCTCACAGCATCACATGAGATAGGCCAGGCAAGAGAATTTCCCTCATTCAACAGATAAAGTGGAACCTTAGAGACATTAAGCAACTGACACCAATTTATAATGTTACTAGGTGGTAAAAATGGGTTTAGAACCCAGCCAGCAGTTTCTGAATCCAGTCTGGTTTCTAGTAGTGCATTTCTTCTGCATCTACAGAGCTTTGCCAAAGTTCTGGGCTATTTGGTGTATACTATGCACTGTTACACCTGATTACTGTCAAGTATAATTTTCTAATCACTTCATAAATGTGTTTGCATATTCAGTAACCATTCCACAAAGAAATGGGGGGAAAAGGCACAAACTCTGATTATACTGATTATAACTGAATGAATAAAATCACAAGTAGACATTTTTATCAATATAAGTAATACAGGAAAAAGAGACCTATTAGCATTGTCCAAGCTAAAACTATGTTTCACATGGATTAGTTGGCAGTATGATCAGAACATAAATATTTAATAAATTATGGAAATCAAATTTGCCTTCATGCAAGTTCACTCTAAATGCACATTAATTCCAGACAAGCAAAGAAGTTGAATTGCTTCTCCTCTAAAACACAATTTTTCTTTCCATCTAGTTGCATTTGACAAGTAATTCTATAAGGTGCTTTACCTTTTCAGCTCTAAATTTGACTCCAAAAAAACCCTATAATTAATTTGCTATTCTGGGGGCGCCTGGGTGGCTCAGTGGATTAAGCCGCTACCTTCGCTCAGGTCATGATCTCGGGGTCCTGGGATCGAGTCCCGCATCGGGCTCTCTGCTCAGCAGGGAGCCTGCTTCCCTCTCTCTCTCTCTCTGCCTGCCTCTCCGTCTACTTGTGATTTCTCTCTGTCAAATAAATAAATAAAATCTTTAAAAAAAATAAAAAAAAATAAAAAAATAATTTGCTATTCTGAAATATGAATACCTAAATTTAATAAGTTTAGGGTAAAATAATTACTTCTGTTAGTGGATCGACTTACCAGTCACACAAACATAAATTTTATTTTGGATATGGTAGATAACAACTTTCTATTTTAAAGAGTTAAAACATACTAGAATGCAATTTAGAAAGTGATTATTTGGAAATATATAAAAAGTGGGTGGTAAGGAGACCAAATGCTTTATATGGAAGATAACTATATAATTCATCTCCCCAGCCAGAACCCTTTCAAAACTGAAAGGAGAGCCATTAATAACAACAGAATGAGTGTCACCTTAATCACTAGAATGAGATAACAACAAGGGGAAATGGCTTTTCTAAGAGTTCCTGAAATTCCAATGATGAGCCCCTGAAAAAAAAATTTACTTTAGTATACATCTATAGTAACTAAATAACCTGGATATACACCAAAATTCTGAAACTTAAAGATTTAGGATGTTTTAGCAGCCAGCTCCTCTACGAATGTTTTTAGAAGTTAAAACCAATATACTTCACAATAACTACTGGCTTAAAACTGAGTTTAAAACTGTGAGAAGGTTTTGTGGCTGTTTGCTTTTAACCCCCCCCCCCAACTGAAGTACCTTGTTTAGTGCTAGACCTTGAGTGCCTTGCCCCAGTCACAAACCAGATATCAATCTCCAATAGCATTTTAAAAATTTATTATCATTTCCACTTAACTCTATTATATCTATAAGAGTAATACCCAATTAACTTTGAAAAGTAAAGCACGAACACCAAACAAGGCAAATCCTATTATTGCTCCACAATTCTTGTATGTCAGGTCTAAACTGTCACAGGACAAAGTAAATGTTTTGGTAGGGGCAAAGAAAAATGCTTTAACTCAGAACCATTACGGTGTGAGCTGTGACAAGAGCCACTTACAATATATAATACAAAAGCAATATGCTGCCACAGAAGCATTCCTTCATGGATACGAGACATTTTAATCCGTTTTTGTACAGAATGGGAGGAATTAAGGAGTTGAAACAGAAACAGAACTTTTTAAGATGCCTGGAGAAAGAAATATCCATTAGTAAGCAGCATTCTCACTGGGATTGCATTTCTTGAATATTCTCCATCAAGGAGATGAGAATATCAGTTTTTACACGTTAGTCCAGGAAAGTGATAGTCTGAAATTAGAGCTGCTAAAAACAGGCAGGTACTGTGAAATTCAAGGAAATGCTGCATCAAGAAGCTAGAGGAACGAAAAAAGGATAAAATTCTCTTTATCCTTACAAAATTGGCACATTATTCCAAGTGAGGTAACAGGCAGAACCTCACAGCAGATTAAAAAGAATTTGAGGACAAATGTTTCATTCAGTAGGGCTTTCTATATAGCAGATAACTTTCCACCCAGTAAAGAAAAGCCTTGTCTTTTATTAACTCCATTTGAAGGTTTGTGTTACTATATAAAACTCCTTTTTTCACATAGTCATGAATGTATTGGCAAGTACCTCGACATCATTCATACTTATAAAATTCAACATGGCAGGTGGTCCTTAATTTTTCACTGTAACTATTAAAAGCTCTGCAGAAGGTGACTGTTTCCATTTGCTTTTCATTTGCTTCACTTACCATTAAAAAAATTGCCTACTGAACATTTTCAAAGAGCATCTTCTTTAAAAATAATGAAGCCTTCTTTAGAAAAAGTACAGAATAGATTTTTCTGAAAATTTTTGCTATTCTAGAATCAGGTAGATTCATTTCAAAGGATCACATTTGCTATTTACAAATTCATCAACTTTGAGAGCTCCCTGCACATATGTCCTCCACAACACAATTATTAAGCACAGAGAAAATTCTAAGGCGATAAATTTTAAGTTAAAAGGAAAATAAGCTGTAAAAGCAAGCCATTATTTTAAGTTAGTAGATTTTGAAGTGATAAATATTTTCATAAATTGAGAACTGAAGAAGCACAAGAAAGATCTAATGCAATATGCCTTTAAAAGATCATACTGTGTTTTACTGCCTTCCCCAAAACTAAGTAAAGATTTCTGTTAAAAAAAAAATCATTTTCGTTTCAACCTATGTCCTTAAAAAACAGAAGCTTTCTGGTTTTTGATTGAGTCTGTTGGGCAAATAAGCTGCTTCTTTTAATATTGTGATTATTAACACATGTAGTTAATAATTCCAAAAACTGGATAATTAATAAACATTATCAAATTAATCATAAATTAAGTCAAATTAATCACAAATTATTTCACAAATTAAAAAGCTTAAAAACGGTATCAAAGATTGTTGGAACCAATGAGCTAATAAGCTAGGATAAAAAATTATTACAGTCTGGAATTCTATGAGAGTCCTCCCCTCCCCCCAGCCCCAATGCCTTTATCTCACACCCTAAGATCCCTTCATCCCAATTCTTTAGCTTCATCTTTTGGAGAGATGAATTGATATCATCCCCATCTGTCAACAAGCCCAGCCATACTTAAGCCATCATCATCAATCAGAGTTTTTTTTGTTTTTTTTTTCTTTCACTCACAAGCTGAAATGCCTCACTTTGATCTCGGTCCTGAATCTTGTTCCTTTCTCACTATAATCTTGGTTTCTCTGCCCTTCTCTTTCAAGGACCCTAGATGATCATTTCCCCAACTGTGTTTGCAAACACCGCTCCAAATCTTATTAAGAACTACATCAAAAGGATTTATCTTAAAGTTAACTATCCACATTCTATCAATCAAGTAAGTTTAGCAAACTCTGGACAGAAAAAATCTTTTCTAATACAACCTCGCAGAGCTTTGTTCTTATTATGAACTCTCCAAATGGGAACGGATCCCATTTGTGCACCACCCAAATAATTAAACTCTTAGCCACTCTGCTACAAGTTTACTTTGTTACTGCCCTCTTTTCTTCATGACAACTGTTTATTCTCACCCCAGTCACTTTCTCAAGTTACCATTCATTCTTGGTTCATATGAATTTGGTTTCTGCCCTCACCACTGTCTAGGTGATGGAATGAGAACCCCCCTGAAAACTCTCCAGCTTTCCCCACTACTCTCTACTACTACTATTTTCACAGATACCTCTGCAACCCACCGTCTACATAAAGCCACCAGCTGCAGCCACAATCATTTTGAAAGGAAAAGCCCACCCTGTCAGGTTTTCTGACCTGCGTGAGAATGAGACTAACAAATGCAGGTATTTGAAACTACTCTCCCTTTCTTTGTTCAATGCACAAAATCAAAGTCGTTATCTTATTTTAAGAGCCCAGCTTTCAGAGTTCAATTTGACTGGCCCATTCTTTGATAGGAGAGTCTCATTCCCCATTGCCTCAAATCTTTGAGGTAATTTACATCATCTTACACATAACCTAAACAGTTAAACTAACATTTACCATGCACTTTCTGTTCCTGAGATGTCACTTGGTAATACACATGCATTATATAATGTTAATAACAATAGCAGATACCACTCAGAATCCATAGATTCTGTCATGATACTCAATTTAAAATGGAGATTCTGAGATTATATGAGATTAAGTAATTTGCATAAAATCAATCACAATTAGTAAGTAAAATAAAAATTTGATGCCAACTAAATTGTAGTATCTTAGGAAATAACTTACTTTTCATAAGAACTTGAAAAATCAAATATTCTGGGACTTCTAGAACAAGGAAGATTAATTTTGACCTTGAAATTCAGAGAGGAGTACCTGAAGGAAATAATACTTGAGCTTCTGAAGGACATACAATGTATGAATATTTTGTGAGCATATGGAAGAAAAGCCATGCCAAGAATGTGAAACAAGCACAATAGAAATCATTGAAACCAAAAAGTAAGGGATACGCTTAGAAACTACTGACAAACCAAATCAGTCTGGCTTAAGTAAAATGGGCTTTAAAAGGATAGTAGTAGGGGTGCCTTGGGGGCTCAGTCAGTTAAGTAGCTGCCTTTGGCTCAGGTCATGATCCCACGGTCCTAGGTTTAAGCCCCGGATCGGGCTCCCTGCTCAGTGGAGAGACTGCTTCTCCTTCTCCCTCTACCTGCCTCTCTGCCTACTTGTGCTTTACCTCTGTCAAATGAATAAATAAAATCTTAAAAAAAAAAGGATAGTAGTAATGGCACGTAGGTGGTATAGTCAGTTAAGCCTCAGACTTCTCAGACTTTTGATTTTGGCTTATGTCAGATCAGATCATCTTCACGAGATCGACCCCAGTGGGAGTCTTCACACTGGGCAGGGGGACTTCATGCTGGGCATGGAGTCTGCTTAAGATTCTCACTATCTCCCCCACTGCTGCTTCCCTCTTCTTCTCCCATTCCATTCACCCTCTGCTAGTCCCCCAGCTCTCTCTCAAGTAAATAATTTTTTTTTTAAAGGATAGTAGTGGGGCGCCTGGGTGGCTCAGTGGGTTGAGCCTCTGCCTTCAGCTCAGGTCATGATCCCAGGGTCCTGGGATCGAGCCCTGCGTCGGGCTCTCTGTTGGGCAGGGAGTCTGCTTCCCCCTCACTCTCTGCCTGCCTCTCTGCCTGCTTGTGATCTCTATCTGTTAAATAGATAGATCAAAAAAAAGGATAGTAGTAAAAGATAAGCTCAAAATTTTAATGTCATGCGTCCCCCTTTAGATGTTGTTTTTCTAAGCATTAGTTCTACCTCTGTAATAGGTCCCTACTACATCCTTTCTTTCCCATTCTCCAAAAGAGGGTCTAAGCTCATAATCATTGCCTAGAGTCACTCCAAAAGGAGTTGTTGCTTTCAGCTTCTCCCACCTCTAATCCAGTCTCCGACTTCCATATCAGTTATTACCATAGCACAACTTTCATTATATGTCCTCCCTAAAAGTTATTGATGATTTCCTCATAACTACAAAAAGTACTACAAATCTCTTCATTCAACATAGAAAGACACCTCTCCTCAGGATTTCATCCAATTTATCTTCTATTTTTCCAGCTTTACTACTGTAGTTCTTTTCACACAAACCCAACTATCTGATCACCAAATATGACCTACAATTTCACACATCCCTCACATTTGCTCATAGCGTTCACTGGGGCTTAAGTACCTTTGCATGATCTCACATCTAATAATACTCAATGTGCAAACCATTTCCTGCAAGACTTTATCTTCTCTCCAGTTGACAATTATTTACTCACTTAATCAGAATTTGTATGCAATTAGCACTTCCTGGCTTGTATTGTAACTAATTACTTAAACATTTAGTCTTTGATGAAAATATTGTCTACTTAAGGTGCACAGAATAGATGCTCAATACAATTTTATTTTTCTGGTTTATTTTTCAACAAATGGATGGGGAGATAAATTTGAGAAGAAACTGTCAGCAGAAGCACGTTTTCCTGATGCAAGACTTAAACTGGGCAACAGCTCTTAGAATGGGAGAACACAAGCATGGACAGCCTTTCCATCCACTTTACTAATCACAAGGTTCCTGGTGCTAAAGAAGCTTCGGAGTTTGAGATCCTGAAGTGATATCTATCTCCTGAACATCGGCGTAGAGAAGGGAGTGATCTATCAAAAATTACATAGAACTAAGCAGAGCTAAAGGCCATAAGTTTGTGTAACTTAAAAAACAAACAAACAAACAAACAGGGATTTGGGAGGTTTAGCCTAGTGGCAGGTATTTTGGAGGGCACATATTGCATGGAGCACTGGGTGTGTTGCAGACACAATGAATGTTGGAATACTGAAAAGAAATAAAATAAAATAAAATGAAAAAAAGTGAATAAATGAAAAATAAAGTGAATAAGATGAAAAAAATATAATAAACCACAAAAAACAAAAACAAAAACACTTGCTAAATTATACACTATCACATGATTCACAGATGTTGTATCTCCCAAAAATATTTTCTGTAGTCTAACAGGAAAAAGAGTGTCAAGTCCTTAAAAGAAACCTATTGAATGGCATGAAGTTTAAAAACTTTATTTTTGAGGAGTGACTCAGGAGCTCAGTTGGTTGATTGGCCAACTCTTTATTTCAGCTCAGGACACGATCTCAGGGTCCTGGGATCAAAACCCACATCAAGCTCCACGCCCAACAGGGTCTGCTTCAGAATTTCTCTCCTTTTTCCTCTCCCTCTGCCCCTACCCAGTTCATGCTCTCCCTCTCAAATAAATAAATAAATCTTTTTTAAAAAAATCTGTATTTTGGCAGAACTAAGAAACCCAGAGAATTTGAATATGCTTTATCAGACAATAAAAAATTATTTGCACTACAAATACAAATGTGTATGTCATACATATAATACAGCAAGATTCAGTATGTGTTGAAGAAAATTATTATAATACATTTACTTCCTTTTAGTAGTTAGGTTTTTATTTTGGTTTCTTTTCTAGGATTAATATGCAAGTATATACCAATTTCTTCCTCACACAAAAAGACACCTTTGGGGAATTAATATATAAAACATATTACAGCTGATGCTACCCATTTGCAGCTTATTCTAAAAGTGATATTCATTGCCAGAAAACAATGCAATTGACTGCAAAAGCATAACTGCTTAAGAGTAACAGCAACAGCCCAAGAGCTACGCATCTATAAGAGCTTTAAAAAATATACACATAATTCATTTTGATGAATTTTATATATCACAATGTGTTTAGCCTGTGTCATCCAGCAATTAGAAATAAATCATAAAAATTAAAACATTTCATAATTTTTTAAACTTCATGAAGTCCCTGTTTTCCTACTTTGTTTATAATGGTACAGTCACTAAATTGGTCTAGATTGTATATTAAATTAATAATAAAATATTCCTGAAAATAAGGAACCCTGTATTGGTTAAATAGAATGCTAGCCCATATTTTTAAACAACAATCAAAAATAGTACTTCCTCCCTACACATTAATGAAAGTGAAGAACAAAGCAAGGATGGGTTAATACTGTCATGTTCTACTTCTATGCTCCTTTTTTTCATTGTAAAGTTAGAGATAGATCTGATAGCTAGATTCATGTGTGTATACATATGCATAGACACACGTAACATCATAAGTGATTAATGCAGAAAACATAAAAATTACAGAATAACCCAAAGAAAACTGAATATAGCTTATATCTCACTGACCATCTCAATAGTTTCATGCACATTTTTGCATTCTTTTCCTAAAAATTAAATGACACTACTTGTGCTCTGCTTTTTTATTGGCCTAATATTGTGAACATTTTCCCATGGAAACATACATAATTTAATGACATGAGTTCAGAGTCTGTATGACATCTCATCTTACGGAGTTTCATGATAATCTTAATCTCCTATTCTCGGCGATTTAGGGTGATACCTCCTTTTCAAGAGTCAACAGTCTTTCTCTTTCCCTAGAAAAGAATCCCAATTATAATCATCATCATCACCCTCAAAATACTTGTTGGCAATTAAATGAATATTAGACATTTATAATCTTTGTATTTTGCCTTTGGAGTTAACCAAATAACTTCATTTATATGGTTAATCATTCCTCACCTATTTACTGGTAGGAAAGGTGAGCTATGTAGGGTGCTAGTTGTAATATGAAGGTGCTAACAGGCCATAACGAAATGCCATTGTTCTGTAGTAAACTATAATCTAATGGAGGCTATTACAGTAAAGCTGATGCACACTGATATCTGCCTGACCAACATGGCTGTGGCCTGGTAAGGAAGGGGCAGCAATGGGAAGACAAGATGAAGAGATTGTAAGTCTTCCCCCAAAAGATGGAAATTTAGACAGAAAATTATAATACATGAAAATCATACGGGGGAATTCAGCAGTTAGAATACTTCAAATTATTCAGTATGGTTGCGTAACAGGTAAAAGGATAAGTAGAGGCAAGTTAGAAGGATTTTGAATAAGATGTTAAAATAGATCTTGGACAGTGCCTGGGTCACTTAGTTAAATGTCTGTCTTCAGCTTAGGTCCTGATCTCAGGGTCCTGGGATAGAGCCTCATATAAGGCTCCCTGCTCATGGGGAGCCTGCCACTCCCTTTCCCTCTTCCCACTCTCTCTCTTTCAAATAAATAAATAAAATTTTAAAAAATATATGTATCTTGGAAACTACATGAAGAAATTATGTATTTTAAAGAAGCCATGGAGGGCGCCTGGGTGGCTCAGTGGGTTAAGCCATTGCCTTCGGCTCAGGTCATGATCTCAGGGTCCTGGGATCGAGTCCCGCATCGGGCTCTCTGCTCAGCAGGGAGCCTGCTTCCCTTTCTCTCTGCCTGCCTCTCTGCCTACTTGTGATCTCTATCAAATAAATAAATAAAATCTTTAAAAAAAAAAAAAAAAAAGAAGCCATGGCATGACTGAATGTGCATTTTAAAAACGACTCCAGAGGATGAGTAAACAAAAAAATGGAAAGGAGTAAGAACAAACTCAAACAGATAAATTGGGAGGCTACCCACATTCTCCTCTAAGGTAGGTATGACACAGACTTAAACGAAGATGGTGTCAGTAAGATGGGAAAAATCGTTGGGATATATTGGAGAGATTTTATGGAAGTAGAATCAATAAGATTTCTGGATCTTTTCCAGCCACATTTACAAAAATAGAAACACAGAGAGCAATTCTTAGAATAGTAACAAATGCAGCAAACATTTATTGATTACTTACCATGTGTTAGACAGTATGCTAAATGCTCTACGAGCCCCATCCCATTTTTATGCATATTTATTATCCACTTTCCATGCGCAAAGTGCTTTCTGTATATTAGCTCATTCGGTCCACAAACAAACTCTGGAGTTAGATACTGTTAATATTTCCCACTTTGAATGTAAGGAACCGAGATCTAGAGAGATTAAGTAGCTTGCCCATACACACAGCTAATCGATCATATGTATATGTAGTCAGAAGAGATATTTTTAACCATTATTTAATTACTTTAATAAGATAAAGCTGCCGATCTGAAAGATGTCTCAAAAAAGTCTCCTGAAAATAAAGTGCTCATTCACTCATTACAAAGGATACATTACAAAAAAGACCATTAAACTTATCTTCAGAGGCTTAAGAATAAAAAAGTAAAAAATAGTAGAACAAACGTTGGAAGAATTGGATTAGGATTTAAACCCTAAAAATTATAACCTGACTTCAAAGTAAATACAATTAATATTCAATTTTAATTGAATATTCTTCTTAAGTAAAAATTATTCTTCTTAAGTAAAAACTCAGTAGATATGAGGTTTTTTTTTTTTTAAATGCTATTTTATTAGAATCTGAGTCTATAGAATTATACAAACAAATTGGGACTAGAAAAAGGAAACTTTTTCTTTTTTTTTCTTTTTTAAGATTTTATTTATTTATTTGACAGAGATCACAAGTAGGCAGAGAGGCAGGCAGAGAGAGAGAGAAAAGGAATCAGGCTCCCTGCAGAGCGGACAGCCCGATGTGGGGCTCGATCCCAGGACCCTGGGATCATGACCTGAGCTGAAGTCAGCGGCTTTACCCACTGAGCCACCCAGGCATCCCAAGGAAACTTTTTCTTACAGAATAAAACTACTAAATGTAAAAGGAAATTAAAAATTTAAAAATCAACACTTTGCAATGACCAAGGTTAATAAATGATTCCATTTGACACCATCAATGTTTACTCGGTGAATGACTGTCAGGGAACTGGAAATTACAATGGAATTACAATGATTCCGGGTATCATTGCATATTTGCTAATTGACTACAAATAGAAAGCAGTAATTTACAATAGAAGAATCTGGCATACATAACCTTAACCAAGCCATCAAACTTGGCCTTACAAAAGGGGACCAAAGTGACATGATGTGATGCAACGGAAAGTAAATCACATCAATGATATTGTATCCCCACCAAAAATTTAACTTGAATCAAATAATGAGGAGATAGACAGGCAAACATAGAATGTGGCAACATTCTAAGAGGTAATTGTTTGGATTCTTAAAAAAAAAAAAAAAAAAAAGAAGAAAAGAAAAAGAAAGCCAGTAAAACAAAAGTTAAGGGAAATTTCTAGATTAAAAGAGAAGAGAAGACATATGAAACCAAATAAATATAGGATCCTTAATCAGCTTGTGGATTTAAAAAAAAATCAACAATAAAGAACTGTTTGAGGCAACTGGAAAATTGGAATATGTATTATTTATTAGATAAACTTTTTAATGAATATTAAATTTCTTGGGTTTGAAATATAGTATTATGTTTATGTAGCAGAATGTCTTTGTTTTGGGGAAATAGGCTAGAGTAATTTACTAGGAGTTAAGTATAATGATGTCAGCAACTTATTTACAAATGGTTCAGCCAGGAAAAAAAAAAAAATCACACAACGTACATACACACACACACAAGGGTGGGGAGAGGTAAATACTACACACGTTTGGTAGTATTTTAAAAACTGGAGCACCTGAAAACAACTAGGGTGTTTATTGTTCTATTCTTTCCACTTTTCTATTAAACAATTGAAAAGGGAAAAATTTTAAGGTAAAAATTTCTCAAATAGAGTTAAAAATCCATCACTGGATTGTTACCATTATTAATTTTAACTGTTTTTAGCCATCTATACACTCCTGTAATTTTCTCTCTCCCTGACAAAATTTATCATAGTTATCTATAAACAAAATCACTCAAGAAATGTTTGTGGGACTAAAGTGAATTGGTTTCATATCCCAAACGTCTTTCCCCAAAAGTCTTCTTTGTACTGAATTTTTGTTAACTTCGATATTTTCATTTTGTTTGATCTTCTACTCGCCAAGCAACACTGAAGAATCCCTACTCCCCCTGTATATTACATGCCTGTCAGTTTCATAATTTTCTCAGTAAAATGCATTAGATTTTGCCAACAATTAAAATTGTCAACAAATATTTAAATCTAGCTTAATATGTAGCCTTGCTTTGAGTATACTCTAATGAGAGCAGTCCCTCTGGAATTTTATACCAGATACTAACCCTCCAGAGGTTCATAGAGATTCCAAAACACACATCTCCGCCTCAAGGGCAAGAAAGGTCATTACAGGTCTAAAAGTGTAAATGGAAACTTCAGTGTCACCTTCACTGGATAAACTAATATGATACCACTGTCCAAGAAATAAACAGAAACAAAGGGCAGTAGAGGAAAAGAAAACTAGAAAATCGTTATAACATACCAATGACGAAGCATAATTATTTGGTTTGACCAAGAACAAAATAGAGCATCTTGACGTCCTCATGTCGATGTTTATGCCCTGGTGGAACAGGACCGAGATGGGCCTAAGAGAAGTGACATGAACAGGAGTAATTTCCTCAGTCACAAAGGAAAGGATGCAGATAAGCAAGGAAATACTGCAGAGCCTCTTGACCTCAGAAAAGTATGAAATGTCTAATAGGTATGAGTTATCTGTATTATACTTATGAACATAAATGGCAGAAAGGAAGGAAGAAGGATGAGAGGGAAAGAATGGAGGGAGAGGGGCGCCTGGATGGTTCATCTGGTTAAGCCACTGCCTTCATCTCAGGTCCTGATCCCGAGCACTGGGATCGAGTCCCGTATCAGGCTTCCCCTGCTCTACAAGAGGCCTGTTTCTCCCTCTCCCTCTGCGTCTCCCCCTGCTTGTGTGCTCTCTTTCTCTCTCTCTTTCTCTCTCTCTACAAATAAATAAATTAAATTTAAAAAAAAAATGGAGGGAGAGAAGCTGGTTATTTAATCAACTAAGAGATAAAGGGGACAGTATAAAATAATTGACTTTTCTAAACAATTACTTCTTCCTGTAACTTCCAGGTATTTAAAAATAGAACAGAGGTTAAACTCTTCATGGTTTAGGAGAAAGAAAATCTACAACTGAAAACCTAACACCTGAATTGTAGTTGGATGTCATCTCATTTTAATGTTTATACTTTGGAGTAATCTATCGGTCAGCATGCAGCATGATTTCCTGAAATATGAAATGGCACAACCTAAAATTAAAAAAAAAAAAGTTATGGTACAATCTAAAATTTGAAAAATTATATAGAATTCTCCTGCTTTACAAAGGAAAGCAATTTTTAGACTCAATTCCTTCCATCGCAAGATTCTTTTACAACTGTCAAAAAATAAATAAATAAATAAATAAATAAAAACGACCACAGCTCTGCTGACAAAGCAGTGTGGAGTAAACTCCAATCTACACATAACTTCAGAGACCTGCAGGCATAGAAAGTGAAAATCACCCATTTTTCCTGACAGCAAACATAGGTCATGTTTCTCCAGAAATCCTTGACCCCTATAGCGCAGTAAGAATCAGAAGTAAAATCAACCATGTCCTCCAAGGGAAGGTTACCTTTTCAGTCATAGTGTGTGCTTTTGCCTGGCTGCCTCAATAGGAAAAGATGGGAAATGTCAGACCAGGTATTGGAACTGCCGGTTTATTTTTCCTTCCAGAATGACACAAAGGAATTAAAACAACTTCCATGGCTCTCGGTCAGAGATGTCACTATTCATCTAATGATTCTCCTCCAGTGATTAGACTGCAAATAACCAGTCTCATTTTTTTCTTTACATTTTTAAACGGGAAAAACAAAAAGGCATTTAAAACTAAATACTACTATTCATTTACCCGATTTTTCCATAAATTGCTCCTTGAAGATATGAAAGCAACATTTAGCGCACTGTAACACAGTATGTAAAGTTACTACCAAGGAAAAGACTGACTTTTGGGGAAGGGCACTTAAATGCAAAGTGATTTCTTCCACATTAAAAAAATAATAATAGGGCGCCTGGGTGGCTCAGTGGGTTAAGCCGCTGCCTTCGGCTCAGGTCATGATCTCGGGGTCCTGGGATCGAGGCCCGCATCGGGCTCTCTGCTCAGCGGGGAGCCTGCTTCCCTCTCTCTCTCTGCCTGCCTCTCTGTCTACTTGTGATCTCTCTCTGTCAAATAAATAAATAAAATCTTTAAAAAAAAAAAATAATAATAATAATAATAATAAGTATGTGAAGTCTGTTGTTCACACAATAAAGCACCACTTATTATTTAAAAATAAACCTAATGCCTATTTCAATATCAAGTATCTCCCAGGCAAGATCTTAAAAATGAAGCATAAAATACAAAATTAAGAATTTTACTTGAAGGGAGCCTAGGTGGCTCAGTCACTTAAGCATCTGCTTTTGGCTAAGGCCATTCATGATCCCAGAACCTTAGGATCTAGCTCCTTGTGGGGCTCCCTGCTCAGCTGGGAGTCTGCTTCACCCTCTCCCTCTGCCTCTACGTGTTCTTGCAAGGCAAGCTCAGGCACGCATGCGCTCTCTCTCTCTCTAATGAATAAATAAAATCTTAAAAATATTTTTTGAGGTATTTCATCTTTTTAAATAAATAGAAACAAAATTTTGTTGGGAATGATTGTTTAATACACTTGTGAACTTATTAAGTAAATTATAGCAATGCCTAACTTTAAAGAACATCATTAGTTGAGGCAAAATACCTCATTTCATTTAATAATAAATGGTAATAATTACAAAACAAAAACAAAAAAAAACCTCTGGAAAAGGATGCTTTGATATTGCAGATTGATTGAAAGTAAAACTCTCTGAAATTCATTTACAACCTGTTCTAACAAATCACAATTCATAAGATGTGCCATGATTAATTTAGCATCACTAATAACCCTCTACTGGTATCTCTTCTCAAACCATACCCCACAGCCATTATGGCTTTCAAACCAAAATCTAGGAAGTCCAATTATTTCAGGCATTATTCCATGCCTAGAAATCTGAAATATAAACCAATATTGTATGTGAATACAGAATCCAATATAATGTTGAATGTGATATCTCAATGAGTGATTGCTATATACATACATGAAAGATGTTCAGTAACTTCCTAGTCTCAAAATTTCTAATCCAAAGCAATGTCTCTAAGAATTAGCCAAGAAGTACTGTGAGATGACTCCACTGGTTCAAATGATTCAACAAGGAATGATTTTGGAAAGTTACCAGAAACCTTTATGACACCATAACACACTGATTCGCATATAAAACACCCTCTGCTGGGCTTGCAGAACTGAACTGAACTGAACTCTGTAAGCTCTCAGGGCAAAGGGGCTGATACTTAGCAGCATAAAATGACACAGGCTTCTAAACTTCAGTGTTACTAATCCAAACTGACTTCTGCAGATCATAAAGTACAATTGGCCTTTCAATTTAGATTCAAACACCTGGCTAACTCCATTAGCCAGTGATCCCATGAAGCAAAATCTACTGCCATTTAACCAGTTCTTCCATTTTGGAAGTTCTTTGTTTTTGAAGAAATCAAGAAAATTTACAACCAACGTTAAAAAAAACAAAAATAAACAACCTTGAGCAAAATTGCATCTGTATTCCAGACAGCTTTTCACAAATTTTTAAGAGAACAGACTATCAAGATCACTAAGAGCAAACTTATATCCAGGATAGGAGGCTCCTGTCATTTCTGGAATACATTTGTGTGTATTTATGTCACTGGATTCAATTCAAAGACCCTTTGGACAAACTAAGGTAATTCAACAGATGTGAATCAGTCCAATTGAGTCCACCACCCTTACAACCACCACTGTCTCCACTACCATTAAGCACAAGAACATAACTAAGGAAGCAGCTTTGTCAGAGTACTGCTTGGAAAATCATCTATTCACTGACTGAATTTAACACCTGGGGGCGCCTGGGTGGCTCAGTGGCTTAGGCCTCTGCCTTCAGCTCTGGTCATGATCTCAGGGTTTTGGGATCGAGTCCCGCATCGGGCTCTCTGCTCAGCGGGGAGCCTGCTTTCCCCTCTCTCTCTCTCTGCTTGCCTCTCTGCCTACTTGTGATCTCTCTCTGTCAAATAAATAAAATCTTAAAGAAAAAAAAAATTAACACTGTACGTGCAGATACGGCATATAATTCATAAACAAAGCAACAAAGCAGCACTTTTCATGTACATCATTGTTAAATCCTACAGAAGATAACCAACTAATAGGAGAGAGCTGTCAGAAGAGAAGATACTATCAACACGATAAATTCTCTTCAGTGTTGGAACATCACTTTACGTAGACGGGCGCTCAGATTCAGACAAATGTGGGGAAAAATAAGAATTGACAAAACACATGTTTAGTGTCTTTGTATGATTAGGTTCAGGAATATTGCCAGGAGAAAACTTTGTGTATGATCTCATCTGAGCTTAGTTACTTGTCAAAAAAGAAGAAGAAAATATCTTAATCATCAGATGATGTCTTTTTGAGTTTGGTGGAACAAAAAACATGCTCATTCCTTTAATAAGTCCAAATAAACAAGACTGATGTGGTGAACAAAAATCAATACACAGATTCCAAAAATTTTACAACTGTTTATTTTCAGTTCAAACATGATTGATGTCAATTAGATGCAGATCTGTCCTGGTGATTCTCATGAATCCACCATGTCAGATAATCACCTTCCATGGAACTCTTTTTGAAAAGTCAATGTTGTACTTTAAGTTATCTTTTCCCTAAATCCTTAAATTCCAGAATTTAAAAAAAAATTCTTTTATAAATTTTCCCAGCTATTTTTTCGTTTTTGTCAGTGGTAATATTTTACTTACAGAGTACAGAGGATACTTTGTGTTGTTGATGTGTTGGACATTTATGATCACTGGTACATGTTAACCATTTTCGTGAGAGGTTTTTTTTTTTTTTTAAGGTATGATGAAAAACCCTTCAGAGTGAGAAATGCACAATATACAATTTAAAGTGTAATCCTCAGTAAGCAAAATATATGAAATCTTGAATTATAGACAAAGGAGGCTACTAGGTTGTAACATACATCGCTAACTAGAAAGAAAAGTACTTTTAGACAATGCTGTAAAAATTGGTAAATAAAATATAGCCTTTCTGACTTTGTCTTTAATGAGACCATTCCACTTTTTATAATCACAAAGAAATCTATTGTTTCATGATGTTTTGAATGCAAACTAGTAACTCGGAATTTTCTTGAAACTTAGATCTTTTATTAGTGAGAAGTCAATCTTCTCTTCCTGTGACGAGGCACTGTTATAAAGATTAACAGAAGCCAAATGGGAGCCTGTTCTACAACACAGGCAAGCTCTTCATGTAAAATGTCATGACATGTACAGGAAAATAATTCAAAGCTAAATTGGTGTCTACATGGTAAATCTGTGGCTATTATGAAAATCAACTAAAAATACGGAGTGGCTAAAAGATCTATATTTGCTTACTTGGCCAACACACACGCACGCACACACACACACATACATTCTGTCCATCATTCACTTTTTGAAGTGTCAGAAAACATTATTTCTCAAATGACACACAGGGCTTCATTTGCTATGCATAAGGTCAGTGAATATTAGCTTCATTTACACTTGGCTGAGAATCCGTTGGTGTCAACAGGAGAGGCTTAGTTCCTCTACTGAGCAGGGTTAGAATCTGACAGAAAGCTGCCACTGAAGAAGATGGATGATCTTCTCTGCTGACCCTGCTCCCCTAAAGTGTCATAGTTTGGATCTCTTTCTATCTCCACAACAAAAGACCCTCTCTGAGCTTCCCAGTGGCCTTAAGCTTTATTAGTGCTAACAGGTCCAGACATTTTCATCGATTGGATTCTCTACCTTTTAAACACAAGAGTTTGCCCTTTTTGGCTAGCTAAACCTTGGCACAGATGTCTTTTTTTGTAATTGCCTCTCTGCTGTCTATTGGAAAGGACACAGTCAGACAGGCAAACACCATGTCAGCATAGAAAATGTTGAGCTATTTATCCCAGTTGCCCAATGTCATTTTAATGACAGTGGTATGTCATCTGTCTGTAGAAATTAACCCTTAGATAATCTCATAGTATCCTTCTAAATGGAAAGTCAAAATCTCATGTCTATTTAATGACTAATATATGTAAAATACATTACGCAGAACTATTCAGTAGGTAGGAAAAAGTACTTCTCATTTTATATAAGCAGTTACTGACAACCATACTATAAAACAAATGTACCTGAGAGTGTTCTATATAATTTTTATTCTATAAAATTCTAGTCTATATTCATTTTTCCATTTTGCTTTATACTACTGGCTGACACTGTGAAATATGGCCTTCTCTGACTAAAAAAAAAATACATGAAAATATTTAATACATAACAAAGATGTTATAACAATGGAATAAATTACATGTGACTTTGAGATCCTAGCTGTGAACTATTTTAATATGTTGGAGATTTGTTATTGATATTTGAATAATCTGAAAAAAATTACCTAAACTCAAATTTAAATGTTTAAAAACACATATGCTAAAATGATAAAAAGGTCTTACAAACAGATTTACAGGTAACACATTTTATGAGAAATGACAATTTTGAGTATGTATGGATTTCTAATTCAGACAGTCTATAATATTATAATATGTAACTGTCAACATTATTTATTCTATGCAAAATACAATTTAACATATTGGCATATCTGGATTTGCAGAGTTAGCTACTAAATATATATGTATGTAAAATATACTGATCTCCATAAAAAAAAGAGAGAAAAATAAAAATAAATTATACAAAATGAAGATAAGGATATATCAATTCTAACTCACGTTAACCCTTGTGTTAAACTGCAGACAAAATATAATGCAATAATCTTCTTGCACTCTGAAATAAAACTATTAAGCCTCTATTAAAACATTCTGAAATTCTGTGTATTATTTTTTAGTGTTAATGCTTTCATCCAAGTTGAGAAAATTAGCAAATTTTTGTTGAAAATAACTATTAATTAAAATCTCAATAGCCAAAATTTCATTCTAGGTATAGTATTAACAACTCGCAGTAAAATAAGTATATTTATTAAGGCTGAGGAATCCATTTAAAAATATACAGTGCCGAGACCATTCAAGGAAAAATTTCAAGAATACAGTTCCCTTTTATTTTTAAAATCTCATGGACTGTACATCAATGACTTTTAACTGTTATTCTCCAACTAAATAGTATTTTCTTCAATACAATGTCAGTAACTTCAGGTATGTATGTACAAGGCAACGATCACCCTTTTTTCCCCTCTTTCTATAAGACAGGGTAACTAAAATCAACATTCTGACTCTAGGATCTGAGCCAGAAATATCAGGAACCTGATATTTTTAAAAAATCAAATTGGTTACTACTTTAATTTGATAATTATGGCATTAAAGATCTAAAATTATTCTTAAGATCAAATGAGTTCTTAGGGCTATGCAATGCTTTTAAAAATAAAAATACCAGTAAGATTCCTCATGCTCAATCTGGGTCCAGAATGGTTTTATATGTTCAACTGACCTAAGCATTCTGTCTATGCAGATTCTCAGGAGCATGTCCGTCAATCACTGTCAGCTTTTTGTCAGACACCACTCTGATTGCAAGTGACAGTCGGTTATCTATTGACATTAATGAATAATAAATAAGCATGCCCTTTAGGTTTATGCGAATACAATGTATATTTTTGTCAGTATAGATTAGTCTATATGCAAAGCAGATTTGTTTTTTGGGGGGGTGCTTGGTTGTTTTTCATCTCATACATTAGGATATGATAAAAAAAAAAAAAAGCAAAGGCAAAAACAAAAGCAAGTGGATGCAATAAAAGATGTGCTTAATGTGAACTCTGGTATACATTATTGTTTTGCTTTTCCACAAGTCAACCTTGTCTCAGCTTGTGTCATATAAACTTAAATGAGTTGTATTCACAGCCCCCTGAATATTTATGCTGTCTTTTACGGACCTAACACATAGTTTGTTGTCTCTGCAATAGAGTATACAATGACAGAAAATCCTTAAAAAACTAAAGATCAGAAGTTGTGGCAGTATTCTAACCTTGCCTCTCTTTTATAGTCACCCTTAATCTGCCTTCCTGGTGGGAAAAAAAAAAAAAAAACTATTTAAATTATTATTACACTCTTCTTTGTAGTTAAGTCCCCATCTCCCCTTCTCATACCATAACAAAACTGTTAGTTTTTTGAAAAATAAGAATTTAAGAACCTCAACTACTTAAGCATTTACATATGCATCTTGAAAAGTCCCTTTATGATACTGACTGACAGTGGTAATTCTAGAATTATATAGTCACAATCCAACCATTACAAAAGGGACTATAACCTCCAGTATTGATCAAAGTATGGTTTATTTTCTTAACTCAAGAAAAACAAGTTAGGATTCAAATTATAAAAGTTTTGCCCATATCATGTGTTGTGATTTTTATTTTTAAATTTACCATTTTACCTTCTAATTATGAAAGTCTCTTCTCAATTTTATATTAAAAGTTTAATTTTATAAACTATTGTAAAAAGTTAATATTATCAATGACTTGAAGAAGTAAAAACTAGATTTCCTGTTAGATCTAATTAAGACTTCTACCAAAAACATAAAAAGATGGAGAGTAGTTCAAAACACAAAGATATGCCATCAAATTTTGCAATAATAATGAGTAATAGTTATTAATAAGGTTCAATCTTTTTTAATTGATATGCATAGCCCCAAATTATAAACATGAAATCACTGTCATGTTAGGAAGGCAAAAAGACACAATGTTGCCAACTATATACTTAGATTTCAATAAGTGAAAACACAGAGTGAGTAAGGAAGATGTATTCTCACTATTTTAATCCACTTAGTAGATGGGAAGGTATGTTCTGAAAAGTTTCAAACCAGGGAATAACGTAGAATTTTCTGAAAAGTAAATGAAAGCCTACAACACTATAGGAAAGATGGGGGTTGGGGGAGAAGGAACTAGAGGCCGTGGGGATGGAAGAGAACACCCACTTTACCACACTGAAGGATGAAAGATGTTAGAAGAAAGGTTGGCTATACATTCAGTGACGGCCTGGTGAATAAGCTTGAAAATCAACGAGAGAGCTGCTTGAAATGAAGTGAATAGCAATGTTGTTATATTGGAAAAAGTTAAAAAGCAGCAAATGATTGAACCGTTATGTTTAGCCTTGAAAAAGCACAGTACTCTTCTACATAATGTTTGTGCAGAATAAACATCAGAAACAGCAAGAAGCATGGCTGAAATAGCCAACTTTAAAAAGTTTCTCTCAGGATTCCTTTGCAAACTAAAATACTGTCTTAACATATTAAACTTGGAGCCACATGTTTTCCCAGCTCCAGCTCCCAATCTGAAGAGCTAAGCTTACCATGTGTTAATGTTAAAGATCAGTTTGAGAAATACATTTTGCAGAAGACTGTCCCTCTGCCCTTGTAAGGTCCGAGGGGGCCAAGGTCTGAAGGGTTTCTCGTAGGAAAGCCAGCCAGAAATCACAAGGTTAAACAGCAGAGTTGCTGTGCCCTTCCAAATTCTAGGTTTCTGATAATGTAAGAGGTGTCCACTATCTTCATTTTAAAGCATACTTACATACAACTGTCACAATATCCAAAACACACTAATTGCTAAAATTTACCTTCCTAGGAGCTGGTAAAATACTACAAGAATTGCAAATTAAATGACAAAAAAAGGAAAGAAAGAAAGAAAGAGAAGGAAACAGAAAAAGAAGGGGAAAAGGGACTTTACTTTCTTCTAGGGTAGAGGAAACCTAAAACAATCTACTTGAAAGTAAAGAAGTAAAAGTTAGTTTACAATGTTTTGCTTCATGAAGAAAAATTTAATGACATTGCTGAAGTAGCTTTTATTTTTTTTTCTTTTTTAAATATGCAATAATCCAAGAATATCCTTTAAGAGTTTTCAGCCTCCTTGTAAAAGTCAATTGAGATTTCTACAGAGAAAGAAGTCTTAACTATTCAGCACTTACAAATTAAAATATTAGTGCAGAGCAATTTAGAAATCTAAAAATGGGTCAAGGAAAAAATAAAGTTAATTTTTTTTTACCCCTGGGGCAGGTTAGAGGTGGGCAGTGAATGTGTGTGTGTGCTTATACATGTATGTGTGTGTGTCTATAGATATATATGTGTGTTATATTGTGTATGTAATGTTAAAATGGAAAAAAAAAACTGGAAAGAGTAAGTTCTGATTTTACTTTGGGATTTGTTATGAATGAACTCTTAGAACTATAAATGAGGTCTTTAGCTGTTCCACTTACTGAAAAGAGACCCCCTCCAAAAAAACACTCTATTTTTTATAATATTTAAGGTACATTCAAACTCCAAGAATTTATTTTTCTAATTGTCTTGGAAGGGACTATATTATACCCTCGAGGAGTACAAGAATGTCCATGGAATAGTTTTATTATAATTAGTTTATGTATTTAGGTAGGTAAGGATAAAAGGATAAAACTACTTTACAGGAAAAGGTCAACTTAAATAAGAACACTGTGTAGTATAAGTGATTTTGCCTGTTAAAAATAGATATGAAGAATGTTTTTTAAATCAATCAAGTTTATTTATTTAAGCCATCTACTAGTTTAAATTAAGGCCATTAATTAATGTCATTAGGTAAGTTAATGTCATTAGATGTCATTGACTATATAGGAACTGGTATAGCTATTAATAGTAAACTACCAAATAAAAGAAGATATAAATCACTGGGAAATACACAGTAGTATAGTAAAGTCACTAATACTCAGTTTATTTTTCTTAGACTAAACTTTTATTATACCTAGTGATTCTGTAGATCTATTCTACCCCTCCACACCTACCACTCGCATCCTTAATCTCTCTCTTATCCTACTTTCTTTTTGAAAGAATGTTCTTCTTAAAAAGTAAAGTAGGTAATACTAACATAATAGATTGTTAACCAGCTTTAGCAAATGACAGATGGAAGATATACAGGTAATAATTACATCTGATTTGATCATCTATTTTATTGATAAAAGCATCATGGTGCTCCCTTTACCAAATCAAGATTTTCTATAAAATGTTCTAATTTAACATTAATAGCTTCAGTGCAGGCCAGAGGCTAACATCACCATAGATGAGAAACTAAACTAGGTATTACTTGGGTAACACATGAAACAAAATATAAGACACAGTATGTGTCCTTTCAAAGCCTCCTGGTTTTCTCTTAGAAACAAAAGATTGTATCATCATTAACAGTAAGTAATTTTTTCATTTCAAATGGAAAAATTCAAAACCCAGAGGACAAAAATTATAACTTTGAAACAACTTACAAATTCCTCTACTCCAGAATGTATTTTGCCTGGTTTTCTATATCATTCATTGACCTCAGACTAAACAAAGTAAACTGAATAATAAACTTTCCATACTTTTTCATAAAACCACAGAATCTGAGAGAAATAAAAACACATTTACTTCAACTAAGGTGTATCTTTTTCTGTGTTCCTATTAAATGCTGTTACATGGGAAAAATAATATGATATATATTCATAGATTCTATCATCTTTAGCAAAGTTGGTGTTATAATCAAAGCCAAAAATAATGTCTATAACTCATCAATTTGACCTAAACTCAAAGCTGAACTGCTTTACCAGATTCTTTAAAAACTCATATTATACATTCATGTAGCCTTCTACTTTTCACATAATAACATGACATGAATATCCTAATAAAGATGTGCCTCCATAAACTTAATTAGGAAGATATTTTGCAGAGGATGGGATAACTTAAATTCTCTTAAATGTGAGGAAAATTAGAATACGGAGACTTTCTGAAATTTTCCTCTCTGAATCAGTATCAGATTTTTCTACACATAGAGGAAAACAGCAAATGTATAGCTGGTTCTAATTTCTCCCATAAGAATAATGTTGTTATTTGTATAAAACAACGATATTGTGGATAATATCATCATAAATAAAATCTTTTGTGGATTATCATTATAATGTGTCTTCTTAGAGGAAATGTCTAGAAGTTTGATACAGAAACCAAAGGCAAAATTAGCAGGTATCATTGATTTGTATTACGACACTGCCTACTAGAAATTAATGACAATTTTAGCTGTCACTAGAAATATATGTTTGACCATATCTTTGCCAAAGTTAGGATAATTAGAAATGTTCTGAAGTCATATAAATCGTAGCAAGGTTAAGTCCTATACATCAATTTCATATTTCCTTGCTTCCTTATTCTTTCCTCACTTCTCTTTCTTCTTCCTGTCCTTTTTGTACTGTATAGTTACCATGTTCATTGCGCTGCGGGCACATACAAAGATGATTGAAGATGAGTGAAAAGCAGTCTAATGTTATGTGAAGTCTATGGTGTCCTAGTAGGATATTGTAATATGATTCTAATTTAAGTTTGACCATGATATTATCCATGTTTTTAAAGAATTGTGAGCAGATATCTCTGTAAAGGACAGAAGAAACTGGTAACACTATAGTTGCACTATAAAAAGGCCCTGTGGGACAGGAGCATAAGGATGGCACTAATTCCAGATCTATGCACATTACCTATTCAAAGATGCCTTGTGCAAGTTTATGAAAGTGAATAATTGAAGAGTATAAAAATGTGTAATTAGCTATAACTCAAATAGAAATATTTTTGGACATGATACTGAATTTACATAATTTCTGATTTATAGACTAAAATACAGCTCATGTTTGTTTCTTTCTATTATTTCATTTTGTTTTGCAATTCAAGTTAGTATTTACAATATATAATTTGGAAGCAAAATATCTTATAAAAATCACTTTCCCATGTAAGATCAACATAAATATACTCCAAGGCTTTCTTTTTTTAAGTTTATTTATTTTCTTTTAGTGATCTCTATACCCAACATGGGTCTCAAACTCACAACTTTGAGATCAAGTGTGGCATGATCTGACTGAGCCAGCCAGGCACCCCAAGACCTTCTTATTTTAGAAAATGTTACCAGGCTCTTGGAACTCTCTCTTTGTCAAGACATAGGTATTGGTAACAAAGGTGAAATGGCTTTCATTTCATTAGAGGAGGGAGACATAGAAATTAAAAGAAAGACACAAAGACAGTGACAGAGAATGGAAATATGACAATGAATAAATATAGTTACATTGTTTTCATAGGAATAAATTCCATATCTGGAGCAGATTCCTGTCCGGGTTTTCTAATGATCAGCATATCATCTTGCTATATGCTATGAGGACAAGAAAATATAATGAAAGGTTCTCATACTTATCAGGTTTAAGGCTAATCATAGAGGATAGCCATATACATAAGAAATTAAGTAGTGATACGAATATGAAATAAAAAATATTTGCCTTGGCAGTGGGCAGTGTATGAATAAGTCTTTAAGAAAGTTCAAAAACATTTATTGGAAGATGAAAGTAATAACAAGAACTGTGCTAGGTGGGTACCATGATCTGTAGTAGAGAAACTATAGGTTGTATAAGCTGTAAAAGGAATTACAAATAAAGATTAAAATCTGATTGCAGGGTGCCTGGGTGGCTCAGTTGGTTAAGCCTCTGTCTTAAGTCATGATCCCAGGGTCTTGGGATGGAATCCAAGTCCTCATCAGGCTCCTTGCTCAGAAGGGAGTCCATTTCTCCCTCTCCCTCTGCCTGCCACTCCCACTGCTTGTGCTCTCTCTCACTCTGACAAATAAATAAAAAATTAAGTTAAATTAAAAAATCAAATTGCA
The DNA here is from genome assembly GCF_011764305.1 of Mustela putorius furo. Taxonomy (NCBI): domain Eukaryota; kingdom Metazoa; phylum Chordata; class Mammalia; order Carnivora; family Mustelidae; genus Mustela; species Mustela putorius. The sequence continues at coordinate 3,117,887 of NW_025421467.1, forward strand.
TGTGATGATTCCCACTGGGAAAGAGCAAAGTATAAGTATCCACAAGAACAGATAATCTAACAGAGAGTAAGAGGCTTTTAACTTGAAATTGTAAGGAAAGACACAAGTTCAATCAGCTGACACAGGCTAGCTGGCACTGTAGGTTGAAAAAAGCAAGGCATGGTAAGTACCAAGAGAATCTGGAAGAGAGAGCTCATTGAAGAGCTCAGGAATGTGCAGGATTAAGATACAATAGGTAACAGTGAGAGGCAGTGATGTTTGCTTGTTTTCTGTTTATCTGGGGCCAAATGTTAAGTAAAAAGGCATCATAAAAATATCTATGGGTATATTTAACAGTAGAATGACAGATCAGTACCAGGCTGAGGAACAGGGACCTTGAGTATGATAAATAATGCGATGGAATGTAAGAAAAGAAGATTAGGATCAAGTTGGAGAGACTTAAATGCCAGCCTAGAAAACAGGGAATTTTTTTATTAGTAATGAGGATCCTGAAACTTCCTGATTAATGAAGTAATGTTGTGTTTGACAAAAACTGCATTCTGATTGCCACATGAAAAAAAGAACCAGGATAGGAAAGATAATGGCAAAGCAGACGAAATACTTCGGATATAGGAAAAGACAGAGAAGTATTTTGAAATTATTATAAATAAGAAAAATGTTCAGATTTGTAGCACCTTTCAAGATCCTGAAAGAACATTTCCTTTTATAAAAAGACTGTGATAGATAAAATGCTTATTGTAAAGATTTGGGCACTGTATTGGTTAGGGGCCAGGATTCCCGGCCAGACCACCTTGACTAAACAACAGTCTACCATTCTATGCAATTGTAGGTACTTCACCCACTTCTCACTGTGCTTTGGTTTCCTATATAACTGTGTGTGTGTGTGTGTGTGTGTGCATGCGTGCGTGTGCGCATGTGTGTGTATTTGCATCTATGTATCATATGTATATGTAAATGTATATATACATATATTATGTGTGTATATATATCACATACATGATTTAATATAGGTAAATAATGTAATATTTTAGTTGGAGTACTTTTTGTCCTTCAAACAGTATGATGATAGTGTCTACCTATTAGATTAAGTAAGTTAGTAACATTCCTCTTTGAGAATTTAAATGAATTAATACATATAAAACACTTAAAATAAGCTCTTGCCCTGTATGAATAACTAGAAAGCAAACAAAATCAATGACCTGTTTTTGTTGAAGGCCTCGAATCTCTCCCTTTTTAATTTTTTAAACTATGTCTTCTACTTACTACTGCTCTATAACCTGAGCCCCATATTTTACACTGATGCTAACTTACTTGAGAAGCCGTATATATTCAAGATACAACTCAAGCTGTTGTTGTTTTATGAAATAGCAGATTACACATAACTTAAAATTGTTTAAGAAAAAAAAGTCAATGCTCAAGGTAATTTAAAAACTCAGAGAACAAAAGATCACCCACGATCCCAGTAGTCTGACGCGTCGATTTTGTTATTTATGCTTTACATCTATTCGTTTCCCTATGTATATCCTGCATATTCTAAATATTGGTGTATGCATATTTAATTCTTAATTTTTCATTCAAAATTATTAGTAGAGACAATTTATAATTCCTATATCACATTGCTGATATTTTAAGGCCAAATTTGAACCATGATGTTGCACTTAACTTTGGACATTTAGGTTATTTCCAATATTTAAATTGTGTATATCACTGGGGAAAGAAAAGGTTATGTAAAAAAAAATTTTTTTTATCTTCTCCAATAAGTTACCAGGGATAAAATTACAGGCTTAAAAGATATTTAACTATTTGTGGCCTATGAGATCTATCCTCATTCACTCATTACCATGAGATTTCTTTACTTGGCAAATTCCATGTTACATTATAAATAACAAGATAATAGCAAGCATTCATTGATTATTTGCTATGTCCCAGATACTACTCTTAGGGTTTTTACATGCATTGTTTCATTCAATTCGAACAAGAACTCTATGCGGGAGGTACTATCTTATTAGTCCCATTTTATACTTAAGAAAATTAAGGCTTAGAGAAATTTCCCAAGTTTATTTTACACTCCTGGTATGTTGTAGAGCCAGAATTTGAGAACTCTGTGACTCTACATCTGAGCTTTAAACCCTGCAGTGTATTTTACTTTTCAGTTTATGTTTGATTATAAACAAATACATTATGAAGACCCATTTGTTTTCATAAAATGTGGTGGTACAAATTACATACTACTTTACTGCAAAAATCAACAACATGGTTTTCAAAAAAATCTAATCAACACAGGTTTTAATATTATCAATGCTTTCAAATTGAATAAATATTTTTATTTAATTGAATATGTTATATGTCTATTAATTATATGTTAATAAAATAATGACAAGGCTGTTAACATATTAATATAAAATATTAAGAAGCAACTATTACAAAATTCCTTATGATAAAAATTAGAAATCTGAAATTATTGGAATTCCCTTTTACATTAAAATTATCAAAAAAGGAATTCCTAAATTTTTGTTTTAATTCAAAAAATCAAAATTAAGCAATATAAATAAAGCAAGTAGAGCCCATCTCTACGGTCTAAGTACATGTAAACTGCATAACATCCTTGGATTTTTTACAATTAAGGAGACCATATATTTTATCATCTAAACCGGAACACTTTGGAAAGCAAAAAGAGACAGTGTTGAAAGAACAATTATCCCAGATAAAGGAGGCATATGGTCACCTTACTTAGAATAAAGTTTCACCATTTCTTCAGTAACTAGAATCCATTGGTTGAAGTCCAGAACATATTTTAGGATGCAGTGTAGTGCAGTGGGGAAAAAAGACTTGTTTTCGTAAACAGTATACTGAATTCCTACCCAGTTTTCTTACATATTAATATCCCTGAGCTTCAGTTTCTTCATATGTTTAAGAGAGAAAAAATACTTTCAATCTCTTAGTGATGTGGTAAGGACTACGCACTAAAATTAACACGATTGTCTAGTGTAAACTGCAAATTTCCCATACAAATCTGTTATAATACTAAGCTCCACACTTTGACAAATACTATTCTACTTTTTAAATGAAGCCAAATTATACAGAAATTCCAAAAATTACAAAAATATATTTCAGAATATAATTTTATTAGTCTTCTGAGTGTATATATATATATACATATAAATAGAAAATAATCTGCTGGCTTGCACAGAAGCTGTGACAACTCATGGCTAATTTTTTTTTTTAAATGACCTTTTGACAATAAAAGCTTACTAACCAACTGGAATTACATACTTTTAAATGACTGAAGAGTTATCTTCATTAATGCATTATAATTAAGAAAGTTTCCATATATTAGTAAACTAATTTAGTTCTCAAAATTGAGTTGTTGTTGTTTTGTTTCAGAATTATGGAGAAAAAAAAAAGCTCTTACATGAATTAATCAAAACTGTGATCAGTTTTCTCAGTTGTTCATATTTCAAATTATACTCTAACAGATATTACCGTGGACTTCACTCTATAAAGTGCTCTGATAAACTTGCCTTTAAGTGGCTAACCGCCTTCATTTGGCTAGGGACTCACTAGCCTCCTCTCCCAAACACTTCAGTTTTCCTCAATATGGGACTGGAATTTGTTTTCAAACTCTTAAAAGGATCATTGGAAGGAAACAGGAGAAATACTATAAAGGCAGGCCTGGATTGATTCCAGAGGCAAGTACTCTCACAGCAATGCATTGGAATTATGCCAGGGAGAGAAATGTTTTTGTAAATGAACATAGTGCCATAGTTAAGTATAAGGTCTTTAATTCCTTTGTCAACATCACCAAGGTTAAAAATTAAGAAAGTTATGTGATAAACATTTACTTGACTTAAAACAGTGCGCACACACTCCTTCAACTGAACATCAGGAGGCATCTTGACTAATCACATTTTTTTTAATGAACACTTTCTGATACTTAATTCCACCTATTTCAATGCAGGATTCATGTAGATGACAGTGAAGTCATTTTACTTTATTTTTAACTACCTAAGTGTGGTTTATAGGTGACAATAATTTTGGTACTCAAATGTGGTTCTAATTCTTGAAACTAAAACAAGTAAATGTGGATAATTTTAATAGTATCACATTTAATGAGATTATTTTGCTGATTTGGGAGAAATTGGGAGTGTTTTCTTCACAGTAAATGTCTTTATTGCAGTTAAAGACTTTTTCTGACTAAGTTCTACTCTTGTAAGTATAAAAGGCAAACAGTTCCTGTTTGTTTTTAACAAATAAATGCAGAGATCATTTAGGTTAAATTACACAAAATGACACTAAAAATACAATAATTTTCTTAAAAATCTTTAGGCCTTCAAAGAGCAGAAACTTTAATGTTACTTCCTAGACTTTCCTTAGACATTTAATTGGGCACTTTTGTAAATCCTCCTGCTTTATTTACTATGTTTCCCACTTTTAATTGTGCAAAAGCCTAAATTCCACTTTCACATCAACCAAAATTCTACTCAAATTGGCTGTTTTTACAGCCAAAGTGTAATAGTACGTTCTTAAATTTTCCTATTATAGTTATTTTCAAGTAAATGTTGTTAACTTCCAATCAATAAGAACATTGCCTTTCACTGAATTGATTAGCTCAGTAAGACTATTTCTACACTTCCCCAGTGATATAGCATTCTGCCTACTAGTACTGATAATAAATTTTCATCAGTGTTTTATTTCCACATGTATGGAACCTGCAGGATGATTCACCTAGTAAGAAATTCTACCAGTGGAAGGGATAGGGAAGGAGGACAGGGGTAAGACAGGTTTGACTCCTTCAGGAGAGTGTCAAAGAAAGCTGCTAAACTGCTCTATAGAACCCAAACCGATAGCATCTGTTTTGCCCAGAGTTGAACTCACAACATTCGCTGTAGCATGGCTGTCAACTGAGTGCTGGGTCCTTGGTATTTTATATGCTAGTACCCATCCAAATGAAGTATTTAACTCTTTAATCGGGATAGAAAAATATATTTGCTCAATTACTTCATCTAAATAGTTTTTCCAATAGAAATATAGAACAAGCTATATAATTTTTAAATTTCCAGTAACCACATTAAAAGAGAAACAATAAAAATTAATTTTAACATTATACTTTATTTAACTCAATATAACTAAAGTATGATTCTCTCAATATATAAGCAGCATAAAAACACTATTGACGATATATTACATATTTTTGTGTGGGTGAATCCGTTGAAATCCAGTATACAAAATATACTTATAGCACATATCAATTTAGAATAGCCAATTTTTATATCCTAAGAAACACATGTGGCTCCTGGTTACTGTGTGCGACAACACAGATCTAAATATCTTTTAAGCTATTATTACTTTAAAAATGAGAATTTTATGGGGAAGTAACATTACTTATACACCAAATTACTAAGAGCAAGACATTTGAATTCAGCAATGAAACAGAACGATATTTGCTAAGATTCTCCTTGCTTTGTGCAGAAACCAGGCCAATATTGTTGCTAAAAGCCCAGGCTCAGGAGTCAAAGTGCCCCGAATCTGATTCTAAGCTAAGACAGATATTACCTCCCTAAAGTAACTACAAGCAAGCAGTTTAACCTTGATAGCACCAATTTTTTTTTTTTTCTGTACAAGAGACATGATAATTTCATTAAATGAACTAGTATATATAAAACATATGGAAGAGTACCTGCATATAGTAAGTTACTACTGTTAACTCCAGTCCCTTCTAAAGTAATTAGGATTTGCAGTTATTAAAATTACATTGCTGGCTTTAAAGTACAAAGAATATATAAAAGTTATTTTTCAGAATGCATTATGTGTTATAAATTAAATTAAAAATATATAAATAATATAACCTTATTATAGAATTTTTGGGATATCCACAAATAGAAAAATATCTACAGTTTTGAAGATCCATGTGACATAGCTTTAAACAGAAAAATAATGGCCAATTATAATGACTACAAAACACTATATAAGAGAAAATCCGTTTTACAAAACAGGAAAAGGTTCACTAATTTGTATGCTATTATTGTTTCAAAAAATAGACAACATCTAACTGATGTATTACAATAACTAAAGCTTTGCTTTGGCCCACTTCCACAAAAAACGTGGTCCACTATAATAATATGGCTTATCAGAAAAGCATTTGTTTTATTATTTAGTCCAGAAAAGAAATATGGCTTTGGTAGAAGTCACTTCAGAGATTTATCAAGTAACATTTGATGATTTTCATATTGAAGTTTTATTATTTGTAAAAAACAATTCTAAAAGTTTAGAAATATATTTTTATGTGTCCTGTCAGTTGAGTTCTTGTTAGCAGCCCCTTTAACCTCCTTTTTTCCACTACTTATAAGTCCAAACAATACAGATTTCACAGTCGGAGGAATCCCCTGTCATGGAATCTTGGTTAATGTCACACCTCACTCTGCTCACTCTCCTCTCTTAAATCTCATAGACCAATGTGCAACTGTTGACTTCTAGGTCAAACAGAGGGCAAATTAAATCTTAGTAACAAATGTCATTGGCCAATATTTATTACCTACCATTAGTGTAGATACCACTGTGGGGAATCATTGATAGCTCAACAGTGACTTCACTTAAGATCGGCCGAATCAGAAATGCTGGTGTAGCACAGACTCACTTGTTTAAATAACTATTACCACACAAAATCTCTGATACTGAAATAGAAAAGAAATACAAAGTGGAATTTTAAGAGCACATATTACTTACGTTCACAAGTGTCCCCTTTTTGCTGGTAGCCTGCTTTGCAGATACACTTTCCAATGGGCACTAACCATTCTCCTTCTGCACTGCAGTGCATCCTGGGGGAGTTTTCCGCCTCTTCCTCTGCACTGCTGACACATGTCCCTCGAACCTCGACTAAAGAGGAAAATTCTGAACCAGTCACTGTATCTGGAAAGATAGCTAAATTCTCAATAATGGACCAGCACTTCTTGTAGTATACTTTGACAGAAACCAAAGCTATGCAAGCCCCTACATCCTGAAAGGCAAGATAGAATCCCTTTTTGGACAAAGGTCCAATCTCTCTCACCTCAGTGTTAAGCTTCATCTTTCTTTCACCAAGGTCACCTTGGGTAAAACTTTCATCTGCAGCAATGGTGTCTATTTTTACATAGAGGTTTTCTCTTATATTCCTGCCAGTGTCGTAGTCTGTTTCATAATAGTACAAATTAAAGGTTTCCTTGCAAGTTCCCAGTACTCCAGGAAGACTGTTACAATCCCTCAGGGTAAATTTCAATTCTACAAAAATCCTTTGTGCATTGCCTTTCGAAATCCAGTTAGTCCGCAGCCAGTTGTTTTGGTTGGGCTCCATGACCTGGCACACCTGGTAGGTTCGGATCGGGGTGTAGTTCTCATCCAAACCACTGATCTCTTCCCACTGTAAAATGTTTTAAAAGGCTATCAGTCATACAGCAAAAATAAATAAATAAATAACATTTTTACTTTGGAAGTGCATGAGGCATCTTTAGCGTAGTACAAATGATGATCTGTGAAAGAGCTGGGTAGATTCCTACCCTGGCAAAAACTCTGTAATCTAAGAATTTAGGACTCTTAGTTCAGCTTCGTCCTGGTAACGCAACATCATTCATGTTGCCTGCATCGTTTGTACATACAATAAATATTTCATTTTGTTTAATATCTGTTTGCTAGGGTATTAGTGTTTCTTCTTACATGTTTGCTTATGTCTATAGTCTCCACTGAGACTGTAATTTTTATAGACTGAGCGCACAACACAATCACTTAAATTACCATTTAATGCATATGCATATGGATATATGGCAGAATTTCTGATAACTCGGTTGACATTTTAAGTGTTGATGTTAAACTTGGAGCACCTAAAAAACACAGGGAAGAAAATGCCAAGAGTGCTCTGAAATGTAAAAGCAGTCCACAACATGTTGATATTCACAATACGAAATCTTTTATATTCTTTCCAAAATAAGATATAACAGAGTAACATTTTACAGAGCAATTTATTTCTTGCAGCATTATATATAATACTGTACATAAGCCACATAACTATAAATAAGTAGTTATAAAAGCATGATTCATCTTTATAAATAAATTGCTTTCAATAGACAATCAAATGTACATGGCAAATCAGCACGCTGGATCATATTTCAGTAATAAGCTTTTTTACTTGAAAAATATCACATGTTTAAAAATGTCTATTAATATGCTGATGCAATACATATTACAGCAAACACATATTTTCATGAAAAGGGAAAATAATAAGTTTAGCAGAATTTGTGACATCTTAAGGACTATTAAGCCATGTATGATAATATCTACATTGCCCATTAGCAAATAATTTCAATTCACCTGAAATAATCCTTGAAGTCTAATGTAACAGTTGATTATGTCCTTTTTTTACTATTATAACAAAATTTCCCACTTCATATTTAGGCTGCCTTAATAGTGAAATCATCATCTATGTGTTTTTATTTCCCCAATAGTGCCGAATATGAAAATATGTTAGTATTTCTCAATTTCCCCAAAGTGCCGAATATGAAAATATGTTAGTATTCAAATCCAAAATCTTACAGCATGCAATATTTAAGCCACTGTTTCAATAAAAGCAGAAAAGAAAGTAAACTAATAAGCATGTGGTAAAGAGTCCTATTTGTAAAACTTGATTAGAGAATTAATTTGTTAAAATATTTTAAAACATTAATATCTACTTTTAAAACTATTTTTCAGAAAATTGACAAATTAGCAAAATACTCTTATTCAGAAATTTCTTGTGTGACTTTATATTTTTGCTGTAATTTTATCAGACATACGAAAACTCCTCAATGCAGCAAAGAACCCATTATCATGTGCAGGTTTTATTCAACACAACTTGAGTTTGTGACTAGTTAATGGTATGTATATTTCTCTTTGTTTCAGTTAGCTGTTTATCATCTGTCTGAATGGCATTTAACCAAATATACCCAAATTCATCCATTTGGATAAGGATATTTTAGTCTCTTAATTAGATTGAAATTACTAAAAGAAGTAAAACTATTAATGATATCTACACCAAGAAATCAAAAGATCTAAAGATAAATGTGCTCTTTTTAACAATTCCCCAGCGTGAAGAAACCAACGCTAATTATTATAAAGGTATATCTCAATATTTCTTTTTTCTAACTTTAAGAAAAATCACATTTGTTTTATGTACGAAAAATCAATTTCACTACTTATGAAACCCAGTTAATTTTAATTTTTATTTAAAAATTCATTCCTGTGGGGAAAATTTCAAGACAACGATTGTATAGATCACAAATAGTGAGACTACATAAATGCATTTAACACAAATCTTGTTTTATTTCACTTTCTCAAGAGATCATGATCATTTCTACAAATGACACCATTAGGAAAGAAGTCTTAATTCAGATACTGAGCTTTTATACTATACTTATAAAAATATTTTCTAAAAATATATCTTAATAACACTTTATTTCCTGTAAGATATTTAATCACATGCAAGCCAATCCATTTCATATATTAAAAAAATATTGTCAATCACCATTTCCTAACATTATCTGTTGATTCCTCAAGATTCTTAAGGTTAACTCATGATATCTGGACTGATAAAATGCCCATTTGAGTCAAGGGTAACATAGACAGGCATAATTTATCCTTTTGTGTATTACATTGATGAAATACTGTAATCACTACAATCCTGTATCAGTTTACTTCTCCTTAAAGATAAAAACTATCCTCCATCTCTATTTGTTTTAATTGATGGATGGTAGAAAATGGGCTATATCTGTCATTGGTAAGAAAGGTTTCTTTTTAATTGTAAATGACTTCCTAAAATGTATATTTCTACTCATGGAAACTATTTCATTTACGAGAAAAGTAGGACATTCTTACCTTAAGTCCATTTAAATTCAGTGCACTTTTTATAATCTGTAAAATACTTGTCATTTTTTCATAATTTAATCTGACCTATACAGATAACTACAATATGATCTTAAACAATCTTTCAAATATTAATTGAATAAAAAATCTGACTATTTAAAGGAGATTTGCATTGTTCACATTCTGCATTATTAAGCTGACTTTCAGTTCATGACATATTGATTTTATGCTGTTCTTAAACTCAGAAGTCCTTTTCAGATTTTTATTCTTCTCTTTGTTAAATTTGTTACACTTTTTATAATCTCACTTAGGCTTCTTACTGTAAGGAAGATTAACTTAAATAACAATGAGAGATATATTCTCCCTTCTTGGAGCCCCTTTCTTCATAAGGGATGAAGTATGTGCCCTCTCTCACAATTAAAATAAGACCTAAAGACAAAGATGTTGAACTAAATTAACTAAATCAAAGTAAATAATATACCTTTCAGACATGTGAAATGTAATGGTTAGACTATTTTTAGGGTTACTTATATTCATCGGTTTTTATTGGACAGCTTTTACTCATATTTATTATAGCAGATTTTTAGTATAATATATACATGCTCTGCCATGGTTTCTGATTAATAACAGCAGATAGCACATGATCAAAATTTGGAGAATCCAAATAATATTTTATAGCAAATTCCATGCTAAAATATGGAGTATATTATATTTTTAACTACCTTTTAAAGCGTATTTTGAATGATGCTAAAACTGTTTTTAAAAGAAGAAACACATCACATACTGTTTTAAAGAACTACATTCAACCTACCTAGTGATTATACTAAGCAGTATAAAGCAACTAAAGAGGTTTAAGTGAGTTTGTGAAGGAAATGTTCCCTGTAATTAGTTAGCATTTATAGCCTGAAACCTGAGGTATGATTCCTCTCACAATAAGAACTCAAAAGATTATGGTTATAGAGTTTTGTTTTGTTTTTTTAAATCCATTTTTCCAAGTTCTAAAGTATACCTTCTCTTACTCAAAGAACTCAATGTCTCATTATAACACAACAAAATTTTGAATGAGACATTTGGAATTAAAATAGTTTAAATATGAAGAATGTGAATAATTCCAGGGGTTTGGGGAAGGTTGTGCTTCTTACTTTAAAAAATAAAAGGTGATATTTTATGAGGAGAAGTACTTACCCCATTGGGTGGAGAGGAAATCCATTCCAACTCTGTTTGTTGTGCTTTAGAATCCAGCAGTAGTACTGAAAAACAAAGTTTCATTTTCAAATCTTACATGAAAAATGTAACGACATCTGTAAAAGTTATTAATATGGATCGAATTTCTATGTAATTATCATGATCTAAGATATGATCTAAGATATATAAAGTTATTTATGTATATGGATGATGAAATAAGCACCTACCTGATATAAGCATATTCCCCTTTCTTAAGGAGAAAAGATGCTAAAATACCATATTATATTTGGTATTATTTAATTGAAACATTAAATAGATTTAAAAACTTAAAAATATCATGAAAGGGTAAAAATTGTATGTGGTATCTTAATTCTATAGTAGTTTATATTTTAAAGAATTTTATAAGCCATTGAGCACTCCAAATTTTGTCAGATATAATAGCATGAACATAATAAAATATAATTCCATATTCATCTTCCTCTAGTCATTAATTTGTAATATTGCACCAAAAGTATCTCCTAGTTTCTTTTGAGAATCAGAGTTTATTTTTTAAAAAACTTTTTCATAGAGTGTCTTCTCTTAAGCCAAAATGAATACAGTAGAAAACTATATCAAGCAATGTCATCATGAGAAAAATAAATTGCCCATTATTTCCAAGATATATTTCTGGGTTAGTCAAACATCTGTTTTCAATATTTCTATTTTTTTTTAATTTCCAAATATTTCAAGGCATTAGCTAATTCTCAAAATAATATATTTAAACTCTGACTTGACTTTGTTCCTGACTTGACTTTTAAAAACAGTTGTATCCACTTTGATATTATCAAAAAGCATAAACAATTCATTTACATGTATATAAATGTACCAAATGCTCTTGATAGTATTAATATAAGACAATGTATTCAAATGTTATACATTAATATATATCATACCTCCAATTCAATATATAGTATTGCTTTTTAAGACAATTGCTCTCCTAAAGCATTTACCCTGCTAGAACTGATTCAGTTACGAGTTTTTATTCTTTGAAAATATGTCTGACTCTATAGCATTTTAACAAATGCATCTGTTTGTCCAGAAATAATACTGAATATATTTCCAAGCTTGTAAATATGCATAACATCAACCTCAGCAAAATGTTGAAATTTGGACTTAAATAAAATATATGCTTATATGAACGTTAAAATAATCACTAGAGAAAAAAAGGTGTATTTAAAAGGTAATGAAATTTTGTTACGCTAAGAAAACAAAGGAACACATTTATTATGTGTTCAACTCCTTCGCTCTAGTCAAGGTTATTCCCTGCAACTGAAAACACATAGATAAAGAGACACTTTTTTGCAGAAATGTTTTACACTTAAGACTCTTGGGAAGACCATGAAAGCACAAACCTCGGTCACAAACACTTGATTCTCTTGCAGACTTATGGGGGGGTGGGGAATGCACACTTTCAAAATACCAAGTTGTATTTCGCACTGGGAACATCATTAAATCGTTGGACTAGTGAATTTATATAAAGTAATGTTTAAAGTTTGTTTTGGTTTTGTCCTCAACAATAGAAAGTAAGCACAAAGAAACAACATGAGTTCCTGGTTCCTTTTGAGATGATTTATTATTACTATCATTTTTGTCTTCTGCACTGACAAGAGACAAGTAGATTTTAAATCTAGGTGACCTGCGAATCATTTTGGAGAGTGAAACAAGCAATGTGATGATTGTTTACTGCCTTGTTACCCCTTAGCACTGCCTACGGTGGGAACCGGGTATCGCGGAGGGGTGGTGATGGCAAACAAGTTAAGAGAGAAACAAACTAACAAAAAAACAGTAACCAGTTCCTGGGCTTTAATCAGAAGCAGCTCTAAAGTGATCACTGTGTCTCCTTGTCCGCTCTCCGGATAAACCCCCAAGTGCGCGCTTTTGCCTTCCCGCTCAGAGCGCGGAGCGCCATCCTCCCTTCACAACCACCGAGGCGTAGCCCGAGGCCAACTAGGACCAGGGGCGCACAGGCCGGGGTTCCGGGACTCCGCGCCCTGCCGCGCGGGGGTAAAGGCCAGGGGCAAGATGCCGGGCGCTCCCGGGCCAAGCCAGCCAAAGGCCGCAGGAGCAGCGGCAGCGGCGGGGGCCGGGGCGGGGCCCTCGGCGGGGAGGGGCGGGGCAGGGGCTGCCAGACGGGCGCGCCCGCCGCGCGGAGCATCCATTACGCACTCCGCCAGACCTGGACACTCTAGGGAGCCAGTGGCGCCCTAGCTTCAGAAGGAGCCGGGAGGAGGAGAGAGGCTTTCGGGAAGCGTCTCCTTTGAGGGAGAGGCGGTGGCGGCATTTAGGAAGAGGAAAAACAGCAGCTGTACTTCGCCTCCAAGCGTCAGACTCTGACTTATACAGGCGCTCCCCGCAGCGGGAACTGGCCTCCCGAGAGAACACGTATGAGGAAAGTGGGGGAAGAAGGTCCCTCATTTCCCTCCATCCACTCCGGGCCACCCCGGGAGGCCTGGCACCTGCGAAAGGTGGTACCCAGCGCTCGCTCCTGGGTGCCGGGGTGCCCCTCGGGGCTTGCTAGCTCCTAGAACCGAGCTCTTGATCGCCGCTGCGCGCTGGGAGCGTCGCCGCTGAGAAGCGGGGCTCATTCGCCCTCCCGCCCACCTTTTAAACATCTCACTTCTGCATTTATAGAATTCAGCCTCCTAGAATCAGAATCCTCTTCACGTATCTTGCACCCAGAAGAGAAAAGCAAGCGAGCGAGACATTCTGGCTGCAGGAACCTCTCCCCCTAGTGATGCAGTTATTTATAGCTCAAACTCCTGCCGGGTCTGCGTGAGCTTGCGCGCCCGGCTTCTCCGCAGCAGTGCAAACTTTTCCTCGGGTCCCGCTATTCCGGAGCCATCAGTACAAGGTTCCAGGATTGAATGTTCCTAATCGCTAGTGTCATGCGCGTAGAAATGTGCATTTTGGTGTGTATGGGTGTGTGTTTCTGGCCGACGTTGGTTCATATGCTAACGCGTAACCGACAGCTCGGAGTCATGGTTTTCTCTGAAAATTTCTCTGAATGGGTTCAGCGTCAATACGGGTTGCAGATGTGGAAACTGGGGTCAGAAGGTCAGGCTGGCTCAAGAAGTAGGACGTGGCGTTGGGGTAGGGGGGTGTGGTTTGAGTGAAAGACTCAAAGGGTGCACGAAGAGAATGGAAAAAAACAAAACAAAACACTAAATCACTTAAGTTTTCAGGGCGACATGAAGCGAGAATCAGTATCGAACACAACCCCTCCCCCCCCCCGCCCCACATCACCATCATGACCTAAATCTGATAACAGATTCCTCCGTTCTCCATACTTCAGGAACAATTAATTATTGGTATTCTGCTTTTAAGTATCGGGAAATCAACGTTAGATTTACAGTCTGGAAGACAACGGGGGGAGAGAGATTGTGACATTGCTCAAGAAGCAGGACATTTCCATTGAGAGGATTTATTTTTCCCCAGCTCCAACTACAGGCACCGAAAGGTATTTTACCTTGTCAGTGGTTCAAAGGAGAAGAAATAATAATAATGATAACCATATACAGGCGTATCTGGCCGCCCAAATGAAACCTCTTCTCTTCATCCAGAGGTAGCCTTCCGGATCCAGGTCCTTTCGCAAGGTCTGACCACTCGGACTCAACTGCCGGGCAGATGTTTGGGGACTTGTACTCGCCCAGGCGGCGTCTCCTTACCACTTCCACAGCCCCAGCCCGCCCCCTGCCTCCCCGGCCGGCCAAGCCAGCTGGACTCCCGCTGTCCGCGCGGCCCGCGGGACCCACGCGCGGCCCGCGGGACCCACGCGCGGCGCGCGCTGAATGGAGACGTCCCCGCCGCGGGGCGCGCACCGCTTCCTCGCTTCACCTCCGCGGCGTTATTGTTCCGCGCTGGCGGCCGAGCGCCAGCCGCAGGCCCGCGCCTCCTCCTCCGACGCAGTGAGCACTTCATTAGTAACCCGAGCGTTTGGAGCTCACACATGTCACGGCCCCTCTGGGAAGGCTCGGGACACCAGCCGCTCGCCGACGGGCTGGCCAGGACACTAGAAGCTGCACTCCCCAGTCTCGGACTAACTCCGGCCGCAGCTTACCCCACCAGAGGCGAACACCGAGAGGAGGAGGAGAGGGCTGGAGGAAGAGATCTGACCCGCCTGCTATCCTAGAGAAAGAGCTCGCTGGTCATCACCCCCCCGCCCACCACCCCACTCCGCCCCGCCGCTCTCCGTTGCTGCTCACGCCCTCCGGACTGGCCGCGCCAGAAACCCCGCTCCCGTCGGGCGGACGGCCCCGGGCACCAGGCTGAAGGCGGTTCGGAGTAGCCCAGCTTGCCGCCAGCCTGCCGGGAGCAGCGAGAGCGGTGAGGGGGCGGGGAGCCGACGGGGGAGGGTCGCCCCGCGCCGGAGGCGCGGCCGGCAGCCCCGCGGACGAGCCGGCTTGTGCAGGTAGACCGCTAAATAAATAACTCAGAACAAACTTTGCGTTCCCATCACCTTACCTTCCTTTGCAGCCTGTGCCTCCCCGGTGTGTGCAAAGCGGAGCAGCCAGATGTAGCATAAAATAATCCATGAAGGGTGCCGAGTTTGAAAAACCATGGTGCATGAGCAGGTTTTATTTTAGGTTTCAGTGGAGTCGTAGCTTTTTAAATGCTGTTTGCTCCGAAGTGGGTTCTTTTTTATTGCGCTTTTCGCATCGATTCCCCTGCTCGACCTCCGGCCGGCTGCTCCACGTTTAGCTTTTTTATTTTTTCCCCCTCCTGTTCGTTCGCACCGTGTTTGCTGCCTGCAAGTCTCCGACTGCAGACCGGCCGCTTGCTCCACACTCCAATAATATCAATTAGGGTGGAGGGGGCGGGGCTCCGAGCAGAGAGCCTCCGCCACTCGAGCTGACTGGCAGGCACAGCCGGCCTGCCAGGCGGCGATTCCCAGGGCCGAGGGGCGGGTCCCGGTGAAAAGGCCGCCCCGGCCGCGGGGGCGGGCTTCGGGGCGCGGGCCAATCGGCGGCGAGCGGAGTCAGGTTGCGGGTCCAGGATTCCCTCCAGGTTCCGAGCTCCCAGCTTTCGCTAGATGCTCAGAAAGGCAGGACGCGGATGGTAGCCGAGGTGCGTGCTGCTGTGGACACTCGGCTTTTAGCAACCGCAGCTTTCGTGGAGCAGAATCAATCCGAGAATAACGCTCCCAACTTAGAGTATTGTGTATATATAGTGGTACTCCTCGTGGTCTTTTAGAAACCAGAGGCAATGCAAGCCATCTCTCAGCTACCGAACACGGAGCCAGGAAAGTGAAATAAGCTATCTTTAAGTAAAGTGCCTTTTACTTTTTTGTTACTCAAAACCTCCGCGGGTCGGGTAACTTTGTTCTTTTCATTTCTTGAAAGATTTCTACTTTTCTTTTTTTTCTATTACTCAACAGAAGTCAGCTCTAGGCACCACCCAGCGCAGTCTCTGGAAGAATAAAAGTATCCAAATGTATTATGTTCAAACAATGTTTCCAAGAGTTTGCAACAAGCTCTGGCAAAAGAAACAGAGGAAAAGGGAGTGGAGAAAGGAAGTCTTTTGTTTTAGGTGCCCTCCTCACCCCCGCCCTATCATCTCACAATAGTTTGTTGGGAGAAGTAGGACACGAAGAAAGAACGTTTAGAAGGTTCCGTATCACTTTTCTTCTATGTTTTAATATTTTTTGAGGTTTTCCTTGGATTGCCCCAATTTGAACGTTTCCCATTTCGCTGCATGAATTACACTTAATTTTAAAGAATGTTACCGCGCCTTAAATTCATAAAGCAAGACCTTTTTCGCAAACTGATATATTCCAATAATTACTCAATTGTATAATTATTATTATTCAGGCTTTTAAAGGAAACGGAGAATAAAAAGTATAACTAATATCTCCAGTTGAATTCATCCAACTAAAATAGCAAGAACGACTGCGTAGAGAAATCCGTTTACCGTTAGGCAGTTTTGGACACTTTGCAATTCAAGAGGAGGGTAATGTAATAAGAGGAAGAACTTTAAAACCTTAATTGCGAAATCACCAATTTCAAAGGTTAGGGCAGAGTAACTTAATCACATGTTTAAGATGAGCTCCGTGTTCTTCTTGTCCTATATTTCTCCCTTAAAAAAATAAAATCTGTCATTTGATTTGTCTTTATTTATAATAGGCACAAAGTTTGATCTCACCTGAAACTCCAAACTTTTTCCCTATCATTTCTGTATAGAAATAAAAATTGAGTTGCTTCTGGTATTTGTAGTAAAGACTTCTCAGAGATGACAGATTCCGAGATATTTAAGTTTTATTTTATGATAAATTGTCTCTTGTAGTTTTAACTTGCTTAACACAATTACAAAGAAGAAAGAAATGGAATCTTTCTCTAATCTCTCTTTGCTACTGTAGTTTATTTTTTTTAATGTTACTTGTTCCTAGACATTATGCCTATTAAATATTTTAGAAATTATATCTAAAAGCATTTTAAGTGCCCTTTACAGCATGCATAGAAAATGTAAACTGCTTAATAGATTAACCTTGAAAAGAAACAAAAAAATGTAGAGAGCACTTGTTCAGAGAAAAGCTAGTGGTATTTACACAAACAGATGTTTTAGAGTAAAAATTGTAAGGTAAAACATAATTAAAAACATAAATCTCCACACATATACTATAAAACTATTAATCTCAGAACCACAAACTCACAAATATTAAACCACTTCTAATAGTTAAAATAATTCTACAGGATTTCAGCACTTTCTCCAGGGTCTCATCCCCACTACTTACAATGACACCAAGGTAGCCTTTAAAGTTTAAAATATTCCTTTCATCTATTGAATGACTAATACTCAGTGATGTGAATAGGAATAACTTTCCATTAAACCAGGAAACCAAAGAAGTAACATCCTTCACTCTGATGAGTGTAGGTGGTATAGGGAGTCCCCTTATTGTGTCCCTTCTGTCTGTCAGACACAGGGGCATGTGCAGCCTTGCTTTTATTTTTAGAGACAAGAGGCTTCACATTAAATGCACATGTGCCAGGCTGCTGACAGTTTTCCCAGCAGAACTGCATAGTGATACTCATTTTTAGATTTACCAACCTTCTTTCTTTTGTATCTAGGTATATTGGTAAAGAAGTCAACATTTAAATCAAAGTGAATGATTTAGTCAACAAAAGAACATTCATTGTGCAGTATTATATGGCACGTATTTTAGTATATAAATTGTTAAGGTATTTGGCTAACAGACAAACACATAAACCTATTTACATGAAGCCCTTGAAATAAAAAAAAATAACCAGTTCACAAAACTTTCATATTTTAAAATAACATTTAATAATGAATTTCATTCTATAACCTTAAAAATAGTTTATTTTAGCTTCATGTCTCCATTTTTATATCTATGATTTTTGAATCATATATATGATTATCGGTATAACAATTTCTAGAAAAGTAAATGTGTGTGCGTGTGTGTGTGTGTATAAAATTAGTTAGAAAAGAAATGATTTTCCAGAGCTATATCAAATGGTGTATACAACCGACATGTGTGAGCCAAAGCAGAAATTCTGAAAACTATTTTTAATTGTTATGTATTCATTGTGCAGTGCAGTTGATAGAGTAACTTACATATATTTAGCTAATTTTAAATAAATGAAAATAATAGAGATAAACTTTAACATTTCCAACTAGGCTCAAATCCCCTCTTTTGAAACATCTTTTATAAAGGTATAGTAGAAAGATGGAAAATACCTAGGATCAGATGAAAAGAAGATATACCCAACTTTCCTGCACCATGTTATTTTTATTTAATTATTAATAATCACACATAACTTTACATATATGAAAATAAATGTAAAAATTCAAGACACATTCCAAATGAGGGTACAGCTGTCATCTCCCGTTAACATCCTTCAGTAATAATATTCACCTCACTGTTTATCTTTGGGAGATATTCTATAATTTTAAGGAAGAAATAGTAACTGAGGAGTAAATTATGACTTCAGGGAATAAATTCCATGAATTTTCAAGTTCCATTATGTGTGTGTGTGCGTGTGTGCATGCGTACACGCGTATAGTAAACAGGCCTTCAGAGGATAAAGTACAATCTGAGACTGCAGTATGTTACCAATCCAAGGCTGCCAAACTAGTTAACAACAATGAAATCAAAGGGCGTTTCTGAACCTACTACTTTTGCACTTACTGTCTAAATGCATTCACAGCTGGTAAATGTGAAAATGCAAGTTCATCACAGAAAAAGGGGTAATTTAAACTGAATTAGAAAAGGTACTGTGCAGAAGAAACTGATTATAAACAGAAAAGAAACATTATGTCTCAGTTAATAGATATTACAGAAAATTGGGTTCTCTATTTGTGATTTCAGTCAAAATGTAAACAATCTTTCCACTGTGCAAGAAAATCATTTACATATTTACATTAGCATGGTTTATGTGGTGTACATAAAATATTTATTTGCAGTCCAGTGTAAAAAATGTACATAAACTAGGCTCATAAAATACATAGTTATAATTTCACCTATTCTAAGTCTCAGATTTAGTCGACAGTATATAGGAAGTCAAAGGTCAAGAATCAAATTATAAGTCAAGATTGTATTTTGTGACTATGAAAGTTTACCTATTTTTGTAAGCAGATAAATTGATACTGTTATGAAAACAACAAATTAATTCTCTAATTGCAATTACTGAGTTAATTTAAGACCTCTTAACAGATAGAAAAAAATTATATCAAAATTGTAAGAGTCCATTTGAATGTTGCTAAAGTGTCATTGGAAATTTTCTAATCATTTATAATATTCAAAAGTGTTGAGTCAAATAACTTTTATTATGTGACTAATATTGAAAGAACTGCTAAATATAGCAGAGAAAATGGCACATTATCCTCATAATCACATAACACTTGTACAATACTCTCAAGAAGAATTTATTATTTTTAAATTTGATTTTGCCTGCAGAGGTTCTTCCTGTCCATTAGTTATATTTCATTTTGCCATAAGTCACTAGCACTGATAGGAAGAACTAGCTTAAATTATGCAAAGTACTTCTGCATGCTTTCATTGTTTCTTATCTTGCAGTGTTTTAGCTCTTAAAACCCTTGGATTTTAGATGTCAAGGAGCGCTGTGATGATTCAGTGACCACCAGGGGGCACCAGGATCTCTGGGTGTTGGGCCAATCAAGTCTACACTGAATAAAGATGAGGTAATTATGAAATTAAAAATATAATTATATGTACTTTTATCTCTATAACTATATAGAAGTATATAATTAATATATATTTGCCCCACTGGCGCTTTTAAGTTCCTTACTCTCTATGTACCTGTGCCAGCCTACTAAAGGCCTTCGTAAAAATTTGTGAGATGGTCTGACCTATTTCAGTCTATAGAGACCAAGTTAACTGAAGGGGCTCCAAAAGTACCTTAGAAAGTGAATTATATTGCAGGAAGGTTCTGCCCAGTTTTTTTAAATATCTGAGGAACTCTGAGTCTCTAGATCAACCTCAGATATTCTTTCTTATATTCCATCCACTTAACTCCCCAGAGTTCTTTACCTAGGAAATAGGACCAGGCCGGGATTGAGTATCCTCTCAAACTTGATGGTACTGAAGTTTTTAGAACTCTCTATCTTGAGGAGAATTTTAGAGACTACTTCTTACCTTAGCCTTCTGCCATGGTTAATACTAAAATGAAATTCTATCAAAATTTGCCTGGCTACTCTCAAGGAGGTCTAAGAAAAGGTCCAAACAGTAGGAATTTTTATGTATCAAAGTAATTTAGAAATAGGAGTTTTTATGTTAAGAGAGAAAAAATACATGAATAGTATCCCCGACCTATTAAATCATGCAACTGTGGGACTCTCCACACTAAAGTTGAAATTCTGTAGTCTGCCAAATGTGGTGCCTTATACTAACCCCTTGACTTGAAATGCAATTTTGTTCTGTGGAGAAAGTGGACAGATTTGTATGAGACAATGATCCTCCTAGGAGGAGAGGTTTCATAAGTCCCTAACCCAATCCCAATTGTTGAGTTTCAACAATATTAGAAGCTCTTAAATATTGGGATGGTTCTAACTAAAAACGAAATGATCTGAGTACCTCAAACAAGCACTTATTGTGAGGGAAAGAGAATTCTAGGCTTAATATTTGCTAGGTGAAGACATATTCCTGATGCTCAAAAGCCCTCTGAACCCAGTAACCCAGATACGGTGTTTATTCTAATTATGTAAGTATGAACTAAAATTACTATATCACTGTAGCTCAAATGTGGGATAACAAGCTGAGAAGGGATCTATAGAGTAAGGTATCACTAGCTATTCTCTGTAAAGTCAGATTTCAAAAGTTATACAGTATAGCAGTGATGAAAATAAAAAACAAAATGTACCGAACATACTATTCATTTAGAAAAAATCCGATCCCTTTGAACTGAGTGCACCTCTAGGGGTTCTTAGACAGTTCTGGAGATGAGAAAGCCTCAAGAAAGAGGTGCTAGATTTCCTCTTCAGTTGGATAAGCCAACTTAAAAGGGATATGTGACTATATTTCTTCCTAACGACGTGGATTGAACTGATTACAGATTCATAATCTAAGTAGCATAATATCTCAGAAAGAGAATACTAACAAAAAACCTCAATTAAAAAAAGTGGGATTTGGGGGCACCTGGCTGGCCTGTTGGTGGAGCATGGAACTCCTGATCTTGGGGTTGTGAACTCAAGCTCCACATTGGGCCTCTTGCTTGCTTAAATAATAGGATTTTCAAATATTTATTAAATATTTAGAAAAGCACAAAGGAGCACATGCAGGTGAATAAGGCTTAGTCCTGTACTGAAGAGACCAAGTATCATCAGCAGGATTCCTTTGTGACTGATATTTCCTTTTAGAATCAAGAAAATATGTTTAGAGAAATAGATAACTAGCCAGTTTTTCTCAGTGTTTATTTCAGCCATGTCAACAGTGATGATGTCTTCATAATCACATTATTGGCCATAAACTGTAAGATGATTCAATGTACAGTACAATATTATCATCTGACTTATCCAAGGTTGTTTCATTTTCCCCTCTCTGCACTCAGATTAGATAGAAAATTTTCATGAAAATTTACACTCCATCTCAGATTCTGTGGGGTTATGATTAGCAGTGTTTGGTTTTATAGATGCATTGCTTTAGCTAAAGCTATAGAGTTAACCTGGCACATTCTCCGGTTGATTTTAGATTGATGAAATGACTGAGGTCAATCTCAGTTTAATTAAGTATTTTAATATCTGATAGTCACTCTCTTGTCAGTCTTTTAACAGTCAGGCTCTGGTGGCAAAGTCTGTAAAACTAAGTATGGCAGAAGGTTCCCTCATTTAAGGTTAGATTAGAACCACAAAAGACAAAACCTCCTTTATCTACCTCACAAGTACAAACACAGAATAAATTATCCTGCATTCCAATAAAGAGGACAGGACTCCTTATGAGAGTACTTTCAGATCTCAACTTGGATTTAATGTTTCTATACTACCACATCTCTGTCTTTATTTTAACAATTTATATTTACTAACATTTTTGAATTAAACTTTTGAGGAAATAATTACCTTCTAAATTTGAATAAAGATATACTACATTAATAGGCATGTCCCCAGGTACTTTTGGGAAACTGTCCAGTAGATCATCACCTTTTAGATAAAAAGTAGTTGTATCCATTTTACAAAATAACAGCTATGACTCAATTGGTTATACTTGTTCCCAAGGCTATACAACAAGATGGTAAAGATACTGAATGAAAAAGAAAAAAAAAATGCAGTTACGAACTTAGGATTGATGTTAGAGTTCTATGTATTCAAATATCTCAAAATATAATGAATATTTTTAAATTCACCCATTTAAATTTTTTTAATTTAATTTTATTTGTTATTATGGGGGGTGGTGAATGGAGAAGAGAGAGAGAATCTTAAGCAGGCTCTACGCTCAGCACAGAGCCCACCACAGGGCTGGATCTCACAACCCTGAGATCATGACCTAAGCAGAAATCAAGAGTTGGATGCTTAACTGACTGAACCACCCAGGTGCCCCACTCATTTAAATGTCTTTAATAAAGTTTAAGGCTTAAAAAAATAAGATCTATTTTTGACCAGATAATGAAAGAATAAATTTTATATAAATTTTACTGTTAGAGATATGTATATAAAGATCTTCAAAGTTATATATGAAATCTGACTACGATGGTATATATTTTTGTACAGTTGTGAAAATATGTAATTTTGATTATCTCATATTTTATACTTTAGCATGGCATATATTCTCTAGCAGTATCTGTTATTCAAATTAAAATGCTTCCAAAGTTTATTTTTATAAGGCATATATCCCTATTGTTAAAAGTAAATGCTTTTCCTATCACATTTACTTATTTAAAGATAACTGATGGGAATATGAACACAGATTCAGAAATACTTACCTATTAAGACATACATATGATGTATCATTTCTAAGATCTACTTGGCTCATAGACTTTGTATATTTCTCTATACCTAGTAGAAGCCAGTAGGCTTTCACCTTAGTCTCTATTCAAACTAAGTCTAGCCTTAGGAAGGCAGAATTCAAGGAGAATGAATTATATACTCAGAGAACCAGTGTTTCATTTTTGAATCAAGGCCTATATCTGATTTTCTAAATCTGGTATTCAAATCCCTGTCTTGGCCCATAAATGTGAGTCTCTTAAGTAAAGCTCCCACTATCTACCCTTCTAATGGGATTCCTGTTCTGGAACCTAGCGCTATACCTTAGGCCTTTTCCTTAATTATCATAATGTGAACTACCTGCTATTTGCCTCTATACTGACCACTTTTTAGTGTGTTTTTGTGTGTGCATGTGTGTGTGTGTTTTGTTTTTGCCTGCCATCTGCTATAGTTTTCTGAATCTGCCTGATCTCAACTATTTATATGTAGATTTTTCCCATCAAATGAAATATTTATTGATTGTCCAATAAATACCACCTGCCTTTCTAGACCCCTTGATCACATGCGGATCTCAGTATTTTTTAGACCTCTTCATCACATGCAGATCTGGGTATTTTCATTAGCAAACCTGGGTGTACCTTATCCTAACCCTGACCTAGTCTACTATTTTCTTCCACATTTAGCCAGCAATGTCTTTGCCACATCATGAGATACCATAGAATGTGCTATCCCTCAGATTATAAAACATCATATTGTAACGACTATATTTAGAAGAATAAGGCCTGGTTTTTAGAGTTACCTCTTCCTTTTGCTATCTCCTCCTTTTGTCTTTTCTTAACCCCTCCTTAGCTCCTTCCTTCTTTAATTTGTCTCTTCCCTTCATTCATCACACTTTACAAAGCACATTCTATTCATCAGCCTTTGGCTAGTTACTGGTATGCAAAATAAATAGGAAATGGTCTTCCTGGTGGTACATGACAGAAATATACACTATTAACAGATAGTGCATTTTAATGACAGAAGTGGTCTGTGAGATGTATGCAGAGCAGTAAATCAGACTGGCAGAGCATTCTAGAAGGGACTGGCATTTTAGATTGATTTGAGGTTGCACAGAAGACTTGGTCAGATAAACAAAGGTGATATGGGAAAGGAAATTTCACACAGTGGAGATATGTAAAGAGCAGGATGTGTATAAGTTATAGTTTACTGAGGAAACAGAAACTACTCTAAACATTTTAAGCTGAAGAAATTTGATTTAAATGATCTTGAAGATAGATCTCATGATGCCAAAAAATAGCTTTGTGTGTGAGTTAGGCAACGCATTCTTCCTAATTGTGACTTAAGATGACCAGAGTCCCAGCTGACACTTGGGCTGCAGCCCGTGAGAGACCCCAGCCAGAGGATCTAAACAAGTGGCACTGGATTCCTAACCCATAGGAACTGGGGTAATAAATATTGGTTGTGGTAAGCAGATGACTTTCACGCTAACTTATTATGCAATTATATAAAACTAATGCAAGAACTTTCACAAATTGTGGTAGGCACCTAATTTCCAAATTAATTTTCTTCAACTTAAAATGCTTAGGGTAATTTCTCTTTCTACAGTACATCTATCAGATCACCTAGGGAATAGGGTTCAGTTGCTCCACGTAATTACCTACACTTAGTATTTTCCAGATTTTTATTTTTATTTTTATTTTTTTATTTTTTAAAGATTTTATTTATTTATTTATTTATTTGTCAGAGAGAGAGAGCGAGAGAGAGCAAGCGAGTGCACAAGCAGGCAGAGTGGCAGACAGAGGCAGAGAAAGAAGCAGGCTCCCTGCTGAGTAAGGAGCCGGATGTGGGACTTGATCCTAGGACCCTGGGATCATGACCTGGACTGAAGGCAGTAGCTTAGCTGACTGAGCCACCCAGGCCTCCCTCCATATTTTCTATGTAGTGATATCATCTGTGCTTTTAATATTAATTTATCTGATGACTAATGAAGTTGAGTACACCTTTATATGTTCAGTGCCCTTCAGAATATCGTAATTAGTGAAGGGTCTGTTAAAAACTGTCCTTTTATTCTGAGTTATCTTTTTGTAAGAGATTGTAGGAATTTTTCACATATATAGATAGGCCTCCTTTGTCAGATATATAAGCCTTGTCACACTTTGTGGTTTGCCTTCCATTCAGTTCAGGATATCTTTTGATAAAATGTTTTTCATTTTACTTTTTTTTTAAATTATGTTCGGTTAGCCAACATAAAGTACACCATTAGTTTTTGATGTGTTTAGCAATTCATTAGTTACATATAATACCCAATGCTCTTCTCAATATGTGCCCTCCTCAATACCCATCACCTGGTTACCCCACCCTCCCTTCTGAAACCCTCAGTCTCTTTCCCGGAGTCCAGAGTCTCTCATGGATTGTCTCCCTCTCTGATTTCTTCCCATTCAGTTTTCCCTCCTTTCCCCTGTGGTCCTCTGTGCTATTCCTTATGTTCCACATATGAGTGAGATCATATGATAATTGTCTGTCTCTGCTTGACTTATTTCACTTATCATAATCCCCTCCAGTTCCATTCTTGTCAGTGCAAATGGTAGGTATTCATCCTTTCTGATGGCTGAGTAATATTCCATTGTATATATGAACAATTGCACTACTAGGTATTTATCCCCAAGATACAGATGTAGTGAAAAGAAGGGGCACCTGCACCCCAATATTCATAGCAGCAATGTCCACAACAGCCAAACTGTGGAAGGAGATGACATGGCCTTCAACAGATGAATGAATAAAGAAGATGTGGTTCATACATACAATGGTATATTATTCAGCAATCAGAAAGGAAGAATACTTTTTTTTTTTTTTAAGTTAGCTCTACACCCAACGTTGGGCTTGAACTCATAACCCCAATACCAAGAGTCACATAATCTACCAACTGAGTCAAATACGCATCCCCCGAAATTCTTTATTTTAATGGTCTAATTACTCATTATTTTCTTCTGTGATTGGTAATCTTACATTCTGTTCAAGAACTCTTTGCCTAATCCAAGGTCACAAAGATTTATTTCTGTTTTCCTCTAAAATAAGTATTGTTTTACTTTTTACATTTGCATCTTCAATCCATCTGGAATTGATTTTGTTTATGGTGGGAGGTAAGGATCAGGATGCATTTTTTTTTTGTTCCCCCGGTAAACTGTCCAGTGAACCCAGCATCATTTTTCAGAAGACCCACTTTTCTGCATTGCATTGCAGTAGAGCTTTGGTCATAAATCCGGTCTATAACTATATGTGTAGAAGATCCTGTTAAGTTTTAAAGGAAATTGTATTGTCGAAGAAATCATGCTAGTATGGAATCTGCATATTTATCTGTTTTTGTGCAAGAAAGGAAATGTGCTATTTAAAATCTGATGCCATCACATATAGCTCTATGAAGATCCCAATTTTATTAATAGGAATTCAAAAATCTTACTCTCTCTATATTTTGAGACAATAGTTATTATCCATTTTAAGTTTACCCTGATTCTTGGAAAATATATTGCTTATTTTGGACAAGCCCACAAATGTTTCTTCTGCCCAAACTCTTCTTCCTATTTCACTGGCTAAGAAGTAGCAAGCAGTGCCATGAATGATATTATGAATCATGAGAAAGATTGAAAACCTTTTAAAGGCATGTCCATCAGCTTTTTCCAAAAGAAAAAGGATCCAGGAGCCATGCACTCCATCTGCTTTTAGTTCTTCCCTTTCCTGTGTTAGCCAGCCTGGGACATAGCACAGGTGTAAAGTGATTATAAATGAAGTGATTAAGGTAACTTGGAAATTCATTTATTTATTTATTTATTTAAATTTTTTATTTTTTATAAACATATATTTTTATCCCCAGGGGTACAGGTCTGTGAATCACCAGGTTTACACACTTCACAGCACTCACCAAAGCACATACCCTCCCCAATGTCCATAATCCCACCCCCTTCTCCCAAACCCCCTCCCCCCGGCAACCCTCAGTTTGTTTTGTGAGATTAAGAGTCACTTATGGTTTGTCTCCCTCCCAATCCCATCTTGTTTCATTTATTCTTCTTCTACCCACTTAAGCCTCCATGTTGCATCACCACTTCCTCATATCAGGGAGATCATATGATAGTTGTCTTTCTCTGCTTGACTTATTTCGCTAAGCATGATACGCTCTAGTTCCATCCATGTTGTTGCAAATGGCAAGATTTCATTTGGAAATTTAGATATAAAATACAGCATTTAAGTTTAAAATGCATTACCTGTCCCCTATAATTTTGTATTATTCTTTTAACTGAGCTCTGTGCTTCTGGTTTTGCTCATACCCTCAGTCCGTTCACTGAAAGAACACCTGCCAGAGGATCCTTTTACTTTATTATTTATTTGTCTGTCTATTTGTTTACTATTGCTCTTTAATGAGATCAAAGTCTTCTGTGTATGTTTTGGGGGGTAGACTTAGCATAGTCCCCCAAACCTGCCACTCTCCTCAGGACTTCACTCCTTTCAGGCAGATTCTAGGATGGCAAGGAGAGGCCAAGGAGAACTCCAGGAGTTGGCACCAGGACTGTTTTTGGTGGGCAAGTAATCAACCCACTGTTCCAAAACTGTTTGTGGATCCTTTTGTTTATTTATTTAAAATTTTTATTTTATTTTATCCTATTCTATTCTATCCTATTCTATTCTATTCATTTTATTTTGAGAGACAGAGAGCATGAGCAGGGAAGGGACAGAGGGAGAGAGAGAATCTGAAGCAGACTCCACACAGATCATGCCGGTGGGGCTCTATCTCACGACTCTGAGCTTATGACCTCAGCTGAAATCTAAGAGTGGGAGGCTTAACCACTGAACTACCCAGGTGCCCTGTGGGATCCTCTTAAAAACATGTATCAGAACAAACCACTCCTCCACTGGAGACTCTCCACTGGCTCCCATGTCACTTAGTGGTAAAAATCAAGTTCATTAATGGCCTTAACGGTCCCACCAAACTAGGACCCATCTGATTCCCCTGTCTTGCCCTTTTCCCCTCTTCTCATTTTTTCCATGAAACTGAATTTTTGCTTTTCTAATAGGTCAGACAGTCTTCAACATCTGGACATTCAAATTCCCTATGTCCTCTTCCTGGAATGTATGTAATATCTCCAGACATTTACATAAATCATTCCTTCACTTCCTACAGTTTTACTCCATTGTCTCTTCTCACAAAGATTTCCCTTGGGTTTCTCTATCCCTTTACTCCTATCTCCAGATTTTATCATGTCTCAATATATCATAGCTTTACTTACCTTGTACATTGTCCTTCTCTCTAAACTAGAATAAGGATTCATAAAGAGAGTGGATTTTAAAATTCCATTTCCCTGGTGCCTAGAACAGTGCCTATACATTTATGCCAGGCATTTAATTGTTCAATAAATGAATGGTTTTCAGTTAGTTTGACCATGTGTTTTATAATTAGCTTTATAAAGCTATGTGTTTTATGAGGACATTTCTTACAGTTTAGATTACTTGGAGACAAGATATTTGGCAATGCCACTGGAAGTAACAATTCAAATCTGTGAAGAGCATTAGAGTAGCTTATATATAAAATTCAAGAGAGGGAACAACATATCAGAGGATATATATTCATTTTTAAAGAGAGCTATAACTATTAAACTACAGCAAACCATTATTAGGAAAATAAGGCAGAATTAGGCAAAATAAACTTTCTTTATACATGCTTAGTATATACAAAAAATCATCTCTGAGAGTTCAGGAAGATCTAAAAAATCCTCCGGTTTACCTACTTAGAAATGAAATATGATGACAAAGAACATCAAAAAGCATTATTCCCTAAAACACAAGTTTCTTAAAAGGAAGTTATATAAGAGCTATAAAGCAATTCTGTATGTGATGACCAGAAATACCTTGAAGATGTATGCAAACTGTGTGTAAATATTTACTTTCTTGGGGCGGGAGAGGGTGGTTAGTTTCCCAAATCTAATTGTTGAAGGAATCCAATTAAAAAAAAATCAGAAGCCAAATTTAGATCAATGATTTTTATACCTTCATCCAAAAAGCTTCATCTAGGAAGGTTTTGTTTTTTTTTTTCCCCCCCAAAATCATCAACACCAGGGCCCTATTGTAAGGAATTTGATCTAATCTAGTGTAAGGTATAGACACTAGTATTTTTTTTAAGCTTTTTGGGTGATTCTATTATATATCTGGAGCTAAAAAATAATTGTTCTAGAGCAGTGCTATTGAATAGACATATAATGTAAGCCATATGTAATTTAAAATTTTGTAGTAGCCACATTAAAAGTATTAAAAGGAAATAGGCTAGCGAAGATGTTGCTCAAAGGTTAATAAAGTTCCAGTTATAAGATGAATATGTTCTGGGGAGCTAATGTATAGCATAATGACTATAGTTAACAATACTATACTGTATACCTGGAAGTTGTTAAGAAAGTACATCTTATAAGATACTTTTTTTTTTTAAGATTTTATTTATTTGACAGAGGGAGATCACAAGTATGCAGAGAGGCAGGCAGAGAGAGAGGGGGAAGCAGGCTCCCTGCTGAGCAGAGAGCCCAACGTGGGGCTTAATCAGAGGACCCTGAGATCATGACCTGAGTAGAAGGCAGAGGCTTAACCCACTGAGCCACTGAGGTGCCCCAAGAGAGTACATCTTAAGTGATCTCAACACAAAGCAAAATAATAATAATAATAATAATTTTGTGAAGTGATGAATATGTTAACTAAACCTATGGTAATCCTTTTGCAATAAGTATATCAAATCATCTTTATACCTTAAACTTATACAATGTTATATGTCAGATACACCTCAATAGAGCTGGAAAGAATTTTAAATACTGAAATTTATTTTATTAATACCTTTTATTTCATGTAATATATCAAAAATATTATCATTTCAACATGTGTCACTAACCACATTTCAAGTGTTTGATAGCTGTATGTGGCTTGTGGGTATCCTATTGGGTACAGTGTAAGTCAGAATGGCCTAGAAGTTTTGTTAAAATAGCTTGGGCAGAATTTCTGAACCAGTAGGTGTAGGCCTGGACCTGAGAATTTAAATAACTAACAAATTTTCAAGTAAGGTTTTGCTTCTGACTTTGGGATCACACCTTGAAAGCCACTGCTTTGAAATGGTGGTTTTTAATGTTAGCTGTTTATTGCAATCCCTTAGGCTATTTTAATGTACTACTGGATTCCACACCTAGAGATTCTGACTTAGTTGATCTGAGATAAGGCCTGGTCTTGGGTTCTAAAAAGATTCTTAGGTGATTTTCTTAAACTTTTTATTTTTTAATAACTGTAACTTCACAGATGTATTTCATTCATCCAGTTTCCTTCAGTAATAACACTTTGCACAACTACTGTATAAGATCAAAGCCATGAAGTTGACACTAGTACAATACATGGAGCATATTCAGGCATCACCCATGGTACACACACTCATTTATGTGTGTATGTATGTGTGTATGTGTATGTGTGTGGTTGTATGCAGTTTTAGCTCATGTGTAGATTTCCCATAGCCACCACTATAATCCACATACAATTCTGTATGATCCCCTTTTATATTCATAATCATCCCCTCCCCGCAGCATTTCTAACCCCGGCAAGCACAGATATCTCCCCCATCTCTATCATTTTGTTATATCAATAACTGTACAAATGGAATCTTACAGTCTGGGACATTCTGAAATTGGTTCTTTTCACTCAGCATGTGTGAAGTTCATTCAAGTTGTCTAATGTCTCAATGGTTCATTCTCTTTTTGATGAGTATCTTTCAATTATATGAAGGTATCACAGTTTAATTACCCATTCATCTACTAGAGGACATTTGGATTATTTCCAGGTTTGGATCACTACAAATAAGGCTATGAATGTTCATGTATAGGCTTTTGTATGATCATAAATTTCCATTTCTCTGGAATAAATACCCAAAAGTACAACTACTGGATCATATGGTGAGCACAAGTTTCCTAAGAAACTGAACTGCTATGATCCTTTTCAGAGTAGTTCTACATTTTACATTTTGATTAACATGTGTGAATGGTCAGATTTTCTATATCACTGCCAGCATTTGGTATTATCATTTCAAAAAAATAGTTATTCATTGAGATATGTAGTGTTAGCTGACTATGGTTTTAATTTGCATTTCACTAACAGATAATGACACTGAATATTCTCCCATGTGCTTTTTTGCCATCTGTATAACCTCTTTGAAGTGACTTTATGTCTTTTGCCTATTTTACAATTATACTGGTTTTTTTTTGTTTTTGTTTTTATCTTTATATTGTTAGGTTTTTAGAGTTTTTTTTTTTTATATATATTCTAGATACCAAACTTTTTATGGATATGTGCTTTACCACTATTATCTCTCAGTCTGTGGCTTGTTTTTCCATCCTCTTTACAAGGTCTTTAATAGGGAAAAGGTTTTAAATTTGGTGAGGTCTAATCTATTGATTTTTGTTCTTTTATGAATTGTGTGTTTGTTTTCAAGGCTAAATTCTCTTTGCTTGCCCTAGAGACTTAAGACTTCCCCCTATTTTTTTTAACTAAAAATTTGATAGTTTTACCTATTATGTTTAAAACTGTGATCCTTTGGACTTAATGCTCTTTTTTAAGGTGTAAGGTTTAGGTAAATGTTCATTTTAGGGGCCTATGCTCCAATTGCTGCAACACCATTTGTTGATAACACTTGCCCAAAAAGTCTGAAAACTATTGTAAACTGGCAGATTAATACCCCTGCATCTCTCACTCCTGTTCTGGTGCATCCTGTAAGTTATTTAGAAGTATGTTTCAAATGTCTCAGGTTCCAAATTTACAAATACATCTTGAGTTTGGCTAATTCCTAGTTGAGGTTCAGTTTTATTAATACAATGTACTAAGAAATTAATAAAACTGAACCTCAACTAAGTTTCTTCACTTTCTCCTCCACTTCTTCCCCCATCCCTCTTATACTCTTCTTCTGCCCTTCCTTTTTATTCTTCTTCCATTTTTCCTCCTCTTTCTCCTTCTTATAGAAAATTAGGTTTCAGATACCAGGAATTTAGCCATGAACAGATCATATTTGTCTTTATGGAACTTATACTGTCCACCAAGGAGACAAAATGTGAACAAGTAAAAAGAATGCAATTTCAGAGTACTCTCTAAGTATTTAGAGACTAGTAAATGTTAGTAATATAATAAAGTTTATTAGAAGAAAAGACTACTGTAAATCAAGATGTAAGCAAAATCCTTTTTCAATAAGTGATATTTAAGCCGAATCTTGAATTAATGACATGAAAGAAGGCAGTTGGGCTAAAATCTGGGGAAAGGATTTTTCAGGTTGAAGGAACAGTTGTAGCAAAGGCCTTAAATTGTCATTGAGATCGATCCCTTTTAAAGACACAGAAGGTCAGTGTGGCTCAAGTTGGAGAGGATGGTTTCATTCTTTTTTGGAGTTGGTTGGTAGATCTTATGTGTCCTTCTAGGCAGAGGTAAGAAGTTTTTAATTTATTGTCATTCCATGGTTCAGTGTTGGTGTGTTCTAAAAAAGGAAGTAATGTGATTTACATTTTAAAATGATCATCTTGACTTATATGTGCAAACAGTCGTTATTGGGAAAACCAAAACAAAACGGGCCAAAATAGTTAGAAGACTCTTGGAGAATTCTCAGTGAGAGATGGTGGTGTTGTGGACCAGGGTAATACCAGTGGACGTGGAGTACTTGGATTCCAACTACATTTTGGACTTGTACATGTAGTAGATGTACGGAGTGAACATAAGGGAGGAGTCAAAGATAAATTCACTGATATGAAAGATGAAATAATGTTATAATTTACCTACATGGATAAAACTAGCAGAAAATGGATTTGTGAATTGGTAAATATCCTGGGTCTGTTTTGTACTTGGTTAGTTCTGAAATGATTAAAATATATCCAAGTTGAGATGTTAAGTAGTAAAATGGACATACAAATTTGGAGATCAAGGGAAAGGTCAGATACAAACACATGCATTTGTCATACAGTAATTAAAGCCTCAGATCTTTTGAAATCACACAAAGTGAGAATGTAAATAGACAAGAGGACATACAACGATCCCAACATATAGGGCTTGTCAAGGAGTAGAAGAGAAAGTGAGGACTGTTGTAGTTAAGTGCATTGGTGAAGAAGGAATTCTTGAGATGTTTTACAGTGCAACTTAGTAAGTTTATTTAAATAGCACAGGGACAAGACCCCTGTGCAGAAAGAGCTGCATTTTTGCTTTATGAAGCTGGTGGTTATATGCTTAGTGTTCGAGGGGGAGGGAACAAGCAGGAAGTATTAAATCATAAATGTTTTCTTCTAATTTCTACTCCTAAAACTACGAGATTTCTATGATGCTTATTCAGTTTGATATTAACTATCAGTGAGATTTACAGGCAGTCATGAGATCCTTTAAGAAAGTAACAACTGCACCTATTTAATCCTTATTGAAACTATGCAGGCTATGGGTCAGCCTTATGAGCTAAAGGTGAACCATTTTCTGCTTCTATCCCTCATCAAAGAAAGCAAAGGAAAGTGTTTAAATTAGAACACAATATGGAAATGTTTTCCAAGGAATGGTCAGCTCTGCCAAATACTGACAAGAGGTCAAGCATAATGAGGATTTGAATAAGACAGAGAAGTGATCATAGGCTGTATGCATATGTTCTTTATGGTGATGGAAATATGATGGCAGAATTTTCTATTTCTCTGGTCCTACAGTCTAAAGAAAGGATAGAAGCAAAGTTTAAGACATGGTAAGTTTTTGCAATATTGTGGCACATACAGGATTGAAAAGGGTTAGCAAAATGAACTAGCTGAAAACTTACTGATTCATATAAGGAATTGAAGAGTTCAGGCTGGTTTTAGGACTAACCAAAGCCAGGGAATCAATAATTTCCCAGGATCTCTTTCTGCCTGTGCCTTTAATTCTCCACTACCCACTGCCCCCCCCCCCCGCCACCCCCGGCTTTATTGGATGAAGCTGTTTCTGAGAGGGGTAGATTCTCTGGAGGTTCTAGGACATAGGATTGGGAGAGGACACTGCAGGGAAGTAGGTGCTCTCTAGGAGGCGTAGATGGGGACACTAGTTAGGATTATGTAGGTTGCAATTAATTCAACAAACACATGTTTTCAACTATTTCCCCACTTCCATCTATGAAAAAGTGTTTTGAGGAGTTTACTGTATCCTTATCATGTACATAAAAACGTTCATATGTAGGTTCACACATTATTTGTGACATATGAATACATATCTCTGTGTGTGTATGTGTGTATAATACATATTTATATACATGCACACACAAATAAATGACTTATGTTTTCCCCTTTTTTTTTTTAATTGAAATATGGTGTTTCTGAAAAGCAGGTAGTCATATTGTTCCAGTAGTTTCCCGTACTGCCTCTGAAAAGGACTGGGCAATGATTTTTTTTTTTAATATGAAGTAATTATGGACATATATCCAAGTCCATAATCTGGACCTGTTTAAGGAGAGTGCATATCTTTGTGATATAAATCTTGCTTTAATCTTTAATGCTCAAACTAACCTCAAATAAACTGTATTATGTACAGCATGTACTTGATCACTATTTTCAATATATAGAACAAATTAAAAAACAAAAGACGTCAAAAGATAACCCTCTAAAAGAAAAGTAGATTAAAAAGGGAAAACATATTATTACTTTAAATTGCATTAAGCCCAACTCCTAGGTCCTATTTCAGCCATTCTTGAGATGTAAAATGATCAATGTCACTGGCACACTTCCTTTGCATCCGCTGTAACAAGGCAGAAGTTCCTTGCAAGGAAAACATCTTAAAAGGAAGAATATGAAACTGGAGTTCCCAACAGAGTTCCCTGTCAGAGCTTGATGGAAT
This sequence comes from Mustela putorius furo, assembly GCF_011764305.1. Classification (NCBI taxonomy): domain Eukaryota; kingdom Metazoa; phylum Chordata; class Mammalia; order Carnivora; family Mustelidae; genus Mustela; species Mustela putorius. The sequence continues at coordinate 3,153,233 of NW_025421467.1, forward strand.
AAGATCCTTTTAGCTTAGTACAGAGGCCTATGCCCTGACAGAAGCCGTGTGTGTGTGTGTGTGTGTGTGTGTGTGTGTGTACACATGTATATGCACACACACACACGTGTTTGTGTGTATCAGTTGATCAGAGAAACATACTCTACATGCCTGTAACAGGTTAACTTGTTCTTTATATCCAAAGAGCTGCCCATAAACAAATTCCCTCTGCACCTTGCAGATCCTACAATTGATTAGTCATTTTTAATGACATCATCAACTCAGTTGGGAAGAGGAAATATAGTTGCAAAATCTATCCATATATCATTGTCTTTCAAAGACAAAACTACTTTTATTTGGGAGAAGAGGAATTATTAAAACAACTTATGATCTACCAGGTGTGCTATATAGGAATAGACTGGAGAAACAAGTACGTTATCAGTGTAAATTTCTTGGTATTATGTGTGATGGTTTTCTCAATTCAAAGGTTTCCATATAAGAGCTCTCTTTTTGTCTCTTCTTGAGGTATAAGCTCTAGCATCACATAACCTCAAATAGTGCTCATTAAATTTTCTGAGCACCTGCTCTATTCCCTGTGTTTCCATCATACAAAAGTTGATAATGAATTCTCTATTCCATCTCACCATTTGCTTTCATCCATTTTTCTCAAAGGTTTTCAATAACTATAGCTTCAATAACTCAGGCATGACTAAGTTCTAAGACTGCACTGTTAGAAAAATTGTATGAAAGGAAAAGAATTGATGGTACCTATTCACTAATTGAATGTGATTTTTGTAATAAGTCCAGCTCTTAGTTCCAGACATATATCTTGGAAATAAATACTATCCAGAGAACACTATCAAAAAGGCTATTACGGTCTTACTCTGGGGTGCATTGTTAAATTATACATAATGATACACACATGTACATCTAGGGTCAAATCCCAGTCCGTATTCTTTATTTTTTTTTTAAGATTTTATTTATTTATTTGACAGAGATACAGCGAGAGAGGGAACACAAGCAGGGGAAGTGGAAGAGGGAGAAGCAGGCTTCCCGCCAAGCAGGGAGTTTGAAGAGGGGCTGGATCCCAGGACCCTGGAATCATGACCTGAGCCAAAGGCAGAGGCTTAAGGACTGAGCTACCCAAGTGCCCCTCCCCACCAAGTCCCTATTCTTATTTGTTTTGTGATTTAGGGTAGGTCTTTTCAAGCTGTTGCATATCAATTTTCTCATCTGTCTAACAGAGATGAAAATACATATCACCCAGAGCAATTTTAAGAACTCAAAATTAGGAATGTAACTCACTTAACACAGTGCTTTGCAGTCAAATTTTACAAAAGCTACCTTTTAAGCAAAGACACTATTACTAGTCTTTAACTATATATATAATTTATTGTGGACTACTTAGCTGCCTAAATGACATGGAGAAAGTTGCTAAATGGCCCTGGTTCCTTTGCACATTCTGACTCCATCCCAACATTCCTACTGAATGCTTCATTCTCTCCAGTCTACTCTGTCTCTTACTTGGAACAAGTTACAGATCTCTGCCATAGTGGAGCCGTCATGTATCTGGAGTAGGTTTGAAGAGCCCCAATCCCTGAGCGCTTCTGCAGAATGGACACAGTGTTGATCTGTGCCACTCTGTCCCAGTCTCCTGGCAACCTGGTACTGCAAATTAAAAACACTAAGTTACCTCCCACTTCTGCATGAGTAATTCTCCCTCTGCTTAATTGCCTCTTTTGCATGAAGGAAAAAACGTCCTGCTCCATGAGGCAAGACTTGACTAGAAGAAGAGAGGATACCTCCAATTGTATGTGAATACAGACAGAAGGAGATGTTACCCCTGAGGGTGCTTGAAAAATTCTATGATTTACCCTTTCTCATCAGAAGAGTAATTTTCATGCTATACTTATTTTCATTATGGTCGGGAAGTTAGTACAAAAATTTATTTTGCTTCAAATCCTTGTTCTTTGACTCTTCCCACTTCTAGCTTACTTTTATCCTGTTTCTTTTTTTTTTAAAGATTTTATTTATTTTATTTGACAGACAGAGATCACAAGTAAGCAGAGAGGCAGGCAGAGAGAGAGAGAGAGAGAGAGAGGAGGAAGCAGGCTCCCCGCTGAGCAGAGAGCCTGATGCGGGACTCGATCCCAGGACCCTGAGATCATGACCTGAGCCGAAGGCAGCGGCTTTATCCACTGAGCCACCCAGGCGCCCCTTTTATCCTGTTTCTTAAAGGGATTTATTTCTTCCTTTCAGAATTCACATCTTAAAATGCAGTTCAACTGAATATATATGTATTTGTATATGTATATGTAGGTATATATAGTTTTTACTTTTTTTTTACTTTTTGTGATTTTATTTTCTTTTTTAAATTTTTTAAAATTTAATTTAATTTAATTTTTTTTTCATTGTTTCAAGATTCATTATTTATGCATCACACCCAGTGCTCCATGCAATATATGCCCTCCATAATACCCAACACCAGGCTCACCCCACCCCCCTCCAAAATCCTCAGTTTGTTTCTCAGAGTCCACAGTCTCTCATGGTTTCTCTTCCCTTCCAATTTCCCCCAACTTACTTCTCTTTTCCATCTCCCAATGTCTTCCGTGTTATTTCTTATGCTCCACAAGTAAGTGAAACCATATAATAATTGACTCTCTCTGCTTGACTTATTTCACTCAGCATAATCTCTTCTAGTAACCATCCATGTTAATAAAAAGGTTGGATATTCATCCTTTCTGATGGAGTCATAATACTCCATTATATATATGGACCATATCTTCTTTATCCATTTGTCTGCTGAAGGGCATCTTGGTTCTTTCCAGTTTGGCGACTGTGATCATTGCTGCTATGAACATTGGGGTACAGATGGCCCTTCTTTTTACTACATCAGTATCTTTGGGTTAAATACCCAGTAGTGCAATTGCAGAGCCATAGGATAGCTCTACTTTTAATTTCTTAAGGATCTCCACACTGTTTTCCAAAGTGGCTGCACAAACTTGCATTCCCACCAATAGTGTAAGAGGGTTCCCCTTTCTCCACATCCTCTCCAACACTTGTTGTCTACTGTCTTGTTAATTTTGGCCATTATAACTGGTATAAACTGGTATCTTAATGTGGTTTTGATTTGAATCTCCCTGATGGCTAATGATGATGAACATTTTTTCATGTGTCTGTTGCCATTTCTTTGTCGTTGGAGAAGTGTCTGTTCCTGTCTTTTGCCCATGTTTTGACATGATTATCGTTTTGTGTGTGTTGAGTTTGAGGAGTTCTTTATAGATATTGGATATCAGACCTTTGTCTGTAGTGTCATTTGCTAATATCTTCTCCCATTCCATGAGTTGCCTCTGTTTTGTTGACTGTTTCCTTTGCTATGCAGAAGCTTTTGATCTTGATGAAGTCCCTAAAGTTCATTTTTGCTTTTTTTTTTTTTTTTTTTTTTTTTTTTTTTTTGCCTTTGGAGACACATCTTGAAAGAAGTTTCTGTGGCCGATGTTGAAGAGGTTACTGCCTATGTTCTCCTCTAGGATTTCTGAGATTCCTGCCTCACGTTGAGGTTGTTTATGCATTTTTTTTAAATTTTTTACTTTTTATAAAGATATATTTTTATCCCCAGGGGTACAGGTCTGTGAATCACCAGGTTTACACACTTCACAGCACTCACCAAAGCACACACCCTCCCCAATGTCCATAATCCCACCCCCTTCTCCCAACCCCCCCCCCCCCCAGCAACCCTCAGTTTGTTTTGTGAGATTAAGAGTCACTTATGGTTTGTCTCCCTCCCAATCCCATCTTGTTTCATTGATTCTTCTTCTACCCACTTAAGCCCCCATGTTGCATCACCACTTCCTCATATCAGGGAGATCATATCATAGTTGTCTTTCTCTGCTTGACTTATTTTGCTAAGCATGATACGCTCTAGTTCCATCCATGTTGTTGCAAATGGCAAGATTTCATTTCTTTTGATGGCTGCATAGTATTCCATTGTGTATATATACCACATCTTCTTGATCCATTCATCTGTTGATGGACATCTAGGTTCTTTCCATAGTTTGGCTATTGTGGACATTGCTGCTTTAAACATTCGGGTGCATGTGCCCCTTTGGATCACTACGTTTGTATCTTTAGGGTAAATACCTAGTAGTGCAATTGCTGGGTCATAGGGCAGTTCTATTTTCAACATTTTGAGGAACCTCCATGCTGTTTTCCAAAGTGGCTGCACCAGCTTGCATTCCCACCAACAGTGGAGGAGGGTTCCCCTTTCTCCGCATCCTCGCCAGTATCTGTCATTTCCTGACTTGTTGATTTTAGCCATTCTGACTGGTGTGAGGTGATATCGCATTGTGGTTTTGATTTGTATTTCCCTGATGCCGAGTGATATGGAGCACTTTTTCATGTGTCTGTTGGCCATCTGGATGTCTTCTTTGCAGAAATGTCTGATCATGTCCTCTGCCCATTTCTTCATTGGATTATTTGTTCTTTGGGTGTTCAGTTTGCTAAGTTCTTTATAGATTTCGGACACTAGTCCTTTACCTGATATGTCATTTGCAAATATCTTCTCCCATTCTGTCAGTTGTCTTTTGATTTTGTTAACTGTTTCCTTTGCTGTGCAAAAGCTTTTGATCTTGATGAAATCCCAAGAGTTCATTTTTGCCCTTGCTTCCCTTGCCTTTGACAGTGTTCCTAGGAAGATGTTGCTGTGGCTGAGGTCGAAGAGGTTGCTGCCTGTGTTCTCCTCAAGGATTTTGATGGATTCCTTTCGCACATTCATTCTTTAGAAGGAAGCTGTTTAGTCTCCATGTATTTGGGTTCTTTCCAAACTTCCACTTGTGGTTGAGTTCTAGCTTTAGAGCATTGTGGTCTAAAAATATGCAGGGAATGATCCCAATCTTTTGATACCGGTTGAGTCCTGATTTAGGACCGAGAATGTGATCTATTCTGGAGAATGTTCCATGTGCACTAGAGAAGAATGTGTATTCTGTTGCTTTGGGATGAAATGTTCTGAATATATCTGTGATGTCGATCTGGTCCAGTGTGTTGTTTAAGGCCTTTATTTCCTTGCTGATCTTTTGCTTGGATGATCTGTCCATTTCATTGAGGGGAGTGTTAAAGTCCCCTACTATTATTGTATTATTGTTGATGTGTTTCTTTGATTTTGTTATTAATTGGTTTATATAGTTGACTGCTCCCATGTTGGGGGCATAGATATTTAAAATTGTTAGATCTTCTTGTTGGACAGACCCTTTGAGTATGATATAGTGTCCTTCCTCATCTCTTATTATAGTCTTTGGCTTAAACTCTAATTGATCTGATATAAGGATTGCCACTCCTGCTTTCTTCTGATGTCCATTAGCATGGTAAATTCTTTTCCACCCCCTCACTTTAAATCTGGAGGTGTCTTTGGGCTTAAAATGAGTTTCTTGGAGGCAACATATAGATGGGTTTTGTTTTTTTATCCATTCTGATACCCTGTATCTTTTCACAGGGGCATTTAGCCCATTCACATTCAGGGTAATTATTGAGAGATATGAATTTAGTGCCATTGTATTGCCTGTAAGGTGACTGTTACTGTATATGGTCTCTGTTCCTTTCTGATCTACCACTTGTAGGCTCTCTCTTTGCTTAGAGGACCCCTTTCAATATTTCCTGTAGAGCTGATTCGGTGTTTGAAAATTCTTTCAGTTTTTGTTTGTCCTGGAAGCTTTTAATCTCTCTTTCTATTTTCAATGATAGCCTAGCTGGATATAGTATTTTTGGCTGCATGTTTTTCTCGTTTAGTGCTCTGAAAATATCATGCCAGCTCTTTCTGGCCTGCCAGGTCTCTGTGGATAAGTCAGCTGTCAATCTAATATTTTTACCATTGTATGTTACAGACTTCTTTTCCCGGGCTGCTTTCAGGATTTTCTCTTTGTCCCTGAGACTTGTAAATTTTACTATTAGGTGACGGGGTGTGGGCCTATTCTTATTGATTTTGAGGGGCATTCTCTGAACCTCCTGAATTTTGATGCTCGCTCCCTTTGCCATATTGGGAAAATTCTCCCCAATAAATCTCTCCAGTATACCTTCTGCTCCCCTCTCTCTTTCTTCTTCTTCTGGAATCCCAATTATTCCAATGTTGTTTCATCTTATGGTGTCACTTATCTCTCAAATTCTCCCCTCATGTTCCAGTAGCTGTTTGTTCCTCTTTTGCTCAGCTTCTTTATTCTCTGTCATTTGGTCTTCTATATCACTAATTCTTTCTTCTTCCTCATTTATCCTAGCAGTGAGAGCCTCCATTTTTTATTTTACCTCATTAATAGCTTTTTTTAATTTCAACTTGGTTAGCTTTTAGTTCTTTTATTTCTCCAGAAAGGGCTTTTATATCTCCCGAGAGGGTTTCTCTAATATCTTCCATGCCTTTTTCGAGCCCGGCTAGAACTTTGAGAATTGTCATTCTGAACTCTAGATCTGACATATTACCAATGTCTGTATTGATTAGGTCCCTAGCCTTCGGTACTGCTTCTTGTTCTTTTTTTTGTGGTGAATTTTTCCGTCTTGTCATTTTGTCCAGATAAGAGTATATGAAGGAGCTGGATTTCTTGTTGATCTTCTGGGGGAGGGTCCTGGTGTAATGATTCTCAAGTGTCTTTGCCCCAGGCGGAATTGCACCGCCTTTACCAGGGGCCGGGCTGAGTAATCCGCTCGGGATTGCTTTCAGGAGCTTTTGTTCCCTGAGCGCTTTCTGTAGAGTTCTGGAGGACGGGAATACAAATGGCGGCCTCCTGGTCTCCAGCCCGGAGGAGCCGAGAGCCCGGGGCCCCACTCTTCAGTGCGCCCTCAGAGAACAGTGCCCAGTTACTCCCGTCTGCCTGACCTCCGGCCGCGCTCCAAGCTCACCCAGCCTGTGGCTGGTTCAAGATAACACCGAGCTGTGAGCTTACTGTCTCTGCAGCCGCAAGCTCTGCGAGACTCAGACACCCCCAATCCGCAAACTCTGCGAGACTCAGACACCCCTGATCCTTCTGTGACCCTGCGGGACCTGAGACCATGCTGACCCCGCGTAGGCTTCCTTCCGATTTAGCCTCTGGAGCGATGTCCCTCAGCGGAACAGACTTTTTTTTTTTTTAAAGATTTTATTTATTTATTTGACAGACAGAGATCACAAGTAGGCAGAGAGGCAGGCAGAGAGAAGGGGGGAAGCAGGCTCCCCACCGAGCAGAGAGCCCGATGCGGGGCTCGATCCCAGGACACTGAGATCATGACCTGAGCCAAAGGCAGAGGCTTAACCACTGAGCCACCCAGGCGCCCCAGCAGAACAGACTTTTAAAAGTCCTGATTTTGTGCTCCGTTGCTCCGCCACTGCCGGGAGCTGGCCCCTCCCCCCCGGGGTCTATCTTCCCATTGCTTTGGATTCACGTTTCCGCCAGTCCTACCTTTCAGAAAGTGGTTGTTTCTCTGTTTCCAGAATTGTTGTTCTTCTTCTCTTCGATCTGCTGATGGATTTGCAGGTGTTTGCAATCTTTAGATAAGCTATCCAGCTGATCTCCTGCTAGCTGAAGTAGTCTCAGTCTGCTACTTCTTCGCCATCTTGACTCCTCCCCTGTTTATGCATTTTGATAAAAATACACCGTTTATCTTTGTGTGTGGTGTAAGAGAATGTTTGAGTTTCATTCTTCTACACATAGAAGCCCCCAATATGGGAGCAGCCAACTACACTAGACAACTGTTAATCAAGATAAAGAGTCATATTGATATGAATACAATAATAGTTGGGGATCTCAATACACTACTTTCAGTAATAGATGGGTCATCGAAGCAGAAAATCAATTAAAAAAAAAAGAGCATTGAATGACAAATTGGACCAGATGGACCTCATATATCTATACAGAACATTCTACCCTAAAACAACAGAATACTCATTCTTTTTGAGCGCACATGGAACTTTCTCTGGAATAGACCACAAACTGGGTCACAAATCAGGACTCAACTGATACCAAAAGATTGAGATTATTCCCTGCATATTCTCAGACCAAAATGCTTTGAAACTGGAACTCAACTACAAGAAAAAGTTTGGAAGGAATTGAAACACTTGGAAGCTAAAGACCACCCTGCTTAAGAATGTTTGGATCAACCAGGAAATCAAAGAAGAACTTAAACAATTCATGGAAACCAATGAGAATGAGGACACTTCAATCCAAAACGTATGGGATATGGCAAAGGCGGTTCTAAGGGGGGAAACACATAGCCATCCAAGCATCCCTCAAAAAAAAAAAAAAGTCTAAAATGCATCAGCTCTGTTTACACCTTAAAGAACAGGAAAATCAACAAATCAACAACAACTTAAGCCAACCTCACACATAAGAAGAGAAGTAATCAAGATTAGAGCAGAGATCAATGAGATAGAAACTAGGGATACAGTAGAACACATCAACAAAACTAGAAGCTGGTTTTTTGAAAGAATCAATAAGCTCAATAAACCATTGGCGAAACTAATCCAAAAGAAAAGAGAGAGGACCCAAATTAATAAAATACGAATGAAAGGGGAGAGATCATACTAACACTAAGGAAATAGAAATAATTATTAGAAATTATTATCAACAGTTATATGCCAGTAAGTTAAGCAACCTAGATGAAATAGATGCATTCCTAGAAACCTATAAACTTCCAAAACTGAATCAGGAAAAATTGACAACCTGAATAGACCAATATCTAGTAATGAGATTGAAGCAGTGATCAAAAACCTCCCAAAAAACAAGAGCCCAGGACCTGACAGATTCCTTGGAGAATTCTACCAAACATTCAAAGAAGAAATAATACCTATTCGCTTGAAGCTGTTTCAAAAGATAGAAACAGAAAGGAAAACCTCCAGACCCTTTTTATGAAGCCAGCATCACCCTGATCCCCAAACCAGGCAAAGAACCCACCAAAAAGGAGAATTTCAGACCAATATCCCTGATGAATATGGATGCCAAGATTCTCAACAAGATCCTAGCTAATAGGATCCATCAGTACAATAAAAAGATTAATCACCATGACCAGGTGGGATTTATCCATGGGATGCAAGGGTGGTTCAATATTTGCAAATCAATCAATGTGATAAAACAAATCAATAGGAGAAGAGAGAAGAATCACATGGTCCTCTCAATTGATGCAGCAAAAGCATTTGACAAGGTACAGCATCCATTCCTGATTAAAACAGTTCAATATAAATATAGAGATAGAGGGAACATTCCTCAAGTTCATAAAATCTATCTTTAAAAAACCCACAGTGAATATCATCCTCAATGGAGAAAAGCTGAATCCTTCCCTTTGAGATCAGGAACATGACAAGGATGTCCACTCTCACCACTGTTGTTCAACATAGTCCTAGAAGCCCTAGAATAGCAATCAGACAACAAAAAGAAATAAGAGGTATTCAGATTGGCAAAGAAGAAGTCAAACTCTCTTCACAGATGAGATGATACTTTATATGGAAAACCCAAAAGACTCCACCCCTAAACTACTAGAACTCATATAGCAATTCAGTAATTTAGCAGGATACAAAATCAATGTACAGAAATCAGTTGCTTTCTTATACACTAACAATGAAAATACAGAAAGGGAAGTTAGAGAATTGATTCCACTTACTATAAGCACCGAGAACCATAAGATACCTGGGAATAAACCTAACCAAAGAGATAAAGGATCTCTACCTGAGAAACTACAGGACACTCATGCAAGAAATTGAAGAAGACACAAAAAGATGGAAGAGCATCACATGCTCATGGATCGGAAGAATAAACATTGTTAAAATGTCTGTACTCCCTAGAGCCATCTATATTTTCAATGCCATTCTGATCAAAATTCCACCAGTATTTTTCAAAGAGCTGGAACAAACAATCCTGAAATTTGTATGGAACCAGAAGAGAATTGCAAAGGAAATGTTGAGAAAGAAAAACAAAACTGAGGGCATCACGCTGCCTGATTTCAAGCTTTACCACAAAGCTGTGATCACCAAGACAGCGTGGTACTGGCACAAAAACAGACACATAGACCAGGGGATCAGAGTAGAGAGCCCAGATATGGACCCTCAACTCTATGGTCAACTAATCTTCAACGAAGCAGGAAAAAATACCCAGTGGAAAAAAAGACAGTCTCTTCAATAAATGATAAATGGCTATAGTGTTTTTTTTTTAAAGATTTTATTTATTTATTTGACAGAGAGAGATTACAAGTAGGCAGAGAGGCAGGCAGAGAGAGAGAGGAGGAAGCAGGATCCCCGCTGAGCAGAGAGCCCGATGCGGGACTCGATCCCAGGACCCTGAGATCATGACCTGAGCCGAAGGCAGCGGCTTAACCCACTGAGCCACCCAGGCGCCCTGATATATATAGTTTTTAAATTAAGATATAGTTAACACACTATGTTACATTAGTTTCAAGCATACAACACAGTGATTTGACTGTTGTTATGTCTATTGCTATGCTATGCTCACCACAAATGTAACTGCCATCTGAGAGTTATAGAGATTTTAAGGACAATAATATCGTAATTTTCTTAAATAATATCTTATTTAAACCTTCAGTAGGTATCTCATACTTCTAATTCTTTTTCTTCAAAACAGCATTACATTTTAAATTCAGATTTAGATTGCCCTCTTCCCATTCTCTCACTCTCCCAATTGGTGGTAATTGAAAGAACATTTACTGTAATATGTGCCACCAACTAAAGTTCATATCTGAACAACTGTATGCCCCAGGTTCCAAAGAAGGTTAGATTTAAAATAAAAAAAAATATATTTATGAGTCTTAAACATTGTACAATGCTAGTTTTTGATGTGCTTGTGACATGCATTTGTATCTATCTCCTATGAGTTAACAGAAAGTTTCACATGTAATTCTGCATAGTAAAAGACAGGTTTGGAGAAGGAAGGCTGATCCAGTAGTGCTTTGCTGAGCTGGAGCAAGTTGCTCTTCTAAACGTAATAATCCAATTGAAATTAAAATTATCCTACTTTTCGTGTTAGGTGAAATTAAATATATAATAAGAGTTGAATCAGTGTAAACTTGCAAACAGTATAAGAGATGAGCTTTAAATGAACTATTTAATGCAGTCCAGAAAGGCAAATCCCAAACCATTATCAGACATGAAGAGAAATAAATGAAGGAAAACTGAATGATTAAATGCTTTCATCTGGAAATTTGATTTCAATATTCAGAAACTCTACAATTCTCCTAATTCATCATGGTCTTTGTTTATTACTAATAAATTAGTGTGCTGATGGAAACAATTCATTACCCTTTCTGCACACTTCACTAGTTGCAGGTCATTTATTAATCTGTGTTATCTGGTGGGACTAAAACAGCTGTAATTACATTGTTAAACATTGATTAATAAGCAACTCTCATCACTAATAAAAGAAACATGTAAAATGTGTATTCTTTCAAGTATTCAGCTTAAAGTTTTACTCTTCTCTTGGGAATCAGGAATTTCAGAGTGCCATTAATATTCTTTCTGAGCAAACTTGATTTGCTTTTGCAGCTGCTTCCGGTCACACCTATGAAACCCAATTACCAAAATGAATTCAAATACACTGAAGAAACTCATCTTGGCCACAAAATAATATTAACTCCCTAAAATTAACATTCAAAATGAAGTCTATTTTTTATGATTTTCAGTTATTCTTTAAAAATTAATGTTAAAAGGCTAGTCAATCAAAGCTTTGTTTTTATTTCCTCTATTTTGATTATGCTATTGAATACACATCCATTTGCGGTTTGGAATTCAAATATTTTACAGGTTGGCAGTACTTCAGCAGCCAGAAGCATATTAAAAACTCTGTAGTTACTGTTTACTAGGTTTCCAGGATAATCAGGTTGATTTAAGTGTTACCAGAACATTATTACATGTCAGATACTTTGATTATCATTAACAGTAAACAAGCAGACTATCTCTGACACATGAGCAAATTATACAGTTTCCTTTCTGTCAGTATTATAAAAAAATAAAATGTCAATTTAAAAAATGGTTTTCCAGTAGATGGTTTACGTATAACCCAATCAAATTCATGACTTCTTAATAAAATGCCTCCCGTGCTGTCAAAAATTCTTCTCAAAATTTAAGGTACTATATAGGCTATTGCACCTTTATCACTAAACTGACTGCTGCCACTGATTTTCTCACACTCCTATTTGAGTGCCAGGATCTTCCAAGAGGGAGCTGTCATTTTTCGGCAGAGCGGTAGTGTAGCAAGAGCTAAGGGTGGGCGTTATAGGTTCCAAGCCCAGCAGTGCCACTCGAGAGCTGTGAGTCGGGAAGTTACTTAAACTTCCTTATTGTAAAATTAAAGGAGGTAATGATTTTTAAAAGTACAGTGTAGTTGGCTGACAGGGGCAAGTACAAAATGGTATTTTCCCTCATGTCCTTGCATCTAGGTTTCTAGGCAGAGAGGTCAGCATTCTAAATGCTGAAATTTCTTAAGACTAATAGGATGATCTTCCTGTTCTCCCAACATCTCAACTGTGTGCCTCTGACACCTAACAATTTACTGGCTATCTTATCAAGCTTCTATCAGTGATACACACCTAAGTGAATTCAAATATTGGAATTACAGCATGTCCAAAGATGATATTGAGATGAAAAAATACCAAAAATTTAATACGATAGGTAGAGATGGGAAGAGAAAGGGCCCAGATGAGGACAGAGTCAACATGAAGAGAGGACTTGGTAAGACACTAAGAAGGGGACTCTGACTGAATACAGATGATGGGACAAATATGGTCAGATTCGGTTACAGATGCAAAGGATAAACTCCACTGGTTCCATGGGAAAACTGGTGTCATCCAAGAGGCGACTCAACACTACAAAGAGGAATCATACATCTTAAATGATCTTGGGCACTCATAACAGAAGCCAACAAAAGCAGTTGTTGAGGGGGATCTGCCTTCAGCTCAGGTCACGATCTCAGGGTCCTGGGATCGAGTCCCACACTGGGCTCTCCCCTCAGTGGGGAGTCTGCTTCTCCCTCTCATTTTATCTTCCTCCCTCTCTCTCTCAAGCAAAACCTTAAAACAACAACAACAACAACAGAATAAAAAGATTTATAAAAGCATTTATAGGAAGAATTTTTGGAGTTTATAAAGTTGCAGAGAAGTTGGAAGACTAGGTTAGTAGAATGGATTGAACTAAGTGCTTCCAGTAGTAATGTACAGAAGGTACTACAAGTGTTAATTAGGAGGAATGACTTGGCCAGGCTGCTACAGCTGCTGCTAAGGAAATGAACAGATCTTCTTCTGCTTGGAATATAACCTAATTCCTTGGGTAATACTTTTTACTTCCTTCAAATTTAGAATCTTGGGAGGATGCATCTTATCCAATGCTCTTATCTCCAAAGACTCACCTTTGTGGGCAAGAGGAAAGAACTGTCTGTGTAGCTTTCACAGTCCAAGGCAGGAGCACTTTTCCCAACTTGCCCATGGAAACAATGAACAGTGACAAATTCCCTCAAAATAAGAAATGGGGTTGGATGTTGTTGAAAGTAAACAAAGAAAAAAACAGTACAGTATAGTACCTTCCATATGTGTGAGTCTTCCAAACAATGGGAGAGAAATTGAAACTTCGCTACTCTTGGAAAGGGGGTTCCATTTCATTTTTGCTTGAAGAAAATGATATAATACAGGGTCTGGGCAACTTCCTGAAGGAAAACATATATATATATATATATATATATATATATATATATATATATATATTTATTTATCTATTTATCCTGTAGCATGTGATTGATAGATATCAGATAGACAGATAAATAGATGATAGAGAAAAAGAAAGAGAGAGTAAGAGAGAAAGAAAGAAGGAAGGAAGGATGGATGAATGGATGGGGGGTTACTTCTCTATTCTGCTCTAGTAAAGGCTAGCTTTTATGGACATATCAACTGGTCTCCCTTACCTTCTGATTAGGTTTAGAATGGTAGACAAAGCCAGAAATCAGGAGGACAATGAGCTTGAGATATTCATTCCCCAGCTCCTTTCCTGTCAGACTGAATTCAAGTGGGCTGTAGCTGTTGCTCTGTTGAAGGCCGCAGTTCCTGTTCTCCTTTTCCTACAGTTACATGTTTACTTGGGTTCTAGTAAAAGTATTCTCTCTGTATTCAGGTCTGGGGCTAAGCCCCCTTCCCCCTATCTTGAATATCCAAGGATGCTATATCATTCTTTATTGTTTTCCTTTCACTGGTTTGAAAACTCGGTAGAATACTCCCTTCTGTGAATTCTCTTCAATCGCATACTCCTTTTGGGTATGTCTGGTTTCCTTCCAAACCTGGCTGAGACAGGTGAGCTATGGGATATATTATGAGCTGTGAATGGACTTACTCTGCTCTGGAAATGTGTTGTTACTATTTGGGTGAAAGAATAATCTGTATAAATCTTGGACATAATACATGCTTTTATTAGTATTCTTTCATCCTCTAAAAAATAAGGATGAATCAGTATCAAGTTCAATTCAAAAAAATCACCACAGCTTTATCTTGAAGTCAAATTATTTTAAGTCCTCCTCATCAAGCAGTGTTCTAGAATAAAATAGGAATCATTGTTCTCCTTACTGATCTCTTTTGTGATCAGTGTATCCTGAAAATAAATTTATTTAAATTTAAGTTTAAGAAAAATTTATAATTTCTAATCTGTCTCACAAACTTTTAAATATAATTCAAAAACTAATTTTAGAATACATTTATGCTCTATGAAATGTATTAAATTTTTCCCAGAACACACACCAAAAAATCACTTACTAAAAGACTGTTTTAGACTACTTGTATCTCTTCTATCTCTTCCTATTCTGTTAAAAGGTACTGCAATCTGACCCCTGTTGAAACAATAATCTACAAAATTCCAAATTCATTTGGACTGAACTTCTTCACTGCATGGGATTCCCATCTCTTCATTGGAAACTGTCCCTCTTTTGAATTTCATGACAGCAAATCTCAGTTTTCTTACTGCCTTGGCCATTCTGACAGTTGTTTTCTTGGTGCTTCTTTTGCCAAATTATCAATTGTTTCTCAAGGAAAACTTTCTTCTCCTTTCCCCCGCATCTCTCCCCTCTTCTTCCCCCCTTTTCTCTCTTTCTCTCTCTCTCTCATGTCTTTTACTCTCCTCCTTTCTCTTATAAGTGATTTCATTAAAGCTATCAGCTTTAGCTTTGACCTAGATGAGAGACCACAAACATCTTCATGGTCTCATAATTAGTGAGGCAGATGGAGGTAAGTGTTTGTGCTTCCTTAAAGAGTAATGAAGTAGAGGATGTTGTGTACCCCTTCTGAAGGGCTAGACTTGATTTAGTAAGTGGGAGAATTATCATGTAGTAGTTTAGTTCAGCGATCCCTGAACTTGTAGTATTTTAAGAGCTGAAATTAGTCTCTAAATGTTTTCATGTTATTTCAGAAACATATTTCAACACTATCCTTGTATAGACAAGCAAAATCCTTGTATAGACTAGATTTGATTTAAGGGTGGCTAATTTTTGATGTTTGATCCCAATTTTATTTTTAGAACTCTAGACCTGATTTTACATCATTCCTCTGGAAAGCTCTACCTATCTACATGGCTTCCTCTTGAAACTCAGGCAATATGTTCCCAAGCTGTGGTCAACTATGTTTATTCACAAACGTTCCTCTCTTTATAAGTGATTCTCAAAAATATCATCCCCACTGAGACCAACTACCCAAGAAGGAAACCTTATCTCCTTCTTTATCTCTCAATTTTCCTAGACACTAGTTCTGCATTTCTCAAATTAGTTCTCTTTTCTCTGTTATCACTCTATTATGACTCTGTACATTTTCAACACCATTTACAAATCCACTCTAACATCAAAGTACTTCCTCTTCTGGTATACACACACACACATACATATATATGTGTGTGTACATACATACATACATGTATATGTATGTGTACATATATACATACATGTATATGTATGTGTACATATATACATACATACCTCCATTGCCTTTCCACTGCCTTGTGAGGTTTTCCAAATCTGCTTTTTAAACTCCCAGAGAGGGTGCTTTTTCAGATTTTATGCATGGAATTTTAGAGGCCCTCCCCAAACTGACCATGGTTGTGCTTATTGTAGTACCAATTTTATGTATTTGTAAGTAGGTCAAAATATCCCTTTCATGTTATTACAAACAAAAGAGTAGAATGCAAAATTCTGATTAGTTTTCACAGTAAGTTATAAGACTTATTATTAGTATTATTTTTGCTTGTAGTAGAAAACTCCTATAGATGTTGCCAACAGACCTGTGAGTGTATAAGTTCAGTGCTTTCTGTCTGTATTATTATGACAAAAAGTTTGAAAAAGTTATCTTAAGGACACAATTTGAGCTATTTTCATAGCATAGCATAGAACCAATAGTTTGGTTCTAATTCATCTTTTTAAATTCATCTTATCTCTATTTTTCACCCTCACTCATTCTTCATGTCATTGAATTTTTGTGACTCTGAAAACATACCAGATCCTCTCATGCTTTTGTATAAACTCTATTCTCTGTCTAGAGTCAGTATCTCTTCAAGTCTTAGGTCAAAAGTTAGCTTTTTATGAAGGCTTTCCTGTTCTGAGGTCTTTAACCACTTAAACTTACTTTGTCTATTAATTGCTTGCTAAATTCGTCTCTTTCACTACAGTGTGATTTTCTGGAAAACAGAGATCTCCTTTTTTTTTTTTTTAAGATTTTATTTATTTATTTGACAGAGAGAGATTACAAGTAGATAGAGAGGCAGGCAGAGAGAGAGAGGGAAGCAGGCTCTCCGCCGAGCAGAGAGCCCGATGCGGGACTCGATCCCAGGACTCTGAGATCATGATCTGAGCCGAAGGCAGCGGCCCAACCCACTGAGCCACCCAGGCGCCCCAGAGATCTCCTTTTTAATCCCTAGTGCCTAGCATAGTGCACGATAATGATAGAAAGAATGGATGATGAACTTTGCTGTTGAATATGTTTGTGTGTGTGTGTGTGTGTGTGTGTGTTTGAACAAAATCTCAGAACGTTGTTTCCTCTAATTCATTTAGTAATGAGATTTGTGTTAGGCCAGATTTTGAACTCTATCAATAACAGTAATAGAAATCAAAAGTAATTCAAATACTTCTTGGTTGTAATTACTAATTCTGTTGAACAATTGTTATAATTTAAACACCTTACATATTAATTTAGGAGAAAATCTTTTGCTCTGGCTGTGGTCTTTGGCTTTGAGATTGCTGGATTGCTCTTCTAGATCCTCTGTTCACCTTTCTCTATCCTGTTCTCTGAGGAAACTAAACAACTTGGCCTACAGGCTTCTTGTGCCCAGAAGCTTCTAGATTGGGTCTGGCCTTTGCGGAGCCTTGTGGAAGATCTGAAAGAAGGAAAGAGAATGAACTCAGATATTTATTCTTTTGGCTCTCTTTCTCCGGTGGCCCAGTACCTGCTCCCTCTCCTGTCCCTTGGGTCAAGGTGCAGCAGCTACGCAGTTACTGCAAAGTCCACATTGCTCTTTGTGTTGCCTTGCACCCCCATCTCTGCAAACAGGTCCATATTTGGGTAGTTTGTTGAGTTATCCTGATTTGAGTGTGACATCTGTTTCTTATTGGGAACCTGACTGATATAATTCTCTTCTAGTTTCATGATTGCTTTTTCCGTAGACAAAATTCAAAACGAATAAGGATGGTTTTTTCTGTGTGTGTGTGTGTGTGTGTGTGTGTTTTATTTTACTACTTTATACAGCCATAAATTTTGATCACCCTTAGGCAGCTGTACCTGTGTGCAAGACTAACTTAAAAATGAACAATGGCATGTTTTAGCAAAATGTATCCTTATTACAGAACAATGGTTCAAAATTATACAGATTGAAGTTGAATAGCATGTGCATTTTAAGAAAATTTCTGACCAGGCAGAATTATTTATTAAAGAGCATAAATCAAATTAAGATACTTTAGATTATTTCTCAGGGTAAGTAAAGCCTTCATGAAAGTGTTGTGCTTAGAACAAATAAAACCTAATTTTTAACTTTCTGTAGATAATAATTAAAATCAAGGAAGATAAGTCATAATTTAAATAATTTTCAAACATTTTAATATATTTTAAAAGGTGAAAATTAAAGATGTCACCAATAGCATAATTATAAGGTATTAATAAATTAATTTTAAGACAATGAAATGGAAAATTTTTAACATTCTTGTCATAGATTCTTAGTATAGTTTGTTTTAATTTCTAAGCAAATTGTAGTTTTTATTCTAAAGTGTTAAAATACAAAAATATCCTGGACTTTGCTAAAACACTGTACTCAGGGCTCTTGTTATGAAACTGTCTTTAGAGAAAGCATTATAAGATCTTCCTGGTATGCTATTTTATTATTTTATTTGGTCTTTTAAAAAGATTTTACTTATTTATTTGACAGAGAGAGATACAGCAAGAGAGGGAACACAAGCAGGGGGAGTGGGAGAGGGAGAAGCAGGCTTCCCATAGAGCTGGGAGCCCAGTGTGGGGCTTGATCCCAGCACCCAAGGATCATGACCTGAGCCAAAGGTGGACGTTTCACGACTTAGCCACCCAGGCATCCCTCTTCCTGGTATTTTAATGAATACCCTTCCTCCAGGTGATGACCAAATAGACTTGCTTCTTCTATGTGTTGTATAGTGAAGAACATTGCTTCTACCACAGAGTTTGCACACACAGCTGTTTAAGAGTCAATCCTTCATACTTCATACTTAAAAATCCTAAATCCTTCATACTTAAAAAGATAACTTTAAAATACCTTTTAACAAGGAAAATTTTCTTAAGTGAAAATACACCTTCAAACTCTCTATTTTATATGAATATTGTCCCTGTGTTTCTGTAGCCTTATTTCTTCTATTTTTCACACATCATATCTTTTTTCAGAACTTGTACTCCTCCCCTGCCCCCTTTTTTGAACCTTCCGAAACAAGAGACCACATTCCATAATCAAGGTTGGTGACTCTGACTTGTTATTTTTCAAAATGTGGCCAATAGGTGAAATTGATTGAGCTGTTCATGAAGTCAGGTGTGTGCTTTTTGTTTTGTTTTGTTTTTGTTTTTGCTGTTTTTTTTGTTGTTGTTATTTGTTTTTGTGGGGTTTTTTTGTTTGGTTGTTTGTTTTTGTGACACTTTCATATACTATAGAAGTTTTGACAGCACTGGTACTCATGTGTTTTGGGTAATACTTCAACCTTCCTAAGAATAACATGAGTCTGAAAACACTAACCCTTGATCTGACATTCTGATGAATGTGATCTTGAAGTCCATCTATAAGAAGGAACAAAGGTGACTATAAATCATTTGATATAGTCTGGGTAGAGATATGAACAAATAGAAAAACTGAAGACAACCAACATATTGAATTAGTCACAACTAGAGAATTTCATTGGCTGCTGGACCCAATCAGGTCTCCGAGACCTGATGTTAATCTTTTTTTTTTTTTTTCACTTAAACCATTTTTTTTTTTTAACAAGTCAGTTTTCTTGACTCTATTGGTTCAGTGGAGTCTCTTGACTCTACTACTGAACTGGTGAACAGCTTAAAGCACCAATCTGAAGAGAATTAGTGACTTACTGACTCTTCTAGCCAGAGGCTCTGGAATGTAAACCTTAAAGTCACTCTCACTCTTATCCCTAGGGGATCCAGTTCCCAGAAAAAAAGACTAATAAATAAACCAGCTTCCTTTTCTGCCCCTTCTAGATGTAAAAAATTGTTGCTTCTAAATACCCACCTACTAATTGGGCCCTTATTTTCCACCTACAGTCCTGTTTCTGAATAATGACTTTTTTTTTTTCTTCTCACTAAATTTCCTGGGCCATCAACCAGATTATAGCCCTGCTCTGCCTTCCTGCTGGGATCTAACACCTGCTCTTGCAAACCCCTTTTTGACTTTTGTCTGAATCCAAATTGAGTTTATTACATTCTTTTTACATTGTTCATGGTTCATACTACCTCCTACACCCCTTCCCTTTTCAACTGCACTTTGTAGTTAGTCTCACAGTAAATCTAACTATTGAATCCTAAGCATAATCTCCACACCTGTTCTGTCCCAGTGGATTTAGATTAAGGTCCAAATGGCTTCATCCTTTCCACTCTTTTGTTTGCCTGATTGGAGCTCCACATCTCATCCCCCAGACCAATGTATGACATGTCCCAACACCCTGTGCTTCCCCACTCCCTCAGTCAATTCCACGGCATATTCAATGGTATTCTCAGCTTTCTGAGCTCTCTACTGCAGCAGCCAGCTTGTTTATCATTGCTTAAAAAAAGAAAAAGGTCCTAAGACTACCAATATAATCAACTGCAGACTCACTGTTATGCCTCAGATAAACTTTACTGGCAATTTCTGTATCCCTTAGAAGCTGTTTTACGCTCACTCATTTCCTTCCAGCTCCTAAGAACATTTCTGCCATCCCCATCACTTCCACCCCCCATCCCTCCCTTGCCACCTCTTGCCCTTACTCTCAGAGAAAATAAAGAACAAGCTTCTTTGTGAAGAGAACCGTGGGCACCCTAGGGGTACTCCCTACAATGTCTTTGCTCCTAATACTTCTCACCATGAACTCTTTGCCATTTTTCTTTTGTCTAACAGAAAGAAATGCCTGCCACCATTCTTTAACACAGCTTCTTTAACATTCTCCAATTTCCATAATTACATCTATTAATATAGTCCTATGCTCTTAATTTTCAATCTATTTCACCTTGGTCACCAGAAAACTTGAAATATTTCCTTTCTTTGTCCCTGATACTTCTTGAACTTTTCCAGATCTCCTTTCTTCCTTTTACCATGGGAAGGACTGCAGTTTTCACTTACTCTTATTCTCTTTATCTCTCAGTTGCTTACAGTATTTTATATTTTATTTACAAAGAGGTACATATAATTATTTTTAAAAATGGTACAATGAGCACACACATACCCGTCCAGCTGAGAAATACTCATACTAATACAGCTGAACAGGCTTCTGGTAATTGCCTCCTTTCATTTCATCTTAAAGGTAATTGCTATCCTAAATTTTGTGATAACCATGTCTTTGTTTTTCTTTATGGTTTTGTGTGTATGTGTGTGAGTGTCCCTAATTAATATATTGTGTGTATTAATGCAATGTTTGTCACCACTTTTTCCCATCCAGCAGACACCCCTTGGTTATGGTTTCAGAGACCTATGCTTTCATCTCTCATAACATTTATCACATTTACTTTCTGTCAGTTCCTTAGCCTCTGAGCTCTTTGTCCTTTTTTTTTTTTTGTAAATTCTCAGAACTTAAGCAGTGCCCAGTAAGCATTCAATAAATATTTTTTAAATAAATTAATAAAAGAAGAAATTGTGGGCACAACCTCTTTATAGGTTCAGATTTCCTATATTTTCTTATTAAAACATTTAATTAGATGAACACATCCCGGAGTAGAAAATTTTTGAATCGCAACGACTGAAACAAAAAAAGCATGTTCCAGTTAAATTTCTCTTATAATCCCAGGTCTGTCACTAATTGACTGCCACCTTGGGCCATTTACTTAACCTCTTGGTCCTCTGTTGCCTAATCTATAAAATGAGGTTGGACTAAATGATCCCCAAGGTCCTTTCCAGCTGTGAAATTCTATGATTGTCATCGATGATTGTATAAATAAAAAATTCAATTAACAAGAACATCTTAATCCCTAAGCATTATGACTAAATTGAGATTTTACTTTTTCAAAGAGCAATTATTTTATATACACAGAAGGAAAAGAAAGTGCTCACCAACTTCCTTTCCAGCCACAATTGAACTTCATCAACAGAGTTTTTTTAAACACAATGTGCATAATATTCTTCCTACTCAAATATGGGGATTTCTGTTCCTTCGAAGGGGCATCACTGAGAGATCTCTTCTTCATTTAATTAGCAAATTCATTACTGATCTTAGAATAAATGTGTCACTTCTCTTTCTCTAGTCCAGTGAAGTATGCTATGCTCTCCAAATCTAATTAGACATTTTGGACTATACCTGTTAGGCAACCAGCCTGAGCAAATTTCTTGTGTCTTTAACTACTGACCCTGGCCTACGTATGCCCCTGGATCTTTCAAAACCCATTTTCTCCCACTAACCCATGTTCACCTTTCTTATTCCTCTGGTCTTTCCTTCCTATTGCTTCTCTCTCTTCTCTCCTATGTGTAGATTCTATGGAGAGACTTCTGTGTAACATTCTCTGCCCAAAAGTCCTGTGTGACTTCCTTCCCTCCATAAACCTTCCCCTTGAGGGAAATTCTTCACCCACTAGGTCTGAATCGGGCCACAAAATTATGTAATCACAGAATAATGAAGATAAGTTAAATGTAAAAGATAACACATGGTCATTGTGAATTTTTAACAGCTTTATTGTGATATAAATGACATACACCAAATTTACATATATAAAATGTACATTTCAATAAGTTTTAATTTGTGTCTACACCTGTGATTCCATCAATAGGACATGATAACTTACCTTTCCTTCCCTAAACTAATCTCATAACCCTTTATAATTCCTGTTTTCCACCCCCTCCACACTCCTCCCACTTTCTCCCAGTCCTTAGGTACCTTTCTCTATAGATTATCTTGCATTTTCTATAATCCCATATAAGTGGAAAAATAGAATAAGAATGCATTTTGTGTAGCTTTTTTTCACTCAGCATATTGTTTTTTTACTTTATCCATATTGTTGCATGTATCTGTAAGTTCACTCCTGGTATTGACAGGATAGTATTCTGTTAAATGAAAGTACCACTATTAGTATTTCTCTTGATCTATTGAACACATTTTTTTTTTTTCCCGTTTTGGGCTATAACAAATAAAGTTGCTATGAACATTTGTATTCAAGTCTTTGTTTGGACATATTCTTTAATTTATTTTGGGTAAATACTAGCAGTGGTATGGCTGGATCATGTAGTAAATATTTTAAGAAATTGTCAAACTGTTTTCCAAAGTGATTGTACCATTTTAGCAGCAGCAGGGTATGAGAGTTCCATTTCCTTCACAACATTCCAATAGTTGGTATAGTCAATTATCCTAATAGATGAAGAGTAGTATATCACTCTGTAGTTACTATTCAAAATTATTGAACATTTATTTTAGTTATTATTTATTATATATAAAACATTCAAACTTCAGTAATAAAAAGGCAACCAAAAATATGTAGAAAAGATATTTAAAATTATGGAAAAGGAAAAAAAAATAAAATTATGGAAAAAGTTTGAATAGATGTTTCATTAAAGAAAATATACTGGTGCCAAATAAGCATATGAAATGATGCTCAGCACCATTAATCATTAGGGAAATGCAAATTATTACAGATACTTTGATTAATATAAGAATCGATTAACATGAAGTACAATTGACAAAACTTCCTACTATTTTCCTGTCTGGTTGAACATAGTTAATATCATATTACATATGCAATTTAATCCTGTTTTTATTCTAATGCAGTGTGGAAGAATTTAGTGTATAAATATTGTGTTTCAGATTATGTCTTTGTTATGCTTTGGATTAATAAGAATGAAATTACTAGGTATATCAATACATTTTTCATATCACTTTCCATAAGCATTGTACTGTGGACACAACTTCCACCAATGACTGAGACTTTTTCTCTTCACAAAATTATTTTGGCAAAATTATAACAAATATTTTTTTGCATAACTATTTATTGAAGAATTGATTTTTATCTTAATTAAAATGTCTTTTATTGTCTTTTGATTTTGTTAACTGTTTCCTTAGCGAAATAAGTCAAGCAGAGAAAGACAACTATCATATGATCTCCCTGATATGAGGAAGTGGTGATGCAACATGGGGGCTTAAGTGGGTAGAAGAAGAATCAATGAAACAAGATGGGATTGGGAAGGAGACAAACCATAAGTGACTCTTAATCTCACAAAACAAACTGAGGGTTGCTGGGGGGAGGGGATTGGGAGAAGAGGGGTGGGGTTATGGACATTGGGGAGGGTATATGCTTTGGTGAGTGCTGTGAAGTGTGTAAACCTGGCGATTCACAGACCTGTACCCCTGGGGATAAAAATATATGTTTATAAAAAATAAAAAATTTTAAAAAAATGTCTTTTATTACTCTTGATAGTAAACTTTTTTATACAGTTATACATTTTATACATTTACATGAAATTCTTTTTCAATAGATTATCTGTTATATTCTTTATATTTTGTCTCAATATTGTCTCAAACTTTAGTTTATCTTTTAATAATGTTTATGATACCATCAACTTTCAGTTTTATATTTCATATTGCCAATATATTCATTTTATCCTCCCTGTTTTTTTCCAATAACTTTAAACATATGAAGTTTTATTTATATATTTTTTGTTTTATATGTCTTGATATTTTATATTTAAATTTTTAATTAATCTATAATATATTTGGTAAGCCATATAAATAAGGGATTTTAGTTGATATTTTTCTCTTACCTGACCATTTATTCAAGACAACTGGTTAATTAATCTATTCTTCTCTAATTGTTTTCCATGTTTTCTTTCTCAGGTATTCCTTTATGTAAACCAATCACTTTATGTAAATTTCCAAAAAATTGTTTGATTTCTGCTTGTCTGTTCATGAATGTTTATATATTTTTTTAAATTAAGGTAAGATCTCTTTGGAGTTTTTTGTTATGTTTATTTATTTATTTATTTATTTGACAGAGAGAGAGATCACAAGTAGGCAGAGAGGCAGGCAGAGAGAGAGGAGGAAGCAGGCTCCCCGCTGAGCAGAGAGCCCGATGCGGGACTCGATCCCAGGACTCCGAGATCATGACCTGAGCCGAAGGCAGCGGCTTAACCCACTGAGCCACCCAGGCGCCCCATGTCATGTTTTGTTTTTTTAAATACATGCATTTTTTAAAAAGATTTTATTTATTTATTTGACAGACAGAGAGAGAAATCACAAGTAGGCAGAGAGAGGGGAGTAAGCAGGCTCTCTGATGAGCAAATAGCCTGATTCGGGACTCGATCCCAGGACCCTGAGATCATGACCTGAGAAGGCGGCAGAGGCTTAACCCACTGAGCCACCCAGGTGCCCAATCTCTTTGGAGTTTTAATTAAAATAGTCTTACCAGTTTGAAGTAGTTTGGAAACAATTAGATATTTATAGATTTTGCATTTATATCCACAAGTAACTCATGACTTTTAATTTATTCAAATATTATTTTATAGTTTTCAGGAACTTTGTAGTTTATTTGATATAAATCTCAGGTATTTCTTGTCCATTTCTTACTGAGTACCTTATACTTAATAGTAGCATATATTTTTTAATTATACTTTTAATTATTTAATACTGATATAAAAGAAGCTATGTCATTTTGTTTATTTTGTTTTCAGCTACCTATTGAATTCTTTTAGTTTTATAATGTTCTTTTTCATTCTTTTGAATTTCCTTGCTAAATAATCATATTGCCCATAAAAATGATAATTTTGTTTCTCTCCCCATATTTTCACTTTTATTCTTTTTTAAGTACTATTTTTAAAGCTTTTATTTTAATTCCAGGTAGTTAACATATAGTGTTATGTTAATTTCAGATGTATGATATGGTCATTCAACAATTCTACATACCAGCTAGTACTCATCACAAGTGCCCTCCTTAATCCCTGTCACCTGTTTTACCCATCCTCCCCCTACCATTCCTCTGATCACCATCAGTTTGTTCTTTATAGTTGAGTCTCTTTCTTGGTTTCTCTCTCTCTCTCTCTCTTTCCCTTTGTTCATTTGTTTTGTTTCTTAAATTCCACATGTGAGTGAAATTATATGAAATTAGTCTTTCTCTGATGGATTTATGACTACTAGTTTTGATTAGTTGTATTGGATAGAACTTCCAAAGGCATTAAAAATTATAGCAATTTTACTGGAGACTCTTGTCCCTCCCTCCTTGATTTTATTAGTGTTTTATATTTAGTATGAAGTTAGCTATGCTTTGGCTAACTTTTATATTTTAAAGCCAGTAGTAAGGTTTACTCAAAATTGCCTCAAATATCAGAATTATTCCTCATTTTATCAGGTAGTGATTTTCTAATTATGTGAGCATAAGAATAGAACCATAGCATTTCAAAATATCAAATATGTTCCCCCAGATTACTGTTACCATCAGAAATTGATATCTTATTTCTAATCAAGACTATAACATGGTCAGAAAATTCAATTGATGGATATATTCAGTTAACAAAAATTTATCAATTTCCTCTCTATTCCTCTCTAGGCAGAATTTTGAGACTTACTCTGTCTTACAATACTTACAACACATATTTGATAATGATAAGAAACATCTCAACCTTTGAGTATTTCATGTTTGGGAAGTCACTTTACCTTTCTGCATCAGTGGAATTCTTAATTGGCAATCAATACTGTTGTGAATTTGAGCAAATTAGTTCATTTTCCCCAATTTTGTTGCCTTATTAATTTGTAAATGGGTAAGTTAGGTTATCTTACTATCTTTTTCTTTGACACATTCTGTCACTTCCAACAATCTCTATTAGAAATAAGACATATATATATGGAAATCTATATAATAAAAAACTCAAGAGTCTATGTAGTATAGTAGAAATATCAGGGGTTTTGGCTCAGATTATTCCATATCAAAATTTTGGTGCTACTTACTATCTGTGTCATATTAGGTAACTTATTTAAATGCTACAAGCCCAAGTTTCATGGTCAATAGGAAATACTAAAATTTGTATCTGTCATCTCTGGGGTGAGAACTAGGTACATAGTCTTGTACCATGTGGGTCTGTGTCTGTTAGAGTACCAGCAGGAAACAGATGGCACCCTTGCACTAGGTTAATTCTAGAATAATGTATTTATAGAGATACTAATTATAAAGGTATAGGTGTATGATAACCACAATGGATATTGCAATAATCTAAAGCATACCAGGGGACAAACTATCACCACACTTAGGTCCAGGAGCAATTGTGAAGGAAGAAGTTTTGGGAGCCTAGAGGGACACAGCCACGTATAATCATGGTTTTGAGAGAAGCAATGACCTTGGTGAAGGAACATTGTCAGCCAAGGAAACTTCATTCAGAAAGGTATAAACTGGGTTAGCTAATTAAATAAAATCTAGGCTTCTAAATTTCAACTCTAAGAAGATCTGTGTTGTTTAGCTATCTTCATATAAATGGATATTCAGAGAAGTCCTTCATATTAGAACTCAATGAAGTTAGTAATTTTATTTGTCCAGAATAACTGAGTCAATAAACCAAAGGAAGACCTTATAAAATTTACAGTATAATCAGGTAAGCTTTGTAATGGGCATAATGTAAGCTCTGATATTTCCAAATTACCCTCACATAAAACTTGTAATACTCATTTAACCACATGATATGTACAATCTGGGTTCTGATCTCTCTGTCTTAAGTTTCTCTTGCCGAAATCTGTCTGACGTAACTCCAGGATCCTTAATTCCAAGATTGTCAGTCTTTCCCTATCTTCCTTCCTCAATGTATAATCTTTAAGAACTAGATCTTTATCAATTGATTTCTACAGAAAGCTGTGCTTCACTTCAACCCTTCAATATGTTCTGGAAACTGCTGTCTGGGAGTGGTTTCCAGCTGTTCTATTCGGAGAGCTCTGTCTACTGGCAGTTGTTTTCTCTTTGTAGAATTAGAATTCTCTTCTTTACTTTGGTGATGCAAAAAGGGTTTTTAGTTCTTTGCTTCTAAAGCTCACTTCCTGCTTGGAAATCAGAACTGGCTCTGCTGTCGCAGAGAAACATGGATGTCATGACTCTTCCTTGGGTAGCAATAGCTTAAGGCACCATTCCTTAATTACTTCGTGTCCTACCTGTCAGGAAATTAGCAGAGGTGGATAGTATGATGCAAAGCGTGCTGGGACAGAAATTTCAACCTTGGGCTGTATTTGGTTTAGTTGTCCATTTTCTACCCATTCAATTTGAAAAAAATTACTTAAATCTCTAATCCTTATTTTTTTCTTGTCTGTGAAAATAAAATAACACACTGTTATACTTACTTCACATGATTGCTATAAGACTCAAATGAATTAATGTATATGGTGTGATTTACAAACTACAAAGTGGAAGGGATTTTTACTGTGTGGAAAAATTCATATTCTTGAGCAAGCAAAACTTGAGGAAACAGCATGTTATGTAAATTAATATTGACTTTGTGTTCATATTTTCCCACCTGACTAGCCAAATGAAAAAGACATGTATTTCTCATGGAAATCTCAAGGGATATTAACCAATCTTCCTTCAGTATATTTAATATAATTCTAAGAATTAATAGGCAACACTTAGAGTAATCACAGATACAAGACTGCACAAATCAAATCATAATCATGTTCATTTTACACTAATAAAATTTCCAAGACTAGCATGTACCTTTGCTATTCATGACTTACTTGAATAATTTTCAAGCCTCCATATAGTTTTTCCTTGAGTTATAAAACTTCAAAATTATTATATTAACTTGAAGAAGAAAATTGATTGACCTTCATTAAAGGCAATGACTATTATTAATTTATTAAGCCTGGAATTACTGTATACTGTTCACATGAATCAGCCTACTGCATGGTTGTTTGGATCTTTAAATGTTTATGTGAGTTAAAATTTTATTAGGGGATGTTATTTTCCTTATATTTCTTCTTTTATAAACCAAATCATAATAATTGCATTATTATTGCCTAATATTATATCTTTATTATTAGTAATTATGTTCTGTACTATTTTTCAATGTGCAGCAAGGACGATTTTAAGAAGGAAGATAAGATAAGATATTAATCAAGAATATTAAGATAAGATATTAAATCAATACTTCAAAACACTTCAAAACACAAACATTTCCTCCACTCTTTAAGAATTTTAAAGTAATCATTTCACTTTAGTTTCTGTTTCAGTCAGAATACTTAAATATATTTGTGATCATTTGAGCATTTTACCATGATCTTCACAAATTTTTGCTGTTTTATTGCTGTCATCTGCTTTTTCAAAGTATTTAATGGCCTTTCTTGAGTGCTTATCTGATCACTGACACTGGGTACTGTGGGAAGTCAAAAAAAGGTGATTTCTCTTATAGGAATTACCTTCTAATAGACAGAACAGATGTAAACACATCCCCAAATACTTAAACAAGACATTTTTACATAGTAATAAGTACTATAATGATAAAACTGGAATTTGGGATCAGGAATGGCTGAAGTAAGTAAGGAAGACAGGGCTGCTTCAAATACAATGACCAGGGAAGATCTCTTCCAGGAGGTGACCTTTGAGCTGAGACCTGAATAGTTAGAATAAACCAATATTTTGAAGTACAAGGGAAAGGATATTTTATTCTAATTACAATGAGAAGCCATTGGAAGATTTCATCAGAGGAGTGATTTGATTTCCATTTTTGAAAGTTTGCTCTGATTACCATGTAAAAAATGAGCAATGTGAAAGCCAGTGATGGAGGCTGGGAAGCAGGTTAGGCAGCTGTTACAATATTCTAGGTGAGAGAAGATGGTAACAAACAAGGTGGTCAGTGTTCAATGGAAATGGTCAGATTTGGGATGTACTTAAGAAGACTAGTGGGACACCTGGGTGGCTCCATTGTTAAGCAGATGCCTTTGGCTCAGGTCATGATCCCAGGGTCATGGGATCAAGCCCCACATCAGGCTTCCTGCTCAGAGGGAAGCCTGCTTCTCCCTCTCCCACTCCCCCTGCTTGTGCTCCCTCTCTCGCTGTGTCTCTCTCTGTCAAATAAACAAATAAAATCTAAAAAAAAAAAAAAAAGAAGAAGACTAGTGACTAGATCTCTGGTGGATTGCATGTGGGAGATGATGAAAGGGATTAATCAATTTTACCTTTTATATTTGAGGTGTGATCATCTAGGTATCACTGACCATGAGTGAAGGAATCTAAAAGCAAAAGCAGTTTTGGGGTAGGTAATTTGAGGCTAAGGTGGGGTCAAGGTTTTTGATTTACACTTGTTAATTTTGAAATGCCAACTGAGTACCCAAATAGAGAGGCTGAATGACCATTTAGGTATATTACTCTAGAATGTGGATTTTTCATCTTCATAGAAGAGACCATTAAGTGTAACCAATTAATCACTAGAAAGAGATTAAACATTCTTGAGCAACTATTATATGCTAAGATCTTAGGTCTGATAATTCAGAAGATATTCACAACAGTACTGTCAAGTGCTCATTTTTTTCTCAAAAATTTAAAGTGAGAGAAGACTATCTCTTAGATAACTTACATAGTGATAAAGTAGATTTAAATTCAGATATATTAGATTTCAAACTTCGTGTTCTTTCTATTGAAATCCACAGCCTTCCAGGTATTAGTATTATTGCAATTTACATTCCTACCACCTGTTAGACAAAAATTGGAAATATTAAAACCAGTTGGGTTTTTGCATAATGGATCTACTACCCCGGGATAAAACTACTCTTACTACTGTTTCCACAAATTAACTGAAAGAACATTCTTGCAGGTACTCCAGTGTTGTTTCTTTCTTTCTTTTCTTTTTTTTTTTAAAGATAAATTTATTTATTTATTTGTCAGAGAGAGAGAAAAAGAGCACAAAAGCAAGGGGGGTGGCAGGCAGAGGGAGAGGGAAAAGCATGTGCCCCTCTGAGAAAGGAACCCAATGTGGGACTTGATTCCAGGACACTGTGATCATGACCTTAGCTGAAGGCATTTAACCCAGGTGCCCCTGGTTTCTTTCCTTAAATGAATTCTATCCTGGGTCAATGTACATCTGTGTTTAGGATGCTATTTTGTTTAAAAAATGTTGTCAAGTGACCCCAAATTGTATGGAAATCACACAATACCTATGTTAAATTTTATAAAATCTGGTATCCAGAAATAGTTTTTAACCAAGTTTTTAACTTTGTGGCAACTGTCCCTGTCAATGGAATAGAGCACACTTTCCGAGCAGAGTTGTCACATGTGCTGTTTGGGTTAACTTGCATATTTTCTGTTAGAGCTGTACCACTTTGGGGGCAGTAAGGAAGGGAAGGTGGGAACTATAAAAAAGGGAGGCTGTTTTTATTAGAGATGCATTTATTTTAAAACTTGCATGGGTTATTCTGATATTTTACTTGGAATCTGTAGTTTAAACTTACTCTATTGCTTTAAATCATTAATAGATTAAAATCTGTTCACTCTGTTTATTTTAAAAAATAACATAAGTTTTTATGGGCAGTATATAAACTTGATATCAAACTTGTTGCAATTAAAAAATACTTATTTTTTCTCGTTAATTTTATGTCATGAATTCATAAATCTGTATTTTGTTGAAATACCAAACATTATTTGTTAAACAGTTTTAAAATGACTTATCATGTGCATTAATACATTGTTAGTATGATAATTTTGCTTTCATCTTACATTACCTTCTTTATGTTTGTGAGAAAACCCCAAAGAAACTTGTTGGCATTGAAGAGCAAAATGTCTAATCGGCATGCACAATGAAAGTTTTCCTAGCTTTTCCCCTTGTTTCTTTTCTTTTTCCCTTGAGTTTTTCATTGTTAATAAAATGTTGTTAGCCCTTTTGTCTAGGGTCTCTTACCTTAAAGCAGTCTCACAGGAAATCCTTTCATATATATATTTATATACTTTTTTTTTTTTTGCTGTAGATTCACTTGCTCAGTAAATATAGTTGATGAAAGAGTTCCTGGCAATCCATAAAAGAACAGGCTGTGGGGATGCTCATTAATCTTCTAATAGTTTCTGCTGTCTCCGTCTCTAAAGTTCTTTGCCTTGTAAAGTATTTGTGGTGAGCAACAGTGCTTTTGCTCTCCCCGAAGCAATGTCATCCAGCCAGATCCCAACAAAAGCCCCATCACCCTTTCAAATAGTTTCAGCCCTCAGTTGTATTATTGGTTGGGGTTCTGAGCCCTGAAAGGGAGACACTGTTTGTTTAACTGTGCTTCACAATACAAACAAGCCGAGAAAATACAACTCCTCTGGCCTTCTTTTGTGTCTCCTGATAGTAATATAGTTTTACTCTTAGTGACTGCAAAATTACTTTGCAAACAGATGTTGGGCTTTTTTTTTTTTTTTAAGTTTGTAAGCATTTCTTTAAATACTGTACCTTAATAACATAGTTGTGTTTTGAGGTATCAGATAAAGAGAATATCTCATAGATTGCATTAAAAATAACATGACAACAATCTATAAAATGAATTCCATGTTAAGCCACAAATGTGAGTGACTATAAATTGGAATTCAGTAAGTTACTTAAGAAAACTAATTTCTGGCCAAATTTTAACATGTTTTCTTTTTATAATATCCATCAATCTTTAATTTCAAGATGAGGTTTATAGGGTAAAGTTATTGAAAAGAGGAGGCAGGGGCGCCTGGGTGGCTCAGTGGGTTAAGCCGCTGCCTTCGGCTCAGGTCATGATCTCAGGGTCCTGGGATCGAGTCCCACATCGGGCTCTCTGCTCAGCAGGAAGCCTGCTTCCTCCTCTCTCTCTCTCTCTGCCTGCCTCTCTGCCTACTTGTGATCTCTGTCTGTCAAATAAATAAAATCTATAAAAAAAAAAAAAAAAAAAAAAAAAAAAAAAAAAAAAGAAAAGAGGAGGCATATATAAATAATACCAAAAATTTTTTTTTCAAAACCTGATAGGAATTGTGCTAGACAAAGTTTTATTTATGCTATTCTAATCCTATTAAAATAAGTGATTTTCTCTGTAAAGGAGAAAATAATGGGACTCATCTAACACAAAACCTCACTTACATTGTATGGTCTCTATGTGCTCTGGAAAGCTGCAGATGGTAATTTTTTGTAATATTATCTATTTAGAAAGATCAACTTGAACCATATTACCATTTTCTTATTTTAAAAAATCCTTTCATTTAAGCAACATTGCCACCTAAAATTGGTAGTAATGTAGGAAGGAAAATTTACATATGTGAATGTATCCCTTCACAAAATTTTACATTTCTACTTTTTGTTTTTTTAAATTTAGGATCTAAGTGCCCAGAAGAGAAGCATATATAGGGCAAACATCCTTGAAAAAAGGAAGATATGAAATTTAAACACACACACACACACACACACACACATACACAATAAGCGTAACATTTTAAATTATATCAATTAGCTCCAAAAGCATAATCACAGTCATTAAAAATCATATGCAGCTCAAAATGGTTAATGCTTGGTTTTAAGACTCACATAGCATGCACTGCATTGAGATTCTCAAAGTGTGATCTCTCAACTAGCAGTATCAACATCACTTGGGAACTTGTTAGAGTTACAAATTCTTTAGCCTCATTCTACGCCTAATGAGTCCACAACTCTGGGGGTGGTATCCCAAATAAACTGAATTTTAACAAGTCTCCAGGTGATTCTGATATACAATGATGTTTGAGAACCACTGCTTTATACACATACAGTGTTGGCAAGAACTAATTCTGAGCTTACATTGATGCAGTCTTCCTAAATTGTAGATCCAGGGGAAATGCAAGCCAACACTTGATTGCTTGATAAACTGGATCTTTTGTTTCATTAGCCATCTTGTACTTCTCAAGAAAGGACGATCTTTGGAGGTTGCATTAAGAAAATATTTACTCTTCAAAGACAGGATGTCATTTTGGAAAATCTTCCTAAAAGAAGGTGTGACTCAAGAGCACCAAAGTTTATTTTATTCAGTCATTTTGGTAGTATTTGTGGTTTATTACAGTATCAGACCTGGATCATTATTTTACATAGAGAGAGAAAGAAAGAGCGAGCGAAAGCATGTGTGCAGTTCCCTCATCCCCAAGCAGAGATCTCACAGCAAGGTATCTCCACTATAAAGGTGCATCTGCCTTTCCTAACCTCTGCATTCTGTTTATTATTCCAATAAGATAGCTATGATATATGAAGCAGAATATGAAATTTTAAACACAATTTCAGGGTTTGGAGATGTTGTTGGAGTACATTGAGCTAATGGTATACTTGGAGAAAACTTACTCATTGCTATCTATATTTCTGATAGATACAGATTATACTGTAATCTAGTAGTAAGTACATTCAAAAATCAACACACTTTTTTATGCTGTAGTTATGCATTTAAATATTTTCTATTCTTCTATCAATCAAGTGTTACTATTAATTGCGATCAACAGAGTATGGTATTTATAAATTTTGGGAAGGTAAAATACTTAATTTCTTTGTAGGTTAGTTTTCTCATCTATGGTTTGGGGATTAATTTCTATCTGAAAATGTATTTGCAAAAATTGAAGTAATCTTGAGCAAAAAGTGAGATTTAAAAATGAACAGAACTTAATATAATGCCTGGCAAGTAGTAACCAATCACTTGATATTAGCTATTGCTACTATTATTTTTATCTTATCATTGCATAATTAATTTCTGAAATCAGAAATATAAAGATATTTCATTGTGATGATCATTTTGCATTACATACATGTATTGAATCATTATGTTGTACATTTGAAGTTAATATAATGTTATATATCAATTAGAACTCAACAAAAATTAATTAAAATCAAATTAAAAAATAAAAAATATCCTATTGTGGTATGATTCTGAATGTTGTAAAATTCTGTCTAAATATTGGAGAATAGACTTTTTGTTTTAAAGAGAGACACAAGTCACCTGGGTGGCTGAGTCAGTTAAGTGTCTGCCTTTGACTCAGTCCCAGGGTCCTGGGATCAAGTCCCACATTGGGATCCTTGCTCAGTTGGGAGCCTGCTTCTCCTCTTCCTGCCACTCCTCCTCCTGTTCTCTCTGAAAAATAAATAAATAAAATCTTTAAAAAATTTTAAAAAGAGATTCAAATATTAAAATTCATTTATGGGTTATAAAATATTTGTTGGGTTGAGCATTTCAGCACTAGATATACATTTGCTTTTATTATTATTTTTTTAATCTAAAGTTTTCCCCTTACTTCTGAAACAGAGCTAGGGATAGCAATAGTTAAAGGAATACTGCACGAAATAGTCATTTCTCAAGAGACACAATCCACACACCTACTGTACATTTTTGGAATGTGCTTTAAGTCACTCTTTGAAAGTAGTATAATAAAGTGCACATCAGGAATGGGAATGAGTCCATTCTCACCATCTGTTCCTAATTTTTTTTTTAAGGTGAAGACTCTGTATTATTAAACCACTGTGTAAAATGTTAAAATGGTATTAGAAATCTGAGTTAAATCCAGAAGACTTCAGAGAACTTGAGGTTATTTGAAAAATTGTTGATAGCTGCATTACAGTGATGGGTAAAATAAAGCTAGCCCCTTATTCTCAAGTAACCCTGAACTTTGTTTTCTAAACTTCCTACAAATTTAAAGTTCTCCCAAGTATATTGTTATCTAAATTGCATATATATTTAATTTCTACGTAAACATGAACAGTTTTGTACGCAGCTTCCCTTACTCTCATTTTAACTAATAAGAATTTTAATATATCCTCTAGCTCTCAAATCACAAAATTTTAAGAGCTTACATGGTCCTATGACAGAACTTTTGTGACTTTCTGAAGACCAATTTCAGATTGTTTTCAACACAAATGGTAAGTCATTTGTCTTACTTTACTCTAAGGAATGTGGACAACATATTACTTCTTTGTGGCATCCTTGACAATTCCCAGAACAATCTATAAAAATTGCCTGAGTTAAGATTGGATCTAGGTATATATGGGTTTCAGAGGGGATTTGAAAAGGTGCAGGGGTGCCTGGTTGGTTCAGTTGGTTGAACAGCAGCTCTGGATCTTGCCTCAGATTATGATCTCAATCAAGGTGCTGGGATCGAGCCCTGTGTCAGGCTCCATATGGGGCTCTGTGCTCAGTGGAAAGTCTGCCTGAGGATTCATTCTCTCCCATTGTTCCTCCCACTGCTTGTGCTCTTTCTCTCTAAAATAAGTAAATAATTTTTTTTTTAAAGAAGGAAAGATGCAAAAGTCTTCTTGTCTACAAAATATCTGTAGTCCTACCAATGTCCTAGAAAGTCCCCTATACTGTGATTAAAAGATAGGGTTGAACACTACATCAAAAACTAATGTTTTTGTAGCGACTATATGTTGGCTAACTGAACATAATAAAAAAAAAAGATATGGTTAAAATGTAAATGTATCTAGATATAGTTAACATTTTTTCAGCCTTTGTATTGAGACAAACATTGTAGTAAGTTGGTTTACATAAATGTGACTCCTTTAGCATGGGAGAAGATCTTGCACTATCCTTGCCCCAATCAAGTGTGTCAGGTGGGCCTTTGAGTATGTGGAGGATGCCCTGCTCATTTTCTAGGAGATAAAAGCCTAGTTAATTAATTTACTCTTAAGATATTCTTGGAAATATCTCACTACCTGATTGGTGGCAACAGTTTGTCTCAAAAACTCTCCCTGGGAGATTAGGCTAATTACTTGATCCCATTCTTTTATAAGCTCATATCATATTGGTTCCTAGAGAATATTGATGTCTGAGCCCCTCTTTGACTGAGGTTATGCTTCTCCCTAATTTATCTTGATTCATTTCCAATGGACAAAACTCTGAATGCTTTTCTGTTCATAATCTCTTTCAATTTTCTGATGCGTCTCCTGGGATGACCTGAATTTCTTCTGATAAATTCATTGTCTTTGCTTTGCCCTCAAGTTGCTGCTCTGCCATGACATTCCGGTCAGAGAAGAACTATTTTTTTTTTTTAAATACCATTTTCCTATCCAATCTTAGGAGCTTGGTTTGGAACTGTCTTAATTATTTGTGCCCCCATTTCTAGGGTCATCCTCCATGAGTATCCATCCACCATCTGACTTTCCTACTTACTGATTCCACTTCCACCCTGGCACAATCCCCCTTTTTGCCCTCTCACCACTTTACGGTCTGTGCATTTTTTTACTCCCAGACTGGAATCAGAAACTGAACATATATATCCCTGTGTTTATGGATATGGGACCTCCCCTTTCCTCTTAGTAGGGTGATTTTTCATTTGTGTGTGTGTGTTCTGCATTCATCTGCAAACCTCTATCACAGTACAAGAAGCATTGTCTTCTCTCCTTCCTATCTTACATGCATCACACAGTCCATCTGGTATTTTATTCTGCTTAGTATCACTCTAGGGTAGGACCAACAGTAGAAGCTGAAATAATGAAAATAATAATGACCAACACCATTGAATTCTTTCATGTGCAATCTATCATTTCTAGTGTTTTGCATTTATTGCCCTGTTTAATTCTCACACAACTTTATGAAGTTAATAATATTATCACTATCTTAAGAAAACTAAAGAACAACTTGTGAAGCAAGATTAATATTGATCTGGGTGAGAACAATGGGATT
Organism: Mustela putorius furo; assembly: GCF_011764305.1. Lineage (NCBI taxonomy): Eukaryota > Metazoa > Chordata > Mammalia > Carnivora > Mustelidae > Mustela > Mustela putorius. The sequence continues at coordinate 3,190,432 of NW_025421467.1, forward strand.
GAAGGAGGAGAAAAACTCTGAGGTTGATTTTGCATTAACCCCCACTTGTGCTCCAAGTAAGTATAACTGATGTCTTCCCATCTTTGCCTCCCTTCTCTCCTCTGCAGTTTATCTGGAGACCTTCCCATGTGCTGCCTCCTAGGTGTAGCAGAGAAAAAAAGCACAAGCAGGGTGAGCTGCAGACAGAGGATGAAGCAGGTTCCTTGCTGAGTAAGCAGCCCGATACAGGGACTTGATTCCAGGACCCTGAGATCATGACCTGACTCAAAGGCAGACACTTAACCAACTGAGCCACCCCGGTGTCCGTTTTTATCCCTCTTTAATGATGAAGAAACGTAGAGAGTTCAAGTAATTTGTCTAAAGTCATACATAGGGTGCAGCAGAATATATCCCAGATCTTCTTTTATTTGAAATGTTTTGCTCTTAGTGACTATACCAGTAGCACTCTCTCTATTTTGTTGATCATGGCCCAGTTGTGAATACTAGAATTTTTGACAGTACCCTTGAATCAAGTGATTAAAAGACTCGAAAGAACACTAAACAGGTTAGCAATAATTACAATGCAATCACTAGCACAGCGTAACAACGCTCACAGTATCTATAAAAAGATCCATCATTCCTTAGCACAGGCCACTGTTGGAGCTGGACTGTTTACTGCCCATTTAAACAAGCGCTGTTATATACTCACCGGGGACCATTCTCACACGTCACGCTTAATCTGAGCTTGTTCTCTGTCACCCGCTTAACAGTAAACTGTACTTAACTCTGACAGAGAGCATCTTGTACCTGGCTCTGAACTATAATAAAGGACTATCATCTCAATTCTCATCTCAATGTTCACTCTTCAGACACTGTTCAACATTATGCATATTCTGCTTTAACAGAAATTAAACAGCATTCATGGACCAAAATATATTGGTGCATTAGAACCTCTAAGCACAATTCATTCCAGTAGCAAACACAGACAGAGTGTAAATTCACACGAGCAGAGAGAGGTCATGACAAAAGTATACTTTGAATCTGGGCCATGAAGAAAAAGTAGGCTTTTACCAAATGGGGAAGGGAGGAAAGGCATTCCATACAAAAGGAGCAGTTTGATGAGGAACCAGAAGAGGCAAGCTCAGGCATTGTTTGGAGTTGCTGAGTGGATTTTACTGGGTAGAGCAAAAAGTGCCAGTGAAAGAGTAGCAGGATAAGAGACTGAAAGGTTGGGTGTCAGGTAGATCATAAATATGGTAACAGTAAAACTTTATGGAATTAGGACACTTTGAAAATAAAAGGAGATGCTATAAATAATGACACCAAAACAACAGATGTAAACTGGAACTTTCCAGAACAAAACAGGATAAATGGTCACCCTGGTCATAAAGAGCCTTGAATGTTATGCTAAGAAAGTAATTGAGATATCGGTCACAAGCACAATTTTAAGAAAGATTATTCTGGCAGTAGAGTCAAAGGGGTATCAGCAAAGAATTGGGCATGACAGACCCATTCAAAGGTAAGGTCAGTGAAAGAGGTTGAGTACTAGAGACTTCATTTCTCTGTCTTCACCTGAAGTTCCACATTCTTCAAGGAGCATTCTTTGAACTCCTTGCTGGATTCTTCAAAGAGGCCAGCCACTACTAGTCCTGTCTTCTTCACTCAGATTGTAAACCAAACGAAAAAATAGTTAATAAGCAGGTAGAGCCAAAATATCACCTTTTTTACTGATAAAGTCTGTGTTGAAGAATGTGGCTTCTAGGGGTGCCTGGGTGGCTCATTGTGTTAAGCCTTCACCTTTGGCTCAGGTCACGATCTCAGGGTCCTGCTTCCCCCTTGCCTTTCTGCCTGCCTCTCTGCCTACTTGTGATTTCTCTCTCTCTCTGTCCAATAAATAATAAAATCTTAAAAAAAAAAAAAAAGAGAGAGATATTTTGGCTTCTATCTGTAGGCATGCATGTTTCCTTATACCAAATACCAAACCATAGGCATTTCTGGGCTGGGGCAAGATCCCTCTCCTCCCTGGGGCCACACCTAATCTCGGGAGTGCAGGCCTGCTCCAGACAAGCAGATCATTCCCAAAAGACAAAAAGGGAAATGTTCAGTTCAGTTTGGTTCAATGAAAAAAGTCAATGCAGTCCCCTGGATTAAAGAGAATTAAAGAGGCAGAGAGGAGACAGGAGTGTTCCACTAATTTTATACACTGTCACATGAAATATTTAGCTGTGGAGGGGAAGAAGGCTGTTACCTCCTAATACTCTTTATCTTGAAAAATTCATTCTGGACTCATAAATTGCCATAAATGGTCCTTCCAGTTATTAGACACTGTTACTATATGTGTTTATATAGTCACTACATTGTCCTATAGTGATTTCTACCATATTTTACACACTTGTCTATATGCTTATGTGTCATCCCCAAATACACTAAAGCTCTCTTTCCCAGTCTCTACTGAACACACCTGCTGAATTAATAGGCACTCAGTTGTCCCTCTATAAATGACACTAATTGCTGCCCAAGACACAGTGAATATTTTTACTTGTAGAGCATGCTCCAATATACCTGTGCACTTTTGTTTTCACCAGATACTCATATGCTTAACAAGAGTAAGATGAATTTGTTTTGAAATCTGCTTATAACAGTTTAAATAAAATTGTAATTATGTAAGTCAATTAGGTATTATAAAAATAATAAAATACAAGTGTGACAAGAGTTGGATCTATGAAAATAAGTCAAATGTTTTGAAAAGGCTCAGTGTGTGGTCATTAAAGGAAAATATCCTTAAGGTTAAATAAGTGAGTCCATAATAACAGATTAGAAAAAAAAAATCTAGAAGGATTTTGCATACATAGATTTTCAGAAAAGTCTTTAAGTTCTCACTCCAAGGAAACAGAGATTAGAAATTATAAATAACATATTATGAACCAATCACTACACCTATGTTTTTTTAAATTTCTCACATCAAAAGGGTGGCGAATGGGTCATCATTTATAGATTTTAAGTTAACATAGAATATTTAACCTGTATATTATCATTATTTATAATCTTGATATAACTGTATTTCACTACTGTAGATGGAGGCCCATGGACAGAAGGGATCATGTTTAATAATCTTTTGTATTCTCACCTACGTACTCTTGTGGTTTTAATTATTGTTGCTAGAGATGACAGTGATCGTGATGGTGGTGGTGGCAGGTGTTGAATGACAGACTATGTTTGAAGAATAGGAAGGCACCTTGAAACTATATCATTTAAGGCACTAATAACAGATGAATAAACTAAGACTCTCAAAGGGTTTGATCATTGTCACACACATGGTTAATAGCTGATATTTAATAAGGGATGAAGGACTGGATATTTTTGTCTCCAATTGGTTTCAGAATTCATAAATATTCAGAAGTATTATTAAAAATAAAAATATTATTCTATGTCTTCTTCTCCCTTTCTCTAATATGAATCTAAATGCTCATGCTTTATATTATTCTGAACTCTTAGCCCTTCATATAATTCATATGCTCATTTTCACCATAATGACAGTTCTCCAACATTTCTTGCTCAATTATCACAAGGAATTAACTTTAAAAAGATAATATTCTAGCAAAACGCATGCTTAGCTCTGAAATGAAAAGATACCTTTCTCCAAATAGAAAAACACAAGAGTCTTACATGGGTCTTAAGTGCACATGCATGTCTACATGAGATATTTTGCAATAATTCACTGTATTTATTTGAAAGAAAAAAGCACCATCTGTATTGCTTTAGAGAAGAAAAGCATTATCAATGATGAGAACCTGTGATACATGACCAAGATACAGGTTAGAATATAGTCACAAATCTGTTCTGCCTTCACAGTTGAGAATGAGTGTAGAGGAAAGGCACAGCCTCCTGTCCCAGTGATTAGAGAATCCTTTCAAGTTAAATCTGAAGACCTAGATACATCCAAACATTGCTGTAGTATGAGCAAAAAATTCTATAGTATTCAACTATTTCCTTTAAAAAATACACTATATTAATATATTATTTTCTCAAAATTGTTCTTCAGTAACTCCTTTAAAGGGGTGCCTGGGTGACTTGGTCAGTAAAGGGTATGACTTTGGCTCAGGTCATGATCCAAGGGTCCTGCGGTTGAGCCCCAGAGAGGTTGCTTCTCTCCCCCTGCTTGTGCTTTCGCTCTCTCTTTCTCTCTCTCTCTCTGTTAAATAAATAAAATCTAGAACAAAACAAAACAAGAAAAACTCGGTTAAAGGAAAAGTAGAGAACTGTTTGAGAGTGTGTGATAATACCTAGGAAAAGAATAAAAATAAAGTGTGAAGTTTTATACATAGGAAATGTGTGTATATAAGCCACATAAAAACATATACTTCAGTAATAAATATTGGAATTAGATAAGTCAAAGTACCAAAATAAGTGTATGTGAATGAAACAGTGCTTTTTCTTTCCTCTGTTTTCTACATTTTTTGGTTTTATTTTATATTATTTTTATATTTTAAAAAATAAGGGAATACTCAATATTTTTCATTATCCTAGGTGAAAAAAAAACTGCCAGCTTGGGCTATTTCCCCCAACATAAGAATAGAGTGTTCTGGCAAAGTTTATAGCTTAGCCTGTAGAATAACTTTTGACATTAAGAACTAAGATTAACCAGTATTCCTGCTTGTGACCTAGTATGTTCCTCCATTCATTGTAAATATCATACTCTGTTCCAGGTTTGTGGATCCCTCATAAATGGTGATTCTGGTCGTTCTGTCACTATCAGCTTTCTGGTTACATAACTCATGGTCTCAGTTTTTTATTTATAGAGTGATATAAGTAGACTAGATTACATAAGATCCATTCCAATGTCAATATTAGATAATTCTATTCATGGAAGATGGCTACTATGGATTTGCAAATAGTACCAGACCAGCATATTTCTCCAGAATATTCGGTGTAGACGATGATTGATTTTCAATTTGGACTTCACCAGTGAGGGGAAACTTTGAGTTTTCTTATAATAAGTATTGGGTGTTCAAATTCTCATAATAGTGTTAATGAAAAACTTTGTACTTTAAAAATGTTACTCCTTACTTGGAACTTTAGAAATATGATCACCCACATTTTACATTGTGATATGCGTTTCTATTCCCTGGAGCCATGAAATTAGTTGACTATTTCTAACTGTGATAGGTTTAAAATACTTGAAAACCATTGTTTATTTTCTTCCCTGTGACTCTTCTTTTACCTGGGATACATTTTTTAGTGTATCCTCCTTCAGCCACTCTGCCCTGGGTACATACTGGCTAGGTTTTAATTGTCTGCTTTAAACTTCATCACACATGGGATATAATGGGAATGGGAAATGGGGGGGGGATCCAGAAATATTTTCTTCAGTGTGGGAATGTAGGAGACCCTTACAGTGAATCCTTAGTAAATTCCAGCTGGGGTCTCTTCCAATCTCTGACATGACTCTATTCCTAGCTGTTACAGGGCTAAAGATGATTGACTCAAGGCAGAATATGCCTCAGTCAGATCCTCTTTTTTGGGAATTTGAGATCTCCCAAAATGTTAGGTATCACTAGACTGAAACACTTTAATAGTAAAACCCTGGGGAAAGGTTTCCAGATTTCTGTAGTTCAGTTCTGAGAACTTCTCAGTTTTCTACTCTTCTTCAGCGCTCTTTTGGTCAACTCACTTTCTGGTTCTGTATTGTACTTAGGCATCCTGTCTTTAAATTTCCTACCCTTCTTTTTCTTTTGATTGAGGATTGAGCCTTAAGGTGTGTGCCATGTTTAGATTCACAAAGGGCAGACAGAGGGAAAGAGAAAGCACCAGAGAAGAGGGGTAAAGGGATGTGCTATATCATGAAAGACCATTGAGGAGAAAATTTCAAGTACGAAAAAGTGGTTATTAATGGAGACATTGTTAAGGAAATGTGAAAATCTGGGAAAAGTGTACTGATTTAGGCAATGAGTAGATCACTGTGCAACTTGGAAAATGAAGTTTCAAGGAAAAAGAACTTTGTTGTAAAAATTTAAGAAGTATTGTGAGTAGAGAGAAAATAAAAGCATTCTTGAGATGTTTGACAGAAGATAAATATAATTTTAGCTTGATGAGTTAATAAGTCATGATGGGCTTGACTCAAATGAGGGGCTCCTCATTTGAGTTATATTGAGATATATTACCATGTGTGAGGACATTCAAGAGTGAACAAGTAAAATGAGTATTTCTTAAGAAATTGGAGATCACAGAATTAATAATTCAGTAATAAACTCTCCTTGAAAAAGGAGAAGTGAAGAAGAAGCAAGAGATGGTGGAGGCTTTCAGTTATTCTGAAGTGATAAAGCAGGTGTACATGGAAGCTACTCTAAGAGTAAGTTGATGCCTCCATTAGGACATAGGACCTGTTACATAATTTGGGTGACCAAATGCAAAATAAAAATGGGCAGAGGTTTAAGCAAAGTATGGGCCCTTCTGAGTTAATTAATTAAAAACTAATTAATTAATGTTGGGATTTAGGGTGGGAGCCTAAAGTATAAATGAGCTTAATACTATTACAAATGAATAACATAGGGACGCCTGAGTAGCTCAGTTGGTTGAGCATTTGCCTTTGGTTCAGGTCATGATGCCTACCTAGGTCCTGGGATCAAATCCCACAGTGCGCTCCCTGCTCAGTGGGGAGCATGCTTCTCCCTCTGCCTCTGCCCATCTCCCCTGCTCATGCCTCTGCTTATCTCCCCTGCTTATGCTCTCTCTCCCTCTTTCTCTCAAAAAAAACCCAAAAAACAAAACAAAAAAAACAAATAAAATATTTAAAAAACAAGAACATAAAAAAATTTAAAAAATTAAAAAACAAGAACATAGACAAAAATAACTTTCATAAACTATCATATTTCAGTAGGAGAGTGGGTTAGTAATTGGGAGACTATGTATATTCTTGATTGAGCAAATAAATGGATATTGTGGGTAATAAGTGCCAGGTTTCTTATTTTAGAGGAAAGTAGTTGTAAATTAGGAAAGGCAGGAGGCTAGAAATTGTTGGAGTGGAATAAAATCCACATAAATTCATGATTTCTAATATGGACCAATATATAAGTACAAACAAATAAAAAATAAATATGTATATATTAGTGTATATACATATATATATTTCTTAGATTTGTCTACTAAAAGGGCCTGGAAACAATAAAATCCAGCTAACAATGAACATGCCCAGTGCCTGGATTTTAGTTTCTTAGTGCTACTCTCCAACAGACAGAACCATTCCCTTGGAGAAATAGTAAATTTGAGGGCTGTGAAAATCCATGATAAGAGAGGACTATCTTGGGATGCTAGAAAGTAAGGGAGTGCTCAAAAAATTATTGGGATATGTTCCAATGGCCAAATCTGGTACAATTTGAGCAAGAAAATAAACAATAATAATAATGGATTCTTAAACATAAAACAAATATACATAAGTCCATAATCACACGCACATGCACATACACACACACACACACACACACACACATGAATAAATAAATGAGAAGTGATAGCCCTTCCTTATAGTAAAAGTCACCATAATAATTGTAAAGGAATGATGGGAAAGGAAAACTGTCATTTGGTAAACACTGAAGTTATGACTTTTAGGCAAGAATTATCAAAGGATGCTAAAATTAATAGGTGAAAGCATAATGAGAAATAGGGTATTTACATAAATCTTAAATATCTTCTCATAAAATACTTACAAAATACAAAGGGAAAAAATGATAGCTTTATAGTAGAATGACCTACCAGAACCCATCTCAGTGAACAAAGTTAATGTCACCAGTAATGGGATGTATCAATAACTTGAGCTCTCTGATATGATGCAATAAGAAGACATTACTTCTGTGACACACTTGTCAAAAATGCATAACCTGAACCATCAGAACAACTGAAATTGAGGGACATTCTACAAGATAATTGGCCAGTACTCTTCAAAAGGTTAAAAAATCATAAAAGATAAAAACTGAGCAATTGTTCCATATTAAAACAGTCTAAAGAAGCATGATATCTAATTGCAAAATGTGGTCCTGATTGAATCCTGGACCAGAAAAATAGACATCACTGGGACAATTGATGAAATTTCAGTGAGGTCTCTAGACTAGTACTAGTATTATATCAATGTTAATTTATTAGTTTTGAAAATTGGATTGTGATGTGAAGACACAAAATATTTGTATTGAGTTTAAATCTGGAGTTATTTTTAAAAAAAAGTGAAAAAATTGACTAATGACACAGGGAATGTCATGTTCATAATACGATTGTATCTGAAAAAGAAGCAGACTACAAATGAGTATGTACATTGCATTGTCTGTGAATATTTTAATGATATATAATACATATTAGAAGTAATGTACACTAGAATATTGAAAGCAATTACCTCTGAGAGGTTGGATAATAGGTAATTTTTCTTCTCTTTTCCTTATTTCTTTTTCTTTTTTTCTCTTTCTTTTCTTCCCTCCCTCATGTCTTCCTTTGATCCCTCTTTTTTCTTTTCCCCTTCTTCCCTTTCTTCCTGCCCTCCTTTGTTCCTTTGTTTCTTTTTTTCTTTTTACTTTTCTGTGCTTTCCACATTTCCACAATTTGCATATATTGTTTGTAATAAAAGAAACCATAAAATGATTCTATAATGTGTTGCACAAGAAAAATTGAAATCTTTTATTTTTATTTTGTACCTGAGAATAGAGATTGTCAAAATAATTTTCTTTATTTGTAATTATTTTCTTTTCTATTTGTCTTTATCTTAATAAAGTCACAAGTGGCTACTATGAATCCTTGGACAAAAGCCAGGTAAACATGGCTCTGTGATAAATGTTTCCTCTAACTTCTCTTTATAGACGACCCTAATGATCTCTACTTCTTTTCTTACTAATGTAGTTAAATTCAAGTGTCACAACATATACCATAATGGCAACATATTAAGGAATTCATTTTCATCCTTGAAAAAAGTGTTAGTTCTTCATCTATCGATATTTATGAAATAATTAAAACATTAGTGTGTACTTAGGTGCAAAAGTACACAGGTGGGTTTCAATTGATATTAATTATCCAAAGATCCCATGGTTCTTATAATGTGGTTACTTTAAATTTTGAGTACACTTCTTAAGGTGTAGTGATTCTTAAAGGGCTGGAATGGAGCCAACTTGTCTAACATTAAATCTCAACTCCAATACTCAATAAGTATGTGACCTTGAACAAGTTACTTAAACTGTCTGTGCCTTAGTTTCTCATATGTTAAATGAAAAAATGATATGAGCTCTCTTTTAGGGTCATTTTAGAAGGAGATGAATTATTGAATGTATCCCCAGCACATGGTAGGTACCCAATAAGTGTGAGATAATATTTCTACTATACAAACTAAGATCCTGTCCAGAGGTGACCTCCAAATGATAAATTCCATCCTTACATCAGTCAAAGAAATGTTTGCTCTAATTTTTACCTATCTTTCTACATTAGAATGAGAATTAACCACACTTACAGAATATCTTAATCCAAAGCTGTCCTGGCATATTTAACAGATCTTACCTTTAAAAATTAAATGTCTGATATTTATTTAGAACTTAGAGTTGAGCTAGAGTTTTTCCATAAATTACTTAATTTCAGTTTAAACTTCACACTTTGTTACATCCTAAATAATAGAGTCCCTAGCCTATAGGAGTGCTAATTACCTGAAAGAGTTCTGTACATTCAAACTCCAAGTTGCAGTTAATTAACTTAATTAATTTTTCATCATAATTTGATCCCTAAAGTCCCATTTTGGTTGTAATTTCTTGTAGTGTTCTGAGCTAACCAATGAAGCACACAAAATATAGCATAATATTCCAGCTGTGACTTATATCCTTGTATAACAAGAGACAACCAAACAAAATTTATAGCTAATAGATAAGAAGTTATATGAAAAGTAGAAAAAATAATGGAGAAAGGGGTTGGCTGATGTAGTGGATAAGTAAAGAGGAAGAGGCACCTCAGGAAAAGGCTTAAAGGTAGAAGAAATCAAGAAATAAGGAAGAGGAGAGGAACTAGAAAATATATGGGATTAAAAGAAAACAAAAAACAAACAAAAATCAGGCAAGGGTAGAGAGAAACAATGCTCAGTCCAGAGGGTAAAAAATGAGTGAAGATAGAGCCTGCTTTCCAAGACAGCTTATGTGAAAGAGGAGTAATGAGGAAATTTTCTTGAAAAACATTTGGAAATATTCCTTTAAAAACATATGGAAATCCTAGTTTAAAAACATATGGAAATATCTGGGGCACCTGGGTGGCTCAGTGGGTTAAAGCCTCTGCCTTTGGCTCAGGTCATGATCCCAGGGTCCTGGGATCGAGCCCCGCATCGGGCTCTCTGCTCCGCAGGGAGCCTGCTTCCTCCCCTCTCTCTCTGCCTGCCTCTCTGCCTGCTTGTGATCTCTGTCTGTCAAATAAATAAATAAGATTAAAAAAAAAAAAAAAACAGGGGCACCTGGGTGGCTCAGTGGGTTAAAGCCTCTGCTGTCAGCTCAGGTCATGATCTCAGGGTCCTGGGATCGAGTCCCACATCCGGCTCTCTGCTCAGCAGGGAGCCTGCTTCCTTCTCTCTCTCTGCCTGCCTCTCTGCCTACTTGTGATCTCTGTCAAGTAAATAAGTAAAATCTTAAAAAAAAAAAAAAAAACATATGGAAATATCTGATCTCAAAACAAAAGTAAATCCACATTTGTTTGAATATCACTGCAAAAGTAGTAGGTCAAGGTTGATACCCAAATGACTGAGGAATTGGGGTTCTAGAACATCCTGGAGGGGCTGGAGAAGGGGGCTCTAAAATTTATGAGGACATGCAGGAATGTGCAGCATGACATCAGGAATGCACAAAAGGCCCATCGAATGCTCAGCACTCCTCTCCCCACCCTCTCTTCTGAAAAGCATTGAGAAAATTTCTTGTCTGTATCTCTTGAGGGAAAATGTCACTGAAGAGAAGTCGAAATCCTAAGCCTACCTTACATGTAGAGGGTGATAATGTATACACCTTGCATGACCACAAACCACATGGCAAATATTCAACATGAAAATTGGCCCAAGGTCATTGAGGTCCTTGAAACACCCAGAATAAAGAAGCCAAAACATCTTTGAAATGACATTTCCTCAACAACTTTAGGGTCTCCAATAGAAAATAATAAATAAAATAGATAAAATTTGAACTGAACAAAAATCACAAATGCATAGCAAATTACTGATGCAAATTGGAAGATGCGATGGAGGAGAATGATCAAACTAGACATAATAACTCTTCAAAGTGTAGGGATAGAGGGCACATACCTCAATATCATCAAAGCCATCTATGAAAAACCCACCGCATAATAACATTTAAAATAAGAATATTAAAAATGATTAAAGAGGGGATTCTGGGTGACTCAATGAGTTAAGCTTCTGCCTCCTGCTTAAGTCATGCTCCCAGGGTCCTGGGATGGAGCCCTGCATCAGGCTCTCTGCTCAGCAGGGTGCCTGCTTCCTCCTCTCTGCCTGCCTCTCTGCCTGCTTGTGATCTCTGTCTGTCAGATAAATAAATAAAATATTTATAAAAAAAATGACTAAAGAGATTTTTTTTTAAAGCAATAAAACCATAAGAAAGTAACAGCAAAATAAAGGGGCCTGAATTTAGAGTTCCAAAGTCCTTGGATTGACTGAGTTTATCAATAAGTAGTTGAACAACTGGTGTTTAATTTCCGTGAACTTTAATTTTCTCATGGAAATATTGGCATACCTATCTCATGGTGTTTGTATAAAGATTGAGTGACAAAATGCATGCAAAATTCCTGGAAAATTAGAAGTGCTCAATAAATATCAGTGTTTACCTTACTTCCCATTTATGAAAGAAAAAGAAGTTGAAGCTTGGTCAACTCTTTATTTGCAAATCAGAGTACCAAAGTTTATTCGATGGACATATAATTTTGAAACATGGATTTCCTTCTTGAAATTAGTATGGAATAAGGCACCTATCAAGATATGAAATTAATGTATAGCAATCACCTACTAAATTTTCTGTTCACCTTTATAGGCAATATCTTCTTCAGGAAGGTATAAAATATAGTCCAAAGCTTCCCTCAAGCATGGCCTTCTCAAAGGTGAGAGGTTTTGACCAAATATAGCTTAGAATTATTTTTGTCAAATTTGAAATATATCCTTTTGGGATATTGGCTAGAATTTCATTTATAGATAAACTTTTGGAAAATGGGTACCTTTTTAACATCCTTCCATCCTTTTCATTCAGAAGTCTGGTATGTTTCTCTCCTTTTATTTATCTTTTAAAATATTTTTTGTTCTTAGTGAAGTTTTGTGATATTTTTCACAAACATTTCTTTTATAGTTAACTCCCTGGTGTCATGGGAGCCTCCTGGGACCTTGGGAACTGCCCAGGGCCTTAGGAGCTGGCAGGATTGGGGTAAGCTGAGGCTCTAGGTCTGTGGAAGCCTGACAGGAGCCTCATGCTGCATAGGCTTGGGGCATAGGAACTGCATGAGGGTATAGGAGCTGGCGGACACCAGTTATCGGTTAATTGCCTGGGTTGGTGGGAGCCTCTAGGAGGCTATCTAGGAGTCTATGTGGTGCGGGGCAGAACTGCTCTGGGGTCCACGGTGAAGTCAAGTGCTCATTTCACACTCTTCCCCCACAAGGAGAATGTTATTGTTTGCCCTGGTCTGCCCAGGCTTAGGGGAAGGATGATGAGAGTAGTGGGGATTTATGTGTCCTGCCCTCCCCAATCCACCTCTTAATATTTCTGTGATTCACCTGGGTGCTAGAATCCTTTGCCTAGGATCTTCTTTCTCATCCTTTGGACACTTTTCTTCTATCACTATTATTAGTTCAAGGAAAAATGTTAATATTTAGTGAAAACTACTCTGTTTCAAATACTTTTCTAGGTATTATGGAACTATCAGCCTTGGATTCATGTTGAACATTATTAGTCTAGCATCCTCACCCCCTAATTTACCCCTCATATTATCTCCGAGAGATTATCCGTTTCTTTGTGCTATTCTGGATTATTCTGTTATGTTCATTTCTTCCCCCTACCCATTAATTCTCTCTTTTCATCTCTTTCTGCTTTTTTTCTGGAGAGACTTTTAATTTCAAACTAAAATTTTCATTTGTGGAAGCATGGATCGATCTCTTCTGAATCTACATCTTTTTTCCATACCACCTTGTAGTTTCCTCATGAATTATTATACATATTTAGTTTATAATGCCTATCAGATTTAACTCTTACACTACCTGTTAAAGCTAAAATGTTGGCGTCATCCTTGATTCATCTTTTTTGTTCACCAGCATCTAATTCTTGACTTCTGTCTTCCATGTGATATCTGGAAGCTGTCCACTTTCTACCACTTCCCTGGGATCATTGAGGTACAAGTTTCTATCAAGTATGCCTGGATCATTGCAGTAGTCTCCTCACTAGTTTCTTTACTTCCAAACTTGTTCACTGACCCTGCTGTATTCTGAACCTCAGCTAGAATGAATGCTTTAAAGGGTAAGTCGGATTATCTTGCTTCTGAGTTTAAAATTTCTATCTGCCGTCCATCTCTCTCAATATAAAAAATAAAAACCTTTCTTTATTAAAGCTTTTTAAAATTTATTTTTACTTTCATTGATTTTACTTTTTTTTAGATTTTCTTAACTTTTTATCTATTTTTTATTTAAAATCAATTTGTTAATATATACTGTATGTTTCAGATGTAGAGTATAGTGATTCATTAGTTGCATATACCACCCAGGACTCACTGTTCCCTACAGTTAAGAGTCTTTTACAGTTTGTCTCCCTCTCTGTTTTCATCTTATTTTATTTATTCTTCCTTCTCCTCCCCTATGTTATCTTTTTTGTTTCTTAAATTCCTCATGAGTCAAATAATATGATAATTGTCTTTCTCTGACTTATTTCATTTAGGATAGTGCATTCTAGTTCCATCCAGCTCATTGCAAATGGTGAGATTTCATTCTTTTTGATGGACGAGTAATATTCCATTATATATATCCCCCACATCTTCTTTATCCATTCATCTGTTGATAGACATCTGGGCTCTTTCCATATTTTGGCTATTGTGGATGTTTCTGCTGTAAAGGTTGGGGTGCATGTGCCCCTTCAAGCATGTGCTCCTTCAAATCACTATGTTTGTATCCTTGGATAAATACCTAGTAGTGCAGCTGCTGGGGTTGATTCAGTACTATCTTTTCTGGCTTCTGTTTCCTCACTTAACTCTAATTCTTACATTCTTTTCCTTACTTCCTTAGCTGCAGCGCCATTGACCTCCTCACTCTTCTTGATATATATCAAGCATATTTTACCTTAAGCCTTGCCCTTGCTGTTTTTTCCATTGGGAATGTGTGCTATCTCTGGATATCTGCATGCATATTGATTATCTGCTGCATAATTGATTATCCCCAAACATAGTAGCTTAGAACTTTAAATATTGTGTTCCACAGACTCTTCGTGTCCAAAATTCTGGGGCATCTTGGCTAAGAAATTTGTCATTCATGGGACTCAGTCAGATGTTGTCTAGGACTTCAGTTATCCCTTGTCTTTATTGGGCCTGGGAGATATATTCCCTTCCTAAGTGGCTACTAGCCTGTGGAAAGTTGTTATTGGCTTTTGACAGGAAACCGCATTTCAACTCCACAATAACCTCTCCATAGGCTGGTTGAATGTCCTCTTGACATGATGGATAGCTATCCCTAGAGTAGACTAAAAGGTCATCAGGGAAATACAAATCAAAACCACAATGACTGTTTCTTTTGCTGTGCAGAAGCTTTTGATTTTGATGAAGTCCGAAAAGTTTATTTTTGCTTTTGTTCCCTTTGCCTTTGGAGACATATCTTGAAAGAAGTTGCTGTGGCTGATATCGAAGAGATTACTGCCTATGTTCTCCTCTAGGATTCTGATGGATTCATGTCTCATGTTGAGGTCTTTTATCCATTTTGAGTTTATCTTTGTGTATGGTGTAAGAGAATGTTCGAGTTTCATTCTTCTACATATACCTGTCCAGTTTTCCCAGCACCATTTATTGAAGAGACTGTCTTTTTTCCACTGTATATTTTTTCCTGTTTTGTTGAAGATTAATTGACCATAGAGTTGAGGGTCCATATCTGGGCTCTCTACTCTGTTCCACTGGTCTATGTGTCTGTTTTTATGCCAATACCATGCTGTCTTGATGACCACAGCTTTGTAATAAAGCTTGAAAATAGGTAACATGATGCCCCCAGTTTTATTTTTGTTTTTCAACATTTCCTTAGTGATTCGGGGTCTCTTCTGATTCCATACAAATTTCTGGATTATTTACTCCAGCTCTTTGAAGAATACTGGTGGAATTTTGATTGGAATGGCATTAAAAGTATAGATTGCTCTAGGCAGTATAGACAAAGGAAACAGTCAAGAAAACAAAGAGGCAACCCACGGAATGGGAGAAGATATTTGCAAATGACAGTACAGACAAAAGATTGATATCCAGGATCTATAATGAACTCCTCAAACTCAACACACACAAGACAGGCAATCATATAAAAAAAATGGGCAGAAGATATGAACAGAGACTTCTCCAATGAAGACATACAAATGGCTATCAGACACATGAAAAAATGTTCATCATCACTAGCCCTCAGGGAGATTCAAATTAAAACCACATTGAGATATCACCTTACACCAGTTAGAATGGCCAAAATTAACAAGACAGGAAACATGTGTTGGAGGGGATGTGGAGAAAGAGGAACCCTCTTACACTGTTGATGGGAATGCAGGTTAGTGCAGCCTCTTTGGAAAACAGTGTGGAGGCTCCTCAAGAAATTAAAAATAGAACTTCCCTATGACCCTGCCATTGCACTCCTGGGTATTTACCCCAAAGATACAGATGTTGTGAAAAGAAGCCCCATCTGTACCCCAATGTTTATAGCAGCAATGGCCACGGTCACCAAACTATGGAAAAAACCAAGATGCCCTTCAACGGACAAATGGATAAGGAAAATGTGGTCCATACACTATGGAGTATTATGCCTCCATCAGAAAAGGTGAATACCCAACTTTTGTAGCAACATGGACGGGACTGGAAGAGATTATGCTGAGTGAAATAAGTCAAGCAGAGAGAGTCAATTATCATATGGTTTCACTTATTTGTGGAGCATAACAAATAGCATGGAGGATATCAAGAGTTAGAGAGGAGAAAGGAGTTGGGGGAAATTGGGAGGGGAGGTGAATCATGAGAGACTATGGACTCTGAAAAACAATCTGAGGGGTTTGAAGTGGCAGGGGGGTGGGAGGTTGGGGTACTAGGTGGTGGGTATTATAGAGGGCATGGATTGCATGGAGCATTGGGTGTGGTGAAAAAATAATGAATACTGTTATGCTGAAGATAAATAAATTTAATTAAAAAAACACAATGAGAGATCACCTCACACAGGTCAGAATGGCTTAAATTAACAACTCAGGAAACAACAGATGTTGATAAGGATACATAGAAAAGGGAATCTTCTTACACTGTTGGTGGAAATGAAAACTGGTCCAGCCACTCTGGAAAAACAGAATGAAGGACTTTTGAAGACAAAACTTTTGAAGACAAAAAGTTAAAAATCAACTGCCATTCTGCCCAACAAATGCACCACTAGGTATTTATCTAAAGGACACAAAATTAGTGATTTGAAGGGGCACCTGTACCCCAATGTTTACGATAGCAATATCCACAATAGCCAAAATATGGAAAGAGCCCAGATGTCCATTGACAGATGAATGGATAAAGAAGATGTGGCGCATATATATATATATATATATATATATATATATGAATGAGAATATTACTCAGCCATAAAAAAGAATGAAATCTTGCTATTTGCAATGATGTCGATAGAACTAGAGTATATTATGTTAAGTGAAATAAATCAATTATAGAAAGACAAATACGATATGATTTCATTTATATGTGGAATTTAATAAACAAAACAAAACAGATGAACATAGTGGGAGGGAGGGAAAAATAAAATAAGACGAAAGCAGAGAGGAAGACAAACCCTGAGACTCAACTGTGGGGAACAAACTGAGGGTTACTGGAGGACATGTGGTTGGAGGTAATTAGGTGAAGAGTATTAAGTAGAGCACTTGATATAATGATCACTGGGCATTGTATGTAAATGATCAGTCATTAAACTTTACTCTGAAACCAATTAAAAAAAAAAAAAAACTAAGGCAAGCTACATTGTCTGTTACAACTTGGTCTTAGAAGTGATGTTCTGGGGATGCCTGAATGGCTCAATTGGTTAAGCTGCTGCCTTCGGCTCAGGTCATGATCCCAAGGTCCTGGAATCAAGTCCTGCATCAGACTCCTTGCTCGGCAGGGAGCCTGCTTCTCTCGCTGCCTCTGCCTGCCTCTCTGCCTGCTTGTGTATACTCTCTCTCTCTCTCTCTCTCTGGCAAATAAATAAAAAATCTTAAAAAAAAAAAAAGAAGTTATGTTCTATCTTCTTTTACAATATCAAGTCCCTCTAATGTCACCTTCTCAGCAAGGCCTCCTTTGTCCTCTCAATTATATACTGTAACTTCACTGCAAATCTTGATCACTATTCTTTTCCCCATTTTTATAGACTTTAATCACACTTGTCATGTTCCAGTATAGGAGATGTTTAATTGTTCATTTTGTGTCTAGCTGTCTCTCCCCAGTGGATTGTAAGCTCTATGAAAATAGAGACTTTGGGGGCGCCTGGGTGGCTCAGTGGGTTAAGCCTCTGCCTTCAGCTCAGGTCATGATCTCAGGGTTCTGGGATCGAGCCCCGCATCGGGCTCTCTGCTCAGCAGGGAGCCTGCTTCCTCTCTCCCTCTTTGCCTGCCTCTCTGCCTACTTGTGATTTCTCTCTCTCTGTCAAATAAATAAATAAAATCTTAAAAAAAAAAAAGAAAAAAAAAAAGAAAATAGAGACTTTGTTCTTTTCATTGCTGTGTCCACAGTGCCTAGAAGATTGTGTGGTTCATAGGAAACATTTGTACTAATTATTTTCTGTCCTTTCAATCTGCTAATGTCTGCCTTACTGAAGTTTCTAATTTGGTGGTTATATTGTTCTTTATGTAGTTTCTTCTGGTTTATATTTTCCCTTGGTTGTCTGCCTTGTGCTGCCTTGACTATTGCCTTGACTCCTATAAAAAATTTTTATTATATATTTAAAAAAATATTTAGGTTTTTGTAAGAAAACCTAGCTCTTCTGACTATACTTCTGAGTTACTCTTTTGAACTTCTGTATAATTTAATATACCCATGACTTTTCTACCTTAGCTTATACTTACAGAGATCTCTCCAGGATCATTCTGCCCTGATGTGAAATGAGACATGTCAAAGGTTGTGAGACTGAACTTTTTAAGCTCAAATGAAGGGAGAAAGATAAAGTTCCCATATATTTTAATTTTACTTTGCCATTTTAGAGCTCCATTATCAGACATTTGTAGAGAGCTGATGCTGTAGATGATTGGAGCAAGGAGCTTCTGACCTTTTTGCATTTATCATGGCAACCATTATTTAATAGGAGCTTTTCCAAGGTTCACTGTAAGCCATTGCTGTGGGATCCAGATATACAAGGTGGACAGTACTTGGGCACCTATTGAGACTTCAGTGGGGTCACATATTGATGTCTTACTATCCTAACATCCAATTTGGCCTTCCACCTGTTGCTGCTGGTGAGTTCTTTTGAGATCTCTTCACTAATTTTCCAAACAAGCCATTGTCTGTACAGAGTCACCTTATACAGAAAATTTTCTTGAAGTTTTTGGTATGCAACTATTATTCTTCCATGTTTAGTAATACTAGTACAGAATTTTCTCTATCTATAATGAATATTTAGATACTAACTTTAATATGATGTAAGAAAGAAGTTAGTTATATGTGTTATATTCATTATTTCATCAGGAACCCCACATGATATACTTACCATGAGAGAGGTAGGGTATCTCTGGCCATCCTACCCAAAGAAGGTCGTTTTTTTTCATTTGGGGGCATAATGATTTATATTTTCCCCCCAGAACACTTAACCAATATGTTATTTAGTTACTTGATTATTTTTTTTCTCTCTCTCTTATTTTGAAAGTTCTTCATGGTTAGAAATAATCTCTTGTTTGCTTGTTTTATCTCTACTGCCTGAAATAGTGCCTAGATATCAATAGGAACTTAAAACATATACACTTATAGAATAAAGGAATAATTATAATTTTAGACAAAATCCCAGCATAAGAGATGAGTGAGGTAAAGAGCCTATTTAGTGTATGTCCGATCAAGCCATAGTCCTTCATAACATTTACCTTTAAATGTGCCTCTTTCATGTCATTCATTTCATAAAGAAATAGAGAGAAATACGAAAATTCAAGGAAACATATTTGAACTTTAACTTGTCAGGAACAGTTAAAGGAGCCAGTGTTTCTAAATCTGGCAAAATAGTAAGATTTATGAAACAAATATATGCACCATTATACAAATAGAACAATAAAACTGATTCTATTTTCTTTAACATTAGTAAAGACACGGAAAGAAGAATTGGCAATTACTTGTGTAGAAAAAATAAAAACAGAACCACAACAAATAACTTCACAGTCAGATCATTAATGACAAGAAAAATTGCCAAAGGGCATTCCAGAATATCCTTTTTTTTTTTTTTCCAATATCCTTTGGAAAAGAAGTACCAGTTAGGTGCTATAGATTCAGCCTTTGTAAAAGCAAGTCGTCTCTTACAATTTCTCTCAGATGTAGAAATAAACCAGAGTAAAATATTTCAGACATATTTCTGACACAGCTAAATATAAGCCTAGAATAATTTGCTAAATGTCACAAGAGAGGGAAAAAATTAGTCAGAATAAATAGCTGCCTTTACACTTAACTAGTATTTTCTTGTATCTGTGCTTTAAAAATCGCCCCTGTTAGCTAACAGAACACATTAAATCAAAAGCATTGAGCATTGTGGTTAATGTCTTGTTCTTTATGATCTGCATGGGCCTAGATATTGCAGTACATATTTTACATATGTAATTCTGCTCTGGGACTACTTTAAAACCCACGTACAATATGCTGAATTAATAATGCTTATAAGTGTAATATATAGAGAGAGAGTTTGAAAAACTCTTGATGAAAGGTGATATATATTTATGAGGTGCCAGATGTTTGCCTTTAAAAGTAATTTTTACTAACCCACACTATTGAGATTTGTATTGAAGTGGTCTCTTTGTGGTAGTATATTATTTAAAATATGTTCTGTGAGACCTAGGCACAATGGGGTGAATAAAAGAATAAGTACCTGTCTAAATTTTATGTGTTTTTTAAAATTAGGCCATCGGGGTACATTTTTAATGCAGGTGCAGTGGATTAGACAGAAAACAATAAAAAGTGTTATATATTTCATATACAACTGCAGGTGGTGAAAATGTACATATTATTGTTATTTTAATATTTTCTTTCCTTTTTTATTATAGAGGTAACCATGATATCATATGCTTGTATATCATATTTCTTCCAAGGTGTTCAAACACATTATGGTCATTAATTATTTTACATTTCATAACTTCCCTGGAGGGAAGCAAGGAGAAATATTATTGCCCCATTTTACAGATGAGGTAACTGGTTACCAAATCGCCACTCTCTAAATGTCTCCGGGATAGTTTCAATCCATTTGCCAGGGACTTTTTTCTCTGGCTTTCCACACTGTGTGTCCACTGGGCCATTTCTGTCATTGTTGACCTCAGGCCACCACTCTGGTACTGCCCCTGCTACTGTGACTAGAACACTGAGGAGACTGTTAATTTCTTCATAAACACAAGACAGGGTCCATGGAACAATTTGTAATGAAATTTTACCAATCTATTGGGAGAGTAAAATGTTATGTTATGTTAAATGTATGTTAACACACTCAATCAAACACACAGACACACACACAGACACACACACACTGAGTACTTTCAACAACTGCCCAGGTCTGGACCCATCATAAATCTCCTTTATTGGCCTGCTTCCTCTCCTACTTTTAACCCTTTTCTTTTTAGCCAGTGTAATTCATCTCTTACCACATCTCAAATCTGACCTACTCTTGGCTCCAGTGGAAGCAGACAAATTTTCTTCCCCTAATCTAAAATCCATTTCCCTAGGTCCCAGAACTAACTTTCTCCCAAGATGGAGGGCTCCATTTTCCTTAAAGAAAGTGCCAGGAGTGTGTTTCATCTTTTGGCCATAATAACACCAAATTTACAAAGTAGTCAAATTTATTATGTCTGGTTTATTTCCCTTGAATAAAATCATGTATGTGACAGAAACAACCTGGCCAGATAGGCCTGCACCTAACTCTACTTCTCCTCATGAGGGAGTTAATATATACTGGTGTTTAGTCTCACTCAAGTCCTTTTTCTGTGATATACAATCCTTAGGTAGATTGTGGTAACACACACGATTTAGCAGAATCTAAAGTTCTAAAGCCCATCAATCCACTGGCACCTTGTTTGAGTCTCATGAATCAGTCATCGTGTTTCTTCACTCAATTATTGATTTCTTTCAATGTTTGTCTGTGTAAGTGTGATGGCAACAGAACCATGCCATTAAAACAAATTAGAGAAGGTCTTTGCCTTCAGTTATCTTATAGACAGAGCAACACACAAGAAATTACCAAAATTTCTCCTTTTTAAAAGAGTACCCAAGGTTTCATCTACAGATCAGCCCTTTTCTACTGGACACCACTGGAAGGGACTGCTAATCAGGTGCTCTAATATGGAATGGGCGTCATGGTTACCCTTAATCACGGTCTCTCTGAAAACACTGAAAGTCATGTTTCTGGGAAGTCTCTACTCATGTGATAATGCATAGCTTCATTCATAGCCCACTTGCTCCAACTTATCCAGAGAAATAACAACAAGAGTCTGGTCAGCTAATGCACCTGCAAAGTTTTCTAAAGCAAGATAAATATTTTTGTGAAGGTCAGCCTCATCCATAAACCTAAAATGACTAATAACCAAAGATTATGTATAAATATAGACTGGGTTCCTTTTTGGAAATTCTTAGGAAATAGTTGATGGGCAAGGGTTTTCAAATAGCACTATCTTTTCTCTTTACAAATAGAACTTTTCATTTGTGCACATAGGTTACAAATGTATTTATTTTAAAACTTGAAATGTTAGGTAATTCCATAATTTATTATGACAATTATGAATTAGAAATAGGGAAACTATTGAAAAATGGAATTTCCTGATTTTGTTCAATACTCAGACCTTAAATAGCAAGTGTGATTGATTTTTAAATTTTATGATGAAAATAATATTTTCTCTCATCTTTATTTATTTAAGATTTTATTTATTTATTTGAGAGAGAGCAAGAGTGAGAGGGATCACAGGGGGAGAGGGAGAAGCAAACTTCTTACTGAGCAGAGAACCCAAGTTGGAGGGTGGGGGGGCTCGAACTCAGGACCCTGAGATCATTATCTGAGCTAAAGGCAAACATTTAACCAATTGAGCCACCCAGGTGCCCTACTCCCTCATCTTTGTTATGTCGAAGAGAATAGTTTGCTTTCTTATTTTTTTTAGATAAATGTATGGATTCATGGAATCTTAAGAGTTGGAAGGTACCTTAGATGTCTTTTCACTTTTACTCCCCTGAACAAAAAAAATCCCTTAGTCCCCATAATGGACAGGTTTTACTCTTTATTTGAACCCATAAAGAGTGAATAACTCCGTTTTTGAGTCAGTTCATTTCAATGTTGGGCAGGCTTGTTGGCTATCAGGAATTCTCCATTATTCCTGATATTCTCCCTACTTAGTCTTCTACACATTGGCTTGTTTAGTGCTATGTCTTTAACTATTTGAAGTGAAAAATAGCATGCCTTCCACAGCCCCTTCTCTTTTCCAGGCTGAAACCTTTACTTTATGGCAAGAGAAGGACATGTTATTTCAGGCAGGGGGAATAACATGAATAAACATGCAGAGCAAGCACCTTAAGAATTAAGCTAACAGCATTAACTAGAGCATGGAGGCATGTTATGAGGCATGTTAAAAAAAAAAAGAAAAGTTGGAAATGAAGACTGGAGTCTTATTGTAAATAACTGTAAGCAAGGAAGTCTTTGATGTTATTGTGAGGCAGTGCAGTGATACCATCAGAGATCTGCTTCAAGAAGATTGGCCAGGACATCGCTAGTCAAGTAGGGAGTGATTTCCGGTTGTATATGAACTTTTGGCCAGTTCTTCTCTCCACAGGTTGTAAGTTTCTCTGCATTACAGCTCTTGTGTAATCTCCTTTCCTCAAGTGTGGGCTGGATTTAGCACCTAGATTCTAACCAATAGGAAATGGTGAAAGTGCTGGGATGTCACTTTATGATAAGAGTACAGAAGACTGACTTCCATTGTGTTAGTTGGCACTCTGTACTGCCTTATTAGGTTGCATGGTTTCATAAAGCAAGCTGGCCCTTTGCAAAGGTCCATCTGAAAGAACTAAGGGTTCCTTCTGGCAACACCAATGAGAAACAAAGGCTCTCAGTCCAACAGCTTGCAAAGAACTGAATCCTGCCAAAACCCATGTGAGCTTGTAAGTGAGTCCTGCCCTAGTTAAACCTTCGGATGACTCCATCCCAGCTGACTCATGGATGGCAGCCTATATGAGGCCCAGAAACAGAGAGCTCAGCCTAGCCATGTCTGGATTCCTGACCTAAGAAACGTCTATAATGTGTTGTTCTACACTCCTCTAACTTTTTGTATTAAGTTATTACACAGCAATGGATAACTAATATGGGGTATATGTGTGATATTTTGAAAGCATAATGTTAATGTACCAAGCAATAGTAAGCTGAGTTAAGCTGCCAAACCTTCACCTGATGCACACATTGTGAGGATGCAAATGTTGTGAACAAGAGTGTAGTGATACTCAAGGAAGGAGGGATTACAAATATTCAGATTATGGTCTTTTGATTCCAGTATGTGTACATTCAAATAGTTCATTCATGCTCGCCAATAAAACACAGAACTATATTATCTGGACTGAGGTATTGCTGACAGTAAAAACGGATATTTTTGTGTCCCTAAAGAGCACATTTTATAAATTTTTATAAGCAGTTTTGTAGATGCAAAGCATGTGCAAGGCTAAAATGTTCAAGTATTTTTTTTTTAAACTGGCAGAAGACCAGCCAAATGAAGGCTCTAAATGGAACCTCAAAACTTAAAACATGGGTTAGCCCTATATTTGAGTGTGTTCTTGCTACCATTTTTGTCAAGTGACAAATTCATTCCAAATACTTGAACTTACAGAGCAGATCTTTGGCACAGTAGCCAAAAGCGTAAAAACTAAAACAAGTACAACAAAAACAAAACTAAGTGCAGCCAAATCAGATCAGACTACTTTATTTTATTCTGCCTACTCCAAAAATTGAAACCTTCCTTTTTATGAAAAGAACTCTTAATGAGTTTTTCAATGATATTGCATTTTGTTTAAGAAATATTGACAAGCTAATGTCATCAGGTTTCCTCATTGGGAGAACAAAATGCTGAGGAAAAAGTATATGAGAACAATTCCTTTGAGACACAGAGATGTAGCAAGGCAAGAAGAATTATGGGGCCAACATCCAGGAAGAGATAGAAGGAAATCCTAAGAGATAGAAACCCAATATTTGGGGCTGCTTTTCTCCTAAGTTCAGAGGCATCTACAAATTGACTGGAGACAAACTGAGCAGAACTTTTGATAAATTAGCAATACCAAGAAGCAGAAATTCAAATCTATGCTGGCCAAATGAGAAAAGCACTATCATTTGAATTAAAATTTCCAAAGGGTTACATTGCAGAAGAAAAGATAATCCAGAAGTAAGAAATAAATATCCTCACCTTAATAGGAACTAAAGCCCAAATTTGAACCATCTTAATCTCAGTAACTGGATTAAGATGATAAATAATCCTAATGCCTCTGGCTTCTTATTTAAATCAAACATAAATCCTCAGAGTGGTTCACTTCTGAGGAGAATGAAGCATTTCAGCACAAATCCAAAATAATTAGAAAGTAGAAAATCTGGAAAATTTACAAAATCATTGATTTAAAGACACCGCAGTACACAGTACTCCACAAACCACAAAGACTAAAAACAGAATTTCAGTCAATGTAAGCTTATGGAAGAAAGTTAACAATCTGCAGCTTTCTTTGCAGGCATTTTTTGGTTTAGGTTTGAGACAAAAGCAGAGACCCCTGTTTGCCTGCATATAGGGCTGCTACTAGAGAGCAGAGATTTCTTTAGGGGGGAGGGGGAGTCATATGACCTTGGATTGAGTTCCAGGAAGCTCAAACATGGCTGATCTTCTGTTCAATGTATATCCTGAATTTTAATCCTGAACAGAGCTAGAGGTCAAAGAACAAAGACCAAAGATTACATGCCTAAAAGAGAAGGGAGTATACTATATTTTTGAATTGGAAGATTAATTATTGTGACAATGTCAATTTTCCCAAAACTTCTTTAAGGATTCAGTGCAATCCCACCCAGAATCCTTAAGAGGATTTATTTTTAGGGAAAATTAAACTGATATCAAAACTCAAGAGCTAAGTTCTTTATAGATTTTGGACACTAGTCCTTTATCTGATAGGTCGTTTGCAAATATCTTCTCCCATTCTGTCAGTTGTCTTTTGATTTTGTTAACTGTTTCCTTTGCTGTGCAAAAGCTTTTGATCTTGATGAAATCCCAATAGTTCATTTTTTCCCTTGCTTCCCTTGCCTTTGGCGATATTCCTAGGAAGATGTTGCTGTGGCTGAGGTCGAAGAGGTTGCTGCCTGTGTTCTCCTCAAGGATTTTGATGGATTCCTTTCGCACATTGAGGTCCTTCATCCATTTTGAGTCTATTTTCGTGTGTGGTGTAAGGAAATGGTCCAATTTCATTTTTCTGCATGTGGCTGTCCAATTTTCCCAACACCATTAAATCTATAAAGAACTTAGCAAACTCAACACCCAAAGAACAAATAATCCAATCAAGAAATGGGCAGAGGACATGAACAGACATTTCTGCAAAGAAGACATCCAGATGGCCAACAGACACATGAAAAAGTGCTCCATATCACTCGGCATCAGGGAAATACAAATCAAAACCACAATGAGATATCACCTCACACCAGTCAGAATGGCTAAAATCAACAAGTCAGGAAATGACAGATGCTGGCGAGGATGCGGAGAAAGGGGAACCCTCCTCCACTGTTGGTGGGAATGCAAGCTGGTGCAGCCACTTTGGAAAACAGCATGGAGGTTCCTCAAAATGTTGAAAATAGAATTGCCCTATGACCCAGCAATTGCACTACTGGGTATTTACCCTAAAGATACAAATGTAGTGATCCAAAGGGGCACGTGCACCCAAATGTTTTTAGCAGCAATGTCCACAATAGCCAAACTATGGAAAGAACCTAGATGCCCATCAACAGATGAATGGATCAAGAAGATGTGGTATATATACACAATGGAATACTATGTAGCCATCAAAAGAAATGAAATCTTGCCATTTGCGACAACATGGATGGAACTAGAGCGTATCATGCTTAGCGAAATAAGTCAAGCAGAGAAAGACAACTATCATATGATCTCCCTGATATGAGGAAGTGGTGATGCAACATGGGGTCTTAAGTGGGTAGAAGAAGAATCAATGAAACAAGATGGAATTGGGAGGGTTTATGAGCGTTGCTGGGGGGAGGGGGGTTGGGAGAAGGGGGTGGGATTATGGACATTGGGGAGGGTGTGTGCTTTGGTGAGTGCTGTGAAGTGTGTAAACCTGGTGATTCACAGACCTGTACCCCTGGGGATAAAAATATATGTTTATAAAAAATAAAAAATTAAAAAAAAAACTCAAGAGCTACTAGAAAGCTGTGGTAATTAAGACAGTATGTATTGGCATAGGGACAGGCATATAGGCCAATGAAATCAAATCAGGAGGCCCAAAAATATATTAACTGATTCATGACAGAGGTGCCCTAACAACTCCAAGGATCAGAGATGGTCTTCTCAATAAATTATCTTGTGTCAACCATATAACCATATGGGAAAAAATTAAATCTGACACGTACCTCACAATTACATGCAAATTAATTACTGGTGTATTATAGATATAAATATTAAAAAAAATAAGGTTTCTAGAAGATAATATGGGGGGAACCATCTTGACCTTGGGAAAGGGAAATACTTTTTATACTAGTTGTAAAAGTGTTAACCATAAAGCATAGACCAAGATATCAGATTAAAATAAAAACCATTCTGTTTATCAGAAGACATCATTTGAAGAATAAAAATGAAAACCCCACAAAATGGATGAAATGATTTTAAATACATACAACTAAGGGAAGATTTGTATATGGAACTTATAAAGGACTACTAAAATCAGCAAGAAAATGGTAAATCCACATTGTAAGTCAAAGGATTCTGTAAGGAAGTCGGAGAATGTTCAATCACATTAGTCATCAGGAAAATGTAATTTCAACTCACACTGAGATATCACTGCTCCCATGACAGAAGGGCTAATATTTAAAAACTAAGATAGCAAAATTGGGTGGGGGATTTGGGGATAGTGGGAACTCTAATACCACATTGTTGGGGATATAAATTGGTACAACCACTTCAGAAAACAACTTGCCATTTTTTACCAGCATTGAAGACGTGTGTGCTTTTTGATATAGAAATTTTCGTTCAAAGTTTGTACTAATAAGAAATGCATAAACCTGTGCTCCAAGAGACATGCAGAAGAATTTTCACAACAATGCTCATAAGAGCCCCAAACTATACATTAATAAAAATGAATCTCATGTATATAATATAGAGGAAAGCAAGCCAGACTCAAAAGAATATAAACTGTATTGTTGGGTTCATAGAGAGTTCAAAAGCAGAGAAAACAAAGATACTGTCTTAGAAGTAGGAATAGTGATTGCTTTGGGAGATGGGGTGGGGAAATGGGAAATAATTAGGAGGAACACAGAAGAGATTTTTGGCTGCTAGTGTTATGGAACGCAGGGTGTTGGCCAAAAAAACCAAGAGGCACTCGGAGACCTTGGAGTATCAGAGGTTTGTTTCAACACCAGCAGTCCCAGAAGAGAGTGATCTCTCAAGGTCTGAGCACTGAGCACAAACAAAGGGAGTAGTTTATACACTTTTACTTCTGTATCTGTACCACTGTTGCAGCTGCAGCTGGTGGGCCTATGGGAAAGCCTGGAATGGCGTTGGGGCAGGGACTGGGATTCCCCTGCTGGATTCGTCAGCCACCTCAGAACACAGATTTTCCTGATCATTCCTCCCTTTGATGCCCCTTTGAACACCTGGTGTTCATCATTATTATTTACAGGGTGATAGTGATTAAGGAGCAACTGGAGTCTGATCTTGGCAATATGAGCAGTGAGGAGGAACAGCACACCTGGTAACAAAAGACCAGGAATGACTGGGGTCAGGAAAACCATACTGAAACGTGCTTAGGAGCAGACAGCAGAAGACTAATAAAAGTGGGGGTCACTGGTTTTAGTTAGAAGGAGTCATTGTGACTAGTAGGCGCCAGATAAAACCTGTGGACAAGTAAAGATAGTAAAAGACCATAGGGTCATCCAATAAACAATAACAATAGCAAGTCTCTGGGGGAAAGTCCAGTCAGAAGGTTGAACAGTGGAGTCTGACCCTTAGGATGAGGGATAGCGTGCTGGTGAGAACGAGGGACCACAGTGAGCAGGTGTCCATTAGTCACTGGGGTCTTGTTGGAGGCAAAGCTGGAGCAGGTCTGCAGGGTTTGGCTGGACTTTCCATTGGTGCGGCTTCTAATCCTGGTGATGGGCTTTTTTACTCTGGAGTGGTGAACCCTTGGGGTGACACAAGAGACCTTAAGGGCAGTAGGGGTGGTTAGAACAACAGTGTGAGGCTCTGTCCACTGTGGTTTGAGGGGGTCCCTTTTCCACTTTTTAAAAAATTTATTTATTTGACAGAGAAATCACAAGAAATCACAAATCAAAGCAGAGATGCAGGCAGAGAGAGAGAGGGGGGAAGCAGGTTCCCTGCTGAGCAGAGAGCCTGATGTGGGGCTCGATCCAAGGACCCTGAGATCATGATCCAAGCTGAAGACAGAGGCCCAACCCACTGAGCCACCCAGGTGCTCCCCTTTTCCACTTTTTGACCCAGACTGAGTCTCCTGTTTGAAAGGTGTGCACCTGGGACCCTAAGGAGATTGGGGCCCTTTCAATGGTGTATCTATGTAATTTATTTAGGATGGCCCCAGGGCCTGAAGTTGTCTATCTCTTTATCCCCAATCTGATGTAAGTTTCCTGGAAGGCATTGGGGAGACCGTTTACACACTAATTTGAAAGGGGAGTAACCTAGGATCCCGGGTACGTAGTGGGCACACAGAAGGGCCAGGGGTAGCAGATGTGGCCATGGGAAGTTAGTTTCCTGACAGAACTTTGCTACGATTCCCTCGTGGTTGTGATTCATTCGCTCTACTTTCCCTGAGCTTTGGGGCCATTAGGCAGTGTGGGGCCTCCAGGTGACACTGAGAGACTTAGTTAAGACCTGTACAATGTCTGCTACAAATGTGGGCCCATTGTTACTATGGATTGTTAATGGCAGGCCGAACTGGGGCACGATATCCCACAAGAGGACTCTGGTTACTTTCCAGCTTTGCTGGGTCCTGGTGGGGAAGATCTTCACCCATCCAGAGAATATGCACATTAGCACGAGGAGATGTCTGAATGTCCTGCTTGGCTGCATGTCTGTGAAGTCTATTTATAGATTTTTGAAAGGGATTACCCCTATCCTCTGGACACCTGGCGGTGGGGCATGGTGCAGGCCGAGCATTATTTTTAGCATATGTTATGCATTGCTCCCTGGTTGCTTGGCATAATGCTGGCAGCTGGCTGATGTAGTAGTGCTTTTTGAGGAGGGCCTTCAATGTCGATTTTCCAGGTGGGTGAGTTGGTGGTATTTCTTGACTAGATGCCCTTCTGTTGCTCTTGGGATGAAGATGTGTCCGTCTGGTATCACCCACCATCTCTTTTTAGTCAGGGAGGCTCCCGCAGCCATGGCCCATTTTTTTTTTCTTTTTCTTTTTAGTGTCACTGGGTGGAGGGACTTCTTCTGGTGGTGTCAGGGCCATGGTGGGAAGGGGATATGTCCATACCCTTACTGGCTATGGTCTTGGCAGCCTCATCTGCCAGACAATTTTCCTGCACTATGAGGTTGTCTCCTTTTGGGGTCCCTTACAGTGCAGGATTGATACTTCCTTTGGAAGTTAGACAGCTTTGAGGACTATTTGGTATCTCTTTGAGGAGTTTTGATAGCTTTTACCGTGGCAGTAAGGAGGGTCCTTTCCTTGTTGATGACCCCATGTGTATGCATAGTGGTAAAGGCATATCGAGAGTCAGTGTAAATGTTGACTCACTTACCTTCATTGAGGGTGAAGAGTTGGAGTAAGGTGTATAGTTCAGCCCATTGTGCTGACCATCCAGCTGGTAATGCCTTAGCCTCTAGGACTTCAGTGGTCAGGGTCACTGCGTAATATGCCTTTTGGTCACCCTCTTGTAGATAACTGTTGCTGTTGCTGAAAGTGTGAGCTCTGTATTCTTTGTAACTTGATCCCTTAAGTCTGGACAGCTCCCATAGACTTTTTCCGTTACTTTGCGGCATTTATGGTCTGGTTCCCCCTCTTCCATGGAGAGAGAGGTTGCTGGGTTTAATGCACATAATGTTTTAAGGGTGACCCATGGATTCTAGCAGAGGAGCCCTTGGTATTATGCTAGCCAAGAGTTGGAAAGGAAGCAGTGCCCCTGTGTGTTCATGAGGATCACATGAAGGAAATTGACATTAAGTTTTTGTCCCAGGGTGAGCTTGCCTGCCTCCTTAATGAGTAGGACTGTGGGTACTAGTACCCTGAGACATGGTGGCCATCCTGGCGCCACCAGAGTTCACTCTCTTTGACAGATATGTAACTGGCTGTTGTTAGGGCCCAAGTAGACTGAGTGCTATTTTTTTTCATGTACAAAGAGATTGAAGGGTTTTTCTGTACTTGGTAAGCCCAGGGATGGAGCCCACGTCAAGGAAGCCTTGATCTCTGTGAAGGCAGCTTCTGCTTTCTCAGTCCAGGCATAGTGCTCTCGATTTAGTCCCCCTAAGAGACTATAGAGGGGACTTGCTATTGCTGAGAGGCCAGGAATCCAGATGCACCAGAATCCTGTAGTCCCCAGGAAATCTCACAGGCCCCTTTTGTCTGGGGCTATGGCAAAGAGATGATGGCCATTTTTCCTTTGTGGCCCTCTTTCTTTTCTCCCTGGGTGAGAAGGAAACCGAGATATCGAACCTGTTGTTGGCAGATTTGTGCCTTTTTCCATGAGACTTGGTATCCCGAGTCTGACATGAGCTATAAGAGGGCCTTAGTGCCTTTTGTGTAGTCTTGTGTGTCACTGGCAAGGAGGAGGTCATCCACATACTGGAGGAGGGTGCATGGATTTGGGATGACTCAGTGCAGGGAGTTGGCTACCTTGTTGATGGCCTGCAGGTCTTGGACTGGTCCATATCCCCCTCCTGCCTTCTTAACTGGCAGGAGTGGGGTATTTCAAGCCAACTGGCCCTTGATTAGGTTACCTGTTTTTTTTGTCTGGCCAGATATTTGTGAATGCCAATCTTAGTTTCTTGTGAGACGGGCTCTTGCTTTTGTCTCTGGGATTGGGTTCCTGGGATTAGTTCAACAATGATAGGGGCCTGATTCTGGGCTAGCCCAGGTGGGTTGTGTTTAGCCCACACTGAAGGGAAGCTGAGCCTGAACTCCAGCGGGCCATTTGGTTGGGCCTGGGTGCAGAACAGTTTCCTTTGTTTTTACTCTTGGTGTGGTAATCGCTAGTATCAAAGACCCTGTCTCCTCTTGCCCTGGGTTCAATCAGAGGCTGGTTTGCCCAGTGGGCTCAAAGGTTATTTGAACCCCAAGCTTGGACAGTATGTCTTAGTGCAGGAGGGGGATGGGGCAATCAGGTGGATAAAGGAATTTATGTTGGACCTTTTGGCCCCTGAGTTTACACAGATGAACATGGCAAAAGGGCTGTTGTATTGTTTGTGTCCTGGTAGTCCCAAGGATGATCGCGGTCTTTTGGCTGAAAAGAGCCACTGGGGAGATGACAACAGAGTGCTTGGCCCCAGTATAAACCATGAAAGTCACTGGTTGCCCCCCTATTTTTGTTCTGACCATGGGCTTATAGTGGCCAAGGAGAAGAGAGCCCAGTCCCTCTCAGTCTGAGTCTATTTCTGCACAGCCTATCAGGTTTTCCTTCTCAGGGTTCTTTCTTGTAGTAGCTGGGCTTCTGAGCCTTTTCCCGTTTGGGACATAATTTTTTTTTTTTAATGCCCTTTTTCTTTAAAGTAAACACATTGATCCCTGGCCAAGGGGGTTTGGTTTCCCCATTTTGGTGGCTGGGACCTCTCCGCCTTATAGACCTGCCAACAGGGCCACTCGGAAAACCCTTTTCCAGAATGAACAAGTGGGGTCATGTGTCCAGTGGATTGGTTTGGTGATGGAGAAAGGTTGATAATACATCATGGAACAGTCGGGTTGGATTGTTCGTCTTTATCAAGTCTCTTGGGTTCTCACTTTTCTTGTACCAGCATTTGGGAGGCAGTTGGTTCATCCTGGGTGGCAGCCTGGCTGCTGGTCCTGGAGAAAGTGGATCCTCTGGACCTGAGGTGCTTGGGAGACTGATGGCAGTGGAGCATCTGGAACTGGAGGGGGCCAGGTATAGATGCCCTTGGGGGTGCATATGGAGAGGGCAGGATTGGTTTATCCTTGGGATTTCCAGCTAGGATCTGTGGAGGCTGAGGCCTCTTTTGGTCTTTTTGGGCCAGTTGGATGAAGCAATTAAGACCCTGGCCTGTCCCTGCCTATTGCAACCAAATCATACCCAGTGGGGAGAGTCTGGGCAATTCCTAGCTGGGAGTCAATGTACGGAAACTAGTCGCGGTGTCTTGGCTCCCCTGTTACAACTCGCCACATCTGACAAACTGTTGGGACATCCAATGTCCCTTCTGAAGACCATCAGACATTAAAGGTGGGCCACTTTAACTTACATAGAACACTATGTAACACAATTCGACAGGATGCATTTTAATTCCATAGTCTTCCTGAACTCCTTGCTGAAATTTTGATCATACAGTCTAGGACTGTAGGTTTACTCTGCCTTGATCCCATAGTGATGTTCCTGTGTGCAGTGGTACAGAGACAAAGTGTGAGTGCCCCTTTAGAGGAGAGACCAATCAGATGCCCACCTGTCTGCCTTCCTGGAGGAGACTTGGGTGCCTCTTAGCCGTAGGGAGTCCATATAAACCCTGGACTGGTGCCCTGAAGGGCTCCCCATAGACCCTATGAGGTCACCACTCAGACTCTTGGGGCCTACTCAGACTCTGTAGTCCAAAGACCATGGAGTCACAGAATCAGTCCGCCTGACAAGCCAGGTCAAAGTGCACATTCACTCATGCATTCACACGTAAGTTATTATAGTTTCCCCCTCCCTGCCCCCTGGGAGGCCCTGACCCATGGAATTTCTTTCAGAAATTCATTTCTGACCCCTCTTTCGAGGGTTTCTGACCTGAGGGACTTCCCT
Organism: Mustela putorius furo; assembly: GCF_011764305.1. Taxonomy (NCBI): domain Eukaryota; kingdom Metazoa; phylum Chordata; class Mammalia; order Carnivora; family Mustelidae; genus Mustela; species Mustela putorius. The sequence continues at coordinate 3,223,970 of NW_025421467.1, forward strand.
CCCTGGGAAACCCTACCTGTGAGACCTCTAGGAGGTCTTTGGGAGGTGATCAAGCTCCTGCTGCAACCTAACGAGTGGGTCTGACTGGTCCTGGAGCCCCAGACCTTACCGGAATTCAACCTTGGAACCAGGTCCTCACCTACCAAGTCTCTTTGGAGTCCAACAGGAGCAGAGGAGCAGGGCCAGTCCGAGGTGACCAGGTGTGAGACTGTCAAAGATAAGGCAGGGCGTGTCTTCTCCATTTCAACCCCTTTTCAGTCACCATGCCGCCCTTGCTCCCAAAGTGGTGGCAACAATGGGTCGGCGCAGTTGGGTTTCCCAGTCAGGGAACCAAATGTTACAGAACACAGACTGGATCCTGACCAAAAAAACCAAGCAGCACTTAGAGACCTTGGAGGATCGGAGGTTTATTTCACACCAGTGGGCCCAGAAGAAAGTAATCTCTCAAGGTCTGAGCCCTGAGCACAAACAAAGGGAGTAGTTTACACACTTTTACTTCCATATCTGGACCACTGTTGCAGCTGCAGCTGGTGGGCCTAGGGGAAAACCTGGAATGGCGCTGGGGTCGGGACTGGGATTCCCCTGCTGGATTCGGCAGCCACCTCAGAACAGATTTTCCTTACCAATAATACTAGTTATCGATTGCTCTATAACAAATTACTCCAAAACTCAGTGGCTTACAACAACAAATATTTATCATACCACTTTCTTCGTGTCAGGAATCAGAACACATGTGCTTTTAGCTCAATGTCTTTCATAAGGCTGAAACTCAAGTGTCCGCCAGGACAGCCATCTCGAGCCTCCACTAGGGCTGAAGGATCTTATTCTAAGCTCAGTGATATGGTTATGGCAGTTCTCTGAAATCTGTTTCTAAGCTCACCCACGTGAGCCTCTCCACAGGGCTTCCCCATGACTTTGAGGCTGGCTTCAGTCAGCGTGAGTGATTTAAGGAAGAATAAGAGAGTTAATGCCAAGAGAGAAGCCACTTCTTTTTATTACCTAAACTCAGAAGTAACATCCCATCATGTCTGCCTCATTTTATTTGCTAGGAGCAAGTTACTAAACTCAGTCCATACAAGGGCATGAATAAACAGGAAGCAGTATCATTCAGCCTGTCCATCTTCGATGTTGCCCAACCATAGATGCTAATGTTCAATTTCTTCACTTAGGTAGAGGTTCAATGAATGATAGTTTTAGGATTATTCATTGGACTGTATGTCTTCTGTGCACATTTATATATATTATCTTTTATCATAGAAATATTTTGCAATTAAAAAACATACAGTCATAGAAATGTTTAAGCTTCATATTTTAAGCTTCATATTCTCATGGAATGCAATTGAGATGCTGTACAATTCCAAAGAACTTCTCCTTACCTACTTACTTATTTAGATGAACTGCTTTAAGAATTTTAGGAATTTTGTCTAAGGGTCTCACTGACAAGCAAATAAACTCACTAATGCTCAAAATAGATATTGATAAACTAAGTTGACTGCTCTTTTCCTTGGGAAGTGATTGTCCTCAAGACCCTTATTTAAGCATTTCTTAGCATTTTTTTTTTCAGCTAGTTGTTGACAATTGTATCTAAAAATAAGTCTCAAATTTCAAATTTGTCACAAATACCACTCTCAGTGTGAACTTAATAACTCTCCTAATCACAATTTCTATTTATAGTTTTCTAAATTTCAAAGTAAAACTATTTTCTTTTTGTATTTCATGGAAATTGTCAGTACTGACTGAATGGAAAAAGAAAAACTCAACTGATAATATGTTCTTGCCACATATAAATAGTGAGATGGAAGACATATTCATTAGTACTTTAAAATTAGTATCAGGCTTTTAATGGAAATATAAACAATGCACATGGCATTAATAAAAAAATCAATCATTTAATTTGTACTAGTCATCCAATAACAATACACACACACACACACACACACACACACACATATATATATATATATAAATTATTTCATAGATAAGAGGGAAGTAGTTTACATCAAAATGTACTGCTCATTCATTCCTTGACAAACGACAAATGGTACAACCCAGCCAGTCAACCTGCCCTTCTTGATGGGGAAGAGCACAGATGTGAACATGGATATGAAACACTTCTGTCACTTTCCCTCAAGTAAAGAAATCCAGAGGGAACTTGATAATGGGTTAAGAAGTACTAAGGAAAAATATGATGTCTCCTTTTTATATAATCCCCTACTATAACTAAAAAGCACTAAATACTAAGATTTATTAAAATATATTCAAATAATGTACATTAATCTTGATTTTTAAAAGCATATATTACATTATGAGATCTAAATCTTCAGATTCCAAGGAGAATTTCACAATAATGACCATAATAAAGATAAGTGCCATTTATTGAGTTATTATTTCTCTTAAGTCCAAACCTATCTTTCTATACCATGATGTTGGGGTGGAAACTTTGCACACCACACTGCCAGCTGCTTACTGATAGGTTCCAGTAGTCTAATCTCCCTGATAGCATCACAAAAAAAGACCTGGAAGGCCATGGGTGGGAGAGTTGCTCTGTCCTCTTTGCTTGCTGGACCTGATAACCCTTCATCCTGGCAGGGACAGTAGATTCCAGTGTCTGGTTTTCGTGTCTGCTCCCAGACCCATCAGAGGGACAAGGAGTCATTGACCCTACTTCAGAAGTTGGAGTCTCAGCTCTAGGGGCTCTCTACCCAGCTCCTTTTATCATTCCCCTGCCCCAGAGGTGGCGGCTGTTTCCAGCAGAAATTGTCTATGTTACATCAATATTTCCTTTATCTATTTCCAGTTCTCTAGTGTATCCTTCAGCAATTCCTTATCCTGGGTTCTCTATGTTGAAATAACATATAGTTTCTGCTTTCTTGACTGGATCTCCATTGATACATAATAATTAATACACCATTATTCATAATTATATAGTTATTACAAAATGTATTGTGGCCTTATCTGAGCCTATACCATAGTTTGCTAGAAAGGAAGATGTTTTTCTTCTGCTAGTTTAAATGAAGAAAAATAATGATTACCATTTAAATATATGGATGTCTATATATACATAATCTCTAATCTAGATCCATATACCTGCTCCATAAAAAATCAAGAGGTCATGGTTGTTATACAATAAGAATAAACTTTAGCTGGTTATTAACTTGTATCCTTATAAGGAGGCACATTGCCATACTATGTATGACAAATTATAAATAATCTATACTTTATATAAATAAAATGAGAGTAATTACCTCATTAACATTTAGAGAAAAAATAAACATATTAATTTCTCTTCAGTGTTGATGAAAACAATTAATAAGAATCATTTTAAAACTACACAAATACTTGACAGTCAGCCAACCTAATTACCACCTTTGGTTGGATATGATTTTTGAAAAACACTAATAAAATTTGTTTCCATTGCATAAGTATGCATGTTTCAAAATAAATAGTTTTAAATAGTTGCAATGATCACAATACCATGTTATATGCATATTTCCGATGAGAAGGTGAAAGCCCTTGAAAAATGTTTGTCATAGAGTTCCAGACATGGCAGCTGTACACACTTAACTTTTTTTTTTTTTTAACAGAAATCACTTTCTCTCTATGATTCACAACTTCATATTTATGATTTATTTTTTGGTGAGTTCTTTTTTTTTAAGGACACAATAGTAATTTTGAAAATAAAGAATTAATTGAAAAGCATATGTGAAGAAATAGGGGCATAGAATTCTACATATTAGCAGATTATTAGTTAATTAATGAACATTAGGATATTTGGAAGCATCTCTGACTTTTGTTCAATATATAAAACAACTTAATTGAAAACATATCAAAATTCAAAATTGACCACTTTACCGTGACAGATATGATATAGTAGAATATAATGGTATTAATTATAAATTCATAATAATTATATAAGATATATAATCATATAAATATAAAATAATGATAAAATAATTATTTGTGTAACATGTGGATTATTTTTTCTCTTCTTGAAGATTCTAAATATGTTGCACTTTCCCTGGGGGCACCTGGGTGACTCAGTTGGTTAAGCATCTGCCTTTGGCTCCAGCCATGATCCCAGGGTACTGGGATTGAACCCAACATGGGGCTCCCTGCTCAGCAATAAGTCTGCTTCTCCCTCTCCCTCTGTGATTTCTCTCACTTTCGCTCTGTCTCAAATAAATAAGTAAAATCTTAAAACAACAACAACAACAACAACAACAAAACAATCAACTGATTCTGTTCCATGACCACCAAGAGATGTGATAGAAAAAAAGAATCTGTGGAAGGCACACTGTGATTTGTTGTGTCTTAGAATACAAAGGCAATGTTTATATAAACAATGACAGAGATTTGTTCCAGGGTAAATGACTATTCCTATCACTTCATCCCTAGGAAAAATGATAGGAGATAGTAGTAGTGATTCACTTAAAGGAAGGGAAGGGGTTAATCCTATATTTGTGTTTAAATACGTGCTTCTGTGTATAGCCAACCCATGGGTATACACCTGTCAGGAAGAATCCTTAAATTAATGCTGGCCTGCCATGAAATACGCACAAGAATCAATGGCTTCATGACAAACATTAATGCTCATTCAATGGCATATGGGGCTGTCAAGGCACCTAAGACAGTGTAAACACTTGAGGCCACAGGTTCAAGTCCACATTGAATTCTTCAGTCTTCATATTTGTAAGGAAAGAGATTTATTCTTACTGTCAGTGTTATTTCTATCTTGTATTAAGAAACTGTCTTTTTAATCTCAAATGTGAACTACATAACACATTATTGTTTAGATTTTTTAATTTTTGCTTTGTTTTTGCAAATGAGCAGATTCTGATGTGGTTAGATCAGCCTGGAGCCTGCATTAACATTGGTAGTAATGATAGATCTACAGAGATGATGAAAATTGATAGGAAACTGAATATTCCCTTATAATGACAGTCTATGAATGGTGGAGATCCTGATTTAGACCTGAAAAGATAATCTGCAAGAATGTGCTGCTCTGTCTTTCTTCCCTTATGAAATTTTGAAGGCAAAGGTTGAAAATTACTGACTTATTGCCTCATGAATTCATTTGAAGTGGCATATATTGAAATTGAAAGCACTATTACATAGGTAGCCCATTGTACATGGTGATAAGGAAGCTATTACTTAACTTGCTGAATACCTGTCAAAGATTGCTCTTGAAATGAGTCGTGTGTACACTTAGGCTTTGCCACCAGGAAAACAAACTCATTCTTTTTAACAAGAGATATCAAATCATGATCCAGAAATATGGGCAAGTCCTCCAGTCTATGGCCTGTGAGAGGGTCTTCAGGGCAGTGTGAAAATTAAGCACTGAGAATTTTAGATTATAAAATAGGAATAGTTCATTCTTTTTTGATAAGTTATTGCTGTAATTACCAAGTTGATAGTTATACTAGTCAGTATAGGCTAAGTGGTACTGTGGTGGCAAATGATCTCAGAAACCTCCATGGCTTTAAAATACAATGGTTTATTTCTCACCCATGTGGTATATCTATCATCAGTTGGCTGTATCCCCTTCTCTCTCTGTCCAACTCTCTCTTTTACACCATGGAATTGAGAGTGATAAAGCAGCTCCTTTCAAGGTTATTGCCATGCTAATTACAGAAAGAAAAAAAGCAATGTACCAGAAAATGTAGTGACTCAAAACTTCTGCTCAGAAGGGGTACATATCATTTCCACTTTTATTCTGTTGGTCAAAGCACCAATTGTGACTCTGTTCATGGGTCTTTTATATAAGCATTGAGTGGTCAAGGACAAAGGTGACTGACCGTTGGATGAGTCATCTTATCCTTATTATTTAGTGTCTCTTCTCTGCCAGGAGCTCGTTAGTCGGCACTGAGATTTAAGACATAAAGATTTGTGTCTTTGTGTCTACTCCAACAGGAGCTAGATGAAAGATTGGGAATTTCAACCACATTAGCTGACACCAACTTTCAGCTCACTCTCGCATGATCTTTGTAATTACATAGGTCAATGATACCCTTGTTGGATATCCATGTATCTTACTCCTAGGAGCACCAGAGTCTATTAGCCTTCAGCACAGATCCCAGCAAGTCAGGACTTCTGGTTGCCATTTTGGATTTATTACCTGTTATGGTAATTATGAACACCTTGCCTCTGACAGTTAGTTGCTTTCATCTGACTTGTAATATTCAGAATCTCATTCTTTCTTTTGCCTCTAATGAACCCAGCACCTTTTCGTACTATCAACTCTGACCTGCAAAAGAAAACTACAACTGAGCTCCTTAGTAATGCCAGTGCCCTCACCACTTGATCATCCTTTATTGCTTTAATAAATGAAATGTCCTCTAGGTTCTCCTGGGGAGCATAGGCAGCTTATGGGGTTCACTGATCAGTAACTTATGGTATTGCTGATAATATGTAGTAAATCCATTCTAGCATGTCAACCTTTCTGAACTTAACCCCTTCCTCAGTACTATACCAAGGTAATTTTTACATCTACCTTCCATTTTACTAGGAGCCATCATGTTTTCCAAACATCAAGGAGCCATTCCTACAGTGTATCCAGATTATTTCCTGATGTCTTTGTTTCTTGTTAAATCTGGAATTATAGGAGAGAAGATTCCCCATTAATAAATTCCAAAGAATCTCTGATTTGTTTTTAGCTTCCTTGTTTTTGTCAGAATTGTTGGACATATTCTGAAATGCTTAATTGTATATAATCTTAATGATTTAGTAAAAATGAAAGATGTTAATCCTGATAATTAAAAGTTCTGTCAGGGGGGGACCTGATTATTCAATGGCTTAGGCCTCTGCCTTCACCTCTGGTGGTGATCTCAGGGTTCTGGGATCGAGCCCTGCATCAAGCCCAGCATTGGGCTCTCTGCTCAGTGGGGAGCCTGCTTCCCCCTTTGTCTCTGCCTGCTGCTTTGCCTACTTGTGATCTCTCTCTCTGTGTGTAAAATAAATAAATGAAATCTTTAAAAAAAAATCTTAAAAAAAAAAAGTTCTGTTGGAAAATACAGTGTGAAATCTGATTAATACAAGCCAGAGCCTTACTAGAAGGTAAAAATGTTCTTTCACAGAGTGTGTTTTCTGGCCTCTAGTTTGGGTGCCAATTTAGCTTACTGACCACGTGGTACATGGTATTACTTGATTCTTTGTGGGCACAGGTATTATTGTGTTCTTAGCTATGTCCTTATAAAAGAATAGTAGAAGCAACAAAGCAGATCTTCCAAGATAGGGTTAAGAGGGTTGGCCCAGGTGGCAGGCCTTGAGTGCTTTGCAATTAACACTTTGTTCACTCTCTTTAGATATCACCATGATCTAAAGACCCCTATGAATAAGATGTAGAAGAGACATAGTGAACTTCCTTACATGCCAAAAGTTATTTTGGGAAGAGAATATGTAATTTTGTTAATCTACAACGCCCAGTACATTTTATGTTTGGTCAGTTCTATTATCTGAATCTCAGCAAATTTCTGCTGGAGCCACAATGCTAATTTTACCAGAGCACAGAAGAGTCTGTATCTGTCCTTGATATGTTAAGTACCATATCAAGACTTAAGAACCATGTTTGTAAAGAAGTTACCCTTGGGACACCTGGGTGGCTCAGTTGGTTAAGTGTCTGCCTTAAGCTCAGGTCATGATCCCGGAGTCCTGGGATCAAGTTCCGCATTGGGCTCCCTGCTCTGTGGGGAGCCCTACTTCTCCCTCTACCTGCTACCTCCCCTGTTTGTGCTTCTTTCTCTCTCTATCTTTCCCCATCTGTGACAAATAAATAAACAAAATCTTAAAAAAATAAAGCTACCCTTGAATTTAAGCATTGGTACATCCATGGGAATTTACAACTACTCTTTTTCATCTAGGGAGAAAAGAGCTCCAGCCCACCAGCCATTCCACTAGACACATGTGTACCATGAAAAGGTCTAAAAGTTATTTTGGCTATTTGTTGGGTTGTTTTTAATAATGCACAATTTCTATATCTTTTTCTAACCATGTTGTTACAGTAGATGAGAATACACTCTGTTATTGACAGCTTTTATGAAAGTTAGATTGACAAGGCCAGCATATACTTATTGTTTTCATTCAGGACTTTCATAGCTTGATGGGATTTCAATTTCTCATTTCCCCAAATTCTAAGATAATATAGCATAACCACTATGGTTTTTGAATCAAAGTTGATTTTTATTCCAAGTTCTGCCTCTACTTAGGTACATGACCTTCATTAAGTCATGTAATTGTCTCAGCTTGTTTCTTTCTCAGTAAACTATACATCTTAATAGTAGTAATCCTATACAACAAATGGTCACTAAATTGTCATCATCATCATCATCATCATCATAACCATCAATATAATCTTATATATAAATAAGACACTGATCTTTTCTGGACATGTTTATATCTTATGAATCTGTTTTTATTCATTTGTGAGGGTTAGGCTGATGTCAACAGTGACCAAAAAATTTGTCTTTTTGGGTGCCCTATTTTATTGTTGAAATAGATGAATTTGGAGATACGATAAAATAATAAATTATAAAATAAAAGTGTATTGTGATTGATTTGAGTAGAATGATGTTAAAATTAATAAGTGTTATTAAGTGGCTTAGATGGCAAATTAAATCATAGTGAGAGATGACAAATACATGTTGCAAGGGACTTACCCTCCGTAAGTAATTTAATAAAGGGCGATTAAAAAGGAGAGGAAAAGCCCAATCATTGGATTATGACTGGGTGTTATCTTACGGGAAATTAGGGACCAAAATATTTGTTCTCATATGATCTGGAATATATGCATTTGACTGAATTGTTGTAAGTACCTAACAATCACTCCGCTTATTATATAATTCTTAATATGAAAAAACAAGGTCAAATGGAAGAAAGAAATCTGAATTGAATAGTATTCATTTGAAGGGAAGTTAGTTGAGTAACTCTTTGAGTTATTTTTAATTCCAAGCTATACTTTTTAGTAGAAACACTTGTCAATATACCTTGGTCTGTTGTATATGAGTGGAATTTTTATGTTCTTAATATTTTGGTGAGCATACCACCTCTGCACTAGTAATTTTACTGAAATTTGATGCCATAGAGATTCTGAAGTAAGGAATTCTCTCAGGCACACTGAGGGCTGCTGCTTCAGGGAAATTTCTGAAGGGGTTCATCTCCAAAAAGCGGTCTTTTACAATTTCACTTTGATTATATTGTATAAGAGATATGGGAAAGAAACTTTAAAAACATATTTGAGTATAACTTCACATGAAGCATTCCTAGATAAATTGCTAGCAAAAAGCAAGGGCAGAGAGCACAACTAGGCATGCAGTAATCAGAGATAAGATACATTTTTCAACAAGAATAATCGCTTAGGATATGATTCAGAACAGTTTGATGAAAATAGTCCAGTAGCTGCAGCTTCAAACTAAAAACAACCTTCACAGGTGTGTCATGCAGTGCAACTATGGATGGAAATGCTTTCACAACCTCCTGTGCCTAGTGCATTATTACTGATTTATAATGGTTCACATATGATAATGACAATTACCATATATATGAGCTGGCCAAACCTCAGCTCTTATCTAGAAGACAATTAATAGAAGATTTATGACAACATATCACTTTATATGCCCAAACTAGAGAACAGACTATGCTACTTTCTAATGTTTGCTAATAATTATCTGTCCAAATAATATGAGTGTTTTCCTGATTTCTTCTCCACAAAAAGTTCTGTGATTTGCAATAATGAACTTCCTTAAGAGTAGATAATAAATCAAAGACCAAATTTTTGTGTTCTTTAGAGACAGGTAATTTTGCATATTCTGAAATATACAAAGATATATTTGATAAATTTATATCTAGTTTATTAATTAAAATATCCACTAGCTTCCGTTTTCTCAGCTGTGAAGTATGCAAAATAATAGTGCTTATCCAGTAGGATGCCAAACTATCAGAGGAGTTGCATATAAAATTTCTGGAAACTGCCAAATTCATGGGCAAATGTTATGTGGTGAAGGGGGGAGAGAGGAGTGACTGAGAAGCCAAGAACATAAAGCCCAAGTCTAAGTATCATAAATGAGAATCTTTTTTTAATTTGTGCCTTTATATATCATGGATGCATTTTTGCCACTTAGATTGCTATGAAAGTTTTGAAAAAATGAAGATGAGGAGCTATAACCTGGCATAAATTTAGATTTATATTAAAGCAAAATTATTAAGATAGTGTAATATTGGTAATAGAGTAGAGAAAATCACCAGTGGAACAATAAGGAAATTCCAGATGTAAACTCACTCATATATTGGAAGTTGGCATATGGCCAAAATGGCCATGTACATCAATGATGAAAGGAAAGGCAAATCATCATCAGTATTCATAAAAAATGCCTAAGAGAATGCCTTTTGAGACATTAAGGTAGGAAAAGAATTTTAAGTAAGACAGAGAAATCACAAAATAGAGCTAAAAATAATTTAAAGATAATTTTTAAAAGCCAAAAGCCTGTAAGAAGATATTTGCAAAATATAATTTACACATGATTTGTGCCTAGAATATATAAATGTCCCTACAAATTGCTTTTTTAACTTAATAAAAATGGACAAATGGTATGAAAAGGCATTTCACAGAATAGGAAACACAAATGGTTGATAAATAAATATAAAAACACATGCACTATAATTAGGAAAATGAAAATTATATTTTAGTTTCTTCAACCAAAGGAAAAGCCCAATAAACACTATTGTGTTTGAAGTTGTGGAACAAGAAGAACTCACATGAACTTATACTATCACTTTAAAAAACTATTTGGTATTATGTAATATGGAGATGTTAAGGCATAAGCCTTAGAAAATTTGTATATGTGCGGTAGGAGATGTGTATCTGAATATTTAAGGTATACTGTTTAAAATAGGCATAAAATACAAAGAATCTTAAAGTCATTAATTACATAATGGGTTACCATATTTGAGTGAAGTTTAGGAATTTCTTTTTAAAGATTTTATTTATTTATTTGACACAGAGAGAGATCACAAGCAGACAGTGCAGCAGGCAGAGAGAGAGGGGGAAGCAGGCTCCCACTGAGAGGAGAGCCCAGTGTGGGGCTCAATCCCAGGACCGTAAGATCATGACCTGAGCCGAAGGCAGAGGCTTAACCCACTGAGCCACCAAGATACCCCAGGAACTTTCAAAACCAAAAGAGATTCTCATGTTTTCCAGAGAAAAAAAGCAGGTTATCAAGAGAAGAGCAAACATTGTTTCGACTTCATATATCACGACACAAGAAACATATAACCAAGAAAAGCAATGAAACTGTATTTTCAAATCGCAAATAATGTGAAATTAGAGGCTAGAATTTTAAATAAATAAACTTTTTTATACAGGAGAGAAAGCAAAGATATTTAGACACATGATTTGTAAAACACAGAAAGACCTTTATTTATATATATTTTTTTCAGACCTTTATTTATAAAAGACAGTTTTGGAAGAAATTCCCAGCAAGAAAAGAAATAAGAATGTAGGGCAAAATTATAACGTGAGCCAAAAGAGGAGAAGCACAGAGTCATACAGAATTGGACATTTGTTCAGTCGCATTACATTGTTCAGAGGTAAGCTATAGATTCTGGTGTACTTATGAAACTGATGGAAGAAATAAACAGAAGTAGTGGTGTCAGTAAGCTAAGGATCACAACCAGAAAAACCATCATAGAAGCTATGCATTTCACAACAGTAGAAAATATAAATAAATTTACTTAGTGATGGTAGGGAAAACTGTAAAAATAAAACCTTAAAATAAAGTAAAATAAAGCTCAAGTAAACATAAATATAAGGAAATTAAGCAAATAAGTTAAACCCAGAAAAAAAAATTCTTAGAAGCCATGAAAAAGCCATTCAACAAAATGTTACCCATAAGAAATACACAAAAAAACACAAGCATTTCACATGCAGTTTGAAATGGAAATTTCCTTATGTGCTATGTGTTGAAATTCTCTCCTTGTTTTTAATCCATGTGCTGGTTTATTATTACAAAGGCAAAGTGCTCTATTAGTTAATTAGACACTTGGAATCTTATTATATACACAAAAGTAATTAATAAAAACTTTCAAATATTTATAAGAATTAAAAAATAGATTGATTAAAAATGAATGATGAGAGCCTTAGCTAGATAACTAGAGAGAGAAATATCTTTTAGCAAAAAAAAAAAAAAAATGCTAATACAAGTTTAAATGACACAAAGGAAAATAATGGAGATTACATTAAATCATAATTCCAATCTTTGTGGATTGTTTTACCAGTATTATAATATTCAATAAAATATCATCTATTACCTGTATTTAATTTGTAGTTATTCATCAATAGCATGAGTTTTTCAAGAAAAAGTTATATTTGAAAATTTCTCATCATGTGAGGCTGAATTAAAAGCAAAACTTTCCAACTTAAATTTTATGAGGAAGACAAGTTTTTAAAATCATGGAAAATAATATTTATGACAAGTTATTTTTGATGTATAAACAGGTTTATACAGAAAATGAAGAGAATAAGAAGGTAGTAAAATCAGCCACCTTAAACATATTTTGCTCTCACTAATCAAACTTGAAAATGACAAATTTAATAAGAAAGCTTTAAGGTAACAATTTGTTAAAGCTTAACCCTTACTATTCTAACTCTATTTCACTGGGACTTCTAATCCATTGGGCTTATCAACTTTTCACTCTCTCTCATCCCATTTATATCCTTATTTCTTATTCAACTGAAGGTCCAAATCCATGGTAAATCAACATAATCACTCCCATATTGATTTATTTGACTCCCTTGCCCCTTTCTTGCTTTCTCCTATTTGGTTGCGAAACTACATAATCACTTGAATCCAGATGTCTACTATATTCCTGAGCCCACTGAATAGGACAAGATAAAAACGTATAAATTTATAGGTGTATCGCATTTTGAATTCATGGTCGTTAATCCCCCAAAAATCCCTTGAGTCCTCTTAGATAATCACATTATATATCCTTGGTCCATTCACTCAACCACTTCCCTAGGTGAATTTTACATCTTCTCCTCTCTTCAAATGTGAACACTTCCTCTTACATTCTCTTTCCCACCTGGTGACCTTCCTTCCTACTTGACTGAGGACATTAAAACAATCAAAGGAAAACTTCAGCAGACTCACTGACTATATACTCACCTTCCAGCATGCACACCCATATACCTGGGCTTCCTTTCTGTGATCAGATATGAACTTTTCCAATAGTCAATTTCCTTAGCCTTTCTTGCTTACAAAGTAGTCCTAATTTTTCTCCTCTATTTCAACGCTATTTGTTCTCTACTTAATCACTCCCTTAAGTCTAAAAACTGTTGCCATTTCTTCTTGTTAAAAAGAAAACAAACAGGGGCACCTGGGTGGCTCAGTGGGTTAAAGCCTCTGCCCTCAGCTCAGGTCATGATCTCAGGGTCCTAGGATCTAGCCCCGCATCGGGCTCTCTGCTCAGTGGGGAGTCTGTTTCCCCCCCCTCTCTGTCTGCCTCTCTGCCTACTTGTGAGCTCTGTCAAATAAGCTAATAAAATATTAAAAAAAAAAAAGAAAGAAAAGAAAACAAACAAAGAACAAAACTGGGGCATCTGGGTACTTCAGTTGGTTAAGCGTCTGTCTTCAGTTCAAGTCATGGTCTCAGGATCCTGGGATCGTGACCCATATTAGGTTCCCTGCTCGGTAGGGAGTATGCTTCTCCCTCTCCCTCTGTCCCACTCTCATGCTTGTGGTCTTTCTCTCTTAGTGCTCTCTCTCTCAAACAAACAATCTTTTTAAAAATAAAAGCAATTTTTTTAAAAAAATTAAAAACTACTTTCCACCCAGCTTACTTTAAAGCAAATGAAAATAAAAGCAAAAAACTTTACTAACCACTCAGTACTATATGTCTTTTCTCTTTTGTTAGCAAAATTCTTCTTGTTGTTCTAATTCTTCAGTGCTCTTTCAAGCCACTTAAATTAGAATTTTGCCCCCAACTTTCCACTAAAATTTCTTTTATGAAAGCCATCACTGAACTTCAGGTAGCTAAAGCAAGAGGACATTTCTTACTGTAGCACTTGACCAGTTGATCATTCCTCCCTCTTTGGTAATCTTTCTTCACTGGGCTTTTAGGACAACTTATTGTACTGGGTTTAATAGGGGCCCCACATAATTCACATCCACCTGGAACTTATGAATTATGACATATTTGGAAATAAGAATCTTCTACAGATGTAAGTAAGTTAAGGTGGAGTCATACTAAGTGAGGGTATGCACTAAATCCAACATGACTGTCGTCCTTTTAAAAAGAGGGAGATTTGGACACAGATAGGAACAGAAGGAAGACAATGTGAAGACACAAACACCAGAGAGAAGGCATATGTGATGATGGAGGTATAGACTGGAGCAATATATCTACAAGGCAAGTAATTCCAAGAATTGCTGGCAACCATGAGAAGATGGAAGAGGCCAGAAAGGATTCTTCTCTAATGCCTTGGGAGAGAACATGAACCTTAATGACAACTTGATTTTCAACTTCTAGCTCTTGGAAATGTGAGAGAAGAAATTTCTGTTGTTTTGAGGAATCCAGTTTCTGGTCCTTTGTTATAATGGCACTAGGAAACTAATAACACCTACTCTTTTGGTGAATACTTCTTCCTCACTGGTCACTCTTCCTCAGTCACCTTTATTATCTCTCTGCTTTCCCCGACCTCTTTTGGTTTTTTTTAGGATGTATTTATTTATTTATTTGACAGACAGAGATCACAAGTAGGCAGAGAGGCGGAGGGAGGGGGGAAGGGAAGCAGGCTCCCCGCAGAGCAGAGAGTCCAATGCGGGGCTCCATCCCAGGACCCTGGGATCATGACCTGACCTGAAGGCAGAGGCTTTAACTCACTGAGCCACCCAGGTGCCCCAGCCCAGCCCAATTCTTATTTCAACCTTTGCTTCATCACTCAGTGGAATCTTATTATTATCTATGCAAGTATTTGAAACAAATAAACAAACAAACAAAAACATACACACTTGCTTTCCCCAAACAAATAATTTTCTGGAGTACTGTATACAAATTTAGGAAAACAAAATTAATTGATTTCTTTAATCTGTAAATGAAGTGCTCTATTAAAGATACACCTAATTTGTGGAAAAATTTAAATGGAAGTCTTACCAATGCAGTATGAATTGATTGAATGCAGGTTCATGGTGGGTTTAAAATTATTATTTTCTAATGGAAATAGGGTGGGGACTAGCAGTTTTGTAAGAACTTATTGTATCATTTATCTTTTAAAACCAAAATCTATTTCTTTTTTTTTTTTAATTTTTTTTATTTTTTATAATCATATATTTTATCCCCAGGGGTACAGGTCTGTGAATCACCAGGTTTACACACTTCACAGCACTCACCAAAGCACATACCCTCCCCAATGTCCATAATCCCACCCCCTTCTCCCAACCCCCCTCCCCCCAGCAACCCTCAGTTTGTTTTGTGAGATTAAGAGTCACTTATGGTTTGTCTCCCTCCCAATCCCATCTTGTTTCATTTATTCTTCTCCTACCCACTTAAGCCCCCATGTTGCATCACCACTTCCTCATATCAGGGAGATCATATGATAGTTGTCTTTCTCTGCTTGAATTATTTTGCTAAGCATGATACGCTCTAGTTCCATCCATGTTGTCGCAAATGGCAAGATTTCATTTCTTTTGATGGCTGCATAGTATTCCATTGTGTATATATACCACATCTTCTTGATCCATTCATCTGTTGATGGACATCTAGGTTCTTTCCATAGTTTGGCTATTGTGGACATTGCTGCTATAAACATTCGGGTGCACGTGCCCCTTTGGATCACTACGTTTGTATTTTTAGGGTAAATACCCAGTAGTGCAATTGCTGGACAAAGTACAGCATCCCTTCCTGATCAAAACTCTTCAAAGTGTAGGGATAGAGGGCACATACCTCAATATCATCAAAGCCATCTATGAAAAACCCACCACAAATATCATTCTCAATGGAGAAAAACTGAAAGCTTTTCCGCTAAGGTCAGGAACACGGCAGGGATGTCCATTATCACCACTGCTATTCAACATAGTACTAGAGGTCCTAGCCTCAGCAATCAGACAACAAAAGGAAATTAAAGGCATCCAAATCGGCAAAGAAGAAGTCAAATTATCACTCTTCGCAGATGATATGATACTATATGTGGAAAACCCAAAAGACTCCACTCCAAAACTGCTAGAACTTATACAGGAATTCAGTAAAGTGTCAGGATATAAAATCAATGCACAGAAATCAGTTGCATTTCTCTACACCAACAGCAAGACAGAAGAAAGAGAAATTAAGGAGTCAATCCTATTTACAATTGCATCCAAAACCATAAGATACCTAGGAATAAATCTAACCAAAGAGACACAGAATCTATACTCAGAAAACTATAAAGTACTCATGAAAACTTCTTTTAAAGTGAAGAACATTAACTCCTTGTTATATCTATTGCAATATATTTTTTTTCAGTTTGCATTTGCCTTTTAATTTTGTACTTGTTTTTGTCTTGAATATCTACTTCATTTTTTGTTCTGGTTTTGTTAATTTCCTTAAATGCCCATAGATACAATCTCATTTTCCTCACTACCCAATCAGCCACTTCAATGTTTCATGTCTATTTTTTTTAATCTGAATACATTGCAGTGTATGTAATATTTTGCATGTGCATAAATGGTATCCTGTTATGTAGATAAATATTATTATGTTAAAAATCACATTTTGTTTTCTATTTTAAAAAATGAAGCACTGTTACATATAAAGAACTTATACCACTCAATGCCAAAAAAAGCAAATAATCCAATTAAAAATTGGCAGAGGACCTGAATGGACATTCCAAGGAAGACATACAAATGGCCAACAGACCCATGAATATATGTTCAACATCATCAATCATCAGAGAAATGCAAATCAAAACTATGTGAGTTATCACCTTACACCTGTCAGAATGGAAAAAGACAAAAAATAAAAGTATTGGTGAGGATGTGGAGAAAACGAACTCTTGTGGACTGCTGGGGGGGAATATGAATTGATGCAGCAACTGTGAAAACAGTACAGGAGTCCCTCAAATAGATACAAATAGAATTACCATACCATTCAGCAATTCCTCTACTGGGTATTTACCTAAGAAAAGGGAAACGCTAATGTGAAAAGATACATGAACTCCTTTGTTTATTGTAGCATTATTTACAATAGCTAAGATTTGGAAGCAACCCACATTGCCACTGATAAATGATTGGATAAAGATGGTGATGATGGTGTGTGTGTGTGTGTGTGTGTGTGTGTTTATGTGAAGGAATATTACTCAGCCATAGAAAAGGATGAAATCCTGTCATTTGCAAAAGCATGAATGGCCCTATATGCTAAGTGAAATAAGCCAGACAGAGAAAGACAAATACCATATGACTTCATTCATATATGGAGTTTACAAAATAAAAAAGCACAGAAAAAAGAGATAAGCAAACATAAAAATAAACTTACTCTTAAATGGGGAGAACAAACTGGTTTCCAGAAGAGAAGTAGGTGGGGAATGGATCAAATAGATAAAGAGATGAAGAATACACTTGTCATGATGAGCCTGAGTAATGAACAGCACTGAGTGTTGAATCATTATATTGTACACCTGAAACTAATGTAACACAATACATTAATTATACTTCAATTTTTAAAAAATAAAGCACTGTTAGTAAGATCCATCTTTGTTGCTAGGTATGCACTTTGCATTTAGTCAGTGCTGCTAAAGTTGCATATTACTCCATGGTGAACATTTACCATATTTTATCAGATTATTTTTTCTGTGAGTGCAAAATGTGTTTTTACCTTCAGAATTTCCACCACACACTTGGAGAACTATCATATGAACTGAAGTAAAATTTTGCTAGGTATACATGTTCATAAGAGGACCTGCAGTTTAATAGGATATCTATATCTCTCTCTATCTATATATCTACATATATACAATTTGACTAAATGTTACTTGAAGGCCTTCCAGATTGTATCACTAGACAGAATCACAGGCCAGCAGGGTGTGAAGGTTCTTATGTCTTGACATCCCTGCTAACACTCAGCATTATAAAACTTTTTTTCTCCCTGCAGTTTAAATTTACATTTTTCTGATTACTAATGATTTTCTGTGTCTTACCAATTACTAATTAAGTTGAAACATATGAAATTGTTGATATCCAAACATTTTTGATTTACAAAATATGGCAGGTAATTATGGTTCAACCTTGTAGCTTTTTGGGTTTCCTCTTCTATGGATAACTTGTTTTATGCTCTTTCTCATTTTCCTATCTAGTTGCTTTATCTTTTAATTTTTTTTTTTGGAGAAATTTCTAAAGGTTAATATTTTATGATTTTTAGGCAAATATCCTCTTCTCTTCTTTCTCCTGTCTGTTACCTTGTTCATGGGATTACTCTTTGATCAGAAGTTCTTGATTTGGGCACAGTAGTAGGGGTAGTGACAGTAGGCAATTATTTAGCACTTACTTTAATCTACACTTCACATTTACATGTAGATTAGATAAGGATTCCATCTTATTTTCTATATATCCGGCAATCTGTCCTTTTCCTTCTGATTGTAGTGCTATTTTAATTTAATGTCAAATTCTCTTATATATGGATCAACTCTATTTCACTGGCTTATTTGTCCATTCCTGTATATTTACCACCATGGTTGTGAGCTATACTTTGTTATATGATAGAGCAAGTCCTCCACATTCCTCAACTCTTATGACTTCATTATTCATGTTTCTTTAACACTCCATACACATTTTAAGTAGTTTTAGAAATATGTTTTAAAAAACAACAGATAAGGGGCGCCTGGGTGGCTCAGTGGGTTAAAATCTCTGCCTTCGGCTCAGGTCATGATCCCAGGATCCTGGGATCAAGCTCCACATTAGGTTCTCTTCTCAGCAGGGGGCCTGCTCCCCCACCCCGCCCACGACCTCTCTCTCTGCCTGCCTCTCTGACTACTTGTGATCTCTGTCTGTCAAAACAAAACAAAACAAAACAAAAAACAGATAAGGCATACTTATGAAATTATTATAATAGTAAAATACAAAGTTTAAAGTGAGAGCACAGTTTTGGAAGGCAAGTCCTTGGAAATCTCATCAACCTAGAGAAATATCTAAATCTAGGTCAAAGTTGTCCTGAATCAAACTTATTTCATACAAGCTGACAAATGGCAGCACAAAGTGACTGTATGAATGCTGCACTTTCCAAGTGGAGGGAGCACTTGAACTCTAAGGCTTGGAAAGTCTAGATAACCTGTCTCTGTCACCACATGGGACAACATTTTGGACACTACTAACGGGAATTTGATCAGCTCTCACACAAATAAACATTATAACAGAAAAGATGAAAATTAATCAAATGGAATCCGGACAGTAGAGGAAAATACTATTAAATTATTGCCACGTATGTGGTACCTTGGTCGGTTAAGCAACTTACTTTTGGTTTCAGCTCAGGTGGTGATCTCAGGGTCCTGGAATCAAGCCCCGTATTGGATTCCCCACTCACTACTGAGTGTGCTTGGCATTCTCAATCCCTCTCCCTTTGTCCCTCTTCCTGTTCATGTTCTCTCTCTCTCTTTCATTCTTCCTCAAATAAATAAATAAATCTTTAAATTATTGTCACACAGATGAATACAGCATCCTAATATTCCAAAATACCTATGAAGACATTAGGCAAATTCTAAGAAGTCTGGATAATATAAATCAGATCAGCTCAGGAATAAGGTGGTTTAACAACAGAAATAAAAGGAGAACTGGTAGAATTCAGGAATAAGTAAAAACCTGGAAGAAAAATATTTCTAAAAATAGACAAGTTGAAAAGAAAGGTAAAACACAGATATCATGAAAAGGAGAGTAAAGGTATTGAAGTGAAATGGGTGGATATAATTAGAGACTAAAAGGAAAAAGTGGCATCCAAAAAAGTATTAAATATAGAAGACAGGCAACAGAGATGTATGATATGTGTGGTTTTAGTATGCTAAGAAGAGAAGGAGAACCATGGGATGGAATAAGTATTTTAAATTATAATCCAAATAAAACTTTCCTAAAGTAATGATTAGAAACTGAAAAGGCAAAGTACCTGGGTGTTAGAACCTGAATGTCAAACTCTGAGATGTACTCTAACAATGTGACTTAACTTTAAAGATTTATAAAGCTTGTTTCCAGAAAAATGACTAACTTTGACCAGCCATTAATTAAAAACATTCAGCATATAAGGGAAAGAAAAATCAGATTAGTATCAAACTTCTTGACTACAATATTTTATGTCAAAAGACTTTGGAGCTACATTATTTATACATTTAGAAAATGTGAGTCAGGTATTTAAAATTTGGCCATGCTATTTTAGATCACAGGCAGACATTTATGGACATGGACAAACTTTGAGGTTTTTGTTCCATGTGGCTTGCCTGAAGAACCAACTAGAAAGTAAGATTCAGCTATCTAACATATGATTGATGAAGTTTTACCATGGGTACTATTGATGAATATGTGATATTTAATTTTATACCTAGACTAACTAGTGGGCATAAGAATGACAGATATGTATTTTAATGTGGAATTAATGCCACCAACAAATATATGAGAATGGAGAGAGTCCATGGAAAATGGAAAAGCTCACTCATTACCTCACAAGTATAAACTGGGACTAAAAGGCAATCAGTTTAGATTTGATACTGGAGGAAAAGTACAAGAACTTACTGTGACTCAATAGTGTCTAAAAACAGAGGGAAATACAGATTCTATATTAAGAAATTAGAACAGATGTATCCAAATAAAACATTATACACTTTCCTAAAAATTAGAATACTTGTGGTGAAAGTCTTGAGAAGTACATGTATGTGGATATGTGGGTACACATGTGCATGTGTAAATGTATGGAAGAACTCACAATGCTTTATTCTTCCCTTTAAAGGAATTAGGATTCATGGAAAAATGGTTCATTCCAATTTTAAGACAAGACAAGACAATTTTAAGACAATGTACAAGAAGAATGAAACTTGACCATTCTCTTACACCGTACACAAAGATAAATTCAAAATAGATAAAAGACCTCAAAGTCAGGCAGGAATCTATCAAAATCCTAGAGGAGAACATGGGCAGTAACCTCTTTGACATTGGCCACAGCAACTTCTTTCAAGATATGTCCCCAAGACAAAGAAAACAAAAGTGAAAATAAACATTTGGGACTTCATCAAGATCAAAAGCTTCTTCACAGCAAAGGAAACAGGCAACAAAACAAAGAGGCAACCCACGGAATGGAAGAAGATATTCACAAATGACACTACAGACAAATGGCTGATATCCAAGATCCATAAAGAGATCCTCAAACTCAACACACACAAAACAAATAATCACATCAAAAAGTGGGTGAAAGACATGAACAGACACTTCTCCAAAGACGACATGCAAATGGTTAACAGACACATGAAAAAATGTTCATCATCATTAGCCATCAGGGAGATTCAAACCAAAACCACATTGAGATACCACCTTACACCAGTTAGAATGGCGAAAATTAACAAGACAGTAAACAAGTGTTGGAGAGAATGTGAAGAAAGGGGAACCCTCTGGGGAGTCGGCATCTCCCTCTGACCTTCTCCTTGCTCATGCTGTCTCTCACTGTCTCTCTCTCAAACAAATAAATAAAATCTTAAAAAAAAAAAAAAAAAAAAGGCACCTGGGTGGCTCAGTTGCCTTCAGCTCAGGTCATGATTTTGGAGTTCCGGGATCGAGTCCTGCATCAGGCTCCCAGCTCCATGGGGAGTCTACATCTCCCTCTGCCCTTCTCCTCACTCATGCTGTTTCTCACTGTCTCTTTCTCAAACAAATAAATAAAATCTTAAAAAAAAAAAAAAAAGAAACAAAGAAAGAAAGTGGAGCCCTCCCTACATTGTTGGTGGGAATGCAAGTTGGTGCAGCCACTTTGGAAAACAGCATGGAGATATCTTAAGAAATTAAAAATAGAGCTTTCCTATGACCCTGCAATTGCACTACTGGGTATTTATCCCAAAGATACTGATGTAGTGAAAAGAAGGGCCATCTGCACCCCAATGTCCATAGCAGCAATGGCCACACTCACCAAACTGAGGAAAGAACCAAGATGCCCTTCAGTGGACAAATGGATAAAGAAGATATGGTCCATATACACAATGGAGTATTTTGCCTCCATCAGAAAGGATGAATACCCAAGTTTTGTATCAATATGGATGGTACTGGAAGAGATTATGCTGAATGAAATAAGTCAAGCAGAAAGAGTCAATTATCATATGGTTTCACTTACTTGTGGAGCATAAGGAATAACACAGAGGACATTGGAAGATGGAGAGGATAAGTGAGTTGGGGGAAATCGGAGGGGGAGAAAAACTATGAGAGACCATTGTCTCTGAGAAACAAACTGAGGGTTTTGTAGGAGAGGGGGTTTCGGGGGTTGGGTGAACCTGGTGGTGGATATAATGGAAGGCACGTATTGGATGGAACACTGGGTGTGGTGCATAGACAATGAATTCTGGAACACTGAAAAGAAATTAAAAAAAGAAAAAAGAACTGTACAAGATGGGTCTAGAACTCCTTTTTGTGCCACAAAATGAATATACTCAAAAACTAGTATGGCCAGTCAAAATGACATAGAAGACAACTAGAAATAACTACCAGTTGCTGAGGTTGAGACACCTGCATTAAAATACATAATAAGTATAATTGCACATAACACATTCAGCATATAAGAACCACGAATTGGCCAGAAAGCACAGAATAATTTTGAATAATAGGAACAGTGACTGCCAAGCTTCTTTTGTTCCCAATTATAATAAGAGACTGAAAGCAGAGCAAGGATTCAATTTAAAAAATTAGGAACAGTTTTTGGGATTTCTTAAACATTTATAAGTTAATTAATATGCATATAATATAATATCTGTTTATTTTGACAAAGATATAAAATGTATTTTACTAATAAATTTATTAAATTAAATCACCTATTTGCTCTTAGAATAAATGTTGTTCATTACTGACACTGGACATAGGATAGAACTCACCTACAAACTATCTAGTCTCGACAATTTTTTTTCAATATTGTTTTCTGGATTTGGTCTGTTCCCATGATTTCATTTTGTATATTTTGCTCATTAAAAACCTGTGTGTTTTGGGCGCCTGGGTGGCTCAGGTCATGATCTCAGGGTCCTGGGATCGAGTCCCACATTGGGCTCTCTGCTCATCAGGGAGCCTGCTTCCTCCTCTCTCTCTCTCTGCCTGCCTCTCTACCTGCTTGTGATCTCTGTCTGTCAAATAAATAAATAAAATCTTAAAAAAAAAAAAACTGTGTGTTTTTAAATCAATAGTGACACTACTTTTTGGTAGAAGTAGGAACTATCTTCACATCTAAATTTATTTTTATTTATTTACTTGCTCTTTCAAAATAGATTATAGATAATAATTTTACTAGTGTCTTTATGATTTATTCAGCGCTGTTTTGCTATAGTTGTATAATACCAAAGCAAGGCTAATTATTATTAGCATGGTCTGCTTGGAACTCATTTATAGACAGTACAATAGGAAGGTGAAGAAATTGAGTTTTAGAACTACTAGAAATACACAATTATTAATTGTTGGCTTGGGTGCTATAAATAAATAAGGAGTATTTTAAGGAAAAAAATATACATGAATCCACTTTAACATATGATAGTTGGGTCACATTTTTGAAGTTCCTTTTAAGATTTCTAACTTTTTCAGCAGTTTAAAGGAAAGCAGGTAATGAAATGACTAAGCATCTTTTCATTATTCCTTTAATAAAGAATATTTTTGTGATCTAAGGATGTCAGAATATGTATATATGTGTGAATATATATGTGTATATAAATATGTATATATACTTCTCCATTGATAAAATAGTTATTTAAAAATCATTTTTTTTAGAGAAACTGATCCTTTCTTTTTATCTTATGCATTCAGGACATGGATTTATTTATTTACTTTGTTTCAAGTTTTTATTTAAATTCCAGTTAGTAATATTAGTTTCATGAGTAGAATTTAGTGATTCATCACTTACATGTAACGGGATATTGAACTTCGAAACAAACTCTCTTCAAAGGAAAAGTTTTATAATGGTATTAAAATGCAAAATAGAATTGTTCTTCCAAATGAATGTTGATGTGATTGGAGTAAGAAAGTTTGATATCATAGATCATTGGATATATGTGCATTAGAATAGCTCATCACTTTTCACCATAACTATTCTTTTACTACTACATAGAATTAGCTAATAATTATTGAGCATTATTAGCTACTCACTAAAGCTGGAGTGAATCCTCTTGAATAGATATAAGTCACACATGTATTAAAGAGTCAGAGTCTACAGGCTATCTTAGGAATATAACAGACATTCAACTAACATTAGCTAATTGACTGACTTTGTGTTTATCAATCTTAAAAGGGTTTTACTGGAATAATGTTTGTCTTTTGGTCACTCAAATAGAAATGAATATTTTCTATTTATTTGATCATGCTATACACCCACAGTGACCTCAGCATCAGATGTATCTCCTTCTTTGGTACATTTCAGTATACCATTAATATGAATACATTCACAATGATGTTTACTCACCTCAATCTATTACTTTCTGACATTGCCTTTTGATCTCTTCAACCTCGGTAACTATTATCACATTAAACAACCTTTTACAATTATTAGTATTTAGAAAAGAATAACCCAAGGAGCAATTAAATGTGTTGCCCTTCTTGTAGTCTGTAATTTTCCCTTTTCCTATTAAGTAGTGGACTTACACTCTTCAGTGACATTCCTTTGATTCTCAAGCACTTACAGTAAGTGTTTCCTTATTTCTTTTTATAACCTCTGCTAATCGGGTTTCATTCTGTGACTCTGTCTCATGACTTTGCCCTAACACAGACCAAGTAATTACTACTCTTACATTTTTACCTTGTAACTACATTTTCCCTGCCTTTTTAATGTAATTTCAGTAGTGCCCTATACTCAAGTTAGGGCATTCTAGGTTTCTGAAGGTGATTTTCTGAGATGAGACATATAATCAGAGTCCTAACTACTTCTATTCACAGCACTTACTGAAATATATTGTACACTAATATTTCTGCACTTAAAAACATCAGAAAGTTGAAATATTTATTTTGAACAACAAACAAGCATTGTTATGAATATTTGGTTCATTTTTCCAGGAGTAAACTTCTCTTAAACACTGCACTTGAGTCTATAAATATAAGACTAAAAAGACACAACCCCCCCACCCCACAAATCATGCAATGGTAACTGACAATATGTATTTGATGTTGTTTATTTTGCATGTATCTGATTAATTCTGTAAAAACGAATAAAACTGCTGTGTAAAATGAAATATTTCTCAAATTGTCCATTAAGGTAAATATTTTGCACAATTCTAGTTATAGTAAATTGTCCAAGTTTACCGAGAAGTGTGTGCTTGAAGAACTCTAGTAATGAAATTGAAGGCCAAGCTGTTCATATTCTTCAAGGGGACAAACTGGACCCAAACTTTATTATTCTGCATGGCCAGGCATGTTTCTGGCCAACTAGCCTTGGTGGTGTTGTGGGAACTTTAGGAAACAACCTATTGTTTATACCTTCAGTAGTTTCTAAAATGTGAAGATTACCACCTTGTTGTGTACCCTAAGTTTCTAGGACCTTCAAAGGTGATCTTTTGGGTGATAAACATTTACTAGGTCATTGTGGTTTATGAAGGAACAACACACATAAACACACACACACACAGTCACCCTGCCTTTAGAATTCAATTTTAAGTTCACTTAAAATCTATCCATTGTAATGCTAATCTCGTGTTTGTTTAGCTTTTTTTCAGCTTTCAGATTCTCTGAAAATTCCATTTGAAATACTGAAAAAAAAAATCACACCTATTTTCTTTTGGAAAGTGGTAAGTGGGATTGATCACTCAGCCTAAAATAGAGTGTGCAGAGCAGAGAGATATATTTGCTTTGATTTATGGCAATGTGTGTATATCAGCTTAATGAAGATTTTACTCTTGGGAACAGTTAGAGAATGGATTGTAGTGTTTTCATGTAGCAGGGCAAAGGAGATCTCATTTTGTTCTGATTGGTTTCCCCATTTAATCTCGGGCAGTCTTAGGAAGTCGAGCAGCAATAGTTGAACATTCTATAAAAATGAGGCAAGTTTTCGACATATATTATCCGGAAACTAAAACAAAGAAACTTGCTTTGATTGAATCGTGGAACATTTGGTGTATTAGACATTTGCAGAGTAACTCACATGGGAAAGGAATGCAATTGTCCAGCAAAAACTCTGTCCCATCAGGCATCTTTTTATATTATGAATTTTTATCATTTTGTAGGAATATAAAAGAATCATGATTGACAACTTAAAACCTAAATATGCTGCCGAGGCAGCACCAGGGCAGCAATGGCGCAGAAGAGAAGGAAAGAGATTGAGTGACTGTCAATGATCATAATTGCGTGCATAGCACCAGTAGCTCTGTGCACAGCACAGAGTCTAAATGAAATGTCTCTCTCCATGGGTCTTAGAGTCTGACGTGATCATACTGACAACCAAAAAGGGGTTGCTTTTTTTCTTCTTCTTTGAAAAAGGAGTTTCTTTTTATTTTCCATTGTCAGTCACTTGATAGTGGCATCTCCCTGACTGAAGAAAATGCATGAGCCGTATCTGAATGATCAGCATCCGAAATAGAACCCAGTAAACTTTGACTTTTGATGTAAGTTTTATTGTCTTTCTGGTACACAAAATTAATAGATATCCATTTTAGAAAATTCTAACTAGCACCAAATGAAACTTAAAATTCTGCAGAATGATATTATCCAAAGGTATTCTCTGTTAATATTTTGTTTCTATCTTTTCAAAAAATTATCAATGTGCCAATCATATATCTGAGTTTAGCAGTTTTGGATGCAATTGGAACCAATTTGGCACACTGCCATTTTCACATCGATGTATCACTAACAATTCTCCATTGTTCGAAAGATTCTTCTCTGTGTTCATATTCATGGTTTTGGCAACTCAATAGAATAGATGTCCCAGAGTTTATTTGTAAGTCATATTCATAAAAATAATTTTATTTCTTAGGGTCTGGAAGAAAAATGTCTGAAACTATAAAGATTTTGGTGATAAGTGTAAACTTACACATTTTCGTTTTTTTTCCCTGTGCTCAAGTCACTTAGATCTCTGCCTTTTTTTTTTTTTTTTAAAGATTTTATTTGTTTATTTGACACACAGAGATCACAAGTAGACAGAGAGGCAGGAAGAGAAAGAGAGAGGGAAGCAGGCTCCTTGCCGAGTAGAGAGCCCAAAGCGGGACTCGATCCTAGGATCCCGGGATCATGACCTGAGCTGAAGGCAGCGGCTTAACCCACTGAGCCACCCAGGTGCCCCTCTGCCTTTTGTATTTTGTAACATCTCACTTTATTTTGTGGTTTGGTAGCTCTCATATCCCAAAAGGAATCTGATGTATATTCTCTTCTTTCAGCCAAAGGTGACTCTGTACCATAACTTTTTATAATTTCTGAGCAGAGAGCCCGACAAGGGGGTCTATCCCAGGACCCTGGGATCATGACCTGAGCCAAAGGCAGAGGCTTTAACCCACTGAGCCACCCAGGCGCCCCAGGAAAAAAAAATTTTTAAGAGAAATACAAACAGCATGCTTTAATATTTGATAGCTGGTGATAGTTTAAGAAAAGTTCTTAGTGTTCCTGCTACTTATTAAGACAATACATTACTGGGGCTCCTGGGTGGCTCAGTGGGTTAAAGCCTCTGCCTTCGGCTCAGGTCATGATCCCAGGGTCCTCCGATGGAGTCCCGCATCGGGCTCTCTGCTGAGCAGGGAGCCTACTTCCCCTTCTCTCTCTCTCTGCCTGCCTCTCTGCCTACTTGTGATCTCTGTCTGTCAAATAAATAATAAAATCTTAAAAAAAAAAAAAAGGCAATGCATTATTTTTATGGGAAGACTACCTGATATTGTGCAAAATATTCATTGTATGTCAAAATAGAGGAAGCTTCAAATCATTGCAATGCCAATAAATAGTGTGATCTGAGGCAATTCATTCAACATTATTGAGATTGTTTCCTTATCTAAAATAATGAACCCTATTTTCTACTGTTTTTAGGAAGGGAGATAATAAAATCTCTGTTGCAGGATTTTTAGGAAGTTTAATGGTATGTTATTTATCAACGTATCCATATATAGGTTTACCACAGTAAATGACACGTACTCAAATAATTATAGATACTATTATAATCGGCAATTCATTTCTGTTTATACTGTTCAGAATAAGCATGTTCCTTTCTTATTTTTCTCTTTCCTGACTGCCTTCCTCTGACCTTTACCCTTTCCTTCCTTCTTTCCTTCCTTCCTTCCTCTCTCTTTCATTCATTTTAGCCCCCAATAACTATAGGGATAAGTTATATTTTGTAACAAAAAGCTACTCAGAAACGTTATAGATGTGGTCCAAACATTACCCAGACATTCTAAATCCATACTGCACATTTTTTTTCTTCCATTAAGTCGATGCTTGGTTACTTACCTAATAATATTTACTACAACCTTATTTCCAAGTTTGTCACTGCTAAGTGTTAATTGTGCAAATAGTTATGTTCCTACTGTCAGAGTTGACTTAAATGTATTTCCTTTGTAGTTAATGATCACCTAACACCCGAAAGTGGTATGTTTTTTTAGAAATAGAATATTCTGTCATTTATCCAAAAAGTTATTTCATGTAATTAATAAACACTTTTCCCCTTTCAATTTGACTCAGATACAACAGCCTGAAATATTTTTCCTCAGTTAAATGTCTATTTTAACCTCTACTGATTAAAGATGCCTATTTACAGAAATAAGCAGAGTTTTCTTCAGGTTCCTAGAGGAGAGCAAAAAGAAGTCAAAGCAAAATACTGAGTTTAATATGGAAATTATAGAAGTATATTAAAGAGGCGGAGGGGGTCGCTGTCTGAAGTCAAGTTCTGCAGGATGGAAGAGGAGAGAGGTCACTCAGCTTGAGACGGAAAAACCTGGGTTCGGTTCCCAGAATTGCTACTTACTCGTGTTTTGGTTTTTGAGAAAGCACTTAACCTTGCTCCATCTTCGTAGTATTGGGAAAGTCACTTAGCCCTTTTAACCTCCGTTTACTCATTTATAGATTAAAGATAAATAAAATCTATTTTGGATATTTTTTAATGAGAATTAAGTGGGGGTATTGCAGGTTTAAGTGGTTTGTATATGGGCACTATCCTTTTTTTTAAGATAAACATTTCTTTTTTAAATGGTGAAAGACAATGGAGTACTTTCAAAATAGACATAGCATGGAGATGGGTACAGGGATAAGAGGGGAGATAAACTTGAACATTGAGTCCGAGTTTATAACCTCTGTAAGGCAAAAGAGTGTTTGAATTAACTTTATAATGGGGGTGGGGAAAGCAGAAAAACCAAAGGGATTTACTATTTAATGAGTATATTACACACTTTTATTCATGTCATGTTATTAAATCCATAGGACAACTTGAAAATAAGTTTTATTATCCTCATTTCACAGATGATTAAATAGATGCAAAATAAATGTTCTAAATAACTTGTTCAATATCATATAGCAGATGAAGAAGAGAAGCGTACAATCAATTAAACCTAGACCATCATGCCAAAAACAGGCTCATGCCGTCACACCACTACTCCAGGACGACCAGAAGAAGGCATGTAGAGATATATTGGCAATTTGCTTATTCTGCAATTATGTCTTCCATTAGCTAATAAGGTAAATAAAGGGGAAAGACAATGGCCTCTGTCTGACCTGAAGTACAATTCTTGAGGAAAATAGGTTCTCATTAACACCTTTGATGTACTGTTTTCCGTGGTAGTATGTGGGAACCAATAACTAAAGTACTCTCCAAGGTTATGAAAAAAAAAAATACTCACGTTTTCTAATAAAGGGGGATACTGTCTCAAGAAAATTACCAAAAAAGGCTCTATCTGAAGATGATGATAAGAAAATCATTCCTTGAGATGCGAACAAATCACCTAAAATATCTCTTCCCCGAAAGGTAGCACATATCCCTCTGCTTATGATGGGACAAATGCGGAACAATGAGGACTAATGGACACAAGGGAAAGACAAAGTCACATATTAGGAATATGAAAATTTATATTAATACCTCCATAGGAAGGTGAAGTCAACTTCCTTCTCCCAATTTAGAGTATATAGAATTTCTTTGACTTCAAATAGTTGACATTTAAAAAAAATAAATGTAAGAAAAATTAATTTAGGTCACAGTCTAGATTCAACTTATGAGCCTAATACTTTCTATTTGTCTCAGGCTATTGAAGCCAAGAACTCTATCGGAAGGACTGAATTCTATGGGTAAATCACTGCTGCATTCTAATTTCTCCAGCTTCCAGAAGCTTAACTATGTGGTGCCCTGTCCGAGAATGTGAAACGAACATATGATATGAAAGCATTATGATGTGTAATGACTTTGCATGTGGTGTGTGATAAAGGTTAACAGACTCCTCTCTCCATTTGGTTTCAGCTTTGCACACACTTTCAGGAAAGGTTGCCAAAAACCTTTCTTCTTCTTTCTTTATTTCTAAATTTATTCTTGCAAAGAGGTGAATCCTTATATGTTCTCCTCTAATGCAAAGATCACGGTTCTAATACCTTTCCTAGGGTTTGCAGGAAACATATGGAGAGCAGATTATTCAGGTTGTAAAAATTACCACTTCAGATTTGGTTCACTTGACTTGTCATCCTTCCTGTCATCCAGTACTCTCTTTTCACCCACCATGTAAACATCACTTTGGCACAAGATTTCACTTCTTAAGTTGATGAGATCTCACGGGCTCTTTGTGTGTGTAGGTGTGCACGAACAGGCTGCAAAATGTGAACGTCTCTTTTGATGTGAGAGAAGAGGAAGCATTGATTCTTTATTCTTTATTCTGTAGATACATGAAAAGTCAACATTCATTTAGTTTTAATTGAATCCAAGTATTTTCAAAGCCACAGAATTTGATGAGAATTGAGGAAGGACAAAATTGACATGATGACTGATACTGACGAGCTTGAGAATACTGCCAGGAAAAGATACTTTTCATGGATAAAGAAGTACAGGATAAGATAGAAGGTAAAATGTCAAAAAGAGTCTTCTGAAAAATTTAAAAATGGGGGGAAGTTCTGGCTGGGGAACCTGAAACACTAAATGGGAGAGGAAGACTTTAAAGGAGGTCTTTGTTTTTTTTTTTAAGATTTTATTTATTTATTTGACAGACAGAGATCACAAGTAGGCAGAGAAGCAGGCAGAGAGAGAGAGGAGGAAGCAGGCTCCCCGCTGAGCAGAGAGCCCAATGTGGGGCTCGATCCCAGCACCCTGAGACCATGACCTGAGCCGAAAGCAGAGGCTTTAACCCGCTGAGCCACCCAGGTGCCCCTAAAGGAGGTTTTTAAAGATGCATCAGAGACACTCTGGGATCAGAGATGTTTAAAAGGGTGATCTTTGCTATCAAAAATTCTGATCATAGGCCCAGAGGCAGGAAAGTACAGGCCAAGTTTATTGAATTGCAACTGCAATTGTGAAGTGAGAGTACATGGAGCTCAGTTACAGGGAGAATTAGAAAACTCATTAGGGCTGTTGTAAGATCCCTCAAATTCCTTGCTTAGCAGATAATGTATCTCTCAGGCAATGCTTATCACCAAGAAATTAAAAACAAAAATTAGGTGAGAAGTGTGATTTGGGAAAGCTATTCTTATAATAATATAAAATATAGATCAGAAGCAGGGAAGTTATATGAAAAGACCGTTTAATAAGCTATGACAATTCAAAAAAGAAGCAATCAAAACATATATTTGTATGATTGTGGAAGGAGCCAACAGAAAGATATCAAAGCAAAAATATTGTAGAGAAAATCTGCACAGTGATGTAAAACGCTAGATTCAAACATGTTAGAAGGCAAGAAAAACAAAAATAGGACTCAAGCTGAAGGTTAGGTGGTTAATAGGTAACTGGTATTTGAGGTTAATTCAGTTTCCCTCCTAAGTGGTATTCTGTCTACTTTAGAATGAGCAAGAATCAGGAAATGTTTTAAGGTAAGAAAGCTCAATATCGTGTGGAGTAGAGAAGAAAGAACCGGTGGAGGGAGTTTGAAACATAATGCAGAGAGCGGAGATTGATGGTGCAAGGGGACTAGAAGACAATCAAGATCACAGGAGGCTTGGGAAACAGGAGGGGTTTTATATTTCTCTAACTCAGTAGAGAAGTAGGAAAGAACAGATGAAAATATACAGATATTTTTAGGTGGGATGGGGTAAATTTGAGGGACATAGATTTACTAGCCTAGACCAGAAATAAGTCCAGGACGAGGTGACTTTTTCATTGTGGGGGTTCTATAATTGTGGCTGAAACAGAAAATTGTAGGTAAAATAGAGAAGACTTACTGGGGAATGTATAAGACCCCGCAACACCACATACAAGGGTTCCCAGCATACCCTTCATGAAGCAGTTCACACCAGCTGTGGGAAATTGATCTCACTCAGTCTGTCCATATCAACCACTTTGCTACAGCTCCGGTGGAATCTGAATACCAACTACACTAAGTAAGTCATAACAGGTGAGGAAAATATTACTGTTTCCTCCTAAGGAGTATCCTTAGGAATGATTGTTTTTCCATTTTTATTTTTCATTGTCCCTCTTCAGATTGTATTTAGGTGTGAAAACTCTTTCAAATCTTTTTTAGGAGCATGTGACATAAGTGTATATACTTGTCTACGTTTAATCCTATGTTTAATCCTATATTCTTTTGTTCAAGTGTTGTCAATCCCAAATTCCCATTTTCTTTCTAAAATAGAGGTAATAACCATCATTACTTATCCTAAGTTTTATTGAAGAGTATATAGGTGTAGAACAGATTTGCCCTTTATCTTTTTCGTAGATAATACATGCTTTTCTTTGTATAGTGCTTTCAGTTTTAAGTCTCACACCAAACCTGCAGTAAGGAGAGTTTGACTTTTGAGAAAACGGACTTGTAGAGAGATTACAGAACCTCCCCAGAGGCCCCAGGCTCACTCCACTTGGTGAGTGAGAAGACCCAACCTAAATACTGATCTTCATACTTCCTCTCCTATGTTATATCCATTCAAATAATTTAGTTGAAGTTTGAGGATCCATATATTAGGTGTTTTTTTTTCTTTTTTTAAGATTTTATTTATTTATATGACAGAGAGAGAGAGACATCACAAGTAGGCAGAGAGGCAGGCAGACAGGTGGGGTGGGGAAACAGGCTCCCTGCTGAGCAGAGAGCCCGATGCAGGGCTTGATCCCAGGACCCTGAGATCATGACCTGAGCTGAAGGCAGAGGCTCAACCCAATGAGCCACCCAGGCACCCCCAATATACTAGGTTTTATTAGACTTCGTTTTAACTTTAATTTAGTTGGCAGATCAATGTTATTCTTAGGCACAATTTGAAGGTTTCTCTCAGAAATCAACTAAATAGAAGGATTATCTCAGTGGTTTTAGGGAATTGGTATCCTACATAGGAAATCATGACACATGAGTGCCAATCTTCTTGGTGAGGGGCATGTGATGAGGAAGATACTTGTACAACAATTCCTCGTTCCCTACTATTTTTTGCTCTCTATATTGTTCACTTTCTGTATCCAGAAAAACAAAACTAAAAACAAAACCCAAAAAAATGCTCAGTTGGAAGAGATTGTGGTTTCAGAGTCATCAAATTAAAAAAAAAAAGTATTTATTTATAAAAAAATCATTACATAAAGTTTTGAACCTAACAACAAATACAGCAGAGATGTCTGTCAAATAAAAACACATTTACAAATCAAAATAATTTTCTTGTATGCCCATACATATACATATTGTGTGCACTCCAAATATGCTTTTCTTTCTTTAAACATCAATGCTAAAACTACATTGGCAAGGAAGAATGATATCTAACAAAATGTTATTTATAATTTATACCTTTGGTACATAAAATATTTGTTTTTAAAATAATAACTAAGAACTGTCCATTCTTATTCACCCATATTAGTTATTCTTCCTTTTTATTTTTTGTTCATATTCTCATGAAGTCTTATTGCTGCTTTGTATCCTTTTGGGAACAAGGCAAGAACAACTGAATTATTATCTTCAAACAAATGGATGTTAACCACATTGTAGCCACTGAAATAAGCTTTTGGCTTCGGTAAAATTTTATTATAGTGTGTTCAATTTTTCTCCTTTACCATTGGTTAACTTTTAGGA
Source organism: Mustela putorius furo (assembly GCF_011764305.1). Lineage (NCBI taxonomy): Eukaryota > Metazoa > Chordata > Mammalia > Carnivora > Mustelidae > Mustela > Mustela putorius. The sequence continues at coordinate 3,258,255 of NW_025421467.1, forward strand.
TTCTTGGTTTAGAGTAATGAAGACAAAAAAAGGACATCCAAAATTTTATTGATTGGTTAGTGTTCCCAAATATGAAGGGAAGAGCACGTTCTCTCTTAAGCCAAAAATTGATTTGCTTCTTGGGGCTTCCTTGAGGGCACTAAAGAAGAGAGAAATTTGCATACTTTATATTGTATAAATTCAACATTCTTCTTATATCTGGGATTGGATTCTATATACCTATATCATTAATATCTATATTACACACAAAATATAACTTAGAAATAATTTAACTTTAATTTCTAATATTTATGTAAACTTTATATCATCTGATATTTAAGCTGTATTTTATATTTCCTTTAGCATTATTCAAGATGTTCTACATCAATTGATCTTGACCAGGAAATATTTATAGTAAATGGCCCAAGGCCAATAATATGCCTTTTGCTTAATAAAATTGCACTCTGAGTAGTTTAAAAGGTGCCTGTATTTAATGGCAAATATAACCCTGGCCGCTCCTTTCCTGTGCCAAGTTGCTGTCTAGTTCAAGGTGTTAAATAGCATAATGAGTTTGGTCTCTTCTAATACTGAAAATAAAGACCCAAGAGAACCCAAGAGTTTTACAATAGGAGATGACAAGTCGTTGTGAATATGACTTTCCAAGAGAAAGTCTAACTTTTCAAGGCCATGTTCATTCTCCTAATTCATGAGGTGGTCAGAAAGTTCTGTCAGACAGAATTGTCAGTAGTCTAAGATGTATTCCCAACACCGACATTCAAAGATGTTAATATTTATTTTTTCTGATTCTGCCTATGTGAACAATGCTCTGAACAGAGCAAGTGATTCAGTAAAATACTCTTTTATTCTCACAAAATCAGTTCTGTGTATAAAATATTAATTAAACCCTTCAGAAATCCTAAATTGTAGTTTTAGTTTGGTTGGAATAGGTGTTTTTAGTAGCTATGGATTTTTTTTTTTTTTTTTTTTTTTTTTTTTTTTTTTTTTGGTGGGGCAGGCAAGTGGAGATTAGAGGGCTTGATTTAAAATTTGGAAATAATTCCAATGGATTTAGATGCACAGTAATAGTAAAAAAAAATGCTTTTTGAGTTTTGATTTTTAAAATTTATTATTAATTCCTGTATAGGAATTCATAGACTATAACAAATCTCATAACAAACTACTTTTCTTTAAATAATAATTCTGATGCTTTTTAGATGCTTCTTAATTTATTGAAATTTACTTTTTTACATACTTAATCATCAGACTTACTAATTCTTTTATGTGAAAAGACAAAATTAAGATCAAGAAGTGATCAGGAAATGATAAACGTAGGAGATTTCTAAAAATAAATACCCCTAGTAAACCATAAGGATGATGCATAATGTCAAGACTTCCATTGTTTAATCACACTCTGCATTGTAGAGTACATGGATGTCATTATGAAGCAGCTGTTTACAAAGTAGAAAATTAGCTATTATCCAGAGCTAATTTCTGATGAAATATATTTAGCCAGAAGTGAGTTTAATAAATTTAAACGGATTTTACATTTTATTGCAGGACTTCTCAAAACCTTTCCTATGATAAAACTCATTGTGATAATCCAAATGGATGTCTATACTTAGAATGCTTTTCGTAAATTTTAAAATCAAGGAGGCTTCATTTACAGAGAATCTCTGTGGGATATTCTATACACAGCACGGACCCAATCTTGTCATACCTCCATCAAAAAACCCATAATATTTCCCTTTGGTCTATAAAATAGTGCTCAAATTCTTGCACAGTCTATAATTTCCTCTTGAAATTGGTCCCCACCTATTTAAAATTTTCATTTACAAATACCTTTTTTCTATTTCCCTTCCCCTTTCCACTAGAAGAAAATGGAATGTCTTCATTTTCAAACAATTCAGCTATTTATGCCTCCAGTTTACTGACTAATTAACTTTTTGTTTTTTTCGTGAAGAACTTATTGTGGATGGTAAACTTAAATTATATTTCCTTCTGGGTACATGGTCTGAGACAATCCCCTATGGCTGTTTGGTTGAAGTTTATAACAGATATGCCTGTATAAAATTCTTTATCACAACAAACATTACAGCAGAATTTAATTTTTATATGTATGTATGTATAACTGATATAGTTTACTGATTTAATTAAGATACATTGAAATTGAATTTTTAAAAACCCTATTTTTCATTTGCTTGATAAATTCCTCAGAATAGATGCTGAAACAAGATTACCAGGATCATAGTGCTAAATTTTCATAAAAATAAAATAACATAAATTTATTTAACTTTAGAATTTATGAAAAAAAATGTTAATTGTCTCTGGAGAAATCATGTATCTGTAATTAAGCCTAAATAAGTAAATAAAACTTTCTGTGGGGCCAATAAAACTTCATTAATTAAAGCTCTACTAATTTTTGATCAAGTGTTCAGAGACCATGCAATTCTATTTATGAATAAGGGGTTTGTTGCATAAATGATGAACTAGTTATATCTAGTCATTTTTCAGTAAGTCTCTTAAAGTCCTTGCAAATAATCTGCAGCTTAATTTAAGTGATCTGATTTGAGCTAAGTGTAGAGTTACTAGGTAATTTATATTTGACTTCATGAAATAAAAGTAACTTTATTTTTATTGTAGTTAACTTTAGTTTATTTATTATAAGTAATAAATATTCTGTTCTGGTTGTATTATAAAAGGACACATTAAAAAATTAAAAAAAAATTTAAAACATAGGGGCACCTGGGTGGCTTAGTTGGTTAAGCATCTGCCTTCAGCTCAGGTCATGGTCACAGCATCGTAGGGTTGAACCCCACATTGGACTCCCTGCTCTGTGGGGAGCCTGTTTCTCTCTCCCCCCACTGCTCATGCTCTCTTTCTTGCTATCTCCCTCTCTCTCAAATAAATAAGTCTTAAAAAAAATTGAAACACAGGAATATAAACATGATAAATATTAAACATAAACAAACCACTTGGACATATTAGCATGTTATAATTTTTCCTAAGTTCATATACACATTCATACATATAAATTTAATTATAAGCAAAATATATACATTATGTAAGTAAATTACTTAAATATGCATGGTAATAGAAACACATTAAAATTGAAATTGTAAGCAGTGTTTCTCAATTTTACATTGTATGCACTTTTCTCACTTTTTATACCATCCATGGAAACATCCATTAGGCCTTCATCCATATTTCATTGTTTAGTTAATCACTATTTTCAAATATTAACTATTCTAAATAGTATTTAAATGAATATGTTCATTTATGAATTTTCAAGTGGATAATATTAGATCTGTAAGGTGAATTCCTAAAACTAAATTTATTAGGTCAAGCTTACTGAAAAAATTACTATTTTTTTGACCATTTAACATTGCCAACTGCAACTTGTAGAAATACATGCATTACTGTCCTTACCAGAGCATTGGTATTATATTTTAAAATATTTTGAAAACTTACTTACTATAAAAGAGTACCATTTTTTTTACTTAATTGACATATTGACTTATTTGGTGGATGAAATATTTAAATATTTTTGTATGTATTATCTATATTTTTCTTTTGTTAATTATTAATGTAGATTCATTTCTTTTAAAAATAAACATATTATTTTTTTATTTAATTAGATGTTTATATTTTTCTCCCTGAAGATATCCTATGTGTGGCAAATTCTTTTTCCAGCATTTTGCATTTTTACATCATTTATAAGGCCATCACAATATGAAAATTTACGTGTTTAACGTGAGTAGCAACAGTTTCATGCTCATTCCTCCCAGATCTCAAGGGCACTTTTCTGAGTTAACCCCATTTGCCAGTTCTATTTTTATTTCCTCAGGCATTGACATCTAGATGTCTAGATAATTTGCTCATAAAAATTAAAAAAAATCGTTAATTGAATCCTTGATAAATGACGAGTTTTCCAATTCATGCCTTCTTCTACTTCTATCTATATGTCCAGTTGGTTTATAAGCCCATCTTTACTTCTTCTACTGCTTTTTTTCTTTTAAGATTTATTTATTTATTTATTTTGCAGGGAGAGAGGAAGAGATCACAAGTAGACAGAGAGGCAGGTAGAGAGAGAGAGGGGGAAGCAATCTCCCTGTTGAGCAGAAAGCCTGATGTGGGGCTCAATTCCAGGACCCTGAGATCATCACTGGAGCTGAAGGCAGAGGCTTAACCCACTGAGCCACCCAGGTATCCGATCTTTAAATCATTTCCTTAAACCAATGGGTAATAAATACTTTTTGTTCCCCTTGTAACCTGTAAGTGAATTTATCCAAGACTCTGTCATCTCATTTTCTTTCTCCACTCTCTCATTCTGTATTTTGCACTCTTTATTAAGTTTCTTGCTTTATCTATATGTTGGTTCTAAAAAATGAAATAAATATTGATTTGATTATGACTAGATAGAAAAAATTCACTACAAAGTCATGTAGTTTTCTATAATTACACCCCCTTTTCTATACTTTCAGTGTTGCAACTCCAGTGTTACGCAGAATATTCGTCTTTGTTAAAACATAGTGGGTGTCTAAAATTATAGTGTTTACTTTCTTTCATATTTACATCAGGCTTTTCTTGAATTGTAGTTTTCTCCTGGAGTTGCTAATTGCTTTTCTTTTGTTGTGTTGGGGAAAAAATTAATACATGCTTTTTAAATTTTTTAATACATGCTTTTTATTCTATAGTTCTCATAATATTCATGTTTGCAATGCAATTCTATTTTTATTTTTACTATACCATTTCATTTGGTTTCTTTTTTTAATTTCAATATACTTTATTTTTTATTTACATTCTGTTATCCAACGTATAGTGCATCATTAGTTTCAGATATAGTGTTCAATAATTTATCAGTTGCATATAACACACAGTGCTCATAATATGTGCCCTCCTAAATGCCCATCACCAATTACCCCTTTCCGCCAACTATCTCCCCTCTAGCAACCTTCTCTAATGACTTTCCATCTAGGTTTCCCTCCCTTCACCTATAGTCCTTTGCTTTGTTTCTTATATTTCACATATGAGTGAAACCATAAGATAATTGCCTTTCTCTGATTACTTATTTCACTCAGCACAATACCCTCCAGTTCTATCCACATCAATGTAAGTGGCAAATATTCATGCTTTCTGATTTTATATATATATATATATATGTACACATGCACACACATATACATATATATACATATATACACATATAAAATATATATGTGCATATATACATATAAAATATACATATATACACAAAAAATTGAAATTCTGCTTATGGGAATTTATATCAGTTAAATAATCTGATAAATGCAAAGACATGTGCATAAGGATATACATCACAGCACTGTTTTTTAATAACTAAAATGAGATGTAACTGAAATGTCCACCAGTTTGAACCACGTACTGAGATGTTGGACATGTTTGCAAGGAAATTTTATGCAGTCATGATACACAAAGCAATAAACATGTATAGTTTAGACTAGATTTTATCTATATAGCTATAATCATATCAATATTTATTTCATTTTTTAGAACCGACATATAGATAAAACAAGAAACTTTATAATAAAGAGTGCAAAATACAGAATGAGAGAGTGGAGAAAGAGAATGAGATGACAGAGTCTTGGAAATAACACATAAATAACAGAGTCTCTCTCTCTATATATATATGTATATAAGTACACACACACACACACACACACACATACACATATATAAAAAATATCTTTTTTATCCATTCATCTGTAGATGGACATCTCAGCCTCTGTGGTCACCTAAACTTCAACAAAGCAGGAAAGAACATCCAATGGAAAAAAGACAGTCTCTTCTATAAATAGTACTGGGAAAATTGGACAGCCACATGTAAAAGAATGAAACTGGACCATTTTCGTACACCATATTCAAAGATAAACTCAAAATGGATAAAAAACCTAAATGTGAGATGGAAATCCATCAACATTCTAGAGGATAGCACAGGCAGCAACCTCTTCGACCTCAGATGGAGCAACTTCTTGCTAAACATGTCTCCAAGGGAAGGGAAACAAAGGCATAATGAACTATTAGGATTTCATCAAAATAAAAACTTTTTCACAGCAAAGGAAACAGTCAAAAAAACTAAAAAGCAACCTATGGAATGGGAGAAGATATTTGCAAATGACATATCAGATAAAGGGCTAGTATTTAAGATCTATAAAGGACTTATCAAACTCAACACCCAGCAAACAAATAATCCAGTCAAGAAATGGGCAGAAGACATGAACATACATTCCATTATATTTTTCTATTGAACACCAAAGTCTTCTTACCTTGTCTTGGACTGGCTTGGGTTACAATTGGTCCTTGGTTTTCAGTTACAGTTGTTTGTTTTTCCTGAAGTTTATGATTGCCTGTTTTTTTCTTCCCAGTGTTTCACACCTTTATTCTGATCTTATTTCTTCTAAAGTCTCCATCATAATTATTATTCTGTGGAGCATCTTTCTCTCAAGGCTTATCTGTTGCCCTACTGTAGATCTAAAGAGGTCAACTTAATCTTGGATCTTTTACTGCTTCTTGTCTATTGTACTCATACATTTTTTAAAATACATTGCTCAGGATGTATCTTCCTATGGAAGACACCAGGATAATGAGTTTTTTTCATGAATAAAATGTCTTTGTTCTGCCTTTACATGTGATTGTTTAAATAAAGAAAGTTATCTATTCCTAAAAGTGTGTTTTCTCTGCACGTAATGCTTAAAAATTTTTTGTATTTAGATAAACTGTTATTTTCCTCTATGATAACTTCTACTGCTTTTATATTAAGCATGTAATTCTTAATCCTCCAAACAGATCAAAAGTCACTCAATTTCCTATTTTTTCATTTTGAGATTTAATATGTTATTCTGAAATGTGGTATATAGTGTATGATAAAAAAAAAAAAAGAAAAAGGGATCAAAGTTGACACATTTCTCTTTACCATTTGGTGAATAATCCATCTTTTCCCCTAATTTATTTGTGGTATGTCCCTTGGCATATTCTAAATATCAACTCCCTAAATTTAAATATCAACAATATCAATTATTCTTGACCTGTATATTGATTCCTTTATCAGTACTAAATTATATAAATTAATAAAACCTTGTACTATGATTTAATATCTTGAAGACAAATCTTTTCTTATCCATTTTAACATTACTCTTATTTTTTTCTGATTGAAGATATTTATGTATTTTTCTACACATAAAATTGTCATTCTAAATTATAACCAGTAATTATAATCACTATGTTAAAAATTCTGTATATAAAAAGGAAGAAAATGAAGATCAATGTATGTATAGAGGCGCAGAGGAAACTATACATATTTATCACTTTGTGTATCATGACTGCATAAAATTCCCTTGCAAACATGTCCAACATCTCTGCATGTGGTTCAAACTGGTAGACATTTCAGTTACATCTCATTTTAGTTATTAAAAAACAGTGCTGTGATGTATATCCTTATGCACATGTCTTTGCATTTATTAGATTATTTAATTGATACAAATTCTCATAAGTAGAATTTCGATGTATGCCCATTTCATAATTGTGATATGTGGGTAATTATATATATATATATACACATATATAATGCATTTTATATATTTATTTGAGAAAGAGAGTGACACAGCCAGCACAAGCAGAGTTTGGAGGGGAAGAGGCAGAGGGAGAAGCTGACTCCCCACTGAGCAGAGACCCCAACACAGGGCTCGATCCCAACACCCTGAGATTATGACCTGAGCCAAAGGCAGATGCTTAACAAACTGAGCCTCCCAGGTGCCCCATATTGGTAGTTTCAAATAATTGTTTATGAATTTATGTCAGAAACTCTATTAGTCTAATAAAAGACCTGATTTCCTCCATCATCATTATTATCATTATGTCATTATTATTATGTTTGGGAAAAGGAAAATTTGCTTCTGTAGACAAAAATGATATCTTTATTATAATTTGTACCTATTTGATTGCTAATAATGATTATGGGTGATACGCATTTATTTTTAAATTACACGTTCATATTGTTTTTCTATTTCTATTGGACAGTAACTTTTTCTTAATGATGTGTAGAAGCAGCTTAGTTGACTGTCAAACATTATGCATTTTCCCAGTTTGTCATTTGCCTGTGAAACACACTGCCAGATTTTTACTACTAGTAATGTTTACATTTTTTAAATTAATTTTGTGGGGCTCTTTTTTTTCTGGTTTTGCATCAGCATTAGAAAGGGTTTGACATGCATAAAATTTGTTTTATGTCCATCTCCATTTTCTTCTAGAACTTTTAATAATTCCATTTTCATATTTCATTTAGAAATGAATATGGAATTTATTCAGGTATAAGGAATAAAGTAAGAATTTAACATATTTCACAAATGACTAGTCATTTATCCTAATACTGTATATTCCCCTCAGATCTGAAATATTATTTTAAAATTTGGTTCTGTTTCTGGATTCAATTCTGTTTTAGCAAACTATATTTCTACTTTTGTTCTAGTTTTTAAATTACATCAGGTTCTTAAAATATTTTAATATTATTACCATTTGGCACATTATGTTCCCATTAATAATTTATTTTTTAATTTGAGGGCTTTAAATTTAAGTCCTGTCTCTCCGAAGTCCTCAATAGTTTGCTCTTGTTCTTTTTTTTTTCCTCCTTTGTCTTCCATTTGCATAGAAAACTTATTGGCCTCACAGGAGTCTCCTGGAGCTTGTGCTTTTTCTTAAGAGTTTGGGAACTTCATATTCCTGTAGACCAAGCCTCACATTCCAGCCCAACTGCCACAAAGCTTATATAGGGTATTACAGAATTTCAGTCAAATTAATATATTTTCCCACTGATTCCAGTTATTACATTTACAGCTACTTCAGGAATCTCAGAAGGGAGGGATATCCATGCTAAGTTTGAATTTAAGCTTCCCTCTCAAGTGTCCTGGTCAATCTTTGTAGTTTCCCAGACCACGTTAACAACCATAATGTTGGGACATCATGGTATGTCCCAAAGGAGTAGGACAAAATACCACACAAAACCTCAATTTTACTTCCATAGTTATCCACATCATCATGTGTTATTTTACTAAATGTTTCAATTATGAATATTCGCTAAATTTTATAAAATGCTTTAAATTATATCTATACCAATGATCCTATTTTTGTCTTTTAACATGTGTATGTGAGCAATTACATGATAGAGTTACTAATGCTGAAACAACCATCCCTGCTTTTGTAGGATAAACCATGATTAGTTTATGATCGACTATCTTTTTGGTGCACCACTCTATTTAATTTATGGTCATATAAAATATATATAATTGTTATGCTTAAAATGAAATTTTATTTTTATAAAATTTTTTATTAGTATCTAACATATGAATCAGATATTCACGTGTTTATTCATAAATGAGAAATAACAAATTTACAAATATCTACTGAGTGCATACTGTATGGTCAACAGTGTTTAAAACACTCAGGTTTCATCTGTGTCTTCATGTAGTTTACCCTCCAGTGGCCAGAGATACACAATAATCATGTTTAAAAAAGGGGAGTGGGGGAAAAGGTAAAATAAATTCACACTGTGATTCAACAAGTAAAATAAATTTGATTGAATTGGATAACAAGGGCCTGAAATAGCATTCTTCAAGGGAGTGTTCAGGGAAGGACCTTGAAAAATTGCCTTAGAACTTTAAGGATGAGAGGGATTCACACCCCAGGGAAGAATGTTCCAGGGAGAGCAAGAATAAAAGTCCCAGGAAATTTCTAGGTTTTTTTCCTGATTTTTTTAAAATTTGGTAATGCTAGTATTTTTGAAGAGTTGGAAGAAATTTTAGAAATTTCTGTTGTCTGGGATAGGTCCTAGATAATTTCAGTGAAATAAAGATTATTGATTTGTTAAAGGTTATTAATCAGAACATTTGCCAGAAAAATCCTAAAAACCCGGTTGCATCTGGTTTGGAATTTCTTTGATATCTTTTCTATTTATGTTTCTGGTTATCAGATAGCTCCTAGGTTTTCTACTATTTTAATATTTATGTAAAAAATCCTTATTTTCAAATTTATTTCCACCATATATAGAATATTTTCTCACGGTTTTTAATGTAACCTCTGTGATTGCTAGTTCTTTTTAATTACACTTGTCAAGTAATTTTCTTTATTTCCTCCAAAAATGTTTCTAGGGTTTGCTGTTTTCAATGTTCTTGTAGCTAATTGTCATCTTTTCAGAGTATCAATCAGACGAAGAATCATCAGCTACTCCTTCTTCTGCTTCTTAATTCCTTAAGTTATGTCTTTGGGTATTACCTTCTTGTCCTTTTTTTTTTTTTTTTTTTTTAGGATCTTAGATCAAATTTTTTTAACTAATAAATTGTCTTCCACATCAAAAACTCTCTTTGATGACATAAGTTTGGACACATTGTATTGCAGTAATCAAAGTATTCTCTTTGATCCAATATTACATAATAAGAGGATCAAATATTTTTAAGTTTTCATGGCTCTTATTTTTATATAACACATTGGAGCCACCAATTAACTTTTACTCATTTCTAGTTTGATTAGCCTTATAGTTCGTAGAACGTTCTTCCAGGTGTTAATAATAAGTAGATTTTTTTTTTAGCTAAAGTTTTCAAAGTTTAAATAAATCTGTGTACTTTTACTTGTATCTGTAACTATGCTCATAGGAATTTAGTAAGTTCCTTAAGAGGTAGTAGCCTGACATCACTTTATTTTTTTTTATATGAGCAATCATCTGATTTATAAAAATATGCAATAATATTTAAAGTGATACAAAATATCAATTTCAAAACAACATAAAAAAGTGAGTGTAATAAACATACTCAGCTCATAACAGAACAATTGGATAAGAAGAATAATTCATGCCATAGCATATTGCCAATATGAACTGGCAACAAAAAGTTGATAAAGAAAGGCAGGGGAACTCTGTCTTTTAAGAATTAGAACTGAAGGGCTCCATAGTCATCTGGCATCTGCTCCATGCTGTACCTATGATTAGAAATATACACGATGGGAACTCCAGGAATCTTCCTGATCCTTTGTTTAAGGTCCGGGTCAACTAACACTTGTGCCTAGTTACTCTCTGTATGAAGCAGTCATCTGCATAGGTTCCTTTGTGTGTGCATGGTAATCTTTCAGATCTTGGATCCTTGGCAATCTTTAGATCTGCTTGATACTTTTATCCCAGTTTCTCAATTTCAGCCATTACACAGTCAGTTATATAAGGGATATACTTGGTATAAAGACAATCCATCATTGACCGTACTAAGTCAAGTTTGACCTTTAACAGAAAAGTTGATGAAGTTTGTATCAACCACGATGTGGTAAGGTGAGCCCAGCTGTGTGTTATATTGGAAGAACAAGCAGGAAGGGTGTTGGGGGACTTCTCTTTCCTTGAGTGCACTGGGATCTTTCTTTCCTTTCTTTTTAGGTTTTAATCTATCCTTCTCTTTAAGCCTCTGATCTTGGAGACTAAGCATTCGCTTCATGGTTGCATACTTTCTTGCTTTCTTTTGCTTCCCCATGTTCACGATGTACATTTGTTACTTCCAGAATCACTGCCTGATATCACTTTAATTCATTCATTCATTCCTTCACTTAACAGATATCTACTGAGTCCCTACCTTGCATAAGCTGTTGCCCCAAGAAATAAGGACAAAGCTACAGGTAGGAAAGAGAAGATACTGCCTTTTTGTGCCATTATAAATGGAATTTATGACATGGAAAAGGGGTACCTGGATGACTCAGTCACTTAAGGATCTGACTCTTGATTTCTCTTCATTGTGGCTTAGGTCAGGATCTCAGGGTCATGAGATCGAGCACCTGTGTGGAGATCTGGGGGTCATACTCAGCATAGAGTCTGCTTGTCCCTCTCCCTCCTCCTCTATCCTTCCCTCCATCTTACCTGCTGGCCTGGGCATGGGCACATGTGTGTACATTCTCTCTCTCTCTCAGATAAAGAAGTAAAATATTGAAAAATAAGTGAACAAAAGTACACATACTGAGAACGATATGAAATCATGTACAGTACTGTTCCTACAAAGATGACCAATTACCATGTTGGTATATTTATTTTCTCTTTTTCTTAATAAGGTTTAAAATGAAATATTTGGTGAAGAGATTTTACTCCTCTTTTAAACATAACAATCCAAATTCTGAAGGCAATCACATTAGAATGTAAGGGTCTTAGGTGGGTCAAGTAAGAATCCTACATCACTTGAACCAATGTCCTCAACCTTTTTGAAAACTGAAAATAAGCCAGATTTTCTTTGTTGCATGTTTTCCACTAGCTATTGCTTAACAGAGAACATTTCAGAAGCCTCTCTTTGCATTGCTGTCTTGATTTTCTTTTTTTCAATTTCAGCAGAGTGGCTCATAAATAAACATGTTCACGGCTCAGGTTGGGAGTGACAGTTTATTCCTACTATTTTGATGGATTGTACAAGATATCTACAGTTCTCTTCTCTAACTAAACATCCATGCATGGACTGTAAAATTAATCATAACATGGCAGGATGCCTAAGAATTTGGAACTGTTTCTCTCTTGGTGACTCTCAGTGTCAAAGTGAAACTTTCCTTTCAGTAATGATAATTAACAAAACCTACAAAACTCACTTTTGGAAATTTACTCTCTAACTGATGTATGTATTGCCCTTTCTCTCATAAACAAAGCTTCATGTGCTCAGATGTCTATAGATTCTTTTTGATTAGAAAGTAAATCTTGTCCTTTGGTCATTGAATCATTATTGATGCTTTTAATGAAAACTTGTGATATTTTTCACATATCTGCTGATGACCTTGATGTCTGTGTACATAGGCAGTGCTTCATCATTAAAGATTGGCACCCAACTGTGGTAATGCCCTTCTGTGAACCCCAGCTGCTGTGCACCTTGAGAACAAGCTTGGCCCTAATTGCAGGGGAAATGGGAGGTAAAGGGAAGGCTGTGTATATATCACTTAGGCCCAATACAAGGGGATGTCACACTTGTTCGAATGTTTACTCTCTTTTTTATTCTTCTTCCAGCTGAGTTCTTTCAACTCACTGGGAAGACGCTGGTGCTTGAGAACTGAAGGTCATGAATTCTATCTCACTGGCAGGTTTCATGGATGTGGTTAGCAGATGACTATGATGTCTGTATTCTTTGTATATAGGTCACAGATCATTAAACATCACTTCCATTAACATCTGCTTCTGTCTTTCAACAATAATGTATGTGAGCCAATGGAATGTCTTAACAGGGGAAAGGTAACAAATTTATTGGCCCTGCTTTACAGGCATCTTTGCACACATAAACACAGAAAATATTAATGGCTATACATTATATGATCATCACAGGAAATATTTTCTCTTGTGTGCTACATAAAAAACACTATGACTGAATGAATAATTCAAAAAAGTTGAACCCCCTTTCTTGAGAGCCTACTAATCCAGCCTCATAATGTCCCTCTTCCCTTTCACATCTCTCCTTTCTTGTTGCCTACCCTTTGTTCGCAGTGCTGGATGACTGCAGAACCTTCCATCTAGTCTCCACATCTCCCATGTGGTCTCCTGTGTCTCTGTCATATTGACTTGTTATAGCACTTCTTTTTGCATCAGCCTCCTGCTCAGAATCCATCAATGGTTCCTTTTTGACACAAAGCATGCACATTCTTTAGTCCGAAATTCAGAGTTCATTATGATACGAACTAAGCCTCTCTTTTAATTATTATTTCTTACTGCTAGGCTACTATATGAATCACACCATGTGAGAGAGAGTTGCATAGTCAATGTCTAGGATATCAAACCGAATGAGTCTGTAGTTTTAACACTAGTCTTCCCTCTTATGAAGCATTTCTCTCTCTCTCTCTTTTTTTTGTCTTTATTTATTTTTTTTAAATTTTCTTTTATTTGTTTTCAGTGTTCCAGAATTCATTGTTTATGCACCACACCCAGTGCTCTATGCAATACGTGGCCTCCTTAATAACCACCACCCACCACCCCACCACATTCCCCTCCAAAATCCTCAGTTTGTTTCTCAGAGTCCACAGTCTCTCATGGTTTGTCTCCCCCTCAAATTTCCCCCAACTTAGTTTTCTCCATCTCCCGATGCATTTCCAAAAGTTATTTGATTTTGAGTCTTCCCTTCACTGGGGACAACCACCAATTTTGCTGGATAATGAATGAGTGGAAGTAAAGTGCCTGCATAGTACTTAAGGCATAGGAGATACTTTATTAAGGAAGCTGGTGGTAATAGCGATAGTGCTGGCAGATTCTCCCCACTAGTACTTCCCAAACATTTTTGTTACTCAAGTCCAATCCTTCAATTAAATGACAACTTTCTTTCTTGTCTTATGAGTTTTTTTTATGATTATTATCCTGCTACTAGATTTTTGCCCTCCCTCATTCTAACAATCTAATTATCTGCATCATTAATTTGTGTTTTAAACTCTGTTTTATTTTCCATATCAAGATTGGTAGCTACTAGAAGGGACATCCCTTATGTTATATCTGTTATCAGTTCTTTGCTACAATGGCAATCTCACAATTGTGTAAAGCATTTAATGTAGATTTGTTGGTTAATTTATCTGATATATTACACAGTCAATGCTATACGTCAAAGAATATGGCTTTGTGGCTAGTTTAAATAGAACTTAATATTTTTATGTGAACTTTCACTAATAGTCTGAGTTCAGCTCTAAGAGAAATGCAGTTTACTAGTTGATAACAGCAATTTCCAAATAGCCAAGATTTCACTTCTTTCGGTTTCAGCTAACTTTGTAATATCACAGAGATCCTTGTTGAACTGAGTAACACCACCAGCTTATTTTTATCCTATGTACTTTGTGTCAGGAACATACTAATCTTCCATATTGCCCTGAACACGTTATATTATTATTCCCATTTTATAGACAATAGCACTAAAACTCAGAGACAATAAGAATAGTTCCCAAGTGTGGAGAGCTACTTTGATAGATTAGAGTAATATTCAGCAAATGTTCACTAAAATCCCTGATCCGTTCTTGGGATGCAGTACATTCTATGCCTTACTTTGATCTGGTCACATGACTTTGACAATGGAAGATCCATACTTGTATATTATATAAGCAGAGACTTTAAATGTGTTGTGTAGTTTAGCTTGCCTTTTGCCCTTCTGTTATTTACTATGATAAGGAAATACCCTGGGGGAGCCAGCAATCCATTGAAGATGTACATAGCCCTGACCTATAGTGAGAAGTCAAACCCATGCTGACCACTGCTTGAAGCAAAGCTGCACACCCAAGCACAGGCCATTGGACCAAATTGCCTTGATCTATTGACCCATGAACTAGAAAATTATACTGGGGATGGTCTGTTGAGTAGCATGGCAATAGATGACAAATACACTAAAAATTGGATGAGTTAGGATCTGAACTCAGATCTTTCTCAATCCATGTACTTTTCACTATACCACACTTCATCAGCCAAAAGGCACAGAGAAGGACTTCATTTGGAATGCTATTCAAAGTCTCAGCTTACATGATTTCATATCGATCAAAATAACATTCTGCTTTCCTTACATTGCTACAAGAATATTTCTATGAAAAGCACTCTGATTGTCAAAATGAATGTCATTAAAAATCCTTTCTTAATGTCTGTGAATCCATTTTTGGCATACTATTTGTACAGTGAGGACATCCAAACCACAAAACTGCTTCAAATGTCTGCTCTCACATATGTACACTACTCTAAACAAAGCCTGCTTGAGGTGAATTCATTACCACAAGATAGTTCTAAATCAAATATAAAGTTTAGGAACTGATTATATATTCACCAATGGTAAACAGTAATTTTTCAGAGGTAGAAGGTAAGCTACTTACTTTAGAAAGTCACATCAAATTGGAGAGTGGATGATTAACAAAATGTTAATTGCCAAATGTGGTAGGTAATTGAAAATGTGATAATTGACATATAATTTTGGCTATTAGCACATCATTCACTGCTTATAATACTTGTATGTCCTTCTGATGAAAATACTGAATGCCCAAAATAGATTACTAACAAACTTAACTGGCTTGAATACATGACACTTGATTAACCAGTGCTAACTAGTAGTTTTTAGTTGGCATCTAACTTTGCCAACATCTCATCATGTTCATTATCATTATCATTTTTAAATTTTATTTCCAAGTCCCCAAATCCTTAAATAGCAGCAACCTTGTCAAAAAAAATGTTGGTTTTTCATTTGACATCTGAAATGTCACACATTTAAATTCCTGTTAGCTACCACTTCTCTTTCCTTAAGTGCTAGCTTGATAGTGATTATGGAGATGGTTGCAAAGATGGCTGCCAACAATTCATCACATTCACCTACATGCATATCCTACCCTCCAACCATGAGATGGAATCCATTTTCCATCTCCTCAAATCTTAGTTGCCCTTGTGACTTGCTTTGACCAACAGAATGTGGCAGAAGTGACAGATCTAGGCCTTAAAAAAGCTGGTTTCTTAAGTTTTTGTGCTCTTGGCATCCAGCTTCCCTGTAAAGAAGCATGGGCAAGACTTCTGAGTGATGAAAGACTCTGAGTGCAGAAAGAGTCCCAAACAGTCCTACAGCTCTTTCTAACTACTCTATCTGAAGTGCCAGACATATGAGCTAAGCCATCTCTGGTCCTCAAGCCCTAGTCAAGCTACCCCAGACAATGCCACATAGAACAGAGAAAAGAGGCCCCCAAATGGCAGAAAGATGATATATAAAAATAGTAAATGTTTTAAGTCACTAAGTTTTGGGATGGTTTGTTATGCAACATTAATTACTAAAGCAATGATATAAGATAAAACAAGACAGAGCCTTTCACAATATTTTTTAACCTTGCCTGTGTATGATCTCAGTTCTGATGAAAACATTTCACCAATATATTTTCCATTCCAATTAAAATCATTACAAAGTCATGTTTTATTGCATTCTTTCCCCATTTTTATCCAATTTGCACTATTGAATAGCTCAGTGATCTTTCAATTATCATTTTTATAAATATACACGTGTATTTAGCAGAAAAATCTAAAGTCCATATATAAGATATAGATAAGTCGATAATTTTTAATTTGGTTTACAATAATATTTATATTGAAAATGAGTCATTTCATAGAATTTTTAACAGTATAGGGTAATAATCACCCAAACATTGGAAAATATTTACTTCCATAGACTATTTCAATGTTCTTTGACTATATATTTTTATATCCAAATCTTCCATAATATAGAGTAATTAGCTACTCTTCCATAATAACTATGTTTAAAAGTGAATTATAATTAAGTACAATTAATTACCAAGTAGCAATAGAAAGAATAATGGTTTCAACTTTGCTTTAAACTTTCAATAATTTATTTCCTTCAAAGTATGGGTGTATACATAATCTGAAAATATTTTGTTAAAATTTTGTACAGATAATTATGGTAATAGTAATCTTAGCATGTTATTTTTAAATTCATGTACTCCTGACCACTGTGTCTGACAAGCAAAATGAAACCGCCCAAAATAAACAGACCATGAATATATTCTGTGCATACCAATTCAACTGAGAATCATTTTACCTACATTTTCAAGATTAAATAAGTCCATATTAAGTAGAAAAGTCAATGACAAAAAGGCAGTAGATCAATATTAAAGCTAATTTAGTCAATGTTTGGATATCATTTTGGATCAAAAGTCAGCATTACTCATATGAAGATAATAGAGGTGAATTGGAAACAAACTATGGTTTAACTCTCCTGATTTGATATGTCTATTGAATAGAAATTATGGTGTTGGAATTCTTGACTCAGATTGCCCAGATGAACACTGAATATTTGCAACCTCAAGAGGAATAAGAGAACTTTGGGAAGTAATCGACCTCAAGTTCAGAATCTGAAATGTTTAACTTTGACTCTAACAGAGACAAGTTCAAAAATTAATGACCGGGAATGTCTCAGGATTTTTCACGATTCATCCTTTTTTAACAATCACAAGGGAAGGGAAGGGCTTGGGGAATGCACCTTCATACGCAAGATGAGAAGAGAGGCCGTAAAACCCTAGTATGATTATCATTGTTATTTTAGGAATTAAAATATTGAGGACCGTGTAAGAGAGCTGGGCTGTTTTGAAACAATCTGCACCGTTGTCACAATTTGTATAGAGTAGTTCGAGAGTTTTGCCACCTAAAAAGCTGGCTCTAGAACTCTAATTTTAGGAACAGAACTGTCTGTGTTTGGGGGAAAAAAAGACACTTGGAGGTAATAGGTGAGACTCCGTAGAAGCCAGGCCAGCCCATAAAGGCGATTGTAATGTTTCTTTGGGCTGGGTGTGAATAAAGATGCTCATTCCAGTGCCTTTAGAGTAGGGGGAATAGGGACAAAGGGAATGGCTGGCCAATGGGAGAGGATAAAACCTGAACCAAAGAAATGGATCTGAAGCTTTAGGAGCAGTAGTACTTCCAATGCAAAGTATTTTTCTTTGAACGACTTTATGTTTTAGAGCACTTTTAGGTTCACGGTGAGAGTACAGAGAGTTTGTGTCTGCCCAGCACTCCCATCCCCAGCCTCGACCACTATCCACATCCCACCCCCGGCTGGAGTGTGTGTTAAACTGATGAAGAAACACGGACACGTTTCTATTACACTAAGACTATACTTCACATTAGGGTTCACTCCAGGTTTTGCACATTGTGTGCATTTTGACAGATGTGTAAAAATATATACCCACCATTATAGTATCAAATAGAGTAATTTCCATGCCCTAGGTACTCTGTGTGCTCTGCTATTGATCCCTCCCTTCCCAACCACACACTGTGGGATTTTTAAGTTGTGAGCCTTGCTATGCACTTCTATCCCTCTAACTCTTAATGAAGCTTTATATACAAAGTATACTGAGCTCCTCTTTAGTGTTAGCATGTAAAATGGGATAAGACAATCTAGACACTTAGTCAATCCCTAAATATAAATAAGAGAGCAATTGCAAAGCAAAAATATCTTTAGAAATCTTGAGAAAGATATTTGATTCTCCATAAACTGCAACATAGAGCTTTGAAACAATTCCATTAAGATCCAAAGAAACTGGGGTGCCTGGGTGGCTCATTGGTTAAGTGTCTGACTCTTGATTTCAGCTCAGGTCATGATCTCAGGGTTGTGAGATCGAGCCCTGCATCAGGATTCACTAGGTGTAGAGCCTGCATAAGAACAACTTTTAGCTGACATCTGCATTAGACAAGTTAGATAATATTTTATTTTATTATTTTTTTAAGATTTTATTTATTTATTTGACAGAGAGAGATCACAAGTAGGCAGAGAGGCAAGCAGAGAGAGAGAGAGGAGGAAGCAGGCTCCCTGCTGAGCAGAGAGCCCAATGCGGGACTCGATCCCAGGATCCTGAGACCATGACCTGAGCCGAAGGCAGCGGCTTAACCCATTGAGCCACCCAGGCGCCCTAGATAATATTTTAAATGCATTTGACAATAAACCAAAACAAGAGCCTTCAATTTGGGAGTGGTAGGAGTAGCCATTGTAAAATTAAGTAAATTGCCCAGTCTCTCTGTATGCTTCATCAAAAAACACTTAGATCACCATTTCCTTAGCTAGCTGAGTTATACCCACATAATAAACTGACCAATCAAATCTTAAATGGGTTAGCCTTCAAGTAATACTTTTTGCTATTCATAAAGAGCTGACAATTTTTGACATATAGATTTTTTTTTTCCTTTTTTTTAGGTGGGGAGGACTCTTTCAAGTAAATGGAAAGGAATTTCAGAGTATTGCTCTCTCTGGGAAACTTGGTAATAAATAAAACAAAACAACATCAACAACAACAAAAACCTCAAAGAATTTTTTCAAAGGAATGGATTTTTCTAAAGGAAAGATACTCATTTAAACCGTATATAATCAAAATAAATCAGGGAATAAGCCATTTTGGATAGAGGAGGAAATCTTCAATCCAACAGCCTTGAGAGCATACATTGAACAGAAATGTCAGCAGAGAGAAGGGAGGGAGTCATCCTGTGTTAGAGCTGGATGAGCAGTATGGGTTGGGAGAAAAAACAAAGAGTGCACTGACAGCAATCAGAGAAAAGCAGTGTGGACCCTAGAGAATTTGAAGAGATCACTGTAGGGTGTCTGTCCCACAGGGAAAAAAGAAGGGTTAAAAATATAACAGAAGGAAGAAAAGCAGAAAAACAGCAAAAAATATTAGTATGTGCAAGAAAGGGAGCAAAGTATTGCAATAATAGCGATATCTAAAGTAATATGCAATAAAAATAATGAAACCAAGACATATGGTAGCAGTTAAGAGGGTAAACTCTAGAACCAACACACTTGGGTTCAAATTCAGATGCTATCCCTACTGGCTGTGTCATCTTGGGCAAGATACTTAACCACACTGAACCTCAGTTGTTTTTTTTTGTTTGTTTGTTTGTTTTGTTTTGTTTTTACTGTATAATGGGGCTACTGACTGCATTCCTTCCTCATTGGTCCACAAGGTCTGCATGAGCTAATCTACATAAAGCACTTAGAATGGTGCTAGCATATAGTGAGCACTCAATACATATTATTTATTAATATTATTAATATCAACCAATTTGTAATAATGATAATAATGAATATTATAACTGCTAATATAAGTAAACCACTGTAATATAAAATAATTGGAAAAGAAATAGGACAACAGAACAGCTAGTTGGAGCAAGTTGATTCATGACTACAACTTGTGACGTATTAACAGTTAGCTCGAGAGAAAGCACGCAAAGATTTAGGTGGATTTCTATGATCCAGCTCTGGAATTGAGTCTTTTCCTCCAGTCCTGAGCAAGGAGCCACACACAAGCAGCCTTCATTGGACTCCTGTGTATATTTCATGTAGCAATGTCTGAATTAGTTGTATGTAACTAATAAAATAGCTTACTAAATCAGGTTATGGTTTTTTAGCCATATTGTTCTCATTAAACAAGTCTCCGTTCTGTTTTTGTTTGTGTATGGTTTCAATCCTTAAATCCTAACTAGGAAACTTCATAGAAATGATGCCTGGATCAGCCTGAAGTTCATTGAGCTTGCACAGGGAGGCTCTTCCAGGCTGAGGAGCTACATTGGCTGGGTCCATATCCACGTGGATAACAAAGAGCATCCTGATAGTCCAGTAGCATTGAGGAGAACTGGCACTACCTTCCTGGATTTATGTAACCTTTGTCTGGGAAGGGCTATCCATCTCACATGCATTAGCTTGTTACTGATGGACTTTCTCTGAGAATGCAATTTTCAGTAGTATCATCAGTACGTGATCCTAAATACAAAATATGATTAATTACATTTCTATAGAATAATAGAAATTTTTAGGTGAGACGAATCATAAACAATGTGTAGGTGTCTCAATATAACAAGAAAGTACATGAGTACAAAGAGATTAGGTGGATTTTCTATGATCCTACAGCCTAGATAAACCAGGGCAAGAAACCAGATAGCTTTATTCCTATTCCTGCACATATTTAACAAACCCGCCTTTTCCAGAGATTCCTTTCTTTACTCACAAAACGATGAAGGTTTTCAAAAACCAGAATTGAAATGACAGTACAAAGCTATCAAAAGGAGTTGGGACAAGACAATGGCTGCTTAAGTTATAGAAATCCGGGCGCCTGGGTGGCTCAGTGGGTTAAGCCGCTGCCTTCGGCTCAGGTCATGATCTCAGGGTCCTGGGATCGAGTCCCGCATTGGGCTCTCTGCTCGGCGGGGAGCCTGCTTCCCTCTCTCTCTCTCTCTCTCTGCCTGCCTCTCCATCTACTTGTGATTTCTCTCTGTCAAATAAATAAAATCTTAAAAAAAAAAAAGTTATAGAAATCCTTTCATTCTTATCGTGTAAATGCACTTTTGGCAATCAGAAGCAATATTCCCCCTGATTGCATAGATTGTTGCCCTGGCTTGAATCCTATTTATGCAATAATCATTGTGATCTTTGAATCCCCATTTATTTACTAACTATTATATTTTATGTGTCTGGGACATAACATTTTTCATCTCTAAATTATCATGAACTCTTTCATAAATTATACCTCAAAAAGGATGATTTAAACAAATGAGTGGCAACCAAAACAAAAGCATTCTTTTCTGCTCTAGTTTTATTTTGTTACTCATATGTTGAGTGTGTGTGTTATATCTATACTCTCTCCATATACAATGTGTATATATATATATACACACATTTTATATATATATATATATATATATATACATGATATATATATTATGTCTGCACCTGCATATCTCTCTGTATCTTATTATCTGTGTGTGTCTATATATGCCTCTTTCTGTGCCACTCAGCTTCATTTTCTGTCCGTGTGCATTACTCTTATGGATTCATGCAACTAATTATTTACATTCTGGAGAAATCCTTTAATGTGTCTGTAGCCCCATGGACTAGGACTAGACAAAATGGTACCTTCATATGTAGAGCACATTCATTAACAGAAATCTGGGGGAAAGGATGCTTGGGAAGAGTGGGGAAGAGGTCAAGGCCAAAAGAAAATGCCTGCAGTCTGAGGGTGATGCCAAATCCTGAAGGTAAGAGACAATAAGTGTGAAGATTCCATGGTAGAAACGCTAAAGAATATTTAAGAAAAATAACTTCTTACCGTTTATTTAAACATTTTCCCTGGCTCTGATTCTGTGAAAATGACCCTCTTCATTGTCCTAAATCCATATAGAATGTTTCCCCCACACACACATCCATTATTGGCTGTGCTTTAGAGAATAAAACATTCCAGGTTATAACCTGGAAGTACAATAATGTGGAAACAAATGTCATGTGTGGAAGGCAGTGGGGACTGGGTGGCTGGGAAGTGGAGACTAGAAACTCCTACTTTGCCCCCCAACTTTTTAGAGGATGTTACCTTTGAAGGAAGGTGGGAACCTGACATTTGGAATATTTACACCATGTTTCCATGAGGGTCCCCTGTACAACCAAGAGCGGTAAACAAAATTGTGTATATCTCTGCTAATCCTTTTGTTTTATAAGTATAGACATAGACTGCAAAGAGATATAATCATTCTCTCACTCCTTCTCCATTAGGCATAACTTCACAAGAACTCCACTGAGAGCGAGGCTCAGTTTATATTCCATGATATTCTGCATAATAATAATGTGGTTCCTGTGTAACTGTACCACTAAAAATAGTATCATATCTCTGTAGTTCCAAGCACAGTTGAGAGTCTTTGTAGACTAAGCAGGAATGTGTCTCATTCCAGAAATCATTTACAACTGCTGCAGTCCACCCAACACTCATAATCTTAAGCAAATAAAAATGAACATATGTCTGTTTCCCCTAGACAACTGCATGTATACACTGACCTGCAGGTCTTCCCCAGTCTGAATTTTTTCATGATGACCAGAAAAACAGAACTTCTATTTTGGCAACTTTTAGTGTCCTTCTAGTGTTCCTCCACAGCTATGACCCCTAACAAAGTGTAAGAGAACTCTAAAGGTGGGTAAGGCAACTGCCTAAAACCGGTTAGAACTCTGTTACATGACTTCACATCACATCCTTGATAAAAATGGACTTAGAAATTTATAAGATCCACCTGAGAATTATATTCCTGAGTAAAACAAATCACTCTTAGATTTGATCATTGTGATCATTTTAAGCCCAACTTAGTCTCCAAGAGGGTTCCTGTGAGAGAGGCTCCAACTTCTCAAAGACAGAGCCACACAAATTGAGACAGGTGTGACACTGGGACAGGAGTCACTCCGCTCTTTCCAGAACTGTATAGCAAAGAGGCAAAAGATGGCACAAGAATTGATCCTTCACGATGCCATCAGTGTAGAATTCTAATGTTTGCCTTAAGATATTGGCTCAAAATATTTTATCACTATTATAAGCTACTTATATTAATATAAGTGATTATTTAAAGTCATATATAATTATCGGAATTCCTATGATGCAAAATATTCACTTAGACTGATTCTTCCTCCTCTGAATGGACTTAAACTGCCTTCTATTACCATTTCACCAGCCATCTTGTGCCTTTCACCCATGAATTGAAGAAAATTATACAAGCTGGTATTGGAATCGCACCTAACATTAGCATCACGCCTGGCACATCCTAAGCCCCAAATAAATATCTGTCAACGGCAAATATTTGTAGTAGACATATGTAAGTTTTGCTGGACCAGCATCCATTCCAACTTCCAGGACCCAATTTTTCTTTAGGATTGGTCCTCCCTCACATTCAGGACACATGGAGTAAGACTGACCCCACACTCCAACCTAAAGCACAGACATGTGATCCACGTCTAGCACTTCACATATTTTACATATCCATTTTCCTGGCCAAAGTGAGAATGTAACTTCAACCAGGATGATAGACACTCAATTCTAAGATGTCAGTTGGAATTTTTTTTTTTCCCCTTTGGGGAGGTGGGGGGGGGCCTTGCTTTCTAAAACAAATTCTGGCTGCAAAAATGACATGAGTCTGGAAATGTCAGGTTTCTCCACATCAACAATGTCTGTTTGGGAAAGAGTTCAAAACAAGAAAAAACAGAAAGAGAGAGAGAGTGAGAGCAAGAGGAGGAGACCTGATAAAATTGGCTGAACTCCTGTATTCTGCCATGCCTAAAGCCGAACACATTTCTGTATTTTTCAGGCATGCACTAACATTTTTTTTTATTTATATTTATCTGAGTTGGGTTATGGTTATTTGCAAATGAAAGAGTTCTGATTAATACATTATAAATAGTTTCACGTTCGTCCCAAGGTGAACAGTGTGTTTCATTCATGAAATAAAAGTGGGCCAAATAGAGTAAGTCATGTTTCTAGGATGGGATGGGGGAGTTGCACATAAATTTCTGTAGGCTGATCAAATAAAAATACCTTAGAGAATATGATGAGAAGGTTAAAACAGGAGAAATTACATATATTTTTCTAGCTCTTATTTTCTCTCAAATGGGAGGGTGTAATGGGCAGTGCCTAAAACGGCCCCAGTGATTCCCCTCCTGGATTCCACGTCTTTGTATAATCTGCTGCTGCTGACTGTGGGCCTGGTTTGGTGACTCACTTCTAACCAAAGAAACCTGCAAAAGAGATAGGATGTCACTTCTGCAGTTAGGTTACAATGAGGTAGTGGCTTTATCTCAAAGATCTTCTTTTCCTGTCTCCTCCATTTCTCCTCAGGTCATGAAGCTGTCCTGTGTGGGGAGAGGGGGTTCTGCATGAACGAGATTTGTATCAGATCAGACTTCAGCTCATAAGTTGATTGCAGCCTCCTGAGAGAGTTTGTGGCAAAGACACGGGACCACCAAAAATGTGAGGATAACAAAAGGGAATGGGTGAAAGTTGCTAATGTTAGCAACCTGTAGTTCACAGAAACAAAACAACAGCTATGAGCAGAACCAGGATCAGCGACAATACAATGGAATCAAAGTTTCTATCATAAACTGTAGCCATCACTGTCTTCTGCCAGTTAGCAAAAAGGAACCAGCCAAGGAAAATTTGACTTCCTTCATCTTCCCTGAATTCAACCAGCCACTACAATCATCACCATGAAGGACTTGAATAAAGCTGTCTCTTCTCTGTAAACTCTACCTACCATTTCAAGCTTTCCCCCTTATATTTTCAGTCTGCCACTATGTGATTTTATTTATTATTTCATAATTTGAATAGAACCCATTGTGTAACCTGCAATTATTGCCTTTAAAACACAAACAGATTCTGAAAAGTGATTGCAAAGAAACTTCACGTCTGTGAACAAAAACAAATGAAATGAAGGCTGAAAAATTTCAGGGCTATCCAGGTAAAAAAAATTACTAGAAGTTACCCCTAGAGGACTTTTATGCACAAATATGCTCTTACATACACTCACTTTGGGAGTCGAAATCTTGTAACGGTTTTGTGATTTTTCTTAAAGTTCATGTGCATTGAGCTTCTAAACTTTGATTATGTATCTGAGAATTCAGACCTAAAATCTAATCCTGCTAAAACAAACTATTTGGGCAGCAAAGAAGCAAATAGTAGCAGAAAGAGAATGTCAGCATATAAATCATGTTTCCTTTTTGACATTTTTTAAACAACTACCTATTTAATAGAATATGCCCCCAAATTGGTAAATTTGGATTTTCCAGTATAGTTTTAATACAGCTAAATTGATTCTTTCTACCCCATTTCTTATTTATTTATTTACTTTTTTTCTTTAAAGCCCAAATCACAGAGCTGTCATCATGGGAGAGTGATCTACATGATTGCACAAATTACTTATGAACTTTTCAAGGAAGTATATTCTAGGATCTCCTGAAATAGGGACTTGGAGATTTTAGAGACTTTCCAAAATATTCCGCCTTCCCATACAACTGCTATGTTGGCTGCTCTGAAATGGTCTTAATGTGGAAAGTTCAGATAGGAATCAGAGAGACTCAAAGGCAGAGCACTATAGTAGACCTGACACATTTTGAGTTTTCCGGTAAAATCTGAGTTACATCAACCCATAAGCCTCTTTTGTTTCTTTGACTAGTCACCCTCGCAGAATTGTTTGTCAGTTTATTTAATAATGTGACTCATTGGCATAGAGTGCAGGAGAAGGAGAGCTAGACGAGAGATAGTAGGGAGAGAGAGCGAGAGGTTGGAATAGCCAGACCTGTGTTTCCATATTTACCTTTCACAGGGCAACACTTCCAGGCACTACCAGGTTCTTCCATGTATCACCAGTGAGAAGAGTAATAATAACCCCTCTGTCAAAGAGAAGAGAAATTGGAAAGATTGAAACAAGGGATAGGACCAGTTAACCTAATACTTCCCTCTTGTTGAGAAAAGCAGACATTTCATTTCTGTCAGAGTGTGAAGGAATAATACTCTTCACAGGTAATTCTCCTCACCTCATGTGGGAAGAATAGCCTTCTGTTCCAGAGAGCTATGCTTTTGCTCATTCAACAGTGCTTCTCAAACTTGAATATGCATACAGAGTACCTGGATCTTCTAAAATGTGGATTTGATTCTGTTGGTCTGGGTGGGGTCTGAGAGTCTGCATTTCTTACTACCTCCCAGGTGATGTCAGTCCATGAACTACATTTTACTAGCAAGAATGAGAAAATCTGATATGTTGCAAGACTGACTCCCTGTTCGTTACTGTGGAAATATATGCAGACACAGTTCTCAAGGAGCCTACAGTACATTCAAAAAGTAAAGTCAATTTGTGTGTAAAAATAGCTCATGCATTAACGAAATTGATAGCAATTAGTGCACTGGGGAGGTAAGACAGGGCTGGCTGGCTTCATGGGCGTGTGACCTGTGGGGTCTCCCAGGCCCCCGTGCCTTGAAGGGCCCACGTGTAGTTGAATGTTCTGCTGTTACTGTCTTAAAAATCTTAGTAAATTTTAAACAAGGTGTGTTTCATTTCATTTTGTACCGGACTACACAAATCATTTAACTGGATACAGATAAGGTCCTTTTGGGGCATGAAATAGGGTAAAATTACCTCTGGCTGAAAGGAATAAGAAAGAGTTTCAAAAGGAGTCCTGCTTTCTAGAACGGGCAAGATCCAAATAGAGATATATGTGGTGAGGTAATGGGGGAGAGCAATCTGGGCAGTCGGGTTGGTACAATCAAAGGAATAAAGACTGGAAGGGGTGACATGTGGGAGGAATGGCAAGTAGTTTAGTCCGACTGGAACAGAAAATGCTGAGCACATAGGAGGCACTCGATAAATTTCTGTTGAATGAAGTTCTGCGCAATGAGTGTCCCACAGATCAAGGTACAGCCAAACTACCAGCGAGAAACAGTGAGAGCACTATATTAAACTAGACCCAGGGCGCACCTGGGTGGCTCAGTCAGTTAAGCCTTTGCCTTCAGCTCAGGTCATGATCTCAGGGTTCTGAGATGGAGCCCCGCATCGGGCTCTCTGCTCAGCAGAGAGCCTGTTTCCCCCTCTCTCTCTGCCTGCTTCTCTGTCTACTTGTGATCTCTGTCTCTGTCGAATAAATAAATAAAATCTTTTAAAAATAACTAAATGAATAAACTAGACCCGGTACTGTGGTTGGCACTTTTGGAGGTTGGAAAGGAGAGATGGCTACGAGTGAAGATTCAAATCAGGTTTGTCAGCAGATAAGCTTCCCAGCCCTGCAAAATAGTGGGTTCTTTAACTTGTCGCCACATGATACCCTAAGTCACTGGGGATGGCAGGGGGGTGGTCTTCTTTTCACTAAACCTGAGATTTTAATTTTCACCCATCTGGAGAAATTCTGTTTAATATTTTGGACATCTTAAAGACAGAATACATTGAAGCAAAAACACCACCACCACCACCACCACCACAAGACATTGCTGTTGAGCAGAATTAGAACTGAGATCAAACCATGACTCCAGTGCATTATTATAAAGGTAAGTATCAAGGATCAGTAACATACACACACATATTCCTATCACATTCGGAGAAACCTGTGCCTAAGGATCAAAATAAGCACGAAACGGTGGAAGAGCAGTGCACACTTGTGCTAATTTTGCTCCTGATTTGATGTGAATCCCAAGCATAAGCTTTTGTTTGTCTGTTTTTGTAAGAACGAGGCTCTCGTTTTGAAATAAATTCACTTGGGGAAGCATATGGCTTGCTGAGGCTTATCTTTCTCCTTTACAACTAGTGTTTAGTGTCCAAAGGGACAGCTGGGGAAATGGTCATGCCTGACCGCTGCGCTGCTTTGCCCCTTTGCTCTTTGGGGGCCTCTTCACTTCCCCAGCGACAGCTCCTCCACATCCTCACCTCCTGACCCCGCGGGGACAGATTAAGTGGGCAGGACCCGCGGAGACCACAGGCAGAATCATTCAGTCAGTTCCCACTCGAGACCCTGAATACATGGGCCAGAATGGGCACTGTACTTTCTCACCACGATGCCATCTCCGGGGGCCCATTTTGTCCAGATTTCCCTTTGAAGCCAAGAACAAAAGCAACACTGCAACAGGCATTTCCCATGGTGGACCTCATGGCAATGGAATATGCCCTTGATCCCTAAATCCCTTCGGCTGGCTATTCTAGAGCTACTTCTTCATGGTGTGATTGGTAATGCAGGAATATTTTATCAAAAGCTTACATAAACCAGGCCCCGTGCTTTGTATATGATATAGTAACACAGTTTCTTTCTCCCTTCCATTTTGTAATTGCTGTAATTGTAATTAATTTTCCTATCCCCAAAATAACTTCTCAAAATAAAACCTTGAAAGGAAAGAGATGCATCAAAAGCTTTTAAGAAACATGAATGTTTAACCTTACAGTTTCTTTGCTTTCTTTCTGAGGGAAACAAAACAAGACAAAAATCAAACAAGCTTTTCTTTTATTATTATTCCAGAAACAAAAGTCTGTCTAGAAATTGTTATAAAATGGATATTGATAATTCACAATCAGGAGATGAAATATGCCTGAATTGCAATAAAAAATTTTAAAGATCCACATTTAAAATGTTAATTTCTTTATCTCCAGGGTTTTCCATCAAAAGGCAAATTTTGTTTTTGTCTTCTGTCTGTGAGTCAGTGTGTTATCTTCCCAGTCGGCCAGACTTTGCTCATCAAGTATAAATGCAGATACAGTGAGTTAGAGAGTAAACTACAAAGTTGGTCACTTGGGTCAGCTTTTTCATATATGGTCTGTATCAGAGGCCTTCATTGCTCCTATTAATCAGGCACTTTCTAAATACTCTGTTCTTTTGGTGTCACAGAGATTAAGTGAAATCTCCCAGTTGAGGAAACAGGTTGGCTCCTTGGTTGCTGAGCCTCTCTGGCTTTTAAACAGAAATAAAACAGATCCGCTTTGTAATGCTGTTTGGATTGTCTCACTTATATTCTAAGGTACCTGAGAGAGTTTACTCCTTAGAAAGCATCCCCACCCCCATGGGGACACTTGCATGCACAGAGGACAGACGAATGTCACTGAATTGGCATGTCTCCACATCAGACTGAAGTGTGAAGTGCTGTAATTAATTGGGATGTTTCAAACAGAAACCTATTAGCCAAATAGTTACAGGAATTGTGGAACAGGGGTTCTTGCTTGAGTTATTCAATAATTACTTTCCATTTCACTTTGGCTATGAAAATGTGCCAGTGGATACCAGATTTGTGCCACTGGCACTGTTGCCATAGTGAAAGATTTAGAAAATATGCACTCAACTGCTTTGTAGAAAAAAAGGGGAATTTTTAAACTTATCCTTAAACCTGAGCACATGTGGACACTCTTTTCCCCTCACAATTAAACCTTTTATATGTTAGGGACCATTACCCAAAGAAATAGGTCTAAATGAAATAACTGCTGAGTTCTAAAAGTATGTATACAAAACATTAGCGAGTCAAAGCATATTGACATCATAACATTCAGCATTAATGATGACTGATATATTTAATTTAACTAGTTCAACATTAACTTCATCATTTTTAAGAATATGTCTAAAGACATACAAACAAATATGAGGTCATTTTTTAAGTAATAAGATACTACCTATGCACCTTGAAAGAGGGATCAGATTCGTCACGAGCGGTCTGAAGTTCTAACTCATGAAATACTATACTAAAGTGGAGGGCTTTAAAAATAAATAAATAAATAAATAACTGTGTTCACTTTCTAGTTACGTATTGATCACACCTCCTCCAAAATAAGAGTGTTCTTGTAACTCTAAATGCTTCAATAGCCAATGTGCCTGGTGTTTACCCAATTCTTCACTTCTGGGTAGGACTGGTCAAAGTAAGTGGGAGAAATGGGAGTGGCTCTTTCTCCACAGGGCTCTGATTTTAGCCCAAACAGTTATAGAGACATCAAAGAACACCCCAGGACAACGAGCATAGAACAGCTGTGGACTTCCTTTGAACTCTGCTCAATGACCTCTTCATCACAATTAGTGTCCTTCTCAGTCTGGGGAATTTTTAAAATCCCTCTTCCTTCTAGGGAAGCTACTGCCTATAAACTAAAGCTGGTTACCAAAATATTTTCCTCAGGGGAAAGAAGTGTATTAGTAAGAGTCTTCCCTATGGATTCTCTGTTCTCTATGCCTGTTTAGTATTGAGATCTTTGGTTTTTTTACCCTTCTCTTTCTGACACAGCAACATCCCAATCTATTGTAATTGGACTGTGATCAGCAGGAGAACCTTGATAATTCAGGACTTGTCATCTACAGGCTGCCTAAGTCTTTTGTTTCTTTAGTATTTAATTATTCCACTGATGTTGTTCTCTTTATAACATAAATTAGTTGGAGGAAAGAAATTCTCAAATCAGACAATTAGTTACCAATTCTAATGAAAATATTGGTTGAAAAAAAGCAACTGAAATAAATAGTGTAGTGATTTCAAATTTACGTGTCCCATGCTCTGTAGAAAAATAATTATAATCATGGTTGGGATGTTTGTACAATTGTGGACCTTCTGTTCAGTATTCATACATTTTTTGAGATCAGTTATTTCAAAACTATTAGTATGACTTATTTTATAGATATTTCACTTACTTCCATTGCATTGCATTTAACTCTCCCCAAATTTATTAAATACTGATCATAGAATAGGCACTATGCTAGGACTCCTGTGGAAACATTAAAGGGGGAATAAGTAAAAACTCAGTAAGCCCAGGATCTCCTGGTCAGTGTAGAGTAACCCACACCCAAGAAAAAAACTCTGATACAGAGAGAAAAATGTGATTTCTGATAACTGATAAAATAACTGAAGATCGAATTATTCAAATTGACAGGCTGAGTACTGGATTAATGGAAAAGGAAGGACTTGAGGAATTCAGTTCTTTGTTGTAAAAATATATTATGCTTATGGCCTCTTGACACCTGAGTAAATTTGTCTATCTATGTATTACTAAGTACATCTGTAGTTTAAAAAAAAAAAAATCTGGATTTATCCAGGTGTGATGTCAAATTCAAAGTACCACCTCAGTACATTGGGGAACATATTCTAGAAAGACCTGGACGCAGTCTGTCCATTAACTTTTTGGTTCATTTGTTTTTATTGCTGTAGCACCTATGGTAGTAGAAGATAATCTACAAGACAAATGTTTTGCACTTTAGTCAATGCAATCAAACAGTAAATATATTTGCTTTTTATTTTTTAAAGATTTTATTTATTTATTTGACAGACAGAGATCACAAGTAGGCAGAGAGGCAGGCAGAGAGAGAGAGGAGGAAGCAGGCTCCCTGCTGAGCAGAGAGCCCGATGTGGGGCTCGATCCCAGGACCCTGGGATCATGACCTGAGCTGAAGGCAGAGGCTTTAACCCACTGAGCCACCCAGGCGCCCCATATATTTGCTTTTTAATAGCATAATGTCTTGTCCTAAAAAAGAATCAAAATGTAGATTATGTTGATCACTTTCCCTCCAATGAATCATAGATTCATACAAATGGATAGTTTATACAAATGGATTATGGTGCTCAAGAAATTGGCATATTATATGAAGTCACTGTTTGATCCTCACTTCTTCTCAGACACCTGGCCAGGTAAAGGCTACCTACTGTAATTCTCAATGATCCTAGCCCTTCTTCTTTATGGTACACCACACCCTTGGGATTCTTTCTCATATCATTGCTAAACTATAATGTCTGTGAGGATAAGGTCTTCTTCACTACAGCATACCCAGAGCTATGGTAGGTAACTAAAAATTTCTTTATTAAATGGATAAGGAAGAACTATGTTAAAAGATACACAAAACTTTTTAAAAATTATGGCAAATTGGAGCTCCTGGGTGGCTCAGTTGTTTAAGCGTCTGCCTTCGGCTCAGCTCATGATCTCCAAGTCCTGGGCTCAAGCCCCACATCGGGTTCCCTGCTCATGGGGAGCCTGCTTCTCCCTCTCCCTCTGCCCACCTCTCCTCTTGCTTGTGCACTCTCTCTCTCTGTCTCTCTGTGTCAAATAAATAAATAAATTTAAAAAAAAATTATGGGATAAAAATACATTATATGTTTATAAAAAATAAAAAATTAAAAAAAATTATGGCAAATTACCTTGGTTTCTACATTTAAGAAAACAGATGGGAGCTTCCTAGCTGGTGAAAATGTGGAGGTGCTGGGACAGTGTCTGGCTCAGAGTGCACGGGATCTCCACACCTCTTCTTCCACACCACGCCCTAGAGCATCTCTTCCATCTGGCTGTTCCTGAGTTATATTGCTTTATAATAAACTGGTAACCTTGTTTTAAAAATTGATGTATTTCTTCTTCTCTCTGTGCCATAAATGTACTTTATAGACTCCTACGAAATCTTATCCCTCAAGGCAGGATTTCACTGTCTGTTTCTCTTGTTTAACCTCCAGATCGTGCTCAAGAATCTGAGGAAAGAGTGCTTTGGAGCTATGCAGTATTTAGAAGAGGGATCTCCAGGCTGAGACCTGGCAAACAAAGAGAAATATTCACTCAGGATGGCTGAAATATGGTTGAAATACAACCAAAAAGAGAATTTGAGCCATTGGCTGGAAGGAGCCATGGTTAGTATATAAAAAAAAAAAAAAAAAAAAAAAAAAAGCTGTCTTTCAGGCTTAAAATTAAGATAAATCAAAATCATAAATTAAGATAGTAGGGTTCAGTCTTAGAGGATATAAAAGAGGGAGGGATCACGAGTGAGATGCAGAGAAGAAAAATAATGCCCAATCAGGGCCTTAATCTGTCAATACTGAAGCTGCCGTTTTATTAAACCCCAGTAAACTATAGTGGCTAAAAATGTCATATCTGGCTAGACTATTAACTGCCAGATTATGTCTTATCTTTGAATTTCTAGCATTTTGCACAGTTGTTGGGTATATGATAGATACCACTGTTTATTGAATTAATGAATAAATCACTAAGTCTTTCAAATCCCAGATAACTCTGTCTTCTAGTTCTTCTGGATTCTTTTATCTTACAATGAATATATTTCCAAAACAGTTTGACATTGGGAGCATCATAAAGTTTATTGCTAAAGCAATTAACTATTGTGATTTAAATGTCTTGTATGACTAGAAAATAATGACATTAAATTCTTATTATATATACATATATATGCTCAAGAGTGAAGTAGGACTATAAAATTAAATTTGTTTCCCAGATTGACATTCTGGGCTTAAATTTGATAACAGCAATACTGTCATATACTAATTGATGCAATCCAATATTAAATATATTCATTTTCTGATAACTTAACCTTTTACTACAAAAGATAGTTAAAATGTGATTATGGGGGCACCTACATGGCTCAGGTGGTTAAATGCCTGACTTTGGTTCAGGTCATGATCTCTGGGTCCTGGGATTGAGCCCCAAGTCAGGCTCCTGCCTTGGTGGGGAGTCTGCTTCTGCCTCTCCTTCTGTCTCCCTTGCTCATACTCTCTCTCTCTCTTTCTCTCACTGTGTCTCTCTGTCTCAAATGAATACATTTAAGAAAATCTTTAAAATTTGGATTATGCTATATAATTCCCAGAATCTGAGTAGAAAATTTACTTTTCTCTGCTCTTTCCAAGTATTCTCACTTCCAGTTTATGTATCCTTGATAATGACCTTTATTTTTGATCAATAACATCATTTTTAAACAGTAAAGATTACATAAATCTTTACTATATGGATATATGTTGTATTTATGCAATTTTAATTCTGCACGGAATAATTCCATGGTAAAATTGAATTGATAATCAATATATTCCTTTTAAAATTTTCTGTTTCAAATGTAAATACTTAAATCTTTGTAAAATAGATGTGGAATATTCCAGAATAGGAAAAATAAAGATGTCAGGAAGAAGTCTACATAGACGGCTTCACCAGAACAGAGGAGTATATTGAGAACAACCATTCATGACATAACCCGACTCCTGCCAGCTTGAGGTAGAGTTTCCAGCTAGACAACGGCCAAAAGACAGACCTTAGCTCCTTCTATATCAACAATCTCTCTCCTCCTACCACTCTTTCAAAATCTTGAATCTTCATATGAACTCTTAAATAGTACATTGGAAACCGGAAACAAGCAAAAATGGATGTAATAATGTGACCTTATCATTGCCAGGAGAAGTAAATAGAGAGCCTCCTCAGGTGTGTGATTCCT
Source organism: Mustela putorius furo (assembly GCF_011764305.1). Lineage (NCBI taxonomy): Eukaryota > Metazoa > Chordata > Mammalia > Carnivora > Mustelidae > Mustela > Mustela putorius. Next base: position 3,293,222 of record NW_025421467.1, read on the forward strand.
GACTCAGGGAAGTGTCCTGGATTGGGACGGTAAGAGGGTGGAACAGAATAACCCAAGCAGATGCAAAATTTTGAGAGGCAGGCCAGGTCCTCAGTCAGTATGGAGTCAAGCTTCACATACCGTCAAAGTTGAATTGTTTACTTTGTTTAGTCTCCATCAGGAGATAAAAGCAATAAAAGAACAAAATAAGGATTAGGGCACCTGGGTGGCTCAGTGGGTTAAGCCGCTGCCTTGGGCTCAGGTCATGATCTCAGGGTCCTGAGATCGAGTGTCACATCGGGCTCTCTGCTCAGCAGGGAGCCTGCTTCCTTCTCTCTCTCTCTGCCTGCCTCTCTGCCTACTTGTGATCTCTCTCTGTCAAATAAATAAATAAAATATTTTAAAATAAGAACAAAATAAGAATAGAATAAAGTTATGATAATAATGAAAATAATAATAAATTTTAATAATAAAGAATGAAAGAAGTAGAAGAAAGAGAAAGATTTTTTTTTAAGATTTTATTTATTTGGAATAGAGAGAGAGAGAGCACGAGCAGAGGTAAAAGGAGGAGTGAGGAGGGACAGAGGGAGAAGGAGAAGCAGACTCCCCACTGAACAGGGAACCTGATGTGGGGCTGGATCCTAGAACTCCAGGATCAAGACCTGATCTGAAGGCAGATGCTTAACCGTGCTTAACCAATCGAGCCACCCACGTGCCCCTGAAATTGATAGAATTTTTTAAAGATAAAAACATATATAACATTTTTAAGGTCAATTATAATTTTAATCATAAACTTTCCCTCTGTGGTTAAAATTTAAACCCTGTGTATCTAGGCACAATTTATAGGTTTAACATTGTAAACTCAATACTGAAATTACTCACTGAGAGCATGTCGAAAGCAGTGGTCCATTGGGTGTACTCTAATATTTGGGACATCAAGCTTTCTTAAAGACATACTTAACAGGTAATAAATCTCTTCTGGAATGGTGGTAGGAGAGTAATAGTCACTATTTGCTTTAAAACGTAAGCATAACTATGAAAATTTAGTTCTTGTTCTCGGAAAAGATTTATCTTTCTTTATAAACCAAAACCAATACTTATATACAATTTCATTACATTTTGACTTTGATCTTTAATTGTTAGTAATGACCGATTCTTCTAGTAGTAGTTTACATTCTGTTTTGAATAGATGGTACTTTCAACCATCTTGAATATTTTAAATTAAAGTTAAAATGTTTTCAAAGTGCATGCACTGCTCCAGGGCTTTAGGCCAATATCCATCAATTGCTTTTGCTCTTTCGGTTGAGTGCGAGTCTCATCCATGACAGCTTTCTGTAAATTAGAGATAAAGCCTACTCTGCTTTTCTAACATTCTCCATGCAGCTTGATAACTTCTGCATCTTTTCTTTTCCAGGGCTAGAGGAGAAGAAAATTTGTGTTAGATTTACTCCTCTCTCTTTCTCTCATCAATTACTTGCCTTATATTTATATAAAGTTTTTTTTTTCATATTAACAATCAGATTAAAGACACAAATTGTGCTCAGAAGCCCATGGCTTTCCATTTAAAGAACATGTGTCTTTTTATTAGACAAATGATTTTTTAAATCACTTTTAAACCTAACAACATTTCAAAACTGAGATATACATTGATTTTACCATATGGCCTTTGTCCTAGCTTTGTGAAGCTATTGAAATATCTTATCACACCCTATCTCATTCATTAGCATATCCTGACTCATTCTTTGTACGAAAAATACTCTGCAGTTATTCAAGGTTACAATTATCTTTGCATTTTAAATTATTGGTACTGTAACAAAACCTTAAAAATAAAATTTATGCTCACTGAAATTCAGTTTTTGTGTCTTTTCCTTTATTAATTAGAAGGTATTCTGGTTACTAAGTATAGAATATAATTTTCACATCAACAGTAAAAATAAAACAAGTAACTTTATTCTGTAATGTGATGACTTTTTATATATAAATTTACATTTCTGGGGCTTTTATTTTCCTATGAACTATATTTATTTTTTATTTATTTCAGTTTATTTTGTTTTTCATACTAAAGAAGCAGCAGTTTCCACTTGCTATTATTGGCTCTTGCTATTTTTGTCGATGGATTAACAAAAATGGGTCTTTATTCAGGATGGATTTTGACACTTTGGGCTAAATGAATGGCTGCTGAAACCTAGGAGTGAACTGGGCTCTGTTCAGACAGAGGAAGAACACAAATCCTACTTCCATTGACCTTCTGGACTCTGGGATATCTATAGATAGATAGATTGATAGATAGATAGATATCCCTGGTTATATTTCTAGTTAGTCATCTATGTTAGTTACTTAAGCCCTGTTGTAGAATTTATAGGTGTATATATGATGTCCCTGCTCAGCATCATTCGTGAATTACATGCAAACCCCTTCTGGTCCTCTTTCTGGTCCTTGGAGCAGGTGATAGTGAAGCAGGCAGGTCCACCACCATTCCCCATCGGACTCCACAAAACAGGCTCAGAGTCCTCAAAACCCCACCAACCGTGCCTGGTTGTGATGCCCTTCCCTGTATGTGCAGTTCTCATGTGTTTCTCATCTGTTTGGATAGGTATATGTACTAGACGTATTTTAAAGTGCAATTTCACCAGTCACAGTATCAAATGCTTTACGAAAGTGCATGTATTTTATCAACTATATTCTTTTATCTTCTATTCTCGTCTATAATAAAACATAGCCTCCTCCCCACCACCAGATGCTTCTTCTAGATCCCTCTCATTAACCAAAAAGAAGTCTGCAATTCCCCGCAGCTGTGGCAGGCTCCAACCCCCCTGCCCCCCCATTCCACTTTCAAATCTCTCATTTTTACACTACCTCCCTGTGATGAGAAGCCTACTAATATATTCTCACTCTCAGCTGCACAACTTCCTGGAATAGCTCCCAATAACAAGACTAAAGCTTCCTCCTTCAGCTGCACAATTTTAAACCCTCCCTACGACAGGCAGACTGGGACACCTACTTTGTATCCTAAGAAGCATTCTTCCATTCATCGCTACGGATACGTTGATCTGGGCTAAAAGAAATATCACTACCCTCATCCCGCCAGCAACCCCCAATGCATTATAAAAATATCACCCACTAGATCTTTAACTTAATGTTATAAAAATGTAAAATGTTCTTGAATATGGGGGTAGGGGAGAAACAAATTTGGGGAAATGGCTGTATGCAATAATGCACGCTGAGGAAAATATCCGGAATGCCCGTCCTATAAACAGAGAGAGGAAAATCAGTTTAATGAACTACGATGATGTTGAGTCAAGAAAAGAAGCCTGTATTTGCACAGTTCTAAATATCTTTGTGAAGGGCAAAACTTCAGTCAGTCATCTGCATGTTAGCTGGGTTATTTGGGTTAGCAGGGTATTTGATATTAGCTGGATATTTGATATTGAGTGTATATTGTGAACAGTTACATTTATAGCTACCCCCAGACTTCCTAAGTATTTACTGAAAATAAACATAATAAAAACGGTTTTTGAACAGGCAGATGAGAAATACTGACCAAATTCAATACAACCACATCTCAGTACAAATTCCTTTCATCCCTTGAGGGTCTGTGAAATCTGACACTGCTCCGCAGGCAAGCTAAAGCAGTGTGTCCAGAACACCATCCAACATCAGAGGACACATGGCTTCAGTTTCAACAACCTTGACAGATGTGCACATCTCCATTATAGAACTAGGGCACACATGTGAGGAGATGCCCTTGCCCTCGGTTACTTCTGCTTTATCAATGCAAATACCAGTTTAATTAAATGATGGACTTGAATGGGTTTCCCAGACAGAAATGAGCCTCTGTTGAAGGTATCTGGATTTGGAAACGTTGAGAGGAAAACACATCTATTTAGTGTAAGAAGTATTTAGAAGGTCATGTTGTCAGAAAAAATCAGTGACCTGCTGTGAGTCTTTTTCTCATTTTAAGCTGTGATGGATTATCTATGCACAGGCAGCCTGCACTTATAAACCAAAGCACAGATAGGTTTGCTATGATACAGTGGTTTTAAACTGTGCTTTAATTTGCAGCTATTTGAACCACTTCCATTTTTTACAGATATTGAAAATTGGAAATGAGTCAAGCAGTAGCCTGTTCCAACATATTGCTCCAAGTAACAGCATATCGCTTCACCATGTACAGTGAGACTCTGAAAATTAATAACCAAGTAAAAGACATTTAGCTAAAAAAAAAAATCACAAAATAAGAGACTAAGACAGGCTTTTATTAAAACCTAACTGTTGGGGTGTTGAGAGGAGGGGAAGTGTTAAATAGGTAGAATCCAGAAGTCTCGACAGTGACAGTGGCTAATGCTGTGACATTGGTCAAATCCACATTTTCTTTAAGCCCCCATTGTCATATCTATCAGATGGGAAAAATACCAGCCATCATATAGAAGCATGATTAATGTGAGAATCAAATGAGGTAACAGAATTTGAACAAGGAGAGCTCTACAACGTCTGGTTTCATTGTCATCTTCATAACCATTACAATGGGTCAGTGCAATCTGATTTCATCAAAATAATTATTAACATATTTTCTTCATGTGTGTTTTCATATATATTTTTGCATTATCCCTTGATTCACGTGTTTATCATATACTAGATTTGTCTTACATGTGTCAACCACACTTCCTTTCCTCCAGGATCTCACATCTGATAGTTGACATTGATATAGATAATTATAAGAAAAGAAGCAAAAAACAAAGTATAGGCATGTAATAGATGTTAATGCCACACTGAGAGAATAATCAACTAGCTCTTTTTAGAGGAGTGAAGAATTACTTAATAGAGAGTGTGATGGTTAATTTTATGCATCCATTTGGCTGGGCCACAGGATTCCAGATAAATGATCAAACACTATTCTGGCTATTTCTGTGAGGGTATTTTTGAATAAGATTTGTATTTAAATCAGTGGATTTGAGTAAAGCAGATTGCCCTCCCATATATTATGGGCGGTCCTCATCTAGTCAAATATCTGAACAGAACAAAAAGATGACCCTTCCCGAAGTAAGGGAGAATTCTCCAGCTGACTGCCTTCAGACTTCATCTGCAACACTGGCTCTTCCTGCCTGATGGCCTTTGAACTGGAAATCAGCTCTGTCGGGGTCTCCTGCATGGCCGGTCCACTCTGCAAATTTTGGACTTACCAGCCTTGTAATTGCATGAGGCAATTCTCTACAATGGCTCTCTTATATACGTAAAATACACCTGTATCTACATAGAACTGATTCTGTTTCTCCTGAAGACCCTAATGCAGAGTGTGGCACTTCCTCCGAATATTAAAGTAACTAGCAGACTGAGAAGTAGATGAAGAGGTAAAGGACTGTGGAAGAGGAGAAAGGCGAATATGAGACATTTGAATTGGGTTGTGTACCAACTCCAAGAAGTTCAGTGGAAGCATAAAGGTTGGGGGTTAGTCTGAGTGGAAGGAAGGTACAGAGGCAAGAGATAAGTCGGGTGTCAGATCATCGAAGGGCCTTGTATGCCATATAGAAGCATTTGGACTTTAACCTATAGGAAATGAGAAGACATTTGAAGGATTTACACGGGGAAATAAGATGATTAAATTTGCATTTTAAAAGATTACTCTAGCCATAGTGTCAGGTATGGATTAGAGAGGGTCAAGGCTGCTGGCAGGGAGATTACTGAACCAGTTTAAGGCAGGATAATGAGGTCCTGCACTAAGTCAGGAGTGGTGGAAATGGAAACGAGATGGATATAAAAGATACAAAAAAGATAGAATCAACAGAATTCACGAAGTGCTTTGGCATGGGGGTGTGGGGCAGGGGGTTAGATAAACTAAGCAGGATGCCCAGCATTCAGGTATGGGGAACAGGGTGGAACTGATATTGGTAATACAGACGAAGGAGATATGGAAATAAAACAGATAGTTTTATTTTGAGCATGTAGCACTTACGAGGCATTGGTCACCCCAGGGGGGGTGGGGGGGTTGGGGGAGTCTAACCGGCATTTGGATAGATGCATCAAAAGAGAAATTAGAAGTCAGAGCTGAAGTGACAAATCTAGGGACATGGGAAGTTCGATATAAATTATTAGTGTTGAAGAGAACATTCAAGAAATTTGTGAAAAGTAGAAAAGGAAGATGATAGAGACAGAACCATGGAAAAGCTCATGAAAAATGAATCCCCAGTTTGCTGAATAAGGACATTTCTAGAGTTAGGAAAAAAGTAGAAGACCCTTTAGAAGATGTTCCTCTAAAGATAACAGGTATTTAACGTGAACACTAGTTGTGATTAGTACTATGGGAACATGTCATTTGATGCTGCTTTGACACACCATCACTTCCCTTTCAACCTTGTTATTAATTGCATCGGCAGAGTCATACTTCGGTGAGATGCAAACGCTTTGGAAATCTTGGGAAAAGAGAACTGGCATTGACTTAAAGTTGATGACTTAAAACCTACCTGATAGAGGTAGAGATGAGGAATTACTCTAACATACAGTCACATGCAGTCACTTTCTTCTCGGAGTATGAGTCCTCCTCAGGAAAACAACCTGTGAAACAAATTGGTGTTAAGGTCATTTCTAGTAATAATGGCCCGAGGTCTTGTGGTTAATAGCCTTCTAGTGTTCTTAAATAAATGGTTCCTCAGAGCTGCATTACTTTATTGGATGAATGGACCAGTTTGGGTATTTTAGGAGGATGTGGAGGAAGGGGAATGGGAGAAGAGAGGTAGAAAAAGGAGAAACAACAGCCAAGACAGACAATAGAAAAGCTGTCTATTATATACATATATAATATATATGTATATATACACATATATTATATACATATATATATACACACATATCCCTCTGGAAAAAAGATTGCTGACACTTATATAGAGAATGTATGTGTAAACAATATCCAGGGCTGAGAACAAGTGATTAAATTAATATAATCTCCAATGAATAAAACCAACCCACTACTACCAAAAAATCTTTCCTTATCTAAATCAACATAAATGACTAGTAATTTGTATCCATTTCTTTCTGCCTACAATGTTGCCTTTGTAAAAGGAGTCCTTTGGGGAGCATTGATTTCTATCTCCAGCAAAACCCCCAAATGTTCCAGAAAGACGCTCTAAGTAACCTCACGTTGGAATGAGCAGTAAATGTCCCTATTAGTCACAGGGGTCTTACTGGCCTCTGAAACAGCCTCAACTCCTACTTTAGTTCTCTGCCATGAAACCACAAGGTTGATTTAGGAATAATCCAATCACTAGTCCCAAATTCCAGGACACCCAGCATACTAAAAAATCATGAAAAAAAAAAATCCACATATCTTATACTTCTCATTTTGCCAGAAAAAATTAAAAAAAAAATTAATTTCTGTGCTTAGTGATGGGAAGACAAAAGTTCTTTGAATGGTAGCCTAACATTTTTTTTTAAAGCAGCTGCTTGTTTTTCTTTTTTAATAGTTTTCCACCAACTTTCACATAGCTCTGTTTTCCTTCATTTATTCCTCTGAAAAATTTCTCACCCATACCTCTCACCTGCTCCCTTTGTTTTCTCCCTCCTGCAAAAAAGAGTGCCGGTTCCAAGAGCAACAAAACATAGACACAATGACGCACCACACTTCCTCACACACTTTCTTCCTGTCCGCATTCATTTCTATTCGCTTCCCACCTCATCGAGGAGATCCGTTTTTACTGTTCATTTTACCTCCTAGTATAAAGATAATTTTTTTTTATAAACATATATTTTTATCCCCAGGGGTACAGGTCTGTGAATCACCAGGTTTACACACTTCACAGCACTCACCAAAGCACATACCCTCCCCAATGTCCATAATCCCAACCACTTCTCCCAACCCCCCTCCCCCCAGCAACCCTCAGTTTGTTTTGTGAGATTAAGAGTCACTTATGGTTTGTCTCCCTCCCAATCCCATCTTGTTTCATTTATTCTTCTCCTACCCACTTAAGCCCCCATTAAAGATAATTTGAGAACCTAGTATTGCTGCGACCAGGATTTTTAAAACATGTTTCCTAGAGTTTTGAACAGAATAAAGATGTTAATTACTATGAGAAAAATATTTAAGAATCTCTAACAAACAGAAAATATGGAAATGTAACAAATGTAACAAAATGGAATGTAACAAATGGTTGCATTCATTCAAAGGAAAAACAAGTAACCAGAGATACAATGTCCCACTGAAGGAGTAAAACTATAATTCAAAAAGTGTTGTTAAGAGAAGTAAGTCCAGGGCATATAATGTACACTGTGGTGATGATAATTAACAATACAGTACTGTACATTTGAAAGTTGCTAGGAAAATAGATCTTAAAAGTTGTCATCACAAAAAAAGAGAATTTGTAACTGTGTGGTGATGGATGTTAACTAAATTTATTGTGGTGATTGTTTTACAGTATTAGACACATATTAAATATTTGCATTATACAGCTATTACCATAATGTTTCATATATACATATATATGATGTTATATAAAAAAACCTAGGAAACAATAGACATTGCGAGATTCCTAATCTATCAAAGAGGAATCAGAAAATGAAATAAAACCTATTTCCCCAATTCCTTATATTTTGTATCCCAGGAGGATTGGATCAGCAGGATTCTGCTTACTTTTGACTTTTCTATTAAAGTTCATCTTATCGTGTGAGGATGTCTAAGACCTAGGGAGACACACTTGTGCAACAGTAGATAGTACACAGAGAAGACGAGGAGCAATAATTTTATTTTTCTTAGCCTAATAGGCTACTAACCTAATTTGTTGATGCAATTTTGCAAGGTATACAAAGCCACTTGAACAAGGAAAATGAAATTAATCACTGAAACATCAGTCAGGAGAAATGACCTTCAGCTAACGTTCCTTAGAAACAGAAAAATTTCAAACTTCTAGAGAATCATAAGAAGCTCAGTGGAGCGGGCACTGCTGTGCTTTTTTGAACCCCCAGTGAAGCCTGTGAACGTTACTCAATCCCACTACAGCAAGGTGGATCGTCTTACTGTTTCCACAGCTGCCAGGGTATTAAATCCTGACTGCATCCAATGCTGTGATCATCGTACTGTGTCTAACTACACACCAGTCAAGTGTTGGGCCCGGTGCTGGCACAGGACTTCCCCTTCCTGGAGGCTGTCAGGCTCTGATAAGTACAAGTCCTCTTGTTCTCGAATGATCTGTCTGTCAGCCGCACGGGCTCCTCACTGAACAGCACAAACCTCTCCAGTCTCCACATGTACTCCATAGGATTTCCTGTTAGAGCCATTTTGTATAAGGGTTATTAATCTTGTTATCTTAAACTTCAAAAGTTTATGTAGTAACAGAAAAAGGAAGCTTTATTTTTTTATTGATTTTCTTTATTTATTTGAGATAGAGAATGAACACAATAAGGGGGAGAGGCAGATAAAGAGAAAGAGAGAAGCAGGCTTCCCGCTCAGCATGGAGCCCAATGTGGGACTCAATCCCAGCACCCTGGGATCATGACCTGAGCTAAAGGCAGACACTTAACCCACTGAGCCACCCAGGGGTCCCAAAGGTTTACTTTTAAAGTGGGAGATGGCATTTATCACCACCTTAAAATCTTAACTGGGTATTAACTGATAAAGGACAGAGAAAATGAAAATTAGCAGTTTGTACCTATTCTTTACCAGTTGCTGGTCTCTTGATGGTAACTTCAGGTACTGCCACATTAGAATACTGAATTATGTCAAATTTGCATTCCCACAAAAAGGCTAGTATATACCAACCACCTATAGGAAATAATACCAAAGATAATAACACATTTTTTTAAATGCCATTTTATATATTTTTAAAGTTGACTCAGTTTGTGGTAAATGGTTACAGAAGTTTTTATGCAGTGTTTCTAAAGAAGTCCACTGTGTGCATATAAAATTGGTGCTGTTAGCACTTTAAAGAATCTATAAACATTTTAAAAATGAATTTTCTTTGTATTGTTTGTAAATTGATCTGTTTCAAAACAATAATATTTTAAAAAAAAACACATACATAAATACATCTATATAAGTGTACATGCAAAATTTTCCATATAGCATTTTACCTTTTCACAAAATTACATTCTCCCTAATTTTTATTCCCAAGAACTACAAGAATTAAAGGCTTCAGATGTGAGTTTGTGCAAATTATAGAAATATTTTAGATTTTTTCCTCCGCAGTAACCATTTGTGTGGACTTGGAAAATACAAATAAGAAATATATTTGTGGGGAACGCATTTTGAAGCAGGAAAAACATACGAATGAAGAGAATAATCACTTGTGAATAACCGCTTATTATCATTCTTTTATAGTTCCAAAATCTTCCTAAGGAATAAAACCTACCAGATAAAACTTACTACTTTCTAATAATCAGTTTTATCATAGCTGCAAATTACAGAAAGATAAACTTCACAAAACAAAATAACCTAAGGTAATATGAGTGTTAGCATACAAATATTTTAAATACAAATTATGCTCAGTTCTCTAGCAAACAATTATTATAACACTTGGAGATAAAACCAAGATTTAAATTGCCATTAGATGTTATGTTACACTTAGTGGTGTGTAATTTTGTGCCATAATTTTTTGCAGTAATTTCCCTAATTTCTCACAACTGTTCTTTGTTTCAAATTAAAATCAACTGTTTCTTTCTAAAGAAAATAAGAAGAATTGAATGCATGACGATGTTGCTGAAAAGCACATAGACAATTCCTGATTGGCACAGTGTGAGTCTGTAGTTTGTAACTTTATTCATATTACCCATATTTATATAGAGTTGAAAGGGTCCCATCTTAGGAAAGGTACATTCAAAAAACTAAGAGGAAATTAGAAAGGAATTATGTACATTGAGATTTGAATGTCTGATAAAAGCATATGGTCATTTCCTTATAGGCAATTTGAAATAATAAAAATAAACCAATGAACATTTTTGAGTGCTTATGGTGTGCCAGGCAATGTGTTAAGACTATTATGTGAACTACCTATTTTAATTCTCATAACAATATGGGAGCAATTTTCCTATCATATCTATTTTATATGAAAGAAAATTAGGTCTTAGGTGAAGAAATTTCCCTAAGGACATAGATCTATTCTGTGACAGTCTTTCAGATGCCAACACCTGTGCTTCTAATCACTACTTAAAATAAAGGTGAAAGTAAGCACTCAGGTGAACAAAGCAGTATTTGCAACCAAGATTTAAAAACAACCCCAAAAACCGAAGGAATATTTTCAACATCTTTTCTAGAATTACAGTTTTAATATTATTGCTGATCCTTCCCTTTATTTCAAATGATTTCCTCACATCATTGAACTTGAATTTCATAGATACAGGCTATGCATTTTAGCTATGCTATAAGATCTTACCAATTAGAAACTTTGGGGGATATTACTAAATTCTTTGTGGACATAGCTTAAACATAATTATATTATAAATATCACATATATAGAGCATGATTATAGAGTGGGAGAGAGCAGGGTGGAAAACCAATCCTAATATTTTTTTTTTTTAAGATTTTATTTATTTGACAGAGAGAGAGAAATCACAAGTAGGCAGAGAGGCAGGCAGAGAGAGAGAGAGGGGAGAAAGCAGGTTCCCTGTGGAGCAGAGAGCCTGACGTGGGGCTCGATCCAAGAACCCTGGGATCATGACCTGAGCCGAAGGCAGAGGCTTTAACCCACTGAGCCCCCCAATCCTAATATTTAAGAGGTGGCCTTATTCTTCTCTAGAATTCTTCTCCTTTCTTCCCACTCCAAATCCTCAGCTACCTTCAGCTTCACATCATCAGGCTTTGCCCTCTGCCTGGATCCTTCTGTCTCAGCATCTCATCTCAGCATCTCAGCATTATGTCATTCCACTTATGTTTTTACCAATTTATCTCTCCCTCTACAATCTAAATTCCCACAATAAATAGAAAGATTTTTATTTCCCTCTGCATCTTCCACTGAGATCTTGGTACTTACCACAAAGATTTCTTTTTTTTTTTTTTTAATTTTTTAATGAATGACTGAATAAATGATTACAATATTAGATAATGGACCTTAATTGGAGGGGAGTTTGGAATGCATAACTTTGTAAGTTTCCTCTTCAATTATGTGCCTAATATTACAGCTCAATTGAGAGAAAGTCCATGTGTGTGTTTATGAATTTGTGGTCTAATATTAAGGATATTATCTAATCTCTAAATTAGTTATAGAAACTGTGAAATATATAAAAAAGAGGAACAATGTAACATATGTTAATGTGCTTACCACTCAGTTTAAGAAATAAAGCATGATTAAGAAATAAAGCATGATTGCTTTATTTAATAAAGCATGATTGCTCTTCCTCTGGCTCCTACACAGAAGTTACCTCTACCCCTCAATTATATATTTATCAATTCTATATATTTTTATGCTTTTGTCATGCCTTAGTATATCTATGAAAATTGTTTCATATTTATAACATTGGTTTTTTTGCTTAACATTTTTATTAATAATGATATCAGACTATATTCTTCTTCTTTTCTTTTTTAGACTATGTTCTTCTATATCTCTCACCCAGCAGTTGATGACTCACCAATTTGTATCCAGCTGATTCATGAGACCTAACTTTAAAAAGGTGCAAACAAAAACAGCATAGACTGAGTACTTGGAGAAGGCCAAAGAGAATCTGGTCAGGAAGAGTCAGGGTTCCCCAGTTTTGTTTGGAGTTGTTTCTTATATGTATGATGCTTATAGACTGGCACACAGAGAGGGGAATCAACTCCATGAAGGGTAGGAAGGGTAGAGGAGAACCATGGGGGATTCAGAGAGTTGAAAATAGGGAAACAGAGGTTGATTATCTTTTTGACATAACTTATTGACCTTGTGCTGAAAATGGGGTACATTGGGTGATAATGAAAAATTAATTTAGATACAGATAAGAAAAAGATGTGCTCCTTGAGGTTAGTGAGAAGAATTTATGTTTGGTGACTAGAGAATATTATAATGATTATGAATGGAATATATTGGAAAAGATACAGATTCATGTCAGGAAGGTCAGTCATTAAAAGTGTTCATTAAATTAAGGATCAGCTATGGAGAGCATGTGCTACAGTGGAAGCCCTATCAAGGCAGAGATAAAAACCAATAGATAACTGTAGGGGAAAATAGGCATAACATCTTCATTAGTCTCCTTTGCAAGAGAAGTGAAGAAGAGATTAGGGTTAATACACATATCAATGTTCCAAACCTGAAAATGAGTTTTGGAAAACTATCCCAACTGAGAGAAAAAACTTACTGGTTGCTGACTAGCCAAGGGCATAGATGATTAGAAGTTAAAGGATGATGAAACCTTGCATTTTTCCAGCCTTTTGTTTAAATCTCTTAGGTCTCTGTGCAGGTTTTGGAGGTCTGTGGGCAGAGAAGGACAAAAATAAACAAAGAGGACAGGAAAAGCAACTGTAGAACAGGCTTTGGGGAACAGATTAATTTACTAAAAGGTCAAATCAAAACTCTGAGGAAAAAAGAACTCCCACCCTCACCCTACCAACACTGATTCAAATGTTGGCTAATCTGCAACTTTATTTTGCTTTAAGTGTTCAAGAAATTTATCTATGCCCAAGTTAGCCCAATTGCCTCAAGCATGACATTCTTGAGGTCAAAGTCTTGGGTTTGATGCTTCTACAGAATAATTAACTTGGTGCTAATCTATGGTCACAGCTCATATCCCAACTCCTGACAAGTTGTCTTTTTTCCTAAGAAGGGGACCAGATGAAAGAATAGTCCTGTGAGAACAACCCTGAAGCATTCAATGGGCAAGGATCAGTATGCCATGCTTATTTGGAAAGTATTCCATTTAGATTCCTGATTTTCATTATGTATTCTTAAAAAAGGAAAACATAAAACTTGCTGTAAGGCATATGTCAAGTCAAAAGCTTCTAAATTAGCAAACTGAAGGAATGCACTTCAAGATAAAAATATTACAGCAATTTAAAAATCTTATTTTCTACCACAAAACATGACCAGAACATCTATAGTTAAATAACATCATTTATCATTGCAATAAATAAGACAGTTTATATTATAAACCTTTTTCAGAAGATTAGCATGATTTTTATCTTGAGATTAGAGTCAGGTTTTTTTTTTTTTTTTTTTTTTTTTTTTTTTAAAGATTTTATTTATTTATTTGACAGACAGAGATCACAAGCAGGCAGAGAGGCAGGCAGAGAGAGAGAGGAGGAAGCAGGCTCCCTGCTGAGCAGAGAGCCCGATGCGGGACTCGATCCCAGGACTCCGAGATCATGACCTGAGCCGAAGGCAGCGGCTTAACCCACTGAGCCACCCAGGCGCCCCTAGAGTCAGGTTTTTACCTCAATTTTCATTTGATTTCACTTATTTTCTCTTTATTTAGATCCAAAAAGCCATTAGCATTGCTCAAAGATACTGGAAAATCTAATATTAATTCTAAAGTAATCTGGATTATTTAAAAATTATTTCCATGCTTAAAAGTCAAGTAAAATAAGTTTTTTAAATATTATGGATTTTATTTGAATTGAGAAGTATTATAAGGAGATTTTGTTGTTTGTTTTGCTTTTGTAGAATCCCTTGCCCTCATGGAATTCTCTTTGCTTTCTAATAATTTTTAAAATATCTCTCTGTATTTCAATATATTTTATATATTGCTCTTTATTTAACTAATGAATTCAGAATATAAAAAAAATCATCTTCTACTTAATCTATTTGGCTGATTTAAAAATACAGTGAAAAGACTAATGTGTAACACCTTTCTGTATTTCCATTTCTGTAATCAACACACTTACGAGTACCATGTTTATCATTCAATTTACTTATAAGATTATTCTCTGGTCTTCATGAATAAATACTTGTATATTGAATATACTCTTCCTCTTTAAAAAATTTATGTCTTTATCTCAGCCTCTCTTAGATGGTGTATCAGATTTGAAACAAAATTTTTCCAAAAAAGTTTTTTTTTAAAGATTTTATTTATTTATTTGACAGACAGAAATCACAAGTAGGCAGAGAGGCAGGCAGAGAGAGAGGAAGGGAAGCAGGCTCCCTGCTGAGCAGAGAGCCAGATGCGGGACTCGATCCTAGGACCCCGAGATCATGACCCGAGCCGAAGGCAGTGGCTTAACCCACTGAGCCAACCAGGCACCCCAAAAAAGTTTTTTTTTTTTAATTTCACCATTATCAAACAGATTTTCTCATTTGCCTTGTCTCAAGTCTTAGTGACAGAAGGAAAACAAACATAGCCTTCATCATACTTGTGAATCTACTATCTTGTTATCAATGTCACTGTAAACTAAACTGGTAAAGAAAACTATGTCTGAACCATTACTATGGAGAGGATCTAGGTAAAATGAGGTTAAGCACTGCACAGTCAGAAATGGCTAGGTCTAAATAAATTAGTGTAGGAGTAAGCAAGTAAGTTTTCAGTCTTTTAAAAATAAATTTTATTTTTAGAATAGATTTAGCTTTACAGAAAAATTACAGAAGGTATTAAAATTGCAAAAATTAAAAATGATGCAACTATGAGAGATATTAGATATTCTAGAGCTTCGATACATTCTACACCTAAGTCCTCTAGTACCTCATGCTTATTAGTATGGTACCTGAATTGCAATTAATGAACTGAAACTAGTATATTATTATTAGCTAAAATTCAAGCTTTATTAGACTTCCTTAGTTTTTACCTAAGGTTCTTTTTTCTTCCAGAATTCAAACCACTCTACCCACACTGTATTTAATTATTATGTCTTCTTAGTTGTCTCTTGGCTGTGAGACTTCCTTACATTTTTCTTTGTTTTTGATGCCCGATGGTTGTGATACACATTGGTCAGGTATTTTATTAGAATATCTCACAATTAGGGTTTGTCTGATGCTTTTCTCATGATCTTACTGGGGTAATGGTGCTGGGAGGAAGAACACAGATATAAGTTGTCATTTTCTTTCCTTCCTTCCTATCATTTTTTTTTTTTTTAATTATCTTGACTACCCTACATTCCCCTACAAATGGACCTTGACAGTTTGTTTGAGGGAGCAGCTACTCATATACCCCTGACAAAAGAACGGTCCCCCTTTACCCAGGAAGGTCATCTTCTTCCACTCAGTGTGTGGTTTTAGAAGGGGCACACATAGAGTGGGGAAGAAGGAAGGGGACACCTGTTTCTCCAGCCAATCACCTAAATCAATCCTAGTGATCAATGCGCTGACAGATGTTGTATCCAGATCACCCTCACATACATAAACTGCCATTTTCATGACATCATATCAAGAGTACATACTATCAACATGACTTATTACTGTTGACATTTTATCTTCATCACTTGACTAAGGTAGTGTATTAAGTTGCTATTGCTGCCATGAAAATTGCCATTCATTGCGTGCCTTAAATAACAGAAATTTATTGTCTCTCAGTTCTAGAGACTAGATGTACAAAATCAAGGTGTCAGCCAGTTTAGTTCCTTCTAAGAGCTGTGAGGGAAAATCTGTTCCATGAGTCTCTCCTATCTACTGGTAGTTTGTTGGCAATCTTTCTTATTTCTTGGCTCATGGAAGTAGGAGACAGGCAGAGAGGAAGGGAAGCAGGCTCCCTGCTGAGCAGAGAGCCCAACTCGGGGCTTGACCCCAGGACCCTGAGATCATGACCTGAGCCAAAGGCAGAGGCTTAACCCACCGAGCCACCCAGGCGCCCCACAAGTACTTGCTTCCCTCTCTCTCTCCCTGCCTCTCTGCCTACTTGTGATCTCTCCTGTGTAAAATAAGTAATAAAATCTTTTTTAAAAAATCACAAATTTTAATATAGTGTTCTTCATTGATGTCTTGATGAACACTGGGTGATGAATATTTGAGTTTATCCAACTTTGATAAGAATGTGTATGTTTCTGTGCGTGCATTTTTTTTAAGATTTTTTTTTTAAGATTTTTTGTTTGAGAGAGAGTATGCAGAACAAGAGGGGGGCAAGGAGTGGGGAGAAGCAGAGGGAGAAGTGGACTCTCCAATGAGCAGGGAGTCTGATGTGGGGCTCCAGCCCAGGACCCCGAGATCATGACCTTATCCAAAGGCAGATTTCAACTGACTAAGCTACTGAGGCACTCCGAGAGTCTTTTTTTTTAAAGTAGGAGTTACTAATACTTTTGCTTCTTTTTTTTTTATATTGAACTATAACATATTGAAGGCCTTCAGCATGCTAAAAGATTCTCTAAGAAGCCCTTTAAAACATGTCAACGAAATAATACAGGGTAATTATTTTGTTCTATTTTTAAAGATGGCACATAGAGATTAGGTAATTTTCTTGAAAGCAGAACATTTACATACTGTATTTTTAATTAAGCATCTTAAATTACTTGTCCAATTTACTCCTAAAATTTTTATGAATGTACATGTGGTTCAAAAGCTAGCAACCTGATGATTCCAAAGGCAAAGAGTCAATAAGTTTGTGGTAAAAAAAGAAAAAAAAATCACTAACAACCATTACAATATCTGCCTATTAAAATGGCCTAGTGATATGTAATTATAGTCATTATTTAGATGAACTGAGTAATGGAGGTTAATTAAAATCAGCACAGTATAAAGAAAAGTAAAATTTGGGTTAGTTAAAACAGTTTTTGATCAAAACTCTGTATCAGATTAATCTCTGTAAATACAAACCAAACTAAGTAGACGTTAACTTCTATATTTTATTTGGTGTCTGTATGGGCACTTACTAGGGGAGGGATCTGTCACAGCATTGATCTATGCCTCCTGGTATGTGTGCTTGAGGGTATATGTGTGCAGTCATAAAATGAGGCAGTCATAAAATAATTTGAGTGGTACTTTTTATAAAAAAATAAAAACAAGTTAGCAACTGACAAATTATATAGTGCTTCTTTCTCTAATATGATTATTAAAGGTAAGGTAGAAATTAGTGAAGAAAAGGAAATCCGTAGATGACTGAGGTGATACAGCTTTGTACATCTGTACCATATATGGTATACAGATGCAGAGAGAAATTTCACTACTTCAATACTTCACTACTACTTTTCAAGTTGGCCCATTCTAGGCATTATTCCTTCACTGAATTTGCACATACCTTCTGTGGTAGATAGTTTTTTAAATGCATATGATCATTTCCTTCCCTCCCCGTATGCATAATGCATATACCGATTCTCATTTGCTCCTAGTGACTTGTTTACCCAACAGAATACAATGGAGGTAACCTCCCTGGTTTTATAAGATCAGATCAAAAGAAGTCTTGCAGTTTCTATCTTGACCTCCTTGAACTCTAACTCCGGGGAGGTTTTCACTTGGAAACCAGTCCCTAGGCTGTGAGAAGTCAGTGGAAGCCACATGGAAAGACCATGTGTCACTCTCTGGTAAGCAATAAAGATGAGCTCCTAGGAAACAACATCACTAACAACAATATGAATGAGCCACCTTAGTTCTCTATCTAATCTAGTAAAGACTATCACTCCAGGCCCAGCTTTCAACTTATTGTCACTTGATGAGGAACCCATAATGACAACCAAATAGCTGAAACCAATCAACTTACAAAACCAAGGGAAATCACAATCAACTGTTTTAAACCATAGAATCTTGGGGATTTTTTTTTTCACAGTCATTAATAACTGGAACAAAAAAATTAGTACCAGAAGCTAGCTACCTCCATCATAAAAGCTTAAAATATTCTTTGTAACAAAAATGCAGGCACAAATTGGAGGGATCTGAGGGAGATTATGGTAGTCTTGAAAGGCAAGGAGGGAATTTGCTAGAGGATGGATAAAAGTGACCCATATTATATAGCAGCAAAATGTTTACAACAGTGTTCCTTGGATTAGGAAGTAAAGATAAAATACATATAATGAATTTTGAGTAAGATTTCTAACAATATCGAGGTACCTGGGTGGTTAAGTCAGTTAAGCATCAGACTCTTGAGTTAAGCTCAGATCATGATCTGAGGGCTGTGAGGGCCATGTTGGGCTGTGTGCTGGGCTTGGAGCCTGCTTAAGATTCTCTTTCTCTCCTTCTCCTTCTGTCCCTCCCATCCTCACCACCCCCTAAAATAAAAAGATTTGTAACACCATAAAAATGCAATTGCTTTTTTGAAAGCCATATATGATTAAGTACATATAAACAGGGGATAAAAAGTGAATTGTTCAGTTTCAGGAAGAATTTTGAGGAAATATAACAAAGCTTGGAAATGTTGGTTCAAAATTAAACTGTTTCTCATTCTTGGACTTTCATGCTGACAAAAAAGCTTTCAAAATAAGGAATGGAATCCAGGCTAAGATCAAATACAAGGTGTTGCCGATAAAATGAGGCTTCAAGATAGCAATGTTCAGACTGCGGGCGTGGTTATATGACCTTTTGTTAAGTCCTCAGAAATATTTAAGGAAGTGCTTTGTGTACCATCTCAGCTAGATAAAAAGACTTCTAAGAATCTTAAGGGTATACTTCCTAGACGTTTCCAGCTGGGGAGTCTAATAATGATATATCTTTTAGACTCTTTCTCTAGGCAAAAAGATTTCTAAAATTTTAATAACACTATGCCATAGCACCATGACTCTCAGCCCTCAAAGAAATTATTGACTATGCCTTCAGTCAAGTAAATTGAATTTTAATAAGATTTATAAGAAATATCTAACATCTTAGAAATATTGGATTAACAAAAATGTCATGCTTCAGAGTAAAAAAGGCAGAGGTAGTTCAAAATGAGAGCCTTTGGGGCTTTCCACCATCTGGGGGCAAAAAGCAAGAGGAGAGTTACTTAGCTGCATGGATATCAAAACCAAGAGTCTAGAGGATGAATCAAGAACCATGGAGAATCTCTCCTAGGGAAATTTTAAACTAACGAGGTAAATAGCAATATGTACAGAGTGGATTTCAGAGTTGCTCTAGACTAGTAATGGCTATATACCATCTGCCTTTTCTTTCACTTTTGTGAGGTTTTTTGTTTTTTGTTTTAAGATTTTATTTATTTATTTGAGAGAGAGAGAGAGAGTAAAAGCTGAAGGAGGGGCAGAGACAGTGGGAGAAGGAGACTCCCCACTGAGCAGGGATCCTAATGTGGGGTTTTGATCCCAGGTCCCAGGGATCATGACTGAGCTGAAGGCAAATATTTAACTGACTGAGCCACCCAGGCTCCCCTTTTCTCTCTTTTGAAATGGAGTGTCTACTTCAGATATGTTATCCCTATATCACCATTTTATATTGAGTCTGGGAGATGGGCAGAAGAGGCAAATAAATTATTTTTCTAATTCACAGATTTTTCCAACTAAAAGGAGTCATATGTAGTGACCCAGTCTTGAACCCAATTTAGATGCTAAAACCCTGGATTTAGAACCCAGTGCTGTAATGACTTGAGTTCTGAGCTCTTGGTTGGAAAATAAACAGATGTTACATGTGGAAGGGACATAAATTGTGATTTCCACAGGGTTGTCTGTGAAGAACAGTCTCAAAGATGCTCACCATCAATTCCTTTCTCTGTTATATATGCCTATGCTCCTCTCATCAAGAGGTCAAATTACCTCTCCCCATAAACATGAATTGCCTTTAGTGACTCATTTGACTAATATAATATAGTCCATATGATATTCTGAGGTTAAGTTTTAGGCTTGCAGTCCACTTGGTTATTTTAAAAAGCTAATTCATAGAATTCACCTTCTTCAAAAGAACCCACTACAGTATAAGAAGCATAAGCCGCAAGTGTAGCAGCCACTCTCTAAAAATATTCAATCTGAGATTTATGTGGGAGTCATAATCAACTCTCAGCCAGGGGAATGAACTATCTTGGGCATTAAGCCTTCTGATGACTCTGGTCCTCACCTTCTTTTCATTGAAACTACATGGAAGACCTCAAGTAAGGACTACCAAGGTGAGCCTATTAATAGAGAGAACTATGAAAGATACTAACAAATTAATCTTAAACCAGTAAGCACTATTCTATTTGTAGCAATAGATAATTAGAATATCATCACTGTAGCAGTTTGGGAGCAGGATAGGAGACTAGAAAGAGAGCTTATCTGTGATGACAGTATGTAGGAAATGATTGGTGGATGTTGGGGACGGGCACTTCTGTGGACCCTTCTGTCATATGAAACAAAACCTTAAGTTGCTTCATTCACATCCAGTCTAATGGTGTCAATGAAGAAGAGAAGTGTTCATATTCAGGTTAACTACTCCTTTCACAAAGTGAAAGTGGAGTGATAAACAGTAGCACAGGGAATAGGTGTAAAGCTCTGTCCTCTTCCCAGAGTTCTTCTCTGTGAAGAAGCAATAGCCTTTGGAGCAAGGACAAATGCTCTTAGGCCTTATACGAACACCAAGCAGAGGTTTTGTACCACTGGAGTAGTGGTAGGAAACCCTGACCTAATTTTAGCCACAAAACAAGGTTGACTTAGGCTGCCAGAAGGAGGCTGCCATTTCTTATCAATGGTAAGAAAATCCCACCCCATGGTCTAGGCGCCTATGGCTTGCTTCCCTAAGCCCAAAATGAGATCAGAATAACATAGAACCAGGTTCCCTTCAAAAACAAAAACAAAAACAAAAATAAAGTTAGCACACATTAACAAGCAATATCAGTCTACTATTGAGGGAAAAAGAAGAATGTGGAGAGAATCTTTTTCTGTGGATTGGGGTTTATAGACTGTAAAAGCTAAACGTGGAACACAAACACTAAAAAGAAACTCACCTCTAATAATCTTCCCATACACATAACCCAATGGAAGTGGATATTGAAGGAACTAAAGCTCATGATATACCGACATGAACCATAGAAGCAGAAAAACTGAAACTCAGCCCAATTTCTTTTTTTTTTTTTATTTTTTTTAATTTTTTTTTTTTTAAAGATTTTATTTATTTATTTGACAGAGAGAAATCACAAGTAGGCAGAGAGGCAGGCAGAGAGAGAGAGAGGGAAGCAGGCTCTCCGCTGAGCAGAGAGCCCGATGTGGGACTCGATCCCAGGACTCTGAGATCATGACCTGAGCCGAAGGCAGCGGCTTAACCCACTGAGCCACCCAGGCGCCCTCAGCCCAATTTCTGATTAGACTAACTCAACAACATCCAGTCTAAAGGTGTGAATGAAGAAGTGAAATGTTCATATTCATGTTAACTACCCCTTACCTCACTTTATAGAGTGAAAGACAATGGTTAGAATTCAGTGAAAAATTACAAGACACAAACAAAAAAAGTAAGGAAAAAAACCTCTTGTTAGGTGACATTCAAAAGGATCAGATTCAGACATAACTCAGGTGTTAGAACTTAGACATGACCATGATATTGGAAATTAAACAAACAAACAAACAAACAAATTATGATTAAGGGGTACCTGGGTGGTTCAGTCAGTTGAGCTTCTTACTCTTAGTTTTGGTTCAGGTTCAGATCTCATGGGTTGTGGGACTGAGCCCCATGTTGGACACCAAGTTCAATGGGAGTCTTCTTGGATATTCTCTCCCTTTGTCCCTTCCTCTACTCATGCTTGCTCTCTCTTTCTCTTTCCCTCTATCAAAATAAATAAAAGCTTTAAAAAAGAATCATGACTAAAATGTTAAAGGAACTAGTGGAAAATGTAGACAACATGCATGAATAAATGGGGAATGTCACAGAGAGATGGTAAATATAATGAGCCTAACAGAAATGATAAAGGAAAAACAAACAAACAAACAAACAAACATTGTCTCAAATAAAAATTCCTTCATTGTGTCCATCAGTAGACTTGATATAGTTGAAGAATTAGTGAACTTGTAGATAGTTAAGTAGCAATAACAAAAGCTAAAGCACAAAGAGAAAAACAGAGGGTCAATAAATGAAACAATTCCAAAGCTATAGGACAATACCAGATATGCTAACACATATACAATTTGGTTTTACCAAAAGAGAAGAAATAGAGAATGATGCAGATAAAATATGTGAAACAATAACGACTGAGAATTTTCCAAATATGATAAAATACAACACATCACGAATCCCAAATGCTCAGAGAACACTATATAGGATACATAGAACAGCAATAATGACCACCAGCACTACAACAAAAAGAGACATCTAGATATATTAGAGTAAAACTCATAAAAAGCAAAGGTACAAAGAACATTTTGAAGGATAAAAAGAAAAATAACCCATAACAAATACAGGTGGGTAGTGGGAAAGTTAAGAATTATGAAAGAATTCCTCAGAAACTACATAAACTGGATGAAATGACACGTTAGTAGTGCTGAAAATAGTATCAATCCAGAATTCTATCCAATTGGAAGATTTTTCAAAGATGAAGACAGATTAAAGATTTTTTTAAACAAAAGAAGGAGAGAAAGAATGAAAAAATTCCTTTTTACCCACCTGTGCTACAAGGAATGTTCTTCATACAGACAAAATACGGTAACAAAAAGGACTTCTTTCTCCACAAAGAAATGAAATGTTCAGGTTAAGAGTAAAAAGGAAGGAACATATATGTGCCACTATGTGTCACTCTACTCTCCCTTTCATTATTTGTGAAAATGTAGACCGTGCTTCTTAATGGACTCATAATATATGTTTTTACTAACCTTGGCTTTCTGTGGAACTTGGGACAGACATTGGGCTATCAGGTTGGTTAACTACACTGATTGCATAGGGGTATACAGCTGTACACAGACCTAGTTTTTTTCTTTCTTTCTTTGTTTTCCCCTATGTTTCTACTCCACCATCATTACTCTAACTTTTCTCTTGGTTGCAAGATGTTGTGGATTTCATTATCATGATAATATCTCAGGTCAGAAAGAGAGTTTTTATCAGAGTGGAAAACTTTTCCCAAATGACATCCAGTAATGTTCTCCTCAAGTAATATTGGCCAGAGCTCTCTTGCATGCCAGGCCTAAAATAATCACGGTAAATGGAATGAGACTACTGTGACCCATTTAAGCAAATAATGACCTGTTCTTGAGCCAAAAGAGAGTGACCCTCTCCCATGAAAGATATGAAGAACATGGGTGTAATCTTTTTTTTTTTTTAAGCTTTTTTTGAAAAAGGGAGAGTGAGCAAAAGAGAGAGAGAGAGCATGAGTGGGGTGGAGGGACAGGGGAGAGAGAGAAGCAAACTTTCTGATTTTGCTTCTGAAGGCAGAAGCTTTTGATTCTGAAGCCAGAGGCTTAACTGACTGAGCCACCCAGCCCTCCCAACCCCCCATCGGTATAAACTTTAAAAAATCAGTTTGGTTAGAAAGGAGGGATATGTCTTCTATAGATTTTAATCGGGCAATCCCTTCCCCTTATCCAACACTTTGTCCGAGAGTTACTTTGCGCTCTCTTATTGAATATTGACAAAGAATTAAGCATAGAGAAAGCGAGCAAGGATTCTCAGGTTGAGAACATGACTGACTGACACAGCACAAAAGCTATCCTTCCTCTAAGTAAGCATTCAAGCCATTGGAATTTTGCAGTGTGTGCTGGGGAGGAACAAAGCATCTTTGGTAATAACAACAGGTCTTAAAATGAAGACTTAGTAAACACTGATATGTGTCCTAAAGGGAATGATGGCCAAACCAGGACAAAATAGAATGGTACATGAATAGTGTGGAAGGTGAGTAATAGGATTAAGTTAAAGCTGCACAATGAAATGAGGAATTCAGACCAAATCAGGACAACTTTATACAGGTTTAATCACTTCTTTAGGAGTAGAAATGGACATCAGAACCATGTTGAAACTTAAAAGAGTTGTTGGAACTAATTATGCCTGGGTTAGTTCTATATTCAGTATAATCCTATTTAAATCCTAGTAGATTTACACATTCTCCTCTCTCTCTTTCTTTCTGTCTGTGCTCTCATTCTCACAAAAATATACACATATACACACGATCTTTATAAAATCTGTAGTCTAAATATGGATATTTGGACTAAGTAGAAATTATAATTATATTAAAAATGGTCAGAACCTTACAAAAAATTGCATTAACAAGTCATAGATTCTATTTTTGTGTTTACACATTACAATAGCACATTCCCTTTCCAAAACGACCACTACAATTGCGTAGTTTTCTATATTTGGCTTCGTGAGTATACACACATTGCTACATCCCATAAGCATGCCATTAAGAACTACTTATGGTCTATTTATTCCTCTGTCAAGACTTTTATTTTTTCTCTTCCATTGACCAAGATTTCTCACTTTTTAATTTCCATTAAGCTTCTATTCATGTGCATTGTTCACTTATCTTTCTTACTTCAGTTGTTTTTAAATTTGACAGGCTAAAAACCCATTACAGAATTGAAGTTAATACCTCAGAAAAGGGCATGACTTTAGAATTCATACTTTTATTACAGTAATATCTTATGCTTTAATGCATCTAAATATACAAGCAGCTTATTCTTAAACGGTAATAACTTTTAAAATCATACAATAGCCAAGGCTTTGAAATTCTCCCAATATTAAATAACAAAAAGTAATTAACTTAATATTCTCATTCTTCTAAAAGCTTTTATGCAGTGCCTTGTTGTTATTTATTTTCTCTACAAAAATGTATACTTTGGATATTTAATTATAAAATTTCTATTGATTTTACTTAAATTAGTGTCATCCTTCAATTAGCTATATCACTGAAATTAAGGCTATATTATGATTCTCGGATGAATTATTTAGAAAAGGAATTTATATTAATAACTTCAGAATTATTATTATTAATTGCTGTTATATATATTTCTATTTCTGTCTGTTGCATTCTTTTCTTAACAATGATTTTATTCTATGTAATAGATAATTCACATGTCTGTCCCTTCCAATCAAATGTCTACCTAGAAGAGTATCTGATACATCAGGCTCCTGAGCCTGAAGTTTAAAGAATAAATGGATGGATAAATAAATAACATAGATAGCTTAGTGCATCTACCAATTTTGGGGTGCTAAATATTATATTATAGCTAATATACCTACAGCAAAAACTTTGCTCTTTTAAGAAAACAGCAAGTCCTCTTTTCTCTGGTGTCAAGGGCAGCTTGATTAACTCTGGGGGACTAGGAAGCAAAGAGAAAGCATCTTATTCCTTTCATCTGCTCCCATTGACGTTTTCTGTCACAAAGGCTTACATTTCCAAGGTTTCTTCCTCCCTGCCTTATACACATTTTGCTTCTCTTTTGCTTTTTACATATTCACATAATTTTCCCTTGACTCTTAATATCTTCTAACCCTTATTCAGGGACAGTTCCTTCAGTGGAAGTTAAGTCTGTACACGTCTACATGTACAGGGAAATAATGGACAGGAAATAATGGACAGAATCTGGGTGAATTGTCTCAACGTCTATACTAATTCATTCTTATGATCATTTTTCCAGTTTCTTTTCCTTTTCCCCCTATACTTACACATTTTGTTTCTTGAAGGGAGAAAAAATGTGTTTTAATAACGAAGGGTCTACATCCTTTATTGGAAAAAAATATCTCTTTGGTAGAATTCTGAAGGAATGTTCTGTTGTCCAATAGTGAGTCCCTTTGATTTCGAAGTTTTCTGGTAGAACATCGATTGCACAATTATTGCTAGTGAATGTTTTCCACCTAGAGTAAATATCTGCAACTATTATAAAACTTATGAAGCAAATTACTTTCTCTAACTAAAACATTTTAGCTAAAAATAATATAAAATAATAAGATGGTGGTACATGTATATATGTAATTTATATTTAATTCAAATATAATTTTTAATTCAGATATAATCATGATTTTTTTATAGACATTCAATTTTAAAATATAGGCACAAGTGAGGTTTATCTGTTTATGGCTCTCATTGTGGAAAGGCAGTAATACATTAACTGTATTTGTATCAACATTATATCAAATTAGCAATCTATCTCAGGAATGTATATTTATTTGCATATTTTCCTATGGCTCATAATCTGTACGCAGCTAAGCATCTTCAGTGTGAAACTTACCTAATCTAAGATAAAAGAAAAAAAAGTCCTTTCAGTTCAATAAGTTCAAATCCATCTGGTGGCAAAAAGAAGTGAATTGGCAATCAGTGAATTAAGAGGAAAAGACTCTACATTCCAGGGCACTCAGCCAAGGCATTATTTTATTATTTCCTTAAATGTAAGAGCTGAATAACTTATATCATTAAAAATGATGGTGTAATAAGTTTAGATCCTCTATTTGCATATTACTCCTGCATCTATGAATTAACATTTGATGTACTCGCTTTAGTCAATTTGTGCATATGCACAGACAGATTTTCATTAGATCTACAGCAAGCTGCTGCCTGAGATCTTAAAGTCAAAGAATAGATCCTTCTCAAATGGTCTCGAAGAAATCTTTAAGATTAATAAAATGGTAGATGAGCCCTCTGGATTTAAGAATTAAAGATGAGAGAGGAGAAAGATTAAAAAAAAAAAGAAAGAAGAAAGAACAGAAATATATTTTGGACAGGTTCTTCTGTGATGAGCTTACTTGTGAAGGCACTCCATGTGAATTGACTTTAAATATGAAACCATTCCTCAGGAAGCAGTGTTTACTTCTAAAATGAGTTGTTTGGAAATAAAGTAATACAAAGGGAGTGTTACTACTGCCAAGTCTAAAGAGTTTTTTATTTTTTTAATATTGTTTCAGTGGAAAATTGGTAATTTCCATAGGCCCTGGCCTAGCTCCTGCTTGTAGGGCCAGCTGTTTCTAAGGAAAATTCCCTTGCCCATCCTGAGAGCCCCCTGTGGAAATCGGGCAAAGCACCCTGGCTAAGGGCTCACTATTTGCCACGAAGGTGACTATGAAGACACTGTTTTCCCGCTTACCTGTAGATAACAGGCTTCTTCAAGCATATGTCTTATAGGGTATGTGCCCACTTAACTGCTTTAAGGACTGGATAGCAAAGATTAAAACAGCTAGCTAGCCTTCCTGATTAAAAAACATAAAACATCTGGAGCTGCTACTCTGAATCCTAGCTTCTCTCAATCTGGCCTATCTTTGGGAACCTTGTTTTAGTTCTTTCCCAGAAGTGGAGGTCAGAATTCAGAATTCCTGTTTAAACAGTGCAGTCCCACAAGGTCAGCAGGTTAGCTTTTCTAACAATATATAGAGCAACTGGGGCACCTGAGTGGCTCAGTGGGTTAAAGCCTCTGCCTTCGGCTCAGGTCATGATCCCAGGGTCCTGGGATCGAGCCCCGCATCAGGCTCTCTGCTCAGCGGGGAGCAGCCTGCTTCCCTTCCTCTCTCTCTGCCTGCCTCTCTGCCTACTTGTGATCTCTGTCTGTCAAATAAATAAATAAAATCTTTAAAATACATATATATATATATATATACAGAGCAACTAGCTAACACAGTAAAAGATACTGCCCTAAGGAGTGACCAAAATGATGTCGTTGGTGGTTGAATTTGTGATTAAAGCACACGCATGCACACACACACACCTGCATCCTCCATCCTTTACATTTTAATGACTTAAACAAAACCCTTCCTAATTTCTATCTTGTGTGTGTCTCTAGGAGGAAATGCACCACAGAAGTGTTTAAGTTTTTTTAACAGATTGAGGCAAGCTGACATGAGGGAGAAAAGTAAAAAGTCACCTTGTGCTGTAGCTTAGAGAAGCAGGCATACAGCAGAAAGGAAGCAGGGAAAATCAGAGTCCGCCAATGACCGTGTCTGCTTTTTAAGAATGGGAGTGGGCATCCAGCAGAAAAAAACTCTAGAAATAACTACATTTGGGTACTTTCTCTGAACTGATACTCATCCAGGAATATTGAGCTAACTTGCAAATTTAGGAAAGACCAGAATGTGTCCTA
Source organism: Mustela putorius furo (assembly GCF_011764305.1). Classification (NCBI taxonomy): domain Eukaryota; kingdom Metazoa; phylum Chordata; class Mammalia; order Carnivora; family Mustelidae; genus Mustela; species Mustela putorius. The sequence goes on from NW_025421467.1 coordinate 3,321,873, forward strand.
ATTTAAAAACATTAACATAATGAAATTTGGCATACAATGTGTGTGGGAGTGTTGATGATTAGATTAGGCAGTTTTTACATGTTACATGAAGAATTGGATTAACTGGAAGTAACCAGTAATCACATGTACAAACATCTTGAAATTGCAACTAAGCCTAATTATTTTTTGAAGTTTGAACTTCTTCAAGTAAGAGTTCCCCTTAATATAACTAGAAATGGTAGCTATTTGCATTTGTTAGAGTATGTCTCTTATCTTTTTTTATTACCTTTTCCTTTGGGGGTGGGTGGGACAAAAGGATTATGCAGGCTTTGGAGAGGATCTGCGGAAAAACACAACAGATCTAAAGTCCTTTTGATGAGGGAGCAGGAGGTTCTGGGACTTCATCACTTTCATCTCCATATTTAGTAAATCTCTAGCCTGGACAGCACCAAGAAGTATGGCAGCATTTCTTGCTTATAAAGAAGTCCTAGTCAACTAATCTGCCAAGCATGGCATAAAAAGGCAGGAGCAAAACCTGGTTCTCACTTTACCCTCACGCTGTTGGATGCCGTTGAAAGAAATTAATCTGAGCAGATTTAGGACTGAGGGCTTTATGTCCATATGGATTGGCAGTTGGTGAGACCTCGCTATTAACGGTGCACAATTAATAAATAATATGTCTCTGTTTGCTTTGGTAGCTGTTCAAGCATTAAAAAGCTTATAAAAAGATTGCTTAGACAAAAACCCCACATATGGGCAAGGTCTTGATCCATGCTGGATGTCTTCCATTCAGCCATCCCATTTGCATTTTGCATGGTACATCGCCCCCCAAACACCAATTTGTTATTCAGTTTACCAAGAAGGGCCAGAGCGGCTAGGTACACTTACCAGTAATTCAAATAAATAAATAAATAGATAAATAAATAGAAAGATAAATAAATAGCATTAAAAATAAAAGAACAATCATATCCCACATAGAATAAAGCTACTATTCCAGCATGCAGGCAAACTGTGGGATCTGAGCAGCTACCACTTACAGCACAAACCTGTGGCTTCTCAGTATTCATATACTCCCACCTAATAAATGACTCTAAGACACTACTTCAGTTCTAATTTCAGAAGCAAATTAAATTTCAGAATTAAAACAAATTTAATTTTCAACGCCACTTTTATAACACCTGTCCACAGGAGACCTCACCAAGAAAAATGGCAGGTTCTGTGATCCTAAGAGATGTTTGACCCAATTTAAACCTTGGGCCTAAAAAGATAAAGACCCTAACCAAAGGAGGTTTCTGCTAAAATACTTCATCTAGAATAACACTAACTCATGTTTGAAGGCTGCCCTGTGTTTGCACAATTGTAGCCCAAATTCTATCCGACCCTAACCATAAACCGACAGATACATTTTAATTTTTTTTTTTTTAACTGAGAGCAAATGAATACATGCAATGTTCTTTAAAGAATAATCTGGGGGGGGGTGAACCATGAGAGACTATGGACTCTGAAAAACAATCTGAGGGTTTTGAAGGGGCGGGGGTGGGAGGTCGAGGTACCAAGTGGTGTGTATTATAGAGGGCACGGATTGCATGGGGCACTGGGTGTGGTGCAAAAATAATGAATACAGTTATGCTGAAAATAAAAAATAAATTAAAAAAAAAAAAAGGAAAAGAAAGAAAGAAACCAGAAACCAAAGGGGATTACCCAAAGTAGTATTAAGGAGGGCACATATTGCATGGAGCACTGGGTGTGGTGCAAAAACAATGAATACTGTTACATTGAAAATAAAATAAAGAAAGAAAGAATGAAAGAAAGAAAGAAAAAAAAAAAAAGAAGAATCTGGGGGCACCTAGGTGGTTCAGTTGATTAAGCTGCTGACTCTTGGTTTTGGCTCAGGGCATGCTCTCAGGGTCATTGAATGGAGCTCTGTGTCAGTCTCACCCTCAGCAGAGAATCTGCTTGGGACTCTGCTCTCCCTCTTATTCTGTCCCTCCTCCAGTTTGCACTATCTCTCTCTCACAAATAAATGAAATTAAAAAAAAAAAAAAGTAATCTGATCATCCTATACTAATAGTAGCCTTGTAAATGACCAAGAAATAAAAATAAACTGGAAATAAAAACATCGAAACCCAGTATCTCTAAAAATTGGCTCACATATCATGCGTATATGTTGACATTATAGAGTATGGTACTAAAAGGGTATCTTCACTTTCTCTTTCTATAATTCTTCCAGGTGAGAGTATGCCTGAATTTTTCCTTCCTTCCTTTCTCCCTCCTTCTCTTTTTCTTTCTTTCTTTCTTTCTTTCTTTCTTTCTTTCAGGGAACTCTTAACTCTTTTACAAGTAAAACTTTCCAAGAAAGTCTATGTGGTATTACTGTTACATGAGTGACATTTGCAAATATTGAACATAATTCAGTTTCCTTTGAAATTGGTCACAGATTTTCTACAAGAAATTCAGTTTAATGGATAGGTTGTAGTGAATCTGCAGATAAATCAGGTAATTTTGGATGTACTAAATAAAGTCCCAGTTCTCTTATACTCTTTTTTGTAGTACTCTGTAATACACACAGTTAAGGCTAGCATATGTTTAAAAGTATTACGTTGTATTTCCTTTCAAAATTAGTACAGCAATTTCATTATTTTGCTTGATTTATTAAATTTATTCATTGCCAAAAAGTCTGGGCAAATGAATAAACACATTCATTAAAGATGGGGGAAAATCAACCCTACAACTTCTTTTTCTGGAATAACACTTCCTGGGCCTTCTGCAAAGCAATTACTAAAATAGTTGCTGCATTCTGTTGGAAATTACATGGTTACATGCAAACAAGACTTCATGCAGGATTTTCAAATGCAGATTTCTAGGAGTAACTTCTATTCCACTGAGAATCAGGAGAAATTACATTTTGTATTGTAATGTAGATTTAGTGTAACCATGGTAAAATGGGGTAGGTTGGGAATCTTGTCAGTCATTGCTTTTGGGTTTAACTGTAGGAAAACATTTTAAAACAACATTCCTAAGATTGTCATAAGCTCTTCTTTATTGTCAAACTATCAGAATACTACATCAGTTAGCCCCTAACCTTAAAGTGATTTATGACTAAAAAACACAACTGAAGATTAGTTTAGTTTAATCATTTTGAAATGTACATGTGATCTTTTAAATTGTATCTTTTTTTCTGTTCTTTGCAATACAACCCACAACAGAGCAGCTAGCTCATAAAAGGAACGTACATTATAAGAATGTTCTAAATTTTCACATTTTGTTTATATTTTATTAGTTTTACTCAGGTTAACATGTGGTACATTTTTACAAAGCCTGATTGTTCACATATTTAATTTCTATGGCTATAAAGCCATATATTTTTAATACAATCCAACCAGCAGGAAATGATCAGACTCTACTAAATATTTTAATATTAGCCTGAAGTTGTGAAGTGAAATATAAAAGGGAAAGTGATTTTAGAGCCTGTGACATTTCACACTATTCCATCAGTAATAAAGATATATAAATCAACTTTTCTGGAATGTAATTTGGGAATTTTAAAACCCTAGTACCGATGCTATGAAATAATTAATAAAATATGATATGTAAAGTCAATAATGAACATAACACAAGAATATATTTCTTTTTGTTACTAACCCCTTTTCTACTATTAATACAAGAAGTTTTCCTTTTAAGAGACAATCCATTCATTAAGCAAACAGAATTCTGGTGGCTTGTACATTGAAATCCTGTATTGTTCTCAGACCTGATGTATAAAACTGCTGATCAATTTATTTAGTCCACATTTTAGATGTGTTTAAAGAACCACATTTCTGGGGCACCTGGGTGGCTCAGTGGGTTAAAGCCTCTGCCTTCAGCTCAGGTCATGATCTCAGGGTCCTGGGATTGAGCCCTGCATTAGGATCTCTGCTCAGTGGGGATCCTGCTTCCTCCTCTCTCTCTGTCTGCCACTCTGCCTACTTGTGAAATCTTTCTATCAAATAAATAAACAAAAAATCTTAAAAAAAAAAAAAGAACCACATTTCTGTTAACAAAAGCAGTCTTTTTCACATTCTTTTTTTTCTCCTACTTGTAAATTATTTGGCTTTAAAATTGTAGTTCTGTATCCATCCAAATTATTTATTAAATGGAGGGCTGCTGATCATCCCATATATGTTAAGTGGAGAGTTGTTGCAATTCTTGTGCGGTAAGCAGGAAACAGTCAGATAAAAATCCCAGAAATAGGGGTGCATAGGTGACTCAGTCAGTTAAGCAGCTGCCTGCAGCTCAGGTCATGATCTCAGGGTCTTGGGATCCAGACCCTCATAGGGCCCTTCATCGAGCTCCTCATCAGGCTCCCTGTTCAGCTGGGAGTCTCCTTCTCCATCTCCCTCTTCCACTCCCCCTGCTTGTGCTCTTTCACTCTCTCTGTCAAATAAACAAATAAAATCTTTTTTAAAAATCCTCCAAAATAGAAATACTGAAGATTTTTCACTCCACCATCTGAAGCCAGGCTATATTTGCGGGACAGGAAAAAGTATAATGACTTTCAGTTTTTTGAATTAATGAAGGAAGATCATCTAAGTGGATACTTCAAATGTTCCTTTCTCATATAAGACCATAAAAAAAGTAATTAGTAGACTTTTATATGTACTTTTCACTGGGGGTATTTTGTGAATATATTCACACTAGAGAAGGAGCCCATCTTGTAATGTTATTTGTAGAACTGGTTTGTACCATAAGAAAACAGAAACAGAAAAAAATAACATTTATAGTAAAGAAACCAAATGTATTTGAGATACAATGTCTCAAAGTTTTAAAGTCAAAATTGAGCAGTGTCCGTGAGAACAGGTATTTCCGTGAGGCTCAATTCTTCTACATGGGCAGAATCTGTGTAGAATGGAAAAGGAAATTAGAGAGAACAGAACCCAGGAAAGAACAGAGTAGAAGAACTATTACACAGTTCAACTAAAATTCGGAGAAAATAGTTATTTGATAATTGCTACTTTGCTCCTTAAGTGTTTGATATCTTCCTAACTCCCTAGATTTAACTTACTTAACTTTGTATTTCTACATACATTCTGCTCTTTAATTATTTCTCTAACTGCTCACCATTTCCCAAATACAACCTATACCTTAATTAATCACTTATGGATCCCTGAATGTTAGCTGCTTCTATAGCTTTGCACATGTTCTGCCCCATGTTTGAACTTCTGCTACTTTCTAGCCTATCAGGAACTTCTGCTCACCTGAGTCAGCACATTGCCATTTGGGGAAAATCTGGTTTGATCCACTTTAGATTTTGTCTTTTGTGCCACCATTGTAATTTGAATGGATTTTTATTAGATTTAGCAGGGTGTATTAAAAATATTTAAAAATATATTTTCCACCTCCTAGGCTTTAAATTTCTTATTAGGAGGAAAAATAACTTATTTCCTTTACTTTCTGTTTCTATCATAATGCATGGTATGAAGTAGAGGTGTAATTCATTCTTATTGAACAAATGAGTGGATAATGGATGGATATATGGTTAGGTACTACTGGTTAGGGACATTACCAATAAAATATAGAAGTAGACATTTTGTTTCACTGTTATGTTTATTTTCTGCTGCCTAAGAGATTCTTTGAAGGTACTAATAAAAAAAAAAAAAAGGGGCGCCTAGGTGGTTCAGTGGGTTTGGGCCTCTGCCTTTGGCTCAGGTCATGATCTTAGGGTCCTGGGATCGAGCCCTGCATTGGGATCTCTGCTCAGTGGGGATCCTGCTTCCTCCTCTCTCTCTGCCTGCCTCTCTGACTACTTGTGATCTGTCTGTCAGGTAAAAAAATGAAATCTTAAATAAATAAATAAATAAATAAATATTAAATAAAATTAAAAAAATTAAAAAATATATGGAAATGCTAGACTAGAAAGGGGATTAAAATCATGGTAATCTAGTATTTGGGTCCATTTGCATATTTTTTAAAGTGCACATAAGATATATTATTTTCTCAAATATTTTAGTCAACTGGACTGTATTTTTCTCTATACATCATTGCTTTGTGACTGGACCACTTGAGTTCCCATGATTATAAATGTTTGTTACTCTCAACTTTCTATGTATTCATTCAAATTCATATACCCAAGGGTCATTCCACTAGCAGTTTCTAAGATAGCAAGAAAACTGAATTGCTTTATTAGCTCATGCTACAAAGTTCTAAAGTTCCCAAACATCATGCACAAATATAATTTCTTTGTAATAACAGCCAAAAATTAAAGAGCTCTAACTTTGTGCTAGGCATTGTCATAGGTTATTTATAAGTTCTATCTTCCTTAATCTTAGCAATTTATGAAGCAAGTACTATTTTATTTTATTTTTATTAATTTTTAAATTTTATTTATTTGATAGACAAGAGATCACAAGCAGGCAGAGAGGCAGGCAGAGAGAGAGGAGGAAGCAGGCTCCCTGCTGAGCAGAGAGCCCGACACAGGGCTCCATCCCACGACCCTGAGATCATGACTTGAGCCAAAGGCAGAGGCCTAACCCACCAAGCCACCCAGGTGCCCCGCAAGTACTATTTTAAACCTGTCTACAGATGAGGAAACTGAAACACAGGAAGTTGCCCAAGGCCATATTGCTAATTAATGAGCATATGAGAAAACCAAGCCATATGAAATTTACTTTAAAAAGTATGAAACTTGTTTTTCACATATCAATAACACAGGTTCTTCTGTGGATCTTCCCTATTTACATATCATTAGTTATTTTGGAAATAACTGATCTTATTTCTGAGTTTGTCAGTAGAATGTCAATAGGATGATTGCCATTTGTAACAGGGGAAAAAATACTGAATCAAACACTCTTTCTAATTTTAACCAGATTTTTATATGTGAATCTATGCTTCTTCACCATAATCCCTAAAAAAAAGGTCTTTAAGAAATTAAGAAAAATATTGTTAATTAAATCTTAATTAGTATTAATATTATAATCATTTTTAAGCTCTACTTCTATTATTGAGAATCTTTTGTTTAATCAATGTATACAATTAATTTATTATACTTTAATACATCTTGGAACTTAACTATTTCAAATTTTATAAATGTTAATAGTTTTATTATTGTTACATATTATGATATATTTATGATATACATCTGCAGCCCTGACTTGGTCCCTGGGCTTTCAACCTAAGTCTCCAACTGCCATCTGGTCCTCTCCACAGATCTTTGACAATTACCTAGTTTTTAGTTATTCAAAAACACATTCATTATCTTTTTCCAAATATAGTTCACATCTCAGAAGGCTTTCTTTCTATCAGAGACATAATAATTCTCCCAAGGTCCTAGCTTGAAACCTTGGAGTCATGCCTGACTTCATTCTCAATCACTGTCTCTACAGACATTAAATCATCATGTCCTTTCTCTATTGACTTCAATGCCCTTCCTTTCCCACTTGACCTACCTTGATCCAGAACCTATCACAGCAGCAGGGAATATCCTTGGAAATGCACATTGGCCTTCCTGAAAACTGATGAAAACATCTTTCCTTAAAGATTTACAAGGAATATGGCCAATTAAATGATATCCCTTTTCTGTTTGTTTGTTTGCTGTTTAGCATCCTTGGCTATTAGCGCATTGACCATTTCTTATCTCTCTAAATACGTCCTCATCTGTACTCTCTCAACAATTATTCTTATGTTCACCCTAAGCACATTTCCAGTTGTTCAATCCTCCCCACCCTTATTTTTGTTGTGTAACGTGTGCCTTTTCTTTCTTGCCACACGTTGGGCATCATTTTGTCCTCAGGGCTTCTCTCAAGTCCCACCTCCTGCATGAAGCTCTCACCACCATTCTATCACATCTCTTCTCAACTGCTTTCCCACTTCTTTTTCATGTGTTTTCCATGCCACTCATTGGACACTTAGCACATGTAGCTCTCATATTTATGGTTTTACCAGAATATCTTATCTCCTTCATTGGGGCTACACATACTTAAGAACAGGTTTTTTTTAAAAACGTTTATTGTTTAGCCTTATACCTTGCCTTCCTATTCAGAACAACTATGCAACACTGTTTATTGAAACACTGTCTGTTTATTGAATGTTATTGAGTGCACATGGCGTGTTTTTCTTTATATAATTACCAAAGTTACTTTTTTCCTAAAATGTAAAGTTTGCTCACTTTATATCATGCTTAACCTCAAAAATCTTCAATGACTCTTGATTTTCAGTAGAAAATAGTCCTACTTTGGCATATATTGCCCTAACCGTAATTTCCCTTTACACATTTAAACATTTGTAGTGGTCGGGTCCAAACACATAATGTGCTGACCCTGGTATACCAGATGCACTTTCATTACTTTTTCTGTTTTTGCCAGTGAGAGTCCTTTATCTTAGAATTCTATATTCCTTTGAAATCCAAGTAAACTTTCTATTCTTCACTCAGAATTTACTCTCTTCAAAGAGTTTCCTTCCTCTTTGCTGTCAAAACACTTTGCTCGCCTTTCCATTATAAAATGTGATTCATATTTGTGCTCTAGTCATGCATGCATGCCTATTACTTTTCCTGTACTAAGTCATAAGCCTCTTGAGGTCAGCTGCTGTGTAAAATATGTCTCTTTATCCCTATCAATATTCTATCATTATAGTGTAGCATGCATGCAATGAATTTACACCAAGTAATTTATTCTTCGTAATTTAATATTGGGTTCTATTTTCCAGTTTGGGTTCTGATACTGAATATCTCAATCTTGTATTGACATAGAAAAGAGACAGGAATAGGTACTATTTGCAACTGAAGCATGCCTCAACAAACTAGCTCATTCTCATGTTGTCTCTCACTAACGGCTTTTTTTAAAGCAATGCAATTAGGTAATGTTTAGTTGGCATTCTGGCTTCTCTCCCTGGCAGTTGGAGGAGAGTCAGCTTGCGAGAATTCTTAAACTTGGTTCTTGGGAGACTTTGTATGCAATTCCATGATACTTTAGGGCCATCAAAGACTATTTCTAAGAGCAATAGGATTCTTCAAGTTTTAATGGGCTTCTATAAGAGGCAGAAGGTTTGCATTTACTGCTAGGGATTTGCCATGCTCATTGGGGGTAATTCCATCAGTTTTATAGAGTACAGGTGAACAACATAGCTTTCTTCATGTGCCTTAGCTGAATCATTTAAGAACTCTGTAATCCATCTCTTTGTGGTGAGATGTGCCATCAAATTCAGTCCTGCCATCTTTGTGCTGAGGCACAACACTGTAGCAAGCAAAAACAAAGCAATAGAAAGTATCTGGAATAGCAAGAGATTAAGAGACTCATTTACAAAAGTAATTTCTGCGTTTTGGAATCAATTTAGAGACACTTGGCTCTTGATATCAGTCCCTTAAAAACTATTTAGAATCACAAATACACAACCCAGTGTATGTGATATAATGTCCAACTAGGACAGAGTTTGCCATGAAATTCTGGGTTCAGTTGAAATTACTGTGTTAGGAGAAGATATCTCCATGGATAAATCGAGGTCCTCAGTAAACTTTATGTCAACATGATCTTTTTATGTTGGAGCATCAAAATTCATGGGCCTCATGCTGTTATGAAAAATCATAAAATTTGATTGAGGACTCTTTGTTGAATTAAAATAAAATTTAAGAAACTCAGATCTATATGAACATAGTAGTTATCTTTGTACTAGCAAAATGCTAGCTTACTATGTATATTCATGCCCCATACATTATGATTTCAAATCTACTGTAGCAAAGAATTGCTTCTAATTTGAAAGGTCTAATCTGTCTAGAGTTAGTGCCGGACTCTACAGATTTAAGAACTCAGTCCCACAAGACTGCCTTCCCTTCAGAGGCCAGCAGCAAGTCAAGTAACATATCCTCAACTTACCCACTTGTATTCAACTTGGCTACAAAGACAGGTTACCCACTATACCCATTCAATAATCTGATATAATGGCCCATGGAACTCAGAAATATTTACTTATGTTTGCCAATCTATTTTAAAGAATAAAATGGATGACCAGATAAAATGTAGATAAAGTGAGGTCTGCAAGGGTACTGAGAACAAGAGCTTCTTTCCCTTTGATGCTAGGGTATGTCACCCTCCCCGCACATAGATGTGTTCACTAATATGGAAGCTCTCCAAACCACTATTCTAGGTTTTTTTATGGAGATTCCATTATGTGGACACAACTGATTAAACTATTGACCATTGGTGATTAAATCAAACCTCAGCCTCTCTCCCATCCCTGGAAGTTAGGAGTGGGGTTGAAATTTCCAACGCTGAAATCACGTGGTTTGTCCCTCTGGCAACCAGCCCTACCTTCCGAGAGTCACTTCATTAGTACAAACTCAGGTATGGTTGAAAGGAGCTCGTTATGAAAAATAAAAGATGTTTCTCTGACTTCTATTATTCAGGACATTATAAGGGATTATAAGGGTTTTAGGAGCTCGGTACCAGGAAAAAAGGATGAAGACATTCTCAAGTAAATCAATGATCAAAAAGACCACCAGAACAATGAAAATAACAATAAAAGAAAAGAATGAAGCAGAAAACATGAGTATTCTTGCCATGCATGATTTCAAAGTCAAGTCTACTACTGACAGCGTGCCACAGTTTTGTGAAGTTCATACAATTCCCCAGTAGCCTTTTAAAACTTTCTGATTGGGGGATGCTTGGGTGGCTCAGTTGGTTAAGCGTCTGCCTTCAGCTCAGGTCATAATCCCAGGATCCTGGGTTTGAGTGCCGCATCTAACTTCTTGCTCAGTTGGGTACCTGCTTCTCTCTGGGCCTGCTCTGCCTGCCTCTCTCCCTGGTTGTGCTCTCTCTCTTTTTCTCTCTCTGGCAACTAAATAAATAAATAAAATCTTTTAAAAAATAAAGTAAAATAAAATTTCTGATTAGGATGGGAAGTCTTTTCTTTAGTGCTTTAAATGGGGTGAAGATTGGCTATTGCCAATTTTTTTCTTCACTAGTATTGACAGAATTTTACTTCAATTTTCTTTTGTTACTTAGCACAAGTGAATATTTTCTAAACATTTTTTCACTAAATAATTTTTAAATTTTTATGAACATCTGTTGTTTACTATATTTTTGTGATATCTTCATAATGATAATTTTTTTTCATTTATTTATTTTCAGCATAACAGTATCATTATTTTTTCACCACACCCAGTGCTCCAAGCAATCCGTGCCCTCTATAATACCCACCACCTGGTAACCCCACCTCCTATATAATGATAATTTTTATAATGCTAATTACTTTGTTTATTTCTCTCACCTACTCTATTGTTAAAGAAAGTTCAAAGAAAAGTTAAAAAAAAAGGTCTTATCTTACAGATACATTTTTACAGAGCTTTAAGCTTATGTCTTATTAAATTCAACAATACATCTCAAATTTTCGAAAATAAGCTTACCAAAACTACAAATGGTTATTTAAACACTTTTTATATTATAAATGATCTATTATGTACTAATACAGCAAAGAAATTGACAAAATATTCTGTTATGTTTCCTCCTTCCTTTACATCTTCTTAATTTTTTAATTAAATTCTTATAGAAAAAAGAAAACAATACAAACTTAGAATTTCTATTGAACAATAGAATCATTTAGATGTTATTATTAGTTTTTATTATTATCATGCCTCAAATCAAATACAAATACAATGTACCTATCTAGAGTAAAATAATTCATATCTATATTTGAAAAATAAAAGAAAATAACAAAATAATGAAGAAAATTACACACTAAAAATTTATTCTGCTTCTTCTTATATTCTTTTCTTTCCCTAAGTAAGAACAGAAACATGGTGAATACAAGATGGTGAAATTTAAATTTAAATTATTGATTATTATTCTTTTCATCTTCTCCTTTTGCAAAATTTTACTAATTTTGACATTGTTCTATTTACATTTTTTAGATTTAAATGCCATCAAGGGTAACTATTTCAGTTAAGTAGTGTTACAATTTATCAATTTCACACTTTAGAAAATTATATCCATAAATTCCCAACATTGAATATAATACGGAATTTCTCAAGTATCAAATTTTTAAAAATCCATATACCAAGGTTTAATAAACATACACCTCAAATTCTCCAAAATTCTAATTATTTATTCTAGAGTATACAGTCATACTTCTAATTTATCTCCCAACTATTAGATAGAGACAATTCTGGGTGTGTAATCTCCCATATCTGGTAGCTGATGATTATACAACACCTCTCCAGTAAAACTCTATTGAGACTGAGATGGTAAAGAATACTTGAAATATTTTGAAGTCAGTATCATAGCCAGTGACTTGAACATGGTCAGGTGGCTTTTCAGTGGCTGACTAGGTGGGAGAGAATGAAGTGCAGAGAATGATATCTGGATCTCCAGTGTGGACAATTAAGTAAAAAGTGGTATTTCTTTCTGACATAAGGAATAACAGAATATTTTATGGGGGAGGATAATGAGCTCATCTTTAACATAGGAAACCTGGTACTTATGGGTCACTCAAATGGAAATATCTAGTAGGATGTAAAATAGATAGATTTGAGCAAGAGAGAAAAATCAAGAATTGACTTTATCAACATGTGTATATTGTAATTGAAGCCAAGGAAAAGGGTGAGATCGCCTAGGGCTAATGGGAAAAGAATAATACAAAATGCTGGAGTCTATCAGAATGAAAGAACATCTCATTGTAGATTTTGAAAAACTCTTGTTAGAGGAGGGGCAGAGATAAGAAACACTGGTATTGCACAGAAAAAATGAGTGTAATTTGCCGATGATATGATAGAAAGAAAATCTTAGATACTTCGCCAAGTACTATTAGAAATAATAGATAAATTCAGTAAAGTTGCAGATACAAAACTAACATAGAGAAATCTGTTGTGTTTTACACTAATATCAGAGTGGCAGAAAGAGAAATTAAGAAAGTAATTCCATTTAAAATTGCATCAAAAAGAATAAAATATCTGATAATAAACTTAACCAAAGAGGTGAAAGATCTGTACTCTAGATAAACTCTATAATATTGATCAAAGAAATTTAAGATGATACAAACAAATGGAAAGATACTCTGTGATCACAGATTAGAAGAGTTAACATTAAAATGTCCATACCACACAAAGCAACCTACAGATTCAATGCATTCTCTATCAAAATACCAACAGTAATTTTCCCAGAACTAGAACAAATCATACTGAAATTTATGGAACCACAAAAGATCTAAATAGCCAAGCAATCTTGAGAAAGAGCAAAATGGAGGCATCACAATCACAAATTTCAAGGTGTACTACAAAGCTGTAGTGATTAAAAAAAAAAAAAAAAAAAAACGTGTGATATTGGCACAAAATAGACACATAGATCCACAGAACAGAATGGAGACCTGAAACATAAAACCATGTTTTTATGGTCAATTAACCTATGAGAAAAAAGCAAGAATACACAATAGAGATTAGACAGTATCTTCGGTAAATGGTGCTGGGAAACCTAGACAGCTACATGTAAAAGAATGAGTCTGGACCACTTTCTTTCACGAATTTGCGTGTCATCCTTGCGCAGGGGCCATGCTAATCTTCTCTGTATCATTCCATTTTTAGTATATATGCTGCCGAAGCGAGCACGAGTCTGGACCACTTTCTTAAACTACACACAAAATAAGCTCAGAATGGATTAAAGACCTAAATGTGAGAGCTGAAACCATAAAACTTGAAGAAGAAAACATAGGCAGTAATTTCTTTTAAGAGGACTTAGCAACATTTTTCTAGATATGTTTCCTTGGGCAAGAAAAAGCAAAGCAAAGATAAAGTAATGGGACTATATGAAAATAAAAAGCTTCTGCACAGTGGAAGAAACTATCCACAAAACAAAATGGCAACCTACTGAATGGGAGAAGATATTTGCAAATGATATGTCCAAGAAGGGGTTAATATCCAAAATATATGAAGAACTTAGACAACTCAACATGAAAATAATAATATAAACTGATTTAAAATGGGCAGAGAATCTGAAGAGACATTTTTTCAAAGACATACAAATGGCCAACAGGTATATGAAAAGGTGCTCCACATCATTAATCATCAGGGACAAGCAAAGCAAAACTATAATATCACCTTACACCTGTCAGAATAGCTAGAATCAAAAAGGCAAGAAATAATAACTGCTGGTGAGGATGCAGAGAAAAAGCCACCCTCATATACTATTGGTGGGAATGCAAATTGATGTAGCCACTCTGGACAACCGTATAGGGATTCCTCAAAAAATTTAAAATATAATGATCATGTGATCCAGTAATTCCACTATGGGGTATTTACTGAAAGAAAAAGGAAGCACTTATTTGAAAAGCTATATGAGCTCCTATGTTTATTGCAGCATTATTTCTAATAGCCAAGGTACAGAAGGAACCCAAGTATCCACTGATAGATGAATGGATAAAGGAAGTGTGGTGTACATTTATAGGTAATATTACTTAGTCATAAAAAGGATGATACAAAATTGTCTTACATGTTTAAAGTTAGGACTTTGCAGACATGATGAAATTAATGATCTGGTAATGAAGAGGTTATCCTGATTATCCCCATATAATCATAAGGGTCCTTATGAGCAGGAAGAAGATATCATCCTTTGCAATAACATGGATTGGCCTAGAGGGTGTTATGTTAAGTGAAATAAGTTAGAGAAAGACAAATACCATGTAACTTCAGCTGAATATAAAATTAAAACAAAACAAAACAAAAAAGCACAAAAAGCCCCATAAATAGAGAATAAAGTGATGGTTGCCCAACAGAAGGAAAGTGGGCAAAATGAGTGAAGGGAAATGGAAGACAGAGGCTCCTGGTTACAGAATGAATTAAGAGGCAGGGATAAAAGGTATATCACAGGGAATATAGTCAACAGTATTATAATAGCACTATATAGTGACAGATGGTCGCTAGTTACACTTGTGGTGAGCATAGAATAACATAGGGCTGTGGAATCACTATGTTGAAACCAATGTAATATTGTGTGCCAACAAAACTTCAATTTTATTTTTTTTTAATTGGAAAGAAATTTGATCTTTATTCAGGAGGCCAGCCACCTGGGGAGAAGGCAGACTCTTGTCCAAAAGCCAACTCCCTGCTTTTTGCCTGGTCCAGGGATTTAGGGTAGTTAATCCGAAAAGCGAGTGCGGTTGGCCCATAATTTTTATTTATTTAATTTAATTGTTGTATTATTATGTTCAGTTAGGCAACATACAGTACATCACTGGTTTTTGATGTAGTGTTCAATGATTCACTAGTTGCATATAATGCCTGTGTTTATCACTGAGCCATCAGAATGGACGGATACCTACCATTTGCATTGACATGGGTGGAACTGGAAGGGATTATACTGAGTGCAACAATACTTCAATTGATTTTTTTTTAATAACAATAATAAAGGTGCTTTTCCAATTGCAAAGGACAAAAAGAAAACTTGTTTTCATCTCACCTCAAAATTAGATTTTGCATGGTGTTCATTTGTCAACTCTGCAAAAAGATTTTTTAGGTCCAAGAAGAAAAGTATTTCAACTCTCCTTCTCAAGTAGTTCTTGCTTTTCACTTTTTTTCTAAGTACATAATTTCTCTACTCTTAGTTGAGATAGTCTACTTTTGGGTGGTTATTTCATCCTCAAAACTTTTACATGCATAATTGAATTAACAGGCTTAAAGTCAAAGAAGACATTTAAATTCAGGTGCCTCCAAGGCAGCAAATAATTCATTGGCTTTCAGGTTCCTTTTTATTTTTGGACCCTGAGGAATTAGCTTGATTTCTCAAAAGCTAAGCTATACATTTAAAAGGATGTTTGTTGTATATTATCCAGAATTTCTTACTGTTGCAGGATTATGTTAATGGTATCTGCTATATTACCAGAAGAAGCAATCTTAATCAGTTGCTCTAATTCTAGCAGTACTTCCTTTTTACTGTATCCTGTGAATTATATCTCCAAACTGTTCTTGAATTCTAATTTTAACATGGATACATCCAAGTCAGAGTTGAAACAAGTAAATTCTGGAAGGGGAAGGAGAAAATACTATTCTGAACTTCCAAATCGAAGTCTCTTGTCTTGTATCTGTTGCTTTCTGAGGAAGGCCCACTTCTCTGCACTATGCTTTACAGCTCTGTGAGACACACGTGGGATGCATGACTCCATTCCTATTTGGACCACATGGTAATCTAGGTTCTCCCTGCTCTTGGATTACAGCCTTAGCTTTTCTTCAGACTTCTCCCAAGCTTGTGACGTTCCACTTCACTGGGTGAGAGAGGGTGCAAATGGATTAAATCCTATTTCTAGGACGTATACTTTTCCTTTTGGAGTCTGAGCTGAAACTCAATATTCCATTTGAACAGTACTGTGACATTTTCCATACAATACCACTAGTGACCATAGTTCTACTCCCCCCTTTCTGCCTCATCATTCTCATCTGTAAATTATCTCTCTTCTCATACTAAATAATATTGAATTTAACCAAAGCCACTATCATAATCACATATATCAGCATTCATTATTACCATGTCATGGGGTCTCTACAACTTAGCAAGAATCCTAGTTTTCAAATGTTGAGAAAAATGCTTTAATGAAAAAATTGATGTGATAGGCTAAACAATGGCACCCAAAGATGTCTGTGTTCTAATTGCTGCACTCTGTGAACAAAATTGTCTTACATGTTTAAAGTTAGGACTTTGCAGACATGATGAAATTAATGATCTGGCAATGAAGAGGTTATCCTGATTATCCCCATATAATCATAAGGGTCCTTATGAGCAGGAAGAAGTAGAATTACAATCAGAGAGAAGGCACTCTGATGACAACAAGAAGCACACATTGGAGGGGCACCTGGGTGGCTCAGTCACTTAGGCATCCAACTCTTGATTTGGGCTACAGTCATCATCTCCATGCTGTGGGACAGAGCCTTGCATTGGTCTCCATGCTCAGTGGGGAGTCTGCCCAGGGTTCTCTCATTCCCTCTCCCTGTGCCCCTCCTTACCCCTGTGTGCTCACTCTCTCTCTCTGTCAAGTAAATAAATAAATCTTCTTTTTTTGTTTGTTTAAAAAAGAAGAAGAAGAAGAAGCAGCACAGGTTGGAATGATGTGGGCACAAGGCAAAGAATGCCACAGTATCCAGAAGCTAGAAGAAGCAAGAGCAGATTCTCCCTTGGAGTCTCCAGAAGGAATTTTAGCCTCATGAGCTTCATTTTAGACTTCTGAATTCTAAAGCAGTAAGAGAATAGGTTTGTGTTGTTTTAAGCCACTAAGTTTGTGGTAGTTTATTGTAATAGCCAAAGGACACTAATATGATAGGCAATTTAAACATACATAAGAACAAACATTGCCTTGTTTCCAAGAATAATAGTAAGTATAGACAATGTAGTAGCAACAATTGCAGTAGTAGTCGTAGTAGTAGTAGTAGTAGTAATAGCAGTAGTAATTTCCACTTACCAAGATTCCAGTATTTATAAGAAATTCCTCTGGTTTACTTATTTTATTGTTTGTGAAATAGAATTGCAAAAATTATATTACTATGTTCATTTTGCAGAAAAAAACCCAGAGAAACCAATTTATCCACTGAATGAGTTGTAGCAGAAGAATTTGAACACAGGACTATGTGATATCAATTTAAAAACTGGTACATAGTATCAACAAAACACAAGTTAATGAAGAGAAGTGAACTTGACCAAAAGAAGTGTTGAGACCTGCAATAAGCAGTGTTATAAATTGAAATGTCTCCCTCAACAAAAGCTATATTAGAGTCCTAACCCCCAGTCCCTCAGATGTGACCTTATTTGGAGAGAGAGTTTTACAGAGGTAATAAAATTAAAATGAAGTCATTAGGGTAGACCCTAATCCACTATGACTGGTGCTCTTAACAAAAGGGGTAATTTAGTTACAGAGAGAAACTTGAACATAGGGAAACTCTATACAAAAACAAAGGCAGAGAAGCTTCTATAAGCCAAGGAACACCAAAGATTGCAGCAAATCTCCAGAAGCTGGGGGAAAGATATGGAACAGACTCTTCCTCACAGAACTCAGAAGAAACCAACCCTTTTGACCTCTTGATCTTGGATTCCTGGCCTCCAGAACAGCGAGACAATATATTTCTGCTGTCTAAGCCATCCAGTTGGCAGTACTTTGTTATGGAACCCTAGTAGACTAATATGAACACCAATGATGATGGTGATGATGATGATAATGATGATAAAATCTGTGGCTGTTTTTAAAAATCAACATCCATGCATTATAATTATAAAGTTGAAAGATGTAGTCATCAGAAATCCTTTTATTATACATATTAGCCTAGCATGTTTTAACAGTCATTTTGTGGGGGGAAATCTCTGAATAAAAATTGATCACATTTCCAGGGGCGCCTGGGTGGCTCAGTGGGTTAAAGCCTCTACCTTCAGCTCCGGTCATGATCTCAGGGTCCTGGGATTGAGCCCCGCTGCCCCCAGGCTCTCTGCTCAGCGGAAAGCCTGATTCCACCTCTCTCTCTCTCTCTCTCTGCCTACTTGTGATCTCTGTCAAATAAATAAATAAAATCTTAATAAAAAAATTGATCACATTTCCAATTTAATCAAACACATACAAACATTATAAACCATATTTATAAAGACAATATTTCCTAGTTCTTTTGTATATATTTCACTGACTGACTTAAAATCTTCTTAAGTACTTAATAACTTCTATAAATTAACTTATAAATATATTGAATCTTAAAGACTATTAAATGTTCCAACACTTTATATACATGGTAAGATTTCAGCTTAAAACTATTAGGCTAAATCAAGTACTGAGTTAGGTATTTAAATTCTTTTTACATTTCAAGCCACATAAAATACAAAAACTCCTTAACCTAAATATATAAAAGTTACGGGGTAGTATATACCTATACTGAATTCTAAATCTTCCTGAGGTTGAAAGATCCTTATGAGGGAACAGAAACAATTTATCACCTCCTACAATTCTGGGGTTACCTTCTCACTTCACTAAAGCTACCCAAAGAAGAGGAGTTAGAAGCTGGGGCATGATGTCTATGTGCAGGTAGGAACTCTAAGCCTTACTTGTGGCCTCTAACAAGGACTTGAGGAAGAAAAGAGTCTCATGCTCCTTGTGCCTGCGATTTGAGTCAAATTCTTACTTAGTTTTTAAGTCAAAATAAATTCTGTACCCTTACCCATGTGGTTATGCCAACTGAGGGTTTTTGCGTTTCTTTAGTTCTTAAAAGAAAGCACTACTATGATGCTTATATCTAAGTACTTATATAGTAACTCATCTCAACTGTGACTTGAGACTATGTTCCAGTGGTGGACTCTGCATTTCATCAGCATCAACAAATGAGGTATGTCTACTTTGCATAACCAAAATGTCTTGTAGCTGGATGGGCAGGGGTAACAGAGACAAATCTGCTCAATAATCATATCTAGGAACAACACATTGGAGTTACTTAGTTTGACTATAATCAATTTTAGTAACTCCAGGGTGACAGATCAGTCAGGGAATAACAAGGTTTGGAGACTGTAACTCTATGCTATACCAACTGTAACAACTCCTAGCTCAAGGAGACTTGCTCCCCAAGCTGGGTTGCATTTTTATCGATCTACTAACACTATCCACTGAAAGTCACTGGAGACTTGGGACCTGTCCCTGATGAGGCCTGGCACAGGACTGACACTCAGTAAGCCTAGGAATAGTAAAAACATCCACGACGGCCAGGTAACTAATGGGGTTTCAAACGCATCCAACCTCAAGTTGGAGGTACTGTGGCCTTGAATACATACTCTAAAGTATGGGTGTGTGTTATACTTATTGATTAGAAAGTTTATTCTGAATAGATAAATTAATTTCATAATGGAAAATTTTTACGGTAAATATTCCCAAAATAAGCATAACTGATTTTGAAAGTTTCTCTCTTATAGTGTCCTATTAAACATATGAGCCAACGAACTAGACATGATTAATTGAATTTATTGTGGAATTCTAACACCATTAAGTTCAACAACATCTTCCATATACCTAGTGATAGAATTCTTACAAAACCTCTGGGTTACCAGTTAAGGAACTGAGTCTTATGGAAGTTAGTAAGGAGGCTGGTGAGTAAGAAGCAAAGTGCTATTTGCATCCCAAACTAGTGCTCTTGAATGTTCCACTGTTCTCCCCGCCCAGAGATTTCAATGGGCTTTTAGCCTCTTGCAACTGGTTTAGGAAGAAGAGATTTGTTAGATCACTATATTCTGAAATTGTGGATTAAGAGGAAAAGAACCTGAGAACATTATTAAACCTATTCCTTATTTCACTTGATGAAAAATGACAAAAAATAAAAATGAGAATCTTTTGGCGTTTGTGATGAATAGGAATTAACAAATTGGACAACAGAGAAAAAGACAGAGATGGATCCTCACTATATTTTCTTTGGATTGGGAGGGAGGTTTATTTCAGGTGGCAGATAGGATTGCGAGGTATTTCAAGTTTGGCATTTCAAGCCATCAAACTTGAAAAACGGCAACATTTCTAATCACTATCTCATAATGGCTACAAATCTTGGTACAAATCTTCCCATTATTTTCGTGATTTAATACATACAGCACCCAGCAACTTACATTTTAATAAGATGACAATTTATGGCTGGAAGTAATTTTGTTTAAGCTATTTTTATTTCTTTTCTCTCTCTTGTTAACCGTTGGAACTACTCCGATCAGCATATTCAGCCCTTTCCTTGTTATGGAAGTGTTACATGCTGCTGTGGTTTGTAGCTTTCCTTTTGTTTAAGGCCAGGGAAAATATTCTGGATACTTCATTTTTATTATTCCCTTTTCCAAGAGTTTGTGTTCATTTTTAAAGCAGTAAGCTTTATTTTCCTTTCTGCCAGACATCTACAAATTATAAACATACCACAAAAATTCTTGAACATAATGAATCCATACCTTTTGCAAACTAAAACCAAAATTTCAGTTTACAACATTTTTTCAAAACAGTGATCTCTGTGTTTATTCTTTTTAGTCTGTTTAATTTAAAACACGGTCAGAGTCAACATTTGGCATATTTCAACATTATCCAGACTTAATTTTCTCCTCCTCAGCAGCTTCTGATCTTGTTCCAATCCTACCTTGAAGCAGGATCAGCATTTTGGTGGATCCTAACTCCATGAGATATTGGACTTTTTACTGGGGACTCCCTGGGGAATGAAGACATTTAATAAAGTTCCCCAGTCAATGTCTCTGTTTTGCCCCAAAACCCACTTCTGACTTCCATTAAACACTTTATCTCCCCTTTCTCAGACTTAATGGGATATGCAAAGAGCACATTAGGTAATTTTTGCAGTAAACAATTTTGAAAGACTTGTTACAACCTTGCTTTTGAAATTATTTAACAAGAATTGACTTATAATAAAATGATAATTGGCCCTAATTGTACTGTATTAATCATGATAACTCATGGGCTCTTGTAAAGTGAGAAAATGTAACCTAAAATTGTTCTCGTATATCATGACTTCTTTTTAGAATTCAAATTTTAACAATTAATGAAGTTGACATAAGTTTATGCATTTGTAGACATTTAATTAAAATTTAATTAAATATTTATTTTTGACCATGTAGTTTTTTCCCTGTGTTTTGAAACCAATGCTTTTCTCAGATCTGACATATTTTCAGAGGACCCCGTAGATGCTCAGCATAATGCCTTCAAGTGCTAAAATTCCTGCAGCCTTCTCATCCTCTTAGCCTTAGCTCTCCGCTCAGATAATAATCATGCACTCGGCAAAACAAATGCTTGATAATTAGCACTCCCTAGCCCCTTTGAAACATTTATATAGGTTTTGTCCTCCTGCATGCCTAAGCATCATAAGAAAATACAAATTTGATGAAAGCAAATCATTCTCGTGAGAGTATATGAACTTTAAGAATAATGGTTTCCCTCCTATTAAATACCTCCTCCTCAACCAGTGTATATTAGCTACCCTCAGCAAATCTCCATAAGCTGCTTTCCAACCAGATATGACTCAGACATTGGGCAAGAGTCTCTGTTTGGTGCAGGAGAAAGTGTGGCAGAGGCTGGGCCATTGTAACCTACAGTCTCTGCATCCAAAACATAGCCAGAATGGAACCCGCGCTATTACTAACACCCTAACCCCTTGTCCAAGCCACCAAGTCTCCGGCTGTGCTATTTCAGTGACCCCCCTCACTGGTCTCCTGCTTTAGTCCTTGGTGATCTTCAGTCAGTTCTCAACACAGCAGCCCAAGTGGTCTTGTTCAAGGAGTCACCCCTTTGGCATTGCCCCATCTCACTACATGTAAAAGCCCAGGTGCTTGTGATGGGTGGCCGTACCACATCTAGGTCCCCTCTGCGTCCGTCCTAACCTCTCCTTGTACTGGGCTCTCTCTAGATCACCCTACTGCAGCTGCGCTGGCCCCTGTGCTGTTCCTGGAATGTAAAACTTCTTTTGAGGGCTTCCGAACCTGCTCACTATGTTTGTTTCCCTCTTCTCCAGCTGTTGATCCATTTCCCACCTTTATATAAATTCTTTAGACCACTTCACAGTTTTCTCTTGAGCACTTACCACAGTTAAAATACACTCTATACCTGATTCATGGATCTTGTTATTTTCTTTCTTCACTAGACTATTAGTGCCAGGAGGCAGGGATTTCTTTTTCTTTTTTCCTCTGTAGTATACAGTGCTGAACTCCTTGTGCCTAGAATAGTGTTTAGCTTCTTTTATATGATATATTAATATTTGTTCAATGACTGGGTACATAAAATGTTCCTTTCTTAAAGGAGTTAATGAGAAAACAACATGATATTTATGAATAGTATTTAGGTCTCTACCATTTTAAGACTCAAAGACTTCCCATAATCCAACCCTTAATTTCCTTTCCCAGGAGGGTGGTCCAACTCAACTGGGAGAACAATTTTGGGAGAGATTTTTTCATTTGTGTGTTTGTTTGTTTGTTTGTTTTACCTTGCACTGGTGATTTCTACCTGGAGAATGTTCACATCTCCTGTCCCTTGCAGGCTCTCCCCAGTAAGAGCTAAGCTATATTTGATCCCATCTCTGTCAGTGAGTTCTATTGTGATGAATATACTAGAAATAGGATTCCGAAAGGATGGGATCTAGGAGATGATACTCATTTTCTATCTGGATCTAGCACATTTTAAGACAAGAATAGAGTCTGTTATGAGGTCCATGATCAAATGTATCTGCTTATCCTCCTCCATCTGAGACCCTTGCCTTAGAAGACTGAACTTCAAGGGTGACCTTCAATTTCCTGCTCCCCATGTAAACCTCCCATCAAACCTGGCTTATCTTTTTCTGTGTAGAAAGCATCAGTTACCTTCTTACCTTCTTCCTCCTACTGTCTCAGAACTGTGACAGCTCAGGAAGTCCTTGGTGACATTTTTCCAGCCATAGATCCATAGCCCACATAAATTTCTCACTTAGTGATCGAACCCTCAGGTCAGACTGCACAGAACTCTCATTAGCACTTGCTACCAGTAGAGTCCCTATAACACTACAACATTCCCTTATCTCAGAGCCATCTTTTCTCTCCTTCTTATGCCATCTCTGCTGCTCTTTTACAAGGGTGGTTATCCCTGTGGCTTCTCTGGTGAATGATTTAAGCACAAATCAACCATTTCTTCCAGTCCCTAGTATTTCAGTTCCTAACAAATGCTCTGTCTTTCCTGCTTCACAATCTGCATGAGAAAACATGAGCTCCTTCAGTCCACGCTATTAGTCCAGGTGATATGAGAAACAAAAGCAAAAGAAAAATTAAATTTCCTCACTATTTACAACCCTTTCACAAGTCCTTGAAACAGGCAGAGTGACATTCTTCTAGGAACTCAGCTTCCTCGATGTTAATACTTTGTTAAAGGCAAAAGTCAATCTTAGCCCAACCCCCAGAATCCTGTTTAGTATACTTTAACATATAAAAATACCTTTGGGAAAAGAACCATATGATACTCTCAATAGATGCTGAAAAAGCATTTGACAAAGTACAGCATCCCTTCCTGATCAAAACTCTTCAAAGTGTAGGGATAGAGGGCACATACCTCAATATCATCAAAGCCATCTATGAAAAACCCACCGCAAATATCATTCTCAATGGAGAAAAACTGAAAGCTTTTCCGCTAAGGTCAGGAACACGGCAGGGATGTCCATTATCACCACTGCTATTCAACATAGTACTAGAGGTCCTAGCCTCAGCAATCAGACAACAAAAGGAAATTAAAGGCATCCAAATCGGCAAAGAAGAAGTCAAATTATCACTCTTCGCAGATGATATGATACTATATGTGGAAAACCCAAAAGACTCCACTCCAAAACTGCTAGAACTTATACAGGAATTCAGTAAAGTGTCAGGATATAAAATCAATGCACAGAAATCAGTTGCATTTCTCTACACCAACAGCAAGACAGAAGAAAGGGATATTAAGGAGTCAATCCCATTTACAATTGCACCAAAAACCATAAGATACCTAGGAATAAACCTAACCAAAGAGACACAGAATCTATACTCAGAAAACTATAAAGTACTCATGAAAGAAATTGAGGAAGACACAAAGAAATGGAAAAATGTTCCATGCTCCTGGATTGGAGGAATAAATATTGTGAAAATGTCTATGCTACCTAAAGCAATCTACACATTTAATGCAATTCCTATCAAAGTACCATCCATCTTTTTCAAAGAAATGGAACAAATAATGCTAAAATTTATATGGAACCAGAAAAGATCTCGAATAGCCAAAGGGATATTGAAAAAGAAAGCCAACGTTGGTGGCATCACAATTCCGGACTTCAAGCTCTATTACAAAGCTGTCATCATCAAGACAGCATGGTACTGGCACAAAAACAGACACATAGATCAATGGAACAGAATAGAGAGCCCAGAAATAGACCCTCAAATCTATGGTCAACTAATTTTCAACAAAGCAGGAAAGAATGTCCAATGGAAAAAAGACAGCCTCTTCAATAAATGGTGCTGGGAAAATTGGACAGCCACATGCAGAAAAATGAAATTGGACCATTTCCTTACACCAAACACAAAAATAGACTCAAAATGGATGAAGGACCTCAATGTGCGAAAGGAATCCATCAAAATCCTTGAGGAGAACACGGGCAGCAACCTCTTCGACCTCTGCCGCAGCAACATCTTCCTAGGAACAACGCAAAAGGCAAGGGAAGCAAGGGAAAAAATGAACTATTGGGATTTCATCAAGATCAAAAGCTTTTGCACAGCAAAGGAAACAGTTAACAAAATCAAAAGACAACTGACAGAATGGGAGAAGATATTTGCAAACGACATATCAGATAAAGGACTAGTGTCCAGAATCTATAAAGAACTTAGCAAACTCAACACCCAAAGAACAAATAATCCAATCAAGAAATGGGCAGAGGACATGAACAGACATTTCTGCAAAGAAGACATCCAGATGGCCAACAGACAATTAAAAAAAAAAAAAAAAATAAAAAAAAAAAAAAAAAAAAAAAAAAAAAAAAAAAAAAAAAAAAAAAAAAAAAAAAAAAAAAAAAAAAAAAAAAAAGAAAAAGTGCTCCATATCACTTGGCATCAGGGAAATACAAATCAAAACCACAATGAGATATCACCTCACACCAATCAGAATGGCTAAAATCAACAAGTCAGGAAATGACAGATGCTGGCGAGGATGCGGAGAAAGGGGAACCCTCCTACACTGTTGGTGGGAATGCAAGCTGGTGCAGCCACTCTGGAAAACAGCATGGAGGTTCCTCAAAATGTTGAAAATAGAACTGCCCTATGACCCAGCAATTGCACTATTGGGTATTTACCCTAAAGATACAAATGTAGTGATCCAAAGGGACACATGCACCCGAATGTTTATAGCAGCAATGTCCACAATAGCCAAACTATGGAAAGAACCTAGATGTCCATCAACAGATGAATGGATCAAGAAGAAGTGGTATATACACACAATGGAATACTATGCAGCCATCAAAAGAAATGAAATCTTGCCATTTGCGACAACATGGATGGAACTAGAGCGTATCATGCTTAGCGAAATAAGTCAAGCGGAGAAAGACAACTATCATATGATCTCCCTGATATGAGGAAGTGGTGATGCAGCATGGGGGCTTAAGTGGGTAGGAGAAGAATCAATGAAACAAGATGGGATTGGGAGGGAGACAAACCATAAGTGACTCTTAATCTCACAAAACAAACTGAGGGTTGCTGGGGGGAGGGGGTTTGGGAGAACGGGGTGGGATTATGGACATTGGGGAGGGTATGTGCTTTGGTGAGTGCTGTGAAGTGTGTAAACCTGGTAATTCACAGACCTGTACCCCTGGGGATAAAAATATATGTTTATAAAAAATAAAAAATTAAAAAAAAAATACCTTTGGGAATTTCCTTTATCTCTACCTCCCAAAATATATGTTGGCAATCATCCCTCAAGCATATGACCCTCTTATATACATCTGAAGGGTGTCATGGCTAAGGTTTTAATGGACAGTACTAAATGACCTTTTCCCAACAATAGCTAGTCCCCTCAAAGTCCTAGAAACCTTGCTTCCAAAATTCCTTAGAGACTTACGCCATCCCTAACCCTCTCCCAACTTGAGAGTATATAAGGCGCCACTCATCATGACCCCTGTGCAGCTCTTTCTGCCCACGGGTCTCGTCCCCATGTTTTAATAAAGCTACCTTTTTGCACCAAAGACATCTCAAGAATTCTTTTTTGCCATCAACTCTGAACCCCAGCATCCTTCCTACATTATAGGCACAACCTGGCATACAGGATCCGAATTTCTCAAGATCTTTTTTTGACACCAAGTAAAGTCAAGAAAGCCTCAAAATAGTTCCCATACTGTTAGTGGCCATGGAATGATTGGATTAGAAAAATTGTGTGTGTGTGTGTGTGTGTGTGTGTGTGCGTGTGTGTGTGTGTGTCTTTTATCTAAAATTTGACTACAAAATCATTGATTTAATTAGATTAATTTGTTATAGTAAATGCAACCCAAGTCCTAATAAAAACATAGCATACTTTAAATAGGAACATTTGAGGTAAGTTTATTTGCAAGAAGGCAATTTATTTCAAAAGTGTGAGTGTAGGGGAACTATTAAGTTAGTGGAATAACATAGAGCTCCTGTCAAACTGTTATCGCCCTTTAGAAGCGAGAGCAGTTCTAGGAACCTGGGAAGAGTATACTTTGGCTACCTTGCCAGGAGCAATGACTTCTGGTCCAACGTTATACGGGAGCCAAGGGGACAAATACCCTGAACACATTTTTCTCTCTTGTACCTTCTACTGGGATTTCCATCAGCCCAAAGTAACTGGAAGTCTGAGGGTTTAGGGGTCCTCCTATGTAGTCCCTTTAGGTTGCCTTCCACCCCAAGAGAGGAAATGGATGCAGAGGAGCATGTACAGTGAGCTTGTCTCAATTCCCTACACTATTGTAATTCTGTGGCAGTTCTTCATTCCTCAGGCATTTCTGTCTCTCAGTGCTGCGCAAGACTCCACCTCAGAAAAGACTTCGTAGGTTGCAGGGATTCTCTGCCTTTAGTGCCCAAGGTTCTTGGTTACACTGCTTCAAAAAATAAAGAGATAGACCAGACTTGTTAGGGACCCTGGTCCTGACTACCTAACTGTCCTAACACCTACACTTTTGGTCATTTAATGAGATTTCAAAAAATAAATGGTCATGAGTAAATGGTAGTTATGAAAATACAAGGGAGATTTGAAGAGAACAAATAGAAAACACTCTACTGAACATTTCTTAGACCAAAGAATTAAAAAAATAGAAAATCCTACAGAGACTTTCTGAGGCTGAAATTTTCAAATACATTAAAACCATCTGGAGGTTGATTTTGAAGTTTATATGTCTGAATTTTTTTTTTCTTTTAAGACTTCCATTCAGGTTCTCAGATGTTGATGTATTGCCCACAGGGACTACCCTGCAATCCACAAGAAGGTAGGGTGGGCTGAAGAAACTCTGCAGCCTCGGGTTATATTACCAGATATCTAGACTTTGGATTTGTTAAGAGGATTCTTGTGGAGATTCTTACTGCATTATAGCGTTCTCTTTGCATGTGGATACGGAGCACATAGGTAACAGAAATATATATTTTTTAAGGCTGTACATATTTTTGGTGTGAAACAATATTATATTAAATAAGCTAAACTTATTTTAAAAACAGGAGAATATTTTTTCTCCTAGAACCATTTAGTAGAAACAAAAAAGAAGCACAACCCAGTTAGTATAATGACAGTTTTAACAAAAACTTGGTAAGATTAAGGAGTTGTCGGAAATCATACAATGGGCATTTGGGAGGCTATTTTTAAAAGTCATTTCTAATTACTTTTTAATGGGAAGATTTCATATAGTGTGTGTGTGTGTGTATGCGCGCGCGCGTGCATCCCATGTGCCTTAGATTAACTCAGATGAACACCAACTAAAAAAAGCTGACTGCTTTGTTTTACAGATGCATTTTTAATTTGTCTCTATACAAATAAACAGATCTCTATCTTTAATTTCATAGCATTTCCATTTCATGTTTTGATGAAAAGACTCAATCCTTTGGCTTTCTTATTATCTGAAGTGCTTTTTTGTATTAACCTACTTGGAAAAGAAAAGAAGAAAAGAAAACAGAGTTCATATTCTAGGAAAGAAATTGTCCAGGCCAAACTTGAGAGTGATGCTTTAAGCTTGTAGTGGACAATTTTTATGATAATGTTGCCATTTGAATGCATTTGAGATTTTTCAAATAAATAGTGGCATTTTTCATTTGACTTTGGGTGTAAATTTGCCAAGATATCTTAGTTATATTCCTTTTCTGCTCAATCTGAAATTGTCTTTGGTATCTTCTGCCTATGTCCTATTGAAGAGATTGCTGTCAGAATGCTTTATTTATTTTTTTGGAGAATGCAGTTAATATAGGAGATGATTTGTTTTAACTCTTCCTAATTTTATATTTGCTTTTAATATTATATTTTAACTTCGGCTATTTAGAATTCAAAGCAGTTATTGTGACACACTTATAATAATTTTCATGCTTTAGCAACCAAGTGTTAATTCTATAGTCTGGTGTTATTTTTGTGAAAAAAAGAAAATAAATAATGACAATGGCTTAGGGCTTGGGCAGTATTTTTTAAAGATGGCACAAAGGGAAAGATTGATAAATTTTAATGCATTCAAATTAAAAACTCTATACAATAAAAGACATGGTTAAATTAAAGTTAGGGATCAGTCTGAGGAGATACGTTTTCATCATATATAATATACTAAGAATCACTATCTAGAATATATAAAGTACCCTCAGGAAGCAAAATGAAAACTATCAACAACAGGAAAATAAGCAATGAATATGAGTAATTCAAAAAAGAGAAAACAGATTGGCTAAAAACATAAAAAATACCAAATTTTAATGACAGTCAAGATAATGCAAATTCAAAGATCATGCTTTTCAATTATTGAACTGGCAAAAATAAATAACTGATAATCGTAAGTTTCAGTGAAATTATGGAGAAGCAGGAACCCTCACTTTCTCCTGCTAAAAATGTGTGGTGCTACAGAATGAAGCAGAATCTATCAAAATTATAAATGCTATAGTAGGCAGAATTCCAAGATGGTCTCCATGATCCCTCCCGCCTCCTACTCTGGTATTATGCTGCTTATAATTTCCCTTCCTTGATGTGAGCAGGACCTATCACCTCTGTCTGACCAACAGAATATGGTAAAGTGATAGATTTTCATTCCTACGATCAGGTAATAATGTACAGTCTGAAATAGGCACAAATTTCATTTATTATAGTTTAGGTGAATGACACTAGACCTCCAACTACACAATCCAAATAGTTTACTGTACATTCATTGTGATTAATTGCAAAAAATATCAAAATTTGCAGCTTGTTCTTTAGTTTACATATCTTTGTGTAAGTAGCAGACGCATTTCATGATCAGTGGCCATCACTGACTTTCTTTCAAAGTCTGTTGATAACTAGATAGTCATTCCATGCACAGATAGCAAAGCATATAGTTTTATTGTCTTCTGCGCCTCCTTCAATAAATCATGTAGCATTGTATAGAAATGGATCATTAATAGAGGGAGTTGACTAACAAAGATGAAAGTAAACAAATGAAAAGTGAAAACACTGGGAGTAAAATTGGATTTGACCAAAATACTTGAAAAAAGATGGTAGAATAAAAATAGGACAGAAATTACCTCTGAATGAAGGTACTTAAAAATATATATATATATTTATTTGAAACAGAGACAGTGAGAGAGAGCATGAGAGGGGAGCGAGCCAGAGAGAGAAGCAGACTTCCTGTGGAGCCAGGAGCCCAATGAGGGACTTAATCCTGGGAGTCTGGGATCATGACCTAACCTGAAGGCAGACGCTTAACCAAAAGAGCCACCCAGGTCCCCTGAAGGTACATTTTCAATGATATGTCATTGACATTGAAAAAGTGCCATGAAAATATTTTTAAAAGACAAAGTTCTTTCAATATTTATTGCCAGTTAAAATTACACTAGAAATGAGACTGCTTACTTCCTTTATGGATTAGACTGTAATCATAATAGTAACAATCCCATTCAGTTTGTCTGGCATTCAGGCCAAAGTATTGAATTTGGTTGCCTCATTGGAAAGAAGGAGGAGGAGGAGGAGGAGGAGGAGGGGAAGGGGAAGAGGAAGGGAATGGGGAGGGGGAGGGGAAGGAGAAAAGGATTACTGAAGCTGAAGGATAAGTTCTACTACCAGCAGAGGTTGGTTTCATTGTTTCAGAAGCCAAATACCATGATTAACATTAGCATTGGTGAAGCTATTAGAACTGATTAAGAATGCAAATGTAAAATTTGCAACCAGATTCTAAGTATTGATTAAGGTGATTACAATGATTATCAAATATTGAATGTTGATGGGATGTCATTTTTCGAACACAACCCAATTAAAAACTTTTTGGAGGAAGATCCAGACTTGCAAAAGAACCATAAAGGAGAGACTCTACATACTCACAGGGAAGAACTTAGTGAAGGTGTACTAATTGACACCAATGATGGAAGTGGTTATGATTGAAAGTTATGATTGACGAGTTCCAGAACTAGAGACTGGCAGAACACTTTATATTAAAGGAACTTTTAGGGGTGCCTGAGCGGCTCAGTGGGTTAAACCTCTGCCTTTGGCTCAGGTAATGATCTCAGGGTCCTGGGATCAAGCCCCACATCGGGCTTTCTGCTCAGCAGGGAGCCTGCTTCTCCCTCTCTCTCTGCCTGCCTCTCGACCTACTGTGATCTCTCTCTGTCTGTCAAATAAATAAATAAAACCTTTAAAAAAAAATAAAGGAACTTTTAGAGATACCTCATGATATTGAAGCTACAGAGGTTAAAATTCTGGAAGCTGACTCAAACTTAGAAAAGACTATGACATTTCACTAAGGCACAGAAAAGGACACTTGTTCCATACAATAGATTATAGGATGAGAAGAACACAAGCACTGTTCAAACAATTCTTGGTAAGTTTTCTTTTCGTTTTACAAAAAAATCAAACACTAATTCTGAATATTTCTACTGTTTGAAATTACAGTTCTAACTATTTTTAGTTTTACTATTTTAATTTTTCTCTATATTTTTAATATATTCTAAGAGACTTTTTAATGTCTTGACAAAAGTTTTGACAAAATCTTTAAAGTTATGGAAAAATATTAATGAAAATGATAATTTATCATTCATAGTTCAGATCACTGCATGGTTTCAGCTTGGACTCTCATTTGTATATTCCCATAATACTGTGCCAAGAGAGGACTGTTTGTGTATATAACACTCAGGCTTACTAGCACACACACCAGAAGACAGACGTGCTGGCCTTGAAGAATTACGCTGTCTCGTTGTGAACCGCCAGTGGACAGGGCCATGTGGAAGGGAACTGCTGTCCTCTACCCTCCAACTGCAAGGAGCTGAATTCTGCCAACAACTATGTCAGCATGAAGAGAATCTCAATCTCTAGATGCATCCATTGGCCCTCATGGCTCCTAGATTACAGCTGGCCTCTGAACAGAGGAAGCACCAGGTTAGCCATGGCTTGCCTCCTGACTCACAGAAATTGTGAGATAATAAATACACATTCTTTCAAGCTAGATTTATGTCAGTGGGTCATTTTTAGCTACATTTATTTCAAATGCATGTTTTTAATTGTATTTTATTTTAAATAAATTTATTTTAAATGCATTGAACTAGAGTTCTCTTTGCCAACATGAATAGATTAAAAATATTTTGACTGCCACAAATACTAGAATGAAATTTGAAATCACTTATATAAATAGGGAAAACACTTTAAATGATATATTCTGTATATGAGAATATATGTATACATAAAGGTAAAGAAAATGAACTAGAGAAGTATTTACACTGCATCCCAAGCACTGGTTGTCTCTTGGGGGATGGGAATGGAGTACTAGGAATGCGACCTGGAATGTCAAACAATACGAATTTTATTTTTTTTTCTTTTTAAAGATTTTATTTATTTATTTGACATCGAGAAAGAGACAGCAAGAGCAGGAACACAAGCAGGGGAAGTGGGAGAGGGAAAGCAGGCTCCATCCCAGGACCCCAGGATCATGACCAGAGCCAAAGGCCGATGCTTAATGACTGAGCCACCCAGGTGCCTCCAGGAATTTTAACTTTAACAGAAAGAATTTTTTGATAAAAAAGAAATCAATCACAAAAATATCAATAACTTGAAGTTAAATGGCAGGTTCACAGGTATTTCTTATTTGCAATTTCCCCATAATTTTAATCACTAAAAAGGAAATGACTATAAATGCTTATCTTGTACACACTTTTAAACCCTCATTTATATCTAGCCACAGAAAGAAGACGATGAGGAATTAGTAAGGATAATGTTCAAAATGTTTTGTTTAGGGCAGAAGAAATTAATTGTTGAGTCCTAGAGAATAAAACCAAATTAAATAGATTCTTCCTTTCTGGTCCAGAATGTCTGCTCTCTAGGTTTCAGAAAAAAACCTTTCTTCAGTCTCCTGCTAACTGCTTGCACTTATTCCTAGGCAAAAGCGAGACTCAGCTGGCTTCCACTGGGAGGAAACTCAAAAGCACTTCAGCGTCTCTCTCCAGGTAGTTTGTGATGATGTGTTTCAGAATCGCCTGGAGTGAGTCCTTATTAATGATACAGATGCTTGTGCCCAGAGCACATTTACAGAGTCAGAATTTCTGGGGATTGTGGCTAGGAATGTTCATTTTTACAAACTCTCAGGGAAATTCTTCTGCACTCTCATTTTTAAAGTAATTATTATTATTTTAATAGTAAAATAGAGTTCAGGAGAATGACAAAATGTTTGAAAATTTTAATAACTATATACATGAGTAACATTTTATTGAAAACACATCTTTTAGGGAGATGGACAGGAGGCATTTATGATGCCATGATTAAAAATGTATAATTTTCCCTTTGTTTGACAGACTCCACTCCCACCCTTGGGTAATGTACCATAGTAAATTCAGGATGAATGAAAAGTACCTCATTCCTTTGTTCTTTCAATCTTTCTTTGAACTTTTAGTTTTTAAAAAAATTACAATTGAATTAAAAAGTTGCAAGAATACTTTAATGAACTTCCTTATTTTCCTCACTCCTATTCACCTGTTGTTAGCTTTTTTTCACATTTCCTCTGTGTATGTGTATACATATTTTTGCTGAAAAATTTCAGAGTAAATTAAAGATACCATGAATGTTTACCTCTAGATATATCAGCTTGTAGGTATTGTTCAAAAAGGACATTCTTTTATATACAGTACTACTATAAAATATTTTATATTGCTAAAATGTTATTATTTAATTTACTGTCCGTATTCAAATTTGGCTCATTGTCCCAATAAAATCCTATATAAAATTTTTCTTCTAATGCAGCCTTCATGTGTCTTAAGTCTTATTTATTCTGGGATGATTCATCACCTTTTGTCACTCAAGACATTGGCATTTTTTACAAGTTAGTAGTCACTAGTTTTATTGAATGTTCCTTAATTTCGCTTTTTTCTCAGTGTTGCCTCATGGATAGATGCCGGTTCTCTGTTTCTGTAAGAAATACACAAGTGATTTCTTGTCTGTCTCAGTGCATCGCAGCAGGAAACACATGATGTTAGTTTGTCATGTTAACTTCGGTGATTTGGGGTAAGGTGCTATTTGTCCGGCTTCACTGAAAATTATCTGAATTCACTGAATTCATTGAAAAATTATCATTTTTTAATAATTAACAAACAACCAGTTATAACATACACTGAAACTATAAATATTCTATCCCCCATCACACTTTTTCTTTTAGTTTTAGCATACACTGATGGTTGTTTTTCCTGAATCAATTTATCTCTAGGATTACAAAACAGGATTTTATGAGGATACTTTTTCCATTATAAGGAAAAGCTTCCTTTTATTTATTTATTTATTTGCCACAGGGGCACATATTGTTTTTCTCTTTTAATACAAAAATTGATTACCATTATTATTTTGATGTTCACACTATTCAAAATTTAGCTATTGAAAGCCCCTTATGTTTCTGACATGTTTCTGTTATTTTTTGAGCTCTTTACAACTCTGCAGCACCACAAAATATTCCAGATTAGTTGCACTTTTCCTCTATGACCCTTCAATTCACCATTTCTCCTTGGCTTCTTGATTCTCTTTTGAACGACATATGTTAGAAATGACCATGTGTTCACATAGGATCAGAGGTATGGGTGGCTTTCCCTCTCAGCTCTTTAGTCAGAAGTACTTAAGGCTTTCACTTTGTCCTGCAGGATTTTCCCTTTCTTTTCCCATTCCATACCCATATCTTCTTTTTTTCATGTTGAGATTTCTGGATCCGAAGTTTACAGGTAATTTGAGAATGAATACAATGGCCCTGAAGGCACTGTGGGTGAATGCAGCACACATACAACCCAATACATGAACCTTGGGAGGCTAATGGGAATATGTGGTCTCTCTTGGTTCTGAGCCCAGCCACACTGGACAATGCTATCTAATAACCAGAGAATATTCCTAAGACATTTTTCATCTATACTGGAAAAGGAAATAAGACACCACTGCCCTATGGATGAAGTATTCTGAACAATCAAGCTGATTTATCTAAGGCTTCTTTTTTTAACCCCAAGGAGTAGTTAGATGGAGTAAAGACAGGTTGATAACTATACTGTATTCTATATTTGATTGCAACTTTGTAGATTTATATTTGGATGTTTAAATGATACTATATGGGAATAAGCTAAATATTCTTACTGTCTGATAAGATTTTAATAAAAATCAGAAAACAGGTGAGAAACGAAAACAAATTCTATTCCATTAATGAAAATCTCCATACACAGATGAATCAAGGGAACATTAACAGTGGAAGTGGGAAGACATTGATTTTTTTGGAAAAATATTTCTCTATTTTAATTGCATATCAATAAAAATAATTTTAGATGTAGCTTATACTTTTCTGTTTCTCTTTTAATGTAATAATAATTACTAATATTTATATACTGAGTGGTATAATGAACACATCATATGCCTTATACTTATATCATGAAACAATTATGGATGGAAGAAATTGCTATCTCACTCTATAGACACAGAATTTAGTGTTTGGAGAGGTTGAATGACTTGTCTGTATCCACAATGCTAGTTACTAATCAAATCAATATTTATAAAAGTCCTGTCCAGTTGGAACCAATACATGTTGATCCAATATTCTAACTAAAATGTGAAAATCAATAATTCTACTTTTTAGATGTAAAGAGAGACTTTCATGCAGTTTACTTTTATTCCTTTTAACTTAGGGAAATATTCATTTTAACTCATTACTTTTAGACAACTTAATTCTTTTGAATTCAGTAGTTAAAAAGAGTAAAATACAATTTCCTATCTTTCATTGTCATATCACCATCTAAACTAGAAACATTATATTGCATTGGGTTCAAAGTACTCATCATCATTTGAAAGCATTTAACAAGATTCAAAAATTATTTGAATGTAGTGTGTATTCTAGAAGTTCAGCATCAGTGTCAATCTAAAAATAGTTATTACTTAGATTAAATTAAGATATAATTTTCCTCTTTATTGAATTATTACTAAAATATTTCTTGCACTTGTGCTTTAAAGCTTAGTTCTTATATAAAACTATTATCACATATAACTCTTACAAACCATCAAACTCTTGAATAATTGTCTTTCTAAAGAGCCTGTGCTAACTGGAATAAACTAGCTATTCTTGGTCCTATAGGTCACTTGATTAGTTACCTGGTCAAGAGAAAAGCAACCCTTGTTTATCAGTTTGGGCTGGGAAACAGCCTTAGAACTCTTTGGCCAGGTGGTGAAATGATCACTCCATAATACTCCAACCATCTGGGGTCTTTTCCTCTGTACTTCCTGAGAAAAAAATTCCTTATGCTCCATTCTAGTTTAAATGTAAAATATCACCTTTAGGAAACTTTCCAAGGCAAATTAAAAGTCTTCACTGTAAATGATCAAACAAGGAAATGAGTCAGGATCCCTATTCAGTTATTTGGGTTTGTGTTTTACATTCTGTAAAGAGATTAGTACAAAAATGATAATACTTTTACATAATAAATTAGATATGTAGAAACAGTTTCCTTTTCATGAGAAACTAAGGAGAACAGGCTCTTTTTTGTGAGAGTAGAAGTGTGATATAATAGACATTATTTTTAAATTTTTGAATTACAGAGGAGGGAAATTCTTAAAGTGATATAATTTAGAAAATAACAAACACAAATGCTGGAGTCAATTTATATACTTATAAACCACGATGATGATGGTGGTGATAATGATGATGCTTACATAATGCTTATCATTTACATGCATGATTTTTAGCTTTTTACACACACATATAAAACACTTTATGTGTATGTGTACATACATACATTTCCTATAACTACTCTATGAATTAATACCATGTTTATCTTCACTTAACAGATGGGAAAAATAAGGCACATAGAGGTTTAGTAACACTCCCAATATCACTCATTAGTGAGTACCAACAATGTTAAATACCTAGGTATTTCTACAAGGATTTAATGACAGCTGGAGGGACCCAAACTACTTCAAAACTGGAAACTGGTCTTGGATATGGTAGATGTGAGAATCGTGGAACTTATCTTTATAGAACTAATATGGAAATGGGATTAGAAAAGAGTCTGGTATAATAGCCCATGTCAACTCTATTTCAATTGAAAGAGTAGGACAAAGACCAATATGTGGAGAACAGAATTTAACAACTCAATGTAAAAACTTTCTCACATAGCTGCTGTCACTCTTCTCTTTGGAAATTGTTTTATTGTTCCTGAGGCAGGCAGAGAGGACAGAGATAGGACATGGCCTTAGAAGTAGATGGGCGTGGGTTTGAAGCTCAGCTTTACAAGACTTTTTTCTACCTAAGTAACCAGAGACAAGCTACCCTCTTGTCTAATGTTCTGGTCACTCCTTAATGTGCTGTACACACTTCTTAGTGAAATGTGGAAGGTTTTTATGAGAATCCTGTGCAACAGAACCTAGCACAAACGGTTGGTTCAACGAGGTTATTTTATTGCAGTTTTCCTTCTGGCACAATTGACTTCTTTTACTTAGGCCACATACACTTCCTAAATTTTACTCTCCCGGTCCTTTACTCCTTTCCTTCTCACTCTCAGCAAACCATCCTGCCTCCTTCTACATCACAGAGAAGTATTTCAGGTGTAAACTTTATCAGTTTAACTCCCTCTAGTTGGGAGGACTGGCACTAAACTAGCACAGACTCAAATGTTCATGAATTATAATCATGTATTCACAAGTGGGAGCACAGCTCTGAAGGTGTGTAACCTGTGACTGTTTTGAAGGTACAACACACCACTTGGTTAAGTGAGTCTTCATTCGTGACCCTAGACTACCTTAATCAAAGCGAAGTAGTGTGTGGAGTAATAAAAAAATGATTGTTCCCACTCTAGAACTTCTGAATCATTACCTGAGGGGAAAGGACCTGTAAGATGCATTCATAGTAAGTTTCCCAGGTGCTGCTGCTGCTGCTGCTTCTTCTTCTTTTTCTTCCTCTTCTTTTTAAGATTTTATTGATTTATTTGATGGAGAGAGAGAGAACCAGATAGCACAAGCAGGGGGAGTGGCAGAAGGAGAAGGAGAAGCAAACTCCTTCTGAGCCGGGAGCCTGATGCGGGACTTGATCCTAGAACACTGGGATCATGACCTGAGCCAAGGGCAGACCCTTAACCCACTGAGCCACCCCAGGAACCCCTTCCCAGGTGCTTCTAATGACCTGAAATTTGAGTGTAACTGCATTTAAAGAGCCAGGATTTGCCAGGGGTTCTCAACGCACATTCCCTGGTTTATTTCTTTCCAAAGAACTTAATAGTTTTGAATATGAAAACTAATGTATTTATTTTTATTAGATGTCTCTCCAGACTGGATTATAAACTCCATGATGGCAAGGTTGTAGTTGTGTGTGTGTGTGTGTGTTTCCATTACTTACATTACTTTCCATTACTTTACTATAACTTGAATGTTTAGAGCAGTACCTAACATGTAAATGCTCAATAAGTGCTTTTGGACGAACCTAATATGTAAGTTTAATCTTCCATTATTCATCTTTGACATACTATAGAACTCACATAATTTCTTCCTCTTAGAATTTGAATTATTAGACGATAAATATTGTGTTTAATTCTTCAAATTCAGATAAGTCTACATGTAAATTAGAAAGTGTATTTTTGATACTGTGGCTTACATAAACAGCAATGGGGAAACATGATTAAAAATTAAATAGTGTAAACATGAAAACATTGGGACTTAATAGCAATTGAGCCATAAGAGTTGATCATTTCTCAGCTTTGCACAGTGGCAGTATTGTAGCCAATGAGGTTTATCCGAGGAGCGATTATTGCTGAGTTGATCATTTCTTTTGTATCTGTCATCCACAGAAGAGTGTGCTACCTAAAGCTTGTAGATTAAAAAAAAAATTAAATCAGAAGAATAGCGTTGAAGACAGTCCTTCCAAAGTTCTTAAGAAATACAAGAAAATTTCCTTCAATGTTCTAATGATAAGAAGATGCTTGTTCCTCCTGATAAGATAGATTTTAATTCAAATATTTTTCAATCACTCAAAATATATGTAAATTTTGAAGAATTAGAGGGTGCATTAAACTTGTTGTTTAGATTTGTGGTAAAATGTTAGATAATTTCCTCCCCTTGTCTCTCCATTTTATTCTTCATTTCTCACTAATCCTCTGCTACCTTTATAGGGCAAACCACCTTTATCTTTCTTCTAATCTGCTTCTACAGATAATATGAACTGCATGTAATACTTCAGAAATTGTTAAAGAGCTTTTCTCTTTTGCCTTTCCGAGGATATGATTTTCATCTTAGTGTTCTAGAAGCACTGGTGTGGCTCAAGGTCTAGGGAGTGGGCTGTGCAGAAGGAATATATTACAAAATGAAGACTGAAGAATGAAAACTGAGAAATACACAAAATATGCCCATATTCCAATCTTCATTAGGGGATCTAGCAAGGAGACTACCTCTTGGGAAGAAATTTTGTTGAGATAGAGTAGCCTGAATTCTTTCATCTCTACCTTTATTTTGACAAGAAGCAAGTGATTAGAACTCATTTTACAGTGTTTCTTATTGTTGAAAAAAATTATCTTTCCACATATGGCACCAAGGGCTGCTTCCTGGTATTAGGAGAATTTTACAGACGGGAAGTAACATGAAAACCTGGCCCTTTCTGATCTGGGGAATAGAGCGCAGAGAGAAGGTAGAAGGAAGGATGGAGAGGACTGGAGAAAGACAATCTGGAAGCCACCAGACTCCCTTCTCCATTTCCTACCCCCATGAGATCACCTGGCTGGCCTGTGCCTTGGAAATAGCCAATGACACCTTTAGAGAGAGAAATGGCGAGTGGGGAGGGAAGCTGGATGGCAGATGTTTTTATCCCAGAGAGATTAAAAACCACAGGAACTGTAACTATCAGGTCTGATTAATCTTTATGCAGAATCAAGAACTTAGGTATGCCCCTCTGTGCTGACCAATGGGTAAGAGATGGGAGGGAGTTAAAGACAAATACGAAAACTTACAGATAAGCAACATAATCCATATGTTATGATACACATCTGTAATGTTTTAATGAAGTTCTATTATTAATTAGATTCTGTGATCTAAATCAAATGATCTCAATCCCATGTTTAAAAACCTTAGTGTCTTTCCCTTAGTATAATGTACATATTCTTAATATGTTAGGCCTAAGGTCTATGGAATGTGGCCTTTGCCTATTTAAATATTATCGTCTTGCTCTAGCTTCTCTCTGGGTCACAGGCTCCAACAGATAATTCAGTTCCTTAAATGTGCCAAACACTTTGCTGCATAGGGTCTCCCTAGAGCACTCCACTTTCCATTTTTCACCTGTCTATTATAATGTACCCTCCAGTACTTTCCTGAAACGTTATTTTCCATGAGTTTTTCTCAATCTATAGTGGTTCTTACATTATTATTATTATTATTATTATTATTATTATTGGCATTCTCTCCTTATCTTCCTTGTACAATAATATTCTTTAATTATATACTTATATGTGCATATCTGCATCTGTAATCTCTGTGTTTGGGGACAGCACGTATTTTATGTGTTCACCTCTACCTGTTCAGGGCCTGGCATATAGTAGACATTCCATATTGTTAGAGAATTAAAACTAAATTTTTTTCCATGAGAGGCAGGCATACATTGTTTTCATGACAACTTTAATATCTGTTCTATCTAGCTCCTGTAGTCATAACATCAACATTTTAACCTAAGTGATTTTACCCTCTATAAAAGTGTCTTCATTGTACTGGATTTTAAAATTTGTATAAAGTCTTTGGAATGGAAGTTAAAGAAAGAAAAGAAACTATGAACTGAAACTACCTAGGAGCCATGTCCGCTCTCATCCCTGACCCATTTTCTTCATTTAGTTTTTAAACACCAGTAAGTTACTCTTCAGAAGTGTGCTTATATCTCAGGGGGAAAAAAAAAGTTTGTACAGATAAAATGAAGTGTAATTAGCACTTTTCCCATTATATTAACATGATGATTTGTGTTTGAAGAAATGAAAAATAGTGCATATTGATGTGTTGGAATGTAATTGGTCAACTCTAAGTGTGGATGATTTATTGAGTATATGATGAGATTCCAAGTATAGATTCATGCAAGACTCTGAGAGTGACTTTTTGTTTTTAACATAACAATGCTTTGGGTGGCTCTAGACTTTAACAGCAATAACATCACCTTGCAAAATTACAGACATTCCCTGTTTGCCCCACGCCTTCATTAGCTGTGTAAGCTCTGGTAATTTGGTTAATGCTCTGAACTTTGGAGTCATCTGCTGTAAAATAAGGACACTTATAAATGGCCTCTACTAGTGCTAATATATACGAAGCACTAAACACTGGGTCTTCACATAGTAGGCACTCCATTAATGGCCACTATCTTAAAGCACAGAATTTGGCCTCCAAGATTGTACAAATAAGAAGCATTAGGAGATCACTTTCTTTTCATGATCTGGAGCATCAAGTAAATAGTGATGTTACTTTTATATCTTCTCCATTGTACAGAATAACAATCAAATTCCTTATGCATTTATAAATGACTATATTTTGGGCACATCTACACAAAATGGTAAGGAATTTATGATTGAAATGGGGTCAGGCATGGTATTCTGCACACACCAGGTGCAATATGTATTTGTTAGTCAGTTACCTGTCACCTTTTTTAAAACACTTGTTTTTCCAATTTTAGCCTTTTAACATTTTAACATCGTTTGTGGTCACTTTATTTTTTCCCATTTAAAAACTTTGATGGTTTCTGGGGCACCTGGGTGGCTCAGTGGGTTAAAGACTCTGCCTTCGGTTCAGGTCATGATCCCAGGGTCCTGGGATTGAGCCCCTCATCGGGCTCTCTGTTCAGCAGAGAGCTTCCTCTGTTCCCTTCCTCTCTCTCTGCCTACCTCTGCCTACTTGTGATCTCTGTCTGTCAAATAAATAAATAAAATCTTAAAAAAAAAAAAAAAACAACTTTGATGGTTTCTGATTCAATTCTACTTCAGGATTGTTCCTGTTGTTAAGACTTGTATTAAAGATAGTTCAGTGTCCTTTCACTCAAATTACACCAAAGAAACAAGTTACAATGACTCTGTATATCAGTACATATTAAGTAACCATGTTATATCTGAATAACTGAAGACATACTTAACAAGTTAGTAACTGTTATTAACTGATATTAAATTCCATTTGGAATTTGCAAAGACTCAGCAGTCTGACCTGGCCTGTCACCTGAGCTGAGCTGAACCATTGTGCACATATGTGTATGAATATAATAACATTGCTGACATTGGCACTTGGGAATTTAAAAATACAGTCAAAATTTTAATCAAAAACTCAGTAATAATGGAAAATTAATATGTGTAACAGAGAAGTATTTGAGCTTTTTTCAGTACAACTTTAAAATTTTCATGCTCACTTTTCACTTTATTAAGAAGAGCCCTGTATTAAGTTCTGCACACTTACTCTCTCTTTTTTTTTTTTTAGTTCCATTCGGACATCAGAAAATGTTCGATCTCTAACAAACACATAAATTCTCTAGGAAAAAGGATTGTTAAATGTGAAATTTGTGTTAAAGAACCTGCTTTAAAAATGGGCTCTCTGAATATGCAAGATACTGAAGAAGGAGAAGGCAGAAAGACAGGTAGCTGGCAAGTGTAAACAGCTAGTAATCAGCAGCCAAGAATCATTAAATGTCCTTATCAACTTATGAAAATTATTTTCAGGATGTCCTTATTTTCTTTACTGTTCTCTTCAAGTCTGAATAATAGGTTCATGACATGTCATTTTAAATTTATTTAAATTTTCAGTTCTGCTGTGATCTTTATTATTGGTTATGAAAGTATATCAAATTTTAAAAAGGAAAAAGAACGAAAGAAGAAAAAGAAAATTACCTCGACATGTGTTTCTTATGTGATATTTGGTAAAACATCAAGATAAACAGTAAACTGCTTTTCCATACTTTCTTGGCTATTGGAAAAAGAAGCTGCAAAATGAGACGTTGGTAGGGTAAATACATATAGACACTCTGCTGATCTTATGTAAACAGCAGATGGGAAGACTATATTGAGATGTTAGTGACATGAGTTTATCACAGATGAGACAGTGGTCATATTTCCCGAAAGCAAACCCTGAGAAATGATTTCTCAGAAATCAATTTAAGGATGAATTTCTGGAAGTATAGATTTCTCCAAGAAATCAAACGAAGCTTCAAAGTAGAGGCCTTATGA
The DNA here is from genome assembly GCF_011764305.1 of Mustela putorius furo. NCBI lineage: Eukaryota > Metazoa > Chordata > Mammalia > Carnivora > Mustelidae > Mustela > Mustela putorius. Next base: position 3,365,117 of record NW_025421467.1, read on the forward strand.
AAGTCTATTTCAAAGTGAACATTAAGCATTTCCCTCAAATAACCTTGTGAAGTTCTAGGATTATCCTTTATCTTAAGAGGATATCTAAATTGAGAGTGGGGGGCTTACACACAGAGGAGACCCTTTGGAAAAGACTGTGTTATCTTGCAGGTCTCTATTATTGTGCCTTGCAAGTTTTCATAGAGCTGCCCTAGAATTTCAGAATGTGAGTTCCAAAGTCTAGAGGCCATTTACAGTGGACACAAACAAATGATATTAAAGCACATGTCCATTTTGACATTTCTGTTTCATCAGTGAGACCTGGTTATCAGGCATTTCCAAGCTAATTTATATGATGAACCTCTTACAGTGCTAGTTATCAAAGCTGAGTGGAACAAATATGCAATCAAACTTTATTTATTTCACTCGAATATATGAATTAGTTCCTGCTGTTTTAACAAGTATCCAACTGGCATTCGTTAGAATTAAATGATGATCTCCAAGTGAGAAATATAGTATGTTGGTAATCATTAGCATTTTATTGACCAATTTGGAATCACTGAATAAAACCAAAATCAAACAAATGGCTGTTTGTATAGTAAATAAGAATAAGAAAAAAAGAAAAAATCTTCCCCCTCTGGCACTGTTAACTCTTCTCAAATGATTAATGAGGAAATATTAATAGGAAGCCAAAAAAATAACAAACCTATCAGATTTAGCTTTAGCCCCCAAAGGGCATTGAGCATAAACTTAATTATTAAAATTCTTAGAGATTTCCAAGTCCTATTTATACTTGAGAAACAGTGTCCAAACTTAATTATTAAAATTCTTAGAGATTTCCAAGTCCTATTTATACTTGAGAAACAGTGTCCTTAAATTAAAATAATTGAAATCTGTAATATTTATGATCACTAAAAAAATTTGTTTTCACTTTGTTTACATAGCTAATGTTGCAAAATTTTGCATAAATATTTGAGTTATTGTTTCCCCAAGATGTTCACAATGCTTTAATAATACTTTCTATGATGATGTTTTCCCTGTTTGGTGACACAACAAGGACATACAATGGTGTCTCCAGCACTTTTATATTTTTTTAAAGGTAGGGAAGGTAGAAGGTTTTGAATTTTTTAAAGAAATGAGGAACTATAGTAGAATATTCTATGAAGTTACACTGAGGCAGGTAAAAGAAAGGAAGAAAGAAAAGAAAAGAAAGAATGGAAAGGGGAGAGTTCAGGAATTCAGAGGGCACTACTTTTACCAGGAACGTCACACGTGTCCTTTCGTTTACTCCTTACACTTTTCCATGGACAGAAACCCATGGTCGAATTCTAACAATAAAACAAATAACGCCCGGATAAGTAACGAGTTAGACAACTAGCAACTCTAAGAGAAGAAGGATTTGAACTCAGTCTTTCTGAAACCATAGCACATATGTTTTTACCACATCCTGGATGGCCAATATATTTCGAAACTCTAATCAATATTGACCCTGTGTAAACAGGGAGTTTTTTTATTTAAAAAATTCAAAACCTTCTACATTTCCTACCTTTAAAAAAATATAAAAGTGCTGGAGACACCATTGTATGTCCTTGTTGTGTCACCAAACAGGGAAAACATCATCATAGAAAGTATTAATAAAGCATTGTGAACATCTTGGGGAAACAATAACTCAGTTGCAGATTTGCAAAACTAAACTGTGCAGTCTCACCAGATCTCTTATGGCAAGTTGAGAGGGGTGTGGTTGGGGAAAAACGGGTCCAACCGATGTGCCTTTGGGTCATTTGGACACAGATCAGGCTGAGAATCTGAACCCTCAAGTGCCTGAACATACCTTTGTGATAGAGTTGCCCCTCCCACCATCCTACCTCTCCAGCTACTTATTCCTGTCTGAGAGAATCAGTCCTCTCTCACATTAAGTAAAACCACAACAAAACAAAACTTTAAATGATGTTACCTGGTGCAGATACTTCCCGAAGAGATGATGATTCTCTTCAGTATATACTCCCAAAGTCCCTCATTGGGATACTGCATGCCCCAAATGAGAATGAAGTCCAAGCATAGCACAGACAGATAAACCAGGGCCTCCTCCAGGAGGCAATTGCTACTACACCAGGAGAGGTGTCATCTTGTTGGAAATTTTCTTCACTAAGGCATTCAAGAATACATCACTGGGGGGATCACCAGAATTCATGAGAAGAGGCTGTTCTCTGTAGGCTAGAGAAGACGATGAGCACTGCTGTGATGGAATTAGGTTCCCTGGTGGAATGATGGGACCCCAGAGTGGTAGAGGTCAGGTGTTGGCATGTAACCTTTAGAGACAGAGTAGGCACAATTACCATAATTAGCCACAGAGGTCTATAGCGGTGGCTAATTATTCCCAGAGCTCTGGGAACAAAGTTGCTCGGTAGCCTCCTAATGTGCTGTTGGACTTAGATAAGCAGAAAAATGCCAGGTCTGCCGAGCGAAAACAAGACTTGAAGTACTGTAGTGGGGTTCATGGCCTCTTATTCAATTCTAAATTTAAATTATGTCACAGACCAGAATGACTTAATCGGCAGGGAGGCCAGCCCCTTTTGAGGAAAGACCCTTGAAAAGGATCTCAACTATTTACCATGAGTCTCCTTCCAACTCCTTTCTGGAGGCTTAACCCTTCATAATGTGACTGAAAAAAAGCAAATAACCAGACCATTTGTAATTATTAGATACTGACTCTGAATAGAACCATGGGGTCCACGGGTCCAATCAGTCAGATGTTCTGGACATGGTATCTTCACTGGAGCAAATGAGTAGATGCCCTTGGACCCTGGTATGCTATTTATCCTAAAAACACTGTCTTTAACTGCCAGCTAATCAACACAATCAGAAACCAGGTATCTTCATATCTCAGGAACAGTAGCACCATTTACCTTTTTTTCTGTTTTGTTTTTTTAGTTATATGACAAATCTTTTACTGTCTTAATCGATTATAGCAGAAACTTCATTGTTTACTTGTGGCATTCCATAGACTACATGCTGATTAACAGCATTATGCTAACTGAATCAGGTAAGAAGGAAGGAACAAGCACCATAGTTGCTTTAGTGAGATACAAAACCCATGAAGCCTCTTGGGGGTCCCAGCTGGGGTATGTCAGAGAGATACTCTCCCAAGGTGGAAGACAAGTTGCTACATTTTTTATTTCCTACCAAAAAGAAGAAAAGGAATGCTTAGTTAACTTCTTTAGAATTTGGAGCAAATACATCAAGTATATAAAATATTTGGGCATGTTATTGTAATATATTTTAATATATATTTAAATATATAATATTATATATAGATATATAAAATATATGTATTTTTATATGTATATAAAATATTTGGGCATGCTATTTTAATATATTTACCAGGTATCATTTATGGGTACAGTTTTGAATGGGGCCTAAAGCAAAAGACACCTACACAGCAGGTCTAGACCATAGCACAAGTTCTCCTGATGTATGGACCTTATAACCCAACAGGCACAATGGTCCTGAGCAGGACTGTGGTACATATTCTTTGTGAGGTCTCTGCCACTTCCAAACATGAGAATTACAACAGACACTGCTTGGGTTTTAGATTAGATCACTGCTCTGTTCTGCCAGCAGTTATTCTCCTTTGAAAACTAGCTCCTGGTATACACCTAGGTTTGGGTGAGTGAACTCTGGTTGCCTACTCATGGGACACCCAGTAATTTTATGAGTCAAGTTGCCCAAAATGGAAAATCAGACAAGAGCGACTCTGAGGGCTACAATGCTGAGGGGTTATTTGTGCTGATTATTCTATGCTTGTTCCTCCAGTTCAGCTCTTTACTTATTTCCACCCTACTGTGCGCTCTGCAAAACCAAAAGTGTATCCTCGTTCCCTTGCCTTGAAGTTTCTAAGCCTTGTGTTTGACCAGTGATAGCTCATAAAATGGAGGACAATAGGAGGTTGATTATTATTTCATCTCCTGGGCCTCCTGTCTGCTGAGCTGAGGTTCAGCAATAGTTATGTTAACTCTCTACGACCACACCTCCTTTTCCTATGGTCACATCTCAAACACCTGGTAACTGTCTGAGGTTAATGTTGGTTCCCTGCCAGCCCTTGCTAGTCTTCAGGACCCTCAACCACTTTTGTTGCTCTTAACCTTTTTCACGCCTCCATAAATAGTTCCTTTATTTAACTCCCAGCCAGTTATTCCTTTGAGAATGCAATCTCCCCACCACCAACACCCTTCCCCCCAAGAATAAATGACAGAACATAAAGAGAATCCTGGGAAAATATCCGGTCATTTTTGTATTTATGGACTTTTTAGTAAGAGATAACTAAAATTTATCTCTTTTAACGACATTGTTATTTTGGGGTTTTCTATCATAGGCAGCCACACATAGTCGTCAATGAAATAGCTCCTCACTTTGGTAACCACTTCTCCCACTTGTCTGGAAAGTGCTGCTTTTTTGGTCTGATCCCAGCATCTACTGCAACCCATAGATGTCTTTCCTTCTTGTGAGTGTCAACAGACTTGGTGCCTTTAGTGCTTATTTTGGGCTGAGAATATCTCAGTGTTTCTTTATCTGCCATTCCCATATCATCCGCTGTCCCTTAACCAAAATGTAGAAAACATGCCCTGAACTCAGTAGGTAATCAAAGTATGTTGTGGATAAGAATGGTACTTTTCCCTTTTATTTCAGAGGAGTCAAATTTCACAGCCTTCTAAGTGCAGAAGACTGATAGTTTAAGTATTTTCTTCCTGGATTCTTGCCGTAAGTCTGTCTTATGACAGCTGTTTTGTTTTTTGTTTTTTTTCCTCCTGATTGCCGGAAAAGCAATGTGGAAGAATATCATTGGTATCATTGGGATCACTGGGGGAATGCTTTAGTGAAGAGAGGAGAAGGGCTATAACGGAGAGTCAGGCCCTGTTTTATCTGACATGGTCATGTGCTAGGAAACCTCTAGAGTCAATGGCTCTCCAAGACCTTTCTGCTGGGTCTGGTCCTGTCAATATCTGATCATTTAACTCCTGTGAAAACTTCTCTTTCTTACCCACACCTATGCCTCCAAAAGCTGTAGATAAGACTGCCAGCCTCTCACAAAAGGGAGATTTCTTCTACTTGTGTCCAAATGGCACATATCTCATGAGATTAGAGGCACTGGAAGGGCAAAGATTTTTTCTGCGTTGGGTATTTTTGTATCCTAAGCTGCTAATGCATGTCTGACTCATAGTAGAAAGTCAAAGAAGAAATTTCAAACAAAATAGTAAACACATCTTCAAGATCTCACTCAAAATCCAGCATAGGCTCCTCTGTAAAACCTTCCTTCCTGCTATTTTTTATCACCTTCGAAATGCTATGCCCTGATAGTTAGATTCTACCCTCTCTGTAATTCCATTGTAGCTCCTATATGTTACTCCAGCATTAGTCATGGTACCTCACAATTCCATACATCTTTCCCACTAGCCAGTGTCATTATCAAGCACAGTGGCTCTATAAGTGAGTGTTTAAAACCTTGGGCTCTAAATTCCAACTCTGCTACTTCATACCTATGTCATCTTAAGTGACCTAACTGCTAAGATTCAGTTTCCTTATTTGTAAAATGGATATATGTACTTAGCATTGATGTTTTTCTTATATGCCAGGTGCCAATATAGGTATTGGGGATAAAGAGAAAAGAAAAACAAAAAGGAAAGTAAAAAGGGGGAAAAGCAAATGGACAATGTTTTTGCCTTTATAGACAGTGCATTCTAGCTACAGCTGTATCCATGTAAATTTCATGCTTTTACAAGCAATAAAAAAATATAGAGCAATGTAAGGGAATAGAACTTGATAAAGCTGGCAGGAAGTCCTAATGTTTGCTAGAGAAACTGGTTTGTGAATTAAAGAAGATCCTCAAATCCTTAGGGCTGTGCATGCATGTTCTGTTTCTTCCCCTTGATGCATGGATAGGATTACACTTTTTACCATCTCTTGAGTTAGGCATGACCTTGTGACTTGCTTCAGCTCCTGAAAGGTGGGCAGAAGGGACTCCCATGCAGAAGTTTTAAGAAGAGCCAATTAAGATTTAATATATCTTCTTTCTCCTGCTAGAATTATTATGAAAATATTTATTGAGAAGAGGTTTTCTTTAGCTTAGGCCTTCTCGATGGTCTGCACTGGACATCAACCTATGATTCTGGAATGGTTTTTCTGTAGCAAAACCTATCCTGTCCTTACTGATATATGCCTGATCACAATGTATGGCACCTAGGAAGTACTTGGTAAGTTCTTCTTCTTCTTAATTTTATTTTGGTAACATTTGTGTTGTCAATGTTGAAACATACTAGGGAGTCAGTATCTTTCCCTTAATAAGCATGAGGTTAAGGCATTAAAATCCAAATCTTCTGATCCTACTTTCACAAACAGAAAAAGTAAAGTCCAAGTAATTCAAATTACATTTCATAGGGGGCAGAGTGGCAGCACTTAGATCCGAAGAGGTCCCCCTGTGGGGAAAATTAAACTTTATGTTTCTAATGCTATTTTTCTATTGATTAGTAATATAAAACTAGATACACACACTTTTGAAGTTATTTTATTCGACGACATAATAAATCTAATTATAAATTCAGAAAACCTTTAAAAATCAAGTATATAAATAAAAAATGTTAACTCTAGTAAAAGACTATTAGGAATAGTAATTTACTTTGTCTCAAAATGTCAATATAAACTAAAAATGGTTATTTATTTTGAGCCACAAAAATTAAATTTTAAAAGAAATAACTAAGTAGCTTAACTGGACAGAAATGTCAGTTTGAACTGAAATATAGCTCAGTTTCTTTTAAACCTTTGCAAGGGAGTCACAGAAAAAACAACAACGACAGCATAACTTTCATTGGTGGCAGAAATTGCTAACAACACCAGAGTAAATCTGCTGGTTGTGAAACATGTAAGGACAGATCTGAAGAAGGGGAGAGAAATGCAAAACACATCAGATGCAATTTTATAGTGGATAAAATTAAATCAAAGGAAAAAGCAAGTTTACTAGAACATAAATATAAATGATAAAATGAGAACTACGTTTTCTAAAATAAGAATGTGTCCCTTAAGTAAGTATTTCAGTAGTATCTATAAAATCAACTCAAGGATTTAAAATTCTATAAACAAAATTTTAAATATTCTATTTCTGATGTAGACTAAAAGCTAGTGACTTGATTATATTGTTTCTTTTTAGAGCTCACAACCCACCACAACAATCACTGCAGCAAAAGAATTAAATTGAATTTGTATTATATCTTAATAACAAATATGGTACAATCACCATATTAGCTTTAATAGACTTCATTTGCTTTAATAAGTTAGATTTGAGGGGCGCCTGGGTGGTTCAGTGGGTTAAAGAGTCTGCCTTCGGCTCAGGTCATGATCCTAGAGTCCTGGAATAGAGCCCCGCATTGGCCTCTCTGCTCAGAGGGGAGCCTGCTTCCTCCTCTCTCTCTTCCTGCCTCTCTGCCTACTTGTGATCTCTGTCAAATGAATAAATAAAATATTTTTTTAAAAAAGTTAGATTTGAAAATATGCAGGTAATGCTTTTTCTAAGTCATTGAGATAACCAGTACAACTTTCTTCACTCTGGGAACAGAACAAGAAAAAAATTACTCAATAGACTAAGACATAGGTTACATTACAAAAATTAATTAATAAAAAATTTTAATTTTCCTGTTGTTTGACAAGACATATTAACCTAAATAGAAGAGATTTGTAAAATGTGTTCAGGTTAGAATGAAAAATTTCCTTTCACTTTATTTTAGCTTTTTTTTCTTTTTATTCCAAGCTCACAGTGCTGATTATGTGACTATCAAAAGAAACCTTAACCTATCAACCAGGTTTCCAACAAGCAGTTTCTAGGAACTGTACAGTTCAATTTGTGTAGGTATAACAAAGAAACAAACAAACCTATACACAGATTACCACAATAATAAAAATGATGTAGTTCTTAAGTTTATATCAATAAAAACTTATTTTAATTGATCTGTCTATCCATTTCAGTAGTTAAGTAGCTTTGAGATTTGGAAAATTGAATATAAACATCTTTCCAGATAATAAACCATAAAGAAAAACAATTATATATATATATATTCTATATTGTCATACATGTACTGTCCATCACTGAATATGTATAGAGAGACATAGTCTACATATACATATATCTACATATCTATATCTGTATTTATGTGTACACACACATATATACACATACACAGAGACATATGTTTGTAACTTAAATTCTGTGATTGTGTACCATACTGGAAACAATATGAACAGAGTTTGATCTAATTTAAGCAGAAAAAAAAAATCATGTTTTCTTTTGTTCTAACTTGAAAATATAAATCCTGTCCCTTTCTTGAGTTCAATGAGTTTGCCTTAAATGGCTTGACACCACTGTGTTAGCAGGGATAGTCGGAACCCCCGGAATTTCTAAAATGTATTAAAATAAAAGACTCTTTCACTAACAAATTCCACTAGAATTATCAATTCTTCACCACTGAAGTTTAGTCATTAGGCAGATGGATGGGTGGGTTTTTACTCCTCCTATCATTTTTAATTGTCATGGAATGACATTTATCCTCCCTAAACCAGTACAATGTATGCTGCTCTTGCTTCAGTTGAAAAGGATGCACCCTAGAAGAGATAAATTATTCCATTATCACCAAAACATTTATTAAATGTCCATATTTTTAGGAGGCAGGGCTGACTGTTGTAGACAGGAATTAATTACATTCAATTCCTGCCTCATTGGAGGTGAGAGTGTGAGACGTCCAGGCAGCCATGATGCAGGCATCCGAAGACCATGCATCAAACACCGGGAAAGAGATGAGTTGAATAAGTTGCTATCACGAACATTTGCACCCTGGAGCAAAGTATATCAGTGAACTGGGTGAAAAAGGAGACCCTCCGGAGATGCATGTCACAGTGATTCACAACCACTCCACCGATCATGTAGGAAAGACTTCTGCCAAAAGAAATCCCAGGATTTAACTGAGCGCTGTTAAAATGAGAATGTGATAAGAAGGAGTAGGTGCAGTGGGATTTTTTCCTAAATCTTCCATATCTCATTCCAGAAATTACCAAAGGGAAGGGGTTGCCAACTGTATCTGCTGTACATATTTTTAAAATGCCTTTGTGCTGGGAGGAAGAGGGGTCAAATAGGAAATGAGCTAGTTGTCTGCAAACGTCATGGACAGCTACACTAGAGCAGTGGATACCTTTCATACTGGTTGAGTTTTAAGTGCATTCTTAGAGAATTATACCCACTTTATTCATCACACACCCCTAATACACCAACATACTACTACCTCTCCTTTACTCCCCGGCTCTAAGTGGTTACCGGATCTTACGAATTCTACCACATTTCTCTCAATTCACCTCTCTTTCAACTTTTGCAAAACAATCAAATTAACATAGATTGTTCATCTGTTCTTTCTGAATAACGGTAATAACTGCCTCACAATTTTTTTGATTTGTAGTCTATCTACCAATTCTTTCCATAGTAAGGCCACACGGCCTATTAATTTGAGGATAATTTTTTTCAAAAATATGCATCATACAATACAATTTTGCACTTTAAAAATTCAAGAACTTTCCATCAATTGGGTAATGAACTTGACTCATCAAAATAATAGATAAATAACTCTGATATATCAATTTTTTTCTTAGGAACTTCTCAATCACTGCCTTCCTGTTTCCCCATCTCAGCCACAAGTTTGATGAACTCATTGTGAGTTTTCACGCTTAATCTGTATGTGTATATATTGTTTCCTCTGCCCGAAATACTGTCTTCTTTCTTCTCCACTTGAATAGCCCTTCCTTTACCACCCATATCAGGTCTAAATGCTGTCTCTCCTATATGGTTTTCTGATGTGTTCCAAGGTACTTCCTACTGTTTCACTCATGACATTTTATGGGTCTGATTCTTTCAGTGTACAAGACCTCTGAAAAGGCAGACACAGGGTCTTGCTCATGTATCCTAACTTACCAACCCTATCAGTGAGTTAATGTCATCTCATTACATATTGATTTTTATTTTTTTAGTGATTTCAGTTACATTGTTTCATTTTATGCTTTCAAAGATTTTTTAAAGTATTACACCACGGATGTTGTTTCCATATAAGAGATAAGGAAATTGAGCATTAAAGCCAACAAATAAATAAGAGTTTTAGTTTTGTTTAAAATGTTTGCTTTGTTTTGTTTAACTTACAGTCCATATATCTTTCCAGTATATCATAGCATTTATTATATAAACACTACATTCAATCTCTTGTGAGTATGTGTGAATTTCCCTCTGCTAGAGGGTAAAAAGAAATATTATCCCTTTATATGTACATGACTTTCTTTGAACATTCATTAAGGATCAGGATAATATAACCAATAAAAAATCTCTTATCTTTTATTTCTTTTATGTTGACTCTAATCTTATCATGGCATAAACTATGGCTTGACAGATGATCCAACCAAGGTATTATAAAACATTTTTGATAGGTGCTTTAGGATAGTGGTTTATGAAATAATTGTTGAGGTCAACTACTATGAACAGAGCATTCCAAAAGTCTTAGCACAAAAGTTCTAATAGATCATATCCTTTGTGCACTTTAGGGGAGGTAACCATAAATTTATTTTGATAATGTTTACATCAGTTGTTATGTTTTATTTTTCTTATGTGCAAAACAATGAGTATTAATATAAGTGAAAAGCTGTGATAAATAGGGGCAAATGCAAAAGGAACTAGTTAATGTTGTTCCTACATTCCTATGTTGAAAATAAACCAGATTTAGTTTTCATCATACATGAGAGGAAGGGGTGGGGAATGATATTAGCCAATATAACCAACTGATTTTTCTTTCCATCAAACAGCAAGATTTAAGTATGTAGATAGGGAAATAATGAGAGGAAGAATATTCAGACATTTTTAGAGCTCTAAAAGGTAAAACAAATGATTAGATGATGGTTTTTGTGGTTTATAATACTGTTGTTTTCTATAAACAACAAAGCAACTCAAGCAGCTTTTAGTGGGGCACATGGCTTCAATTGGTTCTATAGCAGTTGTGATGGTTCATTCACATTGGGTCACCTGATTGATCCCTATTTGTGTGCACAGCCAGGCATTTATAAGCAGATGCTGGCGATCTGTTAAGTGACTTTCTTCTAATGAACTGTATGTGTAAAAAGACCTCTCTTTATCAGAATATTTACAGCAAAATTTGGTAAATCATGTAAGATTCAGGAGAGAAGACATAAATCAAAACTAAAATCTTGATTTCAACACCTTGAACTCTTGCTGTGTGCTTTGTCACTCTTGGGCTTTAGTCAAATGGTTAATGAGACCCAAATTATTTGAAATGCATGTCTCTGAAATTTAAGTGGGATGCAACCACATTTGAGTACAGAGCTATTAAAATGATGAAATCATTATATGGTATCCAAGGATAAGAGACATTATAAATATTTAGTCTTTCATGGTCACAAACTACTTAAATGGATGAATATAGTCTAGTCATTGGTTTATGGTTCTAATAACCTCCAGGAAATGTCAAATTCACATGTTGTCCCAGAACACAAGATTTAGCTTTTGGATTTTTAATTTAACTAAAAGATGTGTAAAAGCACACAGTCATCCAGCTCCCTATTGGCTCCACATCTGTGTAGGATTATATGCAAACAATATTTGAGCTAGCACTGGCAGTCACATAGCTTTGCTGGCTTGAATGTAATTAATTGTATTTTTTTTTTAAGATAGACACAAAAAGAATGGAGGAGGACAATTTGGAGAAGCACTGTTTTCAGCAATAATCTTACGTATGAGGTAAGGCTCCAAGTTGCCAAAATGGAATCTGGAAATAGAGATCCATCAGCCTTATGTCTAACGTAAATCATAATTGTTCTGAAAATGATTAACGCTGGGTGACAGCCAAGGTTCCTTTGATAAAATAGTACTTAGTTTGATTTCATAACTGAGCAGACAGGAAATGGCTCACCTTTTGGTAATGAATTAACTCTCTCATAGAGGGCTATAGTAATTCCAAAATATAAGCCCCCAAATTGTCCAGGATGCCAGGAAATTAAACAGAGTTTCCAAGAGTAACAAACAGTTGCTCTTTTTCTATCATTGTCTTACATTCATTACTTTTATTTTTATCTGCAGATATTGGTGGACAATGTAACAATTGCTCAAGGAACTTCTTAGAAATTCTCTCTGTGGATTCGGCTTCATCAAAGTAGAAGTTAGTAAACAATGGTTTGACAGTACTCCTTGGTGACTTTTTCAGCTTGCAAAAGTTACACAAAATATTTTTCAATACTTTGTAATAAGGAGAGACACAGAGCCAATTCCCACTTCCCATAATTTGTCAAATGTAGTCATAAAATTGTAATAAGATCTTGAAATTTCCTGATCCCTGGAACAAAAAAAAAAAAAAAAAAAGCAAAACGAACAAAACCTAAAAAACAAAAACAACCTCCTTGCCCCGCAAACTAAGTTGTGTCTCTGTCATCATGTGGTATATGCAAATGCCTCTTTTAGAGACTCGTCTCCCCATTCCACAACATAATCCCTATATACAACATTGCCAAGTCCAGGATTTTCCTTCCCATGGGGATAACTTAAATCCATCTAGAAAATGATTTGATCTGCAGAATGCAGATCATTTTAAACTGGAATGAAGAATAAAGCTTTGGAGACAGCACAGAATGTGGTTATAGTAGTCCACGTTAAAAATGACCAGAACATCAACATGGGATTTGGCTAGACTAGTGTGGTTATTAATGAACAAATGTTCTTTCCTCAACAGGGGAACTGCTTCTACTCCTTGTGGTTATGGGAATAGGAAATGGAAGGAGACAACACTTTACTGGCAGACACATTACTGACCCTGCAGAGGCAGCAAGAATAATGAGCAGAGAAGGCTTTAGAGAAGACTGTCCTGCCAAGCAGAATAATTGCTGCAGGAAGTACAGGATACATTGGACATGATGTTGACTGGGTTGGATCATCTTCCATCAGTAGGATGGATCAACCAAATGGATTGGTGAATCAAATTATCCTAGAATGTTGAAATCACTGGGTAGGAAGCAAGGGCATCCTAATTCCTGTCCATTTGTGAGTCATGGATATTGAAAGGAACCAACTTTTTACTTCACTTACAGACATGTATGGACAGTTACCTGCTAACCATATGTCTGGAATGGTCCTGAGTTTAGACATTCATTCTACAATCAGAATGTGTTCTGATTTCTTGTTAAATGAATATGGCAATCAAATAATGTTGAAATGCAGTTTTAGACTAGCACAAATCTCCAAGTTAATGCTTAAAACGAACAATGAAAAGGGTCAGGATTTTTTTTAATTATAGATTTTAGCAGATATGTTTGGTTAGAAATGAACAAATAATAAATGTTTATTTGATATTTTGTTTATTTCATGTCTCTAAGTGGTTTACTTATGACAGAATCAAATCCTTATGAAAAACATATTTGGAACTAGAGTCAATATACTCTAATGTATAAAACAGATGAAGCAGAAATAAATAATGAAAGAACATAAATAAATAAAATTAAGTGAGAAAACAAGCCATGTTACTCTAGGCTAAATAATATCTAAACAGGCCCCTCCTTAAAAGCAGATATTCCATTTAATGTTTTTTTCTCTTTTTGCTAACACTTTGACTTAGGGAGCTCAGAGAATATCTTCTCCTGGGAACAAAAGCACAATTAAAGGAGTCAAGCAGAGGGACAAACCAGTACTTACCTCTGCTACTTAGAACTTGAGGCATAAGTGGATAATTGCTGAACGGCTTTTGCAGGACTCTATTTTTGAGATGTTTAAAATTCTTCCACTAACAATGTATTTTTCCACTTGCGATTTATTATTGAATTTTAGAGCAGGAATTTATCGAGTCTCTAAAAAACAATTTGTTTAAATGAAACTGCCCCTGGAAAGGGTCAGAACATTATGAGCAGACACTCAGGCCGTTTTCATTGTAATCATGTTAGAAAACCTGGCTTGCTGGAAAGGGAAAATAAGATGACCCTCTAAGGAGCTGTGGGAAAAGGAAAATGGGTGCCTCTCCCAGGAAGAAATGGAAGTGAAAAGGTATTAAAATGGGCTTTCTCTGCAGTTTGCCCTGCTCTGCATACAAAGGGGTCCAGCTCTGGCTGCTCTTCCTGATCATATGCTTGGCAGTCAGCTGAAAGTCTGCACGGAGAATGCCACAGTCACGGCAGGATTGTTTCTGTATTGAAAAAGCAGAGACCAACTTCTTGGCACTCCATCAGAAGAGATGTGATTTCCTAACGAAAGTGGAATGCTCAATCAGAAGAGTTGGAACTTTCCCCTCTGCCACGGAACCTGGTGAATGGTTTGAGTTTTTCCAAAATTATTTCAAAATTTAGCTGCTAAAAGGCTGGGCCGACCATTCCAATTTTTCTTTCAATTTTGCATTTTGTTGGATGCTTCCCTCAAGTCTTCCAGGATAGTTCAGTCATTAGTCAGAGCTGGAAGGTTTATTATTTATTTTGACAGTCACCAGCCTATTTTGTCAAATAGTACACATTACGGCTCCATTTGACAGGTGTTACTCTGAAAATCCTTCAGTTTCTTTTTCCTCCTTTGAGTGAGGCTTCTATATCTGCTGTCTTGTTTGCCTTCCCAAAGGAAGCACAGTACATTTTCTGGTTGATAAAAGCTTTGCTTTGTTGCTACTTTTCAGTGACAGGTTAGGCAGCCATTGGTCAAAAACTTTTTTCTTGATTTAATCTAAATTTTGGTGATGTGCTTAAGCTGGAATCCAGTGGGAGATAAAGTAGAAGAATAAAAGAAAGGGTAATTGGCCCAGGGTAACTAGAGGCAAGAAAGCACTGCCGTTTCACCTCCAGGATGCATATTGTGAGGTTAGCCAGGTCAAAATGAGTTTTAAGTTTACTGGTGTGAGATTAGGTTAAAGGGAAAAAAAAGAGCTGCCTCATGTTTTTGATTCTCTCACTCAAGAAAATATAGGTGGCTCGGATGACATAGAAGAGAACACTAGGCCAGATGAGAAAGTTAGGTAGGTCCTTGTGGAGAAGGTGGCTTCTGAATTTATATCTATTTATTAAAAGATTTTACTTATTTATTTATTTTTCTTAACATATAATGTATTACTTGCCCCAGGGGTACAGGTCTGTGAATCATCAGTCTTATACAGTTCACAGCACTCACCATAGCACATACCCTCCCCAATGTCCATAACCCAGCCACCAATGGTGATACAGACAAAAGAAAAGACTGTGGAAGGGGCCTCTATAATGATACAAATGTAAGTGGGATGGTAAATTTGATTTTGGATGTGTTGTTTGGAACATATTATCAAACATTTGGGAATTAAGTTTTCTCTGATATTCATGGTCAATCATTGTTATCCATTTCATTCTCTAACTTCCTTATCTACTCGAATGCTGCTTCTTCAGAAAGCCTCTGACTGGCAATGAAGATGTTTCTCTATCACTTCCTTGATAGCTCTCTAGCTTGTTAAGTCCTGTTTGTTTCTTTTTTCTTTTTCTTTTTTTTTTTTTTAAGATTTTCTTTTTTAGTTTATTTGAGACAGAGAGAGGAGGGGAGGGGGAACACAAGCAGAAGCAGGGGCAGAGGGAGAAGCAGTCTCCCCACTGAGCAGAGAGCCTGATGCAGGGCTCAATCCCAGGATCCTGGGATTAGGATTTGAGCTGAAGGCAGATGCTTAGCCGGCTGAACCACCCAGGTGCCCCTCCTGTTTTATGTTTCTTAATAGAATGTTTTACTATGTGACAGGAAGAAAAAGCAAGTATTTGTTTAATTACCTATTGTTAGTCTCCTTCTGTGTTTCAGCAGTACCGTGCAGTGTAACATACTCCCTTAACACTAAGTGGATAAAATGCAACATGTTTATTAATTACAATTATGTGGTTCAGGAATTTAAGCAGGGCCCATCAGAGATGATTAATCTCTGCTCTGTTGTGTCAGCAGGGTTTACTTATTCAGATGGTAGCTGAGTTGGAGGATCAAGAATGGCCTCATTCACTTGTCAGGGACCGTACTGCTGGGCTATTGGCTGGGGCTCCTCTCTTCACATAGCTCCTTTCTCCAGATGGACAGCCTGGGCTTTTTTATCAGAAGCCTCAGGATAGCAAAAGAATGCCATATCTCATAAAGCCTTCATCCTGAACTAGGACAGCATCACTCTACAACATTCTATTGGTCAAATCAAGTCCCAAACCAACCCAGTTTCAAGAGGAGAAGAAATAGTTTCCATTTTTTAAGAAGAGTTGCATGCATAACATAAGGTTGCTCATTTATTACTATTTCTTTCATTATGTCATTGAAACACTGTTGAATACCATACCCACATATCCAATACTGATTGATTTCTTTCTTTAACTAAAATCTTTTATCTCTATGTGCTCATAGGTATTTCTTCTTATATGACCTAGTATCACTTCAGAAACAATATATTGCAAATGAACTCATCTTTCCTCCCATGACAGTTTTTTTTCTCCTTATAATTCTTCTATTCCATAAATGCTACTATCTCAGGCTTTTATTATCACCAAGGATTTAAAACATGGAGTTACCTCTCTCTCTTCTTTTTGCAATCGGATGCAAGCAAAAGCACATTTGAAAATTGTTTTACACAAATTGCTATACATTACTTTGGTAGTGTGGAATTGAGTGAATGACTTAACCTTTCTGATCCTATTTATTTATCATTTCAAATTGATATGATACTTTCATCTCAGGGTGATTGTGGAGATTAGTTTTGGAAAAAAAGAAAAAACTTTCTGGAGAAACTGAACAGGTGAAGTACTCACTAAATGCAAATATATAACTTCAAGAAATCTTTCTATGGTACTCATGTACACGGTATTGATTGGCAACATTTTACATACATACTATATCTTCACAATTACGTAGTAAACTACTTGAAAGCAGTGACTTCCCAAAATTCTTGGCATGGGGCCATACACATTTAGAATTAGGAACATGATAAAGCCTGTTGATTAACACATTAATATTACTTTAAAAATAGAAGCACTATTTTGAGGGGAGGGAGTAAATGTGAACTCACTGGATTTACTGACATTAAGGTAATGCATATTAGTTTGTTGTTGTTTTGCATTCTACATTATGCTGTCTTCTCTATAAAGCCAACTTGAAAGAAATGTGTATAAGAAAATAAGAAGGTTGATGCAAAGAGACCACTGCTTTTGACAGTCAGAGGGTTTTCAAAATCTAATGCCAGATGTTGGGTCAATCTTGGGAATCATAATTCCTTTTAGTTTTACATTAAGAACCTTATATCTCCTTTTAAGACATCCAGTAATATTGCAGCAATTACATTTTGAGGAAAAACCATTTTAGAGACCAAATGCTTTCCCCCTTCTCTGAAATATGATTATTTCAATTACTAGTAGCAACAATTAATCACTAACTGATTCATCAGCCTGCAGCTGGGATTGGAGAGCTGACTTCCTTTCTTTATTCCTATTTTATGTTCTACTGTGCTCAGCGGGGATTGAGTAATAGCAAGCTAATAACCTTTCCCTACCCTCAATACCTTATTCTAATACCAGCAAAGAAGAAAATTTTGAATATTTTCCCAAGTACAACTTTCTTCCATACATTTCTGAAGGGAACTTTAGCATTACAAGTGTTGATCCATTTTGCTGTAAGAATAAGACATTATAGAAAGATATTTCCTTAAGGTTTGACCAACCACTATTTGCTATGTTTCATTAAACAACTCGTGCTAGAGGAATTGTATATGTAACTCATTCTAAATAGGTAATGCTTTTCTATTTCTTGGAATTTGTCTGAGTCATATGATTGAGATTTATAATATATTAATATGCCCATCTACTCAGCAATAGATCTTCAAACATTCTAGTATTCTGACTATGAATATGTTGCATTTCTTTGAACTCAGTGAGAAGATACCATAATCTATTTCAGTTGTTATGAGGAGGTGCCAGAAGCTTGACCTAGGAGAAGAATACTCATGCTTTACTTCAGAGGAGTACCTTCTCCTATAGCAAGGATTCTCAATTAAAAATCCATCATAGGGGCACCTGGGTGGCTCAGTGGGTTAAAGCCTCTGCCTTCAGCTCAGGTCATGATCTCAGGTCCTGGGATGGAGCCCCGCATCAGGCTCTCTGCTCAGCAGGGAGCCTGCTTCCTCCTCTCTCTCTGCCTGCCTCTATGCCCGCTTGTGATCTCTCTCTGTGTCAAATAAATAAATAAAATCTTTAAAAAAAATCCATCATAAACTTCTGAGCCACAGGGGTGGCACAGTTGGATGGGTGTCTGACCCTTGATTCCAGCTCCAATCTTGATCTCAGGGTTGTGAGCTCAAGCCCTGTGTTGAGTTCCATACTAGGTGTGGGACTTCTTTTAAAAAAAGGGAAAAAAAAAATCCAGACTACAAACTATCTGCAAACATCCAAGCACAATTTATGTCATTGGGCATTTTCTATATTTTTTATCAGTTTCTCCAAAATATTAAAACCAATCCCCTGAGTTCCTCTCAGGACATACCGAATAACCTTATATATAACCACATTAATTTAGTCACTTAATTATTTTAAAGTCTAGTATCCTATGAAAATGTTAGTTATAAGTTCTATAGATTAAAGTCTACTCTACTTAATATAACTGAAATCATAATCAGTATGCATTAGTAATAGAGATGAAGAGAACTCAGTAAGATCTGAGACTTTACCCTACCAATGTGTCAAGTTAGCTTGCTATAGTTTTGTGGGTGCTGCGGGAAGACATGAAACTCCTGAATCAGAAACAAAAAGTTTACTACTTATAGCAATAGTAGTCATCAGAGTATCAGCGTTTTATGCTGGTGTCCCACAAGTCAATGTTAAGTGGGGCAAGTGCCTGCTCACACATCACGATTTGAATTATAAGAGTAGAATTCCAACTGTAGGAAAAATGAATCTTTTATAATGGACAGTAAACCTGACTAATCTTTGCCCCAAAGAGACAATATCTGGATAGTAAGATCCATGGAGAATTGTCTTCTAACTATATTCATTCCTTGATGCAACACTGTTTTGACTTCTGGAAAAATTTCCTATGAGTACACTACTTTGTCAGGCACATTGATCATTATGACTCATAGAGATTAGGACTAAATCTGTTAAATTTGTCTCATACTACATTTAATTAAGGTTACTATCACAGGACTCTGAGCATCAGGATGAGGCAATATTCAATAATAACACCAAGTGTCCTAGACCCAATCAGCTAGGTAAATCTCAACCATCTGGATCCACCTTAGAAATCCAGGTGTATTTCCCTTTAAGTTTCCACACTGACCTTTCCACTTGGCTCAAGACATTAATCCAGATACAACTGGATATATTAGAGATCACACAGATTCTACCTTGCCCTGCAAGTAGAAAATCTACAGCCAATATCATCTATAACAACCCTGGCCACTGAGTTAAGGCTAACCTGAATGCATTCTAGGACTGAGGTGGTATCTTTGATCACCTCAACTAATATCAAAGACAATATCACCTTTTCTTCATGAATTTGTGTCATCCTTAGCACAGAGGCCACACCAATCTTCTCTGTATCATTCCAATTTTAGTGTATGTGCTGACAAAGCAAGTGCTTGTATCTCTTTTTCCAATAGAATTTTCTAATTCTTTTTTTTTTGTTTGTTTGTTTTTTTTTGTTTTATTTATTTATTTATTTATTTATTTATTTATTTTAATTTTTTATTTTTTATAAACATATATTTTTATCCCCAGGGGTACAGGTCTTTGGGAGGGTATTTGATTTGGTGAGTGCTGTGAAGTGTGTAAACCTGGTGATTCACAGACCTGTACCCCTGGAGAATTTTCTAATTCTTATTTTTCCTATAATGATTCATATTGTAGGGAAAACTGACTATGAAGTTGGTGTTAAGTAGCAAATCAGCTACCTCTCTGGGAAGATTCCCCAAACTAAGTGCAGTTCATTTTGGAGACACAGAATAGTGGTTCAAGGGCTACATTATATACTGGGAGTGTTTCCTTAAAATCTTGGAGATCTCTTAGAATTACTCCTAAGAGGATAATCATCATTTCGGGGGGAGGGGGGAGAAACGAGCTAATACTTGGCTTCCACCCAAGACCTCTAATCCCAAGAGTATACTTGGTATCCCCCAAAAAAGAACTATTTGCAATTACAGAAGCTCCTGGAGTGGAATCTACGTCACCCGGAATCACAAGTTGATATTGTTCCATTGTTGTCTCCTAACCATCTGATAGGTCAGGGGTTTTAGTTCAGTTGAATAATTGAGTCTACTCATTGTTTTTGAAGGTAATACTTAAGGACAGTAGTCCAGTCTGTCTGGTCCATGCCATCAACAAGGTAACCTTCATCCAATCCAGGAAATCACTATGCTACAGCGGTGGGAATGTGGATGAAGCAAATAACTAAATGTGTTTACAGAAATTGCATTGGGAAGTGTAGGGACAGGAGTTATGACCTTACCTTTTGATAAGCTTTTTGGTAATTTTCAGTTGAATGGCAATCAAATGGTGACCAGAGCTGCCTTATGGCAGCTTGACAGTTTAGATGCTTAATAGTTTGGAACAGACACATAAGAGGATTTTTCTTGAGGAATGCTCCAGGTGTGGTCTAAAGGAAAAAAGAAATATTAATGTCCTTTTCCCATCTATGTCTCCTGGGCTCTAACATGATCCTTTCCCAGGGTCCAGCTTGTTGCTTTTCCTTCAGTGCCATAAAATACTTGCTAAATACAGTAGCTTTAACTTTACCTTTTCTTAATCACCCCTGACTCTCACTCCCAGTTTTAATACAGGTGCAAATTTATGAAAGCAATTTAATTAAACTTATAAAGCTCTGTTATTTTCCTCACTTTGGCCAGTTTGGGCTACTGTAGGGGAACTTAGCAAGCAGTGTACTCAACCAGATGGTCACTATTTTTATGATATAACCATGCCACTCTTCTAAAAAAAATCTAAGTAGTTAAATAAGAATTAAACAGAGATTGTTTAACAAACCAAGCCATCCTGGAGTTGATATTGGGGAAAAATAACAGGTACCATGCTTGGTTAAGATCAAGGCAGAATCCCAAAATTTCAAAGTAGATATCTATATTTATATCTATACCTATCTATCTATATTTACCTATGCCTATATCCATGTCTATATCTATATTTATATAAAATCACTTTATCCTTTTCGCAATAAGTGACTGAAGAGAGATGACCTTTTTCTGGAGAAAGCTTTCTTTAGTGGTCAAACTGATTTCCTACAGTGTGTAGAAGAGGAAGAGTTGAGGGAATTATAGCTAGAAACCTTTCTGGGTCAGTTTTTTAGGTGATTTCAATGTTGTTCAATACCAAATGGTTGTAGTTATTATAGGAATTCCATTGAGTGACTTGATTATTAGCTCATTGTCTGGTGACTTTCAGATAAAATATGCACTAGTGTTAGGCTGTGCATGCTCCACAAAGCTGAACACATGGCATAGACTAGTTTCAAGAACCACAGAGGTGTGTTTGACTATGCTGATCAGACATGGAACAGCAACACTGTAATCTGAAAAATGTCGAGAGCTGTAAGCACTGCTGATCCTCCTGAGAGGGGTCCATGGTTTGGCTTAGTCACTATGAGCAGGTGAGTGCAACCCTCAATGTGATGTGGTTTCTCATACCACAGGACTTCAATGTGAGCAGGTGAGTACAACCCTCACTGTGATGTGGTTTCTCATACCACAGGACAAACATCCACCTACGGTAAGATTCACATGTCTCGTGAGCAGTGGTAGAATGTGTGTTATAAACCTATTGTCTTTTACTTTGTGCTTAATCTATGGTGATGGATGTGTTGCCATATCTGGTGGGCGGTAAGTCTAGACAGGAATAGTGGCAGTCTAGACAGTAGAGCAGACTGATTTGACTTTGTTTCATCAAAGAACAGGCCCTCATTGTTCACTGTAAGCATCTCCATGATGGGCCCAGATGGTTCAATAGACAGTATGATTTGTTTCCCCAGTTGGTAGTCTAAAGAGAGGTGTCTCTAATCTGCCAGGCTCTAGTTTACCAGGTGGCAGAATAAATAGTCTAGACTACTACTGGCAACAGCTCAAGTTGCAGTAAACAAAAAATAAGTTTCATCAAGGAGAGTATTAGTTTACTGAATTGAACAATTACGTCCATGTTGTGTTCTGCATGGCTGGTGCGGTTGCAGAGCTGCAGCAGTCCAGTGGACACAAGTAAGTGTCAGTTTAGAGGAAATATCAGGGAACCAAGCCTAGGCACTTAGGGCAACCTCTGTGAATCTAGGATCTTTTTGTGCCAACAACTTTGCTTTGATTGGTGGAGAGAAAGATAAAGATTTCCCCAAAGAAATGATTACCGTTTTTTTTTCTTTTCATGTAAAATAGGGTCCTTATAGGGGCATATAGTGGCCAGGTCAGCATCATTCTCTAATACACCATTTATTCTTGACAAGAGAGGATTGTTGAACCTTTCCTTGCTAACCACTGTTAGTCACTGAATCCAAGTCAACCCAACCCTGGATGATATTATTAGACTGAAAAGTTATAGCACCTTCAAGGTGATATATGCTGTTTTGACTAGTGTTTCATAGCAAGCTGATAGCTGATTTTCGAAAGGCGTATATCTGGTAACTGTATCACAGAGGCAACAAATCCAAAACCTCTAAGAGCATCACTGAATGTAGAGTGTCTCCCTCTACCAGATACCCAAACAGTAAAATTATCAGTCAGAAAGACTTGCAGCTTAGAGAGGACAGTAGTTTCGAGAGCAGACAGAGCTCACTGGAGAGCTTCCAAAACACACTTCTGGCCTGGATCCCATTCAAAGGATGCTTATTTGTGGACTAGCCAATATAATATTCCAAGTAGAATGCCAACTTGTTTTTAATAATCAAAGAGTTCAATAAATTGTTGGATCTCTCTTTGGGGAATAGCAAAGTGACAGTAGTATTTCCTTGACTGCTAGAGGTTTGAGAGTTTTGATATAAACTTACATAGGCCCAAGACAGACTTTGGCTGCAGTCTTCTAAATTATGTTGGGATTTATCAGCCACTCTTGATTATAGAAATGTAACAACAGTGCCATCAAGGCCATTGACATGGAAGCTTCTGATTTGCCAATGCACAAGTCATCTATTTAGTGAAAACTTCAGACATTACAAGGTAGAGGCATTAGTGTTACTCTGGCTCAACTCCTGGTAGCAAATGACAGGGAAACTGATGTACCACTGGGGAAGTACTGCAAATGTATAT
Source organism: Mustela putorius furo (assembly GCF_011764305.1). Lineage (NCBI taxonomy): Eukaryota > Metazoa > Chordata > Mammalia > Carnivora > Mustelidae > Mustela > Mustela putorius. The sequence continues at coordinate 3,388,402 of NW_025421467.1, forward strand.
TAAAGGCCTTAGTATATGAAGCACATTGGTCTTGGTCGTTGGGTGCCAGTGGGACAAAAAAGAAGGTGTTTTCAGTGTTCAATGCATCTAGTGTCATCAGTCTGTGAAATGGATTCATTTATAGGAAGATAGCAGATAAAGTGGATCCAACTGGCAATAATCCATTGTAAATCCCCAACTTTCATTATCATTTTTCATTGGCCATACCTAGTAGGGTTGGTGTTCTTGTGTTAATATTGTAACCCAACCTACTCTTGCTACCTTTAAGATTTAACCAAAGCTGTGATTTTCATGTGTCCTTCTTGGATTATATAATGTTTCTGTTGGACCACTCTGAGTAGGATAGGCAATATCCAATAGGCAGATATATTGGGAAGTGATTTAATGTACTACTAGCAATTTCCTATATATATTACTCTTCCTGACTGGGAGAATCCACTCTGGATTTCATAAGTATTCATAGCACAGTATGTGTATAAAACATTAATTTACATTACTATCATTCATCAATAAAAATCACATTACATTGAATCTGTCCAAAAAGCCCCATCATGAGGATATCTTAGCTCTCCTTCTCCAATGTGTACCTAGCCCAAATTTTATTACCTGAATCTGGATACCCCTACACTTGCAGAACCAGAGAGGACTATGGGTTGGGTATCTTTCTTCAACAGAATTATATAAGCTTTAATTTCTTTATTATTCCAAATCTGCCAGCTTACTTAGATGGTTGCACATGGACTTTGGTTTTCTTTGGGGTCAGGGACACCTAGAACTCATTCAAAATCATCTTTCTCAAAATGGCTTAAGTCAGGGCAGTGTATAAAGAGGAATCAGCATAGAGGAATTAGAGGGCAAGGCACACTTGCTTTGAAATTTGAATAGAGAGGTTGCAGCATGCAGCTCAACCTAATGAACCTTTTATATTTTCAGTCCACCAAAGCCTTGTATGGGCAGATAGACCATTCTGATGCCTTATATTTTAGATTTGGGGACCCCTTCATTCAATTGCCATTGTCACATTGCTTTCTGTTTGAGGTTATGGGATTTACTTCCCTTTGACTTATTTGAATTTGACATACACAGTGGTGCCTCTTTCCCCCCCCCCCCTCACAGATTTTACCTTAACTTAGGGCATCTGCAGTCCCAATATCAAAACAGCAACTCTTAAATTCTTGCAGGGTTCCTACATCAGGCTTAAGGGAGTTTTCCAAGGTGGTATGGCTTGTTAAACAAGTTTATCCAGATTTCTTTGGGTCCATTTCTCATTCATTAATGGATCATTTTCATTAGCATTGTAAAGCTCATCCCAGGGAAATCAGAGCCCCAATACTAGTCAATGCCTCATCTGTGGTTTCTCAAAGGAGTTTTTATTTCCCATGGAAATCTCCCTTAAAAGGCCAAAGTTCCCTCATAGTAGCCAGGACTCACTACAAAATCCTGATGCCATTTATTGTCATCTCTGAAAGGATCTAGGGTTGGCATGCTACACTGCAGAAGGAACTAAGACATAAGACAACCCATCTATGGTCATTCTTCCTTAGCAGCTCTATGTGCCTAAAGTCAAGCATTATACCCCACATGTTTCCTCTCCCAAATCAACTAGCAAAAATTCTAGTATCTTGCCTGATTTCAGCCCACAGTGGTCATAAATTTCCCTCTATTCTTCCTCAGAATATCTCTTTTGAATGAAAGGCAGGTAGAACTTTCTGCCATCAAACCCCAGGACAAATCTTAGTACCGGTTTTTGCAAAGCCACAGACCTGAGGATGATCACCAGATGGGAGCTCAATTTCACCTCTTAAGAGAGAATTAGCAACACCGAGAGTGTCATATAAATAGTTGTCTCTATATTTATGTCCTAGTGCTTTTCCTTAACCCATCTCCTCAATTCCTCTTAATTAAAAGGTAATAGGAGAGGACTCTACTTACCTACTTGACCATATATGAACTTTCTTCTACTTCTATTAATTGGCCAATGAGATCCCAATCTTTCCTCTTGCAGAAAGCTACATCTCCATCATCATTCCATCTCTCAGAAAAAATGCAAAGATTTGAGATTTCACTTAGCAAATTATTCTGCCTCTGTTTCATGGATGCTCACAGAAGACAATAAATCAGCCAATCAATCTCTTAGATAAAAAACAAAGGACTTTATCTCCAGTGACTGTTCTAGCCCAAGTATCACTGTTTATGCTGGTTCCTCAAGTTCCAGATCCCACAGGGTAACTCGAAGAGCTTCACATGATATATATATATATGTATTGGATTACAGTACAAGGGAGAAAACATGAGTTTAGAAAAACAACGCCTTTCTGATAGGTAGAAAGCATGCCTGATTTTTACCCAAAGGGAAAGATATTTTTGTTATCTGGACAATAGTATTAATGACAATAACAATAAAAATCAACAAAAACCAACCAAGAAACAACACAGCAAAACCAAAACAAAACTCCACCACAAAACAAACAAACAACTGCTCTTGCTCCAGAGGAAAAAATTACCTCTAGATTCTGAGGCTACTTGCTATGCTAACATCCTTGAAATAAGAATCCAGAACAAAGGCTCTGCTCAGAAGACATCCAGAAATGTCAGAGACCCATGAAGAATAGTCTCCCAACCTTACCTGGAAAATATATATTAAAGCGCATGCTGTCTCTATCTTTGTCTCTGTCTCTATCTTGCTCTCTCTTTTCCACACTCACACATACACAGCAAATGTTAAAGTAGTGCTTTTGAGGTGTCTTAAGCTTTAAAACAACTCCCTGAAATTTTATAATAAAAATATCAGGATGTTCATTTGAGGTGAACCTCAGAATTTCTTTAATAGCTAATATGATTAAAAAAAAATTCTGATTTTTTTTTTAGTAATCATTAATAGGAAATGGAATGAATTCTAGCCATATTCATAAACTAGATAAGAGGAACAACGGTGGAGAATAAATGGGAGACTGATATGTGGCAATGTTAAAAGGAGGATTAGGAGCATTATGTGTAGCTAAGCAGATATCAGGCTGAGGAAATAGGCTGGAATGAGAAAGTTTGGCAAATATTTGAAAAAAGAAAACAATTCGAGTTAAATTTATAAATGAAAAGAAATCCAGTCAGTTAAGGTGATGGAGGAGGAGTGAGGGTAAAGCAGTCTCGCTTCACTGAGCAAGATAATAGTCTGCTCAGAGTATTCTGGACCCTGGAATTTTAGAGACTGAAGATTTAAGGTGGCTATAAAAGAATGAATTGTAGTAGTTGACATAGGAAGGATGAATAAGGATATCAATTGAAGCCTACTCAATGTAAGAAAAATCTGGCAATGTTTCAGAGATGATGGTAGTCAAAAATATATATATGGAAGAAGAAAAAATTCCTCTCAGAATTTTTCAGTACAGAAGCCTTTTAACTCACATGGTAGTGAAGGTCTTTGGGACAGCCAGCTATTTCACAGGACATAAAGATCTTCTCCAGTGGGAGGTAACAGATATAGCCCTCCCAGCTCCTGTCTGAAGATATATGCAGCACAAGTTTAGGAAATGCCTATTATTATATTATTTTTATTGTACCATAAATATTCATAGCATCATACCATGGAGGAAAATTGTGCCGAAGGAGAGATAGAATTCCAGCATCGACGAGCTTATGAAGCAATGTAATATGCAGAAGGAACAGAAGGAGAAATGTAATATACTGTCTTTTAATTTTTATTTGAGACTGATGATCATGACTATCTAAAGCCAGGCTCATTAGCAGAGGAGCAAAATAAATTATATTAGTACAGGAGGGAAGCATACTACAAATCCCAAACTCTAGTTTTGACAGACTTATTTATTGCATAAATATGATGAAAATGTAATGATTACCATTTATAATTATGCTTTGCCGCCAGGTTTCACTTTCCCTTTCTAGAAATGCACACATGTAACGTGCAAGAGATATTGAATAAGGCCAGTTTTTTTTTTTTTTCTCAAAAGCAAATATCTCTGTATGGTCAAGGGTCTTAAGCAGGGTATACACATAAGAATGGGCCTTCCTTTTTGATATTTCCATCTGGATCTGCCTTGAAACCGAGAACTCAAAAGAATAGTGTTATCATGACTTAGTCTTCTTAAAATCTCTACCATAACCCCATAATGAAATAGAGGTCACTTGTGCTTAGCTTACTCAGAAGCCACCTACTACAATTGCTTTGAATCATGCTGCCTGTGTAATTTATCTTGCAACAAAGTCTAAGTTTATTTGTATCTGTATTACAGAAGCTAAGCACATCTAGAGAGTAGGACTGTGGAAACACATTTGTATAGATATGTGTACATTGTCAAGTACACAACAAAGCAGATTTGTTTTGAATTGCAACTTTGGAATATAGTTCTATCAGTAGCTTTGTGTAGATGTGAGTATATGGAATTAACTTTGAATTCTAAGAATATGGGTCCAGTCTGATTTTAATTGCTACATCTCTAGGGAAAACACGGAAGAAAGTCACACTATCAAATAAATAATAGTTTTATGAGTTAACATTTATTCAGTCTTTTCCATGTATCATGCATAAGATAAACATTTATGTGGAATTTTTTATTCAACTCTCACGGCAATCCTATGAGGCAGATACTATTAACTATTATCTCAGTTACATACATGAGGAAATGCAGGTTTAAAAGGTTATGTAACTTTCCTGAACTCACAAACCATTTAAATGATATTATCAGGGCTTAGGCCAACTTCTCTTTGACCTTGGAGTCCAAGATCTTCATCAAGATCTCTGCACGTCCTTGAGAAACACCTAAACACAGTCTAGGATTCTGTAAAGAAATAAATCTAAAATTGATTTGAAAAAGAAAGATGAGGCATGCAATTCAGTTAACTCAATTTGTTAGAACATGTTATTTAAAAATGTTTTCTGTTACACTTTCCCACATTGGAAAGTTATCTTTATCAAGAATCCTGAGTCACAGAGTGCAAATCCAACCTGGGAAACTGCCCTGCAAATACAAGCTGTTTCTTTTGAAAGGGCCCTGCATCGTTGTGGGTGGTTTAGCATGAAATATCACCTTTTTCAGAATCTCACATTCAGTCCATTATAATCCCAATGGTAAATTCCATATCTCAACATTTTTTTAAGATCTTATTTATTTATTTGACAGAGAAAGAGAGGGAAAACCCAAGTAGGGGAGTGGCAAGCACAGGGAGAGGGAGAAGCAGGTTCCCTGCAGAGCAGGGCGAGCTCGATGTGGGACTTGATCCCAGAACCCTGGGATCATGACCTGAACTGAAGGAGACACTCACCCAACTGAGTCACCCCGGTGCCCCAAGTATCTTAACTTTATAGCTAAGTCTCTCAATAATAGTTTATTATGAAAAATAATTTTAAAAAATTAAAGAAATACTTTAAAAAGGCTTCAAATTATGGAATCCATGTTTAGATGTATCACTGAGTACAGAGCAGTAATACTTAGCAGTCAATGTATATTGATCAAAAATCATAGTTCATTAATCTTGCAAAATAATTTACTCAATAAAATCTTTAAATGATCTATATAAAAATACAGGTGAAAACTAAACAGTTACATTATTTAATTGTGCTCAATTATTTTACTGTGAAAATAAAATGGACTCTGATTAAAATTTTGATGGAGTAAATTAATCCACTACTTTGTATGATGATTAAAAGACAAGAGTATTAAAAACTACATAGCTGTAATAATTTGTTAATGGATACACAAGGTAAAAAGATGTAAATTATAACATCAAAAACTTTTATATATGTGTTGGGAGATGAGAGAGTTAAAATGTAGAGCTTTATGATGTATTCAATGTTAAGCTGTTATCAGCTTAAACTAGACTGTTGTAAGTACAAGATCTTTAAATACACAGAATGAACTAGTGGTTGCTGAGAGGAGGTAGGTGGAGGGATGGGTGAGATAGGTCAAAGGTGATTAAAAGGTAAAAATTTCCAATTACAAAATAAATAAGTCATGGAAGGGTGCCTATGTGGCATAGTCAGTTAAGCATTGGACTCTTAATTTGGGCTCAGGTCATGATCTCAGGGTCATGGGATGGAGTCCCATGTCAGACTCCATGGTAAGTGCAGAGTCTGCTTAAGATTCTCTCTCTCCCTCTCCCCCGCTGTTTGTATGCTTTCTCTCTGTCTCTAAATAAATAAATAAAATCTCAAAAATAAACAAATAACTAAATCATAGGAAATACAGTCAATAATATCATAACTTTTGGATGACAAAGAATAACTATACCTATTGTGGTTAACATTCTATAATGTATATAACTGTCAAGTCACTACGTTGTATACTTGAAAGTAATATATTATATGTCAATTATACTGCAAATTATATTGCAAAAAAAATAAGTACAAGATGTATTCTGTAAGTCTCTAGGTAACTACAAAGCAAAGGCTACGGTAGATTCGCAAAAGATAAACAGAAAGGAATCTAGGCATATGAGTACAGAGAATTAACACATCACAAAGGAAGAGAACAAGAAAAAAGGAAAGGAACAAGGGGATTACAGAACAGGCACAAAATAATTTTTAAAATGGCTATAGTAAGTCTGTACTTATCAATAATTGCTTTAAATGTAAATGGACTAGTTTCTCCAATCAAAAGACATGGAAAGACTGAATGGATAAGTAAAATAACACCCAACTATATGCAGCCTAGAAGAAACCTATTTCAGGTTTATGGATACACAGACTGAAAGTGAAGGGATTAAAAAAAGATATTCCATGCCAAAGGAAACCCACAGGGGGTCAGAGGTGACAATACTTAGACAAAATAGACTTTATGATAAAGAGTCTAATAAGAAACAAAGGTCATTATATAAATGATAAAGGGGTAAATCCAACAAGAGGATATAAAATTTGTAAATATTTATGCACCCAACATCAGACCACCTGAATATATAAAGCAAATAGCAACAGATCTGGGGATAAATAAACAGCAATATAACAATAGTAGGGAACTTTGATATTCCACTTTCTTTTTTCTTTTTAAGTATATATTTATTTGTTTGTTTGTTTGAGAGAGAGTGAGAGAGAGAAAGAATGGGGGAGAGGCACAGAGGGAGAAGATGAGAGAGCATTTCAAGTAGATTCCCTGCTGAGTGTGGAACCTGGTATGGTATGATCATGGTATGATCATGACCCCAGCTGAAATCAAGAGTTGGCTTTTCAATGGACCAATCCATCCAGGTGTCCCTGATATCCCACTTTCAACAACTGGTAGAATAACCAGACATAAATCAATAAGGAAACATTAAACTTTGAGCATTAGACCAGATGAACCTAAGATATACACAGAACATTCCATCCAAAATCAATGAAACACACATTCTTCTCAAATGTGTGGAACATTACCAAGGATAGATCATATGTTGAGCCTTAAAGAGGCCTAGTGCCCATGGACACATGGTCAAGTGGGGCCAAGGAGACTCACCCTGGCTTGTGGAAGAGCAGGAGTTTGGACCAACATGAATATCTGGCACTGGATAGAATGGGTTTTCCCCAGCCAGTCCAAGGGGAAGCTCCGTGAGATCCTGGTGGACATTGTTGTAGAGAATGCAAGAAACATAGAAGGCAAATGTTCCAGCAGCTGCCACAAAGGAAAGCAAATTTTCTTCTGTCAGTGGAACACCAAACTTGGCTGGAAAGGTACAATTAAAGAATCTGGTGTGAAGCACAAAGGATAGATTGAAATAGCCAATTTCTCTGAAGAAAATGAAGTAGATGACACCGAGGTGAATTTGAGCCAAAAGAAAGGTGATGAGGATATAGTGAAGAATATTAAAAAAAAAAAAAAAATTAGGCTCCACCGAGTCAGGGAAATCTCTGGCAATTACCTGAAGCCATATAAGACAGGATTTACATGGGAAATGGTTTTGTCATTGAAAACTTTGGCAACCTAAGAATTGACTGCTAAAAGGAAAAAGGAAACTGAGTGAAAATACCTCGCAAACCTCATCTCCAGTGGCATTGGGAATAAGGATTCCCATTGTGGCACTACTCATGATGGAACTGTTCCACACAGCTGTGAAACAGCTGTGCAGAATCTTCACTGGAAAAGATCTGATGCAAAAATTTTCTGAAAAGGGAGGGAAATTCCAGATGTTTGATTGACATGTAACCAGTGAATATGTGAAATTGTTAACAAATAAAAAGATCATCATGAAATGGAGATGTAGGAACTAGCTAGAAGGACACTATGCACCAGTTGCACTGAATTTTGTGTCTGCTTCAGGGCAAATGGAATTACAGTTGAAACATAAAGGAGTTTCTGTCTCTAAAGAAGAGAACATGAAATTCTGTTAGCAGAAGCCAGCATTTTGAAGAAATAAAAGGTTTATTGCAGCTGACCATCTTAAACGCCTAACTGGAAGATTTTACAAGGGCATTACCTTCTGTAAGCAGAAAAGGCATCAAGTTTACTTGTTCCCTATTGTTATTTTTTAAAGAGAAAACAAATACAATTAATTTATATTAGATGAAATCCATGAACTTATAGGAAATGTAAAGCATTATTGCAATCTTTACTGTAACTAGATTCTGCATTGAGTTAAAAGTAACAAGAAACCTGAAATCAGGTATTAAACTTACATCCCATAGATGCTCCTCTGGGAACAGATTGAATCCCAGAGTACAGATAATTGAAGTTTCCCAAGCTAAAGTTTGTCTGAGGGGCGCCTGGGTGGCTCAGTGGGTTAAGCCTCTGCCTTTGGCTCAGGTCATCATCTCAGGGTCTTGGGATTGAGCCCTGCATCAGGCTCTTTGCTCTGCAGGGAGCCTGCTTCTCCTTCTCTCTCTCTGCCTGTCTCTCTGCCTACTTGTGATCTCTGTCTGTCAAATAAATAAATAAAATCTTAAAAAAAAAACATAAGGGGTGCCTGGTGGCTCAATGTGTTAAAGCCTCTGCTTTCGGGTCAGGTCATGATCCCAGGGTCCTGGGATCGAGCACCAGATTGGGCTCTCTGCTCAGCGGGGAGCCTGCTTCCCCCTCTCTCTCTGCCTGCCTCTCTGCCTACTTGTGATCTGTCTGTCAAATAAATAAAAATCTTTAAAAAACAAACAAACAAACAAAAAGTAAAAACCTTAAAACATATTTTTCATGGGGTGCCTGGGTGGCTCAGTGGGTTAAAGCCTTTGCCTTCGGCTTGGGTCATGTCTCAGGGTGATGGGATCGAGCCCCACATTGGGCTCTCTGCTCAGCAGGGGACCTGCTTCCTGCTTCCCCCCCACTCTCGCTTGCCTCTCTGCCTACTTGTGATCTCTCCCTCTGTCAAATAAATAAATGAAGTCTTTTAAAAAAAACACATTTTTCGTGGTTTTACATTTTAGTAGAGAAGTTCTAATTGGCCTCTCATTACGTTTTCTTGAAAAGAGCAATGTACCTATTATCTACTCAAATTGTTCTGCTAAAAAGACAGGAAAAAATGTTAAGCAAAGTATTTACCAAATTATTAATACTTTAGAACTGTAATAGTCATTTTTGTTTACATTTTGAAATTAGACCCACAAAGGAATCAGACCATCCATTATAGAAAATCTTTAAAAGTTTGAACTATAATTTTAAAATAACCACTTCATTCTCCCTATTCTGTTAATACAGGGTGGATATAGATAATATATTAGCTTTGAAAAGGAAAGGATTCAAAACAACAAAATGGACCAGCCTGGGAAAGGAGAGAGACCCAAATCATGCCCCTAGGTTTATTGCTCGTACTAGTGTGGGCTTCACTTGTAAGACCAACAGCAATCACTATCAAACTTCAATCTTGCCTTCCTGCAAGAGTGAAGAACCTTTACAAAAAGCATTTATTTATTTATTTTTTTACAAAAAGCTATGAAATGAAGCTGTTGGCTGTTCTTCAGAGTTTCAGCATGACCATAAAATCTCAGTCTGTGCAGAGCAGTTCTGGTGCTCCCTTGAGGGTTGGAAATAGTCATAGAAGAACCAGCCTTGGACCCAGCACAGTCAGAAGAGTCTGTGTGAAATGAGGTAATAAGGTTTTGTTGAAGTGGGGATCAGTTTAGAATGTTCCCAAGGTCATGAGCAAAACCAGATGGTCTCTGAGGTAAACTGCCAAAGTTCCCAGGAGTTCTTGGACTAGGAATAATCCATCCATGACTCTACTATAAACTTCTCTGGTCCCTTAATGGGAATAGTCCTTTCAGAATTTCTTTAAATCTTCAAATTTACATCCGTGTAAAAATTCATGACTGGCATATTTTCTGTGCTGTTGACTCCTGCCCTCAGATGTAGTCATCCCACACATTGGCACTCATCAGTTACCTCAAATTTATAGAACTCAGAGATCTGTTTGCACATAGGAAGTTCAAACACCCCAGGGGCTAGTGCAAAAACAGCCAACAGAGAGGTGTTGTGTGTGGAAGAGTCCCATACATTGCCTTGTGTCTTGCAACCTTGTTATAATCACTTATTAGCTCCAGGAGGGTTTTGGTTTTGTTTTGTCTTGTTTTGTTTGGTCAATTCTTTGGATTTCTTACATAGATAATCTTGTCCTCTATGTCATCTATTTCTTCATTTTCAATCTGTATTTTATTTTTTTTTTAGCTTATCTTCTTTTTCCTGAGAGTTTTATCACAAATGGTTGCTGGATTTTGCCAAATGCTTTTTTTGTTTTTTGTTTTTTGGGTTTTTTTATATGATCATGTGATCTTTCTTTTTTAGCCTATTGATGTGATGAATTACATCAATTAGTTTTTGAATGTTGGATCAACATTGCGTAGCTGGTGTAAATATCACTTGGTCATGTTGCATAATGCTTTTTTGTACATTGTTGAATTCAATTTGCTAATATTTTAGTTGGGGATTTTAGCATCTGTGTTCATGAAAGATACTGATTTTAGTTTTCTTTTCTTGTAACAGCTTTGTTTGGTATTGGTATTAGTGTTATAATGGTCTTATAGAATGAGTTAGGTTGTATTCCTTCTGCTTCTGTCTTCTAAAAAGAGTTTTCAGAGAATTGGTATAAATTTTTCCTTAAATATTTGATAGAATTCACTTACTGTTTTCAAAGATTTTTAATTATTGGTTCAATTTAGTTAATAGATACAGGCATATTCAGATTATATATTTCTTCTTGTGTGAATTTGGCAGATTATATTTTTTTAAGGAATTGATTCACTTCATCTAGTTATAAAATGTGTAGGTATTGAGTTTTTCATAGTATCTAATTTACTTTATTATCCTTTTACTATCTAGTTTCTAAGTTGAAAACATAGATTGTTGACTTAGATCTCTCCTCTTTTCTAGTACATTTATTTAATAATATATATTTCCCTCTACTTACTGCTTTCACTGCATCTCACAACTTTTGATAAATCGTACTTTCATTTAGTTCAAGATATTTTGAAATGTGTCTTGAGATATTTTCTTTGACCCATGCGTTATTTATTTATTTATTTTTAATTTTTTTAAGACTTTATTTTTTTGGAAAGAGAGAGAGAGAGAGTGAACAAGAGAGAAAGCATAAGCATTGAGGAGAAGCAGAGGGAGAGCAAGAAGCACACTTCCTGCCAAGCAGGGAGACTGATGTAGGACTTAATCCCAGGACCCTGAGATCATGACCTGAGCTGAAGGCAGATGCTTACCTGACTGAGCAACCCTAGTACCCCACCCCATGTCTTATTTAGAGGTGGGTTTTGTTTCTGACCTTATTCTAGATTGTCCATTTTTTCCTCAATGATTTTAAAATCATGCTTACAACAAGCAAATTTGTATACATACACAAATAAATTTTACGCTTCTTATTTTGTTTTATTGATATATTTGTCTATTTCTGTGTACTACAGTGTTTTGCTTATTTGGTTCATAGTGAAATTTGATATTTTCCACATCACTAATTCTTAATTTCATGTTGCTTCATATGATTTGGGAATATTTGAAAGGTATGGGGATAATTTAGGGTATCACAATGACTGAAGGTGTACCTTTGCTTATTTTTGCTTTTACTAAGTGAAGGTGAGAAATGTTAACATATTCCAATAAATGAGACAGTGCTGTTGAACAAAAAATTATTTTAATCAAAATGTCAACAATACCTTATTTGAGAAATCCTTTTCAAGGAAAAACAAAAATAAAACAAAGCAGAAAGCCAACATGTAAATATCAAAAATCAAATAAAAAAAATTTAGAATCATTTTATAAAGTTTAATTTTAAAAAATAAAGTTGACTGGGGCACCTGGATGGCTCAGTTGGTTAAGCAACTGCCTTCAGCTTAGATCATGATCCCAGGATCCTGGGATGGAGCCCCATGTCAGGCTCCTTACTCTGCAGGAAGCCTCCTTCTCCCTCTCCCTCTGCCTGCTACTCCACCTGCTTGTGCTCACTCTCTCTCTATTAAATAAATAAATAAATAAAAAGCGTTCTCTGTTTATAAATAAATAAGTTGACTTGGCATTCTTTTAAGCCCACTAATTTGGAGAATTAACAGTTAAGGAGAATTAAGAATGAAGATTAAAGCTGATCATCCAGGAAAACCAGTGTCTTCAGGAAAGTTTATTTTTTCCCCTTTTCTTAATTAATTATCAACAGTAATCCTTGTCAGATTAATCTGTAGGAGCCATATAGGTTTTGCTACCACCATGATTGAAAATTGTCTTCTATTTTGCGTGATATTTTCTATTATATATTTCCATTGCACTTACTAGTACTTACAGCATATGTGTAAGAATGGAAATGCCACCAAGTTTGTTTTGTTTTGTTTTATGATAAACTCAATAATTTTTTAGAACTCTTCTGTTAGGGCTAATTTTAAAATTTTTGGTTTATTAATTCTCTTATTATTTGAAAATAGACAACCATGTTTTTGCAAGAGAATTTTTTTTCTTACCATTCAAGTACCTCATGTATGTATTATTTTGTGTAATTACATTAACTAGGAACTCAAGTAGTAGTAAATACTGGCATCTTGTTTCTCACTTTAATGGAGTACCACTAATATTTTATCATCAAATATACTGTTGACCATCTTTTTTTTTAGATATGCTTAACCAATTTTTTTATTCCCAGAATAGTAGTTATTTTTATAAATAAACTTTAATCTGAAGACAAATGTATAAATTCTGTTAAAAGAACACTTATTCAATTATTATGATTTAATTGTTCACTATAAGATGAAAACCAGGAGACACCTAATTGATCAAGTTGTTTTAATGCCAGTTTTAAAATTAACTGTAGTAACAATTCTCCAATTGTTCTCTTCTCTTTGTATTTACATATTTGTATTTATTTTCTTCATTCAAAGTTGAAGTGGCTCTAATATTGTTTTTACCTCAGTATTACTGCTACTAGTTAACTAACAACTGTAAGGTCCATACTATCTGCTGGTTACTACTCTAAGTGTTTTGTATATATTACTCATTTTTCCCTCATGACATCCTCCTGCAGATATTATTACTTTCATTGCAGAGATAAATGAACAATCACAGGAAAGATAAGTGACTCTTAAAACTGATTATTTACTACAATGGGAGATATTGAATGAAGATTGCATATTAATCAAACGTCTCTTAGTATTCTTCTCATTTAATCTCAAATATTGAATGCCTTTATTGCATTCCCAAGTATCACTACAGAGATGACTTTTTGTTTCTCTTCTGTTTGTTTTGTATTCTTTCTGATACTTACCAGTGATATGGATTTGGATTACATCCTTCAGATTCATGATCTATCATCTTCTGGTGTGTGTCACATTGGTTGTATCCAGCAGCAGATCTGTACAATGGCACCAGTGATACCTATAGGGCATCCAAACAAGTACATTTCTTCAGCATAATCTTGGCTGTGGTTCCTCCTGCAAAGCTTTTGTTATTTTCTGCCCATTTCCCTAGCAGGTCTTCCATCCTGCCAGCTAGTTCTGTGAGTTAGCCAACATTCTTCCAACAAATTTATTTTCTCTTTTTATTAGCTAAAGCTATTTTTGTTCCCCACAACCAAAATACCTAATTGAGAAAGTATTACCAGGGAATGGGGATCGTTAGAAACCTGCAAGGGAATGTGGAGACTATCAATCGTTTATCTCGCATAGCTGGGTCAGAAACTAGTCAAAATCTTACTTAAATGCCAGTATGGGAATTCAGCAGCAGGAAAAAAGCTAATCAAATCATTGCCTGTGGTCACATGGCATCAACAGCTCATTGCAGGCATGACTTGTGGGGATTGAGTTGCTCCTACCATACAACAATAGGATGTACATGAAGAATTTATGGACTTAGTAAAGGGGGCAGCTGCTTTAAACATCAATGAGTAGCTTAAAGAAAGAGAATGACAAGTTAAAATCCTTGAATTCTAGGCTCATAGCACTGACTAAAATCCAGGGAGTTTCTAGGACCAAGATAAAAAGAATCTCTTATCTTTTGTTGCTGCAGGGACTGAGCTGGGTAAAAAACAAAACGTGGTCTTGGAGATAGTAAAATTAGACTTATTGCTTGAATTGAGAGCTTTTTCTTCTCTCTGTTACGTGAAAACTAGAGAATTGGTAGAAAAAGAGTATGTTGGTATTCTGAATACTATGGGTGAACTTCCACTCGTAGTCCACGGACACTGAAGAACATAATAAAAAACTTCCACATAGTTGTCCCTAATAGCTGCTTACCAAAGTAAAGGTTTATTCCCTGGGGAAAGTGGAATACACAAATTTTGGGAGATGCTTATATATAAGCCTTAAGTGTATATCGGCTCATTGTACCTATTGGGAGGATTTTCTTTCTTTCTGACCTACAGGGCCACTTGTGGATGTAATGGAGCCAAATAATGGCACAAGAAGTCCAGTTTTCTCTGGTACTGGTATGTAATGTAGAGCTTCACAATTGTTTCACTTTACCAGAATCTACCAGAATTTATGGGAAGTGGCTGAAGGTTTTCCTAGTTAATAAGGAATCTCAAGTGATCTGAACATGGAGATTAGTAACAAGGATTTGAGGAAGAGGGGAGAAGCAGGGGAAAGATTCCTTAAAATGAGCTCAGGACATAAAAAATATCCATGCCGTATGTTAACTCAAAGGACATGTCTACTCATAATAATTATGTGGACAAGAGAAGATAATTTCTCAGTGTCAGTTCTTTCCCATTCATAGCAACTTCAGAACTTATGTAATGAACAAAATGGCTATGGTGATAAAGATGAGTACTAGTCACAAGTGCAGCAACACAGGGTTGCCTTTAGTAGTGTGTGAGGATAATTTCCCAAAAATGGTAAAAGTGAATCTATAATATTGTGCCATATGTTTTGGTTTCAGCTGATTTTTTTCCCACTAATTTTGTCATGTAGAGTTCCTATAATGTGGATTAGATACTCACTCTGGATTTGGATTTAGATTTGATTTCTCCATCCATCATGCCTCAAGTAAGCATTACTAGGAATGAGAAACTGGATGCCTTGTTCAACCTCATGGTATCTTTCATAATTTCTTCCAAGCAAGGAATCTAACTTTCCATAAAAGAAGAAAGACAATTAGATAATGCCCTCAGGTAACTCTAGTCTTATCATATACCTTATTGAAGAATGAATCATGGCACCATATGAAAGGATGCAATTTATGATTTGAAATATTGACTAATGTATGTACCATTTCTTGCAGAATTGGTATGTATGAGTCCAAAAACTGAAGATTAGAGTTGGAATTAACACCTTTCCTAATTATACCTAATCAACCACATTTTTTTCCCTACTCCTGAAATTAGAGCAATTACTGGTTTAGAAGTTAGTAATAACCAAGGGAAGAAACACTCTACCAGAGAATTCAGCAACATTACATGGAGGTAACCAATGCCATTTAGACCATTTAGAGTCTGAAGACAATGAGTCAGTAAGTATTGGGGGTGATAGATCTTGGAAATCAAGAGAAAAAAAGGCTTGATTATGTATTAAGGAGGATGAGTACCCAACTGTTCCCTGGTGAATTTTCATACAAGCTCTAGTTGTGAAAGACTGAGACTCTATGTATAGGCCCAGTAAAAGCTCATAATCCCTAGGAAGAAAGTGTTGGTGACACAGCTGGCTAAAGATCTCTACAATAGCTCATAACCAAAGAAATATGAGAGAAAAAAAGAACTCATATATATAAAACTTTGTGACTACTATAAAAATGATTATGGCTCCAGTTATATATATAATCTTCACACATGCACAATCTCTGCAAATCTGTTTATTTAAAATATATACCATAATTGTAATCTATTTCCCCTTTTCCTTCCCTTTATGTTCAGTTCCTTTCTTTTCCATCATTACTATGATAAGAATATGTGATAGTGTTATTTATACTTTGGGATATATTTTGCTGAGTATTAAGACAGATTCCAAGTAAACTGGAGTCAGAATGGACATTATTCAAGGATTCTGGTCTTGGAGTTAGATGCAGTGACTAAAGAGACTGTTTTTCTCCTATTTAGACACTGTTGAAAATGGATTTTCCTATGAAAGGAGATTGCATTGTGTTAGGAGGGTTTTTGTTTGTTTGTTTGTTTGTTTTTTCTGTCATAATAGGAAGAAGATTTTATATGAATTCTGGATTGCTAAAGGGACAATTTCTAGTGGGCCTATTTGGGGACCATCATACAAATATGCTTGCCTTATTTGGGAATGAAGTCCCCATTACGTGGATCTTGGAAGGAGTCAGGGTTCAAGATCAAACAAATAGGATCAAATACACTTATTTCTTTCTTCAGGCACCTGACCTAGGCTCCACCAACTGGATGCCCCAATTTTAATTTTAAGGGAGAGATAAAAATAAGAATTTGTTAAAAATTGGTTGACCATAGTTAGTTACCATGGTAGGAGTGCACAGTGAAAGCAGGTCTATTACCAAGGTATTAGGGGCAGCAGAGCAAGTAAAATATGTGTTCTAACCAGGGAATTCCTCTGATGGAACTTAGCTCTAGTGTTTGATGCTTGACATTCCTATTTTCCAAAATACGATTCTCTAGTTTCAAGTCAATTCCAATCTCAACATCACCTCCAATGGAACACTTGGTCTGACCCTACAGAGCTAATTTAAATGCCACCTCAAAAACTTTGCATTATTATCTCTGTCATTATATGTCTTATATAATTGTTCTATCATATCAACTGTCCAGTTAGAAACAGGACTAAAATTTTCCTGTGGTTAAGACAGTCTAGTCTCACACAGAGCCTGATATAAAGTAGGAACTCTGAAATACCAAAGTGTTTCTAGTAAAGGAATATGGCTGATTTCCTGGCCTTGACCCATTCCAGTTATTAAGTATTGCCTTTCAGCTTGAACTCTTTCATCTAGACTCTGTTCTGTGATGTTAGGGCTGGAAATTTACAAACTATGTTTGCTTTACCAACTGCCTCTCTGTTACTCTTGATCAGTAGAAAGCAGCAGAGGAAGCTGTACGGATGGTGGAAGAAGAGGGACTCCCGGCATCTTTGCTTGCTGATGGCTTCCTATTGGCTTCCTGTGGCTTTCAACATCACCCTGGCCTCATCTCACCTCTTTTCCCTGGCAACAGTAGTTTGTTTCAGTAAAATCTTGAGCTGGGTTTTCAGTGTTTTAACGCTTGTTGAACCAGCCTTGATGGGCTGCAGTTGCTCAGTATCCCTCTTTAGATGTCTGGGTCCTGGTCCCATGAGGCTTCTCCTCCAAGCAAAGAGACACCAGCACAAGTCAAGCAGCACCCCATCCCAGGTCTTAGCTTCAGCTCTGTGGCGCCTCTGCTCCAAATTTGTGTATTTGCAACCTCCAGCCCTAGGATGGTAGCTGGAACCTGAAGATACTCCTATATAACTTAATTTTCCTTCTTAATTCTTTAATACCTAATTCTTAACTTTTTAAAAAAGATTTTATTTATTATTATTTGAAAGAGAGAGAGTGGGCACATGATGGTGTAGGGTGTGGGGGTGGGGAGAGCAGAAGCATATTCTGCGCCCAGGAGAGCCCAAGGCAATGCTCAAGCCCAGGACCTGAGATCATGACCTGAGCTGAAATCAAGAGTCAGACACTTAGCTGACTGAGCCACCCAGGCACCACCTCCCCCATTATCAAATTTTATATACAACTGTTCTTGTTGAAATAATTTATTTGATTTTTTTTTTTTTCTTCTGACTGGTCCCCGACTGAGATAAACTGCTTCCCAGGGTAGTGGATGCAAAGCATGCTCTATTGTACCCTGAACATCTGTTCTGGCCTATTTAAATCCTAACTAGCTCTGAAAAGTGCATCTTTCTGTTTGTGTGTCTGCATGCGATATATTGACTCAGAGAACTAAAGAAATCAAGGTGCTTAAACCAGTTTGAATTTTATTTTCAGTATTCACAATCAAAATATATAATGAGGATGTTCATGTTTTCCTCTATTTTTGTATTGTTTGAATAATTTACAAGAAGAATCATGTATCAATCAAGGTCCTGCAGAAAACAGATTACATATTCAAATCAGGTAATTTGAGTTGAATTTAATAAAAACACTATTTATGAAAGTTAGCGTAGGGGATAGGGAAAACAAGAGAGATGATGCAGTACCTCAGGATGAGTTATATGGACAGACCCGTTACCACCCTTAGATCTGAAAGGACTAAAACACATAGGGAAACCTGTCAGCAAGAATCACCTGCCAGGACCTTTGGCTGAGGTACACAGTCAACTTGCAGTGAAGGAGCTAGGGGAATAAATCCCCCCCACCCACGTCTGATCTCCTGCCAGGGATCCCCATTAGCGGAGCTCAGCTGGAAACCTGAGGGCAAGGAAATTGCTTCATGAAGTTCACGGAGGTCAGTCTCCTGGGGTTCTAGTTGGGTGGAGAAGGGGGAACAGAGGATCTAGAGGGCTAAATGAAGGATACCTTGCACAAATGGGTTGTCAGTGTAATTGAAATGCTTTTAATGACAGCAACATGTTTAGGAAGAAATTATTTTTGAATCAATGAAGAAAATATACTGGGCGCAGTGAGGGAGTGGGGCAGGAAGAGAAGAGGAGCATATTCGTAAAACATGTCTGGAAGCACAGAAGTTAAATATCAAAGAGAAACACTCTGTCATCTGAAAACATGAAAGGAATGGGAAGCATAACCAATCGAAATAACATTTTTATTTTTAACAATACAGATTTTTTTTTTTTAACAAACTTCCATCTTGATTCTAGAAAGCATTTTAGTGCTAAATAGCACACACGCACAAACACAAAAAAATCACTGGAACAGTTTGACAAATACCTCTACACACATATAACATGTGTATATATGTACGCCTTAACATTTCAAAACACAATATGTGATAAGTTGCAGATCATTTATAATTAAGTTGTTTTCACAGTCCTCTAGAAGAATTTTTTTCCAAGATAGCTGACTGCATAATGTTGTGCATGATTTATTTATAGACTACTAATGAAGACATATCTAATCATCATAATTAATTGATATTTTTGTGCTTTGGGGCCTAATCACAAAATCTTTCATATGCTGGCTCAAAGTAAACCTGGCTATGGGGCAAACATTTAGGACAAACTCTGCTTGTTTTTTCTAATATACAGCTCCATTGTATTGATTTATTTACTCAACATTTCTGGCTGTTATTATATAATGCCAGGGCAAGGAGCCCATTTGGTCAATCCAGTTTTTAAAAGATTTTCTTGAATAAATCAACAAACAAAAAGAAACCAGAGGAGTCATCTATGGCATAGTAGATGAACACTTGAGTTCTTTACATTTCTTATTGTGTTGTGGTATTTTCAGATTGTCATACTATTTATAAGAATTTTTTTTTTTTTTAAAGATTTTATTTATTTATTTGACAGAGAGAGATCACAAGTAGACAGAGAGGCAGGCAGAGAGAGAGAGAGGAGGAAGCAGGCTCCCTGCTGAGCAGAGAGCCCGATGCGGGACTCGATCCCAGGACCCTGAGATCATGACCTGAGCCGAAGGCAGCGGCTTAACCCACTGAGCCACCCAGGCGCCCTATTTATAAGAATTTTGATTATCTTGAAGTCAAAGCAGAATTTTGAAGGAGCTTTACCACTGCAGAATCAAAAAATACATTTTTCCCTTCAGATTCACTTCTTAGCTTTTTTCTTTTCTTACGTTTGTGAAAAATAATTTAAATTCATTACTATGAAATAGATAAGGTTTTTTTTCATTCTATTATAATTATTGGTAGTTTCTGAGGAAGACCCTCAGAGTACTCTTTCATGTCTGGATACTGGAATACCAAGGAACTACATGAGTAATGATGGATATGGTCAGGTTTAGGGTGTGGATTACAGTTGTAGAATTAGGCTGGTTCTTACCCTTCATTCAGAGGAAGCCCCATATGGAAGGCCTGCCCTGGGATAGGATAGCAGAACCTATACATCTTTGAACAGCTTCCAAAGAAGAGAAAGGGCAGAGTGGAGCCCCAAATGGCTGGCTTTTGCTACCCAAATTTACAAATTCCTTAAATCACTCCACCTCTGAAAAATAGAACAAGTAAAGAGTGAGAGAAAGGATCAATGTTATGCTGATTTGATATCCTTTCAAAAGAGAGTTGGGGATAAGAGATTTGGTTCTGTGACAAAGAAACAGAAAACAATAGTTTGTTTTTGCAAATAGCTTTATTCAATTTTAGCGATTCTTTGAATATTTTAGGATTAAAATATTCTAAGCATTTCATTTTATGTGTTTGCTGGTAATCAAGCAATCTATACCATGGTTGCTGTTCCAAAGGAGAGAGTAGGCACTTGGGTATTAAGATTTCCAACCTGTCCTATTCGTAAAATGTGCAATATAAAGGAATTAGCCATTTTGTGGGTCTAATGGAGCAAGAGTTGTGACCAGAACATGAGTAGATAGATGGCCAGTGTGGTCTTCCATCGTGAATCAGTTTCTTCAAAAGTAGCCAGCTGAACTAGGAAGGCTAGATGATTGGGTGTGGACATGGCAGAAAGTAGCCAAGGGCAACCCACCTACTTTAACAGTCAGTATATTGTATTTTTTCAAGATATTTTGTCACAGAACATCACTTAGCATGTTCAGAACTTACTTTTACCCACACTGGAATGGTAGTGGGTTCATCTTCAATATCTAGGTGTTGAAAAACTGGCATGTACCTATCTGATCTCACTCAGCTGTAGGGAGGGGGCAGTGAGCAGACATCACCAGCAGTCAGCTCTTTCAGGATCCATCTCAGCTCCAGAGAGCTAACTGACCTTTCCAAAGTAGCCCCCATCCAGTTGCTAAGAGAAGTAAGAGTAAAAAAGCTAGCTCACTCAGGCCCAAAATAGGTCAGCTCTCATGGGCAACATTGGTGGAGACTCCATCAGGTCTGCTTCATAATCCTACTTTTCTCCCTTCCCAGAGATGTTAATCCCTAATAAACATCCTGAATCCCAAACTCCACCTCAATGTTTGCTCAGAGAACTCAACCTGTGAAAGGTGCCCCCCATTTTTTTTTTAATGACTGTGAGCATGCTCTCAAAATGAGATATAAATTAAAATACATTATAAGGCAGTGATCAAATATAACAATAATGGCAATAAATTAGAATATACTCATATATTTAGCTTCTTATTTAGATTGATACAGTTTTTGACCACTCTTACTTTTTAACTAGAAATACTATTTATTTGATCTCCTGCAAATTATAGTGTATCTTCTGGACATTAATTTCTACTGTATTTTCCAGAATTGTAATAACTTTGATAATTAAATTAGTAAATCAGCTAATTTTTTTAATGATTCTTCTGTGTCTGTGCATTTCATTTAAGTCAACTATTAATTGATTCAGTGTTATTTACTTACTTCTATAAAACTTACATTAAATCATTCCACCGAACACCTCTTGAGAAACCACTAGAATAAACAAAAAACAAAAACAAAAACAAAAAAAATTGAATACTCTATCAGTAAGAAGGAAACAGACTAAAGGAGCAATAGGTTAACATAATTGGTATGAATTAATCTGATATAATTTAAAAATTTAAGTATTAGGAAAATTTGTGGTAAGAAGAGGGTACATTTCCAAAGCAATGCATTTATGAAGATGTGATTTATCTATTTGTATTAGTCAGCTTGGACTGTTAGAACACTGCAGACTGTGTGACTTAAACAACAGACATTTATGTCTCACAGTTATGGAGGCTGGAAAGTCCAGGATCAAGGTGACTGCCCATTGAACTCCTGGTGAGAGCCTACTTCCTGGATCACAAATGACCTTCTGTCTGGGTCCTTACACCACAGAGAAGGAATATAATCTCTCTCTCTTCTTATAAAGCCACTAATCTCATCATGAGGACCCCACCCTCATGACTTTCCTTTAAGGCAGATTCTATCCCTAAGTCTTATCTCTCAAAACCATTGCATTGAAAATTAAGGCTTTGACATATGAATGTTGAGGGTACACAATTCAGTCTATACCACTATTCACAAAGGGACATTTTGAGATGAGCAGAAAAATGAGTTTTCCAGATTGTAGAAAAACATTCAGATTCCAACGGGTATTGTTAGGAGAATGCTAAACTGAAAGTCAAGACACCTGCCACTGACTTCCAATGACTTGGCCCAGGTTAGGAAACGTCTAGGACTTTGACCTTCTCTGGGAGTAAGCTGGGGCTAACAAAAGATTTTTCCATGGGGTTGTTATGTATTTCTAAATTAGATAAGAAATACACTGTGTCAAAACAATAATGGAAAATTACAGGTAAGGTATGGAGATGACTTCATCATTTTAGAGATTGACATGTGAGTTAAGTTTTTAAAGCATTCATGAGACATAAAAACTGTTTAGAGAAAGAACAAATTGGAAAAAAAGAAGAGTTGATATGTAAGAAAGGTGTTTGGGGAACTCTCAGAAAGAGAGAGGGAGGGAGAGAAAAAGCACAAGCAGGTTGAGTGGTAGGAGAGAAGCATCCTCTCAGCTGAGCAGGGAGACCAATGCAGGACTCTTTCCTTGGACTCCAGGATTATGACCTGAGCAGGAGGCGGATGCTCAACCAACTGACCCACTCAGGAGTCCCTGGGAAACTCTATTTGAAGCTTTCTACCACTGACTGTCTTACTAACATTTCCATACTCCTTACTGAATATTCTTCCTAGGAAGTTTTATTTCCTTTCTTTAAAATGGAACCTGTCAGATTTTAAACTGTATTTTTTGCATTCAGTTGCTCTCATCACTTAAAAGAGTTGAATGTTTCATAAGCAGTGCTGTCGAAACCGATGGGTAATTTGTTAAAAACAAAAAACAAAAACAAAAACAACAACAAAAAAATGAAACGAGAAAAAAAAAATATGAGATTGGGAAGAGAGACAGGGCATATCAAGAGACCCTTGCAACTGTGTTAGAGCATTGGGTTATTACTTTCCAGGAATTAATGACGAGAACTATTGGCTGAAATGTGAGAGTAAGGAAAAGAACACAAAGTCGATAGTTAATTGTTTTTCAAGTGTGAGGAAGTATCATTTCCTTAGAACATGACTATCTAATTTTATGGGTACATAGTTAACCTTTAGGGACTGTGCCCAACCCGCATCAGATATTAGTAATAGATGTGCTGCAATACCTTTCATTAGTCCTACAAAGCAGATATTTTCCAAATGAATGTTTTATGTAATTTTATGGAATATAATCAATCACACATTTTCTCCTTTCCTCCCAGTCTTCTTCTGCTTGTTAAACATGTGTCACCCATCTTTAAAAATTATGTAGAAGACATGAAAGTCCTTTACAGCTTAAACAATAAATTGTTCATAGGAGATATACAAGTTCAGCTAGCATAGGAACAGAGACCTGCTGTGTTTTATTCTAACTATAAAGATAGAAATGATCTCCGGTATAGTTTGATAGATAATGATGGAGGTTGCAAAAATTATTTTGACTAATTGTGTTTACCCCTTTTGGTTAAGCTAATTGAAAATCAGAGTGGAATCTCCCTCTAAATAAATTCTGTATTTTATTACATTTATAAAATCATAAAACAGTATGTCATCCTCAATTTTAAAAAATAATTACATTGTTCTTCCAACTGTCAGAATGTATTTTTTGACGGTATATTACATAAAAAGGTAAGCAATCTGATATGGTGACCTAAATGTTCCCAGTTTAACCATTATAAGACTTGGTTCTCTGGCTTCTGTTTGGAAACAGTGAATCAATTGCTTCTTATAACCTGTTTGCCTATGGTAAGGGATCTATCATGACAGCAGACAAAATACTGGAGACTTTTGTTCTATAATAGATCTCAGGATCTTAACTTCTTCATTAGGGTTCTACAGTAAACAAACTTTGATGGAACTAGTATCTTTTTATCCTCCTAAGATAAAAGGAATCATTTAAATCCATTTTGAGAATCCAGACTTTGGTGGTCAGTTGTTTTCTTTTGTTCTCCAAGTTTGCAATTAATGGGGTTTAAATAAAACTTCAGTCTGGTAGATAAACTGGTTTGGGGTTTTGACTTAATTGACTGGTCAGCTTGAAAATTGTCAATCAATTGGTTTGCTTCTACCCTCCCCTTTCATCACCCCCAAAACCCCAGTTGAGCTGTTGTTTACCTGAGTAACTTATTAGCCTGGTTTTATGTATTAGCAAAGCCTCAGGTGAAGAACCATATCCAAATCTATTTGTACTTTGATAAAGCAGTCATTCAATAGAAAGGACCATAAAAGTATTTATTACATTTCTGATGTGTATAAGTCAATAAGAAGCAGGATTCATTGAAATCTAACTGGGTGCAGTATTAGATGGGTGTCAGCTCCAACTGGAAAGTGGAGATCTTTTCTTGCTGGTGAGAAAGCTGCTTCTACATGCAAGGATGCTGAGAAGCAGGCAGCTGGATGAAATCCTGAATCACCTCACACACAGCTGCTGCTTCACTTTCTGCGAGAGCAGGGTTATGCTGATGAAGCCATGAGTGTCTGAAGAGGTGGTGTTGTTGTTTCTTTTTCTTTTGTCTGGCCATCTGTGACACATGGACAAACAGGAATGCATAGCTCTCTCCCTGCAGTACCAAGTACCAAATACTCCTCTAGCACAAATAATTTTGCCTTGGCCAAACTATTTTTCATTATTTGATCGGGTTTTGCATTTTCTTATACCTTTCATCTTGTGTCTTCTGCCTAAAATAATTTTACTCCAATCTTGATTTATCAAAAGACACCAATGGCCACCTTTTCACCAAAACCTTTGCTTGTACCATATACTTACAAATACTTTGCCTTTACCCACCATTATGGGAGTTTTACACATAGTCTTGCATCTTTCTTTCTTTCTTTCAAGATTTTATTTATTTATTTAACAGAGAGAGAGAGGGAGGGAGAGAGCGAGCCTGAGCTCAAGCAGAGAGAGGGGCAGGCAGAGAGAGAGGGAGAAGCCAGCTCCCTGTCAACTAAGGAGTCCAACGCAGGGCTCAATTCCAGGGTCCTGGGATCCTGACCTGAGCAGAAGGAAGACACTTAACACTGACTGAACCATCCAGGTGCCCAGTCTTGCACGTCTTGCTGTTATTTTAAAGATATGTCCACAAATTCTTTGATACTCCCTGTTACAAAAGATGCAGCTTAATTCAACAGTCTCTTCAGTGGGAGCTGGACTTGGTGACTCTTCTAGTAAATAGAATTTGGAAGAAGTAATCCATTAAGACTTTCAAGAATACATTATAAAGATCTGGGTTTCCTTCTGGGGTGTCATGTCTTGTTCTCTCTGGAATCGCTCTCTCTGGGGGAAACTAATATTGTGAAAAGACTCAGACAACCTTCAGAGAGACTCACATGGTGAGGAGGAACAGAGACCTGCCAAAAGCAGGGATCTTAGAAAGGAATCCTTCCTACTGAACCTTGAGATGCCTCCAATTATAGCTAAAAGCCTGAGTGAAACTTCATGAGAGACCCCAAGGCAGAATTATCCAGCTAAGCCACGTGGAACAGGCCTTGATCTTCAGGAACAGTGAGATAATGTTTGTCATTTATACCGCCAAATTGGGGTAATTTGCTTTGCAGTAAGTAATAGATAACTAATACACTTATATTTCCTTACTTTCTTTTTTATTAAAGTATAAACTTTTTTGTGACTATTGATATATTTTTAATCAAGATAGTACATGCCTATGGCTGTAAAAATAAAATCTCAAAAATTTAATCTCATAAAAGTTTATTATTTACTAACACCAAATCCAATATGGGCATATTTTCTCCAAGTGGTGACTCAGATATTTAGGCTCCTGGTATCTTTTAGCTCCATTGTTCACTAGAGTCACCTCAGAGGCATTCATTTCTTTCCCTGCATCTGTATGACTGAGAAACAAAAACAGAGTAAAAGAGGCATGCTGGCTCTTTAATGTCTTGGAATGGAAGAGATCCATTCAATTTTCACTCACATTTCATTCCATTTAGAACTTAACCACATGGATCCACCTAATAACTTAGGAGGCTAGAAAATACAGTTTTCTTTCATTCCTGAGGAGGAAGAGAATCAGATATGGGAGTAAACTAGTAATGTCTTCCACAGGTTTCTAACCTTTATAACATTTAAGTCAATGTTCTACAGAATTAGTGCTCTAAAGAATTTGTGGAATGAATGGATGAGTAAATTAATGAGTTATCATAGAATAAAGTATTATTTTAAAATTAGCTGTATAAATGTCATTTTCAATATTAATTCAAGTTAATATTAATTCAGTTAAAGAAGTATATTGTGGGCAGTAATGAAGAGTTGGAATTCATTGGAGAGTTTTACGCAGAGATAACATTTTTTAAAAAAATACTTATTTATTTGAGAGGCAGAGAGAGACAATGAAAGAGAGAGAGCATGAGAGAAGAGAAGTCAGTGGGAGAAGCAGACTTCTGCTGAGCAGCGAGCCCAATGTGGGACTCGATCCCGGGACTCCAGGATCATGACCTGAGCCGAAGGCAGTCGCTTAACCAAATGAGCCACCCAGGCGTCCCGAGATAGCATATTTTTATATAGATTATTGAACTTTTACTATCTTGGGTTGGGTTTTCTAGAAGCAGAACAGGAGACAATAAGCAGTATCAGGAGGGAAACAAGAATGTGGCCTCAGGAGAGACCAGCTTCTGTCTTAACCCAATGGGAAGGCTCTAAAGCAAAAATTGCAGCACAGAGTTAGTCCCTGAGGCAGGAGCCAGTCTTTTTAAATCCCAACTGTCATTCACTGGCCATTTTCTATCCTGGAGCTATAAGAAGACATATAGCTTCTGGAAAAGACAGCACCAGGGAGGAAGGAAAAGTGGAGAAGGTAGGTACAGGTCCGAAAGGAAAGGGGTGATTAAAGAGATAATAAGATGGGGAAAATAAATAAGGAAAGGAAAAAGAAATAAAACCATGTATGCAAGGGAAAAAGAAAGACCAGGGATAATGAGTGTCGGGGGTTAAGGAAGTGAGAAGAGTGAAAGTACAGGGATCTACAGAGCTGTTGTTCTCAAAGAGTGATCCGAGGAGACTTGGAGATCCTGGAGACCATTTTGGAGGTCTGTGAGGACCTTCTTTGCCCCACTTTGTATCTGCTTAAGGTCAGGCTTTCCTCATAAACATACATATGCAATACACTGAATACAGAAGCAAGTATGAGAATCCAGATATTTTATATCAGCTGGGCACTAAGAAGATGTGAAAATGCAAAACAATGCCAGTCATTTTTTTTTTGAAAACTATAGTTATTTTTTATAAATGTTTTATTTTAACATGTAATGTGTTTCTGTTATTTTTAAAAAAACTATTTTACAAACTTCCCCCCCCCCAAAAAATAAAAACTTTCCATTATGTTTTCTGTTAAGGAAAATACCAAAATATAACACACAGGAACGAAAGCTCTTTAGGGTTCTCATTAATTTTGGAGAGGAAAAAATGTTCTGTGACCAAAATGTTTGAGAACCATTGCTATAATGATCATCTAGGTTTTGTGCCAAACGCAATGAAATTACTCTTCTACTGAGCTGCTGTTAACTTGGAAAAAAGTATGTTATCATCTGGTTATTTAGTAATCATATTTCAGAGATTCCATTCTGAAGCAAATATCTGAAGTTACTAGAAAAGAAGTAAAATACTCTGCATGACAGCAATTTGCTCATAGCTATGTCAACTCAAAAGTCTTTTCACTGAATGGAATCAGTGAATGGGCCCAACATAACAGAACGTTGTTTCTCCTACTTTTTGGGGGGTCTATCCTACCCAGTGTTCCATGATCAAACATGATGGACATTTCATAATGTAAATAACAGAGAAATCGAGGCATCCAAAATTCATTAGTAATCCAAGAAATTCTCTGAACTGACAAATTGCTTTTGATGAAGTATGAAACACACTTAAGACATCTTATGTAAAAGAGATAGTTGAGACCTAAAAACAAAGCAGTTGCATCACTATGGACAGAAGGCATTCTAGGTACAAGGTAAACACTGACTCTCAATCCTGGTCCATGCTGTTTTTCCTTAATGCCTTCACATTTCTCATTTTTTCTCTTTTCACGGCCTTGTATTTCCCAGGTCCAATTCTATGGAGGGTCACTCGCTTCAATAACCCCTGCCTCAGGCAAGGCCTCCACCAGCACTATTGCAGCACCGTGTCCCCTCCCATGCCATCCTTGGCTGATCCTCTCAAAGTTCATCTGCAATTGGCAGCCAGAAAAGTTTCAGTGAGCAGGCAGCACAGGCCACAGAAGACATATAGTACATGATTTATTTTGCACATCTATTTAATAATTTTTAAAAGAAGCTACAACTTTTCAAAAATCACAAAATTGCAAGTTATTTTGAAAACTCTCGTGGTTGGCAGTCATTTATGCTACTGTCATTGTCGTTATTCAGGCCAAGTTTTTTTGTTTTGTTTTGTTTTGTCTTATTTTGTTTTGTTTTTGTTTTCATTTTATGTTGTCTTAATGTGGACTTTCATACTTTAGCTTAAAATTAGAAGTGGAGAAATCCAAAGATTTTCTTCCAGATCAACCCTTAAATATGTTAAAATTCTTCCTTTTCTTCAGTTAAAAATGACCTTTATTCATTCTATTAAGAACGATTTTTGAAGAATTAATCAGAGGAAAGAAGACAGATTTAAAAGATGATAGAAAAATCTGAAAGCAAGCAAACAAACAAATCCATTGACATAGATGTTGTCATAGTGTACAGTAGATATCCATCACAGTTGTAACAAGTTACTGAAAAAGTGACATTTGGTGCTTGAAGGCAGTTTCTATGAAGAAAAATGTTTTGCCATACAATAGGTACTATGATAAATTTGGGCAAGATCATACTTTGCTAGATATGAGAGGAAATCTTAGTCCCATGGTCATTATCACCACAATCCTTAAAAAATAAAAACACAATATATAAAGCATGAAGATACATTCACAGCCCCCAAAACGCGTGACTGATTCAGATTAGCAGAAACAGGCAGCTTCCTGTCCCATTGTACTAATGGGAGTGTTAGATCTCATCCACTGCAGATGTGTGCTGTGAGTGCACAATTAACTTCTACTGAGATCCATAATCAGGGATTGTTTCTAGTTTTAAATTTAGACTGTTTATCAGAAGAGGCTTTTCACAGGCAGCTATAAGCCAAGAGAACTTATTTTTCCCCCAGCTTTATTGAGATATAATTGACTTAACATTATGTAAGTATAAGGTGTACAGTATGAGGACTTGTGAAATGTTTACCACAATAAAATTAGTTAACACTTCTATGACTTCACATAGTTTTCACTTTTTGTGTAATGAGAACATTAAAACTCTACTCTCATAGCAACTTTCAAGTATACAGTACAGTACTTTAACACAGTCACCGTGCTGTATGGTACGTCTCTCACACTTACTCATCTTATAAAGGAAAGTTTATAGCCTTTGATAAAACCTTCTCATCCCCCTCACTTCTGGGCCTCTTAAAACCACTAATCTACTACTGTTTCTATAAGTTCAACTTTTCTGAATTTTTTTTAATTTGGCAAAAAATTATTTAGAGATAGATTTTATTTTTACAAAAATTTCATAGACATTGTGATGTTTTGATATGTTCAAATACTTTTGATTTACTTTGGATAAAAATTCATTATATTAATGAATTTGCCATATTGGCAAATCAATTATAGGGAGGAAATTTCAATTAGATTTAAAAAGTTATTTTAATATAAGGATAACACAAATACTCATGACAATATTCAATGAAAAATTGCTAGGTAAAGGTCTTTTTTAATCTATATAAGATTAGCTTATCATAAATAATGCATTATCACACCAAAATACATTTTAAAATATATTAAATTTCTTCCAGATCTCTTCATTGCTCTATTAGTATTCTTAATGTATTCTTTTTTTCCTCTTTAGTTTCAGGTCTCATTCCATTTAAATCATCATAAATTCTCAATTAGTGAAAATTTTATTGCAAAGCTTTGACTGAATTGCTGAGAGTATTGGTCCCTTTTAATTTTGAAATTAAATTATAAACTGTTTTGTTACATGATAGAGCTAATAGAATTGGGACAATAATTAAGTAATATTAAAATAAATATATATTCAGTAGTGATTTTATAATTTTCACAATTTTAATTTATAGTCTCTCTCTCTCTTTATCTCTCACATACACACCCCAAATGAGAAAATGTGGAAATAGATTCACATAGGTTAAGTAACAATGCTAAAAATCACAAAACTAATTTCCTTTAAATTCTCTTTGATAGTAAAACAAATTGGATTTCTCCTTGCTTTGAAAAATTTAGTGAGAAAATGACAATTAGAGACAGACCCTTATACTCTAAGTAAAAGACTTAGTTGTATAGAAGTTATGTGTTTCTTTAAAAAGGAAAAAAAAAAAAAAATCCTGAACCTCTAGCCACTGGCTTTCTCTTTTGCAAAGCTGGTTAGTATTGTCTACTTTACAAAGGTGTGAGGATTATATTCTGAAAGTCCTGTTTTACCCAGGTGTATTTTTGCCTGTGCTTTTTAATTTTTTTTAAAGATTTTATTTTTTATTTGAGAGAAAGTGAGCAAGAGAACCTAAGCAGGGGCAGAGGGAGAAGAAGAAGCAGACTTCTCACTGAGCAGGGAGCCTGATGCAGGGCTCGATCCCAGGATCCCCAGGATTATTCCTGAGCCAAAAGAAGGTGCTTAACCAACTGAGCCACCCAGATGCCCCTTTCCCTGTGCTTTTTAAATGGATTGGGGCAATAAATGAGAAGCCAAAGGGGGAAGACATCCATCTGCCATGCTGTGCAGGCAAGGAAACAACTGTACTAATGATCAGTTTGGGCTGCAGAAACTCAGCTAGATAGTAAAAGCTAATGTTGTCCCTCATAGGAGTGATCAGTGAGGGTTCCATGACAAAGAAAAGGGGTTCCACACACCTGGAATTTAGATAGATTACCAAATTTGTTTTCTACTGCTGTGTAACACTTTTATACATATTTAGTGACTTAAAGCAACACCATATATTATCTCACAGTTTCGTTAGGCCAGAAATTCGGCCATGGCATAACTGAATCCCTGCTCCAGGTCTCACAAGGTTGAAATAAAGGTGTCTCCTGGGGCTGTAAACTTGTCTGAAGCTCAAAATCCACTTTCAAGCTCTGATTGTTTGTACAATTTATTTTCTTATAGATATAAGATAGAGGAACTTGGTTTCTTTAGTTCATTTATTATTCTCTGCCATATAACCCTCTCCACAACATGGAAATTTGATTTCTTTAAGGTCAACATGAGCGCATCTACTGCTGCTCTGTATCTTTTAACTAGATCCTCTTTTATATGCTTCACCTGATTAGGAGAGACCCACCCAAGGTAAGATTTTTGATTAACTAACACAAACTCAATTGAATAGAGACCTTAATTATATCTTCAAATTCCCTTGATCTTTTCCATATACAGTAACCTAATCACATGAGTGCTGTCAGTATATTTGTAAATCTTACCCACCCACAACCTAAGGGGAAGGATTATAAAATGGGGTCATGTTATAGTTTCATCATAGTTGATAGATATTACAGCTGTCATCTCGTGATCTCCTGGACTAAGCCCTGATTAGAATAAGCAACTGTTTTTAAACATTTTTAATGCAATTGATGAATGCATAGCCATGACGTATTGCAATCTAATGCAGATACACACATATATATGTAGGTATAAATCAAAACATCTAGGATTATGATGTATAATTCACTCTGCTATTTTCTAGTCCAGTTTAACCTATCCCACTACACAGTTAAATGTTAGTTGTACTTTCTTCAGCAAATTGAGATCACAAACCATTTAATGTAAAAGATTTCTAAAGGAAGTAAAGAAACACTGGACTAGGACAATCATTGTAGTTCTATTCCCTTGTCAGTGACTGTTTTAAGAAAGCTAAGCATTTAACCCCTAAAAGAGGAGGGACTAAAAATTCAGAAGGAATGAGTTTACCAGCAGGATAATTAGTAGGGAAATTGGGGCATTTAAAAGCAAAGAATCTGGAATACATGAGAATACACGCAGGATTTTTTATAAGTATAAATGGAAGACACATTACTAATTAATATTTTGTTATTCCACTATGACTGTCCTGGGTTTTTAGTAAGCTTTTTTAGTGTTGATGGTGTTGCTATTCTTTCTATATATTCTAATCAATTGAGTAAGGCAATATTGTGGCTGAAGCCTTGTCTCATTTCATTTACTTTATGCTCCCATGCTTAGGAATGTAATGGGAGACCTGGAAGCTGGTGTCATGGTTTTATGCACACAATGGCAGTACCAGTTGTCTGAAATTCAGATTTAGAGGATCAAATTAGAGTACCATGTGAAGAGTAATTGTATAAGTGTCAATCTTTTGGGGGGCTCATTAAATTATGATACTTAATTAGCATCAATGTCAGTGAAAGAAAAAAAATATCCAAAGCTTTCCTAAAAGCTGTTCATATTCAAATATATGTTGATTGATAGAAGCCTATTGTTTCTCTGTGCCTGGTAATGTTCTTCACTGCATATATTACCTGGAGACTTCACCAAACACTGAGCTATTTGGAACTCTAATGAAAAAAAAGCTTCTGCTGTTAGAAAGTACAATTTTATGACTTAGACTTAGTGACTCTCTCTATCCATCTACCGAGCATGTATCTACAACATGATTGATTTCAACACATTCTTTACTAGCTGGTTATTGGTCACAGAATCCCATGAATAAAAATAAGAATCTATTTATTGGTCGGCATATCAGAACATGTTAGGAAGTCATGCTTTCAATTTATGAAGTATAGTCTTGAGTACATTCCTAGGTAATATGGAATAATAATAAACATGTAACTAAGAGATTTCTTACTTTACGTGGACTTATCCAATATAATTCAAATTAATTTTATAAAATACTTAGTAAGTTATTACTAAATAATGCAAAAAGTTAGGCCAGGAATAATATTAAACTTTCAAGAAACCATGCTGCTTATTTTAAGTAAGAGTGTGAATGGAAACATGATCTAGTCACGTCTTACTTGAGCCTTATTATGGGCTACATAAAATGTATTAGTTCTATAATATTTGTAAACAAAAAAGTCACTATAACTTCTTTTGCAGAATAGGAAGGAACAAGAAATTATGAAGTCTATTCAACAATTCATATAGTAGATAATCATGACCAGTTTCAATGCATATTTGTACGATTTGAGATGAGTAGGTTATAGTGATCATAGTGATCCTACAGCAGGGTAGAGTATAAAGAACAAAGAGAAAAGTTAAATAAAAATCAAATGTATTCATTAGGAAGCACAAAATGTATGGCATGTTTTTATTTAGCTTATAAATACAGTGTTTATCAAAGCCTTTAGCATATGACCAAAATGAATTCTTTTCCTGTACTCTCAAATGTCTTTAAAGTCATCAGAAAAAGAATAATGCAGCATCAGAGAATAGGCCTAGAAATAGAAAAGAGAAGTAGAGAAAAACACAAACAAGTGAATCTATAAACCAGCAATCTAAGTCCTAATGAGAAAGGAAAACTATAAGAATAGATTCAAATAAAAGCTACAGTTATAATATAATATTAACCTCCAAACAGAATGTAATTAAGTGTAGAGGCAAGACCTAGTTCCATAAATAGCTATCCATAATCATATACAATTGGCATGCCATTATTTTCTATTAGAAAAAAAAGTAAATGAGAATAAAATATAATATTAAATGTCTGATAGAATTGAGCTCTTAATTAAGTCTTCAACTGAATTAAGTAAGCATTTTCTTTCACTTTTTCTTTATGTGTCATGTATAGGCTGTTAAAAATGCTTGGCATAATTACAGTCAAAATAGATGTATTTTTGCCTGTTCTGAACAACATGAAGTTTGGCAGGAAATGAAGCACCCAAACCACAGCCAAATTACTGAATCCTTGAATTTCTCATGCACACAAGAAAAACCTATGGTCTCTTAAGCTGGAAAAATAATTATACTTTTGTGACTTCTCTGTCCAGTACATAGTTTACAACAATAACTTCCTGTCACATCCAAAATAATCCTTTACTGGCATTCAGCTGTAAGCAGTAGTTTAATCTACTGAATATTTATTATAGGATCCTTGTTAATGTTTCCTATATTAATAAATGTTAAAGAATTGTTTAAGTCCTTCACTATTGGTAAAAGGTGACTTTTTCCTCCCAACTGGTCACATTTCATTAGACTGTTACACTTTGGCTTTTTAAAATAAGCTTGAAATTTTTATATTTCAATTCCTAGAAAGGCTCCATTTTCTGGCTGAGGGAAAACATCAGGAAATATGTAACCTTTCACAGCTAAGTTTTACATTACAAATCCAGTGTCCATTGTGAGTAGCCAAGTAAGTATCCTTGCATCTCATGACCATTCTAGAGCTGCTTTGAAAGATTTAGTTGCCTCAATTTAATTTCTAGTGAATATGCTGTATTTATTCTTTGAAACTAAAACCATGCCTTGCTAAGTCTTAGCTGGGTCTACAATTAAATGATTTATCAAGAAATGAACAGCTCTCTGAGTCTTAGTTGTGTGTGAATATTCTAGTTCATTTGGGAAGTTTTTGCTCTCTTCTTTATTTTCTAAGAACTTTAAAAAGAGACAAAATATTATAACTCAAAATTTTCTATTAATATATCATAATTATAAAAAAGTCAGAAATTGACTAAATTATGAAATTTTATAGTAAACTATGTTTTACCTATATTAAAAAACAAAAATATTTAGGACTTCTGATTCTGGCCATGATGAAGTAGCTTGTATTATTGCTATTATAGGAGCTTCTTCTTTTTGTCATAAACAACTATAAATACTGGAAATACATATAAAACAACTTTTTGAGACATTATATAGTAGGGTACCACAATTGTTTTTTTTTTTAAACATTTCAAATTTTAAAGATTTTATTTATTTATCACAGAGAGAGGGAGAGAGAGCGAGCACAAGCAGACAGAATGGCAGGCAGAGGCAGAGGGAGAAGCAGGCTCCCTGCTGAACAAGGAGCCTGATGTGGGACTCGATCCCAGGACAATGGGATCATGACCTGAGCTGAAGGCAGCTGCTCAACCAACTGAGCCACCCAAGCATCCCGGGTACCACAATTTTTAAGAAAAGGACAACATATGAAGTGAGCCACACATTCACCTTGACTTTCTCTCATAAATCATTTTCCAAGTTGTATAATAAATTAGAGGTTACGCTGAGAGCAACTTGAATGAGGAAGCAGAGTTTGCTATTCAGGCTTGGTAAATGAGGCTGAGTTTGGGTGGCAGTGGATAGAAAAAAAAGGAACCATGAGAGACTCTTAATCTTAGGAAACAAACTGAGGGTTGTTGAAGGGAAGAGAGGTGGGAGGATGAGATAACTGGGTGATGGACACTGGGGCGGGTATGTGTTATAATGGGCAGTGGGTATCATATAAGACTGACAAATCACAGTCCCGTACCCTTGAAACAACTAATACATTATATGTTAATTTAAAAAAAGGTAAAAGGAATAAAACAATGAACAGTCATAATTTT
Source organism: Mustela putorius furo (assembly GCF_011764305.1). Lineage (NCBI taxonomy): Eukaryota > Metazoa > Chordata > Mammalia > Carnivora > Mustelidae > Mustela > Mustela putorius. The sequence goes on from NW_025421467.1 coordinate 3,424,311, forward strand.
ACAATCCTATTTAAGAAATAAAACTTTACCAGTGTAGTTAGAAGAAGAAGAAGAGGAGGAGGAGGAGGAGGAGGAGGAGGGAACCACAAAGATTAAATCTCAAAATTCTGCTTTAAAACTCCCAACAGATCCTTGGCTAACTCATAAGTTATGCATACACAAGGCAAGACTTCAGGAGGCATAGCAGAGCTGAATAGAGATTTCAGAAGTCACAAACTACTTTGGATGCATTAGAGTCCAAGCCTGGCCAGAATGGAATGAACCTGATGAACCATCCAGCCATTAAGTCAAGACTTCAAAGGGCCAAACTCTTGCAGTCAGGGCTATACCTAAGAAGTAAGAAGTAAGGACAAAATTAAGATGGACCTGCTCCAGAAGAGATTAAAGCCAAGCCTTGAAGTGACTAAATTGCCTACTGGAAAATAAAATAACTTTCTTCAGAAGAATGTAACATAATCTAGAACCTCAGCAATAGCCAGCATCCAATACAGACTCACTAGGTATATAAGAAACAAGTGACAGATATTCAAGAGATAAAATAGTCTGTAGTCACAGACCCAAGGAGGAATTAGATGTCAATGTTAACAGCAAAACTTCAAATATGATTAAATGTTAAGCTTTATATTAAGGAATATACAGAAAAAGGTGAACCCAAAGGACTAACAGATGAAGTAATTAAAAAGAGAATAAGACCATTAAAAAATGATCAAAAGACAATTTAGAATTAAAAAAATACAGTATCTGAAATAACTCTTTGATAGCTCTTGGTATTTTTTTTTGTTGTTGTTGTTTTTTAAAGATTTTATTTATTTATTTGACAGAGATCACAAGTAGGCAAAGAGTCAGGCAAAGAGAGAGAGGAGGAAGCAGGCTTCCTGCCAAGCAGAAAGCCCGACGTGGGACTCGATCTCAGGATCCTGAGATCAGAAGGCAGAGGCTTAACCCACTGAGCCACCCAGCTGCCCCTGACAGTTCTTGGTTTTAACCAGCATTGTAATTACTGCAATTCAGTGGGGGAAAGGAAATTTCTTTAAATAAAAGGAGCTATAACAAGTGGATAGCTGCATGGCAAAAACATAGACCTTGACTCATTGCATTTAATTAACAAGAATCAAATCTGAAATGAATGAAAAACCCAAATGTGAAAGTTAGAATAATAAACTTCTATAAGCAAACATATGAAAACATCTTCATACTTTGGAGAATGCAAAGATTTTAATAATATACAAAAGGTCCTGACAATAAAAGGAAAAGTATAAATTTGGCTTTATCAAAATTTGAAATTTTGCTCACTCAAGATACTATTAAAATTGTAAATTAAAGGCAAATACTGGTAGAAAATATCTCTAATACATATGTCTGACAAAGACTTTTATCCAAAGTACATAAATAACTCTTACCATAAGTTTGAAAAAGACAAGTTTTTCTTTTTTAACACACACAACACTTGAATAAGCATACACACAAAAAATCAGAAACAAAAAGAATATGAATGGTCAACCACATTGTTCTGCAACATCATTCATCATCAGGAAATGAAACTTAAATTTATAAGTTAGAGTTAAAGTATAAACTAAAACATACTTTCCAGATTTGGTCAACTAAGCAGACTGGCAACATCAAAAGTTGGCAATGATAGAGAGCCATATATCACTGGTAGTAGCTTGAAAAGCATAAGTAATTTGTAAAATGTTTGATAGTATTTTATAAATTGACACAGTAATTCCATGACTAGTTATATACCCCAGGGGGAAGAAAAAGTACACTTTACTAATTCATGACCAGTTTCTTCAGAATAGGCCACTGCTAGAAATAACCAGGCCCAAACTAAAAAAACAGAAGAATGGATAAATAAATCATAGTACATTCACTCAGTGGAATACTACACAGAATTAAAAAAAAAAGATTAAGATATTGGTACACATAACAACATGGATAACCTTCAAAAAACGTTGTTTATTGAAGTAATTGAAGCCAGGCAACAAAAACATTGTGAGACTCAGTTTATTTTAGGTAAATAAAGGGAGAAGAAAAAAATATATTTATGGAAATAGAAACTATAAAAAATGATTACCTCTCTGAGGAGCAAAGGAAAGGGAGATAATTGACACAAGGAAACATTTTAGGTAATGGAAATAACCTTATCTTGATCTGAAAACAGTTACATGAGTATATGCATATACAAAATTCATTGACCTATATACTTAAGATTTGTACATTTATAGGTCAATTATATGTCAGTTATATTTCAACTTTAAAAATTTATCCTATAGCTGTAACAGTTATCCAGAAACTTCAAAACAACTGATTGTGACTTCAAATACTAGCGAATAAGAAAGTATCTAATTTAACCACAAAAAGAAAAAAAAATGGAAAAACAAAGTGAACACATGTGGGACATCATCAGATGATCTAATATATGCTTAATTGGAGTCTCAGGAGGAGAGTTGAGAGAGAATGGGACATAAGTGATACTTGAGGAAAGAATAAGCCAAGAATTTTTTAAAACAAAGAAATTAATCCACAGTCTAAAAAATGACAGTGAACTTTTTCTAACCAGGAAAAAAAATAAAGAAAAATAATTAACACATATTATGGTCAAAAACTGCTAAAAACTGTAAAATAGATTGTTAAAAACATCAAGAGGCTAAAAGACACATTACCTTCAGTGGAACAGGAGAACTAAGTCTTGAGTTTTCTACAACACGGTGGAAGCCAAAAGACAGTGAATAGGTATCTTTAAAATGGCAAAAAAGGAAAAAAAAAAAAAAAGCTCACTTAGAATTCTATATTTACTTAAAATACTTTTTAAAAAAATTTTATTTACTTATTTGAGAGCAAGAGCAAGAGATAGCACAAATGTAGGGGGAGGTGCAGAGGGAGTAGGAGAGGCAGGCTCCTCGATGAGCAGGGAGCCCCATGGGGGCTCATTCCCAGGACCATGGCTGGGATCATGACCTGAGCTGAAGGCAGATGTTAATTGACTGAGCCACCGGTCTATATTTTAAAGATAGAATATATCTTTAAAGTAAGGATTATAAGTCTTTTTTTTTAAAGCTGAGTATCTGTCACCAAAAGACTTGCTCTACAAGAAATCTTAAAGTTCTTTAGCCTAAAAAATTATCTCATATGGAAGCATGAAAGTGCAAGAATGAATTAGCAGCATAGAACGAATATATGTGAAAATGTGCGGGAAAATTGTTTAAAACACCATGAATTTTAATGTTTTATGGAGTTTATAACATATGAAGGAATAAAACATATGAGAAAAATAGAATAAAGATATGCATTATAGATGAAATTAAACACTGGGTGTTGTATGAAAGTGTTGAATGACTATATTATACACCTGAAATTAGTATTACACTATGTGTTAACTACCTGAAATTCAAATAAAATTTTAAAAAATAAAGTAAACTCTTTTGAAGGATTTTACATTGTTTGGAATATGGCAAGAATAACTATATACAGTAGACAATAAGGTAAGAATGTATGTAGTAATTTTAGTGTAATTAGTAAAAAAAACTAACAGAAGGTATAAAATGGATTAGTGTAAAATTCTTGATTCACACAAAAAGAAGACAATAATAGAGAAATAAAATAACAAAAATACCCTTGGCACAAATAGAAAGGAAAATCAGTAGTGCCAAACCTTTTTCATCAAAAATTACATTAAGCAATACTTAAGAACATCTGACATAAGTGCAAAACATACTTCTAAAGCATAACTGTGTATTAAATATTCAAAAGTCCAGCAGCTACAAATAATTCTTAAAAATTAAAGAAAAAATGGATTTTTAAAAGATTTATTTATTTATTTGAAGGGTAGTGCTGTAGAGAATCCCCAAGCAGATTCCATCCTGCCCAATTTGAGGCTTCATCTGTGGCTACCATCAGGGACCAGACATGGGGCTTGATCGCCCACCCCATGAGATCATGACCCCTGAGATCATTACCTGAGCTGAAACCAAGAGTCGGTCACTCAACTTTCTTTCTAAGCCACCCAGGTGCCCTGAAAAGAGACAGATTTTAAAGTCTAGTTTCCATTCTCATGTTTAACTGTCATGTTCAATTTATTGTGTAAGTATGCTATATTATTATGAACAATAGGTGATATGCTGGATGGATATACTTGAGATCATAGGAAATGCAATCATTCGTGAAGGATAAATATGACATAAATATACCTGTACATTAAGAATATTCTATATTTTTCACATTTTGCTTTAACATTTTTATCACAGTTCAACAATTTTGTTAAGTAAGCATTTGTCTATCAGTGAACATTTGTGTATCAGCAAATTGCTACTGATTAAGTGAATCTGGTATCCCAGAAAGATAGTGCCTTAATGTGATATTGATATGAATCAGAGTTCATGAATACAAACAATACTGTGTGAAATCAATTGATGTAGAGTTCCAGTCAATGGCCCTGTTACATTAAACCTATGAAACACACTTGAAAACTTTTCCATAGTCCTTAAGCAAAATGACCTTCATTGTTCAGTCAGTTCAAGCCTCCACCTGCCCAGACTTGATAACTCTCTAGGATTCTATGAATTTTTCTTCCTAATTTTTCTTTATTTTTGGGTAGAAACCTTTTTTTAAATCATCTCAGAAATACAAAGTTACAAAATTTTGATAATTATAAAACTATTGTTGTATAATACAGAACACTTAATTATTAAATTGTGAATACAGTTATTTTTCATCAGTTGAGATATATTAAGAGAATTGAAAGATAATGTAAGCAAAATACAAAAAATAAAATAAGGGAAGCAAGATTTTGCAGTGTTTAGAGACTAATTCTTTTATCAACTTCTAAAATACAAACAGCTTGGTAAAATATGAACAGCTATTCTGATAGTGTATTACTTCTCATTGCTTCAGCAAAACTATTTTTGAATCTACAAAGCTTTTGCCACTATCCTATTCATGGGAAATCTATCACAGTTCTGCAAATCACTCAAATTTTGTAGGAAATTATAATGCTGAAAATGATCACACAAGGCCTCATTTTAGCTTCAGCCTAGTTCTGCTCTCGGATATCAGAATATGATGCAGGTGTTTAATCCTGAAAGGACTCTATAAAATTTAGTTCTTACTACCAATGAGGTAGTCATTCTTTTTCAAAAGTCATCAATTTCATATTAATCATGATTATATCTTATGCAATTTTTACAGTTACAATATATTAAAAAGTTCGCCTTTCTAATTATTTAAAGTCAATATTTTTATATTTACTGCTAATATTTAATAGCAAAATATTACATTTTGAACATATTCTATTTCTAAATCTGTCTGCCTTGAGGTTGAACGTTGTCACAGTTTGCTAGAGAATAAAGTAGGGTAGGTAATTTCAAAGGAAGGAAAACTCTATTGAATGAAGTTAGGGAGTGATTCGTAAAAAAAAGTAAATGAACCTGAGAAATGAGAACACACATACTTTGTGCAAGTAACAGCTACTCTTGTTGGCCATGGCTTTACGTGTAATTTTGTAATTACCTTAAAAAGAAAAGCTTACTTTTTCTGCTGATTGATTGATTGATTGGGAGCCGGTAATGACCACTTCTATCAAAGTCAAAACTTATTTAAAGGTAACATTTGTGGGCATGTACTTTTAAATTTTCTTTTCAGCTAAGGCAAATGAAAATTTTAAGATATTAGAAAAATACGTTTCAAATACTGCATGTTCCAATAACTCCATAAGATTGCATTAAAATGAGTAAATTGACCTAGTAGGCACTAAAGTAAAATTAACAATTGAAAGTTGACATTTAAGATATTAGAAGATATTGAAATAGATATATTTCATATGGAAGATTTGATTCCCAAAATACTAATTAATTTCATGATTGCTATAAAAGTTTTAGATCAACTATGTATTAGAATTAGATTTAAGTCAGAAACTAATTAAGGTTTGTTATAATTATATGCATTCTTATATAGATTCTCACTTATCCACCATGACCAGATTTCTGATTTTATAATCCAGAGACAAAATTTGCTAAAATTCCCACATGAGATCAGGATAAAGTCAAGCAAATATAGGAAAACTTTGTTTCTTCCGCCTCACTCTCTCTGTTGTGAAAAACGAGCTGCTAAGAGAATTCAGCTTTAAGGAGCACAAAGTCTTGTCATTTTCTAGTAATTCCTGTCATTAGGGTGATATTATCAGGAACAGACCCATTTTGAAGGTCACTCCTGTAGTAATTCCTGCATTTTAAATTCTTAAATTTTATGAATTAATCAACTATAAAAGGCCAAATGTATTTGAGCTATGGTTTCTCACAATTCTAAAATTTCTAACATAGCTACCTCTACTCATAAGACACATTCAGAACTGGTCACGTAATGTTTTTTGGGAAGAAAATCTCTGTACCGACTTCAGCTCGATACGAGAGTCAAGATAATCCAGCATGTAGAAACAAGTTCTTGAGATCATGTGGGCAAAGAGACAGTATCTGAATTTTTAAAAGATTTTTTATCAGGATTTGTAATTCTAAGGATTTGGGCTTGACAGTTCGACAATTAGTTCCAGCTGTGCTAGTGGTGGGGCTTTCGATAGTTTCATAGTAGCCCAAATTCTTCGTTTTCTCAACATTAAAATGAGTTTATTAATTTAGAAAGGAATTGATTAATTTCAATATAGAAAACATCATGCGGGGCACCTTAGTGGCTCAGTCGTTAAGCGTCTGCCTTCAGCTCAGGTCACGCACGATCCCAGTGTCTTGGGATAGAGCCCCACATCGGGCTCCCCCGCTCAGAGGGAAGCCAACTTCTCTCTCGCCTACTTCCCCTGCCTGTATTCCCACTCTCACTTTCTCTCCCTCTGCCAAATAAATAAATAAAATCTTAAAAAAAAAAATCATGCAATGAGTAAAAACAAAGAAAGTATGGTGGTATAGGAATATTAAAATAGGCATATCATAATACCCTAGGATGAATAAAGCAAGAGTCTCAGGACTATTGAGAAACAAGAACTTAGAAAGATATTAGTGATGCACCAAGGATATGGCCAGTGTTATGTGAGGATACTGGGGCTTACACTTGCACTTCTGTCTAGCTCTTCGTTCTTTCTGTAGCTCTTTTGCTCTGCCTCATTTATACAACATGGATTTACATCACTCTCTAATTCTACCAATAGAAATATAGTATTTTTAACAATCTCTAAAATAATTTCAAACTTAACTTAGTAGTTTACTGTCAACAGTGATATGATAATGTAATTTTTCAGCCATTTAATAAATGTTGTCTGAGTCTACAAATGTGTAAGAATAAGTAGATAGAAAGGTAAATAGGTAGGTAGGTAGATAGATTTATTATGAGAAATCAGCCTACATGGTTATGGAAGCTGAGAACCCCCATAATCTGCCATCCTCAAACTGAACAAGCAGGGAAGCTGGTGGTGATAATTCCACACTGAATCTGAAGGCCTGAGAGCCAGAGGAGCCAATGGTGTAAATCCAGGTGAAGCCCAGAAGACTGATGTCCCAGCTCAACAGGAGGCAGGAAGTAAAATGGCTGAATTCTTTCTCTACTTTTGTTCTACTCAGGCCCTTAAGAGATTGGGTGATGTCTCTAGTTGCCTTAAATCTACAGATTCAAATGCTAATCTCATCTAGAACATCCTTCCTCACAGTGGAAATAGTTTAATCCAGCCACCCCCATGCCAATGAAGTCAACACTCAAAACTAAATATCACACTACCACAATGAAGTGATCAGATCTGGCATCATTATTGGTGGGACAACCTAGCAATATGCGCCTTCTGCATAACACAATAAAAATGCATATGGCCTATAAAGTATAATTTTTCTGCTACAACATGTATCTTCATAAGGCAAATTAACTTATACTTAATTGGTAAATTAGGGAGTAAGGTCAATGGAATATAAAATGTGTGATGGTTCATTTATGATTTTTCTTAGTCAAGAAGAGCCGAGTAGAATTGTTACCTGGTCTAACGTTGCCAGAGAAAATCCTGTCTCAAAGAAGAGAAGATCCTCGGCGCTTAAGGCAGAAAGTTCTCAGCATGTATAGAACCAGTCAGGAAAAGTCAGTAACAGGTACATGTGTATTCAGAGGTGGGCTGAGGACTAAGGATGGGACATTATCACAATTATCTGCAATCATACATATATTCTCCCTTGATTTCTTCTAATAAAATCTTTATATTAAAACTTTCCATATTTAGTACTGCAATTCATATAGGATAAGATTTTGCATATGGTCTGCTAGAAATGTCAGTTTGTGATTTTGTAATATACGTATACCATACCATTTAGGTGGCTTCATTTATTAAAGAGACTGCACTCTTTCCCTTGCTCTACAGTGTCTCCTTTGTCATAAATTCTATTGGTGTGGGTTCATTTCTAAATCCCCTGTTATTTCATTGGCCTATTCTGTCAGTCCTGTTCCTGGAAGATATTTTCTTTAGTAGTTTAAGATTTCCAATTTGTACTTACTCAAGTTTCTCTTAACTATTCCTGCTCCTTTACATTTCCAAATAGCACTTAGAATTAGTTTGTTATTTTCTAGGCCCTCCAAAACAAACAAACAAACAAACAAAAAAACACTAGGATTTTTACTGAGATCATACTACATCTCTGTAAAGTTTGAGAATTGTCTTCTAATTCATTGGACATAGTATAGCCGGTTATTTATAATCTTTCCTCATACCTCTCAATGTTTTGTTGTTTTCTACATATGGTTCCCACATAACCTGCGTTAGACTGATATGATTGTAAAATGGCATTATTTAAAAAATAATTCTTGTTAGTTGCTAGTATATGTAACAATTGATTTTTATAGTAACTTCATGTCCAGTCCAGTGATATAACTCAATTTACTAATTTTAGTAGTGTGAGTGTGTATTCTTTTGAACTTTCTATGGGAAAATCGTGTTGTCTGAACATAGGAAGATTTTTATTCTGGATATCATCATGATCATCCTGTTATTACTATTTGGTTTATTGCACTGGGTAGGACTTGCAGGAAAATGTGTAAACAGGTCATAGGAGCCATTCTTGTTTCACTCTAGAACTCGGAATCCTTCATTTTACCACTAAATTTGTTTGCTATTTTTAAAAAATAGATGCTTTATACCAGAATGACAAAATTCCATTTTATTTCTAGTTTTCTATTATTTAAAACTGTGAAAGGGTTTTGAGATAATTATTATAATTTTTTTCATTATTTTGTGTTAAATTTGAAAATCACATTGATTTGCTTTAACATTTTAATCGACCCTTGAAGTCATGGAATAAATATAACTTTGTACAACATAATGTCTTTTTGAGGGGGCATGGAAAGGGCAGAGAGAGAGGGAGAGAGAGTATCTTAAGCAGGCTCCGTGCCCAGTGCAGAGCCTAACAAAGGGCTTGATCTTACAATCCTGAGATCATGACCTGAACTGAAACCAAGAGTCAGATGCTTACTGACATACTGCCTTTTTAATTAATTGATGAACTCCTTTTGATAATACTTTCCAGGATTTTTATAACTATTCAGGAGAGATACTGGTCTTTTAAGGTTTGGGGTATCAAGCTGTGCTGGGGTCATAAAAAGAGATTGAAATAGTCCTACTCTTGAATTTAAGTAGGCAGTTTTCTAAGATTGGTATTTTTTATTTATTTGTTTGCTTAAAGATTTTCACTTGGAGTTTTATCTGAAATGTTATTTTAATTAAATTCAACTATAAAAAGACTCATTAGATTTTTATATCCTCTACCAATTTTGAGAAAACTATATTTTTCCAGGAATTTTGTTTAAGTTTTCATATTTATTGGCATAAAAGCAAGTTATCTTTTTTTTTTAATTATTTTTGGCCCCATGATAACTCCATAAAACAAACTACCTTAAAGATTATTGGCTTAAAATATACATTGCTTTTTGTGCATTGAATATGTATTCAGTGAATGACATATATTTATTAGTTTTAGAAGTTTAAATGTAGATTTTTAATTATCTATGTAGAAATAAATCATCTTCAAATAAGAAGAATTTTGTTTCTGCTTCTCCAGTCTTACACATCTATCATCTATCTATCATCTCTCTACTATCTATCTATCATCTATAATCTATCTATTTATCTACCTATCTATCTCATCTGTGTTGGCTTTGCTCTTTCTACTTCGTCAGCTTGACATAGTTCTTAAATCTAAGCTGTTCTTGAGGGGGTCACATGCTTCATGGGCCAACTGGGGCAGTTTTGATAATTTGGGCTGGATTCCTTTCTGCATATCTTGAGCCTCAGCTCTATCTTTTGGTCTTATTCACCTTTGCTCCACATCTTCTCTCATCTGTTCAGACTAGCTTGGGCTTATTTATAAGGAGAAGGTGGGTGGCTCAGTTGGTTAAGCAACTGCCAGGGGCTAAGGTCATGATCCTAGAGTTCCAACACTTGACTCCCTGCTGAGCAGGGAGTCTGCTTCTCCCTCTGACCTCTTTCCTCTCACTCTCTTTCTCTCTCTCAAAACAAAACAAAACAAAACAAAATAAAACAAAACTAAACAAAACAAAAAACCCAGAGAAGGTGGGGATCCAATAGAAAGAGAGTTGAATCATAGAAGTTATCCTAAGATCTGGGCTTAAAAGTTACATGGCATCATTTTCCACCACAGTTCATTTATGAAGCTAATTGTAAGACCCAATTCAAAGGATTTTGAAATAGATTCAACCTTTCCATAGGGGGAGCTAAAAAGTCACACTGAAGAAAGCAAAGGCAGAGGGAAAAATGGAGATAGAAGCCATTTTTGCAATCAATCAACTACACTCTTATTTTCATTGCCTTTTTCACTGTAGTGTTTTCACTTTTTCCCTTTTTGATATTGATTAATTGTGCCCTTTTTTTCTGTTTATTGATAAATTTTTATGGGTTTCTTAGTTATTGATCCTTGCAAAAAAGCAAAATTTGACTTTGTTGCTTTTTTCTTTTTTTTTTATTTCATCAATTTCTTCTCATTTCCTTCATTCAGCTTTTTAAGCCTTGATTACCTGTTGCAACTTTTTACAGAAATTTTAAATAACTGACTTTTAAATGTTCTTAAATAATTGACTTAAATTTCTCTAATATATTTGCATTTCAAATATTTTCTACTTTGCAAAGTGATCTCTTATTTGGAAAGAAAAAGCTACTTATGTGAATTTATTTCAAAATATTTGGGACTTGTTATTAATAAGTTTTTAGCATTTCTTAGTTTTATTCTTATCAGTAACAAACTACAAATTTTTAATATTGAGATTTTTTTGTTTGTTTTTTTTTTGCCCAGCATCTGATTAATTTTTTTGTTTGTTTCATGAGTATTTGAAAAGCATTTGTAGTGATCATTGTTGGCTCCAGTTTCTTACGTGTAGCATTAGGTCAGGTTCTATACTCTACTGATGTTGTCTGCCTTTTTTCTTCTGGAAAAACTATGCCACGGTTTCTACCATGATTGTGCATTCACTTATTTCCTTTTTTAATTCTTTCCATTTTCTTTTAAGTTGTTTGGTGTAAGCAATTTTGAATAAGAACTGGTTATTAGGTGATTTTAGGAGATTATTAATAAGAACTGGATATTACCTGATATTTTTAGGTATGACAATGGCATATTTATGTTGGCTGATATTGTTTTTAGAAGATGCATAATGAATAACTTAGGGAAAAAGACATCTGACACTGAAAGCTATCATCAGTATTTTAGGAAATAAATTTTGCTTTTTATACACATGTATAATTGTGTAACAAAAATTGATAATTACTGATGCTAGATGTTAGGTATATGTGTGTTATAGTATATAGTATATAGTGTTATAATTATTTCAATATTTCTATATGTTTAAAATTCTTATAATTAAAAATATTAGATAAATATTCAGTGTTCTGAAGTTGTTTTTTAGATGTCTCCCACTGAATAGAGAGAAAAAAGAATTCTTACAGTAGGATGGGTGTATTTTCTTTTTGTGTGTTAAGTGCCAGCTCTTCAGTGCATATGTTAGTCTTTTTCTCAAAATCTTGCCTAATATATTCAGAAGTAATCACCTAAAACATTTGTCTCTGTATTACCAATGCATTTAGAATATTCTATGACAGAAAATACCTGGTTCTTGATATCACACCCCTAGTGAACATGTGTTGAGTGACTTCAGACAAAGATCTATGTTTCATAAAATGCTGATTTTCCAATTTAGGGCATTACAATTAGTTCCAATTTTATCCATTAGCAATTCTATGTACTCCACATTTTCTCTAAGGGTCTCATTGTTTGCAATTCCACTCAAGGAATAAATACCAGTACTGAGCCTTGTTTAATTGCAGGAGACATAAGCCTACTTAAGATTGATCAAGTAAAAGGAGATTTATTATACAGCTATTAATGAAAAAGTGAATGCTGATCAAAGCCTCAGAAAGAGAGGAAATTTGAGCTGTCATAATTTGTTAATAAGACACTGCTTTTAGCTCCTTATCTGTCTTAGTTTTTTATCTTCTTATATCCTCAATATCTGTGTCTCAGCTTCATCAGGAGAGATTATCTGATTCAATCAGTCCGAATGATGAATTGTTCTTTGAAGGAAGAGTCTTTCCATTCCATACGGATGCAGTTAGGTGGGAGGGAGCTTGTATATCATATTCTAAATGGGAAAACCATAGGTGTTGGCCAGAAAGATTCTTTCGGAAGAGATTGTGGACTGGGAAATAGTGATCAACATCTTCAAGATATTTTGTCAACTCAAGTAATGTCAAGGTCATTAGCAAACTGAGCCAGTTTTCAGTAATGATTCTAACTTGGAAAAGTAAAAGTATTAGGTCAGCATGTGCATGAATTCAGCTAATATTTTATAATAAATGAGAAGAATATTTTAAGAATCTTATATGTGTCATGATCAGCTTTCTGGAAGAAAAGACTGCCCTGAATACATTACTTCCTTAGTATTATACTACTTGGCTTAGACCTTCATCAACGTGTAACACAATGTTTAGGTAAAATAGCCCACTTGTTGGGGCACCTGGGTGGCTCAGTGGGTTAAGCCTCTGCCTTCCGCTCAGGTCATGATCTCAGGGTTTTGGGATCTAGCCCCGCATCAGGTTCTTTGCTCAGCGGGGAGCCTACTTCTCCTCTCTCTCTGCCTGCCTCTCTGCCTACTTGTGATCTCTTTCTCTGTGTCAAATAAATAAATAAAATCTTAAAATAAAAAGATAAAATAGCCAACTTGTAATTACAGCACTGATAGAATCTGCTCTGTTATCTGATACATGGGTCTGCCACAAGAAGCTCCTCGAATCTATGCAAAAGAGGGGAGAGGAGATTTACATTTACATCTGTTTTCCTAGAGAAATGTGAATGAAAGGAATGTCATGCATTTTAAAGAGGTTTCCAATGGATGCCCTCTGGTAGGACCCACCTGTCTCATAGAGGTATTTAATTCAACTTGGCAAACATATATCTATTATAACTTAAGAATACTAAGTTTCATGGGGAAATTAATACAAAATCAATATCCTTATAGAACTTAAAGCATTTTATGATTATCAAATATATATTAGTTTGTGAGCAATACTGTTAATATATGATAAAGTGTTAATGTATCTATTATAAACTATTTGAAAGAGTAATCTGGAACAAGAATTAAGACATTTTCAGGCATGGTGTGTAATGACCTTGACAAATGGGTAAATTCTGGATAAATGGAGATGAAAAGGGAGACACAAGCAGAATGGAGGAATATTATAAATAGAGTGTAATGAATTAAAATCAGGGTACTAAGGACCACAGGCTTAAACCATTTATAATTCTATGAGAAATTTTATGAGAAAGGCAAGGCGAATATACCCTCTCCACTATGATTTTATGGAGGGAGTTGTGCTTTGTGGATTTAGGACTGGAAAATTATGCTGAACAAGTCTGGTGAATTTGAAAAAGATGTTTCATTTCTTTGTTAATATAACTCAATATTTAATGATTCAGGAAGATGCAAGTGTCATTTTTGTGATTCAATATTACCTATTTTCACAAACACCTTCCAAATACTGAAACAAACACAAAGACAAACCATGGATTGTCTGCTGCTTCTTGGCAGTAGTACAGTAAATGGTTTTACTAAATTATATGTTGTTTTTCAAATATTGTAATGAAAGTCTGACAAAAATTCTATTAATTTTTTTCATTAAAGATACACATTTTTAGGGGTCCTTTAATTTGAAGTACCAAGAATATTTCAGACTATTTTTCCTGAGATATCTCAAAATCCTGAAAATTCTTTTTCATGTAGATTAAAAGTTCATGTTAAGTAATAAAATGTGTTATTTATTGTTACAGCTTATCACTGAAAAATATTTCTTATCTTTTTCTCCCACTAGTTCTTTAGAACTTGCACATTTGGAAAAAACTGTCTTCTGCATTTTTATTTATCATATATAGTTAGTGATATCTCTCTGTAGGGTTACAGTGGGAATTAAATGAGATACTTGAGTACATTTAAATGTACAAACCTGACTAGGAGCAGCTAAAATAATCTAAGCAATAATCTAACAACAAAGTATATCCATAAAGACCCATTTTTAACACAATTAAAATCATGTCAAACCTAGCAGCATGTAGTATCACTACACTGTAAACACAATACCTTTTTACTCCTTGTTTCAACATTGTTTCAACATTATCCTTTATTTCTTAACCAATATTAATACTTTTCCTTGAAATATCCTTTTTTCTACCAGCCAAACTATTATTCATCAAGAAACACTCCTTTGACATTTAGGATGTGAGCATTTAAATGTCAAGTTTTATATAATTCATAATATACCTGGATTGTCTGTTGTGACTTAAAGGTGTGAACTGGTCTTGAAGAATTCTGAACAGGGGCACCTGGGTGGCTCAGTCAGTTAAGTGTCTACCTTTGGCTCAGGCCATGATCCTAGGTTCCTGGGATTGGGCTTCTCCTTCTTCTGCCCTTCCTCCCCACTCAAGTACTCACTTGCTCTGCTCTTTCAGTCTTTCAAATAAATAAATAAATAAAATCCTAAAGAAATAAAAGAATTCTGAACAAATTGAGGAGTAAATGCAGCTTCAGAAATGGCCCAAAATATTAACTTACTTTTTGGATTGGAGGAGAGATAAATCACTCCTGCTACCATGAGGAAGGTTAAAGCTCAAGAGCTGGAGGAAAAGTGGGAATGTTTTATCCATATTCCCCTGCAACAGCTGAGACTATTGAAAGAAATTTCTTTTTCATGGACCAAGGAAAAAAATCAGAAATCAAAAAGACATGTCTTTCTACCATGCTACCTATTCAGAGTTGAGACTATATGCAGTTTCTCAGTGATCAAGAGAATATTTATACTAAAGGAGATGTTAACAGATATTCCTCTGAGGTTTCAAAATGCATGATTCCCATACCTACTTGTGATAATTCTGCTCTGACTTTCTGTCTCATGCTAATATTAATATTTTCAGCCAAATTTCAATCTCTATATATTTTAATAGATTGATGTTTCTGAAATGCTAAGAGACTACTGTTTTAAGGGAATGCATAAATTTGTTCTTTTATTCCAAGACCTGACAATTCTTTCCTTGAGACTAATCTAAGGAGTCCCATTACAGCAAAACTTGTTGTGAATGTCCTCAGATCTTACCGAGTAGTCCTTAAATCAGAACACCTTCATGATTAGTTAAACAAAGCTATTCTTTTTATTCAAATTTTTGGGCCTTTTAACACAGAGGTTTTATTAAGGAATAGGCCTATAATTATTTGAAACCTCTGTGAATGCATTCACTAAGCTAATATTTCACAAAATAAATTCCTTCTCTATTCCATTCTCCTACTTTCTAGTTAATATGACTTAAACATTTTTTTTCTTTAGATATCAATCACTCATCATCCATTTAGGTTTTATTCTTTATACACTGAAGATATAGCTCCTGACAGCATAACGTACTTAATTTACTGTTGGTGATTATATCTGATAAAATGACTTCGGCTATATGTCATGGAAACTGATCCAAAGTGACTTCAAAAATCAAAAAATTTGTTGTCTCATAAATGGTTGTCCAAAGATAAGATAAATTTCAGGGCCAATTGATTTCAGTTTTGTAAGGGCCTCTTTAGCCAGAGTGGCCCCACCTCAATTGAACAGCCCTTTTGTTGTTTATGCAGTAAAACTTAAATTGACCTGCCCCCCACCCCACCCCAGGGAACTTACTTAAAAACAAGTCAGGGAAACTAGTCCCAGGTAACAAAGCCCAAATACAAGGGTAGGTCATGTCAGGTGGAGACAACAGAGCCCGAATGCAGGGATGAGTCGGGTCAGGTGGAGATGTCCAATCAGTGGAGCGTGCATACTGTCTCCCTAGCTACCAAGGTGTGTGGGCCCCGCCTTTTGGGTGCCAATTCTGACCAAGGTGATAGGCTAGTTCAAATAGCTACTGTGGGATGAACTGTAATTCAGTTGGCCACCTGCGTGGGACCTAGCATGACTGTGCAACTTTCTCTGTGTGTTACAATCTCATTGGCCACCTGTGTGTGGCAGGCCCAACTACATAATGGCCCAAGCGTCAGTTACAGTGTCAGTTACGGAAAAAAACTTCAGAGTCAACAGCCTAGTAGGACACCAGGAACTGGGCCTTGAGACACCCGGTCCACACCCTTTGTTGGAAATCCCCTAAATTAACACATAAATACCCTGCTGTAACCAGACTCAGGGTCCAAGTCCCTACTCCACTGCATCGGGTATACTTGGATCCAAGCTTAAGCTTGCTGAATAAACCCTCGTGTGATTGCATGGGTGCTGGCTCCTTGGTGGTCTCTTCCGAATGAAACTTGACCACAACAAGTTTCCCAGTTCCACTTTTGTGTGTGTGTGTGCGTGTGTGTGTATCTTAATTGTATGTGGGCTGGGGTGGCTCAGTCAGTTAAGTGTTCGTCTTTGGCTCAGGTCATGTAGAGATCTAGTCCCACCTCAGGATGAGTCTGCTTTTCCCTCTGCTGCTTCTCCCTCTGTCTCTGCCCGTCCTCACACTCTCTCTCTTCCTCTCTCTCTCTCAAAATAAATAAATAAAATCTTTAAAAAAAAATACATCTTAATTGTGCATATTGGATTATACTTCAGGCAGCATTTCTCAAGGTGACCCCAGTTTTCACAGCAGCATACTTCAACATGCAAAGAAAGAGATGAATGCTTTTGTCCTAATATTGCCAGGAAAATTCTAAGATCCACTACAACTGGAATGTTTAGCTCATATATGTATCCTGATGTTTGTCATGGAAATAGAATACACTGATTAATTTAATCCAAACTTAGGAATTAGGGATATAATTGGTTATACCCAAGGCCCAGCTATGGCTAAAACTTGGGTATCTTAACCAGATTAGGATTTGTATTACTAAATAGAGAGAAGCCGTGTAAATGATCAACCTGCTCACTATAATGATCCTCCTTTGAAACAGAACCTTTTGTCCAGTGTCCTTTTTTTATGATCAAAAGCAGTTTTATTCCACATTGTGCAAAGGATAAGAGTTGCTATGTGTTGGTATAGAGAATTTTTTCCCCTTTATAAATTGTACAAGTACATATTCAGTTAAATATCATGATCCTTAACATCCCATTTAAACCTTTGGGCTAATTATCTCAAAGGTGATCCATTACATGATTAAGGACAACATTTACATTACTAAGATCTATTGATTATTTGTCTAATTTATTCACAGTGATGGTGTTTCTAATCATTTCAATCAGAATGTGCCATCTACTCATACTTGCTAAAACTTTGTTTTAAAAGTAGCATTTTATAATCATCCTTCAAATATCCTGAGGTAGTGCTGTGAAGTGTGTAAACCTGGTGATTCACAGACCTGTACCCCTGGGGATAAAAATATATGTTTATAAAAAATAAAAAAATTATATTGAAAGAAAAAAAAATAAAATAAATAAAAGCAAAAAAAAAAAATCAGTGTATGTTAAAATTAGGAATATCAGATCCAATGTTTCCGTAGAAACAATTTTATAATGGAAAGCTATGTTACAGACCAAGAGATTGATGCATTTTTAGTTTAGTTTTGTTTTGTTTTAGAAATGGTTACTTACAAATAAACTGCTTTGTCAACTCTTAAATTAAATATAAAAAATATATTTGTAACACAAATAGTATTTTTTTCAGTGGTTTTATTGAATTGGGCAACATGGTGCTCAAGAACATAAAATGTTATGAATTCTGATAGAATTCTAGAATAATTTTTCTTTACTTTAAGAAATTAGAGGTATAAAAAGCATGAGTCAGGGGGCACCTGGGTGGCTCAGTTGGTTAAGTGGCTGCCTTCAGCTCATGTCATGATCCTGGAGTCCTGGATGGAATCCTGCATCAGACTCCCTGCTGGTCAGAGAGTCCTGCTTCTCCCTATGACCCTCCCCCTTATCACACTCTCCCTCTCCCTCAATCTCTCTCTCACACAAATTAAAAAATAAGACCTTAAAAAAGAAAAGAAAGCACGAGTCAGGAACATAGAATATAAGTGGCTCCCTTGAAACAATTTTAGTGGAAAATTTAGGCTATTTTTAGGGATACAGAGAATGACTGCTGGATTTTGTTTGAATATTTATTTAGTTGTCTATTTTTTGTTGTTGTTTGGAAGTTGGCTCATGAATGCTTATTTTGATAATTTCTAATGATTGTTGTAATATTCTTTATAGCAAAAAATAAGCTTTGAGTCCTTTGTATTTGACATTGTATCTATTGTATCTATATCTTTATGACCAGGTAATGTAATTATATTATATCTAAATTGTTTCAGATAATGTATATGACCTTAAAGTACAGTGTTAGAACTGTCATTGCCAATCCTTAACAATCTATTTTTTATTTTTCCATATTTATTTATTTATTATTTATTATTTTATTGTATTTGGAAGAAAGACACTGTAGAAGGAGGGAACACAGATCTTCCTGTCTAAATGTTTATTCATTGGGAATTCCTTTTGGGGGGAGATGGGAGTGGAATTCTTTCTACTGCAGGATTATCAGTATTGTCCATGAGAGATGTTAGGGAGATATTCAGTTCAAGTTAGCTGAGGCCAACACAGGGGTTTTACTCAGCTCACAGAAGAAAGCTGGGAATGGAGCTAGGCTGATCCAACAGCAGACATCAAAAACATTCTTTTTCTGTTCAGATTCTCCTCTAAATATGCTCCCTCTCTGTATTACTGCCAGCTTTAATGTTTAAACCATTTAGCTCCAGATTCCAGATAAAGAGGGTTTTTCTGTCTCCATATATAAAATGCCAGGCAGTGAAGTCCAAATAGTCAGACTAGCCTAATGAAAAGACCTTTCACATCAATACAAGCCAAAGCCCATGTGTGTAATCCTGTGTTCAAGGAGAAGTAGAGAGCTGTGATTAGACTCCCTCCATCAAATCTATATGCAGCAGGGGAGAAGTACTTTATGAAATGAGGGTGACCATAACAAGTAGAAATGAAAAAATGATGGGCAAATAGAAGCAGTAGGTATCCAAATGTCTCTTTGTAATGTCCCTAAAAGCTAGCCATACATTCCTAATCCTTGGAATGTATGAGTGTTACCTTATGTGACAAAAGTAGGACTTCGCAGATATGATTAAGTTGATAATTTTGACAAAGGGAGATTATCTTGGTGGGCTCTAAATAAAATCATATATATATATACATATATATATATATATATGAAGATTTTATTTATGTATTTGACAGAAAGAGAGCAAGCACAAGCAGGGAGGGTAGCAGGCAGAAAGAGTGGGAGAAGCAGACTCCCTGATGAGCAGGAAGCCGGATGCAGGGCTCCATCCCAGGAGTCTGGGATCACAACCTGAAATGGAGGCAGATGCTTAACCCACTGAGCCACGCAGGTACCCCCAATCTCACGTATTCTTATATGAGGACGCCAGAGAGCAATTTGACACATGACAGAAAAGTATTTTCACCACGAAGGTAGAGATTAAAGTGACGTGACCACAAGCCAGGGAACACCGACAGCACTAGAACTTGGCAGAGGCAGGGAGTGGATTCTACCCTAGGTCCTCAAGCCTGTACACCTTGATTTGGGGCCAGGGATACTGATTTAGGATCTGGCCTCCAGAACTGTGTGATAATAGTATTGTGTGTGTTTTCACCAAGTTTATGGCCATTATCCCAGCAGCCACAGGAAGCTTAAACAATTCCCAGCTGAATGATATTTGTCTCATTGTAATTGTTCTTTGATGAATCCTGGCTGGATGTCTCAACAACCAAAAATGGTGCATCTGTTTTTCTTTCTCCTTGGTTTTCTACAAGTTTTTCAGAATAACTCTCACGGATTTTCTTGTTAAGGATACATGTAGATAGTTTTGTATATTGTTTACCCTCAGCTTCCTTCCACTATACTATATTGTCTCAAATCCTCTTAGGAAGAAAAAAATGGATGAGAAAGAAAGACCATGCCTAATTTAATGAAGACAAATAGGTACAGTGCTAGTTTCAACCTTCTCAATTATTTGATTTTGTACATATTAACTGACTTCTTTGATGTAAACATCTGCACACATTAACGGCACACTTATATCAGAAATTTGGCATACTGTAGGTACTAAAATACTTTTAGTTACATTATTCGGTTCACCATCACCTTCCTGTCCATGCACATGTAGAGATCATCCTTTTTGTAAATGGTCAACATATCTCTTAAAATATTGCATGAAAATCAGTGTAATTATTAACATACTAAACAACATGTGGACAAGTTAGTACATAATTAATTCATATTTCCCATTATCTGGAATATATACACACAAATTTTTGATTACGAAGTATTTCAACTGATCATAAAATAACATTATTGGTACCAATTGCAAGATTGTGATTTCTAAAAAAATATACATATTTGGTCAACCAAATGACCAAAATATATTTCTTATATACATTCGTTTTTATCCATGGCTCCTGGCTCATTAGCTCCCAAACCCTTGAAATTTTCCTAAGTGTTGAAAGTGATAAAGGTATCTTTTGTTATGTCAGTAAAGTAACTTTTGGAAAGCACCTAAGGATGGAAGCTGGTTGTCAATGGAGACAAACTGTGATTAAAAGTTTGGAATTTTAGTCCGACTCCTTGGACTTTAGGTATGGGAGGATGCTGGAAATTAAGTTTAATCACCCACTGTCGATGATTTAATCAGTCATGAAACCTCCATCAAAAACCAAAAACATGGCGTTCAGAGAACTTCCAGGTTGGTGAACACACTGGAGGGCCCGGGAGAGTGGTATACCCATGGAGCATGAAAGCTCTGTGCCCTTTCCCCATAACTTGCCCTATTTGTATCTTCCACCTAGCTGTTTCTGAGTTATATTCTTTTATAATAAACCAGTATGATCTAGTAAGTAAAATGTTTCCCTGAGTTCTGTGAACCACTTGAGCAAAATAATTGAACCCAAGGAGGAAATTTGATTTATAGATAGTTGGTTAGAAGTCCAGGTTAACATCCTGGACTTGTAAGTGGCATCAGAATGTCAAAGAAGAGGTCCTGGGAACCTCCGATCTATAGCCAGTTGGTCAGAAGTACAGGTAACACCTGAGTTTGTGACTGGCATCTGAATGTGTGTGTGTGAATCTTGTGGGACTGAACCTTTAACCAGTGGAATCTGATGCTATCTCTGGGAAACAGTGCCAGAATTAAGTTGAATTCTCAGACACCCTGCTGGTGTTTGAAAATTGTCTGTTGGTGTGGGAAGATTACAAGCACACACACACTGAAATCAGGTCCAGGAAACTTTTTTACCAAAATACTCCAAACCATAATAAAATAGATGTTAACATTGGTCATTATTGCTTCATAAAAAGAAATAAAATTGACAAGTTTATTAAAGTCCATCTTCACCACCCCACCCCTACTCACTTTCTCAATCTACTCAGGCAAAGACTCACCTAAAATCGGTATATTTCATTCCAATATATGTTTTGGTCACTTGGCATATACAAATGCATTTATAACCATTGTGTTATTGTTTTCTATGGTTTAAAAATACAGAATAGTGTAATGTATATAGAACCTCATAATTTCCTTTTGTTAAAGATTTATCCATGCTGAATAGTGCAGGATTTGTTCATCTATCTTAATTAGCTTTTATTATTCAGCTTTTTGTTAAATGTGTATATTAAAATCATTTCATTTGTACATTTCCTTGGAATGTGTCGGGAATAGTCATGTTGCTTCCACCTTTGCCTTATGAAAGCAGTTGTGCAATTAACATGCTTGAATTCATGTCTTCTTGTGCAATGTTGCCTATGAACCTATGAGTGCAAATTATTAAATAATAAAGGATATGAAAATTTTTAATTCTATTACATATTTTCAGATTGTTTTCCAAATGAATTGTATCTCATTGTCCTTCTGATAGTTAAGCAAGAGAAATTCTATTTCCCCATAGTTTCATCAACTCTTAGTGTTTTCAATTTCCTATTTGTGATCATATGATTTAATAACATCTTATAATTTTCATTTACATTTTCTGGTTTTTAGTGAAATTAAATCGACAATATGCTTAGTATTGTCAATTTAATTTTCCTGTTTCCTAAATTTCCTTTTTATAACTTTGCTAATTTTTTTTTGATGGGGAGTGTTTTTCTTTCTCACTTAATAGATATATGAGAGTTTCTTATTCCCTAAATTTTGAACTTTCATTAATTAGGTGTGTTGCAAATATTTTCTGCAAGACTTTTCCTTGTTTTTCATTTGGTTGATGGTTGTTTTTGTTTTTAAGATTGTTTATTAAAGTAAAAATTTAAATGTCAATGTTATCAAATTGAGTGACTGTATCTGATGTCATAAAGATATCTTCATTATATTTTAATAATATTCATATTTACATCTTTAACACATTTGGAATTTAATGTATAGGTATGAACTAGGATCCAATTCAAATGTTTCCATATAGATTGCCAGTTATTCTATTCTTTCTCCAGTGTTTGCTATGTCATTTCCCATATAAATACATATATTTGTCTGTTTCCAGATTCTCTCATTTGTTACGTTGCCTCAGTTTTTTTTAATAACATTCTTAAAGTTATTCTAATTTTATTATGAGTTTTATATGTAGTTGGATAACTCTTCAAAGTTAACTGGGTTGTTCTTGGACCGTAAGTCTCACATAGACATTTTAGCACAGCTTTACAAGTTCATAAAATATCATGTTGGGATTTTAATTGAAACTGCTTCATATTTAATTTCATATTTAACTTGGGCATATGACATCTTTATAATTTTGAGTCTTCTGATCCTGAATATGTTATAATCTCTCCATTTATTTGCCCTCTTTTATGCCCTCCAATAAAGTTTTATATTTTTTTCCATAGAGAATTTGCACTAATCTTTGGTTGGATTATTTCCCAGAAATCTTATGATTTGGGTTGATTTCATGAATGTTATATTTATTAAGCTGCATTTCTTAATTATTTTATTGTGGCAAAGTACTGCTATTGATTTCAGAAATTGTTCTCGGATCCATCAAGCATAATTAACTATATAGTCTATCAATTATGAATAATTATAGCTTTTTTTCTCATTCACTTTCAGTTTTTTTATTCCTGTCTTGCACTGAATAGGATCTCTAGTGCAATGTGTATAGATACAAAGATCATGAACCTTCTTTCCTTTCTTCTGATTTTAAAGTTAATGCCTCCAGAAAAACAGTAAGAATATTTTCTATATTTTATTTTTAGTTACAAATGCCAGGTTAAAAAGTTTATTCTAGTAGTTTGCTGTGAGTTTTCTTTACAAATGGATGTTACGTTTTTTCTAAATTTAGTGAAATTATCTCTGGTTTTCTCCTTTAATCTGTTAATATGGTGACTCATATTAATAGATTATCTAATATTCAATACCTAAATTGAGGAGATAAATCTGGAAGTCTGGAAATAATTCTTAAATCTTCCAAATGCATGGAAATCAGAAGCTACTTTTTCTTTCTACTGCTGGGCACAGTTTTTCATCATGGGCAGCTTAACCACCATCCCAGTTTTCCTGGGGCTATCTTAATTTAGTACCAAAAGTCCTCCATCCTTGGAAACTACTCTGGAACTCATGCAGTCCCGTTTTTCACTGATGCATGTGGAAGTTTGGGAGAAAAGTACAAAAGTCATATAGCAACCAAAAATATGTACTGGAAGCAAATCATTTTTAGTATTAAATAGACACAGCAAGGATGGGTTGCCTTCCATCGACTGTGTTGCTAGTTTTCCCTGACCGCTGATGTTGGCAGTCATGATTTGTATTTCCTGATAATGGATCATTCAATGTTGCCATCACTTCATTGACACAAGGTAATTGTGTAACTTAAATGTGCTGTGTTTGTGAATGTTAACAATTTACCTTTTGCCTGTGCATTAACTATTGTCCTTGTATCAAGATACCACTAGTTTAGTTTCAAGCATTGTGAATATTGTGACCAGCTTTTCCAAGGGTATAGATGATGAAAATGAGAAAAATACAATATTAACATCAGCATTATCTAGAACTCAATGGAAAAGAAGATTAAACAACTGTATAATTTTAATGACAATAAACAAATCAGACCATAAGATATGAAGAAAATAATTTGAGGGTGGGCATGGGGGAGTAAGCCCATATGAAAACTGAATCCATAAGTCAAAACCAGCTACACACTTCTAAGTCAATCATGACTTTTTTTTTTCATTTCCCAAAATATCACTACTCAGTCAAAAATTATGGTTGCCAAATTAGTTTGAACAGATCACATGCATAAACATCTATGACCATATCTATCCCTTAACTGCTCAATGACAATGAGTAATGTTACATTTCCTGATATAAAGATTATAACTAAATCATGTTGTGTTTAAAACAAATAATAAAATGTCTACTGCTTTTTCCTTATCCTGTAGAGCTGCTTCTGTCAGATCTTACTAATTATCATGATTTTTTATAATGTATCAAGTGAATAGGTCAAATCACCGCAACAAAAACAATAACGACAAAACGTGTTCCCCTTAGCTTCTACATTCTTTAATTTATGAAATGAAATTCAAATACTATAGTTAATTTTATGAAAATTGTAATAAAATCATAGGAACTACAAAAGAATAAATTGTTGATATATCGTCTAAATACAAACCAGTTCATACTCACCTATCTCCATATTCAGCAGAAAGTGTAAATATAAAATTTGGCAAATTCTATTCTTTTATAAATTTCTTTTCAAGAAAATGAACAACTCTAATTTTCTAAAATATCCTGCATATCTTGTATACTAAAAAGAGGTATAATTTGTTTACCTAAGATATTGATGCTGTTATAATGAGATTTTGTCACTTTTCATTTCATCAAAAGTACATAATATAATGAAATCTCTAACTTGTAGAAGCCTTTAAAAAATAGGGGTGCCTGTGTGGCTGAGTGGGTTAAAGCCTTTACCTTGAGCTCAGGTCATGATCCCAGGGTCCTGGAGTCCAGCCCCGCATCAGACTCTCTGCTCAGCAGGGAGCCTGCTTCCCCCTCTCTCTCTGCCTGCCTCTCTGCCTACTTATGATCTCTGTTTGTCAAATAAATAAATAAAATCTTTTAAAAAATACATAAAATAAAATAAAATATATATCATTATTGCCTCCCCCCCAAAATTTTTTATTTTCCTGATGCCGAGTGATGTTGAGCACTTCTTCATGTGTCTGTTGGCCATTTGGATGTCATCTTTGTAGAGATGTCCTTTCATGTCCTCTGCCCATTTCTTGATTGGATTATTTGTTCATTGGGTGTTGAGTTTGATAAGTTCTTTATAGATTTTGGACACTAGTCCTTTATCTGATAGGTCATTTGCAATTATCTTCTCCATTCTGTTGGTTGTCTTTGGTTTTGTTAACTGTTTCCTTTGCTGTGCAAAAGCTTTTGATCTTTATGAAATCCCATTAGTTCGTTTTTGCCCTTGCTTCTTTGGATTGGCAATGTTGCTAGGAAGAAGTTGCTGTGGCTGAGGGCTGAGGTCGGGGTGGGGTTGGGGGGTGTGTGGTTTCTGCCTGTGTTCTCCTCAAGGATTTTTATGGATTCCTGTTTCACATTGAGGCATC
This sequence comes from Mustela putorius furo, assembly GCF_011764305.1. NCBI lineage: Eukaryota > Metazoa > Chordata > Mammalia > Carnivora > Mustelidae > Mustela > Mustela putorius. The sequence goes on from NW_025421467.1 coordinate 3,450,365, forward strand.
AGGGAAATACAAATCAAAACCACAGTGAGATACCACCTCTTACTAGTCAGGATGACAAAATTAACAAGTAAGGAAATGGCAGTTGTTGGCAAGGATGTGGAGAAAGAAGAACCCTCCTTCACTGTTGGTGGGAATGCAAGCTGGTGCAGCCACTCTGGAAACAGTATGGAGGTTCCTCAAAAAGTTGAGTTACCCTATGACTCAGAAATTGCACTACTTGGTATTTACCCTAAAGATACAAATGTAATGATCAGAACGGGCACATGCACCTGAATGTTTATAGCAGCAATGTCCACAATAACCAAATTTTGGAAAGACCCAAGTTGTCCATCAACAGATGAACGGATAAAGAAGATGTGAGATATATATAATATATGTTAAAAATTCATTTTTCCCTTCATTATTCCTTCATTTTTCCCTCCCTTCTCCTAATGTCCTCCACGCTATTCCTTACGTTCCACAAATAAGTGAAAATGTCTGGTAATTGACTTTCTCTGCTTGATTTATTTAGCATAATCTTCTCCAATGTCTTCCATGTTGATGCAAAAGCTGGGTATTCATGCTTTCTGATGGAGGTGTAATATTCCATTGTATATATGGACCACATCTTATATATTCATCATCTGTTGAAGGGCATCTCTGCTTTTTCCACAGTTTGGGTATTGTAGACATTGCACCCAATGAACATTGGGGTGCATGTAGTCCTTCTTTGCACTATATCTCTATCTTTGGGAAAATATTCAGTAGTGTAATTGCTAGGTCATAGTGTAGCTCTATTTTTAATTTTTTTAAGAACTTCCACACTGTTTTCCCAATTGGCTGTACCAACTTGCATTTATTCAATTTTACCTCTAAATAAAAGAAAAGGATAATGTCCTAAAGGCAGTTCAGGGAAGAATTATTGGAAAAATAAACTGAAGGATAAAAACACACTACTGAAGGAAACATGTCATTATTATGTCATATAAGTAAGATATGTTAATTAGTCCTGTTGTATTATGTTTTTATTTAAAAGGTATTACATTTATAAATTTTAAACACAGCATATTTTATATAATTTAATGACCAATAAAAGTAAAAAAGAAAATAATTTACTGTATTAGAACACAGAAACAAAATTTCAAGTGAGTACCAACTCTTCATAATTTTTAAAAGAATAACAGGTAAGTGTATATATCTATTCTATAGATACTATAGATAGTCTAACTTATTACTGTTGTTGTCATTACTATTATTGTCTGGTGTGGCTGTGTCTTCAGTTTACTCTGTAAAATATTGACTATGCAGGGTTCCTGGGTGGCTCAGTTGGTTAAATGTCTCTTCTGAGATGGAGCCCCACAGCAGGCTCCCTGCTCAGCAGAAAGTCTGGTTTTCCCTCTCCCTCGGTCCCCTCCACCTCACTTGTGCTCTCTCTGTCATTCTCTTTCTCTCAAACAAATAAATGTCTTTAAAAAATAAAAATAAAATGCTGACTATGCTAGGTGCAGTCTACATTATATGATCTTTGGTATTTGTTGTTTTATTGTTTAATACATGCTTAATTTTTGCTTGAAAAGAATATAATGATTAGGGACGCCTGGGTGGTTCAGTCCTTAAACGTCTGCCTTCCACTCGGGTCGCGATCTCAGAGTCTTGGGATAGAGCCCCACATCAGGCTCCTTGCTCAGTGGGGAGCCTGCTTCTCACTCTCCCACTCTCCCAGCTTGTGTTCCCTCTCTCTGTCAAATAAATAAAAATAAAATCTTAAAAAAAAAAGAATATAATGATTAATTGTAAGGGTTAAAGAGTTTAAGGTACATATCAATGTATAGAGATTAATACTTGTTTTGTTTAAATCATTTATATTCTTACACTTGTCCTGATTGATTGATTAGTTTCTGGGTGGGAGGGGGGAGGTATTATTGTCCACCACATTAACTGAAGATATGTCCAGTTTTTCTCACAATATGGACAGATTTTGAATATTTATTTTGAAAATATTTTTTAATTTTTAATTTAATTTAATTTTTTATGCTCATACCCATTTTGAATTATAGCTTCTTGTCAAATTATTACTTGAATCATTGTGTAGAGTAATGACTTTATCTCCAATAATCATTCTGCCTTAAATTCAAACCTATCTGATTAATATCATTATATTAGCTTAGCTCTCCTCAGTATTTGCCTATGTCATTTCATATCTTTTCATATGCCATCTTTTTCTGTTATTTTGTTTTATGTGTGCTACTTGTGCACTAACATAAGAGATTTCTTTTTAAATACATTTTAAGAATTTCTGTCAACTAAGGATATTGACATGCCAATTTATTGTGATTACTGATATATTTGGATTTATTTCTGCTATTATATTTTATACTTTCTATTTACCATGCTTTTAGTTTTTCTTTTCTTCCTTTTTACGAATTATTTAAATTGTATTTTTAGAGCAGTTTTAGGTTCACAGCAAAATTGAGTGCGAAGTACAGAGAGTTCCCATCTACCCCCACTTCCAACACATGCACAACCTTCCCCACTATCAATATTCCCACAGTAGCACATTTGTTACAACTGATGGACCTACATTGACACATGATTATCACTCATAGTTTACATTAGGTGACATGGTCCCTTTAGGCTTCTATAATAGAATGTCATAAACTGAGGGGCTTATAAACAACAGAAATTCATTTCTCCTACTTCTGTAGTTTGCAAAATCCAAGAAAAAGTTCTGGAAAATTCAGTGGCTGGTGAGAGCCAGCTTCCTGGTTCATAGACGGATGTCTTCTTGTTGTATTCTCAAAAAGTGGAAGGGTGAAGGATCTCTCTAGGCCCTTTTTATAAAGGAGCTAATTCCATTCATGAGGGTACCACAGTTATGATTTAATCAACCTCTATAGGGCCTATCTCCAAATGTTACTACATTAGGAAGTTCAACATATGAATTTTGAGGGGACATAAACTTTCAGTCTAGAGCATTAAGGTTCAGACCTGGTGTTATACATTTTTTGATTTGGACAAATGTATAATGGTATTCATTCACCATTATAGTATCATACAATACAGTGTCACTGCCTGAAAATCCTCTGTGCTTCTATTCATCTCTCCTTCTCCCCAACCCGTGGCAACCACTGATTATTCCTGTAGTCTGTAGCTGTTTTAGATTGCCTTAGTAATACGCATTTAAGTCTCCCCTACCCCTTGTCCTTTCAAAGCTTGATAGCCCATTTCTTTTGAGCAGTGTATAATATTCTATTGTCTGGCTATACTACAGTTTAGTTATCCATTCACCTACTGAGGAAGAAGGAAAAGTAACTTGGTTACTTCCAAGTTTTTTCAATTATAAATAAACTTGCAGTTTTTGTGTGGGTATGTTTTCAGTTCATTTGGGTAAATGCCAAAGAGTAGGATAGCAGGATCATATGGTAAGAGTACTTTTAGTTTCTAAGAACTGACAAACTGCCTTCTGAACTGGCTGCCCCATTTTGCATTCCCACCAGTAATGAATGGGAATTCCTGTTGCTGTTGCTGCACATTCCAACCAGCCTTTGGTATTTTTAGTATTTTGGATTTTGGCTATTCTGATGGGTGTGTAATGGTATCTCACTGTTGTCTTAATTTGCAATTCCCTAATGACACATGATGTTGAACATTTTTTCATATGGTTATTTACCATCTGCTTATATTCTTTGCTGAGGTGTCTGTTAAGATCTTTGGTTCATTTTTTAAACTGGGGTTTTGTCGTTGTTGCTGAGATTTAAGAATTCTTTGTATATTTTGGGTAACCGTCTTTCATCAGATGTCTTTTACAAATACTTTTTCCTGGTAAGAGGCTTTTCTTCTAATTTTATTGGAAGAGTCTTTCTCAGTGCATAAGTTTTTAATTTTTATGAGTCCAGATTATCAATTATTTCTTACACAGATCATGCCTTTGGTGTTGAAACCAAAAAGACATCACTATAGCCAAGATAGTTTATGTACTATGTTATGTACTAGGAGTTTTGTAGCTTTGCATTCTACAGTTAGATTTATAATCCATTTTGAGTTAATTTTTGTAAAGAGATTAACTTTTTTCATGTGGATGTTAAATTGTTCCCACATCATTTTGTTAAAAGGACTATCTTTTCTCTGTCTCATTGTCTGTTCCTCTCAAAAGTCATATTAATGGGGATCAATTTCTGGCCTCTCAGTTCTGTTCCATTGATGTATTTGTCTGTTCTTTCACCAATACCACAATGTCTATTACTACTTTATGGTAAATCTTGAAGTTGTATAGTATCAGTACTCTGTTCTTCACTATTGAGATGACTATTCTGAGTTTTTGGCTTATCCATACATACTTTAGAATCAGGTTGTTTATATTCACAAAATAACTTAACTGGGATTTTGATTAGGATTGTGTTGAATCTATAGATCATTAGGAAGAACTGTTATTCTTATAATATTGAGTCTTTTGTCCATGAATATGGAATATCTCTTCATATATTTAATTCTTCTTTGATTTCATTTATTAAGGTTTTGTAGCTTCCCTCATATAGTAGGTCTTGTACACATTTTCTGAGATTTATATCTCAGTATATTTCAGGGTTTTGAGTGCAACTGTAAATGGTATTGTGATCTAGATATAGTTATAGTTATACATAATTTCAAATTCTACTGCTTTATTGCTAATTTGTAGGAAAACAATTAACTTTTTACATATTAACCTTGTATCCAGGAATTTTTTTTTTTTAATTTTTTATTTTTATAAACATATATTTTTATCCCCAGGGGTACCCAGGAATTTATGTCTAATCTTTTGAATTTCCTAAATAGGTGATTATGTCATCTGCAAACAAAGACAGTTTTAGTTCTTTCTTCCTAATCTATAATATGGGATGTTTGGGATCTTCAATGTATTTCCCACCATCTGGAGGAATGCAATGGGTGGGGAGAAAAGCCAATATACAGGGAAGAGTTAGTAAAAATGGCAGAAAGTTTCCTGGAATGATTTTGAGTACCTGGTAGTTTTTGAGGCTAAGCAAGAACACCCCTCCTTTCAGAACTGGAAGGTTAAAATTCCCTTCAATTCTTTTTTATTTTCTAATGTAAGCTACTATCTTTTCAACAATAGCTTTCTCCCCCAACCCAGTTTGAATTGCTTTTCTGTCAATTGGATATAAATATGTCTTGATATAATCACATTAGAGTGTTAGGATTAAAAAACTGGAAATAGAACTGAATTTATATGTAAAAGGATAACAACAACCTAAAATAATCCAATATTTTTAAATGTACAAAAACAGAATTCTTTAATTCATTCACTTAAAAATATTATCGAGCACATACTCTCTATTAGCCATGTCTTTTTAGGTCCTGGGGTTACAAGTAACTTTTGTCTTTTGATGCTTGGATTACTCTTAAATTTATTTCTTGTTTTTCTTTTCATAATGTTATAAAATGAACTGGTAATTTTAAAGAAAATATAGGAAGTGTAGAGGGGAGAATGTAATTTTTTTTTTATAATAAAAGCAATTAGAGACAAAGACTAGTTGTAACAAGTGTGCTAAGATTATATTGTTAAAATGATAAAAAATGGAGATAGCAAACATTATTCTTATTTCTCAGTTTACTAACCTGTGTGCTGAGGAACATAGTATCCTTAAAAATAGGCTAGAGAGGTGCTGATTTATGATCTTAGTTTTCCTTGGAGCTGAGTGGAGGCTGGGGTGGCCAGGTGCCTAGGTTGGTTTCCACAAGCCAAAAGAAGACTTGTGCAGTCTACTTCTATTATTACTTTCTAAGTGGGCCATAACAGAGGTTTGGAGACTTTGTTTTAGGTGATCACTTATGTGAGATCTATGAATTTTAAATATAACATTCAGTTCCATTAAGATGACAGAGGAACAACATATAAAACCCTTCTGCCATAAATAGCTAAAAATCTTAGAAACAAAATAATTAATCAAGATATCTTAAATGCACATCTGAGATCCTAAAAAATGGAAATGAAATCTGAAATTTCTAAAATTGGAGTGAAAGGCAAAAAAATAAATATCTGATAAAGTTATCAGATGAGGATGGCTCTCTGAAACTCCATTTTGACCTGAATTCCCTGCCTGCCTTTCCTGGCTGCTAGAGCCATGTAGGACTGCTTACAGGTGCAAAATGCTATTATATATATATATATATATATATATATATATATATCCTGGAGTGCCTGGGTGGCTCAGTCAGTTACATGTCTGACTTCTGGTCTCTCAGGTTTTGGTATCAAGGTTGTGAGTTCAAGCCCCATATAGAGCCTACTTTAAAAAAAATGTGGTGTGTATATATACCAGATCCATAGTTCAGTCCCAGGCAAACTGTTAAGGGCTGGGTTAGAGAGAATCTGTGTAGCTGCTTCAATCAGTTCAGAAGTCCATGCCTTCATTTTTTCTCCCATACTCTTACCCCATGCTAATATGCTGTGTAGCTCCCAAGAGTGAAAGTAAGGAGAAGAGTGGAGGAATGTGAGGAGGACAAGAAATGCCTCCACTTCCAGGAATTGTCACCCTCCCCCAATCTTATCAGAGGCCCATATATCTTTTGAACTGGCTTTTGTTTCTGGTTTTTTTGTTGTTGTTGTTGTTGTTGTTGTTGTTGTTGTTTTGTTTTGTTTTTTTGTCATTTAACGGTTTTTAAAGATTCTATTTATTCATTTTTTTAAAAGGACGGATTTTTTTTTTTTAAGATTTTATTTATTTATTTGACAGACAGAGATCACAAGTAGACAGAGAGGCAGGCAGGGAGGGGGGGGGGGGAGACAGGCTCCAGTTGAGCAGAGTCTGATGCGGGGCTCGATTCCAGAACCCCAAGATCATGACTGAGCCACCCAGGGGTCCCAAGATTTTATTTATTCATTTGAGAGAGAAAGAGAAAGAGAGAGAGACTGAGCACACAAGTAGAGGAAGAGGAAGAAGCAGACTCCACGCTGAGCAGGGAGCCCCATGCAGTACTCTATCCCAGGACCCTAGAATCACGACCTGAGCTGAAGGCAGATGCTTATCTGACTGAGCCTCACAGACACCCCTGTCATTTACCATTCTTGTTAGTCTTTGGTTTATAACATAAATATGAAGAGTCCTCCAACGTGATGAGCTTTAGCTTTTAAGACTCATGAATATCATCTTCAATTTATTGTTGGGACCAAGAGGTCCAAAGACCTAACTTTAATTTCAAGGCTGGGAATTTTTTGTTTTCTTTTCTAATATGACCACCTTTTCCTACAGCCCCAGATAAATCTGCTCACATCTAATTTAAGGAGAGAGTCCACAGATTAATAAGGGAATTACAGTAAAAAAAAAGAATACAAGTACATGATCTGATATCACAAAAGGTTATTCTGTCAGTTTTTTAAGCTTTACTCTCCTCTCTCTTGTGGAGTCGATCCACCTTCCTGGGTCATTGCCTGTACAAGAGGATCCAAGAGAAGCAAAATACTGACCACAAGGCTGAAGTCTGGTCAACCCAGACAGAGCTCCAAGGCCACAGACTTCCAGTTTTTCTGAAGTCAATGGTTGCCTTCTACAGCTGAAATGCCTGGAGAGTAGAACAGATTAGGCCATGAGGAATTCGACATGGGCTTAATTAGAGTCAGCAGAAACATCAACAAAAGATTGTATTTGCCCCATTTTTCCATGTGACAAAACTCAAACTTTACGTACGGAACTCACTGACATTATGGCAATGATAGACAAGCATCCTATTTCATTAATTTTCTCTTACTGTCTTTACAAATTACTCCATATTTAGTGTTTTAAAAACGGTACCTATTTTCTTTTTTAATTGTTATCATTTACTATCTTATAGTTTCTCCAGGTTGGAAATCCAGGTAGGCCCAACTAGGTACTCAGCATGGGATCGAACAGGGCATAAACCAAGGGGAAAGTCTGTTGAGTGCTTAGCTAATGACTCTAAGATCCATTTACAAGTTTATTTAGGTTTTATGGTATAATTTGGTTCTTTGTGGTTATGGTACTGATGTCTCATTTCTTTGACATGATGCCCCCACCATCTTCAAGGCAGAGACACTGCTTCAAGTATTTCTAGTCCTTTAAATCTCTCTCACTCTGTCAAATCTCTCTGATGTCCTCCTGTGCTTTAAAGGGCCCAGGTGATTGCACTGGGCCCTCCAGATAATTCAGAATAATCTCACTATCTTGAGGTCAACAGATCTGTCACTTTAATTATATTTATAATGTCTCTTTATCATGTAACACAATAAATTCACAGGTGTTACATAAGGGGACAAAACCATGGGAGTCAAAGATCTGCCTATCGCACATATATGCAATATAACAATTTTAAAGATGACACAGATTAACATAGAGCTAGTTAGTTTCAACATTTTCAACATTCATGCACAAGAAGCATGCCCTGCACTTGTTATCTGACCACTTACAGAAGCAGAAGAGCCTCTTGTCGTCTTTGCTTAGACCGTCATTAACTTCTCTGTGCATCTGTATTTTTATCTTAAAACAGGAATAATACATATTACCATACCTAACCTGCTGAACTGATGTAAGCATCAAAAGAATTAATTCATATTAAACATAGTATTTTAAGAATTTAATGCCTATTTCTTATTCTCATCATTGAGACTAGACCATCAGTAGAACCACTGCCCTTGGTGTAAAAAGAAAAAAAAAAGGAAATAAGAAAAGTCAACTTTTAGAAGAACATGTATTTAGTATTATTTAACTCTAATGAGCTTTGAAAATCCTATGGAAAAATCCATATGGTATGTATAAGTGCAAATAGAAAGAAAAAAATCAGATGAGAAATCTATTTCTTTTCATGTTTCATTTTGCCAAGAGATAATGCAATCCTCGCTCTGGAAACTCATCTGTCACACTGTGCTCTATAAAGTGACAGGACACGATGTGACATGTTGATGAGACCCATCGTGACACAGAGCATGGTTTGTGGTCTGTGTTGGCATAGATAATTAGGAAAATCCTGGAAACGAGTAGTTTGAGAAGGATTTAATGAAGAATCGTATGACAGATAAATAAAAGGTAAGAATGAGCATACCTTTTTTTAATAAAATAAAACATGCAGAATATTAGATGGTCTTCCCCTGACCCCCAAATTTTATAATCATCTGTTTGGCATTTAACCTTCATATGTGATTAAGATAGCAAACCTCATACCACAGCATTCCCCTGTAAGAGGCGAATATAGTGATATGAGGTAATTGAATTTTGTTCTGACCCTCTTTGGCCTCTGTGCAGAAGCAATTTGTGAATTATTTAGGAAAAAAAGGAAAAGGGTATTTGCCTCAAGAGAGAAATGCTGGGTGCAAGGAAGAATTTAGTTCAGCAGCACTGTCTCTTAGAATACATCTGCTTTCCCAGCTTGAAATGAAAATCGAAATGGAAATTTCTATTCATCCTTATGCATTAACAAGATCCCTTCCTTTCACTGCCATGCTTCATATGTCCTAAACTAGACCAATGGCACATCTAAAACTTTACAAATCATGCTGAAGCCTTTGTTATTAAAATGACAATCTATGACTGAACCAATAAAAGAAAGTAACCCCATTGTAAATAAATACGGCATGAACATTTTAGCTTCTCAAGCCAAAACTAAGGCACATTAAGAGCAGTGTGGATGTTATTTGTAGCATTTCGGTTCCATTATACCTCTTTATATTTATATACTTTAAAAAAAGAATTGCAGCTTATAGGCAAAAGAATAGGGGTGAAATTAATCAAAAATTCTTTTTTTCTTATCCCTTTCTTCGGTGTTAAAGTACTTTTTTTAGGTTGTGATTACATAACTTTCCATCTGAAAGAATAAAAAAAATGCCGATATTATCATCGAGCTTTAAAATAAATCACAAATATATCTAAAGAACACCGTTCTCCAGAGATTACGGCTACACTCTTTTTATAGCCATCGACAGTATTGGCAGGTATGTGACAGCAAAGGGGGCAGAATGAACATGATTTAATAAAGAAATTCTAAACTAACACACAAAAAATGAAATTGCAACCCGACTGTCAGAGCCTTAGAGTGTCGAGAGGCCAGTATGAAACATTTTGTTTTATTTCTAAAGCTTTGATTGGCCTGCCAACATGCATTTGGGCTGTCACTCCGAGGACACTTCTAGGAGCACTGAGTGGCAGGAAGCTCTTGATTGATGAGTGTTTGCATCCATTTTATTATTTGTTGCATATTTCTTTCCTGATGTATTTAACTAGAACAAAAATTCATACGAGAACTTTTACAACCTGCACCAGAATTCCATTTCATTGTGGTTCTCAAACTGCAGCAAAGACCCTCCCGCAAACACACGTTTCTCAGAGATAAGGACTAGGATGTCAGTTCCATAACATTACGAATAGATTCCTGTTGAAGAAAGGAGGAACAAAGAATCTCATACAAAAAGAAAAAGTTGTAAAGAAATCAGACGTGGCTAAACTTCCTGCAGTTGTTGCAAACAATTTCTTGGCTACCTTGCTGCTTTTTCATTGCTTTTTTTTTTTTTTTGCAAATGGTAAAAAAAAAATACCCTCAAGATTGAGACTTTAAATTACAGTATCTGATTGTCTAAATATTAGCAAACACTGTTTAGAGACTCCAGCAGCCTTGTAATTGAGGACTTCGCATTCTCATTCCATGAGCTTCTGTGGGTTGGTGTTCGTGCCATAAGCCTGAGGTTGGCTCAGGGTGCAGGTTGGAGCACACGTATTGGCTTCTACTTGGTCTTTTATTGTGCCACCTGGCTGCATAAAATGCATGCAAAATAAATTCTCCTCTTGATTATTCTCCCCTAGATTTCTCTTCGCTATTATAATGGAGCAGTTTGTGTGTGTGTTAGGGCTTTTTATGTTTTGGTTAAAAAGAAAGTAACTCAAACTGGCTTAAAGGATACGTAATAGGGGGTGGGTTTTGCTTGTTTGTTCTGACTTTTATCACTAGAGGATCCAGGGTTGGGCATCAGTCAGGATTGACTCGATTTAGCTGCTCAGGGCATTGCCACTCTGCGCGCCTTGTTCAGGGGCAGCCACATCTTCGGACCAGCTTCTCTCCAAGCGGCAAAATGATTGCCAAGGATTTACGTCTGGCACTCACCTGCCTCGCAATCAGGAGTGAGAAACCAGGCTAACTTCCTAGAATCCGCAGAGAGCTCAATTGTCTGAGTCTAGTCAGAGGTTCTTTCCTCAGCCAATATAAAAAGCTTGGTGGGATAATCCAAATACCAAACACAAAACAAAATGAAGAGAATTTTAAGGCTCATGAGTTAAAGATTAATGTGTTGATGAAGGTGGTGAGGAAATTTTTGTGGAAGTTGAAATAATTAATATGAAAAGTTTACCTGAAAGAAATGATAATTTTAAGAGAGACCAGAAATAAAGGAAATAAGTGTGATGAATTGGGAGAGGGGTGTGTGTTTACTCACTACTTCAATACCTGTGTGTAAGCATGTGTGATGCACTTAAAAACAGCTTCCCTATCAAGCACTATTGTAAGCAGTATGCTAAGCTCTTTATAAATATTATTCATACCATATAGTCACCCTACTTAGAATTAAATATTATTATCTTTATTTTGCAGATGAAGAGACTGGGTTTCAGAGAGATTAAATAACTTTTCCAAGATCATTGATAAAAAGTGATGGAGGATCATTTGAATTCATATCTTCCTTAAATTTTTTTTTTTTTTGAGTATAGTTGACACATAATGTTACATTAGTTTCAGATGTAGGAAATAGTGATTCAGCATCTCTCTACATTATGCAATGTTCACCACAAGTGTAGCTACCATCTGTTAGCATAAAATGCTATTGCAATACCATTGACCCCTAGTCCTTACGTTGTACTTTTTATTCCTATGACTTCATCCCATAACTGGGAACCTGTATCTCCCACTCCCCTTCACCCATTTACCCACATTCCACCTGCTCCCCTCTAGCGACCATCAGCTTGAGCTCTATATTTATAGGTCTGACTATTTTTTGTTTCTTTGCTTATTCATTTGTTTTGTTTTTAAATTCCAACTTTGAGTGAAATCAAATGGTATTGTCTTTCTCAGTCTGACTTATTTCACTTAGCATAATACCATTCAAGTCCATCCTCGTTGCTGCAAATGGCAAGAGCTCATCCTTTCTTGTGGCTGAGTAATATTTATTGTGCATGCATGCACAAAAGTTGTCTGTGTATATACATATATACATATACCACATCTTCCTTATCCACTCATCTATGGGTGGGTATTTAGGTTGTTTCCATAGTTCGGCTGTTGTAAATAATGCTGCAATAAACATAGGGGTGCATATATCTTTATGAATTAGTGTTTTCATTTTTTTATAAATATCTAGTAGTGGAATTATTGGATCATATGGTATTTCAATTTTTTTCTTTGAATTTTAAAGCTCATGATCATAACCACTACATTATTGTTATACCTTTTTTTGTTTTTGTTTTTTTTTTTTTTGGTTTACAGGTCAATCTCTTACTATGTGAGAATGTCTTAAGGGCAGGGATTTTTTTTTTTTCCTACTTCATTCACTACCATATCTTCAGCCCCTAAAATCAAGCCTGACTTTTAGTAAATGGTTAGTTAACCTTTAAACATTGTTGAATAAAGGACTGCTTATACATCTCTGACTAGAAAAAAAAAATGATATTTAATGATTGGTTTTGGGGCAATCCTGAAGTTCATTTCTCTATAAGGTATAGAATTTACCATAGGAAACTAAAATAACTATGATGTCTAAAATGTCTATGGATAATCCTTGAGAAAAAATTCTGGATTTGAAATCTGGCACCAATTTCTATTAGGTTACATAACTTAAATATAATTTTCTGTGCCTCTGTTTCCTCATTTTAAGAATTATGGTAATTTACAATATACATAACATTGTCTTATTGTGTGTTACTGAGATGATTAGATAAAAGTTACATATTAAGAGAGTCATCATGCTTTCTGCTAAAAGTAAGCACTCACTGGCTATTACATAGTATTTTTATTACTATTACCCTCTTCTCCTAATTCAACATCCTCCTCCTCATCATCTTCATCACCATCATCATCAGGTCTCAAAGTGGCTTATTTATATATATCCTGAGGGATGCCATCTTTATAATCTGTTTTACAGTGTAAGATGGTCCTTAATCACATCAAAAAATCTGTTTCAATTGGATAAGTATGTCTGAGAAGAATATTTGGACTTATTTGTCCTAAATCAGAAACTCTCTAGAGACTGTCCTCATCAGAAGTCATTTAAAATTCTATCTAATGAGGGCTTTGCCAGTAGCAACACAAAGAACTTAAAGGATGCCTTTGATATTGAAACAGAATATTTTTAATTCTGACTTGGTAGACCCAGGTAGCTGAAATAAATTACCCAATTTTTCAGTTTCTGGAAAGGTAGAATTTAGGAATTCTGTAAAATACATTTGGCTCTGAAGACTTAATTAAATTTTATTCCTACTCTGTAAGACTGATCTTAAATTCACCTCTACTTTAGAAAACTGTTTTTAATCATTTTTTACCCACTGAAATGTTAATGCTCACACCTGACATTTGTAGCTATTTATCACATAGAATCTGACAGTATTAGTTGTTGTTTAATGTGTGTTAGACTTGCTTTTCTTAACGTTTTTGATCATAACATATTCTCATGGTGACAGCATCTTCTAACCCAAAAAACTCACAATATAATTAATATGTATACACACACATACACACAGAGTACTTAGGAATTCTTTTATAATATCAACCTCTTATAACATAGTTAGAGCAAGTCATTTTATTTTGCCATTGAGAAAAGTCTAAATTTCAGAGCATTAAGTCACTTATTCAAGGTCACTCATCTAGTAAGTGACAGACCCCAGATTTCCACTCAGATAGGTCTTTACATTTCAAATCTGGTATTTTGGGCTCATCTCTAATATAAATATTGTTGCTGCATGTGTATATTCTTGTACTAGATTGGCAGATATATGAAAGCAGGTACTTTTTCTTGATTTCTTTATACTTTTCAGAATGTCCAATGTATTTCTCAGAATACACAAAGTGACTATAAAAATTATGCTTAACTGTTAAGATGGGAAAGCAGAAGCATGTACAGAGGCTATATGTTGGAATGATCTAGTCCTATCTTCTGTGGATGCTTTCAAGTAATAGCTTTAAGCAAGGTTGAAATGCAGTTTCTTAGTTCATAAACCAGTAAAAATTTGCAAATCAAAGTTGAATAACTTGGTCCCAGTTTATTTTAAAGGTTTTTATTTATTTGACAGATCACAAGTAGGCAGAGAGGCAGGCAGAGAGAGAGAGGAGGAGGCAGGCTCCCTGCTGAGCAGAGAGCCCGATGCGGGGCTCGATCCCAGGACCCTGGGATCATGACCTGAGCTGAAGGCAGAGGCTTTAACCACTGAGCCACCCAGGCGCCCCGGTCCCAGTTTATTTTAAAACACAGTGATCACAAAAATGTGTGCGGTGAATAAGAACTGCAGGGAATAGTGTAGAAATCTGGGGGTTGTCTCCATCCTTAGGCTTGAAGAACCTGGAAAGAGAAAAAGTCTGTAAAGTAGAGCCCCGGCCAAGTGGAGGCAACCTTATAAGGGGGAATTATGGAAAGAAGGAATCTGACTCCACTCTCCTTCCTTTCTTCCACCAATCTTTTGACATGGCAGAGCATTCTATTTTTAATGGTCTGTAGAGGCTGGTCTGGAGGAGTAGAGCAGGGGAGTGGGAGGGGTGCAAGGCAGATCTGGAGGTACAAGAAAGGTATTGAAAACACGCTGATCTTCCTATATACTTGTGAGAAATAATAAAATCATGTCATACATGTGCCTGGTAAACTGAAAAGGATAAAAATATTCTTTATTTTATGTCATTTAAGGGTTTATTAAATAATTGTTAGTTAGTTGAATCACAGAATAATTCTTTGTGTTAAAAAACACAGCTCTATAACTTGTCCAGGTAAAGAACAAAATTTTAGTTCTAATTCTATTACATTTTCTAGGGAAATATGGTGGTTCAGAATATCTCAACTATTTTTTCTTAATTGCTGAGTGAACTAGCCTTATAGCTAATAAAAAAAAAAATCATGAAAAAACAAAAATTGCACTTGGGCTGCAAATGTCAGCAACTCTTTCTGTCTTCAAGTCTATCACACAGACTTTAACAATCTTTTGAGCAAATCCATTCCTCTAAAACTCAAATAAATAAGAAAAGTAAGTAAAATTACTCGGAATTTTACACTTAGAAGAAAAATCAGAGATGACTAGCCCTCCATTTTCTATCTACACATGATGGAAATAAAGCTCAGAAGCATAAAGTAACTTGTCCAGGGTCATGGAACTCTCAGATGGGATTGACTATGAAGACTGACTTCCTGCATGGAGCTCTTTGCATTACTCTATCCTCACTTACCTATACCCACTGAAGAGTGCTAATTTTTTTAGACAACCTCTGTTTGTTGTTGCTGTTGTATTTTGTTTTGTTTTACTAACTTTTACCCCAGTGTTTTTATTTTCTGAACATTTATTATAACCTACATATAGAATATGAGAGTAGTGTGTCACTCCAGTGACCCTCAGAACTGGTTCAACTTCTTTGACAATATAAATAGGGGTTCTGCTTTCTCCTATACTCCTACGATCCTTTCTAATATTGTATCCTCAGACAAAGATGACCATTCCATAGAGATGAGGATACAGACCTTGCTAGACCCTCTAAATAACTAAATATTATTTAACCAACAGCTTATCAAACATCCATCCATCTCTTTATTTGTTTATTCATTTAATAAATGTTTATTCAACTCCTATTGGATCAGTAGGGATATAACAATGAATAAGATAAAGTCTTTGACCTCAAGAGGTTTATAGTCTAGTGTATAGTGCCAAGAAGGACATGATAAAAACACAAGGATACATTTGATCTTTGGCATAACCATTGGGTGTACTACATACTGGTCTCTGTTCTAAATAGTTCACAGGTATTGGCTCAATTAATATTTACAGATATTTGAGAGGTAATATTTACTTCATCATACAGACAATACAATAGGGGCCCAAATAAATTAAGTAAATTTCTTAAGGTGGTGATAATTACAGAGTGACAAAATGAGGGCTTAAAACTACACTGTCTGACTGAAAAATTCAAGTTCCATACTACTTCCCTGCAATCCAAGTACTTTGTGGATACTACTATGTCACTCAGAAGATTCTATACTATATGCTTGTTTGTGTGCCTGTGCCATTTTTCCTGCTAGATTTTTAGCCCCTCAGAGAAAGAAACTATATTTCATGTATCTGGGACTTATCCACATTATCTATGATCATGTTTTGGAAAAAAAATTACGTTAGAAACAAATTAAGGAGTATAGGACCTTTTCTTTGCCTAAATTTGTGATTAAAGAAAGTATCTGAATAATATCAAATATACAGAATGAGCCAAATACACGGAGTAAAATTTGCAAATACATTCTGTATTAGCAGAATGTAGGCTCTTATAGTGATGCAGGATGAGCTTAATGCTCAAAGAATAATCCTGTTCTATTGTTAAATCAAATAGGACGTCTAATTAGCTAAGCATAGATTTTTCTTTCTTTTTTCCTCCCCCAGAAACCCATTCAATTTTTAAAATATTCAAAATTCCTAAACGAAACAATTTTAATCATCTATCTGTAAGTTGGTAGCACTATAGGAAATTGACAGCCTGGCATCAGAGTTAAACACCCTTTTAATTCTTCTTGCTCCTAATTTGTATCATTAGCGTATCTTAGTCTGTCAAAGTAATCAAAGCCATCAGTAGGGGAGAAAAGGTGACTTGTACGTACGGATATCATGTATTTATTAATATGATTATTTAAATCATTAAGTTGGAGAGATCTTATTTGTAATGAGGACAGTTGCTGACCATGTATTTATTAGCATCTTTCCACAATGGCAAAGGTCCTATCCGCAAGTAAGCAAGCTGTGACTAGCATCAAGGATTGGTATTAGAGCTCTGAGGAATGTGTGCTCATGCACTATGAGAGCATACAAGTGTAGCCTTTGTGTAAGGCACAAGCAAACCGGTAAAATCAAATCAAAGGCATCTGGGATAACATCTCTTATTTCATTACTCCCCAATTAGAATAATATGAGAGCTTGTGGGCACGTTATCTGATATAAAACAGCAAATCACACCCTGCATGTTCACACATGGTGCACCTTAATTGCTGACAAAAAATGTGTCTCTCTTGTCCAATAAGTGTCTTTCTCAGCCCATTACCTGCGAGGAGCTGCTACGTGGGGCTGCAGAAGAGCTTTCCCTGGAGTTTCAGGTGGATAATTGGGAAGGTCTACCTGCCCTACTCTTCCTGGCTTCTCGCAGCCCATGTGTGGTCTTATGCGACCACGGTACATCTTCTGAAACACCGGACTGAGTTCAGTTGGGGCCAGCCACTAGACTTACAAGCGCCATCTGAGGAAACTAACATTTGCTTTTGGTCTTCAGTATGGACTCCTGACCATTGCCTGATCCTCAGCAAAAGAAAATACACAGGAGCAAGCATGTGTGCATGAGCTCTACATATGAAAATATATAGTCGAATTCGTAGATAAGAAACACACACTTACTCATTCAGAATTCCCTAGGAGGAAGAGCATAACTTAATAGAATGCAGTGTTTTATTTTTAGTTTTGAGAAAGTATTCATTAAGGGTAAAACAGGAAAGACGATCAAAGCACATGAAAGAGAAACTGCATTCTTTGTACTTTCCTTGTTGTCTTGACTGAAATTTAGTACTCTTCACCTTTTGCCCCACTGGATTCACTAACCTCCAGTTTTCTTCTCCCTATTGTGCTAAACTCAAAAAAAGTGCCTAGAAACCAAAGAATAAGGTTGCCTGTGACTTATGTATGTTTGGAATAGGCAATTACCATACCTAAGCTTTCTCAGATACTTTTGAATTATTTTTACCCCCTCAAGGAAATAGAATCCTTTTTTTTTTTTTTTTTCTTGTTTCTTCCCTGTCCCACTCTCACTCGCCTTTGCTGGTTTAGAGGCTGTCTGAAATAGCCACTGTGGAAACACTGGGTGGCAGTCCCTCTCCCTTCCAGCCACCAACACCGGAACAGACTGTCATCCCCAGTGCTCCCGCTCTCCAGCGCTGGATTATTTCCCCGTGTTTGCTGGCTGCGCTGAAACTCTAAATCCTGCCGAAACAGAGTTCAGTAGAAACAGGGCCGTGCAGGGCAGCAGAAATAACAGCTTTTCCGAAAAGCATGTGTCACAAAGCAAAACCATGAGATTTCCTAGGTCAGCCAAAACATGAAAACTGGAAGTGAAAAATGTCCTGCTCACTGACACAGTCAATGGGATTAAATCACAAAACTCCCAACAGTTGTTTTCGGTAATCTCACCCGTGATGTTCTGAGTACAGATGCATATCTCATGATTGGTATCCTTTTCTGCTTTCCACGTCTATTCTGTGAACCGTCATCATTTATATGAGTTTCCTGTAATGAAAGCATCTGTAAGCTCCAGCATCTGGAGTCTTCTGCAATACTCTGTTTCTTTCTTTTTACTCTCCAAACGCTCCCTCCCCTCACCCCATCCAAGACATGAATTTGTGTCATGGACCTCCAAAGCACGCACTGGACGGCTTGCCCGCTGGGACTCTGTGTCATCCCTGCACAGGACTCACAAGTCCGCTCCTTCTGAACAACTGAGCGCTGCTGGATGGAAAATGGAGATTTTTTTTTTCCGATTAACTTTTAAGTTTTATAAATATGACATTGCATGACATTCAGAAAGTAATTACATATTGTGTGACAGTATAAAAATTGTAAGCAAAAAAATTCCCATATGGCATATCTGATGTAAGATATTTAACTAAATGACCAAAACCAACTTAAAGATCCCGAGCTTCCATGAGGAAGAAGTACATGGTTTAACCAGATATCATGACAACCAGACCTAAATGGAAGTTATCCGTATCTGTATCTTTATCTCCATGGAGTCTTTGTTATTGTTGATGCTCTGCCCCTAATAATCTAAAACTCAAAATAAGTAAACAAACAGATAAACAAAGCAAATAAATACATTCAAAAATGCAAAGGCAAATTTGGGCAACACATTCACCACAAAGTGTTCCATGTCCCTTAAAAGCACTTGTTCTTTATTATCAACTGCCCATGAACAGTTAATAGGAGTAAGATTTCGTCAATGTTAATTATTGCCCAGTTAAATAAAACAAGTTAATTAGTAAGTTAAGGCATAACCTTCAAAATCATGCCTAACAGTCAGAAAAGGGTGGTAAGAATTTATTATTCAAATAATTTTTCAAATAGTAAGAATGTATTAATAATTCCTTCTTTTAACAAATACTGCTTGAGTTTCTTCTATTGATAGAATTTGCTGTGGGTTCTGGAGCTTGAGCAGTGCACAAAATAGATGAAGCCATGCTCATAGGGCACATACTTCATATCAAGCATCTGTTTCCAATTCTACATTAAAAGGTGATGTAACCATTTCTTATAGATCACTAAATTACCTAGAACATTACCTTAGTCATTGGAACTGCTCAAATTTTGTTTTAAAAGTAAATTAACTACTATTGCCTTTGAGAATGGGATGCTTGCTTGTAAAAAGTAGTAGGCCTGCATGGAAAATGATCAGCCAGAAGATTTTTTTTTTTAATGCATACTTAATTATAAAGAAAAATTACATTAAACTCTGTATTGTGATGTTAATTATAATGTGTAGCATTTTGATAGGACATTTCTAGAGGCATGAATGCTTTGCTTATTCTGCTGCCTACAATTTAATTTAAGTATTTATAATAATATATGCAGAAATGGTAACATTTTACTTTTATCAGAAATTTAATATTGAAGTTCTTATATATAAAGTGGAAAATCTTGCCCATGTGACTCATGCACTGTGCCTGTGACTTTAATGCCTTTAACAAGACAGACTAATGGCCCATTATTGTTTTTAACATGCCACCTTAAAATAACCTTTCGGCAAATTTTCTGACATATTTTATCTTAGCCTCCATTTATTTCATTTATATTGACCCTGGTCCCTTTAAAATAGCTGGTTTTTGAGAAACATTGGAGTAAGCACAGCATTTCTGCAAAGACTTTCGGATTCTTCCAGTAATTCCACGTTGACGTTGCTTGGTTTTATGGGTAGCAATCTGCTCTTCTTTGGGAATCTGTCAGGATCAGAAAAACACACATTAATCATTTACTATAGGAGCCCGTACAGCTCCAAATGTCCCCTATTTCAAGATGACAATTGGACACTTATCAGGAATTACCCACATCCTTACAAGTGAGTTGTTGGCTGTGCAGAGCAAACTGTGGACTGCAACTCCTCATCAGATGGTATTTGCAGAGACCCTAGGACGGACCTCTATAGATTGTCATGTGAATACAGGGCTGCCTTAAAAATGTTCTTTGTTTACGGATGTACTATATTTATTGATGTACTATCGTGACTGTTTCACTTCCAAACTGAATCTGAACCTTGATGTAACTCCAAAGGAGCAAGGCAGCTTTTAAAGGACTTTTGGGTCAGGAGCCACACCACCTGCAAAAACCCTCTTCAGATTGGAGCCGGGCCTAATCGTAGAGGAGGCCAGGAAGATCATGCTTCTAAACTGGACAAGCAGTGTTGTGGGAATTCAGGGAAAGATTTTGTTCGTTCCTCCCTCAAAGATGTGAAAACACGTCTTTGATTGTTTGACATTGTGTGAAGATATGTGGTCCCCAGAAATCATTAAACCAAAGCCTTGTAGGATAATTTTCACCAATGGAATGTCTTCACATTTTTGTTATCTTTGAGATTCTTATCTTCTCTAACATTTGGCCTAAGTTCATAGCCTTTTAATTACTTTTCCCATCTGTAGCAGGTAGTATGCTCGATCGGGTGTTGGGAGCAACCCTCCCAGGTAGCTTTTGGAAATGCAAAACCCAGAGTCAGCTAGAATGCAAATATTACTTTCCAAAATATGTGATAACTGAATCACTCTTTTTTAGCATTTAAGTTGGACAAAGCACTCAAGAGAAATACATATGTTATTTTTTACTTAATTCTAGATCATTCCATCTCTGAACATATACAGTTTTTTATTCTTCATGTTTTGACTCTCGTTATCCCCAAGATTACTAGGTCATTTATAGTGTAACTCTTACCCACATGTCCAGATATATTTTCAGTTTGAAAGAGAGAGAAAAAAGAGATTTCATACATCTATTCATTTCTTTGTGTCTTACACATTTTATTCACATCTATTTAATTCTATTCAATATCAAGAGTTTAAAACTGGAAAGTGAAGATTTAACATGTAGTAAAACATAACTTACAATATGAGTGGAAATCAAGTGTTGGATTAAAATATTAAATTAAAAAATTTCAAACACATGAATGTTTTTGTAATGCAAATTCAATATTGTCAGATACACACATAGATAAGGTGTGAAAGATAAAATGAAAAAAGTTATGAAAGACATTGGAACTTGTGTCTTTAAAAATTTCTTTGGATAATTTTCACATAACCTTTTCAACAAAAATAATCAAAGAGTGGTTTAAACATTATGGCCAATTAATATATATATATAATATATAATTCCAATTATATATATAATTCCAATACACTCTAGGTCCCCCTATTTGATATTGTTGAATGAATGGGTGAGTGAGTGAGTCAATGAATGAATGAATAAATACATACATACATATAGAAATAGTTCAAGAAAGGTTTCTGGATTTCATGAAAAATCACATCTGGTCCTTGAATGAAGGAAATCTGAAAAATAGATAGGAAGAGCAGGGTGCTATATTAACATTCAGCATGTGGAGCTGAGAGTACGAAAGGCATCTTTTTTTTTTTTTTTTTTTTTAAAGATTTTATTTATTTATTTGACAGAGAGAAATCACAAGTAGATGGAGAGGCAGGCAGAGAGAGAGAGAGAGAGGGAAGCAGGCTCCCTGCCGAGCAGAGAGCCTGATGCGGGACTCGATCCCAGGACCCTGAGATCATGACCTGAGCCGAAGGCAGCGGCTTAACCCACTGAGCCACCCAGGCGCCCACGAAAGGCATCTTTAGCTACTGAGGTTTGAAAAAGAGGGGAACATTTTTCAAAAATTATGTAAGTAATATATTGAAAGTGCTTTTCAGGGAAGATTAATTTGGCAAAGTAGGAATACAAATTAGTAGAAACTTTGTACCAAATGACCTGATAAAACATATTAAAACCCCTTTATGTGAATGTTTAGTATTTATCTGGTCATCCATATTTAAAAATTTATCTTGAGATAACTGAAGATATATGAGTGTATGAGGGGTGCCTGGGTGACTCAGTTGGTTAAGCGACTACCTTCGGGTTAGTTCATGATCCTGGGGTCCTGGGATGGAGATACACATCAGGCTCCCTCTGCTCTGTGGGGAGCCTGCTTTTCTCTCTCCCTCTGCCTGCTAATCCCCCTGCTTGTACGAACATGTTCTCTCTCTCTCTCTTCCAAATAAATAAATAAAATCTTAAAAACAAAAAATGTATGTGAGTATAGAGGTGCCTGTCTGGCTCAGTCAGTAGACCAAGTGACTCTTGGTCATGGGTTGAAGCCCCATGTTGGGCATAGAACTTGCTTGCTTTAAAAAAACAAACAAAAAAAGAGTACATGATTATAGAAACTCATTTTAGTATTGGTTTTAAAGATAAAAGAAAGAGACAGAAAATGGAAGAAACCAAATAGCTAAAACAGACTTATAGGTTAAATTAGTTAATCTATAAAGTGTGTGAATGATTTCTGATGTGGAGAAAGTGGCCAAACTAAACTTACTGAAGAAAAAATAAGTTATGAAAGGGTTTTCTTATATAATCCATATATTAATAAAAACATATTTCTGCCTTTGTTTTTCTGAATCCTTTTATAATATGCAATATGACTTTTTATGGCATTCCATGGTTTCTTTGCTTTGAATATACATTTTTAAGATTCTTTCTCTCATCAGTGTGTATCTATGTATATATCCATCTAAATTTGCCTATTAATTCCAATTAAGAAGAACTTGTACTTAAATACAGATTTCTCAGGACACCTAGATAGCTCAGTTGGTTAAACATCTGACTCCTGAGATCTGAGATCATCATCTCAGGCTCTGTATGGAGACTGCTTGGGATTCACTTTCTTCCTCGCCCTCTATCCCTCCCTACTGTGCGTGTTCTCTCTCTCTTAACAAACAAAAAACAAAGAACAAAACAAAACAAAAAAGCAAGCAAACAAACAAAAAACAAATTTCTCTTTCTTGGTTTGGCAATATTGCTCTTTTGCCTTGGTTATGATGACCTACTCACTATGATCTATCTGTCAAGATACTGTTAAAGCCATCCTTGATAGTCCAGAACACACATGATGTCTCAAAACTTCCAAGGCACTTTGACCATAAGAAAATCCTGGTGTCCACATCGGTAACACACGAATTTGACTCTCAGTCCCCTTCCTTATTAGCTATGATCTGAAGGAGCTAAATTATGCTATCTGAACCCCAAGCTCTTCATCCTTAAAATGGGACTATTAAGTGTGAATTCACAAGAGTGTTGTTTAGATGACATGTGTAAAGCCCCTGGAAGAGTGTGCCCAGCTCAGGTGATGGGCCTGAGATACGTGAATTCTTCTTCTAGGCTTTCTGTTTATGTGATATTTCTCTAACTGCACTGAATAGTGTTTAAGGGTAAATAAATTGAAATCCTTTTGTCCCCGGTAATATGATAGAGCACCAGGTATCTAGCCATTGTTCAATAAATATTTGTTGACGGTGTGACTATAAATTCACCATAATGGAAATTTGGAACAACTTTTTAAAATATCTTTTTGGGAGACATACATAAAATGGACGTATTTCCAAAAATATACACTGTTTTCTCTTTCCAGATATCTTTACCTCTAGGAGAAGAGAAAAGTGTTTGCTAATTCAATGGGAAACACAAAGCAGTAATCTTGGTAAAGTGTACATGAATGATTTTCTAGTTGGTCACCTACTCACTTGGTCAGGTGATAGTGAGAACCATGAAAGAAGTGAAAACAAACTCAGAAAATATGACAGAACTCAGCAACGGAGGTTATCAAAATTATAAAAATAGCTTACTTTTTTTTAGAAATGTGATTCTTTAAAAGGAAGGGTTTTTTTTTTTTTTTTCTTATTAATGAAATGTGTTGGCTTTGTTAATTTGCTAAAAACTACCTTCTTGTCATGGCAAAATATTGTTGGGGAAGTTACCATGGAGGCGTTTTTTGGCTCAGGTATTTCCTTTAAGACAACCAAGCAGTCAAAGGAACAAACAAAAAAATCCCTGAGAGAAACCAAGATTTGTCTAGTGAATTTCCTATTAATTACACCAGAGACAGGGACATTTCAGATCAAAACAGACAACTGTAACCTTGTAAATTTATTTTTTTAGATTAAGAGTCAATACGGTGTAATACTCTGATCACCTCCAAGTAAAAAATACTGTTACTTGTTTTAGGCATTTACTTGGCATAATCAAAGACACTTACCTGGCTAAAATGGGCTAACAGCTTTAGAGAATAGTACATGTTTTGCTGAAATAAATATAAGCATATTCAAAAGCATTTTTTTTTTTTTTTTGCTCAAGTCATTTGAGAAATACACTACAAACCAAATTGGAAAATAATTGCAAGGCCTGGCTCCCACATTTAATCAGGTGGCAGCTACTGGGCTCTCAGCTAACAGACTATAAATGAATTCTGTAACATTATTAGTAATTGTAGCATCACATTTCACAAAACAAGCTAAAAATAATAGCAATGTGTAAATTTCATTGCCATAAGGCCTCCACTGCTGAGGCATTTATTTTGCATCATATCCTCACCAAAAGGGGGGAAAAATAATAAGATCAATAGAACTGTCACTGAGTCATCGACACTTCTTAACTTTGTTCTCTACCGACAGATGCAGCACCTGCTATATGTAGTTCCTGGTTTTGCACTCCCACTTGCCTGGAGAGTGATGGTCTTTACTAGCAATCAGAGGAACGGAGCCGGTCGGACTCAATGTCACAGAGGCCAATGTATCATGCCCCCTGTAGGTAAGGAGAACTGCCAACAACATGTTCTTAGTTCACAATGGACAGATTGTGAAATTGAAACACGAACACAGAAGCTGTGTAGGAGGGGGAGGAAAAAGAAATGAGAAGTAGGAGAAAGTGGCAGATGTAAATTTGTTTTGTTTTGTTTTTCCTTAGCGGTAGTGGGTCCTGATAAAAGACTAATGATTAGAGCATCTTAGCCATGCTTTTTAAAAGATGATGTTTAAAGACCCATCTCTGACTAGAAGGTAGAAAGATACTGCTTTAAATTCTGAAATAAGGAAAGTGTCATCATTTCCACCTATTTGTCTTTTTTTTTTCCCCACTCTGTCCCTCCCATTTTCTTTCTCCCCTATCTCCTACTCCTTCCTTCCTTTTTCAAAGTTTATAATCACTGAAACAACTTTTAGCTAAATATTTCTGAAAGGAAGAGAATGTTTCAGTGTGAATATATGTTCGTGTGTGTGTGTGTGTGTGTGTGCCATTAAAGTAACATGTGCTAAACTGTGTCTTTGCATATTTTAAACCTTTCCCTGTTTTTTTGTCAGAAATGTATGTTTTTCTTTACTTAGATAAAATAATTTAAATTCTCAAAACTTATGAGACCACATCAGCTTATAATACATTTTTATCTTAGTACTTGATATTTAATTCAAATGTTCTTATATAGAACTAGAAAAAAATGAAAATAGTGACTACATCAACTCTTTCTTGGAATAATTAAAATAACTTGAATTCAGTGGAAATAGCACAAATTTAGCTTTTTAACAATGGGAGAGAAATTGCTCCACCCTTATTTTACTAAAGCAAAATCGTGTTACAACATACCGTTTGTAAAATAACAGCAAAGCCTGAATCTCTAATATAAATTCTGGCAAAAAATTATTTTGTTTCTTGGGTCTGGATTACATAAATCTAAATTATAAAATGATTTGATGCATAAAATATTTAGCAAGTTATTATGCTTTGGAAAGAACTCATCTAAAGTAGTGCTATTTTCAAATAATCTTTCAGTCTATAATATATCAAGGATGTGAAAATGACTTTATATGTTAGAAAATTGGCCTTTAACGAGAAAAAATATTAGACAATTTTAAGTGCAAAGCTATTAACTGGCTGATTTCTGATCCCTGACACAGGATGTCATCCTCAACCCAGTGCCTGGCTGCTTAGCATCCTGTGGGAACCACAGGCTTCCGAAGATTTCTCTTTACAAATAACAATCAGTTCAGATAGAGGAGACACAAGGAGAGCCAGTTAAATCTTTCACATCATTACCAGCCTCATTGTTTTGCAAATCAGTAGCATAAAGTAGAACACGTGCATGAATCCTCTTACAGGTTCCTGAATGCTAGGGATTTCAAATATGTGAATCCTGTTGATTAGCAATAAACGAGTAAGCCGCATCATAAATCATTACCCTTATCGGCTAGGTAGCTAGTTTAAAGATTACAGGTTATAGTTTGAATTCATGAAGACTTGTCCATCTGCAATGATGAGGCTTTCCCCTATTCATATGTCAGTCCATCATTATTGTGAAGTCTGCCACATCTGATCACTAGCTCACTTGAAGAGCTCAAAACAGCATTTTGGAAGTCTCCTATTTATAGTAGAGATATGTAGAGTAATCCAAAACACTGTCTGCTTTAACATGCTAACCCTCTCTTGGCAAGAAATTCTTCTCAGGAGACTCCAATTTCTGAAATGATCAGGTCCCAAAGCTGAGTGCCACAACAATGGGATAAAAAGTGATTTATCTGTATTTTAACTGGCTGCCCCTCCACCACTGTAATTTGCTTTTACAAATGCAATTATTCATTTTCTTCAGTAGGTGACTGAGTTGATCATATTGCACTTATAGGTATTTAATATTCATTTTCTTGTAATGATTTTTCAGTACTATTTCCCACAAATGTCAAAATCCCGAGTTGTTTATTTGAATCCGACTTTATCGCTCTAACAATGAGAAGCTCTAATTATAGAGTGCAGTGAGCTAGGCAGCAGAGAGAGCTTGCATCCCAAATACTACTACTAATACCGAGTCATATGATGAATACTAGTAATTTCTTTACAATACATTCACTACTTTCTGGTGTTTGGACACAGACTGTTGTCTTACTTTTAGAGGGGTAATGGCAAGCTCTGGAGTGAGAAACTCCTTATCCCTGTTTGTACTCTCTATTCAAATTGAACTTCATCTCCTAAAGAAGCAGAGAATTCACCTAAAGCATATTGCCCTGGAGTGGTTGAAGACAACACCTTCTCTCACTCAACTAAAATAGCAACATAGAAAACAGACTTGGCATCGATCCTCATCCTCAATCATTCATGTGGGTGGTACAATGCCATTCCACTCTCAAACACTTGTTCGTTACACATATCTAAATAATATTGGTTATAGGGAGCACACAAGGAAAAAAAAAAGTTTTCCCCTCCTACTCCCCATCTGTTGTAGAAAACACACAGGTTTTTCCACCACAGGTTTAGAACAACCTCATGTCCTTGGAGCACAGACTCAGACTGCGTTGTAATAACAGTGTGAACCTTCCTCCCACTCCTCAACCCACAAACTTATTTTTAAGGCTGCATTCCGAGAATAGCCTTCACCATGATGCTGTTGGAACATAAGCTACCATGTTAAACAGCAGTGGCATGAGACTGACTAATCTTGATGAAATGACCAGCTGGCTCACTAGCTCCTCTGTAGAGCGGTAGTAACTACAAGCCTTGTCCTGCATCTATGTGTTGAAATACCTTCACTGTTCTCTCAAACATAAATGGTACCAAACTACTCTTCATCAAGGCAAAGCCCAATTTTATTATTTTTTTATTTAACATATGTAATGTTTTCACAAAATATTTGCAGATATTTTATTAAAAAATTAAATTCAATTTCTACATCAATTGTTGACTTACTGCCTCATCCGTGAACTCAAGGATCAGAAAATACACATGAGAGATAAAAATGACTTAAAAGATGCAGACATAACAAAGGAAGAACATTAAGGAAGTAGCTGATTCAGCAATAAAGCTGAATTCAATCTCAGAATAACTCTCTCTTCTGAATAGCACAAGTGATTTAAACACAAGGTGCCATGGAAGACCAATTAGATGGGGGCATCTGATTCTATTATTGGCTTTATCACAGGTTATTGGTAGAATCTTCACTTTATCACAGGTTATTGGTAGAATCTTTCCAGATTACTTTTAACCATGTCTCCATATTAAAAAAGACTCAACATTAATTTATCTGCCCTTCTTCTAATTAAAAAAATAAAATTTATTAAAAATTGACTCTCTGGAAAGTTCCGGAAAACAAGATGCATATAGTCTTTATAGATCTTACAACTTATTTTGTTTTAAGGCACTTTTAGTATCACTCAAGAATTAAAAAAAACAGCCTGAACTAAAACAAGGGAACCTAACTTACAATAACTAGTAATGTGTAGCTTCTGTTGTTATTAATACTTTTACCTCAAAACTTAATCAATAATAATTTATAGATAGTCAAAAGTGACAAGATTCTACATATAATGTTATTTACAATTAACTTTTTGAGATTTTATTTATTTATTTGAAAGAAACAGAGAGAACATGAGTGAGGAATGAAGGGAGGGGCAAAGGGAGAAACAGACTCCCAGCTGACTGCAGAGTCCAACATAAACGTGGGGCTCAATCCCAGGACCCCAAGATCATGACATGAGACTAAATCAGATGCTTAACCAACTGAGCCACCTAGCTGACCCTACACTTTTTTTTAAAACTAAACAAGAATAAGAACTTCCTACTGATTTTCCTAGAGATGAAGACTTGAGAAGAATAGAGTTTGATTTTGTAGCACATAATATCAGCTTATTTAAATAGTCAGTGTAAAGAAAATACACTTCATTCTTCCATAGGCTGATCTTAAGTTCTGAAAAAAGAATGGGAATAACTACTTTGTTTTTTTTAAGATGGTTGTTATCTGAAAAATTAACTCTTCATAGTTAAACTTTTTGCTTCTAATTAAGCTTCTTAAATCTTTGATAACTAACTTTTCATAAATAAGCCTTTATAATTAATTTCTCATAACCAATCCTTCATACCTGAAATATATAATCGTTACTTTTTTTTTTTTTTTAAGATTTATTTATTTATTTTAGAGAGACAGAGAGTATAGGAGCAGGGGAGCAGGGGAGGCAACAAAAAAAGGAGAGAATCTGAAACAGACTCTGCTGAGCATAGAGGCCAACTTGGGGCTCAATCTCATGAGAGATCATGAGGCATCCCAAATCAAGAGTTGGACACTCAACTGACTGAGCCACATAGGCACCCCAGTCATTACCTTTTATTTAATTTGCTAACATCCTTCTACTGCTTGGGACCTCTACACAGTGCTCATTGGTGAATACTGCTGACTGGTTGATGCTTTTCTTCTGCTACTCTAAAATCTGAGTGGGATCCTCTCTTTGTAGATGTGTCTCTAAATCATATTTGAATCCTTACTTTACATGTCTTTTGAGATACTGTTAATTAAAGAAGATAGTAAGAACAATAGAACCCAACTCAATTAAACAAAAATGAGTTTATATAGTAATATATCAATTAATTACATATGTCAGAATAACTTGAGAATCTTTTATTTGTATTTAGAGAGAATCTAAATTTATTTGAAATAAAGAAAGATATTAGTTGTGGAATATTAAATGGAGAAATAAATGGAAATCAGTATGAACTGAAGTGGTAGACCTGACATCAAATTTTTTAAAAAAGTAATAAGAAAATAATGGCATTTTTCAATGATGAGTTTTCTTTTATCCAAAGTTAGAATGGGGATAACTTCTATCTCAATGTCATTCATCTCTTTTTTTCTTTTACCATATAAGTGAGGAATAGGGGCCAATTCTCAGTAATACTTTGGATACTTAGAAGCCCTAGTGGTTTATTTGAGTTTACACTATATAAATTTATGTACTCCCAAAGAACTTGTAATGCCAATGGCATTTATCAGGTATTGTTTGTAAAGGATATGAATAATAATAGTCCATCTGCTATATTCCCTTTTCAGCAGAGGAATCTTACAAATTAATGTCGGCCTGGATGTAATCCATTTAGGATGACTCCTGAGAGTCATAAAAATGAGATATCTCTCTTTCAAAAAAATTCCCTAGCAAATATTTGTCCACTAATTATTTTTCCTGCTTCTTTTTGTAAAGTCCATTTTAAAGTTCTTTAACTCTGTCAAGTACTTTATGACTATCTGGGAAAAATACCCAACTACCCAACATTGACAGGACCACCACTGTCAACAATGATGTTAAACTTACTTTTGTAAAGACCTAAGCTTATGCTGTGATATACTTGAGAGAGAGAGAGAGAGAGAGAGAGAGAGAAGAGAATACATGAAGATACATCAAATATTTTAATATAAGAAAAATGAACACTAGTATTTATTGAGTGTTCACCACCTACTTTAGAAATATTATCTCTTTTTGATTTTCATAGTATCTCTTTGAGGCAGAAGCACAAATTAAACTCATTTTTCAATTGGGGAAACAGAACCTCTTAGAAAACATAGAACATCATCCGTAGGTCCCACATTGAGGACATGACAGAGACAGCACTGAAACGTGGGTTTATTTTCTGACCAATGTATCTTCTTAGTTACTATGAAAAATAGTCTCAGGGTGCCTGGGTGGCTCAGTGGGTTAAAGCCTCTGCCTTAGGCTCCAGTCATCATCCCAGGGTCCTGGGATTGAGCCCCACATCCAGCTTTCTGCTCAGTGAGAAACTTCCTCCTCTCTCTCTCTCTTTCTCTGCCTGCCTCTCTGCCTATTTGTGATCTCTGTCTGTCAAATGAATAAATAAAATCTTAAAAAAAAAGTCTCTGTTTATGGGTTGAGAGAAAGCAAACCTAGATACTAAAGTGGTCTGGAATGACAAAATTTTATGACTAAATTGATTTTATTAATTAAGAATATTACTGATACACAAAACTGTTTAATATTGGTAAACCTGTACACCAGGTACCATTTATGTCAACCATCATTCATAAGCCAATAGAATTTCCCCTCCAATTTTTATGGGGAAAGGAGCAAACAAGTTCTATATAATCATATCTCTACATTTTCTGGACCATGACAAAATGGAAGATTGATAATAGCATAGACATAATAAGAAAAAAATAATACATGGACAACTCATGAATGGGAACTATCCCAAGTCTTACAGAGATTAGAACATACACATTTTGGGGGATTACTTCTTTTCATAGACATTCTGGCTTTTCTTCATTTGTTCTTCTATAGTAAACATTTTTTATCCTGTCTCATCCTTCCTTTTTCCCCCCAAGTTGATCTATTCTTTTCCATGTTCCATCACAAACTCCTCTTTTTAATTTATTCACTACTAATATTATCACAGTGTAAACAGTTGAAGCAAAGGGGAAAAGATTACAGTATGGAATGTTTTATGCCAAAATATAAGATCTATTGTTTGAATGATTTCCTTTCGGAAAATAAAGGAAAATCCCCTCTTTTGCTTCCTTACTAGATAGAAAAGTCATATAGTAAAAAAAAACAAAAACTAAAGGCTCACACACATTGGGATTTAAATTTTAGCTCAGCTACCTACTAGATATAAACAATTGACCAAGTAATTCTTGTGTTCTAAATCTATCTAGGCCTTAGAATTAATAATGCTTATGTTTATTTTTAATAAGTTAAGGATAATTTATATATTCAATTCAACTTAAAAAATGTATTGGGTGCTTACCAAGAGCCTAGTAATTTTCTGGGTTCTTGGAATATACCAGGAACAAAATAGATAATTATTTCACTACTTACAGAATTTACATTTTAAAGAGGGGAGATAGTGAGTGAATAATCGACATAACAAAGAAGTTATTCCTATGTTAAAAAGTGATTTCCTTAAAAAGTGGGGCAGGATAAGAGATTTGTGAGTTCTGGATGCAACGTTGGGTAAATATTATTGAGGAGGTGTCAGAACTGAATAAGGGAAGAAAGACTACATGAACCTTTCAGAGGAAAGGGTATAGCCAGTGCAAAGACTCTACAGAGGGAATGCCCTGTATTAAACAAGAAGCTGTATGGCATGGAGACCAGCAGGAAATCATTCATAGACATTACAGAGGGAGATAGATGACTTAGGGTCTTGCCTCCAGAAAACAAGACACGTAACTCTTATGGTGTTTGGATGAGAAATGTTAATTACCATAGAAAAAATACATATTGCTTTATAACTGAAAAAAATATATATATAACCTTGTATATATTTATTTAATATTGCCTGTGTCAAGCATTGTACTGATCAATAAAAAACTCATTTGTTCCCCATGAAAGGCATACGTGGAAAATGCCATTTCTATATCCACTATACAGAAAAGAAAAAAGTCTCTAATAGGTTAAGTAACCTGTTCAGGGTCATGTTCTTATTAAATGGCAAAGGTATTATCCAATACCTTAATGTAATTCCTTTTTGTTTAATGTTGAATGCATGTATTCCTTTGCTTCTGTCCCAAACATACTTGTCTTATCCTTTTCATTTCCAGATTTGCCCTCTACTTTCTTTTACTTCTTAGATAGGCTCTTTTGAGCTCTTACCATTATATCCTTTCCGTAAAAGGATTTCAGTGTGCTAGTTGTGAAAATAAATAACTTTTCACCAGCTTTCTTCTATATTCCCCTTTCACTAGGGACTGAATTTGATTGTCCTTTAGCTATCGTTAGCTCGTCGTGCAGGGATTTTATTTTAAAGGTGGCCCAGCAACAATTTCGTGATTTCATTTCCTCAATCATATATTTTAGATATCCTTCTTTTTTATTGTTGGTGTTATATTACCTTTCAAGCTATTCTTCCTTGCATTAGCATTGATTTACTCACTCATTCGATTTTGGATATTTTTTCTTTCTCTGAATGATTTTACTCTGTTAAAAAAAAAGAGAGTTATCAGGGCGCCTGGGTGACTCAGTGGGTTAAAGCCTCTGCCTTTGGCTCAGGTCATGATCCCGGGGTCCTGGGATCGAGCCCCACATCGGGCTCTCTGGTCAGCAGGAAGCCTGCTTACTCTTCTCTCTGTCTGCCTCTCTACCTCCTTGTGATTTCTGTCTGTCAAATAAATAAATAAATCTTAAAAAAAAAGAGAGAATTATCATTAGACTTTTGTTTTAAATTTTTCCATAACACCATGCAAATCATTTGATCAGATATTACTGTTAGCAATATGTCAAAAAGCCTGCTGCTGGACCCATATGAAATAAAGGTATTAAATATTACATGTTCTTTCTTTTCAAATATTATCATCTATTCATGATTATCAGTTTGATATTTTCAAAATTCACCAAGGAAAGGAAAATAAATTCTAATATATCTTCTAAATCTACAAGGGGATTTGTTGATTAAAACATATTATTACAAGGGTGCTTTGGTGGCTTAGTTACTTAAGTGACCCACTCTTGATTTCAGCTCAGGTCACCATCTCAGGTTTGTGAGATCAAGACTGCCTCCCCAAGCACAGAGTTCATTTAAAATTCTCTCTCTCCCTCTCCCATGCCTCTCCTCCTACTCTCCCTCTAAAATAAATTTTTAAAAATCTTAAAAGAATATCTTTATAAGGTTAATATGTATAAGCCATAATGTCTCCTTGTTTTTATATTTTTATATAATTTTAAATACCAGGGCTTAATATTTATATTCCCCCTAATTTGAAACTCTCTTGTTTCTATTTGCTGTGACAAGAACTAAAAATTTATTATCAGAAGACTCAAACTTCAAGAAAGTATAAAAGCCCAAAATTATAAAACAGTTTAATTATCAGAAGCATAGGGCACCTGGGTGGCTCAGTTGGTTATGCAACTGCCTTTAGCTCAGGTCATGATCCTGGAGTCCCAGAATCTAGTCCCAGGATGGAGTCCTGCATCCAGCTCCTTGCTCAGCAGGGAGTCCGCTTCTCCCTCTGACCGTCTCAAGTAAATAAATAAAATCTTTAAAAAAAAAAAGAAGAAGAAGAAGTATGCAAGTGGTTGTCTGTTTCTGAGAGCTTTTAGATAATTGGGTTTTCTACCCTCAATCTGATTCTTTTAGCATTGTATGGACAAACCCAAATTTTTATTTATTTAGGCAAGGGTGACACAATGTTTCAGAAACCTGAGGGTTATACCCAGTGCAGTGTAAGAATCTACAGTTTTCAAAACAGAAATCTGTTATGCTCCCTTCCTTATATCAGGGTACAAAATCTACTAGCACAAATGAGATTAGCTACAAAATCCTGATTTCCACTCAATCACTCATAAAACCTTTGGTTATGGCAATCAGCTACTAGAATCATCGACGAATACATGGTTTAAGAAAATTAAGAGTTTACAGGATCCAGTATTCTTATTCTTATAAGTTCCCTCTCATAAAAAGAGGGAACTGGTCAAATATATCTGTGGCCTTAATCTTGAAACAGTTTGAAAATTGATGTCGCATAAATGTGTCAAGAAGCAACATTTATTTATCGAATATTTAGCATGTGCGAGGAACTGAAGTATTTAATTAAGCCATGGCAAATACTTATGATTTAATATTGAAAGAAGATGTGATTTTCTTTTAAAAATTCTCTGAGACCATTTACATTTCTCGATAATACCATAGACAAAGTGACTTTTATGGTTTTGTTACCTATAATGCTGGGGTATATTAAAGCTAAAGGCAGTGAAAGGTGAAAAAGCCAAGGCATTATTGAGATGAATCAGTGAAAATTGAAGATCTAAAAAAGTAACTTAAATGTTCAATCAAATACTTTACCCAAAGGACAGAAATATCTATCATGTTACAAATGAGAAAAAAAAAATGTCATGTTGAATCAGGAAGAGAGGAATTTTTTTTTTTAAAAAAGAATTTTAACTGTTTCATGCCACTCTAACTCTTCAATCCTAGTAGAATATTGAGGATAAAACTTGCTGCATGAAGAAACTAAGGTAATTATACAAATAAGCAGCGATAAATTAGTACTAGCTGATTATCTTTGTAATATTTTTTTCATGTAGATTATCCTATTTTGACATACATTCTGTAATCTATCACTGTTTTGTTCTACAATTTTTCAGCATCTTACATTCAATAAAGGATGTTCATGAGAGGTATTTGTTAGTCAGTATGCCAGTTAGGTTTTAATGTGTTTTGGGAAAAACAAACAAAGAAATAAACAAACAAATGAACAAAAAAACCCGGATGGGCTACTAGTAAAACTCCTACTTGATTTTGAATAAGTCACATGATTACATATTACCTTATATCTGTACTAGCGACGTTATTACAAAATATAGCTAGTAGATTTGAATTCTTTTTTCCAACTAAAATGAAGAGTTTTATTGTGGTTTCTGGTATAACAATAAGCTTTGTTTTACTTTGTTGCATTTCCTTTGTTTTACATTTTTACATGTCAGGAACTTCATCTAACAAACCAGAAAATTTAAAAAAAATTAAATCTCATCTAATTTTACTTTTAATATATATATAAATTCATATATTATTACCGCATTTTATAGATTAGGAAGTAGATGCTCATAAATTGACTGATTTATTCCATACTGAGTTAGTACATAGAATTCAAGAAATTTAAACTCCAGACACCATGAGATTTTTACTATATAAACTTTCTAATTGAAATATATCTTATGAATAATGTCTTTAGAGTAAAAATATGTAGTCAATTGTTAATGACTTCAACTTTATTTTTAGGCAAGGTCTTCAAGAAAGATAATCTTTTATATTTTCTTTTAAAAAAAGGCTTGGAAAGGAATGGGCTTGTATTCTTAATTCTCTGACCCACAGCGATCACAGGTTCCATTAAGAGCCTCTTGTCTTATAGAAGCAGAAATACAATCAATGTAGGTTACTGATCATTCTCCCAAAAGATTAAAAGGGTAGCTCAGAGTTAGGAAACACAATTAAACTGCTAAAATAAAACTTTCTTCACTGTGGTATACAGTATGTGTCTGGCATGAAGGCAAAAATGGATAAGATGAACAATTTAGAAATTTAGTGCATTTAGCTTTTATTTGACTTAAATGATTTCTCTTTTGCACAACACTGTGCTGTTTTCTTTGGCCTCTTTCAATTTGAGAATGTCTTTATCTGAATGTATGACTTAAAATATTTGAAAACTAAGTCACTTTTTTTTTAAATTTTTTATTTTTGATAAACATATATTTTTATCCCCAGGGGTACAGGTCTGTGAATCAACAGGTTTACACACTTCTCAGCACTCACCAAATCACATACCCTCCCCAAACAAGTCACTTTTATTTTTTAATCTAAGTTAATATTTTCATTTATTCAGTTTTTTCATGTAATATTCTCACTTATTGAGTTTTATGCAGCAATTGATCCCATAAGGCACTGTTCTAGGTTCCAGGAACACAACTGTGAAACAGACTAATATTTCTTGTCATCAAGGAACTTGGGTTTTAGTGATAGGTACAGACAAGGAAGTGATTGGGCACAACATAGGATACGATTGTGAAAAGGAATATATGAATTCAATAGATGTTGGGAATTAGAAGGATCTACTAATCTGGACTTGGAGAAAATGAGTCAAGCAACTGGGGAAAAATCAGAGCCATCCAGCATAAAACAGGGGAGAGGGGAGAGAAAAAAGTTAGAGGCAGATATATTGACTTTAGTTTTTTGGACACAGTTTTTGATGCGCATGAAATGATCGCTAGTAACAAGTGTGTGTGTATACACACACATATATTTTATTCTATTGTTTTTAAGAAGCATATATTTTCACATTTTAATTTTCTAAAATCCAAATACACAGCACAAGCAAAAATTATAATTGCCGGTGGGCTTTCTTTCTTGCTTGTGCGTAAAGTATTGGTGCATATTATAGTGAATAGTGTCTCAAATTGAGTGAAATATGATATGCCATGGATTTCAGTCTCATCCTGCAATATTTAACTTGAGCCTAAATCATTCATAGCCAACTTCCAGCCATTATATATCATTTTTGATATCTTTAGTGAACTTCAAACTCTCTTCACCCCGAAACCAATTCCAAATCCAGGCAGCACAGCACTTTCTAAGTCGTGATTAGAGTCCCAAAACGGGTATGTGCCCATCATGCTGTTTAAAAGAGTGATTTAGAACCATATTATCATTTTACAATTCTCTATCTCTCAGTCCCCACAACGTATCTGGGAAACAAGAGAACATTCTTACCTGAGAAATTGTCCAGGTACCTTGCCATGAATGCTACGTATCTCACTGGCAGAGCCAGGATAAGCAACCACATTCCCTGACTGCCTCCGTTCCAACTGGCAGGACTCTGACACTGTGTGCACACTTGTCAAACCTGCTGGGACTTCGGGCAAACATCTCCTGGATTTCTTTTCTATCACCTCTTTTCCATTTATTTTTTGCAAGAACCATGCAATAACTCT
The DNA here is from genome assembly GCF_011764305.1 of Mustela putorius furo. Classification (NCBI taxonomy): domain Eukaryota; kingdom Metazoa; phylum Chordata; class Mammalia; order Carnivora; family Mustelidae; genus Mustela; species Mustela putorius. Next base: position 3,487,857 of record NW_025421467.1, read on the forward strand.
GAGTAATTCTTAAAATGACCTTCTCATCTAGTAACTCTTTGAGACCTCATGCTAATTAAGGGCTTAGGGGTGATAAACTAACATAAAATATATCTCAGACTTAGTCTCTCATGAGATTCCAGGGAATGTGCTTAGTTGAAGAATAAGCTTTGGCTGGAATGTTATGCTCAATTTTTTTTTTTTTTTTGTGAGTCTTCTTGTGGTAATCAGAATGAGTGTTTATTTCAATGAACAAAAGGTTACTTAATAACTAAGCTATTTTCAGTTTTAAGTTATTATTTCTAATTTTTATTTTTATTTCTTTAATTTGTTTAAAGGTTTAACCTTAATTCCACTATAGTTAACATACAGTTTTAACTTACTTTTAAATTGTAAATTAAATAAAGTGTGTGTGTATGTGCGTACACGTCACTAGGGATACAAATAATAAAAAAATGCAAGGCACCTTTCCTTTCATCAAGGGGTAGGCACACATATAAACATGCTCTTTCAATAGAATGAGGGAAAGCAGAAAAACTGAGAGAACAAAGGTACTAAAGATTGAATCTTGAGGTGAGGCAGCTTTAAAGAAGTAGGTATAATTGAGATATTCTTGATTGGTGGGGGATTAGAGGAGGCCATTAAAGGCTGGGGAGTTAGGTGCAGATGCCTAGAAGCATACTATCTGTACAGGGAATGACAACAGTCCTCTGTGGTCAGGGAACAACGTTCGTAGAAGGTTGATGTGGGAAATGAAGCTTCAAAGGCATTTTATACAGTTAGGGTCTGACCACTGGGCTGTACTAAGCTGTTTGTTTATTATTTTGAGGGGATGGGGATGGGGAAACTATTGAAGGCTTCTGAGGACAGGAGGGCCGTTACTGAATGCTTGCAAAGCTCCAGTTTCGAATGTATGCAGTCTTACACCACTTCATAAGTGAGGAAACAAAGGTCCAGAGAGAAAGCTTGTCAGCATTGGTCTTGTTCAGCCTACTGTCCTACTATATGAGATAAAACAAATTAGACTTAACAAGACTATTCTTACTGAGCAAAATTAATAGGGATTCTAAATGAATAAGAAATGTTTCATGGACCTAATCTTTAGCTACACAGGTAAGATATTTTTAAATTGGAGTCACAAAGGTATCCCTAAAACAGAAGACCCCCCCCCCAACCTAGAAATGTCATGATATACAGGGATACTGGAAAGCCATTCTGGGTAGAGGAGGGATCAGTTTATTCCTGATCCTTACTGACCAGCTCACATTCCAATGAGAGTCAGAATATAGATGTAAGATCACAATGACTTATCTGAGGGGGGAAAAGGTGAATATGTAACCATCCAAGCCTTTATCAGAGAAAGAGTACGTATGTGTAAATTTGGGCTAAGAGGTGGAAGAATTGAGAAGGAAGCATCGATGTTGAGTTTTACTTCTGCTTTGACTACTTGTTATAACAATCTTTGCATTATCTTCAATCCTCAGTAATTCTCAACTTAAGACTTTTTTTTTCCTATTGAATCAAATCATCGGGGGCAGGGGGAAGCACAAAAAAGTGTGAACATTTAGTAATATAACACCATTAAGCCTGATATAAAAATGATTTCGTCCCAATGTAAAAGAAATATAGGATAATGTTAGTCAACTTAGGCTGTCAGGGCAAAAAACCATAGACTGGGTAACTTAAACAACAAAAATTGATTTTCTCACAGTTCTGGAGGCTGGAATTCTGACATTAAGGAGGCTGCATGATTCGTGAGGACCTGTTGGCTTGCATCATTGGCAAGGACACTTCTTGGCTTCCAGATGGTCACCTTCTACTGTGTGCTGACATGACCTTTCCTCAGTGAGTCTACATGGAGAGAGAGGGAGAGAGAGAGAACAAAGAGAGAGACAGAGAGAGTGAGAGAGAGAAAGAGAAAGATTTCTTCCACTTGCAAGGCCACCAGTCTTAATCAAATTAGGACTGCACTCTTATGTCATCATTTAACCATAATTACCTCCAAAAAACCCTATCTCTAAATATATCACATTACAGGGTAGGGGCTCAACACGTGAATTTGGGGAAGGGAAAAACTCAGTCCATAGCAGGTCATTATGGAAAATTTGGGATGTGTAGCATGATATACCAAAGAACACACCATCGTTGTTCGTTTCTTCTCTCAAAGACAGCCACTCTAAACCTTATGAAATAATAGTTATTAATATTTTAAAAATACTTGACATGCGCTTTCCCTTTAACTCTCAGAGAAGTTGATGAAGCTCCTTAGTACTATAGTCAAAGAAACCCTGGAAATAAAAATGAGGAAGTCAGATATATGATGGATAATATGTGTTCATTTGTTCATTCATTCATTCATTTACTTAGGATTTACTATGTGTCCGATCTTCCTGCCATTTAACAATGAAGTGGAGATTGGAATTAAAAATCACAGGTTAATGTAAAATTGATAAAAGCAATGAAGAAAAAGTGCAGAGTACATGGTAAATAGACTAAATTTGGCCCACATGTGAGGATACGGAGATTAGAAATTTCTCTTTTTTGAGAAATGCTATTAATATTGTAGAGAATTTCTTGCATGTGGTACATTGTTTTACTCTTGATGCCTTTAAGATTTTCGTTTTGTCTTTGGCTTTTGAAAGTTTAGCTATGACATACTTTGTTGTGGATTTACTTGAAATTATCCTACTGGAGTTTGTTGAGCTTCTTGGATGTACAGATTAATGTGTTTCACCAAATTTGGGAAGCTTCTGGCCATATTTTTTTCAGATATGCTTCATATCCCTTTCTCTTTTTCTCTCTTCCTGGGACTCCCATTATGCACATATTGGAACACTTGATGGTATCCCACAGGTTTGGAGGCTTTGTTCATTTTTCTTCATTATTTTTTCTTTCTCTTCCTCACACTGGATAATCTCTATTGACCTATTGTCAAGTTCACTTTTTCATTCTTCTGCAAGTTTAGATGTAGTGCTGTGCCTGTCTAGTAAATATTTCATTTCAGTTATTTTACTTTTTAACTGCAGAATTTGTTTTTTCCTAATTTCTTTAATTTTTATCTAAATAAATTTTAAATTTAGATAACTTATATATTGTTATTTATTAATAGATAGATGCTAGATAGATAGAGGGACTATTGATATTCTCAATGAAAGACTATTTAATATCTTTGTCTACCAGGTCCAAAATTGAGCCTCTACAAGAAGTTTCTATTTTTCCCCTGTATATGGTTTATATTTTCCCTTTTCTTTAAAGTAATTTATCTTTCTGCTAAAAACCGGATATTTTAGGTAATATGTGGTGGCACTATAAAAATCATATCCTTCCCTATCCCGTGGTCATTGTCATTATTATTTTTGTTTGGTTAGTGACCTTCTTGGACTAATTATGAAATCTGTATTCACAGAAAGTTCGGCTCAATTGGCTTTGTGGTCAGCTAATTCTTAGTCAGAGATTTCCTTAAATGCCTTAATCTGATAAGTCTTTTTACCTATCTTTTGATGAGGAATATTGCATTTATGGGGAGGAGGAAAGCTTACATACTTTATTACATTTCCAGATCAGACTTTAATTCCTGCTTGTGCAGGGTCTCAAGTTCATCCAGAAATGAGTAATTGGGACCTCTTAGTTATTTTCTGGGCATTTTCACATTCCTATGTGTGTATATTTAGCCCTCAGATCACCAGAATTATGTCAGAGCTTTTTAGAGTCCCCATAGTCATCTCTTTCTACAAGTCTTCTTTTTATATTTTTTTGTAAGTTCTTGTTTATCCCAACTTGTATCTCAGTTTCAGGCAATTGTGATAATAAATAATTTCAGCTGATTGTTTATCAGTAAACATGTTGGGAAAAGGACTTTTTCTAAGAAGGAACTCAAAGTTATGTCAAATTATAGCAATGCACTATGAATGATGATTTTTCGGGAGGCTGCAAGACAATTCAAATAGTCACAGTACTCAGAGTAGGAAGTTTTGAGGAACTCCAGTGCTGGTCTACTCTCTCTGGTGGCTGTAAGGTGGCTAATTTTCAAGGCTACCATGATTATAATGTGGTCAGTTTCAAAACTACTGCAGGGCTGAGAAGGGGAGGCAGGAATAGGCTAGGGTAAAAAGTCATGAATCCCACTGATACCAGTGTCCAGCAGTTTGTTTTCTGAATAAACTGCTCTTACTGTTGCTTTAACCCTTTAACTTCCAGAATTCTGAAAAAAAAAATTGATTTGAATAATTTTTCCCATACTATGTGGCCTTCATGGAACTGTATATTTATGGTGGTCCTTACTCTGCTATTCTGGAAGTCCCACCAAGAAATCTTCTTTGAAAAACTAAATTAGTTTGAAAATTGAAAGTCCAGCAGAAGTTTATTAGACGATGACAAGTGAGAATGTGCAAAGTCCCTGGGGCAGGGAAGAGTCTACCATCTAAGAGAAACATAAGGAAGATTAGTAAATTTGGAGTACAAAAAGTGGAAGGATAAGATAACAAACATGACTTCATACATTGGAACAAGGTATTAGGGATAACAAATTAGAGGGTAGTAAGGAACTAACATGGTTAGATTTTACCAGAAAGTTACTTAGCTTATTCTGTGGAGAATTAAGTGAAATACTGTAAAAGAAATATTTGTTATCCAGTTGAAAAGGCTCTGCTAGGAAACAGACCAGAAATTATCTTGGCTTAGAAAATAATAAGAGTTTATCTTTGTGTATAGTGCAAGAAAATGGTTGAGTTTCATTCTTCCACATATAGCTGTTCAATTTTCCCAGCACCATTTATTGAAGAGACTGTCTTTTTTTTTCTGTCTATTTTTCTGTCTATTTCTGTCTATTTTTCCTGCTTTGTCAAAGATTATTTGACCCTAGAGTTGAGGGTCCATATCTGAGCTGTCTACTCTCTACCCTGATCCACCGGGTTATGTGTCTGTTTTTGTGCCAGTACCATGCTGTCTCAGTGATCACAGCATTGTAGTATATATAGCTTGAAATCGGGCAACGTGATGGCCTCAGTTTTGTTTTTCTTTTTCAACAACTCCTTAATAATTCATGATCTCTTCTTGTTCCATACAAATTTTAGGATTTTTTTGTTCCAGCTCTTTGAAAAATACTAGTGGAATTTTGATCAGGATAGCATTGAAAGTATAGATGGCTCTAGGCAGCATAGACATTTTAACAGTGTTTATTCTTCCAATCCATGAGCATGGGATGGAATGGTCTTCCATCTTTTTGTGTCTTCTTCAATTTCTTTCATGAGTGTTCTGTAGTTCTTTGAGTACAGATTCTTTACCTCTTTGGATAGGTTTATTCCCAGGTATCTTATGGTTGCTGGTGCTATAGTAAATGGAATTGGTTCTCTCATTTCCCTTTCTATTTTTTCATTGTTAGTGTATAAGAAAGCAACTGATTTCTTTACATTGATTTTATATCCTGTTGCATTATTGAATTGCTGTATGAGTTCTAGTAGTTTGGTGGTGAAGTCTTTTGGGTTTTCCATATAAAGTAGCATGTCATCTGTGAAGAGAGAGAGTTTGACTTCTTCTTTGCCAATTTGAATACATTTTACTTCTTTTTGTTGTCTGATTGCTGTTGCTAGGACTTCTAGTACTCTGTTGAGCAACAGTGGCGAGAGTGGCATCCTTGTTGTGTTCATGATCTCAAAAGGAAGGCTGTCAACTTTTCCTCATTGAGGATGATACTCACTGTGGGATTTTCATAAATAGATTATATGAAGTTGAGGAATGTTCTCTCAATCTCTATACTTTGAATTGTTTTAATCAGGAACAGATGCTATATCTCATCAAATGCCTTTTCTGCATCAATTGAGAGGACCATGTGGTTCTTCTCTCTTCTCTTATTGACTTGTTCTATAACACTGATTGATTTGCAAATGTTGAACCACACTTGCATCCCAGGGATAAATCCCACCTCATCATGGTGGATAATATTTTTAATGCACTATAGGATCCTATTAGCTAGGATATTGTTGAGAATCTTGGCATCCATGTTCATCAGGGATATTGGTCTGAAACTCTCCTTTTTGGTGGGGTCTTTGCCTGGTTTGGGGATCAGGATAATGTGGACTTCATAGAAAGAGTCTGGAAGTTTTCCTTTTATTCTTTGAAACAGTTTCAGGTGAATAGGTATTATTTCTTTTTGAATGTTTGGTAGAATTCTCCAGGGAATCTGTTGGGTCCTGAGCTCTTGTTTTTTTGGGAGGTTTTTGATCCTTGCTTCAATCTCATTACTAGATATTGGTCTATTCAGGACGTCAGATTCTTCCTAATTCAGTTTTGGAAGTTTATAGGTTTCCAGGAATGCATCCATTTCATCTCAAAATGGATAAAAGACTTCAATGTGAGGCAGGAATCTATCAAAATCCTAGAGGAGAACATGGGCTGTAACCTCTTCAATACTGGCCACAGCAACTTCTTTCAAGATATATCTCCAAAGGCAAAGGAAACAAAAGTGAAAAGGAACTTTTGGGACTTCATCAAGATCAAAAGCTTCTGCACAGCAAAGGCAACAGTCAACAAAACAAAGAAGCAACCCACGGAATGGGAGAAGACATTCACAATTGACACTACAGACAAAGGACTGATAACCAAGATCTATAAAGAACTCCTCAATCAACACACACAAAACAGATAATCACGTCAAAAAATGGGCAGAAGACATGAACAAATACTTTTCCAAAGAAGACATACAAATGGCTAACAGACACATGAAAAAACTTTCATCATCATTAGCCATCAGGGAGATTCAAATCAAAATCACATTGAGATACCACCTTACACTAGGTAGAATGGCCAATATTGACAAGACAGTAAACAACAAGTGTCGGAGAGGATGTGGAGAAAGCGGAACCCTCTTACACTGTTGGTGGTAATGCAAGTTGGTGCAGCCACTTTGGGAAACAGTGTAGAGATTCCTTAAGAAATTAAAAATAGAGCTACCCTATGACCCTGCAATTGCACTACTGGGTATTTACCCCAAAGATACTGATGTAGTGAAAAGAAAGGCCATCTGTACCCCAGTGTTCATAGCAGCAAAGGCCATGGTTGCCAAACTGTGGGAAGAGCGAAGATGACCTTCAATGGGTGAATGGATAAACAATGGATATTATGCCTCCAGCAGAAAGGATGAATACCCAAATTTTGTATCAGCATGGACAATACTGGAAGAGATTATGCTGAGCGAAATAAGTCAAGCAGAGAGAGTTAAGTATCGTACGGTTTCACCTACTTGTGGGACATAGGGAATAACACAGAGGACATTGGGAGATGGAGAGGAGAAGTGAGTTGGGGGAAATTGGAGTGGGAGACAAACCATGAGATACTATAGACTCTGAGAAACAGAGTTTCAGAGGTGTGGGGGGTGGGGGGATTGGGCAAGCCTGGTGGTGGGTATTATGGAGGGTATGTATTGCATGAAGCACTGGGTGTGTTGCATAAACAATGACTTTTGAAACAATGAAAAAAATTAAATTAAATTAAAATTTAAAAAAGAAAATAATAATAAGAAAAAGCTGAACTGATATTAATTTATGTGATGCTTTTCACTATATCCCGTAAGATCAACACTATTATTTGTTTTGTTTTGAAGATAAGAAATAGATGCAATAAATGTTCTTCTAGGTAATATAGCTATTAGATGGAAGAGAAGGAATTGAAACAAAGGCACTTTGGCTCTGGAGTCTTGCTATTAACTATTGTACTATATACCTACAATTTAAGGCTAAATTAGCTTAAGAAAGCTGGATAATTTGTAAGGTTCAAAGGTTCAAAGATAATTTGTAAGGTTCAAAGGAATATTTTGGAGTAAAGATTGTTAGGAGTTGGTGACAGACAAGATTGGAGGTGTAAAGGGGAGGAAATTATCGTTCTGAATTTCTGGAATAAACTACATAAATAAATGAAGGTCCTATTTATTAAATAGGGAATACTGTAAGATAACAAATGTGAGGAAAAGAGGAAATCTGGAATACAGTTTGAGATACATTATATATCTACATAAAACATAATGTGTATTCATCTGTATAGAAATATCAAATGGTTAATTAGAATTTTGGTTCTAAAGTTCAGAGGAACAATCTGGATTGCAGATATAAATGTGTGATTCTGGGGATATATATGTCATCTGAAATCGTAACAGTAGGTAAGATGGCTTAGGGATAAAGAAGGGACAAGAAAAATGATGCTGAGGTGTGTCAGTTTAAAGTTTGGGTAATGGCTTCTGTAGCGGAAACACAGAAAAATTACTTTTTCTCAGTAAATAATATTGGCACAGTACTGTATAGGCTGTCAGTGCTTAGATGGTTTTTTTATTTTTTTTTTATTAAATAGTTATTTTATTATTTGCTTTATTAAATAATTATTTTCAGTTTTTATTTAAATTAGTTAACATACAGTGTAAGATTAGTTTTAGGTGTAGAAGTTAATATTTCATCACTTATATACAATACCCAGTGCTTATCACAATAACTGCCCTTCTTAATACCCATCACCTTTTAACCCATTCCCCCTGCCCACCACCCCTCTTGTAAGCATCAGTTTGTTCTCTATAGTTAAGAGTCTGTTTCCTGGTTTGCCTCTTTCTTTTCCCCCTCTATGTTCATCTGTTTTGTTTCTTAAATTCCACATATGAGCGAAATCATATGGTATTTTTCTTTCCCTGACTGACTGACTTTGCTTAGGCTAATACACTTTAGCCCTATACCTATCATTACAAATGGCAAAATTTCATTTGTTTTTAAGGCTGAGTAACATTCCATTATGTATATTATACATATATATGTATTATATATAATATACATATACATATATATACTAAAAACATATATGATGGACATTTGGAATCTTTCCATAATTTGGCTATTTTTGATAATGCTGCTATAAACACTGGTGTGCATGTATCCCTTTGAATCAATATTTTATATCCTTTGAGGTAAGCCTGCATTGTTCTATAGTTCCATTTTATGACTACTTTTGCTGCATCACAAAGGTTTTGGACCATGATATTTTCATTTTCATTTATTTCTATGAGTATCTATCCTGGAGAATGCCCCATGTGCACTTGAAACAAGTGTGTATTATGCTGCTTTAGGATGAAATGTTCTGAATATGTCTGCTAAGTCCATCTGGTCCAGTGTGTCATTCAAAACCATTGTTTTGGGGCACCTGGGTGGCTCAGTGGGTTAAAGCCTCTGCCTTCAGCTCAGGTCATGGTCCCAGGGTCCTGGAATTGAGCCCCACATCAGGCTGTCTGCTCGACGGGGAGCCTGCTTCCTCCTCTCTCTGTCTATCTCCTCTGCCTACTTGTAATCTCTGTCTGTCAAATAAATAAATAAAAATATTTAAAACAACAACAGCAGAAAAACATTGTTTCCTTGATTTTCTGCTTGGATGATCTGTCCATTGATGTAAGTGGGGTGTTGAAATCCCTTAATATCACTGTGTTATTATCAATAAGTTCTTTAATGTTTGTTCTTTCATGTTGGAGGCATAAATATTTACAGTTGTTAGGTCTTGTTGGATAGTCCTCTTTATTATGATACAGTGCCCTTCTTCATCTCTTATTACAGTCTTTAATTTAAAATCTAGTTTTTCTGATAAAAGTATTACTACTCAATCTTTCTTTTGATTTCCATTTGCAAGCTAAATACTTCTTCATTCCCTCACTTTCTAACTGTAGGTGCTTTTACCTTTAGTTCTAAAATGAATCTCTTGTCAGCAGCACATAGTTGGATCTTGTTTTTTCTTTTATCTATTTTGACGCCCTGTCCTTTCATTGTAGCATTTAGTCCATTACATTCAGAATATTTATTGATAGGTATGTATTTAGTGCTATTTTATTACTTGTTTTTTCAGTGTTTCTGGAGATTTTCTCTGTTCCATTCTACTCTTTGTCACTTTTTTTGTCTTCCCTTCCTACGCAAAGAGTTCCCTTTAACATTTCTTGCAAGGCTGGTTTAGTGGTCATGAACTCCTTTAGTTTGTGTTTGTCTGTTAAACTCTTTCTCTCTCCTATCCTGAGTTAGTCTTGCTGAACAGAGTATTCTTTGCTACAGATTTTCCCGATTGAACACTTGAATATATCCTACTACTCTCTTCTGGCTTGCTAAGTTTCTGTAGAGACATCTACAGCTAGCCTTATGGATTTTTCCTTGTAAGTTGGGGACTTCTTTTGTCTTGCTGTTTTGGGGATTTTTCTTTAGTACTATATTTTGCAAACAACTACAATATGTCTTAGTGTTGACCTGCTTTCATTGATTTTGATAGGAGTTCTTTGTGCCTCCTGGATTTGGACGTCTAATTCCTTCCCCAGATTAGAAAACTTTTAAGCTATTATTACTTGAAATAAATTTTCTGTCTCCATTTCCCTCTCTTTTTATTCTCCTGGGACTCCTCTGATATGTTATTATGTTTGATGGAGTAACTGAGTTCCCTAAATCTACTCTTGTGATTTTTCTTTCTCTCTTTTGTTCAGCTTCATTATTTTCCATTATTCTATCTTCTATATTACTTATTTATTCTTCTACTTCTTCCATCCTTGTAGTTATTACATCCAATCCATTTCAAATCTAGTTATAGTATTTTTCATATCTGACTGTTTTTTTTAACTCTTTTATCTCTATGGTAAGGGTTTCCCTGATGTCTTCCATGCTTTTCACAAGACTAACGACTATCCTTATGATTGTTGCTTTAAAGTCTCCATTAGGCATTTACTTATATCTGTTTCAATGAGATCTTTGGCTGTGGACTTTCCTTGTTCTTTTTGGGGGTTAAATTCCTCAATCTTGACATTTTGTCTAGATCTCTGTCTTCTTATGTGTGTTAGAGAAGCTTGTTATGTTCCTGTTCCTGAGATTAATGGCTTTATGAAGAAGAGGTCATATAGTGTCCAGGGTCTGATGCTTTAGAGAATGTATCTGATGTTTGCTGCATGCACTCTGCTGCTGTGTTTTGGCTGCTTTATCTCTCAGGTCAGTCATCTATAGAGGCTTTCCTTGTCTGCAGTATACAGTGTTTGGACCTTAGCTAGAGTGTGGTGAGTTTTAATTAGGTGTGCTCTGGTTGCCCTGCTCAAAGAGACCTGATGCTACGTCCTCAGAATTGAAGCTTTGCACAGCTCCATGGGCAGTAAACATGGGGTGTATAGGGCTTTGTGCTGGTTTTCTGAGGTAGGGGCCCACTGTGCTGGTCCTTAGGTACATTTGCCCAAGAAAGGCAGTACCAACAAAGCACCAGGCAGGGGGTAGGAGGTGGTGGGGAGTCTTGGTGTAAGCAGGTTAGACAGCCAGTATTGGCATTCTGCTATTACTGAAATTGGTTTATGTGAGGAGTGGGTGAGGGAAATGGTGCCAGCCAGCTCCCTTGTCCTTTGAGAGGAGTCTCTGCTTGCTGGTCTTAGGGAACCACCCCCAGAAGAGCAAATCATTTCCCCTTATGCATCTCAGGCATTTTTCAGATGGTTGTTTTTATACTGTCTGTAACCAGGTTGCTTCCCTTCCTGGGAGCAATGCAGTGCACCCTTGGCTCTTTCCCAGCTGTGCCTGCTGACTTTTAAAACTCTAAACTTTAGGAATATACTGGGGAGGGTGGCCTGCACTGGCTTCTGTGGGAGAATGTCACCACATTGGGACAGATACAGGTTTTCCCAAGAAGGGCAGCTGTGCCAGAGTGCAGGGATGTGGGATTTAGGGCAAAGCAGTCTAAGCAGCCTGTGTCTGGGTTATCTGCTCTCTCTAGGTGTCTCTGTGTCTATGCTGAGGAGTGAGGGAAGAAAATAGTGCTCACCATTCTTTCTGTTCCCAGAGAAGTATCTGTGTGAATGCTCATAGATGTGATCCAAAAAGCGTGAATAATTTCCCCCCATAAGTCTTAGGTGATCTTCAGATGACACTGTCTGCCCCGGGATGCTTGCTTGCCTTCTCTTCAGGAGTAAGGCAGTGCCCTGAGGTCTCTATACCAGCCAAGCCTGCTTAGCCCTAAACCTCCAGTCTCTGATCCCACTAGTTACAAAAACTCATGAAAATCAGCCTCTCTTATTTTTCCCAGACAATGGCTTTGGGGAAGTGTTATCCTTGTGTATATCCCTATGTACTCCTCACTCTCTGTCTCTCTGTCTCTCTCTCTTTCTTTTCATCTTTCTCCGACATCAGGGTTCATTCTCCTCCACAGCAACCATGATCTATTTCTCCCCAACCATATCTCTGCATTTCTACCTTCCTTGATGTGGCCCCTGTTCTCTTTCTAGTTGTACAGTTTGTTCTTTCAGTCCTAAGGTTGATTTCTTGGGTATTCAGAATGATTTTATAGTTATCTAGCTGTTTTTGAGGGACAGGCAAGCCTAGGATCCTCCTACTACACCACCATCTTAGCATCTGCCTCTCGTAGTATATATTTTTAGAAAAAACATTGGATTTTAGAATCATTAATGAATTTATGTTGCACATGTAATTTTAATCACTTTTATGTAACTTGTAGACAAGATTAGAGGTTCCTTAGATGGTTTCTGAGACAATCAATTAAAACAAGTATGCAGGGTCAAAAATTAACAATGGCGATTCACATCTATAAAGTAGAAGCTGGTTTTATTGCAATTGTGAACTATCAAAATCCAAACTGAGATTGCTATTTGTTGTCATTTTGCCTTATTTTTTAGAAGGAAAAATAGAGCTCATATTGATAATAAAGGATATTTAGTTGTTCAAGTGGATTGATTTAGAGTTTAGTGATATAAAGTATTGATGATGGGAATTGTGAGGCAAGGTTGAGATCATCATGATTTAGAGGAGCATGCCTATATGTTAGAAAGTGAATTTCCCTCTTGTTAACAATAATAGCAAAAACTGCTATTTATTGACTACTTACTCTGTTAGGAAATGTTCTCAGGGCTTTACATGAATTGACTCAATTAATCCTCAGAATAACCTTATGAGGTAGGTGTTACAGTTATCCACAGAAGAGGAAAGAGAGTCGACAGAACATGTCTAAGGTCAAAGTTTTTAAATGGCAGAGCCAAACATCCAATCAGCCAGACTGGCTTTTGTGTCTGTTATCTGACACCAGGCTTATCATGAAATTATGGAATTATCTTGTAAAGCCAGATACGAGTTTTATAATATGATAAGTCATAAAAATTCCTATAATTAAGAAAGATATTCTTCATATTGTATAAACAAACATCTTCTTAATAAAAGCTACTAAAAAGATATTAAGGTTAAAGTTGTTAGTAACTTTTATTTAAGTATATGAGTTGTTGGAAATACAACACATAACTGCTGTTTGTTTGATATACAATCAGAAATTGTGTCTGTTAAAAAATTAAGCAAGACTATCAGAGTTTCAAAAAATAGTAAATTTATTTGCTTGTCAATTCAGAGATGTACCAATGAAAATGCTCATTGAGTAGTTCACTGGGATGGAAAACCAACATTTTCACTAATCAGGAAAATCAGGATTTTAAGTGCTAGAAATGTGAGGATTCATGAAGATTATACTATTTTGTTTCTCCTATCATGATTATACTACCATGAAGTTAAGCTATACAATTTTAAAAACTGGAGTGCTTGCAAAAGTATTGATTTATAAATATTCTTTTTATATTTTAAATATATATTCTCAAATATTTGAAAATATTTTCTCCTAGTCTGTAACTTGCCTTTTTCTTTTCTTAATAGAACATCTTGATAAGCAGATTTTAATATTGATAAAGTCCAATTTGTCAATTTAATTTTTTAAATTTACTACTTTTTGTGTTTTATCTAAGCAATTTTTCTTATTCCAAGAGAAATAGGAAGATCTACTAAGATCTAATCCTATTTTTTTTGAGAAGCTTCATAGTTTTACCTTTGATACTTAAGAGTGTGGTCCATCTCAAATTATTTTTCTATGAGGTATGAGGTAGAGGTTGAGATTCTTTTATCCCCATATGAACATCCAATAACTCCTACATCACTTGTTTAAAAACTTTCTTTCCCTATTGAATTAGCTTTGTGGCTTTCTAGAAAATCAATTAAGTATATATGTGTAAGTCCTTTTCTAGACTCTCACTGTCTCTTTCAAAGCTCCAAATGTCTTTTTTTTTTTTTTAAATAGACTCCACACTCAGGGTGGAGTCCAGTGCAGAACCTCATCTCACAATCCCGAGATCAAGATCTGAGCTGAGATCGAGTTGGAAGCTCAACCTACTGAGCTACCCAGATGCCCCTCAGATGTCTATTCTTACACCAATCTTACTCCTTCTTAATTGTTGTAGCTTTATGAGTCCAGAATCATGTATTGCCTTCTCCATATTAGTTTTCATTTTTTTTTAATATTTTATTTATTTGGTTATTTGAGAGAGAAAGAGCAGGAGGAGGAAGAGAGAGCGAGAAAATCTCCAGCAGACTCCATGTTGAGCATGGGCCCAGCTGTGGGTCTGGTCCTATGACTCTGAGAGCGTAACTGGAGCTGAAATCAGGAGTCAGGCACTCCATTGATTGAGCTGCCCAGGCACCTCTTAGTTTCCTTTTTAATTCTTTCCTTGCTATTCAACACTACATTTACTCTATAAATTTTTAAATCAACTTCATTTATGAAAAAGAAAAAAGTCCTGTTTAAATTTTGATTGAGATAGCACTTAATTTACAAATTAGTTTTAAGAGAACTGGCATCTTAAAAATATTGAGCTATCTCTTCTATAAATGAGGTGTGTATTTCCATTTATGGAAGTCTTCACTTCTAAGTAGTTTATATTGTTATTTTTGCTATGTAAATAGATTTTCCTTTTTTTCTAATTTTTTGTAAAATATAGAATTACAATTGATTTTTGTAAAAAAATCTTTTATATGAAATTTTGATCATTTCTGTAATTAATTATAGTGCTTTCTGAGGTAAATCCATATCACTTGGGAATAAGGAGAGTGTTACCTTATGTTTCCAATCTTTATGTAATTTGTTTCTTTTTCTTGCTTTCATAATGGTTAGATTTCCAATAAATACTGCATAAGAGGGATAAAAATAGATATCCTTGACTGACATACAAAAAAGTGTTTAATATTTAAAAATTTAAAAATGTGTCTAATATTTTACCATTAAATATGATGTTAGCCAATGTGTAGAATATATTTTTCTACTTTTAGTTTGCTGACTGTTATCATGAATAGATATTAAATTTTGTACAAAGATTTTTTTTTCAAACCTAATGGAGGCAATCATGTCTTTTATTTCCCTACTTCATTAGTATGATGATTTACATGGTTTTCAAATGCAAAATCAATCTATGATCATAGCATATTGATTATAGTGTATTATTGGTCATAATGTATTATTTTTTGTGTGTCATTGCATTCAGTTTACTAATTTATTAATGATTATAATGTTCTCTTTATGTAAGATATTGGTGTGTAGTGTCTGTTAGGTTTTAGTAGCAGGGCAATGCTAGCCTCATAGAATAAATTGTTAAGTGTTCCTCATTCTTCTACTTTTTAAACAATCAATATAGAATTGATTGTTTTTATTCCCTAAGTGTTTGTATAATTCACCAGTGAAGCCTTCTGAGTGAAGTTTTCTCGTGGGCAGATTATTTTTGACATTATTTAATTATAATTGACATCTAAAAATGTGTACATATTTAAAGTGTACGAATTGATAAATGGTGTAATACACAATGCCCATAAGTCCACTACTATACATGTCTCTCTTTATCATGCTCCTTTTTCATATTTATAACTGAATTCTCTATCTGTGATAAATCTTAATCTTAATATTTTTGGTATGATTAACTTGTTTCATCAACCTCTTAATAAGTAACCAACTTCTTATTACTGCCATTACTGTATCTCACCACCACTCAGGGGGATGTCCTCCATATCCTACTCAAGGTCTAACACCCTGCCCTGTGCCATCATATCTGTTCTCCTATTTAGATGCCCTCTTTTCCTTGCCAATGTTCCAACTTCTGTCTCCCATTCCATGTAAGTTGCTATTAAGAATTGAATTATGTTCCCCTAAATTTAATAACTTGAAGCCCTAACCTTCAATATGACTGTATTTGGAAAAGAGATCCTAAAGGAGGTAAGTAAGATTAGATAAATCATAAAAAAATGAGGTCGTAAGCCAGTAAGTCTTTTCTTAAAAGAAGAACCTCCAGGGATGTAGATGCACAAAGAAAATGCCACATGAGAAGACAGGGAGAAGGTGGTATCAGCAAGCAAAGGAGAGAGGTCTCAGGAAAAACCAAACCTGCAAACATCTTGATCTTGAACTTTCAGCCTCCAGAATTATAAGAAAATAAACTTCTGTTGATTAAGCCACCTAGTCTTTGGCATTTTGTTATGGAAGTCCCACTATACTAATATAGTTGCCTCCTCACATTGCTCAAATACCAACACTTCAAGCTCAGTCATCCTACCAGGAGGAAATCTCACCTCAGGCTTCAACAACTGGCAACAGATCAACTCTCCCTACTGGCTTCCTTTTGTCCTTCCAGGTTGCACTCTCATGTGGAAGTCCTATTAATACTATTTGTGCTCCAACTCTCCATTGTAGGTTATCTTCCCTAGTGGTAGGCTTCTTCTTACATCATAGTAGACTATCTTTCCATAGCTTCAAATCCTCATACTCTGATACTATATTTTTGCAGTCATGTGTGAATGCTGTTATCACTACATTTGGATTTTCACAATGTACACCAGGCTGGTCCTTTGTAGCTATATGAGGTCATCGTTCTGCTTGAATATCATTCTCATTGTGTTTGGACTTGAACAACTTGTATCAAACTTCCCCTGCCTCTTGGATGCCTTTTACATGTTAAACTTTGATACCTCACACTGAGAGCCCTTCACATGGACTCATTTCTTATCCTCCTCAGGTTCCAACTCTGTGTTCTATGTAACTGTAAATCTTTACCCCTTTACCACTCTCCCGAATATGTTTGTTTTATTTGCCTGGCTCTCTGTTGTTCCTAATAACTTCTGACTAATTATTTTATTTTATTGATTTTATTTAGTTTATTTATTTAATTTTAGGAAAAAAAAGGAAGAGAAATATAAAGGAGAAAAATGAGGGTTTCTAGAAGCATTTTACTTCATACTGGATATTGTGCCTATTATGTTGTGGAAACTAGATTTATTTTTCCTGGACACCTGGATGGCTCATTCAGAAGAGCATGCAACTCTTGATCTTAGGTGGTAAGTCTGAGCCCCATGTTGGGCATAGAGATTACTAACAAAATAAATTAACTTTAAAAAATTGTATTAGGTTTCCTCCTTCAAGAGTGTTGATTTTTGTTGTGCCAGAGAGTTAATTCAGGCCTATCATTTTGAAATTGTGTAGACTTAGGTTGACGCTTTTTATAGGGTGGTCTCTTAAAGTTTTGCCTTTACTATTGGTTCTATCTTTTTCATCTATAAATACAGCCATAACCCTAAAGCAAGAAATCTATGGTTATTTATTTGAAGTCTACAAAATATTTATCAAACTCCTCTAATTTTATGGGATTCAAAATTGCAAACTATATCCTTTGTAGTAGGCACAGGCTGAAAATCTCTGCTCAGTCTTTTCAAATTTGTTGCTTTTCTTTGGAAGTGTCACTTCTGTTCACCTGTTCACTTGGATTTAATGGCAATTTATACATAGATGTTGTGTTCTCTCTCTTTTGGCTTCTTTCTTTCTTTCTTTCTTTCTTTTCAGCATAACAGTATTCATTATTTTTCACCACACCCAGTGCTCCATGCAATCTGTGCCCTCTATCATACCCACCACCTAGTACCCCAACCTCCCACCACCCCCCGCAACTTCAAACCTCTCAGATTGTTTTTCAGAGTCCATAATCTCTCATGATTCACCTCCCCTTCCAATTTCCCCCAACTCCCTTCTCCTCTCTAACTCCCCATGTCCTCCATGCTATTTGTTATGCTCCACAAATAAGTGAAACCATATGATAATTGACTCTCTCTGCTTGACTTATTTCACTCAGCATAATCTCTTTTGGCTTCTTTCTATAACGTCTTCTTTAACTTACATCTGCACTAATGGTCTGATACTGATCTGATAATGATCTAATACTGATAATGATAATGATACTGATCTGATAATGATCTGATACTACTTTTATCACTTCAACTCTATCAAATAAGTTTTCTCCTTAAATTCCAGACAATATCTACAGTGTAGCAGGAGCTGTGTTCTTGGTGAAAAAAACTATACTAATGTGGATATCATGTAAGTTTCATTTCATGCTTTCAAAAGTCATGTGCCTCCAGTTTCTACCTGCAATTATTGTAATCAGAATCTTCAAATATTTGTATGTATGTTTTTAAAGTTGTGTTCCAACTTTATAGTTGTTAATAGCAGGATGCTCAGTCCAATATAAGTGATTTCACCATTAGCAGTTTTGGAACCATGCCTTGTATTGTTTTAATATCTCTTAGGCATGTTCTAAGGGGTGGAAAATTTTAGTTTCTTTCTGTCATAAAGTGTTAAACAAATATTTTGGAGAAGCAATACAAATGTTAATCTTACAAATAAAGATACAAATATAACATTTACATATTTGATATGGCATATGAAGGAAAAAAGTTGTGCATATATTCTAGAAAACTCCTTGTATGTTTAGTAGTTGTGATTTAAATATGTTTTCTACAACTTTCTTTGAATAATTAAACAAAGCTATATTGGTAATAAGCTTATGAATAAAACATGACACTAAAAAAAGTATTTTGAAGTCAGACTAATATGTGACTTTTCAAACCACATTTTATGCAAAATATTAGATATTTTATATCATGCTTATGTATTTGTAAAAATTCAATTCTACTTATATTAAAAATTTAATTCAACTCAAATATGCTGAAAATTGAAAAGAAAAATACTTGACACAATTGAAAATTAATGCTTTTGATGGATTTTTCTAGCTTATAAAACCAACATTCAAACCTAAGCATTACCAACTAGATTTAACTATCTATCTATCCACACATACCTGTACATATACTCAAAAATATATACACATACATACATATATATATATATATACATACAAATACACAAATACACACTTCTTTTAAATTATATATCTTTGTTATTTATTTATTTATTTATTTATAAATTGCATGTCTTTTCAATGGACACAAATTATTTACAGTATTTGTTAGTGTGTAATAAGTATTCAAATTAGTATTAGGAACAGAATTACTGGATCAAAGAATTTTTATAAATTGCTTTTACTAATACAGTCAAATAGATTTCAATTCAGGGTCAAATAGTTTCCTCATACATTTCAAAGACTAAATAACTTAAAATATGTGGTTTCATTGGATTTGGCTTAATTTTGCTAAATAGGTTGGATAAAAAATGTATCATGTTGTTGCTGTAAGTTGTATTTCCCTGATATTCACCTTAACCTCCATGTCAGGTTGATATTCTGTTCATTTCTTCAGGTTGTCTGGTCACATACTTTATTTACTTCTCTATTAAACTGTTTTTGGGAAGATATATGGGGTTCCCTTTGTATTATTAATAATTAAACTATTATTGTTATATTCATCTTAAATAGTTTTTTTTCAGTCTATTGCTTGTTTTCAAATTCATTATGGATGATATGCCATGCAGAGTTTTCATTCTTCTTCTTTTTTTTTTTTTCAAAGATTTTATTTATTTATTTGACAGATAACACAAGTAGGCAGAGAGGCAGGCAGAGAGAGAGGAGGAAGCAGGCTCCCCGCTGAGCAGAGCGCCCGATGCGGGACTCGATCCCAGGACCCTGAGATCATGACCCAAGCCGAAGGCAGCGGCCCAACCCACTGAGCCACCCAGGTGCCCAGTTTTCATTCTTCTTAATCAAATCTATCAGACTTTCTTTTTTTCCTGAAGTTTTGATGCTTTATAAAGACTTCCCATTCTAAAATTATGCATATGAAAAGATTCTGCTTATCTTCATAGGTATATGTATATTAAATTATTATCTTTTACTTTTAGTAATTTAATCTAAATTTCTTTTGTATAATGTGGATTGAAGTAGTTATAACATCATATCCCCTCAAAGGCTCATCAGATGATTCAATAAAATTTCTATGTTATTTATCTTTTTGTAACTGTTATTTTCTATGAAACCACTAGTCTCTTTTAAAACTTCACCTTTTAATTACTCTATTTTAATATTATTACTTTAAATAAATGAAGATTCTTATCTTCATTGTGATCAAAAGTATCTTAGTCATGTATAAAATATTTGATCAATTCCTTTCTCTATGTGTTTAACATCTCTTTGAGAAAATATTTTCTTTCTAAATTATCTGTTTACATTTTAGGTGGATTTATGTCTGTATTTATGAATGTATTTGTACCCTGTCTCATAAAGAAAGAAATTTAAGTCAGCTTCAAGGGTTATAAGGTATAAAGATATAACTACAAATGAAATGCATTTGTGAGAAAAGAAAGAAAAATATTTGAGATATAAAAATTGTTCCATAAGTGAGATGAGACATGAAATACACTAGCCAACCTACATGCTAAACTGAGGCTGGCCATGAGGGAGTAACGAAGACCAGACTTACCCTACATTTTAAGTTACTGACAACTTAGGAAAATTATGTGACATATTGGTATTGTGGTGTTAATTAATAGGCATTGCCAGGAATAATCCATGAGAAAAGGAGAATAAATAAGTTGAGCTCTGCGGGAGTCTTACCTTAGTTGTCTAGAGAGAATTTCCACACTGTGGGCTTAGTAAGGGGAACCAAACAAAGCACTTCAGTCCTAAGCATAGAGAATATACAGTTTGGCATTTAGGAAGGTCAAGAAAGATAGAATTTGCAGAGGAAAATATCAGAGTTAAAAAAGAGCTGCAAACACAGAGAGTGTTCCAGGGATCTGTGAAGGGTTTACCTCAAGTCTTTGGCAGAATACTTATCTGAACATTTAAAGTACTCAAGGAGGGTGGTGATGAAATAATCACTTAATAAAAGTGAACAGAACAATCCCTGAAGTTGTCATACTGCTGAAAATAATTTTTGTTTCTTCTAGTAAAAGTCAAATGTCCTTCTCATACTGCCATCATGTAGAATCTTCCAATACTGATCACCTAATTAGACTGTGACTTGGGTGAAAGACTGCCCTAGACACAGGATACCGAGCTTAAAACAAGTCATGGTAGATCATAATGATCCAAATGAACATCACAGTACCCCCAGAACAATGCTGAATAAAATGTAAGGGAATGCAGCACTCATTAGCATAAAAGACCGTGTGCTTAGCATTGAGTAAAAAGAGGGACTTTGACCCATAACTAGAAAAAATAATTGACAAAAATAGACCTATGATACAGGCGATATAGATATAATTTTATAAATTATAGAATTAGGAGATTAAGATGTTAAAAGCATTATTATAAATAGACTGCATATTTCTAAGAAGGTAAAGCAGAAACATGATGAGAGAAATGGAAGGTATAACAAGGCACAAACCATTTTTCTAGGGATGAAAAATATTCCTCAAATGAAATATACTTTGGATAAAATTAATAGAGGATTGGATGTTTCAGAAGAAACTTTAGAAAAAAGAAATAGTGAGTGAGAAAATATAGCAATATAAAGTCTTCAGAAGAAAACACACAGAGAAATAAAACATAAAAAAATGAACTCAGAATCAGTATCCATTCAGGAAAGTACAAAAAGGAAGGCAGAATGTAAAAATTATTGGCCAGAACTTTTCTAATTTATGAAATTTATAAACTTACAACACTAAGAATATCAATGAATTCTAAACAGAAATAATTATGAAAAAAATCAAACAAAGACATAATCAAAGAAAATGTCTAAAAACTGATAAAAAGTAAACCTTAGGGGATCCCTGGTGGCTCAGTCCATTAAGTATCTGCCTTGGCTCAGGTCATGATCACAGTGTCCTCAGGTCAAGTCCCACATAGAGCTCCTTGCTCAGCTGCGAGTCTGCTTCTCCCTCTGCCTGCCCCCTCTTGAAGACAGCCCCCTCCCCCAGTTGTACTCTCAGGAGCACTCTCTTCTCTCTCTGTCAATGAATAAATAAAAATATTAAAAAAAAAAACAAAACCTTAAAACTATCTAAAAGGATTGGGTAGGGGAGAAGAGACAAATTTTATTTATATATATATATATATATATATGTATGTGTATATATATACATATGTATATATATTAAAAAGATATGTATGACAGTTGATTTGTCATAAAAAATAAGCTTTATTGAAGAAAATGGAGTCAAATTTTTAGATTGTTGAAAGAAACTAAAAGCACCAACTTAGAGTGCTATACCTATAAAATTACTTTTCAAAAATGTAAGTAAAACAAAGCTTTATACAGACAATCAAACTGAAAGAATTTACTGCCAGCATATCTGTCCTTCAAGAAGTGTTAAAGGACATTATTAAAATAGGCAGAAAGAAATCTGGGTCTGAACAAAGGAATGCAGAGCAGCTCAAATAATAAATCCGTGGGTTCGTATATTTTTTAAAATCCTCTTTTTTTCTTTTTATCAAATCATTTAAAATATCATTGATAATTTAAAGCAGAGTAATAATGTTTTATGGAACCTATAAGTATAAGAAAATTATATGCCATCAATAGAACAAAGGCCAAAATGTGAGAAATATAATTGTACATTTTAAACTTCTTACAATAAATATTAAGTAGAATCCTTAAAGATGAAAAGTTGCATGTTTTTCCCATAAGATGGGGAATAGAGTTAAAATGTCCATTTCACCACGCCTGTTCAACATACTTCAAGTCCTAGCCAGTTTAATAAAGCCCTTCCCAAAAAAATACATAAAAGGATTGAAGGTTGTAAAAGTAATAAAGCTATCTATGTATACATGCTCCATTTGGGCATATAGAAAGCCCTAAAAAGTATATAATAAAGATATTAGAAATAGTAAGTGAGTTTAGCAATGTTGCAAGTTGAAAGTCATATGAAAAAAGTCTCTTTAATATACTAGCAATAAGTAATTCCAATTGAGAAATGAAAATATATAATTTATAATGCCATCAAAAATGATATATTTTAAGATAATTTATCACATACATGCAGGAATTATACAACAAAAACTAAAAGTGTTGTTAATAGGAAAAAGAATATAATTAAATTAAAAGTATATTGTGTTTGGGGTGCCTGGGTGGCTCAGTCGTTAAGCAACTGCCTTCTCCTCAGGGCATGATCCCAGGTTCCTGGGTTCGAATGCCTGGGTTCAAGTGCTCTGCAGGAAGCCTGCTTCTCCCTCTGCCACTTCCCCCTGCTTGTATTCCCTCTCTCATTGTCTCTCTCTCTGAGACAAATAAATACCTAAAATCTTTTTTAAAAAAAAGTATATTGTGTTTGTCAATTGGAAGATACAGATAGTTAAGGTATAAATTCTTCCAGTTTTGTTGTTTATATTTATACACCACAAACAAAATTCCTGAAAGATTTTTATAGAAATCAACAACCTGATCCAAAGTTTATATGAAAGAACAAAGGACCTAAAATGGTAAAAGCAATTTTAAAATATAAGGACAAGGTTAAGAAAACTTACACTATCTGATTTTAAGACTTATCATATAGTAAGCAAGACACTGTAGTTTTAGCTTGAAGACAAGCTAGCTCAGCGCAACAGAAGAGAGAAAGTCCAGAAATAGACGTGTCCATATAAAAATGAGTGGTTTTTACTAATATTTCCAAGGGAAATTTAACATAGAAATGTAATAGAATTTACTAGGGAAATAACAGTTTTAAACAAATAATGTTTAAAGAAATGTATATTCATAGGTAAAAGAAAAGAACATTGACTCATATAATACCATACACAAATTTTAACTCTGAATAGATTATAGTCTAACACAAAGCATACATAATAGGAAACATAGAGGAAAAACCTTTGTTTCCTTAAGATAGGGAAATATTTTTTAGATTAAAAAGATAAATTGATTAATAAACCTCCAAGAAAATTAAATAATTCTGCTCTACAAGACACATTCTTCAAAAAATAAGAAGGCAAGCCATCAACTGGGAGAAAATATTTGGAATAAATATATCTGATTACTGTCTATATGTAGAACAGGTAAGTATCATTTAAAACCCATTTAAAAATCAATTATTATCAATCCAATAAAAATGGACAAAATAGTTTAACAGAAATTTCACAAAATGAGTTATAAGAATGGTCAAAAAGCACATGGAAGATCTCTCTAGTGTCAATCATCAGGGAAGGTAAAACTTAACACCAGAATGAGAAATTTCTATACACATTTTAAAATGTCTGAAACAAATTGACTGGCAAAACCCAAATGCTGGCAAGATTTCGGAGCAACTAAAACTCTTTTACATTTCTGTTGGGACTGCAAAATTATACAAGAATTTTGGAAAACAGTTTGGCAATTTTTATGGAGTTAAACATATACTTACCATGAGACCCAGCCAGTCCACTTCTAGTTGATATGAAAACATTTTCCATAAAAACATTTGAAAATGAATGTTTACTACAGCTTTATTCATAAGAGGTCCAAACTGGAAATGACATAAATATAATAGTTACATGAATAAAAAAAAATAATGGTATGTTCATAAATGGAATAATACTCAGCAGTAGAAGGAAAGATCTATTGATGCCATACAACAACATGGGTGAATCTTAGCAATATTACCCTGAGCGAAAGAAACCTGGAACAAATGAGTGCATACTGCAGGATTTCATTTATTTTAAAATCTAGTGGAGACAAATAGAATCATTGTGACAAATGGAAGTTTGGTAGTTGCTATAGTGGGGGTAGAATGGACTAGCAAGCATATAAAGAAACACTTTGGGATGATGATAATCTTCTGAATTTTAATTGTAGTAGAGGTTACTATTTATCAAAACTCATGAGTACATTGTGTTGCAGCTTGTACATACTCATAGGATCCATAAAATAGACAAAGAACTTTTCTCATACAGCACAGTGATGCAGTGAATTGATCAAAGTGTGAAATAGTCCTCTTGAAACATCAGTATCATAAAATAGAGTAAAAAAGTCAAAGTTTCAAAGCTTAATCAAGAAAAAGGAAGATATTTGAAAAGTTTTCAGAAAAAAAGATTATTCTTAATATATGGAAATGCTTATATCAGTAGTTCTCTGCTATGCCAAGCAAAAAGTTAACCAGTAATACTTGATTATTTTTTTAACATTGTGAGAGCAAAGAACAATTTAGATATTAAGCATTTATTCTGAAACAAAATATTTTTATTAGAAGACTCTTTGGGCAAAAGGATGGGAACACATCCAATGTTTAAATAGCTTGAAAGTTGGCAGATGCTGGGGTTTTCGTTTTGTCATTCTTCCATGGCACTCTCGTGTAAATCAAAATATCTTCAGAGAAAAGAACATACCAATTCCTCTATTTATGTTAACAGGTTAATTCCACTGTCATTGCCATAATATCTCTTTCTGAAAATCGCTAGCTCTGATATTCTTCGGTGATTTAGAAATAGAATCTCAAAGTTAAAAACAATGCCATGAAAATCTCATTCCTATAATTCTATAATTCTATTTTAGTAAAAAAAAAGAAAAGAAAAAGAAAGGTGAAGCCATAGTGAAATAACTGTCTAAGAAAAGTCAAGAACAGACAAAGAGCTGGCTTACTTTAGAAGAAATGAACAATTAATCAGAAAAACAGGGGTGCCTGGGTGGCTCAGTGGTTAAGCTTCTGCCTTCCACTCAGGTCATGATCTCAGGATCCTGGGATCGAGTCTCATATCGGGTTCCCTGCTGAGCAGGAAGCCTGCTTCCCCCCCTCCTTCTGCTGCTCCCCCGATTGTGCTCTCTCTCCTTCTCTCACTCTCTGTCAAATAAATAAGTTCTTTAAAATAAATAAATAAATTTTGAAAAATCAGAAAAACAAAACAAACATTGTGGAAACAGATAGTCTTTATTACCTGGGTATCATTGGACTATTCAAATCTAAGTACCTAAATCAAGTTACTATCAATTTTTTTTTAACTTTTTAAAAATTTAAAAAAATGTGAATGTAGTTGACATGAAACATTACATTAGTTACAGGTACACAAGGTAGTGATTCAACATCTCTGTACATGATGCTTTCCTCACTACAAGTGTAGCTACCATCAGTTACCATATAACTATTGCAATGTTACTGAATACATTCCCATGACTCATTCATTCCATGACTGGAAGCTTGCATCTCCCATTTCCCTTCACCCATTTTGCCCATTCCCCAACTCCCTTCCCTCAGACAACCATCAGTTTGTGCGGCTCCATCTCACGACCCTGAGATCACAACCTAAACTGAAACCAAGAGTCGGATGCTTCACCAACTGTACCACCCAGGCGCCTCAACATCTATTTGTTAGTGTTTTCAATTTCTCTGGGTAAACACCAAGCAGTGGAATTATTGGATCATCTGGCATTTTTATGTTTAATTTTTTTAAGTACTTCCATACTACTATCCACAATGGCTGCAACAATTTACATTCCTACCAAGAGTGCATGAGAGTTCCCCTTTTTCACATCCTCACCAACGCTTCTTACTTCTTGTCTTTTGATTTTAGCCATTCTGACAAGTGTAAGGTGTGGCTTTGATGTGTGTTGCCCTGATGATGGTGATGTTGAGCACGTTTTCCTGTGTCTGTTGGTCACTGTGTACCTCCTTTGGAAAAATGTCTATTCATTTTCATGGGCCTTCTGTCCATTTCTTTTAATTTTTAAAATTTTTTTAAAAAGATTTTATTTCTTTATTTGATGGAGAGAGACACAGCAAGAGAGGGAACACAAGCAGGGGGAGTGGAAAGGGAGAAGCAGGCTTCCTGGCAAGCAGGGAAACCACTGCAGGGCTCGATCCCAGGACCCTGGGAACATGACCTGAGCTGAAGGCAGATGCTTAATGACTAAGCCACCCAGGCACCCCTTTGCTGCCCATTTTTAAATGGATTATTTGTTTTGTGTGCAGGGGGGGAGGGGTTGGTTGGCTTTTGTGTGTGTGGTTTTGCTTTTTTTTTTTTTTTTGGTGTTGAGTTGTACAAGCTCTTTATATATTTTGGATATTAGTCCCTTATTGGAGATATCATTTGCCAATATCTTCTCCCATTCATAGGTTGCCTTGTTTTGTCGATGGCTTCCTTTGCTGTGCAAAGCTTTTATTTTAATGTAATCCCAATAGTTCATTTTTCCTTTTGTTTCCCTTGGCTGAGGAGACATATCTAGAAAGATGGTGCTAAAGCCAATGTCAGAAAAAAGTCCTGCTTTGTTTTCTTTTAGGAGTTTTATGGTTTCAGGCCTCCATTTAGGTCTTTAATCCATCTAGGTTAATTTTTGTGTATGGTGTGAGAGAGTGATCCAGTTTCTTTCTTTTGCAAATAGCTGTTTAGTTTCCCTAGCACTAGTATTGAAATGACTATCTTTTTCTCATTGTATATTCTTGCTTCCTTTGTCATACATTAATTGACCATATAAGCATGGGTTTATTTCTGTTTTTTTTCTCTTTTCCATAAATGCATGTGTCTATTTTTGTGCTAGTTCCATACTGTTTTGATTGTTACAGTTTTGTAGTATTATCAATTCTAAAATTATTTTGATGTCTCTATATCTATCCTGGTCCATTTTGTTAGTATCTACTTCATAAAATATTTTCATTTCCAATTATTTAAATATAATTTTGTCCCTCCAGATGACTTTCTTTCCTGCCTCTGATTTTGTCTATCTTGTCTTTCTATTTCTCATCCTTAAGACCAAGTGTTTTGGGACTTCCCTGGTCTTTTTCTTTTTCTTATTTTTCTTATTTTCTTTCTTTCTTTTACACCTCTTTACACATTTAATTGCTCTTTCATTGCTTTAGGTGTACAAATAATTTCACATAAACCTAGCCTCTATTTACTATAGGATATAAGCTACACATTTTCTCCTTATACATTTTCAAAGTGGTCTGGACTATCTGGATACAGCAAATATTTGGTTATACCTAGTTATTGATAAATTGTCATTGTAAAAAACTGCCAAAATTTGAAATAATTTCAACACTAAATAATAATTAATTACTGCTTAACTAAGGTAAACCTTTTCTTTTGGGGGGTATTTTCAGTTATGTAGAAAAGAAAACACTATTTTCATGGAGGGGACTCTGAAATCCTTCCTCAGGAAGGATGCATCTGAGCCCAAGTTTGGTGACTTAGATTACTAAGAATCTGTCATGGGAGAATTTTTATTTTTGAGAATTTTTATTTATTTATTCATTTTTTAAAGTAAGCTCCACATCCAATGTGGGGATTGAACTCAGGATTGCAAGATCAAGAGTTGCATGCTCAGGGTGACTCTGTGACTCAGATGGTTGAGCTCCAGCCTTCGGCTCAGATTGTGATCTCCAGGTCCTGCCCATATCAGGCTCCCACCTCAGCAGGGAACTTGCTTCTCCCTGTCCCTCTACCTCTTCTTCTGCTTGTGCTCTTTCTGTGTCTCTTTCTCTCTCAAATGAATAAATAAAATCTTAAAAAAAAAAAAAAAAAAAAAAGAAGGAGTTCCATGCTCTACCGAGTCAGGTGACCTCAGAAGTTTTAAATTTTTTATGTGCAAAATTCCTTTGTACATTTACATTTTATATATTATGAATCACTGACAGTTTTCCATGTTGTAAAGTATGCATCTTTCACCTCTAACTTTTTGCATCACATTTAAATTAATATGTTATATATTTAATATAATAATTTCTAAATCTTTATCGATTATTGGAAAAGTAGCTTTTTTCACAGTTTATTTCACTTTCTATTCAACAATTATTTATGTTATTGGTGCTGTTCTTGGCAATATGAGTATAGTGGTGAGTAAGACAAAAATCTCTACTTTCACTGATCAAGGCTGCATAAAATATTTGTACTTGTAGGGAATCAGAGCTTTTTTTTTTTTTTACAGTGAAGCACTGTTCTTTTTTTTAAATTTTATTTTTTATTTTTTAATTTTTAATTTTTAATTTTTTATAAACATATAATATATTTTTATCCCCAGGGGTACAGGTGTGTGAATCGCCAGGTTTACACACTGATCTCAGAATTAGAGCTTTTTTATCTGATTTTTTGAGTTGTAATTTTACTTAATGTTTCTTGCTTAAGCAAGATATTTCACATGACAAAACATCAGTTTTCCCTTCCATAAGATGGGGATAATAACCCAAACTTCATGTGTTTCCTATGAGGATTCCTTCATAGAGCACTTAGCATGCAACAAATAGTAAAAAATTGTTAAAAGAATTATTGGGTCCAAAGGAATTTCCATTATCTATTACCACTGTACTTATTGTGTCCACTGGTTACCAGCATACACTATGACTTTCCTTCCACTGGACCTTCAGTGGGTTCTTTTTGGCCTATCATCTTAAAGACTTTATTTATTTATTTATTTGAGAGAGAAAGAAAACACCAGCAGGGGGAGGGGCGAGGGAGAGTGAGAAGCAGGCTCCCCATTGAGCAGAGAGCTCCATGAAGGACTCCATCCCAGGACCCTGAGATTATGACCTGAGCAGAAAGGCAGGGGCTTAACCGAATGAGCCACCAGGCATCCCAACCTGATCTATCGTCTTAACCCATCCTTAGTGTCTTGGGATCCCAGTGAATTCATATTTTTTTTAAAATGGGGGCAGTCAGGGCACCTGGGTGGCTCAGTGGGTTAAAGCCTCTGCCTTCGGCTCCAGTCATGATCCCAGAGTTCTGGGATTGAGCCCCACATTGGGTTCTCTGCTCAGCGGGGAGCCTGCTTCCTCCTAGAGAGGAAGCAGCGGGGAGCCTGCTTCCTCCTACCTCTGTGCCTACTTGCGATCTCTACCTGTCAAATAAATAAATAAAATCTTTTAAAAAATTAAAAAATAAAATAGGAGCAGTTTCTGGTACAAGGTGTTACTTCACCCTATATTTACATAAGTAAGGATCTTCCTCAACCTTTCTAATAGAGTTCAGTTGATAAACTTCAACTTAAAGTTTCCTGAACCAATTTATGATAAGAAATATTTAGCTATTTAGCCACACAGAAAAAAAATACATGTGTGTGTTTTCATGTCCTAGTTGATACATTATTGAATAATAGCAAATGATTTGCTATGATTTTAATATTATCCCCTTTCCTGGTTCTACATAATTACTTATACAGTCTCTGTTATGTTTAAATACATTGGTTCCTATGATTTATGGGAAAATATTATAAACTATAATGAAAAATTTACCTGAATCTCTCTCTCTCTTTTCCCCCCACATGCGCATCTCTCATATATATGCCATCCTTTCAGTAATAATATTTCTTCTAATTATTTACCATCTATTTTAGATTTTAACATTTTCTTCATTTGAACATTTTCTTCAGATGTTATTTAATATTAAACATAATACTTAAGCTTTATGTTTCATTTTTTCCCTTTATCTTTATTTTTAGAGCAAGGGCTTAAGTACCATTCAGTTTCCATTCCATATAAATTCCATATAACAAAAATGCTAAAAGACATTTTAGAACTAAAACAACTATTTCATTTTCCTTACATTTATTATTATAGGTTCCCTTAAACTCAGCAGTTTTAAAGCTTTATTTTTAGAGGAAAGTCACTCTAGATGACAAGGGACTATTATTTGGCACTGAAACAATGAACTGTGTCCCATTCGTCTTCGTGACTTTTTTTTTTTCAGCAAATAGCCAATTGTGAAGAGTCTATTTTTCTCAGTTTTTAGTTCCAAAGTCCCATCAATCATACCAGATCTGAGGGGAGACGGCACATGTGTTCACTACATTTTCAAGCCTAAAGCCATGTTGCTGCTCCCTCTAGCAGTACCATCTGCTCTGAGCCAAGTTTAAAGCCAAGGGACTCCAGAATACCAATACGTCAAAAACTTCCCACTATGCAAGGAAATCATTCTAAAGGATCTGTGTGAAATGTGAACCATGCACTTCAAAAGAAGGAAAAAATATTTAGGATAACACCATAGAATTCAGAGTGCCTGTTACAGAGCTCACAAAGAGGTAGCTACACCAGGAGGTGGCACACTCTAAGGAAAAATTTTAAAATTAAAGTGATATAAAAAAGAAAAAAAAAAGCTGAACCAAATATTATCATTAAATAAAATAAGCATATTTTAGAGATACTGAGGAGAAAAGAAGACTTTCTAAAGCTTTTGAAATACTTGAAAAATCTTTTTGTGAAAAAAGTTTTCTCCTTTTTTTTTTAAACTTAGAATGGTATTGTAATCTTTAGTGATGCTCAATATTTAAAGTATTTGAAACCATAAGATTGTATTAATTTAAAAAACTAATGAGGCATTCAAAGGTGTTTAAAAATCCTAAAACTACAAGATGATCATATTGTATGTAAAGAATTTTTAAATGAAATAATAAAAATCTTATTTTTATGCAGTTATTTAGAGCTAAGAATGTTTTTATTTTAATGATTTAAGTGGATTTAAAAGTTCATTATGTTTAAATGTATTTTCCTCTAGAAAAGATGAAATAACAGAATTTATATTCCTAATCAGAGCTTAATACATACCAAATTATATAAATGAATATATACATCATATATACATCATATTTAATTTTGACGTATGTTTTTCTCCTGGAAGTTTAACATGGTAATGCAACAGCCAGGAAAAAAGTTTACTTCTTAATTTTCTTACAATTGTTCAGTTTTGTGTTCATTTATGGAGTATTACATTATGTAGAAAGCCTGTAGTAAAATTTGGGCTGAAAAAGGATGATTGAGGTTTTGGTAGAGGAGAGAAGAATAAGAATTTTTTTTTAATTTAAAGATTTTATTTTATTTATTTATTTGACACAGAGAGAGAGAGAAATCACAAGCAGGCGGAGAGGCAGGCAAGAGAGAGAGAGAGGGAGGAAGCAGGCTCCCCTGCTGAGCAGAGAGCCTGATACGGGGCTCAATCCCAGGACCCCAGGAACATGACCTGAGCCGAAGGCAAAGGCTTTAACCCACAGAGCCACCCACGCACGCATAGAATAAGAAATCTTGAAGAAAATGGCAATGTGGAAGTTATGAACTTGAACGACCTCTAAGAAAGGAAAATTTGAAGGCAGGAAAGTCTCATGAGTGTTAAGAATGAAGGGATATTTTATTATATATAAATATATTGACTAGGGATGTCAGGATTTTGTTTTTGTTTTCATTTTTGTTTTCTGTTATGAATGTTAAACGTTGCCTCAGTTACCCTTTTGTAGTAGAAGAAATAACTCCAAAATTTAATGGCTTAAGGCAACACTTACGATTATCTCACAGCTCTCCTTGCCGGGATCGGCAAGGAGATCTTTACTCAGTTGTCTTTCATACAGATGTAGTTCAGATGGCTAAAATATTCTTCTGATAGTGTCACTACTCTAAAAAATATATAGGTGCTATATTTTCTATGAAACAAAGTTTAATTTTCTTAATGAAACATAAAAGATTTTTTTTAAATTATATCTTTACCTTCTGCTCTAAACTACTTAGCAAAATGGTTTCCCCATTCATTAGCACCTACACACTTGCAACGTTTTAACATCTGCTCTTGAAGTTATTCACAGAGATGTACATCTTTCTAAAACTAGTCATCAGTTCAATCAAATTTTCTGCAAATATGACAAAAATTAGTCATTCCTTTATTCTTGAAATACTTTAATGTCTTAGTTGGTTTCTCTTCTAATTCTTGGGGAGTTTCTTGTTAATTTTTTTTATTATTATTATTACTTCCCTTTTTTCCAAGATCCCTTTCTTAAATTTCATGTAACAGCTAGGCACTTACCAGTTTCCATTGTCAGACTGGAACTCCCACTTAGTTTCAGGCTTGATAGTCCACAGAAAATCAGAACCACTCCATGGCCAAAGTGAAATGAATGGCTATCACATGTGCTCACCAAATCAGTTGAAATCTTTCCTTTTGCATAGTCTCTAATTTTTCTCATTTTATACATTTCATTTCTAATTCATTAGCAATTTTTACTAGCACTATCTTCAAAATCACATGAGTCTAACCATTTCTCACTATTCCCATTATCAAAACTCTAGTCTGAATTCCTTCATCTCTCTTCCAAACTTGTGCAATAATCTCACTGGTCTCCTTGCCTCCACTTACGCTTGTCTACAAGTTCATCTCCCCAACAGGAACAAAGTGACCCCTCTAAAACGTAAATCAGATCACATCAGTCCCCTGCTTAAACTACACAAGAGGCTACCATTTATATATGTAATAGAAGCCAATGTTGTTAATGTAGTTTATAAAACTTTGTGTATGTAAAAACTTGACGTAATGTAGTTTATAAAACTTTATGTAACCTACACATTTGATGTAATCTACTCCTTACTGTGTTCGGTGTATTCTAGTCAATCAAGCTTTTTCATTACACTTCAGACATACAGAGTATTCCTACTGCATACCCTAATATCATTGTCCAAAATCCTCTGTACACGTATGGGTCTATTTCCAGATTCTATTCTTTCCCGTTAATTTATGCACCATCTCTACACTGTCGTGATTTCTGTAGCTTTATAGTAAGTCGTGCAATTAGATAGCATAAGTCCTCTCATTTTATTCCTTTTTTTTTTTAAGATTGTTTTGCTCCTGTAGGTCACTTATTCATAAACAATATATCTTTGTCCCCCCCTCTGGGAGTATTTAATATCACTTTGGTGTTTGCAAGTATAGTACAATCTGCCTAGTTTTTAAAACATTATTAATATTTTGTTCTACTTGGAACTCATCTTTCATAATCCCTCTGAAAATTCAAAGACCTATTATATTTGTCATATTTTAAAGGGTCTAATATTCTGCAGAATGGTAGGGCATCCCAAACAAAGTAAGGAATAAATTATGTTGTCTTACAAGTGTCATTACCTGAAGAAGAGGTAGGCCTGTGATCTGGGACATACTTGGAATACTTTTCCAAATCTTTTATTGAGTAACTTGGATAGCTGTCATGTTGGTACAGGGTCAAGAGCAAGAAAGAGTTCTGTAATAGGTCTAGGTCTCACTAGAAGCAGTACCAAGTTTTGGGCAAAAAACCTTGAACTACCCTATGGAGGAATCTCTGTGGAAAACATACCATGTGTAGTTTATGGCAAATCCTAGCAGAAGAATGTCACTGTAGACACCTAGGTTTCTGGAGCAAAGCAAAATTCCCTAAAGCAGAAAATCCTACATCATTTAAAAAATAGTCCCCAACATGCTAGTAAGTCCTGGTAGAGACTGAGGCTCTTGTCATGGAACATAAATGATTCTGAATCTAAATTTTAACAAGTTATAAATTTAAGCAGATGAAGGAACGTTTATCATATGACGGAGGTGACAATTATAGAACTAGGCTTCAGCAGAAGGCACATATAAGTTTTAAGTGCACATAGGCCAATATATCTCCCTTAGCTTATATCTAAGACCACATGAAGAGGTTTTCTCTGTCCAACTGGCTGGAAGAAAAAAAGCCAAACTTGGATAATGAATGAGTCACATTGGTGGGTACAGTCTGAAAAGGGACTGCTACTGTTCTGCAGTCCCAACCATTGGTCATCCACTTGGGTGCAAGGTAAAATTTGGCCCGAGGTTACATTTACAAATAGATTCATGGGTAGTTGGCACATGGCTTGGCTAGTCAGTCAGAGACTTGGGAAGAGAAAATATAAAAGATCATGAGCAGCGGTATGGGAGAAAATATTTACAAATAATATATCTGATAAAGGGTTAATGTCTATAATACATAAAGAACTCTTACAACTCTACAGCAGCAACAGAATAAGTAACCTTTAAAAAAAATGGGCAAAGGATTTGAACAGACATTTCCCCAAAGAGCATATACAAATAGCCAACAAGAATGAAAAGATATTCAATATCACTAATCATTAAAGAAATGTAAATCAAAACCACATTAAGATACTTTGCATACCCATTGGAAAGGAAACTATATGTGTTTGCTAGAGTGTCCTTAACAAATACCACAGCCTTGGTGGCTTAAACAATAATAATTTATTTTCTCAGATTTTTGGGTGATAGAAGTACAAAATCAAAGAATTGATCAGTCTGGTTTCTTACAGACAGCAGCCTTCTTCCCTGTATCCTCATGTGGGCTTTCCTCTGTGCAAGCACACCTCATGTATTCCCTTTTTTGTGCAAATGGACTCATTTGATAAAATACCAATCAGGATGGGTGAGGGCCCACCAAAAGGCCTCATTTCTACTTGCCAATTAGCTGCAACACAATTACCTCCATGTTTGCCTTCACCCATGGTCCAACATCAGTCTGTGGCTTATTTTCTGCAGTGATATTGCATATCTAGTATTCACGCCAATGAGAGGCTTGATTTTGCCTACTATCAAGGTTATACATACTGGCAAGGTAGAGCCACAGTATGCTAACAGCAATGCCATCAGCCACATGACCAACAGCACTACTGCTTTTTTTTAGAAAAAGGTTTCATTTATGAACAGAAAGAATACATTCCCAATACCTGAATTTCAGAAGTAAGCTAGACTCTGAGCCTATTGTCTAGCCTTGAACAGACTTACACCCTTTACCCACAGCAGTCAAACTCCTGGCCACCAGGAAACTAGAACCTGCAATAGAATGGCTTTAGCTTTGTATCTGTGTTCTTGTTCTGCACTACAATACTATCTCTGTTTTTGAGACCAGTTTTTATTTTATTTTGTTTTCTTATTGGATATATCATTGTCATGCACATGGGGCAGAAGCTATGCCAACACTGGGAAATCTTCAGGACTATCTACCAACTCTCCCTGCCATAGTTTCTAATTCTGTACTTTAGTATATATAATTCTCCTTCAATAGTGCAAATATATACCCTCTTCAGTTTGCATGCATTATAAACATTTAGTATGGTCAACATCTTACATCTTTCTTAATTTTTAACACAATGACTTTTATAGAATAGACTAAATTAAATATTTGTTAATATTGATGAGTTTAAGGAAAGTCCCATACAGAGAAAGAAAACAGCAGAAAAATGTAACTTGTAGGATCCCAAAAAGGTGAAACCAACCTTTAAGGTCCACTTTGCTTTAATAGTTTATATCTAAAACTGTTCAATTAAATTCCATTACATTGTTGTAGTGTAGTAATCAAATTATGGCACCCAAGAATACAGAATAGGAATTTGCTAGATTTTCTATATAGCTCTTAATAAAGAGAAAAGCTATGACAAGGGATACATACAGCGTTTGGAAGAGAGGGTGCTAAAAAATATCTAAGCATGGAATGTTACCTAAAAATAGAGTTACCAGTGGGTTTCTTCTTCATACATATTTGTGTGTATTGGGTTTAGGAGAGAGGGGCTTTCTTGGGTATCAATAGCCAGTACAAAAGTTCTAGGCACCTAGGGGAAAACAGCAAATAGGACTTCAAATTATCAACACTGACAATTTCTCAATTTTTCTGAAAGTTACCTCTAGCTGATTGAAATACTTATTTATTGGTTTATTTCCTTTGAATATCACAATTATAATTTTTCCAAAAATTGCATATATATTTATCTCCTTTAAGGATTATGGAGCACTTTAGATTCAATAAGGGGAGAAGAAAGATAACATAACAAAACAGTGGAGAACAAGAAAAAAGATACTATCTAAACATTGCTTCTAATTTTGATAGCACATAAAGCATTTTTGGCAAGAAATCTCAGCATATGACCCTTATCATTTTGATTTTGTTTCCATAGCCTAAAGAATTATATTCCAGTATCAGAATGTGAGCTGATTAAAACCATGGTTCTTCAGAAGACAAAGCACTCCTTCTGTTTTTTTTTTCTTTGAAATTTGGCTCAATTATTTATGTATTATGGCTAAACAAAAAATTGTTTATTTAAATATCATTGCATATCTAAAAGTGAAGGTTTTATAATATTGCAACTGTATTTTCATGCTTAATTTTTTTTATTGCCACCAGTTTTCAGCAGTTCAATAATCTCACTGTGATTTTTACCTTGAGATAAAAGAACTAAAAAGACAACCTTTGCAGCCCACTGCTTACCAGGGTAAGTTCCGCCCCACTCCCAAGCTGAGATCCCTACACTCACAAGACCTAAAAATTATTTCGAGCTTTTAAAAAGTCATGACACTGAGATGAAAACAGAATCAATATGGAACAATATTTGAAAATACAATACTGGATTAAAATGTAGAGTATTTCTCTAAGGTAACAAATCAGATATACTCATTTCTATAAACCACATTCAATTTATATAAAGTTAAGTTTTAAAGATTTGTAACATTCAATGTATCAGCCACCTGTCTAAACTGATATTAATTCAATTAATATGGAAAAACCTGTTTCATAATGCTTTTTCAAGAGGGAAATTAAAGAAAACATGTTGAAATTTTTGTTAAACCTTAAGTTTGCTAGTATAAACTTAAAGGTACAGTGGTCACAGGATATTTTGAGGGAAAGCTCACATAATCTTAAATGTGTTATATGTCAATTTTGGCATATACTATATACGGAGTAAAGTGCCTTTTGAAAGCATTCGTCAGAAAAATCTGGTACCAGTGCCAGTGGCCTTGAGGCAGAAACCACCAAAAGAGAAGGGAAAGACATCAGAGCATGGCTACACTGAATCTTGCCTCTGTTGCCGGTAACTAGCTTCAGGAATTTGGATAAATTATTGAATTCGGTTCCTCAGTTTCTACACCTCTGAAGTCAGGATGATGATAATAATAGTACTCAGTTCATAAAAGACTCATGAGCATTAAAACAGTCAGTAAGTTAATATGTCTAAAATATTTATAACAGTGCCTGAAATATTATGCACTCCCAATGAATGTTAGATATTAAAATTAATGTTTGTATAAATTATTAAAACTCAAAGAGTTAAAAAAAAAAGAACATGTTTGTAGTAAGTGCTTCAGAAGACTGTACACTGTTCCACCGATACCATCATTGTTCATAACCTATTTGCAGGCATTTCATCGAAACTGCTTTCCAAGCCTCCAGAACAAAAACATTCAGCTTACACTGAATGCTTGGATATACTGTATGCAAAATATTATCCTTGGTGCTGGGGACAAAAAGTGAGTGAGACACAATTTCTACCCTCAATCGGTTTATACTCCATTGGGAGAGCTAAAATACACAAACAAGCACCACAGCACAGCATCCTCTCAATGTTTTAAAACAGAATTTTTGACATTGAGCCATAGTTGAGGATTTACATACATTCTTGATTCTTACCGGACTGTAATGTATACAGAGTAGGGACTGCCCAGAACCAGCACTGGGACTAACACCACATAAGTGTGCAAGAAATGGTTGCTGAAGGAATAGAAACACTAACAAATATACATAAGAAAATGGTAGTGAGGGTGGGAACCATCAAAGCTTCATAGGAATGAGTAATGGTTTCATTAGGTTTTGAATGCTAAGTGAGAGTTTATGAGGTAGGGAATCACAACATTATCCCATGTATCCAGAGGATTGTAAAGCATTGGGTATTGCTATGGGGTTTAAAAAATATCAAACTTTTCTAAGCCATCTCAGGGAGCAGAGCCCCCCTGAAGGAAGATTATACAGAATGGAGAGGATATGTGAGACCAGAATCAAGGCTGCAACAATTGAGAAGGAAAAAACTGATTCTGAGCAAATTTAGAAATTAATATCGGCAAGATTTGGAGATGAATTGAATGGGGAGTGGTGTGAGAGAGAGTGCAAGGGGTGTTTTTAGATTTCAGTCTAAGGTGAAACTGTGAATGATCATAGTGGTGACAACTCTGTATTTTGATGGCCAGTTTTAGAAACATCTAACATTTTTAGAACCATTATTTTTGAATAAAGGAATTTTTAAATTAAAATTCAGCAAAAAGATACTGTTTTTTCCCCACCTCTGGCATATGCAATGGTTATGTAGATATCATTAGAAGAGTTTCCAAATATTTTAATTAATGAAAACCTATGAGAGTTTCTGTAAAAGCTATATGGAGTTAATTTTATTTTTAAATTTTTTTCCATTTTACTTTATTTTATTTCTTTTCAGTGTTCCAGCGTTCATTGTTTATGCACCATACCCAGTACTCCATGCAATAACCTGCCCTCCATAATACCCACCACCGAGCTCACCCAATCCTCCAACCCTCAGTTCGTTTCTCAGAGTTATGGAATTAATTTTAAAGATAGAATTAGATGAATTAATAAGTTATTTATTTATCTGTTTTTGGATTGTATTATCGTATCTTATATTTGTTATTGCTCTATGGCACTAGGAACTCATGACTGTGTTATAGGACGTCTCTCACTAACGAAGAATTACTCTTTATCTTCCTTGAGCCAGAGTTGCAAAATGCTGATAGAAATTAAGGGCCGGCAATATTTGTTGTTTGTGTTGGGGTATCCAGGTAGTCATTTAGATAATTTTGCCTGAGGAATTTAAGAATACTACAACCTAGGCAATCTCTCTGCTTACCTAATCTATTTCAGAAGACGTTTGTGAGGCACCTGATTTTCTAACATCACTTTAAGTGTTCATAAGTCCCCATTTCTTTTTTCAGACTTATTTCTTGTGAAGCTTAAACTGAAGAAAATGTCTTTAGAATATTTTTGTACTAAAGTTTTTAACCAAGTTTGTGCAACTTCCATTGCTTGAATCGAACATCACAGCAGACTTTCTGAGGGGTGATGGAAGTGCTCCTCAAATTCAGGACAAGTCCAGAGGCTTATATTTTTAAATTTTTGAGGTGGCAAAAATTACATTGTTATATATTTACTATATGTATAAGAAGATCAATTTCAGGTTAGAATCTAAGTTAAAGGCTTCAACTACTGACATTTTTATTCTAAATTTACATCTACTGCCTTTTTAAAAAATGAATACCTCTGGGTTCACACAGTTACCACAGATATTTCTTTAAACCTCTTAATGCATGCAAGGTATTTATATGCAGACCCTAGCAAAGCTACATATCCATGCCCACTGTGGTACCACTATATGCAATGCAATTGTCACAGATACACAGGTATGTCCAGTCTACTTAAAAATTCTGTATATACTTTGCATAAGCAAGATACTTTCTGATAATTTGGGGTAGTGGATTAATTGCTCTCAAGTCACTTTTAACCCAAACCACATAACACATCCCTAAATTGGACCATGAATGACTCAGTCTGTTTCATATCCTTTTTACTTAAATTCCAGTGATTTTTTTTTTTTTTTACCATATTTTATGGAGCAGCTGCGGGCCTGAGCTTCTTTTTGTCTTGAAAAAAAGAATAAAGGCCTCATTTAGCTCCTGGTGGAGCTATGAGCTGCAATGTGTTTGTTAGTCTAATGCATCCGTCCTTTGTATAGCCACTAACTCCAGACAGCATCGTGACTCCTTTCCCTGCTCAACGATGTGAGGAGACAGTAGGTCATTGCTGCAGTCTGCCATCCAACAAAAGAAAGAGAGGTGTGAAGAAAATGTTTGTGTACATTTGAGATGCAGTGACTATCGTGAAGTAATTAGCATAAGACAGAAGCTGCCCCATAACCACAGGAAGGATAAGAAATTTTACTGACAGCTAAATTGGAACTATGCTAATCTGGCAAAGATTGTGTAGAAAGGATGCTTGTATTTAGTTACCGGTGCCATACTATGCACAGTTGTCTTTATCGTTAGGCGATATTCAAAATTCTTGGTGAAAGCAGTCAGTGTCCTAATTTGTGCGGTGTGAAACCATGGTCAGTTGTAACCATGACTACCCTGTCACTGAGAAGTCTGACAGACAATGGAATTCACTAATTATAACATTATAACCCTCCCCTATCTCTAGTTTACCAAATTCTTCACAAGATGATTGCATTTAATTTGTCTCTTAGTGAACGACCTGGAAACCCCACAGTTCTCTTGCAAATCTTATCAGAGGAGCTGTTTACCATTTCCAGAAACCTCCCTGTGCTCTAGCTGCAAGACAACATTTAGACATTCTTCTTCCCCAGATGTCTTTTCAAGCAGTACAAACTTTTTTCTATTTGGAAGATTTACTTCACCCATTAATCATGTGTAATTGTTTCCATGTTATGGAGTTTTTAGTACATTCTCAATGATGTGATTTATTAAATTTTATGTTTTAAATGACTTAGTTACATTCAGAAGAAGTAAAAGACATGCACGGTGCATTCAGGAAACACTACTCTGAGATACAGGTGGTAATTACCTTAACATACTCGACTGATTTCTCCCATTTCAGAGTCATAATTCATAACCACTTCTATGACCTAATTTTTAGATACTTAGAATAAAAGAGATGAACCTTTATTAATCTTTATACTTTCCAAATGCCTATGCCTACATGTTTGTTGGTACTAAAAACAGTAGTGAGAGATTTAACATTCTTAAATGATAGAAAGTTCACACTATTATTTCACATCAGGACTTTTGCTTAGGTAGTTGACAACTTCAATATCTCTAAAAGGAAGATTAATATTATGTCCACATTATGAAGTAGTCATGAAACAAACTATGTCTGAAGTGTTTTTAAATACAAAATTATATGTTTGGAATGTTAGCAACAGACAGCAGTTGAGGTAGTTAAACCATGAAATATCATTATAGCTACAATGAAAATAATCATAGCAGTGAGAGTAGATACCACACAGAGACAAATTTAACTAAAAGTCACACAGAAAAGTCTATGTTCTAAAATTCTGCCTAAAAGCATGAAAATATAAAATAAAAATATTCACTATGTTATATCAGAAATCATAAGCCATAAATAAGTCATAATTTTTCATCTTTTGACCTAACGTTCCATATGATTTGCTATAGATGTAAGGTAAATTTCATTTTAATTTACTATATATATATATATATATATATATATATATATAGCATTTATAATCCTTACACTCTAATAGTTTGATGTTAATTAAGAATTATACCTTACAGATTTTTAGGAAGAGGATTATGTTAGATATAATTAATATAGATCAGTGGAGATAATTAAATGCCTGAAAGTAAATACTGAAACAAAAGGGAAATGGCAACCTCAAAAAGAAGCTTCTAAGGTTTGAGTTTCATGCTCCCCAAATTCATACATTGAAACCCTAAACCCCAATATGACTATTTTCAGATAGGGCTTTTAGGTAGTTAAGGTTAAATGAAGGCAGGATGCTCCAGTCTTAGTGCTGTAAAATTGATGGCCTTGTAAAAAGAGGAATGAGAGAGATCTCCCTCACCACGCACATGCACAGAGGAAAGGCCATGTGAGCACACAGTGATAAGATGAACAAATGCCAGCTAAGATGAAAGCTCTTACCACTACCTGACCTTTGCAGCACCCTGACCTCAGAGTTCTAGCCTCCAGAACTGTGAGAAAATAATTCTCTTTTGTTTGAGCCATCCCATCTATGATATTCTCTTATAGCAGCCCAAGCTAACACAGAAGCACAATTTATAAATTACTCATTTATGTCTGAATAGTTCTTGTGTCATGAAAACTATAAATCCCATCTATTGCATACTTAAAGATGCTAATTTCATTATTGAACATAGAGCAGAAATGTAAAGCTTTGTCACTAGAGTGTCGCTAGAATTCATAAGTATTTCAATATCCACTGTCTTGAGATACAAGAAGTAAGGTTTTTATCCACCATCTTTTCTATCTTGTTCAACCTTACTTTTACACAACTGAAAATGAAATGGACATATATTGTACTTTAAACATTTTCAGTTACATGATACTTCTTATTGAGAATGACATTTATTGAAACTATGTTTTTGAAGATCATTGATAATTATTTTCCTTCTTCCTTCTTAAATATACATAAAATCATGAGGTCTAAAAAGAAATAAACACCAGTCTACATAAGTGACAAGCAAGGAAAATAACAGTGCCATATGTAAGATAGAATATCACTAGTTTTTCACAAAGGAAAAAGGTGTGTGCTTTGAGGACATTTTCAAATAATACCCTTAATTAAAATTTACTATTGTGGATGATGTGCAGAGTCACCTTCTCAAAGAAAGGAACTCCTTCCCACAGCTTCCTGGAATGCTTGTTGCTGACAAAATTCACCTTAGGAATTGCTGAGAATCTCCTTGCTTGAAGGGAATTGCCTCACCTGAGGTTTTTGTCCTCCTAAAGGACAGTTCACAGATAATGACTAACTCATGAATGGTAGGAAGTCTTACTCTGCTGCTTTAACTGGGACACCTCTGAAGGGCAATTGCAGCTCCAGATCCCCTCTGGGGTCATCAGCATTGGAATTCATATACCCAAGTTTAACTTCCTCAGGTGTGGTTCCCCAGTATATGGCATCTGGGCAAATCATTTAGTGTCAAATTTTCAATTTCTTATTGAAAAACTTGTTTTTAATAAAAAAACATTTAAGGGGACATTTGATACATAT
Organism: Mustela putorius furo; assembly: GCF_011764305.1. Lineage (NCBI taxonomy): Eukaryota > Metazoa > Chordata > Mammalia > Carnivora > Mustelidae > Mustela > Mustela putorius. The sequence continues at coordinate 3,531,141 of NW_025421467.1, forward strand.
CAAATAAGAATTTATGAAAAGTCACCTGGGAATGGTCCAATTATTTAAGGGTAACTCACTATCATGTTTTCCTCATGGGTGGGTGATGGTCCAATGCACTTCCTGAATCGTCTTACAGCAATGTACGTACTATTTCCCAAGTTGTTGGGAGCATCACCAGATTATTCTTAGCTTTCAGTCATTTTTTTGGATTTCCTCAGATGATAAAAACTGCCTCATCCAAGGCCATGCCTCTTTCAGGGGTAGACTGCATCCAGTAGCATGTTAAAATGAAGTTAAAGCCAGCTCTGAAAGGCCATCCCAGCTCAGGAGTTACTGGTGGGTTTGGCTAAGGGGTGACAATGCTCCCTTAAAGCAAGGGTAATTCTCAGAAAAGGAAAGCACCCTAAACTCTTGGAAGCCAGTACTCTAAGCAGCTGTAGGAATTAATTCCTGGTACTGAAGGAGGAATCCAGGCAGGACATCACAACATCCACTTTTCTCTGTCTAGTTTTCCTCCCTCCCCTTCCTTTTGCATTGGTCCATGAGCACTCACTAATAAATTTTACAAGCTAAAATTTGCCTGAACTTCTTTCAAGAGAATCCAACCAGTGATGATATATATCTCTGTGTGTGTGTGAGTGGATACATGCATATTTTATCAGGTGACTTCTCATTCTGTTACATATTTAATAGCTAATTCAGAAGTCATCTTTATTTGCTTTTTGTCCGCTCACTAGAACTATATTTTGCAGAAGTCTACGTGGTATTTTGTATACTTTATATTGGTATAAATACTACTTCTTCCTTTTCTGTCCATCATGCACTTAGTTAACAAATAAACCCAATGCACCCCAGTAAGAAGTATACTTGTAGAACAAATTATAATTCTGTGCTCAGTTTTGATATAAATAACTGACTAATCTCTTCTCCCATAATTATGATGAACAGTATGGATTTAGTGAAATATTTTCCTCTTATTGGATCACTTAGTAAAGGTATATTGTTAATTTTTATGATAGTAATGGTAATGCAAACAAAAATGACATCTTCAGCTTATAAAACTTTTATCTCTTGCTAGCTTTGAAGTAGGAGTACCAGTGAAAATGTTATGTAATGTGCCTGGCATTTGTTATGTTTTCTTTAACTGTACTACCAAACTGCTGGTAGTTCCAGGTGGTGAATTGCTTTTGCAACTTATTTTTCAGTTACCCAAGCAGCCAATTTTGGAAAATTCTGTCTTGAATAGAAAGAAATATAACTCATATGTCAGGTTGTCAAGTACAGTTCAATGTTATATAGATATATAGGCTTACAGTGGATATAGTCAAAATGTAACTTAGTTTTGATGCAGTTACCAGAGATATCAGATTATAGCTGGGTCCTCATACATGGAACCGTGATTCTGATAGAAAGGGTCACAATGTGCTTATGTCTAACATATAATGTGGATGTTCTTGTCTAGTGAAGTGCCCAGAAAGGCTTCCTTGAGATGGACAGGTCTATCACTTGAACATAATTAAGAAAAGTAGAATGGCCCTTGATAAAAATAATAGTGTATACAGCAAGTTGATAAGTAGCTAGTTTGTTGGTGTATAATATGGGAAAAGTATTAAATTATAAATACAGTTGATGATATATCTCTGTGTGAAGTAGTGGTAGAAAAATATGATCTCTCTTACACAATGGAACAAAGAAGAGGTGAACGCTACCTACAGTTGTTGATCTGTGGTTCCAGATTCACAACTGACTGAATGATAACTTCAGAAGAAAAAATAATACCTTGTTATTTTAGGGAATTTAGTAATTGTAGGTATAATTTTTAAATAATTATATCATGGAGGCACAATATGTAGGAAAACAATAGTAAAAAAGACACCAAAAGAATAAAACTCTTAGAATTAAACTTAATCAAGGACGTGAGAGACTTGTACTCTGAAAACTATAAAACACTGTTGAGATTAAATTGAAAATAAAATAAACAAATGGAAAGATATTCCATGGTCATGAAATAAAATATCAATACTGTTAAATTGTCCCTATTACCCAAAACAGCCACATAACTTATGCAATCCCTACCAAAAGACCAGCGGCATTTTCACAGAATTAGAACAAATAATACTAAAATATGTATGGAACCACAAACAACTCTGAATAGCCAAAACAATCTAGAGAAAGAAGAACAAAGCTTGAGGTATTACAATCTCATATTTTTTTTCATCATCTTTTTTTTTAAATTTATTTTTTATTATTAATTTTTTATTTTTTATACACATATATTTTTATCCCCAGGGGCAATCTCATATTTTAAGATATACTACAAACCTGTAATAATCAAAACACTATAGTAGTGGCACAAAAAGAGATACATAAACCAATGCAATAAAGAGTCCAGAAATAAACCCACACTTATACTGTCAATCTATGACAAAGGAGGCAAGAATATATAATAGGGAAAGACATTCTCTGCAATAAATGGTGCTGGGAAAACTGGAAAGCTACATGCAAATGAAGAAAACCGATTGCTTCCTTAACACCATATTTGAAAATTATCTCAAAATGGATTAAAAACCTAATTGTGAGGCCTGAAGCCACAAAATACCTGGAAGAAAACAAGGCAGGAATTTCTCTGACATTGGCCTTAGCACCATCTTTCTAGATATGTCTCCTTGGTTAAGGGAAACAAAAGCAAAATAATCTATTGGGACTACACCACAATAAAAAGCCCTTGCACAGCAAAGGAAACCATCAACAAAACAAAAAGGCAACCTAAGAATGGGAGAATATATCTGCAAATGATATATCTAATAATGGGCTAATATCCAAAAATATATAAAGAACTTACAGAACTCAACATCAAAAGAACAAACACAAAAAACCAAATAATCCATTTAAAAATGGGCAGAAGGTCCATGAAAATGAATAGACACTTTTCCAAAGAAGGTACACAGATGACCAACAGACACAGGAAAACATGCTCAGTGTCACTGCTTATCAGGGCAATGCACATCAAAATCACACCTTATACTTGTCAGAATGGCTGAAATTCAAAGAGAAGAAAGACGAAATGTTGGTGAAGATGTGAAAAAAGGGAATGCTCATGCACTGCTGGTGGGAATGTAAATTGTTGCAGCCATTGTGGGAAATAGTATGGAGGGTCCTAAAGAAATAAAAATAGAAATATTACATGATCCAGTCATTCTACCAGTGGGTATTTATCCAAAGAAAGTGAAAATACTAATTTTAAAAGATATACACACTTGTATGTTTATTGCAGCATCCTTTATGTTAGTTGCGTAAGTTGTGGAAGCAAGTGCTCATGGATAGATGAATGGAAAAAAAGAAAAGATATATATGTATGTACATATACATATGGGAAGGATGGTGGGGGGATGAATAAAATGGGTAAAGGGGAGTGAGAGATACAGGATTCCAGTTATGGAAAGGAATAAATCATAGGAATAAAAGGTAAAACATAAGGAATATAGTCAATGTTTTTTAATAGCATTATATGGTGACACATGGTAACCACACTTGTGATGAGCATAGCATGATGTATAAAGTTGTGGAATCACTACGTTATACACCTGACTCTTAGAAAACAATGTTTTTCAAGTATACTTGATTTAAAAAAAGAAATTGCCAAAAGGGCAGGATAAAATGTAGGGCTGTTTTTCATGGGGAGACAAAAATTTAGGAAAACATATAAAAGCAAGGGAATATTAATTGGACTTTATTAACACTAGGAAAGTTAAATAGGAAAAATTTATTTTATGGAGAAAGGGAATGCTATGATGTTACAAAATAGAAAAAAGTAAGGTAAGATGCATAAAATTAAGGATGTCATGTTTGGCATTTAAACTATTGATCAAATATAAATAGTATCAAGGAGTAAATTATTAATATTTACATTTTTGTAACCAAATAATTTAAGAGGAGGCAAGAACCCAATAGGAACTTAACCAACTAGAATCCAATAATATGCAAAGGCCCTGAGACTGAACTACGCACCCTATAAGGACAAACACCCTGTGCAAATGAAGTAACCAGAAACTAGATGCTAAGCTATAGCTGGTCCAGCTAGCTCTACTGAGAGGGCAGGAGGGAGAAAGAATCTGACTTTGTGAGATGATCAAAGCATCAGTTAAAAAGAAGAGAATCTGGGTAATGCTTAGAGCATTGAATTTAACGTGCAAACTTGAGAGTGCTTTTGGATGCATTGAAAATTGGTTTCATCCTAGTGAACCTAGTCAAGTCGATGTAGTTACATATTCAATTAATCTCGAGCTCTGTTTCCTGACAAGCAAGATGTCAAGAAAGAAATTTCAGGGAATCAAGACTAGGAAAATGCTGATGCTCCTTCTCCTGGTCCCTTGTGAGTTAACTTAGGGACCCGTGGCAGTCAGTACTGAGTCTCACTGTCTTTCACATTTGCCCAAATACACTCTAGTGGGAGAACAACAGGGAGCAAAGACATTAAAGACCCAGATTTCTAAGCTTCATATGGTATGAAATCTTCCTTTGAGGATTTTGTTGAGGCAATTCCTGATTAATTCTTCCAGGATTCTGGACTTTCATGTTTTTAAATTAAAACTTCATGTTTTTAAATTTTTAAAAAATGTATTAAACTGTGTTTTTTAATTTTCCTTGTATGAAGTCATATGATAATTTGGTAACAAGTATTCTTAAACTTTTCATATTATTTTGCATAGTATGTATAGCACATAGAATCATCTATTGCAGTCATTTTCTGTATGCCTTATTTTTACAATTAGTATAGGAGATTCCTGAAAGCAGGAGATAGGGTACTATTGAGCAGTCTTTCTTTAAATTATATATATGCAATAAATGTATATTCAGGGATTACATTTGACACATCAACAGTAAGAGGATAAAGATGTGGCTACTCAAGCCTGTAAGAAACAAACCCTTTTAACTCTTTGACAACTCCTGAATTTACAGGCCAACTCCTGAGGGCTGTATTGGTCATAATGTCAAGTTGAATATACTATTAATATACTTTACTGGATAAGTCTGAATGTTTCATTTTTTATCATAAGTGTGAAGGGCCCATAACTCAAAACCACAAAGCCAGCTGAGTTATTAAAAAAAAAAAAAGTTCTCTTATGGGGGGGAAAAAAAAAAAGCTTGGATCATGATAGAATCTTTGTTGGTGAATGGCTCTGTTTAAAAATAAAAAGCATAAATGAACCTAATCTTAAAAAAAACAATGGAACATTAAGAAAGTAGAATAGAAGTTCAAATAGAATTAGGCATAAAGCATTCACAAATTTTTACCAAGCCCCCTGAGAAAGGCAGTGAATGATTTCATGAGGCTTCACTCTTAAAATAGACTAGAAATTTATTTATCATGGTGCAGTTTATTATTTTATCATGACATACATGTTCAGTTGTGTCTGACATGATTAATGTGAGCAACTGCTAAAGAGATGTTGAATGATGACCCAGAGAGAAACTAACTAATCTCCATGAAATTTGGTCCATCATAGTGATCCAGTCTCTCTCAGCTAACGTACACAACAGTATCAGGATTAGCGTATTTGTCTTAGGAACCTGTACAAAAAGAAGGCTCTGACTTGTCTTTACATTAGGTAGAAGGCCTAATATGCATGAAGAAATTTTAAAGCACCAAATATGAAGGGCTTTAAGATTAAAAATAAACCACTTTTTGTAAAATATCTTTTAAATTTAAAGCAAAAGTTTTTCATGTGTAACAATTATTCCAAATCTCACCACTTGGAGCTGGTGACATTTCTACTTTGGTGTGATTTCTTATAATATTTTATCTATGCATGTTTTGTTTTATTTTGTTTTTTCACTAAGTTGAAATCCTAGTATATAATTACCATTTGTATGATTATTTATTTAACATACATTTATTGTTTTCCACATCTTAAACTGGACATTTAAAAAATAAATGAATCATCTATCTTTTAACCCCAACCCCCTGCTGGTATTCCCCAGCACATAAGTGACACCACCCTTTCACTCTGTTGCTTATGACAGACACTTGGGAGCCATCCTTCACACGGCTTCTCCCTCTAACCCACTCTTGCCTTGGCATAGTCACTCCTGCCCCTGCCAATATCATTTTCACACAAGAGTCAGAACGAGTTTCTCAAAATTGAAATATGGTCTTGCTACTTCTCTGCTTAAAACGTTTTGATGATGTTGGCTTGCTCTTAGTAAATTCCTTAATGTAGGCCCTTATGATCTGCTTCTTGTGTCTGTTCAGCCTCCTCTTTCTCACGCTGGTCTTCTTGCCCTAATTCAAGATATTTGAAACTCCCTTTCTGGACTTCTTGTAGTCTGCTCCCTCTGCCTGGAATGTCTCCTTTTGCTCCTTTCACTGATGTTCTCTAGGGCTCACCTGAAACATGTCACTTGTTCACTAAAATCTTTCCTGTTGCGTATTCTTAAAATATTTCTTTTTAGTAGTGCTCATCAAACTTTATCTAATACAATGCCATGTGTAATATTTATTTACCTTGTGTCTCAAAAACTACAATCCGCAAGTACAGGAGAACATTTTTTTTCAACACTGTATGTTCACCATATCAGCACTGTATCTAGGCCAGCAACTGACACATCTGGGCACTCAATAAATGATTGCTATTAGTTTGAATAAATGAAAGGGGGCGCCCACTCCAGTAAAGTTTTTCTGATCAATTTGTTATGAAAATTCTTCCACTTTAGTTTTGACTTATCACTACGTTGTCCTATCTATAAAACATTTTCAATGTGATATATTCTATAGGTTTTAAGCTTGAGTGTCCTCATCACCTAGATATTTTATAGATAGTCATTTCTATTTCCATCTGATTGTTGTTTTAAATTTCATATGAAATTAAGTGAACCTATATTGAGTTATTTGGTATTCATTATATGTTTTAAAATTATCCTGAAGCTATTTATTACAATTTCTGCTCTTGTCTCTAATGTCACTTGTTATTATCTTCCTATCTAGACCAGAGTCTGATTCATTGACACAGGATCAGTTCTACACTACGGAGGCTTTAGAATTTATTCAAAGTTTTTGTTCTTATTTTATTGTTTAGTTACAATGTAATTTTCTTCAGAAATGATAGATCCTCAATTTGGGTGGAAACTACTGCCCCCCAACACATACTTTGTGAGTTTTCAATATTATATGCATGCGTGTGCATCAGTATTATGTGCATTGGAAAATGCTTATCTTAAGACTTACCAGAGAATTTAACAGAGACTGCAGGGTATTTCCATTTGAACTTAAGAACTTATGGGTTTATTATTTATTATAATGCATTGGAAAGCTACCTTGAACCTAGTCGAGTTTTCCACTCAAACTTTCCTTTGAAGTTTTTGTTCAAGCAACTTTTCTTGACTCCTTTTATGCAGTCCTTTTATTGGGATGAGATATGAGATATCTTATATGATGTAGCATCATTTCTATTCCTTGGCTTTGCCCAGACAGAAGTAGAATGGTCTAGCACAGCTGATCAGCCCATCTAACCTCTCCTCTGAAGAAAATGCATCTAACCTCTCCTCTGAGTTTTGAATTTTTTATTACATGTAGTTGCTAGATGATTAAAGTATGGCATGAAAATATTAAAAATGAATTCCATTACCACACACCACAAAACACATAATATTGAGCCTACTATTTGCCATGATCAGTGTTAGACAGTTATTTTTCGTTAAAAAATGCAGCATTATTATTCATAGATGCAATGCAAAATTTAGAATTGGAGGCATTAAACAATTTTCTAAAGCCTAATAAGTTTTCAGGCCAGTCTTTAACCTAAATTTAATTTCAAATTATAATTTCTTTTTACTTAATCATATATCAGTCACTTAATTATCTATATGCACTGTGGCACAAAATGATAAATAACATTCTTTTGCCGATAAAGTAAAATAAGAACACATTCTTTTGTATTTGATGTTGAGTTTTGTTAGAATTAGAAAGGATTTTGAAAATCATGTAATACATAATGGTTGGTATATCAAAAAATATGGAACTATATATATTGACTCTCATACTGTTCCATAGATATAGTCCTCAAATAAAGATGAAAAAAATGAATATAAGAAAACTTGGAAGCAAAAAATGTATATGTTTGTGCTCAGTGATAGAATGAATAAAGTATATCCTTCACTATTTATAATATTTCATAGGTAGTAATCAACAAGTATATTGGATTATAATCTTATCCAATTTGATGAGTGTTAACTGTTACAAATAAATGTATTTTCCACTAACATTTCAGAGGAGAAGGAATATATTATTCAATATATCACAACCAAATGACTGCTTTGTAAATTGTAAAGAAAAATCAATACACTGATTATTTCACACCCTACATCAAAACAAACATCAAGTATATTGAATATTTACATATTTATAAAGCTAGGAGAAAATAAAAGTGAATATTTATTAAATCTGGGTACAAGTAGCAGGAAGCAGACGTTCTAAGTTCAGATGTAATGGAAAAAAACACAAAGATAAGATCGATAAATTTAAGCACACTGCAATAGAAAACATTTGGGTATTTTAATATACAATAAAATTAACATATACAAAAACTATTTGGTATGAAAATAAAGTACTTAAAACATAAATCATTCAAATTTATAATCAAACTTAAAAACTTTAAATATAAATGGTGAAAAAAATAAAGTCATCATAACTAATAAATAACTAACTTGAAAAATCGTAATACTTATCAGTACGTAAAGAAACACCAACTAAGCAATCAGTGAGACATTTATTTTCCCTTTCAATTTAGGAAATCTAAGAGAACACTTTAGGTTGATGAAACAGGAGTAAAATTTTATTTTCTTTGGGGATGCAATTTCTATACACAATCTTAAAAATAATTTTGCAGTAATTGTTATGTGACTTATGCAATTCCATTTCCTGGGTTCTCATATAAAGAAATTATCCTGGAAAACATTATGCAAATATATGTTCAGTGGGCATTACTCACAATGTTAATGTTTGGAAATAATTTGAGTATCTAACAATTAGGAGTATGTATATACTGTGGAATATCCATTCAATATTGCTCAGTTCTCAAAATAATATGTTTAATAACAAGTACTGTCATCTTAATTTGCATGCAATTTTCCTTTATAATTTTAAGGAATCTAGTGCAATGCAAAATAATCTTGGCCTCCTTTAGGGTTTTACTAGAAAGATGTGTTGCCCTTTTTAATAAATGAAATTGTTGGAAAATTTCAAAGAATTATATTTTTGGTTGTTTCAATGTTGAAATGTTGATTCTTTTCCTAGTTCCTACCTGTCTGTGGATGTAAATCACTGCCATTAGCATAACTTAAAGCTTCTTGGATTGCGCTGCTACCTGCAACTGTAGGAACTCAGTGTCCACTGCCCAACACATTGCCTGCCAAGATGTCAAGAATTTTGAGGTCCTCGGATTTCTGCATGTGCTTATGACTAAGCTCACTTTTGCTGAGGCTGGTCTTCTCTCCTGAAGCCATTTTCTAAGAGGTGATGTCTGTGCATGTTGTTCCCATAGTGTATGTAATAGGTCACTAATCTAGCCATCTACGCTGGTAGCGGTTTTACCACTTCTTTAGATTCAAATGTTTTTTTTTCCTTCCTGAGTCCACTTCTATTCTGCTGACATTACAGTTTCTACTGTTTTGTTTTACGGTCTTCAAGACTGCCTTGATTAGACCTGCTGCTTTCTGCTCTCGAGGGCATTCACAGGCACCTGGAACTCCCTGATGCACCGCCAGAGAGTTTGACTTCTTCACCAGGCACGAGGACGCTATCACTACTCCTCCAGGTATACCCATCTGTGTCTTGTGCCCCCGATTCTGTCTTGCACTTGTCCTTGCTACCACGCACGCATGGTGCCAAAACAGTGCGACAACTCTTATCAAAAAGAATGTAGCAAGGAAAAGAAGAAAGTTTTTCTCCTGTAATGTCACATTTCACTAGAGGATCCCAAAGCAGTGTGGCTGGTGATCCAATCCTTCACAAAATGTGTTTTCCATTTTTTTTTTTCTTACAACCATTTTCATTTCAATGATCGAAATTCAAGTGACAGCCACTTTGCTCTATTCATAATCGCCAGTCTTTTTTTGATGACTGGTCTTTTTACTGGATTAAGATTCTCACATCTGGCTTTATGCCTTCCACATCTTCCTAGGAATCCAGCTGTCCACTTCCAGTCCTTTACACCAATACCGAGCAACTTTCTTGAATAGAATCTAAATGCAACCCTCTTTCCTGCATCTCCCTGATGTACTTCATGAGACGCATACACACATTCTTTACTCTGAAAACATCTGGAGCCCAGGTCAAATCTGATACAGCAATAACTTCTGGAGGGCAGCATCGGAATATTCATTCAGTTGATTGTTCACTTTCTAAATTTTGCAGCTGGGATTCAGGTGAGAGATTTAAAAACTAGACAAATGGTTCTCAGAACTCACTTTGGAAATGTACACCTTTATATCCCTTCTAGTTCCTATGTATCACTTAGGGTTTCAGCAAAACCTCCCCTTTACTATAAATTCTAAGTGTTTGTCAACAAAATCGCAACCCTAGAATTCAGGCAGATCATGGGCTTTCTGTATGTGTAAGTAATAACTGATTTGATGTGTTTGATCTTTGTTTATATTATATTAATGGGGCTGTGCCTGAGCAGTATCTAAATAACTTACATGTCTTCTTGACACTTTCATATCTGTCCCCTGAAGTACATTACAAAATATACATATTGATTTATAATGAGTTCTAGATTAAGCAATTGAACTTCAGCCTTTCATAAGTGTTGCAGCAAAAAGACAAAATTATCAGAAGAGTTCTTGAAAAAATAGATTTCTTAAATTATCACAATATCATATTGTAAGTTCAAATTTAGAATGTCATATTATTTTTTCTTGAGTGCCATTTTTATACTTGAATTTACATTTAGAATCCTTCATAAATAATAACAAAATGTTAATAATACATGAAGATTGTTTCTATTAGCAATTATCACTATATAAAGCTTATTATGAAAAGTCTTATGGATCAAAGTGATATTGAGGTGCGGCTGAACTTTCAAATATAGATCTAAAATAAATCAAATTTCCCTCTGGAAACATGCATATTGATTTGTCTTTCACACAACATGATTTAGCTCTCTACAACAACATGTTTAGAGAAAGCACTTCACCTTTCCTCCCTAACAATTTTAAAGGCAATAGCTATGGATTTCCACTCCATCTTTATATGCATATATATACACACGCATATATGGAATATAGAATATGTGTATATACATGTGTGTATATCTGTGTGTGTATGGAATGAATATGTATAAATGAAATAGATATGTGTGTTGCATCATATATTTATGTACATAAGGAATGCATATTTTATATATGAATTACATACACATACCTATATAATGCATATGTGTATGTATATACATACAACTCTTTAAATAAACATATGCAAGCTAAATAATGAATTAATTTTAAATGTTTAAACATCCTTAAGTTTCTGCCTATTGGTTTCTTAGCTAATTATTCCCTAGTTTCTCACCTGCATTCCTTAAAATGGTAAGTAAATTTCTGTTGCTATGGTTTAGAATTTTGAACAGAAGACTGACAATTACATGATTCAAAGTAGATGACAGTTTGCCTTTTTGGAGGTAGTATTTATAGTCTAAAATAATAATTATCTGTAAGATTGTCAAGGAGTTACAAAGTTATTACAATTATTAAACACTTTTATTCATCATAGTAATTTGGAATGCAGCATTAAATGGTTAGTCTCTACCTTTGTAGTAGAAATTATACATTTTTCATATAATGAGTGAGGTAAAAGATTGAAAAGAGAAAATCCAAATAAATTAGGCACTGACAATCAGATAATAGATATCTTAGCATAGAAGACTTGGCATACTGATCAGACTGATGGTACAATCCTTTCAATTTCTTGGTAATTTTGGCCAGTTAATATAATGGCAAAGCTAGAATGGCAACACAATTATATTTTTAATGACCTGTCTTTGCCCTTTGACTAGGAATTTAACTTAATCCTTTATTCTATACAATATTTGGTGGTATAGAAACCTGTAACCCTCTTATCTACTGTATAAAGAATCTTTCACTCAACTTACTTTTAAATAGCTTCTTTCATGATTCATAAGAAACAAATCTTTAGTGGATTCTGTGATTCTATCTCTAAGTCCAGGTAAATAATGTCAATATCCTTCATAATTCTATAAACTTAACCCATCAGTCATTCAGTCTTCATGTTTCTTTTTTTTTTTAATTTCAGTCTTCATGTTTCTTAAATAAAGATCTTCTATGATCTTGTTTAATAAAAGAATATAGTTATCCTTTTGACTGTCTTGCCTTATAAATATCTTTCTTCTGTTTTTAATTTTGTTTTGTATTTTATTTTATTTTATTTTTTTACTGTTTCTTTTTAAATATTCAATTTTACATAAGGAGGTGTGACTATATAAATATAAAACAAAAATTTAAACATTGCTTTAATTTAAAAAAGTGGAAGCTCTCAAAAACACAATTGTTTCCATGATCATGTGTGGTGATTATAATTCTTAAGAAGCAGAAAGTATTTTTTTTAATTAAATTAAATTTAATTTTTTTCAGTGATCCAAAATTCATCATTTATGTTTTATATTTTAATAAATGGTGATTCCCATAGTGTATATTCAGGTATTCTTAATTTGAGGCTTTAGGGTGGGAGGAGCCTAAGTCAGTGTGATTTAATGAAAAAAAAAACTGTGTTCTTGATCAAAATCTTGGCTCTCCTCATCACCAATCGTGACCTCATGTGATTTACTTTGTTTCTTTGACCCTTACTTTGGTCATTTATAAAATATAATAATACTTTATTCATTGAATTGTTTTTATATAAATAACTGAGACAGCATATAAATAATATTTAGACACTGTCTGACATGTTGCTTAGATGCTCAATAAACAACCAGTATTATAACCATTATTATTAGACCCAATTAAAGGCAAAGCATAGCTCCTCAGACTCATAACCTCAGGGGGATGCAATATTGTATTTGTTTTTTCTGTTCATCTTCTACTCGGCTCCCAAGGAGAAATGCTGATACAAGAGCAAGGGCCACAATCTAGATGCACATTCTTTGTTCCTGGAAATCCATTTCTTTGAATGTTTCTATCTCTGCCACTTGTGAATATAGAGTAATTGCTTACTTGGAAGATGACTAGGCCTAGAAAGACCAAGATTTCACTAATTCTTAGGGAAAGCACTTCTGTTTTTACACATGTGGATATAGTTTTTTGGATTAACTTTCTCTTACCATTGAAGTATTAGAATAGAAGTAGACCAGGAAAAAAAAAAAAAAGAAGTAGACCAGGAAAAAGTGGAAATAGGGTCTTTAAGTTTGTCTTTAACCTAGACAAAAGAGTGCCTCACCAGTACAGCTTAAAAAAAAAAAAAAAAAAAGAATTACATTGAACTTTCGTGGCAAAGTATAATAGTAGGAATAGTGTATAGATTTGGACTTAATTCTGTTTATGTATTTCTTTGGGAGACCTTAAAAGGATTTGACAGTAATCGAACAAGACTATGTTTTTATGAGACTTATAAAAATCCATAGTCAAATATTTAATAGAGTCCATATGATAGAGCATTACATTTATTGTTTGTTATTTTTCACTATGTGTCTCTAAGCTAGGCGGGCCAATTCTCAAACAGTGTGGTTAATCAGTGGTTAGTAAAAATACACGTAGAGCTACTTTCAGAGTTAACTCTCACTTTCTGCTTCTTTCCATCATCAACTTCTCTAATGTTGTGTTTGTCTCAATGACTGAATTTGTCTTCCTTAGCTTTGATCTTTGATATACACCCTAGGGTATAAGTTCCATTTATTCATTTAGTATTATAAACAAACAAAAGCTACAATATGATTAAAAGTTTGACCTTCTGGGTAACCACTGCCAGATCTCTGGGCTACAACTCCCTTGGTCAATAATCCAGGACATAGAGTGGGCGTTCTCACAGAATCATCTAAATCCTGTTGCATTTTATAACCCATTTTTTGTAAAATGCAGCATACAGAAAAGTACACAAAACAAAAATGTAAACTTATGAACTATCATAAAGTGAGCAAATTTACTAGAATGAAGATACAGAGTATAGTTAGCACCCTTGAAGCTCCCTTTTTGTCCATTCTTCCAAAGATAACCAATACCTTATAATACCTTATAACACCTTATTATAATCCTTGTCTGATGTTATTTATGCCATTGTTACATAATTATGCATTCTTGAATATTAGACTTAAGTTTCCAAGGTTTTTCAACTTTATTACAAAGGAAGCATACAATATATAAGTATTTTCATGTAGCTTTTTTCACTAAATATTTTGTGTCTCCTCTGTTCTTGTCTGTGGGATTTGTTGATTATTTAATCCATTGTGTGAATATTTCATAATTTATGTCCTCATTCTAGTTTCTTTGACATTCAAGTTACTTGCTAGTATTGACTAATATGAAAATCGCTGCTCTAAGTATTCATATTCATATCCTTTCATGCATATAATTCCAAAATTCCTTTGGACATATTCCTAGGTGTGGACTTATTAGATCAATAGGATAAAAGTATGTTCAGCATTAGCAGACAATGATAAAAGTTTTCCAAAGAATTATGTCAATTTACATTCCAACCAACAATGTCAGATTTTCTATTACTCTACCTCTTCATTCAACTTGTGGAATTTACTTTCTATTTTGCTATTGTAGTGGATATATTAAAATGATTTGTCTTAGTTTTAATTGGCATTTCTATGATAATAATATTGAGCATCTTTTTATATATTTTTGGCCATGTAAAATTGGCCAATTTTGTGAAATGTTGAAGTGTTTTTTCCAGACCTAATTGGATTCTTTATCTTTTCTTTTTGGCATGAGGAATTCTTTATATACTTTGGATATCTTAGATTATAAGATAGATGTTTAAAAATAAAGTGTTGCTATTTGATAGGTGCCTGGGTGGCTCAGTGAGTTAAAGCCTCTGCCACTGGCTCAGGTCGTGATCCCAGGGTCCTGGGATGGAGCCCCGCATTGGGCTCTCTGCTCAGCAGGGAGCCTGCTTCCTCCTCTCTTTGCCTACCTGTGTTCTCTGTCTGTCAAATAAATAAATAAAATCTTTTAAAAAATAATAAAAATAAAAAATAAATAAATAATAAAAATAAAATGTTGCTATTTGATTTTTTTGTGTATCCAAAAATTTAGTTTATAGAATTTTGATCTCATTAAAAGTTTCATAGATTAAATTAATAATAAATACATGTAATAAATATCAATTTAAAATAAACATATACCAATAAAAATATTAAATTTATATTTTATGGCTAAGATTGTTACTTAACATTTGACTTAAATAGAGAATAACACCGCAAAAAAAAAAAAAGAAAACCACTGCGCCTAGAAAAGTGAACAAATAAAAGCTTGAATTTATCAGGCAGATCTAAGCTTTTTCTAAATCGATGCTAAGAAATGCCAGTTCCTCTTAAAGATACAAACTTTATACGTTTTTAGAATGTCTTTTGGAATCTTGGGATCTGAGGGTATCCTCAGGATGGCTTTATGGTGTTCTGGATCCCTGTACATGTCTGCAAAATTGTCTATCTATATTGCTGGGGGGAACTGCTAGAAGAATGTAGCCTTAATTACATTTCCACTATAAGTAGCCAGATAAAAATATGTTACAGAATTAAAGGAGTTTGGATTTCCCCAGTCCCAAGCAAAATAAAACTCACTGGAAGAGGGGTTATGATTTTTCTAACTTTGCAGGGTGTGTAAAGATTACAAGAACACACTCTATCTGTTACGGTGTTTTCAGATTTTGATCACTTTATTATCAATGAAGGAGTCCATTCTGGTTGTCCTTCTGAGTTCTATGTGGAACATTAAGCTTCTATCTTCATGGACTGCATAAACTCAAATAAATGTTTAATACTTCAGAGCCCACCATCTTTTTAGATTGGTTAGGATAAATCACTCTAACTATGCAACCTTATACAAATGGACTTTGAAGGTTTGCCTTCTTTTTTAAAGATTTATCTATTTATTCAAGTAAGAAAAAGAGAGGAGCTCAGGGGGCGCGGTGCAGAGGGAGAAAGAGAGAGAGAATCTCAAGCAGACTCCCTACAGATCATGAAGCTCATGGAATGGGGTTGGGGGCTCTATCTTGTGACCCTAAGATCATGACCTGAGCCGAAATCAAGAGTCAGAAGCTCAATGGACTAAGCCACTCAGACTCCCCTGAAGGTTTGCATTTTACTTTTTAAAGGCAGTTATAGGACTTATTAATGAATCTCTAACATGTTCACACACACTTCTGTGTTAGTCTTTCTTCTTAATGGAAACAACAATTAGTTATTCTTTTAAAATTTTGTTTTAGGTAGAACAACATGTATATGTTTATGTTCCAGTTTTAATAAAAGTGTTTACTTACCTCCTATCCGCATTTTTATATAGTTTCTTAGATATCTTTTAGTTCAGTCAGTTATAATTCCCTCAAACTACAGAACTGTTTCTTCCCATATACATTGTACTAGATGAGTAGTTTGTCATGCTACAAATTTTATATATTTTATAAGCTTGGAATGAATATCATTAGCTTTTTAAAATAGGATTGTTCAATAGAACATTCTGCCAGGATGGCAATGGCCACCGCATATAGCTATTGGGTATTTGAAACCTGACTGTTACATCTGAAGAAATGATTTTTTATTTTATTTAATTAATTTAAATCTAAATAACTACATGTAACCAATGTGTAACACTTTGAACAGTGCAGATCTACAAAATTATCTGTCTAGAAGAATTTCTGAAGCATTTCTTATACTTGTAAGAATCATGTTGACAAGCTGTCATTCTTCAAGCATAATGGCATTTTCTGAAAATCCCAAATTCTATACAGCTTTTTGAAACTTTATACTGATATTTCTCAAAATATCCTGGTCTTTTGATTTATTTATATCAGTTATGTTAATATCTTGTTTCCTCATTAAGGGTAAGGGAACCCTACACATTTCATGAGTTTATATCATCTTAATTTTCGTATTTATTGCCATTTTCAAAACAATTACTAAAAAGAATTAACCAAAAGATCTGGTGAAAATAATTCTTTGGGCTTTACTCCTATATCATGTCATTCTTTTTGCACAGTGTTTAACAAGTGGTCACAATTAAACATTTTAAAAAAAAACAAGCTCGCTTTAGAGTTTGAATGATTTTTTTTTTTAATTTTTTATTTTTTATAAACATATATTTTTATCCCCAGGGGTACAGGTCTGTGAATCACCAGGTTTACACACTTCACAGCACTCACCAAAGCACATACCCTCCCCAATGTCCATAATCCCACCCCCTTCTCCCAAACCCCCTCCCCCCGGCAACCCTCAGTTTGTTTTGTGAGATTAAGAGTCACTTATGGTTTGTCTCCCTCCCAATCCCATCTTGTTTCATTTATTCTTCTTCTACCCACTTTTAAATATGTATTTTTCTTTTATGAAGGAGAGAATATTTTCTATAGCATTTTCTATAACATTTAGCCCATGACAGTTTGCGGTTTTATTTTTTTCATTATCCCACTTCTTAAAAGTATGATTTCTAAAAAATAATAATGACACTCTATCTTGATAGCTGACAATTTGATCTATAAACAGTGATTTTTCTCTTTCAACATTTGACCTTTTGGTACAAATAACACAAAAAATGTTTTTTTTTAAATAATGTACTCAATGGTTTTCATTTCAAAAATAATAATGTTTTTCTTATTGCCTATATTTTACTGTAGTCTGCTTTTCAAAAATTGGTAAACACATACATTTTTTTTTAAGATTTTATTTATTTATTTGACCTGCAGAGAGAGAAATCACAAGTAGGCAGAGAGGCTGGAAGACAGAGAGAGGGGGAAGCAGGCTCCCTCCTGAGCAGAAGGCCCACTGCTGAGCTCAATCCCAGGACCCTGAGATCATGGCCTGAGCCAAAGGCCTAGGCTTAACCCACTAAGCCACTCAGGAGCCCCAACATGGTTCTTTATTTTCATTTATTCTTCTGAATTTTGGCTTGTGTTCTGACCAATATTTTTAGATCTAAATTTTCTGTACTTATTTCTGCACTTTACTCAAAGTTAAATTCAATGTCCTGGCTTGCGTTGGGGGTCTAAATAAATTTGTTTAAAGAAGCAGCCTAACTTTAATTTAAAAACTTATCTCAGCATTGCATCATAGTATTCTATGAATCCTTGTATGGAAAAGATAGTAGAAGTTTCCTAATACTTTAACTACAGTTTCCCAAATCTCATTAACTTGTTGACGTAATTCATCTAGAGAATAACTACTTATGCTGTTAGTACTAAAGACCAAATAGTTCATAATTATTAAATTTTGGGGGTGTTTAAAATATCTTCAGAAATGGTCAGCTTGAAACTTTGTAGGGTTAAAATTATTCTCAAGCATGAATTTTGAGAAAGAACAGAATACAACTAATTACTTAGAAGAACATAGTGCTGAAAACAAGAAAATAAGATTGGGAAGTAGTAAGTACAGAGAGATGATGGTGTGAATTCCAAAGTATCACAGTGTCACAGAGGAGTAAGAACAAGGTATACACATTTTTTTTTTGTGAATGTTGATATTTTCGCAAGGTTTTTGTTTTGTTTTGCCTGTATATTCATGTCTCCTTTTTCTGACAACTCATCCATATTCAAAAAGTCAATATCTATTTATTAGTAAACTTTGCTATCCCATGTCTAAGATTTTGATGGTCAGCAACTGCAAGCCAATCAAACCACCAAAAACCAGTCATCTGCCCTAATTTTGAAAGCACCTTTTAATTTACAGATTTTTCATATTTACTCATTTAGTTAAGATGCTTAGAATAAGAGAAGTCATAACCACAGCTATTTCAGAGTACAATACTTCAAAACTTCGAGGATGTACATCTTAAGTCATACAATTGAAAATCTAGCTATAGAGAATTTCACTTCTCTGTGTTCATTCAGGAGCCTGATAAATCTTAGAATGTAGGTTTGCAAGATTCTATGTTATGTTGACAAATGAGCCACGTTTATGCTTAATGTACATCATTCACTGAAACTCCAACATGAATTTTAAACCTGTGATCTGGTTTGCTGCCTAATTTTAATGATAAACCCTTGCATATCTACTGTTAACAGGAAAAAAGAAAGCAATGATTTCTATTGATCCTAAAGTAGTTTTGTGTTTTTAACATTTCTCTTTAATATTGAGATGGCAGTATGGACTTTTTGCCCCCTCATTTTGCCTCATTTTTTCCTCCTGTTCTCTGTTTGACATACATTCTCAAGACATTAGTGAAATTGATAACAGAAACAAAATTATTGAAAGTCATTATGTGAGACAAAAGACTAACATACCACAACAGTGATCTCACATGAATACTTTAAAAAATATTCTCATTGACATCACGACCTTTTTTCCCCAATCATCAGAACACAGTGGTAAAATTATTTAAAAATTAAGTACATTTTCAAAAACTGTACTATGATTTTTTTAAGGGGTAGGACTTTTAAATAGATCTAAGAGAACTTAAGTAAATAGAACTGCCCATAACTTCACATCAACATTCTTTTTGTTGTTAAAGGCAACAATCAGTGATAATGCTGGCAGCTAATAGCATAGCAGTGAAGATTTGACATCGACCTCTGACAGCACATTTGAGCTTCCATTTATTACTGAGACATCAGCTAACAAAGATCGGAAGGGACAGTCTGCCCCTCCCACCCCTACTTTGGTGTGTTACAGCAGAAGAAAATTGATTTAAGTGACAAAGTCTCAATTACCACTGTTCTTTTCACGCAGTATTTAATGGATTCTAAATCTGTGGAGAGAATCATACTCACATGGTGTCTAATTCTAAATAGCATACGAACCATAAAAATGTGACTCCTCTGTCAGCACAACATAGACCTCCTATGGAAGATTTGAAAAGAACCATGCACAGAGCTGCAAATATTTCATTTTAACTTCCATACCATCCCATGCTGTGATGTTTTCCTTGTTCCTCACGTGCAGGTCAGTCTGCATATTTCCCACAGAATTCCCGCAGAGGACCTTTGACTTGGACACGAAGTTATAAAAACATTTAGTTGAGCTAGGCTACAAAATAAGAAGACACATTCCAAAACTTTACCCCCTAAAATCCAATGAAAATAGTTACAAAGGGAAAGCTAATCACCCAAGTGAGAACTTGCCTTTATTCAGTTTCTTTATTATCACTTTTCAAATGATGTTTCCACAAATACCCATAAAAAACTACAATCAGTAACTTAAAATGAAAATACACATATTTAAACACATTTTCTTTTGTCTCCTTTGGTGGCCTGAAGATGGCAACAGGGGAAAAAGTTGTGTTTTGGGTGATCTCTAATATCAAGAATAGTACTACATCATTACATGTGCAGTCAGGAGTATTCTTCTTACTTTCTAAAATGTACTTTTCAAGTAGGTAGAATTAGGTTTGAACACAGGTCAAAAGGGCAGCAGTTGTTGTTTATCACATGACTATTTCGTTGGTTTATAATATTGAAACCAGCACCACCTATAAGTGAAGATATCAATTAATTAATCAAAACAAGGTAAGTCAATGTCACAGTTGCAATCCATGAAAACACAAGGACTTGAAAAAATACCTTACAAGTGGAAGAGACACAAAGTTGTTTAGGAATCTCAGTGACTGGCCTGGAAGTAAGACCTTTGGATTACAACTGATTCTGCTAATTTACTGTCATCACTTTAACAAGAACATTATATGTAAACCATGTGAATGATTCATTTAATCTATGTTTATGCTGAATGTAAATATTTTACAAAATAATCTTTCTATTTTAACATGGTTTTAGACTTACAAAAATTTGCAGCGGCAATGCAGAGTTCCATTTATCCAACATTCAGTTTCCCCTGTATTTTGTATCTCACACCAAGATGGTACATGTGTAGACTAACCAATATTCATACAATATTACTACAACTATAACTACAATATATAAAAACTATATTATTCAGAATAATACTATGTTTAGTGGAGAAGAACTGAAGGTCTTATGGAGAGGAAAAAGCTGTAGGATTATAGAGCTGAACTCTGATTAGTGTCCGGTTACTAGTATGTTTGTGTTCTTCACTCTCTGGCCCCAAATTCCCCATCTCTTAATAAAAAGGTTGAATACTATAAACTACAATCTCTTTCCTCTCTCTAAATTATCTGATGATATTATGACATATCTACATAATAAACATTTAGTAATATACTCATTAATAAGAACAATAGGTAAAACTTTGCTTGTCTTTTGAAAGAAGGAGTATTAGAAAGGACTCATTGAAGCTTTTCGCCAACCCACTTACCTTCTTTAAAAAAAAAAAAAAAGAAGAAGATATTTATTTGTGACAAAGAGAGACAGCGAGAGAGGCAGCACAGGCATGGGGGAGCTGGACAGGAAGAAGCAGGTTCCCCGCTGAGCAGGAAACCCAAATTGGGGCTCCATCCCAGGTCTCTGGAATCATGACTTGAGTCAAAGGCTAACATTTAGTGACTGAGCCACCAAGGCAGTCACTAAATGTTAACTTACCTTACCTTAAATCAGATTATCTCATTCAACAACTATCTACTGAACTCTTTACTATACACCAACTATTTCCAAAGTACCATGAAAAAAGTTATCAATAAAATAGGCATTAAGTTCCTGCCTTAAGGGAGTTTTTGTTTCACTAGAATAAATTAGAATTATACCCGATAACTCTAAGTAAGTTCATATCTGTTCATATTTAGAATTTGAAAAATATAAATTTTAAAACAAAGATTTTCAAATGAAGAAACTGATTATTTTAGGTTATAAATAATTTGTGACAAAATGTGATGAAGAAAAACTAAAAGCAATATACTCCCTGCACATTTCACATACACAAAAAAGAGGGGGGAATACCCACAAAAAAACAAGGAATATCTTTTATCTATTTGGCCAGACTAGTTCGATTTCGACCAGTTGTTTACTTAAAGTTCTTAAGAGGCCTCATTTTCATTATTAGAGTGTCTAAGTTCGGATAATAAATTATACATTTAACCTACCCAAAATGTAGCAAAATATAAGAGGAAATCTCTTTAAATCTCAAATATATATATATATAAATCTCAAATATAATCTCAAAATATAAGAGGAAAGTATCCTGTACTTCATGTTAGGGAATTTTGACTATAGGTGAAAACAATCCTGGGTCAGCAGATAGTGGCAGACATGGGCCTGATGAGATTTAATAGACAGATAATTTACTTGTAATAGTAATATTTGTCTCTATTAAAACAATTTGTCATTATTTTAGAAACATACAATATATGATAAAAGTATAAGGAAGATAGCACACATTGCATGAATCCTATCATTCAAATAGTATTTTGATATATATCATTCCAGTGTTTTTTTTTTTTATTTTTATTTCTTTTATTCTATATATCCATGTACAGACACAACCATTTGATTGCTGGCCCAGAATGGGTATGGGCTAATATTAGAAATGGCAAGACCAGAAAATGTACTGCAGTAATACTTTTGGTTAAAAAAAAAAAAAAAATCATGGATTGAAGTAAGCACTGGCAATAAAAATGGAAAAATACAAATTCCAGAGACAATAAGAGACCCAATAGAACTTAATGGGCTGGTTTAGTATAAAAGCTGAAGGAAGAAGAGAAATCCGGAAAGACTCCCATGTTTCAGGATCAAGTATTAGGCCTCATCTGGGAGAAAGTGACAGTAAATGCTGCACAAAACAGGAAGTATTCATTGGTTCATTTATTCATTCAAATTGAGTCAACTAGTGATGCTTTTGCTTTTGCTTGTGATTTAACATCATATTTCCTTTTACATATTCTCAGAGTACAGATCCTGTGGCCTGCGGGTTCCAATGGGCACAAATCATGCATAACAAAGTCATGTTTTATGGCAATTTATTATTTTTTAAAATTACTTAAAAACATGTTCCTATACCTTGATTTAGGTATAGGATATAGCCTATTTTTAAATAGAAACCTATGAGTAAAATTAACAAATCATGTTTTAACTTAAGCCAATTAAAAACCATGTATCACAGAGTGATTTTCAGTCTTCTCAAGGCCTCCTCATTTAAATCTATTCTTAATTGCTTTAACACATATCCCTAACTTGAAAGGCACTCTTGGAATTTTGGCATTACCACATGGGATATTGCAATCTTTTTGTTTTCTAAATAGGATGATTAGGAATAATAATAATGCAAAATTAACTGAATTAATACTAATATTACACTGGAGGCAGTTCACCCTGTGTACAACAGTGTGTGCTGAGGGGAAGAGATGGAACCTTTGTTGCCTAGCTTCCTAAGCTAATTGGCTTCCTTATGTCTTGCCTTTTGAAAGGGATGCCTAGTTAAGAGTAAGTTTAATATGGTAGCATATACTCTGGGTTGAAATAATTTGTGAATGCTGAGTTTTATGGGAGAGTAGCAGGCTTCTCTGATGTTGAGCACACCTGTCCAGTGTTCTTTCATATATAACTTTTTTTTTCAAGAAGTTTGATGAAACATTTTCCAGATGAAAAACAGGACTTCTATACCATGATTCTTTGCAAAACATCACCAACTTCCTTCCTGCCTTCCTGTAGCACTTCTTATCATTTTGAAAGCCTCTGATAGGCATCCTGTAAGGCTTAATTTCCAGATGGTCTGAAAATTCCAGAAGACGTGAAAGTGAACACCTAGTCCTAGACCTAGGACATAGACCAGAATAATCTATACTCCTCCTATTGACTGCTTGTCCAATTTAGTTTTTCTCTAACTTCAATCTTTCTCTTTCCTTAAGCTTATTCTGTTTCCTTTGAATTTCTATCCAGTTCTAAAGTTTTCCAAAGTGTGTTTTATAACATACTCCTAATTTCTTAAAATTTCCTAAAATTAAGAGGAAGAAATAATATGTGTAATGCCTTTCAATGTTTTCTTATCAAAAAGGACAAACATAAATGTATAAATTCATTTTTATTTTATTTTTCTTCCTGTGAAAGAAATCTAGTTGAATAAAATGGCTCATGGCTAAATGAGAATTTTTTTTCTTTTTACAAATAATGACCTGCATTTGCCTTTTCCTGGAGCTTAAACATGGGAGACATAAATGAAAGAGTTTTTGAAAATTTGTATCTTTATTTTAAAGCATAGAGAGGTGCAATTACTCAAGTGATCAGAGCCCCAGACATTCAAGACTCTTTTTTGGGGGGAGGGGGGCTTTTTATTTTTTAACAGAGAGGAAGAGAGAGAACTTGTGTGAAACTGGTGGGAGGGGGAGTGGGGTACTCGATCTCATGACCCCTTGATCATGACTTGAGGTGAAATCAAGAGTCAGACACTAAACTGACTGAGCCACCCAGGCAACACGGTAACATTTTTTAATACCAGAAAGACCCTAATATTCATACATACATTCATTCAATAGTAAAAGAAAATATATCAATTAACCAAACAATGCCTGAGGTATATTGCACCAGAACACTTTAGTGATAAAATTATATAGGTAACGGGCCTGGTTCCAAAGAGCTTACGCTTAAGAAAAAATAAATCCCCAAATAATTATGAACTAAAGTAGACAATAGTGTTATAAATGAGATTCAAGAAAGTCTATGAGACTGAGTGGAGCCCGGGTTGGCTCAATTGGATAAGTGTCTGCCTTTGGCTCAGGTCATGATCTCAGGGTCCTGGAATCCAACCCAGCAGGGCTCCCTGCTCTGCAGGGAGTCTGCTTCTCCCTCTCCCTCTGCCCGCCACCATCTCCCTCAGCTCATTCTGTCTCAAAAAAATAAATAAATAAAATCTTAAAAAAAAAAAGCTTGTGAGACTGAAAACTCAGAATTGACTTCTGGTTAAGAAATAATTAAATTTGTCAAAGAAAATAATGTGAGCTAGACATAGAAGACCATATAGAAGCTCAACAGGGGTAGGCCATTAGAAGGAGGTTCTCATGAGCAAAAGAAAAGCAATTAAAACATTTGTTCAGTAACAAAACAACTCTTGGAAAGAGAAATGTTCTACATAGAGCAGTGGTGAATTTCAGCTAAAAAGACTGACTTTGGTATTACAAAACCTGGAATTTCGAAACTGCATATCTCTATATCTTTTTAGTGAGCAATGAGGAAAAATTAGTTAACTTCTAAGTTTGAAAGTGAGTGTCCTTTAAAAAAAATTACACAATGACTTCAAATCCTGATTTTAATTTAGAAATAGGTGATTATACATCATGGGGGAGGATACAAGTGAATTAAAGAACTTATTTTTCATATTAGAAAATCAATGCATACTATCTTGAGTAGATGAATCAAGAAAAGAAGAAAACCCCTAATATTTAGAGTTATGGACCTAACTACTCGAAGAGCAAAAAAATAGAAACCTAACAAGGTCTTCTCAGGGAAATGAGACTGGTGGTAGTAAGGTGTAGAGATGGACTGTGTCATTTCATAGGTTCTTACTGAGATGTGAGTAATAAGGAGATGAATAACTCTCAAATACACATCTCTAGCCCAAACATACCTCCACTGATGAAGGACTCACATATCTAACTATTATAAGAATATAAGCTTCAATGTTTATAAATTCTATGACAGTGAAGACACTATCTTGTTCACTATTTCATGTCCAATTCTTGGCCCTTAATAGTGTACGGCCCGTTATAGGAACTGAATAAATATTTTGCCAATAAATAGTCTCCTCAAACTTAATGTGTCTATAAACAAAACCATTGTTTCCTTTACTGCAGGTGGGTTCCATCAATCTCAAACTTTTGGTGCCTCAAATTTCTCACAGTAGCATATAGGAAGTGGACAACAATATTTTAATAATAATTTAACAAAAGAAGAACACAAAGTATTTGAATATCTTTCATAGAAAAAGTATTTTATCTTAAAAATTGTTTCCTTTTTTAAAAGTGCCCGTTTATACTTCAAGGTTAATGCCTGTTTGGCTTTTCGTTTTCTTTTGTTTATATTTATTTGTCTATCTATTTATATACACATTGAAACATTATCATTATCAATAGAATCTCAGTACCTATGGTTCTTTGTTTCATGTCTTAATAAACTGAAAGGAGTATAAGAAGAAAAGAAGAGAAAAATATGGTATATTTAGCAATAATTTTCTGACAGCCAGAATATTTTAGAAAAAGTAAAAGAAAAAGAAAAGGAAACCAATTCTGGTAACAGAATTACTATTTTCCTCTAAAAAAGAACAGTTTTCATAGTTTTCCATAGTTAAGTGGAATTGACAAGCCCCTTATTTTAAGGATGGGTATATAGCAAAAAAAAATCATTTTAAAATATTTCTTTACCCTAGCACTGGAGAGATACATAATAACCCATCTATAACCTATGAAATGCGACAAGATATTTGCAAAGATATGGAAGACTGGAGGGAGATAGTGAGGGTGGAAGAGAAGAAAATGCAGAAATGTAGTAATAAAAGTTGTAGTGAATGTGAGTGATATTATTTCACTCCTGGATTAGGCAAGAATTGAAACTTTGACAAAATGAGAGGTGGCCTCCCTTCCTTGACCTACTCCTCCTTCAGGCTCAACCACCACTTCTCCTTCAGGAGATGCACTTCCACATGTTTCAGACTCTCCTCCAGCCCCTCTTAAGAGAAGTGTTCATGGGGGAGGTGGCCTCTACTACTCTTCTTTCTTCCCTTTCTTTTACCATGTTTCCCACTCTGCTTTAGATTTCTTTATTGTCAATCCGTCACGTCCAATGACTGGTTTTGTTTCTGATCTCTTTCTAACTGCCCAAGGGGCTCAGAACCCCAACATTCCTTCCCTTTCACCACCTTCTTTTTTGGGGATAAATGAAAGGGACTGAAATTGTGGGGGGAAGGTAGGAGACACATCGATAAAGAGAAAGCCCCCAAGCTGGGGGGGGGAGAATTTAAGCTTTATGCCTTTCAGTTTTAAGAATCATTACATTTTTGTTTGGATTCAAGCAAATAGTTTGAAAGCTGAGTTTTCTGCAACTCAAATCATCCTAAATATTCCCACATTCATCCCTGCCTTAGTTGAGAGCTATTTATTTTTTAGTTAAATTCTGGAGAGAAGAAGAAAAAAAACTAGGATATTAACATCCTATTTCATTATTTTTCAGTAAAATGTTTATTTTTGGCCTTCTTAGAGAATTATATAATACGCAAGTGATTTTCTGTTAATCTATTAGAAATTGAGAAGGATAATTGGAAAATAATTATGATATTTCAATTACTGAGCATCAATATGCTGAGCTTATTTTTCTATATGTATATAAAAATGAGTAAAACAGATCTTGAACTATGAAAAGGTCTAGTCTAATAAGCAGAAATATAAAACACATAATTAAAACTTGATGTAGGCAAGTAATGAGATAAATGTGCACATTTGGGACTTGAAATATTATAGGAAAGCCTCTTGAACTCAATTTTAATGGAAAAAAAGAGCAGTTATTTGGGTGAAAATAACCCAATAACTAAATGGAAAGGAAGGACAACTTTCAAGGAAAGGGGGTAACCAAAGCAAAGTCATGTTGGGAATGAGTGGCACGGTGTGTACAGCTTCACACTTGCTTGTGTTTAAAGCATTTCCTCTCAAGTTTTTCATGATTACTGTTTGATTTCATGCACCCATTTTTTTTTCTATAGGCATTAAGCTCCTTCATGGCAACAAAGTATATGCCAAAAATTAAGAATGAATACATACACACATACATTAAATTCCACTGGGCTAATACTTAAAATAATTTCTTCCCTACTCATGTTTTTGGTTTATAACATTTAAAGAATGACTGAAGAGGTGATAATAAATCCAGCACCAGGAAAATTAATAATCTGTGAGAAAAAATTAAGTATATGATGTTTTTTACTTACTCAGTTACAAGATAATGATATTCCTGAGGATTGCTTAGAAGACCCTGAAATTATTACAAAATATTATTTAAAATTAAGGCAAAACTTCCCTTAATTTCATTTTTATTGATAACCTTTTTTAAAAAAAGTTTTAAAGCAAAGAAATTTAATTTCTTGGGGATAAAATAAAATTTCAATTCTTAACAGTAATATAGCTATAGCTTATTAAGAAAATATCAATAATTTTTAAGATTCTACTAACATAGTTTCAGAACAAAGTAGCATGTTCAAGAACAAATTTTCACCTTGCCTTCTACTCACTTCTTTTCTGAATATTCATGGGAGGAGTCACAAACATGAGGTCTCCAAAACATTCAAAATGTTAAAATTAGATAAAACTGATGCTCTGCCAGCCTCTTTTGAGAAAACAAAATGTTGCATTGATAAGCCATAGCACATCTATGTGGCTGGCACTTAGCAAAGTATTGAAATGGGCAACAGCTTAAGAGTTCTCTCATCTGGGGCACCAGGGTGGCTCAGTCATTAAGGGACTGCCTTTAGCTCAGGTCAGGAACCCAGGATCCTGGGATGGAGCCCCGCATAGGGCTCCCTGCTGGGCGGGAAGCCTGCATCTCCCTTTCCCACTCCTCCTGCTTGTGTTCCCTCTCTTGCTGTGTCTCTCTCTGTCAAATAAATAAATAAAATCTTAAAAAAAAAAAAAGCATCTTTTCAGATGCTTTATGGGTTCTTATGTCTCAGCTTGGGGAGCATTATCCCTGTTGCCTTGGTGTGGCCTCATTGGCCTGTGCTTTGAAGACTCTGTGCTCTTAAAGTGGGCTGTATGTGGAGCTCTCAAGTCAGACATCTTTCCTTTCCTATCTAGCACATCTTACCTCTCCATCAGACCGGTCTCCTCAAACTTTGTGATTGTTGGTGCCTGCGGGAACAGTGAAGGTACATTTTTAATCATGAGGAGAATGATGTATGTCAAACTCATACTTGAGACATGTTAGATAACCCCATCCTTTGGCTCACTTAAAATATAAAATCTTATTGAGAAATAAGTGCCTGGAGGTATGATATTAATGGTGAAGAATTTCAACATAAGGGTAAGCCAGCAGGATAACACAGAGTAGATATTTTTAGGTACTTTCTGGTGTCACTTAAATCATATCAGTGAAATGATTTATTCCATTTCCACATAAAGCTAAGCCTTCCCATGTGGTTGGAATTGAGCAGTGGAAGAGAACATGAAAAGTATTAATCAGATAATGCATACATCAAAATAAAGATTAGATTTGAGAGATAAATTTCAACCTATCTTTTTCTGTGTGGACAACTAACTGGTTATTCTTTGTAAATTAATAGTAATATTTTTAATACACTGTTTGTTCTTATCAACTCTTACTGTACAACTCAGAAAAAAAAAATAATGAAAAGGTCCCTAACAAAATATATACATATGCAAATGAAATCTAAACTTTGTATCAAGTAGGGTTGGGTTGAGGGAAGAAAAGGGATTGGGAGTAGTTGTTATTCAGGCCAGATTATCTAGAAGACTAAATCCACACCTAAAGCTCAGGGAGTGAGATTGAAAAATAAGCCTTTCTAGTCCATGCCACTTTACAGTCTTTCTTTAAGGCTGTGTTTTGTTTTGTTTTTTTCACCCACAAATTTATGTCATCCTTGTTGAAATTTTAACAAGAATTTGACCGCAAAGAAGCTCAAGAGCATCTGGTCAACAATTCATAAAATTACCACTTGTATACTTCAAGGCAGTTATTAAACCATTCCTCATGCTTCTCCTTTCTAATCACACATTTCAAATAATGTTATTGCTTCTTTGAAATTCCAATTTTCTAATCACTTAATCTACTTCTGTCTTTTGAGTCCTCTACAAATTCTCCAGCTTTCAGCTGTCCAAAATTTGACATACTGTTTTAGCTTTAAACTGATCAATGTAAAAAGTAGATCAAGTTTTACCCTCTATTTTTTTTTTATCAGAACTGTTCTATTTTTTATAGTCCATTTCAGTATTATATGGTCAAGCCTCTAAAATAATGTTGCTGAGCTGAATTATGTTCAATTCATGTCCCCTGTGATCTCTAGGTTCTTTTCTGCCATGATCATGCCTAATTAGTCATTCCCCATCTTGCATGGATCATGTTTTTTCTTACAGTAGTTCCTGCTTTGTATCTGACCTCGGGATTTTCATTATTTCCAACTACTCTTCCAAATTGTCAAGGTCAATTTGAATTATAATCTTCTACTCTAAAGTGTTAGCCAACATACACATTTATTCTTCTAGGTCACTGACAAAATATATAAAACTGTACTCAACTCAGAACCTATCCAATAGCCTTTACTACTTCCATGTAGTAGTATGAACAGTACAGTGTTAATTGAATATGTATCTGGTTGCAGTCAGGTAGGTAAAGAATGTCAAGGTTATAACTCTAATCTTATACCAACCCATTGGCTTTCCTATCCTTCATAATCACAGACAATACTTCTGACCCTTGTCACAAGTGACACAAAGACATGCATATTCAACACTTGGAAGATAAAATGAATGTCAAAGAACATTAAATATCATATTGTTATTTAAAGGCTATTACCCATTGTAAGTTGATATACCTACCAGTATTGAGATGTAAACTGTGATGGCAAAGTGTAGACAACCAAGACCAGCAATTCAGGCTGATCACAGTCAACCAATCCTAAGTAGGAGAATAGCAATAAGAAGCATGAGTTGAATAGTTAAAAGGTAGAAATGATGCAATAATTTATTCATTTTACTCCCCTTATGATTCTCACTGTACATAGAGAGTGATCTTTATAAAGCTATGTTAAATATTTGTCTTGAATCTTTTAAGGAGATGATAAAATAATTTTAGGAACCAAAGGTTTTTGAAAACAGAAGTAATAAGTATTATAAGAAGCAGCCGTTTTCTCCTTATAATTCTGAATAAAATTTTATATGCATAGAGTAAAAATACAAAGTCTAAGTAGAAATCTTTATACAAAGATTATTCATACATATGTTGAGTTGCCATTTCCCTTGACATATAAGACTAGCTTGTGGAAGAATAAACTTGTCTTCCAGATCAACACACCCGAGGGATTTTCTACTTATTGAATGGCAGCTAGTCTATTCTCTAGTCTCCTTTGTGAGGCTTTCCTCATCTCCCTGGCCTTTTAAAGTTAGAGGAGTTCAGAGCTCAGCCTGTGGCTCATTTCTATTTTCTGTCAACCTTTACTTGCATAAACTTATCCAGTCTCATAGGTTTATAGCCTGTCTTCATATTAAACCCTGCATATCAATCTATGCATTTATTCACCTGGGTTAAATGTTTCCCTTTAACTCCTCCTTAACCACAACTCTTACTATTCATTATATTCCACTCCACCCAGAGTGGTGTCCTTATAATTCTTCGAATACTCAGGCATACAATACTTTAACATTTGCATTGGTTTTTCTCTTCATCTCTCTTACCCCACATATGAACATAGGTATTTTTTCTCCTTTTTCAGTACTTCACTCAAAAGTCATGTGAAGAAATCTTCCCTGATCACCCAATTAGAATTCCCTACTCCCCCTACTTTTTAATTTTCTCTTTAACAACATTTATATCTAAAATAACATGTTTTTTTCTTAATTATTTTGACTACCCCACTTGACCAAAATGCAGGTTGCTTTTCTCAGTTTTGTTTACTATCGGATTTCTAATGCTTAGAATGGTGCTTGGCATATAATGGCATTTCAATAAATATTGACTACAAAACAGGTATTAGGACAATGTATCAGCAGACAAAGAATACAAAGTAGTTAAAATGTAAGCTCTTAAGTCAAATTGCCTCAGACTAGAAACCCAGCTTCATCATTCTAATTGTGTGACTTCCAGAAAGTCATTAACTCCTTTGGGCTGTGGATTCTTTATCTTTAAATGCAATGATAATAGCTGCTACTGGTATTCCTAGGG
Source organism: Mustela putorius furo (assembly GCF_011764305.1). Taxonomy (NCBI): domain Eukaryota; kingdom Metazoa; phylum Chordata; class Mammalia; order Carnivora; family Mustelidae; genus Mustela; species Mustela putorius. Next base: position 3,563,050 of record NW_025421467.1, read on the forward strand.
CTTCTGTAACAGATTACAGCAAACTGCTTGGTTTATAACAACAGAAATCTATTCAGGAGGCAGGGCCAAGCTCCCTCTCCAGGATCTGGGAGATAAATTATCTCATGCCTCACCCATCCTTAGTGTTCTTTGACTTCTAATTGCATCACTCTACACTTTGCCCCCCGCCCCCACCCATTGCCAGATGGGCTTCTCGGTTGTGTCTCTCTATGTCTCCAACTCTTTTTCTTTATGAGGATATCCGCCATGGATTTAGGGCAAATTCACTTAATATAGTCTGACCTCACCTTATCTCTACTCTATCTGCAAGGACCCTATTCTAAATAAAATCCCTCTCAGTCACTGTAATAAAAATGATAATGATGAAAAATTAAAATAGGTATCTCATACTACATGCTCTATGCTATGCACTATTCAATAATCTGTACGTATTAAGTACTTTGAACCTCGTAACAACTCGGTTGGTTAAGAGTATTATTTTCTCTTGATTACTGACTGAAACTGAAGACACGGGTTAAATTAATTACTTGAAGTCACACAGTTAATAAGTGGTAGAGCCAGGGTTACAGCCAAGGATTTCTGGCCCTAGAGCTTTGGTTCAGGTCTTACAATGCCTCTTGCTAATATAATCCCCTTTGTGTTCTACATTTCTCTTAAACTACGAATTCCATCAGTGCTGAGCACCTGCTGTCCTTCTCACAGTGTGCACTCAGGGTCTGACATAACTTTGTGGAGTCAAATAGGTACCTTTTTTAAAAAAGATTTTATTTATTTATTTATTTGACAGAGATCACAAGTAGGCAGAGAGGTGGGCAGAGAGCCTGATGCAGGGCTCCATCCCAGGACCCTGAGATCATGCCCCGAGCCGAAGGCAGAGGCTTTAACCCACTGAGCCACGCAGGTGCCCCAAGGCATTTTAATTCATTTAATAAATGACTGGCTATGCTATTAATAGGGTGGGAGTTGATATGCTATATTTATAAAAAAAATATTGAGCAGAAACTTTGATCCTGATTTCTCTTTAAATTAGAAAAGCAGAAGCCTGAAAACAGTGGCCCTTGTCTAAATATTATGTGGATGTATTACCAATTGATTAGCTCTGAAACCATTTAAGTCATCTTATAATCAATAATCCATTTAGTAACTGGTGTGAAAACATTTCTCGAATAATGATTTCAGAAGAATTACTATCACAAATGTAATATGCCTGTTTGATCAACTCTCCTCTCCTAAGAGATTTCAGATTCCTTCACTTAGCATTCCTTTACAGTAGAAATAATATGATTCTGATCATGAGGTGGTATCACATATTTAAAGTGCTCAGATATTTTTAGGTGATTCTTAAAAGACAAATGCATAATATGCACTTGCTATGGACTGTAAGCAAAATGATCATTCATTATACCACTGTGTACTTTCTCTTATTTTACATCTAACAGAATAAATATGTGTAAAATATCCTCAGTTTAAAGAACACTCAGATGACTAGAATGTTACCTCTAGATAAGAAGTAAATTGCTTGTTAAAAATATTAAGTTGATAATTGATAATATTAGTATTGTGAGTTATATTTAAATATTACATATATGCCCTGCAGCCACAAAATAACGTGAAAATATTCAAGATTTAATAGGGGCTGATACATAAATATAGGAAGGAAAGGAAAAAATGAGTATGTTATAATATGTAGAGAACATATTACTTTACAGAAAAACAAGACACATGGGACAGAATAAAGAGGTGAGGCACAAACCCTTACATATATGGAAACTAACATATGATAGAGGTGGAAAGAATTCAGTGGAGAAAGGATGGATTTTTCAACTCAGTTAGCAAAATTTGGTCATATAAAAAATGGATCCATTGCCATGCATTAAAATGGGTTATATATACATGAAATAATTAAATATTGAAAAAACCCTTTGAAATGTTAAGAGAGGATTATGAAATCTGTTTTTAAAGCATAAGCACAGTGGCAAATTTCTGAAACAGTATATAAAAACACAAATCCTTAAAAATAATTTTGATTTATTGAACTACGTTAATATAAAAAACTTCCATACCACAGGGGCACCTGGGTGGCTCATTTGGTTAAGTTTCTGCTTCTTGATTTTTGGTTCAGGTCATGATCTCAGCATCATGAGATCGAGCACCATGTCAGCCTCTGCGCAGGACTTGGAGGCTGCTTCAGATTCTCTCTCCCTCTGCCCACCCCCCCACCCCTGCTCATGCACACTCTCTCTCTCTCAAAAAAACAAAATAAGATAAAAAACAGCTTCCACACTACAAAAGGAACCGTGAACAAAGTTAAATATGCCAAAGAGTGCATAGAGGAGTTTACAACACATGCAAAAGGCAAAAGATAGCACCTAGATACATCATTAAGTCTTTAATTCATTTCTTATTTTAAGGCTTACATATTAAGTACCTGTTTTATGTTAGGCACTTTTGTAGGCTCTTGGGATATATTGGCAAACAAAGGAAAAAGAGATCTTAACCTTTGGGGAATTTACATTTTAGCTAAGAGATACTAGAGATAATAAATAAGTAATAAATGTTATGTGGACAAATATAAAAGCAAACTGGTAATGAAAATTGAGAGTATGGACAGGGAAATGAATTGCAATTGGAACTTTCAGTCTAATGTTTAGGATAGGCTATGTGGAGAGCTTTACGTTTAAGTGAAAACCTACCAAAGTGTAGAGTTAGCTTTTTATGTATACATTCTTTTAGCAGAAGAAGATTTCAAAAGCTCTAATGTTGGAACTTGTCAGTATATTCAAGGAAAAGAAAGAAGCTAGTGTGATTTGGAGTGAAATGAGGAAAGAGGTGAGTAGCAGTTGAGAATGTAAGAGAAATAAGAAGATCCAAGTCATGTAGAGTCTCATAGGCCATTGTGAGGATGAAGGCTTTTACTCTGAGTGAATTCCTTCACAGGAATTTGCTCAGTGTGGTGATAAGATATGAGTTGTGTTTTAAAAAGAACACAGCTGGGGCACCTGGGTGGCTCAGTCAAACATCTGCCTTTGGCTCGGGTCATGATCCAATGGTCCTGGGATGGAGCCCTGCATCAGGCTCCCTGCTTAGCAGGGGGTCTACTTCTCCCTCTGCCTCTGCTTGTGCTCTCTAGCTCTCTGTCAAAGAAATACATAAAATCTTTAAAAATAAATGAATAATGTATAAAATTGTTGAATCACTATGATGTATAACTGAAATTAATATCACATGTATGATACCACCATTGGAATTAAAATTTTAAAAAAATTAAAAGAGCACAATTTTAAATCAAAATATAAATTATGAAAACAATTGTGATGTGGGTAAATGATATAAATAGGCAACTCACAAAATAGAAAATCAGGTTAATACAAACAGGAAATATGTTCAAACTCACTGGTAATCAGAACCATACAAATTAAAAATGAATAAAGTATTATCCCATAGTCATATAATTGTCAAAAATTCTGATGCCTGGATACCACCATTTGTTGGGAATAAAGGCCTCCCCTGTACACAGATTGTGGGAGTGTATAAATTGGTCCAAATAGGGCACCTGGGTGGCTCAGTGGGTTGAGCCGCTGCCTTTGGCCCAGGTCATGATCTCAGAGTCCTGGGATGGAGTCCCGCATCGGGCTCTTTGCTCAGCAGGGAGCCTGCTTCCCTCTCTCTCTCTCTGCCTGCCTCTCTGTCTACTTGTGATCTCTCTCTGTCAAATAAATAAATAAAATCTTAAAAAAAAAATTGGTCCAAATAACTTGGAAAAACAAATAAAAAAAATGAAGATATATACTGATGAACAACTCTCTTACATATTCTGGTTATAGCTCTAAGCTAGATGCTATCTAGATACTGTAATTCTTTGGAGTTTTTGCCCACATAAGAGATAAAAAGTAGTATTGCTTAATTTGCACATCCTTAATCATCAGTGAAGCTGAGAATTTTCACAAGCTGGTCTCCTATTATCTTTGCTTTAAAAAAAAAAATCATACTGTCTTTTTCTAAGAATCTTATAGGTACTTCTTATATTTGAGATAAATAATATATTTGTAGGATATGAGACCTGTATCTCAACATATTAAAAAAATATTGCCAATGTGAAGGAATCCTTTCCATGCTTTCTTCTGTGAGTATTGTTGTTTGAGGTTTCACTTTTTAAGTTTTTAATCCACTTTGGGTTGATTTTTATATACGATGTAAGGTAAAGGTCTAATTTCATTCTTTTGCATATTGTTATCCAGTTTCCTAAGAAGATTTATTGCATAGATTTCCTTTTCACAGTTTGTATTCTTGGCATTCTTGTTGAAAATTAGTTAACTTTGTATGCAAAGTTTAGTTCTGAACTCTTTTTTTGTTCCATTGTCTATTTGTCTATTTTCATGCTGTACTGTTTTGGTTACTGTATCTTGGTAACAGAGTTTGAAATGAAAACTCTGATGCCTCCAAGCATGTCCTTTCTCAAGACTGCTCTGTGAGGCCATAAAATTTTAATCTTTTTCCTATTTCTATGAAAAATGCCATTAAAATTTTGGTAGGGATGGCATTGAATCCCTTACAGTAATTAAATTGCATATTACTTTGAATAATAGGACATTTTAACATATTAACACTTCAGTCCATGAACGTGAGATATCTATTCATTTATTTGTGTCTTCAGTTTCTTTCAACAAGGTTTTATGTACAAGCATTTTACCCCTTTGGTTAAATTTATTCCTAGTATTTTTTTTTTTAATGCTGTGATAAATAAGTTTGTTTTCCTGATTTCATTTTTGGATGATTGTTGTTAATATAAAGAAATTCAAATGATTTTTATTTTTATTTTATTTTTACTTTTTAAAGTAAGCTCTACACCCAATGCAGGGCTTGAATTCATGATCCCAAAATAAAGAGTCACATGCTCTACTAGCTGAGCCAGCCAGGTGCTCCTTGATTTTTAATTTTGATTTTTGTCTCTTGAAACTTAACTGGATTTATTTATTAGTTGTAACACTTTTTAATGTAGTCTTTAGGGTTTCCTATATATGGGATCATGTCGTCTGTAAACAGAGACAACTTCGCTTTTTTCCTTTTGATTTGTATTTCTTCTACTTCTTTCTTTTTGTATGAATGCTCTTGCCAGAACTTCCAGTATTATGTCAAATAGAAATGATGAAAGTGACATCCCTAAATTGTACCAGATCTTAGAGAAAAAGATTTCAGCTCTTCTCCATTGATTATGTCAGCTGTGAGTTTTTCAGAAATGGTCTTTATTGTGTTAAGGACATTTCCTTTAAACATATTATATTGAGAGCGTTTATCATAAATGGATGTTGAGTTTTGTCAGTTGCCAGCATCTATTGAGATGATCATGTGGTTTTTATCTTTCATACTGGTAATGTAATGTATCACATTGATTGATTTGTGTATGTTAAACTCACCTTGCATCCCAGAGATAAATCCCATTCAGTCATGGTATGTAATCACTTTAATGTGTTGTTGAATTCAGTTTGCTACTAAATCATTGAGAGTTTTTGCATTTCTGTTTATTTAGCCTTAGTTTTGTTTTACTATATTTATCTGACTTTGGAGTTAGAGTGTTGCTGGTCTTATAAAATGAGTCTGAAATTACTTCCTCTACTTCTATTTTTTTGGAAGAGTTAAAAAAGGATTGATATTAATTCTTTTAATGTTTCTTAGAATTCAACCATGAAGATATCCACTCCTAGGCTTTTCTTTGTTGGGACATTTGGATTACTACTTAAATCTCTATTTGTTATTAGTTTGTTTAGATTTTTTATTTCTTCTTGATTCAGTCTTGGTTGGCTGTTTATTTCTAGGAATTTACCCATTTCTTCTATGTTTACCTAATTTGTTTGTATATTCTTGTTCAAAATTGTTCCTTAGGATCCTTTTCATTTCTGAGGCATATGCTGTAATGTCTTCTTTTCCATTTCTGACTGTTTTTTTACTTGAGTCTTCTCTCTTTTTTCATAGTTTATGAAGGGTTTGTTGATTTTGTTTATTTCCGCAAAAAACCCACAATGCTTAGCTTGTTGATTTTTTCTATTGTGTTCTATTTTCTATTTCTGCTCTGATCTTTACCATTTCCTTCCTCTTATTAATTTGGCTTTAGGGTTTTTTTTTTCTTTTTTGAATTCCTTGAAGTGAAAAGTTAGATTATTTATTGGACATCTTATATTTTAAGGTAAGCATTTACTGCTATAAACTTCCCTATCATTACTAATTTCACTGCATTTTGTTAGTTTGGGTAGGTTGTGTTTTCATCTTCATTTGTCTTGAGATATTTTTACAATTCTCTTTGCCTTTTTTTATTGATCTAGTGGTTATTCAAGAGTATGCTAATTTGTTTCTACATATTTGTGAATTTTCCCATTTTTTTACTGTTATCAATTTCTAGTTTCATTCCATTGTAGTCAGAAAAAATAACTTATATAAATTTGATCCTAAATTTGTAGAGACTTATTCCATGACCTAACATATGATTTTTACTGGAGTATGTTTTGTACGCACTTGAGAATAATGTGCATTCTTTGGGTGTAGGTGAGTGTCTTTTAAATAGCATCTAACAGGATTTTTTTGTTCAGTGCTATTTAAAATATACTTTTCTTATATTTTAATAGACATGTTATAATAAATGTTCTTTTACTCCATATATAAGAATTTAATATTGATTAATCCCTTCCCTACGATTCTAGGGCACTTTTAACTATTTCTCATTATTCCAAATATAAAAACGATTAAAAATATTGTAGTATGTAAAAGGAGAAATAAAATAAAGGAAAAATAAAAAAATAAAAGGAAAAGAAAAATAATCTTGTAAGTCATTGGTAAAAACTGTTATGATCTTTTTTCTACGCAATTTGTGACTATTTATTGTCAATAGTTTCCTAGTTTGTAAAATAATTTTCTGTACTATGTGGTAACATTTGGGTTTTATAAATAAAATTTGATTGATATCTTTATTAATAAAGTCTGGCACATACTTTTAGTATTTTTAGGTATTTTTAGATATTCAGTATTTGGGTTAAGGTTTGATCATATCTAAGTTTTTAAACATATTGCAAATTGTTCTCTTGAAATGTATCAATTTATTTCCACTTCAAATATGTGAAAAGATTCATTTAAAGCCTCATTGCAAACAGTGGGTATTGTAGTTCAACCTTTTACGAATTTATGGGTCAAAAATAGCATTTCATCAATCTAATTTGGATATATGCAAAATTTGAACTATTTTTGAATATGCTTCATGAATATTTCAGCTTTACCTTTTCAGTTTCTTCTATTTTATCATTTTTTTCTTTATTATCATAAGTAAAATAGTCTTAACTGCAATAATCAGTGCATCTTATTTTGTTTCCAATTTGATTTTATCTCTGGTCTTATGCCAAATAAGACTAGGATCTTTCCACCTTTTTTCTCTCCATCAAATAAGAAGATATGCAACTCCACCTCCACCCCTAGCTGCTGATTATCTTGATGTTCTCTACAATCATTAATTCATTTTCCTTTATTACTCAATTTCATGAAAGGAACTATAGACTGTGTTAATATAAGGTGAGGACTAGAGTAATCCCTTATTCTCTGCATTCTTTTTCTACTTAGAGATTTCATAACATGCAAGTGCTACTTGAAATTTTGCAATGCACCTTTGAAACTGATTTCATCTCCTTCCAGTTGGCTTTTCCGGTATTTCTAATACAATTGTCATCATATTGTAGTAGGATCTCCAGTCCATTACTTTTTATGAGTACTCTCAATTCAATAGCTTTTTTTTTCTTCTTACTTCCTTTCTCTTCCATTTTAAACCCCTATTTAATTATTGTAACATTTTTGCAACACACAAATTGCATTGACCCTCTCCTTTTGTTGCTTCAACAGTCAAAGATCTAGCCCTGGGTGAGTATAATTTTCCCTTTTGTTTTAGTTTTTATATTAGTATCAAGGACAGTCAAACACAGCTTAAAAAAAAAAATGTCACAGAGCAAGGAAGCATACCATGTAACCCTAAAAAGTCTCATCAACCTCAGTTCACATCACACCCCTCCCCTGCAAACTTACCATGATTTCCTGCATAATTCATGGACTTACCATCAATCATACCATTTTGAACCATTTCCATTTTCCTTAAACATCTGAAATTCCCTGCATCTTCTCTCATCTGCTTTATAATTCTCAATGAAAACAGACGCCATTAGATCTGCCAACATGCAAATTTATCCCTGTCTGCACCTATCCTGCTCTTTTTTGCTAAAATAAAGAAACTGTCTTCCCCTACTGAGGACCAATCTCTCCTTTGGATCTAATCCTTTAACCACTTATTCGAAAATAGATCCTTTTTTTAACTTTTAAACTGGCCTCGGCCTTTTTTATTTTCTTTTTTTAGAAAAATCTCATCCCTTTTTCTTCTATCTACTACCTGGTGTTTTACCACTCAGTCAATTTGTCTCTATTTCTGTACTGTTCACTGTGTCTTTATTCCCTCAAGTCTAATAACTGTAAGGTCACCAGGAACCTCTACATTGCTAAATACAATGGATATTCCTTAACGCATATAGTGAAACCTGGTTTTCATCTGTTCAGTAACTTTCAGTTACTTCTTCTGACAAAAGAATCTCTATTTACTATAAAGAATTTTTGCCAGGAGATTTGGTTGGAGTTGACATTATTTTTGAAATTGTAATTGAGTAGGCCTACCAAATCAGAATGCTTTATTCGTATAGCTCGATGACAGGGCAAAGAGCAAACACATGATTCCAGCAAAGTCAGACACAGAAACTATCATCGCCCAGCTCATCTGTGAGATTACTTTCCACATCACGCCTTAGGAAAATCATAAGAACAATACCAAAGGTTGTTAAAAATTTCACTCCTAAACTTGGGTGTTGAACAGCCTGTCTCTTCCACTTCATAGATAGGATTAAATACAGAATCTATATATTTTTACATTGACATAGTAAGGGTCTTACTGAGAGAAGAGAAGGAACACAATCCTGGTTACTTCAGAAAACATGCTGCTTGTGGTAAAAGGGTGCTCATTTACATTAGATTGTTGTATCTTATATAGACCAATCCTTGCTCTGAAAGTAGAAGTGAGTCTGATCTTGATCTTCCACTTTCATTTTTCAGAAACATTGTTTTATGAACTTCACATTAGCCATGACTTTATTAGTTCATCTGTTTCTCTGTTTATCACAGATTGTAAAGTTCTTCATTGATTCCAGTAATATGGCTAACTTTTATCCTTTATTCCTATTCTCACTGAAATTCTTTTACTTTCTGTGTGTCTTTTTATCTATTCAAATAAGAGAAGACCCCAGGCTCTGTTAACTCTCTGCCAACTCAATCTATATTTCTTTGTTACGTGTGTTATTTTTCATTTGTATTAATAATTGTAACTATTATTATTTTTAATTGATCCCAGATATGAGGGAAACATGGTGGTAAGCACTTTGTACACATTTTATATTTTTATACTGTCAGCTCTTCAAGATTACAATTGTTTTAGCCATTCTATTAATGAAAACAGCTGAACTTAAGTGGGTACGAGAAGAATCAATGAAACAAGATGGGATTGGGAGGGAGACAAACCATAAGTGACTCTTAATCTCACAAAACAAACTGAGGGTTGCTGGGGGGAGGGGGGTTGGAAGAAGGGGGTGGGATTATGGACATTGGGGAGGGTATGTGCTTTGGTGAGTGCTGTGAAGTGTGTAAACCTGGTGATTCACAGACCTGTACCCCTGGGGATAAAAATATATGTTTATAAAAAATAAAAAATTAAAAATTAAAAAAAAAAAAGAAAACAGCTGAACTTCAGCAAGGTTGTATGAATGATAATGATCATAGAGCTGGTTAGTGGTGAAGAGGAAATTGAACTCAGATTCTTTGCTCCAAAGTTTACGTAATTTGTCACTATGCAATGCTAATTCCTTTCTGATAATTTTAATACATATGCCCTAATGTGTAGATATCACATTGTCTTTTCAGAACCTATATTTTTTAGGCAAATAACTCTTACCCTTATTCACGGATACTAGCAAATCAATATATTTAAATTCATACTGTAGAAGTATCTACTTTTTGCTGAAAAATTAAAAATTAGTATTGTTTTAATTTATTTAGTAGTATTTATTTTAATTTTTATTTATTATATTTATTTACTACTCATTTTTAGTAACAAAGAAAAAATGCTAGTTTCTTAGTTTTAAATCATTGCAATAAATACTTGTATATCAGTGTTTTTCTTTTCACAGCTAAATTTTAAAAATATCACTAATTAATGTTTATTTCTAGACATTTGTTTCATTTTTATTGAAGTAAGTTTTCAATATAGCACATTTTATTTCCAGAAAAACAACTGGAACCTAGTCATTTTCAGGGACAGATAGATTCATGTTGTATTGGTTGAGAATAAATGGGATATTTGATTACAAAGTGATAAGTGACCTTTTGGAAAGAGCAATTAACGTTAACTTGATATGGTTAATAAGCCAAACAGAGGAGGACAAATTGAGTGTAAATTACTCCTTTCCTAGTGATCAAACACAGGCATTATTAGGAGTGATATTTATTAATTCTTAGAACTGAAATTACATATATATGAGACAGTCAAAATCTCTTAAATAAGCATTATATGCTCCTTTTTATTTACATGGGAAGTTTGGTTATTTTTCACACAAATAAAAATTCAAAGATAAATAACTACTTTTTCACACAATGCACTTATATTAGAATGGACTAGAGAGATGCTGTTTACAGAAACTGAAATTCAAATATTAGCTTGTATTCTGTTTATTAATTGGATCTGGGAATAAGAAGGAATTAGTTGATAAAGAACTTGTAATACATATGAAAAATGATGTCTCTTTATTAAGTATCTGTCCTTTTTGGTGTGTAGATAATTTGATAAGCCTGTTTGTTTATTTGCTTATTTTAGATTGACAGATTTAAAGGATTTCAGGTAGGAAAATCGCTGACTGAATATAGAAGAAAAAACAATATCTGGAGGAAAGGAATCTTTCCCCTCCAGTCATGCAGATGCCAATTATAATAGCCCCATTAAACTTTAGAAGGCCAAAAAAAAAAAAAAAAATTCTGATGACAATCATGTTAGGCAATCATTAGAAGAAGCTCAACATGTGGGTGGAGTTGAGAACAGTAAGTCATATCCTTCCTGTTTTATAACTTAACCGTTTGGCACTTGAATTTGCTGAGAGAAGATCTAATTGCTTTCTTGTGTTATGCAAAAATGCAGCCATGATTACATAATATCTTAGTAAAACAAAATACTGAAGGCATTTTTTACAAATTTATGGTCAGTGCTAATTTCCATAAGCTGCTTTTTAAGTCACAGACCACAAGGCAAATTTTAAGCCAAAGAGAATCAAGTTAGATATTACACTCAAAAACTGAGACAAATCCTATGTGCATTTGGCTAATACACTTGTTAATTTGTATGTATTGAGTTTAATAATACAACATAGTGAAGTCTGAATAAAATTTATTTTGAAGTAGATAGAATCAATAATCCCTAAATTTTTGCTGTTTGGAAGATGTTTAATGATGTGATACTGGATGTGCCAAGTGACTTCCCAACAGAAGGTCATCTTTCTTGGAAATGCGATGAGAAATTTTTTTTCCCAACAAAGGGGGCAGACAATGGACAATGTCTGTCACTGCTACATGGAGATGATGTCAATTTCAATACAAAGCAAAGATTCCCGAGAAGTCCTCCATTAGAGAAGGCATGCTTTTGCAAAAACAAAACACAAAACATAAAGATCCTCCACAGAACATAAACGAAGGAAGAGGACTTTATTAAGATGGTAAAAGTTTCACTTAAATTTAACTCTTAAGCCCACTATGACTAGAATAGTAGCAGCTCTGAGACAAAATACACACTAACATGAGATAAAAAATAGGGAGCAAGAGACTTTTTAAAATATTGACAGCAGAGCAGAGCAAAACTTGGGTAGTAAAGGGAACTAAACCAACTAGACCACAAAGATGACAACTCAACAGCTGAGTTGTTGGAAATGGATGGTATTTATGGTTCTTGCTACAACAAAATATAAAATATATACTTCTCACTGTAAAGTTCTGGCTTATTCCTTTTCCAGAAATCATATTTTCCCTTAAATATCTCAACTTATTCATCCCAAGTATTACTGCCTATAGATCATTGGACAAGTGGAATGAAGATTAAAAAGTAAAAGGGAATCAACCAGGTGCTGGTGATGATGTGTGAGAATGGGCACTCACCCTGCCAGAGGTAATTTGAGAATATGTTTTTAAAAATTAGGTTTTTAGATCCTAGGATAGAAGGATCTATCTGGACTTGATCCTAAGAAATAATGAGACTAAGACCAAATATTTATATATTGTGATATTAATGGCAATGGTCAATTATGAAAAAAATAGGTGTGATGGTTAACTTTTATGTCCACTTGACTGGACCAAGGGGTGCTCAGAGATTTAGTTAAGCATATGTAGAGTGTGTCCATTTTGGTGCTTCTGGATGAGATTAATGTTTAAATCAGTGGACTTGAGTAAAGTCGATTGTTTTCTCCATTGTGGACAGGCCTCATCTAGTCAGTAGAAGGTCTGACAAGAACCAGAAGCCTGCATAAGGGAGAGTTTACTCTCTGACTGTCTTCAAGCTGGGACATCAATTTTCTAGTGCTTTTGAATTTAGACCCCGACTCAGATTGAAACTTACACCATTGGCTCTGTTGCTACTCAGGTCTTCAGACAGAGACAGAACTATAACATCAGTGCTCTTGGGTCCCCAGTTTGCCTTATGTAGGTCTTGGAACTTCTCAGTCTCCATAATTACATGAACCATTTCCTCATCATATATATTGAGGAAGACCGTGCAGCCATATGGAAGGGCCCATGTGGCAGACAACTGGGGTCTCCAATATGAGCATCGCTCTTCACTGAAGCCAGAATCAGCTTCCTAGCCATGAACACGAGCCATCTTAGTTGATTCCTCCAGTTTTAGCTGAGCATCGCCAACTGAGGTTGTATCAGGCCGGGAGAAACTAAATTACAAAACAAAGATGATGAGCATATTAGTGATGCTTATTTTGTTCATTATTGTTTATTATTTATTTATTTATTTATTTATTTATTTATTTATTTAGAGAGTGTGAGCAGGGTGGGTGGGGAGAGGGAGAGAGAAAATCTCAAGCAAACTTCACACCCAGCACAAAGCCTAACATGAGGCTCAATCTCACAACCCTGAGATCATGACCTGAGCCAAAATCAAGAGTTAGATGCTTAAACAACTGAGCCACCCAGGCACCCCTAGTGATGGTTATTTCAACATAAGTTTGCAGTCTCCAAGAGACATCCCGAGGTGCTTTATATATATATATATAACAGATAGCATATAGTACGATTTTTATTTTATATATGTGTATGTGTGTGTGTTTAATGTTTGTTTTAAATAAAGATTGAAAATAGATATGTTCGAATGTTGATAGTGTTTATTTCTGGTCAATGGATTATGAACTGTTGAGAGTTAAAGTTTCAGGTCCTGATATCAGACTCTGTCTGTGTATTCTATTAATTACTATTTGTAAGACCCTAAGACCTTGGGTATGTTACTGTTCTCTCTCAGTTTTTTCATCTGTAAAATGGATGTAATTATAGGACCAAAATCATGAAGTTCTTGTGAAAATAAATTAATTTTTTAGCAATAGGTAGCATAGAATTCAATAAATGTTAACAATAACTATTATGATGATATTTCTAATTCTTTATGCTTCACAAAATGAAGTACTTTCTAATGCTAAATATTATTAGAGTTGTTATTAAAGCAGAGGCATTTATGTTACACTTCTCTGGGTTACATATAAATTCTTTCTCCAGTCTGTTCACTTTCTCCTTCTCATCCGCATTATTCAGCATTGTGGTTATGATCTTGCTCACAGAATGACAGAAATAATAGTGGGAATATCACAGTGTGGACTCGCCTGAAATGCATACTCTAAAAGCAATGCTGAACCAAGCCTGTTTTAGTGAGGGATTTTCTAGGATAGCAAATCAAGGAAGAAATTGAATAGGGATTCAAGACTGAGCCGGGAATGTAGGTAGAACATTTAGTCCAAAGTACCATTTCTAACTGTACACAGGAATATTTACCAGGAAAGTTTCAAAAGTAAGGCAGGCTATGGTGCCACGAACAAGTCATAGCAAGGGGTCGAAGACTGAGAGTGGCTAGAGGGCAGGCACAGGTGTCTGGCTGACACTGATTTCATTTGTGTTTAAGTGTGTGTACGTGCATATGCACACATATGTGTGGGTTTGTGTGTGTTCACACATGCTTGTGTATGTAATGAAGAAAATGTTCAATTTAAGTAAGCTGAGCAAGTCTTCCTTTCCTACTATCATTATGTTGTGGGGTTCCTGTATCTGTGAATAAGAATAGGTATAAGTAGAGTGAGATTATAAGGTTAGTGAATTTGAGAAAATGTATTTTAATATTGCCCCCAAATAAATAAATGCCTCTTTGCCTTATTACTGGGCCTAAGAGTAACAACTTTTGAAGTGTGGCATGTGAGATTTCTTCAGACTCTACATGTTGAACATATCTTTTTTTAAAAAATCATGATATATTAATATATTTGAAAAAATAAACTATTGGCCTTACTCTAACATGAAGTGATACTGCAATTTTACCTATTATAGGTAATATATATATATATATATATATATACATATGCACACATATGCTTATATGTATGTTCATATACTTATCATTATTATAATGATATCAATTTTAAAACATTTATTTAGGTAAAAATATGACTTGATTTCAAACTATATGTAGTGCTTAAGTATGACATAAATCATGAAGCTGATACATGACTAACCCAAATTTGGGAAACATTGCAAAAAGAGACTGGATTTGACAAATTAGAGAAATGGGAACAGCAAAGTGATGAAAAACACTGTTCTGCATATCTTGATAGAAGAATAAAATAGCTTTGTTCTTCTCCCTGTAACTTTGCTTCCCTAATTTACCGAAAATACCATTGTTCCTTGCCTTTGACGCATGGTATTGTGAATGTGTCACAGTAAAGGCCAGTTCTTGATTGGTGATCTTTTCCAGATGACTGGCAAGGGCACCAGGGGGTTCCACCACAGCTTGCATCCGTCACCCAAGAGGGCACACATTTCTGCCGTTCATCTGATGAACATTCCACAAGCTGATAAATATGCTCCCTTTCCGTGAAGGATACATTTTCCAACCCGAACTTTTAATCATCCTAGGAAGGGCAGCACTCAATACATATAATTTCTATCATTGTAGATTTAGAGTCATATAGGGAAAATTAGAGTTCTTTCCAAACCAAGAGTTAATTTCAGTAAACATCTGTCCTATTATTCTTGATAATGTTAATAGTATATGTTTTTTGAAACAGGAAGTTATTTCATACATAACTAAAAGTTCTGAATTTTATATAAGTATAAGTAGTAATGAAAATGTAAAGGTAACTTTTCTCTAAATTAATTGTAATTAATATAAATACTTGTGGACATGTCTGAAAATCAGAAGAGTTCACCTTTCTAGAATAGGATCATGACATTCCAGTGTCAGAATATTAGACATTTCTAATAGGTTTAATGTTTATTGCAAACTCAAATGCTATTACCTATCAAGTAGCATTAGTATTTGTTTAATAGGCACTCATGAAACTTTCAAGGTAATTGGAGAACTATATATATCTCATAAGTTCTTAAGAGTAAATATGAAACATTCAAGATAATAGGAAACTATACCATAAGGTCTATGTCTGTGTTGGCTAAAATAAAATAGTGCATGCCATACTTCTTCAGATGTTTCTTAATAATATGTTAGAGTCCACAGGTGAAATGGTCACAGTAAAGTTTTTCCACAGGTAGATGCTCTTCCGTAAGTGTATTACATAACATCTTCATATTAATAAGAGGGATAATAAGACGATCACTACTTCAGTAGTGATCGTCTTTTATCATCTTTTCCTCTCCCCTAATGTATCAGAGTAACATGCCTGTAAAAAAGAACAGATAGAAATTATGATAGTGAACACAACTTTTGTTCCTTAGTATTACTTATGATAATCATAAAAAATTTTCATGCTGTTTGTGAGGACTAAAGACAGCAAAAGAAAATCATGTATCTTTTTTCATTCTGTTAATTTAATAATTTTCCTAATAATCACCATCTTAGTAAAGAAAAATGAAAGCATTCATACAAATATTTACATGTTGATTCAAAAGCAGAAACATCTTTTAGTGTCTGATCGACACTAAGACCCAGTCTACAGTAACGGTCTTGCATAAGCCTAGTTCACATCTTCAAACTGCATTATCAAGTAGTTTTGAAGTGTCATGAAATCATACATGTTTTTGGGAAATAATGTACTTTTTATATCAGAAATACTCGTAGTAGAAATAGGAGAAATTTCATAAAAGACTGAAGCAGCATTGGCATTTTGTTGTGTGATAGAAGAACTGTTTTAAATATAGAGATGTCATCAATTTGTATAATCTTTTAAGCTCCACCCCCACTCTATGCAATGCTACTGGTTTCTTCAAAGGAATGAAATGCTTTATCTTCTTGACAGAACAAATTGACTGGAAAATTACATAAACCCCTCAGCAGATGTTCTTTTCCACTTTGTTTGGGAATTTGCACTGCTATACAGTGTTTCCAAGACCCATGTGGAGATGGGCTTGCAGGATGGAATGGACATATGCAGACTACAACTACAATGAATGCAAAGGCTACTAGTTATTCTTTGGTTGTATGGCCAAGTGTGATTTGGGCAATAACCCATAATACTATTCCCTAAGTTTTAACGAAATTACTAAACATCCAAATGATTTGAGCTATTCAAATTAGCCCTACAAACACTAAGCAATTTCCAACCCAAGTGAAATTCCAAGTTCTGAATTGCTAGAAATGTGTTTGCCATAATGACTGAGCCTTGGAGTCAAGGATGTCAGACAGCAAAGAATAGGAAAAAGAAACCAATTTTGACTTCTAATCCCCTGCATCATATCTCTATCAGCATGGCATACTAATCTGTGCAAATCGGATGGCATCTTCAAAATTGTAATGCACACCATTGAGTTAAGCATCTGTATAACAATCTGAATTGCCATCCATCTCTCTGTGAACAGTGTACTGCAACTTAGCATCACTTAATGTTAAATGGCATCCGTCTACATAGTCTGCTTCTCTGTGTGGAATGGTAAACTTGTATTTCATCCCTTTCTTTTTCAGACTTTGCAAAAATGCCTTTTTCCATGCAGTTAAAAATAAGAGAAACTAGTGCAACTAGTTCTCAATAAAAGGCTATCAAGCGGGACGCCTGGGTGGCTCAGTTGGTTAAGCAGCTGCCTTCGGCTCAGGTCATGATCCCAGCGTCCTGGGATCAAGTCCCACATCTGACTCCTTGCTCAGCAGGGAACCTGCTTCTCCCTCTGCCTCTGCCTGTGCTCGCTCTCTCCCCCTCTCTCTCTCTGATAAATAAATAAAATCTTAAAAAAAAAAAAGGCTATCAAGCTATTCAGTAAGTGGTATATTGGAAACATCTCAAAGTAGATGTTTACATTCCTAAACCATTGCAAATTCTTAGCAACTCTATGGAATAAATTGGTATTTTCAGCTAAAGAGATTATTTTTAGAGGGAAAGGCGCACGAGCCATCCAGAAGTGGAATAAAAGTTTTAATGAAAATTCCAAAAGTCACCGTAAGTCAGAAAAAAAAATCAAGATAATATTGGTGTAAACTATTGATTGCTATATTAACATGATTTGGAGATGGGCAACTGTTCTATGCATGAGCCTTCATTATGTAAGTTCGGTTTCTACTGAGGTATTGATTATGGATCATAACAAGTCATACTTCATAGAAATTACCACCTTCTAAAAGAAAATGTTCAGTTTGAATTCACTAAGCTCAATTCCAATAGCTAATAGCTAATTAAGATTTAGTTGATAACTAATATACTTTCATATGCCAAAATTCTCAAAAAGAAATCTTTCAGTTGAATTTTGTATGATGGTCAGTGTTTCTATCATTTAAGTATATTAAATTGTTCTTTTTTATATTAAAAAATAATTGAATCTAAAGAATTTCTAAGAATATTCAATTATAATACCAGCTCAACACTTAGTAGTTCAATTCAGGAGTTAAAACCTCTGTGACTCACAAAATTAGAAAGCCTTTAGATTAGAGGCTCAACTATTGTTAATAGCCTAATTCCCTCCTCCTCCTCCTCCCCTTCCTCTTCGTTCTTCTTCTTCTTCCTCTCCTTCTTCTTCTTTATTTTTGTTAAGTACACTCTCAGTAAATAAAAATATAGTATATAACTGTCTGAATAAAAAGTATATCTGGCAGGGCTGTTCTTTATTTTTTTCTTTGGATACACTGATAAATTATAATATGTAAATACAAAGTTCTAACTAATATAGGTTTACTAAGCACCACCATTATTATCCATCACTGCAAATGCTTCAAAACTTAGAAATATTTAAAGCAAGCATGGTTGCGATGAGTATTCAAACCCTTTGTTGTTTTGGAAAATGCCACGTGAACAAAACCAAATACAAGTGAACAAAAAAACATCTCCTTCCCCATCCACCCCCCAAAACAACATTGTTTCAAGATGATAATACAATGCCAGAAAATATCTATAAATACCTCCATGAAGTCATAGTTTCTTATAAATTTAATAGGCAGATGCTTTATTTTTTCCTTATTCTTAAAATACTGTTTCTTTGCTACCATCAGGTAAAAATTATGGAATCTAACTTTATATATCTATAATCTGTCATATCAGGAATATTATCATTGTATGAGATAATCGTTTGACTTTTTGTTTTACAATTTATTTAGAATAGTAATTCTAAATTTCTAATTATTTAAAAAATGACAATGTGGGGGGCACATGGTTCGCTCAGCTGGTTAAGTGACTGATTCTTGATCTCAGTGCAGGTCTTGATCTCAAGGTGGTGAACTCAGGCCCCACATGAGGCTCCATGCTGAGCATGGAGTGTACTTAAAAAAAAAAAAAAAAAAAGATAAAATGACAGTGGGAGCAAGAGGTACTTTTATTTTCTCTAAAAGTCACACACTCTTAGCTGAGTAATGAAAGTTCCAGGTAAAGGACACAAAATCACCATGAAGAGGAATTTACAATCATGGTAAAATAAAACAAAACTTGCCTGAGTCCATCATGAGATAAAAATGCATATTTCTAGTCAAATGGTTCTTCAAGGGTCCGCTTACTGCATGTGTATCAGCAAAAGAAGTCCAGCTGATTTAGAGCTGCATTCACTCAGACCCTGTATCTCTGATTTAGATTGCCTTATACGACTCTTTGGCTTGAAATACATTATCCATCAAATCCTTTTCAAATAATCTGACTAGAATGAATATTATCTATTTTGTTTTGTGCTCCCTCTGTTTTAATCCACCTCTATTTCCACACTCCTGCTTATATGTTTGTTTAGCAAGGCTTGGTTTTGTCTGATCATCAGTCCAATTATTTACACATCATTTAAATTTTAATAACTTAAATCATAGGAATTTAAAGAATAATGGGGCTCAATCGAGGTTGGTAAATATTCTCTTGTTAGAAATGTTCACACATAATATAAATTAACTCTCCATGGGCCAAAGCTTGTGTGATTATGGTATATTTTGGGAAATTCTGGAGCTGACTGCTTCCTGGTTCATGGGCACCAGGAAAATTAAGGTTGGATGGTGGGCAGAATGGTTTCTTAGGAAAAACTATGACCAAAATGTAAGCAGGAATTCAACTCCTTATATAATAATCAAAATAAATAAATCAAAACTAAGCACTCAAAATAAGCCAGTACTATTGTCATTCCACATTTTGCCCCCATCCAAATCCATTCAACACTTGTGAAATATAAAAAAATTCCCAAGAATTGACTAGATCATGTTTTTTTTTTTTTTCTTCCTTTGGTTCTCTACTATGTATAAAGTTCTCAATTTCAAAATTTCAGTTCCAGGAATATCCTTGGGATTTCTTCAAGCACGGTCAGAAGGGGTATAGTCAATAACAATTTTAGAATTTTGAATGGTGACGAATGGTGAGTATACTTATTCTGGTAAGCTTTTCATAATATATATAAATGTCAAATCACCATGTTGTACACCTGAAACTAATATGATATTTTGTGTAAGCTGCACTCAATTAATAATGAAGTCAAAATTACTCCATAAATCACTACAGAAAATCCTTTTATTTCCTTTTACTGCCTCCTTTTCCCTGCAAATCATTTCACATGATAAGGGTCTGTGAGAAGTGGAGGGGGACGTTTAAGAATGGATTTCAGGGGTGGCTCAGTGGCTTAAGAATCTGACTGTGAATTTTGGTTCAGGTAATGACCTCAGGGTTGTAAGATCAAATCCCATGTGAGGCTCCGTGCTAGGCATAGAGACTGCTTACGATTCTCTCTCCCTCTCCCACTGTCCTCCTTCTGTGCTCTTTCTCTCTCAAAAAAATAAATAAATAAATAAAAAGCGTTTCAGAAAAATGTGATCTGAGTATTGTATGATCTTTAATAACCTGTAGGAGTAAAGAAGCCAATTGGAAATTTTTCTTACTCTCAAGTGTATTAATTGCTATCATTCTTTTTTATTTAAATAGGAAAACAAATGGGCACTGCACAGTCAGAGCACACCAAACTGGTGTTCTAAGTGGGTGGTCAAATGTGTCACAACTCTCTAAAGTAATAAAAACCTCATTTGGTTATAAGAATGATAGAGAAACTCTGATTATTTTATTTTAGGTCATATAGAAATATTGTGAAGAAAAACAATTTTTTTTTAAATCTTATGATAGACTCAGGCAAGTTTTGTTTTATTTTACCTTGACTGTCAATTCCAGTAATAATAGAAAATGCAGGTGGTATTTTTTGAAATTTATAAAAATTTACAAATTAGTATTAAATTGCACAGAAAATACACAAAAGGGTCTGGTGTGTGTGTCTGTGTATGTGACTATGTTTAAGGGACAATGGGATATAATGATTCAGGATATATGATAAAGATGACAAAGGTAAAATACCAGACAGAAAATAAATTATATTCTGGAAAATGATAGGTATATCAAATGATTATTCAGAAAAAAAAAAGAAACAGTTAAAAGGGCTATCTATGATTCTAAGTCATATTGTTAAGGGTGTTCTATGGCCCATGGTTTAATATATATATATATTTTTTTCTCCCTCTTAAGTAAACATTTAATAATTATGCTTAAAATTATTCCATCATGCAAAATATAAGCTCACAGGTGCATAAATAAATGGACAATGAATGGTCTTCTACAGATGAATACACTTTGGCAGTTTTATTCTCTTAAGACATTTTTTCCTCTCTGAACATAACCATTATAAAAGCTCATTACTGTGAAAAATATAATATTTTGAAAAAATCATTTGATTGAGTTATTATTATCTAAAATCCACACTTTGTGTTAACTAAGAAAACTAGCTTTCTTTTTTATTCATAAATAGAAATAATACTACAAGTTATAGTTTCCACTTCAAATAGATAAAAGTATAAAAAGGAATACTGTCATTTTAAATGTTACATGATTGTAATTGCCATTAATGTTATGATTTCAGGTAGGTATTATTTCAGTAGAGTAGTTTTAATGGACTTAGCAAGTGTTAGTGGATGATACTACAGATGCTAACATTTCTTTTTAATATTTATCTTTAGTAGTATAATTTATTCTTCTGGACGTATATTATAGATTCTGTAAAACAAGTTAATATTTACATAGGAGAAGTTGGCTGTCTATTAGGAAAAGAAAAATCTCTTTTCTTACATCTATATATCTGGATTTACACACACACACACACACACACACACATTTTGTGGAGCATTTTAATCTAAGAAATGGACTATGAAATTTAGAAAATACCTATAAGATAACAAATGTCAAATATTAGGTCACTAAGAATTTCTCTGGCTTCTATATTTTCTGGGTAATAACTTTCTCCATGAAAAAAAAAGTCTTAGGTAATGTGACTTCACAGCTTCTTCTTGCTCTTAAGCATAGATTTGCACTAAATCTTTCCAAATTTCTTAGACTTGACATTCTAGCACTTTCATAAAAAGTCTACAGATACAAATAAAAAATTTTTATGAGTTAAAGTTATTTAACTATTCAACATTCTCAGCACTGAATACCATGACTTAAAAGATGGAAATAGTATTTTAGGGGCACCTGGGTGGCTCCGTGAGTTAAGCCACTGCCTTAGACTCGGGTCATGATCTCAGGGTCCTGGGATCGAGTCCCACATAGGGCTCTCTGCTCAGCAGGGAGCCTGCTTCCCTTTCTGTCTGCCTGCTTCTTTGCCTACTTGTGATTTCTCTGTCAAATAAATAAATAAAATTTTTAAAAAAATAGTATTTTAATAGAATCATATTTTTCATATCACAAAAACAGGAAGAATTTTAGATTGAGTCTCAAATTTATGAACTGGAAGGATCCTCATTGTTTCCAGTCTCCTAAATGTATCCAGCAGATACATTTAAGCACAATCTCTAAAGTTAACTCTAGAGAGAAAAGTTAACTAAGGTTACTCTACAAGAGTAACCTAGTACTCTTATGTTTTATTCTTTGAACCAGAAAATGGATGGGTTATTCTAAAATAGATGGGAAAGGACTGAACTATCCCCACACTAGGAACTAAAAATCTAAGAATGGAATGAAGGGAAAGCCTGGTAGTATATCCATGACTATGACATACAGCCTTGACTTTTTACTTAACTTACATAGACTAATAAGATTTTAGCAATTTTCTGTGTATACCAGATCCTCAAATTATTTTCAGTCTTTTTTCATTTACTTGTGTGGTAATAATAAACTGTTTTAAAAGGGCTTGGTAGAGGCTCCTGGGTGGCTTGGTCCGTGAAGCATTTGCCTTGGTCTCAGGTCATGATCTCAGGGTCCTGGGATGGAGCCCAGCATTGGGCTCCTTGCTCAGGGGGGGAGCCTGCTTCTCCTTCTGCCTGTCACTTACCCTATTCATGCTCCCTCTCTCTCTCAAAACAAATAAAATCTTTTAAAAAGGGAGGCTTGATAAAGAAAGTTATCATTTACCAAAACATGTTCTGCATAACACCAATATGTACATTTTTCTAGGAGAGGGGGTACCTGGGTGGCTCAGATGGTTAAGCTTCTGGCTTCCACTCAGGTATGATCTCCAGGTCCTGGGATCCAACCCAGGTCATCAGGCTCCTGTCTCAGTGGGGAGTCTGTTTGCTTCTCCTTCTATCTCTCCCCCTCCTCCTGCTCTCTCTCTGTCTCTCTCCAATGAATAGATGAAACATAAAACATAAAAAATGAATAAATAAATAAATCTTTTAAAAATAAATAAAATATTTCTAGGAGAAAAGGAGTTTTGTATTAAGGTAAGTTTATGTAAATCTGCACATTATATGGCACTCTTAGAGATCGCTAGTGTGGAAATGTCATTTGATATTGCATCATGACTATATTCACTCACCTTTTAAAACACTTTTTAATGGCTGCATAATAAACCAATAAATATTGTTATATAATTTATCCATATCTCTACTATAACATAAGACTTTTCAATAGTCTGATTTTATTAACAATACTATACCGAAAGTTTCATGCATATATCCAATAGTTTTTATGAAATAAAACACTAGGATTAGGAATAATAATGGAATGAGTATTATAAGTGTCCTAATTAATATTGTCAAGTTGCCTTCCAGAAAGTTACACCAATATGAGCATATTATTGCATATATTCCCCAAATTACACACATGAGAGCTTTTACAAATCAATATAAAAATCCCAAAAGAACAATGAGCAAAGCCCTTAAAAATGGGAAATTCAAATAGTTACGAGTGGAAAAATGATGTGCAAATTCTTGAATAATTAAAATAATGCAAATTAAATCAGTGACTAAATATGTTTAATCCGTTAGATTAGCCAAATTATTCTGAGAATTAAAATAATATTGTAATCATTTTTACTGCTAATAGGATGTCAAAGTGGACCAAAATTTCAGGAAAATAATTTAGTAATATTCACCTAAATTAAATAAGTGCCTACAATAACTCATTTCCTCGATGCATTTTAGAAAATTAGAAATGTGGATAGGGGCGCCTGGGTGGCTCAGTGGGTTAAAGCCTCTGCCTTTGGCTCAGGTCATGATCCCAGGGTCCTGGGATGGGGCCCCACATCGGGCTCTCTGCTCAGCAGGGAGCCTGCTTCCCCCTCTCTATCTCCCCGCCTGCCTCTCTGCCTACTTGTGGCCTCTGTCTGTCAAATAAATAAATAAATAATCTTAAAAAAAAAAAAAAGAAGAAATGTGGATAGAAATATTCTGTTTTAGGGTGATCAACACAGCATGATTTATAGCAA
Source organism: Mustela putorius furo (assembly GCF_011764305.1). Classification (NCBI taxonomy): domain Eukaryota; kingdom Metazoa; phylum Chordata; class Mammalia; order Carnivora; family Mustelidae; genus Mustela; species Mustela putorius. Next base: position 3,587,488 of record NW_025421467.1, read on the forward strand.
TTACTTTTTTTTAAAACAGCCAAGAGAAGATAGAAATATTTATGTTGATACTACTAATAGTGCCTAATGATCCATTCTCTCCTACATCCTTTATTAAAGCAACACTCAGATATTAATTAATATATGGCCATCTAGAAAAATACTGTAATTCTAAGCCTTTCTCTTTGCTAGGGTGATTACATGACTATATTCAGGACAATTGGATATCAACAAAACATGAATGTGCAACATCTGTGGTCTTAAAATGAAGGATAGGCTTCTACTACTTCTCTCTTCTCTCTATAATGTAAACATGGTAGAATGAGCTGGAACAACAATATTCATTCATGAGACGGGAGCATGGATGGCAGGAAACAAAGTAAATGATCTTGGATCTGATGATTTGGTGCTGCATGAAATTGCTGGCCCACCTGACTCTGAGGCTTCTATATGAAGGATAAATAAAGGTTTATCTTTAAACTATCATTGTTTGGGCTTCTTTTGTTACAGTAGTTCAGACTACGTCTTAGGTACATGATTCATACATGTAGAAATGTATGCAGCAACGAAAAGCCTCCTAATAGCATGGAAAAAAAACAATAAAATAATGGTACAGAAGGAAAGCAAAATATATTATGTTAGTTTTTCAATTATGATATTAAAAGAGAAGTGATCTCCAAAATGTTAATGGGAGTAAAGTCTTGGTGGTTAAGATTAATGATGATTTTAAGATGTGTCTCTATTTCTAACTAACTATGAGGAAAATATCAGACAAATCCTAACTGACATTTTACAAAATACCTCACCAGTACTTTTCAATACTGTCAAGTCATTAAAAACAAGGCAAGTTGAGAAAGTGTTAGAGCCAAGAAGAGTCTAGGGAGTCATAATGACTAAATGTGATATGGTGTCCTGGATAAGATCTTGAAATAGAAAAAAAAAAAAAAAAGTAGGTTAAAAACTAAGAAAATCTAAAAATGGATTTTAGTTAATAATATTTTTATATTATTAGTTCATTGATTGTGACAAATGTACTATGGTAACAGAAGGTGTTAACAACAGAGGAGGCTGGGTGTGGGCTATATGGGAAGTGCTAAGTAGCACACAGTCCATGGGAACCAATGCCAAGGAAAGACTCCAACTACATGGAGGATAGCAAAGATCAACACAGTTCTAGATACCAGAAATGGAACTCCAAAGACTTCTGCCCACTGCGTCTTGGTATCTGAGTCATGAAGAAAAGCATGGCATGACCAAGCACTGGATGGTAAGATGATTTTACTCCCATAGAGAAGAGACAGTGCAAGATCAGTTCCAATAGTGGGTGTCAGTTCCTCATAGCCAGTAGGTCCCTGGTGGCCAATGCAGGGCAATTGGCCTATGTGCTCTCCATTGATGCCCCACATAATTACCCTGACCTCTCCCCTGCCAAATACTGAATGCCCTCAGCAAGACTCAAGGCAATTCTCTTGGTAAGGAAGGCTTAAAGCCCAAGGCCTACTTTTGTGTGGCTGAGCGAGACTCCAAAAACCATATGCGTAAGACTGTCTTTCCCAACAGGAAGTCTTGTACTAGCTTCACAAGTCTTCTATAAACATAAATCTATTTAAAAAATTAAATATATATAGAATGTTCCAGGCACTACTGTAGGCCTCAGATTTTGCTACTGATCTCTTGCTCACTTTGTCTGTGTGGGCAGAAGCCAGGCCTGCATCATCTCAAGCTTCTTCCAGGTTCCCCGTTTAGCATCTCTGTCTTTCTAAAGCTCATGCATGTTTAGCTCCATGGGCAAAGACCTCAGCTTCCCAAAAGTTACTGACATCATTGAACTTGGAGGTTTGGAAGTGGTGATGAATCAATCTGAGCCTCAGCCTCTTTTCAGGGATTCCAGTTTTCTTTTACTCTCCACTACCATCACGTCCCTCTTACCTTCCCAGTTGCCTGCCCTGCCGACCTCAGATCCAGAGTCTGAGGCAACAGATGGACATAAACTTTATAAATAGTTTGCAAACAAAGTAAAAACCATATAATAGATACCATATATTATAAGTTCACTCATGTTACGATTCTCTGATCAAATCTTATCTGCTATAGCAATGTCATCTATTAGGACCACTTATTAAAAATCTTATGTATGGAGTCTTATTTCAAGGGCTAAGAGTCACAGAATCAATCAATCAATCATAAGAAGGCTGAAAATTAAAAGACAACTTGTCCTTGAATTCTGATACAGTATATTGGAACCTCCTCAAATGCTGCCATTTTCCAAAACGAATCAAGATAAACAACCGTTTTGTTGAGCTCTCCTTTGAAGAATTAATAATATTAATGAAATCTACTATCTAATCACTATATATTCCAGCTCTTTCCTAATTTCAAATTCATTACATCTATAATGAAAATAAAAGATATTCTTAGTGGTCAAAAGACATAAAATGATTAATCACATATCTACTAATGACATTTTAAAAGTACCTCAGCCCAGAAATGTGACACTACAATCATTAAAAATCAAATTCAATTTTCAAAGATACTAATCTTAAACTTTATACTTCTGGCAGAAACATAAAATTATATCCAGTAAGCTCAGATGCTCTGGATAATGGGAAAGCTCAGTTCTATGGTGCTGCCAGAAAATAATATGCTTTTAGAAATTCTGCAAGCTGAGTAGGGAGATAACTGATCAGAATATGACAAAGTGATGTTACAAATTGTTCAGAACAGAAAAATTCCAGATCCAAAGAGATTTTTTTTTGAGACACTGATTGAGGTCCAAGAGCAGCATAATGGTACCAAATGGATAAAAACAACAATAAAGTCACTTCTCATGCATAATGCATAGGCATTCTCTATTGGAGTTGATATCACCATCTGGTGTCTAATTATTCCTGCCTCATACCACACGGTGGTATGCACCTAATGGAATGACTGTACATTATAATAAGTCAGTACACAGACTCTTTGCTGCTAATTATAAGGTGCTAGTTGTTGTTGTTGCTGTTTTAAAGATCATGGAAATCCCAAGGAATTTGGTGTTCGTGCCTTAAAATAAGTATTTTGTAGGATGTCACTAGGAAAAGAGAACCCCAGTTAACTTTTATTTTTCCAAAAGATCTATTGTTCCTTTATGTTTAGCTCGTTTCTTTCAACATCTATACCAAGAAATTAATTAAGGCCCTGATTCCCTATTCTCCTCACAAGATCCTTTTTTCAAACGGCATCTTTCTTCAAATTGAATATTTTTTTAAAGATTCTTATTTATTTATTTTGAGAGAGAGAGAGAGACAGAGTGAGAGAGAGCATGAGAGGGGAGATCAGAGGGAGAAGCAGACTCCCCATGGAGCTGGGGGCCCAATGTGGGGCTCGATCCCAGGACTCTGAGACCATGACCTGAGCTGAAGGCAGTTGCTTTACCAACTGAGCCACCCAGGCACCCCCAAACTGAATACTTTTATTTATTCATACAAACCTTCAAGTTGTAGGAATCAGGGTTAACTGTTATTTTTTCTCTCTGGAAATAACAAAAAAGACAACAATCTTAATGAAACCAGATATTTATTCATCATTCATTCTTTCATTCCATAAGCATTTGTGGCGTATTTACTAAAAATTAGAAAGTTTGGGGTCTGAGATACTAATATATTACCACCTGAGAAAGATGAAGCTTAGTTAATGAAAAACAGATATAGGGAAATGATAACAATGAAGCTTTCTAAATTTGTTGTGATCGAAGTATTTGTGATAGAAGTATTTATAGGTTCTTCATAGAGAGGAGAGAGTCTTCGGGACATCTTTTAACCCTTGCAGATACTGCTTCTTTTCCTGGTTGCAGTTTTAGTTATTTCCTGATGTACAATAAACTTCCCCCAAATGTAGTGGTTTAAAATGACAATTATTTACTGATGATTTTATAATTCAGTCAGGGCTTGGGAGCAACAGCTCATGTTTGTTCCACAGGGGTATTTTTAGAAGGGCTTTACTGGAAAAACTAGAGGATCCACATGAAGGTGGCTCAGTCATGTGGAATAAAAGTTGGTCTGGCTTTAGCTGGTAGCTCAGGTAGGATGGTTGGTTGGGGATCTCAATCAACTGTCAATTGTGGTTGCTTGGGCTTCCTCACAGAATGACAGCCAAGATACAAAAGAGTTGGAAAAGCTGCCAGCCTTTTTAGAGTGTGGGCCCAGAACTGGCCAGAGTATCAATCTCCCACCACATTCTACATAAGAAGACAGAGGTTCAGTCTGGAGTCAATGGATTGAAAAATTAGACTGCACTTCTCAGAGCTCTACTTCTGGCTATCTTTAATTCACTAGTTGGTATAAAATTTACCAAGTAAATAAAATCCTGGAAAGTACTTTAGGGAGAAATGTAAAGGCTTACTTCTCTTAAAATCCAGCCTACCTAAATGTAAAATTCCATTTTAATACTGTAGTTCTAAGAAGGAAACTATACTCCATGGAATATTGGAAAGATAGGATTTAATTCTAGGTTTCCTGAAATAGTTGTGCTAATCAGGAGAAAATTTTATCTATATCAACGCATGTTAGATACATTTGATTTCAAATCGAATTCTTTGTACATGACGAACATTTAGAAAATACTTGTTATGTATCATAAGGTGACAAATATTTTATATGCTGTTTCATTTAATTACCAGAACAAAATTTTCAGGTAAAATTAGTATTCCCTTAAGAAAACTGAGGCTAAGGGAAATGAGTAGTTTATCTGAGCTTCTACAGCTAATATGTGGAAGATTTTGGAATCAAGCCCAGGATGCCTTTCCCCAAAGTTTAAGTGTTATATCATATTGCTTAAGCACTGACAAATTGAATGTTAACTTTTACAAGATGTATTTTTACCTATTTTCCCTTTTGATCTATTCAGTGTCCACTCGCAAATAAAATTTATTATTATTTACTACACACTACACACTCTATAGAAAAATTTTGACTTATAAAACCATTTGCAATGAAAGTATATATTACCAGATATATATGTATATCATGAATTAACATTTAGAATAGAATAGGTAAAACTGGGAGAGAAAATTATTTATGCTCAGATATCAGATTTAGGTACCAGATTCTATGTTGACTTATCTAGTTGCTTAAATATTTACCTTTTGTAATTCCTTTTTTTTTTTTTTAATTCCATTAACTCCATGATGGACAGTAATAGGCCTCTTACTTTATACACAAGGCTGACAACCTAGTGTCTGTTGAATGTGGGGAATAAGTTATAAAAGTCCTATGAAAAATTTGTGAAAACAATTAATTAGGTGAAAAGTCAATCAGAAAACCCAAATCCATAATACTAGGTCAACTGTAATCATATTGCAAAATTTCCCTGGGAGTCCTTTGCTCTACATTTTTCTGTTATGCTAAGAGAAAATTACATGAAAGTAGATTATAGTTATACTTTGAGACAATTATTTCAAGACCATTTGAGAGCAAAAAAGAAGTACTGAAGAGCTTTTTGAAAAATTACAGTTGTATTTTTTTTAGAAGGTTTCTCCATTAACGTTAATTATGTTCTCCCTAGTGTCATGAGCTTAGGAGCCTTATGAAAAGGAAAATTTATTCACCAACAGGTGAATAAATTTAAGTTTTCAATTCATTACCATTTGACCTGAAGCATTTAGAGTTGCTTCTTTTCCTTTAAAAAAAAAAAAAAAAAAAGGCAGCTTTATTGAGATATGATTCATGTACCAGAAAGTTCGCCCAATTAATGTTATAATTCATTGGTTTTTCGTTTGTCTACTGAATTTTGTGATCATTATCACACTTTGAATATTTTCCTCACTCCAAAAGGAAATTAGAGTATTTTCATCACTCTAAAAAGAAACTTTTCGCTGAATAGCAATTGCTCCCCATAGCCACACCTCCCACCCTCTATGTTGCCATAGGCAACATAATCTATTTTGATTTGTCTTTCAGTTTAAATAGATAAGTGGGAAAAGGAAAGTATTCTCAGATTATGGGTAATATAATCTGTAATTCATAGATCTAGATTGCCTATATGTCAATTTCCTGTTAATAACCTGAAAGGCCAGGCAATATAACATTAAGTGCATCCTATGAAGCAATCAAAATGATTTTAATGAAATACAGAATTACAGCAATCTTTTATCTCAAAAATCTTGAATTACAGTCACTTTCAGAGATCCCATTAGGAATAAGTAGAAAGAAGAGCACATATTTAAAACGTACAGGCTTCCTGCACACTTGTTTTGTGCCCTGATTTTTTTTCATGTCCTTCATTCCTAAAATATGTTTATGTATCTACACTCCCATCCACTTCTTCTTTTTTTTAACGATTCATTTATTTATTTTAGAGAGAGAGAGAAAGAGGCAGAAAGAGTGCATACTAAGGAGGGCAGAGGGAGAGATTTTTCAAACAGACTCTCCGCTCAGTGCTAGTGTGCTAGAGGTAGGGTTCCATCTCACAATGCCGAGGTCAAGACCCAAGCCCCAAACCAAGAGCTGGTTGCTTAACCCACCAGTCCACCAGGCACCCCTCCACGTCTTTTTTTAAACTCTTTCCACAATAGTCTCTGACAGTCACCACTTTAATTTCACTCACTCAGCATTCCTGTAAGTTTCCTTTTCTAATCCTGCCCCACCAAAAATACATATGTATTTCTTTAAAGTTTTGTTTTCTTCTTTGCTTTCACAATCTCTATTCAGACCCCTGGTTTACTTTTCTGAGACTCTTTTTTTTTTTTTTTTTTACTTTGCACCTTGGAGAATTTTCCTTTTTCTCCCTCCTCACTGGTTCTAGAAATGATACCTTACTCCCTTAACTTAACCCTCCAGTAGGCACTTGCTTTTTCAGTGAACTCTATTAAACATGTCTTGTATAACCTAATGTAAGTGATGTCCTTAACAAATTTATCAGCAGTGAATCTGTGCCTCTACTGCCAGCTTTTTGTTGTTGAAATAAATAGATGCATGTGCATTTTTCTGACATTCTTAATATAACCATGCATCACAATATAATAAAATGATTAAAAACATAGATTTGGAGTCATATGGTACACTAGATTCCCAATTCTGACTCTAAGTCCCAAGTAATTTGAATTATCTAAACTATAATCTTCTCACCTGTAAAACAGAAATGATAATATTGCTCTCCCAGAATAGCAAAGAGAAAATAATAATGTATTCAAACAGCAGAATGTCAAAACTGACCAGTGATATTAACCATCATATTATTTTTATTACTATTCTTCATACACATTAAACCTTCACTAGACTTCTTTTAGGTGAATCAGGATGAGATACATTTAAAATATGATTTTTAAATTTAAATTTTATTTTTTTTTCAGTGTTCCAAAATACGATTTTTATGGGAAAGTAAACTCCAAATAACAAACTAATTTAAACTAATTTTTTCATGGCACAGTTTTGCTTGCTGAAGACTTGCTGTGTAAAAATAACATAACTGTTAAAAGATGATCTAGTTGAGTCTCTGCTCTGTAGTCAGGAATATGTACAAATTCATCTGCTTCTTAAATTTCTCCCATGAATGTAATGTCATTTAATTGTTTTTTGATAAGCTAAATAGAACCAAAACATTTTTCTAAGACATATATTTACCATCAAAACTTGATAGGTATAAGAGAAAAAAGAAAACAAACAAAAAAAAGAAATACAATCTTGTCATGCCATTACGGAAATATTTCTTATAAATCTGGGAAAATAATATACGCTTCTCTCATTATAAATACAATTTTATTAAATATTTTTTCCATAAAACATGTTTGCTTCAATTAACCTGATAATTAAGAAATAAGGAAATAAGATATAAGGCAAAATCTGGAATCCATTTCTTAAGTCGATTAACACCCCTCATCCCTTTGATTGATTTCCCTAAACATACTTTCTCTTTGTTGTAATGTCTCTATATATGTTCTGTCTCAAATAAAACAATAAATACTCTTTTTTTAAGATTTTATTTATCTATTAGAGAGAATGAGAGAACATGAACAGGGAGGTGGGCTGAGGGAGAAGAGAAATAGGCTCCCCGCCCAGCAGGGAGCTGTACTCCAGGCTCCATCCCAGTACTCTGGGATCATGACCTGAACTGAAGGCAGACATTTAACCGACTGAGCCACCCAGGTGCTCCAATAAATTCTTTATTATCCATCCCCTCAACTTTTAAGTTTCCCAAAAACAGGCACTTTGTCTCTATGTATTGTTAACTTCTATAATAAATTGCAGTTGAATGAATAGAATAAAAGAGTGAATTCAGAAGGATTTTATTGGGAAATAATGACCCATTCCAAAAAGGTTCCTTTGAGAAGAATAACAGGAAATTGGTATCTAAAATCACAAAATATCTTTTACTCAATATATATATGTGCATGAAGCCATATATATTTTCTGTGGTCTTGTTAAATCTGGTCACTTATATACACATAGCGAGGTTAAGTAAAGTGCAATTGATGATTAAACTTTTTTAAAAAAATTACTGAGAATCCTAATTAGCTAATCTAGTTAGTGCCTGACTAGCTAGTGGCACCCCTTATAGTATGTGTCTAAATAAGGTTTACCTCAGTCTTGTAATTCTCTAGGGAACATAAGCATTATTTCTGTGATCCACTCCAGATATAAAAGCATAAAATACTGAATATTCTGAATATTCACTGAAAACTTTAGTTAAACACAAAATACCAGGAATCATGGTTAATTGGAAATATTGGAAAACAATTTTCTAATATATAAAATGACTAAGAAATCATTTTAAAAATTGGGGAATTAAAGAACCCTAGTATTCTGCTAGCTTGACCAAGGCAAATTAGATTATAAAAAAAAATAAATAAATAACGTTCAAAATTGTTAAAAAAAAAAAGAAAGAAAGAAAAATGAATTAATAAATTTTTCTCAATTTCAGGATTTTTATCCAGAAAGTATGAGCAGTTAAGAAAATACCTAATGCATAGTACATGGATACTAACAGAAGAACTTGGAAATAACATGATCATGGTAAGTGTGACAGCACCTTTTCTTCTACTCATAGAATGGTTTAGTTTGCATTCAAACTGAATGTTTATTTTCTAGCAGCAAAATTAGTTTTGACTTTATATTATGAAATTCCTATGCCAGTATTTCATGGGGTAACTCAAGAAAAGGAAGGGAACGGAAGAGAAAGGAAAGGAAAAGAAAGGAAGGAAGAGAGGAGAGGAGATGGGAGAGGAAAGGGGGGGAGGGGAGGGGAGGGAAGAGAAGAGAGTAACAAGCTGACATTCATGATTCATGTATTCTACTACCTGGCCCTACCTGAGATTCACTGGGGTATCAAATGAAACCACATATGTACTAATCCAGCCAATGGTCTTATTTGGAGGAGGGCCAACATTTCTATCTTCTTTGTGCCTCCTGCCATCACCACTTACCCTGCTCATAGTCATTTCTGTTGTTGTTGTTTTAATAAATAAATAAACACCACCTGATGTGCCCTGGAGAATAGCTAAATAACCTAAAACGTGGAAAAGTGTGCACGTTCGTGTGCATCTGTGTGGCTGTGTATGTCTATATGTCTGTGTGTGAGTGAGAGGAAGAGAGAAAAAGAGAGATTAAATAATCTGAACAGAAATGTGAAGTATCGTTATTGTCTTCCTTGCCTAAAATATGTAAAAGATATAAAAATCAGTCTTGACTATTTTGGTCAGTATGTTTTTAGCAGGGAAAATTTGATAGAAGACTATAATTTTTATTTTAAGAGTGTGCCTCTATTTCTCTATCAGCGGTTTAAGAATGTGGGTGTTTGCAGCAGTTGGCAAGAAACCCAAAGGAGATTTATCTATAGGCACCAGCTGATGCCCACGCAAGCTCTCACAGAATGTTGTTCTGCTGGTGGCCAGGATAGTTTAGGGCGTGAATTATTGCTTTTAAATTCAAAAACATGATCGGGTTGCTATACCAAATGCAATAAGTTACTCAGACTGAACATGTTTATTAAATCATAAGAGACCCTCCGGGAAAAGTCAAATATTTGTAGTTTCTGCTAACTCAGGCATTCATTTCTCTTTTGCAAATTCTTTTCTCTAACTGAAATACCCTCTCCCAAGTGTTCTGACAAACTGTTCAATCCTTCCAGGTTCAGCTCAAACACTAGCTCAAGCACAAATGAACTTGGGCTTTGGCGTTCTTCCTCTATGCCAAACAGCATTCTCGATAAAACTCCCTTTATCATCACTTTTTTTGCTATTTGTCTGTCTGTTCATTATCCTGCCTGCCTCTTCTATAATGTAATTCTCCTTGGTGTGTGAGGATCCTGTATCTGTGACCCTGCCTCTCAGAGTCCTGGACATAGGACAGATTTCCTCAAAAGTCAAAGGGCAAAATAATATTGTTTCAAAGGAATCAAAGAAAGAATGGAAAGATGAATATATAGTGTCCAATTAAACATATTTGCTTGCATAGGAATTAATTTGTATACAAATTATGTGACAACATTTGCATTTATTAAACAGATCACTCTCTCTCTAGCTGTTTGCATGAAGAGTATGGACTCAGACCTTAGGGAAGTAAATTTGGTCATCTTAACAAATAATGGGAACAATTGGGATAATGGGATAACCTAATAAATAATTACATATCAGCACTGCGAGCCATACCCTCTCATCAGACAGAACATTCCTACTGGTCCATACCAGGATGCATTTAATAAGACAGAAGACCAATATATTCATTTAGTGTGTAGAGAGGAAGAGGTCAACTCTTCTCTAGATTTTACCCACCTTTCACCTATCTTCTTCTTTTTTTTTTTTAAAGATTTTATTTATTTATTTGACAGAGAAAGACCATAAGTAGGCAGAGAGGCAGGCAAAGAGGGAGCTGAGCAGAGAGCCCGATGCGGGGCTTGATCCCAGGTCCCTGAGATCATGACCTGAGTCAAAGTCCAGAGGCTTAACCCACTGAGCCACCCAGGTGCCCCTTTCACCTATCTTCTATCTCCAACTTATATTTTTAGTCAGAGTAATATTACTGTTTAACGTACAAATATATTATATTTGAAATAACATTTTTATATTTTTAAACTTAATTTGGCATTCAATTTTATTGTAAGTTTAATGTGATCTTTTTAAAGTGCCAAGCACTGTGTCTGGCACCTAAGAAATACTGGATGTTGCTTAATAAACAAAATGGAGTCATGTTAATTTTCAAGTGATTTCTTCATCTACTGTATTATTTATATAATGTGTTCATTTTTCCTAGGGTCACTGAGTCATACCACTAGTAACCATTACATCTTTGTTTCATTGCAAGTGTATGTTATCAGAAATGTAAATATAAAGTATATAAGAGAAAACATCAACATGTTCAGAATTAATCTTCTATGATATATTTTAGCTCATTTAATTAGCCTACAAACTCAAAAGAAGAACAGTATTCATATTCAGGTATTCAGGAAAAGTAGAATCAACTTATACAAAAGAATTATGATGCCATGCCTTTAATCTTGTGAATTCATTCATTTTTATATCTATCTATAATTATTTAGTGTTTCAGAAATATTGTGTGATATAAATTATATTTGACTTTGTGTGTGAAGAAGACCCTACTTAGCTGTGCCACCAAGAAGTTCAACATTCATGTCCAGCAAACACAACCTCTGAATCTAATTTTTCTCTTCTGTGAAATAAGTGAATTGCATTAATTAATCTCTGAATTTCTTTCCAGGTATGAGAGTTTATTGTTCTATTTGGTGACGGAATACCAACAGGAAACCAGAAGACTTCAGAGTAACCATAAAATGTCCATAACAAAATGGCAACATTGTTTCAGGTTAATTTCCCCCTTGATGGATACTCCCCACTGCAGCAACATTCAGTCATTTAAATGGACACCTGCAAGCTCAAACCTCAATTAAAAGTGATTAGTAACACATTAGAAAAAATTATAAGGCTGTATGTTGACACATCTGAAAAAAAGTAATCCTCCAAGACTGGATTAAGTCTGCATTGTGAAAGTCTGCTTAGTTTTCTAGATTTACCACAAGAATTAATATATTTGAGGAAAGGGAGCACTTATTAGTCATTTTTCGTTCTTCATTCCTCATAAGAAGTACGAATATAATACCTGTTAAATGAATGAGTGAATAAGCAAAAGAAAGTAGGGGTGCCTGGATGGCTCAGTCAGTTACGTGTCCAGCTCTTGGTTTTGGCTGAGGTACTGATTTCATGGGTCCTGATATCAAGTCCTGTGTGGGACTCCACACTCAGGGGAAGTCCGCTTGGATACTCTCTACCTCTACCCCTTTCCCTCTGCTCGTGCGTATGCATGTGCTCTCTCTCTCTCTCTCTCTGAAATAAATAATCTTTAAAAAAATAAAAAGAAAGTGTACATAATTTACATATCTCACATTTCTTCTCACTATCACTTGGAAATATATAAACAGGTTACATTATTATAATATTCTATATATAAGTACCTAAAGTCTAAATGACTCTGGTAACAGTTGTGAAGTAGGCCAAAACTGTATTTAGTATCTCCAGGAATCTTTTTGTCCTTAATTATTTGGCTTGATTCCCAGATACCAGTGCTGTATCTTCTATCTTCCTTCCTCCCATTCATGGTTAACTTCACATAAAAATATGTGTGTGTGTGTGTGTGTGTGTGTGCGTGCGCGCGCACGTGTATATGTGTGTGTCTGTGCACTATGCGGAGGATGATGGGTGGATATGAACTTAACCAATAAAGAATGTGTTGATATATTTGATTTAGTTACTTACTTATATTTGAGTGTTCCAAGCTTCACATAATAATATCGTAGGTACTATAAGGATTAAAAACAATGACCCACAGACCCTCAGATTCAGATCTGATGTTTAAATAGGAAAACTACCAGATGAACTAAGACTCTCCTTTATTGTAACAACTTAAAAAAAATGAAAATTTTAAAAACTTTAAAAATAAATAAGTAGAAAAATATCTGTAACAGTAAACATAAAGGCATGTGACTGATAATTCTCACCACATGGATGTTTGCCTACTCTGTTTTTACCAATAACTAGATCTCACCTTGTTGTCTAATTTCTACCTCCTTATATGAATGCAGATTGCCTTGCCACAATTCTTCCCCTGGGTTCTTCACAGCAGAATCCACAGAAGCCTACCAGTTATGCTGCTTCTGTTAGTTCTTGTAGGCATCAGAAAGAATTCAGACAGTAAAAGAGCCTTTGCTATCAAAATGTTTGAATCAGAACAGCTAGGCAAATGCTAATTTCTTTGGAGAATTATCCATTCTGTTTTCAAGTGCTAATTTATTTTGAATTAGACAAAAATGATAGATATTTGCAAATTTTATCATACAAGTGAAATAATCTATATACCATTTTGGAGGTTTCTAATGTGAGAGTGTTATAAAACCATCCTTAGGCATCAATTTGATTCGGATTTTGAAAAATAATAGAGATCCCTTTAAGAAAGAATTTCAACCATGCTTGTAATTTCAACTTAATAAGAACTGTGGAGTTTCTCAGACTAGGAGAAGCCCCGATTATTTTAGTATGGGTATTGTCCCACTAGGGCTCTGCACATTTATAAAATCAAAATAGGGACCAACCTCCTCCTATACACAATCCACTTTCTCTTCCTCTCCTCTCCCCCAAAAAAGTATTTCATTGAATGTGATTGTCCTGAGAATTAGACCTACTGTTATATAAAGAAACTAATTTAGGAATAACATAAAAATCCTATGGCCTCTAGCAATTGCTTTTGATGTAGAGTAGTTTGTTCTCCAACTCCTCCTTTGCCAATCCAGAAGAACCTGGGGTGTGAAATTTCTGTTCTTTTTTTTTTTTTCCTTTTGCTGTGGGACTACCTATAACCCTCCTAAGGCTGAGGTCAGACCAGGGGAACATCTGTAAAAATGCAGATCAGGTTTGCCGTACTCAGAGAAATGAGTGGTTTTAAAATAAGCATTTTCTCATCAGTATTCTGTGCCACCATCTTAGCATGAAGGAGAAAAATACAACAATGAACCTAAGAAGAGAAGATAAAAGGCAGTGACTCAGAGGGGGGGAAAAGTTTCTTCTTAATTGAGTTTAAAAGTAAGAAAAGAGAGGAAAATAGTCCCACAGCTTTCTCTTAGTGAGATATCCTCGGATCATTTTGAAGTATATGTATTTGTATGACATCCACATTTAGTGCACCAGATGGAATACAGTTAGAAGTAGAAAAAAGACCCATGGGTATTGTGGACACAGGAGCTGAGCGCCACCTGAGGGACAGAGCGGGCAAAGCTCCTCAGAGAAACAGAGGCTTAGACTTCCTAGTGATAATCCAATTCATCAGCTGGTGCCCCATGAAAGTCCAAAAATACTGAAGTTATTTTGAGTTCTCTCTTCCTTGTCTCCACATAGAATTATTTTTATTTTCTTTTATTTTTCATATGGATATAATTTTAAATGTGGAAGTTCTTTTGTTTGTTTTTGTAAGATCATTTGGTTATGGACTACCTCTTCAAGTTGAAGTCTCTCTAACATGTACTCAAACCCAAACTTAGTAAGTTCACTTAATAAACTAAAACTGCAGTTACAGTTTTCTAACATTCTCTCCTCCCTGCAGTTGCAATCGATCAATGACACCTACATGACACTCTCAAGGTCTTTCTTGTCTTTTCCAAACATTATTTTCTTCATTCCATTTTCCAACTTAAGACATTTCAAAAGTTTTGTATGGCATATCTAATCATGAAAAGGACAAATGTTATATCGTAAACACCTCTGGTTTCTTTATTCTGCTCCTTTTGAAAATAGTCATCCTGAGGAAAACCTTCACATTTTTCCCAGAGATGATCACTTCCATAATTGAGGCAGATGGGAGAAGCATGAAGGGAATTAAAGCACCTTATAAGAGATTGTCCACTAATCATCCAGGGCCCTAAAACCCCACAAATCTTTTTCCCCCCTCAAATCCCACTATCTGATTCATCCTTTGCTTCTGGACAACCCATTTTCCAAAGAGCTCTGGACAGAGGATAGGAAGTTGTAATCTGATGGTGCCGTTATCAGCTGGACATTTTCGTATGAGCTGCGGCAGGTCTATATCCATCACCACTGTTCTAGATACCTAAAGCTTCATTTCAAAAGTTTTGTTATAAGGTATATTATGTATTGTACTTCCTCTCACACTCCATTTGGGGACTCTTTTTCCTGTCTTCTCAAGAAACTGTACGTAAAACTCCACATTATTCTTCACACATTTTCGACAGTCTTTTTTTTTTTTTTTTATACTTACTTTTAATTTCTGCACTGAAAAAAAAAGTGAAAACTGTAACAGGTTAGTTGACAGTCTTATTTTTTTTTAAATTTTACTTGTTTATTTGAGAGAGCGAGTGAACGAGAGAGGGAGAGAGAACATTAGCCAGAGGAGGGGTAGAGAAGCAGACTCCCTGCTGAGCAGAGAGCCACACGTCGGACTCGATCCCAGGACTCTGGGATCATGACCTGAGCCAAAAAGGCAGACGCTTAACCAAGCCAGGCATCCTGTGCAGTCTTATCTGTGGTCTTCCCCAAGCCAGGTCAGAAATGTGTCTCCAGGCAGGGCTTGGGTAATAGCACAGCTGGCCCAAGGGGATCTAGTAACACTCATGTAATACTCATATTAGATTTTGAGACCTATCATCAAGGATTTTTGAAACTCGGGTGCAGTATTTAGCTGCTCCTTTGATTAATGCATCATCCAGGAAATCCAACAGCACAATTCATTATATTGGGTAAGTTGTTAGACTTATGATGCAAGCAATAGGAGAATGGCCTGACAGCAGACTTCATGATTCTTGATAAACAATTCAAAAGTCATGGGTAAATTATCTCAACTACTGTTGAGATCAAAACTGAGAGACACTATTCTAAATGAATGGAATGCCTATCATAAAAAGCTAGGTGTATACAATATTATATATTTTCAATAGATTGAGGAAGTTTAAGAAATACCATTCCATATCCCCATATAAATTCTTAAGATAAGAAGATCTTTCCTCAATGGAGAAAGATATATGGAAAATATTGTGATTTGAGATACTTGCTAGTCTTCCCAGTCTGGTGCTGGTCCTCAAAGGTCTGAGCTCAAGCCAGTGGGCACCAAATTTAGCCTACATGTTCCCAGAAGAAACTTGCAGAATGTAGAAGCAAAACTAGAAAGTATATACTTGAATGTTAGGTATAAATGCTGCTGAAATGTTATTGGAGTTAATAAGGAGTAGGGAGGCAGGGTTGAAGATACCTTGAAGGCAAAGAAACAAAGGGGAATAAAAAACAGTATAAAAGCCTTCATGTCTCTATTTCTCAATTGGAAGCTCAGATCCTGTGATTCTCAATTCTAGTTGTATATTATTAACTCTTGGATGATCAACTTTAAATTAAAAACAAACAAACAAACAAAAATCAATCCCTGCCCCGAACCCAACTCAAACCCAAATCAAGAGGGATGCTGCTTAAACATCTTCACCAATTTTTGAAAGTTCCCCTGGTCTTTTTAATGTGCAATCAGGGCTGAGAATCACTGACTGAACTTGAAAGAGCACATGACAATATTAAGCGTTGCCTTAATTTGAATGAAGCACTTAGCAACAAGTTCCTACAGAGAAAAGAGGTCCTCTGCCAACATATGCAGATACCAAAAAACCTTTACTGTCATTGGGCAGCAAGTTGAGAATAGGCAACAAGGAACAGGGGAAGCTTAGCACTGGCTACGCAATTTATACACAAATGTTACTGAACACAGTTAGGCTTCACCAGAATTCTCCTTGTTGATGAATTTGAGGAGAAAAAAAGTGAAGGATTTTTCCTCACTGTACTGAAAAAAGGCCAATTTTTCGAGACATTAGAAGAGAGTCCTTATGGAAGGTTTGAGAAGCTAGGAGCCAAGCAAGTATGACCCATCCTTGAGGTTAAGTTTCCAGTAACTTAGAGGTTGGCATAGGCAGATTCCAGGCTCCAAATCAGAGAGCCATCCTGAAGCCTGCCAGGGCCTATCGGAGGCTATTCTCCCGCAGGTGTGTCATGTGATGTTCTAGTTACATCTCTGAATTGAAACCCTCACTCTAAAATGAAAGACGTCATCAGTACCAAACTACATGCTTGTTAGATCACAAAATCACTTCAGTTGAACCTGGCTTCTTTTCTGTTTTATCAATTTCTATGTTATTTTGAATTTTTTTAAATCATTTTGATTATATGATTCTTCTCTTTTCCCAACCTGTCTTGCCATGACAAATGCATTAGGTATTTTTAATCCTGGCTTGTTATCCATCTCTATCCATTAATTGACTTCCTCATACGCCAGCTTTTCACCTTAGTGTTCATTCATTATTTATATTGTCAATTTATGCATTTCTCATGCATATTCCTGGGTAAATGAGTTCTTTATTTTCAAATGCCTTGCCTCATCATCTTAAAGTGAATATACTGGCTCCATCATTGCCTTTTTTGAGCTCTCTCCAGCTGCTGAGCATTGTGACAAAAGATCTAGGAATAATACCAATTGGTACTAATTGAAAGTCATGGTTTCCATTCCGCACCCAGATTCCTCTTCGCTGTTCCCAGCATTCACTATTCTACTCTTTAATCATTTCTTCTAAATCTCTATCCCTCTCTTTTAATCATTAGCTATAACAGTTTCTCAGGTTTTCTTTTCTTTTTGATAACTTTGACAGTTTTGAGGCATTTTTCTCGTTTCAACAGAGATCATGAATTTTGGGGAGAATGTCCTGTAAAGTGCGATGCCACTCTTATTACATCATATAAAGGGGTGCATTCTATCCAGAAGGTTTATCACTGTCAATGTTAACCCTGAATCTCTGGTTTAGGTAGTCTTTGCCAAGTACTTCCACTGTAAATTGACTCATTTTCCCCTCCCTATATTTTAACCTAGGAAGTCACTGAGCATAATCTATACATAAGGGATAGCCAGTTAAACCCCACCTCTTTGAAGGCAGAGTATCTACATAAACTATTTAAAATTCTTCTTTATGAAAAAAATGTGCAATAGCTTTTTAGATGGTACTCCTAATCTTCTCGTCTCCTTGTCATCTGTGCTCCTTCCTTCCATACACAGAGGTCATTTTAAAGTAGACATCTGTCTTCTGTTTAAAACCTTCCAATAGCAGCCGATTAATAGAAATATAAAATGCTAAGTCCTAAACTCAAGTCATAAAGCACTGCATACCCTCCATACTACAAGCCAGTGGATCTCGATCTTGGTTCATCTGGGAATCATCAAGTTGCCTGGGAGCATGCAGATGCCTGGCCCCCACTCTGAAGCTCTCCAATTTATTAGTGAAACATGTCTTTGAAATACTTTAGTACATATTATGCTTTTATTATTATAAAATATGTATCCTCACACAATTATTTTTATAAAAGCCATCATTCTAATAATTATATTTACTCATTATTTTAATCATAAATATTCTAGGTGTTTTTTTTTCAGTTGATTATTTGTAGCCAGTGATTGCCTTTTGATATTTCAAGTACTTGGGTGCATGTTATAAGCATTTCAATTCCCTCTCATTTCTACATTTTTAGTAAAGTGTTTCCATGGTGCTGAAAAAATGTAATTACTTTATAATCAAGAAATGTATTTTAATGCTGTTACAGACCTCTAGAGCAATGAAAACTTCTAATCTAAGATATTCCCCAGATAAACTATGTTATGAAGTATCATCTGCACATAAGTTATTAATTTTCTCTTCATAATCTCTGACCTCATTTACCTATACTAAATTATAGTTATCATTTATTTAAATAATTATTGTAGAAAATTCTCAAATTAGTTTATTAAAACAAAATATAGACTATTCACTATGTACTTATATGTAAAGAAACAGTGAAATTAGAGGACATTTATTAAATATTAGAAAAAATATATTTAACCATATCACCCTTTGATTTTAAAAGAATTTATTTCCAAATTAATACTTTAAAATCTAAATCTGAAAAGCGCAGTGTTCAGAGATCAGTGTTTCATACCCCAAAAGCCTCTATTTTATACTATAAGAAAGGACGATATTTTTTTGAGCCAAATCTAACTATTACAAATTTAAGGTTTAGGGCGCCTGGGTGGCTCAGTGGGTTAAGCCGCTGCCTTCGGCTCAGGTCATGATCTCGGGGTCCTGGGATCGAGTCCCACATCGGGCTCTCTGCTCAGCAGGGAGCCTGTTTCCTCCTCTCTCTCTCTCTCTGCCTGCCTCTCTGCCTACTTGTAATCTCTGTCTGTCAAATAAAATAAATAAAAAAAAAAAAAACAAAACAAAAAAAAACAACAAATTTAAGGTTTATCAGGAATGAGAGTTGTTTTGGAAATGGTTTGATAACTCCTTCTTTTCTTTCTTTTTCTGGAAATAATGTAATATATAATAATGTAATGTATGTATGTGTGTATATGTGTATGCATGTATGTATATAGTAATAGAGTATATGTGTGGTATACATATGTACACACATATATACCCATATACATAATAAAGGTAGGAAAAATTCCATACGTCACACATGAGAAGAAAGCATAATAAGTGATCCCAGAGCACAGAGAAGAGTCCTGGCTTCCATGCATCATCTCAGGTCAGACGTAGGTACAACAGAAGTATGCTGATCAGAAGGCTGTGCTGTTGCCAGCTCTTCACTCCAGGAAGGTTCAGACAGTCAGAGGTCTGGGGAGATTAGGTGAAACCAGAGGTCTGCGACAGGGTCATAGATTGACTGTTTAAAATATATGATAAGATTTCTATTTTACACTGTTAAAAAGAAGGCAGAACTCTGGTACTTCAAAACTGTTTCAAAATACATGAAGCAAATATTGACAGGTTATGAAGAAAATGTATAAAACTATCATCATAGGTTGTGATTTTACAAACTTCTATCAGTAAGATAGGTCAAGTGGACAAATATTTTAAGAAAGATACGGAAGACTTGAACAACACAAAACCACAAACTTGATGTGCTGGATATATACCTCCAATGAAAACAGGCATCACATTTGAAGTCCCTCACCTTCCTCCTACTATATAGCTACACGTTGATCTCCATCGACAAACTCTGTATTCCCTCTTCCATATGAGAGTTTTTTCTGTTGTATCTAAAATAAATGCTCCAAATATAGCCTTTCCCCCAGCCCCTTACCATACCTTTCTCAATAATGTAAGGGAAAGGGACGCCTGGGTGGCTCAGTTGGTTGGACAACTGCCTTCGGCTCAGGTCATGATCCCGGAGTCTGGGAATCGAGTCCCGCATGGGGCTCCCAGCTCCACGGAGAGTCTGCCTCTCCCTCTGACCTTTTCCTCACTCATGCTCTCTCTCACTGTCTCTCTCTCAAATAAATAAATAAAAATCTTTTAAAAAAATAATGTAAGGGAAGTCTTTTAAAAGAAAAATCCCATAGAGTTGAGGGTCTATTTCTGGGCTCTCTATTCTGTTCCATTGATCTATGTGTCTGTTTTTGTGCCAGTACCATGCTGTCTTGATGATGACAGCTTTGTAATAGAGCTTGAAGTCCGGAATTGTGATGCCACCAACGTTGGCTTTCTTTTTCAATATCCCTTTGGCTATTCGAGGTCTTTTCTGGTTCCATATAAACTTTAGAATTATTTGTTCCATTTCTTTGAAAAAGATGGATGGTACTTTGATAGGAATTGCATTAAATGTGTAGATTGCTTTAGGTAGCATAGACATTTTCACAATATTTATTCTTCCAATCCAGGAGCATGGAACATTTTTCCATTTCTTTGTGTCTTCCTCAATTTCTTTCATGAGTACTTTATAGTTTTCTGAGTATAGATTCTGTGTCTCTTTAGTTAGGTTTATTCCTAGGTATCTTATGGTTTTGGATGCAATTGTAAATGGGATTGACTCCTTAATTTCTCTTTCTTCTGTCTTGCTGTTGGTGTAGAGAAATGGTACTGATTTCTGTGCATTGATTTTATATCCTGACACTTTACTGAATTCCTGTATAAGTTCTAGCAGTTTTGGCTAATCTTCGACAAAGCAGGAAAGAATGTCCAATGGAAAAAAGACAGCCTTTTCAATAAATGGTGCTGGGAAAATTGGACAGCCACATGCAGAAAAATGAAATTGGACCATTTCCTTACACCACACACAAAAATAGACTCAAAATGGATGAAGGACCTCAATGTGCGAAAGGAATCCATCAAAATCCTTGAGGAGAACACAGGCAGCAACCTCTTCGACCTCTGCCGCAGCAACATCTTCCTAGGAACAACGCAAAAGGCATGGGAAGCAAGGGCAAAAATGAACTATTGGGATTTCATCAAGATCAAAAGCTTTTGCACAGCAAAGGAAACAGTTAACAAAATCAAAAGACAACTGACAGAATGGGAGAAGATATTTGCAAACGACATATCGGATAAAGGACTAGTGTCCAGAATCTATAAAGAACTTAGCAAACTCAACACCCAAAGAACAAATAATCCAATCAAGAAATGGGCAGAGGACATGAACAGACATTTCTGCAAAGAAGACATCCAGATGGCCAACAGACACATGAAAAAGTGCTCCAGATCACTCGGCATCAGGGAAATACAAATCAAAACCACAATGAGATATCACCTCACACCAGTCAGAATGGCTAAAATCAACAAGTGAGGAAATGACGGATGCGGAGAAAGGGGAACCCTCCTACACTGTTGGTGGGAATGCAAGCTGGTGCAGCCACTCTGGAAAACAGCATGGAGGTTCCTCAAAATGTTGAAAATAGAACTTCCCTATGACCCAGCAATTGCACTATTGGGTATTTACCCTAAAGATACAAATGTAGTGATCCAAAGGGGCACATGCATCTGAATGTTTATAGCAGCAATGTCCACAATAGCCAAACTATGGAAAGAACCTAGATGTCCATCAACAGATGAATGGATCAAGAAGATGTGGTATATATACACAATGGAATACTATGCAGCCATCAAAAGAAATGAAATCTTGCCATTTGTGACAACATGGATGGAACTAGAGCATATCATGCTTAGCGAAATAAGTCAAGCAGAGAAAGACAACTATCATATGATCTCCCTGATATGAGGAAGTGGTGATGCAACATGGGGGTGTAAGTGGATACGAGAAGAATCAATGAAACAAGATGGGATTGGGAGGGAGACAAACCATAAGTGACTCTTAATCTCACAAAACAAACTGAGGGTTGCTGGGGGGAGGGGGTTTGGGAGAAGGGGGTGGGATTATGGACATTGGGGAGGGTATGTGCTTTGGTGAGTGCTGTGAAGTGTGTAAACCTGGTGATTCACAGACCTGTACCCCTGGGGATAAAAATATATGTTTATAAAAAATAAAAAATAAATAAATAAATAAATAAATAAATAAAAGAAAAATCCCAACATTTTTTTAGAGAATAGGGAAAGTACATACATTTTATGTACTCATATTAACTTTTTATATCCACTGCTCATTATTTCCTTTAGATCTTTTCTGAAGCAATACTTATCATGCTGGAACTAAATTTCCCACCTCAAACAGTGAATATACTTGACTGAGCAAACTTCTTCTGAGATGTCTTTCTAGTCTATTGCACACTAGCCAAAAGTTATCTAAAAAGAATAACTCACACGTTCCCAAAGAGAGCTATAGAAAACTAAACAGATAGAGACATGTCAGTTTTAATTCACTGACTTTTCATTTTAATACAATTATAATTAGAAAAGGTAAACAAATATCCATAGTTTTCTCACCTTCAGAAGACCATTCTGTTTTCTCACTCTTTAAACAGAAAATTTTCTATTATTTTAACTATTCAAATGAGGTAATAGACGAAGCAAAAGACATTTCTAATTGGCTTAAAGCCATAGATGAATTAATTAAGTCAACCTCTATTAAATACTTACTATGTGTCAGGCTTTGTGATATTTATTGGGAATACAAATTTAAATGAGAGACAGTATGAATCAGTTATGTTTCGAGTTTGGAGATCTGATTCATAGAGTTTAAACAGACACAAATGTTTATTCTCTCATATATAAGAAGGCCAGAGGAAGGTCCTGCAGTGCTGATTCTATAGTTATACAAAATTTTCATGTTTCTTGGTTCCTTTTGCTTCTCTCCCTGTCTCTTGTGATTGTCATTCTCAAGGTTACCTCATGGATCAAGATGGCTTCTGAAGCTTCAGCTATTGTAAACTTGGCCCAGGGGGGCAGGAAGACAGAAGGAGAAATAAAATTTAAAAGTAACCTGTCCTTTTAACATGTTTTTCCAGCAGTTCCATACAATGTTTCTCAGAATGTATTCACATGGCACAGTATAGCTTCAGAAGGTTCTGTACTCTCTAGGCTTCCAGTGGGGCTCATTATCTCAATGGATAACATCAGGACTTTATTAATAAGCAGGAAAGGAAAAACGTGTGTTTTGGTGCAATCATCTTTCATCATCTCACAGTTTTTTTTTTTGCCTTCAAGATATATAGGATCTAGCAAAACAGACTGATATATCAAAAAAGAAAGAGCAATGAAAACTTAGGCAAGAACAAGGCCTTTTCTTCAGTATGAAGATTCATAAAGGGTATAAATAGTATTCGAGTCTACTTTGGAAGGTCACGAACACAATAATTCGCATATTTTTGCTTATCAATGAAATTAGTTTTGAAGTGTTTCCAATAGATAGCAAAATTTTTCCAAAAGGGATAGAAATTGGAGTTTGGTGTCATATGTTTTACTTGTACTTTTTCATTTAATCCTAATATAACCCTGTGATGTATTATTTCTATTTCCCTGATAGAGCCATTCCTTTTTGAACAGTAACAAGAAGTTACCCAGGACTACTAGCAATGAATGAGAGTAGTATTGAAATCTAGGTCTTTCTCTCACATTTGATTAGTTTTTCAATAGTACCATAAATTGCCAAAATCATTCCAACCCAAGAGGCAAAACTGGAAAATAAATCCCTTGATCTTTTATTGAAGTGTGTGGTTGAAAATCATTTTAAGAGAGATTCCTAATTGCATCGTCTTCATCTTACTAATATTCCAAGATTTCAAATGTCTGCCTGCATGAAAGTCATCATTTCCTAATCCCTTTATGAACTCCCCATATTTTATTGGTTTCCTAATATCTTTTAAACATATTTGCCATTTTTTTGCTTGTTTTAGGAATCCTGCCTCCTCGCTGTAGAAGCCAGAAAATGCAAATTCTTGCTCTCCTTGGCAGTGCCTCTCAAGATCATGATTTAGTATTCCAACAATTGTACTTGCCCAAATGAAGTTTCATGCAACTGGGGGGTAAGTACACCCTGTGTGCACTTCATTTAATTGACATTGGATTTCCAGGAGTGGTAGTGGTCCTAGAACTGTTATCAGTGCTGGTGGAGCTTTGGTTGAAGTCAGGATGAGTTCTTGGCAGCTGGTCTAAGCCATTTTTGCCTCAGGCCAGTTTGGGGAGGGTTTGGGACCATGGTTCCTGGAACTTGAGCGTTGGGTTACCTTCCTAGCAGTTCTATTAGCTTCTTACTATTTTTTCAATCAATTCTTTTTGCCTCATAGAACTAAAATTTACTTCTGTTGCTTTCAACTAATAATTATGAATAGTATAGTCCTTATACTAAATTAGAGGAAAGCAAAATTACTATGACTGAAGGCAATGTTTCTTGAGAAAGAATGCTGAATCGAGAGTGGCATATTAGGTCTCCCACGACTTACGTGACTAGAAAAAAAATACATTTAATTTCTCAGAAGTTTTTTTTTTTCATTAATATGTGAATAAATGTAGTACTAAAATTCTATCTCCCTAAAATATTTCTTTTCTTCCCTCATGAAGAGAGGTAGTGAGACTGAGTAAAAAACATAGAGTCACTTAAGACTGCAGAACTCAGTAATAGCAGTGGTTAATTCTAGCTTTACCACTCTCTGGCAATATGACTTGGTAATAACCCCCTAAACTCTGTTTTAGTTTTCTTATCTGAAAATTGCATATAGCACCTGAATTATGATATTGTACTGAGGAAAAAATAACTTAATATGTTTAAAGGGTTTCAACAATGATTGACACTTTATTTGAAAGTTTTATTAAATAATTATGTGTTAGCTATCATTAGTGTTATTGTTATTGTGTTTTTGACACTACTTGGCACAATTCGTTAAGATGCAAATTCCACGGCCTCAGCCTACGCCAACTCATTCAAGAGATTCAAAGGTGATATTTAACCACGTATATTAGAATAATTGTATACGATGATTGAGTTTTTTAGCACAACTAAGGTTGAGAACCACTGAGCCATAAATATTTGGGGTCATTATTAAAGGCAGCCAAATGGTAAAAGCTTTGTATTTTCACACCTCAGTAAAAACACACAAAAACATTTTAAATTGAATGGCAAAAATGTATGGTAAAGATACAGAAACAACATGATATAATGGGAAGTACCCTCAATAAAGATAAGGAGACATGTCCGAGATTCTGGCTCTCAGACCTACTCACTCATTGACCTTGGACTTGGGACCACTCACATCACCACAGAAAAAGTCACTGCAGAATCTTTATCTTTTTTAGCCAGCACCAATATTGGATTTTGCAGTCCTCTGGACTTTCTTCATTCTGTTCTTGCATTCCTTTTGCTGTTTTCTTGATGGCTATTTCTTCTCATACAGACCATGTGTTGCAAGTCTATGTTTGGGTTCATCTTTTTTTTTTTTTTCTTTTTCATAATCCAAAGAATCCTAAACCATGCCAGCCAGTTATCTTGTCACCACCAAAATGGGTTCTGAATCCAAATACAAAGATGACATCTGGTGTGGTCTTGTATATTTTGGCTAGTTTTTCCCAAACTTCTG
Organism: Mustela putorius furo; assembly: GCF_011764305.1. Lineage (NCBI taxonomy): Eukaryota > Metazoa > Chordata > Mammalia > Carnivora > Mustelidae > Mustela > Mustela putorius. Next base: position 3,613,257 of record NW_025421467.1, read on the forward strand.
TCTTAGGAACTGTTGTCTTTCCGGTAAGGAATATCAATGACCGTTTGTTTCTGCTGAAGTAGTTTGTTGGTCATGAACTTCCTGGTCCAGATAATTACTGTGTTGTTCATGATGGCAGCAGAGCTTCAAGCAGCCAGAGGGAAAGAGAACTACTATTCACCAACCAATCATATATTTAAAATCTTGACATAATGAAAGCTTTAACCTCAAATACATTGTAGTTGATGATTTGTGCGTTTGCCTTTTCTGTTCTGTCTTGGGTTTTACTGAGTGCTTTCATCCTATACCCAGTATCTTAGTTTATTTTATGCCACTTTGGAAGTGATTATTTTTATAGAATTGGATGATGTGATGGGTAACCACAAGAAAACACTGAAAGGTCAAAGGCAGTAAAGTACTTTTTTTCCAAACAGAAGTAAAAATGACTTTACGCCTCTGTAATGTTTCACTTTCATGCTTTTTATATTGGCTCGGTCAGGAAATACATCTCATTCACATTGATCATTATAGCACATGCCATCAGGATAGACATAGCAGAATGTTAGAAAATAAATCAGCTAGACACCAACGAACATCAAGAGGTAATACTTTCAAGTTCCCTACAGTCTGTAACCCATATATTTATGTCATCTTGCAGGGAAATATACAGACAATAAGTCAACATTAATACGACAATATTAGAGAAAAGAACATAAGCATAGTTATTATATAAGAATTTCAGATGTTGACTTTAAAATTAGATCATTTTACTACCTTACGTTTTTAAATTAGATCATTTTACTTAATAATTGTTTATATACTCTTTCCTTTGAGTATGCAATTCTCATCTTTGATCTCTCTATATAAATAAATATTCTTACCTATGGTATTTACTTTCAGTGTTTTACAGAACATAATACTGAGCATTGTCATCAAAAAATCTTTAATTGTATTAGTCTGAGTCCTTACATTTTTCCAAATAGCTATTCTTGACTGTTGAGATTTTCTTATCATTTAAAAAATATTCTGTGCCCCATTAATTTAGCTTTCTTTTTTCAAACTTTTTTTCTTATTTTTCACTATTCTTTGTTCGGTTTCAAAAATTTAAGAAAGAAAAGAATCAATTATTTTGGAATTAAGTGTTTCTTTTTTCTGTAGACATCTATTCTTGAGATTATCTGCTTCCTGTAATTGATAACATAAACTTCTAAAACATGAAGAGTCTGCAATAGTCAGGGCTCATTTGATTTTTCACATGGATTCAAACAACATGTGAAATCATTATTTGACAAAAAACAAGTATTTGTCCATTATAACCTCACAGAATGAATTAGAAAAATAAGATAATAATAATTCCCACACAAATAAATTACTCTTTTTTTAATGTCTTTTTTAGCTTATGACATCCAGGGGTGTATGATTCTACATAAAATTTTCATGATAGTCCCAATGGAAATGCACCTCTGTTTTTTTGTTTTGCCAGATTTGTTGAAAAGCAGGGGGAAATGTGATCTTTTTTTCAAGTTTAAAAAATGTGTCATGAAGAATATAAATAACATAAAAGGCAAAAATATTCAAATTTTACCTGGTTTCTCTTTTTTTCCCCCAAGATATTTAATTTTCAGTTGGAAAATGAAAAAAAAATGATTATGACAAAGAATTAAAGGGAGACAAACCATAAGTGACTCTTAATCTCACAAAACAAACAAGGGTTGCTGGGAGGAGGGGGTTTGGGAGAAGGGGGTGGGATTATGGACATTGGGGAGGGTATGTGCTTTGGTGAGTGCTGTGAAGTGTGTAAACCTGGTGATTCACAGACCTGTACCCCTGGGGATAAAAATATATGTTTATAAAAAATAAAAAATTAAAAAACACAACAAATAGATAAGAAATCATTTTACCCAGCCCTTGGAGAGTGCAAATAAATTTATGTCTTCAAATCACTGTATCAAATACTGAATTTCTGTTTTTAGAATGTCTATTCCCCACCTATATCCCCTGTCCTTCTGACTCATGTTATTTCTTCAAAAGTCAGTTTACATATTATGTCTTCTGTGAAGCCTTTCCTCTTCTTCCTTTGCGCACTTCCCTGTACTTCATACTTTTATCATGTATAGCATTTAAACACTGAATTTCTATATTAACAATGTGGGATCCTTTTAAAAATATTTCACCTAAATTTTGAGTTGCCTGAGGATAAGTTCTGTGTTTTATTTTTATTTTTTAATAATTTATTTTGATTAGAGGTACCGTCTTTCTTTTTTCTTTTTGGTGTTTGGGGGGAGAGTGTGCACATATCCATGGGGTTGAGGTGGGGAGTGGCAAGAGGGAGAAGAAGAGAGAATCCTAAGCAGGTTTCATGCCCAGTGCAGGATCCTGACCTGGGGCTTGATCCCCTGACCCTGAAACAATGACTGAAGCCAAAACCAAGAGTCAGTCACCTAACTGACTGAACCTCCCTGGTGTCCCAAGGTTTGTGTTTTATTAATGTTAATAGCACATTGGTAAGCACCTGATGAGAGTTCTTAAATGATAATCATAAAATCAATTTATAAATACTGAAGAAATCATAAAATATTATAGAGGCACTATAATATTCTAATCAATTACTTTCAAATGATATTCTACAGCATCTCACTAGTAGTAATCCCTTACAGGACTGGCATGGAGTATAAGCAAAAAAGAAGAGAAGTCAACTGCTGCCATCCACGTTTACTATAAAATCCAGGTTTTCCCATCCCTTGTCATTTGACAAAGGCAGCTTCACTTTTTTAATTTATATATTAACGTTTTATATAATGTCTTATTTTAAGAAATGAATTTTCTACTAGAAAAACAAGATCTGAAATTTCAATTTTAGGTGTTCAAATTACTCCATTTGAAAAAGCAAAACATTATATATATATAAATATATATATATAAATTAATTATAATTAAATAAAAATTTTAATTCAGTTTTTTAGTCATACTAGCTTGTTTTCAAGTGCACAATAGCCACAATGCCTAATAGATATCAATTTGGACACCATACAGCATATAGTATTTCCGTCATCATAGAAATTGGGCAGTTTTTTTCTGAAACTACTTTTATTGAGTTTAAAATCCATTATTGTAAAATCCTAGAAGAATCCAAGAAGCAAATTGGGATATATGATTAAGAAAGTGCATGAGATGCTTGTTTGAGTTGTATTAAGAGACCTGCTCCATCCAAATTCTCTAATGTTTTCTAAGTCATATTATAGGATAGAAGATTAGCAGACTGGTTGAAAGTGGGAAGTGAAAGTTTACAAGTTAGTAAAGCACTACCTATGACTCTAATCAAGTTACTGAATAATTCTAATTAATGTATTTTCTGAAAAATCTGCAATAATAGTACTTAGTTTATAAGGATATTCTGAGGGTGAAAGAAGACAAAACATGCATGGATTTAGCATAGTCCCAGATACATTTTAGTAATCAAAGTTATATCATTACTCAAACTAATGTTATTCTAAATTACTACCAGTTGGTTGGGTTCTCCAAGCACTTATGGTTACGTTACTGGTATTTAGATAGATTAATTTGATGCTTTGCAGCACAACAAATTGTTTACTTGAAGACAACTAAAGCAGTACTGTGGATAATAATATAAATATTTAATTATTTAAGCAAAGTGAGGTCAAGTCAGAATCTACCAAATGACTTATAGACCCCAGATGTTCAGGGTCTAATACACACATCACAGGTTCTTGCAGTATCCAATCATGGTTCAGAAAAGAGACTCTTAGGCAAAACAGTATGATATTGGCATAAAAATAGACACATAAATCAATAGAACAGAATAGAGGGCCTAGAAATAAACCCACAATATAGGGTCAATTAATGTATGACAAAGAAGACAAGAATATATAATGGTAATGGGACAGTCTCTTCCATAAATGGTGTTGGGAGAAGGTTAGCTCCATGCATACATCATACATAAAAATAAACTCAAACTGGACTAAAGACCTAAATGTAATCTCTTTGACATCAGCCTTAGCAACATTTTTCTAGATATGTCTCCTTTGGCAAGGGAAACAAAAGCAAAATTAAACTATTGGGACTATACCAAAATAAATAGCTTTTTCACAGTGAAGGAAACCATCAATCAAACAAAAGACAATCTACTGAATGGAAGAAGATATTTGCAAATGATAAAACCTTTAGCAGTAAAAGGTTAGTATATAAAATGTATAAATAACTTATATAACTCAACACCAAAAGCCCCAAGTAATCTACCTGAAAGGTGGTCAGGAGACATGAATAGACATTTCTTCAAAAAGAAATACAGATGACAGAAACATCAAAATATGTCCAACATCACTAATCTTCAGGGAAATGCACATAAAAACCTCAAAGATACCACCTTACCTCCGTTAGAGTAGCTAGAATCAAAAAGACCAAAAAATGCAAATGCGGGCAAGAATGTGGAGAAAAAGGAACCCTTGGGCACTCTTAGTGGGAATATAAATTGGTACACCCAATTCTCCTCAAGAAATTAAAAATAGATATACTGCATGATCCAATAATTCCACTACTGGTTATTTATTACCCTTTCCCCAAATGAAAACATTGATTTGAAAAGATATATGCACCCTTACGCTTACTGCAGCATAATTTACAATAACCAAGATATGGAAGCGGCCCAAGTGTCCATCAACAGATGAATGGCTAAAGAAGGTGTGGAATACTACACAGTCATAACGAAAGGATGAGATCTTGCTATTTGTGACAACATGAAGACACCCATCATGCTAAGTGAAATAAATCAGACAGAGAAAGAAAAATACAATATGATTTCTTTTATATGTGGAATTTTAAAAACAAAACAAATAAACAAACAAAAAGCAGAATCTGACTTATAAATACAGAGATCAAACTGATGCTTGCCAGGGGAGAAGAAATGGTAGAATGAGCAAAATGGGTGAAGGAGTGGGAGATACCAGCTTCCAATATGGAAAAATAATTCAAAGGAATAAAAGGTACAGCATAGGGAATATAGTCAATGGTGCTGTAATATCACCGCATGGTGATGGATGGTAGCTATATTTGTAGTGAGCGTAACATGAAGAGTGTTGACTCACTATGCTGTATACCTAAAAGTAGTATTAACATTATGTGTCAACTATATTCAAATAAAAGAAAAAGAAAAAGAAAACAGACTCTCAGAAGTCATAAAATCTTAATAGGCGTAATCCTGTTTCTTATTATACCCATGTATACAACAAAACAAACTATCTTGAACATATATTAAACACAAATAAAATGTATTTGGGATTTCTGGTATTAATAGCAGACCTCAGAAGTCATTTGTTCCTTTATCTCTCATTTCAATGTGCTTAGAAAAATCTATCTTTACCAGTCTGATAATGATTCATTAATAATAATTAAATGATGATTGATAATGAGTGCTTAAGGTGTTAGTAATTTTAAGTACTCCTTTTCTACCTCTAATCTCTGGATTTCTTAGATGGTAACTTTCCAAACAGACCACCACTTTCCACTTCCACGTTGAGATACTACTTATAGGCAGGTAGCATGGGGATTTGAAAGTTTGCCCTTCTGTGACCTGTCACTCTTAAATAACCTATATATCCACTGAGTGTTGCTCTTATACAAAATCAAACAGGTTTCTCTGTCACTTAATGAGTTATTTCCATAGACCTGCAGAGGTTATCACAACAAAGTTATATCTCCTAGTTTCAGTATTTCCTAGAGTAGTGTACAGATTTCATCCTTAACTGGATAATTCTCAATTTTTGGTACCATTACGTTTATTTTCAGTAGTGTATTCCAATTGTAAAAATCAAATAAATACATCTTTTCCCATGTCTCTCAGTGACTTCCCCATTATGTATTTATGAAGATTTCCAACGAGATATATTTTCAAGTCATTTAATTTCTCTAACATACACTTTTGAAAGGATCTAGAACAAATAAAAATATGGGATACCTTTAAAAAATTCTAAACTAGTCTGATTTACATTTTCTAAGGATTTTACACCTATAGACACAATATCTAGGATTTTAACTTTTCCATGGCCTTTCTAAAGCTTTCTAAGATATCTTCACTTAAAACCTAGAAAAATAAACACTGAATTTAGTGAAGGGTTTGTGATTGGTTAAGCAAACATGCTAGAAAAGCTACAATTAAGCAATTCAGTAAGTTTTGGTGTAATAAGAGACGGTACTTAAAAGGCTTTTCCCCAGACTTCCAGAAGAATACATCACATAAACAGATTTGATATCAGTAAGGGGCAAGCTATATTCTGATACCTGATGTCATGGGTCTTTAACCTGCATTGAGTGTTTTTGAGTGAAAACATCAATAGCTTTCTTATTAAATTTACAAGTGCAAAAAATGGATAAAAGCTAGTGCACGATGAAATTGTGTTTAAAGCCTTAAAATCTAAGTACTATCTACAGAAATAAAAGTTAGGACATGAGTTCATGTTCATAAAATTAACTGCATAAGTACAGTAAAAAAAAAAAAAACAAAACCTTGTTCTGTAGTTCTTTGTGTAAAAATATATATTGGGAGTTTTAGTTTCTATAAAAACACTGTTGAAAACATTACAGGAATTTAACTCATTAGTGGTACTACATTAGTTAAAACAAGAAATATGCTATTGTATTCTGCATTGACAAAATATACCGGATCCAGTTGCTGAGTTCTTATTTTGGGGGAAGCATTGAAAATATGTGAGTATACTCTAAGGGCGAAGTCCAGAAGGAGTAGTGCATGCAAATACTACCACTGAAAGAAGGCTTTATTCAATAAGAAAGTTGAGTGCAGAGAAGAGAAGCCCTGCCAGGTCATATTCACCTGAATGACTGCCTTGGTTCTGTTTGTTTGTTTCTCCCATATCATATGGGCAAAAGTTAGATAAGAGGCAACAAAGTTATAAGGAAATCTATGTGCCTAATTTAAGGATATGCTTCCTTATACTCAGCACTGGTCAACAATGTGAATAGTATCTCCATTCCTCATTCATGAAGATGTCCAAGGAAAGCAGGGATATTGGAAAAAAGAATCTTTATTGGAAGAAATGTGTCACCAAATGCTAAATGAGGGTATAGGCAAACCAGAAGGGAAAATGATAATACCTCAAGATCAAGTATGCTATGTCTAATAATTTAACAGCTGAGCTAAACCTTTAATCCATTATTAAATTACTAGATAAAATAACAAGGACAGCTATGATATCAACTATCAGATAGTATAAAATACTGTGGGTTAACATCTGAGTACTGGTACTTACTGAATGTTAATCCAGGGTACTGGTACTAAGCATTTAATTTATACATTAGAATTCACACGACTCTTTTTTCATCTGCCTATTTAAGGAGTCTCTATGTCCAACATGGTGCTTGAACTCACAGTCCTCACGATCAAGAGTCCCATGTTCTACTGACTGAGCCAACCAGGTGCCCCTCCTATGACAAGTTTAAATAGTCGAGGGAAAAAACCTCTCAAATCCATTGTGCTTTTGTGCTTTTTACCTAAAGAAGATATGCTCTGTAAACCATCAGGAACATTAACAATCAAAATAATCTCTAAAAACTTTTATGGGCTATATAACAGGTAAAGAAAATCTTTAAATCTATAAATCTATAGATTTAAATCTATAAATTCTAAGTCCAAAATAATTATCTTCCCTGAGGCTTTAAGTATCGCATGATTTTAACGTAAGTCCTTTCGAAGCCTACCACATTGCCATCTTATTCGGCTCGCCTGTGCTAGGACTCACACATCTCTAAATCATCTGTTTTCTCTGATGGGATCAAGTGGTCTATGACAAGAGCATTAAATTTATGTGTATTATAGCTACCAATTCTGATCCTACCAGCTCACTAACTAACTAGCAAGTGCCCTTAACTTAGCTATGCTTCTTTGACATATAACTTACTCTCCTGTGTTCAGTTTCCTATCTGTAAAATTATAGGGTTAGGTTGGCTGGCTTTTAAGTATAGTATATTTATCCTCTGAAATTATTTGATTCTCTGCCAGCACAATCTAAACAGAACTTACTTTCTCAGGGGAATTTTGATGACAGATGGCCTCTACCTTTTATCTACTCTGCAACACCAGAGAGGCTTATACTCGTCTCTCTTCATCCTGTTATGTATAGGAATCATAGCTTTTCATAGGTACTTACCAGAAAGCCTCTAGTCAGGGATTCTTCTGTTTTGCTTTCCAAGAATTCAAGGCATCTGAAATCCACAGACAAAAATGGCCCTTTCAACTCAGTTTTGATTTTTAGCTTTTGCCGGAACCAAATAAGTAAAACTCAAAGGCTAACGCAGCAGTCTGGGTCCTGCCCCGGTTTGATGGCAGTTTTGCCTTATCAGAAAGCACCCTGAATGAGTTTCCTGCATGATCGCTTTGCGTTTTCAATTCTCCACCTGCTTCTTAGGACATGTGTAAAATATATTTTGCGTCTGCTATCTCTAGTTTTAGAATTTTCCCATTTCCCATTCTTAAGCTCATAGAATTTTAAAGTAGCCAATCCTTTTCCTTAATGAATATTTTTAAATAATTTGAATATTCAAAATAGAGAAAAATAGTTGAAAGAAAAGTTTTTCACATAAAAACAAGAACATGTTTTACAGATTTCACACTTGTTCCTTTTTTTACTTGCTCTAGTCTAAAATGACTTTTGGGTACAGACAGAAACCTAACTACCAGCTGTCCAGATTTCTTTCCCTAAATTGCCTAATTTGAATTGTTGTTTGATGTCATCAGGCTAACTTCTGATAATTTTATATTCTGCAGCAATAATTTTCAAAATATTTTCTGAAGAGTTTAAAAATTAGGGTCAATTTGAAAAAGTCTACTATGCCTCAAGAAGTAACTTATACTTCCGTCCAATCGAAAGACAGAAATCACACAGTAATTTCAACAAAGTAAGTTTCATATAAAGAATATGAAACTATAGTAGGTATGCAGAAAAAATAGTTAATATAAAAGGCCTGAGACTATTCCTTCGGAAGGCCTGCTTGTAAGGTTGACTTTTGGCATCTGGGACCTTGTATTTTAGAAGGGTTTCACCAGTCCCTGATCACAATGGCTCACTTTGCCTAAACTGTTGATGCAAACACTATGTTTTATGTTGAACACCTGCTTTTCTTCTGGGAATCTGGAATTTTGGCACATTCTAGGCAGACAGTGACTATGTGACAGGTCTCCAGTGAAATCCCTGGCCACTGAGTTTCTAATGAGAACCCTTGTATAAAATACTTCATATGTGTTATCATTATTTGATGTTGATGTTGAAGGAATTAAGTAATCAGTGTGATTCAACTTGGTAAAGGCTCTTGTACCCTTACGCGTGGTTCCAAGTAGCTTTTCTCTTGGCTAGTTTTTCTGTGTATTTTTTACTATAATAAAAAATAACCATGAATACAACTATACGCTAATTCCTGTGAATCATGGAAACTGAGGATGGTCTTGGAAACCCTGATAACACTAGGTTACTGTAAAAATATAAAGAGAATTCTTTAAGATACCCTGGGACACAGGAAAGCATCTCAGAGAAGACAAATTTGGAAGGGTGGCTCTGCCCCCAAGGCTGGAGTCTGAGAACTCTTTGAAGAAGATATAGTTGCAGCCCAATGGGTGGCAGAATATTTTGCTGGGCTGCCAGAACTAGATTTAGTCCAGTCACGGGACAAGCAAGAAATGGTATCACAGAGCTCAGGCAAGATAAGGTTGGTGGGAGGATACACAGAGGGAGTCAGTGGGTCCTATTAAAGGCTTGGAGTTTTTGCAAGACTGCATTCTGCAAGACTCAAGCTCTGAGGTTCCATCAAGGGAAAAATAGTGGGTAGGAATGCAGATGGAGTCTAGGCCATGCAGGCTTGAGCTCTGGATCATACAGTGCCTGCAATCGGGGACCATGGCTGCAAGCTCATTGCGGGACTGCCGGCTCTAGGCCTCCAGTTGGAGAGAATGTCCCTCCTCCCCCCACCACAATGCATGACCGACATTCTATCCAGTAGGAGCAAGGAAAAGCAGAAGTAGCACTTTGGAACCAGGAAGATAACCACCACTTCGGTCTCCCCTTCTTTCTGCAATGCCCCTCCAGCTCCCTCTACTGACAAAGTTCAACATGATCTCTGTAAAGGTGATGCGCTGAAAAAGCCCAGTTCATCACCTCAAATCAGACACCGAAAGACGAATTTGCATCTGAGAGGCAACATAATGATAACCGGCTGACACATACAGTGAAAACATCTAAGAAACCACTAAACAAACTTCTCTTTTAAGTATTCTAAATTGCCAATTCATGTAAATTAGATGAAATCACATTATTTCTATTCCTTGAAATAAATACAAAATAAATTTATATTTTCCCTTTGCCCCCAGGTTTAATATCTATTACATACTCTTTTTGAAATCCTCATTATTTTCCTAAACATAGTATGCCTTTCACTTGTTCATGTATTTTTTAAATGGTAAATAAAACTGCAGGATAATAAATATACAAGTAATTTAAATTTTAATATTGTCTGCAAGTCACTAGTCTCTCTTGTTTCACTGTCTATAGCAAGTCAGTACTTAGTGAATGTACAATAACACGACTAATTTGAGGTAAAAAAAAAGTGCTACTTAATTTTTAATCTGTATTCCGCTTGTTTACTATTCACCTTTTACTCAATTGAATTTTACTCAATTAGATTTCAGTATTTTTTTCTCCATTTTGTTCTCCCAGGCTACTCTGAATGTTTCAATCAGAAAAAGCACTATTGATTTTTTTCTTTTTTATCATGAAAATGTTTCTGGTCTTATTAGGTTGGTGAACTTATTTCTTAATAGAACTTACATTTCCAACTTAAATTACTTTGTAGTACAACCTAATGTCCCATGCAATGATGTTATACCTGTATTTGTGTCAAATCTAATTATGAAGGCTTGATTTGCGTAATGTGCAAGAAATTATTTCCACTTTCCTTACCATGCAAACAGATCAATTTTCTCATTAGCCCTTTCCATCAGTTCTGATTGCTTTAAGCTTGTGCTTGTTATATTACTTTGTTTTTTAGTCAAATTTGGTCCTCACCTCAAGTATGGACAGGTTGACTACATTTCAGACGATTTATTCATGTTGACATATTAACTATGCAAATCAGTAATAGTGTAATATTTTTCATTATTTCCTCTATTAATAATTACTTATATTGGCCCAGGATAGTCTTTCTATACCTTCTAATAGGTTTCTTTTTGCATTTTCCTTTATGTCAGAATTTAGAGAAGAACAAATAAGGAGATGGACTGCAAAGTAGGTGACAATAAAAGATGAAGAGGAAGTGGGAGGTATAATTCATTGTAGGAGCAAAGCTTTGGATAAAAGACTCTTAGGAGACTTCTTCGGGCTCTGTGCTCTGACAAAAGGAGTTATGTGGTGGTGCATAATTTTCCCACAGATCTTTTGTTCTTCGATGTGTTTGATGCACAAATAAAAATGTGGGTTGAAAGTTTGCAGACTGCAGTTTGTGTGTTTACAAAGGGGGCTGTAAAGTGAATATGCTGATGACTGTGAAGTCAAACCTGCTGTAGATAATGGACACTATTAGGAAGATAGGCTAAGAAAAGAGTTTTCAGAATGCCACATGCTTCTGTGAATGCCAGGTTTTGTTTATTGTCTGCATGTAACAACCATTCACCAAGTGCACATTCAAAGCATTTGCTAATAAAATGCTCTCTAACGGGAAGGTTCATTCTATTTCATCAATGGAAAAATTGAAGTAGTATTTACATAATAAAAAATAGGAGTTCCAGTTTGGTGACCCCATCCTTTATCATTTTGAATCTTCAAGACCCCAGTACTCAACCAAGATGATAGTAAAATATCTCTATTTTCTTTGTAGTTTCACTAGAAACACTTGTGTAGTTTCTATCAAACTTCTTTTTCTTAGTCTGTTTCTCTGTGCATATATAGAAATTGTATAACCCCCTCTCTAGCTGTATGTATAGAGTTTGTAGAGCCTAAACTTAAAAGTCATTAGGGATGAGACCAGAACTTCCTGTTCCAACTCCCAAAGTACATAATTCCTAGAATTGCACTTCTCTACTCTTCCCTCCAATAAATTACTTCAATTTCCCGGTGATGCATCAGGATCATGGTAAGATCAAAAATCTTTCGTGCTGACTGTTATATTTGAAGACCAGCATAGATCAGTGTGTAGCAATATTTAATAAATAAATATTTATTGCATGAAAAAGCAAATAAGTAGAAGAATAAATAACCCTGCTGTTCCCTCCTTAATGCTGACCCTATTGTTCTCAAATGTCAACGTTCTGGTTTTCCAGAGCCTGTCAGAGGCAAGTCTATATTTGAGATAAACTTTTTCTAGTCACTTAGTCACGGCTGTCAAGTAGTATTCTAAACCTGGATTTCTTCCTAGTAAGGCTCAAATGTGGCCAGGGCAAGACAACTCTTCGGCTCCATGAGGGCAAACCCAGGAATCAGTCTTGGACTTCTGAAAGAGAAGCAGACTCCATCCGTCCCAGAAAGCCAAGCTGTCTCTGGGGCCAAAGAAAGTTCCATCTTTGTCTGAAGCACTGGTCACATCTGTAGGCATGGACTCCAAATGTTGCCCACAACAATGAGGCACTTTTTAGCTTCATCACAGGTATAAGGTTGAATTTCAACTGACTGTGTCATTTCCCACTGAAGCCAATGCTCTACTAAGAGCAGAAGTGTGCGGGAGATGCTGATACGGGAAAACAGGGGAAAGTCAGGGCTATGGACGCAAATGGGGATTTATAGTTACACCCTCCACGAGAATAGGATTCTCCTAGTTCAAGTTTCCCAGAGAAGGCCCTTCTGTGAAAGTAATATTCTCTTCACTCTTTGAGATCCCTTGTTTCACTTCTGAGGGACCAAGAAGCTGTTGACTTCTGAGGACAGGGTTCTGTTTCTGTTTCAAACAGAGATCATACTTCCTTTGTTTCTTTATCTTTGTATTGCTAGATTTCTGTCTGTTTCATTAATGAAACTCTCCCAAACCCCTAGAACTGTGTACTGTACATAGCTATTGTTGGATGAATATGTCATGTACCTTATACATTTGTGTCATCATAATACCTGTGTAACTTAAGTGCTGGTTGCCCCTGTTCTTTAAAGTATTATTTTTCTCTGGTTTACATGAGGAAGGGGAGTCGTCTTACACTGGTTTTTGCTTTACCACTGTTAGTGTCTATTCACATTCATGAAAGACTGAAGATTTCCAACCTCATCTTGATGCGATTGTGCCATATTTTCAGGGCTTCAGTGGAGGAAGTTGGTGATATTGGAGCATGGTTGATTCCCTTCTCATGGCCCCATGCTTTGTTTTCCTTTCTCAATAACACACCACCGAGCCGCTGAGTGGTATTGACATTACGGAAAATTTAGAGCAAACTGAAGTTAATCATGTGCATTTTTACATCATGTATCTCCTATTTGCTGCCCCTTATCTAAATAAATTCCTAGTGAAAGTGTAAATAGCCACTTGTTAGGGCTCAGCTAAATTTTTAAATAAGAATCCTCACAATCTTCGTTTTTAGTGAGATATGTGTTGGGGGAATAGGGAGTTGGGGAGGCAGAAGGCTTTATACACAAAGAAGATGAAAAGGTAGAAAGAAAATATCTTTCAGTTAAGAGTTACTATGTACTGGGGCTCCTGGGTGGCTCAGTGGGTTAAGCCACTGCCTTCGGCTCAGGTCATGATCTCAGGGTCCTGGGATCGAGTCCCGCATCGGGCTATCTGCTCGGCGGGGAGCCTGCTTCCCTCTCTCTCTCTCTCTCTGCCTGCCTCTCCATCTGCTTGTGATTGTCAAATAAATAAATAAAATCTTAAAAAAAAAAGAGTTACTATGTACTAAGTACAGTGTCAAATCATATAACCCTATACAAATACACAGAGATACACACACACAAACACACACACCCCAAATTTGCAATAGGATGAGATCTCCCTAGTTTCTGGTTGGGAATTGTGTTAAATACCAGCAAATCAAAAAGATGAAGTGAACTGTTTTTCTTCTTGTTGTTGGACAAAATTTATTTGGGATTACTATTGAGATATATAATGGCTAGGACTGCAGATAAATCACTGTACTCATACTGAATCCCTGTTGTACATGGGTATACACTAAACATTTACCACTGTAACTGATTTCTTTTTTTTAACAAAGAAATGAGTATTGTGAGACTAGAAGACACTTCTAGAAGATATAAATCCTCCAGGTGACTACACTGAATATTCTAAAAATGAGAAATAGAATTACTAATTCCGGCATTTGAGATCAATATTTTTGTTATGATAACCATTCTGGGAAGAATATGTTCAGAGGATGGGCCATGTGGCCATCAATGTCTAATCAATTGTTTTCTAAAATTTGTGTAAAGTATGTCATATATCTCAATTTTGCTTAGGTAGGTAGCCCTATAGGCAGACCTATACCTATCTCCTGTTCATAGGTCCCAGAAAAATCCAACACTTGTAGCCAAAAGAATGGAGAGTCAGTGCTCAGCAGCAAATGTGGATGACATTTTTTTGCTTCATGAAAGGATTTCCCAGGATCTGGATGGAGGCAGTTGGAGGCAACTAGGGAGATCTCATCTTATTGGAAATGGTAAAATGGACACCTATTGACAAACAAAGAATGTTTTGTTGAGCAATAAGGAACTTGTGATTCTTGCCAGAGTGTGAAATTTAACAACGGCTCTTCAGGGCTTCCCAGCAGTTGAGTCGTGTTTTGTTTTGTTTTTTGTTTTTTCAGAAGGACTCCAACTTGAATTAGGTCTCATTCAGAATTCTTCATTTGAACCAAAGACTCATATCTGTTTAAAACAGACACACAACAGATCGCGACAGTTTGCTCTGAAATTTGTACCTGAACTTCTTGTAAAGAGGCACGTTTATTTCCTTTTCTCCTTGTTTTCAGGTGGAGAGATCACCACCAGGGTAATTCTACTGGCCCCTTTTGCATCTTCTGTTCTCCTTCAGGGAATGAATGGTCAGTTTTAAAGAAGGAAGTAAGCTTGTTTAGTTTAGATGCTTGCTCTCTTGCTTTTGTCTTTGTAATATGTGTGAAAAAGACACACATTCCCTACTGCTTAGTGCAGTATGTTTTATAGAAGTAGTGTTCTCAGGGAAGGCCAATGATTTTCTAGCCATGCCCATACCGGGATGGGAATATTCTTTCAGGGCTACACTTTGAGCAAGCCCATTTGTTTAACGAACTAAATCCTGCCATACGATCTGACTTTTATTACCATAAAGGTAATGGCTGATCTCTTTGATTGACTACGTACGCTCAGTCTCTCAAAGGTTTATTAAAGATAATGTTAACAATCATATAAATCTGATCCAATAATTTATTAACCCTTCTCAGTTTGTCCCTCTTCTATAATCCTTAAAGCTCTTTCTAAAAATTTTGATAAAATTTCTATTATCTAATATCTTAAGGAAATTTCATGTCAACAAATGTGATATTCTTTATCACAGAAGAGTACATTAAAACGTACTGCCTTATCTTTATATTAGTCAGAGTTCAGTAATTAGTCATAGCAAGCACACTGTAAATATTTTGTGTGTGGATATAAACATAGGGTACTAATAAGACTAGTCTACTCAGTCTTGTTATTATAATTTTTATGTCTGAAATCATCTACTAAATATATTAAGCAAGAAAATCTTGTGCATGACAACTTTACTGAAAGGCACAGGATGACATTTTCAAACTTTCTTGAGCTAAACTACTAAGATACATTAAGAAAGAAAAAAAAAAAATCAAAGCCGAATAAAAGCTTAGGAGAGACAAAGTAAATCCTTTAGGATGATTAGTTCAGTGAAATGTTAAAAGAATATTTTGTGTGCATGTCAGGTCTCTTGCTATTCTCAAACTAGTAATTTGGATTCACTTCATTATAGCCACTGAAGTACCTTCACAGAGTCTGGGAAGAGGAGTGAAGAGCCAGAGAGAAAGAGCAATAACACTTAAAGGATGGAGTTGCTCTCATAACTCAGCTCTAGATAACTCAAACAAGCACCTTGCAAATGACAATGCAGGGCTAAGCTCCACTCAGTGTGAATGAAAATGCAAAAAACACAGGAGCATCCAGGAGCTCCCTGGATGAACCTCAAAATGAATATTCCAAAGATGTAACTCATTTCTCTTTGTTTCAAGAGCTGATCGCTCCATTTTAATTCGAGGATACTTTTCAAACCAATAATATTTGACACTATGGCTGACTTTTAGGTAATAAAAGTTGACATATTTTTCTAAAAGTATATGGATTTTTACATATTGGTGGCTTGGTTAATGGAAAATTGTTTAATGCTCTACCTATTTAGTATAATTTTCCAATGGCATTATCATAAAGTATGTTTTTTTCTCAATGACCTGAAAGCTCTGGCTCCTTTCAAGGAAAATTTTATATTCAAAGAAATATTTTAATGATAATAGATAGATTTTAATTGTTTGTAAGCAAAAAAAAAGTACAAGAAGAAGAAGAAGAAGAAGAAGAAGAAGAAGGGGGCTTGCTGTACAGGTTCTGGATTTTGACAGACATGGACATAGGACTAAATTCTAGATCCAAATCTTAGTAATTGTGTGATGGTTGCAAATAAATTACCTTCTCCATGCTTCCATTTCCTGATCTTTAGAATGGAAATCATATTATTACTAACCTTGTAAGTTTGTGTGGATATAAATATAATAACAACCCATTATTAAATGGTATTTTACTGCGCATCAAACACTAAGCCAATTGCATTTTGTGATTTAATTTAATCTTCATAGCAAATACTTGAGAATACAGACTACATTTTCATATGTGGTAGCAGTCTCTCTCATGGCCAAATACTCCCAAAGTCTGACTTCTAGTTCAAAACATTCTTCTTAACTCCAGACCTATATATTTCTACACTGTCTCATCTGGCCAGCTGCGAAGCACATTTATAACGTATAAACCGGACTATACTAATCATCTTTAATCCTGTCCTATTCTTTTGCTTACCCTGTTTTCCCTGATAAATGACAATACCATGCAAACAGTACTCAAGCCAAAAATCTAGAAGTTATTCAGTCACTCCATAATACATTGACTGATTTTCTCAAACCCATCCATTAACCCCTTGCAACCATCCTAAGCATCTGACACTTCAACCATTCTTACAGGCTCATAACTGGCCTTCCTGGTAACAGACTTATCTCCCTCTCACCCATCCTGACATCCATTACTTATATTGGAGCCAAGGTTCTATTTTAGAGACTCACATGTGACTATGTTGCCCTATTACACAATACCCTTAATTTTCCTTTAGATAAAGATGAAAGTGTTTAACATGACCTATACGGTCCTGCTGAATTAAGGACTTACTGGCTTCTGCAGTTTTATTATATTTTGTTTGGCATTCATTATCTATGCTGCAGTCATGCCAGTCATGTTTCATTTGTTCCAATGTATCTTCCCCTATATTTTCTCAAGACCTTTGTTCATACTTTGCCACTGTCTGCAATACTTTCCTTTCTTGTCCTGGCTGAGCTAATCGACAACTCTCAGGTTAGGAAGTAGGTTAGTCTTCATCCTATACATGCATAGGACTTTGTATTTTTTGATTTCTCATCACATTTGAAAATACCATAATTGTCCATATCATCTGCTAGATTGTAAGCTCCATGATGACAGGAAACTTGTCTGTCTCCTCACTGGAATTCCAGCGAAGAACATTGTTCATTGATCATTGTGGGCATGCAGTACTCTCTGTTGAATCAATTGAAAGTCTAAGTAGGCGTTTGTAATCTGTTTCCTTTACCTTTTAGATAAAGGAATTGGTTTTGAGCTAGAATGAAATAGATAGAATCTGAGAGAGAGGGAGAGAGAGAGAGAGAGATTGAGGGAGCAGGGGAGACAGAGATAGCTGCATGGAAGAAAATAATGAGAGAGAAAATTCATGAAAGCTCAGGGCATGGATCAATGCCTTGAGATCAATGCAGAAGGGACAGAGGTTTTGTCTCATTCCAACCTGTCACCTTCCCTCTACAATGCTGAGCAGCCTTATCTCAGCAAGGGCATTCATACTATTATTTCTAGCTTCCATTTACTTAACACTTCCTATGTGTTTACACATATTACCTCATTTAATCCTAACAAGCCCATGAGGTAGACTCTTCTATTTTCCTCATTTTATATATGCTGTGGTAGAGACAAAAAGATCTTAAGTAACCCACCCAATGTGGTAGATGAACAGAGATTCAAGCCCAGGAAATCTGACTCCAGACGTCTACACTTAAAAACTATTTCCTCTGCCATTGGAATGTCTCGCCAGTGCAGCTGTCAGTGAGCACTGGTTGGTAGTATATTCACAAGAAAAATGGCTTGGGTAATCCTGATGATGAGAACTGAGAGGGAATTCAAAGCAAGACTGTCAGCAGGTGAGTGATATGTGACAGATAGTTTGATCTCATTCTGAACAAGCCTTTCTCATACTTTTCCGGCTTGTTCAAAGCAAGACTTTCTGGCTCATTTTCAAAAGAATGGCCCAATGTGTTTGTGTGTGTGTATCAGTTGTAAAAGATAAAATTCACCAAAAATCTGAAAAGTATAGAATTTAGGTGACTTTTCTATGAGTTGTCAGTTAACTGCACATGAAGGGCATGACTCCTCACCCACTCAGCTCCTGAAAGTAGATATCTGTATTAGTCTTCTAGGATTGCCATAACAAAATACCACAGCCTGGGTTGTTTAAACAATAAAAATTAATTTTCTTACGGTTCTAAAGGCTAAAAGTCCAAGATCAGGGTGTCAACGTGTATAGTTTCTACATAGGCTTCTCTTTTTGGCTTGCAGATGGTCACCTCTCATGTGTCTTCATATGTTCTTTCCTCTGTCCACGTGAATCTCTTAACACCATCTCTTCTTATAAGGACACCAGTCATATTGGATTAGAACTCAACCATGTGACTCCATATTACCTGTTTAAAGACTCTATCTTTAAATACAGTCCCATTCTGTAGTACTGGAGATTAGGATTTCAATATGCGAATTTGGAGCAGGGGGTACAAAACTTAGCCCATAATACCATCCTTTCTGTGAATGTATAAAACTCTATTGAGGTCTAAGGAAATGATTAATTGGAACTTGTCAGTCTCACCCTGTAAAATCTTTAAAGAATAAAGGCAAAAATGAGTAGTATTTTGTTTCTTTGTTTTTCAACCATAGTAAAGGTGGAGACAGGAGCATCCATAGTAGCTGTTTTCTGGACTACCTTCTGGTAGCCTCACTGTTTGAAGCAACTGAAATAGTCAATATAAGAATTTTAGCTGTCATGAAAATTTCTTAGGAATAATAAAGATTTGATTTTATACAATCTATAGTAGAGATACGCATCTGAAAGTATCATAAAAAGTATTGCTCTTTATGGTAAGAATCAACACAATTGAGTCTCTCATATTTGTAAAGAAGTCATTTTCCAACTCTGCCTTTGTCACAGATGTCCATTTTGGGGGGAAAAGAAGACTCAGTCTGTTCATAAATGGGTAGTCATGTACGTTAGTGAAGACTAAACCCTTCATAATCCAGGAATGGAAATACACTTAATATGTACTAACCATGGAAATTGTCCTTCCTCCTCACTAATTAATGGTTTAGAAAAGGCAACCATTTCTTACGAAGGAGACATGAAGGAATATATGCTGGGTGGAGCCACTAGACATTTCAGAAATTTCTTCAATCTGAAAATGAGAAAACAAGTAGAGATAGTCTTCTTTCATGACTCCACATCTAGTTATGCTGAGAAGGTGACATCTGCAATGGCAGTCATTCTGCAAATATGAGGGAACTGGTGGAAAACCAGGTGTACTGGGTTGAACAGTATCTCCCCCCCACCCCCAAATTCATGTCCATCCAGAACCTGTGAATGTGAACTTATCTGAATACAAAGTCTTTGCAGATATAATCAGGTTAAGATGAGGTCATATCTGTTGACAGCAGGATCTAATCCAATGACCGTTGTCTTTATAAGAAGAGGGAAAAGCAGACATAGGAGATACACAGGGACAATACCGTGTAATGGATATAGCAGAAACTGGAGTTGCAAACCAAGGAGCATCAAGGACCTCTGGCAAAAATGTAAGGAGAGGCAGGGAAAGTTTCTTCCCTAGAAGGAGTATTGCCCTTTGACACTTTGATTTCAAACTTTCAGCCTCCAAAACAGTGAGAGGATAAACTCCCATATTTTTTAAAATTTATTTTTTATTTATTTTCAGCATAACAGTATTCATTAGTTTTGTACCATGCAATCCGTGCCCTCTATAATACCCACCACCTGGTACCCTGACCTCCCACCCCACCCCCGCCCCTTCAAAACCCTTAGATTGTTTTTCAGAGTCCAACCACCTAGGCTGTGCTACATTGTTACAGTAGCCCTTGAAAAGTAGAGCACACGGCAACCCTCATAATGTTAGGGTGAGCCCCGAAAACAAAATGGGTCCTTGATGATATGCTAGTGAGCCCAAGGTGAAACCACACTACCTCTGGTTGTCTTGTTATTAAATGATATATTTTTTTCTCCCTGTTTTAGGCAATTCTGGTGGTTGTTTTTGTTTTTGTTCTTGTTGTTACTTATTTTTGAGACATCTCAAAGTATATGTGATATTTGGGGTGTTGCTAATATTTGGGGAAGAACAAACTTGGAATAGCCCCGAATTCCCTATGCTAGCCAAACAGGTGGAGGCTCCAAGTGTAGAGATTTAGGGGATTAATGTAAATGTGACCTCATGTGTTCTCACAGTCTGGTGAAGCTTTGCACTTACCACTTACATTCTGTTACTTATTGTTACTCCACTGCTACCCCAGACTGGTGTGGCCTGGGGAAACACTAGTGATATTTGCTTGGTGGCCAAGCAACATACAAGTAAATTCCACTTGCCTCATATCAAGATCCTAGTCTGAGTTTTGATTAAAGATAAAGAGATGCAAAAATACCCAAATCACATGCATGAAAACAAAATGTCTGCTTCTTCAGATAGTTCTATTTTTGTGTCTATAATTCTGTTCACCAACTGCATGTGTAACCTTTCTTTAAATTTGCAAAATAATTCAGAAGTTTTCATGCTGCCAATTGCTAATCAAACCTTCTTCATCAACATCCACGCCCTCTTCCCATTTGTCATCTTATTCATACACTGCAAACAGTGGCTCATGCAGCTCCCTTTTCTTTTTGCCTCAGGAAAACAGGCTACGAATCCAAGGGGAAGCTTATTAGCAGCTAAAAGCTAATTTTTAGTGCTATCTAATCAGGTTGCTGACTCATTTAAATTAGGAACTTTAAGAAAAAAATTCCTCATTTAATGATTCAAATATTAGTGTGGCTTGTCACACAGTGCCTGTAGTATTGCTTGCTTCATCTTGAGGAGTTCAAGTCTTAATCCTTTGTGAGAAGAAATTGGTAAACCTGTTTCTTTCTCAGTACATATGGTGAAAACCTATGAGATCTGTTTGATTTATATAAGTGTATTTGGCTGCTATTTCATATTTATCCAAACTATATTATAAAGTACAAGTAAGACTCAGCTCCAAGAATAAGATTTTTTTTTAATATAAAGACTGGACATGCTAGTGAATATGGCACATGCAGACTTTCCAATTATGACTGGCTTACTAAATTGATTTCATTCATTCTACATCATGTTATTTGCCTTCATTATTGATTTATCCTGTAAGCTAATGAATGAAAATGCAGGTGCTTGACATTTTCATATATTTTAAATATGTTTTTAAAGCTGCAACATTGTAAAAATCTTTTTATAGTGTTCGGTTTTTTCCTAACTGGGTGTGTTTTCATTTTTTAAGAAGAGGAAAAACCTGTGGCAACAGTTAGGCATCTCTCTGCTTTCTGTTGGCACTATCAAGAAACTGATTTGAAATGGAATCAGTAACTAAAGGACATTATCCATTCCAACATGAATTGGACATACACGTAGGTCATCCAAATTTACATACAGTAATATCATGTGGCATGAAGTCTATGACTTTGCTCAGTTAGAGGAAATTATTTCAGGAGTTACTCATGGATATCAGTGAAGCATCCAACAACGTTTGTAAAATAAACATCGGACACCTACGAAGGAAGTTTTGCTCCTTTAGAATTTTCAAATATTCCAAGTTAACTCTAGAATGGTTCAGTTGATATATTCTTAACATATGAGCTATACAATTATTATTAAAGGAGACTTAAAACAGCCTGCTACCTGAAAACAGGGGACATTCGAACAACACTGAAGATGATCATCTGGCCTCTGACAGAGGACTACAGAAAGAAAACGTCATACTGATCCCAATTTTCAGTTTTATGGTCCTTCCACTGAGACTAATTTTTCTTCTGCAACATACAAAAATAAAAAAACCCAAATCCCCAAAATATTATACCATCTTCCTTCCCACATGATAGTCTTTCAAATATTTGAAAACTGCTATGTCTTCATACACACATTTCAAGGCAAAAATAATCTCAGCATCTTCATCCACCTGTCCTCTTTTTCACACTCTTTAACAATGGTATTTGGTATTAAATACAACATTCTGGCTTGATATGATGCACCTGGTATACAGGGTTACTATACCCCATAGACTGTATATGAAGACATAAAGAGATGCTTTTGAAGTTAAAAAAAAAATCTAATTTTAAAAGAGAATAGCCCCTTCTTCCCTTTCTTCTCTCCCTCGTCTTCCTGTCTTTCTCTCTTCCTTCCTGAATAATTCTGTCTACAATAATTTACTTTGTACTGATCAACATAGATTTGTTTTGCTGTTGTTGTTGTTGTTGTTGTTGTTGTTGCTGTTGTTGTTGTTGTTTCAGGTGCCTGGGTGGCTCAGTTGATTAAGCAACTGCCTTCAGCTTTGGTCATGATCCCGGAGTCCCAGGATTGAGTCCTGCATCCGGCTCCCAGCTCCCCAGGGAGTCTGTTTCTCCCTCTGACCTTCTCCACTCTCATGCTCTTTCTTTTTCTCTCTCTCTCTCTCAAATACATAAATAAATAAAATCTTTAAAATAAATAGTTTGTTTGTTTTTTCACCCAGAAGAGAACTGCAGAGCAGTGTGAGTTGTTGGATCTCTGTATGTACAAGAGGACAGTAGAGGCTGTCAACACTGGGGTGGGTGTTTCTCTGAAGGAAACAGAAGATAGCATTATAGATTTCTCTCCCTTTATTTAAATCTCCTTTTATGTCTTTCAGCAATGTTTCATACTATTCTTTGTCCAACTCCTTTTATTTCTCTTGTTAACTTTTCCCTTAAATTTTATTTCTTACACTGTTTTGAATAGAAATATTTTTATAACTTCACTTTTGGATTGTTCATTCTTAGTATATTGAAAAACAACTTAGTTTTATATTTTGATCTTGTATCCTGCAACCTTACTAGATTCATTTTTTAGTTCTAATGGTGTGTGCATGTATGTATATATTCCTTGGATTTTTCTCTATATAGGATTATGTCATCTGTTATTACAGTTTTACTTTTTCCTTTCTAATTTCTGTATGGTGTTAAGTTAGAAAAAATTTTTTGCCTTATTTCACTGGCTAGAACTTACAAAACATCATTGAACAGAAGTGGTGAGAACAGACGTTCTTGCTTTATTTTTAATCATAAAGAGTAAGTATTCAATATTTCAACACTAAGGATGATGATAGCTGTTGGTTTTTCACAGATGTGTTTTATCAGTTCCTTTGTAGTTCTAGTTCTAGTTTTTTGAGGGTCATTATAATAAATGAATATTAAATTCTTTAATTTCTGTTTGTTTTATTTGTTGAGATGGCCATGTGATTTTTTGGCCTTTATTCTATTAAACATCTTTTTTAAAAAAAATATTTGTATTTATTTATTTGACAGAGAGAGAGAGACACACACACACAGTGAGGGAGAGAACACAGGCAGGAGAAGTAGGAAAGGGAGAAGCAGGCTCCCCACTGAGCAGGGAGCCTGATGTGGAGCTTGATCCCAGGAACTTGGGATTATGACCTGAGCAGAAGGCATCTGTTTAACGACTGAGCTACCCAGGCACTCTGGTCTTTATTCTATTAATGCGATGTGATAGACTGAATAATGCTCTGGTCTTTATTCTATTAATGCGATGTAAATATGTCCAGATGCCCACACCTTATTGCTAGAACCTGTGAATATATGTTATCTTAAGTAGCAATAGAAAACTAATGCTGATCTTGGTACTTGGAAATGACATACTGCTCTAGCAAATACCCAAAAATGTGGCAGTAGCTTTTGGAATTGGGCAGTAGGCAAAGCCTGAATGAATTGTGAAGAATACATTAGAAAAATTCTAGATTGCCTTGAATAAGTTGGGTGTTAAAGGTACCATCAGTGAGAACTCAGAAGGAAAGGAGGAACATCGTAGAATAAAATCTGTTTTCTTAGAGAATACTTAAATAATCATAAATAGATTATTGACAGATATATAAGTATTAAAGGATCTTCATATGAGGGCTCAAAAGGAAATCAAGAACATGTTTTTGGAAACTGGAGACAAGGAATCCTTGTTATATAATGGCAAGAAGCTTAGCTGAATTATGCTTTACAAGCTATACAAAACCTAGAATTTGTAAACAATGAACTTCAATATTTAGCTGAGATTTTCAAGCAGAGTGTTGAAGGTATGGACTGTTTTCTCCTTGCTGTTTATAATAAGCCACAAATGATTGTTTCTAGCCCCTGAAACTAAAGTTTGCGTGATGGGATTTTAATTTTATTGGGCAGGTGATTCCTTTTGTCCTTTCATTTTCTTCATTTTTGAATGGGAATATCTATAATTGTTTCTTATACCTTTCCCAGCACCGTGTTTGGGGAGTAGTTAACTTATGTTCTAGTTTTACAGCTGCACAGATGGAGAGGAATTTTGCCTCAGGATGGATTACCCCTAGAGCTTTACTCATAGCTAATTTCAATAATTTAGATGATAAAATTTGGTACTTGTGAGCAGATAAGTCTAGGTGAGATTTGAAACTTGAATTAATATTATATTGAAGACCTTAGGATATGGTGAATATATTTTCTGTGGAATGGCCCCCTCTGGGACCAGAAGGAGCACCATGGTAGATTGACTAATAACCCTCAAAGTTATCATCCCCAGGCCCTGTGAAAATGTTACTTTACATAGCAATAGAAAACCAAGACATGATATATTATGTTAACATATTTTTGGATGTTGAATTACCTTTCCACCCTTAATTAGATAATTCTTACTTGGTAATGAAGTTTAATGCTTTTAAATATATATATATATATATATATATATATATATATATATATATGGTCTGATTTGTTTTACTAATATTTTGATAAGGATTTACAATTAATTTTTCAACACAGTGGTACTTTCTTTTTACATCTCTTAAAATTTACCTTCTGTGTGCCTTTTCTAGACAATTGGAACTCTCACACTACAACTTGTTTCAGGGTAAGTTATTAAATATAATATTACAATATTAACCTTCATTGTGTGAACAATATGCAATATATTTCTATAGTTAAATTATTTCTTTTTAGTTCTACTTTAATCTTAAATAATGCATATTTTTATGTAAGTTAGGTACTTTTGAAAAATTTTATTTCCATTTTTAACCATCTATGTTATTCATTTGGAACCGAGTATATCCTTGAAGTATCATAACCTATAAGATGAATTATATTCATTCAATTGTGTTAAATATCAAATATATTTAAATGTTCATTATTTTATCACTAATTTACAGAAATATGATTTTATACATTCCTCACAGTCCCATTAGGAATAGCTCTTTGAAAAATAAGGAGGGATATCACTGGTCGAACTGGGCTACTTCTCCAAAGTAGCTAGAGTCTCCAAGAAAATGAAGATAACTCAAATTCTGTTTCTTTTTCCAAGTGGCTCTAAAACTATTTTACTCAGAATTTGCCTTTTCTTAATTTTGTTCTCCTTCCAGTGTGCTTTGATTTTTCATCATCTGGCTGTCTTCTCAGGTTCAATGATCCCAGCAAATTTTTCTTCATTCCTATGGGTGCATAATTGATTCTGTGCTTTGTCTATGGCTAATTCCTCTTATGTTTATAGCTTCTCATTTCATGTGCAAATACTCACTGACAACTCTGGATTCATGGCTTCTGAACATACTACTTAAAGGGCAGTTAGATCCACCTGGAACTTTAGTCTCTAGGACTTTCAATTTGACCACTCCCTCTAACTCCAGGTGGTACTACCACCAACAACCTCTAAGTTCTTGGGGCCTTTATAATATTGCTCCTTTCATATCATAGATATTAGCCCAGAAAGATTTAAGGATCATTTTAGCTGTGTTTTATTATTATTGTTTCTTAAAATTCAAGGAATTCTTGATTATATCACTGAAATATATCTGAAGAATGCCTCATCTCTTTCAATCAAATGTCATCATTATTAAAATACAAATGTCCGTGTCATCATTATTAAAATCCAAATGTCATTTGCTCAATACAAACAATTCAATATCATTATGTATTAAGTCACTATGCTAAGCATTGGAATATATAGGTAATTAAGCCTGGTCTGAACTCCCAAGCCATTCATGGTCTGTTATAGGAGAGATGATGATAAACTAATAGTTTTTATTGATAACATGAAAAATATAGTAATTTTTTTAAAACGGTGATTATTTTAAAAGTTTGATAACATTTACCAAGCAAATGTTCACAAACCATAATGTAGGAGAATATGGAACTTTTTCATGTGAATCATGTGTAGACTGGGGATTTTAGAAAAGTGTAATGACATGTCCAAAAGCTCATACATGGCAGAGGCTTAGTTTGGGTTCCTCAGAAGTAAAACCTTAGATACTCTCTTGAATACACCGAATTTATTTGGGGGAGTGAACCCAGTAAATAGGACTGGGGGGAAGAGCACAGTGAGAAAGGAAAAGAAGTAAAAACAATACAAGCTTTCATTCTGAGTTTTGCCCCAAGCAACAAAGTCTCAGTCTGTCAGTGCCCCTGAAAATAAAGAGAAGGCATGCATGCTGTTCCCCTAAAAGTCAGGATAATAGACTATTTATCCACCACTTCTACCCACTACTGGTTGAGGATTCCCCCCAAGGGTAGTTCAAGAAGACAGAGCTTGTGGAGAACTGTCCAGCACGGCAGGTCTGAATTCAGTGGCAGACAGAGCTGTGATACAGGCAGCAGAAGCCCAGAGGCATGTTTTAACTGGGCACTTGCAAGTTACTTGATACAGATAAGCAAGGGATGTGTGCCTGTATGTGTATGTATAGCTGGGTGTAGAGGACTGTAGGATGTGAGCGGCAGGGCAGAGGACTGAAAAAGCAGGTGGGAATAAGAGGATTAGTGACTGAAGGGTCAAAATATGAAATTTGAACTCTCCCTGGTATAAGAACTGGCGAATAGATGAAAATTTGTAAGTATAAGTAACGTGGTGGTTTTTGTGTTTGAGAAGCATTCCTCTGAAAACAAGTTAGTTGATGACTTGAAAAGGAGCAAAATGGGAAGACGAAACTAGCAGAAGATGAAAGAAGTGGTTCCTTTTGGGGATGAAGTAGGAATGTTGAGACTGGAGATTAGGGACTGTCAATGGAGAAGTATAAGTCATGGACCAGAAACTCGTATTTAATTAGATATGGAAAGTAAAGGGAAAGAGAGAAAAAATAGTGACTCGTATCTTTGCATATGAACACGTGAGATGGTGATCCTAGCAATTAAAACTAGGGATGAAGTTCACATATTCAGCTGGATAAGGACACCAGGAGGCATATGGAGCTTGAGCAATAAAAAAGGGTCTGGGTTGCGGTATGGATTTGGTGTTTTCTATAACCAAGTAGCAGGGGACTCTGCTGTTGTGTATGTGATCATCCACAAAGAATATACACGAAACAAAGAGATAGAAGCTGAGGACTCTGAATTACACCACTATCTAAGGAGTGGGTAGAAGAGAAACCACAAGTGATTGTATAATGAGTGAGTGGGAAAAGTTAAACCAGGAGAGACCGTAGTCACAAAACCTAAGAGAGACTAAAATGTAAAAGAGAATATATTGAATTGCTTTAAACTGCAGGCATTTTAATAGTGAAGCAGTGGTCAATCATGTTATGTATCTCTTACTTGAATGTACTTACTTCTCATATGAGAATGAGAAGTGGAAATTAGATTTTGCAGTTAAGCTATTAGTAGTGATCTTCATAAGAGCAATTTCTGTACACTGGTAAGAAAAGTCAGCTCACAACGAGTTAAGGAGGGAATGGAAGGAAAAGCAATATAACCAGCCTAAGGATGGAAAGAAGTGAAATTAACAAACAGAAGGGATGAGGTAAGAATAAATTGGGCTTTTTTTTAATATGAGAGAATATGAGAGAAACGTGAACATCTTTACATGCTTAGGAGGAAGGACCAGCTCATATAGGAGAAAGAGAAATAAATAATGGAGCAAGACATAAAGTGAGAACAATGCTGAAAGCGTGATAGGTTAGTGTTAGATGTAAAAAGAGATACATCTTTCTTCTAAACAAAAAGAAAAAGAAAGAAACAGGAAACATAGTTAAGCTTAGGTGTTTTAAATTATGACATGTTAATAGTGCAGCTATTTACAATTTTAACAGCAGCAAAATTAGAGGAAACAGATTTTGGCTCTGCGATGACACTGGTTATTAGGGAGACCTTCCCCTTTATAGAATTTGTTAATGAATTGGGAGCACTTCTCTTGGAGATCTTTAAGGACAGCAGAGATAGCCATCAATCAGGAATGATTTAGGTGAAGGCTGGTGATGAGGCCCCTGTTGATACCTCCCAGCACTATTCATCCCATTAGCAGACTATATCAGATAAAGCTTATTTTGGAAGTGGCAGTTCTTAGCTCGGCTGTAGGTAAATGGTACACAGTAAGTACTTAATAAATAGCTATTAACTTAATGACATAACATCCTCTACATTTTAAGAAGAAGGATATATCAGTAGTTTAATTAATTATTATCTTTGGACCAGAAAATACTCGCACCACTGGGGTTCTAATTAGGAAAATTATTAATAGAAAGACATCTTAGCCACAAGATTTGCTTAATTTGTATTTATGAGATAGATTTTATACATTTTTGTAGTAACATGCTTTTGTGATTTTAGTTCCTGTGTTTGAACACAAAAAAAATCCCTGTTTTTAAACAATCAAAGAAAAGGCACTGCATCTCAAGACCTGTTTTTAGAAGTGCAATATCTAGGGCATCCTTGGGTCAGTTTCTGATATTGCTTGAAGCCTCTGTGGAGTTGATCCAGAGATGGCTATCTCATTTGTTCACAATAGGGCTCACACCGTCTCTTAGGTGGGGTCCATTAAGAAGTAGGAGATCTGAAGAAAAATTGCCCAGTCTACAGTCAAAAGGCAATTGTTTTTTCAACTGAGAATTATTCACTTGCTTTGACCCACCTTATGGGTTTCCTTATCACTCTGTGGCTCTAAATGCAACAGGGAAAACTGCTGCAGAATGTGGTGGTCTGCCTGTTTTCTACTGAAATTAAACTATTCTTTTCATGACACGAGAGCAAATCTGCATTTGAAGTAGGAGAATCAGATTCACCGTTAGGTTGTCTAACCTTCGATACTATGAAAACATAACTTGCAGTTTTTACTTCTCTAAATATTTTTGGCATTTCTATACCATTTTGACTGATATATTCTCCTTTGACATTAGCATTTTATTTCAAATTAGTTATTTGGAGAATGTTCTCCTTTTAAATAAAACAATTATTTTAAACCGTTTCAATCTTTTAACTTATGTAGATGGCATACAATATAAAATAATACTTTCTACAGAAGCTATGATATAATGGTCTTATACCATTCTCTCTCTCTCTTTCTCAGAATAAAGAGATCCCTTTAAGTATATATTGTGGAATATTAATGCATCCTTATGAGTGGAAACAAATAACTTTCCTTCTTGCAAGTTTCAGAGAGAACACGAATAATATGCACACATAAAATGTATTTCACCTAGACAGAACCATATCTTGACTAAGATGTCATTGTCCATTGAGTACTGGTTATCCCATATAATTAGTTTTCAGTTGGTTTCTCCAAGTTCAGAAGCTCTTTAACTTTGGAATTATGAAAGACACACCAAAGACATATTGAGAATATTAAGCCCACACTAAAATGAAAATGATTTACAGTTTTAAAGCAGTCTACTCATATATAATTATCTATACCACAAATTATCCATGCTCTAATGTCGGACCGTGTCTTATAGGTAATTACTGTGCTAAAAGTTAGTTCCAAATCATCACAGTACTGGTTTATTTGTTTTTATAATTTCTAATAATATTTTCAGTTACTTGTTCTTGTGGTGAAATATCAGGTAACTACTTCTTTGGGAAAATTCTAGTTGCTTTATGATACATCCGAAATCCCTTGTTTAGAAGAGGTAGGATATGGTCTCACAATTTTTTACAAAAAAGCAAATCACACTTGTTTTTGCTTCTAAATCATACACATAAGATCAGCACTGAATAGCTTGAACTATTAGCACTCCAGGCCCTCATCAGAGAATATAATTTCTGACTAGTAATTATTTTTTCCAGAATTTAGAAAAACCTTCTGACACTAAATAACAGAAGTATTTACTTGGGCTCCCAGGCCACAGATTGGTGTCCCATAGCCCAAATGAGCTTATGCATAAGTGTTTTATTCATCTCATTTTGTCCAAACTTATATTTAAATTAGATAACAATATTTCTAAATCAAGAGTTTCATATAAAATCAGAATATTTGACTTTTTTGGGACCTACATTGTTATAAGTTTACAACTTACACGGGTTTAAGCAGTTTTCATTATACCTTTTTTTTTTTTTAGGATTTTATTTATATTTATTTATTTATTTATTTATTTGACAGAGAGAGACAGTGAGAGAGGAAACTCAAGCAGAAGAAGCAAAAGAGTGAGAAACAGGCCTCCCGCTGAGCAGGGAGCCCACTCACTGGATCCTAGGACCCTGGGATCATGACCTGAGCCAAAGGCAGATACTTAAAGACT
The DNA here is from genome assembly GCF_011764305.1 of Mustela putorius furo. Taxonomy (NCBI): domain Eukaryota; kingdom Metazoa; phylum Chordata; class Mammalia; order Carnivora; family Mustelidae; genus Mustela; species Mustela putorius. The sequence continues at coordinate 3,644,300 of NW_025421467.1, forward strand.
GAGCCTTACAGGAGCCCCCTCATTATACCTTTTTTACCCACTTAGTACCTTTGTAATAACTTGAGTTGCCCTGACTACAAGGACCCAGATTCAATTCTAAGTCCACTTCTAACTGTGTCAGCTTGAAAAAGTGATATAACCACTACACCTCAGTTCTCTCATGTATCAAATGTGAATCACAATACCAGCTTTACAGAATCATTCCTGATAAAGTGAGTTCTAGATATTTCAGAGAACAGACAACCCCTATGATTAATGTGGTAATACTGGGGAAACTATAGCAAGCTCAGTTTCACTCCAGATTCCTTGGATCATGAATTTATGAGGTGATTCAGAATCGGTCTTATTTTTTGCAGGATCCAAAACCTGATTGGTCAGGATCCAGTGACAACTCATATTAATCAAATCTGTGCTATTTTGTGGCATAAACTTTAATTGTTGCGGTATGAGACGTTTGAGTCCTATGGCCAACATATCTTCCCTTTGGGAAATTTATATGCATTGTCAACTTCCAACCAGGGGGCTGTTCATTCACAATCAGAAATACAACAGGCCAGGTTAGTGTATACACTATTTCAGTCCCCGGGCTGAGCAGTCATTCTCTTCCTCAGATGCTTCAGTGGGAAAACACAGCTCAATTAGAAGATGGCTTGGTGAATACAAAATCACAAAAACAGAATTAGTTATAAGATTTAAATAGTTGATAGGATTAGATGAAGCTGTACTGTTACAACTGGACAGGAAAAGCCTTTGGCCTGTGTCACCTACTTCCTTGGGCTGTCCTTGGATGGATAGTGATTATATTTGACATTGAACTCTGCTTATTTTATTTTTCATGCTTAACCTACATTCCTTCTGATTGATATTGATATTTTGTTGGACGTGTGAATTCATGCAATCACGATTCATTCAAGGCTTGCTCTTCTGAGAGAATCTTTATCTTTCTAAGATAGATTGTCTTATCCCTGTCCAGGTTGATTATGCCATGATCTTCCTGTTTAATTCTCCAAAGATAGCTTATTTGCAAATTCTTTGTAACCTTCTAGCTACAATTCAGACTGGCTCTTTTCCTTTTAGCTCCTTGTAAGGATTTGCTCTCCCAATTTCACTAATTATCTTTTTAACACATTTGTCTCTGTGTGGTTGGTATTCTGTGTGTATGTCCATGTGCTTTAGGAAGCATGTTTAGTGGAATCTGCCATACATGCCTCTTAGTTTTTAAAGAAAACAATTTACCCTTTGTAGCTTCCATTTTTTTTTTTTTAAATCTGCCATATGTGTTGATGACCAGAGGAAAGGAGTGTGGTGGGTGAAATAGCGGATGGTATTAAATAGTATGCTTATCCATATAGGAAAATAACTTAAAAAAGAATCTCTGAGATCCTTTCCATTTTAAGTTCCTCTGATCTCATGATTAATCTTAATATTAAAGAAGTCATGATATTGTTGGATAAATAGCAGTTTGTAACATTTTTTACCTAAAATTTCAAATACTTGCAAAAAAGTCATACGTATTTGCTCTAAGTTATAAAATAAATAACATGCATTTCTTTAGATTTTATGGCAGACTTAAAAAGACAAAAATAATTACTACAAAGATGTGGTCTTCAATTTTACTTCAATGATTAATGCATTTATCTTAAAAAGTACAGCTTATTTTTTTTTTATCCCTTTCCTATGTTCAAGATGTCTGAGCAAGGATATGGTGGGTTCTCCATTGCAAAATTCTGGATTTCCCTGGGTCTACCAGTAAGACCTGTGATCAACTGTGTTGACAACACAGGAGCCAAAAATCTGTTTATTATCTTGGTAAAGGGGATCAAGGGATGACTAAGCAGAATTACTGGTGCTGGTGTGGGTACCATGGTGAGGCCACAGTGAAGAAAGGCAAACCAGAGCCCAGAAAGAAGGCACCTCCAGCAGTGGTAATTCCACAATGAAAGAATACTGTGGAAAGTTAGTGTGTTTATTTTGAAGATAACATGGGGGTCATGGTAAACAATAAAGGTAAAATGAAAGGTCCTGCTATCGCAGAACCAGTGGCAAAGGAGTGTGCAGATCTGTGGCCCAAGATTGCATCTAATGCTCGAAGGATTGCAGGATTCTTTGGTGTATTTGTTAAAATAAGTAAATAAAGATGATTTGGGGGCACCTGGTTGGCTCAGTGGGTTAAGCCTCTGCCTTTGGCTCAGGTGTGATCTCAGAGTGCTGGGATCGAGCCCCGCATCGGGTTCTCTACTCAGCGGGGAGCCTGCTTCCTCCTCTCTCTCTGCCTGCCTCTCTGCCTACTTGTGATCTCTCTCTCTCTGTCAAATAAATAAATAAAATCTTTAAAAAAATAAAGATGATTTTCTCGTCCTCCTCAAAATACAAAAATAAGAATAAATTTTTAAAAAGGTACAAAATTCATTGACTACACAAATATACTAACATGAAAATATCTTCATTTTCTAATCTGTAGATTTTAGGTCATTATTTGTGATGTTTTAACTTTATATTTTAAAGTGATAGGAGACCACTTTTTGTACTATTTTCCATAGTACAATTATTCATATTTTAAAGTTCAAAATTATGTTCAAATATATTGTATTTTTATATTGAATAATGTTATAAAACTAGCATAACATATAACAAGTGCTCAGGCATTGTATGTATGCCACAATTATTTAAAAACCATACTATAGAACAATAGTAGATTATAAAAACTCAATTTGATCCTAATTTAATGAAAATAGTTGAGCTATTAATTATTTACTTTGTTTCGTAAAACTCAAAGTCTATTTATTATAGGTCAGGTATGCCTTGAAATCTCAAGAAATAAAATTGGGTCATATAAAAAGGAGAAACTTGTCTAAAGGCTAAGCAAAATCTTAGTGAAGAAAAAAAAAGGAAGGGAACTAAGGTTATTGTACATAAACATTTTTCAGTTCTTTGTTTCCTATGAACATAAGACAGTCAAGATTTAAAAGAGAGGGCACCTGGGTAGCACAGTCAGTTAAGCAGCTGCCTTTAGCTTAGGTCATGATCCCAGGGTTCTGGGATCCAGCCCCACATTGTTGGACTCCCTGCTTGGCAAGGAGTCTCCACCTCCCTCTCCTTCTGACCCTCTTCCCAGCTTGTGTTCTCCCATGTTCTCTCTCTCTCTCAAATGAATACATTAAAAAATCTTTTAAGAAAAAAGGGGGGGATTTAAAGGAGAAAGAAACTAAGCTGGCAGTGAAGTCAATAAATATTAATTGCTAATAAAGTGCCTAATTTAATTTTCAGAACACATGTAGTTTTAAGATACTCATCAGTGAGAGGAAATACCTTTTTTGAGGGAGTTACTTTTTTGCCCGAATTTTGTAATAATAGAAGAAAAAGAGTAGTCAGAATTAAATGAAACTTGTACTGTTCCCATGAGGCTTATTGTAGAATTTTTCATTTCAATATTATTGTTTTCTGTCAGTTTGTATGCAAAGTAACCAGTAACTGAATAGCTGAATTCAGTAATTTACCCAGCAGAAAGAGAATTAAATATAAAGGACAGTTAAGGAGGATATCAAAGAGATACCTGCACCCCCATGGTCATTGCAGCAGTAGTCACAATAGCAACATATGGAAACAACCTAATTGTCCATCAATGAATATATAAATGAATAAAGAAGTTGTGGTGTATAAAATGGAATATTACTCAGCTACAAGAAAGAAGGAAGTCTTGTCATTGTGACACCATGCACAGAGCCTGGGGACATTATGTTTAGTGAAATAAGCCAGACAGAGAAAGACAAATACCGTGTGGTGTACTTACATGTGGAATCTAAATAAAAAAGCTAAAATCATGGAAACAGAGTGTTGAAAAATGATGCCAGGGAATAGAGAGTTGGGAAGACAGGGAGCAGTTAATAAAAGGGTATAAAATTTTAGCTGTAAATTGAATAAGGTCGGAGCATCTAATGCCTCGCGTGGTAACTATAGTTGATAATATCATGTTGCATAATGGAGATTTGCTGAGAGAGTAGAACATAAGTGTTCCTACACACTCAAAAAGAGATAAATATGTGAGGTGATAGATGTGTTTATATGTCTTAATTAACTAGATGAGAGAAATTCTTTCCCAATGTATACATGTATCAAATTATCACTAGGTACAATTAAAAGCCTTACAATTTATTTATCAATTATACCTCAATAAAGCTGGAGGTTAAAAAACAGTGAATGGGGGTTGTGGACTAGGCAGAAAAAGGTTCATTAAGTGGGATGGGGGGTTAGCATATGAAAGGAGAAACTGATGGCTATGTTACGATGAAGTACTGAGATACCTAGAGTAGTGAAATTCATAGAGAAATGAAGTAGCATGGGAGTTGCTAGGGCCTGGAAGGAAAGAGCAATGGAGAGTTAGTATTTACTGAGTAAAGAGTTACAATTTAGGAAGAGGAAAAGTTCTGTAGATGGATTTGTTAATGGTTGCACAACAATGTGAATGTGCTTAATTCCACTAGATGGTACACATAAAGATAGTCAAAGTAGTGGGTTTTATTTCATGAGTCATTTATCACAATTTTTAAAAATACTATATAAAAATTTAAAAAAAGATGAACTGTTAATCCATAATTTGTGATCCTATAACACATATTAATATCGCGTGGTAAGAATGGTATTTACTTCTGCAATTTCCCTCCTAAAAAAAAAATAATAATAATAAAAATAACCCAGCCTAATCATGAGAAAATATCAGAAATACACAAATGATGTGATATGCTTCAAAATAGCTGACCACTCCTTAAAACTGTCATGAAAAATAAGGATGTCTGTGAAACCACTTCCACTGTACTTCTACAGACCTTTCTGGGTCCGACCAGAAAGCAAAAACAAATCTCACTGCTCAACAAAAAGAATGCATTCCTTCCTCTAACTTCCCTTCAACTTAAGAGGAAGGAAGGGCACCAAGCTGGGGTGCAGGATCTAACATTCTTGTTTCCTTCCAGTTCTCCAATTACCATCTGCACTGGTCTGAGAGGTAGGAAAATTTGATTCTGCTTGATAATCTCTTATATTCTGTGATATCTTTTTGTTCTAATACCTAAAATAAGCCACATGTGCTTAAAGTCCAGAATTGCATGGTTTTTATATGTTTGTCTCGATTCTTTTCTCCTAAAATAACTTCTCTAAATGCCATGATTAACTCCAATATAGTAACCAGTTTGGAAGAAAATAACTGGAGGAAATAAAGCACCTTTGAACTAGAGGGAAACAGACTACAATAATCTCATCACGTCAATAGCTTTCTCTAGAATATATATGGTTTTCTCATTACCCACAAGTAAAGTCCTCTTTTAATGCGATTTTCAAGACTTGCAATTTTTCCAAACTGATCTCTAATATATAGGATAAATATACAATAAAACCTTGTGTCTAAAACTGAGTTATCCTCACAATATTACACAGTATGTTTATTCCTTCCTCTCTACCTCTACCTTTGCCATTTCCACAACCTGAAATCTCATCTTTGATCTTATCTCTCTCTCTAAAGTACATGCAGATTTTAATTTTCACTTGAGCCTTCTTTAACCATGCCAGCTCATGGTGTACACTGAATCTTCCTTAGTGACACATTTGAAAAGCTTTCTTTCATCCAGTAATTTGTCATATCTTTCCGAGGCACACCTTTTGTGGAATTATGTGGTGTTTGGAAAGTATGGAATTTTGTTATTATGGTGTTTGTCTGTAATACATTAACAAAGGTTTTTAGACTCTGAGAATTTGAGTGACTTGTGTAAGATCACTAAAATGGTAGGCAGCAAGATTAAGAGTGATCCACAAGTTACCCTGACTCGTGAGTTTGAAGCTTTTTCTTATATAGCATTCTGTTTTGTTTTTCAGTCCTTCAAATTTGGGATAACTTTTGAAGACCGGATGTTAGGAAACTTTCCAAAGCCACACAGTCTTTCTCGTTTCTCTCTCTCTCTCTCTCTCCTGCCCTCTCTCACTTGTTCTTGCTCTCACTCTTTCACTTGTTCACTTTTTTTGCTTTTTCTGTAATGATTTCTGTTGCTCTTGCACTGTAGCTGTCTTTCTCAAATAATAAACTGGGATAGTAAGTTGTATTAATGTAAATCAAATGCCTATGCCATTAGACTTTCCTATAGTCTGTTATGACACAAGATGAACAAATTTGTTTCCAACCTATTTGTTCTCAATCCTAGGTCAGAAACTCAACTCAATACATTATTCTAGCTTTTTCAAGTCCAAAGAAGTTTTTGGCTACCAAATGGAGATCTCAAATGTTTATCATTAAAAAGAAATTATCATTTTAACTCTTGTAGTTCTATCTTACCAATGGAAAAATCGTATTAGTTTGTAACATAAAGATGCGTGGGAGTCCGTGTTTTGTGAACATGGGCACGTCAGAGTTTAAGGATAATGATCTCTATCTGTGTACCCCAGAAAATGTGTGATAGTTGTCATGTTTGTTAGTGCCTGCCCAGTGCAAGGTCTGGTATTTTAATTCTTGGAATTCTCAGTATCAACTATCCTCGCGTCATGAATAGAGTAGGAGCTGAATTCCTGACAGTTGATGAAATAGTGTATGACCCACATGTCAGAGATAGCTCTGCTCAGTAAATGACACAGCAAGTAATAGAATGCAATGATGTATGTATGATAAGAAATAACAATTTCTTATTCCTACTGCAGCAATGATGTAAGTATGACTTATGTCACTACAGTTTCTTACCCAATATCCTTTTTTCTCCAGCCTTACTAATAAGATCTTAATTTAGTTGGCGGGGGGGAAGGTGTTTTCCTCCCTCCTTTGCCTCTAAGGGTTGCCATGTGACAAAGTTCTAGCCAGTGAAATGTAGTCAGAAATTGAATTGCGGTAGAGGAAGTCATGAAAGCTTTTTTTTTTTTTTCTTTTTTGAAATAAAGGGACAAACTCAGCTCTCAGCTGGCATGAGCCTCATGACCTCCTCCATTTTTTTCTGTAGTTTTGACTCTGCTGTGAGGCAGCAGCTTGTGAGTGGGAGAAAGAAGGAGCTTGGTTAATTCCCATTTGCAACATGGACCAATCCTAAATGGCTTTCTTCCAGACTTCTGTGTTATATGAAAAAAACAAATTGCTGAAGATGGTTAATTGAGTTCTTTCATCTGCAGCCAAACACAATCCCAATTACTATACTCTTTTCAAATTGAATCTACTATATAGTAAGAAAAGCAAGGTACAAATATCCTATTAACAATGAGGACCTGATTTGGTGATCATAACTTATATGATAAAATCCCCTACAGCAGTTGCATGCTGAAGAGCACCAAACTCCAAGGTCAAGGTCAAAGCCAATATTATACTCCAGTAAGTTTTCCATACTCTGTGATTACCAAGATCTTCCAAATCTGAAATCAGAAGGGAAAATTTCTCTGGAATCATGAAATATTGAATAATAAAACATTATTTGTTTGGTATTTGGAACAATGACCTTTTTCAAGATTTGAAAAAACAAATTATCAGATAATTCACCAAGGAAAAGTAAAATAAAATTAATTCTAAAAGCAAATAACGAGACAGATATATATATCCAAAATATTTTTAGTCTGTAGTTGCATTAACTTTATCTGTGATATGAGGCCTGCATTTTATTATTTAATTATCTGAATCCTCTGAATTCTGAAGTCAGTTTTGGAAAAATAACATTTCACCTTTCTATTTTTGCAGTACGTCGTTTTCCTTCAAGCTCAGTTCTACATTTAAAACTTTTATTAACTAATTAACAATAAATAATCATTGAGAGTTTATTGTATGTACTAGATATCACCTTAGCTAGAATTGGTTTACACCAGCTTTCCAAAGCCTGTTCTCAGCCCTTCTCAATTCTTGCTTCAGTGGCAACCACATTTTGAGCTTGAAATCTGCCATACTAGGAATGCTTACATGGAAGAAACTGGCTAATGCTGCAAATCAATCGTGTGTGTGTGTGTGTGTGTTGGAAATATGAAAGATCATATTTCATAGAAAACAGATGAGTTAGATGAAAAAGATACATTAAAAGTTCAGAGCCAGGGGCGCCTGGGTGGCTCAGTGGGTTAAGCCGCTGCCTTCGGCTCGGGTCATGATCTCAGGGTCCTGGGATCGAGTCCCACATCAGGCTCCCTGCTCAGCAGGGGGCCTGCTTCCCTTCCTCTCTTTCTGCCTGCTTCTCTGTCTACTTGTAATCTCTGTCAAATAAATAAATAAAATCTTAAAAAAAAAAAAAAAGTTCAGAGCCAAAGTACCACATGCATACCATGAAAAGGATTTAAACCTAAGACACTCTTATTTCTTCAACAAATACTGATTTAGCCTAATTCTATGTCATGTACATGTTAGTTTCCATGACTATTACAAAAATATTTTAAAATATTTTAAAAATATTTTAAAAATTTTTTAAATGACCACTACAAGGACACATGCCTTGGTGCTCTTTGGAGTTTACATTCTAGTGGGCAAGGTCTTCAACTCAGGGTATTTACAATATAGCAGGAGTTATCCCATCTTCTTACACACCACTGTAGTGCAAGGTAGTGTGTGATAAGGACTGAGGAAAGGAAAAGTCAATGGGTAATGTAATTCTGAGCAGGAGAGCACAGTTGTGAGTGATCTGGTAACCCTTACTATGCTTCACCAAAGTGGCACCATTTGTCTTGAATCTAGACATTTGGAGAAGAAATTCATAGATTAAAGTCAGTGTGGGTAGTGGGTAAATAACTTTTTTACTATTTTGAACTTATTTCTGTTATTTCCTCATATTTTATTGTAATATGTTTATGTGTCTTTTTTCCCATTACGTTTTGAGAACTCCTCATAAAGCAGAAGATGAATACTGACTGTTTTGTCTGCTGGCACAGAAACTGTCACAGTGCAAATCCTCAACAAATGCCTCTGGACTGAATTCAGATGGGAGAAATAAAAGGAAAATGCAAGCTGTGTTTAGGAAATGGTGAGCACTGTAATTTGGTCAAATGGAAGATTATGGGAAGTAAAGTGCATTAAGACAGATAAATAAGAAAATGAGGTGAAATCAGATCATGAATTTGTTTCATAGACAGAAACTGACCTTTATTTTTAGTGGGCATTTAAAAAGTATTTAGGAGGAGAGAATCATCAAAGCCTGCTCTAGAAGGATAATCTGGCAGCTGAGTTTGAATGTGGATTACCATGTAGAGAAGCAATAATGGACATTTAGAAAATAATGAAATAACATAGGTCACAAATCAAAACGGACTGAACTACTGAGGGGCCAAAAGGAATGAAATGATAGAATACAGTGGACTTTGAGGTAAATAAAATGAGAATGTGTTATCATATTTCGTAGAAAACAGATGAGTTAGATGAAAAAGATACATTAAAAGTTCTGAGCCAAAGTGACTAGAAACATGAATCTATTGGAAAACTAAGGAGTATCAAAAATTCTTTTATTTTTGTCTGTTTATATATTCAAGAGTGTGAGATTTTTGTACATGCTGAGTTAGACTATTAGATGGTTTATAAATATGTGAGATATTCATTAAGAATAATAAATTATTCAGTATATATGTTTATTTGAGGAATAGTATGACATTAAAGTCTTATTTATAACATATTGAATTATCACTGAAAAAATATAGTATATGTCAAATATAGTACCTAATTTATCTTCATCCTTAATCAAAATTTCTATGTTCACCCAAGCCTACTTGAAAAAAACAAAACAAAATTTCTATGTTCAGCCAAACCAGTAAAGTTGAAATAAATTGCCTATATTCCATTAGTTCATAAAATACTGGTAAATTTTTCTAAGTCTACCTTGGGGTTGTTTAGTAATTGTTACTCATTAATCTGAGAAAGAAGATGACATGGGTAATCAAATTCATATGCTATTTGCCAAAAGAGCATAACACAATTGATCTAGTCCCAAAAGTTCCATTGAACTTATGTTTCACATACAGCATAATGACTTTAGTTTTTCCCCAGTTTTATTGAAATATAATTGATTTACCTCATTATATAAGTGTATAGTATATTAGTTTGACTCTAGATGCGTGACCTAGAGTGCATCTTATGTTGTAAATTCATATTGAATGAGATTGATGGTTCTTATTTAAATGACAATGGAACACAAAGTCAAGTTTTATTTACAACTAATTCACTTGCTTGACTTTAATGTAAATGGTTATATTGACCCTTTCTGTAACTTACCTTTTATTACCACTAGCTACTTACTAAAAGTGAGCTATTTTCATGTTCTTTGCTAAAATAAGGCCTGTTATAGGGGCACCTGTGTGGCTCAGGCCATTAAGACTCTGCCTGCGGCTCAGATCATGATCCTGGAGTCCTGGAATCAAGCTCCATGCTAATGTCCCTGCTTTGTGGGGAGCCTGCTTCTCCCTCTGTCTGCTGCTTGCCTGCTTGTCTCTCTCTGTCAATTAAAAAATAAAATCTTTAAAATAAAATAAAATAAGCCCTATTACCATGTCTGAAAAACCATCTATGAATTCACTCTTCCCATTAGGTATATGACACAGAATAATATTTGAGTTTATCTCAAAAGAACATTCTTTTTAAAGACTTATTCATTTTAGAGAGAGAGAGAGAGAGAGCACACAAGGAGGGGCAGGGGTAGAGGTGAAGAATCTCAGGCAGACTCCCTGCTGAGCACAGAGCCTGATGCAGGGCTTGATTTTACCACTCTGAGATTATGACCTGAGCTGAAATCAAGAGTTGGCTGCTTTATAAATTGAACCATCCAGGTGCTCCTCAGAAGAACATTTTTGAGGAAGAATTAGCTTTAAATGCTTTGAGTTGTTAAGAGGAGAAATTTCTGTTCAATACTTCCAATGTATTATTATGATGGTGAATATATGAAAACAATAAAATGAAAACAATTTTATGTGCGGGAAATACTAGCAAAGACCTCCGAGTTATGGGACTAAAACTGGTAAGTAGTATGATATGAGTTTTTTGGGGGCCCTAGATATGTTAATAAAGATGCAGATTAACTATTCTTGGGCATCTCATGGAAAAAAAAGGGGGGGCAACATACCAAATTTTCATCAGAGTTTCTCATCTATTTTGAATTCTTAAAATATTCATTTCAGGAAAATCCAACTAAAGTATGTGAGAGAATGTATATGTGTTCATTATTGCTAGGTATGTTTTTTGTTAAAATATACATGAATACAAAGAATTATGAACCCCAATTAAAGAATCTTATGACAGCAACAAACATCAACAAGGAAAAAAATGGACTATTAAGGGGACACGCAAGGGGTACCTGGGTAGCTCAGTTGCTTAAATGTTTGCCTTCGACTCAGGTCATGATCCCAGGATCCTGAGTTCAAGCCCCACATTGTGCTCTCTGCTCAGCAAGGAGCTTGTTTCTCCTTTCCCCTCTGCCTGCCGCTCAGCCTCCTTGTGGGCTCTCTCTGTCAAATAAAGAAGTAAAATATTTTTTAAAAAGGGGTGAGGAACACACAAAATAATTTTGGACTATGGTTGAAACATAATGAAAATAGTAAATTGGAAAATATTTCAACTGCTTCTGTCCTGTCGTGTGCATTTAGTAATATACAAATAAGGAAACTTGGAATAGCACATATAAAAACACTCTAAGATTTTTTTAAATGCATAATATATGATATAAGATCAGTTTGGGACTTAAAAATAGTTGTGTAGAAGTGAGTAGGGCATGTGTTTATCTCACTGAATATTTATTTCTGACTGATTAATAACCCTGTAATTTTTTAGATTCTACTCAAAGATGAATATGCAAGTCACATTTTACTTAATCTTTTCTTCAAGAATAATGTTACTGCTTTTCAATGAAGTTAACAAAGATTCTGAGTTGGTAACATTGATAACTCACTTCCTTATCCTATGTGACTAATTGCCTTCTTTAGTTATGAGCTGACAGACAGAACATGAACTTTATTGAAGAAACAATTAGAGGTTAATAAAATCTAGTTTTCCCATCAGAAACAAATACCTTTAGGTAGCTGGGCAGAGTCACTGATGATGCAGTTTATGAATGGAGAATATTGTGCCCATTGTACATAGGAGGGTAGTTATGTGCATTTTAAAATGATAGTTGGGTTAAGCCTCTGCCTTTGGATCAGGGCATGATCTCAGGGTCCTGGGGTCGAGCCCCGCATCAGGCTCTCTGCTCAGCAGGGAGCCTGTTTCCCCTCTCTCTCTCTGCCTAGCTTTCTGCCTACTTGTGATCTCTCTCTCTTTGTCAAATAAATAAATAAAATCTTTAAAAAAGAATAAATTAAAAAAAATGATAGTTGGTTCCAAATTCCTCTTATAATTTTATTTTTTTCGTGGTGATTAATAAACTATGTTGATGCATCAAGGAAAATTAATGTTAGAACAAAAATATAATTATTAGAATAATCAACAACTCTGACTCATTAACTATGTCTTGAAGGCTTCTTTTTTTTTTTTTTAACTTTTCAGTGATGCCAAGTATATATTAACAGTCTGAGAAACTTACCACTCTGTTCCAAATCCATTAATATCTTTGGCCAGAATTATTGTAATGATCTACAGTGGGTCTCCCTACCTCTACCTTTTATCCCTAAAAGATATTCTTAACACAGTATACAGAATGATCCTAGAAATCAAACCACTTCTATTTTTAAAACCCAGAGTAAAAGCAAGATTTGTCACAATGGTCAAAATCCCTACATTGATGTGCCCTGCCCCCCAAGGCATCTTTCTAACCTTATCTTTTGCTATTCTCTTCTCATACCATTCCAACTGTACTAGTCTTGCTTTCCACCATCATCCTTGACATGCTTCCACATTATTGTTTTCCACACTAACTATTCTGTCTGCTTGAATTTTGTTTCCCCATACATCCACATGTCTAACTCCCTTATGTCCTTCAAATCACCATCTCATCAAGGCTATCTAGACCATCATATTTAAAATAACATTCCCACACAATATTCATGGCCTTCCTAACCCTGTTTTACTTTACTTTATGGCATTTATTGCCTTCTAAATTACACATTAATTACTTGCTTATTATGTTCATTGTCTGCTTCCCTATTGGAATTTTTTCCTGCTTTGATCACAGATAAATCCTAAGACTTAGAAAAGTAGGATATAGTAGGTTCTCAACAAATATTTGTTGAATGAATGAAGACTCTACTGCAATTAAAGAGTTGGGGGGAAAACAATCATCTCTTACTATTTCTAGAAAAAGAATTAGCCCAACTATAAAGCTTAGAATGCCAATTAGTCAGTGAGCATAAATAATTAAACTACCACTGAAAAACAAGACAGGTACTTATTAAATGTCTGCCTTCCTTTATATGATTTAAGTGTCTTTTCCATTTCTAAGCAGATTATAATGAAAGCTATAGAGCATTCATTGTGTACATAGAATTCTTGGTTGACCATAATCAGAGAATTACTTAGAGGGAAAAACCACCCCACTGTTTTCTTAAATGTTAAATTTAATGTAATATCATACCAGTATATTTTAAATAAATATAAACATCATATATTTGACAACAATATAATTTTTTTCTAGCACAAATAAGTCCTTTCAAAAAACCAACCAGCTTACCACTGAAAGTCCTTCTCTGTTAAGCAGAGCAGTGAGATATATACATTTCGGTGCCAAAGTCCACAGAATTGGACAGAAAAAACTTTGTGACTTTAAAGTGTATCATTCTAATAAAAGCAAATGAAATTTGTAAAGTTGCATTTGTTGAAATATTGTTTCATTTTGGATATGGGATAAATTCATATCAGCTCTTTTAAGCAAGACAATTGTACATTTGGCCCAAGGTCAGGATGTAGCAACTTAGATTTCCTTTGAGGAAAAAAAAATGTAGAAAATGTTTCAGCTTTTTTTTTTTTTAATTAAAAAAGAGAAGTAAAAAAGTGAATACTGCTTTTCGAACTTTATCTAACTAAGCACAAAGCACATGGAAGGATGCATAAATGTAAAATTAACTTTTTGCTGTTCAGAAAAAAGAATTTGGATTTGAGAGCAAGTGAGCTAAAATAAAAACATGCATAATTTACACTACAGATGGGTATATTCTCTACATTAAATGATACCTAGCAATTTCAAGGAGAAAGAAAATAAAGTGACAATCAACATTAAGAAGGTGGCAGAAGTAATCAAACACATGCCATGTTTAAGAAAAGGCATAATGAAGTTTCCATAAGAATCTTTTTTTCATGACTCAGACACCAAATAACTATTTCACAAGCTTCAGCAGAAGTTCCCAGTGCACTTATCAATAATGCATCCAGCCACAGCTTTAGATATTAAAACAAGAGGAAGTTGACTATATCAAAGATCCAAAGTTCAAACATATTATACTATGGAGCTTAAAACCAGACAAGAAAAATGTGGGGGTGAGGAAGGTAGATTGTGTGCAGATACCAAAAAAAATACTTTTGTTGAAGGTTGAGAATAAATTAGTAATGAGATACAGGGCCTTAAATCTTACAAATCAGTTATACCCATAGGTGTGAACAAAATTATATGATCCTGTAGGTGTGAACAGAATGTTCACCATTTAAATAATACCTGTTAGGCAATGGAAAGATGGAGATGATGTAATTTAAAGTATTTTTATTTCATGAGATGATCCCATTGGAAACCACAATATTTACTGAAAATCTCAGCAGAATACAAAGATCTATAATGTAGACATTCAGGATTGAAGCACATTAATAAAGTAACAATAGGAAGTTTGCATTACCACGTTTGATAATTATGGTTGCATAATTGCAGACAGAGCTTCAATATGGCCATAATCATAATTTATAAGTAAAATATGGGAAAATCCTCATTATAAGAATAATGGAGAATGTTGTTTGTTGTGCTTTAACAAATATTATAGTAAGTACATGGTACTTTAATTTGCTTGGCCCTTACCATTTTGCATTGATTTTTGTTTACTATTATGTTACTAAAACATTCTGAAAATATTTCATTTATTTAGGAGAGTAAAGTCTGCAAAATACATATTTTATGGCAATAAAATTTTCTGATAAATATCTGAAAATTATCTCTTAACTAATTAATAGACTAATTAATTAATAGGGCAAATGAATAAAATAAGCACTCTTTGCCTTCTGTTTGGTTCTGTGGAAGCCAGCCAAATGAACTTCAAGTCTAGACATAGCTATTAGGTAGCAAAAATTCAGATTTAGCAGATGGCAATCACATATGTAAAATGCATATTTTTAGTGTACCAAAAATTTTAGTTGGGGTAAATTTTAGAAATTTTCTTTTGAGGTTAAAGCAATTAGGGCACTGTTTTCTAGCCTTGTATCTTAAAAGTTTTGCTTGAATCACAGCTATAGCTTTTGTGCTTGGGAACCTAACTCAAAGATCTTAAGTCTGATAGAGCCTATATATGGACCATTCCCAGTCTTCCTTGATTCAGATTATATTGCAGTTAAGTAGCAAGGAAGTCATGCATACCTACTTTACTTCTTCATTATACCCACTTAGAAATCTTAACTCTAATAAAATTTAAGGAAGAAAAAATATAGCAAGATAAAACTAAAAACATAAAGGTATCTTTGTGCCCATCTAAAATAAGAAATGATGTATATTTCCCCCATGAACTATCAATATAATGTATCTATATGGAATGGTAATTTAGTTCTCCTATAGGAGAACAATTCAAATTCATAAATAATTTCTTGGTGTAAAGATGTTTTAACTGCTAAGTCAGCAGCAGTAGGTTTCCATTCTAGAGCTGAATAGCACATCATTTCAAGTTGCTGTATTTTTAAAAAGGATATGCTCCTTTCAAGTGACAGCATACCTGTTAAAAACTCAAGGGGGAAAAAAATTCAAGGGGAACAAAATTGAAGAAATTATGTTCTGTTTGGCTTCACAGTGCTCAGGATACCTCAGTAACTTTAATGTGTGGTTTAACCCAATTTAGAGAGAATGTTTGGTGTCACTGATAAAGACAGAACTTGCAATGGGACTTTCTTAGAGACTATTTTCCCCTCAGATGGTCTCCCTGCAATCAGGTTCTGGACCTCAGGTTAGCAATGCCACAGGGAGATATACATGAAATTAAACAAAATGTCACTGCTAAGTGTTTTAACTTTTATTTTTCTGTTAATTAAGCCAATTAATATGGTTACAAGTTATTATTTTGTATTCATATTGTAATCTAAAACCAAGTAAAAATTTGGAAATAAAGTAAAAATTAAGGAAAGAAAATTCAGAAATGTTGACTTGGATTACTCTTAAATATAACCTAACATTATTTGATTTTCACTTCAACTTCTGCTTCAAGCAAGAAGGATGCCCTAAACTTTTTTCCCCAAAATGTGACCAGTGTGAGCTACCTGTATACAGTTAAAAATAGTTATCTGACCCCGTTGTCCTCAAAAATGCTTTCTGAATTCTAGTGATCAGATTTCACAAATTATATTTATACACATCTTAATATTCTTCATAGATATTATCCTAACCTAAATATTTCTTTCAGTCAATATCAAGTTTTATTCTATTGAAAAGAAAGACTACAGTGTACTGGGTAAATGCAAAGATACTAAAATCAGACTATCTTGTGTGGAATTCTAGAAATTCCAGTTATAAGCTATGTGATCTTGGAAAAATTATTTCCATATTTTGTGTCCCAGTTTCCTCTGAACAATGGGATAATAATGGCTCTATAAGAGTGTTGCATCAAATATAAAAAAGAGATTCATCAGCAGAAAACAGTAATAATGCTGCTGGCATATGGTAAGCTTTCAATAAATGTTATTTACTACTACCTTTAAAAAGTCTTTTTATTCTTCCTCAAATGCAAATTCTTAAGACCATGAGATGTTCTTGTACTGAAAGATTAAAGCAAGTTTCAAGAAAAGTGCATTTTAAGCTTCTGAACATAGCCATTGGGTACTTTTATTATTCTACAGACACATAAATTATATGGGTCAAATAGATAAAAAAACATTGTCATACTTTGTTACTAATATGCGGAACAATGTTCAGCTAATGAACTAATGTGTTCAACAATGTCCTGCTTTCAGGTTTGTTTGTGCAATTTTTGTTTAATTTTTATTTTTCTAGAATAATGCTCAGCAACAAGGCAAAACAATTACTTTAAGACAAAAGTTTTCAAAATGACAGGATAAATGCATAAATTACAACCGTGTCATTTAATTATTTTTTCTGGTAGCCTATTTGATTAATGTGGGTAATATTAATGCAAACTGTGTCAGGTGTAAACAATGCTACTTCAGTGTTCTTTTTAGCTAAATAAAAAAGTAAAGCTACACTGATTACAAGTAGCCTGGCTTGTCTTTTGCAACATGGTCATTTTTCTGATTACAACTATGAACTAGCTTTTCTCTATAAGATTTCACTGTTATCTAGAGTTCTTTGTGTACAGATATTATCTCTTCCAAGTGATTAAATAGGCTCTTTGTATAAAAGGAGTATTTCCCAGTATCTAGCAACTCTTTGTTTCAAAATTGAAGTGAGCGAAAACAATCAAGTACCCAGGGAATGAAAAAAAAAGAGTAAAATGGAACTCTTGAAGCCAGAAGTTCAGAAATCCTTGAAAAAATAGCACCTCATTATAATCAGTAGAATTGTTCAAAAATAGATCTAATCTATTTTAAATTTGAACAATATGCCACAGTTCATTTTAATATAAACAGAAAAGGAGCATTCCACTAGGTTGAACAAAAAAAAAGGTTTCTGATTATTTTCAAAACGTTTATACTTTTACAACAGATGTTATTAGGCAACTTGAAAGATCTTGTATACTCATTCAGTTGCCTCTAATGATTTTACTCTCATTGTGTATATATTTCCAAGCATGAAAACAAATGATTGTGCTAAAAGATAGTCTATGTAGTGAAGTATGTGGTATTATTGCAGATTTCAAATGAAAGCAATTAGTAAACTGTAAACATAAAAAAGAAAATAGCTATCAAAATAATATTTAGCTTACCCATTAAAATATAACTTTTATTTTCTCTGCATTCATGATGAAATTCAAAATTGATTATAACAGTGCAATAATTGAGGAATTATTTTTTTTAATTTCCATGATAGTGTATTTCTTAAAATGGAGTTGAATTATCAATGAGAGAAGAGAAAACATAGAGTGGATATGTACAATACTATGCTACAGTAATCCAATTACTTTCTGTGGTCCAGAAATAACATGCCATTTCAACACATGGGAATATGGTAGGATGTGACTTACAGTTTGATTCTGAATATACAGTAAACTTATTTTTTCTGGGCCTATTTTTTTCTCCTTCTCTATCCCTAAGTTAAAAGTGATGTTTCTCTCAGCCTGCTGTTTGGCTTGACAAAAAACATTGTTCCTTCTTCTCCTGGGATAGACTTGATTGAAGGAAATGCATCAAGTAGGGAAGTAAAAGTTTGTTTCCCTATTGCTCTAGTACTGCCTGCTGCTGACTTCCCATGAGAGAGATGACAACAGTTTCATAAGGTCTTCGCAATTTCATATTTGCCTGAAAAGGGACATCAAATTTAAACCAAGTAGAGGAGCAATATACAATCTGGATTGGAAGGAGACCCAATTCTATTTAACCTTAATTTCCCCTTTCAATTTAGAAACCCTCCCACTGAAAAATGTTAACATTTGAGACTTACCATTTGGGAAAGAACCTATGTTGTTTTGATGAAGGAAGAAACGTTTTCATATTTTACCATTTGCCTGCAACAAAAATACGTTGACTTGGTGACTGAATTCTCAGTCCTTAGGAACATTAAATTGACTTTATCCAGATATCTATGCTCTTTATAGTGTTTGTAGAAATGGGTGAAATTATATTTGTTTCTGGAAATGTTTATTGTGAAGTCTATGAATTAAATACAGAACTAGCAAAAAGTAAAATATAATAAAAAGCCAATTTTGAGAAAACACGGTGAAATAGTGTTTTGATAGACAGATGTTTTTCTGTCAAATCACTTGATTCAAAGTATTTACCTTCACATCAACTGAAATACTCTCATCATAACTAAAATAATTTTAGCTCATTAAAGCAAACACTAATAAATCAAGCCTGATTTTCCACATAGCATTTCTTCCATTCTTGATTTCTAGAACTCTTTAATTTTGATTCATCATTTAAGCCA
This sequence comes from Mustela putorius furo, assembly GCF_011764305.1. Lineage (NCBI taxonomy): Eukaryota > Metazoa > Chordata > Mammalia > Carnivora > Mustelidae > Mustela > Mustela putorius. Next base: position 3,663,415 of record NW_025421467.1, read on the forward strand.
AACCAGGCATATTTATTGGATGCATTGTGATTCCCGTCATCTTCTTTTTAAGTGCCCTGATATTTTCCAAATATGTTGTGTGGTCAACATATTGGCAAACACTGAGTAGGTGAACACTCCTACTTCAAGAACACCACAAATATATCTTCCAATACTTGGATTAATATAATGTTATATTATAAACTAAGAGAAAATCTTGAATCAATAACCTAAACTACCACTTTTCGACACTAAAGAAAGAGAAAGCTAAATCAAGGTAAGCAAAAGGAAGGATATAGTAAAGATTTGATTGGAAATAAATGACATGGAAAACAGAAAGCCAGTAGAGAAAAGTCAACAAAACCAATTGTTAGCTCTCTGAAAAGATTTTTTATTTTAAATGACTAAACCTTTAGCTAGAGTCATCAGGAAAAAAAAAAGAGACCAGACTTAAGTTACTAAAAGCATAGATTAATAAGAAATGTATGGATTTTAATGGACTACATTAACAAATGTATGCAAACATGTTAAATAACCTAGATGAAATGGACAGAGAGACACAAAGTACTGAAATTAACTCAAGAAGTAGAACATCTGAATAGATATGTAACAACTTAAAAGTTTGAATTAGTAATAAAAGAATCTTCTATAAAGGAAATACCAAGAGCAAATGGTTTGGTTGGTGAATTCCCAGAATGGTTATAATAAAAAAGACAGATAATAGTGTTGAGAAGGAGGTGTAAATATTGGAGACCTCGTATATAGGTGAAACTATAAATGGTCACAACTGCTTCGGAAAACATGTTGGCAATTCTTCAAAATGATATGAATTATCATAAAATCCAGCAATTGACTTGCTTTGGTAGGTAATATTTTAAAAGATGCAAACAGAAGCTTAAAATGTAGTTGTTAGTTGGGATGGCTTACTTCTGCCTCTATAACAAATATCCAATGTACCCAGCCTAGTTCAGGGTCCCAGAAGGAAGAGAGAAGTATGAAGTAGTGCCACCTTAGCCAAGCCCTGCCTAGATTAAATGACCTAGGCGTAATATGCACCCAACTGACATGTGAGGGTACTAAGCAAATGCTGATTTTTATAAATTACTAATATTTTATAGTTTATTTCCCACAATAGTTAACCAACTCACCTCTGCTCTTCCTCTCCTCTGGGAAGCCCATAAAGTTCAAAAGTAGCTAAATAAGTTGATCTTAAAAAAAGGGTCAATTTAAAAATATTTACTGATTATAGTACTTAAACATCTTAAAAGATGCTTTAAACACCTTGCAAGAAAAAGAAGTAATGGAATATGACCATAAATTCAGCTAGATCTAAATAACTTATTCACATATTTTAGTATATAATGAAAAACAAATTTCTGTCCATCAGAAACTACTTAAAGTTTAAAATTTATCATTGATTCCATTTCAGTACCCAACCGGAAGTGTGTTGTCTTCCAAATTTCCTTACCAACTCTTATCTTTCCAAATTCACACATATTTTTGGTCTTAAATTTAAATCTATTTAAAATAATGTCATAATATTGGATTGCTTTTTAAGGTTTGTATTTATTTATTAGAAAGGGAGAGAGAATGGGCGAGGGTGGGAAGAGGGAGAAGCAGGCTCCACACTGAGCAGGAATCGACTCAGGGCTCAATCTCAGGATCCTGGGATCATGATCTGAGCTGAAGGTAGAGGCTTAACTGACTCAGCCAACCAGGTGGGCAACAAATTAGATTTTAAACTACCTTAAACATTATAGAAACATTCTCTAGTTCTTTGTACATTCATACATATATTATAGGAGATCAATTAATATCTGTAGACTTGTTTTCTTATTATTGGTACCACAACATTTCAACTAGTTATCTAAGGCTGGCTCCATATCTAAACCAGGTTGAAAAAATGTAATTTCTATTTTAAAAAACTTACATAATTATACATATTCTAAGCCATTAAACCAATCATTAAGCTATATTTCCTTTCATAGTATCTTACTTAACAAATTTCTTTCTTTTTTCTGTCTTTGGTAAATCACTATAACCTCCAAATTAACATTTCTGTAAAAGGTTATCTACAAAATATTCTGACTGATAAACCACTGTTCATCCTAGGTAGAATATTCTGTTTCTAACTTTCTAAGATCTGTAGCTAATGCTCATTTTTGGTTCTTTATCTTTTAAACTACATTTTTTGTCTCATTAGATGGATCAGAGGGATATCATAGTGTTCTTTGTGAAGTCAGAAAGAATTGTTCATGGCAAATTTTAATACTGAAGCTATATCCATGCACAAATGCACATGCCCAGATTGTACTTTTAAACCCTTTTATTTTGAAATGTAAATTGTGGTTCTTTAATGGGAGTCTCTGACAGCTTTCACTGTGTTTGAGACTCTGAAGTGAATTTAAGTTTATGTAATCTCATATTAAAGCAAAAGGAAACAAGGTAGGAAAAAAACATACTTTCTTCAAGACTTAGCTTTCTGGGGTTAGTTTGATGTCTCATCCTCAGTAACTTCAGGTGTCATAGCAACAAAATATTCTTTACAATTGAGAAAATTTGTCTTCCCCCACTAGATATGCTGCTGATTTAATGGATATTGGGTAGTGAAGTAAGGCGATCTCCTCACCGTCTCCTCTAGGATCCATAGATCCCTGATAGCCACCTGCTACCTCATCCTTTGCTTTCAAGAACATATTTCTCAAACATATTTTGATGTTTTCTATGAGAGAAAGATGCCATGCCCTATTAGCTGATTTTTAAAACTGAGCACCTACGGTGTGCCATAAATATTTTGCTTCCTACTTAATCTTGAATCCCAACTTGGAAAAGATTTAGGCAAAAGCCATAAAAAAAGAAACATTTATTCTACAATACACTACTAGTATATTCTAATACGATATAAACTTTATGTTATCTTCAGTGATTCACACAATCGAGTCATGTTTAATAGTCATGTATAAACTATTGTGTTTGGTAAAATGATGGCTCTAAATGATATACATGCCAAAATCACAGAATCTGTGAATACATTGAGTCATACGGCCAAAGGGACTTTGCAGATGTAGTAAGTTAAGGATATTGAGATGGTAATATCATCTTGAATATCTAGATTGGCCTGATATAACCATAAGAGTTTTATAAAAAGGAGGCAGATATGATGATGAAAGCAGAAGACAAATGATGTGGGGCTGGGAGCCAAGGAGGGAGGACAAATTCTAGATGCTGGAAAAAGCCAGGAAATGAATTCTTCCATGCAGCCTTTAGAAGGAATGTAGCCCTGACAACACCTTGGTTTTAGCCAAATGAAACTGATTTCTTATTTTGTTACCCCAGAATCACAAAACAATAAATTTGTATTGGATTAAGCCTCTAAATTTGTGTTAATTTTTTTACAGCAGCAATAGAAAACTAATAATCCATAATCTTCCAAGTTTGTCTTTTTTTCTCTCCTACTATAGTTGTCATTAAGAGATAATGCATCCCAGGAGACTTCACAAAACATCATAACCCCTTATAGACTGTCTCTAAATTTATCTACACATACCTTCCTGGAGAAATACAAGAAATAGTTAAAATGCTCCATACATTTACCTTTTCAGCCCTGATGGCTGCTCTTGTATTCAAACACGAGCAAAACAAAATGATTTTAATATGAGCTTAGTAATAAAATCTCTGTAATGTTTATGGTTTGATCTTAATTATTTTTAAATATTTTATTTATTTGACAGAGAGAGACACACAGAGACAGGGAAAATAAGCAGGAGGAGTGGGAGAGGAGAAGCAGGCTTCCCGCTGAGCAGGGAGCTGGAAGTGGGCCTTGACCCCAGGTTCCTGGATTCACGACATGAGCCAAAGGCAGCCACTTAATGACTGAGCCACCCAGGCGCCCAGTGGTTTGCCCTTAAAATAGAGGTCATCTTCCAACCAATCATTTTGTTTTGTTTTGTTTTAAAAAATGACCAGAAAATGAGAAATCCTTTTTTTAAAAAATCTTTACAATGAGTCTATTTTATCACTCCATCACCCAAAACCATTATCAATTTTTAGGAATGTCAGCTCTGAGAACAAGAGAATGAACATTCAAGAGTACACATGGATGTGTGTACACACACACACACACACACACACATACACAGCTTTCTTAGCAACTGGATATAAATTAAGCATCATAAACCACAAAGAAAAACACATTTTTCTTTCCAAATCTGAAAACACATTTTCAAAACACCTCAAATGCCTCTTATATCAAAACTGGAAAAGGCTTTAAAACAATATTTCAAATAGCAGAAAAGGAGGCAAGAATGCCCTTCTGTATCTGGGTTCTCTACTCTGTTCCACTGGTCTATGTGTCTGTTTTTGTGCCAGTACTATACTGTCTTGGCGATCATAGCTTTGTAGTAAAGCTTGAAATCAGGCAATGTGATGTCCCCAGTTTTGTTTTTCTTTTTCAACATTTCCTTAGCAATTCGGGGTTTCTTATGCTTCCATACAAATTTCAGGATTGTTTCTTCCAGCTCTTTGAAAAATACTAGTGGAATTTTGATCAGGATGGCATTGAAAGTATAGATGGCTCTAGGGAGTATAGACATTTTAACAGTGTTTATTCTTCTGGTCCATGAGCATGGAATGGTCTTCCATCTTTTTGTGTGTCTTCAATTTCTTTCATGAGTGTTCTGTATTTCCTCAACTATAGGTTTATTCCCAGGTATCTTATGGTTCTTGGTGCTATAGTAAATGGAATTGATTCTTTCATTTCCCTTTCTATATTCTCATTCCTAATGTATAAGAAAGCAACTGATTTCTTTACATTGATTTTGTATCCTGCCACATTACTGAATTGCTATATGAGTTCTAGTAGTTTGGGGGTGGAGTCTTTTGATTTTTCCATATAAAGTATCCTTTCAGTACTATGTTGAACAACAGTAGCAAGAATGGACATCCTTGTTGTGTTCCTGATTTCAAAGGGAAGGCTGTCAGCTTTCCCTCATTGAGGATGATATTCGCTGTGGGTTTTTCATAAATAGATTTTATGAAGTTGAGGAATGTTCCTTCTATCCCTATATTCTCTTTCTATATTCTCATTTTAATAAAGAATGGATGCTGTATCTTGTCAAATGCTTTTTCTGCATCAGTTGAGAGGACCATATGATTCTTCTCACTTCTCTTACTGATTTGTTCTATCACATTGATTGATTTGTGAATGTTGAACCACCTTTGCATCCTAGGGATAAATCCTACCTGGTTGTGGTAGATAATCTTATTAATGTACTGTTGGATCCTAGTAGCTAGTATCTTGTTGAGAACATTGGCATCCATAATAATCAGGGATATTCGTCTGAATTTCTCCTTTTTGATGAGGTCTTTGCCTGGTTTAAGGATCAGGGTAATGCTAGCTTCATAGAGTCTGGAAGTTTTCCTTCTATCTTTTGAAACAGCTTCAGGCAAATAAGTATTATTTCTTCTTTGAATGTTTGGTAGAATTCTCCGGGAATCTGTCAGGTCTTGGGCTCTTGTTTTTTGAAAGGTTTTTGATCACTGTCTCAATATCGTTACTAAATATTGGTCTATTCAGGTTGTCAATTTCTTCTTGAGTTTTGGAAATTTATAGGTTTCTAGGAATGCATCCATGTAATCTAAGTTGCTTAACTCATTAGCATATAACTGTTGATAATAATTTCTGATGATTGTAGTGAAAAGAAGGACCATTTGTACCCCAGTGTTCATAGCAGCAATGACCACAGTTGCCAAACTGTGGAAAGAGCCAAGATGCCCTTCAACAGATGAATGGATAAAGAAGATATGGTCTTTATATACAATGGAATATTATACCTCCATCAGAAAGGATGAATATCCAACTTTTGTATCAACATGGATGGGACTGGAGGAGATTATGTTGAATGAAATAAGTCAAGCAGAGAGAGTCAATTATCATATGGTTTCACTTACTTATAGAGCATAAGGAATAAAATGGAAGACATTGGGAGTTGGAAAGGAGAAATTAGTTGGGGGAAATTGGAGAGGGAGATGAACCATGAGAGACTGTGGACTCTCAGAAACAAACTGAGGGCTTTGGAGGGAAGGGAGGGTGGGGGGTCGAGTGAGCCTGGTGGTGGGTATTAAAGAGGGCAGGTATTGCATGGAGCACCAGGTGTGGTGCATAAGCAATGAATCTTGGAATATTGAAAAAAATAAAATTACAAAAAAAAAAAAAAAGAATAGCCTTATGTATTTTGCTTTATAAGTCCTTTAGCTAAATATCCTGTAATAGGTTTGGCAAATGATACTTCCACTATATTTTCATTCAAATGAAACAAAGAATGAGTAGACAATTGAGTAAAAAATACACGAAATTTAAATGTTTAGAGGGGTCATGAAAACAGGAATTCAGGCTATGTTCTTGTCTTACTTGAATGTAATTTATGTTGAAATTATGCTCATTTCGGAACAAGTGATAAAGTTCACCTAGTAAGTTTCATCTGTTTTTTCTCATATTATTCTTAATTTCCTCTCTACACTTGTCTCCCCCTTCTTTTATAACCCACCCTGACTTCATTTTGTAAAATTGAAACCCAAATACAGGTTCCTCAGTGATTTTAGTTACAAGGAATAAACTATAATGGTACTGTTTAAATTGTATAATATTTGTCAACAATTCAAATGGAGACTACAGGGGAAGAACATTTTGCATATCAAAATGTTGAATGAGTAAAGATTTAATTGAACATAAACTAATTCATCCACTTAACAAAATTTTTAAAAATATTTTAAGTAATCTTTACATCCTATATGGGGCTTGAACTCAAAGCCCTGAGACCTAGAATCATACACTCTACTGACTGAGCCAGCCAGATGCCCCAACAAATATTTTTTGAGCATTAAATGTATGTCAGAAAATAGGGTTAAGGAAAAACATTGACCAAAATTAGTCCTCATAGAACTTAAATAGAACTTTAAAATATGAAAAATGTTGTCCAGATACCTCCCCTGACTTCGGATCATAATACTTTTTATCTAAATCACTGTGTTGCTCTTAAAATCTATGTGACAGTGTATATAATCTCCCCAAGACTAATGAAAAATAGGAAGTGAGTCCCCTTCCAGAATGCCAGACAATAATTGTCTTGGTATAGCTTCATTTCTCCCTTTGATGCTTATGAAAAGGGTTAAACAACTTCTTTTTGTTTTTTTTTTTTGGGGGGGGGGATTGTTTTTTGGTGGTGGTGGTGGTAAGTATATGAGAGCCATGGCTTTTGATCATTTATCTAGTTAAAGTTATACCCACTTTCTCTAAACTGTCCTTGAAAGAATTTGAAGTGGAATCATTTGGCCAAACTCTCCAAGTACCACACAATTATATAGATTCATCTTCTTTTCCCTTGCAAGAGGTATTAAAATTCTTTTGCAAATAACTTGTTCACATAGAAAACCAAGAAGTACAAAGAGACATTACTGATTCCAGAACTAATCTGGCACATGTTAATTTTCAGTTAGTATTGCTTTTTTTTTTTTTTTTTAAGATTTTATTTATTTACTTGAGAGAGAGAGAGCATGAGTTGGGGGCAGGGGCAGAGGGAGAGGGAGAAACAGGCTCTCTTTGCTGAGCAGGGAGCTCAATGCAGGAATCTATCCCAGAACCCCAGGATTATGACCTAAGTGGAAGGTCAACTGAGCCACGCAGGAACCCCCAGGTTACTAATTATTAATACAGTCCTTCAAACTTTGGAAATATAATGATCTCAACCCTTTAAACCTTTAAGAGGTCTTTCAAAATGAAAAGTTCATCTTCTCTTGTTCAGATAGTTCTAAACATTTTGTTAATTTCATTTCTGTGTTCTTAGCCCACTTGTATTGACCTGTTCTTTCCGTCGTAAGTTTAAAACATCTTTATAGATTTAAAAATATATACCCTTTCTTTTGTTATATGTGGTTTAATAATTTTGGGGATTTCCCTTTTTTTATTTAGATTGATTTATATAGTTTAGAACAATGTAGTTTTATTGATATTGAATTTTATTCACAGATAAATTTAGGGAGAACTGACACAATGTAACTGAGTGACTACATTGTGAAGGTGATATGGTTCATACTCTAATATATTTATGACCCTTTGGAGATGTTCTATTTTTTTCTCACTCATTTCATTCCTTTTCTTATTCATTTCATTACTTAGTATTTATTATTTTTGCTTGCTATAATATATGGGATTATTTTAATGAATACATTTTTAAATGACATGTATAAATATATATTACATCCTTTTGAGTTTATGTACATGTTTTATAATTGGTAACTTTAGTTATTAAGCCATTTTGTCTGACATTTAATATTGAAACATTTAATATTATGATTTCAGCTAAACACATTAATTTATTTATGTATGAAGAAAATGGTAGGGAAACTATCTGTGGAGACTCTACCCTCAATCTTGAGATTCAACATTTTAGGGTACATCTGAATATTGGTTAAATTTCATAAACCTTGTCTGCAAAATTGTGAGTTCCTTCATCCAACATGTCCATAAAAGGTGTAAATATAGAGTTGGTTTTCCAGTACAGTAGCAGAGTGGCTTAAAAATAACCAAAATGTATTTCCTAGAGGCTAGAAGTTCAAATCATGGCTATTGGAAAGAATCTGTTCCATGCCTTTCTCTTAACTTCTGGTATTACTGACAATCCTTGCCTTTCCTCCTATTTCTGCCTCTGTTATCACATGGCATTCTCCCCTTGTGTCTCTGTCTCCATTCTTCTTTTGTTAGAGCAGACAAGTCACATGGGGTTAAAGCCCTATCCTGCTCCAGTATGACATCAACTTAACTTCAAAGACCTTGTTTCCAAATGAGGTCACATTCTGAGGTTCTGGGAAGGATACAAATTTTGGAGGGGACACTAATACGGTACTGTCTTCAACTGGTCCCTACTAGGATGTGTGCTCTTTCAGTTGTGAAAAGTATTCTTCCACTTATGAATAAACTGATCACGTAAATCCACAGGCAAATAGACCTGCTTCTGAAAATTATTCATCTTATGTGGCATATGGTTCTGATTAGAATGTTCTTTGCCTTTTCCCTAGTCAATATTCACCTCAAATCCTTACCCCTCACTTTTACATTGGATTCCTTCAGCTTCATGAGGTTGCTTCACTGTGCTACTCTTACTTTATTTTTTTTATTTTTATTTTTTTTAAGATTTTATTTATTTATTTGAGAGAGAGACAGTGAGAGAGAGCATGAGCGAGGAGAAAGTCAGAGAGAGAAGCAGACTTCCCGTGGAGCTGGGAGCCCGATGTGGGACTCAATCCCGGGACTCCAGGATCATGACCTGAGCTGAAGGCAGTCGTCCAACCAACTGAGCCACCCAGGCGTCCCTCACTGTCCTACTCTTAACAAGCCTAGTTCAGAAAGGTCCATTCTTGATATATAACATAATATATATTTCCTCTTCTACTTCTGATTTGGTGGCTTTGAAATGCTACTAATTTGTGACAGTGAAAAGGGTAATTGATTTTAAATATGTGTATGTCTAACTAATGCCATCTAATAGAGAAGGGTATTCGCCAAATTACCCTTAACTAAATAAAGCTGGGTCTTTCTACTGGGAAAACCATCCTATTTTTCTTGAATGAGGGATGAGTGAAGATGATAAAGAAGTAATAAGTCTCCTGTCTAACCACTAGAGAAGAATATTAAATCTTGAGAATTGTTTGGCTTGTTTTTGTCAGGGTTGGATTGATTTCATATATTTGTTCTACCAGGCACTTCTTTTAAGTGACAGAAAAGGCCAAAGTGAAATTCTTCCCTATTGATTTCACGAGCACTAATAACAATGTAAGCACCTAAAAAAGAGATTAGACATTAATTTAAAGATGAAAGGTTAAATACATGAAATACACAGAGAACCCAATGAATGGGAAATAAATCAAGACAAATCTACAAAGAATGAAGAATGGAGAAAATTAAAACATAACTTAGGTAACTGAAGGCAGATATGCAAAGAATAACTGACTTATGAGAAGGAAGAAATCTGTCAACAAGGAAAGCACCATGTTTTGTTTTATTTATTTGTTTGTTTGTTTCAGAGGGAGTGTGCCAATGGGAGTGGAGAGGGACAGAGGCAGAGGGAGAAACAAAATCTTAAGCAGGTTCCATGCTCAGTGTGGAGTCTAACACAGGGCTCAATCTCACAACCTTGAGATCATAACCTGAGATGAAATCAAGAGTTGGACACAACGGATCAAACCACTCAGGAACCCCAGAAAGCACTACGTTAGTCAAAGTCACTCAAAGGTATGAGTCAGTGGCAAAAGGTATCATGGAAGATCAGAGACAGAATGTGGGGCTGAAACAGGAAAGGAGTCCATATAAGAAGTCTTTAGACCTCCAAACCTCCTCCATAGTGATGGCAGACTGTTGGAAAGTTTAACAGAGTATATGTATTGAATGACACTGGGCCCATTGTAGCATGGCATATCATATTCATAAAAGGATGATAAAAGTGAATATTTGTATGATGAATTCTGAGATTCCCAGCACTCCTCTCTCAGTCATGTCTATCTAGAATGTTAGCAGACTGGTTTATTATTCAAGATATGGGATTAGAAATTTCCTTTTCAAAATCTAGTCACTGTGAAAAAAAAGATATTTACATTATCAGCCCCCAGTGAAATGGTCCAGTCAGATTAGCCAAAAATGAAGTTCACATTTGGTGTGTTGAAACTGAGCTCATAGTTTCCAAATAGCTTTTTAGTCCCTCATTCTTAACTCTGAGCAAACAGTCAAGGATTTATCTAAGAAATAACTTCAAAGATAAAGATAAGAAGGAAAGAAGGATGGAAGGGAGGGAGGAAGGGGAAAAGGAAGGAAGGAAAGAAACATTCACAAAACTAAGAGGAAATATCCATTTTGTAGGAGGGAGAGAACTTGAAAAAAAAAAAGAGAAAAAATAAAAATTATTCTTATTCTCAGAGAGATGAATGAAACTATCACCCTTAAAATAAAATAGGAGCAGCTGCTATAAAAGAAATTTTGTGAGATCAAAACTTAGCTCTTAGAAATATAAAGCATAATAGCAAAAACATGTAAAACTTAATAGAAAGATTGGAAGATAAACCTGTTATTTTCCTAAAAAGAAAATAAAAATGTAAAAGGAAGAACCATTCTTTTCAAGATTATTTGGACACTGAATTTCAACCCAGGTTTTGCCAAGTTAGAAATTCCTTGGAACTACATCAGTGAAAACTTAGACATCTAAATTTCAAAAAGAAAAAAAAAGTTTTTTTTTAATATCAAACATTAGGACTATTTTAATTAAAATGAAAAATGAGGGGGAGGAGTCAAGATGGCGGAGAAGTAGCAAGCTGAGACTGCTTCAGCTAGCCGGAGATCAGCTAGATAGCTTATCTAAAGATTGCAAACACCTGAAAATACATCGGCAGATCGAAGAGAAGAAGAACAGCAATTCTGGAAACAGAAAATCAACCACTTTCTGAAAGGTAGGACCGGCGGAGAAGTGAATCCAAAGCGACGGGAAGATAGACCCCGGGGGGAGGGGCCGGCTCCCGGCAAGCGGCGGAGCAACCGCGCACAAAATCAGGACTTTTAAAAGTCTGTTCCGCTGAGGGACATCGCTCCAGAGGCTAAACCGGGGCAAAGCCCACGTGGGGTCAGCGTGGCCTCAGGTCCCGCAGGGTCACAGAAGGATCGGGGGTGTCTGAGTGTCGCAGAGCTTGCAAGTATTAGAACGGGAAAGCCGGCTGCAGAGACAGAGCCGACAGTAAGCTCGCAGCTCGGGGTGACCTTGAACCGGTCACAGGCTCGGTGAGCTCGGAGCGCGGCGGGAGGTCAGGCAGACGGGAGTAACTGGGCGCTGTTCTCTGAGGGCGCACTGAGGAGTGGGGCCCTGGGCTCTCGGCTCCTCCGGCCCGAGACCAGGAGGCCGCCATTTGTATTCCTGTCCTCCGGAACTCTACGGAAAGCGCTCAGGGAACGAAAGCTCCTGAAAGCAAACCCGAGCGGATTACTCACCACGGCCCCGGGTAAGGGCGGTGTAATTCCGCCTGGGGCAAAGACACTTGAGAATCACTACAACAGGCCCCTCCCCCAGAAGATCAACAAGAAATCCAGCCGAGACCAAGTTCACCTACCAAGGAGAGCGGTTTCAATACCAAGGAGAGCAGCAGAATTCCAGAGGAGGAGAAAGCCAAGCACGGAACTCATGGCTTTTTTCCTGTGATTTTTTTTAGTCTTGCAGTTAATTTAATTTTTATTTTTCATTTTTTTTTCTTCTCGCCTTCGGGTAAAATTTTTTTTTAACTGTTACCTTTTTCTTTTTTAACGATTTTTTACTAGTTTATCTAATATATATATTTTTTCTTTTTTAAATTTTTCTTAGGTGTTCTCTTTTTTAAAAAAAATTCTTTTCTTTTCTTTTCTTTTTTTTCTTTTTCTTTTTTCTTTTTTTTTTTTTCTTTCTTCCTTTTTGAACCTCTTTTTATCCCTTTTCTCCCCACTCACGATTTTGGATCTCCTCTAATTTGGTTAAAGCATATTTTCCTGGGGTTGTTGCCACCCTTTTAGTATTTTACTTGCCCCTTCATTTACTCTTATCTGGACAAAATGACAAGACGTAAAAATTCAACACAAAAAAAAGAACAAGAGGCAGTACCGAAGGCTAGGGACCTAATCAATACAGACATCGGTAATATGTCAGATCTAGAGTTCAGAATGAGAATTCTCAAGGTTCTAGCCGGGCTCGAAAAAGGCATGGAAGATATTAGAGAAACCCTCTCAAGAGATATAAAAGCCCTTTCTGGAGAAATAAAAGAACTAAAATCTAACCAAGTTGAAATCAAAAAAGCTATTAATGAGGTGCAATCAAAAATGGAGGCTCTAACTGCTAGGATAAATGAAGCAGAAGAAAGAATTAGTGATATAGAAGACCAAATGACAGAGAATAAAGAAGCTGAGCAAAAGAGAGAAAAACAGCTACTGGACCACGAGGGGAGAACTCGAGAGATAAGTGACACCATAAGACGAAACAACATTAGAATAATTGGGATTCCAGAAGAAGAAGAAAGAGAGAGGGGAGCAGAAGGTATACTGGAGAGAATTATTGGGGAGAATTTCCCCAATATGGCAAAGGGAATGAGCATCAAAATTCAGGAGGTTCAGAGAACGCCCCTCAAAATCAATAAGAATAGGCCCACACCCCGTCACCTAATAGTAAAATTTACAAGTCTCAGTGACAAAGAGAAAATCCTGAAAGCAGCCCGGGAAAAGAGGTCTGTAACATACAATGGTAAAAATATTAGATTGGCAGCTGACTTATCCACAGAGACCTGGCAGGCCAGAAAGAGCTGGCATGATATTTTCAGAGCACTAAACGAGAAAAACATGCAGCCAAGAATACTATATCCAGCTAGGCTATCATTGAAAATAGAAGGAGAGATTAAAAGCTTCCAGGACAAACAGCAACTGAAAGAATTTGCAAATACCAAACCAGCTCTACAGGAAATATTGAAAGGGGTCCTCTAAGCAAAGAGAGAGCCTACAAGTGGTAGATCAGAAAGGAACAGAGACCATATACAGTAACAGTCACCTTACAGGCAATACAATGGCACTAAATTCATATCTCTCAATAGTTACCCTGAATGTGAATGGGCTAAATGCCCCTGTCAAAAGACACAGGGTATCAGAATGGATAAAAAAACAAAACCCATCTATATGTTGCCTCCAAGAAACACATTTTAAGCCCGAAGACACCTCCAGATTTAAAGTGAGGGGGTGGAAAAGAATTTACCATGCTAATGGACATCAGAAGAAAGCAGGAGTGGCAATCCTTATATCAGATCAATTAGATTTTAAGCCAAAGACTATAATAAGAGATGAGGAAGGACACTATATCGTACTCAAAGGGTCTGTCCAACAAGAAGATTTAACAATTTTAAATATCTATGCCCCCAACGTGGGAGCAGCCAACTATATAAACCAATTAATAAGAAAATCAAAGAAACACATCAACAATAATACAATAATAGTAGGGGACTTTAACACTCCCCTCACTGAAGTGGACAGGTCATCCAAGCAAAAGATCAGCAAGGAAATAAAGGCCTTAAACGACACACTGGACCAGATAGACATCATGGATATATTCAGAATATTTCATCCCAAAGCAACAGAATACACATTCTTCTCTAGTGCACATGGAACATTCTCCAGAATAGATCACATCCTCGGTCCTAAATCAGGACTCAACCGGTATCAAAAGATTGGGATCATTCCTTGCATATTTTCAGACCACAATGCTCTAAAGCTAGAACTCAACCACAAAAGGAAGTTTGGAAAGAACCCAAATACATGGAGACTAAATAGTATCCTTCTAAAGAATGAATGGGTCAACCGGGAAATTAAAGAATTGAAAAAAATCATGGAAACAAATGATAATGAAAATACAACGGTTCAAAATCTGTGGGACACAACAAAGGCAGTCCTGAGAGGAAAATATATAGCGGTACAAGCCTTTCTCAAGAAACAAGAAAGGTCTCAGGTACACAACCTAACCCTACACCTAAAGGAGCTGGAGAAAGAACAAGAAAGAAACCCTCAGCCCAGCAGGAGAAGAGAAATCATAAAGATCAGAGCAGAAATCAATGAAATAGAAACCAAAAAAACAATAGAACAAATCAACGAAACTAGGAGCTGGTTCTTTGAAAGAATTAATAAAATTGATAAACCCCTGGCCCGACTTATCAAAAAGAAAAGAGAAAGGACCCAAATAAATAAAATCATGAATGAAAGAGGAGAGATCACAACTAACATCAAAGAAATACAAACTATTATAAGAACATACTATGAGCAACTCTACGGCAATAAATTTGACAATCTGGAAGAAATGGATGCATTCCTAGAAACATATAAACTACCACAACTGAACCAGGAAGAAATAGAAAGCCTGAACAGACCCATAACCAGTAAGGAGATTGAAACAGTCATTAAAAATCTCCAAACAAACAAAAGCCCAGGGCCAGACGGCTTCCCGGGGGAATTCTACCAAACGTTTAAAGAAGAACTAATTCCTATTCTCCTGAAACTGTTCCAAAAAATAGAAATGAAAGGAAAACTTCCAAACTCATTTTATGAGGCCAGCATCACCTTGATCCCAAAACCAGACAAGGATCCCATCAAAAAAGAGAGCTATAGACCAATATCCTTGATGAACACAGATGCGAAAATACTCAACAAAATACTAGCCAATAGGATTCAACAGTACATTAAAAAGATCATTCACCACGACCAGGTGGGATTTATTCCAGGGCTGCAAGGTTGGTTCAACATCCGCAAATCAGTCAATGTGATACAACACATCAATAAAAGAAAGAACAAGAACCATATGATACTCTCAATAGATGCTGAAAAAGCATTTGACAAAGTACAGCATCCCTTCCTGATCAAAACTCTTCAAAGTGTAGGGATAGAGGGCACATACCTCAATATCATCAAAGCCATCTATGAAAAACCCACCGCAAATATCATTCTCAATGGAGAAAAACTGAAAGCTTTTCCGCTAAGGTCAGGAACACGGCAGGGATGTCCATTATCACCACTGCTATTCAACATTGTACTAGAGGTCCTAGCCTCAGCAATCAGACAACAAAAGGAAATTAAAGGCATCCAAATCGGCAAAGAAGAAGTCAAATTATCACTCTTCGCAGATGATATGATACTCTATGTGGAAAACCCAAAAGACTCCACTCCAAAACTGCTAGAACTTATACAGGAATTCAGTAAAGTGTCAGGATATAAAATCAATGCACAGAAATCAGTTGCATTTCTCTACACCAACAGCAAGACAGAAAAAAGAGATATTAAGGAGTCAATCCCATTTACAATTGCATCCAAAACCATAAGATACCTAGGAATAAACCTAACCAAAGAGACATAGAATCTATACTCAGAAAACTATAAAGTACTCATGAAAGAAATTGAGGAAGACACAAAGAAATGGAAAAATGTTCCGTGCTCCTGGATTGGAAGAATAAATATTGTGAAAATGTCTATGCTACCTAAAGCAATCTACACATTTAATGCAATTCCTATCAAAGTACCATCCATCTTTTTCAAAGAAATGGAACAAATAATGCTAAAATTTATATGGAACCAGAAAAGACCTCGAATAGCCAAAGGGATATTGAAAAAGAAAGCCAACGTTGGTGGCATCACAATTCCGGATTTCAAGCTCTATTACAAAGCTGTCATCACAAGACAGCATGGTACTGGCACAAAAAACAGACACATAGATCAATGGAACAGAATAGAGAGCCCAGAAATAGACCCTCAAATCTATGGTCAACTAATCTTCGACAAAGCAGGAAAGAATGTCCAATGGAAAAAAGACAGTCTCTTCAATAAATGGTGCTGGGAAAATTGGACAGCCACATGCAGAAAAATGAAATTGGACCATTTCCTTACACCACACACAAAAATAGACTCAAAATGGATGAAGGACCTCAATGTGCGAAAGGAATCCATCAAAATCCTTGAGGAGAACACGGGCAGCAACCTCTTCGACCTCTGCCGCAGCAACATCTTCCTAGGAACAACGCAAAAGGCAAGGGAAGCAAAGGAAAAAATGAACTATTGGGATTTCATCAAGATCAAAAGCTTTTGCACAGCAAAGGAAACAGTTAACAAAATCAAAAGACAACTGACAGAATGGGAGAAGATATTTGCAAACGACATATCAGATAAAGGACTAGTGTCCAGAATCTATAAAGAACTTAGCAAACTCAAACCCAAAGAATAAATAATCCAATCAAGAAATGGGCAGAGGACATGAACAGACATTTCTGCAAAGAAGACATCCAGATGGCCAACTGACACATGAAAAAGTGCTCCATATCACTCGGCATCAGGGAAATACAAATCAAAACCACAATGAGATATCACCTCACACCAGTCAGAATGGCTAAAATCAACAAGTGAGGAAATGACAGATGCTGGCGAGGATGCGGAGAAAGGGGAACCCTCCTACACTGTTGGTGGGAATGCAAGCTGGTGCAACCACTCTGGAAAACAGCATGGAGTTTCCTCAAAATGTTGAAAATAGAACTGCCCTATGACCCAGCAATTGCACTATTGGGTATTTACCCTAAAGATACAAATGTAGTGATCCAAAGGGGCACATGCACCCGAATGTTTATAGCAGCAATGTCTACAATAGCCAAACTATGGAAAGAACCTAGATGTCCATCAACAGATGAATGGATCAAGATGTGGTATATATACACAATGGAATACTATGCAGCCATCAAGAGAAATGAAATCTTGCCATTTGCGACAACATGGATGGAACTAGAGCGTATCATGTTTAGCGAAATAAGTCAAGCAGAGAAAGACAACTATCATATGATCTCCCTGATATGAGGAAGTGGTGATGCAACATGGTGGCTTAAGTGGGTAGGAGAAGAATAAATGAAACAAGATGGGATTGGGAGGGAGACAAACCATAAGTGACTCTTAATCTCACAAAACAAACTGAGGGTTGCTGGGGGGAGGGGGTTAGGGAGAAGGGGGTGGGATTATGGACATTGGGGAGGGTATGTACTTTGGTGAGTGCTGTGAAGTGTGTAAACCTGGTGATTCACAGACCTGTACCCCTGGGGATAAAAATATATGTTTATAAAAAAATTAAAAATTAAAAAAAAAAATTAAAAAAAAAAAGATCCATTAATGGAAAGCCTATAGTATGCGGGGAACTATGTTGATAGCACAAAGATAGAAAATGAATAATATGGAGTTTGAATAACCTCACGGAAAAGCAATCCCAGGGCTCACATTGAGAAGATGATTTTTTTCAGAATGAGAGTCCACAGAAGGAATGAATCAAGTAACAGCAATGAAATGAGTGCACATAGATTCAAGACATTTAATTGATCTGTTATTACACTGTTTGAACCACTGGTACTATTCTTTGCAGTTCATAAGCATGTTTTGTTGCCTGGTAGGGCCCAGGGGTTTAGTGTAATCTAATACAGACAAGCTCATAGCTGCTAATTCCTCAATAGCACAGCTTAAAAGAAATAACCAGAAAAGAACTATTGCAACTGAAAGGAGTTACTAACAAATTTGTATGCATAATTTTCCTTAGATCATACTCCCATGTCTTCTGCAAAACAATAATGGCCACCAGGTATCATTTACCTCTTTTCTAACTCTTGATGTAGTATTCCCCCCTCGCCCCACCAACAGGAATATCCATTACCTGCCTTGCAGGACTAAATAGTATATAATGTTTTTTGTGTTAAATTTTACATGAAAATTCTCTCATAGAAATATATGTACTTCCCTAACTTGCTTTTGGTTCACTCACTCATTCATTTGTTAATTTAATAACTATTTATTTTAAAATATTTGCTCAGGTCCAGGGGATTCAATGGTGAATAGGGAAGATGTGGCCTCTACCCTAATGGAACTTAATTACCAATTACTGAAGTAAATAAACAAATGAAAATAATACTATAATGGTAAAAAAAAAAATAATTGTCATTATGTTGAAACATTGTTGATTATGATCCACCTTAGCCACTATGGCTAAGGAGGCTGTACTGGTCCAGTGGTTCTCGATGCCACATCTGTTCTAGGAAACCTTACTACTCTGGTTATCCAAAGTTGATACTTAAGCCCTCATGACAATGTTGGAAATCACACATTTGTCTTGGCAATATCCTGAAAGGTGGAATGGGAACTTGTTCGAGACTGCGGAAATGGACAGGGTCCATCTCAACCTTATACTAATGAGTAATGAGTATACTAATGAGTAATGCTACTTCCCTCTTGGTCATTCAGTTTCCTCATACTGGGTTGTTGCTCTTTGAAATTCTTTAAAGTTCAAATGCCCTACGATTTAATACTAAATCTCTACTAAAACTGTAGAATATGTGCACATATGCATATATATTTTATATATCTGCTTTTCTTAGCCACAGATGGATGAACTTCATAGTGCTGTCATCAGATTGCTTCTGGATTCTTCACTAAACACTGTTTTCCAGTTAAACTATTCACTCCTGGGTCCTGCCAGTTGTGTCTAGTTTTAGGCCTGCTGTGTTGTTGCCAACTACTCAGTGGGACATCAGAGTGACAACAAATTGGTAGAAAAGTTGATAAATGATATGGAGTAGGGGCCACTTTGAAGTCCTGCTGAGTCACCAGAAATGACACAGTGGAACCAAAATAATGAGAAGTAGGAGGCAGAGCATGAACCCCCACAAGAACTGGTCCATAGGGGATAGAAAAACATTTCATAGGAAAAATATTAATAGAGAAAGGAGATGGTAGCTGAAGAGAAAAGACAAAAAACAATAGAGAATATATAAATCTTTTAGTCTTATTCGTAAAATTTTCTAAAATTCACAATGAGTTGGCCTCAGAGACTTTTCATTTAGGATATTTCTGGGGCTGCTGTTCAACATGTCCACCTATAAACTGTGAGATGAAAGTGCTGATAGACACTCATTATGTGGACTTTTATTCTGAGCATCGTCCCCTCCGTTTCATCATCTGTTTCATTTTTGAAAAGTACACTTGACAACTGAAGAAAGGGTCAGAAAAAGTAAAGGGCACAGTGATGATATCTATTTAGTGATATGTGAATCCACTTGATGTGAATTCTCAAAAGTAGAAGTGAAGAAACGTGATCTACTCATAAGAAAACACCAGGAGTATCAGGTGTGAGTGTACCAAGCAACAAGCCCCGTCAGAAACAAACCTCATTAGGACAGCATCTGCTTATTGGGCTCCAGAATCAATGTCAGAGTCAGGTAAGACCTAAAGTATAAATTTCAGATACCTTTTATGGAGTCTTTGGGAATTCTTCACAGAGAATTTATTGGGACAACAAATTACTTTTGAAGAAAATTAAGTGTACACTCTAAAAGGAAAGCAACTTTAGCTTAAAAGAAAAGATATGCATATACAATAAAAAGTTAACAGCCAATAGATGATGTATAGATAGATAGATGATAGACAGATAGATAGCTTAAGTTACATAATATAAGTGAGGGAAGCAAAATATATATGTATCTCTCTCTCTTGACTAAGAGACTATGATCAACCTAACACACTAGGGCTAAGAGGACTATTCTGGTCTAGTGGTTCTTGGTGCCTCATCTGTTCCAGGAAAGCCTACTACTCTGGATATCTTTTGAGAGTATATATCTCAGTCCTCAAATCCAAGTATATGATACCTAACTTCATTTACATATTGAATATATACAAATTCAATGTGTCAATTTGCTATATCCATTCATTAAACACCAAAGTATTCATGAACATGGGGTGGATCTGGATATACTAGAATCTGGTCTTCCATATAATTGGTTCATGCAGACATCTTCTGGGATATCTCTCATTCCTCTTTGCAACACAGCTTTAGATCTAGCAGCCTTCACAGTTAATTCTGTGCTATGCATTGGCACACAGAAATCATTCTGCCCTTTCCAGTTCATGTTGGGGCAGAGAAATTTCTCTAAAACTACTGAAGTCAATATATGTCCAAGTACATCACAGAATTATTTCCACTCTCAGGTGTTGCCTCTTCTCTATGGCATAAAATCTCCTCAGATTCAGATGCTTAATTGCAGTTTTTGCTATCTCCCTGTTCTCTGCTAGGGAAGCAAGGCATGGAGTCTCCCTCTTAATTGACCAACTAACTGTGCACTCTTAGCACTTTTACTCCCACCCCTGCATTTACTGTCCTCTTTGCAGGGTCCTTAAATGTACTGATTTTATAGTACATTGTTTCCACCCTCAATACTCCCTGTAATAGAATCTTTCATTTCCATGGAAGCAAGGATGTCTTAGGTAGCTTCAGGCTCAAGGCAGTTAATATAAAAAATCTAGTAGATGTAAGATAATAAAGATGATTGATGTTGTACTTCAGTACTGAAGAGACAAAGGCATGGGCAGGGACTAAGGCCAATGAGAGAGCATGTGTCCCAGACAAAGCAGACAATTGATAACCAGATTATTCCACTGGTGCCATGTGGGAATTTTGCCCCCATTGAAAGATCTGAATCTTCTTGAGAAGTCCAAAAGCTAGACATAAATATTAAACATTCTAATTTCAAATGTTGGCCACCATGTCTAGTTTAAAACAATGTGGAGGCCAACATTACATTAACCAACAAAACATTTTCTCCAGGAAAGACTTGGCCTGAGGACTGCTAATTTGACACCTCTGCTGTAAATATTTTGCACCATTAGAAACTGAAGCCAGGAAGGTTCCTTTACCTCTACTTTCCATAGTGACGATCCCTCCCTTGTAATAATGAGCAGAGAATGCCCTATTTATTTGAATAAGGGGAGGAAGAGGGGGGAAATGCTGGCTTAAAAAAAAGTAAAAGCAAGTTGATAATTCAGTAAAATTATACCACTATAGGCTAAATTTTTAAAATTTTGAAATCATATGGAAAATATACAATATATGAGGTAGGTGAGGCCTCAAAAGCTAGAAATCAAATATATTGGGGTAGTTTTTTTTTAAAGATTTTATTTATTTATTTACAGACAGAGATCACAAGTAGGCAGAGAGGCAGGCAGAGACAGGAAGGGAAGCAGGCTCCCCACTGAGCAGAGAGCCCGATATGGGGCTCGATCCCAGGACCCTGGGATCATGACCTGAGCCGAAGGCAGAGGTCACCCAGGCGCCCCCCAGTAATAAACTAAAGTAATTATTAATAATTTCACAGGAGAGTATTAAGATTGTTGCATCTTTGACTATCACTGCTGAAATGACTTCCAGACCATTTTCTGAGAGGAGGAAAAAAAATGCTTACTGGTAGATGATTGGTTAATGATTAGTCAAGACTTAGCTACATAGCAACTTTTAATTCTCTTCTCCTAAAGCCTATTTGAGAAAGAGAATCTGATAATTTGCTAATTTCAAGACTTGCCCTATAAAGTGTCCTCCTTAAGAACTTAGTGAGGGGGGCACCTAGGTGGCTTAGTGGGTTAAAGCCTCTGCCTTCAGCTCAGGGTCCTGGGATGGAGCCCCACATCAGGCTCTGCTCAGCAGGGAGCCTGCTTCCCTTCCTCTCCCTCTGCCTGTCTCTCTGCCTACTTGTGATCTCTATCAAATAAGTAAATAAAATCTTTAAAAAAAAAAAAAAAGAACTTAGTGAAAAAAACAATGGGGAAAAGTCCAGGTACTCTGATGCCAGGCATAGGATATTTATTTACGTGATATATTTCCTTCAGTTAGTTTTGTCCAAGAAATTGTCTAAGAATGAATTCTTTTCTTAACAAGGAATAAATATTACTTTATCCTTTAGCACATACGAAGCCTATAGTTTACAAATTAATGTCAATTTTCCCCAATTATCACTAGGTTTTCTGGAACGTACCCTGATTTCTACTATCATCTCCTCATCAAGCAGTGGAGAAAATTCCTCTATATTCCTAGTTTACTGAGAGTTTTCATCATGAATGAGTGTTGAATTTTGTCAAATGATGTTTCTGTATATATTGGTATGATTATGTGGTTTTCCTTTTTAGTTTGCTAAACTAAAAAGTTTGCTAAACTAAAAATTAATGTAATGGATTACATTAATTAGTTTTTTGAATGTTGAACCAGCCTTTTGAATGTTGAGCCTGGGATAAATCTCACTTGGTTGTGGTGTATAAATTTTAATGCCTTTTTGCAATCAATTTGCTAATATTTTATTGAGAATTTTCATGTATGTTCATGAAGTACATTGGTCTTTATTTATTTATTTTTTTCAGTGTAATGTCTTTGTCTAGTTTTAGTATTAGGGTAACTATAGCCTAGAATGAGTTAGAATGCATCCCCTCTGCTTCCATCCTCTGAAAGAGACTGTAGACTATTGGTATAATTTCTTCCTTAAATGTTTGATAGAATTCTCCAGTGAACCAACCTGGGTCTGGTGCTTTCTATTTAGGAAGATTTAAAATCAGTGATTCTATTCTTTAATACATATAGGCCCATTCAGATAGTCTCTTTCTTCCTGTGTGAATATTGGCTGATGTGTTTTCCAAGAAATTAGTCCCATCATCTAAATTATTAAATTAGTGGGCATAGAGTTGTTCATCATATTCTTTTATTATTCTTTTAATTTCCATGGGATTGCAGTGATGTCCCTCTTTCACTTCCTATATTAGTAATTTCTGTCCTCTCTCTCTCTTTTTCTCTTAGGTAGTCTGGCTAGAGGATTATTGGTTTTCTCTTTCAAAGAACCAGCGTTTGGTTTTGTTGATTTTTTCTATTGATTTCTTCCTTTCAATTTCATTGATTTCTTACTCTAATTCTTGTTTTTTTCTTCTGTTTACTTTGCTTTTCTTTGTCTAGTTTCCTAAGGTAGAAATTTGGATTACTGATCTTAAATCTTTCTTCTCTGCCATTATCACTCTCCTTTAAAGATCTGATAATTTAGGCATTTCTAATATATTTCTAATATATATATATGTATACATATATACATATGTATGTATATATGTATACATATGTATATATACATATATAGAGAGAGAAAGAGAGAGATTTACACACAAATTGGCTTTATATTTTAATGATTAGATATTCAAATACCACATGTCATCTTATCTGATACATCATAGAATTTGTATTATTACATTAAATGAAGTTCAGAATTTGGCAGGTGCAGATTTTATAAGGAGCAGTAATGAAAGACCAACAAACAGGGCCACAATTGGCACTTGAGTCTTTAAGCAACAAAGCAAGGAGCCCTTTCGCTCCCTAATCAAAAAAAAAACAATAACTATGTGAGTTAATTATGCATGAAATGATTGCACCTGCACTTAATTGTGGATGCAAAAGGAAAATTAGTAGAATTCTTTTTGAATTGGCTTTATGTATTTTTCTTTTATTGTTGTTATTTATTTGCCTTCAATTAGAAGTTGCAAATACAGCCTGTTTCATATATAAAGAGTTTTTATGCATGTATGTTGGTAAGTGATACATGTGCCCATCACTCATTGATGAAATTTTCAAGGTGATTCCTGCTCAACTTGATCACTGTCTAGATGATTTTCACCTAGAATCTAGGCACAAAATTATTTAATGTGATTTTTAAATCCTCTGTGAGGTGAAATTACTTAATATTACTTTGATCTTATTTTACAGTTTAGTCTCTTTTCCAGATTTCTTACTGCAATGTGTAAAGGATTCTGGTGTTTTTTCCTTCCTCCCTTTCTCTCTCCCTCCTTCTTTCCTTTCTATTTATTTTTTTCTTATCGTGTCTTTGTATGTTTTTTTTTTTTAAAGATTTTATTTATTTTATTTGACAGAGATCACAAGTAGGCAGAGAGGCAGGCAGAGAGACAGAGGAGGTAGCAGGCTCCCTGCTGAGCAGAAAGCCCGATGCAGGGCTCGATCCCAGGACCCTGGGATCATGACCTGAGCCGAAGGCAGAGGCTGTAACCCACTGAGCCCCCCAGGCGCCCCGTCTTTGTATGGTTTTGATATCAGAATAACACTGGCCTCATAGAATGGGTTGAAAAAGTTTTTCCTCTCCTTCTATTTTGTGAAAGTGTTTGTAAAGAAATGGTGTTAATTTTTCTTTAAATGTTTGAGAGCTTTCACTAGTGAATCCATCTAGGCCTATACTTTTCATTACAGAAAGCTTTTTTTAAAACTAATTCAACCACTTTATGTTGTATAGGTCGATTCAGATTTTCTACTTCTTCTTGAATGAGTTTCATAGTTTGTGGCTTTTTGGTAATTTGTCCATTTTACCTGGGTTATCTAATGTGTTGGTTTAGTTGTTAATAATATCCTCCTATAATCTTATTTATTTCTGTAGGTTTTATAGTGATACCTACAAGTATATTTCCTACTTAGTAATTTGAGTCTTCTCTCCTTTTCTCTTGATCAGAATAGCTTAAGGTTTCTTAATTTTATTGATTTTTCTGAATAAGCAATATTGTTTTATTAATTTTCTATGTTGTTTACTATTGTCTATGTCATTCATTTCCTCTTTAATATTTATTATTTCCTTTCTTATGTAGTCTTTGGGCTACTTTTTCTAGTTTATCAAGGCCTTAGGTTAGGTTATTGGTTTCAGATCTTTCTTTTTTAATAAAGGCCTTTAGGATCATACATTTCTCTGTAAACACTGCTTTAGCTCTGACCCATAAATTTTGGTAGGGTGTTTTTTCAATTTCATTCATCTTAAAGCATTTGCAATTTTTATTAATTACCTTTTCTTCTAACCGTTGGTTATTTAAAAGTGTGTTGTTCAATTTCCATATGTTTGCAAATTCCTCATATTTCCTTCTATTATTACATATAATTTACTTCCATTTTTATTGAAGAACATAATTTGCATGATTTCAGTCCTAAGTGAATTAAACTTTTTGGATGGCCTACCATAACGGTCTACTCTGGATTAAGTTCCAGGTGCATTTGGGAAGAAAATGTATTGTGTTTACCTTGGATGTAATGTTCTATAAATGCCTGGTAGTTTTCGTTTATCTATAGTTTTATAGGTGTTCTCTATTTCCTTGATGACCTTCTGCCTAGGTGACCTATACATCATTGAAAGTAGGATATTGAGTTCTCTCTTATTTTTCTTATTTATTTATTTTTATTGATGTATACTCAAACTATTATTTTGAGTTGTCACTTTCTCCCTTCAATTCTGTCAGTTTTGCTTCTTGTATTTTGGGGCTCAGTTGCAAGGGATATATGTGTTTATAATCATTATAATTTCTGGATGGACTGACACATTTATCAGTACAGAAGAAGTACTGAAAAGTACTTCTTGTTCCCAGTAACAATTTCTGTCAATGTCTATTTTGTCTGATATTATCTTAGCCACTCCACTCTTTAATTAATATTTGCTTGGTATATTTTTTTCATGTTTTGACTTCTTATTCCTTATGCTATTTTTTGAGTATTTTTATTAGTGGCTGTCCTAGTAAATATAATTAGCATTTCAATTTCAGTAATCTAGTTCATATTAATACTAACTTAACTTTAATACTATACAAAAAGTCTACTCTAATAGAGGTTCATTTCCTCCTCCCTCTTTTGCTATTACTATTATCCAAACTATGTCTTCATTATTTATAAACTGATCAACACACCATTATAATTATTGCTTTATGCACACGTACTTTAATTCTAACAGAAGAAGAAAAGATTTACAAACAAAAATATTTTAATACTGTCTATTATATCTACCTGTGTAGTTAATTTTACTGGTGCCCTTTATTTCTTTGTGTGGATTCAAGTTTTAATCTAGTGTTCCTTCATTTCAGCCTGAGGATTTCCTTTAGTATTTCTTACAGAGCAGTGCTAGTTAGCAACAAATTCTCTCATTTAAAAAAATATGAAAATATCTTAATATTTGTTCATTTTTGATGGATATGGAATTCTTGCAAAAAGTTTCTTTTTGAATTCAACAATTTGGATATGTCACCCTATTGCCTCCTGGGCTATTTAATTTAGCTATTAATCTTTTACAGACTCGGTATGTGATAAGGCATTTTTCTTTTTCTGCTGTCAAGATTCTTTGTTTTGTGTTTTAAAAAAAAATTTAATTATGCTGTACCTAGATGTGGATCTCTTTGAGAATAGTCTACTTTGAGTTCATTTTACTTCTCGGATGTGTAGAATAATTCTTTAAATTAATTCTGGAGGTTTTGAGCCCTTATATCTTAATATTTTCTTTCTGACACTTTTACTTTTTTCTCTACTTCTGGATTTGCATTATGCATATGTTAGTGTGCTTTTTAGTATCCCACAGGTCTCTGAGTCTCTCTTGATTTACTTCATTCATTTTCTCTTTGGTCTTTTTTTTTTTTTTAAAGATTTTTTATTAACAAGCATATCTTGTTTGTTGTTGTTGTTGTTGTTTCCTGTGTATAAGCCATATTTTCTTGTATTTGTATTTTGAAAATTGGACTTTTTAAATTATGTAATGTAAAAATTCTAGAAGCCAGATTCCTCTCCCTCCCCAGGGTGTATTATTATTGCTATTGCTGATTTTTTAGTGATTTTCCTCCACAAATCTGTAGTCTACATTTTTTTGTGTGTGTAGTCACTTAAGTTTCTACTTATTTAGCATAGTGGTCAGAGAATGATTTAACAGGTTTATTTAAATGTCTAGCACATTAGCCCTTCCATTCTTGACTAAAGAGCTCTTTCTCTCCGTTGGGGTAAGTTTTCATTCTAGAACTTTACTTTAACCTACACTTCCTACCTATTCAGAGCTTCAAGATCAACTAGATATGAGAAACTAGACATCCTCAGGTTATTCCTGGTCATTATCACAGTCCTGCACATATGCATGGTCTTCTAGATTTCTAAGAATTTTTCAGATTTTTTAAAAAAGATTTTATTTATTTGATGGAGAGAGAGATCACAAGTAGGCAGAGCAGCAGGCAGGGGCGGGAGGGGGAAGCAGGCTTCCCACTGAGCAGAGAGCCCAATGTGAGGCTTGATCTCAGGACATGAGGCTTGATCTCAGGACCCTGAGATCATGACCTGAGCCAAAAGCAGAGGCTTAATTTACTGAGCCATCCAAGAGCCCCAATAATTTTTCAGACCTTTCCAAAACTCTTCATGGGTTTCCTTTTTCCCAGATTTTTCCTTTTAAATTTGTTGACTAAACTCTTGTTGACTCTAAATGATATCATCACCTCGGGTAACTGTGTGTTAAATAATTCCCATTTATTTTTTTGATAACCATAAGAGGATAGAGCTCCCCACCTTCACGTGAGCTCTGAATCAAGTCAAATAAAGAAAATCTTATGCATGAGGCTTTTCCAGCAAATGATCAGACAGATCAAATAATGATAGAATGATGGTACTCTAGGGATGAAATTTTGGGGGAATCTCCAAACCCATTCTTTTCTCTCCATGGCTGCTAGGCTCCTAGTTTTCACTAAGACCGTGGTTATGAGGCTGCTCATTTTCTAAACAACTGGTAATCTGTGATGAAAGGATGGAAAGAGAGCTTACTATTCTTACAGAGATTCATCCATTTTTCTTAAATAAATGTCCCTTAAATGGCTTAAAGGCCTTCAGTTAATTTCTAGAGTTCTGAAAAAGTTAATTTTTATAATTCCTCCTGTGCCCTCATTATTTTTATGTAGAGGCAGATTTCCAGCAGTCCTTACTCCATGCTTCTGGAAGTGCTTATCTTTGGGGATATTAATTTTGAACACTTGGATGATATGGTATGTATTAGGCTTCTACACTTCAAAATTATTTTTTGTAATTAGTAATAATTTTATGGAGAGGTACTTTGGGTCTATGAAGTTATCCTGCTTCTAACTGAAATTTTTATTTATCCATGAATTCATGGATTTCTATTTTGTTCAGTAAATTATAATTTTTTAATGTCATTATCTATTTCAATAATTGAACCATCCCACACTTGCCAGAATGAGGCCATTTTAAGCAGACTTTTGCCTTTTGGCATGTTCTCATCATTTTATGAGCACTTTTTCATTTCTATACAATAGATATTCCAGATAATCTCTAATTTTCCTTGCTTAGCCCTGAAATGAACTATTTCTCTAGGGTGTTCTGATTCTTTTCAGGAGATAATGAGATATCAAAACCAAGACCTGAACATTGGTTGTGCCTGTTTTTATAGGAGTGTCCTAATTCCTAAGCAGTTGCAGCTGACAGAGTGAGGGAATGTGCGTGTGTGTGTGTGTGTGGTTTGTATATGCACTGTACACGTAAAAGCAAATATATGTACATACATATATGTATCTCATGTTTTCTTATAGATATTTATCTCTAGAAACAGCTATATTTATTGAAAAGTTTGACTTACCCTAATAATTCTAATTCCATAGCATAAAAAAAGCTTTATTCTAATTTTCCTCCTCATATATATTACCTTCCATCTCCTGTAACTACTCTTATCATCAAAACATTTACTTATTTAAATGACTATTCTTTTATATAGCTAACCTTCCGTTGCCATTGCCTCCATGCCAATGTCCTTTTCTTGTCAACATCCCCTTTGTATAACTTTGGCTCATATACTTCTGCCAGACCACATGCCCACCCTCACCACAAGGGTGTTCTTTCCACTTAAGGCTCCAACATCCTGAGCCAAGCCATTGCCCCTACAAACATCCTTCTCAGGTGCACAGGCACTGAAACTCCACAGCTGACTTCTGGCTTACTCAGAAGTCTTCCTCACTCCCCTTGAATTCTGATACCCTACAGTGCACTGCATCTCCCCTCTCTGAAGATGCCTTTTTTTTTTTTTTTTTTTTTTTTTAATCTCATTTAAGCACTGGCACTCCAAAGTTGGCCACCAACCACACAGAAGACTTCTTCACCCTGCCTGGGCTCTGACATAGCATACCTGGCTGCCTTCAGTAAGAATGTGCTGCTTATTCCTCTCAAGTCCAGTACCCTGAGGCAGGCCACCCTGTTGTGTTTGTGGCTTGTTTGCTTGGGTGAATCCCTCCCCTGCAGCCACAGAGATTAAGCATTTCCTGTACTGAGTGCTACCTGCACAACCCTATATAATGGCTGTCAGAAGGAATTGATCAGAAAGTAAAAGCAAGGGGAAGGGAAAAGGAAGAAAGCATTTGGAAATTTCCTATCCTATTTTTATGAGATATACCTTATATTCCAAAGCTATAGATATGTAATTTTTCTAGTATAAGGAATACATTTACACTTTTGGTACTCTGCCATTTTTTTTTTAATTCTAAAATATTTGACCAACAGCTATATTTTGTTTGTAGCATACATTTCTTAGCTTAAAACAGTTATTAAAGAATGAAGACTAACAAGGTCAGTAACTTCAGATTTTCTCATTGAATTATAGAAATATATTCTTGTATAAACATGACTTAAATTGAGAGATATCCAGTAAAAGAGTACAAAAACTGCTCCCATATACTACCCAATACCTTTAGATTTTTACTGGTTTAAAATATAAATATGAGTAATTTCTAAATAGATTTTACAGTCCTTAAAATTATTCATAATTAAAAAAAACTTGGAAAAATACTATCATTTGCAATAGTACATAAATGCATTTTACACAGAAATTACAATATACAAGGGTGCTTAGGTGGCTACATCGTTAAGCATCAGACTCTTGATATCAGCTCATGTCATGACCTCAGGATCCTAGGATGAGCTCTGCATTGGGCTCTGCATTCAGTGGGGAGTCTGAGATCCTCTCCTTCTGCCACCTCCTCACTCTCTCTCTATCTTTCTAATAAATAAAATCTTTAAAAAAAAGAAATTATACATAAATATGTTGTATCATAAAGTGTGTGTGTATCAATCATATATAATCAGTCATATGTTAATTAGTTTTAAGTATCTGCATGATTTGTGAAAATATATATACATATACATTTATATATGCAGTTAATGTATATGTTATGTGTGTATTTTTCAGACTACTCATTTTTATTAGATTAAGAATTGAGGCTGGGAGAACAAACAGTCATTGTTTACCTTTATTCTCAGAGCTGTCTTGCAAAAATAAAATAGAAAAGAAAAAATGAGTTTTCCCAATGTGATAAATCCTTCTAACTTCAAGCTGATGTCCAGAGAGAAATTTTTTCAAAAAAGAGGAAAAATGAAAACCCACTAGCACATTTCCCATTATTCACTGAATTTACTTTTAACTGATCAAGGCAAGAAATATTGAAGTTTAAATAATGAGTATATTATGTCAGAAACATCCTTAAAAAAAAATACTAAAAGAGGGGGCTGGGAGAAAATGTATTGTCAATTGTTGATAATTACCATGTTAATCTATGAATGCTTCATTGCGAGTATGTATAGTTTAAAACTATTCTCTAGACTTTGGGGGAAGAGAATTTTGGGATAATGGATTACTCCCTATATTTGTAACCAAATAAGTCTACTAAAATTCTAAAAGAGAAATTCGGAAGCAATGCATGAGGAACTGTATTCCAAAAGCCATAATTGCAGCAAAATCAATTAGACAATTTTTCTTGATCGCATTGGAAGCTTTGACATCACACATTCTGTTGATTTGCTTCTGGCCTAATAATCCTCTGCATGCTGGGAAAAAATCTTTGTTCTCTGATAGAAGTAATAAAGCTGTCTGCACGCTTCCCTCTTGTGAGACATGGAGTGTTCCTATTTTATTTAATCTATTGGTGTGCAGCCTTTTCAAAGTAAATACTTCACACACACTGAACAGAGAAAGACATGCAAGGGGGCTGGCCCGAGAAGTGTAAAAATTAAAAAGTGCCCTGTGAAGAAATAATGATGGTTCTCTAAAAAAAAAATTAAATAAATAGGAATCTCAGGTCAAGCGGGCCTTGACTCTCGTTGCTGCTCGAGTGTGCACTGCTTCATATTCTCCCAGCCCCCCTGTTCCATTCAGTTGTTCCTGTTGAATAGAAAGCATCGAGAAAATGAAGAGATCTAAATGCCAGCAGGAGACGAGCTGCATTCTTCTAGGCATGTCCTGAGCCTAGTCACCCAGAACAACTTGTGATCCCTGGACAAAGCCGTTCACAGCAGGTGGCCATATCAAGAAATTTTCCTCCTGGAATTAGATATTATCCCAGGAATCACTACTGAGTCAAACATAATGCCCCATCCTGCTGGGTCAAGTAGGATTCCATTTCAATTTCTTTACACAACGATGCGTTTCATCTTGTCTGCGTACAATGACAGTGCTCAGGCATGAAATAAATTGAAGTGCCTGAAAGGCAGAATTATCCCTTGAACCTGCAGCATTCCCAACCCCAAAAACATACATTGTCAAGTGAGTTCCAGATAAGCAGGATCTTCAGCAAGTGTTTGTGCTGGTTGGTTTCCTTTAATCATACTCCCTTTTGTAAAACGGATTTTCGAGGGGAAAGATAAATCATTGCTGAGGGGGAAAAAAAAAAAGGTCATTTTAAAAAGGCTTAAGAGGTTCATTTTGTGTGGCTTTCCAAGGTGAAACAGGTAATTCAGATAGTGAAAGTCTTTTGTGATCAACTTAATGCATCCTTCATATTAGGAAGAAAAAAAACTATTGAAATAAAGCTGAATAAAGTTCTTTACAGTAATGTTCCTGCAGATAGAAAGTGATTTCTTGTTTGCTAGGATACTATCCAAACTCTGGCAAATGAAAGTTTGGGTTAAGAAGCGGGTTTTCTTCCACCTTGTCTTCAGAAAATGTAGCAGTTTTCCAGGATGTCTGGCAGATGTATTTCAAACTTTTATCAACAACATGCTTTTGCCTCCAGAGCAAAAAGCTAGCTTCAGCGTGGCTGTGTGTGGCCAGAGGACATTTTCCTCCAACATCAGGTTATATTTGAGCCCTTCAGATACACAGACATATGAGAAAAGCCAAGAAATCGGCTTTTATTTTTGCTTTATGAGATGAAAGATGTTTCTTTAGTAGTCAAATGTTTTTTAATCTTAAAGTATATTCTGCTGGTAACCATAGTCTTTTTATATATTTTGGAATGGACTGACACAGAAATTAGAAGAATCTTAAATTTTAATAATTATGAACAGCTTTAAAAACTTGTTATCCAAAAATCACATTTAGAACAAAAAGAAAGAAAATGAAAACGTATACAATAGCTTGGGATTTAATGTATATTTCTTATGAAATTATTCTTTTGGTTTCCATTTCTTTGATTTAAATGTTCATTTTTAAGCAGTGTGGATGGTTCTTTAGAAAGCAAAAGTAACTGTGCATTTCAAGTTTTTAGCCAAGTTTAGAAACTCTGTTATTGCTATTTTTAATCTATGTAAATGAGTATTCGACAGTGATCCCAACATTTGCTTTCTTCCAAATTATATGGATTATTTGGTTTGTATATTGTGGAATGAATTGCTTTAATCCTGCAAATTACTAGAGCTAGAAAAAATTAAGGCAGTTATAAATGCACATTATTTGCCCACTAACCACACAGAATTTATTCTGAGTGGTCTAGGGAATCTAGAAAAAGAGAAACAGTTGTTATGGTATTTGCTAGGGAGGGTCAGTTTAAAAACAATCCCGTTTGGAAAAGGAAAACACTACGCTTTTGGAAATCATGTTAAAAATATAAATCAATTACTTGGTGTTTTTAATATGTTGGTTGTTACTGACTTCGAAGGTTTTCATTAATATTTTATTCCTTAATTTTGAAAAGACCCACTGAAGCTTACATTTAGGGCTCTGAGAGAACCTGTAGTTTTCCCAAGCATGTCCAGATATCTACCACTTTGAGAAAAGACAATATGTACTAATCGTGTTTTTTTTCTTTTTCTCCAAAGTCTTGTAACATTCTTCTTTATTTATATCAATATCTATATTTTCCTGAAATTTTATGTTTTTCCTATATAAAAATACACTGAAGTCATAACTAATGTTACATTAGTTACACTTAGCTCAGGGTTTTATGTCTAATGTTTGTCAATACCTCTGTAATAAATGTACTAACAATTAAATGTTGTATTTAAAAAAGAAATCCAGGGCGCCTGGGTGGCTCAGTGGATTAAAGCCGCTGCCTTCGGCTCAGGTCATGGTCTCAGGGTCCTGGGATCGAGTCCCGCATCGGGCTCTCTGCTCAGCAGGGAGCCTGCTTCCCTCTCTCTCTCTCTCTGCCTGCCTCTCCATCTACTTGTGATCTCTCTCTGTCAAATAATAAGTAAAATCTTTAAAAATAAATAAATAAAAATAAAAATAAAGATAAAAAAGGAATCCACATTTGAAATCAATTTATAAAAAAGTAAATAGTTGATGACTATTTGCCTTATAAGCTTATTTTCATTTTGAAATTGATATTTCTCAGTTTTAAATATCAATATCTTAAATATAGGAAGGAATTTAATACCTAAATTTTAAATTCAACGTAATTTTCCAAAATTCAATTTCAAAATTCTAAAATATTCACGTAAAAATTACTATTGTATTAAGAAGAAATTTCTCATATGGATTCTTCATTAATGTATATTAATGTTCCTCATAAAGCATTTCTGGGGGTAATTTTCCAAAGCACTGAGAACTTTTTGTTTTTCCCACTTCCATGTTTTTGTTTAAGATCATCCCTTCAAATATTTGTCATAGTTTCGCCTGAATGTTTTTATTCAACCATGTCTGAGTCTCCAAAGGAAAGACAAGTTCCCCACCCACACTTTTATAATCTAGAGGAAGAAACAAAATGTTCTCCTCCAAGAGGAGATTCTCTGTGATGTCTGCTGGCCAAGAGATGGGGTGATAACAGAAATTTTAACTTCTCCTTTCTAGTTTTGAAAATGTAAAATCCCCAAGGTTTAAGGAAAGAAGATTTTGTCTTAACAATCTATGTAGATGGTGGAAAACGTTTGCATTCAGGGTCCTGTGCAAAGATGTTAGAAAAACCAACAGTTGTCAAACAGGCTGGGCTGGGATATGGTGCAGTAACAATTAACCACCAAATCCCATCTACTTAAATGAGGATCTCCTTTGCCCCGCATGACCTTGTGTGGCATCAGGGCTCTCTCTGCTCTGGAAGTCCACGCTGAGGAAGCAGGGATCATCTCAAATGTTGCTCGTCACCAAGCCAGAGGAAAAGGAAAATGTGGCAAATGGCACATGGGCTGTGAAAGCTATTATGTGGAAGTGACTTGTGTCACTTCCACTTAGACTTTGCTGGCCAAAGCAAGCCATATGGTCACCATTAACTACAAGAGCAGAGAGAAATGTAGCCCTATTATGTGCCCGCAGGGGAGAAGCAGCAGAATTCAGAGTGAGCAGAATTTATGATTCCCTTCAGTCTTTCTTTTTAAAAACAAAATAACAAAACAAAACAACAAATAATCCTCCAAGGTTTTAAACCTCTTACTTTAAGAATCATCCAGGAAATATTCATGTAAAGTCTTATTAGAAAAATGCCAGGCTCTTCATGTGGAAATATGACAGTTTCCTCACTCTTAGCTGCGCTCCGCTTAAAACACTTTTGTTTGATAACACCGGGGATAAGTTTTTGCATATTTTTAACTGGCTCTCCCACCAATTAGTGGCCACGAATGCGTTAACTATTTTTTCTTTGTTATTCACAATATCTTAGTTATTACCGAGTATCTTAATTAACTAGTAAAAACACCTGCAGCACTTTAAGACAGTAAAGCATTGTATTGAACATAAAATCTCATAGTTCACTTAAACACAGGCCTTGCCCAACTGCCATCCAGGGTCAAGGATAAAAGAGGTGGAGGAATAGCCAGGTCCAGAGACGCATTCTAGTAATAAATTCTGTGCCCCCCACAGCTTTGTGTCTTGAAGATTATTTCTCTTATAGCATCTGTTCTCAAAACATTTCAGACCCGCCACGGGTGAGACAGTATCTGCCCCCAGGGACAAGAGAAAACATGTTTTTAAAAGAAGAAGAAAGGACTGTTTGTTTTGGATGGTGTTTTTAGAGATGTGAAGGAAGAAACAGGATTTGGAATACACAGAATGTGGAATGAGAGGTGGTATGGCTGTGAACCACATGTCTAAGAGACAAAAAAGATGATACTGATCTAATGATGGTAAGAAAAACAAGACTGATAGAACACAGAGGACTTGTGATGATTTCTGGTTTTGAAAGTAGATTAATGATTTCTCAGTAGAAAATACGAAAGCTTAATTCAACTTAAATATGAATCTAGAGCATTTAATCTTGCCTAAAGAAAGGAATCACAAAACCTTAATTATAAGAATAAAAATAAAAATAAAAATTATCCAAACAAAAAATAAGGCATGAGAGTCTTACTTTTACATTGAGGATAAATACATATCTTCTGTTCAAGATGCCTTCTATTTTTCTATCTTCTAGGCAAAAGAAAATATTTAAACTTAGTTGAAAGTATATTTGTAAATGAATGTGTTATGGTGAGGGGGATAAAGAGTACAAGCTATCTTACATATCTGAGGTTAATGAAAATAGTGAATCATTATCTTCCCATACCCAAGGGATTTGAAAGTAGAGATGAAAAATGGTACAATGACTGCTTTGAAGAAAAAGGCCAAAGAAACAGTAAAGAAAAAAAAAGTACTGTAACTGAAGAATTCCTGGCAAATGTAGAAAAATAAACTGTAAACTGTACTGTTGCAAGATGCAGGAAGAACTTCTCCTTAACATATAATGGAAACAAATTTCTAGGCTAGTATTTAATGACAAACTCATTTTATTTCCATTTTTATTGAGGAAAATAAGACTTTGATAGAGAGATGTTCTGGAGGAAAAAAAGCAAACACGAAAAACAAAAACCCCTGCTATGTACAACCATAACTTTCTGAGTGGATGGGAGCCGCAAAGGTGGACAGGGAGGTTAATGTGGGGCTGGTTACAGCTGAATCGCTTTGAATAACCGAGGGAGAAGAATGTGAAGGGAGGGAGTAAAGCAGAAAGTGGAGAAAGCAATCAGAGTCAA
The DNA here is from genome assembly GCF_011764305.1 of Mustela putorius furo. Lineage (NCBI taxonomy): Eukaryota > Metazoa > Chordata > Mammalia > Carnivora > Mustelidae > Mustela > Mustela putorius. The sequence continues at coordinate 3,699,783 of NW_025421467.1, forward strand.
TAAGGTAGCATGAAGCTAGGGACACTGTGCTGGGGAAGGGATCACTAAAAAATCTCTGGTAGTTGATCAAATGGCTTCTAGAAAAATGTGTGAAACATCAAATGCTAGAGTTGAGGTCATTGATGTCTATAAAACTAGCACTGCATCTGAGACTCACATCCCCTTGATAGAGCCCAATATACATTTGCACACATACATATTTGATAATGGAGAGGTTGTTTTGGGGTGTGAAACCCAACTATAGCTCAGCTTTGTGCCTAGGTCCCAAGCAATTTGAAACATGGGAAACATACAGGAGATGGTGACACGAGCTAAGCACTGAATTAAGTCAGTAGAGAAAAGAGGTGAGATACAGAGTTAAGTATGAGAACATAAGTCCATCAGATGGTTTTCAATCCAGCAGAGAAATCTTGGATATGCTCAAGAACTCCAATGAGAATATGAGAAAGAATTATCCTTGAGGCAAATAATCATATTTCAATGGACAGGGAAACTTCCAATGACATCTGGGTTGCATAGTAAGATAAGGAGAATATTCTTAGGTTGTTCAATGTGATTATTAAATTCTTCTGCAATGTTCTTGGCTAAGAGGCAGCATGTTTCATCTTTTCAGTTCAATCCGACTGACAATTATTGAGATCCCTTCATGGGTAATTATGTAAGTGTCAGATATACAAGTGTGAACAAAGTATAGCTTCTATTAGTACAGTACTCACAATCTATTCATCTCTTGAGCATGATTGGAGACGACTGAAAAGCCACCCTTACAAACACAAAGAAATAGTTCTCCGGCAGCAGTGTGAATCAAGGGCTATGAAGGTAGAGATGAAGGGACTGGGGAAGGATCACTTCAGAGAAAATAACGCTTTTGATCAGGAGCTCAAACAATGAACAGAGTTTCACTAGACAGAAAAATATGGCTATTTGGAAGCTGCCAAATAAGCATATAGAGAATGAAATTGCCTTGTGTGATTGGGATCAGCTTGGGAGTAATCTGGTGTAACAGGTGAGAAGGATGGGGTGCCTCCATGGCCTTGGTACTATAAAGAAACAAGATGCAAACAATAGGACAACATGAATGAGATGTTATGTTTTCCTATTGCTGATTCTATGCTATTGACTACAGCTATTGATTCACATTTCCCAAACTGTTCTCTTTGTCTTTTCTCACCTACGCCTTCCTCCTCTACTTGTGTCCCAATCACTGTCACCTTCCTCCAAACAACCATGCCAGAAAGCTTAAAGTCACAATTCGTAGTACAAATTTACCTTTCCTTTTTCCAAAATCTTTGTGTTTGTTGAAAAACAAAAGCAAAACAAGACAACAAAACAAAAAACAAAAACAAAAAACAGAGACAAAACAAAACACACTCCTCCTTACCATGACCAACTTCTACATGGTCCCTAAGTTTACTCAGTGCATGCTACACAATGTTCCCAAATTTGCTGATTTCTCTCCATTCTTATTGCAGAATTCCCAACTCAAATCTTCATAATTACAGATTTGAATTTCAGCTTTTATTTTCCTACTAGCTTCCCTGCATTCTCCTTATCAATTTCTTCAAGCCATTATCCAAACTGCCTCCAGATGTGTCTCTCTAAAGTTCAGAAACAGACATGTCACTTCTCTCATCATGAATCTCAGTGGCAAAATGTTTGATTTGACATTTAAGAGCATTATTTCCCTGCCTACAAATTGCAACTAATTTTGCAAAATCATTCTCTGTCAATAATGGCTAATAATGTTAGAGCATTCTTAGAGTTATCTTTCCTCTGATTGCCTTTTAAAATCCATGTATATGAATATAAGGGAAATGGTAAATAAAGCCTCCACAACTCTGTCGATTGCACTATCTGAAGCATATATTATATAAATATATATTACATAAAATACATATTTGCTATATTTATAGCCTTTATGAACCGTGATTTTCCCCTCCTAAGCCTCAGTCCATTGGAAACCTAATACTAACTTGTATTCTCGTATTAAGAACATTGTGGCTTTTAAATGGCTAAACATTTACAGAAAACATTTGAGGGGATTAAGTTGTTACTAATGTAAATTCTAAATTTGACTTCACTTACAAATGTTCCTATTAACTAAATCTGTAGGGTCCTGTCCTCATGGGCTAGGTTGAGGTGAGAGGTGAGCAACACAAAACAGAATAAGGAACTCATGAATTTTAGATACAGTGCCTGATGTTTTGCAACTCAGAATGTATAATTCCCAAAAGAGGGGAGCTGGTGGGAGGGAAGAAAGTCCTGAAGGTCCTGATTTATGGAGGATTTCTGCCTGTACAGCTGCACAAGCCCTGGGTGAACTGTGATTCCCACTGTTTGTTGTGTCAAGCTTTTCTAGTGTTAGTGAACAGCATCTCCTTTTGGTGTTAAAATGGAGTGGGCAATCTTGAAATGAAGCTGAATCCCTCTACTACATATGATGTAAAGCTTCCTTTTTAAAGGATTTACCTACCAGCCAACTTGTAAAATTTATCATGGTATCATATGCAAGAAGAAATGAAATCTGACAAATTAAGTCCAGGAAGGCAGATAAGATCTCCATTGATCAAGTTATGAAAGTAACTTGTCCTCATTTTTGGTAAGAAGTATTGCATTTTCTTAATGTAGCTCTCTTATTTCTGAAAAAAATCAGCTAAATTTGTCATTTGAAACCCAAGATCAGAGATTTCATGAACAAAGGAATGGTTAGGATGAAATGCACTCAGTGAGTCTAACTGGATTAAGACAGATAGAAAAACAGTATTTCAGGTTTTAGTATTTTGTTTGCATAGGTTTGCTGTTGAATAAAATATCTTTACATAATAAGGGCAACCAAATGCAACCACTTTTTTTACCTTAATATGGTGAGTGATCTATCAATTTAAAACCATATAACTGAGAAAATCTGAACATGAAGGATCAAAATATCTATCTATGCTGTATGCAAAAAAATGGCCAAATAGAGACCCTGTGGTAAGGGAAAACAGTACTGGAATCCATTGAAACAAGAAGGTTACATTGAAAGGACTTTACCACTTTACTGAAGGGGTGAAATTAACGTAAAATTATCCACTTCTCATGAAATCAACACTGAGCCTCCAAGGTAGCAATTCCTTTACTGCTCTTATACAATCTCACAGTATAAAACAGTTACCAGTTTTTTAATATTTTACTATGGAAGTTCATTTAAAATAATCTTTGAAAGGACACTTCTTTTCTTTTCTTTTTTGAGTTCTTTAGTATTATTAAAGTGGTAAGAGCACTAGCAGCAGCAGGAACCACTTAAATAAGGTTCAAATGCCCTGTTCCAGATAGGACAAGATTTTAGTGTTTATTCATTTTTTTTTTAAGATTTTATTTATGTACTTGAGAGAGAGAGAGCACAGAATGAGAGTGGGAAGGAGAAACAAGCTCCCCACTGAGTAGAGAGCCCCTTGAGGGGATTGATCCCAGGACCCTGAGATCATGACCTGAGCCAAAGGCAGCTGCTTAACTGAGTCACCCAGGCTCACAGTATTTCTTTATTTATTTTTAAAGGTTTTATTTATTTATTTGAGAGACAGAGAGCGAGCAAAAGCTGGAAGAGGGAGAAGGAGAAGCAGGCTCCGGGGAGCAGAGAGCAGAACTTTGGGCTCCACCCAGAGCCTGGGGCCTGATCTGGAGCTCCATTCAGGGCTGGATCTCAGTCCAGCCAAAGGAAGCCACTTAGCCAACGGAGCCGCCTAGGCGCCCTAAGATTTTAGTATTTAATCTACAGAGTAGACTGATACGATTTCCTGTGGGGTTTCTTCAGAACATAAAATAGCCACTATGATTCAACAAAGTATTACTGACATGAAACTAATAAAGTGGGATTTTTATCTTTCTTTCAGCAATCCCCCCCCACCCCATTCTTGTCTAAGAATATGAGATGACAAAGATAACCAGAAGTGGAAAATGCTTGAGGAAGAGACAATATGGTCCACTCATGTGGAAACCTAATTTTCCTTCTTGAAATTGTAAATTTTTTAATGTGGCATCTATTGTGCAGAATGGTGTGAGATAGAAAAGGAAAAAAAAATGGTGCTTCATTGGTACTGAAATTATTCTGATCAAAACTATACCATGTATATTTGTAAAAACAAATTATTCAATAGTCAAATAAGCCAAGATCAAGAATAACTAAATAAATCTTCAGGTTTCCATTTAAAAAAAATTAAATAATAAAAACCTATTGGCTCATCATAAAAATAATCATTGGCAAAAATCCCCCCCCCTTTTTTTTAACAAGATTAACTAAATTCTTCTTTCTTCTGGCACAAAGAGGTGTGAAATATTCTTTAGGACTGAACACTTAGTGCAAAGTTATTTCTTCAAGTAGGGGAGAGTAGATGCAATGTTTAAGAGCTCTTCCCTTTCGGAAAGTGGCAGCTTGGAGATACACTAACATTCCTTCGCTGTTTAATGCCTTTTTCATGCTGCTCGTGTGCACGCGAGCGCGTGTGGACGTGCGCGCGCACACGCATGGGCATATACACACACAAGCACTATACTCAGTTAATGGCAAATTGTTGCTGTTTCTGTTTGAACTGATTAAGATATATCTTAAAAAATAGGCATTTGGCTTTTGAAATGGCACCCATAATACCAAAGTGACATAACCCTGCACTTCTGTAATTCAAATGGGCTGCCATTGATGCAAGGGAAGCAAGTGCCTCTGTGCAATTTTCCTCCTTTTTTTGTGAGTTAAGCAGATTTACTCTTTAACGGTGGAGCTTCAGCGGATGATTATGACATCAAAGTGTGACAGACAGTGATTATGTACTGCAGGGAGAAAAGGCGGTTAAAAAGAGACAATTCATTCCCATAGCTTAAAGGGACAATTTCCTTGGCCAAAAGTGAAATAAACTCTGTCTTGCCAGGCTTCTTTTTAAAAGAAACGAGAGTGGAGGCTTAGTCTGTTTCGTTTGATTTTTCATTTCCTTTCATATTTTGAATCAAACAGTCTCTCCTCATACCCAAGTACCTTTCCCATCACACTCACTGACCGTCTGCATATCCTGTGGGATCTGATTTTTGACCCAATTATTTGAGTATTTTTATCAGCAGATTTCTCAGTATCAGGAGCTTTTACTTTAATGAAACTGACATCTAATGTTTTAGCCCATTTTTCCCCCCAACTCAGCTATAATCTTTCTCAGTTTGTGACCTCTCTTTTAATAATGCTATTGGAAACTGTACATGTAGTGTTATTCAGTCGGATCTTTGGGCATTTATTAGAAAGATAAAAAAAGTTGCCATTAATTGTCTATTTTATATTTAATTTTACTGTTTCTAATTCTTGGTCCATTCAAATATCCTTTTCTTAAATATAATAATTACATGAGCTAAACATTGTATCATACATTACTCAATTTAACAAAGCCAAAAATAACTTACCATATTTAATTTGTAATTTAGTTAGCAAACCTCCGTGATTATTAGGCAGATGCACTGCTCTAAATACAAAACTAATGTATAATATCTGAGACTTTAAAATGAATATTAATATAATTATTGTGACATTTTAAATAATGATTTAAATATTCAACTAGGTTTTCTCCTGAAAAAAATTATCAATCCTTTTTATGGCGTGTGAATTTATTTATTTATTTAAAGATTTTATCTATTTATTTGACAGATAATGAGTAGGCAGAGAGGCAGGTAGAGAGAGGAGGAAGCAGGCTCCCCTCCAAGCAGAGAGCCCAACGAGGGCCTCGGTCCCAGGACCCCAGGATTATGACCTGAGCGGATGGCAGAGGCTTTAAAACACTGAGGCACCCAGGCGCCCCTGTTTTTAAATATACTCTTAGAGAACTGTACATCTTTTTATTATGCTACAAACCGCCAGAGAACAAAAGCCTGAAAAAAACCAGTTTCCTCAGAGCCCACCCCCTTGAGGGGGGCGGGAGGACTTAACTCAGGAAACATCATTGACTGACAACCCATGTGGCAGGCCCCTCCCCCAGAAAACAAACCAAGAAAGGAAAAAAAAAAAAGGACTACAAGAGAACAACCACTACTTCATAGGAAAACTTGTATTGTTCACTCGTTCCCACTATTCCGGTTCTTTTTTTTTTTTTTTTTTTTTACACATATAGTGAAAACAATATATTAAACATACGAACATCTTTACTATTAGATTTACTCTCACGATACTAAGAAAAGGATCAATGAACAGAATGTCCACAGTGTGTTAATTTAGAACATCAATTTGTTTTATTTTGTGAATTGGATGTCACCCAAGGAGAATTTGTAACAAAATTCTGTTGAGGTGTCCATAAATTTTCTACTTGGGAAAGGAAACAGGCTACATAGAGAACATTCAAAATGTGGACAACTCCTATTAAAAATACTTGAAAATTAAAACTTAGTAACACTCAAATAGATAATATTAACAATAATTTCTACGGATAGAATTTCTAGCAAATGCACTTTAAATGTACTACATTCCAATATATTGAAATTTGAATTCCATAGAAAACAGAGTATGCTGCAAAAGTATGTTGTAATATCAAAAGCAAGTATTAAATAGAGATTCCTAGTCCCACTATTTTAATATCCAAAAACACCCAACTAATAGTTTGTCATATATTTCACAATCTTCTCTCCTTATGTGTAGTGTTTTAACATATTTATCATGCTGCTGCTCTTGTTGCCGTTCTTGTTTTATTTTTATATTTAAAACACTGTGCCCTTACTTCAGACTAGCACTCACTTACATATTTACTATACATTTTAATATCTCTATACCTGTGATTTCAATCTGGTGTGACATAGTGTTACCTGCCTAAAAGAATGCTGAAGAATTATCATTTGTTTGTTATCTGCTCTGTCTACCTCTCTGTCTTCTATTTTGGTGGAAAAGGAATCTACCTACAGGGAAACAGATGCAAAGGCTTATAGACCAAATGATAAGAAATGTTACAGTTTAATTGGTAGGTTTTCTTTCCCTTCTCAGTAGTACATAAAATAATGATGCCTCTTACACCCAATAACTTCGATGCCCTAAGTTGTAAAGTACTTCTCCAAGCTCACTCAATAGCTCCACTCATACTACCTACATATCTGGAGCATTTGCCTTTCCAAGTATTCTTCACCCATTTTTGTCTCTCAAGGCCTATGCACAGCTCAATAAAATGCCTCTTCTTAATTTCTCCATTTCATATGTTCAATTACTTTTTAAGATCATTTTACTTAAGATCACTTCAAAAGGCACTTTCTTGGTAAAGTTTTTCTCTATTATCACAGAATTATTATTCTGTCTATACTTTAGATAGCACATAAACTGTGAATTTTTCTCCCTGCACCCCCTTTGAAACTATCATGTACATAGGGAGAGTGAGAGAGTCTACTATGACTCTAGTACATATATTTTTCCTATGAATCTATTATCTAGTTGATTGTAATCCCCTTGAAAGGAAGGGCTGGGTTCTACCAAATAATGTCATCTCAGAAAGCAGCACAATGCATAGAATGCAAGCTATAAATAAATGATATCTGTCATGTGTTTGGTGAGGCTCAGAAAGTACTATCTGAAATAATAAGGAAATAAAAGTCAATAGTGAAAAAATCATATAGTTTCATAATATATATTTTACAACCATAGTTTAATAGTTAATGTAACAGTGTTGAGGCTAAAGCTAGGAATTTTTTCTGGCTCTATTATCCATTTATACCCATTGTGTACACACAACGTTCATTCTTGGTTATTGCTAAGACTCCAGAAGATTCTGCATGGATTAGTGCAATTTACCGTCACTATGTGAAAAAAAAAATCAGTACTTGTTGATGGAAGGTTAAAATTTGTCAATTTCTGAAATATGAAATGCAGTAAAATAATATGCAGTAAAAATTAATATGTTGATAATACATATTCTCAAATAATAACACAAAAGAACTTATATGTATAGAATTTTAATCTTTATCTTCCTTTATTAGGCTTTAAAAATATTTGTGATATTAAGATATTTAGGCTATAAAGCCATTTAAGCCTTTTGCTTTTACTGTCTCCTCAAACATTAATGAGACAAGGCAAACATGAAGGAAATATATATGAACTTAACATTTACTTGAATATTAGAGCTAAGGTTATATGGGTAAGAACTGTTTTTAAAGACTGATCGTGCTTAAACTGGAACATTAGCCTGGTCATAATAGGACATGGAAGTTGTTTATTGCATCCTTATTTATTTACATTTTTGTTTCATGTTTTTGGTTGTAATTAATCTCCAAAACCATTTTACAAAACTACCCAAAAGATGTTATTCAAATGTTTCCTTCTCTTTTCATCCCCATTTTTTTGGGGAAAAAAAAATGTTGCATTTTTCATTCTGATGGCTTGTTATTTAACTATGCATGCTGTACTTAGTAGGGTCTATCAGTACACACCCCACCCAATCATCAAATAATCACACATGATCAACTGCCATTCTTTGATTTTTCATAGGCTTTTGACTTTCTTTTAAAATGTATTTTAACTTAAAAGAACTTTTAATAAATCTCACATCTCCTTTTAGTATCTGTGTGCTATGGATACCTCTGTATATTTACTCCTCTGTGCCTGAATTTTCTCATCTGTAAAACTGAGATAATAATGATAATAATAGCAACACCTTTTGTGAGAATTACATGGATTAATACATGAAATATACTTAGAACAGAGTATATTAATTATTTGAGGGTTACTTTTGAGATTGTCATTATACTACTTGGTTAAAAACAGAATTCTTGAACAAAATGTTCTCCATGCATGATTATGCTTTTCCATTTCAAAGAAATCAATCTATAGAAAAGAAGGATAGGCTTAGCATATGATTCAAACACAACAGGAGAGAAAGGTGAGAAATAAGAAGCAGATTTCAGCTCAGCACATTAAAAAGCTCTGGTAGAGTCTTCAACTTCTTGCTTGAAATTACTTGCTTTGTGAATCAGTTTGCTTTGTGACTACACAACTGTCCACACAGTCACTGAAGGGATTCCTTAGTTCAGTGAGAAGTTGGCTTCCAGTACTCTTATTCTTACCAAAGAGTGAGTATTGTTTGAAAGCAGAAAGATGGAGCTACGTGGAGTAAACTGAGGAGTATTTATTTCCTTTATTCATTCCCTGACATAATGTCTGCATATGTCTTTTTGAATTTTGAGGCTACAGCTGAAATACATATAAAGAGGAACTCCTCTTATTGTATATTATTTAACAACTACCTAAGACAAAAAAAGTATGTTAAATTCTAGAAGATGTGAAATGTCAGAAGACAGTAAATTGGCGGAGCAGTGAAAACAAATTGTGTGTACTTCTTAATTTGAACTAGTTAAACCTGTTACACAGTCACCAGTTCTCACAGTTATGTCACAGAGGAATGCCTGGGTCTCCAGGTGTCTTCCTGTGAAAGGAAGTGACTCTCAGCAAAGGTCAATGATGTTAAATCAGATGAATAAGTCACAGGACAGTGAAGGGATACCTCATAAAGATTTCTTCCTGGGAGCATGTACATAAAACAGCTACTAATAGGACCACTGTGCCTCTAAAAAGCTTCAGTTTGACCTTAGAGCGTTGGAATGCAATTATACGAGATAATAGTGTTCAATAGAGCTTCATTGTATTACAGTGTGAGAGACCTAGTCATGAAAATGGTAGGGAAAGTGACCTGATTAATTTTATTAATTAAATTTCAAGACTACTCTCAACCTGGCTCCCACTTTGCAAACATATTGTTCACCTTATGGGTTCTTCCGGTCTTGATTATTCATTCAGTCATTGTCATCCCCTGCATTCATCTCCCCCCCATTTTGGAAGTCTCACATGTGCAAATATTGGCATGGTACAGAATGTAGCCCGGGTCTTGCCGTGCTCTGGACTGAGCTCCATCACTAATGAGTTTTTGTTGCTGCTCCTACCAGCCCTTCAGCAGGCTTCTATGGATATTGATCTAGAGCAGCCCAGCATATACTAACATGGATCCAAATCTTCACATGTTCAGATTCCTCACTGACCTCAATGAGACTTCCATGAAACAGATGCACTGAGTAAATATAGGCAAATCATTTTAAGATACAACTCTCTAAATGGCTTGCCTTTGTTTTTACCCTCCATGTTTGCACAGATAAAGATGTAGTGAAAGAACACTCCTAGTGAATCCCTAGGCTGTGACACAATCACAAAGTTCTAAGAATGGCCAAGTGGTCTTCTATGATTATTGAAGTTTTTAGGGGCATGATTAAAAAGGAAACAGCAGAAAAATAGCTAGAGTGATGAGCTGTAAATTTTATAGATGAGTATATGTGCTCATTTGTCTGTAAAAATATATAAATATACATCCTGGCTACAGTATGTCTAGAGCTAAAGAAACTCAGAATAAAGATAAAAATGTCCTATGTAAAGCATTAAAAAAGATTTTGTTGATGATAAATTAATTTTAAAAGAATAATGATACAGGGTCTTAATTCTGCAGTATTTAAATGTTGTGATTTTATTCTTTTAAATTTTATTCTTTTAAAAATGTAGAATTATTATAAAGGTATCAAAATTCAAAATCTGTATAACTGGAAAAAATATAATTTTACACACTGTTTGGCAACTTTTCAATACTGCAAAACAGGTAAATTCAAATATAAATAAAAGCATTGAGGTCACATTACTCTTCAATGTGGGATAAGGCCCTATCAATATATATATTGCGTGTATCAGTTGTATCTACAAATTATGAAGCTTTGTGTTAATTGAACAAGAGAACTTATATTATCATTCAACCATTTCCCACGAATTAGTTAACAAGGAAAACAAATTCAGTAATGAATCTAAAATATATTAGTGCAATTCTCATATATTTCACTTCAGTGTGAGGTTCTTTCTTTCTCTCTCTCAATCTCTCTCTCTCCCTCCCTTCCTTCCTTCCTTCTTTTTTTCATCAGATAGAGTACAAACAGGGGGAGCAGCAGGCAGCAACTCCAGTGGAGCAAGGAGCCTGATGCAGGACTTGATCCCAGGATCCTGGGATCATGACCTGAGCCAAAGGCAGACACTTAACCAACTGAGCCACCTAGGCGTCCCAGGCTCTTATATTCTTTTTTATAAGGCTCAGTTTTAATTGAAACTATCATTAAAGGAGGATTATTTTTTCCTATCTGAAGGTATGCATCCCTCAAATACAGTAATTAATTGAATTAATTAATTACTTAATTAATTCCCATGTCTTCATTCTTCCTTCATGCTGGGCAATATCCTTAGAAATTGGGATAGATGTCACTGATTATTTTTTTTCATTTTAGAAAGAATTTCTAATTATGTAAAATATTTTATTTTGTTATAAATGTTTATATTTAGTATTAAATATGGACATTTAAATTTAAATAGCACTTTTTGTAGTGTTACGAATTGAATATTATTTCCCCCAAATTCCTCTGTTGCAGCCCTAAACCTCAAAGTTACTGTATTAGAGACAGAACCTTTAGGGAAGTAATTAAGGCTAAATGAGATCATAGGTGTGTGTGGGGGGGGTACTAATCTGACAGTTTTGAGGTCCTTCTAAGAAGAGAAAGAAACATTAGAGAAAACTCTGTGTGAGGACACAACAAGAAGGCAGCATTCTACAAGCCAGGAAAAGAGCCCTCGCCAGAACGAAATTTGCTGACACCTTAATCACAGACTGCAAGCCTTCAGGATTTTGAGAAAATAAATGTTTGTTAAGCCACTGAGTCTGCGATATTTTGTTGCAGCTGTCCAAGCTTACTAAGATATACGGTCATTACTATTTTTTTCTTACTGAGGGTCTAAAGTGCACAGAATTGGTTGACCATCATTTTTGGTTCTTAACCACTATTATTGGTTGTCCTTTGCCAGGATATATTTTATTTTACTTATTTATTTAACTGGACAACCGGAAAATTACTAAAAACATATCTGTTGGTGTGTTCCTCACCTATATTGTCACCAGCATTCTGATAATTTGTGTCTAAAGTTCCTTTATGTTCCCTTTTCAGTTTTCTCACTAAGTAATATGTTGTTTAGTTTTATTTTACTAAATATTGACTCCTTGAACTCACTTTTTTTTAAAAAACAATCATATGTTCCCAAGTTTTATTCATACTTGTCATTGTGGTTCATTTTCACTATTAGATAATATTCCATTTTGTAAATATATCACGATGCATTAATACTTTCTCCTCCTAGTGGAAATTTACCTTGTTATCAGTGTTTTTGCTGTAACAGCCCATAGGAATATGAATATTTTTGTACCGTATTCTGGTGCATATGTGCCAAAGTCCTCCTGAATATTTTCTCACAAGTTTACTGCTATGTTGTAAGGTTCACAAATGTTCAGATTTATTAGATAATGTTAAATTCTTTTCACAGTGTACCAGTTAGCACTGCCACAAGTTTAATATGTTTTCTAATTGTGACTTTTGCATGTGCTTAAGTGAAATCATAAAATTCATATTAGAAAAATAAAACACTGTTGAAAATAAAGAAACTATTATACTACTTTGTGAACCTTGCCTTATGCTGCAGGAGATATTTACAATTTTAGGCATATTCTATCATTCCATATATGAAGTGGTATGATAGAATGGTCACAACTAAATACAACATAGTAAAAAGAACTAAATAAACTTCAAGTATCTCTCTAAATACTTCTTCTGTCTCTCTCTCATTAAAAGAATTTCTACAAATCCTGCCCCACTTAGGAACATGAGTATTTCAATTATTATAACATGCAATAACTGGAGGACAGGAAAAAAAGGCATGCTACCAGAGGAAACTATTATTGGAGGCCTAAACCATTGATATCTGAAATCAAATGTTAATTTCAAAGCCATCTTAACTGGTCAAATCAGTGGGTAAAATTATCAGACAGAAGGTTTTTTTTTTTTTCTTATATACTTTCTTCTATCCAGAATCCATTCACAAATATTGAAATAAATAATTAATTTATCTGATACTTTTATTGAACTACACAGCACTTCTGAGAATTCATTCACTAATTCAGTTACTTTAGGACCTTGTAATTAAAACATTTTAGCATATATATTTGTGTATACCAGATTTTTATCTTGTTTGTTTTGTAGTTAGACACAAGTCGGTTTTCTTACTCTGTAGTTACAATATTTTAATATTGTAATGTTTTCTCTAATAGTCTTAATATTAACTTAGAACCAAGTTGTTTTAAGTGATTAGTTAATAAAATTACCAGTCGGTATAGTACTGAAGAAAACAGAGTTCCTTACTTGCTTATATAATGCAATAGTGAAAAAAAATTAATTAGAAAGCAGGTAAAATTATCTAACCATAGTTTTGCACATCCATATTCTTATTGAAACAAATTCTGCTCTTAGGTTTTCCAGTTTCTTTTCAGAGATTTAGTGAGAAGCAGTAATATAGATCTGTGGGCAGAGTTCATTCTAAAATTAATAACTGAACTCATGGGTGAGAGATGGAAAGTATTCTACAATATCCATGTACCATACTTTCCTCTTAGACATGCTTGTACAAAATTCCTATTGAGGCATATAATTATTAAGGAAAGCTCTATTTCAGCTTTCAAAATATTTAGAAATTAATTGAAATTGGTAAAGACAACTAGATACAACAGGACTCTGAATGAAATCACTTAAACTAACAAATTGTAGTTATGTCAAGATGGTTCAAATGGATATACAATTTTTACTCAAAACCCAAATCAGAATCTACAGATGTTTCTATTCCAACTCTAATTGTTGAATTTTCTGTTCTCAATGATCTATATTTATTTGTTCCCTAACATCTAAAAAATGCTAAGAATCTGGAAGGCTTTATGCAACCCTAGTTGTCAGAACACAAAACAGGAAACTATCTCAAATGCTCCTAGTTGATCTATCTTTGTGTTCAAAGCACAATGCCTCAAAAATCCACCTGCTGGAAGTCGGGTGGTGTATGCAAAGGGATGTCATGGTGATTTGAAAACTGTTGAATACAGAACAGAAGCTTTTCCTGCCCTTAAACTCACCACACTGGTTTGTCTGGCTCAGTACATGCCAAAACTTTTGATTGATGTGCTCACTTCAGTCACGGGTAATTTTAACTCATATATTAAGTAGCTGCTGTTTCCACTCCATTATAGTTTCTTGTATGGGGCAAATCAGAGTTCTGGATTTGTCTGTATTGGGCTGACCCAGAGCCATAGTGTGCTTTTGTTTGGATTTAAGTAGGAGGCAAGCTAATATTTCAAAACTAGCAAACTTCTACAATCTCTGCTTTTCTTAATTGTAGGGATCCCTGTGGTAAAGAGCTTTTTATTTCTACCACATAGCTCTTTAGGAGCCCCAAGGAAGCCAGAAATGTCGTTAAAGGCTTTCTAAATACATAGACATTCTTTTGAAATGTAGGAGATTTAAGTGGATTAATTCAATATAACTAACTGTGGCAGCATTTCCCCTTTTATCTGTATTTGTGGAAGACAATATGCCTTAGCAGTAATTTTTTGTTATGTATCTCAGTATCTGCAGCAGATCTGGAGAACAAGAACTTTTTTATTCATTACCATCTTAGAGTCCACTAGTTATACAGAATACTGCCTCTAATAGAAATGACCATATAAATGATAGATTAAAATGTACATTTCCAATAAATTCCAGACTTAATTCACATCAGTCTGTATGGAAAATAATATAAAAAGAATACATTCATATCAATAGCCTTTGCCCCTCTTCAAAAAAGTTACCTACTAATTATAATATATTTAAAACTTGAAGTTAAGCCAAACAAGTCACTTATTATTATTATTATTAATTGTTATTATTATAACTCAAAAATACAATTTACACTTGGACACATCCTTTGTTCCCAAGTAACTGAATAATATTTCTGAAATGAAATAAAACTTGTTAAAATGTTAAAAAAATTTTTTGGTAAATCCTAGAGAATGTGAACTCCATTAAATATGCCAATATTCACAACAGAAACTTTGTAATATATAATATAGATTATATTCAACAAATGTCTAATATATATACAAGGAAAACAAGTCTGACAGGGCAAAAATAGTTAATATTTTATAAATTGCTCGGAAGTATTAAATTGACTAAAGTACTAGTCCAGAGATATATAAAAAGCCTCTATCTTATATATAATTTTTTTAATATAACTAGTTGGCATAGGAGTACATGCCAAGTCCAACAACCTGCCAGTTAAATCTCCTTCCATTTGGACCAAATAAAATGAAATTGCCCATGGAATGAAAGGTTGTAAATATTACATTATTTTAACTCATGAGACTTTGAAGTCTAAGCTGCACAGCTGAAATTATAGGAGGGTTGGGAATTATCTAGTTTTAGGTGCCAGTCTGGAGAAAACAGGCAAAATGAATGTTTTTTTCCAAAATGTTGGGAAAATATACATGTGTTTAGTTTATTATAAACTTGTATTTTCCAGAAAGATACTAATGAGGATTTTTAAAAAAAGATTATTTACTTTATTTTAAAATCCTTAGTTGTAAATACAAATAAAAAGGGGGTCAACTAAGGCCATGGACCAAATGTAACTTGCTTCTTGTTTTTGTAAATAAAGTTTTATTTGAACACAGTTATGTCTGTTGATGTTTGTATTGGCCATGTTTCCTTTCCTGCTGTAAAGACAGAGTTGAGTAGTTGAGACAGAGATGGTATGGCTTGCAAAAACTAAAATATTTATGATTTAATCCTTTAAAAAAAGTTTGCTAATGCCAGTTTTAAAATAAATATTTCATGTTAAAGACAAAGGCCATAAATAATAAAGTATTATTATTTGAAAAATATTTGAATATTTGCAAATATGGAGTTAAAGTAAGAATATAAAAAAACATTTGGAAATGTATTCTTGTACTCATTGTTTCAATATAATTATCATCTCATACTTATAATAATATACTCAATATTACATATAACATACCAGAGGAGTTATTCACAGCTCTTGAGAAAAAATAGATAATATATAAAATACAAATTCTAGGCGCTATGTGTGGTTTATTCATATATTTCTTCTTATATATTATGGTGGGGAAAAAAAAGATTTTAAAAAGTTCCCATTTCCTCATGATTAGTTTTTTTTTTTTTTTTTTAATTTTTTTATTTTTATAAACATATATTTTTATCCCCAGGGGTATTAGTTTTTATTTTATAAAAATAAAATGACTCGGCCTTTAAAAAAATTCCTGGTTAGTTTTTATGATGAATTCTAATTTCCCAACGCTCTAGCACAAACCATAAAAAAGTCACGGTTTTCTCTCCTATGAAACACAGCATGCATATGATTATAGCTCAATTAAGAAACCGGAAACACTCAGATGAGATACTCAACTTGCACGCTCTGGGTGGCTGTGTCAGACAAGCATTGCTGGAAGAAGGTGACTCCATTAGCGCTCTTTAAAGAAGCCATCAACTAAGCAGCCATTACGTATTTTGTGCCTCCAAGTTGAAAGGGTGGCATTTCCTTTTTTAAACACCCTAAAAAATGTTTAATGATTTCTTCCTGAAAATTTGATATTTATTCATTATAATTTGATTGTAACAGGAGATGAAAGATGAGTTTATCTGGAGATAAATGAAGAGAACACAGGAGAAAACTGAGTATATTTACTGAAATAATGAAATTGCCCATAAACAGAACCAGATGATCCAAGAGGGAAAAAATTGTTAAAGTTTACTGGTTTCCTTAATTCTATCTTGGTCTTTTCTGGTTATTACTTTTAAATATTACTTCAAGGCTTTGCTACTTTCTACTAGTGCTTCTAAAAAGCTGAGGCACAGGGATTACCTAGGGATCTTGTTAAAATGAAGATTCTGATTCAGTAGGTCCACAGCTAGGCCTAATGATCTGTATTTCCAGCAAGATCCCAGAAGACTGATGCTTTGGTTCCAGAGCACACCTAAATAGGAAGACCTTAGATGACACAAATAAGGACTACAAATCAGGGTATTAGAAAAAGGCAAATGCACTTTTCCTGAAGACAATTTGGTTGTTATTTCGTTACTTTGGTACAAACAGCTCAAGAAAAATGAATAAAAGCTGACAAAATTTAGTCCAAAAAGGACTTTTCTACAGATATTCTTAGTAGGAAGACATAAAAATATCCTTCCATATCCACAAATACCATTATACTTCACTCTTAAAATGTTTCTGGATTGTAATAAATCTAAGTAGATTTTTGGGATTACTCTTAATAAATATAGATGAGAAAAATATTTTCAGTTATCTATTTAAGTAAGTTTTATAGATTTCCTATGTTCTTTTAAATACATAATTGATTTTAAATATTTTTCTTACCCAGGAGTGCAAAATAGTAAATTAAACTATTTCATACATTTCCTTTCATTGAGCTATATATTTATACATATGTACATATTAGCATATGACAGTTCTATTTTTTCTAGTAATTTAATGTATGATTATCAAAAGAGAATCTAGTTTTTGAAAAATAACAAATCTAAATAAACAGATCTAAGCAAGTAAAGACCAGATCCTAATAAACAGATAAAAATATTGTTTACACTGTAAACATTTAAAAAAATAATCAAGTCTTACAAAACACTTAAGTTCTCTAGATTTTTTTTTAAATTAAACCTTAATATGGAGGGAAAAAAGAGTACATTTAAAATCTGGACTCTCAAGTAAATATTAAAAAAATGATGTAATATAGTATCTTCTATGAAATAAAACTATTTCCTAGAATATATATTATATAATATATATTATATTATATATATATATTTTGTGTGTGTGTGTGTATGTCTGTGTGTGTGTGTGTGTGTGTGTGTGTATACTTTGTGATACAGACACTCCTTGATAGTGTTAACAACTAAAAGTGCCAGGCATTATCAGAAATTCACTACAGAAAGTGAAAAGCAGAATTAAAACTATCATTACTATTTATATTAATTTGTTATATTAATTAATTAATATTAAAATAATCATTATGATTTAAAAGTATTAATAATTTCCACTAAGTATCACAAAATCCATATGGCAACAGACATTATATGTACCTAACCACAAACTTTATTTTAAGCAAGAAATTCCAAGAAAGAGACATGTTACGGGATTTTCCATGAATTACATACCTATACGGGAAGGAAGTGGCTAAGAGTTTCAAGAAATTCCTTTATAAATATTGTTGAACTTCTTCAAAGCCATAAACAGGAGATAAAGAACATTATTAAACTTCACAGAAGGGAGTAAGAAATCCACTTAGCCTGTTGCTAATCTCCTAAAATTCTTCCAATGAACACTAATAAAGATATAAAATCTGGGATTATCTAATATTCTTTCTTCTACTCTTCTTAATTCTCTCCATTGATTTAAGCTCTTGGAGAACTGGAATGCTTGGAGATACAGCTAGAGAAAAAGTATTCTGAAATCCTGGATACCTTTGACATTCAAAAACAATGCATCTTGAGATCTTCATATATTCTTAAATATCATGATAGCAAATAATTTTCTCAATAATTACATTAATATAGAACTGAAAAAAAGGAAGTAATTCACTTGAAACACCAAGGATTCTGCAAATTCAGGCTTAAAGTTAAATAGCTTTTTAAGTAAAGTTAGTCATTTAACATAAGCTTTTTACTCTTTAAAGAAATAATCAAGAACTAACTTCAATCTTTATTTGCACTTCCTATTATCTAGCAGAGGAAAAACCCACATTTTTTAGATAGTTTCAGTTTTTTTCTCTTAACAACATTGCTGGATATTTGCTTTAGCTTATATGTAAAATATATGTGTCATACACATATATGACAACAAAATATTTGTTAAATGCTTATTACTTGTCTGCTCATACTCTGTATTTTCTCATAGTCTCTTTTGAACGAATCAATTATATATACTAAAGTCTTTTTTATTCCAGTAGCACAAATGTTCATCTGTTTCTTAAAAATCAACATTTAAGAAAATACTTCACTGTTCTTTGTTCTTTAATATCCCCGTTTCAACATTAGTGATCTTCTAAACTATTTGCTTTCCTTTACACATGTCCTTCATATCTAAGCATGTATTCTCTGGAGAATTAAGGCATATGCAAAAAAGACATTTTCTCTTTTGAATCAATCAACTCTGCTTCATTACTCTGAAATCTACACGTGTCATAAGCATTACCTTCACATATCAGTTAAAAAGGTAAGAAGAGATGTTAATTTTACATTTCTAATATGAAGGAAAGACATTTAATTGGCTCTAAAGTATATAAAAGAAAAAATTCATAACCTCCATATATATAGTTATTTTAGCTACTATGGTATGATTTGGAAGTAGACTGCAAAAAGCCTCCAGGTAGCTCTATGAGAAGCAATTGATTTAACTTAATACAATTGGACAATCGGAAAGATGCAAGCAAAGATGAGGGGTCTCCATTAACACACTGCATTGTTTCTATAGAAGCTTTTGCTTTGATCTCTTCTGATGACAAAAGAACTACTTTGGAATCAGAATATAATACAGATGTCAGAGATGATTGATGGAGTGAGAGTGGAGGCGGGGGAAGGGTTTACAGGGCTAAGCCATTGGACACACCAAGTGTGTGTGTATATGTGGTGGTATCCTTTCATGTCTGTTGTTGTCACTGTTGTTTCCCCTTTTTTTGCTGGCCTTCCTGTTAACTACAGTTTACATAGGATTCCTAAAACTTCGCTGGTTCTGGCGGGTTGCTGTTCGTTTATTATAGGCAACTGCCGTGAATTCTTTTTTTCAGTTACTATACCATGAAGTATTATTGTAAAAATTCTTACCATACACCTTTTGCTCTCAGGAGATGCCTTTTTGCTTTTTCCTGTGTTTGTTGTTTGTTGGATGGTTTGTTTCCTACCTCCAAAACAAACGGGAGAGAACTTTCAGCTCCAAGTTAGTACTGAAATACAACTCTTCTTTTGTAAAAACAACTCTTTTTTGTAAAAAGCAACTTTCAAAATTGTCCTTCCACACAGTGTCCTAGTGGAAAACATAAATTTAAAAAAGTTTAATAGTTTTGACACAATTTCTTTGAAAAACTTGCTAGATATTTTCATATGCAAAGAAAAAAATAAGATCTGAACTTGTCCAAGGAGAGCTCTCTACTGGCAGCACAGTGCCCCCTAAAGTTATCCTTGGGAGAAAATACCACAATATCTCAAAATGAATTAGATATTACTTAACAAAATATTATCACTTGACTTCATTTTACCAAATACATAAAACTTCCATCAAAAATAGCACAATTCATATAAGAAGCGATACAAAATTTTTGTTTTATGTCAGTGATAAATTTAATCACAAATAAAATATGTCCTTTTGTTATCTGAGTTTCCATTCTATGCTATTGAAAAACTAATAACAAAGTGAAGTCTGTTAATGCTGAGGACTCAGTTAAATGTTTATTCTGATTACAAAACATGGTGTGCTGACAACATCCTGATAATTCTAGAATCTCAATGGAATACATTTGTTGAAAGAGGGCAGAATAATTTTCAAATGTAAGTTTGCATTTAATAAAATATAAAGCAATGTCTGTGTCTCAGATCAGTAACTGAAAAATTAACAAATATGGGGGAAGTATTCAAAGAGAATGTATATAAATTTTATTAATAAGCTATGGATTTATTACTATATTGCATATATTGGTAAATTTTAGTTTAAAGTACACTAAACTATTGAGTTGATGTTATGAAAACAAGAATAAACTCAGTTTGATAAGTCAAAGCAAACTAGCCATTGCATTTGTCTTTCTTATAAATCAAATTTCTTTAAAAAAAATTCAAATCTCCCATCTTTTAGACCAAACAGTAAGTTCATATCAACTTCCAAATATACTACAAAATAGGCTGTCTGAAAGGTATTATAAGATAACGTTAGTTTATATGTATTTGTCTTGCTTAAAATATTTTTTTTTAATATAAGCTTTTTAAAACAAATTTTTCTTATTTGCTTTTGGTAGTGTCATAGGCACAATCATGATGCTAAGATACATAAGTCGGCAACAGAAATTGAACCTGTTTGCAGTAACTTCTTTTGTTTAGAATCTGAGGTAAACTTGTCAAGATGAGAGGAGCTAAATTGCAAAATGACTACCCAAATTAGTTTTAACGTCTCCTTAAGATTAAATTTATTCAGTGATAATCATAGTACACTAAGCATAATAAGTAAATCTCAAACATCAATTTTTACTATGGCTGCAACATTTTGTTTGTGGTCAACATTCAAAGGCAAAGTATCATAAAAGCCACCAAAACTATATACTGGAACAAATGAAGACTGTAGCCAAACCAGGGTCATTTTTCCATAACCTTTATATTCACTGACTTTATCAGCTAGAGATGAAATAGAAATAGGACTAATTCTTACATTATACAATGCTTTGGGTTAAGTTATAATGAGTGTGAATAGACAAAGTGTCAAGTCCCATTTTTGAAGATAGATTATGTATCCTTTTGGAGACAAAAAAGCAACCAAATCCAGTTAATTTGGGAAAATCCATTGAGTTTCAGCTAAATTATTCCCAGGTCAGTCCATAACTGGACCTAGGTATGCATACTTCTTTTTGAGTCTTGGAAGTAAAAAGAGGAAAATATGTATTTGATTGAACACTTAGTACTGCCTGTCACTCTAATTCCGTGTATGACTTAATTTAATTCTCATAATAACTTTGTGAATATGTATTATTATTCCCATTTTTGACAGTCTGAGCAACTGAGGCTGTTTCTCTAAATTGCCTGATGTGAAGCTGCTAATAAATAGTAAATTTAAAACTAAAATCTCTTTTCAGGGTGCCTCGGTGGCTCAGTCTGTTAAGTGTCACCTTTAGCTCAGGTCATGATCTCAGAGTCTTGGGGTTTAGCCCTGCATGGGATCCTTGCTGGGTGAGTAGCCTGTTTTTCCCCTTTCCTTCTGCCTGACACTTCCTCTGCTTGAGCTCTCTCTCTTTCTGTCGAATAAATAAATAAAATCTTTAAAAAATAAAAATAAATTAAATTTAAAAATTCCTTTTCTTACTTCAGAGATCATGTTCTTTCCCATTGTGCACAGACACCAATAACTGGAAATGGCTCAAAAATATATAAACCTATGGCCAGAAGAGTGGACCTGGACATTTGCCCATAACATCAAACCATTTGTAGGATGATATTTTATGAATACATCTAATTTGTTTTGGAAGTTCTGTGTAGTTATGTATCTCTCTGTCTGTATATCTATCTATCATCTACCTATCTATCTAATAATTTTGAGGACTTATTCTTGATTCTTTAAAACCTAATTAATGATGCTATCATATTTCATGTTTTTAATTTATAGACTGTTTTCTTAATATTTCAATTTGTCATGAAACAGAAAATAGAGAACATTTAAACTTTTTTCAATGTATCTCATTCCCACTACTACCCTGAAAAAGATGCAGTCCAGTTTTTCAGCGTTAGTCATCACGGTCTTTTAATATTTTCAACTAAGAAGAAAAGGTAATGGCTAAATTTTAGTTATATCCGGCTTTCTATGATCTCAGAAGGTGTTCATAACTTCATTTTCTTGAGCATCTAAAAATTAAGTGATAGGAATTATTACAATATTGCCAATTTCAGAAAGTTTTAAATTTATGTTAAAAAATAAATATGTCCCTTATTGACACAGTGGCCCTTTTTAAAATACAGAAGTGATGAAACAATTATCTGTGGGCTTTTTGATATAATTCTGCCATAAAAATATAATTCCTTAAATATATTTATATCAAAAAAATAACAGGGCGCCTGGGTGGCTCAGTGGATTAAAGTCACTGCCTTCAGCTCAGGTCATGATCCCAGGGTCCTGAGATGGAGCCCCACATTGGGGGGGGGGGGTCTCTGCTCAGCAGGGAGCCTGCTTCCCTTCCTCTCTCTGCCTGCCTCTCTGCCTACTTGTCATCTCTGTCAAATAAATAAATAAAATCTTTAAAAAAAATAGCAGGTAGAGAAAAATATGTATGTAATGTTAAATTTAATAAAATGAGCCCAATTTTCATTGTACACTGTTATTTAACAGCAGGGATAGTTTTAAATGTAAATCCTAAAATGATAAGATTGAACCTAAAGAACTGTTTTGACAATCTTAAATCTGCATATTTAATTTTCATGGCCTGAAATACATCTAAATAGGATCTCCATTATTTAATTGCAGTGAAAGAGTTTTATTGAAGAAAAGTAAATTGTAGAAATCATGTATTTATTTTCTTTCATTAAAAGGTCACCTGGAATTACAAAAAAGCTCCTTATCATTACTATGATTGTTGAAGCAGAAAGCAGTTAACCAAAAACCATGCTGCTTTCCACTCTTTATAATGACTGATATAACGTCCCTAATGCTTCCTGGCCTTATCCTGAAGGAAGTCTCCAGGTTGGCAAGAACTTGGTAACTTTGTTTTCTTCTCTGAGCTTATGTTTCAGATAGTCCTTCCTTCAGCCCACTAGGGCAGTGTCTACCCTCTAGCCCACTTTTCCCCCTCAAATCTTTGATCCCTGGGTTATTTACAGTTAATGATTTCTTTCATGTTCAAAATAATTCTTCTGCTCAGAGTGATTATATACTAGTAATATTTTCTCTGTATCTTCTTTTTAATGATGAATATGTATGTATTTTTCATTAAGTGTTGCCAATTTCAAAGAGACTATTACCCAGGAGGTACTTTAGAAATAATCTCACAAGCAGCATATAAGAAAGCAGAATGATTTTTTAGAGATTGCAAAGAATTATGAAGAAAGACATTAGTAAAAAAACCTTCTATCTTGAAAGCCAATTTGGAAAATATTCTTAAATGTAAATTAAATAAGTAGAATGTATGCATAACAAGTTAATCAACCTGTGGTATTGCTCTGTTGTAACAAGTAGTCTCAATAGATCCTATAAACGAATCTTCTTTTAACTATCTCAATTTACTATTTCTTATAGTAGAAAAGGAATTATATATACATGTATAAATCTGGCCAAAAGTCACAAACACTTCCACGTATACAGAATTGAACTTTTTTCCTCCTTTATTGGAAAACAAGCATGCACATACTACATATAGGAAAACCTATGGCAAATAAAAATCTGACAATAATCTTCTATAGTTATTAGCGATTTTAGATATTATTCTTTATTATTCAAACAAGATTTGTTTTCTCAAAGAAATTTGGCCATGTAGAGAATATCTTTAAGGGAAATTTCCTTAGCCAAAAAAAAAAAAAAAAAGAATTAAAACATATCCATCCTTAATCAAACATCATTTAGGAGATTATGTTAAATGAAATACAAGAAGATTGTCAAACTTCAAGATCAACAGAGAAAATGTTACATCATCCATTGATACATGTTGATTGCTCCTTGCAGAAATCCCATTTATTACACACTTACCAACTTCTTTGTGTATTATTAAAAATGCTAGCTTAGGGTTTTTCTGTTTTGATATGTAAAACTTTTTTGCTTGTTTTCAGTCCTTTTAAAAACATGCATAGATTTTATTGAGCTGGGATATAGCAACAATACAGAAGCTTCAAATTCTTTAGTTCAAAACTGAATTGTGCTTTTAAAATATGGTTTTTTTTTTTTCACATGATTTCAGACACTGACACATTTTGCCAAAACATTGCAAAACATTTTGGCAAAACATCATTTGCTAAAACAATGAATACATGAAAACTTCATCTGAGCTACAAAGATAGGGGGTCAATTAGATTTGCATATAAAGTATTTGGATAAATGCTAGCAAATCTAACATGGTTGATCTTATTTTCTAATGAAAAAAAATGTTGAAAAGAACACATTTTTAAACTTATGGAAACCAATCAAATTGAAAATTATTTTTATTAATGACTGAGTCATTTGAATCTCCTTTAAATTATGAAATTACAAACAGCACTAGTTAATTAAAGTCTGTCAGTTAATCAAGCATAATTACTTGTCACTATAAAGAATTATGAAAATCTTGGTGACAAAGGAAGGAATTTTCGTTGAAATTTAGAGTTTTTAAATGTCACATTTAGTGATTTCACTTCCAACAAGTACACATCCTGCAGTCTGGGGTGAATGCATCTGCGATGATTGCACATGTGTGGGTCCATGAACTCCATGAGAACTCTACCTTAGGAATGCATGATGAAGTACTGAAACATCACCAGGTGATCAACCAATGGCAGTATGATTCATGGTTAATTTTTCACCTTGGTCAGACACCTTTAAAATTAGTGAAACCCTCTCTTATAATTAGTTTCTATGAATAGTAACTTTCTATTAGAGAAGAGTTTTCCCTTGAAATATTACTTTACATTCATTAAAAAACATTCTCCTATCTTTTCAAAGACTAATGCCTGGAACTAGATTTGCCTTTAAAAATATGTTCCTTTCAGCACAGATATTTTCTGTCCCTAGTAAATGCTCAATAATAAAGTTTACCCTTCACTGATTTATTTCTTATTTATGTATGTGGTATAAATTATACATGCAATTATTGTATATATAATGATTTCTTTTGCTAACTATTTCCATTTTGTTTGACATTTATTGTACTTAATCAACAATACATCCATAATCAATGTCTTTTATGGCATTAATTTATTGTATAAAGAAATTACCATATAAAATCATGCAGACAAGAAATAAAGTTAACATCTGTTATCTTTCCCCTTACATTTTATTAGAATGTATGCTTTCTAATTATGGCAAACAAATTTAGCTAGCTACATAGTTTCCTAACTGAAAGATTTTGTTTCTGTTTGTTTTTCTGAATTAGCACTATTTCCCTTTTATAATAAAATGTAACAACCAATTATTTTTTACAATGATAATTTTTTTCTAATTTGTTAAAAAAAAAGACAGGAATCTAAGTTTGCCAACCTAAAAGGAAAGCTATTTGTGCATAGGAAAGCATTCACATATGACATAGCTTTTAATAATTACATTATCCAAATAGTTTTGTCTTATGATTCTTTTTTGCACTTTTAATATATATTTTCATATTTTGTGTATGACTTCATGATTTTAATAGTTGCCTAATATTCTATGAATTCAGGGCAATCTAAACCTAATTATTAATTTGTTTGGGGATATTTAGGTTACTTTGATCTACTTAGTTATAAAATTTATGTTTCCTTCATTGCATATATCAATGAAGCAAATTTATTCAAGCAATAGTCTTCATTACCTTTGAAAAATAATATTTATTTTTCTGAGATAAATTCCAGAGAGTAACATACTTAATGTGAGCACAATCACTGAAAATATTTTGTTACAGATTTTCAAGCAATGAATAATCTATTTTATCAAATTCAGTAGTTTACTGGTATGGAATGAGATAATAAATCTATTTATTTTCCTAAATAATTCTTATTAAAAATATATCCCCAACCTGTTCATTTTTCTTATTATTGTTACACAGAAAGTTTGAAGTATAATCAGATCAGTGCATTTCTGTGTGATTTTTTACATCTCTAAAAAGTTTCAAGTTATAATTATATGAACTGATAAATATTCTATTTTCTTTATACTGTGTTTTTGTATATTTTTATATGTCATTAGGATTCTATATTAATATTTTAATCCTTTGTTTTAATTGTTTCTAGGCAGATAATATCACATTATATATTCACAAAAGAGTATTGCTTCATAGAACTGTCAGGTTTTAATTTTACTCTGCTTAAGAAATTCAAAGAAAGTATCTTTTTCTTCCCCCTATCATGGGGTACCTGAATGGCTCAGTCCATTAGGCGATAACTATAAATACATATATTATATGATATATAGTTTACAACTATATAAAGTCATATACAAAACCTAATGATATATAACTAATAATATAATGTATATTGTATTTTATAATTATGCAATAATTAAAATATAAATATACTTAATATATTTCAAACTCTTAATGGTTTTTCTGTTCAATATTTTTACTTTTACCAGCATAAATAGTTATGTACAATGTCAAAATAATTTAATATTTGTAAATATAAATTGTCATGTTAATCAAAGCTATTTATAGGATATAAATGTTCCCAATTTTATATGTGATGCTATTTTGATTTCTGTGCTCATAAATAATACAGTTTTTATAACTGTTTTCAGTAATTTCTTTCTTTTTTTAAAAGATTTTATTTATTTATTCATGAGTGACAGAGAGAGAGAGGAAGAGAGAGAGAGAGGCAGAGGGAGAAGCAGACTCCCCACTGAGCAGGGAGCCTGATGCAGGACTTGATCCAAGGATCCCAGCATCATGGCCTGAGCCAAAGGCAGATGCTTAACCATCTAAGCCATCTAGGCACCCAGTAATTTATTTATTATAATCAATACATGTTTTGAGATTTAGGAAGTTCATTTACATGTTTACTAAAATCCTTTGTAATTTTTAGATTTCATAATCCCCAATTGTAGGAATACAATTTTCTTTGCATCGGTGCTATGGAGGAGAATAACATAAATTGAGGAAGAATTATAAGGCATGTATAAATAAATACACAAGTTTCAAATTTGTTGGTGATTTAGAAAGCTTCTTTTTTTTTTCCCTTTTTTTAGGATTAAACTCAGTAAGAAAACAAAGTTAGTTTTCAAGTTAAAGGGAGAAGTCAACTTTAATTGGAGTTCAGATATAACAACGGTGGATTCTAAGGCTAGGGGAAAATGTCAAAATCAGAAATCATAAGTCCAAGTCAGAAAATATACAGATGAATTTAAATTCTATTCTGTGTGAAATATGGGGCCAGTCATATCTGGCTGAAACTCATGGATTCTGACATTTTTATTTTTTGATAATAGAATACAAGCCAGTAATACTTGAATTTTCTTTATTCATCTTTGACTCCTTTTGTCTTCTAACCACATATAATATTCTCCATCCCCAAATTTCTAACTCCATTTTATTGATCCTGATTATGTTTGCAATAATCTACATTTATTGAAATCACATAATAAAATAATAAAATAAAAGTAATCATACACACAAATAAAATAATAAAATAAAAGTAATCATATTTTGAAGAATAGATGATAGATAAGGTAAGTCAAAACCAGAACAACTAGTAGAGAGCGCACACTTGTCTCTCTCCATTTTCTAAATAAATCATTTAGCAAAGTGTAGAAAACTCTCCAAATTACACATATATTCCACTATAACTCAGTTAGACATAAGCATTAATTTTGCAAGAAGTACAGTATTCCTATCATTCTGATACGTTAAAAGAACCAGATATGTGTATTGCATCACTCTTACACCAGAAAAAACTCTACAAAAACAAGTGATAGTACTTTATAAAGAATCTTCTCAAAGAATATAAAACTAAAATAAGAAAAATGCTAGTCTCATAACTGAAATAATAAAAATAATGTGTTCTTAAAACCCACTCACACTCTTGGGAGTTTTAAAATTTAGGATATTTAGTAAGTTAAAAGATGGCAAGTTTATAATTTTACTCTAGAAGATATTTAAAAACAGGATATAATTTCAGTGTTCATAAAAGTTACATATAAATATTTGCATTGCAGTCTATTTTTAAATTTGAATGCCATACAAGTTAATGTAAAACTTTCAATCATGAGGGCAAAAAATAATGTACTTAAGAACTATACTCAGTCCACAAAACAAAAGATTTGGAGAAAAATCACTGAAACAATATAGCCTAAAGCAAAAGCATAAAGCAATAAGACAAAGTTAATCCCAAATATTTAGTTTGACAATAAATATAAATGGTTTATATTTAAGTATAAACTTCTCCATTAGAGGGCAAGTACCCTCAGACTGGGTTAAAGCAATAATAATAGCAAATAAAGGCAAATTTCTATGCATCATAGAATGCATAGAAATAATGCAATGAGTGAAATGTAAATGCCAAAACAAAAAAGCAGGATCTTGAATATTAATATCAAATAGAATGAGAGGCAAAGTAGAAGTTTTACATTTGACTTTATATCACCAAACATATATACTTGATAAAGATGATAAAGATTGCTGCTACAAATGACATTACACTGAAAATAAAAAACAAAGTTGATTACAAATAAAATCAATTTTGGGTAGATCTGATGGACACTGATGAAACCTATAGAGGGTTGTTTAACATTTAAGGCATATAACAGATTTTATTTTTAAATTTACTTGTGTGCCTTGGAAACAGAGAATATATTTATTTTGCAAATGTTAGTCCAGTGAACAATTACAATGACTGATCATATTTTGAGAAACAATTTTAATTACAAAACATTAGAAATTCTACACAGCACATTTCTGACCACATGGAATACGACAAATTACCACAATTAAAAAAATTTAAAAAATAGAAACAAATTTGAATATACAAATCATGAAATAAAACCCCCATAATAAGAAAAATACATACAAAAAATTGTACGTAGACTGTGATTCAAACAATTACTGGCATCACAGAATGTCAGAATTTATGAGATTCAGTTTTAAAACTGATTAGAGAAAAAGATCATTGTTATATATATTTTGTTATTAATATAAATTAAAATAAATGAGCTGGTTATTTAATTTAGTTGGATAAATGACAATATAGAAAGACTAAAGGAAATGGGAAGAAAATTTTCATATGACTAATTACTTGTGTTCAACTTTGACACCAATCTCTCTAACAACTGATAGATGGGTTTACCCAGAATTAGTATTTTTTTTAACTCTGACTTTAAGGAGAAAAAGATTGCTTTAAAAATAGACAAAAAGTCACAATATATTAGCAGTCTGAGCTGATTGTATTGATTTAACCAGGAGTTTAATTTGCCATGTAGGGGACTGAATTAATTCCATTTTGTCTCTCTTCCTCATTTTCTTCATTATTGTCTGTTTCTTTCTTCTTCCTCATTCTCATACATATGTCCTTATAGAAATTATAATTCCTCTAACATTCTTCTCACAGTTATGGAGTCATCCTTCCCAATGACCAACATTAATTTACAGTGTTTACTAATGAAGTGTGCCACTATCATTGCTAAATCCTAGCTTCAGTGGTTTCATGGATAAAACTTATTCTTCTTTAGGTTTCCTCTTTATATGCTGGACTTTATTGCTATGTTATGCTGTGCCTGGCTCCTCTCATGTTCATTTTTGAAAGTCATTTTTGAAATTTAAACCACTTTGCAAAAAATTTACTTCCCATTATGCATTGAGTACTTTAGTGTGAGGCAATGTGGAAAGTAAATCCAGAAATGGAAAAAAAATAAAAAGAAAAACAAAAACAAACCAAACAAACAAACAAAACATGTCCTTGACCTCATGAAGCTGTAAGTCTAGTACAAGGTAGCCTGAATTTGCTTGTTTATAAAACTCACAGGGTATTTGCTAAAAATGCAGATTTTTATCAATAATCTTTAAAGATTCTAAATTTCAAGATGTAGTCATTTTTTACTAGGCTCAGAAGTTTTTATTTTTAACAAATAAAATACCAGGTGATAGTTAGAAGCAAGCAAGTTTGGAAAATCCATGTCCTTTGATTTTAGTCATTGATTACTTAACCTGAAATATACATGTATATTCTCCTGATATTCTAGGAATAATCTGCTTGGATTATCTGCTCAGGGGGTCAATGACCTATGTAGCACATCTTCTCTTTTTTAAATCATATTGATCACACTGAGGAATAACTGACCTGATCAATCCAGCTTCTAAATTCCCCACTATGATGCTTCTCAGGGCACTTTACTGGAAAAAAGTGAACTTTTAGGTAACCTAGTAGTCTGGGGCAGAAATAAATACTTCCCAAAAGAACCTCAATTTAAAGAACTAGAATTTGGAAGAAGAAATTTTTCTTTATTTATTGTTTTCTTATTGATGTGATAATTTATTTTTAGGAATTTATTTCCACTTTTATAAGGCTTTTACTCTTAGCCATTTATTATCATTTGCTCCTTAATGATTCAGCTGCATTGGAATGAGCAGGGAAATTAAAGTTATAATACTAAAACTAAAACAGTCCCAAAGTCTCATACTCCAAAATTCTCACTCAGTAGGCATGGTTCGGGAAATAGTCAAATATTGTAGATGAACACTCTCTAATTCATTGATTCTAATGCATAGGCATAAGAAACACTTTTTTAGGTAGCCAGCGATTTCTCTGAATGAGTACACTTTCTCTTCAGCTGACAAGAGATCTAGTCACATTGTGTAAGGAAAAACACAACTTTAGAAAAATGATTACACTGGTTTAGATTCAAGTATTTTATATGTATGTTCCTCAGGCTGATAATTTTCATATGGACCATATATATCTGTATGTATATACATATAAATATATGCAAATGTAAATATATACACACTCTCTGTACAAATAATGCCTACAATATAAATTGAGGGCTAAGAATGACCCTCTCCTCTGGTTCACTTTCCCTACTATGATTAAAGAACAGTGGTAAATAGTTTGTATCACTCATCAGGAAAATGGAATACTATTGAGGAAACATAGTAATGGGAAATGGAAAATGGAGGAAACAAATGAACAAGAAAAACAATATCCAATCCTCATCTTTTACAATTGTCCTGATAAAATAGTAAGATCACTCTTAAATAAATCATACCACACCACACATTATTATTCTAAAGTTCTCTGACACATGTATCCATATACCAAGCTCACAGTTAACATTTTGGACCTTCATTCTCAAATATTAGCAGAGTAAACATCAGATTCTCTAGTATAAAAGATAGAGAATAATATAACCACACCAATTCAGGCAAACAACAGAAGTAGAAACGACTGTTGAAAATTAAAATAACAGAGAAAGCAGAATTTACATACACACATAATGATATTACATCTATGAAATAAAAACAAGTTTTTATTACAGAAAAAAATAAATAACCAGAAACTCTCCCAGGTGTTAAAAGTACAAGAGCAGAAACTGAAAATTGGATAGAATGTTTAAAAGAAGAAATCAAAAAAATCTCCAGAAAAAGAAAACAGAAAGAGAATGTCAGAGGAAGTAAGAAAAGTAAGTCAATGATTTATCCTATTAAATTAGGAGCTCTGGGGTTAAAAGAGCAGCTTGTTTGTGTGTGTCTACATGTCATAGATGGAGACAGAGGAAAGGGAGAGAGAATGAGTGAGAGAGTCTGAATGGGGGAAAAATCAGAAGCCCCATATAACAGAGCCAACAGAGAGAAAAGAGAACACAGAAGAGAGGTAATCTTTAATGAAATAATTCCATGACATTTTCAGGACTGAAGAACATGATTTTACATACTATAGAAAGCTGAAATAATGCCCAGGAAAAACAGATTTTTTTTAAAAGCCCCACATCAAGGTGCATTT
Source organism: Mustela putorius furo (assembly GCF_011764305.1). Lineage (NCBI taxonomy): Eukaryota > Metazoa > Chordata > Mammalia > Carnivora > Mustelidae > Mustela > Mustela putorius. The sequence continues at coordinate 3,732,033 of NW_025421467.1, forward strand.
TTTTTTTTTTAATTTTCAAAAGATGGGGGAGAAAAAGAAGATCCTAAAACCTTTCCAAGATGGAGGATGGGGATGGGTGTGGGGGGGTGGGGGGGTGGTATACAAAGAAAATACTTAAGCTATGTGAAAGACAAATTCTCACTCTATCCATTTGCTTTTGAACAGCTTTTCACACTGTACCTCTTCACTGATTCTCATTATAATATATCTTATTTCATCTAAAGAGTACAATAAAGAAGCAAGGTCAGGGTGAGTGAGGGTGGGGTATGTGGATGAGGCACTACAGACTTTTTTGCTTTACCTTTGCTTTTCTCTAAGACACTCTGAATAATGCTTTATCTTTAATCCTAAAATGAACTGACCATTTTAGGATTCAGTTCTCATTTTGGCTTTGAAGTTTCCTTCCCGACTCTAATTGCCTTTGATGGTAGGGTAAGACTCTTGCACAGAAGAATTTATATACTTAGGTTAATATAGCATAAATTACAAAAAGAAAAAGAAAAAAAAAAACCTTTTGCTTGAAGCAGCATTTTAAACTGTAAGGACACATCATATTGACACACACTCAATAATAACATTTAACAGCTTTTAACTAAGCTGATAAGTGTTTTTTTTCCCCACCCCCTCTTGGAGACAGCTGCCCCTTCCTGCTCATGTACTGTTTTTTTGCTGATAGACTGATGTCTTTATTTAGGGAGTTATAAAGAATTGCTTCTAGTCATCAGCAGTTTCAAAAACTAGCCATTGAAGGAGGGATAAAGCCTATTCAGAAGATGGATGACAGCTTTTCATTTGAGGATCATACAGAAGGATATTTCCTTCTATAAAAATAGATTCTACAGTGTAGCTCGAGACTTACATTTTGCAAGGGATAGCCACTCTAAAAAACAACACAAAATTGGAGACTAAAAGACAGAGACATTCTTTCTTTTCATGTAAAATGGACCACACAGGACAAACTTGCTTCAAATCAAGTTCTACGATTTAAAACACAAAAGAGGTTTCTGAAAATTGTGCTTACCATAATCACATTTTTCTAGAGTATTATATTTGAGGAAAAGTGACTAAGTTATATAAATAAGCATTTTGTTTTCTAGGACCAAATTCTGTCTAGCATCATTGTTTAGAAAACACAGTTTATAATGGAGTAAAAGGAAAAAGAAGCACATCACATTTATGAAGGCACAGAGTGTTGCTTTACGTTATTTTCTCTTATTTAAGAAGATGACAAAATTCTCAATTAGTAAAGCAGGAAGTACATAAATGCCATCAAGAATAATTAAAAATTTTGAAACCTGGGTAAAGATAGTTTTCTCATCAGTTTCTTAGCAATTGGCTAATGGTCCCATTTTCTCTCAACCTGAAAATCTAAAGAGAAGAGGGAGTTAATGAATAAACTTCAGTGTTCTTAGGAACTCTCTAAAATGTATGCACAGTTTGGTGTGTCTATGTATGGATACCTTTACTTGCTACTGATTATATTTCTATACAGGTTCTGATCAGCAGTCTATTGATTTTATTGAAGTTTTTCTGTGATATCCACTTCTGAATCACCTCTCTCTTAAATCCTACATAAATCTAAGCCAATTCAAGTCCATCATGTGATTTGAATAGTGAAAACTATCTTCCCTTCCCAACTTGTAGAAAAACATTACCTTGGTATTTCTGCTCTTAGATTCCACAAACCAAAAGCTGGAGATGCTACTCTATTTTTTTTTTCTTTTCACTTATCACATCTACCAATAATAAAATGTTTTATTCTATGTGATAGGATACTGTTATAAGTCCCTTATCTTTTTATTATGTTTAAAATTTTAATTGACAGGGGCACCTGGGTGGCTCAGTGGGTTAAAGCCTCTGCCTTCAGCTCAGGTCATGATCCCAGAGTCCTGAGATGGAGCCACATCAGGCTCTCTGCTCAGCAGGAGGTCGGTTTCTCTTCCTCTCTCTCTCTCTGCCTGCTCTCTGCCTACTTGTCATCTCTGTCTGTGAAATAAATAAATAAAAATCTTTTAAAAAATTTAATTTACATATAGTTGATATATATTAGTTTCAGATGTACAATATAGTGATTTGACAGGGTTTTTTTAAAAGATGTTATTTATCTTATTTGAGAGAGAGAGCATGAGCTAGAGAGAGCAGGAGCAGGGGGGAGAGGCAGAGGGAGAAGCAGACTCCCTACTGAGCAGGCAGCCTCACACGGGGCTGGATCCCAGGACCCCAAGATCATGACTGAGCTGAAGGCAGATGCTTAACTGACTGAGCCACCCAGATGTTCCTGATAATTATATACACTACAAAACGCTTACCACAAGAACTATAGTTACTCCATCACCACACAGTTATTAGAATAGTAATCACTGTAATTCCCATGACTCATTTATTTTACCTATATCACTACCTACCTCCCTTTTGGCAGCCACTGATTTATTTGCTATATTTGGGTCTGTTCACCTTTGTTGTTGTTTGTTTGTTCATTTGTTTTTGTTTTTTACATTCCACATATAAGTGAAATCATATGGCAATTTGTCTTTCCCTTTCTGACTTCTGTCATTAGGATAATATAGTCTAGGCTCGACCATGTTGTCATAAATGGCAAATTTTATTCCTTTTTTGGTTGAGTAATATTTCATCATGTAGATAAGCCATATCTTCTTTATCCATTCCTCCATCAATTGATACTTAAGATTGCTTCCATAGCTTGGATATTGTAAGCAACACTGAAATAAGCAAAGGGGAGCATATACATTTTCTTTCTTTTTTTTTTTTTAAAGATTATACTCATTTTATTTGACAGAGAGAGATCACAAGTAGGCAGAGAGGCAGGCAGAGAGAGAGAGAGAGGAGGAAGCAGGCTCCCTGCTGAGCAGAGAGCCCAATGCGGGGCTCGATCCCAGGACCCTGGGATCATGACCTGAGCCGAAGGCAAAGGCTTTATTTAACCCACTGAGCCACCCAGGCGCCCCGAGCATATACATTTTCTAATTAGAGTTTATCTTTTCCTTAGGTAAATACCCAGAAGAGGAATTACTGGATGGTATGGTACTTCTATTTTCAGTTTTTGGAGGGATCTCCATATTATTTTCTGTAGGGGTTGCACCAATTTATATTCCCACTGTTATCTTTTAATGTAAAAGATGATTTTAAAGTCCCTTATCTTTTAATGTAAAAAGAGTGCGTATTTTTACCCTTAAACACCTTAGAATATTTTCATTCTAAGACTACAGTTCTGCTACAGTAGCCACCAATTTTGCCCACCAAACCAAACTGGCAAGAAATGTGACATTATTTTTCAAGAATGCAATTCAGTGTGCTAGTTCAAGTCTTCATTCCATCAGGTATCTAAAACCTGGCTCTGTTGATTCAGGATACCCCAGGCCCTATGCTCCCACCCGCTTTCATAGAGCTCTATCTATATCCAGATAGCCTTTGCTACCTCCAAGACATTGGGTAGAATGCTTTTATCTTAAACTGTATCATCTCTGGATGCTGACATTCATAAAACCCCCTTGTCCTTATCTAGTCTTCAGGATTGCTGATGTGTTGTTCCTTGTTTCTGAATGCAAGGTTTTCTAGGTCTAGCTCTCTTTCAATCACTTCTAAAGCACACTGAAGGTTGTCTAGAATTCTTTCAGAATGCTTGAGGGTCTTTATTATCTTTGTAATATCACACTCCAGCACATAGGGAATCAGGGTTGTAGATAAAATTATCAGGCTTTCTGGCCCATTGCCATTCAAGGACATGGGAAACGAGTTTTTGTCATATCTCCAAATTTAGCTAAAAGTAGAGTACAGGTTCTTTCCACCATTAGGCAGAACTTCAAAACTACCTGAGATTACTTTGGGAGGAAAACTTCAAAACTATTTTAATACTACATCCAGATACTGGAATTTGAACATCAAAAGCCAAGGACTTAATTTATTTAACTGTAAGAACATCTTGAAAGTCAGAAGACTTATATGTTATTGACTAGAATAGGTGAAGGTCATAGGTTTAGAGAAATGCAGATAAAGGAAAATCTATGTCAGTAAATATGTCAATATATTATCCTACCACATAATTCCCATTTTTTTTTTTTAATAGAGGGACAGAGAGCACATGCGCAGTGGGGTGGGACACAAAGAGAGAGAATCTCAAGCAGGTTCTATGCCTGGTCCAGCATGGAATGCAACATGCGACTCAATCTCAGGATCCTGGGATCACGACCTGAGCCAAAATCAGGAGTCAGATGCTTAACTGATTGAGCCACCCAGGCGCCCCCACATAATTCACATTTTTAGTTAAACACAACAATTGTAGTGTTTTTTAAAAACTGCCCCTTCCTACTTAATTGGAAAAAATTCATTAGCTAAACATTGAACATTATAGCACATAAAAAATTAGTTTTAAGTGGTGGTTCAGTACTTTGATTAATGAGTTATCTAGTAAGCATTTAAAAAAAAACCCACAAAATTTCACTTCCCACTTCTGCAAAATAGGGATAATAATGTCTAAATATTAAAAGTCAGAAAGATTATGGGGAGCCTGGGTGGCTCAGTGGGTTAAAGACTCTGCCTTCGGCTCAGGTCATGATCCCAGGGTCCTGGGATGAGTCCCCACGTCAGGCTCTCTGCTCAGCAGGGAGCCTGCTTCCCCTACCCTCTCTCTCTGCCTGCCTCTCTGCCTACTTGTGATCTCTATCTGTCAAATGGATAAAATCTTAAAAAAAAAAAAGTCAGAAAGATTAAATGTTAGCATAAATGTAAAGAATTTTGGCAACCTTGGTAACTGGCAACTATGTCGGCCTCATACATTTGTAGGAGGCCCCTATGTAAGCATTTGACAGAGGCCAACAGGAAGTAGCTACAAACAAAATGACTTTGTGCTGAGGAGTGGAAGTGTCTTCCTGATAGCATTCAAACTAGAAATTATTCAAGTAAATTCCTCTCACCACATCAACACAGTGAACTTTCTACATAAAAGGAATTTGGAAGAATAGAAATAACTTCATACTTTAAAAAGATCTGTTCTCCCTAGATTAGAATTTTTAAATTTTGCTTTAGCCTACACATTTAGGCATTAGCTAATAAGAATAGAAGAGTAGTAAAAGTGCCTTTGATAAATCTGAATATTTTTACTACTGAATTCTGAGAAATCATAGAGAACTGATAACTCTTGGTGATCCACATGTTAGGACTCAGGTATTGAGAAGGAGAGACGAGAGTACGGAACTTAAAGCTATTTAGACTGTGGATGCAGATCAGCTCACAAGACCAACAGGCTATTACAGGGTATTTCTGGCTTATATGAGCCAGAAAGGAGCCATTTAAGCAAGATCTTAGGAAGAGTGGACACTAGATGGGGTTTAACAGATGTAGACAGAATGGAGGCATCCAGGGGCAAAGCAGAAGACCATGGGCATGTAGTCAGGGAGTATACGGCATGTTTGAAGAATTCAGCAGTGATATGCTACTAAATGTTTAATAAATGGCTCTTTGAAGGAAAAACATCAAATTGGATTTGTGGCGCTTAAAATTTCCATGGTACAAATACCCTTATTATGGCTATGTTAAGTTAAAAATGTTTAATAGCTAGATTGAAAAATTATTGAAAATGTGTCACATATATTTGGCTCTTCACACCAATCATAGAAAGGAATCATATCTAGGTGAACCATGTGGTGAGTCCTACTAGAAATGCAAGTGAGAAATATATTAAATTTCAGGCTAATGAATTCAGACTAATGAATTTGCTCTTCATTCTGTAGGAAATAATGACCTGTAGTAGGCTTTGAGGGGTATGATGTGTTCAGACCAGACTATTCATAGGCTTTATAATGTTAGAATGAGGTTAATGAATTATAAACTAAAAGCTAAAATAGAGCCATATATTTTAGATTGCCAGAGGAAGTACACACTGAATGTATAAATGTATTTAATGGGAAATAAATTCCTTTCATCATTTTCCTTTTCCTTTTCCCTCTAGTGATGTCTCTTTGAAATAAAATCTTGTATTAAAATAGATATTTTACCCTATTCTCTCTTTCCTTTAACTCTCTGTTAAACTCACTTTTTAAGAGATTGCACTTGCCTTGGCATACTGCAACTTCCCCATATATGAAAATGGAAGAAACATAAAAATGCTGTTATTTTGCTTGGCTCTGTATCAATTAATAAACCTATTTTTAGGTAATAGTTCTAATATAGTTCTTGCTATACTTCCCAAAACATATCTCTGTAAACATCCCTGAACTCATGTCAAACGTCTCTGTGGTAGGGGTGGGAAGGGGAAAAAAAAAAAAATTGGAAGCAACTATGCAAAGGAAGAAAACAGCAATCAGAGAGGTACCTCTCCAGAGAGTTGTGTTTAAAGCCCTCATTAAGGAGACCCACTTCTTAACCTCCAAGATATGAAAATCCCCATAGATAAGTGTTAGCTGTTTGATATTTATATTTATTTATGTCTTGTTTCTTATTTTTCCCAAATTAATGTAAGCTCTTGAGAGCTTAAGTAAATTTTTGTACTTTTTAGGAATTTTCCTGGATTCTATGTGCTGTGACAAATGATGGGTCTGAAATCTATTTTATTAGTATCTCTAATGATCTTACTCTGAGTTTAAGCAACTTTCATTAAAATGTTCAACTCATCAAATCATGATAAGTAATTTAAATCTTCACTTCTTGTCTTGATGAAAGACATATAAAGTGTAATTGTATGCTATTGTGGTAGATAGCATTTGGTATGATTACTCCTGACACTTTGCTTATCACAGTACAATCTTCAGATAAATAAAATAACAACTCACTTCCCTTCGCAACAAAGAATATACTCAGAGATAACAATGATTGGGGAATTTTGAAACTCTACTAAATTCATATGTTAATGAACAGCTGTGATGTTTCCCAGACACATTACTAAAGAGAAGACAATTCCCAGGTTTCTGTATAATCTAAAAACTTTTACAAAGACTCAAACTAAGAGCTGAGAGCAAAAATATCAACAGATTTCACAATATGTCCATGTACCTTTGTGGTTCCAAGTTGTCATTCTGCTTAATTAAGGTCTAAGTATCATATTGGTATTTTTATTTGTTTATACTCTTTCACCTATATACAAAAGTTGATGCCTTCAAACACACAACACTGCTCAGGTTGTTCCAATTGTTTACTTTGGCTCTCCAGAAACATTAATGGCAAAACTGAGGATGCATTACAATAATTATGCAAATAGATTTATAAGATAATTACACCCATTTGCTTTCTCTCTCCCTCAATATAGCATGGAGGTCTAACTATATACCAACTGATGTAATTAGTAAGTAGATACAAAGATGATTGAGAGTCCTCAAAGAGCTCTCAGTCAGATACGTACTTTCAAAAACATATTCCCTGCCATCGCAGATTTTAGAAGTTAGTTGGAGAGGCAAGACATATGTACATGAAATGTAAAATAACCATAAAAATTTGAAATTAGATACATTCTTATATTTCTTCTGTGACTAAGTCCTCTTGGAAATAACACTGAGGATTTATGATTTTCTACCTTTTAGTATAGATTATCATAAAGAAGTGATTTAGAAGGAAATATTGTGCTTTCATATCAGGATAGAGTATGGTAACCTGGTTTACTTTATTTCTAGCTGGTCTAACTGCTAATATGGTTTGTAAAGGTTTGTTCACTCTGACATTCACACTGATAGGAGATTTTCAGTGGAAAGCAATTCAGATACTTCTCATTGTTCAGTCTGCTGTGCCATGAATATGTGAATGCATCAAAATAATATTATGTTGATCAAGTCTACCAAATGGTAGGTGCCATGAGAAATAGAATTCTTTCTCAAAAATTATACGTATCCACTAGTATTTGATTAAAAAAGATATTTCAAAGAGAGTAATAAATTCATATTTACTGTAGTTTGTATCTATACTCAACTTCTAGAACTTGGGACATTTCTCAACAAACCATATCTACAGTCTTGTCAAGGAACAACTTTATTACTTAATTTGGGCATCAGATTATATATACCCTTTATTTTATTAATTTAGTTTTTGGGGGGTCACAATCAGTGTTAGCTACTTCAGTCTATTATTGCATATAGGGCAGGGATGATATCTAACAGATTTGGGGGGATATACTACCTTTCACAAGCTTAATTTCATGGTAGAACTTCTTCAACCATTTGTTCTGTTGAATCTTCCTCTATCTGTTGGTTTTCCTCTCCTTTCTTTGTTTTCAACTTCTCTATATACTAATTGCTTCTCTAAGGTAACAAATGTGTTAAAGAGTCTATCATATTAAAGAATTCACCCTTAATCCTGGCTTCCTCCCTGCCTCCTGCACACTTTAAGTTCACATTCCTCTTCTGCCTAAAACAAGTACTTCTAAGGAATATTTGACCCCCTCTGAGCAATTAGTTTATAGAGTCAGAACTGGGAAACCCCCTAGTGGAATTCTAATTGCCCAATTCAATATTTTCCATTTCATTCTTTAATTTGACTTCTTTTTTAAAACTTTTTATTTTAAATCCCTTTAGTTAACATATAGTGTTATTTAATTTGACTTCTGTGACATTTAAATATGTTGATCATTTTTTGAAACCAGCATATCTGAGTCTTTATTCTAATTACCTTCTGACCTTTAAATTCTCCTTCCTTTTCTTCACTAATTCCATCTCTTTGCTTATTTCTTAATCTGATATCTCCCAGGTGCAGTGCTTGGTCTTCCTCTTGGCAGTACTCTCCACTCAAGTGCCTTCAATCACCACCCAAATGAGGGAATCTAAATTTAAAGTGCGTATCAGAACACAGGGAGACATTTGCAAAATAGGATCTGTGTCCCTCTCCCACAAATCTGTCAGTAGATTTGGATTGGGTCCATGGTCTCTGTAAATGAGGGGGGGGGTGGAAACCAAGTGATTCTGATGTATGCTTCTATTTGAGAAGCCCTGATGAATATGGTTTTAGGTATTTAGGCCCCAAACCCATAGATCTAACTGCCTGCTGAACATATTCACTGTAAGCAACCAGAGATAATTCCAACTTGTCTTAGACTTAAAAAGAAATCATCTTCTCTTCTAATACAAAATCACTGAATCTTTTAAATTCCTTAACTCTGTCATTAGCATTATCATCTATGTAATAACCCAAGGCAGAAACATGGAGATATAATTGATTCTTTATTTAATCAATCTTATAGGTAGTCTTTCCTCTCCATTCCTAATGTCATCTTTGTTTGCAATTTTCCCTTTGTATGAATGCCATCATTTCTCATTATATATATATATATATACACATATATATAATATATTATATATAAATATAATATATTTTTCAGAATTCACCTCAAACTCAATTTTCTAATAATATCTGACTTGTCTTTTATACATCATACCCTGCCCTCTTTTTCCTAAAATAATATTCTTGTTTGTAATTCTCATTGTTCTCAACATTATTTCTATCACTTTGCTTGAAATTTTGAAAATATCTATAGGACTATCTTTATAATAGGCTGAATGTGCCTTGATGCAGGAACCATTAGCTTTTATGATTTCTATTGATTAGCAGGATATCAAACCTACTCTAGAGACTTAAACAAGTGTTGATATGTATATGTGTGCATGTTGTGTGCATGCATTTAATATTCACATGGATATAACTAAAGATTCAAGGTTGTTTTTATAATCCATCATTTACACATTATTTATAGTTTTCTATACTTCTTTAAAAAAGGCTGGGTTTTGAAACAGAACATATATATATATATATATATATATATATATATATATACTGAGATTGATGTATTATTTCTAGTTAATATATAACACACTAAAGTATAAAGAAGATTTACAACTTATTCAATTCCACATGGTACATCATTAGTAAAGTCAGAATGCTATCTATAAGACTTCTTATATCGTGCTATTTCAAATGTAAGAATAATGTCACAAATAACAGGAGTACCAAGATAGTTACCACTAGTTTAAATGTGAGATTTGGAAGAATTTTCAATAGACTCCAATAAGGTTGTGAGTGTCTCCATTTAAATTCTGCTTGAGTATTTAAAACCATTTAAAACCACCTGTTTGTGCATTCAATTTCTCATGTTGCACACATAAATGTGAGTTTTTGCAAGCAAAAACAGATGCACTCCTAAAATGTGTCAGCACATTTTCCAAAGCCTACTGAAAATGTGTCCTCATATGTCTCCAGACTTTTTTATAACTTACATCAGTGAGCTGTATAAATTGGTTTCTTGAATATCCATTAATGCAAATTACCAGGCCAAGAAAACACCACACAAGGACCTGTAAAATCACAAAATATAACATCTTTCCTAGGAAGGCACCAAAGAAAACAAAGTTATGCTGGAATTTTTTTTAATCCTCTAGGGAATCTTGGAGGTAAAGATAGCTTATTAGAATATATGCATATATATAGAGAGAGAGAATATATGCATAGTATATATAGTATATATGCATATATTCTAAGTCATAGATAGTACTACCTTTTTTGTCCCTCAGACACTCATGTATTTGATGATGCTGGGTGAGATGAAGAAAGAGCAACTACAGTTTTATTGTAAAAATAGAAAATGTGTTCCCCCATATCTTATTATAAGTAGACTGCAATGCAGAAAAAGGAGAAAATTGAAGTATAGAGGGAGGATGTTATATTTTGAGCAAAATATCCATTAGAACGTATTGCAGAATTTCCAATTATGATAAAAAAATGTAAGGACAGTCAATCTGTAAAATATCACTCATGTTTCTTCAATTGGTCATTCTTAGATAAGATCCATTAGTCTGTTCTTACCCAAATCATTACTAGAATGAAAAAGTGGTACTCAATTCCCACAAAGTTCACAAATTTAATATAACTGAATACACCTCCCAGTATTAAGTGGCAAGTCGGAACATACCACTTGTGTCACTCTCTTTAAATCCCTGCTCTACCAAACTCCTAGAAAAATGTATCATATGCATCCCTCTTTGATTTTCTTCATTTTTTTTCACTACATCTTTGCATTCTATTTTTAAAACATATGTTTCAATGTCTTATTTCACCCTTTTCTTTTTCTCAAATGTGGTACCTGTGCTGGTTAATTTTATGTGTCAACTTGACTGGGTTCCATGGTGCCCAGATGCTTGGTTAAACATTTGTAGGTACCCATAAAGGTGTTTCCAGATGAGATTGACATTTGAATTGGTAGAAAACAGCAGATTATCCTCCTCAGTATGGCTGGACCTCATCCAATCAGTTGATGGCCTGAAGAGAATAAAAAAGCTGAGTAAGAAAGAATTCTCTCTTACTGCCTGATTATATATGAGCTGAGACACTGGTCTTTTCTTGTGTTGTACTTAGATACAAACTAGAAGGAGAGGCTCTTCTGGGTTTCTAGCTTGGCAACCGCAGTTCTTTGGACTTCTTAGTTTCCAAAATTGTGTGAGCTACTTCCTTATAATAATTTGGATGGATAGATAGATAGATAATATATAGGCTATTGGTTCTGTTTCTCTAGAGAACCTTTACTAATATAGCAGCCTATAACATTTCTGACTTTACCTTTATCTTTCCCCACTGCCTTCTATCACATAGTCATGTGATATACAACTGACTAGGTCACCATATGGTGAATATATTGTTGAAATAAAAATTAAGGACTTATTCAGTTGTATAGCACATGTGTGACAACAGTTGTGACAACAACTATATAAAGATATGTATATATGTTGCATATATGTATATATACATATATGATAAGCTGTATATATGCATGTGTACACATATATGTATAAAAAAATGATACTGTGATCATACCTTTGAATCTGGGTCCTCAAATGTATTTCTAGAGCATTATCTAAAGAATAAAAGTGATGTGTCAAATTTATTTACACACTTCCTTTTTATAAAAGCTGCCAAATTGTTTTAAAAACTACTATAATTTATTATCCCATCAATTGTGCATGAGTGTTTCCATTTCCCCAAATCCTTGACTGCCTTGATATTTTTAATTGCCTACAGTTAAATAGAGCCAAAGTGAAATTTCCTTATTCAATTTCCATGTTTTCTTCTGATTTTAGTTAGTTTATGTATCTTTTCATAGGCTTGATAATAATTAGCAAATAAAGCCTTGACATTATAACCAGAATAGGACAGTACAAAGACCCAAATATTTTAGGACAATTTCAAAATAAATCATTTACCAGTGTGGTAGCCAGAATAATTGCCTTTCAAAAGAGAGCTACATCCTAATCCCTGGAATGGGTGAACATTAACCTATATTTTAAAAAGGGGAAGAGGTAAGTCTTATTTCATATGGAAAAAAATATGTAATTAAGTTAAGGATTTTGAGGTGGAATAGTATCCATTCTGGATGGATTATCCATGAGCTGTAGTGAACACTGTATTGATTTCCCATGGCTGCTGTAACAAATTATCAATAAATTGGTGCCTTAAAAAAAACAGGTTTTGGGGCGCCTGGGTGGCTCAGTGGTTAAGCCGCTGCCTTCGGCTCGGGTCATGATCTCAGGGTCCTAGGATCGAGTCCCGCATTGGGCTCTCTGCTCAGCGGGGAGCCTGCTTCCTCCTCTCTCTCTCTCTGCCTGCCTCTCTGCCTACTCGTGATCTCTGTCTGTCAAATAAATAAATAAAATCTTTAAAAAAAAAAAACAGGTTTTTTTGGTTGTTTTTTAGAGAGAGTGTGCATACAAGTGTGTGCCCACATGCACGAGTGATGAAAAGAGGCAGAGGAAGAGGGAGAGCTCGAGAGAGAATCTTAAGAAGATTCCATGCCCAGCATGAAGCCCAATGAAGAGCTTGATCTCCTAACCCTGAGATCATAATCTGAACTGAAATCAAGAGTTGGATGCTTGACCAACTGAGCTGCTCAGTTGCCTCAAAACAACAGAAATTTATTCCTTTATAGTTCTGGAAGACAGAAAGCTAAAATTGGTATCACTGGGCCAAAATCACTGGCAAGGTCTTGCTCCCTCTGGAGGCTGTAAGGGAGAATCTGTTCCTTCCCTTTTCCAGATTCTGCAGGCTGGTGGCATTCTTTGGCCTGTGTCTTTTTTGTGTAAGTGTATGGGTTTTTTTTTTTTGTTTGTTTGTTTGTTTTTGTTTTGTTTTGTTTTGTTTGAGGCCATTTCTTTCCAATTATTGGGGTATGGGTGGAAATCAAAAACAACGTTCAGATTTTCCAAATGCCTTACAGTGAACATAGTTTTTTTTCCTTTGTGGATGCATCTAGAGTTTAAATGGATGGGCTGGTTCCTATAGCATCAAGATTTTTTTTAGATTCTTTTGAGTTCAAGAAGTCATCAGAGGAATAACAATTTATAGGATGTCTCTTGGGTTTCCAGAGTCCCCACTAATAACTCTTCAAAGTGAATTTGCTTCTTCAGGTCTCAGTGTAATATCCCAGTGGTAAGTTCCAGATGTCCCAGTGGTAAGTGATGATGATTCAAGTCCCTCTCACAGGACTATGCATGGATCCATTAAATTGTGTCTGTGAAGCATAGAGTAATATCTAAGTGAGGTCCTCTGAGTCTGGCATTTTATAATCCTACTTTGTGCATGCGTTCAGATTCACTGAGAAAATATTCCTTATTTATTTTTCAAGCAGCTTATTAAAATTCTTAATATTCTGTTGTGACTTCTACATTTTTAAGATTAATTTGGCCAATTATTGATATATTTGCATTATTGTGTTCTCTAATCTTCAAACATGACATACCTCTCAAGCTATTTAGTTGTAATTTTATGCCCTTTAGAAAATTTAAAAGTTCTTTCTGTAATAATTTAGATATTGATTCTTTCATTCCTACATTTTATTTTTTTATATCCTGCCATATAAACAGGAATATCCAATAATGGATTGAACAATGTTAGTGTATAGTACTACAGATGTGGTTCAAGAACTTCAGAGCAAAAAGAAAGCAAAATGAAGTATATTCAGAAAAGCAAAAGAAACACAACAATAACAATCACTTGATGGGTAAGTCAAATCAATCATTCAAAAAAAAAATATGGACGTATCATTCAGATGGACTAACAGTGCCTGTCTTCTTTCTCCAGTTTCTACATATCAGCTGATATTTTCATTCCAACCTAGTATATCTCCCAACTTTAAGATCCTTACAGAATGCTCTGTTAATGCAAAACAGTTTATTTTGGCTGCTGCCAAGATACTAACATACACTGGCTCTATATTATTTCAAGCTCCAATCCTTTGTTCAAGCCTAGAATCTAATTCTTTTGTCTCATCATCTCTACAAATATGACTCTGACTTACAAAGAAATAAAAGGCCTTTGTGGTTAAGAAAAAAAATTAATCAATTAACAAACATACAGACAAGGAAAAATAAAGAGTTCCTAAATAGTTATAAGTATTTTGAAAAATGGACCAAAGAGAGTTAGGGATTGACTCTACCACATATTAAGTCATAGTTTACAAAGTACAGTAATTTGATAGGATGGCATCAACGCAGAGATATTCTTATAGACCAATGAAAACTACTGATTTCTCAGAAAAATATATACCTTTTTTAGGACTTGGAAATGATAATTACTATCACAAGTCAGTAGGAAAAGAGACTAATGAACAACTGGTATGGGAAAGTCAGCTCACCAGCAGATCAAAATAAAGTTGTTGCCTACTTCTGACCATGTTTAAATAATCTCCAGATGGATTAAAGACCTAAATGTGTCAGAAAAACTGTATGGGAACAAAGGTATTAAAATATATTTATGACCTTATGCATACATGTGTTGTTGAAAGACAAAAAAAAAATGATGCACTTAACTGCATCAAAATTAAAGATTTATCAGTCTTTCCTCCACATTGAGGGCAAGGAGGATGAATCTCATCAAGGACCTTGACCCTACTCATATCAGTCACCAACAGAAGCCCAAATCAACTCACATTACTTGACCTTAATCTTAATAAAGTTCCACACTTTACCCTCATTTTACCCTCTCCCATGTTTTCCAATCTTCTGAAACCTTGTCTCTTTATCATCTAGATCCCATGGTCAATAATCAACAAATCCCCTCCATCCTCAATCTCTGTGTCTTTTTGTTGTAGTTGAAAGCTAACTTTCACAGGATTCTGCTTCCCCAGAAGCCCTCTTGGGTGGGAGTGGTTTTGCTTCCAGATCTTTTGTACTAATGGGCTGCAACAGCCTTAAGCACAGAATATGTTCATTCATTCAATATTTATTGAATATAATTATTGAATACATCTGCCTCACATTTTCTTACCTAACTTTAATAAGTATCTTTAACTATTTAACCTATAACATTCTTTTGTACATTAAAATGCCAAATTATACTAATAAATTATAATTGTTTTTAGCAAGGAGTCAAAGCCAGTAGTACATGATTTATAAATGTGTCCTCATTGTTTTAGGCTGATTATTATAGAATAATGACTATCAACATGGCATCCAGAGGGAACCATGGGAACTGTTAGAAATGCGGAATCTTAGGAACTGTTAGAAATGCGGAATCTTAGGCTCCACTACAGACCCACAGCATCAGCAATCTGTGTTTTCACAAACCCTCCTGGTGGCAATTAAATTTTGAGAATCACTAGAACATAGATTGATAATCACAAGATAGACAGATGTCGGGATTCTTATGCAGGTGCTTTACTGAAGGGAGTGTTTTGAAGGGAAAACTGCAGAGAAATGAAGGAAAGCATGTTGGCTAAGGTATGAATTCAGCTCAAGTCTACCAACAGTCTAAACCTCTGGGGAAACCTGCCTGGTCAATGAGTCCTAATTTGAGACAAATCTATAAAACTTGTTAATCCTAAGTCATTATGGTTTTCCTAGAGTAAAGGTGTAGCCTTAAGGCCTAGAAGGCCCAAAGAAATTCTCAGACTGTGGCCTTCAACACTCACAGAACTTTGGATTAGATGGACTGTTCAGAGTTCTTATACTAAGAAGGACATGCATGGAGCACAAATCTGTATTTTATACCACGTTTTATTTCAAATTCCTCAGAGAGAAAGTATTTAGGTTTTTATGCATACTTTCCTTTGGAAAACAATAAAAGAATATTTCATCCACAGACAAAATTCAAAGATAAAAACTTCCAGTGCCTTCAAGATAATTTTAATTAGCCCTTCAGTCAGGTGCATAATTTACAGTCTTTCTCAACATTTTCTTTAATTCTTGCCAATCCATTTTATCCTCAGTCTGAAAACTAAAAGGTTTTTAATTTTTTTAATTTAAAATATTTTTATGAAATGACCTCTTGACCACATAATGAATCTATCCTCTTATCTATTAATTC
This sequence comes from Mustela putorius furo, assembly GCF_011764305.1. Lineage (NCBI taxonomy): Eukaryota > Metazoa > Chordata > Mammalia > Carnivora > Mustelidae > Mustela > Mustela putorius. The sequence continues at coordinate 3,748,311 of NW_025421467.1, forward strand.
CTTCAAATCCTGGGTATTTTAAATTGCTCAAGCCCTATTTGGTCTGGACGATTATGCTGTTTCTTGTGATTTTACTCCTAAAAGTTGATAGTATGTTCATTTTAGAATCATGAATTAAGCCATAATCCTAAATAAATTGCTCAATAATAATTTAAGCTTCTGGAGGTCTGATTAAGAATGCTAAGGGATTATAAAAAGAGTATGATGACCAAGTATAGGGGGACAAAAGGCAATGTCTTTAAAACTTTTTTTTAAGTACCCATACTTGGGAATTAATAATATTAAATATTTTTCACACTTTCTCTTTCAGAAAGAAAATGGAGATGCAAAGCAAGTTCTAAATAACTATTTAGGCACTATTGAAGCCATTTTATAAATAAGCATAGGCATATTATAATGTCCTGTATTAATTTTAAAAATAGCTCCCAAAAGAAGTAAAAGACTTTAAATTGTCATTTCTAATGATGTAGAGAACCAGAAATTAAATAAATTCTCCTGCTCCATTGGTAGGACCATCCCCATCTCACCTCCTTTTAAAATAACTATATCTAGGGGTGCTTGGGTGGCTCAGTGGGTTAATCCTCTGCCTTCAGCTCAGGTCAGGATCCCAGGGTCCTGGGATTGAGCCCTGCATCAGGCTCTCTACTGAGCAGGGAGCCTGCTTCCTCCTCCTCTCTCTCTGTCTGCCTCTCTGCCTATTTGTGATCTCTCTCTCTGTCAAACAAATAAGTAAAATCTTAAAAAAAAATAGCTATGTTTAGTTGCTTTAAAAAAAAATATATATATATATATATATATATATATATATATATATATATATATTAGACACCTTTTTCCCCATAGCTGGAATCAATATATATCTTCCTGCAGGTTTATTTCAAATCCTCTTCTTTTTGGTATCTTCTTTCTTTCATCAGTTTTTCTTTAGGTTATGTATCCTTTTCCAACATGCTTTGGTGTTATATATTTCTCTTGTGATATAACCTAGAGAGGCCTAAAGTAAAATTATTTTAAGCATGGTTCTGTATCTATACTTTCTTGATTTCTCTCATTGACATTTATCTTTTTAGAATAAAGTCTAGTCTTACTGAAAAAATGGATTGGTCTCCATTTTTTCTACTCATGTAAACCTCCTGGTTTCCCTTTGTGAGGTGTTTATGCCAGTTTGGTTAAGAACATGCATTCTGGAGGGAAAAGCCTGGCTTCAAATTCTGAGTCCCAAGATGTGAGGCATGGAGCAGGTTACTAAAGCTTTCCATTGCCTACCTTTGAGCTTTCCCATATGCAATTTGTGGATAGGTAATGTTCTACCTGTAGTACATGCTGTTTGAGCCCCACTCAGATTCCCTTTCTGTGGCCAGTGCATACTTTTGCACAACTGCTCTTTTTCTCTAGATAATACCTCTCTGCTGATAAGACCCCCTTATCCAGGAGGTTAACCACTTCACACCTTACCCCTTTTCCTTACAGCAGCCGATAAGCAATAACAGAGTATGGAAGGCTGATCACTTATCTCCAGGGGATACAACTCTGATAGAGATGTGTGCTCCAGAGATTTCTGCTTGCCCCATAGATTAGGCAAAGTATTTATGGACAGTTGAGGCCTCATCCTTGTCCAGTTCATTCCCTTTCTCTATCCTACTTCCCCCACTCCCTTATAGGTTTTACTGTAGTATGGCTTTCAATGCATCATGTATGCCCAAATTCCTGTCTCAGCCACTGCTTCTAAAAAGTCTTATCCAAAAATTTTGTTACCAGGTGTGGTTCTTTTTTTTTAATTTTTTATTTAAACATATATTTTTATCCCCAGGGGTACAGGTCTGTGAATTGCCAGGTTTACACACTTCACAGCACTCACATGCATAAAAATGAAATATGGACCCCAATGTCCATAACCCCAACCCCTTCTCCAAACCTCCCTCCCCCCAGCAACCCTCAGTTTGTTTTGTGAGATTAAGAGTCACTTATGATTTGTCTTCCTCCCAATCCCATCTTGTTTCATTTATTCTTCTCCTACCCACTTGAGCCATGTTGCATCACCACTTCCTCATATCAGGGAGATCATATGATAGTTGTCTTTCTCTGCTTGACTTATTTCACTAAGCATGGTACCCTCTAGTTCCATCCATGTTGTCGCAAATGGCAAGATTTCATTTCTTTTAATGGCTGCATCGTATTCCATTGTGTATATATACCACATCTTCTTTATCCACTCATCTGTTGATGGACATCTAGGTTCTTTCCATAGTTTGGCTATTGTGGACATTGCTGCTATAAACATTCGGTGCACATGCCCCTTTGGATCACTACGTTTGTATCTTTAGGGTAAATACCCAGTAGTGCAATTGCTGGGTCATAGGTCAGTTCTATTTTCAACATTTTGAGGAACCTCCATGCTGTTTTCCAGAGTGGCTGCACCAGCTTGCATTCCCACCAACAGTGTAGGAGGGTTCCCCTTCCTCTGCATCCTCGCCAGCATCTGTCATTTCCTGACTTGTTGATTTTAGCCATTCTGACTGGTGTGAGGTGATATCTCATTGTGGTTTTGATTTGTATTTCCCTGATGCTGAGTGACATGGAGCACTTTTTCATGTGTCTGTTGGCCATCTGGATGTCTTCTTTGCAGAAATGTCTGTTCATGTCCTCTGCCCATTTCTTGATTGGATTATTTGTTCTTTGGGTGTTGAGTTTGCTAAGTTCTTTATAGATTCTGGACACTAGTCCTTTATATGATATGTTGTTTGCAAATATCTTCTCCCATTCTGTCAGTTGTCTTTTGATTTTGTTAACTGTTTCTTTTGCTGTGCAAAAGCTTTTGATCTTGATGAAATCCCAATAGTTCATTTTTTCCCTTGCTTCCCTTGCCTTTGGCGATGTTCCTAGGAAGATGTTGCTGCGGCTGAGGTCGAAGAGGTTGTTGCCTGTGTTCTCCTCAAGGATTTTGATGGATTCCTTTCTCACATTGAGGTCCTTCATCCATTTTGAGTCTATTTTTGTGTGTGGTGTAAGGAAATGGTCCAATTTCATTTTTCTGCATGTGGCTGTCCAATTTTCCCAACACCATTTATTGAAGAGGCTTTCTTTTTTCCATTGAACATTCTTTCCTGCTTTGGCGTTGATTAGTTTACCATAGAGTTGTGGGTCTATTTCTGGGATCTCTATTCTGTTCCATTGATCTATGTGTCGGTTTTTGTGACAATACCATGCTGTCTTGATGATGACAGCTTTGTAATAGAGCTTGAAGTCCGGAATTGTGATGCCACCAACTTTGGCTTTCTTTTTCAATATCCCTTTGGTTATTCGAGGTCTTTTCTGGTTCCATATACATTTTAGAATTATTTGTTCCATTTCTTTGAAAAATATGGTTGGTACTTTGATAGAAATTGCATTAAATGTGTAGATTGCTTTATGTAGCGATACAGAAGACCAAATGACAGAGAATAAAGAAGCTGAGCAAAAGAGGGACAAACAGCTACTGGACCACGAGGGGAGAATTCGAGAGATAAGTGACACCATAAGACGAAACAACATTAGAATAATTGGGATTCCAGAAGAAGAAGAAAGAAAGAAAGAGGGGAGCAGAAGGTATACTGGAGAGAATTATTGGGGAGAATTTCCCCAATATGGCAAAGGGAACGAGCATCAAAATTCAGGAGGTTCAGAGAACGCCCCTCAAAATCAATAAGAATAGGTCCACACCCCATCACCTAATAGTAAAATTTACAAGCCTCAGTGACAAAGAGAAAATCCTGAAAGCAGCCCGGGAAAAGAAGTCTGTAACATACAATGGTAAGAATATTAGATTGGCAGCTGACTTATCCACAGAGACCTGGCAGGCCAGAAAGAGCTGGCATGATATTTTCAGAGCACTAAACAAGAAAAACATGCAGCCAAGAATACTATATCCAGCTAGGCTCTCATTGAAAATAGAAGGAGAGATTAAAAGCTTCCAGGACAAACAAAAACTGAAAGAATTTTGCAAACACCAAACCAGCTCTACAGGAAATATTGAAAGGGGTCCTCTAAGCAAAGAGAGAGCCTACAAGAGGAAGATCAGAAAGGAACAGAGACAATATACAGTAACAGTCACTTTACAGGCAATACAATGGCACTAAATTCATATCTCTCAATAATTACCCTGAATGTTAATGGGCTAAATGCCCCAATCAAGAGACACAGGGTATCAGAATGGATAAAAAAAAAAAAAAACAATACCCATCTATATGTTGCCTACAAGAAATTCATTTTAAGCCCGAAGACACCTCCAGACCAGGTGTGGTTCTAAGAAGCAGGCACATAGGATGAGATTTTGGAGCTCAGTCATCTATTGGACAGCAAGCAATGCAAACACCATCACTGGTGGTCAGTGAAGTACTGATAGACCTTAGAAGTGTGACTGCTAAGATTTTAACCTGTAGTGAAAAAAGATGGGATACAGGTATACAGTACATATAAGATGTACTTGCTTGTGCAATGTCTCTGGCCTTTTAGAAATCGTGAAGAAATAGTAATTATAAGCAGTAGGGATTTGTGACTACTGCTAAATATTGTTAATGCTTAAAGCAGGGAAAATGACAGGCTTGGGGAAATCAATCATTAATTTAAAACAAAGTGTGATAGTCAGAGTGTCTCCTTGGCAGTCTTTAAAGAGACCCATACCTCCTGCTGTCCGAGCTGAAAGTCAAGTGTTGAGTCATCACTGAATTCTAACTAGTATAATAACTACTTGTATTGGTAAATAAGCAACCAAAAATAGGTTAAATCATGGTCTGTATTCTGTGTTTAAGAATTTAGGTAAGCACAGAATATTGTATGGACCAATTTAAATTAAAAATGTTAAGTTTCTTGCTGAAAAAGATTTTCATTAAGTATTAAAAATAACTGAGTTTTAGACTGCAATGTTGTCCTCATTTTGCAGAAAAGAAAGGATTATTGCATTTTTAAAAAAATATTTTACTTATTTATTTGACACAGAGAGAGGGATCACAAGTAGGCATTGAGGCAAGCAGAGAGAGAGGGGGAAGCAGGCTACCCACCGAGCAGAGAGCCCAATGCAGGGCTCGATCCGAGGACCTGAGCTAAAGGCAGAGGGTTAACCCACTGAGCCACCCAGGTACCCCATTATTGTATAATTTTAATGCCTGTGCATTATATGTGATCATATTTAATTTTCACAAATATCCCAAGGAGGCAGATACTGTTGTAATGACCATTGTACAGATAAAGAATAACAGGCAAAGAATGGTTAAAACTTCTAAAGGTCAAGCACGGTGGCAAGTGGGAGAACTAAAAGTCAAAATCAAGTCTTGATTCTACAAAATGCTATGTTGTTTGCCTATGTAGTTTTTCCCTTTTCTGAACAGCTGGAGAATTTTCCAATTACAGTTTTTTTATTGTTTATTTTTCTTTGTTGGACATGGGGGGAATGTGTTGTATGTATATTTAAGAACTCAGAGTAGAGGAAAAATGCCTAAAAACCTAGTTAACTTTTAGTTAATCAGATATGAGCAACATAATTCTTTGGGCTAAAAATAGCAGTGGCCTAGATTAGAGATAGAGGTGTCCTCTTGGACACACAGAATGGTTCATTTGTATTAGAAGTGAGGAGTGTCCTGGAAAATAAATCATCTAAGGCAGGGGGGTGAGATGAGGGTGGTATGAGATGTTAAAGAACAATGGAAAGCAGAGGATGTAAAAGAAGGAAATCTAATTGTGATTTGCTGTGTTGATAAGAACTTTTGGGTTCAGCATCTGCAAACTCATTCAGATATTAGTAAGAAATGGGAAATATTACTATAAAGATTCACTTAGGTTGGAACAGAGTCATTTGGAATATGAGACACCTTTATGTTATTATCTCAAGTCCTATAAGGTATCTTTATATCCTGTTTTCTTGCATCTGTTCTCTTCTCACCAATTTCCATCATAATTTCATGTCCAGATTAATTGGCTTAGTTCATTGGTTAAATGCCTAGTGGGTAGGGTTCTTTTTTAGGATCACTGACAGGTCTCTATGACATACCTGTGTATCAGATGTTCAGCCTGGTCCAAAGAATGGCCATCTTTGCACATGGTACATTTTTTTTTTTTTCATTTTCCTAAGTAGATGCCTTGGCATTGGATAGGCAGTTTCAGATGGAAGTATTATTTTTAGCAGCAATATGACTGAGACATTAGTATACAAATTACATTACTCTAATATTTTGGTGATCATGTACTTCATCATCAAAACTAAGTAATCTCTGAGAGTGAAATCAGTGCTCTTAAAAATTATATCAGATCAATAGGCATAATCAAGACTCTCTACCCCAAGATGGAATGCATACCCACTTTTCCTATGGCCCTAACTTTTATTTTATTTTTCTCTTCTTTTGAAGTTTGGAGGCAAAGAAATGCCACACTTATCTGGTGAGAGTTCTAAGACAACATGGTATCATCAATGTTAGTATCTTAGCTCAGGTCAGTGGCTTTAGGACTGTTCAAGATTTCAGCTGTTGTGCAACTTTGTGTCTTAAATATAGGTCCATAGACTTATAATCCTCATATCATGGAGATATTCTTTGTTGGTTGGCAGACACAAAATGCTGTAAAACAAGGATTATTAAGGAGTAATAGAACTGAAAATGGAAAATATTTCTGAGAAATGTCCCATTCTCTATCAGTGCTTGATACACTGAATTTCTTTGTGTCCACTTCCTGATGGTGGTTGATAAATACAAAAAGTACAAATGTATGCAAAAACGTACAAAAATACAAATGTATACAAAAAATAAGTTTTTGAGGCAACTAGTAAGAAAATCAATAGGATTCAGATGAGTAAATTCCTAACTGTGTGGTTTTAGTCAAATCACTTAAACTTTCTGGATTTCAGTAGCCTCAATTAAAAATTTATCACTCTAATATGAGTCTTAAAGTATTTACTTTGATAGGCTAATAACACTGGAAAGAAGTAATTATGATATCAGATAGAACTGATCTTATGAATGAGACCAAAGCCATTTTTGGAGTTATAATTTGCAACTTGTGTTACTCTGGTTCCTCCAAGAAGCAAACGTAAGAAGGAATTCAATGTGTAATGACTATATTAAGCAATTGCTTGTGAGAGAAATGCGGATGGATCTGTGTAAGAGTGGGAGTGCTGCCAGATAATACAAGTCTGATCCAAGAGAAGGAGAGAGGGAGGGATGGCTGGTAGAAGTGTCCTAGACTAGCATGAATTTTAAAGAAGATTTAGTTAGGCTCTCAAAGAGAATGCAAAACAGTCTCAGTCATCCAACGATTGTGTCTACTTTAATATTAATATATTGCTGTGTTCAGACAATGGCTTTCAACAACCCACGGGAAACATGACTTTGGTGCAAATGTGGCAATGGATTCCATGTTCAGAAGCTTTGCTAGAGGTCTGTTTCTCCACAAAGATTAAGGATCAACTCCTTCATGGTTCTCTTGTGCCCTTCTTTCTGAAAGGAAGTTTATTGTGATAAACTACATCTCTCATTTCTGCTGTTGATTTCTGGCTTGTAACTGGTACTCATGTTGTTTTCCACTATCTCCATGCTAAATTCCCCTAGCCTTAGTGATCACCTGGTTATATATATATAAGTTCTGGTTATATACCAGGTGATAACCTTCATTACCAAGGTATTCCTGTCCTTGGTAGTTGTACCCTTCTCAGTCCTGCACAGGACAATTCACATGTATAATGGGGCAAAGGAATACCAGGACGTGCTCAAGTAAATCTTCTGTTTAACACATATTTTCCCTTGTTCCCTTTGTATAAAAGCATCCCTAAACAACAAAAACAATAACAACAACCAAGAGAACAACAACAACAACAAAATCCGGACAATATCCTTATGCTGTTCAGTGTTAATTACATCTGCCAGGAGGGTGACTATTGACCTTGGTTATCTGTCACTGGGCACAAGGATACCAAACTTGTAGTTTAGTGGGACTGTTGCTGTGTCCCCTGGTAAGCTCGTGCATAGGGGACTCAACACTCCACAGAGCTCACTCTACAGAGCCCAAAGCTGACAGATAGAAGGTACAAAACTCCCACATCCCACATGGTAAAAGAAGTACTCTAGCTTCCATCTTTTAGTTGCTGGGATCATGTATCCCTTTAACTAGAAATGCGTGCAAAATGATTCTCTGATCTAATAAGTGCACCATATCCTGAAGGATGGTACCCCATCTTTTCAGATATTATAGTTTCAGCTTCACTTTTAAAAGGTCATTCTAGTGTTCTAGCAACATGGTATGGTATGTGTTACAATAACAAATTCCATGGTCATAGGCCCACTCCAATACCTCCTTCACCATAAAGTATGTCTTCTGTCCATACCATGTTCAGGCATTCTGCAAGCCCCAAGGATTTGCAGGCAGGAAATCGAGAATAGGTTTCTCATCCTGTCAGAACAAATGTAGGGAATTTCTAGGGAAAAAGGGAATCAATATAGACAACTTGCCAAAAAAGGGTGGATTGATCATCTAAAGAAATAAAGCCCTATTGTGTTGCTGAAAAGATGGACACTTGCAATATAATCATCTCATGAAATAAAATATATGGCTCGCTCAATCTAGCATTGTTAAAATCAAATCCATGAATACTACTCTCATTCGTGCCAGTAACCAAGAAGTTCTTGCAATTATTTAGAAATGTGGTCTCTGTGAGATTAAGAGTCACTTATGGTTTGTCTCCCTCCCAATCCCATCTTGTTTCATTTATTCTTCTACCCACTTAAGCCTCCATGTTGCATCACCACTTCCTCATATCAGGGAGATCATATGATTGAGGGTTGCCGGGGGGAGGGGGTTTGGGAGAAGGGGGTGGGATTATGGACATTGGGGAGGGTATGTGATTTGGTGAGTGCTGTGAAGTGTGTAAACCTGGTGATTCACAGACCTGTACCCCTGGGGATAAAAATATATGTTTATAAAAATAAAAAATTATAAAAAAAAAAAAATAAATGTAAAAATATGAAAAAAAAAAAAAAAAAGAAATGTGGTCTCTTTCCTCTACCAGCCAAGCAAGTTTCCAGATAGATTATGGTGGAATTTTACCTTAATTTTTAGCTTGGCAGCCAGGAGAATCAAGGAAGGGAAGCTCCTGAAAGGGATATATGTTGCCTGGTGTGGGAGTGGTTTCTGCAAGTTCTTCTACCATATAGAAGTAAAAGTAAAAATGTAAAAGTAAGAGCTATTATTATAGAAGGTGGTCCTTGTACAATTTATAAAGTTTGGGGGAAGTTAAAAACTCAACATCTTCAGGGATATCCTTTTATATATTCCCAGTCCCTTTTATATTATATTTTATACACACACACACACACACACACACACATACACACACGTGTGTATATAAATGTGTGTGTGTGTGTATATATATATATATATATATATATATATATATTTTTTTTTTTTTTTCAGGATTCTGGGTTTTCCCTACCAGGGCCTGACTTCAAGTAACTTGGCCTTGGATGAGCATTCAGATGTCTCTGAAAAGCTGTGACTCTAGCAATTAGGATCTCAGCAATATATTTCAGAAGATGAAGGCCACTTTATAAGCTATCAGAGAGCCATCTAACTTAGCCTTTAACTGAATGTCACCATCCCCAAGTTTCTGGGCATTCTTCTGCATGAAATCAGTACAATAGCAGTAAATACCCAACTCTGTTGTAGGCACAATTCTATCCACAATTTTAAAATTCCTGTATCATCACACCTATTACAAAAAACCACTCTCTGTACCAGGACATTCTCCTAGGTTATTTCCCACGAAGTCTTTGACACTGAGGTGCCATTTTTTCCCCAGTAATTATCCATGCCCCAACCTATGAATGAGACCACCAGCTCACTGCCTATTTTCTGTGACAATATGTGTACATACATACACACAAGTAATACCAAAACAAGTAGTATCTGTACATAGCATTTGTTTATTATATATTATATATATCATATTTGATTTTGAGTGAAGAAAGAAAGAAGGCTATGTGGAAACATCTTAGACCACTATGCATTCCTACAGTCTAAGAAAAGTTTGGCAAGGCTGTCCTGAGACCCTCATGCCTAAATCAACCCTTAGAAGAGTTTCAATTTTCTGGAATGAGCCTGCTATTCTTTTTGTAAATGAGGCTATTTTCAAAAAGAAAATGCAACTACAGAGAAAATAAAGTTTTAAGCATGTGTTTTCTAATATACATGATTTTCAACATATATAGTATATTTATTGAAAATAAAAAGAAATTTGAAGGCCTGCACGATGGCTGGTAGAATCCAGTGATCTTTCGAGCAATAAATAGTAGGGTTACATTTCCTATTTGATTTGGAAACTTAAGAAAAGAAAAAAAAAACTAATTATGGAGAGAGTTTAAAAGAAATGAAAAGAAGCAATAAAATATCATTATTAGTATCCTGTGTATTTTAGCAACTTGTGTGGAGCGAAGCATCAGGAACTCATCAAGGAAGAGGATAGGCAAATAGGAAGGAAGGCAAATTCCTATTCTGATCATGTGTGGCTTAACAGACGACTAATATGTTTCTACGTCTTAAATCATGTGTATGCGTATCACAAACACATGTCTCTGCTTGTTTAGCTATGTGCAATCAGAATACAGACTTGCCTCTTTCTATGATATATATATATATAATATATACACATATATACCTGTGTATATGTGCGTATATATATATACGCACATAAACACAGACAACATATATGCACACACACACATACATACACATCCATATACTTTGGGAGACTACTGTAATTGTCAAACTGAATAGGTATTTATAATGTTTCACTCCACCATCTTAAATTATCCCTGCTGTATTGTTTATTCGTCTTGAAAGGAAATGCTATATCGTATTTTATTTGAGATTCCATTGTTCTGAACCATTGACTATACATGTTACAAAGTAGTGAAAAGCAATGGTGTATGTCTTTTCATAAAAGTTTTAGATAATAAAGGAAGCCAACTGTCTGCAAAGAGTAAGCAAAATGGATATCCTATTGTAAATAAGACCTTGGAAATGAATGACAATCCTATAAAATTTACTGTCTATTCTTTGGCTACACTTCTGTAGTAACGTCTGTGAAAAGTATAAACTTATATGTGTGTAAGTGTGTGAGCGCATGTACACATACATTTTATGTGTAAATTTCACACTTACATTGTTGTTAGAAAAATATTTTCCTGAAAAATGGAAGCATACATTTTTCAGTTAAAAATAAAGAAAATGAACTTTAAGAAAACTGATCCCTGTAATGTAGTTAGTTCTGTGTTTCTAAAAATAAAGACCACCCTAGGAGAGAAAAGTCTATGTCTGAGGACATATGGACTGGCTAGATTCCATGGCAGAGTTGCTATAGGACCTTAATAAGTAATTTAGTCACCTTGATCCCAAGATAACTTACTTTTAAAATTAAATTAAATGAATTACAAGTTACATCATATTCACAATAAATAATAAAAAAAAATCCCAGAAAGTTTACAGAGCTACAAGAAGGAGTATAACAAAAACAAAACATTTTTTTTTCAGTAGTGTTAATAGTGTAAATTACTTTTCCATGACAAAACCAGGATTTCTAATTCAGGGCCTATTTAATTCCCTGTTCCCTCCTCTTATAACTCTTTTTGATTAGCCCACAACCACCTTTACCAACCAACATTTAGGTCTTCCACTCTATTATGTTCTATCATTCTCCTCACCAAATAATACCACTAATTTTTTTTTTCTAAAACAGCTTAGCCATATTTTACATTTTATCAAATATCTTAGGAATTCATCATTGACTCTTGAAAATATTTTTCTAAACAGTCACACTTCTGTACCAAAGTGAAGTTTTGGAACAGTTAAGATCCCACCCTCAAGATACAGAATTCTATCTGTAGATAGAGGATTCTATCTCCCATTCCTTCCCTGTGCCATAGTGTTGGGTTCTCACATTTATTCAAGAACCAGTAAGTACTTAACTACAATTAGATAAGATTACACCTAAAATGTCAATGACTTAATTTCCATATGCTTCACCCTAAGCAAGGCATATACTTTGCCTAATGTTTCTGCCTTTAGGTATATAAATTAGAGTAAGATATATAGTGTAGTATTTTACTATTAAATATATATTATTAAATATATAACATATTAAGTGAAGTTTTATAAACCAAACATAAATTATATAAATATGTATATTTATTATGCCTAATTATTCTATATAATTGTGAAAGAATTGCTTACCAATTGTCTTCAAGACATCCACGGTGGCAGGATTTATGATGGAGAAGATTATATACCAATATCTTTAATGCATGAATGACAAGACCAAGTTCTGAGAATAGCAAGGAATAAGAATAAAGATGATATTGATGGGCACTAGCTCCTACTTCAAAATTTATTAATTCTTTCAGTCTGCAAACTTTACTTTGTGTTCATTTGTTGCTCTTACTTTTTTTTCTAAATTTTATTCCTAGTTACATATTTTCAGTATTTCTTTTTTGTTTTAGCAACTTGACTGAGGTGTCACCAACATAAAATGTACTCTGTATATTAAAAGTGTACAATTTGATAAATTTTGACATATGTGAACACATAAAATTATCACCATAACAAAGATAATGAGCATACCCATTACTCTAAAATAGTCACGTGGCTTATTTACAATCCTTCCCACATGCTCTTCCTCATTGCCCCAATCCATTCTCAGGCAACTGATGATATGCTATCACTATAGGTTAGTTTGCATTTTCTAGAGTTTTATGCAACTGGAATCATATAAAGTACCCATTTTTGTGTTACTTCTTTCATTTATCATAATTATTTTGGGGTTTAACTGTGATGTTGCTTGAGTTGTATTTTATATAGTAGCTTTCCATTTCAAGTGTGGACATTTAGGTTTGGGTTTTGATTTGTCTTTTTGTCTATTTCAACTTAAGCTTTTATAAATATTCATGTACAGGTCCTTGTAGACATACGCTTTCATTACTCTGGCAAATATCAAAGAATGAAATAACTGGTTCATATAGTAGCTGTGTATTCTTAAGAAATGATAAAATGTTTTCCAAAGTGATTATACCAATGCATATCCCCACTAACATTGTATGAGCGTTCCAATACCTGCACATACTTACCAACAATTGGTATGACAGGCTTTGTAAATTTAGCCATTCTAATAAGAATGTAGTGGCATATTGTTTTGGTTTTAATTAACATTTCCCAAATGACAAAGTGTGTTGCATTTTTTTGTACCTATTTGCCACCCCTAAGTCTCCTATGGCAACACATCTTCGAATACTTTGCCCATTTTTTAAAAAAAATAGGTTTTGTTCTTATAATGGAGATCCATTATTAATTAGTTTTAAGAGCCTTTTTAGATTTGACAGAATGTTCTACAAAGATAATCTTATTATCCTAAAAAATATTTTAATTTTGCCTTCCAAGTTTGGAAGAGATGTGTTTCATATCTTAATTTTTGCTTTATTTTACTGGTTAGAAATTTTAACACAGTGCTGCAAGGAGATGAGGAAAGCAGAAATCCTTGTCTTGTCCTGATGTTAAAGGTGATAGCACCTAGTCCTTCACCATTAAATATAATAATAGCTTTTAAAGGTTTTTTTGTTTCTTTTGATCTTTTTTTTTTTTACACATATAGAGAGAGACACAAAGGGAGGGCCAGAGGGAGATGTAGAGAGAGAATCCTAAACAGGCTACATGCTAAGCATGGAGCCCAGCACTGCAGAGCTCAATCTCACAACCCTGAGACCATGACCTGAGCAGAAATCAAGAGACAGGCACTTAATCAACAAAGCCACACAGAGCCCCAGCTGTTGGTTTTCATAGCTGTCCCTTGCCATGGGGAGGACGTCTGTATGTTTCTAACTTCTTGAGAATTTTTATTTCAAATGGATGTTAGATTTTTTTAAATGCTTTTCTGCATGAAATCATCACATTTTTCCCCTTTATAGTTTTGTTATGATGAATTACTTTGATTGCTTTTCAAATATTAAACAAACTTCAGTCTAGAAATAAATCCCAGTGAATCATTATTTAGAGGCTTTTTATATGTGGTTGTATTACATTTGCTAAATTTTGTTTAGAATTTTGCATCTAGGGTCATATATGATAGTGACCTATAGTTTTTATTTTTCTGTAATTTCTTTGATTTTGGTTTCAGATTAAAGATCAGCTCATAAAATGAGTTGAAAGTTTTCCCACTTCTTTGAGTTCCTTCCTGTAAGATTTCCTCCTAAGTGTTTGGAGGAAATGCAGAATTCACCTGGAAGTTATTTGTATCTGAATTTTTCTTTGTGGGGAGCTTTTTTATAAGTTTAACGTCTTAAATTATTTATTTATTTATTTTCTTAATTTTAATGCTAGTATAAGCAATGTTATATTAGTTTTAGGTCTACAGCATACTGATTCAACAATTCTATACACTACTCAATGTTAATCATGCTAAGTGTATTCTTAATCCCCTTCACCTGTTTCACCCATCCCCCCACGTACATCTCTGGTAACCATCAGTTTGTTCTCTGTGAGTCTGCTTTTTGGTTTGTCTCTTTTTTCTTTGTTTTGTTTCTTAACTACCACATGTGAGTGAGAGCATATGGTATTTGTCTTTCTCTGATTAACTTGTTTCACTTAGTATTATTATGCTCTAGGTCCAACCATGTTGTTGCAAATGGCAAGGATTCATTCTTTTTATGACTAATATTCCAGTGTATATATACATACACATCACAATTTCTTTATCTAATCATCTACTGACGGACACTTGGGCTGCTTCCATAATTTGGTTATGTAAATAATGGTGCAGTAAACATAGGGTTGCATGTATCTTTTTGAATTAGTGTTTTAATATTCTTTGGGTAAATATCCTTTAGTGCAATACTGCATCATATAGTAATTCCAGTTTTAATTTTTTGAGGAACCTCCATACTTTTTCCACAGTGGCTGCACCAGTTTGCATTCCTACCAACAGGGCATGAGAGTTCCTTTTTCTCCACATCCTTGCTGAAATTTGCTGTTTCTTGTGTTTTTGATTTTAGTCACTTTGACAGGTATGAGGTGATACCTCATGGTAGTTTGATTTGTATTTCCCTAATTATGAATGATGTTGAGCAACTTTTCATGTGTCTGTGGCCATCTGTATGTTTTTGGTTAAATGTCTACTCATGTCTTCTGCCCATTTTTAATCAGAATATTTTTAGCTTTAGTTTTGAGTTGTATAAGTTCTTAATATATTTTTGATGCCAAACTTATTGGTTATGTCATTTGCAACTATCTTCTCCCATTCAGTAGGTTGTCTTAGTTTTGTTGGCTGTTTCCTTAGCTGTGCTGAAACTTTTGATGAAGTTGTAATAGTTTAATTTTGCCTTTGTTTCCTTTGCCTCAGAAGACCTATCTAGAAAAATGTTGCTAAGGTCAACGCCAGAGAAATTACTGCCTGCACTCTCTTCTAGGATTTTTGTGGTTTCTGGTCTCACATTTAGGTTTTTAATCCACTGAGGAGTTTATTTTTGTGTATGGTATGAGAAAGTAATCCAGTTTCATTATTTTGCATGTAGCTGTCCAGATTTCCCAACACATTTAGTGAACTGACTTTTCTCTATTCTATGTACTTGCACCATGTATCAAAGATCAATTGACCGTATAACTGTGAATTTATTTCTAGGCTCTCTATTCTATTGATCTGTATGTCTATTTTTTGCCAGCATCATACTGTTTTCATTACAACAGCTTTGTAGTATATCTTGAAATCTGGAATTGTGATACTTCCAGTTCTGTTCTTTTTCAAGATTGGTTTGATTTTTGGGGTCTTTGGCAGTCGCACACAAATTTTATTTATTTGGTTTTTTTTTTTTTTGTATACAAATTTAAGAATTTGTTCTAGTTCTGTGAAAAATGCTATTAGTATTTTCACAGGGATTGTATTAAATCTATAGATCGTTTTGAACTGTATGGATATTTTAGCAATATTTGTTTTTCCAGTCAATGAGCATGGAATATATTTCCATTTGTTTGTGTCATCTTCAACTCTTTCATCAATGTTTTATAGTTTTCAGAGTACAAATCTTTTACCACCTTGGTTAAGTTTATTCCTAGGTATTTTATTATTTTGGTGCAATTGTAAATGGGACAGTTTTCTTAATTTATCTCTCTGCTACTTCATTTTTAGTATATAGAAATGCAACAGATTTTTGAACATTGGTTTTGTTTCCTGTGACCTTACTGAATTAATTTATCAGTTCCAGTAATTTTTGGTGGAATCTTCATGGTTTTCTATATATAGTATCTTGCCATCTGGAAGTAGAGAAAGTTTTATTTCTTCCTTACCAATTTGGATGCCTTTTATTTCTTACTCTTGTCTTATTGCTAATACTAGAACTTCCAGTACTGTGTTTAAGAGTGGTAAGAGTAGACATCCTTGTCTTGTTCCTGATCTTAGGGGGAAAGCTCTCAGTTTTTCACCATTAATATGATGTCAGCTGTGGGTTTTTCATATATGGCCTTCATTATGTAGAGGTATGTTTACTCTAAACCTACTTTGTTTTTGTTGTTCATCACACATGGATGTTGTACTTTGCTAAATGCTTTTTTTTTTTTTTTTGCATCTGTTGAAAAGATCATATGATTTATATCTTATCTCTTATTTGGTGTGATGTATCATGTTGACTGATTTGCAAATTTTGAACCACCCTTCCATCGCAGGAATAAATCCCACTTGATCATAGTGAATGATTTATTTAAGGTATTGTTGGATTCAGTTTGCTAATATTTGTTGAGGATTTTTGCATCTATATTAATCAGAAATGTTGGCTTGTAGCTTTCTCTCTCAGTGTCTTTCTCTGTATCAGGGTAATGCTGGCCTCACAGAATGATTTTGGAAACTTCCCTTTCTGTGATTTTAAATAGTTGTTGTTTTAAATAGTTGAGAAGTATAGCTATTAATCCTTCTTTAACTGTTTGGCAGAATTCACCTGTGAAGCCATCTGGTCTTGGATCTTTGTTCACTAGGAGTTTTGATTACTGATTCAATTTCATTGCTGGTAATTGATCTGTTCAAATTTTCTGTTTCTTCCTGCTTCCATTTTGGTAGGTTCTATGTTTCTAGGAATTTGTCCATTTCTTCTAGGTTGTCCAATTTGTTGGCATATAATTTTCCATAATATCTCTTATAATTTTTTGTATTTCTGTGGAGTCAGATTTTATTTCCTCTCTTTCATTTCTAATTTTGTTTATTTATGTCCTCTTACCCCTCTTCTGCCCCCTGTTCTGAGTCTGGGTAAAGATTTATCAATGTTTTTGATCTTTTCAGAGAAGTAGCTCCAAGTTTTGTTGATCTCTTCTAGTGTTTTTTTAGTTTCTGTTTTGTTTATTTCTGCTCTAATCATTATTATTTCCCTCCTTTAACTAGTTTCTGGTTTTGTTTTTACTTCTTTTCCTAGCTCCTTTAGGCGTAAGGTTAGGTGATTTATTTGATATTTTTCTTGCTTCTTGAAGTTGGCCTGTATTGCTTTAAATTACCCTCTTAGAACAGCTTTTACAAATGCCCAAGACTTTGGACCATTGTGATTTCATTTTCATTTGTCTCCATGTATTTTTCTTTTTTTTTAATTTTAAAATTTTAATTAACGTATAATGTATTATTAGCCCCAGGGGTACAGGACTGTGAATTGCCAGGTTTACACACTTCACAGCACTCACCATAACACATACCCTCCCCAAAGTCCATAATCCAACCACCCTCTCCCTTCCCCCCTCCAACAAGCAACCCTCACTTGTTTTGTGAGATTAAGAGTCTCTTATGGTTTGTTTCCCTCCCGATCCCATCTTGTTCCATTCTTTTTTTCCTTCCCTACCCTCCAAACCCCCTATGTTGCCTCTCAAATTCTTCATATCACGGAGATTGTATGATAATTTTCTTTCTCTGACTGACTTATTTTGCTCAGCATGATATCCTCTAGTTCCATCCATGTTGCAAAAGGCAAGATTTCATTTCTTTTCATGGCTGCATAGTATTCCGTTTTGTGTGTGTATGTGTGTGTGTGTGTGTGTATCACTAATTCTTTGTCCTTTCATCTGTTGGTGGACATCTAGGTTATTTCCATAGTTTGGCTACTGTGGACATGGCTGCTATAAACATTTGGGTGCACGTGCCACTTCGGATCACTGCATTTGTATCTTTACAGTAAATACCCAGTAGTGCAATTGCTGGGTCATAGAGTATCTCTATTTTCAACTTTTTGAGGAATCTCCATGCTGTTTTCCAGACTGGTTGCATCAGCTTGCATTCCCACCAACAGTGTAGGAGGGTTCCCCTTTCTCTGCATCCTCACCGGCATCTGTTATTTCTTGACTTGTTAATTTTAGCCATTCTTACTGGTGTGAGGTGGTATCTCATTGTGGTTTTCATTTGTATTTCCCTGATGCCAAGTTATGTGGAGCACTTTTTCATGTGTCTCTTGGCCATCTGGATGTCTTCTTTGCAGAAATGTCTGTTCATATCCTCTGCCCATTTCTTGATTGGATTATTCTTTGGTCGTTTGATAAGTTCTTCATAGATTTTTGGATACTAGCCCTTTGTCTGATATGTCGTTTGCAAATATCTTCTCCCATTCTGTCAGTTGTCTTTTGGTTTTGTTGACTGTTTCCTTTGCTGCCGAAAAGCTTTTGATCTTGATGAAGTCCCAATAGTTCATTTTTGCCCTTGCTTCCCTTGCTTTTGGTGATATTTTCAGGAAGAAGTTGCTGCAGAGGTCAAAGAGGTTGGTGCCTGTGTTATACTCAAAAATTTTGATGTATGCCTTTCTCCCATTGAGGTCCTTCATCCATTTGGAGTCTATTTTTGTGTGTGGTATAAGGAAATGCTCCAGTTTCATTTTCTGCATATGGCTGTCGAATTTTTCCAACACCATTTTTCAAAGAGACTGTCTTTTTTCCATTGGGCATTCTTTCCTGCTTTGCCAAAGATTAGTTGAACATAGAGTTGGAGGTCTATTTCTGGACTTTCTATTCTGTTCCATTCATCTATGTGTCTGTTTTGTGCCAGTACCATACTGTCTTGATGATGACAGCTTTGTAATAGAGCTTGAAGTTTGGAATTGTGATGCCACCAACTTTGGCTTTCTTTTTGAACATTCCTATGGCTATTTGAGGTCTTTTCTGGTTCCATATAAATTTTAGGATTATTTGTTCCACTTCTTTGGAAAAAAATGGATGGGATTTTGATAGGGTTTGCATTAATGTGTAGATTGTTTTTGGTAGCATAGACATTTTCACAATATTTTTTCTTCCAATCCATGAGCATGGAACATGTATCCATTTCTTTGTGACCTCCTCAATTTCTTTTATGAGTACTTTATAGTTTCCTGAGTACAGATTCTTTTCCTCTTTGATTAGGTTTATTCCTAGGTATCTTATGGTTTTGGGTGCAATTGTAAATAGGATTGACTCCTTAATTTCTCTTTCTTCTGTCTTGTTGTTGGTGTATAGAAATGCAACTGATTTCTGTGCACTGATTTTATATCCTGATACTTTACTGAATACCTGTACAAGTTCTATCAGATTTGGAGTGGAGTCTTTTGAGTTTTCCACATTAAGTATCATATCATCTGCAAAGAGTTATAGTTTGACTTCTTTGCTGATTTGGATGCCTTTAATTTCTTTTTGTTGTCTGATTGCTGAGACTAGGACTTCTAGTACTATGTTGAATAGTATAATGTTGAATGATAATGGACAACCCTGCCGTGTTCCTTACCTTAGCAGAAAAGTGCTCAGTTTTTTTCCATTGAGAATGATATCGGCTGTGGGTTTTTCATAGATGGCTTTGATGATAATGAGGTATGTACCCACTATCCCTAGCTATGAAGTTTTGATCAGCAAAGGATGTTTTACTTTGTGAAATGCTTTTTCAGGATCTATTGAGAGTATCATATGGTTCTTTTTCTTATTCTTTTATTAATGTATTGCATCACATTGATTGATTTGCAGATGTTGAACCACCCTTGCATCCCAGGAATAAATCCCACTTGGTTGTGGTAAGTAATCCTTTTATTGTACTGCTGGATCCTACTGGCTAGTATTTTGGTGAGAATTTTCGCATCTGTGTTCATCAAGGATATTGGTCTGTAATTCTCTTTTTTGATGGGGTCTTTGGTTTTGGGAACAAGGTAATACTGGCCTCATAACATGAGTTTGGAAGTTTTCCTTCCATTTCTATTTTTTGGAACAGTTTCAGGAGAATAGGAATTAATTATTTTTTAAATGTTTGGTAAGATTCCCCTGGGAAGCCATCTGGCCCTGGGCTCTTGTTTGTTGGGAGATTTTTGATGACTCCTTCAATCGCCTTACTGCTTATGGGTCTGTTCAGGTTTTCTATTTCTTCCTGGTTCAGTTTTGCTAGTTTATATGTCCCTAGGAATGCATCCATTTCTTCCATATTGTCAAATTTGCTAGCATATAGTTGCTTATAATATGTTCTTATAATTTTTGTACTTCTTTGGTGTTGGTTGTGAGTTCTCCTCTTTCATTCATGATTTTATTTATTTGGGTCCTTTCTCTTTTGTTTTTGATAAGTCTGGCCAGGAGTTTATCAATCTTATTAATTCTTTCAAAGAACCAGCTCCTAGTTTCGTTGATTTTTTCTATTGTGTGTTTTTTGTTTGTTTGTTTGTTTCTATTTCATTGATTTCTGCTCTGATCTTTATTATCTCTCTTCTCCTGCTGGTTTAGGCTTTCTTTTCTGATTTTCTCCAGCTCCTTTAGGTGTAGGGTTAGGTTGTGTATTTGAAATCTTTCTTGTTTCTTGAGAAAGAGTTGTGTCACTATATATTTTCCTCTCAGGACTGCCATTGCTATGTCCCACATATTTTGAACAGTCATGTTTTCATTATCATTTGTTTCCATGAATTTTTTCAATTCTTTAATTTCCTGGTTGACCCATTCATTCTTTAGTAAGGTTCTCTTTAGCCTCCATGTATTTGGGTTCTTTCCAAATTTCCTCTTGTGACTGAGTTCTAGCTTCAGAACATTGTTGTCTGAAAATATGCAGGGAATGATCCCAATCTTATGATACCAGTTGAGACCTGATTTATGACCCAGGATTTGGTCTTTTCTGGAGAATGTTCCATGTGCACTAGAGAAGAATGTGTATTCTGTTGCTTTGGGATGGAATGTTCTGAATATATCTGTGATGTCCATCTGGTCCAGTGTGTCATTTAAGGCCTTTATTTCCTTGTTGATCTTTTGCTTGGATGATCTGTCCATTTCAGTGATGGCATGTTAAAGTCCCTTACTATTATTGTATTATTATCGATGTATTTCTTGATCTTTTTATTAATGGGTTTATATAGTTGGCTGCTCCCATGTTAGGGGCATAGATATTTAAAATTCTTAGATCTTCTTGTTGGACAGACCCTTTGAGTATGATATAGTGTCCTTCCTCATCTCTTATTATAATCTTTGGCTTAAAATCTAATTTATCAGATATAAGGACTGCCTCTTCAGCTTTCTTTTGATGTCCATTAGCATGGTAAATTCTTTTCGACCTCCTCACTTTAAATCTGGAGGTGTCTTTGGGTATAAAATGAGTTTCTTGTAGGCAGCATATTGATGGGTTTGGTTTTTTATCCATTCTGATACCCTGTGTCTTTTGATCAGGGCAATTAGCCCATTTACATTCAGGGTAACTATTGAGAGATATGAATTTAGTGCCTTTGTATTGTCTGTAAGGTGACAGTTAACTGTATATTGTCTCTGTTCCTTTCTGGTCTACTACTTTTAGGCTCTCTCTTTGCTTAGAGGACCCCTTTCAATATTTCCTGTAGAGTTGGTTTGGTGTTTACAAATTATTTTAGTTTTTGTTTGTCCTGGAAGCTTTTTATCTCTCCTTCTATTTTCAGTGATAGCCTAGCTGGATATAGTATTCTTGGCTGCATGTTTTTCTCATTTAGTGCTCTGAATATATCGTTCCAGTTCTTTCTGCCTGCCAGGTCTTCTCTGGATAAGTCTGCCTCCAATCTAATATTTTTACCATTGTATGTTACAGACTTTTTTTCCTGGGCTGCTTTCAGGATTTTCTCTTTGTCACTAAGACTTACAATTTTTATTATTAGATGACAGTGGTGTACCTATTCTTACTGATTTTGAGGGTGGATCCTTAGTGCCTCCTGGATTTTGGTGTTTGTTTCCTTTGCCATATTAGAGAAATTCTCTACACTAATTCACTAATATACCTTCTGCCATCCTCTCTCTTCTTCTCCTGGAATCCCAATTATTCTAATATTGTTTTGTCTTATGGTTTCACTTATCTCTCGAATTCTCCCCTCATGGTCCAGTAATTGTTTGTCTCTCTTTTTCTCAGCTTCTTTATTCTCTGTCATTTGGTCTTCTATATCACTAATTCTCTCTTCTGCCTCATTTATCCTGGCAGTAAGAAACTCCATTTTTTAGTGCACCTTATTAATAGTTTTTTGATTTCAGCTTGGGTAGATTTTAGTTCTTTTATTTCTCCAGAAAGGGTTTTTATTTCTCCAGACAGCATTTTTCTAATATCTTTCATGCCTTTAGCGACCCAGCTAGCACCTTTAGAATCGTTATTCTGAACTCTAGATCTGACATATTACCGATGTCCATATTGATTAGGACCCTAGCCTTCAGTACTGCCTCTTGTCCTTTTCTTTCATCATAAGCTTTTCCACCTTGTCATTTTTATAAAAATAAGAATATATGAACGAGAGAATAAAATACTTTTCCTGGTGGCAAAGACCCCAGAAAATGTGCATTAACCAAATCAGAAGAGACCCCAAAACATGGGAAGAAGAAAGGGGGTAAAAAAAAGTTAAAAATTTTTTAAATTCAATATATATTTAATTATATATATATAAATATATATATATAGAGAGAGAGAGAGATATATATCTCTATATCTATCTATCTATCTATCTATCTATATATATATAGAGAGAGAGACTGGTGAATAGAACATAGCCACCCACTTGATTTGGGGTGTATTTTGGTCTCTTAGAAGAAACTACCTCCCAAAATTTTAAAGAAAGAAAAAAATATATATACAAATCTTAGGGTAAATATGATGAAGAGATGGAATATGACGGTAAAGATGAAAATTTTAAAAAAATCTAAAAAGATTGAAAAGTTTGTTGAGAAAAGAAAGAAAAACAAAGTGTAGAGAATTTGCTTAGGCTGGAAACTAGAACAAGCCCTATGCTAGATTGAGCATATATTTTGATCTATTAGAAGTTGTATCTCAAAATCTTTCAGAAGAAAAACTCTATATGTGTACAAAAAATAAAGTTAGATACAATGAAGGATAAAATATGACTATAATGAAGTTTCAAAAAGATTTTTGTTTTTAAGAACTGTATTGTTAAGATAAACTAGTTAAAAAACATTAAAAGAGGAAAGAGTAGAAGTTAAAAAAAAAGTTAGAATAAGAAAAAAGTAAAATAAAATAAAAATTAATTAACTTTGCAAGACTAAAGAATCATGGGGAGAAAGTAATGAATTCCATGCTTTGCTTTCCCTTCCTCTGGATTTCTGCTGTTCTCCTTGATCAGTGAGCTTGGTCTTGGCTGGATGGTCTTGCTGATCTTCTGGGGAAGGGGTCTTTTGTAGGGATTCTCAAGTGTCTTTTCCCGAGGTGGAATTGTGCCGCCCTTGCCAGGGGCTGGGCTAAGTAATCGGCTTGGGTTCTCTCTCAGGAGATTTTGTTCCCTGAACGCTTTCTGTAGAGTTCTGGAGGATGGGAATGAAAATGGTAGCCTCCCAATCCCCGGCCCAGATGACCCAAGAGCTCAGGGCCCCACTCCCAGTGCACCCTCAGAGAAAAGTGCTCAATCACTCCTGTCTCCCTGGTCTCCAGCCACACACCAAGCTCACCTGGCCTGTGACCAAGCATTCCTGTCTCTGGCACACAGCCCCATTTGGAGTCTCCAAACCCAGCAGATTCCTGTCACTCTGCTTTTCAAGGGGAGTCTCCCTGGATCTACCTCATGTGGGGTTCCTGCTCAAAAAGCAGTGGTCCAACTGTGCCATGGATCACAGTTTAAGGTAACCCTGAGCTGAGAGCTCACTCCTTGGCTCCGTCTCTGTAGCTAGCTTCTCTGCTTTAATATCTGCGAGCTCTGCTACACTCAGACCTCCAATCCTTCTGTGACCCTGTGGGACCTGAGACCACGCTGTCCCCATGAGGGCTCCACCCCCACTTAGTCTTTGGAGCAATGTCCCTCAATGAAACAGACTTTTTAAAGTTCTGATTTTGTGCTCTGTTGCTCCACCCTTTCCCACAACCGGCCCCTCCACCCACAGTCTATCTCCCATCCCTTTGGATTCACTTTCTGCACATCCTACCTTTCAGAAAGTGGTTGATTTTCTGTTTCTAGGATTGTTGCTCTTCTCTTCAATCTCCTGTTGGATTTATAGATGTTCAGAATGGTTAGATAAGTATCTAACTGAACTCCTGTGACCTGATGTCATCCCAGCCTTCTACTCCTCTGTCATCTTGACTCCCCCCGTCTCCATGTATTTTTGATTACCTCTTACATTTCTTGGTTGACCCATTCATTGTTTAATACCATGTTATTTAACCTCTACATATTTGTGTTCTTTCCAGATTTTGTTGTTGTTGTGGTTGTGGTTGATTTCTATTTTCATAGCATTTTGTTGGAAAAGATGCATGATATGACTTCAGTCTTTCTGGATTTGTTTAAACTTATTTTGTGGCCTAACATGTGATGTATTGTGAAGGATGTTCTATGTGCACTTGCAAAGGATGTTCTATGTGCACTTGTATCGTGCTGTTGTAGGATGAAATGTTCAGAATATATCTATTAGATCCACCTGTTCCAATTTATGAGTCAAAGCCACTATTTCCTTGATTTTCTGTTTGGATGATTTGTCCATTGATGCAAGTGGAGTTGAAGTCCCTTACTATTTTATATTATTTTCAGTTACTTCCTTTATGTTTGTCATTTGTCACTATACATATTTGGCTGCTCCCAGGTGAGGCTTATAAATATTTATAATTGTTATATCTTCTTACTGGATTGTTCTCTTTATGATTAAATAATGTCCTTCTATGTCTCTTGCTACAGTCTTTGTTGTAAAGTGATTTTTGTCCAATATATGTATTGCTATCCTGACTTTCTTTTCATTACCATTTGCATGATAAATTCTTTTTCATCCTTTCAGTCTCAATCTTTAAGTGTCTTTAGGTCTGAAATGTGTCTGTTATAAGCAGCATATAGATAAGTCTTGCTTTTTTATCCACACCATCACCCTATGTTATTTGATTAGGATGTTTAGTCCATTTGCAGTCAAAGTAGTTATTATTAAGTATGCAGTTATTGCCATTTTGTTACTATTTTATGGTTGTTTTTGTAGTTCTCCTCTGTTCCTTTCTTCTCTTGCTCTCTTCTTTCATGGATTTCTGGCTTTTTTTAGTGATCTACTTGGATTCCTTCCTCATTATTTTTTGCTTATCTATTACTGTTTTTTGATTTGTCATTACCATTACAATTATATATAATTTCTTACACATATAGTAGTCTACATTAAGTTGATGGTCACTTAAGTTTACACCCATTCTTTACTCCTCTCCACACATTTTAGATATATGGTATCATACTATATATCTTTTTATTTTGTGAATCATTAACTTGTTTTTATAGATTCTAATTGTACTGCTTTTGTGTACTACTTTTCTTACTCCTAATTATGGTCTTTTCTTTCCATTCAAAGACTCCCCTTTAACATTTCTTGTAGGTCTGGTTTAGTGGTCATAAATTCTTTAACTTTTGTTGTCTGGGCAATTCTTTACATTTCCTTCTATTCTGAATGACAATCGTCTTGAACAGAGTATTCTTTGCTGCATTTTTTTTTTTCTTTCAGCCCTTTGAATATATCATGCCACTTTCTTCTGGCCTGCAGTTTCTGCTGAAAATCCACTGATAGCCTTATGGGATTACCTGTGTTTGTAAATTTTTTTTCCTCTTGCTACTTTTATAATTCTTTCTTCATCATTGTGAATTCTCTTAATCTATTTTCCTTTTTTATTAGTCTTTCTTCTTTCTCCTGTTGAGCTTGATTAATTTCCATTACTCTGTCCTCAAGGTCACTGATCCACTCTTCTGGTTCCTCTGGTTTATTATTTATTTCCTCTAGTGTATTTTTAATTTCATTTATTGAGTTCTTCATCTCCAGTTGGTTCTCACTGAGATCATCCACTCTTTTCTAAAGTCCAGTGAATATCTTTATGGCTATAACTTTACATTTTCTATCAGGCATATTACTTATTCTGCTTCATTAGCTCTTTTGCTGTGATTTTTGTCCCATTCTTTTCATTTGGGGTATATTCCTCTGTCTCCTCATTTTGTCTAAGTCCCTGTGTCTTTTCTATGTGTTAGGAAACTCATCTACATCTCTGGCTTTTGGAAATAGTGCAGTTTTGAAGAAGTCCTGTAGGGCCCTATAGTGCAGGGTCCTCTGTTCACCAGAAGCTGGTGCTTTAGGGGTTTCTCCTATGTGTGTTTCTTGCACCCTAATGTTGTGGCTGAGCTGCATTTTCCTTCAGTCCAGTTGTCTGCAATGGCTCTCCTTCCTTGTTTTTAGAAGGGTTTGGTCTCTGTGTTGTTAGTGGGCCAATCTGGGCCCTCCTTGGGCTTGAGTTGAATCAGATCAGGCATTTGCCAGAGATTCAGTAGCATTGAATAGCACTGCAGGGCATTTTCCCCATGTTATCTCCTAAGAATTTCATTGGTGGGTTGCATCTGCAGTTAGACCATGTGCCTGCCCCTGCTACCACTACTGGGGCCACAGTCAGATGGGTGTGTATGGTTATGTATCCCATTCCCTTGGGCAAGAGTCACTTTAGAACGGTGGGTTGGAACTGTCTCTCAGAGCCAAGTCTACTGATTTTTAAAGTTCCTGGTGTTAAGCCCTACTTATTGTTAGGCCTCTCCGGTTCTCAAAGCCAATTTTTTTTTTTTTTAAAGATTTTATTCATTTATTTGACAGACAGAAATCACAAGTAGACAGAGAGGCAAGCAGAGAGAGAGAGGAGGAAGCAGGCTCCCTGCCAATTTTTATGGAGATTTGTCTTCTCTGTGTTGGTCCCTTATGTCTGGGGTGCCTCATGTGGGATCTGGTCATCTCCCCTCTCCATGCCCACGGTGTCTCTTCATCCTGCAGATAGTCCCTTGGGTCCCCTTTTCTCCCACTACATTTCAGACTTGCCTACTGCCTCCTGGTGGCCTCTTCTCTGTATTTAGTTGCGAAGAGTTTGTCTGCCAGGATTTGGGTCATTTTCTGTGTTATTTACATTGATATGTGTGTTATCTAGTTGTATCTATGGGATGAGGTGAGCTTAGGATCCTCTATTCTGCCATCTTCCCCAGAAGTCTGCTTATCTTTTTCTTTTTGAGTGAACTTTGATAGTTCATGTTTTTTTTTACAAAAATTTTCATTTTATCTCAGTTGTAAAATTTATTGATATATATTATAATATTAAGTTATTATTTTAATTTTTGAAGAAGCTGCAATGGTATAATTTCTTTTTTTTTTTTCTTGTTATGTTGGTAAGTTTTGTCAGAATTTTATTCAATGCATTTGATGTTTACAAAAAACTGGTCCTTGGTTTCATTAATTTTCTCTATTATTTTATGTTTCTTGTTTTATAAGTTTCTGCAATGGTCTTTACTATTTACTTTTTGCTATTTCTTTTGGGTAGAATTTGCTCTTTTTGTTCTTGTTTATTAAGGTAAACAAAAAATTAATAGAGCTGTTCAATGATATAAATTTTTCCTTTGTGTTATTTTAGCTTTATCTCACAAATTCTAATATGTTGTATTTTCATTTCATGCTATTCAGAATATTTTCTAAAGTTGCATTTTGATCTCACTAACCCTATGTTATTAAAATATGTTATTTAATTTCTAAACATCCACAGATTTTTCTGGATATCTTTCCATTACTAATTTCTAATTTTATTTTATTGTGGCTAAAAAACATACTTTGTATGATTAAATTCTTTTAAATTATTGTGAATTCTCTTCTGACCCAGACAGTGGTACACCATTCTTACTCAATTACAAACTCACCACAGTGTGAGTGTCCGTAAGTTTTTATTTTGGGAGGTTTGAGTTTTCCTCTGTAAAATAATGAATGGCCAAATTTTGTGAAACTTACATATTTGTTTAATCTATAATTTTCATTCTTTTTAAAAAGTATTTTATTTAGTTATTTCAGAGATAGAATGGGTGGAGTTGGGGGGGGGATAGAGGGAGAAAAACCCAAGCAGACTCCCTGCTGAACACAGAGCCCAATTTGGGAATTGATCTCACAACCGTAAGTTCATGACCTGAAGCAAAATCAAGAGTCAGACACTTAATGAACTGAGCCACCCAGGTGCTCCCAATCTGTAATTATTTGAGAGGATGTTCTTACACTACAATTTCAGATCAATCTATTTCTCTTTGTAGAATTCTAGTCTCTGCCATGATAGAATAATTCATAGATGGCCTGCTTGTTCCAGCCATAAACTGTAAAACTTGATAGACAATATGAAGCAATTTTTTTTTCTTTTGAGGCATTGGAAAGCAGATAGTACAAGGCTATGATCCTAAAGAAGGAAAACACTTGATTTGAATTCCACGCTCACCTTCTCTTCTGGTGCAATCTGCAAACTATGGTACTGGGAAATGGTACACAAATAAGATCATCAGGTTATCAAGGTGGAAGTGACAGTAATCAGATTCCAGATATTATGATGAATTTGATATTTGTCCGTCAGGGAACTGGAGGTGAGGAAACTATATAGAGGGGAGTCTCACAAATTTGCATGGGTTTTCCTCCTGAGTTCTGGCCAAATACTAAACCTATATGTAGGTCAGGCAAAGCCTGAAAGAGAACGGTCACTGGGAGACTAAAAACTGGATGGAGATTTCATAGGTCCCACAGTGGTAAGAGATACTAAAGCACAAGGAGATACCTTGTTGAACACAAAAGGAATTTGACTGAGAAAAAAGAAAAAACACACTGTGAGCCAAGGGCTAATCTGGTCTTACACTAAGGATTATAGTAGATCCATCTTAAACATAACCAAAACTGAATGAGGCCTGGCTAAATGATAGTAATTATACTTCTTTCAAAATAAAAATCAACACTCTTTAAAGGAAGACAATATAATCACAATACTCAGCAGCATAATAATGTAATGTACATTAAACAACAACAACAACAACTGGCATTTATGAAGAATGAAAATGTAACTCATTACGAGGGGAAAAAAATCAATAGCAACAGCCATAAAAATAACAAAAATCTTGTTATTGGCAGAACATGAGCTTAAAACACCCATTAAGATACATTCAAGTGTATAAAAAAAGAAAATATCGATACCACATGTTAACAAATGGGAACCTGAGTCAGAGAAGTTAAAACAGAAAAACCAAATAATCAAATAGAAATTCTAGAACTTAAATCTTAATATCTGAAATAAAAAATGCAAGAGATGGACTTACTATAGATTTAATACTACAAATGAAGAGATAATGAAGTTGAAGACTGTATAAATTAATTTGGTCATATTTATCAAGTCTCTTATTCTTTTAAATTTCCTCTTCCTTTTTCTTGCCATGGATTTATCAAAGAAACAATAATTTTTCCTATATAAAGTTCTACATTTTGGATTTAAAGAACACTCTCATTCCAATATCTGATATTTTTCATTTTTTCTAGTGTTTCTTTTCTACTCAGTTGTAAATTCTACTCCCAGTGTTTTCTAATGGAAGTCTCTATCAGTTTCTTGGAAATATTCTGAGATATTTCTGAACCTCTAAAGCAGCACCATATGATAGGATGATATGAGTCATATAAGCTCATAAAAGCTTTAACTTTTCTCTTAGCAACATTATAAAAAAAAAAAAGAAAGAAAAACTAATTTTATTTTATTTATTTATTATTTTTTTTTAAAGATTTTTTATTTTATTTATTTGTCATAGAGAGAGAAGCGAGAGCAAGCACAGGCAGACAGAGTGGCAGGCAGAGGCAAAGGGAGAAGCAGGCTCCCTGCCAAGCAAGGAGCCCGATGTGGGACTCGATCCCAGGAGGCTGGGATCATGACCTGAGCCGAAGGCAGCTGCTTAACCAACTGAGCCACCCAGGCGTCCCAAGAAAAACTAATTTTAAAAATCGATTTTAAATATTTGACTTATCATAAATAATAACATTTTAATTTTAGATCAAAATAAAAACTTGGGATATATTATGTGCTCTTATGTTTTTCTTTTGGGAGGCACTAAGTCTCCAAAACCTGGTTTATCTCATTATGAGTTAATTTTAATCCAGACTTGTTCAATAGCCACATATATGGCTATATATAGCTACTGGCCACTCTATGTGACACCTGGGCTCTTGAGATGAAACTACCCCTGATATTCATGCAGTTTAGTGTGGCTTGGGGAATATTTTTAAGCTCTCACCCACAAATTATATCCTATAGATTATTTGTCCTGTTTCTCTCAATTTTCTCAGTGTGTGGGAGAATATACGCTGGGATTTTCTGGATTCTAAGACCTTAGAGCTATTAGAAAACTCCTTTTTTCTTGTCCCTGCCCCCATTACTTTTGCACAACTATTAAACCCATTAGAAGTCTATGAAAGATCTGCTGTTTCAGTCATGTTCTGGCCATGACTGGGTTGGAGGAATAATTTATAACTTACTTTTGTTGAAACTTAACTGCTTGGGTGTTTTCTTTGCTGTTCCAATTGCTATTTGTTTCACTGTTAAGTTTACAAAGCAAACAAAGCATCATTATTTTGTCTTATTCAGAATTTTATCTCCTTAGATTTACCTACATTTTCTACCAATTTGTTCAACAATCAAAACCTTTTTTCCTAAGATTTCTTTTAATGCTTAATAAATTCACCATTGAAAAGTTTCTTTTGTGAATGTTATCTGGTGTCTGCTTAATTTTATTTTATTACACTTCATTGGTTTCTTGGTTCATCCCTTTTTTCCCAGTTTTTAATTATATCTTTCCCTCCTTATGATGTTATCATTTTGATAAAGTAATCTTTGTATATTTCCTTCAAAGGTTTTTTTTTTAAACAAATCAAAATCTTATTTGGTTTTATTTCTCCTTAATTTTGAATGTCAGTTCTGTTGGACATTTAGTTATTAATTTGTATTATGATTTTAAAGATATTTTTCTATTGTTTCCTGGCAGCAAGAGTTGTTGATAAAATGTCTGATATTTGTTCTTTTGTAAGAAACAAGAATTTTGTTCATGGAATCTTTTAGGAATTTAATTTGTTATTCTTGGGATTCTGAAACTTCATCAAAATGTATTGGCTATGATACTCACTTTCTTGGAACTAGGTGTGCCCTTTTGGTCTGAAATCTCCCTCAATTTTAAGAAGTTTTTTTTTTTTTTTTTTTTTTTTTTTAAATTCTGTATCTGCTTTTTCCTGTTTTCTTTACTTCTGTGACTACATTTGATTGATTTTGGAATTTCTGTACCTATTCTCCGTGTTTCATTACTTTCTTTAATTCTTCCATTTTCTTTTCCTTTCTTTTATCTTTTCCTTTCTTCTCTTCTCTTCTCTTCAACTGTGGTTTATTTTTAGTTAAGCCAGAAGAAAATACCACCTAATGGGTCTAGAAGATTTCAAGATCTTCAAGATCTTGAATTTTTGGGAGTTAAGTATGAAGAGAGTAGTTGTACCAAACTTTAACTTTTTTTTTTTTTTTTTTTTTTTTTTTTACTTCTAGGCATCCTAAAAGAAGGAGCCAAGAGAAAGAAAAAGACACTTTTAAAAATAATAACTAACCAATGGAATAGAAAATTAAAGGAAGCCTAAGAGGAACCGGACAGTTGTTCTTCTAAGTCAAAAAGGGCAACAAAGGAAAGAAAAGGAAGAAAGAAAAAGGAGACGAAGAGGAGGAGTG
The DNA here is from genome assembly GCF_011764305.1 of Mustela putorius furo. Lineage (NCBI taxonomy): Eukaryota > Metazoa > Chordata > Mammalia > Carnivora > Mustelidae > Mustela > Mustela putorius. The sequence continues at coordinate 3,780,280 of NW_025421467.1, forward strand.
GGAGGAGGGAATGGGGAGGGGGTGTTGGGGAGAAGAAGGAACAGGAGAAGAAGAAAAAGAAAAAGAAAAAAATGGTAGGTCTGAGATGCCCTGGCTTCCAGATGAACTAGACATCAATGAGAGGAGGATTATCAAGGCAGAATGCCAAAGAAAGTCTTACCAAATGTGCAAATAAATTATAAGTGTGCTGTACTTTAAAATATATGTGTCTTAAATAACTTAACGTTTCTTCTCATTCTAAGTTTTTTTAAGAAGTCTTTTTTTTTAAACTGCTATAAAGTCATTTACTAAAAATAAATATTATGCTTTCATTACATCATTTTCCTAGTCTTTTTTATATTACAATTAAAAGTCCCACAAATTATGCAAACATATTTACAAAAAACTGAGCCAGCATCATTTAAACACTCCTGTTTTTCAAAATTCCTTGTAAACGGTTTCCAGAAACTCCCCAAAGATTGTTTATTTTTCTCTCTCTTCTTTAAGGTTTGTGTAGGTGTGTGTTTGCATTGTTTAGTTTTAAGATGAAAGTTCCCAAATCTCTCTTGCCTGGAAATTCTCTGGAGCAATCAAGGAAGATGAGTGATATGGAAGGGGGTGAGGGATTGAGGAGAGAAGGCAAGCATGTATCCAGATCCCGTGTAAGAAAGGCGAGGGCTATCAGTGGGCCTTTCTGCCTGTGCAGCCTCCACAAGTTGTGGGCACCCATGAGCCTGTAAGTCTGGATGAGTCTGGCCTGGTCTTAGGGGTCAAGGACTTCTGACAGCACTCATGGGGAGAACAGATGAGCACTGACTCAAAACTCTACAAAAGTACAGTCCTACGACATCTGGGATTTTAGCAGTAATGCTAACATCTATAGTTTTTTTTTTCCTTTAATTTAAAAAAAATGGTTTTTTTCTGTTTTCCTATTATATGGTTATTTTAAACTTCTTCTTAAAAATTCTGTATAATTATTATGATTTTAAGAGGAGAAAGAGAAGCATTTACAGACTTTTCACAATTATCTTGTTTTGTTAGTCCTTTTTTTTTTTTTTTTTTTTTTTTTAGATTTTATTCATTTATTTGGCAGACAGAGATCACAATTAGGCAGAGAGAGGGAGGAGGCAGGCTCCCTGCTGAGCAGAGAGCCTGGTGTGGGGTTCGATCCCAGGACCCTGGGATCATGACCTGAGCTGAAGGCAGAGGCTTAATCCACTGAGCCACCCGGGCGCCCCTGTCAGTCCCTTTTTTAACCTCCTCCTTTTCTCATACTGCACGGTTAGTCAGCTTTAATATTTTTGTTGCTTTCCCCAAATATCCATCTAGTTGTTCAGACTTACAATATAGAAAACCATAAGAAAGTGTCATAAACTTGATTGAGGGTAATCAAAGACCTCTCAAAGTATCAAAGAACTATTAATTTGTTGTTTTAAAAGCATGGAAGCTTTGTTTGTTTTTTAGTTTTTAAATTTCATTTTTTTTTATTCCATTTTTCAGGGAATCACTCTAAGCTGTTTCAAGAACAGCGATGAGGAGAAAGGAGGATCTCGTCCACCCACCCTCTATCAGACACAGAACTACACACCTGCAATAAAAACTTCGGTCTTTTGCTCCCAGAATAGCTAAAGGAATAACAGAGATGCTCAGCGGCATCTTCCCAGCTGCCCCATGGGAACCAGGCCTGCCACACATGCCCACAGGCTAGAAAAGTCCTGGCGATCAGTGAGCAGCATTTCTCCTCAGTTCCAGCCCTTCAGCATTCCCATCTGGTCTCAAATTATTTTGTTGTAAAATTGTCCCTTTTTGTGCTTTTTTCCTTCTCAGTTTTCTCCATCTTCTTCTGTATGTCATATGTATTTTTCACCCGAACATGTGCCCTCTGAACCCCCAGATTCTATACTTTCCTTAATGAAATGTTACAATTCACAGAGTGTGTCTGGAGTCTCCAGCTTGCTTGATATTAGCTGGTATGTCAATGGTTCTTATTTTTAGTTTGTGTTGAGAGGGGCTTGTTTTTTAGTGTAGCCTGTTCAGCATCCTGCCCTGTTTGAGTCCTGGTCTCCCCCAGGCAGAGGAAATAGACCCCCAGAAACTAAGTATGGGTAATTGGCCTCTCTGGGCTGCTTCAGCTGCACTTTGAGCCTCTTCATGCCCATTTGGAAGCTGTTCGTGACCTGGTTGGCCTGTTTGTTGGAGCCTTCTCTCTATTGCTGGCAGATTACTGGAACTTACTGAGGACAGAAAGACCTGTCTTACCTGACTATAGTCAGCATGGTGGTCGGCTGGACATGCATACTTCTGACTCCAGCGTAGGGGACTGCATTGGCGGGGCTGTGTGCTGGGTAGGGCTGGATGCCTTTGGTAAACACAGCTTGTACTGCAAGTTGCCCACTGATCTGTTTCGGGGAGGTTGGTGAGAGGTTCGCCCCAGAAGGGGATGGGATGCTAGCCATGCACAGCTGGTGAAGTGATGCTCCAAGAGGTGCTGCTGCCTGAGGCTGAGGTTATGTGTGAAGGCACCAGGCACTCATGTTGAGGGTCACCATCTGCTGCATCTGGGCATCAGTGAAGGTAGCCATGGGGTTCAGATAGCCATCCTGCTTGACTGACGTCATTAGTACTGCTTGCTGTTATGTCTGTGTCTCTGTGTCAGTGCCATGGGCACCAAACAGGATGGCTATGGGGTTGAACACGCCCATCTGGCCAGCCATCCATCACATTCGCTGGATCATGTTTTCCTTGTCAGTGTCGGCAAACTTGACCACCAGATTGGGTGAGGCTCCCAGCCTAGTCTAGCTCTTTCCATCTTTTTTAAAATGTGTTTATAACACTAAGAAAATTCTCTGAGACTTTCTTCTATTTGATTAATTTGATTTCTGGTATTGGCCATTTTTCTCTTCTGTCTGTTAGTTGAAATAATCTTAATTTTACCTTACCAAATTTATTTGCAGTTTATAGGAAACCTAATTCTTTTTTATAAGAGAAATATTATCCTAACCACTCTGATGAAATTACTTATACTTAGAGTCTTTGCCTTTCTTGTTAATTCTGTCACTTCAGCTGTTAATTCTTTAGTCTGTTAATTTTGGAACTTAAATTACTGTTCTTTTCTCAACTTTTTTTCTGAACCTTATGCTTTTGTCCAAATTTTTAAAAAGATGCTCTTTGCTTGAGGAATTGCCTATTCACTTTTCTGTGCCTCTCTGTGTGTTTTAAGGAGTGGGAAATGATATTTCTCAGAGTTCCCTGCCAGCTGACTTCTGGCTGGGCTCTACCAATATTTGGAGGAGGAGGACTGATATCCATGTTAATAGAACAGTAGCTGACACCTACTCTGGAAAGAGCCTCTTGCCTACAGTCTGCAGTCAGAACCAGCCCTTTGTCTCCCTTGGTGCTCTTGTTATCCCCATTTGAAACCTTTTCCAGTGTTCATACTTTGATTTGGTTACTTCCTCTCCCATGCTACAGTATCAATGGCGAGGCCCCTTGTCAAGGTCTAGGTATAGCCATGCAACCTCTCCTGTTCATTGTGGGCTCTAGGGAAATAAACCCTTCCCATTTGTCCCCCAGCTTTACAGATCACAGCTCCTTCCTGCAGTGACTAATATCTAAGTTACCTCACTATTTCCCTTTTGTTCTCTTAGGCCTTCCAATAACCATGTAACCATTTTTCTGTATCAAATTTTCTCTGAAATAGATAAAATGGGTTCTATTTTCCTGGCCTTTGAATCTATTCTCTATCCTCTATATGTCTTTGGAAGCCTATTATATAGAGTTGCCAGATAAAATACAGGATACAATATGTAGTATATGCTTATAGTGAGAAATTGTCCATTGCACACCTAAATTTAAATTGAATTGGATGTCCTAAATCTTTATTTGTTAAATCTGACAGCCTTATGGTTATATTCCTCAACAACCTGCTCTTTTGGTCATGATAGATTATGGTTTGGAATACACCGCTGAGAGAGATGTGCCGTTGCTGATCAGATATGAGGCTTCTTGCCTATTTCTTGAGGTAAATATCTATGTGAGGCATTGTTTTCCCTATCAATTCTACCACCAGCACTCATTGCCTTAGACCAGCAACAAGTGCAGATGCTGCTACAAAAATAGTGCCCTTTGGGTTTAGGGTATCATACTATGTTGGAATTCATCATAGGAAATCATTAATGTTAAGGGACAGTTTTCTTAAAATAACCCATATGGGTTTATCCTGAGTAATTTTTTATTTGAAGATTTATAGTTTACTCTTCTTCCATTCAATTGAGTTGAATGTGTGCATCTGCTTATTGGATGGTTCATATGTGAATCTACTTGAAACACTTCATTTACCAGACTCAGAAATCAAGGTTACACAGTGAGTTAATTGAAGAAACAGGACCAGATGCAATTTGCTGGACATACAGAAGAAGTCTGGAATAGATGTTTAATAAATGTTAAAAAATAAATTATGTTCCTCAGTCATATGCGATGTTTTTATTAAGCAATGTGGAATATGTCAATATGGAACAAGTTTCTCATCCTATACCTCAATCATGACATCTATGATTTAGAAGAGAGAAGAATTTTATTGATGGGGAGAAAATAAAAATTTAGTGGTGCCTGAGTGGCTAAGTCAATTGAGCATCCGACTCTTGATTTTGCATCAGATCATGGTCACGGGGTCATTAGATGGAGCTCCATGTCAGGCTCTATGCTGGATGTGGAGCCTGCTTAAGATTCTATTCTCTCTCTCCCTCTCTCTCTTCCCCTCCCCCTGCTCACACACACTCTCTCTTTCTCAACAACAAAATTAACTAGATATTTCAAAATATAATATGGATTTAAGCAGTTATGTTTTACACAATAATATACTTTGCTATCAAGTGAATATTTTCTATGATTTATAGATTTTTCCAAGACAGTTAAGTAGCCAGAACTACTAATGCACCCTGTTCACAAACACAATATTCTTCCAAAATCTCAAGTAAGTGAGTATCTTCACTTACTTGAAGATCAGTCAGAGGTATCAACTACTGATGGTTCCTAAATTCTTGTTTTAGAAAGAGAGGTGGAGCCTACAGCAAACACACAGAGTTAATAGCTAAATAAAAAGAGCTTTTGCAGTTATGTATTGGGGTGTCAACGAACAAGGTAAGAGCACTGATATCCTCCATATTGATATTTCTTCTTTAGTTTTAAACACAATTGTTTTGTTATTTCGTGATAACAGTTACATAGAGCATGTGAACAAAAAACCTATGTTAAATCTTTTCAAAGTGTACCTTTACAGTATATGTGACAATGCAGTAAGTCCCTAGAAAAGTCTAAGGGAGGAAATTTCTTTTGTATATAAAATCTCTAAACACTTTTTTGTTGCTTTTGCAACATTAATAAAGGTCTCATTTCTTATACATTAGTGCATAATTTAATAAATCCATCAAATGAGTCATATGTTTCCCTTTTATCTTAATAAAATACTATACAAATTTAATACTTTCTAATAAAAACAGAAGAAAGGTCATCTTCTTCTGTGAATAAATTTAATATGGCTTTATTTTTATATCATTTACGGTATGGTAACAATGTGAGAGTACTTATTTAGGCTTGAATAAAATATAATTATTTACTTTTCTTAAAGAGTATCACTATAAAAGAAAATAAACATTAAACACATGTTAGACATGCAGAAGGGTCCTCGCTTTTAGCTTTACAGGAAGGGAATACTAAAATTCTAAATATGGGAGTAAATTTTCTTTAGTGTTATTTGATACTAAGGAATAAGTTAACATATCTTTCCTGAGTTTGTTTATAGGCGCTTTGTAATGTCTATTGATACATTGACTTTGCAAACATTCAAGTCTGCCAAGTGGCTTTCTCTCACTTTCTAGGGTGTCCTGTGCAAGATTATTTAGTAAGGTTTTTGTTTGTTTGTTTTAAATTTAGAATAATTTTGTTTTTCCTTTCAATAGTACCTGAGTCCAGGGTCCAGGGTTTTATTTTGTTGCTCTATGGGGTTGAGACAAAAATAATTTCTCCATACTTTTTGGTTCTGTGATTGTTAATGAATTTTAATTTCCAAAGTCCTTTGGTGATCTGTCATATTAAAAAAAAAAAAAAGTGGGAAAGAAAGAAAAAAGTCCTGTTAAAGCTATGTTTAAGGAAGCATCACAGCAGGGCTGAGTTTAGAGTGGGATCTGACCGTCCACTTATTGTCCTAGGGAGCAAAGTATACTTGATTGATCTTTTCTTTAGTTTCCTCATATGTAAGTGGTACAAATTCGTGTCAGAAAAGGATGCTGCAAGAATTAATGAGCAATTCCATTAAAGAGCTCCATGTCTGACAACTTGTAAGCATTTAAAAATGCTTGTTGTATTATTGTTGTCATTGTCACTATTTTGATGGCTCTGTTGAAAATATTCCTGATAGCAGTTCAATTTCTCTCATGAAAAAAAGCAAATAATCAGGGAAAAGTTTTGAAAACATATAAAAGAAGATGCAATAAATTGATCCAATGTATTTTCATCTGGCAAAATGTATTTTGTACTTGACAAGAATGGAATTGCACGTATTCTAATTACTAAGCCCATTGTACTTTCTGACATTACAAAAATAAAAGTTTATAAACAATTACAGATTAGCTGATAATTCTTTAAAATAAAACTTTGGCCTTTTGATACTTCTCAGTACCCATTACAGATGTTTAGAGGATGGGATGAAGACAGGAGGCTAAACAAATTATAGAAAATCCATATTAATATACAAATTCCTGCAGTAAAACTTGAGTGATTATTAAACTGAAACTGCTGTTAAAACAATTTTCCCGAGTTATCACTGGACACAAAAATGTGCTCGTTCTATCAGAATGTTTTTAGGTGGGAAACTGTCATCCTTTTCTGGTGATCTCTTTGCAGAGAACACAAAATGCAACCAAAAGGTCTGAGTATAGGTGCTCTTCAGAAAGGCCTTCTGAATCTCTTGCCTTCTCTTTTATTCTCTAAACACATGGAAAAAGGTAACAAGTATATAGTGACCTAAAGGATCACATTACAACACAATAAATTAAATGGTATTTATATATCTTTTGATAAAACCCATGTGTTGGTACACACACACACACACACACACACATGCATGCACACGCACACCAGAAAAGCCAAAATAAACTTTCCATCTGAATTAAATTCTCTAAGAGCAGAATTCTAAGAACAATATATTTGAAGTTGTATAACTAGGTCCCTTATTTTTTGTTAAAAAAAACTTATTATATATCATCAGAAATTTAGGTCCTGGATCAGAATACCTTTAGTAAATATGAGAGGCACTAACAAGTTATGTAAAGAGATAACACAAGGAAGCTTATTTTAATCACTAGCAAGCAGCATCAGCTATTCCTTGAGTAATAACTATCATTCTCCCCAGATTTAACATGTAAAGTCAAAATTCATTTTCATCCTTAACTGTACTTCTATTCCCTATCTACGCTAAACAGTGCTGCTTCTTTCTGCTCTGTAATTTTTGGTCATATTGGCTTCAATCACTATACAACTTTGTCACAATATTCACTCTGAATCTCTTATTCTCTTTGAAATTAAACTTAAATTTCATGAACATCATAGTATGCACTTTCCTCTTCAAAGCACCTGTGTGTTTTGCACCTGTATATATACACATGTGTGGTTCTATTTGTGTGTGTGGGTGTGTCCACTGAAGGGATGTCTGTTTAAAAGCACGATTTCTTGAAAACAATGCACAAGCATATAGCCCAGACCAAAGAAAAGAAAAGGGGGGGAGGGGGAGGAGAAAAAGATGATGCATTGATTAATGGTGTAAAAATCTTTGATACATGGCTGCATCAGTTACAGAAATAGGGAAGTGGTAGAGTTAATTTTGAAATGAAGTTTAGACAGCTGATACTATGGCTGTTGAGGTTGAATGGACTAGCATATTGGCAACCAAATAGTGTTTCCCCTCTTAGTTCCTTTTATTTTTAAGTTTAATCAACTCTATTTTTTTATGCATCTAACCATATAGATTCTATATGCACAAACTAGACAGCTATTGTTTAATAAACATTTACCATCTGAATAATTTCAACAGGCTATCATAATAAAATATATTACTCTCCTACATTATGGTAAATATTTGGCTGCTATACATAATTATTAGTTTTTTAGTTATTAGAGTTCTCTATTTAAAAAAGGTTTTTATTAGAAAAAAACCTCTTTTCTATAAACTAATTTAAAATACAGGCATTACTAAGGCATCTGGGTGGCTTTCTGTTAAGTGTATAACTCTTGATTTCAGCTCAGGTCATGACCTCACAGTGATGAGATTGAGCCCAGAGTCAGGTCCCTGCTTGGTATGGTGTCTGCTTGGGATTCTGTCTCTCACTCTCCTTCTGCCCCTCAACCCCATTGCCCCTTGCTCATCTGTGCTTCCTCTCTATCTCTATCTTACTCAAAATAAGTAAATAAAATCTTTAAAAAATAACAAATAAAACCCAGTCATTATTATATAATGAAAAATAACCTTTGCTGCTGATTTAGTAAATGGGAATGGGAAAGTGGCTCTCACTTTCCATTCTCAGTAAAGATGAATGATTTCTTACAATATTTTATATTCTTTTTTTTTTTAAAGATTTTATCTATTTATTTGACAGAGAGAGATCACAAGTAGGCAGAAAGCAGAAAGGCAGGCAGAGAGAGAGAGAGGAGGAAACAGGCTCCCTGCTGAGCAGAGAGCACGATGCGGGACTCAATCCCAGGACCCTGAGATCATGACCTGAGGCGAAGGCAGCGGCTTAACCCACTGAGCCACCCAGGTGCCCCAATATTTTAGATTCTTGAGTATATTAACCCTTTACCTGGAAATGCACCATTTAGCCAGTTACTCCAATACTTTGTGCATTTTAGTTTGTTAATTGTACTGGATATTCTCTGGTTACTCCTACAGATCTGCTCTCTACTCTTCCACTTTGCTCTGTCCCCCGGAAAGCTGATCTTTATGAACTGCACCAAATGAATTCCCTTGCTCTCTGGCTTCCAGTTGGTTTGGCCAATGGAGCTACTAGCAGTGTGTTAGTGGCTGAGTAGAAAGACAAGTATAAAGCCAGATCCTTCACTGCCTAGTTGTAAGTTGATGATGGTGGAGACCTTCTCTTAAAGGGTCAGCAGCCCTATCCTATAGTTGTAGGTGTTACAGAGTTCTGGTATCAACTTCCCCCTTGTCACTTCAACCATATAGGTAGTAACAGGTGTCTGCTAAAACTATCCCTTACTGGTCTTTCTTAACTCTGTCAACAGCTTTGTAAAACAAAACGTCTTAATATTAATCTCTCTTGAATCACCCCTTTTGAGTGTGCAATATTTCCTCCCAGGAATTTCAATGATCGCATTGGATTAATTTTTTTTTCTCTCCAAAATTTTTGCTCCAAGTCACTTTTTTTACAAAATATTGAGAACTGATTTTACAGCACCTGAGTTTTTTATTTCAGATTCTCAGGTGTGGGTTTTCTATTGGAAATGTGAAAAATGAGGTCTTTTCTACATGATGATTTCAGGTTATTGCAGAAACAAGAGGGGCAATGGGTATGAAAAAGCAATTTTAAGCTTGAAAAAATAAACAAAAAATACATTTTGATAATTTCCTCATCATTTAAAAGACAGAAAAATATTTAGCATTATCATTCTTATCATTATTAAATGTGGCTTTAAACAGAAGTTTTTAAAGGACTATGACTCTCATATTCTTGTGAACCTAGTTTTCCATCTCACTGAAAAATTTCCTATTTCTTTTCCCCACCCCTTAATATTTTGCCATAACACTGAATAAAATTTGAATTATAGAGTAATTTCACAGATATGGATCATTTTCTTGTCCAAAGACATTTAAAAACCTCTGGGCCAGAAATCCTTAATTAATTAAGAAGACAAAAAATGTTGGTCAACCTATATAAGTCAGATGAACAAAATATATAAATAAGAAGTCATGGAAAAGATCTGGTTTTCTCTTAAAGTTCAGGAAAACAGATGCAAAATATAATATGTCAGCTAAAAATAAAACTAAATGGCAGCTGAGGAGGGATTTAAAATTCAGAATAATCAATTTAAAATAAAATATATTGCTTTGGGCTTCCTGTTATACATAAAGCCAAAATCAATAGTTATTATTATTTTGCCTACAACTAAGTCTAATAATCATATAACAAATGGCATTATTGCATTTGAATTCAACCATTTACAGAGTTCAACCATAGGAAAGTCAAGTAACTAATCAAACCCAAACCAACACAAACCAGTAATTTCATCTGCAGATGCATATGAAAATCAAGAACATGTAGCAAGGTAATGTTTGCCTCCTGATTCTTATTTAAGCTTCCATATGCCAAAACTGAATTTTTTTCAATCATAAGTTACATTAATGATCTAAGTGCTACCCTAGATCCCATTTATTTTCATTTTGAGGTTTTAATAATGACCTAAAGAAAATGTGCAGGATAAACAGACATTCCAACTTCATTTAGCTGGTTTGAGTTATCTCTGTAACCCTAAGAAAAGCTGTCAGTGTTTGAACAAGAGTTGAAGTGTCAGGGAGGAAATGTCTGAAATAGAGTTTAGACATGAATGAAATGAGATTAAAGAAAGTCTACATTGTTTTTTGTAAACTTAATCTCTACATAAAAACTAACAACTGAAGAGTAAATCTATGGAATATTGCCAAGCATGTCTATTAATATGAAGTGGGAGAATGAGTGAAACATTTGCAGGTTTCATGAGAAGTAAATACATGCCTTCAGGAGTGAAAGACATTAACATCTTATGGTTGGTTTGTTTGTTTTTAATAATATCTGTCAATCAAAATTTATGAATTAAAAAAAAAAAACCTGCTATGCCAAACAGATTAGATACAGAGACCTAAGAAAAGGAAGATGGATAGAATTATTCATGGGGCAAATAATCTTTCCCCTTTCTTGCTAAGAATAAGCAGAGCTGCATTTGTGGAAACTTAACTAAGCAGAAACCTGCAGGGTCTGCTCAGTGCTGCTGACCTGCCAGCTGGAAAGAGCACTGAGTTTAAAGGGTTTAAGCTCTCAAAGAAGCCAAGACTTGGCTGATCATCTTGGGCTCAGCATATTGTGAGGCATATGAACACTCTCTTCAAAACTGGCAGGGAAAAAAAGGAAGGAAAATTGAAAATCTAAACACAGTAGCCAGTTAAAATTCAGACAATTGTAAGGGTTGTGTTTTCTCTGAAGCATTTGCTTATACTGTATGTTATCGAATAAAGAAATAAATGGATTTACTTTTGGGGGAAAGAAAAGAAGTATAACTTGAGATTACTGCACTACTCTTAAAGTGCACTGAAAAAAAAAAGGCAAAAAGAGAGAACATATAGATATTCTAGTATGAAATACAGAAATTTGTGTCATTTTTCTTCATGTGATCATTTTTTCCTCTGTCCCTAGAAATATGTTTATATTATTTGTTAACAAGTTTTATTATTAATTTTAACAAAATTAAAAAAGTTTAAACACATTTAACATAATATTGACCATCTAATGAATAAACTTCAGAGGCATGCTTTTTGAAAGAATATGTGTAACAACCCAAAAATTAACAATGGCTTCATTAAAAGTTAAAAAAAAAAAATTGGCTCGAAAAAAGTTAAAGATACTACTTTCTATTCTGTTTTCTAGTTTAACATTTCTGGGTTTTCTGTATATGAGAGAAAATACAATGCCCCTCACTCCTGGGAATGTAAAAACATGTTGCCAACATCTCAAACTGACTTAGTTTGGATTTGTTGCATTGATACAAAAAAAAAAAAAATACTAAAGACATTCAAAGTTCACCACTCCTGGGTACTTCATAGGCTGAGGGCCTGAAGGACACATGCAGCCCATATATCTGCTATCAGGATTTCTCCTGATTCCGCTCAGAACTGCTGAGCTGCAAGTTGAGAACTGAATGCTTATTGGTCACATTACTGACAAGTTTTTGCAAGGTTATGGATAAAGCATTCACTGAAGTTACAATAAACAGTCTTTCACATTATATTTACATCACAGTTCTAGGCTAAAACTAAAGTCCAGTTTCAATGCAGAAAATGTCTTTTCCTCAAGAAAATGAGAAACATACAAGAATAAAATATATGTATCATCTGAGACTCAATTCTGAATGATTTCAAATATGCATCTGAATATTAGGAAACTTTTAAATATTTCTTCTATTTACATAAGACTTCTTTTTAGCTTAATCTCTTTATTTATTTATTTATTTATTTTTTAAAGATTCTATTTATTTATTTGACAGAGAGAAGTCACAAGTAGGCAGAGAGGCAGGCAGAGAGAGGAGGAAGCAGGCTCCCTGCCAAGCAGAGAGCCTGACGCGGGACTCTATCCCAGGACCCCGAGATCATGACCCGAGCCAAAGGCAGAGGCCCAACCCACTGAGCCACCCAGGCGCCCCTAGCTTAATCTCTTTAAATTACTCTTTCAGTTTTGGATTAAATCTAATCAGTGTTTCAAGATACTATTATTCTAGAAATCAAAGTAGAATTCAATATTCTACAAAATTTCTACCATGTGTAGAAACATTAACTACATCAGTAAGGCAGAAAAAAAATGAAATTTTTATAAAGGAATTTAGACATTCTTTACTATTAATACAAATTCAAGAGGAAAGGAAGGGTAGGACTTTTTTATTACCTCTGGCCAATAAATCAAATGTTATTTTAAATGGCTCTTTTATTTGAGAAATATATCCTTTTCTAGGAAATAAGTTTTCTTTCTGATACGGTCTTGCTCAAAATCTTTTCAGTTGAGTTGTTTTCATTGTGCCAAATTGAAGTTTTTATAAATTGTTTATGGGTGTCAAAGCCCCTTAATAGTTCAGTTGGTCTGTTTCCTCTCCAAGCAATAGTAAGTAGGCAACAACATTTCTGTCAGTGTTAAAAGTTGATCTGCCAAGTTTTAATGCATGGCTCAAGCAGGAGAAGCAGTTTGGTGGGAAAGCTAGCTGTCCAGTACTTGACAAGATTTAGTTTGTCAACAGTATGGCTGAAGGTGTTTGGCATGATACATTCTCTCTCCATCAGACTTCCAGCCCTATGTCAGAATGTATATCCTCACCTGGACTCAATGTGCTGAATTCTTTTCACCTTTAACAGGAAAAGGAAAATTATGATTAAGGAACAACAGTAAAGGATATTATTAGAGTTTTTACACATTGATTTTCAATGAGACTGTGACTAGAGATAATGAATGCTTCTTTATATCCAGCAGTAAATTCCCTCATCTAGTCATATGAAGAAAAAAAAAATCTATCTTAAAAAAATTATATCATAAGAAAATCTACATCACCAAACTAAGGAAAACTGCAGACACCATGCAACTGAAGGGATTTCTCTGCAGTCTGAAATGGCTGTCTTACTTGGCTGTAAATCTCTCTCACACAATGCCTGAGGTCTTGCTTGCAGGGAAGTAATGAAGTTACACTGCCTGAATGAAAATTTTAAAAACAAATTAGGGCAGAGGACCTTGCCAACTATCCCTGATTTGTGGTAGGGCTTATCAGTAGCCAGTGTGGGGTGATTCACTGTGAGAACACCAAATCTCTTTGTCGCAGGCCGCCATTTTTCACTCCAGTGTCAATGTATCAGGGGAAATGAATGCAAAGCTGTAACAGTCATAGTTAGTGTCAGGCATGTTTGTAACACATGCACAGAGAAATTTACAGCTGGGAGAAACTATGACACATCTCCTAGTGACTTGCTTTATAGAGTTCTACTTCTGACTGATTCAGTAGCAGCGACATGCCTTTAGACATGGCGACCTCACTGATCTTGAGTGTTTCCAACATGGCTATATGTGTTAAATTACTCTATAAACCAGGATGTTTAGAATTATCTTATGGTATGTGTTTAAAGTTCCTCAAAATTCACATTGTTTTTTTTTTTTAATAATCATATAGTAAGTTAACTCATGAACTAAAACTTTGCTAATTTAAACTTTGTAACAACTCAGACCAAGAACAATACTCTTTCCTATTATCTCTAAAGAAATAATGTTTTATACCAATTATATGTTATATTATATTAACATCATAAATTTTTTGATTTGTTTCATGATTTTGTGGAAATAAAAACTCTTTCCAGGTACTGGAGGTAATTTAGAGACATTTTCCTAAATTGACTATTAGCTTAAAATTATTATTATTAATATGTTTAAATTCTTTGCTAGCTTAGCTAAACTTAATTGATATAAAGCTCATTTTCTTATTTTGGAGAACACATATCAGAGTTAAAAGACTAGACACTTCAGCCAACTCTTCTGTGTATCCGGGCACATTCTTACACACATGAGATTTTTGTACACCCATGGATACTGAAAGAGGCAATTGCAGGATTTTAAAAACAGAATTAGAATGTGTTATAATTGGTTAAAGAAAAAAGGAGGAGGGTGCTATCCAAATAATGAAATCAATGTTAAAGCCAAACAGAAGCCTCATGGTTAGTAAAAGAAAGTGATCCTAAGCACTTAGAAAGAAAAGCATATTCGATCAATGGAGCAATTAACCTTTATTTCCAAAAGTGGCAAAACCTGATCCTTGATTCTGTTCAGAAAGAGCATTCATGTAACAGGCCTAAAACTGTCCTCTCCCAAGCTGTCTACTCATGTAATCTTCAGATGCTTTTTCCAGTATAGAACAGAGTTTTCTGAATATTAATATCTGGAGAAATGACACCATCACTCACTTGCCTCAAATAGTAGCTGAAAAGAGATCAAATTAGAAGACTTCTCCTTGAACAATTCCTGTGGCCCCTATATCTTTAAAGTCTCTCTGAAAATTGACACTCACCTTTTCTCAGGTTTGCATTCCATTTTACAAGTATACAAGGAAATATATGTAGTCAATTTGAATGTGAATCCAGTTTAAGAAGTAAGTCTATCAGTTGTCATAAGCAGTTCCAATTTTAGCTAATCATTTCTGATATTTGTGTAAACTGTACATTTTACATTCTATTGGATTGAGGATAGGTGATCTAGACATGGTCAGCCAGTATATACTGCGGATTTTCCTCTTTGTATGGAAAGACCAAACCTCTTTTTAAGAACACATTTTTTAAGATTGCCATAAGATGTTATTCAGATACTAGACACACTTGGCTCACAAATTTGTTTTTATTTTTAGTGGCAAAGATAAATGTCACAACCAAGAAGTTGAGGCCAAAGCAATCAATGTCCATCTATCTAAAATCATTTTTCTGTCTTATTTCTCTTGATGTCACTGGAATTCAGGAAAAAAGACAATGCTACCCTTTGCTCTTCCTTCTCCTTCTCATCAGCTAAGCAATTGACACATTATAATCAATGATTCCTCTATATTTTTGTCTCCCCCAACCTCATTTCCAACTCTATGATTATCTAAAGCCTCACTTTTGAGTTACTTCAACAATCTCATATTTGTATTTATTGACTTCAGTCTTTACAGGACACTCTGTACAACTACAGATTTTTTTGTCCTCTAATCATGTCATTTAACTACATCTTGCAAGTTTTGATTTGTAGTACTTTCAATGTTTTCTAATTTCCAGTTCAGCTGCTCCTTTGACCTAACAGGGCAAAAAGGAATTTTTAGATGCTGGCTATGTTTTATTTCTTGACTAGTGTTGTGGTTATATGGTCTGTATTCATTATACATTTATGTACTTTTACGGAGTATATTTATGCTTGCATACTTTTCTGTACTGAGCTACCCTTCAATTAAAAAAAAAGTTCATTTGAAAAACAGATATATTGTTAAGGAACAGAAATGCTTCAACTTGGGTTGGTGAGGTTAGAATGCAAAACGTGTTTCATGGCAACCATCATGTTACACAAAGTAGGACACCTCCTGAGAATGGATCCAATTAAGGGAAACCAGAGTTGAAAAGTATGAAAAAGGCAACATTGACATAGACCTAGAGAATATATTACCTTATTTATCTTTAGATACAAAGCACAAATTGTATGCTGTAAGATAGTAACTATAAATGTAAAAGTCTAACATTATATGCCAAGCCTTTATTAAAACATTTAAATAAATAAGCATTTTTTTATGTAATACTACTTAGTTAAAAGAATACTCCTTAATTTTCAAGTATATTACTACTTATTAGTTATCTTTTTGTTACTGATTCTTGGGTTAATTCCACTGTGATTAGAGAACCTACTACGTGTATTATCAGTCCCTAAAAGCTTGTTGAAGTTTACTTGCTTCGTGGGGCAGCATACGGTTATTTTTATAAATGTACCATGAATGGAAAAAATAAATGTGTTTTCTGCAGTGTTTTTATACAAAGGCCAATTAAATTCTAAGGTTAGATAATTATGCTGTTCAAATGCCTATATTTCTCCTAATATTTTTCCCATGTGCCAATCCATAGTTTAAAAGTTGTATTGATTAGTAGTTTTAGAATCCATTTGACTATTTTATATAGCCTCTAGGTTTCTGTCAACATTTATCATCATTGTAACCCTTGAAATATTCACTGTTCTTTTAGAATCAGAGTCTAAATATTCCAATTTCTAAATATCCATTTTAACTGTTTTTATCACCTATTTTTTTCTCTTGGTTTTTAGTTATTCCTTATTTTTTATTATAAGTTATTTTGAGTGGATTTTTTAAAAAGACTTTATTTATTTATTCGACCCAGAGATCACAACTAGGCAGACAGAGAGGGGAAAGCAGGCTCCCTGTGGAGCAGAGCCTGATCCTGGGACCCTGAGATAATGACCTGAACTGAAGGCAGAGGCTTATCCCACTGAGCCACCTAGGCGCCCCTTTGATTGGATTTTTAATAAGTAGGGAAATTCTGTATAAAAATTAGATAGGTGATTTTAAAGAATAAGTAATATATTCATCCAGATTTCCTTCCCTGTCAGGGTAGTGCAAATTACCTTTACTCAGGGTTTCTAAACCTTGGTGCTATTGTATTTTTGACTAGATAAGTCTTTGTTTTGTAAAGATGCCAGTAACATTTTCCTAAATTCTGACAATCAAAACTGTTTCCATATATGGTCAAATGTCCCCTTGGGGGCTGACTCTGGCCTCACCTCTGCTTTAGAACCAATTCCTTAACCCATTAGGAGCTGAGTTAAAGTTTGTTTAGGCCTTGTCACAACTATTCTTTTCTGGTATGACCTTACTCCTAGGTTTTAGACCTTTATTTTCCCAAAGGAAAGTCCAGGGTATTTATCAGTACCTGACCTACTTTGCACTCCCCACCGTATAAAATTAATTAAAACTTTATTCTACATCTTAGCCTCTCAACCCCCTCTTCTGGTTCAGGTTCTCAGCAGAATTCCCGTTCTGTTTCTTGGCAAATATCTGAGAAGAAAGTGATGCCAAATGTCAGACTCACTTTCTGGACTTTTCTTGCTGCACTGTTAAAGTCCCAATCCTTTTAAATAGATGTTTTATATTAGCCTTCCAACTATTTTAGTTGTTTTTGTCTGGTTGGATGGTGTAAAGCAACCTAGCTTGCCATAGTCAGAGGCTAAATATTTTTTAGACCAACTGATTAAACATAAGTCTTAAGACTGCATCTTCCTATCCTTATTGGCCTTGCGTTTGTCACATGCCCATTCCTGAATAATCACTACATCAAAAACAAAATACTCAATTTGCTCAGCTCTGTGTCCACACCCAAAGTTGTGGATGGGATCAACCTTACTTGAACTGCATAGAGATGGATTATGGGTAGTTCCAGAAATTAATGGCTGCCACCTAAAGGACCAAGGGAGGAAAGCACAGTGAGAAGGAGGGATGGAGGCCAATATTCATTCAACAGGTGGATACTGGCAGCTGAAAAACAATAGACTTCTACCAAACAAAAGTGAAAGCTGAAATGCAACTGTTGCTCTCTTAAGTGTTATATTTCATTTAAAAATATTTTACTGATTCAGGTTGCCTGGGTGGCTCAGTGGGTTAAGCCTCTGTCTTCAGCTCGGGTCATGATCTCAGGGTCCTGGGATTGAGTCCTACATCGGGCTCTCTGCTCAGCGGGGAGCCTGCTTCCTCCCGCTCTCTCTGCCTGCCTGTCTGCTTGCTTGTGATCTCTGTTTGTCAAATAAACAAAAAAATCTTTTAAACAAAATTTTAATAAATAAATGTATTTTATTTTCATAAAGTACTTCCTTAAAAATTTCATCTCTAAACATTAAGTTTAAGATAATATATTGTGAATTTCTGATACACTAAGTAAACTCTGTGTATGAGGAGTATTCAACAGAAAGACTTTAAGTTAATTCAGAAGAGAACTGGATTTAAAGATAGGCATGCTTTCTCATAAATGTGGCTGAATCTCTTTAAAATATTATATACCTATGGTCCGAAAATATTTTACCAACCATGCATTTGTCATGACTAGTAGACTAAAACTAATGCATTGATTTTGGATGTCTGGGATGCAGGAAAGGGAAGGAGAAACTAATAAACAGAAACTATAAACTATCAATTAAGTCCTTTTGTACTCGAGTTTTTAAAAGCTTAAAAACAATTTTATATTGAAATATACATAAAATTAATTATGAGGAAAGCATTATCTAGGTGTCTTGATAGCAGATTTTTAAATGAAACTAACATTTAGCTGAGTCAATATGAGGTGTTCTGAAACTATTATTTTTTAATTGTCAATGACTGCATCTATAATTTTTAGTTGAATTGAATGGTTTTTGGTGTTTTCCTCAGATATGCATGCGTTACCCTATCTCATAAATCCTATTATTATCACCTTTTCAAATACTGATTAATTTTTCATGTATATTATATATATGTGTGTGTGCATGTATACATTTAAATATACATACATAAATTTAACCACTAAATTTGACCATTGACTAAAAAATTAAATGCTTAGTGTTTATATCTGTTCCTGTTAATAGCATGCACACAGCAATCATTATCATTGATAAAAATCTTCACTCTTTTGGTATTTAAGCTGTTATGTATCAATTCTCTACCATTTCTGTAGACATTATTGCTAATAAAGCCTGAGTCAACTTCTATTCAGAAATATCCAATTTGTTTATTTAGTTTGTGAGACCAGACTACCTGCCAAGTGCTAGCCAACCATCTCTTACCCATGTGCATTGGCAGAAATCCATCAGAAAAGCTTATTTCAGAGGATTGATATAAATTCACCTCACCTGTCTTTCAAAAAAAATTTTAAACTGCATTTTTTCATATATTTATTGAATAATTCTATTATCTTGTTTTGCCTCTTTCTTAGTGTTTTAAAAGTTTTTATTTAAGTTCTAGTTAACATAGAGTGTAATATTAGTTTTAGGTGTACAATATAGTGATGCAACACTTCCATAAATACCCGATGCTTATCTCAAGTTTACTCTTTAATCCCCATCACCTATTTCACCCACCATCCCCCTCCCCACCTCTCCTCTGGTATGTGAGAGTGAGAGGGAGAAGGGAGAGAGAGAGGGGGGAAGTGAGGAATGGAGAAAGTAGTATTATTTTCTACAAAAAATGGCTGAAGGGCAGCACTATGATAACTCTTATCATAGAATAGTATCAAATCTGGTATTTATAACATATTGGTTTTCTTAAATGGGCAATAAATGAATCAGTAATGACTTGGACAATTATTAAATGTAATTTAGTAAGAAATTCACCAAGGATAAAAGGACTTCAAGAGACTCTGAACCTGGAATAGGCAAAGTAGGATTAACCTGCCATTACAGATTAAAAGTAATTTTTCCCCCAATTCCATTAGTAATATAATTGGAACAGAGGGAAAAGTGTAGAAGTATGGATTGGTTAACTTAGCTTTAGTGGACTGCAGGAGAAAAAAAGCCATTATGCTGGTTTGCAACTAAGATAACATAGCTGTTGAAAAATCCAAGTGTTTTCCAGTGTATAGGGAATTTTACAGAAAACATAGGCATACACTGTCAATTTCTTTTCTGCCTCTGTCATAGTAAAACAAACAAACAAAAAAAGAGTGTCACATTTCTTTAGGGAAGGAACAGTTTTTGTGTTAAGAAAGTCAAACTATTCTAAAGAAGTTTTTTCTTTTTTTTATGCAGATAGAGAAAACCAAAAAAGTGCACTTAAAAATACACTAGCCCATGTCATTGTTTTATGAAATAAAGAAAACTTACAAATATACATCTAAGTGAAAAGTAAAAAGGACAACTGTAATTCCTGACATAATGGGAAATAGCTTCTTCGGTCAAAACCTACCCTGGAAAAAGAGAGAGATGGCACCCACAATACAGCAACAACATCAAAAGCTAGGAGACCCGGTAAGACAGAAGATTGAAAAAGTTGTGTGGATTGAGGGTGGTTATAACCAAGATAGACTTAGGCCAGCCATGATGGTGAGAGAATGATGGATAAAATAAGAATTAGCTGGAGTTTGTTATTCGTACCCATATTCCACCTTCCCTCCCACCACCACCATCTTGGAACAGTCATCAGGTGTTCCTTTCTGCTAAAGTCGGTAGGCGGTATCAAAGCTCCATAAGAGCTCTAGGATGAGGTGCTGAAGGATATAGGTGAGACATGATTGATTTTTCTGTGATTTTTTAATGATTTTTCTAAGAACATTGCCTTTTCCCAATGTTCCTCCTTTTCATGAAGTTTTAAAACTGACCTTGTGCAAATTATAGAAAATATATGGAATTAACAATGGTTTGATAGTGCCTGGATTTCTCTGTCTACGTAAGGGCTCATCTTCCACAGCTTCCTTGAATTCACTTGAACCAGGTGCCAGCCTTCAATCCCTTAATACATACTCTAGAGTAAAACAGATGATAGTCTCAGGAAAATAAAGACTCATACAATAAAGAAACTTAAGTATTTAAAGAAAACTTATCTTCAAAGAAGAAAAAATAAGCATTATACACCATCAGAAGCAGAAATATTAGAACAGCCAGACCAAAAATTTAAGAAAAGTAAATAAGTTATACTAGCATATTCAGTAAGAATGAGAAACCCTTAAAAGAGTCAGATGGGATATCAACAAAGATATATATAGATATAAATAAATAATTTTATATCTATATATAAATGTAGGCATGATATTATAATATAAATTTATAATGAATTTATTATTAAAAATACAATAAAGACATGATAATTGGATCCTCAGCTGAAGATCAAGTTGTTTAGCAAGTCGTATTAAGGAACCCTCTCAGAAGTAAACAAAAATGAGAAAAAAAGAGAAAATGCAAAATTTAAGAGCAATGGCACATAAAAGTAGAAACACAACATTCAGATAAAATAACTTGTCAAAAATAAATGAAGAGGAGTCATTTGAAGAAATGATAAGAATTTCTTTGAATTAGGAAAGAATAGTCCAAACTGTATATGGAGGAACAGAGTGCCAAGATCCACTAACAACACCAAAAAAGAATAAGGAAGTACTTACTTTACACATCGCCGTAAAATATTATAATTAAAATGGCTTGATATTGGTGAAGGGATAGACTAAATTGATCTTTGGAGCCCAAAGAGAGCTTATACTCATATTAACTTAAAACCTTGAGAAATTATACAAATGAAATGAAAAAAAAAATCACTGGAGAAATAAGGAATAATTCAATGAATGGGGTTGGAAAAAAAAACACCCCCAACTCATACACAAAAATAAACTCTGGATTAAGAACTTAGATGTGAAAAGGAAAAATTTTAAACTTTTAGAAAAAATACAGTGTATCTTTCTGATTTGGGGAAAGATAAGAGATTTTAATAAGTACAAAATAATCATAAAGGAAAATAATAGTAAATATAGCATTAAAATTAAAATTAATTCATCGAAAGACATTTAAAGAGAGTGAAAGATATGTTATAAAAGATATTTGTGTCACATAGTCACAAAGAACTCATACCAAGAATATATATATAATTTTAAAAACTTCACATTAATTAGAAAAAGATGAATGAAAAAAGAGGTATTAATTATGAAGGGGTCTATTATACAATATTTATCACAAGCTTATTAAGAGATGTTCAACCTTATTATTAGACAAAGAAAAGCAAATTAAAACATAAACGAGATACCAGTTTGGAAATAATTGAGTGGCATAATGCAAAAGGACTGACCATATCAAAGATCTGAGGGTATTTACATAATCTGTATTGCTAAAACATTGCCAGTGAGAGTTTTCAGCCACCTTCTAAAATAATTTGGCAATATATTATAAAATTAAGAATCATAAAGGAGCAGCTCAGGTCATGTGTAACAAAAAAAAGAATGACTAAGAACTTTTATAGAATTGATCTTTGCATTACCAGCAAAACTGGAAGAAACTGAAATACTCATTGACCAAAAATTGATAGAAAATAAAGTATACTTATTCCATAATATATTATATAGCAGTAAAAATAAATGAATAGCAGGCATATTTAATAATGATTAATCTTACTAGCATCATACTTGTGTTGGAAGAGAAGCTCTTAGTTGAAAATATATGCTATATTTTTTTCTGTGGATTAAAAGCAAGTAGAAATTAACTATATAATGTTTAGGCATTCATTATAAATATAAAAATGAGAAAAATTAGAATATAAAAATGAGTTACTTCTGAAGGGAAGACTTGGAGATGATATGGAGAAGTTTATGTAATTCAATATAAGTTATGGAGAGTGTGCTAGCTTTGAGGTTGGATGGAATGTTCACAGTGATTTAATGTATTATGAAGTATATAAATAAAAAACATAAAATAGATTATGAAAATGGACTATGGATAGACACACAAAAATGTGCTGTGAATAAAGAATTGATTAATTCAGTTCTATATACTAATTTTCCATTAAGAAAAAATGCACATGAGGCATAAAATAAACTAGTTTGTGTCCTCAAATTCTTTTTTTTTCCTGCTATTAAAAGTAAACTAATTTTTTTCAATCTAAAAACCAAACCATTTTTTCACTCATTAAATCTCATCTTGGAATTTCTATATAATTATTTTTAAAAGTATTTAAGTGGTTATAATGGTCTATCTATCTGAAGAAAGTACAAAATATATCTAAAAGATTAAAAAATCAGAATGATTAAAAATATAACTATGGATGTATAATGTCAGGTCCAATAAATAGGGCTTTTTAAATGGGGTCTCCCTGAGAATTGTAAAGGCTTATTTAGCCAGAGTGATTCCATCCGGTTAAACAGTGATTTTGTTGTTTATACAGTAAAACTTAAATTGTCCCTGCCCTCCTTCCCCCCAGGGGACTTACTTAAAAACAAGTCCTGAAAACCAGTCCCAGGTAACAAAGCCCAAATACAAGGGTGGGTCAGGCCAGGTAGAGGTATCCAATCAGTGTGGGTGCATACTGTCTTCCTTGCTACCTAGGAGTATGGGCCCCACCCTTTGGGCCCTACCCTAGGAGTATGGGCCCCACCCTTTGGGCACCTTTTGGGCGTCAATTCTGACCAAGGTGATAGGCTAGTTCAAATACCTACTATAGGGTAAATTGTAATTCAGTTGATTCAATTGGTCACTTATGTGTGACCTAGCATGACTGTGCAGCTTTCTCTGTGTGTTATAATCTCACTGGCCACCTATACATGGCCAGGCCCAACCACATGGCCTTTGCCCTTAAAAGCTAGTCTGTAAGGCAGAGAGAGGTCGCCTCTTTTTAAGAGACAGCCCTGGCTGGTCAGTTTGAATCTTGATGCTTGGCGCGAAATAAAGCTTTGCTTGATCTTCGCTTTGTTTCAGTCTTGTTCCTCTGACCATGGACCCAACAAGAACCACAGGTAAGTCAAATAATGACAATTCCCTGAGAATGAGGCTTGAAGGTACTCCAATTCCATGCTGCCTCTTTCCATTTGTTCCAGATTACTGATTTTCATTGTAAATATGGTGGTAGATTTCAAAGGCTACTGAAAGCTGAGAGGAGGGGGATTGGATTAAATAGTGTTAAAATGTCACAAAGTTTGTGGAGCACCTGGGTGGCTCAGTTGGTTAAGCTTCAGACTCTTGATTTCGGCTTAGGTCACAATATCAGGGTCTCAGGGTCCTGAGCTTGAACCCCTTGTCAGGCTCTATGCTTAGCCAAGAGTTTGCTCATCCCTCTCCCTCCTTCTGCTTGTACTCTCGCTCTCAAATAAATAAATAAATAAATCTAAAAAAAAAAAAAAAGCTATAAAGCTCACTTTTCTTAATGAGATTCAGTTTTTTTTTTTCTGGAATAAAAATTCCCTTGATTGGTGAAAGTCTGGTTAATTTGAAGAGTTTAAAAGATTGAGTCCAATACTAAATATTATTTATTAATACTAAATATATATTATATATGTTTATATATAATATATATGCATATACATATATGTATATATATGTACATATACATACACACATGTATGTATATGTATCTGTGTACATATACATATATGTACATATGCACACACATGTATGTATATGTATATGTGTGTGCATATGTACATATATGTATATGTACACACATACATATACACATACATATGTGTATATATATATGTATGCATATATGTTTTGGATCTATAATATATAAGCTTGTGGAAATTCCATCTTCTTTTTTAAAACTGAAACAGGGATCACTAACAAATGATCTTGAAAAAATTTTTGTTAAATTAAAGCAGATATTATTCTTTGGTAGTGGAAAACATAAATCTGAAAGGCAATATCTATGACAATTTGAGAATGGGAGTTGATAAATTTTAAAACTTTTCTTCTTTTCCTTTTAAGTCTATTTCTTTTTCATCTTTTTCTTGCAGCCTCACTTGAAGAATAAATAAACCACTAACCTAGTATCCCTTAACAAGCAGTGAGAAACACAGAGTCTAAATAAATTTAAAGGATTGATCAAAATTTAGGAGTTATTGTGTAATGTTAATGCATTTGTTTGATGTCAGTTAACAAAATTTTTAAAATAAAGACCATGATAGCATTCATTGCTAATTGTTTTCTGCACAAAGTATCATGGCTGGTGGTCAAATTCACATTAAAACAAAATAAAGAGAAAAAGAAATTCATGGAGAGTAGACAGGCTGCATGGCAGCATAGGTATATCTTTATACAACTTTAATTTAACCATATGAATGGAATCCACTAAAGATTTCTAATGGTTTTTTACTGCTCTCCACCTTCAAACCCATTTGATACTTAGCAATAATAAATTCTTGGCTTTTTGATACTTTTCACTATGAGTCCCGGTGAGTGTGGTCATGTAAAAAGAGGATTCTTTTTTTTTTTTTTTAAGATTTTATTTAGCATGTGCACCCAAATGTTTATAGCAGCAATGTCCATGATAGCCAAACTATAGAAAGAGTATAGATGTCAATCAACAGATGAATGGATAAAGAAGATGGATATATATACATATATATATACACACACACACACTCTCTCTCTTGCACACAATGGAATACTATGCAACCATCAAAAATATGAAACCTTACCATTTACAATGACGTGGATGGAACTAGAGGGTATTATGCTAATGAAATAAGTCAATCAGTGAAAGATAATTTCATAGTATCTCACTGATATGAGAAATTTGAGAAAGAAGACAGAGGATCATAGGGGAAAGCAGGGAAAAATGAAACAAGATGAAACCAGAGAGGGAGGCAAACCATAAGAGACTCCTAATTCCATGAAACAAATTGAGGATTGCTGGAGGGGAGAAGGGTGGAAAGGATGGGGAGGCTGGGTGATGGACATTGGGGAGGGTATGTGCTATGGTGAGAAAATAAATAACAATAATAATAATAATAAAGATTGATTTTATTTATTTATTTATTTATTTATTTGACAGAGAGACACAGAGAGAGCACAAATAGTAAGAGTGACAGGCAAGGGGATAGGGAGAAGCAGACTCTCCACAGAGCAGGGAACATGATGTGGGTCTCCATCCCAGAAACCTAGGATCAAGACTTGAGCCAAAGGCAGACAGTTAACCAACTGAACCACCCAGGCTCTTTCGAAAGAGGATTCTTGATACTGTGTAAATATTTACCTCTAAAAAGATGTAAGTAAATTTACAGGAGGTGAAAGAAAGGAAGCAGATATGAAGACACATTAGGATAACATTTTCTTATTTTCTGTTTCCAAAACTGAAAAATACTCACATAGATCAAAATAGATCACCATGTTTAAATATTTAGTTAATATACTAAATTCCTTTCTTGAATTTAGTATATTAACTAAATATTAAACATGTGATAAGTAAATACACCCAGTAATTCAGCTAAAGCCTAAGACGTGCCATGTCTTTCATAACCCACACAGGAATCTAATATTACTGATTGGTTGTCCAAAAATAGGTACCTCTTCAAATCTTCAATAATTTTACTTTGGTATGGTTAAAAAAAAAGATAATTACAGTGTCAATTGTTTAAGTTCCCTAGTATCACGAAAAGTTTGCTTTTTCTTTCTTTCTAAAATATTGAGCATGTGATAAGTAAATACGGCCAGTAATTCAGCTAAGGCCTAAGACATGCCATGTCTTTCATAACCCACACAGGAATCTAATATTACTGATCAGTTGTCCAAAAATAGGTACCTCTTCAAATCTTCAATACTTTTACTTTGGTATGGTTAAAAAAAAAAAAGATAATTACAGTGTCAATTGTTTAAGTTCCCTAGTATCACGAAAAGTTTGCTTTTTCTTTCTTTCTTTTCTTTCTTTCTAATGTCTTCACTGGGGAGGCTGATGCGAACAGCACAGTCAGTTCACATCACATGATGCGATGCGATGAGAACTGATGTTGTGTGGTCAGTCTTTTCACATATACATATAAATGCACAGATTAAAAAGAACAAAAAATAAAACTTGTACATGTTCTTCTACTCTATAGAAATTGGAAGGAGAGAGGGTGGGAAAGAGAAAGGGAAATATTGACAAAAAGATGAGAAGAAAGCATGAAGATCAGCACACTAAATATTGACAGTGAGTCTCTAAATGCTTAGGTTTCAGCTGTGTCTACATGCATGAATCTAATATTAACAAAACTATAATACTACCACAAAGCAGCTTCTGATAACTGATATAGGTATAAATGTTAAAAATATAAAGTACATTAGAGTCATCTGTTAATTATCCTCCTGCTCCCAAACAGAAAATTCCAAGAAACTAATTTTTTTGAGACCCTAGATAAATTTAATATCAAGGATCAAAGTCTCACAATTCTCAAGGCAGTGTTCTTCATTACATCAGTTCATTCAGGCACTGCCAACATATTTGTAGAGACACATAAAATTCAAATGACATTCCTGAAGGAAGGCAGTCATCAATAAGAATGAGTTTATGTACATTTATCTTATTCTTTATAAGAACAATGGAAACTCATTGAGTTGTAGCCACTGATGAAGGTCTGTGGGAGAGGTATGATCTAGCCAGTCCCACAGCTATGGCCATTACAATTTGCTTTTTTACCCAATGATACACCTTTTAATGCTTTTTATTAGACTCAAGTATTTCCTGTGTCTGTAGCTACTTTAATCTTACTGCTGTTCCTACACTATTATTCATTCAATTATTGTGCTACTGGTGTCATGCATAAGATTGAACCAGGACACTAAGAACATTTTGGTAATAGAGTGGTCTCTTAATACAAGAATTGTATAAACAGTAAGTTTTTAGAATTTTGAGATTCTAGAGAATATCTTGCTTTTGTTTTTATCAAAATCGTATTACAATTTGGTTTTTGTATAAAATATTAACAGTGTTCGCGGCACCTGGGTGGCTCAGTGGGTTAAATAAAGCCTCTGCCTCAGCTCAAGTCATGATCCTGGGGTCCCGGGATTGAGCCCCACATCAGGCTCTCAGCACGGCAGGGAGCCTGCTTCCTCCTCTCTCTCTGCCTGCCTCTCTGCCTACTTGTGATCTCTGTCTGTCAAATAAATAAATAAAATCTTTAAAAAAATTAACAATGTTCTTAAAATTCTAACATTTATTTTATCTCTTGTTGAATTCAATAGCTTTCTTATTTTAAAGTTAATCCAGGAAGGTCCATCCTTTTCTGTATTTTGTATCTCTATACTATGGTTTTAATGTGATGTTAGCTAAAAATCAAGAGCCTTATTAATGAACAATAGACTCAGATATTTTTATGTACATTATACCTCTGAAAGATACAAAATTATATAATCAGGTTTATTAATACTTATGATGGGAAAATAAATGATTCAAACCAGAAGTCTACCTTCAATTTTATGCAGTCCAACTCTCATTATGATGAAACATGGTAACAGAGTTTAATAAATGGTCTAAATTAAATAAAGGTTTATAGGAATATATATGGAATAGTAAACAGAGTTCTTATGTTTAAATATTCAATTCTATTGACAAAATCAAAAAGACAACCATCAGAATGGGAGAAGATATTTACAAATGACATATCAGATAAAGGGCAAGTATCCAAAATCTATAAAGAACTTACAAAACTCAACACACACAGGACAAATAATCCAATCAAGAAATGGACAGAAGACACGAACAGCCATTTTTTCAAAAACATACAAATGGTCAACAGACACATGAAAAACTGCTCAACATCACTCAGCATCAGGAAATACAAATCAAAACCACAATGAAATACCACCTCACATTGGTTAGAATGGCTACAGTTAACAAGTCAGGAAAGGAGAGATGTTGGTGAGGTTGTGGAGAAAGGGAAACCCTCTCACACTATTGGTGGGAATACAGGGCAGTGCAGCCATTCTGGAAAACACTATGGAGTTCCCTCAAAAAGTTGGAAATACCTGAATCCTATGACCCAGCAATTGTGTATTTACCCCAAAGATACAAATGTAGTGATCCAAAGGGTCACCTGCAACCCAATATTTATAGCAGCAATGTCCACAACTACCAAACTATGGAAAGAGTTCAGATGTCCATCCACAGATGAATGGTATATATAATATGGTGTGTGTGTGTGTATAATATAAATATATATATATTAAATATATATATATCAAATATAAATATATATAAATGTGTGTAATATATATATATATAGCATGAATGGTATGTATGTATATATATATATATATATATATATATATACACACTATATGTACAATGGAATATTCCTCAGCCAACAAAAAAAAGAAATGTTGCCATTTACAATGATGCATATGGAACTTGAGGGTATTATCATAAGCAAAATAAGTCCACTAGAGAAAACCAAGTATCACATGATCTCACTGATACATGGAATTTAGGAAAGAAAACAGAGGATCATAGGGGAAGAGAGGGAGAAATAAAACAAGATGAAACCAGAGAGGGAGACAAACTGTAAGAGACTCTTAATCAGAGTCTCTTAATCATACTGAGGGCTGCTGGAGAGGAGGGTGGTGGGGGATGGGGTAGCTGGGTGATGGGCATTAAGGAAGGCATGTGATGTAATGAGCACTGGGTATTATATAAGAATGATGAATCACTGAACTCTACCTCTGAAACTAGTAATACACTACATGTTAATTAACTGAATTTAAATAAAAATAACATTCTAATAAAAGTTATAAAGTAAAAATTTGAACATTTAAAAAATAAAAATTCAATTCTGATTGCTCTGCAAATGTCAAAGTCTGTGATAAAATTTAGTCCTTTCCCTTCATAAATACTGGTTTTGATATTCCACAAACATTTCCAAAAATCTTTGATTTAACTTTGAAATTTACCTATTCTATTACTTCAATCTGTTCATCTTCTAAGTGTAATATTTTATTACTTCAATCTGTTCATCTTCTAAGTGTAATATTTCAAAAGAGCAAATATCTTAAGTATTACTTCAACATTTATTTTGAGGACAGCCTTTTCTGTCTCTCTCTCTTTTTAAGATTTTATATGTTTATCTGACACAGAGAGAGACAGAGCAGAGAGAGAGAGCACACAAGTAGAGGGGGCAGGAGAGGGAGAAGCAGGCTCCCCATTAAGCAGAGAGCCTGATGCAGGGCTTAATCCCAGGACCCTGGGATCATGACCTGAGCCAAAGGCAGATGCTTAACTGACTGAGCCACCCAGGTACCCCAAGGATGGCCTTTTTCTTAATATAACCACCAAAATATATGTTTAAGAAAAAACAATTAAAAAAAAAAAACTCTCTTTTCTTCCAAATTAAATGATGGAAGACCAGTAAGGAAATGTTTTTCATGTCATCTTTTCTGCCAAAGTCCCAAAATGATTTTTACTGAAAATATACATGTAAAGATGTGTACACAGTTTTTATTTGCTTTGTTTATACATAAGATTTTTCTGATTCTTTTCTGTACTTTTGAATTGTTATACTACATTCTTTCTTGGAAAAAAACAAAAAAGCTCTACCCATAGGCTTTTTTTTTTTTTTTTTTTCCAAAATGGCAAGAAGTTTGAGTGGATAAAAAATTTGAAATAGAATTATTTTAAAACAAGATAAAATGAATTAACTGAAATGAAAACTTCTTCTTTTATTTTTTTTTCATTTTCCCCCAACTTTCTTGAGGAGGAAGAGGAAGATCCTAATTTAGTATACATTATCTTTTTCTTTTATTTCCTTGCTCAGCATATAGCACAGTGCTTGGCACATCATGAAAGCTCAATAAATATTTGGTCAATGAATGAATGTGTGAGTAAAAAAAAAAAAAATCACATATGCAATTAACTATACTCCAAGTTATTTCTTGTATGTGCCAGTATGCATTCTTATTTCAATTTTTATGGAAAAGTGACTACTGGAAACCCTCTTTAGAAATTTTACCCAGAATGACTCACATCTGATTCAAATCAGAAGAACAATCAATTTGGCGCCATCATAAGAACTCTCAGATGTTAAAGGTGACAAAATGGGCAGAACTCCTCCTAACAGATTATAGATACCATGTGTGACAGAATTAAGTGGGAAAATGTTCGTAGAAATGCTGAAGTGGAAAGCATGTCATGCCCATGTGGCTTGGCTGCAGGATACAATGCATTCACTGACATGATGGCAAAGTTGGGTGGCATATCACGTAGGGCATATGGCAGGCTTCTGCTTCAGCAAATGCATTACACATGCCAGAAAGTGGTGTAGTTTCTACTGATTATTCTGTCTCTTTTCTTTCAAGTGTTCAAAATTAATATTAAGTTTTTTAGTAACCCAACAAGGAACACAAACAGTCCAAATATACTTTAACTCATTCCACAGTGGATTTTCATAGTAATTATTTGTCTACCTTAAAAATTGCATATGTACACATTATTCCTCAAAATATAAACTAAGAAGGATATTGAAAGGAAAAAAAAACCTCATATTTAGTCAAAACAGAAAGAATCACTTTCAAAAATGTAAGTGTACATATGGATACTAATACATATGCTTTCATATTCTACTTCTTTATATTCATGTTCACTTATTTAGATCTTCATGGGTGCTGATTCCTTCACTGATTCCTTCTTTCAAGGAGCTTGCAGTCTAGATTGGGGGGAAAAAAAAAGGTATACAAGCAAAAACCCAAGCTGCAGTGTAGTAAGTATAGTAGGAACAGAAACAGGGGGGAGGGGGTAGTCCTGAGAAGGGTAAAAATAATTAATTGTAAAGTATCCTAGAATACAGGATTCCTGCGATTGGTCTCTAAAGAAATGATGGATTAACCATTTCATTTAAGAAGGGAAAACAATAATACTATGAGCAAAAGAAGGAGCATTTGCAAATGCAAAGAAGCATAAGTTAATACATTGGTTTTCAGGTGCTGCAAGTAATTTAGTGTTGATAAAGCACAGTGTAGAGGAATATGGCAATATGTCAAGAAGGCGGAGGCCAGAAACTTCTCTATGTTATGTTGAGATTAGATTTTATTCTAAAGGAGATACAAAACCACAAAGGGGTTTTAAGTGGATAGTGATGATCAGATACATGTATTAGAGACATCAATCTATAGGAGTTGTAATAATGGGAAGAATGGGTAAGAAAATTATGATATTGAAGGCTGCAGTAGTCCAAATGGTGACAACCAGGGCCTCACTAAAGTGTTAACAATGCAGATGGAAAAGGGAGGACTGCTCTTGGAATCATGTTGACAATAGAACTGGCAGAACATAGTAACCAAGTCAAAGTTTTTGCACAAGGGACAGAAGTAGTTTAGGATGATTCCAAGAGTTCATGCTCAGTGAACCAGTTAAAGTATGAAAAAAGATTTATTAAATAGCTATAAATGCAGTTTTGGAAATTCTGAACTTGATTTGGCAATAGGTTTATCTAATCAGACCTTTAGTAAAAAGGTCAATATGTGGACTTTTAGGGGAAGACTTAGAGACTGGAGATAAACTCTTTGGTCTTGAATAGAATGTGCTTTTGTATTTTGGAGCATGTTATGTGTTCCATATGTGTCCAATAGATCATCATTTTGGATTTATATGAAGGAAAATATTTATATTTTCTTGGCCAATATTTTGTTTAGGAGTCTATAGCCATGTTATAGACTAAGATTATGTTTTTAGTTTCTTTCTCCCTAGTGTTATCAATATTTAATGTTATTATTAAAATTATGTTTGTCTCATAAAGACTGAAAAGCTATCATTTTTTTCCTCTCTCCACAAGAGTTATGTTAAAATTGGATTATTTATTCTTTGGATGTTACCATCTCAGTCAGATGTTTTCTTTGTGGGAAGTCATTTAATACATTATACTCTTCTGATCATTTTAAGATTTCTCAGGTTATATACACACATATATAATTGTATATGTAGTTAAGGTAATATATGCGTAGTTTTATATATGCGTGTATATATAAAATATAGTTGTCAATTTTAATGTGTTCCTTTTAAATAAGTCTATCTCATCTAAGTGTTCAAATACACAGGTTTGTAATTGCTGAAAATACCTTTTTTAAAATCTTTTTGATCTCTGAAACGTCTGTAGTTAAGTCTCTGTTCATCCTTCATGTTGTTTATTTCAATTTAGGTCAATGATAAACTTAGTAGCCAAATGAAGGTAATTTTGAAAATTAGAGATGCTATTACTTATACCATAATAATAGGTATAACCTTGGAGTATCATGATATGGGACAGAACCCCAGGGGTATATCTAGTTACCTTCATATCCTTAGCATTTAGTAGCAATGTTTCTTTCCTTCTATTTTTTTTTACATTAATTTCATTTAGCCATTCCTGTGATTACAATGACATCCAAACCATGTTTTAATAAAAAATACAATTAGACGTATCTTTTAAGATTAAGCAATGCAATAAGAGGATACTACTACTTATATTTTATCAATGGTCAGTGCTAAATAGTGATTGGTTAATGAGATCAAATGTAACTTCTATGGGATAATTAAAAAGTGAAATGCATACTACAACTAATGAGAAATGCAGATGGATATAGCATGTACTGAGGATTTACTATGTGTAGAGCTCATGCAATCCTCATTAAAATCTGCATGTCCAATATTATCTCCACTAGGAAGCTGGAAAATCTCGGGCTTACTTAATTCAAAGTCACATAACTAAGAAGTGATAGAACTATAGAATAGCTTGGGCTCATCAATCTGTCCATCTCTTGGTCAAAATTTAGCACATTGAAAATTCCCTATAATAAGTAATCACTATATACTAAAAAACTTTAAAAAATATACTTAACTATGAATCTTAGAGTTTTGATACAAAAAAAAGTGGCTTTGGTTATTTTATGAGCATTAGTAGAATATTATTCACTGAAAAATTTGAAGTTACCTATTTCATACTAAGCTATCACTTTTCCTAATAATGTATGAGAACTTTCAATCACTCATTCATTCAAACAAAACCTCAGAATGAACCATATTTTATTGACAGTGCTAGGCACAGTTCTGGTTGCTAGACATAGGTTGAACCAAAGAGAGACAGCTCTTGCTTTCAAGGAGTTTCTAATTCAAATGGGAGAGCAAAAAACAATGAAGTAAACATGTAATGAAATTTAATGTAATAATTAGCTTTAGGAATAAAAGTGAAGTAGTATAAAGCCATAAAGAGTAACCAACATAGATGTGGTAACAGATCATATCTAACTGAAACAATGGACAAAGTCCTGTGAAACTTTGAAGGCAGCATCCCAGGCCTGGAAGTTAGAGTGGGCAAAGTCCTCTCCCCAGGTAGAAAACAGACAAGTGCTTTCAGTGTGTCCTCAGTAAGGTCAGTGAGCAAGGAAAACAGCAAGGAATAAATTCAGAGAGGTAAGATACAGGCTCCCACTTAAAATGTTAAACATTTCCTATTTCGTTTATTACGTACAACATACTCCCCACCATCTCCGACCACATGTTATCCTTGAGATTCATGATATCCATGATATTTTTGGTACTCTGAAAGATGAGAAATATACTTGGTAGTAAGAGGCTGTATTCTCATAAATACAGACGCTAAAGGAAGACATAAAGTGGCAGGATAGGAAGAGCACATCTCAAACTGAGGGTTTGTAATTATTTTGTGGGGTATCAGTTTTCTGAGGCTAAAATTCCTCTTCTAGTATGTGTCCATATTGGCGAGGAAGGATAAATCAAAATATATTCAATATATTTTCAATTCAGTATCAATTCAATTCAATCCCATATATTCAAACTGTTGTTTGAAGAAGTAAGGAAAGCAAATAATTTCCTAGCACAGGCACATGCATGTGCACATACACACACTCTTTCTCCCAGCTACTCAAACTCAAATCTAAGTGTTGCTCTGAAGGGGATTTTATTTATGTAAATAATGCTTTTAATCTGCTGACTTCAATTTAGTAATTATTTGGGTGGACCTAACTTGATTAGTTAATAGCCCTAGGAAAAAAGGACACAAGCCTTCCTGAGTGAGTAATTAGTGGGCCACATGTTTAGGTCCTAGTTCATAGTATTTCAATCTGCTTGTGATCTTTCCTTCTTGATTGTAGGCTCTGTGAACTTCAGACTTGTTTAGTCAGCCACCACTATTGGATAAGCCAATTGTTGGAATAATCTATCTATCTATCTATCTATCTATATATATCTCTTACTGGGTCTTTTTCTCTAGGTGAATTCTTAGATACAGGGAGTACCCATCACAATACTCAGCAGGTTAGACACCAAAGAACACATGGAAATATCCATGACTCAATTTTAAATACCTGTCAGTTCCAGAGATCCTGAGGCCAGGTCACAGAACCACCAGTGAAATAAGTACTTTTCTATATTTTTATCTACTCTCTCTTCAGTTTAAATTGCTGAGGGCAGACATTTTGAATGGAAGTCTGGAAGAGTCTTTTTTGATGGTTTGTAACTTTTTAATTTTAAAGGGCAAAGACAAATCTAACTATGCCCCCAAATCTAGGTATATGATATATTAGTTTTATATGGCTGCAGTAAAAATTACTACAAACTTAGAAACTTAAAACAACACAAATTCATTACTTCACAGTTCTGTAGATTGTATAAGTACAACACATCTCTCACTGGGCTAAAATCAAAGTAACAGCAGAAATCATTTGCTTTCTGGAGGTTCCAGGAAAGCATCTATTTCCTCACCTTTTCTAGCTTCTAAAGGTTCCTGCATTTCTTAGCACCATGGACCCCTTCCCTTCATCTTCAAAGCCAGCAATGGAGGATGGAGTCCTCCTAACATAGCTTTACACTTTCTCTTCTATCTCCCTCCTCTGCTTTTTAGGACCCTGTGATTACATTGGACCCATTCAGATAATCCAGGATAATTTATTTATATAAAGGGAAGCTGATTAACAACCTTTGCTCCATCTACAACTTTAATTTACCTTTGTTCTATAGCATAATATAATCACTGGTGGTGGGAATTTGGACTTCAATAACTTTGGAAGAGGTGAGTGGTTGGGTAATTATTTTGTCTGTCATATATGAGTTCTTTGCTTATGTGGATC
Organism: Mustela putorius furo; assembly: GCF_011764305.1. Taxonomy (NCBI): domain Eukaryota; kingdom Metazoa; phylum Chordata; class Mammalia; order Carnivora; family Mustelidae; genus Mustela; species Mustela putorius. The sequence continues at coordinate 3,816,075 of NW_025421467.1, forward strand.
TGGGATAACTAAACATTACTGTACTTCTTTCATCCCTTGATAAGGCATCATTTTATTGAGACGAATGAATCCAATCAACAGGAAATCACTCCCATAATTATAGAGATGGAAAAACCTGAATTTGTCAACTAACTGGAAATTGATCTATGTCCAAAGACAGAATTTCTCTTTTTATTGCTATATATCTTAACATAAATTGTCATTTTCATCTAGTATTCATTTTAACATGAAAGCATTATCATTAGAGTTTATATTAATATACTTTTTCCTATAGCTGTAAGTGGGATCCTGTATTTCTGTACATGGGTTTTCCAATATATTGCTAAAAGGTAGCTTTTAATGTGAACAGAATAATGGTCTAGTATTCAAAGCTATTTCAAAAAAGCATTTGCTTAAAAATGTTAAAAAATGGAGGTCATTATACAAAATTGACTCCAAATGGCTTCTTAGTCAAAGAGAGATAATTAGGTGCTTCCCTGAAGAAAGTGGTATATTAGGAAATTAATCTCCATGGAATTGGTAACCTTTCTGAATTTCAGTGATTTTTCGGTTCTTGTATTTGATTATATAATCTGGAAAACTCCAAATACACCGCAAACCCACAGGCCAGACTGACAGCTGCTTAACAATATAAAAAGAAAAAAAAAAAAAAACAACAACCTAAAAAACAAAAACAAAACACACACACACACACACACACACACACAACCCCAAACCTCAATCTTGATTTTACCAGCAGGATTTCAAGGTAGTTTTGAAAGTGTGAGAACTTTCTTGTATATTTCAGCAGTACTAGTTAAAAAATATGACTAAAAAGGAGGTGACTTTAAACAGGAACAGGTAGGAATGGAGAAGGAAATGTGAGGATGGGCTCTGCATTAATGCCATATATAAAATGTTAGTTCAGAAAAGGGATCAATTAGCTTAAAAGTTTTAAAGCCATTTTGGCACAGTTTTAAAGACAAAAGAAAAATCATCTTGCAGAAATGTAGTTCATTGTTGAGAGGAGATGAGCAATGAACAATGAATTCCATCAGTTCTGTAGGCAACATTCCTTTTCCTTCATACAGTACTATCCATTATTAATGAGCACTATTTCTGAGTGTGAAAGAACTGTTTGAAAAACATTAACATAGTCTATTGGATGTGATTGACATTGCCATTCCTTTCATTTTGCTGTTGGCAAGAGGCATCCCTATAGACTTATGTGCATCTGGACATTACTAATATTCTTCTTGTAATGCACTCTGGGCAGCTGTGATATGGAAATTTTTGCATTGTATTTTATGGTATATTTTTCAGCTTTTACATTGTGTTCTGTTGCAAAATGTGTAAGTCAAGCCTTTTTGTATGCAATGATCAATCAGAAAAATTATCTCCTTTCTAATCTGACTCCTCTCCAAATTTTTAAAAAGAATTTATTCCAATTCTAGAGATGTGCAGTGGCCGTCTGGTAGCCAGGCAGTTATTTACATCCATGTCTATTCATGGTATTTCTTTCTTGCAATCCAGTTTCAAGCTGACTACATTTTTAATTGTCCTACTGCATAAAAGAACTATACTTACTATCTACCTGCTGTTCAGTAACACCACAGTACTGACTAACCCACACACATAATACCTTTTAATCAGCAGAATTGAAAGTAACAGAGTCAAGGATTAGAGGAGTAATGAATACAAGGGAAAAAATTAAGCATCACATCCTCTTGACTTTTAAATATGTATGTAACTAAGCTTCTTTTCTCCTCTGCCCTTCTTCTCCCTCCTCACAGCCCACATGAACACCCACACAGAGATCTGTGTTCCCAAGTGTTGCTGACTTACTTCATATGAGCATACTACAAGTCTATCTGTTTCTCTGTACATTAATAAGCCATCAGTGAAATGGAGACTAAAATATTTTCAGTCATCTAATGCTAATAGTAATTATTAGATGGAGGTACAATTAAACGGCTGCCATTCTCAGTTTTGATATTCTACTGCCAGTTATACCAAGGAGGAGGAGGAGGAGTTGTTCCATTGTAAAAGTAATGTGGGAATGTTCTATGTCAATGCTCTGGAGTGCTTCAGAGCCAGATAAGCTCCTATAAGACTGACATAAAACAGGATTCCCTGATAAAGGCATTATAATTAAATGGTTTTCTTAAAATTATATCACTCTAGAATATTTTCTCCTCACAGACTGTGTAGAGTTATTAGTGTTCCATGGAACACATTTTTGGAAATTGTGATTTAACTGACTCTCCCTATTAAGCATACCATTATACTAATGGAACCTACACTAGGGAAAAACAACAACATCAACAACAACAAAACTTTTACTTCCTACTCTTTCCACATATAATGTAGTATGGTGATTAAAAGGACTGGCTCCAGACTTTCACTTCCTGGGTTGAAATACCAGCTCTTCTAATTACCAGTTGTAATTACTACTACTTGATTAGGTCTTCTACCCCTTCTTTGACTCAGATTTTCTCTATAGCAAAATGAAAAAAAAAAAAAATAACAGTGCTTTAAACCTGAAAAAATGTACATAAAGTGGTAGGCTATAATAATTGTTATTATCTCTCCCCAAACATTTGTACCTGAAGCACATTATCTCTTTTATATCAGGAAGACATGTGGTTATGTCACATGGTATAGTTTGCTTTATCCAGGATGTCCACTGAAGACATGGAGAACTTTCCAGAAATTGTCATGAATCCCAAAATTGACTATCAAACTTCATACACTCTGGTTTTCACTAATTAAATAGGTTGTTTTATGAATTAGCCCATTATATAGAAATAGTACAACAAAGCTGCATGACACACTAGTTAGCACATTTTCGCTGCAGTCTCTAGAGGATAGTACTCCCATTCCTCCATTGTTTGTTCAAACATATGTTAGTCTAAAGTTGGAATGTTCAACTCTATCATGAATGATAAGCAGAGGACCCTTTAAAATTTATTCAAATCCTATCATGGTGGCACTAATTTATTCAGCACTTTTTATCACAAACCCATCATGTATCAGTCACCCTTGTAATTAAAATCAGAAAAGCAGTACCTAAAATATTACATGGCCAGAAGAGTTCAGAGAACAATGGGTGATGTGATAGAGAATGGCAGAGATGTGACAGGAATAAAGAACTTCAGCTTGGGAAGTCAGGAAAAGCAACCCTGCACAAGTGACACTTGAACTGGAATATTGCTAAAAAGAGGGAGCCAACCATGCAAACAAGTATGGTCAAGAATGAAAGTGCTGGGGCGCCTGGGTGGCTCAGTGGTTGGGCCACTGCCTTTGGCTCAGATTATGATCTCAGGGTCCTGGGATCGAGCCCCACATCAGGCTCTCTGCTCAGCAGGGAGCCTGCTTCCTCCTCTCTCTCTGCCTGCCTCTCTGCCTGCTTGTGATCTCTCTCTGTCAAATAAATAAATAAAATCTTTAAAAAAAAAAAAAAAGAATGAAAGTGCTACTTTGCTTGCTAACACCCTGTGCCTAGCCCCTGCATTCTCCCAGACTATCCCATCCAACTAACCCTACTTGCCAGCAGTCCCTCCAAAAGAGTGCCTAATGCATCTCATTTTCAAGTAGTCCCAACAGTGGTCAGCACCACCACAAAGTGATTCTTACCATGGGGAGAGGGGAAGATAAGCATACACATCAGTTCTACTGTAGCCCCAGCATTGTGATGGGGGAAGACATCTAACTGGTTGCTGGCCCTGACCATCACCAAAATCTCACATGGGGCAACACAAAGAGAGAACCCCATTTAGTGTGACTACAACCCCAACAGACAGACTAGTCTGACTATAGTCCCCACCAACCAACAAAAGCCTTTCAGGGGACAATGCAGGTAGAATGTCCTGCAGTTGAGAGCGACCACAGTTCCAGTAAACAAGCTGAGGGGAAAAGTCTGGTTTGAACTACCTATGAGCCCAAGAGAGTCCCAGACTGTCCCCCTAACAGCACAGAGACCAAACCTTGCCAAGCATAATGGACCACTGCAGCCAACTGGACAGAAGGCAAACGTGGCTCAACCATAGCAGTAAAGCACACACAACGTAAGACACCCCTGAAATGCCAGAATATTATTATTCAGAATAGGAGAGATTCCTAGATAAACAAAAGCTAAAGAAATTCATTTTCATTACCACTAAACTAGCCTTATAAGAAATGTGAATGATGGGACGCCTGGGTGGCTCAGTTGGTTAGGCAGCTGCCTTCGGCTCAGGTCATGATCCCAGCGTCCTGGGATCGAGTCCCACATTGGGCTCCTTGCTTGGCAGGGAGCCTGCTTCTCCCTCTGCCTCTGCCTGCCATTCTGTCTGCCTGTGCTCGCTCTCTCTCCCTCTCTCTCTGACAAATAAATAAATTAAAAAAAAAAATTTAAAAAAAAAAAAAAAAAAAAAAAAAAAAAAAAAGAAATGTGAATGATAATACTTTGAGTGGATGTTAAAGGTAATTCTTTGAGTGGAAAGAAAAAGCTATCACTAGGAATAAGAAAATCAGGAAAGGAAAAAAAAATCACACATACACAAGCATAATAAAAGTAGTTAAGTTAATCACAAATAATCACCAGTGCAGAGGTAAATCCAAAAGGCAGTAACATCAATTATACCTATAAAACTTCAACTGATTCACAAAATGATGAAGAGTGTGATATCATATACATAAAAGGTAGGTGGGGGAATAAAAATTTGGTACTTTTAGAATGGTTGAAACTTAAGTTACCATCATCCAAACGCAGACTGTTGTACACATAGGAAATGGCAACTACAAATAAAAATCTGTATAAGTATGAAAAAAAATAAAGAGAAAGGAATCCAAGCATAATGTAAAAAAAAAAAAAGTCATTAAACCACAGGAAAGAGAGCAAGAGAAGAAAGGGACAGAGAAGAAAGGAACGGATCCTACCAATCACTGCTTTGAATGTAAACAGACTAAATGTTCCAATCAAAAGACAAAGGGTGACTGAATGGATTAAAAAGAAATAAATAAAGGAAGGAAGAAAGAAAGAAAGAAAGATCCATCTATATGCTGCCTACAAGAGACTCAATTTAGACCTAAAGTCACATGCAGATTGAAAGTGAAGGGATGGTAAAACATCTGTCATGCAAATAGAAGCAAAAAGAAAACTGGGTTAACAATACTTATATTGAATAAAACAGACCTTAAAATGAAAACTGTGATAAGACACAAAGAACAGTACATAATTATAAAGTGAATAATTAACAAGAAGATAAATAATTATAAATATTTAAGTACCCAACATGAGAGCACCCAAATACATAAAGCAACTATTAACAGACATAATGGAGGAAATTGATAGTAATACAATAATAGTAGGGGACTTGAACACCCCACCTAGATCAATCAATAGATCATCCAAATAGAAAATCTAGGAAACTATAGCTTTGAATCACAGACTGGACCAGATGGACCTAACAGATATATTCAGAACATTCCATCCAAAAACGGAGGAATACACATGTTTTTTCAAATGCACGTGGAATATTTTCCAGAACAGATCACATGTTCAGCCCCCAAACAAGTCTCAACAAATTCAAAAAAGACTGAAATATTATCATGCATCTTTTCTGACTATAATAGTATGACCACAGAAATCAATTATAAGAAAAAAATCTTGAAAGAACACCAATACATGGAGATAAAGTAACATGCTACTATTCAATGAATGGCTTAACCAAGAAATCGAAGAGAAAATCAAAAAATACATAGAGAAAAATGAAATAAAAACACAATGGTCCAAAAATCCTTTGGATGCAGTAGAAACTATTGTAGGACAGAAGATAATAGCAATACAAACCTACTTCAAAAAGCAACAAAAATATCAAACAACCTAAACTTACACCCAAAAGAGCTAGAAAAAGAACAAAATCCAAAGCTAGTAGAAGGGAAAAAAATAAAGATTAAAGCAGACATAAATGAAATAGGAACTAAAAAATCAATAGAAGAAATACGTGAAACCTGGAGGTGGTTCTTTGAAAAGATCAACAAAATTGGTAAACATTTACCCAGACTCAACAACAACAACAGAGAGGGAGAGGGGGAAGGGAGAGAGTGAGAGACAGAGAGACAGAGAGCACACAAGCACTTGAGTAAATGAAATCATAAATAGAAAAGGAGAAATAGCAACCACCACAGAAACACAAAAGATGATATGAAATACTATGAAAACTTACAAGCCAACAAATTGGACAACCTAGAAGAAATGGATAAATTCCTAGAAACATAAAACCTCCCACAACTGAATCAGGAAGAAATAGAAAATTTGAACCGACCAATTACTAGCAACGAAATTGAACTGATAATAAAAAAAACTTTCAATGAACAAAAGTACAGTACCAGACAGCTTCATAGATGATTTCTATCACACATTTAACAAAGATCTAGTACCTATTCTTCTGAAACTATTCCAAAAAATAGAAAAACTTCCAAATTCATTCTGGTAAGCCAGCATTACCTTGATATCAAAACTAGAGAAAGACACTTAAAAAAGAGAACTACAAGCCAATATCTGTAATGAACACATATGCAAAAATCCTTAAGAAAATACTGACAGCAAAAATACCTTAAAAAAATTCACCATGCTTATGGTTTTATTCCAAAAATGAAAATGTGGTTCAATATTTGCAAAACAACATGCTACATCACAGCAGTAAGACAAAAGATTTTAAAAAAAACCAAAAAACCTGTTTTATCAGTTCTATAGATTTTGCAGAAAAGCATTTGACAGGGTACAATATCCATTCATGGAAAAAAAATAAAACAAAATAAAACAAACAAACAAAAAAAACTCTCAACAAAGTAGTTTCAGAGGGATCAAACCTCTACATAATGAAAGCCAATGAAAAATGCATAGACATCATACTCAGTGGTGAAAAACTGAGAGCTTTTCCTCTAAGATCAGCAACAAGACAAGGATATCCACTCTCACCATTTTTATTCAACATAGTAGTGGAAGTCCTAGTTAGAGCAATCAGACAAGAAAAATAAATAAAAGGAATCTGAATGGGTAAAAAGAAGTAAAACTTTCACTATTGGCAGATGACATTGTACTCTATATAGAAAACCCTAAAGACTCCACCAAAAAATTACTAGAACTGATAAATGAACTCACTAAGGTCACAGAATACAAAATTAGTATACATAAATCTCTTGTATTTCTATACACTAATAATGAAGAGGCAGAAAGAGAAATTAAGAAAAAAATCCTTTACAATTGCACCAAGAATAATAAAATACTTAGGAATAAACTTAACCAAGGAGGTGAAAGATCTGTACTCTGAAAACTCTAAAACACTGATTGAAGAAACTGAAGATGACATGAACAAAAAAGATACTCTAAGTTCATGGATTGGGAAAACCAATATTATTAAAATGACCATACTACCAAAAGAAATTCCTCTCAAAATATCAATGGCATTTTTTACAAAACTAGAACAAATGATCCTAAAATTTGTATGCAAACACAAAAGACCCCAGATAACCAAAGGCAATGCTGAAAAAGAACAAAATGGGAGGTATCTCAATCCCAGATTTCAAGATATATTACAAAACTATAGTAAGGAAAAAACTATGGTATTAGCACAAAATAGACACACAGATCAATAGAAAAGGATAGTCCAGAAGTCCAGAAATGAGCCTGCATTTTTATAGTGAATTAACCTAAAACAAAAAGGGAAGAATATACAAGGGAAAAAGACATCTCTTCGACAAATTGTGTTGAGGAACACCTGGGTGGCTCAGTTGTTAAGCGTCTGCCTTTGGCTCAGGTCATAACCCCAGGGTCCTGGGATTGAGCCCCACATCGAGCTACCTGCTCAGTGGGAGGTCTGTTTCTCCCTCTCCCACTCCCCCTGCTTATAGTCCCTCTCTTGCTATCTCTCTGTCAAATAAATAGAATCTTAAAAAAAAAAAAAATGTGTTGGGAACATTGGATAGCTACACGAAAAAGAATGAAACTGGACCACTCTCTTACTCCATAACCTAAAATAAAATAAAACTCGAATAAAAACAAGTTTAAAACCTAAATGTGAGATCTGAAACCATAAAAGTCCTAGAAGAAAACATAAGGAGTAACTTCTCTGCTATCAGCCAAAGAAACAGTTTTCTAGATAGGTCTTCTTTAGGAACGGAAACAAAAACAAAATTAAACTACTGCAGCTATACCAAAATCAAAGCTTTTGCATAGTGGAAACAATTAACAAAACAAAGAGACAACCTGATGAATGGGAGAAGATACTACAAATGGTATAAGCAATAAGAGGTTATTATCTAACTATATAAAGAACTTACACAACTCAATACCAAAAATACCTCTAATAATCCAGTTAACGATGACAGAGGACATGAATAGACATTTTTCTAAAGAAGACACATAGAGGGCGCCTGGGTGGCTTAGTTGATTAAGTGACTGTCTTTGGCTCAGGTCATGATCCTAGAGCTCCAAGATCTAGTCCCACATCTCTCTCCCTGGTAGGCAGGGAGTCTGTTTCTCCCTTTGACCCTCCCCAGTCTCATGCACTCTCATTCTCTCACAAATAAATAAATAAAATGTTAAAAAAAAAAAAAAGACACACAGATGGCAAAAAGACACATGAAAAGACGCTCAACATCACAATCAGGGAAATACACATCAAAATCACAATGAATATCATCTCTTACTTGTCAGAATGGCTAAAATAAAAAAAATACAAGAAATAATAAGTGTTTTAGAGAATATTGAGAAAAATGAACCCAGGTACACTAGTGGTAGGAATGCAAGCTGCTGCAGGCACTGTGGGAAACAGTATGGAGGCACCTCAAAAAATTAAAGTTAGAATTACCATATGATTCAGTAATTCCACTACTGAGTATTTACCTGAGAAAAATGAAAACACTAAATAGAAAAAATATGTGCAATCCCCTCCCATGGTTATCTGCAGCATTATTCATAATATCCAGGATATGGAAGCAATCTAAGTGTCCTTTCATATATGAGTGGATAAAGAAGATGTGAAAGGAAAAAAAGGAAAAAACAAAGATGTGGTGTGTATATATACATATACACACACATATATACATACATACACACACAATGGAATATTACTCATCCATAAAAAATAATGAAATCTTGCCATTTGCAACAACATGGATGGATCTAAAGGATATAAGGCTATGTGAAATACATCTGTCAGAGAAAAACAAATACTTTTGATTTCACTCCTATGTGGAATTTAAGAAACAAAACAAATTGAGCACCTGGGTGGCTCAGTGGGTTAAAGCCTCTGCCTTCGGCTCGGGTCATGATCCCAGGGTCCTGAGATCGAGCCCCGCACTGGGCTCCCTGCTCAGCGAGGAGCCTGCTTCCCTTCCTCTCTCTCTGCCTGCCTCTCTGCCTACTTGTGATCTATCTGTCAAATAAATAAATAGAAACAAAACAAATGAACAAAATTTAAAAAAGGGAAAAACAACACAAAACAAAACCTCCTGATTCTTAAATATTGAGAACAAACTGGTGGTTGCAGGAGAGAAGGTGGGGATAGGGGTGGGTGGATGAAAGAGTTGAAGATGGTTAAGAGTGTATTTATCATGAGCACTGAGTAATGCATACAATTACTGACTCATTATATTACATACCTGAAATTAATTTAACATTGTATGTTAATTATACTTGAATAAAGAATGGTTAAAAAAAAAAAGAAAAACAAAGGAATGGAGGTGCTAAAGCAGAACACACCTGGTATCTGAGGGAAAGAGTGAAAGCCATCGGAGCTGGCTATAATAAAATAGTGCAAGAAGGTTGGAAGATGAGATTGGAGATAAATGACCATATCCTCATTAAAAAAAATCCTTCCCAGGATGCCTGGGTGGCTCAGTGATAACTCTTGGGTTCAGGGTGGTAAGATCAAGCCCATGTCTGGCTCTACACTGAACAAGGAGTCTGCTTGAGAGTCTCTCTTCTCTTTCTGCCCCTCCCACTTGTGCGCGCTCTCTCTCTCAAAATAAATAAATAAATCTTTTTTTTAAAGGTTTAAAAAAACCCCTTCTAGAGAACAGACTAAACGGAGGTATGCAGACAGAGCATGGAAATAGGAAGACCGCTTCAGCTGCAAGAGCAGTGATATACACCAGAGTAATGTGAGGTTGCCTAGGATGAAAGCAATGGAAAAACAATTAAGTATCAGATATAGTATGTTTTTTATAAGTAAAGCTGACAAGATTTTGAGATGCACTGAATATGGCATATAATCATAGGAAGAAACCAGAGATGATGCCTAAATTTTGGCTTAGAAGCAGTTGATGATAATATCATTTTGAGGCTTGGATAAGACTTGAGGAGTGGTGGGCATAAATTCAGCATTCTACTTTGGTCACAGTAATTTTACATGGCTTCTAGGTACTCAAATGGAGAAGTAAAGTTGGAAGATGGGCAAAAAATACAAATTGGGATCTGAGGTAAAATATTTGTTAGGAACCTACTGTTAACCAGACACTGTGTTACTTGCTGGAAATAAAATGGTGAGAAACATTACATATGTGCCCCTGCTCCTGTATAATCTCTTTTTTTTTTTTTTTAAGATTTTATTTATTTTTTGACAGACAGAGATCACAAGTAAGCAGAGAGGCAGGCAGAGAGAGAGGAGGAAGCAGGCTCCCTGCTGAGCAGAGAGCCTGATGTGGGGCTCGATCCCAGGACCCTGAGATCATGACCCGAGCCGAAAGCAGAGGCTTTAACCCACTGAGCCACCCAGGTGCCCCTCCTGTATAATCTCTTGAGAATGGGTGTCACCTGTAAATATGATGAATATCACCAGTATGCTTAAAGTTATGTTCATGGCACAGTTTGCTTTTAAAAAAGGGAGATTATCCTAGGTGGTGCCAATCTAATCAGAGAGGCCCTAAAAGGGATTAGACCTTTTCTGAAGACAGGGAACATGTAAATTCAATCAACATGAGACAGAGGGAGCAATGTCTCAAGGACCTGAGAATAGCCTCTAGAAGCTGAGAGCTGTTCCTGGCCAACAGCAGTAAGAAAACAGGAACCCCTTACTTAAAAATAAAAGCCTTAAACAAACAAACAAATGAACAAACAAAACGAAGCACGGACCTCAGTCATGCAATCATGAAGAGAGAGATTCTGCTAATAAGCAGAGAAGAACTTGGAAGTAGCCTTAGCTCAGTCTCCAGTTGAGGACATGACATACTCAGCTGATGTCTTAAATTCAACCTCATGAGAACCCAACCATGCTGTGCGTGCTGTGCTTTCCTGACACATGGAAACCGAGATAATACATTTGTGTTTTTTTTAAAGCTACTACATTTGTGGTAATTTCTCAGAAATCCATGGAAAACTAACACAATTTCCTCTGTTCCATGGAAGCTACAGTCAGCTAGAAAAAGAAGAACAGATAAATAGCATCAATTTTCCATTTTTAAAAGAAAGATCTTTATCAGTATGAGATTAGTGTTAAAATGGCATGGGAATAGGATTTTTTATGCCAAAATAGATGGGTGGGTGTTTGCCTACTAAAGCCCAAGTAAAAGACCTCAAATTAGCGTGGGGGTAGTAGAGATTCAGAAAAGAGGACATATTTAAGAGACATCATGAAACAATATTGAGGGACTGAAACAATATGATATGAAAGGAGATAAGAAAGAAGATGGGCATCTGCACTGGTCCAGCCTAGTCCATACATAGTATTGGCTAGTCCCTTAAGTCCAAGTCATGCTAGGATAATTGGCTTCTAGCTACAACAAAAGGAAAATTGGGAAGGGGATCATTTAGCATATCATCAACTTTTGTTTATACATTACATTGTTTATGCCACACTCAAATTACATATTACCATTGTTATTTTATATTTTTATGCAATGTTATACAGCACATACAAAAGCATAAATATAAGAGTAACAAAGACCAAGAACTTCTTTGAGTAACTTAACTATACTACTATATTATGGCTGGATTCTAATGATGCCAAACTAGTTAAATGACCCATTTGAATTATACAGAACATTTTTCTATTTATTTATTTATTTAAAGATTTTATTTATTTATTTGGTAGAAAGAGAAAGAGAGACATAAAGCATGAGCAGGGGGAGCAGCAGACAGAGGGAGAAATAGGCTCTCTGCTGAGCAAGGAGCCCAATGGAGGATTCAACCCCAGAACCCAGGAATTATGAGCTGAGCCAAAGGCAGATGTTTAACTGACTGAACCACCCAGGCATCCTGTAACACAATTTTTGATAACTTTTGAGTCAACTTTCTCTATACTTACATCACATTTTATCAATTTTGAACTTGTGATTTATTTAATCTGTTGATCCAATAGATTTATACATTCAAGCAATTAAAAAAAGATTTACATAGATCATTTATAACTTTATTTGTTTTATAATGAGATTCTCTTTCCTTAAATGTGAAAGTCAGTTTGGCTATGTAAAAGTTGTGGCATGATCTTTCCCCTCAGAAATTTATAAATGTTACTTATTGTCTTCTGGCAATTAGTGTTGCAGAGCTAGCTGAAGTGAGGTTGAGTTTAGTTTTTACTGCAAAAAGTATGACATTTCATTTTGTTTTGCCTTTACTGTTTTATCTTTCTTTCTTCCTTCCTTCCTTTCTTTTTTTTTTTACTAAATGGGAGAAAAATATTATTATCATTTATATTCATTTGTCTGTTTCTAAATTATTGTTACTATTGTTGAGTTTATGGTTTGTGTTGATTTTTCCCATAATACAGTACTTTCACAGTGTGTATATCTGATACTATCTCAGCTCTCCAAAGTTGTATTCATTTCTGTCTGTCTTATACTCATTCCAATCATTGTGTCAGATAATTTTCATTCTTTATTCTATTTCCTTTTTATTCTTTGAGACATTTATTTCAGAATTTTTCTCAAAATCTGACTTGGTTTTCCTTGGTACCAATTCTGCTTCTTATTGGCTTGCTCTAAACATTTTATACTACATTTTTTTTTTGACTACTTAAATTTTTATTTCTTTTACATATTTACTTTTCTATTATTTCTGTTTCCATAGAAAATTATTATATGTTCCAGTTTCTCAGTTGGAGATTTTATATTATTCTCTTGACAGCAAGGAAGCTTAGTATGTTTTCTTCTGATTTTTGTAAGAAATTGTTATGAGATCTGTTCACTCTTTAAATATTCTAAGTGTTGCCTTCCACTTTATTTGTTGTATTTTTTTTAAGTTGTTGCCTATAAATGAGGAAAGTGGTTGTAATGAAAAAAAAAAAAAAAGTTCCAGAGGAAGTGACATTGGCAAAAAGCTTTGAAGAAACTCTCAGAGATGTTTCATGACATTGAAAATGCAAAGGATAAAATGTTGGGAGCTAACCCAAACTTGGAAAGGAGTATGACAATTTTCCAAGACATAGAAAAAATTCTCACTGTGCACTGTTAAGTTATATGAAGAAATGAAAATGCAAGCATTATTCAATAAGATTCTAATTTTTTCAAAGGTATAAAGCACTTAAATTTCAACATTTCTAATGATTTATAGTATATTAAATGTTAGTTTTACTATTTTTCATTTCCCTGTATATTTATAACTTCCAGTAACAGCTTTTTAAAAATGTTTGACAAGTTTTTTTATGTCATAGAACAACTGTAATTTTTCCCACTGATTATTAAGGTTGCCTTGCATAATTTCAGTTTATATTTCTGATGTTCTATAGTACCAACAAAGTGAAGACTTTCAGTATTAGGCCTGTATAATCATATTTATACAAGGTTCATATACCATCATCTAAATTCACCTATTCTATCCATTTGTTTAAGGATATGGAAGAGATTGACAGGAAGAAAGCAATAATTATTTTTAAATAAAAAGTTATTTTTTATTGCATTAGTGTTTTCCTATGATTTCTGAATTTCCAAAATAAATAAGTAAATGCAAACATTATACTACTTACACCTGAAATCATATGTGTTTTCAGAGAAAGGGAATTGTTCTTTGGGTGACACAAAGGTTCATTGTGTTCATTTATCAACATCCTGTTTAAAAGAGATATGAAATAAATATGCATGTTACCTAGCATTAGAGCCCTAAAAAAGATTCAATTATTTACATACACACAAGTGAGGCTCATAATCTGGGAAGTTCCCTCAGAGCCTTTATGTGACAGTAGAATATAGTACTCTTCAGTCTCGGCCACCAATAATTCAATCTGATTTCTTTCCTTCAGGAGCAACTGTCATCTAGGAAATTTGCTTAAATAAGAGCAACAACATAGATTGTCATTTATTTTATTATTCTATTCCTGACCTAGCTGGATAAGAGCAGAAAGATAATTAAGTCAGTGACGAATTACAGGTAAAATGCCATTTCAGCTATTAAGAATATATGGAGGATTACATTAGAGAGACATGGTGGCAGACCTCTGAGGGGCATCACTTCAACTTCTTTTCAGGCCCTGTCTGTCCCCAGTGATAAATATTCATCATTTAAGACTGCGGTCTAGGCAGTTACATGTTAGATGGATAGAAAGATAAATAGATGTTTTACAGATGTATATTAGAACCAAAATATTGTAAAAATTTAACCTATTTTATCAAAATATTTTTCTTTTAAAAAAATAATTCAGAGGGACATAGTTATCTTTAAAGCATGAAAATAGTCATCATTGATAATAACTGCTATTACACTACTATAAAAAACACATTTGATAATCAAATCTACTTTACTGATAATCACAAGAATTATGATATTCTAGTAAATATTTTCAATATTATAAAACACTGAATCTTGAAGGCAACATGTTTATGTTATAAACTGCATAAATGTAGCTAAATGCCAAAAGAAAGTAAACTAAATGACCCACATAAGATAAAAAATTCATATATAAAATTTGAAAACATTCATATTGTGTTGATATGTATGACAAAATGGTCACATAAATGGGTGTGTGATATTTAATCAAAGTTCTTAATCCTGCCTTCCCCATCTTGATTAACATCATATATCTGAAGTTGATATTCTGAAGTATTCTGAAGGTTGGAGAAGGTAATGGTTCAGGCCTTGTTTATGTTTACCCTATATTTTCCTAACTTTATACAAATGAGAAATGACAGTGGTCATTTTCTTATTTTACATGAATATATTTTAAGAATATGGTTTTATTTATACTGTAAAGAAGTTAGTAATTTCTCTTTATTCATTACTTTCTCCCTTCCATAAATATTAGGTGTCTACTCTATGTGTCAGGGACTGCCCTATGCAATCATATTAAATAAGACTTCATTCTTTCCCTAAAAGAGATTACAATCTAAAAAAAATAAATAAATAAAAAAAAGAAAGAAAGAAAAGAAAAAATCATCAAGGATTCCTGTAGCATCTGACAGAAGAAGGAATAAAAATTAGACTAGTGCATATTCAGGGAAAACTTCCTAAAAGAGGAATATAATTGACCTGAGTATTGGAAAAATAAATAATAATTAGCAAGTAAATAACAAAAATTAAAAAAAAAAAGGTGTGTTTGTGTCAAGACAACATAGACCTGAAGTTTCAGGATGTAAAATAGAGATAGAAAACATATCCAGTATTGGGGCACCTGAGTGGTTCAGTTGGTTGAGTGTCCAATGCTCTTTTTTTTATTGTGTTATGTTAGTCACCATAAAGTATATCATCAGTTTTTGATGTAGTGTTCCTTGATTCATTGTTTGCATATAACACCCAGTGGTCCATGCAATAAAGAGCATCCAGCTCTTGATTTTGGCTTGGGTCATGATGTCAGGGTCCTGCGATTGAGCCCCCTCCTTGGGCTTTGTACTCAGCAAAGAGTCTGTTTGAGATTATTTCCCTCTACCCACCCCCACCCCTCACTGTTCTCACTCTCAAAAATAAATAAATAAATCTTTAAAATCAAAAACAACAAAACCACAGACACACAAAAAAGCAGCATTTATGCAGTGCCCTATTATTGTAAATACCCTGGAAAGAAAAAAAAAAGATATTGTTTCCTTTCTCATAAAGCTTATAAGCCAATAAAGGGAAAAAATCAGATATACATGCAATTGTAATATAAGGTTGAATGAGCCACAAACAAAATACCAAAAATGCTTCAGAAGTTCAACAAGGCAGGTAAACATGTCTGGTTATAGAGATCATGAAATATGTGGCTTTGAAATAATAGTGAAAGAATAGATAGGTTTTCTTTAGACCTATTTTTGAGGGATAATGCAGTGATGAGTAACAAAAATAATTATGGAAGAAAACATTGAGTATCCTGGGAAAACACTGAATATCCTGGAAAGCAAGTGACTTTGATTGGAATGCTAAGGAACAGCTTATATACTTATACAGTTACCTTTTTAAAAAAGATTTAGTTATTTGAGAGAGAAAGAAAATGAGAGCACAGTGCAGAGGGGTAGAGGGAGAAAGAGAGTATCAGGCATACTTCCTGCCGCCTTAATGGGGCTCCATCCCACCACCCTAAGATCACTACATGAGCTGAAACCAAGAGTCAGAAGCTTAACTGACTGTGCCACCCAGGCAACCTACAGTTATTGCAGGGCAATCCTTATTAATAAATAATTGGGTATGCCTCTTCTCACCTAACTGGGGCCTACTGAAGGACAGATGCCAGCTGTTTCTCTTCATTTTGCCTAAGTAGGAACCTACTAAAGTGAGTAGACTGCATTCCTCAAAAACATTTTAAAGTCAATGAGCAGCCCATAGCAGCCTGAGTCAAAAGATTATATCCTTGAGGCATACTCAAGAGCACTAAGAGCCTGGGAGAAAAAGCTGGGGAAAATTCCTTTGGGAGATTAGAGCATTAACAAGTGCCCTATACACATGCATGCATAAAATGGGACACTGACTCAGAAGATGTCAGAGAAAATCCTAAACTTTCACCTCTGGGTATAAGCAAGAAGTGAAGGCAGGCAGAGGTATGAATAGTCTGAAAGAGTGAGGAAAAAGAGCCTCAGTATAGAGTCAATGTGCAAAGAAATGGAGAAAGGGTGTTTTTTTTTTCCCTCTCCTTTTGTTTTTTCTCTTCTTTCTAAATATTTGACAATTTAATAGGAATAGATATAATGCTCATTTTCTAAAGTAGATTCATTTTGTTTCTAATACAGTTGAATATCTTTTATGAATTTTCAGTGATATACTTTTTTTAATCTTTTGAATGACCATTTTTATGCCATTTTGCACCATAAAGAGCAATGATTCAACACTATTTGAGGATATGGGTAAACTGCTAATGCATTTAATTTAACAAAAATTAAACTATCTGGAATAAGTCTTAGTTTTGAGAAATACAGGTTTTAAAACAACTACATAAGTTGATCAAATTTGGAAATAATCATGTGAAAATTTCTTAAAAAGTATAGGAGAAGTCCAAGATAGCAGAACAGTAGGAGACCTTAATTTTGTCTGGTCCCAGGAATTCATCTAGATAGCTATCAAATCATTATAAGCACCTGCAAACTCAGATGGAGGTCTAAGAAAAGAATAGCTGCAAGTCTACACATAGAAAAGTAACCACTTTTTGCAATGGAGGAGGTGCAGAGAAGTAAATTTGAGGCAATATATGGGAAGGTAAACCATGGGGAGAGGGAGCCTCTTTAAACCAGCTACTGGCAAGTGATATATAGCAGCAGAGCACAAAATCAGAACTTTAAAGTCTGCTTCGGTGAGGGATGTCACTCAGGTGGCTAAGCAGGGGTAGAATCCTAGCTGGGACGGTGTGGTCTCAGGATCCTCGAGATCACAGGAAGACCAGGTGTTTGAGTACAGCATTGCTCCCAGGCATCAGAGCATGATCACCTACAAAGAGTGAGTGAGCCAGGAGTGGTCTCTCAGCTCGGGGTTGCCATGAACTGTGAACTGCAGCACATCTGGACAACTGCTTGCCAAGCAGGAACCCAACAGTAGAAGAACCAGCTAGACCACCTTCCTCCCCTGGGAAGAGTGGTGAAAGAGCATGCCACAGAAGTCTACAGCATTTGAGAGTCAAAGCAGTCATGTGCCTGAGATAGAAATGCTTGTCACAGACTGGACGAACACAAAGATACAGTTTCTTTTAACTGACCAAAATAGCCCCAGGAGATAGTATATTGTTCTGCTCTATTCACCCATCTATGTCCCTTCTTTTCTTGTTGTTGTTGTTTATTTTTCTCTTTTTTCCCCTTGTCTTTTAATTTCCATTATTACACTCTATCCTTTCATTGTATTTAATTTTATCTTTGTACATATATAAGCTTTTATTTCTTAATAAATTTGGGATCTAGTTTTCTAAAAAACAGACCAAAATACATGTAGAATCCAGTGTATTGCTCTATTCTGCTCACCTATCTGATTATATTGTCTGGTTTTTTTTTTATTTCCTTAAATTTTTTTTTCTTTTCTCTAGTTTCAGGTCTCTTCTGATTTGTTTAGTACATATTTCTCTGGGGTCATTGCTGCCATTTTAGTATTTTGTTATTTCATTCATCTATTCATCTCTGGGCAGAATGGCAAGATGGAAAAACTTCCAGCATAAGAAACTGAAAGAATTTGTGATCACTAAACCAGCCCTACAAGAAATATTAAAAGGCATCCTTTAAGCAGTGAGAAAGTCCAAAAGGAACAAAGACCCAAAAGGAACAAAGGCAATATATAGTAACAGTGACTTTACAGGTAATACAATGGTGCTAAATTAATATCTGTCAGTAAAGACTCTGAATGTAAATGGACTAAATGCCCCAATCAAAAGACACAGGGCATCAGATTGGATAAAAAAGCAAGACCGTCAATATGCAGTCTGCAAGAGACTCATTGCATACTCCAAGACACCTCCAGATTTAAAGCGAGGGGATGGAAAACAATCTATCGTGCTAATGGACATCAAAAGAAAGCTGGCAAAAAATGGCAGTCCTTATATCAAAACAAATTAGATTTTAAACCAAAGACTGTAATAAGAGAGGAGGAAGGACACTGTGCCATAATTAAAAGGTCTATCCAACAAGATCATCTAACAATTATAAATATATTTATGCCCCTAACATGGGAGTAACCAATTATCTAACCCAACTAATAACAAAATTAAAGAAACACATGAATAATAATTCAATAGTAGGGGACTTTAACACCCCCTCACTGCAATGATCTGCAATGCAGATCATCTAAGCTGAAGACCAACAAGGAAATAAGGGCTTTGAATGACACACTGGACCTTCTCAGATATATTCAGAACATTCCATCCCAAGCAACAGAATATACATTCTTCTCAAGTGCACATGGTATAATCTCCAGAATAGATCACATCCTAGGTCTTAAATCAGGTCTCAACCAGTACCAAAAGACTGGGATCATTCCCTACATATTTCAGACCACAGTGCTTTGAAATGGTAAATCAGTCATAAGAGGAAGTTGGAAAGAACTCAAATACATGGAGGCTACAGAGCATCCTACTAAAGAATGAATGGCTCAACAAGGAAATTAAAGAAGAATAAAAAATAAAATTCATGAAAATGAATAAAAATGAAAATACAAATGTTCAAAATCTTTGGGATGCAGCAAAGGTGGTCCTGAGAGGGAAGCAATATAAGCAATATAAGACTTTCTCAATAGACAAGAAAGTTTTCATGCATTAGCATGAAATTTTATGAAAGTTTAAATGCATTAGCAGTTTACCCATATCCTCAAATAGTGTTGAATCATTGCTCTTTATGGTGCAAAATGGCATAAAAATGGTCATTCAAAAGATTAAAAAAAGTATATCACTGAAAATTCATAAAAGATATTCAACTGTATACAACCTAATCTTACACCTAAAGGAGTTGGAGAAAGAGCAGCAAAGAAATCCTACACCCAGCAGGAGAAGAGAAATAATAAAGATTAGAGCAGAAATCAATGAAATAGAAACCAAAAGAACAGTAGAATAGATCAACAAAACTAGGAGCTGGTTATTTGAAAGAATTAATAAGATTGATAAACCCCTAGCTAAGCTTATGAAAAAGAAAAGAGAAAGGACCCAAATCTAAATCAGTAAAATCATGAATGAAAGAGGAGAAATCACAACCACACCGAAGAAATATAATCATAAGAACATACTATCAGCAACTATATGCCAACAAATTAGGCAATGTGAAAGAAATGGATTTATTCCTAGAGATGTATAAACTACCAAAACTGAAACAGGAAGAAAGAGAAAATCTGAACGGGCCCATCACCAGCAAGAAAATTGAAGCAGTAATCAAAAATCTCCCAACAAACAAGATCCCATGGCAAGCTGGCTTCCCAGGGGTATTCTACCAAACACTGACAGAATTAATACCTATTCTCCTGAAGCTGTTTCAAAAAATAGAAATGGGAAGAAAACTTCCAAACTCTCTCTATGAGGACAGCATTACCTTGACCCTCAAACCAGACACATATCCCACCAAAAAAGAGAATTACAGACCAATATCCCTGATGAACATGGATGCAAAAATTCTCTCCAAGATACTAGCCAATAGGCTCCAACACTACATTAAAAGGATTATTAACCATAACCACGTGAGATTTATTCCTGGGTGGGTCGACATCCGCAATTCAATTAGTGTGATACACTACATAAATAAAAGAAAAGACAAGAACCATATAATTCTCTAAATAGATGCATAAAAAGCATTTGACATAGTACAGCATCCTTTCTTGATTAAAACTCTCAGTGTAAGGACAGAGGGAACACACCTCAATATCATTAAAGCCATATATGAAAAGCTCACAGCAACTATCATTCTCAAAGGGGAGAAACTAAGAGCTTTTCCCTTAAGGTCAGGGACACTTCAGGGCTATCCACTATCACCACTGCTGTTCAACATAGTACTAGAAGTCCTGCCTCAGAATCAGACAACAAAAAGAAATAAGAGGCATCTGAATTGACAAAGAAGTCAAGCTCTCACTCTGCAGATGACATGATACCCTATGTGCAAAACCCAAAAGACTCTGTCACCAAATCAGTAGAACTCATACAAGAATTCAGCAACATGGCAGGATATAAAATTGATACACAGAAATCATTTGCATTTCTATACCCAAACGATGAGACAGAAGAAAGAGAGATTAAGGAGTTAGTCCCATTTACAATTGCACTGCAAATCGTAAGATACGTAGGAATAAACCTAATCAAAGAGGAAGAGGATCTATACTCAGAAACTATAGAACAATCATGAAAGAATTGAGGAAGACACAAAGAAATGGAAAAACGTTTCATGCTCATGGTTTGGTAGAATAAATATTGTTAAAATGTTTATGATTCCTAGAGCAATCTACACATTCAATGCAATC
This sequence comes from Mustela putorius furo, assembly GCF_011764305.1. NCBI lineage: Eukaryota > Metazoa > Chordata > Mammalia > Carnivora > Mustelidae > Mustela > Mustela putorius. The sequence goes on from NW_025421467.1 coordinate 3,837,343, forward strand.
CCTATCAAAATCCATCTACTTTTTTCAGAGAGTTGGAACAAATAATCCTAAAATTTGTATGGAAACAAAAAAGCCAAATAAATGTTGAAAAAGAAAGCCAAAACTGGTGGCATCACAATCCTGGATTTCAAGTTCTATTACAAAACTATAATCATCAATGTTAGGTCTGTTATCAAAGGAACGAGACTGAGACAAGGTGAAAGTTATTTAAAGCTTTATTTTATGCCAAGCATTAGAAGTCAGACTGATTGGCCAGGAGAATGAGACTGAAACAAAGTTAAAGTTATGCAAAGCTTTATTCTATGCCAAGCATTAGAAGTCAGACTGACTGGGCTGGGCTGCCTCCGAAGAGAGAGACCCCTCCGAATCTTATAGGCTACCTTTTATTGGGTAAAACTGCAACCCATATCTTAGTATCTCAACCCACTGGGTTTGTATGTCTCTTGCTGATTGGCTAGTTTCATCCAGTCTGGTGACATGCTATTCAAGATTACTCCATACTAGGAACTTTTACAAACAGTATTTTCTGGGAAGGATTTAGTCAGCTAACATATTCAGTGTGAATAATAAGATCATTCCCAAGATGAAGTCATTTTGGTTTGGGCAAGACCTTCTCACTGTTACAAACAGTACTTCGTACTGATTAGATATCTCCATCTGGCCTGACTCGTCCTTGTATTCTGGGCTCTGTTATCAGGAACTAGTAGACTACATTTTACTGGTTTCCTGGACTTGCTTCTAAGTACGTTTCTCTGGGGGGGAGAGTCAATTTAAGTTTACTGCACAAACAACAAAATGGCTATTTAACCGAGATGGAGTCACTCTGGCTAAATAGGTCCTTACAATCAAGATGATAGAGTACGGGTGCAAAAACAGACACATAGATCAATGCAACAGAATAGAGAATCCAGAAATGGACCTTCAACTCTATGAGGTCAAGTATCTTTGATAAAGCAGGAAATATCCAATGGAAAAAAGATAGTCTCTTCAACAAATGTGTTGGGAAAATTGGACAGCCACATGGAAGAATGAAACTGGACCATTTCCTTACCTCATACACAAAAATAGACTCAAAATGAAAGGCCAAAATGTGAGGAGGTCTCCATCAAAATCCTAGAGAATAAATCAACAACCTCTTCAACCTCAGCCACAGCAACTTCTTATTAGACACGTCTCCAAAGGCAAGGGAAACAAAAGTAAAAATAAACCACTATGGCTTCATCAAGATTAAAAGCTTTTGTACAGCGAAGCAAACAGTTAACAAACCCAAAGGACAACCAAGAGAATGGGAGAAGATATTACAAATGACATATCAGATAAAGGGCTAGGATCTAAAATCTGTAAAGAACTTACCAAACTCAACACCCAAAGAACAAACAATCCCATCAAAAATTGGGCAGAAGACATGAACAGAGACATGTCTGCAAAGAAGACATCCAAATGGCCAATAGACACATGAAAAAATGTTCAGTATCACTAAAAATCAGGAAATACAAATCAAAACCACAATGAAATACCACGCCACATTGGATAGAATGGCTACAATTAACAAGTCAGGAATTGAGAGATGTTGGCGAGGATGTGGAGAAACGGGAACCCGCTCACACTGTTGGTGGGAATGCAAACTGGAGCAGCCATTCTGTAAAACACTATGGAGGTCCCTCAAAAAGTTGGGTATTAACCCAACAATTGTGTATTTACCCTAAAGATACAAATATAGTGATCCAAAGGGACACCTGCATCCCAATATTTATAGCAGCAATGTCCACAACAGCCAAAAGAGGAAAAGGAGTCCAGATGTCCATCTATAGATGAATGGATAAAGCATGAATGGTGTGTGTGTGTGTGTGTGTGTGTGTGTATATATATATATACACACATAAACGTGTGTGTATATATGTATATACATGTATATGTGTATATATACACACATACATACATATATATTGTGTATATGTATGTATGTATTACTCAGCCACCAAAAAAAAAAAAAAAAGTTGCCATTTACAACAATGTGGATGGAACTAGAGGGTATTATGCTAAGCAAAATAAGTCCATCACAGAAAGCCAGGTATCATATGATCTCACGGATATGTGGAATTTAGGAAGCAAAACAGAGGATCATATGGAAAGAGAGGGAAAAATAAAACAAGATGAAACCAGAGAGGGAGACAAACTGTAAGAGACTCTTAATCATAGGACACAAATTGAAGGTTGCTGGAGGGGAGGGTGGCAGGGGATTGGGGTAACTGGGTGATGGTCATTAAGGAGAGCATGGGATGTAATGAGCATTGGGTATTATATAAGACTGATGAATCACAGTTCTGTACCTCTGGAACCAATAATATGTTATATGTTAGTTTAAAAAAAAAAAGAATTTCTTAAAAAGAATAATGGTATTGTGCCAGGAAAAAAAAAAAACAAAAAACAGAAAACAATAAATTCCGTATGTTTAAAAACTGCTTCTTTATAACACCTATGCTTTTGGCTTTCAGGGAAATTTTACGTTTGTAGGAGAACTTCAGGGACATCTGCTCTAGGCAGATGTTAATGGTCTCAACTTAGCATTTTGGTAATGAGAGGGAAAAAAATGTATGTGAGGGAAAAGTGTTGAGACTTGTGAGGTCAAAAGGGTTGTTACAAACAGCGCAGTCTAAAGAAAGAATGAGAATGATTGCAAAGTTCTTATAACTACATCCCTATTGCTGCCATATTAACATATTTCTAAAAAAATGTCCCATCCTTTTAAATAGAAAATGTTAATGTTATATAGAAAATTCAGTAAAAATGAAATGCAAGACAAAGCAGTGACTTAATAAGAAATTAGGTCAAACTAAGAAAATGGATGATTAAAATATTCTTTTAATCGTCTCCAGATGTGATTAAACTTGCTGAATCTAAATTGTTGCATATAATTTGACAGCCTTCATAGTTAAATGCAAATGCATGAGATCCAATTGGAAGCAACAGGAAAAAGGAGGCATGTTGTTTAGTATATTAAATTTCCATAGCAGGTGTATGCAATGAGGACAATGGCAAAATCAGGTATGATTGGCCTACTAAGAGAAAGATTCTTTTTTTTTTTTTTTTTTGATGCTGTAATTCACTCTGGCAATGAAAGCAAATGTAAGACACTCTCACTGCAGCTAGGGAAACATAGATTCCTCTGTCCACTGGGTCTGAAATAATTATGGGATGAGTCAGTCACATTTTCTGACATACTTACTCAAATTCACTATATTTCACTTCATTTTTGAATTACTGACCGCATGCTAATTCTAAATTGTTTTGAAGTGCACTTTGTTACTATAAAAGTGAGTTCCTTATTAAATAAGCATATGAATTGCCACTGAAAGGCCATTTATATATAAACTATAGATGAATCTGAACAATCTGTTAACTACTTGGCTATAATAATCCTGTTGTCAGGCCATTTACAAATACATAGATACACAAATAACTTCTACTTTATACTATCCCTTTGTCCTCTTCTCACCTTTATTCCATTCAACGAACTGATTTTGTAGCTACTGAGACAGATCTTTTAGAAATATCTGTGAATTCAAAATTAAAGGACGGAACTAATTCCAAAATCATGAAGCGTTTATGGAAGCAGATTCTCAGGTAGGATTCTTATGTTGTGCTAGACACTATACAGGTGGCCTCTCTCCTCAAAATACTATCTCCTATTATTTTCTGGAAAATTGCTTTTTGTTCTGTAGTTCTCCTTTTATTTTACAGGTATGATTCTGAATTGGAAAGTCACTTGTGAATAAGTGAGTCAATCCCCTAAAAACCCCAAGGGTCAAGGAACCATAATTGCATGTTTGCACATATTAGTTTGATAAAATTGCTGAATTCCTAATGCCTAAATAGCTCAGTTGAAATTAAAGTTGACTGAAATTTTAATATAAAGCAATTTAAAAAAATAACAAAAGAAGAGAAATTAATTCAGTCAAATTTTTGAATGTTTGAATACTTTTTAAACTCAGTAACAACTGTAGAAATAAATCTAAAAATCGATTGCATACATTAAATGTAAAATTATCTATATGCCAGCATATACATAATTAATTAAATGCACATTACATATTAAATGCATATTACAAACTATAATTAAATGCATATTACAAACTAGAAAATAATAAATCAAATATGACAAATTTTATATCCTCACATTTGTAGACATCATTTAAGTTATTACAAGAAAGTTAAGAACTGGATGAACTTAACTGAAAGTTAAGAACTTGGATGGATAAAATGACAATATATGAAAACTAACACACTTTTAGAAGTGATTGTTTAAACACTGGTTAAAATATTATGAGATGATTCTTTATTTTTTTTTTTAAGATGTTATTTATTTATTTGACAGAGAGAGATCACAAGTAGGCAGAGAGGCAGGCAGGCAGAGAGAGAGAGAGGAGGAAGCAGGCTCCCTGCTGAGCAGAGAGCCCAATGCGGGACTCTATCCCAGGACCCTGAGATCATGACCTGGGCCGAAGGCAGCGGCTCAACCCACTGAGCCACCCAGGCGCCCAAGATGATTATTTCACCAAAGTAGTAATTACAAGAATGAGAACTCAAGGCTGGTGAGATAAGACTTTCATAGTTGGACTTCAAGAACAGAAACAGTTAAAATGTTGTGGAAAGCAGTGCAATAGGCTTCAAGATGTATTCGTTTCTTTGTCTTCTTACCCAATAGTTCTAATTCTTGGTGTTTATATTAAGAAATACTAAAAAAAATGAAAAATATGTCCCTTAAAATAAATAGGAATGCCTAGCAATGAGGAAATTTTGATTTATAGTACAACCATAAATGAATTATAAAAATATGTTCAGCAAATTTTCTAGGCAGAAGAAATGTTTAGGTTATAATGTTAAGTGATAATAAAAGGTCTTAAAATTATGGGGTAAATGCATAGAAAAATAATGGAATGAAATCTCAAATAGTAATGGTAATCTCCAAGTTATAAAGCTAATGTGCTTTGTAAAAATTCTCCTTCATACTTTTCAGTATTATCCACATTTCCTTGATAAGCATGTAGTATTTTAAATCACATGTTAATATTATTTAACAGAGGTGTAGAAGAAAGAGATTGTTTAATTTTGATCAACACAGTCTCAGAGCACGCACTTATTCAGACATTCCATTGACAGAAAATAAACAAAAAGGGAGGTGATATATGAAAAAGCACATTACATGTGTATACTCTAAGTTTTTCTGTAGAGGTAAGCAGTCTATATGGGAAATATATGAGAAAAATTAGGCCTGGATAATCCAAGAAGTTTTGTGGAGGTCTAAGAAGCTACTGCCTGAAATTAAATGGGGGGAAAAAAAAGCCATCTTTGCACTATAGAGATATGACAACTCTGAAAGAACTATAGAAGATGGGTTGGATGAAAGAAGGCTGGAGGCAGATATGCAGTTCGTGGGTACCACAATAGTTCTATGGGAATCTAGGAACATCTGAATTTGACAGAGCACCGGCAGTGTGAAGTGTGAAGAAGACAGGTAGGAATGGAAGGCATTCTTAGGATGGGGAACCAACAGGACCCAATAAACAACTGCTTATGTTGGTAAAGGAGGCATCAAGATGTCCATTTATTGTCTCAGGCAACTGAGTGGGCAGTGACATCATGCATGGAGATACACAAAAGTCATAGATTTTTGCTTTAAAAAAATACTGGGATTACTAGAAGAGGCACCACTTTAAGTATTTTGTATCTTGCATGTAATCCACTCCATAGATACTAAGAGCAAGACCTTGCACAGGACCCAGAAAAAGCAACAATTACAAGATTTTGCCCGAGGCCAGCCCTGGATACAAATAACTTGTGTAATTTCCATAATGGGATTTTAATGGATAATTCTCTTGATTTTTTTTTTTTCCTTTTAGAAGAGCGTCAGTATCTTATGTAATACCAATATACAAGTGTTAACAGGATATATTAGGGGAACAGCCTAAGGCTGTTTTTATACATGCGGTATCAGGGGTGATTATTGTATCATTTTCTCATATAACTTAGACACAGCTTCTCTATGTAGGGATACATAGCTGTCTTGTAACAAGTCATAGCTGACCTATTTGAACAAATTAGCAAACATCCTGTGACTATTTCAACAGAGAGAATACTCATGGGTCTGTTTTTTTTAACTCACAAACTAAAAGCATCTAAAGCAATTCAGATTAGATACTGTTCTCAAAGAAAACTGAAAGACCTATAATTCATGTTTCCTAAATAGAACTGTCTTAACGAAATTTACAAATTACATTTATAGACATAAAAAGAGAAATGCTCATTCATGACTGCATGGGTTTTCCACAGATATTTTTGGCTAAAAATAGTGATGTATCACAGTTTTAACCCAAATTTGACATATAATTGTAGAAAAGTACGACAAAGACTTTAAGAATCAACTTGTGGGTCTCTGGCTGAATGATCAACTTATTTCTTGCCTATGATGGCATATTTCATTAATTCAATTTTACATTTGAATTTCCATGGTTTGAAGAGAATCCTACTAGCTATGTTTTTGTTTGCTTTTGGGCAAGAATCCATAATTACTAATAATGACTACCTCCTTCATGCATGAAATAACATTTGATTTTAATAAATAATGCTTAATAGTTTAACTTTTAGACATTGTGATACAGGAACACTCTTCAAACTCATGTCCCATAGGTGAACTCAGAGGAGGAAAAAAAAAATACCATGCTCAATTATAGTATGGAATGCAAACAAGTTGCATTGCATTGCATTAATTGATTTAAAATTCCATTTCATTTTGAAAATTTTCTATCAGCAATTATACATAAGTGTTTATGTAATTGCTCTAAATACTAACACAAGCATCAGCTTGTATAATAAATATATTCTTAGTTCTTACAGTAAACAAAAATAGAGAGAAAAACAAACAAAACATAAAATTCAGTAGGAAAGAAAACGTAAGTGGTTATATTAAACTTGCAGAATAAATAAATTTTACCCAGGTTCAGGGTTACACTTAAATTCTACAAAAATATTTACCAGCTGATATTCCTAAAAGAAGCTTACAACTTTTAGTTTGATTATTGTCCATGTGGCTGCATGGTACCAAGCAGTAAGAGACACTCAATTCAAACTATAAATAGCACCTACTAGAGTATACTTTTGAAGTTTCTGAAACCAAATATATTTAAAAGGTTTTCTCTATTTCCTTTGATATTCAACCTTGATCAATTTTCATTTGAAGAGGTAATTGTAAAATCCCCAGAGTCCCCAAAACAACATAATTAGACATTCAAGCACAAATTCAAACAAAATGAATTCCCATTTACTAAAGAAAATGCTGTGAACATCTTGCCTTTTGTCTAAATACATTGATCATTTTAATTACAAATCATGGGAAAAGTAAAGGGAATCACAACATTCAATATATAGCATATACATGTATGCATATGTGTGCATATACATATTTATATATTTATGCCTTAAAATATAGGCAAGAAGTAACAATATCACAATAAAATATGACTTTAAAATACTGAGTATACATTAGTAATGCATCATTATTCATTTTATATACATTTAAAAATTGTTTCCTGTGTGCAGATTTGTTGCTGGAAAAGAAATGTAGTATTCTTCCTATTATGAGAGTAGGATCTAAATTAGTTGAGTGTAGAATTGTCATGTGGAGTTCATAAAAAGTCTCTGTAAAGTTGGACAGAATTTGTACTTGGAAGTGTGTCCTCTGTCATAGTTCTGGGAGGACAGTTGTGTATGTGGGAGGGGGGCATAAAATGTAACACAACTGTACAACTCTCAGAAACTTTACTAATGAGTTAATCCAATGTAGGAACTTTAATCTAAAAATTACATCTTTGCCTGCACTGGGGTTACAGTTTGATTTTTATAAAATTAGTACAAGTGTATTCTTTAGTACTTTTCTGGTTGTAATAATAGAACTTGCATAAGAATAAAGTGAGCCTGAAATAAGCCCTTGTGTACAAGGTATTAAAATCTTTGACGATTGTGACAGGCCAAGGGGTCAGAGAACATGGAAAATATGTGTCTTACTGGTGAACTCAGGGTTGTACTGTACCCCCCCCCCATTTCTTCATTACACCCTAAAGCTTTCCTTTTCATTAAGATTTCAGGAAAGGTTTATGAATTCTACTTTGTTCTGATTAGAGAAAAGGAAACCAGAGAGGCCATCAGTAGCCAGGAAAGCAGATATGAAATTGTAATAGGTGACCCAACCTGATGTCTGGACAGCAATCCATAAGAGGGGATAGCGATCCATTTGATCTAACAGGTATCCTCAGGGATTTTCAGCAGTAGTAAATGAGGTATGTTGGAAGGAGGAGGAAAGGAGAAAAAGGAGGAAGGAGGGAAGCATAGAATTCCTGCAGACAGGTAGAAAGGAGAACCTGTGTTGGCTGGGTGTTCAAAGGAGAGGTGATATCCTGAAGTCTGGGGAACTTGAGGTTTTGTAATATAACTTGAAGTTGTATGTATACGGCAACATTTACTTTTTGCCACAGTGAGGGAAACTCCCCTTCATGAAGAAAGAAAAAATTACAAATCTGTTGACAAAATCACATTCAATACCTAATTTTTAATTCAATTAATCTTACTCAAATTGGGTTAAATATTGTGCAGAAGCACTGAGCATAACAGTGAGGAGTGATCTGCAGGATCCTAGTATAAGAAGGGTGCATAAGTGGGAGAGGAGGACAGAAGGGAGTGGTGGGTGGACAAAAGAATACCGACAAAAATATCTTTGCATATTCCTCAAATGACACCCAATCTTAACCCTGCTGCTGAGAGATGCATTTCTTGTAGCTGATGAATTCATCTGCGGGTTTGTAGACAGCATTCATCCATGTCTGATGTTTTTCTTCTTCTCACTGACATAATGCCCAGCCTGCTGTTGGATAATTTGAAGTAATGATCTGTCTACATTCGTGATTTTGTGAAATTTGCTCTATTTTTATAATGATCTACACATTTTAAGATAAAGAACTTGAGAAAATTAGTGATGATTTAAAGTGAAACTTTTTAGAGTCAATGACATAGTTCATACAGAAGCTGATAATTTATTTTCCTATAGATGAAATAAGAAAAAAATTGACTTCACTTTTCTTAACCTTGTAAGGACTTTGTTGCTCATTTGACACAAACCTGACCAGAATATTCCACAAAAGACTGATTTGGGGAATATATTTTCTATAAAAGGGGAAATGTTACACTTAACTCAAGGTGATCACAAATCTGACAACATAGCCAGAAGCCAGATGCCAAAGTGATCACTACTGAGATGCCATTGGTCTATCTCCCCAGGCTACAGCCAGCCTGTATATGCTGTGGGGGAATCATATGCTTTGGGGGAATACTGCTCACAAATATACAAATTACAAAGGGAAGGCTTTATTTATAACCATCCTTCCCAAGCCACATAGATGGGTGTGGGGATTGAGGCATTTATTCTGTCTCTCATTCTTTTTTAATAACCCCAGGGTACATATTCTGAACTGTAAGTAGATTTACACTAATTTTCTGCTATATATTAATTGTTTTTAGTAACTATATTTATATTTATTTTAGAATAACAAATGAGACACATAGTATTTATTAAGCAATTTTTAGGGATTTTCAATTCATGCTACGTTAAAAGAGAATTTTAAAATATTACATAATTTGTCTTTTAAAACATTTCCCTCCTATTACCAACTTAGAAATCGTCTGCATTCTGAGGGAAATTTCATATATATATATATATATATATATATATATATAAAATCAGTAGTGCCTACTTCTACTCTACCTCTCTTTCCTGACACTTAAGTTAATAATCAACTATCTTACTGTTTTCTTTTATGGTTTTATTGCAGGGTACACTGTTATGTAAAATTGAGGATGCACTATTTGAAGAAACTGCATTTATTAATATGTAGCTGTAAATAACTGAATTAATTAATCAAAGATGTAGTTATGTTAGGTATGAGAGGTTAAGTTTTCTACAAATTGGTGTTCATTTACTGCAAACTCAGGGCCTTATTGTCCTACTTATACTGAGTTAAGTGGTATATAAAGATGCTCATCCCATTATTAATTTAGGAACAAATCTGAAAACCTTCTCTTTGCAAAAGTTATTTTCAAAAGCAAATCAAATATGATTCTAATATAGTCTGCTTAAATTACTAATTTAAAAACACAGCATAAGATTTCTTTTTGTTTCATAGATTTATAATGTTTAGTGACCCTTACATTTAAAACATGTGTTTATTTAACATATGCTAAACTTCTCTTGCTATTCAAAATTCTAGTCTATTTTCTTCCATTTTTTTTTCCTCAAAGAAGAAGATTTTGTTAGTCACCAGTTTAATAAAATAATTTTAGAACAGCTTGTGGAGTGTAATTAAGCTTTTCCCTTTGCACGTTAAGTAATACTGTGAGTTCAAACCCTAAGCCGCAAGCACAAGTTTTAGAAAGAACTTTTTTCCTTTATTAACTATAAAATAATTAGAGGTTGAAGAAAATGGCAACCATGGGTTATGAGGGCAAATGGTGAAAAGAGTTTTCTCTTTTCATTTCATTATTATAAGAATGACATTTGAACTGAGGAAACTATTAAGGATCAATATATCATTAAATCATAAAATATATTAAAATCCCACAAAACATTTCTTTTAGCTAAGAAGTTCTGCTCTGCTCTTTCAGTTGCACACCTTCTTGCTCCATTGGCACTGTGTGTGTGATACGAGTGAGCTTCCCTTCTGGAAAAAAATCTGCATAAGGGGTAGGATCGGTATGTCAATATTCTCTAGGTTGTGCTGTAAGCACCACCTTCAACACTTCCATCTTTCTCTTGGTTTTTAAAAATGTGAAGAATGGATGAGTAGAGAGAAAAAAAATAAAAAAATAATTTGCTGCCTTTTTTTCCCAAACCTGAGAAGCCTTTTTTGGTGTAGAGTATCCAGCCTATGTTTTCATTCCTAACTGTCCTTCTCAGTGGCCAGCTAGTTGTTTTGAGATGCCCAATTATTCAACATGTTCTGGCAGTCTTGTTTCTGTCTTATTCTTCCTACATTGTTTAAGTGCTCTGTAACCTGGTACCTACAAAGATGGACAGAGTAGAACAATAAAATCTTACAGAAACTTTTAAACAAGGACACTAACTTAGTCACTACATGACAATTCCAAGAACAATATATATATATATTTTCTTACCATTTTGTTATTTCATTTAAAAACAAACAAATAAAAATGCCTAACTACTTAGAGTATTAATCTTTGGCAAAAATATAGTACTTTCTTCCAAATGAGTCATACATTTTAAGGACTAATTTAGTTTTCTAATACCATAATTTATGATGTCATATTTGTCACTCAAATATTCCAATACCAATATTTGTAAGTAATGATGGCTTTTCAGTGCTTCATTCTACTGTTATATATAACAATGATAAAATCAACTGAACAAATGTTTTCTTTTTTCTTTGTTGCTCATTTCCATACATTAATAATCTTGATGACTCTGTACATTAATTTTTAACTTCAGTGATCACATTCTATCACAATAGCCTATAAATTACTTTTTACTTAATTTTTGCTTTTGAGATTCTCTGCCTCACAGTCATGATTCTTCTTCATCATCATCATCATCATCACTGTGCCCTTGCTTAATAATTCTCCAATCCTGGGGTCTTCTCACAGACTGTTCCTCTGGTCTGTTATAATATTGAATATGGTACAACTGAAAGGAGGGTCAATAATCTCAAAGTGAGGACTTTACTTAATGCTATTTTTAAATTCATTTCTTACATTAACTAGCTATTATTGAGTTCTTACTATGCATTAATTTTTTAAAGATATTATTTATTTATTTGACAGAGAGAGAGAGAGAGAGAGAGAGAGAGATCACAAGGAGGTAGAGGCAGGCAGAGAGGGGAAAGCAGGCTCTCCACTAAGCAGAGAGCCTGATGCAGGTCTCGATCCCAGGACCCTGAGATCATGACCTGAGCCGAAGGTAGAGGCAGAATCTCTCCAAGTTTCTGCCCACTGTTCTTGTGTCATTAAGAAAAAAGTATGGGCACTGTGATATATAAGCTTTGTTTTTCAAGGTATCTTTGTCCTCTGCATTGTTGAATTTCTTTAACAGCTTACGTTCTTCTAGGTTTCACTATTTGTCAATACACTGTGAGCCGTATTTAGCTACTGCATGTGACCAAAAGAAACACATAGCTAGGTTCAAAGATTCCTATTAATAGCCATTCTATGGTTCAATTATTCTCAATATTAGAGTGATAGCAATGTACACTTTCCCCCTCACATTAAGTTCCTAGTCTCTGAGCCTTAAACAATTTAAGTATGTGCCAAGCATTTGAATTTTAAAGAAATAAGAGTTGGCACGAAATACAATGCAGTGGGCAACAGTGCCACAAAATAAAGCATTTAAATTTAAAAATAAAGCCCATCTGGCATCTGCCAGTATCAACAGAAAGAAATTACAACAAGAACAAGACAAACTCCTCAAAAGAAGGAAAAAAAAATATGGTGATAGAATTTGGGGGCTTCTTCTTTCATTCTCATTATATTTGTCCTTGGAGTGGGGGTACCTCTAGGCAAAGATTTAAATATCGGCTTGAGCAATATTTTTTTTATGTGAAAGCTTTCCAGAGAATCTCTGACTGAGATCCAAATTCAAACCCATTGTAATCTCCTTGCACGGTGTGACATATGGAGTGGCAGATTTGTGCAGGACGGTGTTGTGCAGATGTAGGATGGTGATGATGCTACACCGTGAAGCTGAAGATAGCATCCAGGGGTGTTTAAAACTATAAGTTTCACTCCCTGGTTTGAAAAAAGTAGAAAGAAATTCACTTTGAGAATATGATTGTGCCTGGAGGAAAATAACAGAACATAATATTGAAACACTTAATGGTCAAATGGAATCTGAAACCAAGCTAGGCAAAAAAGAACTGTATTGGTAACAAAAATCAGACTTGGTATGTGTCAGAAATGAGACATAGCATTTGAAAACATGACACTTTGTAGTATTTGATCTCACTGCTAACTTAATCAGATTGTACACTAACTGGAAGATAAATGTTGATGACTTAGAGGTCAGTTAGGGAGAAATAAAAATAAAAACTTAATATGAAAGCAGAAATGAGTTTTTGAAAAATTTTCTTCTCAAAATGTTTAATGACAAAACATTATTTAAATACTTAGATGTATGAGAATAATTCATATAAAACTATCTAAATTTATATACTTAAAGAGAAGACTATGTAAAAAATAGGTAAATAGGCCATTAGATCAATATCATAACAGGAAAACTGCATTTGATGATTTTATGAAATTATTTTTTTAAAAGATCTTATTATTTATCCAAGAGAGAGAGAGAGAGAAGGAGAGAGAGGGGACAGAAGCAGGGGGAGGGGCAAAAGGTCATGTAGTTTCTCCTCTGAGCATGGAGCCCTATATGGGGCTCCACAGGAGCTGGGTCCCAGGACCTTGAGATCATGATCTGAGCTGACGTCAGACACTTAACTGACTGGGCCACCCAGGTGCCCCAATTTTATGAAATTCTTAAGGGAAGGTGTAAAATTTGCAATTTGAAACAATTTTTAGAATACTCATCTAGCTCCTTGATTTACTTCACCAAAAGTCAAATTGGATCAGAAATGGCATTTAGACTCACAAAGCAAAAGATTGAAGATATTTTCTTTCTAACTAATTTATTCATTTATTAAGTAATATTAAGTAAAGGCCATGAGCCAATTATCAACATAGTAGTAGTAACTATTTTATTTAACTTATTTATTTTTTAAAAGATTTTATTTATTTATTTACCTACTTACTTATGTATGAGACAGAGCCAGTGAGCAAGCATGGGGTAATGGTGGTGGGGAGGAGCAGAGGAAGAGGGACAAGCAGACTTTTTGCTGAGCATGGAGCCTACTTCAGGGCTGGATCCCATGTCCCTGAGATAATGACCTGAGCCAAAATCAAGAGTCAGTCGCTTAACCTACTAAGCCACCCAGGTACCAGTAGGCACCCCTAGTTATACCTATTGTAATTCCTTACATGTCAATGTCAAGGTTTAATATAAGGCCATCCACTTTTTTCTTTTGTTCTATAATTAAGCATTCAAAATGCTATACTTTTCCTTTTGAGAATGTCGAATTATAAGCTATAAATTCAAACAGTAATTTTTATACTGCTAAAGCCAGAGAAATTCTTTCTGGGTTTAGTTTATTTTAGTCTCAGTATGAGTTATTTCCTGGATAGTTTAATATAATAAGTCTTGTATAGAATCTGTGTCCCATGTTAGTGTTAGCTATTTTCATTTAATTAGACATACTAAGCTCATATTTATTGAAGCAGGATTGCATGGAGTTTAAGATGTCAAACTCTTAGGTACAAACAAATCATATGGAGAAGGAAAAGAAATTCTACCAAGAAAAATATTAAAACAATAAAGATAACTGTGTACATTTTTTAATCTTAAAATGAGAAAAAAAATGTATGCCAAAAAGTCCTGTAATGTTATTTTTAAAATTATAAAACAAGTATAAGCAAAAATATATATTACATATCTGGATAACATTGTGGCCTTTATCCTTATGGAACTCTTTTTAAACCATCAGGTGCTAAAACTTAAGTGAAAAAACCTTAGAATTGTGTATATATCTTTGACGGTAACTTTTTAAGGTAACTACTCCAATTATTTTGCCTGCTTCTTTTGCAGAAATATCCAACATGTTTTCTCAATGAATCCCTTGTTATTGCAATTATGTCATACATAAATAGATTTGTGATATTTAAATTTTCTTCTTATCCACTGTCACACATATCTAAATTCAATAGCAATTCTTTCACTTGGCAACTATTTATTCAGTGTAATTGTGTGCTTGTCTCATTTTTAGGCATAGAAAATAAATATAGAAATGGCAAAACTTTGCCCTCATAAAACTTACATTTTAATGAGGGAAAGAAAACAAACAGATGCATGATATAATGCTAGGTATTGATAAGTCTATGAAACCAACAGAATAGAGTGAAGCATGAACTGTGATGGTAAAGAGGCAGAGATAGGGTGGATAATTTCAGATAAGGCATTTTGGGGGAGGCTTGTTGAGAAGGTGGCATTTGAGCAGATATAGGAATATGACTGGAGTACAACAAATATAATGGGAAGAGATAAGAGAGGCATCAAGGATCAGGAAAGAGTCAGGGTACAGAGTTTAGATTTCATCATGATTCTTTTTATTAAGATTTTATTTATTTATTTAAAAGAAAGAGAGTGAGAGCATGAGCAGAGAGGAGAGGGAGAAGTAGGCTCCCTGCTGAGCAGTTCTCCCATGACCCCATCCAACACCCGCGCCATGAGGGCTCCATCCCAGGACCCTGGGATCATGACCTGAGCTGAAGGCAGATGCTTAATGCACTGAGCCAACCAGAAGCTCTCATTATGATTCTAATGGAAGACATTGGCTACTTTTGAACAAGCGTAGTAATATCTGATTTATAGTTTTAAATGCCCATTCTGCAGCCTATTTTGGTCTGTTTGGCAAGAACTGATAATGACTTGAAGTAGGATAGCAGTAGTGGAAGTAGAGAAAGCATAACCAAGAGAACATACTGGCAAAAAGTAGATTTGAAGTGATTCCCATATTTATAGGTTGTGCAAACTGATGAACTTTGGCACCATTCACTAATAAGGAAAATGTTGAAAGATCAGCTTTAAGAAAAACAAAGTATGTGTTGCTCATCAGGGTATGTCTGATGTGTAATGTGATTATTATACTGTTAAAATTATAGATGCAGAGGTAGAGTTGGTAAGCCTTGAAATAGATTTGGGAGCTCTCACAGACTCATCTTCTCTGCCTATCACCTAATTTTGGCTGCAGCTGTTACGATTATTCCCTGCAAGCTCAGATATAACTTAACCAGGTCTTCATAAATTTTTCCAAGAGCATTCCCAGTGCCACAGGAACCCATTTAGTCAAGCTTGGAAGAACAAGGAGTCTAGCACAATCTTGAGTATGTTTTACTAGAAGTCCAGAGCAACTGAGCTTTGCTGCCTTGTGATGATTAATTTTACATGAAACTTAGCTAGGCCACAGCATTCAGTGTTTAGTTAAATGCTAGTTTAAATGCCACTGTGAAGGTATTTGTTAGGTAAGAGTAACATTTAGATCAACAGACTTTGAGAAAAGCAAACTGCACTCCATAACATAGCAGACCTTATCCATTAGTTGAAGATACTGAGATGAAAAAAATACAGGAAGAGGGAATTCTGCCCCACACTGCCTTGGGAGTCAAAGTACAATATTATCTCTTTTCTTGGTCTCCCATTTGCCAGCCTACCTTGCAGAATTTGGATTTGCCAGTCTCTACAATAGCATGAGCCAATTCTCAATCTCTTTCTTGCTCACTTTCCTTAATGTTCTTTTCTTTATAGAAATTTTCTTTATAGAATTGTGACTAATACAGATTTGGGGGTCAAGAGAGGATCAGAATTTTAAGGATCGGGTTTCTGAATTAGTTCTGAGTTTCCTAGAATTGGTTTTCTAATCTCATTAGATTTAAAAGCACTATGACTCTTACTTCCAGTACTAACAAGAGCACTAATAATCCATGGCATGAAGTGTCAATAGAGATACACAAAATATTACCATTAGATATTCCTAATCATGAGTATAAAAGGTAAGGTACAGTGACCACTGTACCTTTGAACAGTACTGACAAATTAATTAGGGCTTTACGTTCACATGTGAAATGGGAAAAGGGGTTTCTAGCTCAGTCATTGTGAAAATGAAAGAATAAATGAGAAACCTTATAAACTGTTGTATTATCAAGGTTATCATGGCTTTTGTCAATTGATTACAGTCTTTCACTTATTGCTATCAATGAACCAATTTTTTTTTTAAGATGTTATGTATTTATCTGAGAGAGAGAGAAAGCACAGGCAGGCAGAGTGGCAGGGAGAGAGATAAGCAGGCCCTCCACTGAGCAGGGAGCCCGACATGGGGCTCAATCCCAGAACCCAGGAATCATTACCTGAGCCAAAGGCAGCCGCTTAACCAACTGAGCCACCCAGACACCCCAGTGAACCAACACTTCTTTTTTAATATTATTTTATTTTATTTATTTATTTGACAGAAAGAAAGGGATCACAAGTAGGCAGAGAGGCAGGCAGAGAAAGGAGGAAGCAGGCTCCCCGCTGCACAGAGAGCCTGATGTGGGGCTTGATCCCAGGACCCTGGGATCATGACCTGAGCCAAAGGCAGAGGCTTTAACCCACTGAGCCACCCAGGAGCCTCTGAACCAACACTTCCTATCCATCTATTTATTCGAAGCAATATTCTTGTCATTGGAATTCAATGGTGAGGAATACTCACAATACCTCTGTTCTGTTAAGAGTTAAACTTCTACTTTGGAAGAAAAGAAAAGTCTTGAAAGATACTTAAAAACACTGCACGTATTCTAAAAGAAAGGCAAGATCAAAGACATTTCTGGGAGGAAAAAATAATGGGCTTGACTTGATTAGAGTGGAGGACCCTCTGGAAAAAGTGGGGTTGTGACTGAATATTCACCAAAACCAAAGGAATTAAATCATAAGAGTTTAAGAGAATAATTTAAGAGTTCTTAGGGAAAATTTAGGTAAGTGATAAACTTGTCACCCTACTGGACTTTATGGGATGCCAGGGTTGTGTGACCATCTCACACTATCCTGAAATTTGGAAATATTTCCACTGAGTTTGTTCCTAGTTCTCAGAATGCAACCTCATGTTTCTTTGCTTCTTAAAATAGAAACTCATATAGATGGAAATATTCCTCAGTGTAGTAACCTATTTAAGATTTAAGTTTAAATATAAGTAAGATTTAAGTTTAAAATACCAGGTGTCCCCAACTTTTTTTTTTTTTTTTTTTTTAAGTAGGCTGCAGGCTCAGTGTGGAGTTCAACACAGGGTTTAAACTCATGACCCTAAGATTAAGACCTGAGCTGAGATCAAGAGGCAGACATGCAGACACTTAATCAACTGAGCCACCCAGGCGCTTCTGTCCCCTACATTTTTAAATAAGCAGTGACTTCATTCATCCATAGTTACCTATAATTTGTCCTCCAAATTAGCAGGCATGTATGTACCTATTATCCAAAAATATATATATATATTTTAACCAAAACCCATTTCTTCTTTTATTCATTTATATTACTTTAAACATTTCAAGCATTTCACTGGGTTTGCATAATTATGAAGTAGCATGATCTCAATTATTTTCCATGCTATTCATTATAACATGTATAATTTATTATGTTTAAATATAAACATTAACACAGAAAAGTCTGATGATTTAATAGAAATGGACCATGGCACCATGTCTTTGAATCTGAGATTTTAGGTTTACTTACTGAATCCCCAAATTTTGATCTATACTCTCATGACAAAAAATTAAATGAAAAGACAGAAGGAGACAAAGAGCCATCATACTATTACATTAATTAAGGAAAGGTAATCTAAATATAAAACTAAAATATGTAATTTAACCAAATGGTGTTTTAAATACCTTTGAATTCATGGGGAAAATAAAAAAGCCTCTGCAGAGAAGAATGACAAGAAAAATGAAGGAGGGGGTGAGTGTTGGATAATGAAACAGATTGTTTTGCTGGACTTGAACAAAAAGGATAACTAATTACTACACCAAATAATTCTGATCTTTGTCACAATCTGTAACATTAGAAACCAAAGCAATCCCAAGTGTCAGCCTTAATACGCATTTGACTTTCCAATCACTTTATTAACATATTTTACATTTATTTGATAGAAACTTTTGCATTTCTTTTTTCAAGGGACCGCTGCATTTTTTTCAGTAAGGCAGACATTATTATAAAATTGAGTTCTATTAGTCTCTTGTGTACTGGACTGCATGCATCAGGGTAAATTTTTTAATATTAGGGAATTTTGAGGTCCTTATTCATTTCTGTATTTTGTCGTAAGAAGTGCATCAACCTACTTTTTATTGCATCTTCACTGGAAATGTGTAATGTCAAGTGACATATGTTCTTTAGAGTTTAGTTCCTCTGTAATCCACAGATTCTTCCTCACCTCAAGACATTTAGACATAATAAAGCATAAGGCACCAGGAGCTGCAGTGTACAGCTATTACATACATTGTCATGTCTTCACATTGGAGTCTATATAAGCAGCCCTATTTGTGGACCTCTTGATACTTATACATGATAAAGGGAAAGATTGCTAGTTTTGTTCTTATATACTCAGCAAGTTACTAAGCACTGTTCTCATTCACGTACAATTGTTGAGTCTAGTGACTGACAATACTTTGCCATAAGAAATTAAACCTATTTCCTATGTACTGAATATATGGATTGCAGTATAAAAAGTTTGAAAATCAGTAAAACGTATTAAATATAGTTAAAATATTTCAAACAAAACAAAATCAGTTCTGTGGTAGTGAATAGTAAGGAAGCAAGTTTCTTTTCATCAGTAATCTAGATATTAGTTTTATAGAAATTGATTTTTTAATCCTTAAACTGTCAAAAATTTATAAGTAATGATTACTTGTTATTTTCAAAATTCATAAAAAAGGACTGGGCCCATTAGAAATCTTTCTCTTTTCATAATATAACAAGTAAAACACCAAAAAGACTATTTAATCTACTTCAGTAAGAATTATATTGGAAAATAAATACTAAGTACTTCTTTGGATGAACACCTTTGTAACTCCTTAAAGTACAACTTGTAAAATCATACCATTTAGTTGTCAAAATACTTATTTATAAATCTATATAGTTTAATACTAATATGATTTATTATAAGAAAATGTATGTCTCAAATATAGCACACAATTATGAAGTAGACTAACTATAATTTTTTTATTTTTATTTTTATTTTTAAAAATTATTTATTTATTTGACACAGAGAGAGAGATCATGAGTAGGCCGAGAGACAGGCAGAGAGAGAGGGGGAAGCCGGCTCCCAGCTGAGCAGAGAGCCCGATGTGGGGCTCCATCCCAAGACCCTGGGATCATGACATGAGCTGAAGGCAGAAGCTTTAACCCACTGAGCCACCTAGGTGCCTCTATAATTTTTTTTTTTTAAATGATACAATTAGTTGAGGAATAGCTAAGCAAACTGTGTTTTACTTTATATGGTTAAATGCATATTTATAATTTAAGGGGTGCAGGGGTGGCTCAGCTGGTAAACCTCTGACTCATTTTTGGCTCAGGTTGTGATCTCATGGGTCCTGAGATGGAGCCCCCTATTGGCTGGCTCTGCAGTCAATGGAGAGTTACTTAAAGACTCTTCCTCTGGCCCTCCCTCCCACTTGTGCATGTGTTTGTTCTCTCTCTCTCTCAAATAAATAAACAAATCTTTAAAAAATACATATTTATAGTTTAAAATACTCATGGCAAAAATATTAAATTATTGGGTAGGAAAGTAATTTGTCAACAAAATCTAATTCAAGGAATATTAATCTATATATAGCTGAACTGAGTATATTAAATAGTTTAAAGAAGTATTCTCATTATTTGTAGTAAATTCTCCAGTATTCTCCTTTTTTGTAAACCAATACACCTTAACAGAAGTTCAATGTTAAAACTGAAGTTACTCTTAAAAGACAAAGAAATGACCCTTTCTTAAGATTTAGGGAAAACATTAGGAATATTTAATACAACAAATTATACAAAAAATGTTGACAAAAATTCTAACTCTTAATATTGCTATCATTAATTTTAATACAGTATTACGTCCAAGGTAAAAAATATGTATCTACTGTCAAGTCTGTGAGTAATTATTATTTTTTTTAATATAGGTCAATTACTCAAAATTAGTAATTGGAAATTTGTGTTTCTATAGATGTTAAATTCCTTTGAGTTGATATTTGGTCTCATTAATGTGTGTATACACACACACATATTTAATATATAGGTGTGCAATCACACACCTATATATTAAATATATTGCCATTCATAAATATTAATATATTAATATACAATTATATATATGTATATAGTATATATACATATATACACACACATATATATACATATATACACACACATATAACCAACGATGATGTATGTGTATATGTAAGTGTATGTGTGTGTATAAATACACTGCATTTACACCATTTTGTTAATTTTGGGACATTAAAGTAGTTGAGTCTCCAGAAATACCCATAACTAAGATAAAGATATTAGGGTTGATTTTTCCAAAATCTCATATATATTGGTTGTCAAGAAAACTGCAAGAGAAAGAGGGTATTAACACATTTGCACATATCCAAATGTGTATGTGTGTATTTGTGTCAGTGTATAAATACTGCTTTTATCTGTTTGTAAACTCTCTACCCTTCTTTTGCAATTCCTTTAGGAAATTTATTATTTTCTATACCACTTTCTTTAAACACAATTTTAACTGTGATGGTTGTCCCTTAGATTACATTTTTTATTCCTAAGATCTCAGTACAAGTTACGACTCAAATTAGACATATATACAAACACAAATGTAGTAAAAAAAGCTTGCTTTTCCCAACCTCCTATTTATTGTCCTCCAAATCTAACTTTGAATAGTTTTGAGCAGACAAATGAATGATTAATTACATGAAGGAGCTAAAAATAGTAAAGAAATCCAGGAACAGTACCAGTTGATGGATTCAGAATTTGAGGGCCTAATATAATCAAAGATGCCCTTATTAAAAAAGAAATAATTCAAAAATACTAAATCAAAAATATGTACAAGGCCTTGAAAAGAGTTCCATATAATCAGGAGCTATGAAGCTTACACTTCAATAGATTCACAACGTTATCTGTGACAGTGTTTTATATTCTACTCAGTAACTGATAAGAGTACTATTTATCATTTGTCACATCCTGTCTACCAACTATAGCTGATGTCTTTATAAATTTATCACAATAACACTAATAATCAGTGATTATTCTTGGTCTTCCTGCATCACTTGCCTAAACTGAACACATGGGTACAATGATGGAGGTGTGGGTGTGCTTTTGGTTGTTATCAAGTAGCCACTGATACTTAGAAGTTTTTGGACATAACCTGCAACTATGAAAAGATTTGCAATATTTGTACTACTCTAAGATACTTTTGAACTGTGTGCCAAAGAACATTTTGTAAACATAATTAAGTTAGGATACTGGGGTTATTTATTTTTAATCTCTAGAATTATATGTTATAATCTTTTCTCAGGCAAATGGTGCTTTTTGAATTGCTCTTCATTTTACCATGTTTCATACTTATTGTTCTCAAAGGTTTTACTAAAAATATCATCTTTTAGTGTTTTTTCTCATTGATTTTTTTAGGCTAAAAATAAAAAGAGTGATTTTGCATTTTGAGGGAGTCAAATCTTCACATAGTCCTTTAGCACATAAAACTCAAAATCTGAAATACATTTTTTGAAAGAAATCGCTTCTAAAATGTAAGGATAGATCTTTGGAACATATTTATTAAAGTTTGAAGGCAGATTAAACTCTGCAAGGTTAAATGACAAGGTTAAGTGTCTAATTTTGCAGCCCTTTTATACCTGGTGAGTGCTAAGGCTTTCCTAATGATAGGATTAAATACGGTTTCTAGCTACAAACAGTTGCTTGTCATTCCCTGTAGGTTAGCCTCTATATTCTGTGCTTATCAGAAACAGAGAGGAAATAACTTTCGAGGCCTTTTGTGAGTCATTTAAAATGCACGGACTTTAGGGAAATCATATTTTCTTGAAGGAAATGAGGCATGACCAATCACACAAAACGTGAGAAAATCCCTTGATAGATGACCTTTGCCACATGGAAAAGAAACTGTTCAGTGGCTGAGGTTTCATGGATTTCATGCATGGAAATCAGATTTTCTGGCCACCAGTGCTGTTCAGTAAATAAATAATCCATCATTGTGTCAAACAGTTGAAACATGGAGATACTGCCCTTGCTATATGAATGGACATTTAGAGTTAGTAACTTATATAAACTGTTTGCATGTCAGCAGTTGTATGAGCAGTGTTCTAGTTTTCACACGTAAAATAAAACCACTTAGCTTTGATGATGTTAACCTAATGGTGAGAGTGTTCATTTGAAACTGCCTACACCTATGAATTTATGGTGCATGGTGAAGGCATTAGAATGAGAGTTCCCACATGCTTTCTGTGGTGTGCTACAGTACAGTGCTAAAAAATCCTTAGTAGACACTTCCAGTGACGACATTAAATAACCCTACATATTATTTCATTAAAATCAATTACAACATCTTTCCTAAAATGTGTTGGCAGGATTCTCCCTGAATTCTGTTTAATATTTACATTTTCAGTACATTGAGTTATAATAAAGTTGGTTAAAATAATGATCCTTGACATCTAAAGATCATTTTTATTTTCATTGGGCAAGTCATATCTACTTTAGGCTATATTCATCATTTATTTTTACTGGTTTAACTAGCTTTAGTTCTTATATTTTAATTCTATATTAATTTTTGTTTAGTATTTATCCAACCGTATTTTCAAAATATCAACACACACACACACACACACACACACACACACACACACTCTTCATTTAGCTCCCAAATCTGTTTCATTAGTGGACCACTTCAGGTTCCCACTTTGTCTCTTTTTTTCCTGAATAGGAAGAAATATCAAAATATTTCAATCATGTTTCTGGCATGGACACATCTGTGTTGCTTCTCAGCTACCTCCTACACTCACCTTTGATATTTAAAATACTTTCTTCCTAAAATGTCAGGCCCCTTCTGCAACAACAAAGAGTTTCTCTTTCTTTTCTTATCTTGAGGTATTTAAATGGCACCTCACAATAGCCCTTTGTACACTACCAAAAAAACAATGGGCATTCTTTTGCTTTAGTTCTTTCTAAGTCGCCTGTTCAGCATTTTGAGAAAACCCTTAAGAAATTAGTCTATGAAATGGGTATAAAATAAGATATATGGAAAAGCTTCCTGAAAATGGGAAAAAGTTATAAGCATTAAATGTAAAATGTTTTTATTTCAAATGACAGTCAAAAATTTTTGATGTTTTACCAAAGAAAATATATATTATAGTTATGCCTTAACTTAATTCTATAAGAAATTCACTTTTAGAAATATTTTCAGAGATATCTACCAGATTAGGTTTTAGTCAAAATGAAAGTTTAACTTGGTTTTTAACTATGTTATAATATACTTTGTTTTGTTTTTCATTTGGTACCTGTTTAAATTCTAAAGTCCTTATACATTTTTAGTTTAGGGTTGTATTTACTAAGAAAAAAAAAGGGGGGGAACCCAAAGACTATATTATTTAATCTCACAAGTAAATTAATTAAAAAAAAAAACCTAACTTAAAAAAGGTGTTTTTGCATGTTCTTGCTTATATTCTAAAACAATTAATAGGACACTTGTTTTCAACTTCATAAGGTAAAACTATAACCAAGGAAATTCAGCATATTTTGAGTATTTTTAGGAAAATCTGGAGTTCAGGACAGCCATTCATCAATAATATTGTTCTGTACTGGCACTAAAAAAGTCCATGTGTTTGTGGATCACCTCACTTGCATTATGATGTATTTTAAAATCTATCATTTATTTGCTGCAGAAGGGATTTATGTCCAGGAAGCATGAAGTAAATTGAAATTACCACAAGGGTTTGGTTCAGTGGACATTTAAGTGCTTCTCAACAGGCTAGGGGAATGAAAATTAGTAAGGCCATATTCAGTCAATCTGGAAGTGAAAGGATTACAAAGAACATGCCACCAATGATTATAGCCATATCTCAATTATCAAAGAGAGTGATTCTGAAGAGCATGTCTGTGGATACCTGAATGCTGTCGGAGACCTCAGGTGCTTCAGGACTCAAGTGGGTGATCGTTAGGTGGGGCTTCCAAAATCACAATTTGCTTATGTACAACTTTCTTTAGAGACAAGGGTTTTGCCTACAGAATCTCACCTGAAACAGTTCTGCAAAAGAATCAAGAGACATGAAGTGCCAGTTTCTCCCTTGGGATGGTGGAAGGGACAGAAAGGAAGGCAAGATGACAAAGGACATTAAAAATAGTCATCAGTGCATTAGTGGTTATATTCTACATTATGGATTTACAGTTTTCTAAATGTAAGTTTTTGGAAATATTATTCCAATTTTGCTAATTCAACTACTAAATATATTTATTTATATATATTCTATAGTTCAATAGTTATAGTTTTAAATCTACTTATAAATATATATGTAAGCAGTTATAAATATATATAATTTAAACATTTGACTTAAAATCTAAAAAAAATAATTATCTAGAAGAGAACACAAGTTACTTCAGGAAATAAAAACTGGTTTTTATTTTTTTTTTTTAAGATTTTATTTCTTTATTTGACAGAAAGAGAGAGAGATATCACAAGTAGGTAGAGAGGCAGGTAGAGAGAGAGGAGGAATCAGGCCCTCCACTAGGCAAGAGAGCCCGACACAGGGCTCGATCCCAGGATACTGGGATCATGACCTGAGCCGAAGGCAGAGGCTTTAACCCACTGAGCCACCTAGTCGCTCCTAAAAACTGGTTTTCAAAAGAAATGCATGACAACCTTAATTTTCAATTTTGGTTTGGGGTCAAGATGTGAATCTCCAAATAATTATCAAAATTTAATTATTCCTTATTTCATATATCCACTTTTCCAAAACTCGTTTTAAAATTATTCAATAGAGAATACTGTGAAAGGTACCCAAAGAGATGAAAATGTGTTTTAAGGTGAAGTTACTGTGATCCAGACACTTTCAAACCAAGTTGGTGAAATATGAAATATAGTTTGCAATTAAAATAACAAACAAACAAACAAAAAACCCTCTATACACTCTTTGTGGCTAATTGTGTCAACTTTTAAAAGTTCCAAAATTGATATTCCAAGGACAAAATATTCCCAAATTCAGAGACTGGAGCTGAGCACAATATCAGGTGAATATATAGATTTGAGTATTGTTAAAAACAATACAACAGGCCTAAAATTGAGTTGCATAAGCTAAGCTCTGCATCAGCAAACCAAGACGTAATTATAGTTTGGTTCTTCCAGAAACAGAATCTTAAACCAGTCAATCAGGAATTGCCACATCAGCACTAGTTAGGTAATCTGATAGACCCCTGCCATCTTCTCAAGGAAAGTTACTTTACAATAACCAACTCACTTTTCTGCCAATATACCTTTTTTGTTCCCACTCCCTTCTGTCAATATGAGTCTTTAATTTTGTCAAGCTCCTTGGAGCTCCTTTCTCTCTGCTAGATTGGATGCTGCCTGTTTCCAAAAGATTTTTGCTCAAATAAACTCTTAAAATTTTATTAAATTTCATTTTTTTAAAGATTTTATTTATTTATTTGACAGAGAGAAATCACAAGTAGATGGAGAGGCAGGCAGAGAGAGAGGGAAGCAGGCTCCCTGCTGTGCAGAGAGCCCGATGCGGGACTCGATCCCAGGACCCTGAGTTCATGACCCGAGCCGAAGGCAGCGGCTTAACCCACTGACCCTTATCATTTCTTGACTATTCAGGGTTCTATTTGAGTTTTTAAAATAATCTTTAAATTGCCTAATATTTTAAAATGCATTTTGAAAGACTTAAGTAGAAAGAAGCTTAGATGGTCAATGATATAAATATATTCCTCTCATATATTCTATTAACTGAGAGAATTAGATGCATTCTAAAGATGTCAGAGAAAGTGAGAGAGAGACTGAGAGAATTTAGAATGTTATATTTAAATTTCATGATAATTTAGCCTATAGAGCCACAAATGCCAGTTTTACTCCAAAGTCCACCTGTATTTTTAGGCATTTGCTGCTTAAAAAATGTACTTTCTCTCTAGTTTTGGGCGTAGTTGTTTTTGTTTGTTTGTTTGTTTGTTTGTTTTGTTTTTTGTTTTTTAAAGAAAACAGCACATTTTTGCTGTTTGATGTAACCAAAAAACCCAAATATCTTTAGACTCTGACTATATAATCCTCAGCATGAGAAGCAATCCCTTCATTAAAAATAAACAAACAAACAAATAAATAAATAAATAAAGGAAGAGACTGTGTATCTTACACCCTGGAGAAATCCTGAGTGTGGTTTGATACCCAAGAAGAAAAGCCTTTGAAATGAATCTAATGCCACATTATTGAAAACGTAGCTGCACAGATTAACTTTTTTCATTCTGCAATAGCTTACAAAGCTTCAAATGCCCAGAAATCTCCTAAACCAGCCCATTTAAGGAATCTAAATAAGCTTGCATGGTTTTAAGCTTTCTGACTTTGAATGCTAGCTTTGAAGTTTTGCCAGAACCTGACTGCAAAAGAGTTGCTTTTAAACTGAATTCATGACAGTGGAATTAGTGTTGTAGGTTCGATATGCCTAATAATGATTTTGACCACGCTAACCGTAGACAGGCATCACATATGGCAACTCTGAAATAATAACTCTCCAAAGATAAGATGTGTAACATTCTGGCTCTAATATTTATTTAGTTTTCCTCTTTACACACTGGGCTTTGGATAGTGTCCAGTTTAAAGAGCCAATTGCTTTCATGGCACATGTCATTTGTCCATAGATTAAAGAACATGGAAAGAAAGAGAAAAGAAAGAAGCTTATAAGGGTGAACGACAAATGTCCCAATATTATATTCTTTTTCCTCACCCCCCTTCATTTTCTCTTTTCTTTTTTTTAAAGATTTTTTATTTATTAATTTGACAGAGAGAAATCACAAGTAGATGGAGAGGCAGTCAGAGAGAGAGAGAGAGAGGGAAGCAGGCTCCCTGCTGAGCAGAGGGCCTGATGCGGGACTCGATCCCAGGACCCTGAGATCATGACCTGAGCTGAAGGCAGTGGCTTAACCCACTGAGCCACCCAGGCGCACTCATTTTCTCTTTTTAAATTAGCTGAAAACCTACAACAAAATCCTGGGCAAAACTCCACTGCCAAGTGTCCTTTGCCAATTTCTAACCATGACCAATTCTAACTCTTACCTTCTCTGGACCTTTACATAGCAAAATGCCCATAATAACACGAGGTTAATTACTAAGCCTTTTCAATAACAACATATACACTTAACTTAATTTGAAGACTTACATATTGCCATTCAGGAGGAAAAAAAAAAAACCAAAAGGCTACTATACAGGTCTCCCCTCCCATTCTAAATCTGATTTAAATTTTCTACCCAAGTTAAAAAAAAAAAAAAAAGTCTGTATCATTAGAAGGCAGCATATCCGTCTCACATATGGATAGATTTATTATTGTCTTCAGTTCCCCAGATTTTCTAAGAAAACATCAATGCTATTATCAGTATATAAGTCTGACATCTGTTATAAAATTTAGAATTTTGTCCTATAAGTTTTATGATTCTTCCAACTAAACTATTTGATCAGCAGTTCTAATAAAAAGAAGCAAGTAGATATATTCAGTAAATACATACACATAAAACTTCAAAAAACAAATATGTATGTGCATAGAGAAACAGATATGATACATATCTTACGTAGCTATTTCAAAGGCTCACCAAAAATTTTAATTCTTGGGGCACCGGGTGGCTCAGCTGGTTAAGTGTCTGACTGTTGGTTTCAGCTCAGGTCATGATCTCAGGGTCCTGAGATTGAGCCCCAATCAGGCTCCATACTCAGGGGGAGACTGCTTGTCCCTCTCCTCCTCCCCCCTTCCTCACTCTCTCGGTCTCTAAAATAAATAAATAAATAAAATCCAAATTAATTAATTAATTTAGAAATTGATTAAAATCTTGATGTGAGGACTTTGCATATTATTTTGTGTGATTTTCTACGGAAATGTGACCCCAGGTAACTAAACACATTTAGTATCTCAAATAATAATTTTAATCAACTATGAATGCCTGCAATGTCTTAAAAAGTTTTATATATTTGATCAGCAAATATAGGTAGCAAAATGAAAGAAAGAAACCATGGATTTATTTTCTATGTAGTTCATTACATTTATGCAAGTGCCAAAAATAGTAAAATTTAAGGGGAACCCTCTTATACTGTTGGTGGGAATGCAATGTATAGCCACTGTGGAAAACAGCATGGGGTGTCCTCAAAAAGTTAAAAACAGAACTACTCTACTACCTAGCAACTGTACCACTAGGTATTTATCCAAAGGATGCAAAAATGCTAATTCAGAGGGATACATGAAGCCCGATGTTTACAGCAGCGTTATCAACAACAGCCAAATTACGGAAAAAGCCCAAATGCCCACTGACTGATGAATGGATAAAGATGTTGTGGTACGGAGTTATTAGTCGTATAAAAGAATGAAATCTTGCCATTTGCAATGATGTGGATGGAGCTAGAAATTATTTTGCTAAGTGAAATAAGTCAGACAAATGCCCTATGATTTCACTCAGATGTGGAATTTAAGAATCAAAACAAATGAACATGGCGGGGAGAGGAAAACTAAGAAACAGACTCAACTATAATAGCAGATTGGTGGGTGCCAAAGGGAAGTATGGGGGATAGGTTATATAGGTGATGGAGATTAAGGAAGGCACTTATAATGAGTACCGGGACGGGGTGTGATAAGTAAATGTTGAATCACTAAATTCTATACCTGAAAAAATATTACACTGTATGTTAACTAACTGGGACTTAAATAAAAACTTGAAAAAATAGTACAATGTGGTTTTTTTCACTTTTAGCATATAAACATAAAAGTAAAACAAGAAAAATGCATTATTTTTACAGTTCTTTCCAAACACACTTCTACATCCTCAATTGCTTAAGCACTTTTAGCGAAGATTAGAGAATAATTTTAATAGGTATACTGGTTTGCTAAAATACTCAATTTCAAGTAATTTTTTTAAAAAACAGAGTTCTTAAATAATAAATGAATAAGCTGTAAAAGTTTTTATCATCACTTCTTTAGAAATATTTTTAATATATAAAATCAAATGGGATGGTTTATAGTGCTTGAGGTGAATGAAACTATACTGCTGAGTAACAAACATAAAAATCATATTAAGAGGAAATAGGACAGGGACACTTGGGTGGCTCAGTTGGTTAAGTGTTCAACTCTTGGTTTTGGCTTGGACTATGGTCTCATGGGTCATGAGATCAAGCCCTGAGTGGGACCCTGGGCTCAGCATGGAGTCTGCTTGAAATTCTCTCTCTGCACATCCTCCTGGTTATGCATTCTCTCTCTCTCTCTCCCCCTCTCTTAAATAATAAATAATAAATAAAATCTTTAAAAAATAAAAGGAATTGGAACAACTGCAATAATTACCAACTGATTTAATAAACAGCCAAAATGAATATTTTCTGTCAATGTGGAACCCACACACAGACATACAAAAAAAAAAATGTCTTATGTGTTCTTGAACTATAAGATTCCTTCCTTCTTTTCTTCCTTCTTTTTTAAAAACTTTTATAGAGATGATAAGTTAATTAAAAATATACATATATATATATATATATATATATATTGCTTAGTGGTTCTGGCTATTCTTGTCTTTTAATTCATTCAACAATTACTGCACACTAAACACTATCACAGCTTTAGTTTAAGCTTTGGTAATATTTACATGAAAAATATTGTCTGAACTTGAGGATTGCACAAGTCTATTGGTTAGATGGGTGCAAATTAGAAAAACAGGTGCCATAACAATAGTGTACTGTGTTTGAACTTTATGCAAATTTGAATTATGCAAGTTTGAAAGCATCATATAAAATATTAATAAAGTCTTATCTTATGCAAAAACTTTAAAATAGGGTAACTCAACCCTAAATTAAAAATTAATCAAAAGTGAATAATTTTAGGATTTATAGCAGAATGAACTATGAACTTGGCTAGTGAACTTGGCTTTCTATTGATACATGGTTGTGTCAATTTAATTGTTAGAAATTATGCACCAGAGGTAGGTTTTCAGAGGTAAGTTTGAATTGTTAGAGTTTTTTCAAATAAAATTTTCCTGTTTATCTCTCAAGATAAACAAATACACAAACAGGACCAGATAATACATAAAATGTAATTCTTATGAAAGTAAGAAGCTAAATAAGGCTGCTGCAGAATACTTTAGAGATGTAAGAACACTTTTAACTAAAGTTGGAAGTTTGTGTAGTTGTTTTCCAGTTAAATGAGGTAGCAAAGACTTGACCATCCTGAGAGATAAGTATATAGAGAAATGGCATGTTGAAGAGTAAGTGGTTTAATGACATCTACTCAAGAATATAGAGAGTGAGGAGCAATTAGGGTGGTCATATAAACAAGATACAATGATTTGGAAATATTATACTGGTGATGATGAGTCATTGAGAGACTAGGTTTTTACCATAATTTCTTAACATAAAACCATATTTAAAAAAAAAGATTTTATTTCTTTATTTCACACACACACACACACACACACACACAGCAAAAGGAAGGAGAGCAGCAGACAGAGGGAGAGGGAGAAGCAGACTCTTCACTCAGCAGGGAGTCAGATGCAAGGCTCAATCCCAGGACCCTGCGATCATGACCTGAGCCAAAGGCAGATGCTTAACCAACTGAGCCACCCAAGTGCCCCTCAACATAAAACCTTACAATGACTCATTTTTTTTTTAATGCTCATAATATCAAAAGACTCTACTAGATCTGACTCTCTATAACTGAATTTTTCAGCGAAGGGTAAAATATACTCCTGTGACACACAAGATTGAAAATGACTCAATCCAAATTAATAATAAATACTGGTGGAGGCTGTGTAAAAATGGTCCCTCTCATTGGTGCTTAGTAGAGTAACTTGCAAAAGTTAGCGCTCTGTAAATATGTTTTGAATTGAATCACATTTTATTTGATCAAATGAAGCAGCAGTAATTTACTTACTCCTCTGTTTCCAGTTTGAACATTTCCTTCTTCTCTTTATAATTAAGAATTCAATAACTCCCAAATAGCTCAGTCTTGAATTTCAAATTGATAAAATTCTTGTTTACCTATTTCAAACATCCTTCTGGGATAAAAAGATATTTTGTAAAAGCATAAACTGGCCTTTGTAAGTTTAAAACTCATAATGTAATATGACTTATAACCATTAATCCGGTTAGTAGTAAGCACTCAATGAATATTTTAATATATGAATGTAGAACATCTTGTATGATTTTGTTCAATTTTTAACTCTTTGCTGACAGATGTATGTTAGATTCTAAAGTATCTTAGCCAAGAAGGCATTAAGTCAGTACCTCTATTTTCCCCTTATTTCTAGTTATTTTAAAATACATTATTGGGGGCTTTTTGCTTCAAGCTTTGGTAGATGAATTTGTTTCAGATCAACCTTTGTGCTGAAAACAACTTAAAAAGTTGATAGGAAAAAAAAAAATCTGTTTGAAATCATCTGAAAGCTACCAAGGTAATGAGAACTTAATCTCAGAGAGAAGGGAAAACCAGAGAGGAAAGCCCAGTATTTAATAATGCTTTTGCCTTCAAACCATGTACTGATTCAAACACAGCTGAAAAGCTTCACAGAGTTTGTGAAGACTTACCTGGTTGATGGGGAAAAAAAAAAAAGGAATTTAACATATGTCTTAGAGGAGGGACCCTTGTTTTAAAAATACCCAGTTGGGGCTCCAAAGAGCTGTTCCTAGGAATAAAAGATTGACACACATCTTTATATCAGTTCAGTTTTTTGATTGAATTAAAGATCTCTTCTCCTAGCCTATGGTCTATTAGAAGCAAAACTAAATAGCCTCTGGAGGAACATAACATCAGAAAGATTATATCTTTAATTTTTCATATATACTATGTACCACTCATTGAAACACAGCCCAATTACAAAAAATACAAAGAGCGACTAAAAAGCAGGAGGGGAAACAAAATGGGAACAGATCCATAGAAGATCCGTACTGAAGTTACTGGATACAAATTTATGTATAATCATGATTAATACATTGAACAAATTAGGGATAGGTTGAGAATTTCAGCAGAGTATGAAAAAAAATCAAGTGAAAATGCCACAGCAACAACAACAAAAATGTATTAATAAAATTAAAAATTAAATGGACAGGATCTTCCATTTCTAAACAAAATGGAATAATGAGAAGCAAATTTTTCTTCCTTAGAATTTTCTCCACTTGAAATAGACAAAATCTGGAAAAGACATATAAAACAATAGTTTTCAAGAAACTAGATTTTAGGCAATGGAGAAAAATTATCTCTAGATCAAGGATGAATTTAGATGAATCCAATTAATTGTCCCAAGTTACAGCTTTGAGACAGTTTCAGACTATATTGTGAAGAAGCGGTTCCCTTCAAAAGGTTGAGCTGAGAACGTGGGGGGAACAGGCAAAATGGAATTTGCAGAACAGCCTCCTGGAAAGAAGGAGGATGCTCTGAGAAAAAAATATAGAGATCTATAGAGGATCATCTTAGAACATTCAACAGAGTACTAATCAGGACATGCAGGTCTAATCACCTAAAGTGAACAAAAGAAAACACTCAAGGATTTATAAGTAACAGTGCCTCATTGGCAGTCACATAGCGTTGGGAATACTGCTAATTTCCATTAAACAGACTAGCAACCTCATAATTCATGTGACATTAGATATAAAATCCAGTTAAGTCTTATGTCATGTTTGGAGAAAAATTAGCTTTAAAATTAGTACTGCTCTGGTGCTGCCCAACTGATATTAAAAGCAAGAGCATTTCCAAGTTAACTTAATTGCATTCAACAAAGCTCAAGATTTATAGAGATACAAAAGTGTCAAGTATATCACAAAGTAAAAGTCACACTAATCTGGCATCCAAGGCAAAAATTATCAGGTATGAAAAAAAGCAAGAAAATGCAATTCATGATGAAAAGAAAAGTAAGTTCATGGAAGTCAACTAGAACTAACAAACAGCTATAACTATATATGGGCCATATTAAAAAAGATAACTGCCAACATGAAAGATTGAAAAGTACTCTAATCAAAATTATAGCATGAAATCTATACTGCCTGTGATTTAAAAAACTGGCAGTAAGTAGAATTAATGGCAAATTAGATATTACAAAGAAAATACTACTGGATTTGAACTGAATTTGTCAGCAATAGACAATCCAAAATGAAACTCAGAGAGAAGGATAAAAAAAGTGTAAAGAGCATCATGACCTGTAGAACAACACTGAGTGGCCTAATTTAAAAAACAGTAATCCTGGAAAATTATGGAAATTCCAAAAAAACTATGAAAAAAGTTCTAAGAATTTCAAGGAACCCCAGCACACAAAGCACAAAGAAAACAGTGC
Source organism: Mustela putorius furo (assembly GCF_011764305.1). Classification (NCBI taxonomy): domain Eukaryota; kingdom Metazoa; phylum Chordata; class Mammalia; order Carnivora; family Mustelidae; genus Mustela; species Mustela putorius. Next base: position 3,871,550 of record NW_025421467.1, read on the forward strand.
TGAAGAAAATTATAATTACATTGCTTGAAACCAGTACTGCAGGAAAAAAACACTAAAGATGCCACAGAAATACACATCTTATGTATAGGAGAATACAGATGAGATTGACAGCCAGCTTTCCAATGGGGGGGGCGGGTGAAGAGATAGTGGAGAGCTGCTTAAAATTACTGAAAGGAAAAAAAAAGAAAAAAAAAACACAATTCTGTATGCAGGGTAAACTATCTTTTACAAATGGAAGCAAAATGAAAACTTTTTAGACATACAAAATTTAAAATATTTCATCTTCATCAGACCCAAAACCCTACAGATATTAAAAAAAAAAAGTCCTTTGAGTAGAAAAAAATGTGATATCAAAAGGAAGTATAATCTACAAACCTACACAAAAGTGAACAAAGGGCACTAGAAATGATAACTACATGGACAAATACATAATAACTTTTCTCTTTAAATCTCTCTGAAAATATAACTGGCTCTTAAAAAATAATGTACTATGGGGTTTATAATATGAAATGCATACCATATGGAAATATTAATAATGTTAACATATTAATTGAAACTAGATTGATAATTTAACCATAAAAATCATAAACCTTAAACAACCACTAAAATAACAAAACATGATTCATGACTAATAAGTCCTAAGGGGGGGATAAGAATTGCAGAAAATACTTAATTCAAAAGAAAACACAGAAGTGGAAAAAGAGTAAAGAACATGTGAGATAGAAAATCAACAGCAAAATAACAGAAATAAACCTAACCATATCAATAATCACGTGAAATAAATGATCTGAACACTCCTAATTAAGTCAGTGGTAGAATGGAGAAATGAGCAAGACCCAAATACTTGCTCCCTATAACAAACCCACTTTAAATATATAAACACAAATAGGCTATAAGTAAAAGGATGAAACAAGATGTACCATGTTAATATTACTTAAAAGCAAGCTGAATTTCCTACATTAGTTTCAGACAAAGTAGACCAAAGAATTTTACCAAAAATAAAAATGACTGTTCATGTGATAAAAGGGTTAGTTCATCCGAGGTCCATAATAATCCAAATGTTCACGTTCCTCAAAATAGAGATTCAAAATGTACGAAACCCAGGATGCCTGGAGTCACTCCATTGGTTAAGCATCTGCGTTAGGCTCAGGTCCTGATCCCAGGATCTTAAGATCAATTCCCACAGTAGGCTCCTTGCTCAGTGGGGAGCCTGTCTTTCTGCCTGCCGCTCCCCCTGCTTGTGCTTCCTCTCTTGCTCTCTCTCTTAAATAAATAAATTAATAAATAAAATCCTTTAAAACATGTATGAGGCAAAAACTGCTAGATTGAGGGAAAAGAAAGAAATGCACTGTCTGTAGTCAGAGAGGCCATCCCTCATAATATGATAAAATCAGGAAAGAGAAAATCACTTATGATATAAAAGATTTGAACTAATTTGAACTGACTGACATTTAGAATGCTCTAACCAGGAATGTCAGAATGTATACTTATTTAAAGTACACACAGAACATGAACCAAAATAGGCAAAATTGTTTGTCATAAAAAGCTCTCAAATATTATAAATGTAATTAAATTAGAACCACTAAAAGAAAGATCTCTGAAAAAAATTGTATTTGAAAATCAAATAGTATACTTCCAAATAACCCATAATACCAAGGAAAAAATCATTTGGGATACAAGCATGGACATGCAGACAAGATCAATAATCAAAAGAAAAAAATTGTAGATAAATATAATAGAAGAGAACAAAAGAGAAATAATTATATGTTGTTGATTTAAAATATAAGTGAATATCCTATAAAAGTGCAATGTATACATAGCATTAATTTGTTCTACTATCTTTGCTTTGTGATATTATACTCGCTAGGGTAACCATTAAAATAATAAAAGGATATTTAACTAGCAATCTAAAAGAGGAATGGAGTAATTTTAAAAATACTGAAGGAAGTCAAAAGAAGTAAACAGAGTAGAAAAAAGAAAAAAGATTAAAGCATAAAGGATAAACAAGTAAATCATAAATTTAATTCTAAATACATAAAAATTACATTAATATAAGTGGTCTGAATATTCAATTAAAAGATATGATTGCTTAAACTTTCTTATGAGACACATATCATGCATAAGTATACAAAAATAAAAGCTAGAAAAAGATTTATCGCATGAACACCAACAAAAGTAGAGCTGGATTTGGAAATGTACTGTATCAGAAAGAAATCTCTTTTAAGGCCATGGTCATTATTAGAGATAATCAGAAACATGCCATAATGATAATGTGGTTGATCATTCAGGAATCTGTAAAAAATTCTTAAAAAATTGAATATGTTGGATTTAACAGAAATCACTCAAAAGGGATAAGCATAAATTTGACTTATGTATAAGGAGCAATAAACACATTTATAATCACACAATGAGATTCTAACACTCACTTCTGAGTGAATGACAGTAATAAGACAACAACAAAAAATAAGTGTAAAAAAAAAAAAACCGGAACAAATATGACCAAGAAATTTATGTCACTGACATATATGGAATATGGAATCTAAAACTGAAAGATGTATTCTTTTCAAGTACACACGGAACACTTACCAAAATAGACCATATGTTGGTCCATGATGTGAATTTTAATAAATTCATAAAGGACTTAAATGATAGAAAGCATCAGTTTTGACAATAATGAAATTAGAAATAAAAAATAAAAGGCAATTTAAAATTCTAAAATCCTAAAAATTATATCCCGTTAAATAATTCAGGAGGCAATCCCATTAAATAATTCAGGAGGATCTCTAGCAGAGATCAGAGAATATTTGGTAATGTTCTCAACTGAATCATAATAGAAAAACTACATATCAGAATTTGTGGGATCCAGCTAAATCCCATGCTCTGAAGATTCATAGACTTCCAAATTGTATGTAGGAAAAACACTGAAAGAATGAATAATAAACTATCCATGTATTCATGTCAAAAGTTAGAAAAGGAACATAAAATTAAAGAAAGCAGTAGGAGTAACTAATAAAGTACAGACTTTGGAGACATAAAAACAATGACAGAGGAGATGAACAAAAGAAATGTTGATTGTCTGAAAAATCCACTACAAAGACTGATAAGAAAAGAGGGGAGGTACAATAACCAATAGCAGGAATAAAGAATTGAACATTAATGATTTTAGATTCACTAAAATCTATTTTTTATAAAATGTCTACAGTAGACACTCTCCTTTCACACTGAATTTTAATGAAGTATAGAGCACATTTTAAAATACTCTTTCAAGTCTCAAATTTCCACTTTGTACTTGGCGAGGCAACTTAATGACCCTTAATTTTTCTGAACTAATGACCCATAATTTTTCTGAACTGTTCTTAATTATGTGTGGGCTGGCTTCTGAAATCAGTAAAAATTCCCCTCTTTTTCCATAAAAAAAACATTATTTCCACTTACTTTTAATTTCCAAAGAAAAGAACTGTAGTCCCAAACAACATTTAACAGTGATAAACTAGGTCTTTCTTTCTTGAATATTATGAGTTTGTGAATTCTTTTTTGTCTTGTTCCAATAAATTATAGTCTTTTACAAAAAGATTTATCTATTTTAGAAAGAGAGAAGGATAAAGAGGGAAGGAGGGGAGAGGTGTAAGAGGGGGGTGGGAGAGAATCTCAAGCAGACTCCTAGCTAGGCTCAGAGCCCTGTGTGGGCTGATCCCATGATCCTGAAATCATAACTTGAGCTGAAACCAAGAGTCAGATGCTGAAAGGAATGAGTCAACCAGGTGTCCCAATTACAGTCCTTTTTCAATGCCCAGATTACTTTCTTATATGCCAATGAGAGCTTCTCAGGTTGACTGGATCCTTTTCATTTTCATATGACAACATTAGTCTTTCACAAATTCCTTGATTCCTGGGAAAATGATGTTTTAGATTCATCTTGTGCATTCATATCCTGCCCTAAACCTGAAATTAGCCCTTTCCCCAAAGACCTCCGATTCCTTTAGCAGAAATTATGTTTAGAGACCAAAGGTGGATCTTCTTTGCCATCAGGTTGCTATTGATTCTTGTTCTTTGTAGTGTATACAGCTAGAAATACACATTATTAGAAAGGAAATATAAATCATAAATTTATACTCGTATTGCAAAATCAAATTTAAGATTATAGAGTTTTACTTGATCTCTCTGATTTTATATTTATATCTCTTTTTTCCTACATTGAAATCTTGGTTCTAATAATATTGACATGTAGTCTACTTCCTTTATATACACATAAAATAATTTAAAAATAATACTTATTTTATTACTACTAATTGTACTGTTTGTGGTTTAAGATTTCTCTCTCTCTTGCCTTTACTCTATAACTTACTAGAAATATATTGTCAAAATGCATTGTCTTTTTTTTTTTTAAAGATTTTATTTATTTATTTGACAGACAGAGATCACAAGTAGGCAGAGAGGCAGGCAGAGAGAGAGGAGGAAGCAGGCTCCCCACCAGGCAGAGAGCCCTATGCGGGGCTCAATCCCAGGACCCTGGGATCAAGACCGGAGCCGAAGGCAGAGGCTTTAACCCACTGAGCCACCCAGGTGCCCCAAAACGCATTGTCTTAAAGTCACTTAAAATACTTCTCTTCTTTGAATGGTTATGCTACCATCCAAAAACTCTTGAAAAATATTGTATCATTTAGATTTTTTAATGCCTTAATAAATTGAAAGGGATATATTTGTTAATGTAATTAAAAAGAAAATAAGAAGACAAGACACAGACTAGGAGAGAACAACTGCAAAAGATATATCTAATAAATGACTGTTAGCCACAATATAAAGAACTCTTAAACTTCAATAATAAGAAAATGAACAACCCAATTTAAAAGTAAGTAAAAGGCCTCACTAAAAAAGATACACATGGCAAATAACCCTACAGGAAGATCCTCAACATCTTATGTAATCAGGAAGTTAAAACAATTAGATACTACCACATACCTATTAGAAGGGCCAAAATCCAGAACACTAACACCACGAAATGCTGGTAAGGTTCTGGAACAATAAAACTCTCATTCATTGCTGGTAGGAATGTATAAGGTATGGTTATTCTGGAAGACAGTTTGGCAGTTTCTTAAAAAACTAAACATGCTCTTACCAATGATCCAGCAATCATACTCCTTGGAATTTACTCAAATAAATTGAAAACTTTGCCTACACTAAAACCTGCAGACAGATTTTTTAGTAGTCTTATTCATAATTTTCAAACCTTGAAGGCAACCATAATAATATACTATAGTATGTGAGTGAGTAAATGGTGGGACATGCAAACAATGGAATATCATTCAGTGCCAAAAAGAAATGAGCTACCATGCCTTGAAAAGCCCGGGGCGGGGGGGACGACTATACTTAAATGAATATTACCACATGAATAAAGTCATGAAAAGGCTACATAATGTATGATTCCAACTAACTAACATACTGCAAAAGGCAGAATATGGAGATAGTAAAACAATCAGCGTTTGCCAGGGATTGGGTATAGGGAGGAAGTAATGATTGGTAGAGCACAGAGGATTTTTAGGCTAGTAAAACTTTCCTACACGATACTATAATGATGGATACATGCCATTACACATTTGTCCAAACCCACTGAAAGTACAATATCAAGAGAGAAACTTAGTGTAAACTTTGGGTAATAATGATGAGTCACTCTGGATTCATCAATTGTAAAAAATGTATTATTCTGGTATGGATGTTGACAATAGGAAAGATTGTGTTTGTGCAGGGCTATAAGAGAATTCTCTGTACTTTCTACTCAGTTTTGCTGTGAACTTAAAATTGTTCTAAAAATATATTAAAAAATGTGATAGTTAGTAAGGCTTGATCTAATGGTTAGAATGAGATCACCAAGGAGATGACTTTTCCCTGTATCTCTTCCTTGCTTTCTGAGTTGTTTTATCTCTAATATTCCTTATTAGAATCCTCTAGAATCTTCCATGTTTGTAAATTATAGTGATAGCTTAATTAACCATGCTCATTTTATAGTTATTTTTTGGGGAGTATCTCATTCACCCATAGCTGTAGGTTCCCTACAGTCTCTTTCACAAGCATGATGAGCAAGAAAATAGAGCAGAAGCTCATGAGCAGAAAGAATAAGAAAACATATGTGTTTATTTTTAAAACAGTACAAAATCATCAAAGTAAAATAGTTCAATGACCTTGCCATATTTTGGGTTTCTATATGAAAATTCACATACTCTAATTAACTTCCTATTATTACATTTTTTATAAATTCCAGGCCAGAATATTTTACTAAACCAATTTTTTTTAAGATTTTATTTATTTATTTGAAAGCAAGTGAGAGTGAGAGAGAGAGAGAAAGAAAGAGAAAGCATGAACAGAGGGAAAAGGCAGAGGGATAGGGAAGAAGAAAACTCGCCACTGAGCAAGGAGACCTATGTGGGACTCGATCCCAGGACCCAGGGATCATGGGCTAGGCCAAAGGCAGACGCTTAACTGACTGAGCCACCCAGGAGCCCTAAACCAATTCTTTATTAAGCAACTCATTATATGTATTTTGGCTCTCCTTTGTTCAGTTCTTAATAAATCTTTTGATTTATTTACTTACCAAACTTATACTATTTTCTAAAAAGTGCTAAATGTTGTGCTATGAAATTAGAAAACAACAGTGAAAAAGATGAAAAATTTATATTCAGGTAAATTGTAATCGAAGGGAGAAGCTAAACATTTGAAGCCCATTAAAATATGAGAAGATAGCACAGAAGATACATTATTTGACCTTCACAATACTTCAGTAGAAAATTTTTACATCAGAAAAGTTGCCTCTGCCACCTTCTCCCCAAAATACTTTCATGTAAGCAGGATCTATTGGTCCCCTGTATGTAGAGAGAGAAGCACAAAAACCTGAAAGGTTTTAAAAAGCAGCACCAACACATTTTCTGGAAGCCACAATCTTTTCTTGAAGTCTTCATTCTTTCCCAGAGCTTTCAGTGCTTGCCTCCCTTGATTCTCCTGAATCCCCTAAGCCTTGGTGTTTTCTAAAATCTTAATTGAGTACTTTAAAAAAATAAAAGTCAAACTACATCTTTTTAAGACAAAAACATTTCCAACATTTTGTGATTAATACCAAGAAAACACAGAAGATTTTCATAATAATCAACTAAACAATTGTTCTTTCATTGTCATTTCCAAGGAAATAAATGTCAAAGTATGATTTTATGGTGAAACACGGCAATAACCTATAAATTTCCCAGCGAAAGCAGCTCTATAAGGTAGATTCATGATGAGATGAAATGAAAGAAGCAGGATTAAGCAACAGTCAACTGATATTAAAATGTCAAACACAAGGTGAAAATAATCCTTTGATTGAAGATAGTACAGTTTGTGGAATTCACATGTTTTCAGAAGGAAGAACAACTATTTCAATAAAGATATTTTCTTTCATTTGTTTGACAAGATTCTGTACTGTTGAATAAATTGAGAAAAAAAGGAAAGGAATACCAATATTTGCCTCCTGTATAAGTCAAAATAGGTTAATTCATGCTCTGATAATAAACTAACTCCAAATTCTCAGCAGCTTAAAGCAACAAAAAGTTACTTCTTATTTTTGCTGCAGGTTCCATGCAGGGCAGTGGCAAAGTCTCTGTCCATTATAGCCACTGAGGTTGATGGAAGTTCAGTTTTAACATGCTTCTACAATCACCAAGACACAGGGAGATGACACAGTAAATTGTGCATTGATTGTTAAAGCTTCTATCTGAAAGTGATATGCATATTTCCATTTCTCATTTCCTTGAGCAAAAAAAGTCACAAGGCAATTCCTTACTACAAGAGCAAGAATGTGAAGTCCTTCCCACTACCTAGAAGTACAACCAGAATATTTGTGAGCAGCCTTACCTACTATCTCTGTTCTTCAATCTATAATTTAATGACTTGAGACATCTCCTCCTATGTCATTATAAAAAGAGATATAAGAGCCAATGAGCATAATGATAAAAATACAAAAGTAATGACAACAAAAATGTTAATAATGTCTAAGTTTTATCAATTTAGTATTTTGCCAGTCATCATTCTAAGTGTTCTGCAAGGTACTACTAATGCATTTAATTCTCAAAGCAACTTTCTGAGGTAGGTAGTATTGTTATCTTCTTTTACACATGAAATAACTGAAGTACAAAGAAGTTAAGTGACTTGCCCATTATCTATATCTATATCTATATATCTATATCTATATCTGTATCTGTATCTGGTGAGTCAGGATTAGTACATGAAGAATCTGGTCTTCGGCTTGGCATTTACATACTATAGGACATAACAACCTGTTTGCCATAAAACTTTTTTTCCCACCTTTGCTTTTAATTTACAAGACATGTTTTCATCTAAAACCTTACTTAGAAAGTTGTTATAAACTAACCCAAGTGGGACGCCTGGGTGGCTCAGTCGGTTAAGCCGCTGCCTTCAGCTTGGGTCATGATCTCAGGGTCCTGGGATCTAGTCCCACATCGGGCTCTCTGCTCAGCAGGGAGCCTGCTTCCCTCTCTCTCTCTGCCTGCCTCTCTGTCTACTTGTGATCTCTGTCGAATAAATAAATAAAATCTTTAAAAAAAAAAAATAAACTAACCCAAGTGAAACATCTTTAGTTAAAATGGAGAGGAAATGCTGGAGCCCATCCCACTTGGGACAGCATGTACTATTTTCCAGCTACAGATCTAGAAAGCTGGCATTAACATAAAAAATACTTGACACTTCTTTATTGCTAAAAATATGACTAATTAATATGACCCTTCACACCCTCATACCTTAGCTAAATTATCTATTTGTAACAGGTATTATTGTGACATTAAAACACACACACACACACACACACACAACAGAAAAAACAAGTGCCCTGAGACACAAAGTCAGGAGTCTTTTGTCAGGTTAAAATTGAATATACTAACTGTTTTTATTTCTAGAGTTCAATATTTCAGAAAACTTTTCTCAACGACATGTATGCAAACAAATCCAAGATTAAGAAAGCTGTAAAGGAAGGTATGGACAATCCTCCATAAAAAAGGATGAAAAGCACTATCCTACCAGTTAATTATTAGCCAGCTGGGTAATCTTGTTTAATTCTATAAAGAGGCCAAAAAGCATAGCTATCTGGCAGCCACCAACAGAGGACAGTTTGAATACCCTCTATACTCCATGAAAATCCAGGCACTTGTCGAAAGTATTTGCTCTTCCAATCTTAAATGTGCTTATCACTACTCTTTCTTCATTATCACTGAGATGAGACAAATACTAAATATATATTTTCCTAACTTCACCATTAATTGCTTTCTTTTATTGTCTGAATATAAGAAAGACATACAAAGCCAATGTTTATAGTATTTCTTCTGAGAGTACAGCATTTAACATTAGTAGTCATTACCACATATTGCCTTAAGGAAATAAATATTTAAAAACAAGTAATTTTAGTTTCCAGTCACCAATAATATATTTGGCATTTTTATTACCTTTAAAATAATTAGGAGGTTATGTGAAAAATGAGAAATAATTTAAAGAACTACAAAAATAACTAAGTAAATACCTATAATAAATATATAGATATTATACATACCCCTCTTTCCCACACACAAACACAGAGCTACACTCACTCAATGAATACTTCCATTTTCTATTGTTCTCCTTTAATTAGCCTCATGAATATATTAATGCATTTTAGCCATGCCACATAAAACTTTTTTTCAACCTTCATAATTTTAACTGGATGTCAGTATGCTTTAAAAAAATGTTAAAATTTCAAATCTTAGAATATTTTGAACTCTACTATTATTAAGAATAATTGATAAATGTAAGTTTGAAAAGACATTTTAGGTTCAGGCAGCAAAACTGATGTTATTTCAGATGCAGTCGTTCTACCTATAGAATTAAATTAGAGGGGCGCCTGGGCGGCTCAAGGGGGTTAAGCCTCTACCTTCTGCTCAGGTCATGATCTCAGGTCTTGGGATCTAGGCCTGCATCAGGCTCTCTGCTCAGCAGGGAGCCTGCTTTCCCCTCTCTTTCTGCCTGCCTCTCTACCTACTTGTGAACTTTCTGTCAAATAAATAAATAAAATCTTTAAAAAAATAACTAAATTAGAAAATATGGTAATTTTACTGTTGAAACTAGTATAACAAAGTGTTTTCTTTAAAATATATATTTTTTTAAAACCTTAAAATATATCTCTAGTATATCGTCTATGTATCATCTTCATTCTCTGGGTCTTATGGTGCGTGTTATTGGATGCAAAATTCAAAGCCCCTTCTAATTTTCAAAGAAATAAGTGATTAAGATGACTTTACTAGAATTTTTTATGTCCTTGGAGAAGTCTGACATTAGACATACACCACAGAAAACAATCCTAAAGAAATGAAAACAATCAAAAAACACATTCATTTAGATGCTGGCTTTTCAAATCTTGTCTTGAAGTTTCCACCAATGGGACTTTTCTCTCTAGTTGTTTCCTATTAAATGACTGTCTCATTCTCCAAGACACTTAAAATTCCTCATCCCTCTTTTGTTTAGTAGTCTGTTCTTTCATAGATATCATGGTACTGGATATTAATCTTATATAACATTTGTGTTGGACAATAAATTTCCTCAACAAAATAGTTACATTCCTTTAATCAGTTTACTTAACTCCCAAAAACACTGTCACTATTCTTGGTGCCATGGCTATAAAATTTGGTATTAGATTTATTTATTTATTTGATTCCACAGGCATCTTCCATATATTTGTTCACTATAATGGAACGTTTATATAAAACACCATAGGCAATGATATTATCATCATATCCCAGAGAGCTATAAGGTTCTATAGCTGCCATTAAGGACACACCTGCCAAGTTAGAAATTCTTCTGTTTTAACAAATGTCTTTCCTGCCACCCAAATGGTTACAACTGCCACAGTAACAAATGCCATCCCTCCTCAACATCTATTTCTCTAAATCTCTAAAGAGTAACATCTGAACAAAGAATAAAATGGGTAAAATCACACAGAGCCCGATTATATTTTTGGAATGAGTTCTATTAGTTGTAACTGAAGAGTTTAAGTGGAATGGAAAAAAAAATCAAAAATGTGTCCTTAAAATAATTTTTTTCTCTGAGTATTATTGTGTTTAATTTTTGGAAGTTTCCTTCTCTGGGTTAGTAGGGCATTTTTTTTTTTTTTTTTTTTTTTTTAAGATTTTATTTATTTATTTGACAGAGAGAAATCACAAGTACACTGAGAGGCAGGCAGAGAGAGAGAGAAGGAAGCAGGCTCCCTGCCGAGCAGAGAGCCCGATGCGGGACTCGATCCCAGGACCCTGAGATCATGACCCGAGCCGAAGGCAGAGGCCCAACCCACTGAGCCACCCAGGCGCCCCAGTAGGGCATTTTAAACCAAAATAATTTCATTTGGCTTTGAGAAATGCCCTATTTAGCAAACTAAAAGTTTAGCAAATTTTCCAACTCCTCTTTGATTTATTACGTAACCTTGAAGTTCTTTAATATTAATCTTTCTTTCTTTCTTTCTTTTTTTTTTTTTCAATCTGACCTCTCAGTTACATTGCCATACATGTTTCCTGCTCTCTCAAAGGGAGGTGCTCTAGATTAATGAGTTTGAACTCCACAGATTAATACTCTATAAGTAGAAATCATTTTTCAATTGGTATTATTTCACTATTTCAATTTCCTCAAATCACTCGGGATCCATACTAACCTAGAGGGATGACAAACAATAAGATTAAGCTAGAACAGCCATGATGTAAATTCTCACACAACCTTCAGAAAAATATGAGTTGTTGTTAGGATTAGACCAGGACAAGTTAACTGCTGCCAAAGCAGAGAGACAATTTGTTCTTTAAAGGATCTTACAAAGCTCTTTCCCTAAGGCTTGCCCTCTAACTAAAATCATGCCCAGGAGATAAATGGAAGCCAATAAGATATAGTGCACAGAAGCACAGAATGTTTACTGAAGTTTGATCAAAGAGAATCAGACTACCAGAGTACTAGGACAGCTTGCACTGGTGATGCAAATTAGTCTAGAAGGAGGGTGTTATGACTGTGACAGTCTTCCATAGAATCAGGATTTGTTAAAATTGAACATGTTGTCTAGAAATGTAGGCAGAATATTATTGGAAAAATTAATGAACAAATTCAACAGTTGGAATATTAATATTACAGATTATTGACCATATATTAAATGTTACTTGTAATAATACAATACATGTATTTTAGAAGAAAAAACTCAACACTGAAGTTTTCATCTCTCTTTAAAAATTTCAGATGCTGGGGCGCCTGGGTGGCTCAGTGGGTTAAAGCCTCTGCCTTCAGCTCGGGTCATAATCCCAGGGTCCTGGGATCGAGCTCCCTGCTCAGCAAAGACTCTGCTTCCCCCATCCCCTCTCTGCCTGCCTCTCTGCCTACTTGTGACCTTTGTCTGTCAAGTAAATTAATAAAATCTTAAAAAAATTTTCAGATGCTATAATCCTGTTCTTTTAGGATAGTACTATGGAAATAGTAGTAGTAGTAGTAGTTGTTGTAGAAGTAGTAACAGTAATCTGAAGTAACTGGTAACTCCCAATAATTGCAGTAATTTCTATAATAGCTTGTGAATGAGAAAAAGCATTCATCTTTAAAGATATGCCATTAATAATAATATATATGATATTGCTTACTACATTATAAGTACATACTAAGTTCTTTACATACAGTGCCTCTTTGAGTACAGAAAGATACATTTCTCAAAAGTGCATGATATTTACTGAAATCTGATCCAAGAGAAATCTGACTACTTTTTAAAAATCACAGAATTATACAATAAAATTATCTTCATTAGGAATACATATTAGAAAGGTTTAATTAACACAGTTAAGGGATAACAAGAATGAAACAGGCAGAAATATGAATGGAGATCATATGACCACCATAGAGTTTAGCTCTTTATTATCATAAGATCATGTGAATATTCATTACAATAAAATTGAATAATTTTTTGACAGAATTTTCAAGATAGGAATAAAAGAAAGATGTTGCTAAAGGCTTTGAAAATACAGATTCTGGGTCACAACTGACCATTTAGTGTGCTTCTGAGGTATAAATATCACTCAAATCAAATCATATAACATGTCTTTATAATATACTATATACCATAGGTTTCCAGGATCTACAACTGGGAGGAACAACAAAGTATATAAAAAGTAAAAAACAAAATAAGACAAACAAAGAAACCCAAAATATCCTCCTCTCAGGAAAAATTAATATTTAAGTAGTGGTTAAATGGCAATAAAAACACTGTCAAGAGAAATTTTAGACTTAATTCCCCACTAATTGATACAACAAATTGAATATTATCCATAAGCTAAAGATGATCAGGTAAGTTTTTTCAGAAAAGAATTTATGTAAGAGATAGATGGGTGCCTGGGTGGTCAGTTGGTTAAGTGACTGTCTCAGTTCAGGTCATGATCCTGGAGTCCCATGACGAAGTCCCACATCTGGCTCCCTCCTCAGCAGGGAGTCTGCTTCTCCTTCTGACCCTCTCCCCTTAAAAAAAAAAAATTTATATTAAGGAATTGACCTAGAAGAATCCACTACATGTGAAAAGAGAAGGATATTATTAGTAATGAAAGAAGTTTCATTTGGCAATATTTAACCCACCAAAAAAATGTAATAGGGCACCTTTATTTATATATGGTCGATGGGTGGTTTTTTGAACTGATGAAAAAAAAAATGGATATATATATATATAATAAGGGGCACCTGGGTGGCTCAGTGGGTTAAGCCTCTGTCTTCGGCTCAGGTCATGGTCTCAGGGTCCTCGGATCGAGCCCCACATCGGGATCTCTGCTCATCCTGCTTCCCCACCTCTCTCTGCCTGCTTCTCTGCCTACTTATGATCTCTCTAAAAAAAAAAAAAAGGATAAAAACTTCACAAAGGTACTTTTGCCTTGAAAAATGTATGTAGAAAAGTAAATGTTGGACAGTGTGTTGTAATCTTAGGTTTTACATAGAAAATAGAGAGAAAGAAAAAAATGCAACGGACTTAATTCCCAGTTATCTCTTATAAAGATCTGATCTGTTAACATAAATTTATGAATGTGAATTTCTAGGCAAGCACAATAATCAACAATTCTGTTCAAAATCAACACATAAAAGACAAAATAAGTTTTGATGATTTCATGCAATTAACTATCAGATAATTAGAGGCATTTTCTAAACCACCCAAGGTAATAATGGAAGGATATCATCATGAAAGAAAGGGGTAAGAATTAAGTTTTAAAAGAATAGCATTATTTTGAGTAATGAATAATGTATTATAAATAAACTTTGAGAGTGTAGTGTAAGCTGCTAAAGGTAGTAATATTAATAATACAGCTCATTAAGTAATGACTTACTGAATATCTTCTCTTGCACACAAAGAAGCCAGACCTCAAAAATATATGAATGAATTTGGAAAGATTGCCTTCCCTGAATTACTTTATAATTTAATGAAAGAAACAGACATACATCACAAAAAGTCAGATTTTCACACTGTTCAAATATTTCTAATAACGGATATTGATTGATTTGGAGATGTCTTTTGAACTTCATCTATAATTGATGTACAAGTTTAATGCAATTCCTAACAACATTCCAGAAACAGTTTGGTATATATAGACGATATTGTCTTAAAGTCTCTATGGAAAGATAAGGAATAAGAATAACTGAAGTACTTTTGAAAAAGAAAAATAAAGTAGGCGAAACCAGTCAACTTGATTTCAAACCAATATATAGCTATAGTAAATATACTGGTGTTGGTCAACAGATGGAGACAGATGAGTGAAACAGAATAGAGAACTCAGAAATCAACTCACAAAAATGCATATAACTGATTTTTAAAAATTAAACTATTTTTTGAGCTGTTTAAGGTTCAGTGAAAAGTTGAGAGGAAAGTAGATTCCCCAAATAACCCCTGCCTCCATACATGCATAGTCTACCTCATTGTCAACATCCTCAGCAGAATGGCACATTTGTTATAACTAATGTACCTATGTTAACATTATAATCATGAAGAATCCATAATTTATATTACTTTTTACTCTTGCCATCGGACATTTTATAAGTTTGGACAAATGCATAATGACATGTATCTGTCATTATAGTATCACACAGAGTATTTTCACTGTGCTAAAGTATCTCTGTTTTCTGCGTGTTCATCACTTCCCACTCCCAAAACCCAGGCTACCACTGATTTTTTTACTATCTCCATAGTTTTGCCTTTCCATCAGAGCATATAGCTGGAATTATACATTATGTAGACTTTTCAGATTGGCTTCTTTTAATTATTAATATTCTTTTAAGATTACCCCATGTCTATTCATGGCTTGATAGCTCATTTCTTTTTAACATCGAATACTTTCATTTTCTGAATGTTCCACCATTTATCTATCCATTCATCCACATGACACCTTGGCTCCTGTCAAGTTTTGGTAATACTAAATACAACTGCTATAAATATCATGTGCAGGTTTTTGTGTGAAGGTAAATTTTCAACTCCTTTGAGTAAATACCAAGGGACATGATTGCTGAATCATATGATAAAAGTGTGTTTAGTGGGGCACCTGTGTGGCTCAGTGGGTTAAGCCTCTGCCTTTGGCTCAGATCATGATCTTGGGGTCCTCGGATCAAGCCCCGCATCAGGCTCTCTGCTCGGCGGCGAGCCTGTTTGCCTCTCTGCCTACTTGTGATCTCTCTCTGTCAAATAAATAAATAAAATCTTTTTTAAAAAAAGTGTTTAGTTTTGTAAGAAACTATAAAACTGTCTTCCAAAATGGCTATAACATTTCACATTCCCACCAGCAAAGAATGACAGTTTCTCTTGCTCTACAACTTCATGAGTATTGGTATTGTCAGTTTTCCAGATTTCAACCATTCTAAAAGGTGTATAGTACCATCTAATTAATTGATGGAACTTTCTAATGAGTTATCATGTGGAACATCTTTTCATCTGTTTATTTACCACAGGTATCTATCTTCTTTGTTGAGGTGTCTGTTCAAGTGTTTGGTTCATTTTAAAATCAGATTATTTTGTTTTCAGAGATCTTTGCAAAGCAGATTTTTATAGATGTGATTTTTTTTGTTTCTTTTTTTAAAGAGGGGAAGGTGGGGTAAGGCAGAGGGAGAGATCTTAAGCAGGCTCCATGCCCAGTGCAAAGCCTGAGGCACAGGGCTGGATCTCACAACCCTAAGACCATGACCTGAGCTGAAATCAAAAGTCAGACTTTCAACTGACTGAGTCATCTAGACACCCCCCTTGATGTGTCATTTTCAAATATTTTTATCCCAGTCTGATTTTCCTCTCATTCTTTTGTGACTTTAATGGAGCTGAAGTTTTAAGTTTTAATGATGTCCAACTCATCAATTATTTCTCACTTGGATCATGCCTTTGGTGCTGTATCTAAAAGTCATCACGCTTAGGGTCATCAAGGCTTTCTCCTTTGTTCTTATAGAGGAGTTTTATAGTTTAATGTTTTACATTAGGTCTGTGATCCATTTTCAGTTAGTTTTTGTGAAGAAAGCAAGGTCTGTATCTAGATTTTGTGTTTTGTTTTGTTTTGCATGTGAATATCCAATTGTTTCAACAACTGTTGAAAACATTGTCTTTGTTTCATTGCATTCACTTTGCTCCTTTATCAAAGATCAGTTGATTATATTTATGGAGTTCTAATTCTGGGCTCTCTATTCTGTTCTATTGATCTGTTCCTCTTTTGCAAATACCACACTGGCTTAATTACTATAGCTTTATAGTTAGCTTTTAAGCCAGGTAGTGTCCTCCAATCTTGTTCTTCTTCTTCAATATTTTATTTATTATTCTGGATCTTATTTCTCTCCACACAAATTTTAGAATCAATTTGTCAATATCCACAAAACAACTTGGGTTTTTACCGGGATTGTATTGAATCTTAGATCAATTTGGAAAGAACTGATACCTTGACAATATTGAATCATCCTATCTATGAACATGGAGTATCTCTCCATTTATTCAGTTCTTCTTTGAAATAAGAGTTCTGAGGTTATCCTTAGGTAGTTATTACACATATTTTGTTAGATTTATACCTATTTCACATTTTGGGGTTGCTATTTGATTATAAATGGTATTTTTAAAAGATTTTATTCATTTTTTTATTTGACAGGGAGAGAGAGCATATAAGCACAAGCAGGGAGAGCAGCAGAGGGAGAGGGAAGCAAGCTCCCCGCTGAACATGGAGCCCAATGCAGGGTTCGATCCCAGGACCCTTAGATCATGACCTGAGCTGAAGGGAGATGCTTAACCAACTGAACCACCCAAATGCCCTGGTATTGTGTTTTTAACTTCAAATTCCCCTTGTTTATTATGGGGAAATAAGAAAAATAATGACTTTTGTATATTAATCCTGTATCCATCAACATTGCTATAATCACTTAATTCTAGATGTTTAATTCTTTTGAATTTTCTGCATAGACAATAATGTTATTATTTCCTTTTCTCACCTTACTGTGTTAGCTAGAATTTCCAGTCCAATACTGAAAAGAAGTGGTGAGAGGAGACATATTTGCTTGTACTTGACCTTCTGATCTTAGTGGAAAATTTTTGAGGTTTTTTTACTATGAAGTACATTGTTAGCGATGTATTTTTTTCTTTTGTAGATACTTATCAAGTTGATAAAGTTTCCCCCTATTACTAATTTACTGTGAGTTTTTATCATAAATATTAGATTTTATCAATTCTTTTCTGCATCTATTAATATGACCATTTTTTAACTATTGATGGGATGGATTATATTAGCTGATTTTCAAGTGTTAAACTAACTTCGTAAACCCAGTATAAATCACAATTGATTATGGTATATATTTTTATTGTTTTGCATTTTATTTGTTAATATTTAATGAGAATTTTTGCATTTATGTTTGTGAGAGATACTGGTCTATAGTTTTCTCTTCTTGCAATGTCTTTGTCTGGTTTTGGTATTATTAGGATATTTCTGGCTTCATAGAATGAGTTAGGAAGTAGTCCTTTCTCTTTTATCCTCTGAAACAAAGTAGAGAATTGCTATTTCTTTCTTAAATGTTTGGTAGAATTTACCACTGAACCCATCTAGCCATAGTGCTTTCTTTCTTGAACAGTTAATAATTATTGTTCCAATTTCTTTTATAGATCTAACTTTATTCAGATTGTCTGTTTCTTCTTTTGTGAGTTTTGACAAATTACATCTTTTAAGAAATTGGTTTTTTTAATCTAGGTTATCAATTTTGTGAGCACTGAATTTTCATAGCCCAACTAATTTTGAAAAAAGTGCAAAAGCAAATCGATGAAAAGAGAGCCTCTTCAAAAAATCATGCTGGAACAATTTAATATCAATAGGCAAAATAATAATCTTTACCAAGTCTCACACCTTGTACACAAATTAAGTAAAAAAAAAAAAAGGATCATGAACACAAATATAAAGTGTAAAAATTTTACAAAACCACATAGGAAAAAGTTTTCAAGATCTAGTAAAAATTATCATACTTGACATACAAAGCATGATCTACAAAAAAAGAAAATGCGTAAGTTTGATTTCATTAACACTAAAAATATGTATTCTATTAGAGTTTTTGTCAAGAGAATAAACAGGCAAGTAAAAGACTGGGAGAAAATATTTTCAAATTATAGATCCAAAATACTATTATCAAAAATATATCACAAACTCTCAAAACTCAACTGGAGAAAAAAGCAAATGACCCAATTAAAACATGGGCAAAAGACATAAAGAGACAATTCACTGAATAAGATAAACAACTGGAAATTCTTTTAAAAATTTAAATAATTAATTAAGAAATAACATGAAAGACGTTAACTATCATTAGTCCTTATGTAAACACAAATTAAAACCTCAAGAGTTACTGCCAAACATCACTTAGAATAGGGGGAAAAAATGACCACCCAAATGCTAGCAAGTATGTGAAAATACTGGATCATTCATATATTGCAGTTGGGAATCTAAAATGACACAGACACTATAGAAAACTGGCAGTTTAACATACAACTGACAAGTGACTCAGCAACTGCACTCCTAAGAATCTATCCAAAGAAAGGAAGACTTATGTTCATCCAAAAACCTATACACCAATGTTTCTATATTAGTTTTATTCCTAAAAGCCTCAAACTGGAAATAACCCAGATGTCCCTCAAAATGAATGGCTAAACAAAACAGGAAGTACTACTTGGCAATAAAAACAAATGCATTGATGATCTGGCTAAATCCCCAGAGAATTAGACTGTGTGAAAAAGCCCACCCTTAAAGGTTACTTACTGTTTGATTTTACTTATTTAACATTCTTGAAATGACAAAATTATCAAATAGAGAACAGACTAGTGATAGCCAGGAATTAAGGAGGGATAGGGGCAGGGAGGAAGCAAGTCAACCCAAAGGATCCTTCATTGATGAGAATATTCTGTATACTGACTATATCAATGCTATATCTGAGTTATGATATGTACTATAATTTTGCATGTTACCAGTGGGGGAAAGTAGGTACGAGGTAAGAGGGATCTGTCATTATTATTTCTTACAAATACAACTAAATCTAATTTTCTCAAAACGAAAGCCTAATTTTAAAAAAATTAAAATAAGGTCTTTATTTTTTTTATTTTATTAAAGATTTTGTTTATTTATTTGAGGGGTAGAGAAAGAGAGAGTGAGAGAAACACAAGCAGGGAAGCAGGTGAAGGGGCAGAAGGAGAAGCAGTCTCCCCATTGAGCAGGGAGCCAAGGTGGGCTTGATCCCAGGACCTTGAGATCATGATCCAAGCCAAAAGCAGATGCTTGACTCACTGAGCCACCCAGGTGTTCCATATTTTTAGACCAGGAGGTAATGAATAAGAAAACCCGCAAGAGAAAAGTTTCTGGGCAATTTTAACATTTTAGAAATACTAATTTTGAGATGTCTATGAAAATTTTTTATAGGTTGCATTCTTCTGGAAGTAGATTTGAAGATGAATTAGTAAACAGAATTATTTATTTTTGAGTGGTCTTGGGATTAACAAATATTACACAGAAAATAAAGAAGCAAAAATAGTTAGAAAGTCCAACTGTAAAACAGACCAGACTACAGTATTATCTGACCCTAAAGAGATATTCTGGAACTAAATAAGGCTCATGAGTTATCTCATGATGGGTAGAAATGACCAGGCCTGTAAGTGACTGATTCAATCTGCTCTAGACTGAATGTTTGCATTAATTACAGCAACATTCATAAAATGAAACTTAATTTCCAATGTGATGGGGCCTTTGGGAGCTGATTAGGTCATGAGGATGGAACTCACATGAATATGATTATTGCCTTTATAGAAGAGAAAGGTCCCAAAGAGCTCTCTCACCCCTTCTGCTACATGAGGACACAGCAAAAAAATGACCATCTATGAACCAGGAAGTAGGCCATCACCAGACTTCCTGATCTTGGCTTCCTGATCTTGGACTTTCCAATCTCCAGAACTCTTAGGAAAAAAATATATATATATTTTTAAGTCACCCAATAATATTTTTTTTAGAGCAGCCAAAATGGACTAAAATAGAATTTAGTAATGAGAAGTGGAGTGCTGCTGTAACAGACATCTAAAAATGTGGAATGGCTTTGGAACTGGGTAATATGTAGAGGATGGAAGAATTCTGAAGTGCATGGTAAAAAAAATCTTATACCCATGTGAATGGACTGTTGCCATGGGTGATTTGGGGGAAGGCCCAGAAAGAAAAGAGAAGACCTGGGCAGGGGAGGGGGCTGAAACTGCAGAAGAACAACTAACAAAATAAACAAAACAAAACAAATAAACACAATCTTCTTACAGAATATTTAAGTAATCCTCACTGGAATGTTGGCAGAAATACAGATGATAAAGGTCATTCTGATGAGGTCTCAGAAGGAAATGAGGAACATGTTAAGTAAAACTAGAAGTAACACTGCCCTTACTATAAAGTAGCAAAAAAAAAAAAAACTTGGCTGATTGTGTTTGTGCCCTGGTTTTTTTGTGAAAAGAAGAACTCACGAATTATGAAATTGGGTAGTTAGCTGAAGCTACTTCCAATAAAATGCAGAAGGCGTGGCTTTTGTTCTCCTGATTGCTTATAATAAAATGCCAGGAGAGAAATGAATTGAAGGTGAATTTTAATCAAAAAGGAAGCAGAACTTAAAGATCTGTAAAATTGTCAGCCTATCCATATTGATAAAATGAAGAAATGTGCTCAGAAAGGAACACTATGGGTGTAACTAACCAACATTTCCTAGGAGTTTAGTCAGCCACTTCCACAGAAGCTAGGAGCTATTGTTTAAGACAAAGGAAGAATGACCTCTCTTGCTTAAAGCAAGGCATTTCAGAGATCCTCACAGCTGCTACTCCTATCATAGTCCGAGTGCAAGGGCCCCAGGAACAGAGTAATTCAAAGGAGCCACAGCCTATGGGACCTAGGGGTGCACAGAGTACTCTGTTTCCTTTATTTGACCCTTACTTTCAATTCCTTTACCTAACTATTCCCCATCCACTGTCTGTGAGGTCACCAAGAAAGAAATGTGGAACCAGTGTGGGGAGGGGGCCAACTCTCTCTTTCTCTCTCTCTATATATATATTCTAATAAACCCTGTGATATTTATAATCTTACCAGCAATCCTAAACAGGAGATTTAATTCTTTTTTTTTTTTTTTTTTTCTTAAAGATATCATTTATCTGACAGAGAGAGACACAGCAAGAGAAGGAACACAAGCAGGGGAGTGGGAGAGGAAGAAGCAGACTTCCCGCTGAACAGGGAGCCTGATATGGGGCCCCTGGGATCATGGGTCCTGGGGTCATGACCTGAGCTGAAGGACCCTAGGAGGTTTAATTCTTACTTTTTCCAGAGAGGATAGTGCCTTTCAGGAAAGTTAAATAAATTGTATCTAGGTCACTAATAGCTGGGATAGCACTGAACTGAATATGCTTGATTCCAAATTTCATGATTTTTAGGCCCCACAATAGGTTATTATTATTTAAGGTGACAAAATATTGTTATTTAAGCTGACAGCAAAAACAATAATTTACTTACCTACTTTTCTACTGGAAGAAATCAAATTCTACTTTATTATTTAAAGAGTTAATTATCTTTCATTTTCTTACACAAAGCAACAGTGTGAAAAACCAGAGGGTTTTTAACAGTTGCATCCACAGTACAATAAACAGGTCTGCACTAAGTTCATTAGAGTGATGATATCTCTAATATTCTGAATCATCAAAATGGAGAATTAGTATTATTCCGATATTATAGGTGGCATAATGAACTCAAAGAGGCTAACCTGCTTAAGGTTACCTATTTTTAGATAAACAAAGACCTAAAGAATAGAAAGCTGAAGGGACAAAACATGGAAAAGAAATTTGACATTTCCTTTTTGTCACTAAAGTTATATGTACATTTCTGTAAATTTTAATGAGACTCTGGGCTTAATTTTAGAGTGTCAATATTATATTTCTGAGATCCTATTTGCAATTAGATTTATTTTCTTTCCAAAGGTGGAGTATTTTCTTTAATTGCATAGGACCTTGTGAGGTAAAATTATATAAATATGGAAGTTTCATAATTACTTATAAGTAGAAACTACTATACAAAAATAGGATAATAGTATCCTAAGGGCTCACTTTAAATGAACCTTTGCTTTTGTTTTTCTCCCTTTATTTACCTGCTAACTTAGGCTATTGGCAAGTTGCTCCTCCCCTATCACCTTATTAATTGGTGGCATGTTAAGGGTTGGAGAAAGCTCTTCTAGGAGGCTGTTTCTCTGAAGAAGCAACTTAACAATTTTATCTTGCCCCAACACAAGAAAAATATGTTCCTCCATTCCGCAATAGGTCTGAAATCTCTCTCTCCCACATTTTCGGAGCCCCCCACCTGGACCGGTGTGCATAGGAGATATTCTCCCAGTAGGTGTTAGTTCCTTTCATGAGGGAGACATGGGCAAAATGATGAAAGTATATTTTTGTCACCATTAGTTAATCAAAAAAGAACCATAATAAAGCCAAATGAGTGAGTAAAATAACCAAAAAAACAAAAACAAAAAAGCACTTCGGAAATATTCTTCAGAGAAATTTATTACATGTTCAACTACACATTTGCATATTAATATGCAGGAGATACATATTAATATTAAGAGTTACACTAAAGTCAGTCAGGACACCATTTTTTCATTTATATAAATCATTCATAAGTCATATCACTTAAATCTTCATTAATTGAGGGATACAATCTATTTAAGACTAATTTGTCCATATTCTAAATGCATAATAATTGTTTGAGTAAAGTTGGATACCATGAATATTAATACCTCACAGCTTAAACTTTATGTACCTTGGTTATGTTAATTTATGATTAAAAAATTATAAAGTCATCAGTAAAATTTCATAAACCATTAACATCTTTGCCAATGAACAAAATTATATGGGTAAAAAGATTGAAACTTTCAGTAATGTTTTACCAACTAAATATTATAGATATTATTGTATACTTTCATTTGTTTTTCAAATACTATTTAGAATATGGTAGTAAAACAAAACTTATTTTAACACAAAATAAATGTCAGAGACTACTTTTTAAAGATTTTATTTATTCATTTGACAGAAAGACAGAGAAAGGGAGAGAGAGAGAGAGATCATAAGTAGGCAGAGCAGCAGGCAGAGAGAGAGTGGGGAAGGAGGCTCCCTGCTGAGCAAGGACACCTATGTGGGACTCATTCCCAGGACCTTGAGATCATGACCTGAGCGGAAGGCAGAGGCTTAATCTACTGAGCCACTCAGGTGCCCCAGAGATTACTTTACTTTTTTTTTTTTAATTTTTTTTTAAATTTATTTTCAGCATAACAGTATTCATTGTTTTTGCACCACACCCAGTGCTCTATGCAATCTGTGCCCTCTCCAGTTGTTCTACATCTGATCTTTTCCCCAGATTTTGAGCCATTCTACTACACACACTGGAAACCACTGATTAATACACAAATATACTTCATACTGTTTATTTGTTACCAAATAAAAAATGTACAGAGCTAATAGGAAATGAATTTCAACAGTGCCATTCTGAAGCTTGTTCAGTTTATCAATAGAAAGCACTGTTTCTTTAACTTTTTTAACTTATGCCATTTGCTGAATTTTAAGAGCCAATTATTTGTTATCAAGTATCCTTTATTAGTCATTGTCAATGTCTTTCTTTAAACATAAAATAAACCCATATTTTAAGAAAAACATGAAGATAAATATGTGTCTAATTCATCTACTTAGAAGGATGAAATAAGAGGTCATAGGCAAACTGCTTTGATACATCTTTCAACTATAATAGAAATGGATTAACATTAAACATAATGGCAAAATACCACCTCTTTTGAGCTTACAATGGTTAAAAAAATAAAACAGGAAAAGGCTCTTTATAAAAGTATGAACACAGTTTTAAAAAACCTTCCCACTTTCTACTGCAGAAAACATAAATTATATACTTTGCAACCAGCTGTAATGGTAGGCATAGGCAGCTGGTCCAATTTACTGTATAGTACTATTGTACATATTGTTTGATGCACAAATTACTTATAATTTCTAGAAGTGCATCTTTGTAGTTTGATATTTTTAAGTAGCACTCCCAACAACTTGGAAAGTTGTAGACTTTTGGAGAGGCTAATTCTGAAAAGGCTTTACCATTGCTGAGTATGTTTTTTCACATCATGGTTTACAATAGTCTATTTTATATGTTCAAAAAAATAAACAGAAATTCATGATGTTTTCCATACACTCCAGTAAAGAACTTAGAAAAATTTTGATGATTTTTATGTTCTGATTGCTAATATTAAATCTTTTAGTGTCCAGTACAAAAATAAATCCGCA
Organism: Mustela putorius furo; assembly: GCF_011764305.1. Taxonomy (NCBI): domain Eukaryota; kingdom Metazoa; phylum Chordata; class Mammalia; order Carnivora; family Mustelidae; genus Mustela; species Mustela putorius. The sequence continues at coordinate 3,896,415 of NW_025421467.1, forward strand.
CCTCAAAAATCTGCCATCATCATAATTAGAAAAAGGAATTCAAAACTTCAGAGAACATTGAATGTGGGTCAAGTATATTGGAAAAGAATTCAAGAATTTGAGCAAAGAGTTATTAAAAGAAAACTCCCAGTTTTCTCAAACCAAAGAGGAAAAGCAAGCACCTAGATTAAAATCAAAGGTCACTTTACCCACTGTGAAATTGTAAGGAGACTGAAACAAGCACTTTTTTCTAAGTATCTGAATTTTTCTTTTCATATGTTTCAATGTGTTGAATCAAGAGGAGAGAAGGTTAAAAATTTCTTTTCTCTCTTTTAGTACCTTGTCACTATAAGCCAAGTGCCCCAGGATGGCCTCTTCTGTCAGTACAAATCCTATGTTTTCTGGCTTCTACAGCTCCTTGGACAGTCTGCATACATTTGCTACCATAGACTATGACATAGACCTACTTGCCCCTGAAAGTGTGGGTTCCATTTTCGTTCATACTAGCTTCTCTAGTACATTCTCCTATTGTTGTATCCCTATTGTTTGCCTGTGATGGTAGTCACAGATAAGTCAATAATGCAATTGTAAAAGTAGTATAAGCTAGCATTGAATGGATTCTAATTATAAGTCCCCTGAACGATTTTGAGTGGTCTTTCCCCTGTATGTTTTCCTTTGTTATTTAAGGCTCACTGCATTTTCCTTTGAAAATCATGGTAGGCTGAAGTAAGTAAGAACTCACTGTAACACCTACAGATCTCTTCCACTGACCCTGGCCTTGTGTTCTAATCATTTTATCTTTATTCTACTTTATGTATTCAGCATTTGTAAAATACTCTTAAGTACTGACATTTTCTTTATCTTTACTCATTTGTATAAGTTCTTTTTGTTTTAAAGATTTTTATTTATTTATCGGTGGGGGGGAGAGCGAGCACAGGCAGACAGAATGGCAGGCAGAGGCAGAGGGAGAAGCAGGCTCCCTGCCAAGCAAGGAGCTCGATGTGGGACTCGATCCCAGGACGCTGGGATCATGACCTGAGCCGAAGGCAGCTGCTTAACCAACTGAGCCACCACCCAGGCATCCCTGTAGAAGTTTTTTTTTTTTTTTTTTTTTTTTAAGATTTTTATTTACTTATTTGACAGACAGAGATCACAAGTAGGCAGAGAGGCAGGCAGAGAGAGAGGAGGAAGCAGGCTCCCTGCTGAGCAGAGAGCCCGATGCGGTCCTCGATCCCAGGACCCTGAGATCATGACCTGAGCTGAAGGCAGAGGCTTTAACCCACTGAGCCACCCAGGCGCCCCCCTGTAGAAGTTCTTAATAGCACCATGCAGGTAGAGAAATATAAGACAAGTTTACACAATTATATCCAAATATATATAGTGATAGATCTCACCTTGTGTATAAGGTTCCAATGATATTTTACATATTATGTCATGATTCACAGATTGAAATTTCTAGTACAGGTATCTCTGAGGTTTAGATCGACTGACTGAGTTGTATATATAGTTTCTCAATTTGATTGCTCAATGACATCTCCAACTCATTTGAGCCCATAAACTCTGATTCCCACCCCTAGATCACTCTTTCTCATAACTTTCAAGTATCAGGGAGCACAACTATAAAACATCTAGTTTCAAAAAAATGGACATCGCCCTGTGTTGCTTAGCTAGGGTTGCCAAAATAAAGTATCACAGGTTTGGTGGTTTATACAACAGATTTATTTTCTCATAATTCTGGGAGATGCAAGTCAAAGGTCAAGGTGTTGAAGGAGATGATCCTCCTGAAATATCATCAGAAAGTCAATAGAAGCCTAAGGCTATGTCACAATGCCTACATTATTTACATCACTTCATCTCACACATAGGCATTTTATCATCTCATATCCCAAGATGAGAGAGTTAAGGTACTAGAAGATGCTTTTCGAGAGAGTACACATTCACATAACTTTTATTTTATATATTTTATAATTTATAAATATAAATTTTATAACTGTGCTATTTTATTATTATTGTTGCTAACCTCTTACTGTACCCAATTTATAAATTAAACTTTATCATACTTAGGAATACAAAGGAAAAACACAGGATGTATAAGGTTCAGTATTATCTGTGACTTCAGGTATCCACTGGGGGTCTTGGAGCATATCCCCTTCAAAGAAGGGAGGAGTACTGTGTCTTCCTGTTTCTTAGTATGATTTTCCCTCTGTACTTATGTCTTCTTATAATGACACCAATCATATTGGATTAGGCCCACTCTAATGGCTTCATTTTAACTCACTGAAGAGCCTCTATCTCCAAATATACTCACATTCTGAAGTACTGGGGGTTAGAACTTCAACATGAATTTTGACTTAACATATCCTTTATCTCTCCCATCCTCACTCTATCTTTAATCACTGACTCCTGTTAATTCTACCTATTAAATATACCTCTAATATGTCTACTTTTCTCCATCACACTTCACTAACCTAATCTATGGCATTATCAGGTTTCATTTAGATTTCCCAGACTCCTAGTTCCATCTAGCTTCAACCATTTCTTTATATTAGAACGACCTTTCTGAAATCCAGATCTGATTCTGTCACAACAGTGACTGTATCAAGTACTGTCAGGAGCTCAGATGAGCTGCCCAAGTGTCAGAAGAACCCATTAAACAGAAAGCCGAATATGAAAGAGTTAAACCTTTATTTACTTACTGCCATAGTATAAGCAATGAAGTGGAGAAGGTACCAATTCCCCTGGTTCTGTTTTCTCCCACAGAAGGGTGCATCAGTTGAGGGTTACCAGATCAGCCCACATATAAGGGTTGTCTTATAAGTGAGAGAACGCTGAGCAAAAGGCTTCAGCAGTTTTATGAATCCTGAAGCTGAGAGGAAGATAATGAAGAGAGCTAGTAGAAGGAAAGTACTGGATACGGAGTCAGAGTGGAGAAAAGTGTCTTCAAGGTCCCCTTCCTCTCCTCTCTTCTAGAAGAAGGACTTCTGTCCAAGGACTCATATAGAGACCTAGGACTGAAATGTCTGGGCTAGGCATGCAAATATTCCTCAGAGCATGACTGGCCAGGGGAATCTGAGTCCTTGACTATAATTCCCTTAAGAGCAACTGCAATACTCTAGCTGTGCACCGTTTGGTGTGTGTGTGTGCGTGTGTGTGTGTGTGTGTGCGCGCACACACAATAGGATACTGGAGGAATGGGGAGGAGGGCAACTTTATCCCAAGAGGCCTGCCAGGTAAGGCCTCTGTAACTGCCTATTGTCAAGCCTAAAAGATTTTAACCAGAAGCTGGACTTCTCAAGTAGTAGAGTCAGGAGAGCTAAATTTTATAAAGTTAGAATCAGAATCCATGGGTTCAAATCTTGACCCTGAAATTATTGATAAGCTGTGGATCTTGGGAGAATATCTTAAACTTTCTGTACTTTACTTCCCCCAAATTGAATTTGGCATAAAAATAGCACATATATTTCATGGATTTTTTGTGTCTTTAAAATGCCACCTTGTACATACTAATTGATCAATATATGTTAGCAATCGTTACTATAAGCATGACTATTACTATAATTTTCAAGAGGAACAGAACTAAAAAATACGTAGGCTAAAATTAATCACCTTATAGTTTCAGCTTATAAATATGTATGTTTTCATAGACAATTTAGAAGAATAATAAATAGAACAAATGGTCATGATGCAGTGCAAATTATCCTTATTATGTCCTTACTAAGGTAAAGCGACATAGGTAAATATTTTGATATGTAGAAACAAGTTGCCTATGAGAATACTAAATAGTAAACACTAAATTATGCTAAACTGATGTATTTTCCTATCTTAAAGATGAAACATGTAAGGGCCTTATCTTTTCTCTCAAAAAATATAAATAAAAAGGGTCATCTATCACCATCTGGTGATTTGAACCAAATACATTAGTATACTGAATATAAATCACAAAATTACCTTAACAATTATGCTGCCTATTACTGGGTTAAAATGTTCTGGACAATAAATGAGGTAATAATATGAGGGCTTTACCCACAGAAGTAAGAGCAGTTCAATACTTGGCTGAATATGTAGAAGAATCAGTCCATTACCTAAGTTTTGATCATCCTTTTCCTTTTTTAAAGCTCTAGCTCTCTACATACATTGTGGACTTCCAATGAAGAGAAATACTTAAAACATTCAGTTAGTAAAAAATCTGAGGAATTGCTTTATTAAAGTAAGGGAAATGCATAGAACGATCTAATAAATGCATATTATAATATGGTCCCCCTGAAATTTCTTACCATGTACAATTTCAGAAAAAAAAAATTCTGGATGGAATCAATATTTCTAATGCAGGCTAGCCAACAGTTATTTAACAAGATATATAGAAAATCTGAGGTTGTTTATAAATAGTTGTCGGCAGATCGCTAGAGAATTGTGATTGCCCTTAGGCTTGGTAACCTTAAATAGTATATGCATACATAATTGATAATGGCTGGGTTTTACTAACTTAATAATGTGACTGAAAATGTACATAATGGTTCTGCATATACAACACTTATCTAGATGCTGTTTGTATGATTTAGCAGTGAACATCAGAATATTTAGTTTTGATGTCATAACTTCAATTAAGGGGGTTTTAAACTTATTCCTAAAATTAAATCTCAAAGAGCAAGCTGCATTTCACTATTGACAATCTCCAAAATAAGGTAGTGCAATAATTTTCATTTAAGCGTATCAGAGAAACTTACTCTACCAGCATGTATGCCTTTATTATCTATTATCTATTACCACCATCACCATCAGTTAACAATCTCACTATTTTTTTATCCATTTCTTTTCATGTGAAAAGACTCTCATGTTACACTAACTATAGTTTTGCCTGTGAAAGTAGCATTTCTGCTGAACTGCAAGGCTAAGTGGTCAAACAACCTGGTTAAAAGTCTAAGCAGGTAGTGACAAGCTAAAAGATAAAATATTGAATCCTGAGACTCCATTTGTAATGAATCTATATCCCACATGCCAAAATCATTTGGCTACCATAGTTTAAGGGATCCAAGGGAACACTTCAAAGAACTAGATACAAGGGAGGATGAGTCTTTGAACTAGGAGATTCTTTTAGAGTGAAAACACGAATTGCCAAAAAACCACAGATGTTCACCACATGAACAGGTGAAAAAATACTACTCTTTCAAATATATTTATCAAAGTCTTTTCTGCCTTTCTGTAATTTCATTTTAAATGGGCCTTACTTTTCAGCTGTTCTCTGCTTAAAAACCTTAATAAGTAAAGACAGATTGTATGACTTCATTAACAATGGTGAGCCAGAATCTCAAGGCCTTTTCTGGGCCTCTTTTCTCGGCATATGTAATTTTCTAATTGCTGTTCTCTAAAGCAAGAACTGCAATTAGAAAAATGTTATCTGAGGACACAACTCAACTGAACATTATTTGGCATTTCAATTTGTTTTCTAGCATTGAATCATTGTAATGGAAATTCTACTTGGAAACTTGGTTTGTCATAATCACCTGCTTATAGTTTATCTGCATGTATGGATTTCCTTTTTCAAATCTTCAAAGGTCCATAAGCATAGTCATTAGCACTCACAAAAAGTTCATTGGGAATGCCCCTAATAAGCAACTGGTGCAAGAAGGCAGAGCAGAAAAATGCCCTTTTTAAAAATATATTTTTTTACCTATCAGCAGAGCACTGTGGAATTATTAAGATGGTTTGTGGTAGATTAAAGATGACCACAAATTCTTTGCAACTTCTGAGAAGGGTAGTCCAATTCCATTTCCCTTGAATCTGGGCTGTCCTCAGTGAGCTTTGGCCAAAATAATACTGCACGAATGTCTTGAGACTTCTAAGTCTTGCAGCTTAGAAACACTTGGAACACTTGGCTTATTGAAATCAGTTGCCAATTTGTGAGGACACACATGCAGACCTATGGAAAGGCTGAAGTGGAGAACTGAGGCACCCAGATGATACCCTCTTAGCTCCTAGCTGACAGCCAACACCAATGTGGCAGCTACGTGAGTGAGCCACCTTGGAAGTGAATCCTTCAGCCTCATGTAATTCATCCCAGTTGATGCTGCGTCAAGTAGAAAAGCCACTGGAGGGGAAGAGATGGGGAGTTGGGTAAGCCTGGTGGTGGGTATTATGCAGGATATGTATTGCACAGAGCACTGGGTCTGGTGCATAAACAATGAATGCTGGAACACTGAAAAGAAATTAAAAAAAAATAAAAATAAATAAAATAAAATAAAATAAAATGAAAAAAGAGCCATTCTGTCAAGTCTTGCAGAAAGTGCAGATACGAGCAAAGCTAATGATTGCTGTCATTTTATACTGCTAAATTTTGATATTTAATTATTTATAAGTAATGCAGCAATAGATAACCAGAACAAGGACTGTGGCTTAAATAAAATATACGCAAAGAGGAAGGGGAGGGAGGGATTTCATTTTTTTTTTTTTTTACTTTTTTTTTACTTGTTTTATTATTATTCTCTTTAGAGTTCAGTTATTAATAAACATTCTTGTAGTCTACCAATCTGGATGTTTGTAAAACTTGAGATTTTTCTAAATTGCTTATACTGATTATTATGCCTTGCTGAGAACACTGTAATAACTTCCTAACAGAAGTTTCTTTAGAGAACTTCCTCTATCCAGGTAATTCTTAGTAACGGAAATTAAGAACATATATTAATTTGATCAAAACAACATCTCCCTACATAGGCTAGAAAATAAATATGAAATAAGGAAAGTGATGATAATGAACATTTTTGATACTATAAGAGGTAACTAGTTGTCTCAAACTCTTCCTCCCTACTTCAGGAGTTGACAATATAACTACCCAATTACTCAGAACTGAGTAATATTTGAGTCCTCTGTATAACTCAGACCTTGAAATTCCATTCACTTCTGTCCAAATTATAGCTCATACCTATGCACTTATCTCCATCTCCTCTGCAACCTCCATTGGTTAAGTCACTATCATTCTCCCCTGCACAACCACAACAATAATAAAATTCCCAATTTCCCTTTTCTTCACTAGAACCCATTCTCAAATGAGAAGCTAGAGTGATCTTTTTATAAAAGGAAAATTACACCTAGGGTGTATTGCTGAAAATCTATAATGAAAACCCTACAGGTCTTTGCAAGACCTGATATTCAAGCAGTTTGTCTAGAAATCTCTTTTGACCCACAGTATCTTCTTCTTATCACTCAGACACTATAGTACACTGCACTACAATCATATTTTCTTCTTTTCTACTTCAGAGGATCTTCTTTCATGTCTTGAATACTCTAAGTGGGATCTTCAAGTATCAGGCTCCTCTTATTTTTTAGAAATCAGATCTCAATCCAAGTAACTCTGAGCACTGCAGCAACCTGCGTTATTTTCAAGCTCATTCAATACTAGTTTCCTCATAAAATTAACTGCAATCTGAGATTATTTTGTTGACTTACTTTCTTTTTTTCTAATTTGCTACTTATTAAATACCTGCCCATCTCACCTTGTACAAAAGTGCTAAAAGAACAGGTATCATGTTCTTTGCTGTCATAGAGCCAAGAAATATCCTTGCTCATGGTATGCTCTGCACAAATATTTGCTAAATGAACAAGTAAATAATTCTTATATTTGTTTCTATATAATGTTTCTCAAAGGACTCTGAACCACATAATAGGCGTAATGCCATAAATTCTAATTCAGAGGAAAGATAACTGTAAATCTTTATCTTTTGTAAATGGCCATAGATACACTAAATGATTCTTTACCAAGTTTATGTTAAGCAAAGATAAGGAGAAAAAATGAGTCAGTCTCTTCATTGTAGACTTACTCTAATTTTCTATGGCTTTTGTTGTTTTCCACTCAACTGCATTCATTCAAATAGAAAAAGTCGTAAGTAATCTTTTAAAAAAAGTACCTCAAGGAAAGAAAATGTAACCACAAGAACAAGAAGAAAGGAAAAGATATCTTATAGATAAGACATGATATCAGTATTCTTTTTAATAGCAATCTGCATTTGGGAAGTGAAATAGTTTTGAAACGATTAACAACTTTTAAATATCAACAAATCTGTTTTGTGAGGAGACATAAAATGCTTTTCCATTTTCCTTCATTTAATACAAGGTAAGAAACTGTGGAACTATATTGTGGAAATATATTACTACATATTTGGAGATTAAAAATATCAAATTTCAGTCCTGTTGGAATGAAAGATTAAATTTTCAAATGCAGAGGTGAAAGTTTCAGTGCGGAAGGATGTTTGAAATCTCTACAAAGTTACTCATCCACAGAAGTTTAACATTAATGTGTAACTTAGTTCTAAATATTTTTATTTCTAGAAATTATTAACTGCATTTATCTCTAAACTCTTTTTAAAAAGCTCTTCTGTTCAGAAGTATCTGTGTTAGTAATATATACTTACCTTTCTATATGGATCTAAAATAGAGAATTTATTAGACCAATGTTATTACCACCTGGTATCTTTTTAATTTGTAGGAATAAAACTAAAATTGGTAAAACATAAAGATTTGATAAACCTATACACTACTTCATACCTCCTGAAAGCATAAGTAAAGCAAAAAGCATAAGCAAAAAATTCAGCTGTAGTTTATAACCTTTATAGTTATCGATAGAAACATTTCAGTAAGTCTATCTACTGAATTCCCCATCTTTAGAGCAAATCACAAGATGATTCCATCTTCTTTCAAAATAAAGCAGAGTACTACTCATCTTGAAAGTGAACATTTAATAATAAGAAGGAAGAAACAAAAGTGGAGGTAAAGTTAACAATTATTAAATGCTTACCATGTATCATGCACTAAGTTTTTTCATTAATTTCAGTAAGTAATTAATATAACCTTCCTAATAATCTAATAGGGTATAAACTACTTTTATACCCAGACAGTAGTGCTGAGAGATGTTAAATAACTTTCCTTACTCAAGTCATATAGCCAATGCATTGAAATTAGCATTTAGACCAAGGTGGGGTAGTCTGACTACTCAGCCTAAGTTCCTGATTATTATACTGTGCTGCCTCCCAATGGAAGTTTTAGGTTCTCAGCAAATACAGGTTTATCCACTATAACACACTTAGAAGATCAGGATCTTTGGAGTAAGGCATAAATGTTCATAAGTGTCCATAAATGTTCAAATACCAGTTCTGCCACATAATAATTTTTGTCGTTTTGAAGTTCCCTAACTTTCTGAGCTTTATTTTTCCATCTTCAGTAAAGAATGATTTTTCCTACTTCTCAGGAGTCATTATAAGAATGAAATATTTTTACATAATGAGGTGTCCAGCACTGTGCTTGACATGAGCTTGGTGATTAATAAGTGTTAATTTCCATTCCTTACTTTTTAATATGACAAGAAATGTGTATAGAAGTCAGAGTGTGTGGCATAGTCATCATATATGAATTCAAGGATTAGGAAGACCACTAAAAGTCATTTAGTAAAATATAGAGCTGACTTCCTAAATAATCTCAATGCTATTTTGACTGAAATAAGAAACTGTCACTAATAAAAGGAATGTACCCAAGGTTGTCTCATAGGTTTTACTCTAAGAGATCATTCACAGAGAGTTGAAAAATGTTTAATCTATATTTGGAAGTGAGTTCAAGGTTATAATAAATTATGATTGATAGCAGTTCTGGGTTAGTGACAATGGTGGCTGTTCAGAACACCAGAATCTCAATATAAAATCATGCAGTAGAGTTGCAGAGGCATAAAGACATATGAGACTACTGAAGATGGCTGTGCTGAGTTGTACCCAGAAGAACACTCAGTGTACAGGGTAAGTGGAGACTGAAACTTAGCCAGTGTTCCATGTGCTAAACCCTCCAGTTAAGCACTGGAAATATACAGTAACAATACCATAAAAAGTAAGATCAGTGAATGCTCAAATATATCCCCACCATTCTCTAAACAAACAAAATCACAGGGTGACCAGGGACCCAGGATTTTAGGATCTTGTATATTTTTACACTTAGACCTGGCTGCAAAAATATGTCTTTTAGATAAAATTATCTTATGTTTAAAACACAAATTAATAATTAATATAGAGAAATAATCAGAGATAATTATAACTTTGGTATGCTTATAAGCCCTTTTCAGTACAGTGTATGCAGATAAGCATACATTTTTCTCCCAGAAGATTCCTTTCATACATGCTACTTTACAACTTACAACAATGACATTTTTCATCATTTTCCAGTGTTATTGTCAACATGTTTTTAAAGTTAGAAAAGCACACATTTTATGTCATAATCTATCTTTATAGATTACCATTGGATTTTTCTCCTACACTTGTGTAGGTAAATTTATCACTCCTAGATCTTGTGTTAAGATCTTTGTTTATCTGAATTGATCATTGGATAAAAAGCTAAGGATTAAATAATTAGTTCAAAAATATGGCATTCAAAGTTATTCTGGGGTTCCTGCTGGCTCAACCAGTAGAGCATGCAACTCTTGATCTCAGGGTTATAAATTTGTGTCCCATATTGGGTATAGGGCTTACTTAACAATAAAATCTTAAAAAAAAAAAAAGAATAAAGTCATTTATTGTTTAAGTAGATTGCCAAATTGTTCTTAAGAAATGTTGTGATCCTTTACACAATCAACAGCCATATATTAGAATGTCATTACACCACAGCCTCATAAAACCTTGGTATATTATTATTCTTTATCTTCAAATACTTAACAAATGGTATCTTATAATATTAACTATATATTATTCTATTAATTTTTCTTCATAGAGAAACATTTACTTATTTTCCTTTGAAAGTTACCTAATCAGGGCTGCCTCTGGGTGGCTCGTGAGCTAGGCTTCTGCCTTTGGCTCAGGTCATCATCCCAGGGTCCTGAGATTAAGCCCCCACATCAAGCTCCCTGCTCAGTAGGGAGCCTGCTTCTCTCTCTCCCTCTGCCTTTCCCCAGGTTTGTGTTCTCTCTTTCTCTCTCAAATAAATAAATAAAACGTTCAAAAAAAGAAAGAAAGGAAGGGAAAAGGAAAGAAAGAAAAAGAAAAAAAGAAGGAAAGAAAAAAAAAGAAAGAAAGAACGAATAAAGAAAAAAAATTTACCTACTCAAAATTTTAGCTATCCTTCTACTGGGGTCTTAGAGTTTTAAAAGCATTCTTTCAAATTTGGTTCTAGAAAAAAACCACATTGAATTAAAAAACAAAAATCTTGGCAACAACTGGAAGCATTTTTAAGTTAAACACAATATATGCATAACCCAGATGAACACTTATATGCATAACCCATTATCAACACTTCAGAAGTCTTTTTTTTTTTTGGCCTTCCATTCATTCTTTATGCCCCCAAAGGTAAACACTATTCTGATTTCTATCACCATAGAAAGTTTTCGCCTGTTTTTGAACTTTATATAATTGAAGTTATATAATGTCTGGCTTTTTTTTTTATCTTTATTTTCAATGGGATTGTTCCAAGATTTTGCTAGAAGCAGTTATTTTTTCCACCATGTGTAGAAGCATTAGTTCATCACTCTTATTTACTTTATAAACTGACTACAATCTATTTATATATTATGCAGTTTATGGACTTTTAAGTTGTTTCCAACTTTTGCTTATATTGAATAAAGTGGCTATGAATATTTTTATATATATCTTGGGAGCCCATATTTATCTCCGTTGTGTGTCTACATAGGAAGAGAACTACTGGTTCATAGGATCTGCCTATCTTCAACTTTAATGCATGCTGACAGTGTTTGCAAGTGATTATACTCATTTACACTTCTAGTAGCAGCTTATGAGAGTCCCGGTTGCCCTACCTTTTTGCCAACAAATAGTCATCTGGTGCACATTTGTAATTTATTGTAGTTTAACTGGGTAGTTATCTGAGGACTAACGATGCTGAACAATATGTTAACTCTTCAGCAGGATATTCTTTTTTACCAAGGTAATTCTCAAGTCTTCTGCTTATATTTCTATTAAGTTATCAGCATTTTTCCATGTGGATTTGTAAGTTCTTTATAAGTCTTAATAAGATGCATTGCAAATATCTCCTCCCACTTTGTGTTTTTTCATGGTTGTACTGGTTCATTTTTGATGAACCAGTAATTTTTGATGTTATAGTGGATATTATGGATAATGTAGTTTTTCAGAATATTATTTGCTTCATCTAAGAGTGTCAAATTTATTTGAACAGCATTTAACAAATTATCATCTTATAAGTATTTCAGTGTCCTTTTATTGTTCTTTGGTCATTTTCATTTTTAATTGTGTGCTTTTATAATTACTCCTCTTTTTTCCTATTTACTATTTTATTACATTATATTTATTATATCCTTTTCATAATTAATTAATTTCTGTTTTCATATGTATTCAGTTTTCCATCTTTCCATTTATTTATTTTGGCCATCTCTCTCTATCATTTATAGTTGAACATATTTAACTCTTATTATAATATTTCTAAATTTATTTAGAAAATAAAAGTGTTTAAGACATAGGTCTTCATCTGAAAACTTCTGTAATTGTGCTCACAGAAACTGATACATAGTGTTTTCACTATGTTTCTTTTTAGACAGTAAGCAACTTAGGTATTACTTTTCACTCTGCCAATAGGAATCTTTTAAAAGAGAAGTTTGGATGTTCTTGTTTTTGTTTGGATTTTGGTAAATGTAAGGTGGTTGCGATTTGACTATTATATTTTTAAAATTTACTTATTTGAGAGAGAGGGAGCTTAAGCAGGGAGAGGGGTAGAAGGAGAAGCAGACTCCCCGCTGCGCAGAGAGAAGCAGACTCCCCGCTGCGCAGAGAGCCCAATGCAGGACTCAATTCCAGAACCATGGGAACCTGAGCTAAAGGCAGACGCTTAACCAACTGAGCCACCAGGAGCCCTCATTATTAATTTTTTAGTAGACTTTATTTTTTAGAGCAGTTTTAGGTTTAGAGCACCACTGAGAGGAAGGCACAGAAATTTCCCATATATTCCCTGCCTCCATACATGCATAGTCTCCTCCTTATCTCTTCTTTCCCACCAGACTGGTACAGTCCTCACCATTAATAAATTTACACTGACCCATCATTATTATCCAAAGATCATAGTTTACATTAGGGTTCATATAAACTAACCTGCAATTTAATTGTATTATGACCAGAAAATACGGCATATACTACTTCTAGAATTTCTTGAAGAATGAGAATTATCAGGGTCTGTTTCCAAGTTTCACAAGGATAAGAAATAGGGTGGGGCCAAGAGAGTCATCATCTCTGCTCCTTCTGCTGATGCCCACAAGGATAAGAAATGAGAGCACATTGTTCATGTTCAGGACATGAAATATATTAGAAGGTATGTGTGTAAAAAGATCAAGAATGAGATAAGGAGAATTTTATACCTCTTTATAGTATTCTAGGTGCTATTACTATTTTCAGTATCTTCACTCATTTGTCTCTACATAAGCAGTAATAGACTGAGTTGAAGTTTCTTTTAATTTGTTTCTTACAAAAATTTATTTTTGTATTTACAGAAGCTTTTTCATAAGAATTCTCATTCATACATAAACCTTAATAATTAACCATTGTAGCATTTTGTAGTTCATCATTATAAATAAGTTCTCTTTGCTTCATTTTATACTTTTATTTTTAAGGATTTTATTTATTTGACAGAGAAAGATCACAAGTAGGCAGAGAGGGAAGAAGAGAGAGAGAGAGAGAAGCAGGCTCCCCGCTGAGCAAAGAGCCAGATGCGGAGCTCCATCCCAGGACCCTGAGATCATGACTTGAGCCAAAGGCAGCAGCTTAACCAACTGAGCCACCCAGGCACCCCATTTTATACTTTTTTATATTAAATTTGATATCCTTTTACTCTCATCATTATTTATTTTGGTTTGCATTTACCAAGTAGTAAGTATTTTTCTTTAACTTTTAAGCAGTTATATAGCAAATGGAAGAGGTTGGAATCTCTACTTTTGGTTAAATATGAGAGTATTCATTTTTTCAAAACAAATGAATCTCACTAATATTGATATATCAGATATTTTTGTGTTCAGATAAGTCTTATATATTTTTGTTTTTGCTTCTTTGTTTTCAGTATTTTGGTAAGCAAATGCTGGTGTTGTGTTCCCACTCTTCATCCTTGATATGTACCCACTCTTCATCCTTGATTAATACCACTGATTTTACAATCATTCTTTACATTTTGGGTAGTTATTCCTCCTTTCCTTGAAGAGAATTTTGTTGTTGGTGATGCTAAATTATCTTTTATTACTTTATTTATTCATTGGTTCTAGGGTTATAGCTAGGAATTGTGGTAGAAATGCCTTTAAAGGACTTTTTTAAAATGAAAATTATGTTGCCTATTTAATAAATTGGTGAGGCAAGTGAGCCACTGTCTTGTACTAAGTAGTGTCCCATTATGTGGCCACACCCAGTGACTACTGTCATGACTAGAGGAAAAAAACACAAAAAGCCGTCTGTTAATTATGAAATGGCAACTACATAGGCTAATTAACAGAATGATTTATAGGACAGATATGCAAGGAGCACGGATAAAGGTCATGACATTTAAGAAAAATAAAAAAAATCACAGACTATTTGAAATTAATATGTAACTGATCTATGTCTCTAGCTCCATTCTCCATAGGCCAGTGTTATCAAAGTGAGGTTTGTTTCATAAGACTGTATTCTATCTTGACTCTGCTTTTTAACTGAGTCTGTAGTTGTTATTTAAATACCTGCCTGTGCCTTGGCTGCCTTGTTTGTAAAACTGATGACATTGTTCTTATTGGCTTGTGTGGGTACTTTTGGAAATGCTTTGCAAAATTTTATTCAAACAATTGTGGTACTATTATCTGAACTTTTGGAAAAATACTAGAAAGGAAAGAAAGCCAATATTCAATAACAGAAGAAATGAAACTTGTATTCTTTTAGTTAGTAATCCAACAAAGGTTATAAGAAATACCCACAGCATTTAATTCAAGTGGTTGTGTTCCAGTACTCTGCCCTTAGTCACTCTTTACTTGCATTCTAATGACCTCATCTCCTCCTACCAGTATTTCTTTTTTAGTCCACCTGCTAAACTGTTGCGCAAATTCGTTCTTGGTTGTTAATCAGTTTAACCAATCTGTAGGGAAGATGAAAAATCTTCAGTGATGATTAACCTCACTCCTCTGTAGTTATTATCAAGGACATTAGGCTCATTATTATTATTTTTAAAATTCTCATTTTAAATGTATTATTAATCCTCCTTTCTCCAGATGACAAAAGCAAAGCTGGGTGATTATTTAACAACCAAGCACCACCAGCTGGTACTCCAGGCTGGTGGAAGTTACCATGTGTTCCCACTTCATCCTACCATAAATCCTTTAAAATGAGAATGTGAAAAGCAAATTAAGTTCATAAATGTCTTTGGATATGAACCATGAAGAAACATCAATATTTTAATGCTATGACTAACCATCAAGGAGATGGGGTGGGAAATGAAGGATATCAAGAAAAATTGATATACATTAATTAGTTTAGCTAACTTGTGTGACTTTCATTGTAAGTGTCCTCTGGAAAAGTCAAGATGCCACATTTAGAATTTAAATGCAAATACTGCATGTTTAGTAATGTCAAAAATTAATCCAATTATAAAGATATAGAACCAATGAAAAAAAGAGAATGAGCAGTGTGCATTAAAAAACTTATTTTGGTATTTTTTACAGTTATGCCACTGCTTTATTGCTTATTTTAGGACAATTCTGCTTTATATGGATCAGTAGGTGATTTCTTTTCTTTCATTAATTCTAAGTGTGGACTCTATTATTAACTCATAAACTACTCCATTGACTCACCTCTTCTCAAATACTCAGGGAAAAGATGGTTAATTTTAGATTGGACACTTTAAATCATTAAGTGCTTCACTTACAGAATTAAAACTTCCTAAAGTATGAAATAAAAACGTAATGAAAATGTTTTAGATAACTTTTAATTTTGGAAAATGATAAAATCAAGCTATTTGTTTTACATTATTCAATATATTTTATTAAATCAGAGGAAGAACAGTGACATTTTGAGTTACAAATTATAGTTGCCACTTTGCTGAGAAGATAAAATAAAGGAAGGTCTGAGACAAATGTGAAGTGCTACTTGGACATAAGTTAACTTTCTTACTGCTTATCTCATTACTACTCTCTCCTAAACTCAAAACTTTTCTCATAGGTCTGACTTACTGATTGCTTACACGAATCTCTCTGTTGAATTACTGCAGGAAGTAAAAGGGTCTAACCATTCTAATTATGTGTGCTACTCTCATTCTCTCATTTTCTCTGTTTGCTTTGCTCCTCTGAGTCACTGGAAATTTGGGGGCCACAGCATAAAAGCATGAATAGGTGATCCCTTCATCCTTCCCACCCTTGGGAGGGAGGTCACTCTGTCTTTGAGAGTTCTCTGACAGGGTTGTGGGCAAGCATGAATAGTTTTAACACTCAGCTGGCTCCTTGCACCTAACTTTATAATGTTTTATTTTGATGGTCACAATTAGGAAGAAATGGGCGATAATCTGATATAGTTTTATAGCCTCTAACTGAGAGAGAAGGTGAGAGGGCAAAAGATGATCCAGACTGGTGTCATAAAGGAATAAAAACCTGAAGGCTTCTATGGCCAGTTTGACCTCATGAAGATGCTCTGACTGGTGTGGAATACTGGCTATCATGAATGCATAATTTAAATGTTCAGTACCTTTTAGCAATTTAAATCATCATCTGGATATTTCAAGTCTGCTGGAATTCATTTTATCTCTAAAAGATGAAAACAGAAAGTAAGTAATTTTATCATGTTAAATGAGATAAAACAGACAACTTCAAGATGAAATTATTTTTTAACATTCACTTATAATTTGTTTTAAATTCAGAGCATCATTTTTTCCCACAAATAAGCTTATAAAATCAGACTATACTTCCAAACCATCTAACGGCCTTTTGAGAGCCCTGTCACTTGATCTCTCCACTTCTCATTCCAAGTACCATTTGACAATTTTCCCTTCATAGTACCTGCATGTAATTTTGGTCCTGTCCCAGATTAGATCCAGCGTTCATTAGCACCTTTTTTCTTGTTCTTATCCAAAACCACTGACCTTGGAAACTTAGTTCTCATGATTGACTGAGTCTTTGCTTTGTTCCTTTTGTTAAAACACTTTTTTTTTTTTTAAATAACATTACTTTAATTCCTCTGCCCTTTGAGTTGGGCAAGACTTTAAACACTAGCTCTCTAAATGATATTTTGCTACTAACCTTTCCCAATAAAACTAACATTTATGGAATACTGCTCTAAACCATTCATACATATTATTTCATATGATCATTATTATAACCTTCTGTGGCTGGGACAGTTTAAGAAACAGAAGCAGAGAGTAATTAAATAATTTTCCCAAGATCACAGAACAAAGTTCTCAGAAGAGCTAGGATTTAAACCTAGGCAGCCCAGGTCTCAAATCCATGTTGGAGAGCACTGTTAATCATCCAGTCTTTCTGATTCATCATATAATTTTCTTCTAAACCCCTTACTTCCATGTTAACTTCTATACTCCAGCTCCACTGGGATGTCTACCCCATTACCTCTTATAGAATTCCCTGACATACTTACAGCTATGCTATCATTGTTTTCTCCTCTCCATTTATAGTAGAAGCAAATCAATCCACTTCAATTTAGCTTAGGAACTATGCTTTGAATACACAAATTAAAAAAAGAACGCTCTGCCTTTCATGAACTTACAAGAGGTAATAACTGTCTGGAAACAAAGAAATGCTAGAGTATGACAAGAATAAGATTAAAAAAAACTAGACACAATGCTTCTTTGAGTTGGGCAACTGAGACACTGCCCTTGGCCCCATGTTTGGGTAAGAGGTAACCCATAAAAAAATGTAATTTATGTCTCTTCTTTGGATCTCACCAAAATTTAATTTCAAAATTTATTTATTTTTTTAAAGATTTTATATTTATTTGACAGAAAGACAGCGAGAACAGGAACACAAGAGGGAGTGGGAGGGGGAGAGGGAGAAGCAGGCTTTCTACCAAGCAGGGAGCCTAATGTAGGGCTGGGTCCCAGGACCCCAAGATCATGACCTGAGCTGAAGGCAGACACTTAACCACTGAGCTACCCAGGTACCCCTCAAAATTTATGTTTTTAATGCTACTTAAACGGTCTACAAATGATGTTGATTTATTTTAAAATAATTTAAGCAAATTTAAGACTGGTTTAATTGCTTGTACTCCTCACTAACTTGAACTCCTCAAGTGAGAGATAACCCCATATAGGAGAGTAAGAAATAGTGGACTGAAGTGTTTATTCTAGTTAGGGAAATAAGAGACTAATTCAGAGTTAGGTGAGTCTTGAGAGTATAATTATATTAGTTGTCCAAGATGATAGAGGGCATCCCAGACAAACATAGGAGCAAAGGTACTAAAAATTTGAGTGATTAATTTTAGGTACCATTCATTGATTCATTTATTTACTAGTACTGCAGATATTATAGTTTACAAGATGCCAGAAGCTTTTCTAGGTACTTTGTAATATTAACAATAATCACAAACTATTTCAATGAAGGTATTATCACTATTTTACATAATCACACCTGAAGCTCAGAGAGAATTAATGTATTTTTTACATGATTACATAGTTAGTGATTGTTGATATGAGGTTCAGAATGTTTACTTTCCTAAGTCAATACATATTGCTGTAAATCAGAGAATATATTGTGGCCTAGACTGAAGGGAGTCAAGCTGGGGAGAGATGTTGGTGGGGCTTAACAGTTAGCCAGCGGTCAGATTATGAGGTAAAATAACATGGCCATGTTTGCATATGAAAAAGGACAACTTCTACCAGTTCTATAAAAATTAGAGAAGATACAGACGGCGAGTAATATATCGAAATAACCCAAATGAGAGCATTGGTGGCTTAACACTGGAATAGAGTTAGAGAGGGAGAGGTGTATTTGAAAGTAGAATCCACAAGATTTAATGGTCAGTATGTATTCTTGATTTTAATTCCTCAATTGAGCTGAGTTGTCTGGGTGTTGCAGAAGTAGGGTAGGAGTTAGAAAATGACTTCAGTTTGTAAACTATTTAATTGGAGGTGACTGGTTAAGAATGAGAGCAAGAGTGAGTGAGCACATGTGATAGAGAGAACTCCAGTGACAGAGATTAAGAGAGCACACTGAGCCTCAGATATGCACATTTTACCTTCTTGATTTCTTGCTACTGAGCCTGCCTGCCAACACCTGTCCCACAAAGACAGATTCATTTAGTGGCTGGGCAGGTGTATGCACCTTCTGTTCCGATCTGCACCCCTGGCTAACCTGCTGCTCCTTTGACATCAGCAGACAAAACTGACTTAAGTAAAAAATTGGCTGATGACAAACCAGAGCTCTACAATGCAATGACCTTGTTCTGCACTTTTTTTCTATGGGGATGAAGAATAATAGTTATTATTTATTGAACACTTACCATGTTCAAACAGGGTATTAACAGATTCTGATATATTAGCTCATTGGCTTCTACAAGATCTCATGGGGTAAATATTATTCTTATTTTGTAGATAAGAAACTGAGGCTTTAAAAGTTTAAATCAATTACCTAAATAACTGGTAAGTGATGGAGCCATTCCTCAAACCCAGCTCTGTTCAATTTCATGGCCCGATATTTAAATATTATCCTAAACTGCCTCTCCAAAATTTTTCCTGATTCCAGTTGGATAATGCAAGATTACATCTCCTCAACTTTATTATTATAGAATTCATACTACAGAATTTAATTCCAGAAACTTTGTGTATAGCTTGTGCAAGAAGCTTAGCTTGGTTTCAGCTCATTCTCTGAGATAAAGCAGTGCTTTCTATAAGCCAAATCTACCAATCCCCACACTGTTCTTGAACACACCATGCTCTTTTTTTATACCCAAGACTTTGAGGAAGAAATACATGAAGGTCTTCCCATCTGTTACCACTCTTTAAATGTCATCTTCTTGGTGAAACCTTCCCCACATTCTCACTTCCACAAGATTGTTTAACTCCACCTCTTTGTGGCTATAGTATTTTGTACAAAACATTATTATTATGTTGACATCATGATTTGTGCTTTCATTTTTTTTTTTAAGATTTGTTTATTTTACTGAAAGAGAGAGAGAGTGCATAAGGGGGAGGGTAAGGGAGACAGAGACAGAATCTCAAGCAGACTCCACTCTGAGCACAGAGCCAATTGCAAGGCTCTATCTCACCACTGTGAGATCACAGCCTGAGCTGAAACTAAGAGTCAGATGCTTAACCCACCACACTGCCCAGGTACCCCAACTGTACTTCCATTTATGATTCTCTCCTTAGACTCTGTACATCTCAAGAATCTTGCTTTATTCATTTATGTTACCTCTTTAAGCAGTGACAGTCATTATGTTGGCACTGAATCACATGTGGAAAATCAAAAGCTAAGGATGCTCTATTTGCTGAGAAACTGTGAGATTCCTTTTTGTTCTCCCTCTATTTATATCATATATAGCAGTTAGGACCACTTAGTAGGTAGGCATGGGGTGGGAGATGAAAAGGCCTGGTAGAAGCAGCTTCTAACACAGAAGCTGCTTCTGTGTTTGGGATAGTGCTCTGGACAGTGCACAGTGAAAAGAAAGAAGACATTCCTATCACTGGGTAGCTTTTTCATAAATTAATCTTTAAGTTATTATGTATTTGGTGAACTACTATATAGTTTTTTTCTTGAAATACTTTTCCCAACAGAAGTTAAAATGGCTTTAAAATACTGAAATATTTTAAGAGGACTGTCTGATAATGGAATAATAAATGAGAATGTAATAGAAGAGACCAGAAATACAGTGAAACCGTTTTTGTCTCTCTTTTTTTTTTAAGATTTTATTTATTTATTTTACAGAGAGAGATCACAAGTAGACAGAGAGGCAGGCAGAGAGAGAGAGGGAGGGAAGCAGGCTCCCCGCTGAGCAGAGAGCCCGATGTGGGACTCAATCCCAGGACCCTGGGATCATGACCTGAGCCGAAGGCAGCGGCTTAACCCACTGAGCCACCCAGATGCCCCATTTTTGTCTTTTTTGTTTGTTTTTTAAATAATGCAATCACTGTCAATTTTTAAAAAAATTCAAATTTTTACAGGGCTTCCTCTGGTTCCAACATATTTTGACAAACATCATGTTCTTAATTATTTGCCAGAGAATAAAACATTAGGCAACACACCTGGGGCCAAATATTGAAGATAATAAAAATAAATGTAGAAGGAAATTAACATTTGAAATATTTTAAATAACATATACGTTCCTTTCTTTAGGGGAAAACATTATATGAGATATATACCCTCAATGTTTTAAAGTATTAAATAATTCAAGACAACAAATAGCATGTAGCATAAATTATACAAAGCAAAGATTACAGATAAACTGTTCAGTCATAATGCCTTTGAAAAGGGAAATGAGATGAAGAGAAATTGAAAAAAAAGATGGACTTTAGTGCTACAAGAAAAGACGTAAGTTACACAATATTAACTATATTTTCCATATTTGGTTTATCTGATTAGACCCAAAGAATGTTCACAGATCAGAGATTTTTTTTTATATAACAATATAAGAAACTAAAGGAGAGAGGCACCCTGAGGCAAAATTAGTTTTATAAAGTGGTAGATTACATTAAGCTATATGCAGCCTGTAGAGCATGACTAGAGTAGTGCTGACAGGTCAGATTAGCCAAAAATACATTTGTTTTTCATTTTTAAAAAAGTTTATCATGTAAAATGTTCAGCCTACATACATACTGCTTGCAAATTACTCTCTAACCCTCAACCATGATCAGTTAATAGGTTCAAATTGATTCCCAAGATTAGTTAATCAACCCCTTGCAGCCAAACCAAAAGAAATAAAATGTAGGGAATGGAATTTCTCTTGGGAAAATCCAGGGGAGAGCTGTAGAATTAAGAAACTGCCTAAAAGTAGTAGAATTAGGAAGAAGGATCTGGGATTAGGTAAAAGGGTACTAGAGGTGGTTTGTAATCAATGATATCAATACAGACTGATTTTTCTGAAGACAGGAAGATACCATAAGAGATGATATTAGCACTGACATAAGAATAATGGGTGAAAGCTGTCCTGGTCTTAAAAATGGTGGTGGAATCCATATAAGTTCTCCCTGTAAGCAGTTCCAGTACTGCCTCCAAAGTGATTCTAAAAGATACACAAGGAACACATGTGGAAGATGACATAATGTTTTAAGCTCAAATCTTATTGTAAAGAAACTATTAAATGCTTTATAAATGAGAAAAGAGCCATAGGAAAATATTTGGACATTTATTATATTATTTTATTATTATTTAAAAATATTCTCTCAAAAATAAGAAAGTTAAAATGATTCCAAGAACTACAGACTTACTGCATTCCCTAGGGAAACTGGGATAGTTCTACATGGACTCGAAACAGTATCTTTTCCTTTAGTTTCGAGCAGTGTTAAACATTTCCCCTAAGGGATTTTAGCAACAGTATAACATTATTTTTAAATTAACTTTTTCATTAAATGCTTGTTTCCCTTGAAAAGGGAGCAGCTGTTAGTGCTGGCAGTCTTTTCTCCCCCCAATCTAAGAGTACAAATCAAAAACAATTTGTTTTGTGAATAATCTACAGTATGACAATTTGTCTACAAATATGTCACTGCCTGTTTACCTCAGTGTGTGTCAATTGGATTTAGCCCCTTATTTGCAGAAAAGAGAGAAACGCAGTCTTGACAGCATCCCTGCCTGCAGCTCTGGCACTGCAGCCTCTCTCTCCCCCAACTTCCTGTTGCCACTAAGAACCACAGGGAGTGAGAAGCCACACACTGTGCAGACTGTGGGCTTCGCAGGACTAGGCCAGCTACAAAATTAGAGACCTGGGCTCTCACCGAGAGACTAGAGAGCTGTTCACACAGAGGCAGATCTTTCTGTACAACACTTTGATTAAGTCTAGGAAGAACCTTAATAGACTGCCATTTACTAGAAAGGAATCTTTAGAGACAAGTGTTGTGGGGGATGGAGTTTGATTTTTTTTCTTCTATCAGCTCCCTCTATACTGAACAGCTGATGCTTGCATTAAAGGAAGAGCATATAAAAGGCCTATTCAGCATTTATTAGATTTCCAGGAAGGGGGGAAAAAAAGTCAGCTTTAGCTTACTTATATATAGTTATATCCCTCTATCTGTCAGCTTATATCACTCTGTGTGCTATATAATTCACCCTGTGTATTTAGTATTATAATGAGTGAAATGCCTTCCCATTGCTGGGCACAGTTTGCTCTTTTCACATAAGCACTTGTGTTGCATACATTTAATTCACAGGATTGACCTAAGTAAGTGAACCCAAGAATTGCACTAGGTTGTTTTTATGGTCTGTGGATTACTAAAATAGAGTCTAACATTGTTATTTTGTGACAAATAATAAATGTTCCTTTTCATAGCATTTAGCACTAGCATTAGTGTTAACGGAATTATAATTTCTATATCTTTTCCAAATGTTTGTTCTCTCTCTCTCTCTATATATCTATATCAATAGATATATAGATATAGATATAAAATATATATATATATATATATATATATATATATATATATATTCCACCCCCACCTCCCACCAAAACTCAGATACAGGAAGAAAATGGCCTATCCAATAGGGAAATTATTTAAAGGGCAAAACTTAGTGTAGGGCATGTATCCACTCACTACATTAATATATATTATAGATATTTACTTACAGCAGCTTCAGATGTGGGTTTTGGTTTTTTTTTAATTAATGTATTTATTTGTCAGGGGGGAAAGAGAGAGAGCGCATGCGAGCGCAACAGCAGGGGGAGCAGCAGGGAGAGGGAGAAGCAGGCTCCACGCTAAGCAAGGACCCTGAGACAGAACTTATCCCACTCTGGGATCAAGACCTGAGCTGAAAGCAGATACTTAACCAACTGAGCCACCCACATGTCCCTTGAGATGTGTTTAGAAAAAATATTTAAAGACCAAGGACATGCAGAGGTATTTACCTCAAGCCTTAGGAGCAGGAAGGTTAAAAAAAATAATAATAAATAAAATAAAATAATTAATTAATTTAAAAATAACAAAATTAAGAAAGTAAAATTTTGAGCAAAAATGAAAATGCCATTTATTTCATACTGAGATGCTTAATATATATTATGATATTACATAGGGACAGGGGCTACAAGTCCACATTACTTACTTTTTAAAAATGTACCTATAAAACTACAAATTTTACACTATACACAGAATTCTTTATGAGAGAAAAGTCCTATCTACCTACCTGGACTGGTTTCTGTTCAGATCCTATCATAACAGGAACATAATAATGTTAGAGAGACCCAACTTAGGAAAGAAGAGTATCTCTCTATCACAGCTATAATTACTACTTTAAAATAGCTTAAAACAGAATATGCTAGGGGCACCAGGGTGGCTCAGTGGGTTAAAGCCTCTGCCTTCGGCTCCGGTTATAATCCCAAGGTCCTGGGATCGAGCCCCACATCGGGCTGTCTGCTCAGCAGGGAGCCTGCTTCCTTCTCTCTCTGTCACTGCCTGCCTCTCAGCCTACTTGTGATTTCTATCTGTCAAATAAATAAATAAAATCTTAAAAAAAAAAAACAGAATATGCTATGTTGAGGGGGTAAAAACATCTTTTTTTTTAATATGTAGAAAAATATTTATTAAGACATAATTATAGACTATTAGATAAAAGTTGAGAAAGCTTAGATAAAACTTTAAGATAATTAAAGTGAATCTTTCTTGATTCCTCTATGCATATGGCAAGAGAATTATATAAATAATGAAATGCATAGTAAACTTTTGAAAAAAATAAGCAAAAGGTAAGGTAGAGGGAAGAATAAAACTCACCATATTAAGAGTGAGAGGCCAGGGACATATGTGGATAAAGATGATGGGTTGAAAACCCCATTAATTTTTGCTTTCCACTGCAGAGATAAGAATTTTTAAAAAGTCTTATACCTACAAGGATGAAAAAAAAAATAAACAGGGAAAAACAAAACAACAACTTTCTGGAATCTGGAATGTTGACAGATGCATGCAACTAACTCAGCATATCCAAGAGACCTGAATCCTAAACTGGTAGTGGGAAAAGTTGAGTAACACAATTTATAAAACAGAACCATGAAAAGATGTAGAGACTAGTAGGACTGGATGCTTCCTGAAGTGAGGAAAAATAAAGAACAGAAAGAAGAAACCAGAACTGTATTAAAAGTTTATTGAAGTAGTAGTCGGAGTCCCCCTCTATTCTCCCATGCAGTTCTTGTGAATGCTGTGCTGCTGGATATTCTAATGAACAGTCCAGATTCCCCTTTAATGCACAACTTGTCATCAGACTGCTATGAGTAGTGCTGCAAACCTACCTCAGAAGGTCATCTCATTTAAGGTCTCAGCCTGACTCATGGTGGTCTACATCTAACAGCTAATCAATGCAGGATGATAAAGGCCTAGCTCTTTAAGCACAAAAAGGTTAAACTCTGAAGGCCTGTTTTAGTTTCATAGCTGTATGGGTCAGCTGAGTATGTCTGTTGGACTTTATAGTATCCTTTTTTTCCCCTAAAAGCACTGTTTTTATTTATACAGAGTTCTAACCACTTCACTGGCAGGGCAGGAGTGAGAAAGGTTCCTTTTTCAATCTAGAGGCTTCCATAATGTTGGTCTGTTGTTACCAAACACACAGGCAAGTGGCATTATGGATTTGGTAAACTGACTACAATGTTTAGTCTCTCTCTCCTAGAGCAACAAGGGAAGCATCAGTCTCTGCTTCTAAAAGAATCCTAAATGTAGAATTTTCAACTGTAACTACTCCAACTTCTATTTCTGAATTGTATCTTCTCTATTTCCTCTCTTCCTTTCCTATCTTAAAGATACTGAACCCAAGGGTTTGCCTTAATACCCATCCTTCACATTAATTCACTCAGAGCCTCCTTCCCAGAAACCAGACCTGCAACAATGACTCTTCTTAATCTCCAAAGATGACTTTGGAGAAAAATTCTTTAAGACAAAGATGACTTAGCCTGTAAAGCAAAGAGATTACTTTGGAGAAAGACGAACACTAGTGATAGTTGAGGGCAGGAATTTTATACCTAGTATTATTGAAATAAATGAGTATCTATACATCAAGGCAGAGATACAAGCTTTCTTCCTTCAAAAATTGCCTTTTCGGTACTCAGATAAGAGTACCCTACCCAGATTCTCTTTGGAAAATCGAAACAGCCTAAAAGAGAAGACATAAATATGTCTATATTAAAGAGGAAATGGCCCAAACAGATCATCCTTACAGTGAAGCCCAAAGGTGAGCCTGATTATGGGAAAGATCTTATAATAAGCTCTTCTTTAGCTTTGGAAGAAAATCAGAGATTAATAACTGTGCAGAGAAAGCCTCTAACATAAAAAAAAATGGAATATATTAAAAACATGGAGAAATCAAAGATGACTGAAGGATTAAGAAAATAAAATCAATATTCTCAGAGAGAAAACAGAAGGTATTATATGCATGAAACAAAAACAAGATACTATAAAAAAGAACAAATAGAGTTCTGGGAAGTTAAAAACAAAACTCGTTAGAAGATAAAGGAGAATTAAGATCACATATTTGAAAATATATCACAAAGGCAAAGATACGGAAAATAAGGTGGAAATGATAAGAAATATGGAGGCTCACACTAGAAGTTTCAATGTGTAAATTCATGAAATTTCCCCCAAAATAGAATTGAAAATAAAAGAGGAAATCATTAACAAAATATTCAAGAAAAACGCCAAGACTGTGCCAGTAACACCAGGGAAATACAAATCAAAACCACAGTAAGATACCACCTCACACCAGTCAGAATGGCTAAAATTAACAAGTCAGGAAATGGCAGAGGCCCATCTGGCGAGGATGCGGAGAAAGGGGAATCCTCCTACACCTTTGGTGTGAATGCAACCACTCTGGAAAACAGTATGGATGTTCCTCAAAGTTGAGAACAGAGCTACCCTACGACCCAGCAATTGCTCTACTGGGTATTTACCCAAGATACAAATGTAGTGATCTGAAGGCGCATGTGCACCCAAATGTTTATAGCAGCAATGTCCACAATAGCCAAATTATGGAAAGAACCTAGATGTCCATCAACAGATAAATGGATAAAGAAGATGTATATATATGTAATGTAATGCAGCCATTAAAAAAATGAAATCCTGCCCATTGGCAACGACAAGGATGAAACTAGAGAGCATTATGCTAAGCAAAATAAGTCAATCAGAGAAAGACAATTATCATATGATCTCTCTGATATCAGGAATTTGAGAGGCAGGGCAGGGGGTCGTGGTGGGTAGGGAGGGAAAAAATGAAACAAGATGGGACCAGGGAGGGAGAGAAACCATAAGAAACTCTTAACCTCAGGAAACAAACTGAGGTTTGCTTGGGGGAGGAGGAATAGGTTGGCTGGGTTATGGACACTGGGGAGGGTATGTGCTATGGTGAGTGCTGTGAATTGTGTAAAACTGATGATTCACAGACTTGTACCCCTGGGGCAAATAATACATTATATGTTAATAAAAAATAAATAAATAAATAAATAAATAAATGGGTGTGCCAGCAAAACAGATGAAGCAAGATGGAATTCTATGATGTTCTAGGGATGGGATGTAGTAGAGTATATACAGAGTTCTTTCAATTTCTCATAGCAATCTTAGAATGTAGGAGATAGTGGAGCAATAGAACATGTTAATGTCAGTAAGATACAATCAACAACATTTTGCTATACAAATGACTAATTGCTTCAATAAAGCAATGTCACAAGGCTGGGTACAGTAGAATTGTTAGATATCAAAAGAAACTTAAGACACGTAGGAACAAAATACAACAAATGGATCATGTGGACCTTCTCTGCTTAGGTACTTATTCTCATCAGCCAACTTAAGACAAAAAAAGAGAGTGTGTGAGAGAGTTGGGAGAGACCAAACATGACCTGTTATTAAATATATTAATGTTTAACTTACCGGTTGTGTCACTGTGATTGTAGTCTGGTTAACAAAAGTAGTTTTTTTTTTTTTAAGATTTTATTTATTTATTTGACAGAGAGAGATTACAAGTAGGCAGAGAGGCAGGCAGAGAGAGAGAGAAGGAAGCAGGCTCCCTGCTGAGCAGAGAGCCCGATGTGGGACTCAATCCCAGGACGCTGAGATCATGACCTGAGCTGAAGGCAGCGGCTTAACCCACTGAGCCACCCAGGCACCCCAACAAAAGTAGTTCTTATTTCATATAGATACATACTGAAATATTTATTGTAGACAACATGATTTTGGTAATTTTCTTTAAAACTGTCCTGTCCTTTTCCTTTTCCCCAAGAAAAGTGTGGAGTATGGAGTATGAGTAGATGACACAGTATAGCAGAAAAGCTGATGGGTGGTGATGCTGAGTGAAGGGCACAGGGAGATGAGGGCATTATTATCCTTTCTCTTTTTGTACATGTTTGATAATGTCTAATATACATATTTATATATATTTTATATATAATATATATAATATGTATATTATGTATAATGTATTATATATAATGTGTATATAGTATATATAATGTATTATATATAATGTGTATGTATAATACATTATATAGTATATATATGTATACTTATAATATGTATTATAAGTATATATACATATACATATAATACATATATACATATAATATGTATTATATATAGTATATATAATGTATTATATATACACATTATATATAATATATATACTATATATATACACATTATATATAATATATATATAATGTGTATATATATACACATTATATATACACATTATATATAATACATTATATATACTATATATAATACATATTCAGTCTATATATTCAGAACATAGTTCTGAAGAGACACCAACCTAAACAATCAAGTGAGAAGATAAAATGCAGACATTTTTAGAAATATAAGATTTCAGAAAATTTACCTCTCATATATACTCTCCCTGAAAGTTACTGGAGGATATGGTGCTTCAAAATGAGAATAAAGCAAAAAACAAAACAAAACAAAACAAAAAACCAACAACCAAAAAACCCAACAAACAAAAAACATTAGGTAGGGTAAAGCACATAGGAAAAATAACACATAAGGGACATAAAGAGAACACCTTAGAATGATTATACCACTTTGTACTTCTTGTGACCATTTAGACCAACAGAAAACACACACACACACACACACACACACACACACACACCTATTTTCCATTGACATCTAGTTCCAGCTCACTCTACATAACCAGATTACTTTAGGTAGTTAAGAAACATAAACTTCCATGAAAGCTTAAAAGAAACGTATTTATGAGGATTTTAGTTCTCATAGATCCTAAAATACTAGACTTTTTAAAAAAGCTGGTAGAGTAACTAAGAAATTCAAGTCCATAAACATCATGAGGGGGTTTCCAAACTTTTTCTCCTTTATTTAGACTGTGGCCTTAGTCACATTTAATGGTTAAAAGTACCCAATATATGCACTGTTTTGCTTAAGCTTAAATAATGTTGTGTTCACAATATAAGCATTTATTAATACTTCCTTTTGGAAAAAAAGGTGTTATAATGTAGAGCATTAGAGTGATGTAAATAGTAATTTATTAGAGACAAAAATACGATTTTCTACTCTAAGAAAGTAATAGAAAAATATATTTTAAATTATCAATTGGCATAAAAAATAAAATGATGCTTAAAATAAGCATTTACTTTAGAAATTCTCAAAATAGCAACATTTTATACAATTCTATAAAAGTTATTTTAATGTCTTTAATGTTTCATATGTTATATTGGACCTGAACTTATTTTAGGTTACTGTATCATATAAGCTGTAGTTCACTTTTTAGTTTCTGATTTCTATTAGTGTGTAAAGGATTTTACATTTGCATTTAAATAGAAAGGAAATGTGATAAAGATTTCAATTAAAAGGCTGTCTGTTTGGGTTAATTCATTTTTAATAGAACAGTAAATATTTTTCAGTTGTTTTAGCTCTTACCACAAGATCAGTTCACTGTTCTTTTTATCTAGTTTGGTGATGCTCAATAAGGAACACTATGTCAGCACCTACTATTTAAGAAACATTTCTCATTTCGTCATTGATTTTTGAAAAACCAAAGCAAAGTTCTGAATAGTACTTGAGAAAACTGATGACAGCAGGTCACTGCATTAGCACAAAAAATTCTTAACACCTCTAAAATATACATTACTTATTAATATAAGTGTGTTCAAGAAAGTATACACATAGACCTATACACATATGGTGTAGATTTTCATTCTAAAGTCATTTGATGGAAAAGAAAAACGAAAAACTATCCTATCTTGAAAGTCTGGCTGAGTCTTCCGAGTCTCATCTAGTTTTACGGATATCTCTATAAAATGAATAACCATCCATTAACTAGCCTTCATATATATTATCTGTGTTTTTTTTTTTAAGATTTTATTTATTTATTTGAGAGAAAGACAGGGAACACAAGCAGGGGGAGTGGGAGATGCGGGGCTTGATCCCCTGGGATCATGACCTGAGCCAAAGGCAGACGCCCAGCGACTAAGCCACCCAGGCATCCCAATATATATTATATGGTTTTAAAGTGGAGGAAGGTTCTGTAATGACAAGATCAATTTTAGTCTGAAGTTCTGTGAACTTTGTTACTTCTGACCCTAGTGTTTTTGAAATTTGGCCACTTATCTGTTAACTTTATATGTGTCCTAAATTCTAAACAAATTCAATTAATTATGTGGGATCTATCTGAAATACTGTATCTTAAAAAAACATTTATACATGTTTATCATATTTCAGGATCTTCATTTTTATTTTGTCTGTAGCTAAAATTATGTAATTTGTAATGTTTCTTTACTTACCAGTTGCTAAGAAAATTGCTCATTTTCTCCCTCAAGAACCCTAAAATTGCACCAGACACACTTTTGGGGGGTTAGGGGGAGAAATATAGGCATTTAAATAATGAACCGAAGTGTTTTATTAGTGTTTTCTGGCTTGCAGCTAACAGAACATCACACTATTAAGTAAATGGATTAAATTTCCTGTAATGCCAGCTAGGAGATATCTCGACAGTTGTGTTTTTCATTCTCAGGTGTCTAGTTAAGGAAAACACAGGGGTCCAATTCAACCTTTAAAAATGTTATCTTTTGACTAGAAAGATTACTGCTTTGAAATGCAATGGGATTTTCCACAGCAAACTTAGCAGAGGATTATGTGTTTCATTACTCTCTGAATGAAAAATGGAGTGAATTGATGCTGTTTAGAGCATCTAAAATAGAGGATATTTCTATAGAGAATTTCTGTAGAAATTATGTCTTATCTGTATCATTTCTACAAAAAATTCATAAAGAAGGAAAGTGGCAGTTGGATTAGTGAAAGGTCCATGTTATTTTGAGAAACTGGTTCTTACCCCCCAAAATACTTAAAAGTATTTCAAGTGTTAAAGTAAGTTCTATTTCATCTCATTTTAAGATGTTTTATTCATTTTTTTTTATTATCATTAGAATCTATTTTCCCCACAGTATGTGTGTATTTTTTAGGCAGTCTCTAAATTGACTGTTTCATGGTTGATTTTTCTTCCAGCCATATTTAACCACTGCTCACAGCTGAATTGATTAGAGTGAGTGTGGAGTAATTCAAACAGATAAGATGTCTGAGCTCACAAAACAAGCCATGCTATGGTCCAGTAATTGTGTTCCTATAACTACAACCTAATCCACTGCAGTAAGTTAGACATGTTGGGAACACAAACTGTAAGAGCTACGTATAATACAGTTTACAGCTTTTGTTTATTAGAACTTATCTTCTTAGATTTTTTTTAACTCTAATTTAGTGATGTGAATCTTTAAGCAAATTTCACTGCAGAACTACTAAGCTTTAAGAAACATAACGATAATCTGAAATAGAAAAGGGATGAACACTGAATTTAGCATCAACAATTTCAAACATCTTTGTTCAGTACAGGTAAAAGAAGCATTCAACTGAAGAATTCGACAAGACTTTTCATAGTAAATTCCCATTAATGTCTTACCAATGTCTCGGCAAAGTGAAAAGGAGAAATTGCTAGAAATTGCCAAGTTAAAAAAATAAATAAATATAATTTTAAAAAACCTGAATTAAGATATTTTTCCATAATTTTGTGAGAACCTGAAAGTTTAGTACTTCTGTATACACACACAAACACACACATACACACACACACGAGGTCATATGAGCAAAAAGCGTACACTAAATCTCTGACACTATTTAAAATGTATCAAAATGACCAAATTACAAATAAATCTATGCTCACAGTTTATTATAGGTTTCATACAAAGCAGAGGTTTGTTCTATTTAAGTTGTATTTTCTAGTCTGTGAAAGCATTAAAAAGCCCGTGACAACATGTCCAACATCTACCATTTTAATAGATGTTTCTAGACACTTCAGATGAATAACCAGCAAGCCATCAATCAAATTTGACTGGGTTTTTTTTTGTTTTCTTGTTTGTTTTTTTTTTTGGTGAAAATCAGCAGATTACTTGAATGAATGTATTCAAGTGGTTATTTTGATAATAGCTTAAAATAAGAAACTATTTATGTAGGTTTATAGTTACTATCTGAAACACTCTCTACTTACAAGTTTTTGACCTTATAATTGTACAATTATTTAAAAACTGCACATTATATTTTCTCAAATGTAATCATAATTTCCAAATTGCAATATAACTACCTGAGTATTTCCTAGCAATCATTAGTTATTGAATATACCTGGGCCACTTTTAAACTATATAAAACAAAACAAAATTACTCTTCTATTTTAATGTTGAAACCGTAAGCTGCACATGAAAATCCGATGTTTTGGGATTCTGTTGGATTTATCACTAATAATTTTTTCCCCACATTAGGGTCCTACATATCACACAACATTCTGTAAAAGAACTACTGCTGCTATGTGGGTCAATGGTAAATGACTTATGGCAGATTACAGACCTCTGAAGTTTAGTTAGAAAATTTCATGTGCACTGATAACATTATTAAGCAAATAATTATGCAATCTCAGTATTATTTTTATTTTCTCATGTTACCCTTTGCTTATACTACAATTCAAAGTCTTCTATTAAGAAAGTGGTATGGTAAATTTGGATATCTTTAGGAATATTTTAGGAACACATTTTAAGAGATTCTTTTACTTTTAAGATTATATTTATTTATTGAAGAAAGAGACAGAGTTCACGCACGAGCAGGGGTGAGAGATAGAAGGAGTAGAAGAAGCAGATGCCCCAGTGAGCAGGAACCCTTAACGTGGGACTTAGTATCAGGACCCTGGGATCAATACCTGAGCCAAAGGCCGATGCTTAACCAACTGAGCCACCCAGATGCCCCGAAGATTCTTTTTGAACCTGTGTTTCTCTTTACTAAGAACTACATCCTCATTATGTCCTCAAATGAGAACACAGGTTTTGTCTACATAACTACAGGAAAATATTCATGTGAAATAACTTTTTTTTTTTTGAGAAGCAATCCTTTCAATAATGGCTATAAAACCATTATTGTTACATTTTATAAAGTTTACTTATTATTTTTTTGGGGAGTCAGGAACAACTCTTCATGTTAGGTGCTAATTAATGGAAAGTTTAAAGGAAGAAAAAATATTCCTTGTAGTAGATTTCTTTTGATGTCTCAGGATTCTTACATATTGAACAATACCTCCTTTAGCTCAGAAGACATAGAATGAAATAGTGTCACTTTTGTACAATGAGACATTGGCAAACCTTGTTATAATTTGTAGCCTGGAGGGGAGAGGGAATACAAAGTGTTGGTAAAATCTAGTTCATAATTTAAAAATAAATTTTAATGGCATATAGACACATACATACACACATATGCATATGCACACTGAAATTAAATTTGCACTGAGTCCAACGGGAAGACTTAATTGACATTAAGAACATTGAACATTGTTCATTTTGTGAAATTACTAGCAACAAGGTGCAACTTATTAGAGTTTTATAGATTTCAAATGATTTTGCAACTCAGAAATTATTAAAAATCTTTCTTCTCCTTTTGACGCATGATGAAACCAAAGTCCAGAAATCTAATCGACATTCATATCCAAAGTTATGTCATTAATTAGTAGTGGATCCAAACTTAGGTTTGGCAACTCCCAGGTTGTAACTTCATCTAGAAATAATTAAAGATTATCCTACAAAATTCATTAAAATCTAGTGTTCTATTTGTATAAAACTACATTTATTAATATGCATATATAGGTATTTAAATATAGTTATCAACCTCTATTGTATGAATATGTTTATTAATAGATAACTAGGTATCAAATTTAGAGTCTAAAATGCAGCAAGGGGTATAAAAAAAAATGAACACTAAAGCCAAAATAATTCAGATCAAAACACTTATCATGACCTTGTTACAATTTATACTATATCAAAAAGTTACAAAATTAGGCAAACAGCCAGTATGATCCTAGTCTTTAATGTTTCATTGAGATCTTCCAGTGTTTAGTGTTCAGGCAGGATTAGTCAGTCAAAAGTCATTTACCTTTGGTTTTTAATCCTAGTCAAACTCATAGTAATAGATTTTTTTTTAATTTCAATAAACTTAATGTACTTTGAAACTATAGATGCTTATAGAAATAAAAATCCATGAGGTGATTAATACTTTTGTTGTTTTGAAAGTAAAGCACAGGCATGTGTCTCTGGGACTGACATACAAGTATTGAACAGGACTGCTGATCAACAACATTCTTTTAGAGGGATCTCAATATTATGAAGAAGTATGAAAAAGTTAATAATGCTTTAATGCTAATAAACACAGACCAACAAGGATGTAGTCAGTTGAAATTGGTAAGAATTGTGTTTCATGATTGTCATATTCTTCAAAGTAGCACTTCTGTGTTTTACTTAAAAACATGTGTTTATTTCCATTAAATTCCAATAAAAATATGTAATCCTGTGAAATATTCAGAAGGTACTGATTTAAGGCAATTGTTGACTTCTGTTTAGTCAGTAGTTTAACATTTAGAGCAGCTAGGAGGGTTGAGGTTGAAACTTTTTTTTAAAGATGCTCTATTTACATGTGAAATTGACAGAAAAGATAGAAACATAGGAAAAGTAAATTGAAGACTACTATGTTGAGTTAATATATAATAAAAATAAGCATATAATGAGTAAGAGAAGCCAAAGTAAGTTAGAATATAAGTTTTCTTTGTGTGTAAAAATGACTGTACGTTGGGGCGCCTGGGTGGCTCAGTGGGTTAAGCCGCTGCCTTCAGCTCAGGTCATGATCTCAGGGTCCTGGGATCAAGCCCCGCATTGAGCTCTCTGCTCAGCAGGGAGCCTGCTTCCCCCCCCCCCACCTCTCTCTCTCTCTCTCTGCCTGCCTCTCTGTCTACTTGTGATCTCTCTCTGTCAAATAAAATCTTGAAAAAAAAAAGAAAAGAAAAGAAAATGACTAGATGTTACTCCCTTAAGATCTATATGTTGACTTGGCTGCTCATAGAAATAAGGGCCTTTAGGGTGCCTGGGTGGCCAGTCCATTAAGCATCCTTCCTTGAGCTCAGGTCATGATCCCAGGGTCCTGGGATGGAGCTCCACATCAGGCTCTCTGCTCAGTGGGGAGTCTGCCTCTCTCTTTCCCTCTGCTTGCTACTCTGCCTACTTGTGCTTTCTCTCTCTTTCTGTCAAATAAATAAAAAATCTTTTTAAAAAATCAGAAATAAGGGTCTTTTGGTATTTTATAGTAAAAATTATGAATCCAGTTTCTTGTACTATACAATGTCTATGGCTCTCTATACATTATATGAATAAAGAACCCTCTCATAAAATACAGATTACTAAATGAAACAATATCAAAATGTTAATCAATTTTGTAAAGAAATGTCATTCAACTTTACTTTTACATACATATTATATATACAGATTCACAAATATACAACAGAATTCTGATAGATCATTATTTGGAGCTTCCTGGTTTTCTGTTCTAAAGGTTTCCATATTTTGAATATATACTACTCTTGTTTTTTTTTTTTTAATATTGTATTTATTTATGAGAAAGAGTGCAAGGGAGGGAGTGAGAGAGAGAGCATGGGCAGGGGTAGGGGCAGATAGAGAAAAAGACTCCCCACTGAGCAGAGAGATCCATGCAGGGCTTGATCCCAGTATACCAGGATCATGACCTTAGCCAAAGGCAGATGCTTAACTGACTGAGCCACCCAGGCACCCTGAACATATACTACTCTAAGGAAAATGAAAGAGAGACTGTGTCTCTAATATGTGAATATTTATTCAATATTAATTTATTAATACACATAACTATATTAATAAGCAATAAAGAAAGAGAACTGAAATATGAAGAAACTGAGAAATTAGAAATACAATTTTAATATTGCCATTTTGCTTCCTATGGATCACCTTTTACACCTATAGGAAGTGTTCTGGGAACCCTTAATCTACAGTAAAACATGGTAGTCTCCTAAAGTCAAAGTGTAATTCAATGGGAATATGGGTCAGGACCAAAACCGTGCACTCTGGGGAATAATATATTAAAACAGTGTCAGGGTTCTGAAAAGGAGAGTTATTCTCTGAGATTAAAGTGTTACTGTATTGACTCCAGGCGAATGTAATGGATTCTCTAGCGTCTTATAAATGTGGCCTCCATATTCCATTCCAGTCTTCTCATTTTAGGGTCAACACTTCCATCACTGGTCAGTTTATACCTCTGTAATGGTCATATTCCAGTTGTTAGCCTAAAAAGTAACAACCCCCCTTGGGCTAACTTATCACATGCTAAGAATAACTACATAAGTATGAGGGTTCTCTCAATAGGAAATACGAGCTGTCGGTTGAAAAGTAAACCTTTTTAATTGCATATTCTGATTTCCTTTGCTAAAGAACATTTTCCCCATTTGGTTGGATTTGTTTTGCAGTCCTAGCCAAGGTTGAAGTCCCTACTCGTAGGGGCAACCTCAGGGTAAATTCCTAATTAAAATAAACACTGTAAGATCATAAAGTCACTTCAGATTTCTTCTGAGTACCTGGGAGCATATTTTGTATGTATTCTAAGCAGTAGTTTTTGAATTTTAATACACATATGATTCTGATTGAGTATTCTGCTTTTCTAACAATATCCCAGATGACATAAACACTGTTGGTCCATGAATCACAGTTTTGAGTAGCAAGGTCCTAAGCAATGTTTACCAGCAACTGTTGCATCTATTCAGAAGGGGGCTATGTAGACAGGTGTACATGCAGTGGCATTTATTACCCAGTAAAGTAGAAATGGTAGAATTTGCGTAAGGATTCATATCTCATCATGAGACATGAAACTGAGAAACTGATAAAGTGTAATCCCAATCTCAATGAAATCTTATTAGAAATTAATCAAATTAACAGCTAAGGTAGGGATCAAGAGAAATGAGATGATTTTAACTAGCATCCATTGTAGTATAGTATGTCTTGAGTTTTCAAAAAATTTCGTCTAATCTGAATCATCAGCATAAAAATTGCTGGGTTAGATCTTCCTTTTTCAAAACAGTAAATACATAAATTATCATAGAAAATAAGAGATTTTTGGAAACTTCTTATAGAGTTTAGCTTCTCTAGCACTACTCTAGCAACTCATCAAATACTTGAAATGTATTTGATTTAATCACTCTACCTAATTATGTATATTGGCTAGATTTATTTTCATTTTGAGTTATATGAGGATCCTGGCAGTTTTCAGGGAAGCATACCTATTCATAACTCAATCATATTTAAAAATTGGGTATCATTTATTATTATCCAGTATAGCCAAGGTTGGGAAATTATGATCCATGGGTTCACTCCATCCAGTGGATATAAATAACCAAAGGTTATTTATAAACCTTTATAAATAAAGTTTTATTAAGACACAGCCATGCCTATTTGTTTACATTTTGTCTACAGCTGCTTTCCCACTAGAATGGTACAGTACTACAATAGAGACCATCTGGTCTGCAAAGCCTAAAGTATTTATCTGGCAATTAAAAAAAAAGATAAATTTGCTGTCCTCTGCTCCAAACTCATACAAAACGGTATCAAATAATTAAAGTCATTCTCCAGGGTGCCTGGGTGACTCAGCTGGTTAAGGGTCTGCCTTCGGCTCAGGTTATGATCTCAGGGTCCTGGAATTGAGTCCTGCCTTGAGCTCCCTGCTCAGCAGGGAACCTGCTTCTTCTTCTGCCTCTGCCTCTCTTTAAAATAATGATGTCCTAGACCCACTTGTAACTAATTAAATCAGAAATTCCAAGTTGTTTTGTAACTAATCATATCAGAAAACTTGAGTTTTAATATGAGCTAGGGTTTAGTATTATTAGACTAAATTATAAATAGTGTCCAACTTTTCATTTATGATGCCAAACATGTGATAACATTACTCCTGTGATTTCTATCTGGGATTTTGAAAGAAAATGATGGTGGGAATTCAGCAAAAATAATCTCGGGGGTTGCCTACTGCCATTTGCCTTCACTGGTAACATAAATAGACAAGAGAGGAACACATACATTTATGGTTACATCAAACAGAACAACAATTATATGAGCAATTTCACAGACATGTTTGTTCAGCAGAATGAGTGTGAATGGGTTTTTGTTTTGTTTTGTTTCAACTCACATTTCAACCAGTAGATTTTATTTTTAAAAAAATCAGGTTTCCAATTCCTTTTGAAA
The DNA here is from genome assembly GCF_011764305.1 of Mustela putorius furo. NCBI lineage: Eukaryota > Metazoa > Chordata > Mammalia > Carnivora > Mustelidae > Mustela > Mustela putorius. The sequence continues at coordinate 3,935,063 of NW_025421467.1, forward strand.
AACCTACTCACATAGTATCTGAATTTCCATATAACAAGAGTTGTCAAGATAGAGTAACAACTGCTCTTTTTAGAAGGGACATAAACTGCCCAAATCAACAATTTCCACATTGTTTGTCATCCTACTGACATCACAGAAGAGTGACAGTTGCCACTTATTGTTGTCCTTATTCTGCTGCTCTTCTTATACTATAGAAATATTATCTGTACCTATGTGTTTGTCAAAAAGGAAAAAAAAAAGATTATCGTAGAGTCTAGATTTCAAAAAAAGTGGCAATAAACATATTTATCTGTGGCCCATCATATTCCTCTATATTACCTGCAAGTGTATGATAGGCATCTGAATTTGTGAGTCAGCCTGGGCAAAAGTATATCCTTGTCCCCATATTTCTTTGCTCTGAGATTGAGTTCTTCCTGATGACAAATTTAGAGTGGCTAATGCTTGTCATATATACGGATGGCAAACTCCAAGCTTTCTAAAGACTGTAAGTGTGCACACACTTGTGTGTTAAACATCTGAAACAAGCCTTAGATACTATGTCTTTACTCAATCATCTCATTCAATCTTGAAAATTAGGTATATATTGTTTCACCCTCTTAATAATGTGGAAACTGAGAGTCCCAACAAAAAGTAATTAGCTCAAGGTCATATAGTTATTACTTTATGTAACTTGAACTGGTATTGTGGCTTATGACATTTCACATCTTCTTAAACTCTGGACTGCTGTGCTGCCTCCATAACTTGAGAGGCTAAGTTGTTTCACCAAGTTCAAAGAGATGCAATATTCTCAAAATTGATGTGCTATGACTTGGTATCAATGTTAAAATAAATATGTTAAAATCCTCCTTTTTACTCTAAAAAACATTCCATGTATTTACTATTTTCCAAGATAGTGATTTCCTGGTTACCTTGGGGAGGTTAGGGTGACATCCTGATCTCTGAGCACTTGAGACTCCTAATCTGGCTTTGAACCTCAGTGGTAATTTCCCCCTTCTTTTGAGACACCTGACATATGTCATTGGATTATCTTCATAATTACTTTTTCTTTCTTCACACAATTTTAAGAATAAGTTCCTTGAGGACATTTTAAAATTATTTTTATGCCCACGCCTGTATCTTCAAGAGTACTGAATTTAATTGAACACTGAATCTGCTTAACAGTGGTAGTTAATGTAGAGGGAGTATGTGAGCTCTCTGAAAGCTACTCAGTACAGTAAAAATTTAAAAGCCTTGCAAATGAGCTGGTGGGGAGAGGACTCTGATTTAAGCTGGCAGGAATGAAGACCACTTTGTTTGTTTTGCTTGCTACACATCTTTCCTACTAAGAAAAGAGTTTACCTGAATTGCTTTAGGCATTATGGGTTGAGTGGCTTTGATGGGACTATGCAGATCTTCCAGGGATAAGCCTCTAAGATTTGAGTTCAGTAGTGGAATGGGAAGAAATGTCTGGCTATTGACAGGGTTCCCAGTGGAGCTCACCATGTCCATTTTACAAGCAAGCAGTGAATGCCTGCAGATTTTAAAATTCAGTTACATATCATTCTTGGATAGGTTTCTGAATAAACTTCTCAGCCTGCTGTATTGTAACATATTTTGTTAGCATGTTCGTTGGCTTTAGTCTTCAAACAGCAAGAAAAGAAATGAAAATTTCTGGTTTAAATATTAAATTCCTGACATAATAGCAAAAGAGCCTGGACATTTACCTCTATGTGAGGGATAGATCTTGCTCTGTAGTTACAGAAATATGACCTAAATGTTCCTTATAAAATCCTTAGCAAAAGTAAAGTAAAATATTTACTGGGGGTTGGGTGGGATAAAACACTATTTGAATAATCCTCTAATCTCCAGGTCATAACTAGACTTGGAATTCTGGCTGCAGAATGCATATGGAGCACAGCTTTGTGCTATGATTTTTAGTGAGTTCTTGGTATATGTAATCTGTCCGTAAGAATCTTTTCCTGAGGGTGAGCATTAAAAATATCTTATAAAGTGAAATAGTTGCAAGGTGGTGTCACTGTTATTTGACACATTCCTAAACACTTGGCATTGTAGCCCATAGAAGTCTACCTTTCAGAGAGCATGCATTCAGGGTTTGCTTTTGTAATCTGAGTTTAGATCCCTCAGGCGCTCAGCATGTTGGCAATCCCCTGTAAAACGATATCAGCAGGGGACAAAGTGAAGTAAAGCGGATTGTATCTGACAGAACTCCTTAAATAAGTTGTTCAATTGACAGGGGAGGTAGGAAGCCTTCTCTGGGTGATTAATTTGAATGATCTAAACTGGTTGATGTGTGTTTTTAAATGATCAGTTTCTTATTATTTTCCTGTAACACAGAAAAGAAAAAAAAAAGCATTCCAGAGAAAACAGTATTTTGTGAAAGTTTAAACATGTGAAGTCCTAGGTTATAAAATAATTTACCAAAGATAGTTGCTCTCAAAATTAAGTGCACAGGAGAATATTCCGAATGTTTGTTCTATCATGTTGACTTCCTATGCCCCAGGTAAGGAAAGTCTGTTTCTGGGTTGGAGCCTAAGAAATTAGATATTAAACAAGCATTTCTGGTACTCATGATGAAGATCATTTAGGGTTAGCTATTAATAAGAGAGAATTTCAAGAAAATATGAAAATATTACCTCCAACTGAGCCTTTCCTCTACTTACATATACAGATTAACCTTTGGTCAGGAAGTTGGAACAGGTATTACTTCAGCTAGAGAACCAGAAGTACATCAGCTAAGGTACTTTGTATACCTTAGCTTTAAGAAAGAACTTGAGCTCCCTGGTTGGAAGGTGTCCTGGAAAGGTGTTAAAGGGAAAATTACAAAGTATTGCCTATACCCTCTATCCATAATTTTTTTTTTAGGCATTCTGTTTTCAAATAAATATAATATTTTTCCTGTTCTCTTTAAGAAGTATTCTGTTAGGGATGCCTGGGTGGCTCAGTCATTAAGTGTCTGCCTTCAGCTCAGGTCATGATCCCAGGGTCCTGCCTGGGATCTAGCCCCACATCAGGCTCCCTTCTCAGTGGGGAGCCTGCTTCTCCTTCTGCTCCTCCGCCTGCTCCTGTTCCCTCTCTCCCTGTCTCTCTCTCTGTCAAATAAATAAATAAATAAAATCAAGCAATCTTAAAAAAAATCCATTAGAGTGTTTTCTCAATCTCACTTTTAGAGTAAAACAAATTAAAAAAAACTGGTTTAAAAAAGTCTAAGTAATACTTAGGTTTGGACCTAGTGAGAAATTATAGATACGTTTGTCCTAAATATTGTATTTCTGATCTTATGTAACACTCTTATACATCTGTAGTGTTGTCACAGAAAATAAATTATGAATAAAGTGTAATAAATTGAAGTTTACTTTAATAATGAAACAACCTCCAAATATTTCTCAATTTTTTATATTATTTAAAGTCTTGAATTTCAGTGACTAATGTTTCTACCTCTTCCATTGACAATGTTTCTGTGTCACTCATTCCTTGTAACTTTCCTTTGTAATAGATTGATACTTTGCTTTATATTAAACATGGAATCTTATTGCTCAAAGCTAACATTGGTTTGTGAAAATCCCACTTTTTTAATATCCTCTAATTATAAGTCTACTTCCAACGCTGAATGCTATGAAGAGAGTAATATATACTTATATAATTTTAAAAAAAAAGAAAAATTCAATTATTTTGAGGAAGAAAAAACAATATTTTAAATATTCAGGTTAATTTTTTTCTTTATTGCTAATGCTATAATTAAAATTTTTAAAAAGGTAAGAGAAGAAGAGGTTGAACTATCAAGGCAATGGCTATAGGAGCTTTTTTGATGTGTCAACCTGAATAGGCCACAATCTTTAGTCTTTCAATCACATTATTTGTGTATTGCTGAAGAAGGATTTTTCAGATTCAATTAAAGTCCTAAATGGTTTACTTTTAGTAAGAAGAATTATTCTAGATAATCTGGGTGGGCCTACCTTATTCAGTGGAAAGCCTTGAAAGTTTTCCCAAGGAAGAAGAAATTCCACCTGTGGATAATACCATCTGCACCACTGGAATGCTATACTACTTATAACCTGCTTTACTGATTTTTGATTTGCTTGGGCAGCCCCCATAATCACACAAGGCAATTCCTTGCAATGAATCTCAGAATATAAATCTTTATAATAAATCAGTATCTTTCCAAATAAATCTCTCTCTCTCTAATTGTATGTGCATGTGTTTGCAGGGCAGTATTGGTATCAGACTAACAGACAATTTCAGTATCAATTTCAGTATTATAAACAGTATGAAGTAGCTTTACTTTGGAACAACAGGTTAATATTGATACCTTTAAATAGGGCTACTTATGTATATTTTAATTCCTCTGATATGTTACATTATTGTTTTCTAATTATGGGAATATTAGGATAAACTATTTACATAGTGTTTTGTTTTAGATTCAGTAAGAGTATAATTGAATAGGAACTTTAATTAACTTTTAGGTATGTCCTTTCCCGTAGAAAATTGGGGAAGTCCTATGATATTCCATTAAAATAGTATTAGCAGCAGTTATGGTAAGGGTAATCTACAGGAATTAATTTTTGTTTCTGATTGAGCCATAATTAATAATATTACCTCTAAAAATATACCTTTAATAAAGTAATATTATTCAGCAATCAGCTTTTGGGAAAAATAAAACTATCATGGTTAAAATTGTTAATGGGGTGAAAATGGCATTACAGTGATCCCTGTACATATGAAATAACAACTTCAGTTACAGAGAATGACATGTTTCTGTAATGTATAATGTTGCTGACGGTATGACATCACTGGAAGTACCTGATAATACTGTTTAACCTAAAGCAATTTATCAGAAATATATCACTGCCCTGATTAAACTAACTACATTTTTTTTCTTCTTAAAACTCAATGAATACTTTTACTGTATAGTTTCCAGAAACCTGAGAAGTACCCTTTTAAGATATACCAATTTTTTCTTTGTAAAGGTCCTTCTAATTTTGTGTAATTATATAGGGGTATTATTGCCACACGATATTCTCACTAGAAAAAGGGGAAAGTGTGCCATTGAGAAATGGTTTTGTATCCTATTTTGAGGATTTAAAACTCTGTAATTCCTAATATCTAAAATCGCCTTATAATTTTTAACAACAATGTACTCATTGAAGTGCAGATATCCCAAGAGGAATCAGAGTACAATCACATTACAATATGTGGCATACAAAATATTTTATTGTAATGTGCATACAAAATATTGTATTACCATAATAATCATCCCAAATGAAAGTGTTGCTGCCATATAAACTCAGCAAAAGAACCTTAACTATATGGATGCAAGGTTGCAAGACTGTAACATTTCTTTAGTTTTTCACTAAAACAATGTGGCATTTGCTTGTAGTTAATACTCTCAGCTGTGTTTGGATATATGCTTCGTAACAAATCAAAAAAGGGCCAAATACTTATAGTTCCATAAAGTAAGGAAATGCTTAAACACACACATGCGCACATGCGCACACACACACACACACTCACACACACATAATAAAACAATAAAGTACTGGAGCATGTGTAAAGGACATGGGGACCAAGGAATTGTTCTGAAAGAGCTTCTAATGGTCACAGGTGGAGTAATATGGGCAACAAAATAAATAACAAAATAAATAATGAAAGTATTGGGTTACACCATACAAGAATTTATAAACTCAACACCAAAAACCTCCACAAATAATCTAATTAAAAGTGGGTAAACAAAGGAATAGACATTCCTCCAAAGAAGACATATAGATGATCAAAAGACACATGGAAAGATACTCAACATCACTAATCATGAGGGAAATCAAATCAAAACCACAAGGAGACAGCACCTCACACCTGACCAGAATGGCTAAAATAAATTTAGGAGCTTATTTTTTCTTTTTGCCATTTGAACAGTATTTCTAGTATTTTTTATTTAAGTTTGAATTGCAAAAGAAGCATTTATTTATGCCCCTTTCTTAATATTATCATAAGTGGTTAAAGTTAATGCTTTTACTTCTTAATTAGTTTCATGAATTGTTGACAGTTTATATCAAGGTCCTTACAAATTACAAGACTCTCTCTTTTCTCATTTATGTCTGTTTTCATCTCCAAAATCATATATGCTACAATTTTAGGGAATCAATGGATATGGTAACATCTGTTCAAACTACTTGATGGGATATTATTTTTCTGTTGTTCATAAATTAATATAAATGATCAAATTAAAGATGAAATCTCCTGAATTATAGTGGAACAGTAATTCTCAAGTGTGTTTCATCGGGAAACACTGGTTTCTGTAAATTTATTAAGTGTTAGATGACAATAAAACAAAAACAAAAACAAACAGTTTTTTTTTTGGGAAGTGTTGGGTTCAACATATTTTAATAGCTTTCTGTACTGAATAATTTCTCTGAACACTTACAGTAGTGAAAATGTTCATTGTGAATCTCTAAAAGGGAAAAAAACGTAAACACAAATTTCTGAAACTTTTTTCACTTCAGAACTCTAAAAACTCATTGATTTAATGATGTGGAAGAAAAACTGTATATACACACACACACACACACATACACTTAAACCATTAAAATGAATTATATTTATAACAACTATAATGAATTATGTGATCAAATAATAGACATATTTAGAGTTTTGATGTATATTGTAAATAAAAAATGCTAATTGCAAAAGATAAGTACCACTGGAAAAATCTGTTGTCATGGAAGATCTAACAGCTCAGTCCCCTAAATTTTGAATTTATTATTAACTTTTTCAGTGAAATTTTTTTCCATAAGGTTTTGCCCAACAATATTTCTTTAGGGCAGTCACCTTACCTGAGTGTGGAGTCAAGCAATCAAAGCCCTATAAGATAGGGATATTTGTATTATCTCTGGGTCATACATAAAGTATGTTTTTCTTTCCCTTTAGCTTTGGAAATTCTACTATGTCTTCTCTACCATCCAGGGAGCATATGCTCTATCCTCATTACCCTCAGGACCCCTCATCCTTAGCAAAAGAATAAAAAAAAGTATACTATTTACCCCAACAATTAGTATGATGAATATTCCCCCCCCATATATATAAACTTATACTATATTCTAAATATTCTTATTCCAAGGATTAGATTGAGGAAGCTTAAAAGAAGTACCAAAGTGTTCAAGTTTTGGAATTTAAAGGAGTACCACCCAGTTCCATATGGAAGAAGCTCACTGCATCCAATTCTCTCACTGAATGAAATAAAACCCTGGGCAATTTGCATTAAACAGCTATCTAAGGACCTGGAGGTAAATTTGTGAGCAGGAAGATTAGGGAAAGATGTCAGAATATTAAGTACTAACAAATCAGTGATGAGTCTTGTTCCTCTGATATCACCCAGCCTAGACTCTAAGGTAGCTTGAAATGCAAAAACAGAAACTGAGTAGGAACAGAAAAAATCCTTAAAGAATCCCTCTCTATTCTAAGAGTTAAATAGAATGGAGATAATTCTGTGGAATTTCCCCCCTTCATCCATTCCTTTTGACTCAGTCCACAAGAATCTTGCTGAAGCTGGGAGGTGAAGTCACCATCAGCTGGAAGGCATGGGTTGTGGCCTTAAGATCTTGGATTAAATTCTTGTTGCTCTTTTTTTTTTTCTCTTTGTCCATCTATTTCTTACCTCTATATGCAGCCTCATGTACAAGAAATGAGCAACAGAGTAGAAAACCCAAAGTCCCAGCGTTCTGGCCAGAGGAATGGAAGGGAAGACTCTATGGAATCAGAAAATGTCAGTAGTGAAAATTCAGGAGAACAATCTCATAAAGTTGTGAAAAATCTCCTGAGTTTATCTCAGAGGACTGCATGCATGAATCTGGCCCAGAAAAATATAAATAGGCTTTGAGAACTAACTGTATGGTAGATTAGCACGTAAGATTGAGATTGACCACTAGTGGGCACATGATGTTGATATGAGTAACAGATAAACATACATGTAAACATATATAAACATCCTGAAAACTGAATTGACATTAAAACTGCACACTACAGAAGGAAGGTTTGAACTTTCAGACTGAATCTAATCTGATAGATTCTCTGTCATAACATAAACAGAGAAAAGAAAAAAAAAGCAATTTAAACAAAGACCCAGAGTCTCATACATTGCAACCAAAATTTCCATTACATAATTTAGAAGTATTGGCATACAAACAACCAGGATAATTTCAACTAACAAAAGAAAAGACATGCAAAGTTGGTACTAATGTTGAAACTATCACTAATGGACTTGAAGGCTTTTATTACAACCACGCTCAAAGAAGTAAGGGTAACCCACTTAAAACAAATGGAATGACAGAAAATATCAGCAGAGAAATAGATAACATAAAGATTAAATAAAAATTTTAGGATTAAAAAACGCATTGACAAGAATATAAAATCCACTGGATTAGTTCATTAGCAGAATAGAGATGTTAGAATCAAGACTGAAGTTGAATATAAATAAGAGAAATAAGGAGCCACTGACACAATACAGTAAAAAAGGCCCAAATTTTTTGTCATCAGGCTCTCAGAAGGAAAGAAGGAAGAGCATAGTGAGGGGGAAAAAAATGAAGAAATAATGAGTAAAAACTTCCAAGTTCTGGTGAAAGACAAGAGATTCAAGAAGATCGGAGATATAAAACTGAGTAAGATCAAAGCATTCCCTCCCCACATAGATATAATAAAAATGATGAGAAACAAAAATAAGGAAAAGTTCCTAAAAAGCAATCAGAAGAACAAAATATTAAAGGATCAATTATACAAATGACTGTGATTTTTTTTTTCCTCATCAGAAACTATGGAGGCAGAAGGAAATAAACCAACATTTTTTTAAAATGTTAAAAGGAAAAAAAATGAAAATTTAGAATTCTATGTTCAGGGGAACAAACATGTACTAGAAAAAAACAGTTAAAAATGACATATAAATGGAAATGAAATACTAAAAACAATTTAAAGAACACAAAAGATGGCAGGAAAGAGAAACAAACAGAAAACAGAGAAAACAAACAGAAAACAAATGATACAATTAAAAATCACAATTATATAAATAGTTACATTAAATATAAATGGCTTAAAAACACCAACTAAAAGACACATAATGGAAAACTTACAGAATTTGTCACCAGAGAAAATGTTCCAAAATAAATACCAAAAGAAGTTCTTCTGATGGAAGGGAAATGATGCCAAAAGGAAACTTAATTTTTAAGAAAAAGAGAAAGAAAGGAAGGGATAAAGAGAAGAGAGAGAGGGAGAGAGAAAGAGAGAAAAAAGATCATTACAAAGGGTAAACATTATATATATATTAAGCGAGTATGATAGTTGAATGAAAAATTATAAAACTGCATGATGATCTCTAATGTATTTAGATAGCACACATATAATTATTACTGAATAAGAAGGGAGGATAAGGGAATCTATGTTGGTGAGGTTTCCCTATCTTACAATGATGTGAATAAAATGTGGGAAATTCCTTTTCAATATGAAATTTTTGTAATTATTATGTTTAACATAGAAATTACATAGAAATCTTTGAATGAATGAATAGTCTTCCACTTTTAATCAGAGTGAACTAAGAGGAGAAGTTGGTTGAAAGAACTTTAATGAAGTACAAAACAGGAGTGCCTGAGTAGCTCAATTGGTTAAACAACTGACTTATTTTAGCTCAGGTCATGACTGCAGGGTCGAGAGATGGAGCCCACATGGGATTCTGCACTGTATATAAAGCCTAAGATTCTCTCCTCTCCCACTGCTCTCCCCCACAAACTCTCTCACACTCATTCTCTCTCTCTGAAAATAGAAAAAAAAAGTACAAAATATATACAAAACATTTTTCAAGATACTGAACATTCAATATAACAATAAATCTTTTATAAGTTAACAGTGGAATTGCAATTATACACTAAGAATATTTTACATAAATAAATTTTAAAAAAGAAATAAGTGGGAAGAATATAGCAAATAAATAGCAAAATGGTTGATACAAATCAAACCACATAAGTGATTACATTAAATATGAATGGACCAAACGTTCTAATCAAAAGGTAGATATTGGACAAATGGCTAAGAAAAAAAAGATATGGCTATGCTATCAGTAGCGTAGGGAACACAGAAAGGTCAATGACACAAAATGCAATGATACACAAACGTCAAAGTCAAAGGATGCAAAAACATGGGCATGCAAACAGAACTTTAAGAGGACTGCAGTGATTATATTAATATTAGAAAAGTGTAGATTTTAGAAAAGAATTGTTAATAGAAAAACAGGGACATTTCAAAATGACTAAAAGTTTATTTTATACATCAGATACACATAATAAATAAAAAAAAAAAAAAAAAAAAAACCAAAGGATAGACCACAAACTAGATTAAGCAAAAACTGACAAATTTGAAAAAAGAAAGACAATTCAACAATTGGTGGTGATTTCATTATCTCCATGTCAGTGATTTAGAGAACAATTAGTAAGAAAATCGGTAATAAAGAAGTTTTGAACAATACGATAAACCAATTTGTATTAAGTGAAATTTTGTAATACTTCACCCAATAATAGCAAAATATACACTTTTAAAAAGCATATAGACTATTCTCCAGCCTAGACCAAGTGCCAAGACACAAAGCAAGCCTAAATATATTTTAGGTAATTAAAAAAAATTAAAATTTTATAAAAGTTTAAAAAATGATACATAACAATAAAAATATTAATAAAACAAAAAAATTTGAAATGAGTTAAATGAGTTATTTGAAATGAGTAAAGCTGAAATTTAGCTAGACTCTTTAGGAATGTGTGTGTGTGTTTATATGTCCATAGAATATATACACATGCATATATATATATGCACACACAGACACAAATTAGCAGTAGGTTGGAAGAATATAGAACATCATTACAGACACTGCAGAAATTAAAAGGATTATTAGAGATTAGTACAAACAACTCACTGTTCTTTTGAAAATGATTATTACTTCAAGAGGTAATCAAACTTCATGTTGTGTATGACAGAGATACTCTAATAAAATACTCTAATAAAAGTATTACTGTTTGGGGTGCCTGGGTGGTTCAGTGGGTTAAGCCTCTAACTTTGGCTCAGGTCATGATCTCAGGGTACTGGGATTGAGCCCCACATTGGGCTCTCTGCTCAGCAGGGAGCCTGCTTCCTGCCTCCCCCGCCACCACCCACCACCTGCCTCTCTGCCTACTTGTGATCTCTGTCAAAAAAATAAATAAAATATTTTAAAAAATAGTTTAACAAACATTAGCAAACGATATCCAGAAAGCTATAAAATCAATTATATACCATCACCAAGAGAATTTATAAAATGGGGAAATAAATTGAATAGACATTTTATAAAATAAGATGTATGGATGGCTAAAAAGAACATGAAAGAATACTCAACATCAGCAATCATTAGGGAAATACACATTTAAATTACAATGGAATATTGCTACACACCTCTATAGATTAATTATAGTGATATAAACTGTCAATAACATGTTTTGCCACTGTAAGTAGAGAAAGCAGTACCCTTATACCTTGTTGGGGGTAATGTAAAGTGGTACCGCCATTTTGGAAAGCAGTTTTAGTTTTGTTTTGTTTAAAGGCTAAGTACCCCAAGTGAACTGGAACCTTACATCCACACAAGGATTTGTCTGTTTATCTTAACAGCAATATTATTCAAAACAGCTGAAATTAGAATCTAGCCAAAAGGATAAAAACTGGTAAAAGGATAAACAAATGAAGTATATAATGGGATACTTTTCAAAATAAAGAGGGACAATATAACCTACAATATCCATAAGCTGCAAAAGTTTTACAGAAGGGAAACAAACCAGAAGAAAAAATATAATTTATGAGTCCATTTATATGAAATTTCTAGATAAAGCAAACCTTATAGGCATCAAGCAAGCAACATGATTAGGGAGGGGAACAGATTCCTGGACTGGGGATGGGAGTAGCAATTGACTGTCACTAAGTAGAAGGACACTTTGGGAGCAATAAAAACGTACTAGAACTCTCTCCTGATGGTCACTGAACAACTCTTTTTCATTCAAGAGTACAGTTAAAATAGGTGAATTTTATGTTAGTACATTATGCTTCAATCAAGAGGTTAACAAAAAAGAGCAAAACTTAAATAAACATGTCAACAACAAAATATATAACAAACACATAATTAGTACTCAGCATGATTCATCATTTGAGTAAAACAAATTAAAATCATAACAAGCAGCTATATTCACAATTGCCAAAATTCAGAAGCAACCAAGATGTCCTTAAGTGAAAAAATTGGTACATCCAGACCTATTATGGAATATTATTATGGGATATTATGGCATATTATTCAGTTCTTAAAAATGAGCTATCATTTTTTAATTTAAGTCATGGAAGAACCTTAAACTTTTATTACTAAGTGAAAGAAGCCAATCTAAAGAGGCTATATATTGTAAGATTTTAACTATATGACATTCTAGAAAAGAATGTGTCTTTGCATTTCCAAAAGTATAAAGACAATAAAAAAAATCATTTATAGCTAGGGCTTAGGGGTGGGGAAAAGGGATGTATAAGTGGAGCACAGAGGAGTTTTAAGGCAATGAAAGTACTTTGTATGATACCATAATGATAAAGATCATTACACTTTTGTCTAACCCACAGAATGTACAATACCATGAGTGAATCAAAATGTAAATTATGGACTTTAGGTAATATTGATGTGTTAAAAAGTTAATTGACTGGGGGCACCTAGGTGGCTCAGTCGGTTAACTGTCTGCTTTTGGCTCGGGTCATGATCTCAGGGTCCTGGGATCGAGCCCCACATCGGGCTCCCTGCTCAGTGGGCATCCCACTTCTCCCTTTCCCACTTCCCCCGCTGTGTTCCCTCCCTCGCTGTGTCTCTCTCTGTCAAATAAATAAGATCTTTAAAAAAAAAAAAAAAACTTCACTGACTGTAACAAATGTACTTTGTTAGGGAATTGTCAAAATGCAGGGGGTGGGAGAAACATATGGGAAAGGTCTTTATTTTCTGTTCAATTTTGTTGTAAACCCAAAACTCCTCTAAAAAATAAAGCCAATTAAAAAGCACAACGAGATACTATTACACATATATTAGGAGACTAAAATTTAAAAGTATGACCATTTGAAGTGTTGGTGCAGATATGGAGACACTGAAATTCTCATATGTATGCTATTGACAGAGATGTTCAATTGTACAAATACTTGGAAATCAGGTTTGACATTTCTTAAAAAATTAAACAAGAACTTACCACTTGACCCAGACATTCTATTGCTAGATTTTTACCTATGAGAAATAAAAGGAAATGTTCACACAAAGATTTTTCTACAAATATCATAGCAGCCTTAATTTTCACAGCTGAAAATCAGAAAAAAACCAAATGTTCATCATCTTCATATGAATGTATAACAACAAATTATGTTATGCCCGTACAATGGGACGCACTATTTAGAAAGAGAGAAGAACAGAATATTAATACATACAACAGAATGAGTTACTCTTAATGAATCAAGGAGGAAAATAAAGTGCAACACTATATAGCCGCATTTATATAAAATTCTAGAAAAAGCAAACTGACAAAAAATGTTATTAAATTTATCATAAAGTGACAGTTACCAGTGGTTGCCTACGATGGGGGTGGGCATGGAGGAGTGAGGGACAGGTATTACAAAGGGACATTTTTAGGGGTGTTAGAAATATTAATCACATTGATTGTGATACTAGTATGATTTATACATATATAAAAACTTAGAAAATTGTATACTATAAGTACAGTTTACTGTGTATCAATCCCCAAAAAAGGTGTGAAAAAGATTCTGAAATTATCCATTTTTATATCATTCAAGATATCAATTTTTACTGTTTTTACTGTCAACAGCTATGCAATATTAGTCTGGTAATGAAGGTCAGAAGACATTTTCTGACATCCAGTTCAGCAAATCAAGCAGTTGAGAAGATAACTGTGTAATTTCAAGTAAAGTGATGCAGAAAAGGGGGAGGGAGATTCTGCTGTTTCTCCCCAAAACATTTAATGAATATCATCTAATTTAAAAGCAAAGCTTTTAAATATAGGTGGTTGGTTGCTTCAGGGACTTTTACTCTTAAATGCATGCTGAATTCATTGTTTTATTTAATTTTCCCCCCAAATTAGACCTCAATAAAAAACATGACATATTTTGTTAGTTCTGTGTGCTATTTACAGAGAGTCTGGTTTCTGTGGGGTTTATAATATACAGAGGTCATCATATTCAGAGAGAAATGAAATGGTGATGATTTCATTCTAGAGAGATATTCTGATAAAGCACAAACTCAAGCTTTGTAGGTCCTTTTGACCTTCTTAATAATAACAGCTAACATTTAGTAAATGCTTAATATGTAGATTATCTCACTAAATAACAGATTATCTCACTAAATCTTCCCTACAACTTCTTGAGGTCTGTACTATAAATATCCTCAACTTGTAGATGAGGACAAAGAAATATAAAAGTTAAGCAGTTTGCTCAAGGGAGTTTGTGAGGAGCAAAATTTCCAATTCAGGTATGTCTAAGTACAGAACTGAGTTCTATGTCTCTATACATTGTGTCTTCTTATTCACAGGAAAATAAGCATTAGAAATTGAGGTGAAATTAATAAATTATTATTTTTAAATTGCAGATGTTCCATGAGAAGATCCTCTGGTCACACGATCAATTTCATTCAACCACTTGTGTATGATCCCTGTATGACTTCATAGCTATATAATATACTATGTGATTGATTCCATACAATTTTGGAGACAATAAAGTTCTAGTCAAGGTCACTGCAATATACAAAATTGTAACTCTTCATTCACAACCTTCTCATTTCTATGATAAAGGATGCTTTTATAATTTAAGGATTAAAAAATCAGTAGCTGTGAAAAGAAACAGCCCCCATTTTTTTTTTTTTTTAGGGAAATAAGTAATAACCCTCAGAGGCCCACCACCTCTGAATGGGAACTTCAACTTTCTTCATACATAACAGAGAACTTATTTTTCTATCTGTTATGTTTCCCCCATTTCTTATTTTTATCTTGGCGTGTGGTTCTTCCTTTCTATGTCTCTACTCCACTGAGTCAAAAGTGAGATACCTATCTTTAAAATAGCTCTACATGAGAAATTTTCTGGCTCGAAAAATTAAATTGAACCTCCCTGACTTTTTCCCTTAATTTGTTACCTAATCTACTAACTTGTTACCTAATTTGCCACTGCCAGAACCTAAGTAGGTCCTATTCACAGGGCTAGAGACAACCCAAGGTGTTCTCATGATGTTGGTCATCTCCACATCTGGTCTGACCAATCTAAACTCCACTATGCTTGGGGCACCTGGGTGGCTCAGTGGGTTAAGCCGCTGCCTTCAGCTCAGGTCATGATCTCAGGGTCCTGGGATCGAGTCCCGCATCGGGCTCTCTGCTCAGCAGGGAGCCTGCTTCCTTCTCTCTCTGCCTGCCTCTCAGTGTACTTATAATTTCTCTCTGTCAAATAAATAAATAAGAAAGAAAATGGGTTAAGAAATTTAAAAAAAAAAAATAAAAAAAAAAAAATAAACTCCACTATGCTTAACTTCTGTTCCACTTCTGCCTCAGACAGGACCCCTGGCCCATATACTATTATCATTCATTTTGCACAGTACAAAATTTTATGATGATAATCTACATATTTCTCTTCCCTGCCTTTTGTTTAATTTTTATTTCCCTTCTGTTTTATTGACTCTTTGCCATATTTACTCTCACTCTCAGTTTTGTTGATTCTAATGGATCATTAAAGTTTTTTAAAATGTTTACTTTTTGTTCAAAATTGTTATGTTCCCTATTGCCTATTTAAAAGTTATGTGAATCCAGAGGTGCCTGGGTGGTTCAGTGGGTTAAGTGTCGGGCCCTTGATTTCAGCACAGGTAATGATCTCAGGGTTGTGAGATCCAGCCCTGCATCACATACACTCTGCACTGGGCTTGGAGCCTGCCTGAGATTTTCTCTCCCTCTGGCCCCACCCCTGCTCTCTCAATCTCTTTTTAAAAAATAAAAATTTAAAAAAAATGTGAATCTGATTATTTTTTTAAATATTTGTTTTTTAGACTTATTTGAGAGACAGAGAGAAAAAGCAAGCATGAGCAGGGTAGGAAGGGAGAGGGAGAGGGAGAAGCAGGCTGGATTCTAGGACCCTGGGATCATGAACTAAGCCAAAGGCAGATGCTTAACCGACTGAGCCAACCAGATGCACTGATTCTTGTTTTTCTCTTCAAACTTGTTTTATGCCACTTACATTTTATTAAAAAATAGGTGATTGTGAATTTTTGTATTTTTTTCTCAAAGTAATAAAGGACCTCCTAGTTTACAGATTTATTTATGTTAATATAGCATTTCTTCATTTGTGTTGGCCACAGGCCATGAGTTGTAGAATTGCCTACCTACCCCATACTACTTATCCTAATAGCTGCTCTATTGCAAAATAACTATTTTGCTAGACTTTATTATTTCTGTAACAATATGCAATCATTTCTTCCCTAAACATATAACTGAATTTCCATAGACATTATAATCATATCATATATGTGGAAAGTGTATTTAAAAAGAATCACATTAGAGTAATAATTCTCAAGCTGGGGTGTGTGTGTGTGTGTGTGTGTGTGTGTGTAGGCACATGTACTTTCACATTATTTTGTTACCAGATATCCACCAAAGCATATAGTAATGGGTATAATATTATGCTTATTATGACCTAGAATATATAGCTTGTTTCACAGATGATATTTACACTTCTAAAAGTATGTCCCATGAATGGTTTTTACTAAAATTGTCTTCTTTCAAGCCTCAATGCCTGCATGATCCACTCAAAACCCAAGTTTCAGGGTGTTTTGTTTTGTTTTTCTTTAAATATTTCATTTATTTACTTGAGAGATAGCAAGAGAGATCATCGAGGGAGAGGGAAAGGGGGAAGCAGACTTGCTCCTGAGCAAAGAGCCTGATGTGGGGATAGATTGCAGCACCCTGAGATCAGGACCCAATCCAAAGGCAGACACTTAGTGACTGAGCCACTCAGACACTCCCCAAGTGTTAGTTCTTAATAAGCAGTTGAACAAAACAAACTAGTTAATTTTAGCTCAAATAGAATAAAAAGTTTCAGGCCTCTTTAGGCATTTCCTCCTGGGTTGAGTTAGTGTTAAAAGTTAGATAATCAATCTTGGAGAAAGGATACCAGATCTGTAATCTTGATCTCATGCTTCAAGTTCAGGTGGCTTTAGATAAGACATTTAACTCCTCTTGGACTTTATTTTACCATACTTAGAATGAGAGTGATTAAGATAATGCTATAAAACAGCAGTATTCAGACTTTGGTGTGTAGAAAGGAAAAAAAAAAAAAATCCAGTAAAAGTTCCTAAGAGCAAAAACAAAACAAAAAGTAGATTCCTCCAGCCTGGGGCGCCTGGGTGGCTTAGTGGGTTAAGCCTCCGCCTTCAGCTCAGGTCATGATCTCAGGGTCCTGGGATGGAGCCCCGCATCGGGCTCTCTGCTCAGCGGGAAGCCCGCTTCCTCCCTCTCTCTCAGCCTGCCTCTCTGCCTACTTGTGATCTCTGTCAAATAAATTAAATAAATCTTTAAAAAAAAAAAAATTCCTCCAGCCTAATCCTCAAATTCTCAGAGATTTTGACTCAGTGGTCCTTGTTGAAACATTTTAGGTGACTGACAGAGATGACATTTGGCTTGCTCTTGTGAAGAGTCAATGAATAAATAAAATAACTTGGCACATAACAGGCACTTGCACAGGAATTATGCCACCAGGTTGTAGATTATGTAATTTATGGAAATATACTAAAATAGTCAATCAAGGGAATCCTGAGGGTATAGTCCACAGCATTTGTAACTGAAGATTACACCATTTTAAAGATCCAGCTGCATGGAATAGGTACTAAGCAAGGCATTTTAAAACATTCCAAAATCTTAATTTCAAAAGTATTATAATATCAAAGTAGACCAGTGTTATTCTGGTAATGACAAATCAGAAGTAAGACAACAATGAAGGCAAGACAAAATTTAGGAGTAATAAAGAAACAGAGAAAATCAACTAAGTCATAATTAATAGAGACATATAAATGTAAATCATTCAACCTTTAGCTTAAATGTAATCAAACAAATAAAACCATGAAGAATATGACAGAATTACTATAAAAATTCATAAGAACTGATACACAGATATTTCTAAAGATAAATCATTATGGACAAATTTTTACAAAGCACAGAAATCAAGTTTATTGTTATGGAGTTATAGATACTTAATAATACTTAATAAAAATCACACATAATAATGCAAGTTAAAATAATTTTAATGATTAATTTTACATCTGTTAATATAATAAAAATCATTAACTTGGTTTGCCAGACTACATAGAAGCACATTACATGTTAAACCTTGTTAGTGGGTTGTAAATCTGCTCAGTTATTCTGGAGACCAATGAAATAATATATACCAAACCTTATGAAACACTTATTGGAAAAAAAAAAAAAAAAGGCATAGAATGTTCTCAGGTCAATATTTTGGAAATATATCCCAGTGAAACAAACATCTTGAAATATGAAATGCTGGTCAAAAAAGTGCATAATTAAAACACACACACACACACACACACACACACAAAGAAAAGAAAGAAACCCTTGTAGAGGCATAACTAGTGGACAACTGAAAAATCACAGTAGAGGTAAATGTTTATTTGAATGAAGTTGATGGAAGACATTGTAGCTATTAGAAAAATCAAGTATACTCAGATAAAAAAATTCTTAAGAATTAATGGTATATTGATTTAATATGTCAAAAATAATATCAACTATTTTAGATCTCTACTTATAAAGTCTATGCTTTTTCTACACTTAATATTTAAAATATTTGGCACACACTATAAATAATTTGGATTTATTCCTTTAAATTGTATATACTGATATGTAAGATATTTCAGAAAAATAAGCTCTATACTTTGGAATTCTCAACTAAAAAATACTAATTAAGACTGGATTGTATGTTTCCTGGTTCAGTTCATCCTTCCTAGGATTAAAGTGAGATTTAGGGCTAAGCAATTGATTGCTTCAAGTTATTTATTAATTTTGGTGAAGCAATTAGCTTGTTGATTGTTTTCACCGAATCAATTAAGTGTTGGAAAAATTAACCAAATTCATTATTTATTTGATGACATTGCCTTAATCATTTCTACTTTCCTCCTCAGTTTTTTCCAGGTGGAAATTGGATTCAACCACAAAACATGTGAGGATATATAAATGGAAAATAAAAAGTACTCTTAGTTCAGTTGATATTTTTTGTTACATATGTTTAGACTCTGAGATATAATGGATTGAAACTAATAATAATAATAATAATTACAAGCACTTAACAATGTTCATCATAGTTCTGCTATAACAAAAATTTGGTACTTCATACTTGGCTGAAAAGGCAGCATAACTTCAGGGAAAAGAGTAACCCCATCTTAGGAAGTATTTTAATTGTTACATATTATGATACACCAGAGTCTCTAATTATTCCATTAACAATATGCAATGTAATTTTATTCATGACAACAAGTAACAATTTAGCAAGAAATGATCCTGATCCAATTATTAGTATCTGATCATAAGAAATCATTTCTATTTTGATGTCATACATTTTATCTAAAAACAAAGCAAAACAAAACAAAACAAAACAAAAACTATGTTGAATTAAAGGAATAGGTCTAGAAAACAATCTTCTACAAGTCTACCAGTGGATTAAGCTTTCCTACTACAACTGTAACATTCTTTTTTTTTCTCAATGTTAAAATATATAGGTGGAGAAAGAAGAGTTACCAAAACAAAGGAAAAGATCTATCTCCATATATCTTTATTTCTCTGTAAAAACTTTCCCTTTTAAGGGTAATTAGAGTTTTCAAATGACACTGGTTCCATTAGCATAGGATGGATGTTGATGTAAAAATCAAGGAGCCAGAGCTATAGCAACAAATTTCCTAAGGCTATTTATGATAGGACTCCCATCATGTGACCCCACAAATTATTAGTAGTAGCTAATAAACTCAAGAATATCACTGATGCCCAGTACAAATTGCTCATTTTTTTTCCTCTTCAATTGTGTGGTTTTTTTTTTTTTTTTAGATTTTATTTATTTGAGAGAGAGAGAGAGAGAGAGCATGTGAGCAATAGCAGGAGGGAAAGGCAGAGGGAGAAGACGATTCCCTGCCGAGCAGGGAGCCTCCTGACCTGACCCAGGGTTGGATTTAGGACCCTGAGATAGTGACCTGAGCCAAAGGCAGATGCTTAACGGACTAAGGCACCCAGGCGTCCCTCTTCCGTTCTCAAAGGAGAATATTTTTGGACTCAGAAAATAGGGTTAGGCAGGAATGGAAGTCTGAAGTCCTTTTTGTCACTAGGTAACACAGCTAACTAACTGTTCCTTGGTACAGAGCAGGATTTGAGAGGGAAAGTCTTAAGTAGCTTTTGCCTAAACCACTAAACCAGTTAACCCTGATTGAGAACAATTGTGACAATCATGATATTTAAGGGCATAAAGAAAGATATCCACCACATTACCCTGATAATAATCAATATCTTCTGATAGGACAGATTCTCTGTATTTTCAGGAATTTTATGAATTTTGAGTAAAAATAGGAATCAGTAATAGAAGACCTTTACGATGTTATAACTAGAAGAGAGAAAACAGTCAGTTTTGATCTGCTTGATCAGATCTGTAAAGGGAAAAACATAGTGGGGAAAATCACCAGTGTCCTTTTATATTATTATTGATCTCTGATGTGTTTTGAAGAAAAGCCTTAGTTTCAGTTTCAACTAATAATCAACTATTTAGGGCTGCAGTTGGGACAAGGGGCAGTGATGTTAAAGGAGAATAGGACTACCTTAGTTCCACTTGAGAATGAAGTAACTAGAATTTCAGGTGTGCCTTATCCAATTAAATATCTTCCAAAAAACTTCAGATGAAAATTCTGTAGATACCTCTCATATGATATTTGTATTTTATTGGCTCAAATAAATATTCCCCTAATAGCTGCTGATTTATTTTTTAATGACATGCATTTCATTTGCACACATGTACCAAATCATTCCACATGTATGTTACAAATATTTTGGGATTCAGAGCACTTTGAAGTAAATCTAATATTCACAAACTGGAAATCACTACTCCAAATCTTCAGCAAGGAAAGATTTTATAAAATAAAACTAATTTGAAGTGTCCATTCAAAACAAGTTGAGGCGGCACTTTAAAAAAACATGTTTACTTAACACAAACGAAATAATCAACTACAAGACCCTATTAAGTAATGAATGGGTGATGTTATACAAGTAAGGAAACAGAAGTTTGGAGAACGGTGTGGGGCTCTGTTATCATGAATGAATGGAAAGGGGTAACTGGTGAGTGGAAGCACAAATGAAGGAAGGTTACAGCATGGATGCTATATGGATTTGAACAACAAAAGTACAATTTTGTAAGGAATACCTAAGTAAGACTGAGCTGAACTACTACAGATAATTTTATAAATTCTCTACTTACATCCTTCTGAAATCTTTAGTGTATTAATTATAGATTTGTTGCATATAAGGTGGTTTTCTAATACAAATGTTCTGGTTTGGCAAGAGCATAAATAAGCTTTTTGGGGAACAGTCTAGAACTGATACCAGACACGACTGCGTACAGGCCTTTCCATATTCTTCTACTATTTGGTTCTGAGAGTTCTACTATTTGGTTGATATTCATAAATAGCACTGTAACGGGTCACTGATAATTTTCATGGATCTTTTTGCGCTTTTATCAATGGGATGGGTCAAGTGAAAGCAAACATTTCTAAGCCTTAAGAGACTCCAAATGAAAGTAAAGGGCTCCATCTCTTTAAGGGTATTGTATGAAAATTCAACACTTTTATACTGATAAAGGTAAATAAAATAGAATGCAACATAGTCAAAATCTATGAGTTTTAATTTAAGGTAGAAGCCTCTGTTGTAATATGTAATATTGTGTGAATTATATCTGATACAAATAAAAAGAATATGTATGCACAATACCAAATAAGAGTACCTCATTTCACAGATACCCCTTACAACAGGTAGAGAGACGCATCTTTCCTGCTGTAATCTAATTTTTTTAGGAGTAAAAATGTTATCTAAAAGGGAGAAAGAATATATTTTTTTAAATAAATGTAGTCCTGTATTAGACATGTGTGTAAGTTATGACATTCATTCAAGGGACCATTTCTTTCTTTCTTTCTTTCTTTTCTTTTCTTTTCTTTTTTTTTTTTTTTTTGATGTTTTGTCAAGTGAAGTTGAAAAGATTAACAGAAAGGCTTATATTTACCAGGAAGATTTTTTTTTATAAGATTTTATTTATTTATTTGACAGAGAGAAATCACAAGTAGGCAGAGAGGTAGGCAGAGAGAGAGAGAGAGAAGGAAGCAGGCTCCCTGCTGAGCAGAGAGTCCGATGCGGGACTCCATCCCAGGACCCTGAGATCATGACCTGAGCCGAAGGCAGCGGCTTAACCACTGAGCCACCCAGGCGCCCTACCAGGAAGATTTTGCCTCACCAGAAATGTGGATAGATCCTGGAGTTAAAGAGGATTTTAGTTTGAGAACCTTTGTAAATATAGTGTGTGGAAAATTACTAGAAGCCTTAAAATCTTACTGAAATAGTCCTAATGGAAATCATTTGCAAAAGAACAAAGAGAGGTGCTCTTTTCATGATATACTATTATCACATGGCCAGTGGTTTTCCACTGGAATACGTAAGAGAGCTTTAAACCATAGCTGCAGGAGAGGAGTAAGATGGCTGAGTAGTAAGAGACCTAAATTTTGTCTGGTCCCAGGAATTCAGGTAGATAGTTAGCAAACCATTCTGAACAACCACGAACTCAACAAGAGATTGAAGAAAAGAATAGCAGCAACTCTGAAATGAAAAGCAACCACTTTCTGGAAGGTAGGATATGGGGAAAAGTGAATCTAAGATGATATCTGGGAAGATAGAATGTGGGGAGAGAGAGCCTCCGCCAGCTGGCTACCAGCAAGTGACAGCATAGTGGAGCATAAAATCAGAACTTTTAGAAGACTGCTCTGCAGAGGGGCATCACTCCAGTGGCTAAGCAGGGGGTGGAACCCTCGCTGGGATAGTGTGGTCTCAGGACCCTCAGGGTCACAGAAAGACCAGGGTGCCTGAAGTGGCAGAGCTCCCATGTATCAGAGTGGGGAAGCCAACTACAAAGAATGAGCGGAGGAGAGGGCTCTCAGTTTGGGGTTGCTATAACTGTGACCTGTGGCACAGTCAGTCCTTGAGCAGGGACCCAATAATCAGCAGATATAGGCAGATTCCTCTCCCCCCACTGCCGGGAGGTGAGGCATGGGAGCATACCACAGGAATATGCTGGGTTTGCAGACACCAAATGGGGTCATCTGCCAGAGACAGAAATACTTGGTCACAGGCCAGATGAGCACAGAGTGCAACTGGAGAACAGGGAGACAGGAGTGACTGACTGCTTTTCTCTGGAGGGTTCACTGAGGAATGGAACCCCAAGCTCTCAGCTACTCCTCTCATCCTCTAAAGCTATACCAGAAGCTTTCAGGGTACAAAAACTACCAAGAGAAGACCCAAGAAGATCATGTAGCTTGGCCCCTGGCAAGAGTGGTACAACTCCGTCTCTGACAAAGACATTTCAGAATCATTGCAACAAGCCCCTAGATCAGCAAGAACTCATAATCAAGAACATCCAGCCAAGACCAAGTTTACTGATCAATGAGAACTGCTAAACTCCAGCGTGAGTAGAATATAGCACATAGAATTCAAGGCTTTTTCCCAAAAATTCTTTAGTCTTTCAGAGATAATTTTTAAATATTTTTTTCTATTTCCTCTTTTTTTTTTCCTGGAATTCTTCTTCTTTCCTTTTTCAACCAACGTCGTATCTTACTAATTGCCTACTTATTTTCTTTTTAATTTTCATTTTTACAGCCATATTCTACCCCTTCACTGTATTTTTTTTTTATATATAGGTAAGTTTTTCTTTCTTTAAAAATTTTGGATAAAGTTTCTTCTAACAGACTTAAAATATATCCTAAATCTAGTGTATGATTTTTGTTCTATTCTTCCACCTGATCAAATTCTCTCCTTTATTAAAAATTTTCCCTTTCTTTTTTCAACCAACTTCTTATCTTACCAATTCTTCTTTAAAAAATGTTTTTAAAATTTTCATTTTACAATCATTGTCCATCCCTTCAATGTATTTAGCTTTATTTTTGTATATATGTTTTTCTTTCTTGTAAATTTTGGGAGGCAGTTTCTTCGAACAGATGAAAATATACCCAAAATCTAGTGTTCTATTCACTAGCTGATCATAATTTTTTTTTCTTTTCCTCCGCTACAGGTCTACTCTGATTTGGTTAGTGTATATTTTTCTGAGGTCGTTATTACCCTTTTAGCATTCTGTTCTCTCCTTCATCTATTCTTCTTTGGAAAAAATGACAAAACGGAAAAATTCAGCTCAAAAAAAAGAACAAGAGGCAGTACCAACTGTAACTGTCCCTCAGAACAATGTATTGCTTAAAATATAACCCATGAGAAATTATATTAGTTACCAAGCATGTTTAGATACAGCCTTAAGAAGAACATATACTGGAATCAGGCCTCTAGGGGGGAAGATGATATATGTCCTTGAAGCTGAGCAGCTGGGGACGCCCGACTAGCTCAGGGCAGAATGCTGCCTGCTTCATGGAAACAGAGCAGCTGGGAATACCCAGCCCACTCAGGATGGACCGCCACCTGCTTCATTTTTCAGTTATTTGCCCTCTCCCTACCCCAACACCTGTAGCTAATTAAATGAGCCCTTGGAATATGCTTGCTCAACTATAAACTTTATACTGCTGGACCAGATATATTTTGCCTTCTTTCTTGTTTATCTACAAGGCATATGATTAATGTGAAGTCTTCTTCAGCTCCTTTGTTGATTACTGTCTATATCTAATAAAAACAGGACTGAGGAGTTGTTTGGGGCAACAGTCTTTTCTACTGTTGTTCCCTGCTCCCTTTCTCTTGCAGCTAACTTGTTTGTGCTTCATTCTTCTCACGTGCACCATCAGGAAGTGGCAACCAACTGCCAGGGACTTACTCAATACTGGTATTAGTAAGATGTAGGAACTAAAGTTCAAAATGATAATTATAAAGATACTATCTGGCCTTGAAAAAAGCATAGAAGATACTAGAGAATCTCTTTTTCAGAGAAATAAAATATAACCAAGCCAACATTAAAAAGGCTATTAATAAGATGCAATAAAAAATGGAGGCTCTAAGGACTAGGATTAATGAAGCAGAAGAGAGAATTAGCAATATAGAAGACCAAATGATGGAGAATAAAGAAGCTGAGAAAAAGAGAGATAAACAATTACTGGACCACAAGGGGAGAATTCAAGAGATAAGTAAGACCATAAGAAAAAACAATATTAGAATAATTGGAATCCCAGAAGAAAGAAAGAGGGGACAGAAGGTATACTGGAGCAAATTATAGTGGAGAGCTTCCCTAATTTGGGAATGGAAACCCACCAAAATCCAGAGACACAGAGAACCGCCCTCAAAATCAATAAAAATAGGTCAATACCCCAATATCTAATAGTAAAACTTACAAATCTCAAAGACGAAGAAAAAATCCTTGTCCCTACAGACAAGAGGTCTGTAACCTACCAAACTGGAAACATTAGATTGGCAGAGGAGCTATTTACAGAGACCTGGCAGGCCAGAAAGGACTGACATGATGTAGTCAGAGCACTAAATGAGAAAAATATGCAGCCCAGAATACCATACCCAGCTATGCTGTCACCGAAAATAGGAGAGATAAAAAGCTTCCAGGAAAAACAAAACCTACAAGAATTTGTGATTACCAAAAAAGCCCTACAAGAAATACTGGAAGGGGTCCTCTGAGTAGAGAGAGAGCCTAAAAATCACCTAGACCAGAAAGGAACAGAAATAATACATAGTAACAGTCACCTTACTGGCAATACAATGACACTAAATTCATATCTTTCAATAGTTACTCTTAATGTAAATGGGCTAAATGCTCACATTCAAAGACACAGGGTTTCGGACTGGATAAAAAAAAAAAAAAAGAACCATCAATATGCTATCTGCAAAAGACTCATTTTAGACTCAAAAACACCTACAGATTTAAAGTGAGGGGATGGAAAACCATTTACCATGCTACTGGACATCAAAATAAAGCTGGGGTGGCAATCCTTATACTAGACAGATAAGATTTTAAACCAAAAACTATAATAAAGAGATGAGGAAGGACATTATATCATACTCAAAGGATCTATCCAACAAAAAAAACATAACAATTATAAATAGTTATGCCTCTAATATGGGAGAAGCCAATTATATAAGCCAATGAATAACAAAATCAAAGAAACACATCAACAATAATACAGTAACAGTAGGGGACTTTAACACTCCCTCACTGAAATGGACAGATCATTTAAGCAAAAGATCAACAAGGAAATAAAGGCTATAAATGGCACAGTGGACCAGATGGACTTTTTAGATATATTCAGAACATTCAATCCCAAAGCAACAGAATACACATTCTTCTCTAGTGCACATGGAATATTCTCTAGAACAGATCACATTCTGGTTTACAAATCAGGTATCAACCAGTACCAAAAGACTGCGATCATTCCCTGCATATATTTAGAACACAATGCTTTGAAACTAGAACTCAATAACAAGAGGAAAGTTGTAAAGAACTGAAATACATAGAGGTTAAAGAGCATCCTTCTAAAGAATGAATGGGTCAACCAGGAATTTAAAGAAAAATTAAGCAAAATTCATGGAAACAAATGAAAATGAAAACACAACTGTTCAAAAGCCATCCTAAAAGGAAAGTATATAGAAATATGAGCCTTTCTCAAGAAACCTTTCTCTTGAGAAAGGTCTCAAATACATAACCTAACCTTATATCCAAAGGAGCGGGAAATAAAGGAAATAAAAGAGCAGAAAATAAAGCCTGAACCTAGCAGGAGAAGAGAAATTATAAGAACAGAGAAGAAATAAATGAAATAGAAACCAAAAGAACAGCAGATCAGATCAATGAAACTAGGAGCTGGTTCTCTGAAAGAATTAGTAAGACTGATAAACCCCCTGGCCAGACTTATCAAAAAGAAAAGAGAAGGGACCCAAATCAGTAAAATCAAGAATGAAAGAGGAGAGATCACAACCAACAGCAAAGAAGTACAGACAATTATAAGAACATATTATGAGCAATATGGAAGAAATGGATGCATTTCTAGGAATTTATAAACTACCAAAACTGAACCAGGAAGAAATGAAAAACTTGAACAGACCCTTAATCAACAAGGAAATTAAAGCACTAATAAAAAATTTCTCAACAAACAAGAATCCAGGGCCAGATGGCTTCCCAGGGAAATTCTACCAAACATTTAAAGAAGAATTAATACCTACTCTTCTGAAACTGTTCCAAAAAATAGAAATGTAAGGAGAACTTCCAAACTCTTTCTATGAGGACAGCATTACCTTGATTGCCAAACCAAAGACCCCATCACAAAGTAAAATTACAGACCAATATTCCTGATGAACATGGATGGAAAAATTCTCTTGAAAATACTAGCCAGTAGAATCCAACAGTACATTAAAAGGATTATTCATCACGATCAAGTGGGATTTATTCCTGGGCTGCAAGGGTGGTTCTGAATCTGCAAATCAAGCAATGTGATACAATACATAAATAAAAGAAAGAATAAGAACCATACGATACTCTCAGTAGATGCAGAAAAAGGATTTTTTTAAAAAATTTTATTTATTTGACAGAGAAAGAGCACAAGTAGGCAGAGCAGCAGACAGAGGGAGAAGAAGGCTCTCTGCAGAGCAGGGAACCAAATGCAGGACTCAACCCCAGGATCCTGGGACCATGACCTGAGCTGATGGAAGCCGCTCAACCGACTGAGCCACCCAGGCACCCCAGTAAAAGGATTTGATAAAGAACAGCATCCTTTCTTGATCAAAACTCTTCACCGTGTAGGGATAGAAGATACATACTTCAATATCATAAAAGACATCCATGAAAAACTTACAGTGAATAACATTCTTAATGGGGAAAAACCGAGAGCTTTTCCCCTAAGGGCAGGAACATGACCACTATCACCACTGCTATTCAACATACTACTAGAAGTCCTAGCCTCAGCAATCAGACAACAAAAAGAAGTAAAAGGCATCCAAATCACCAAAGAAGAATCAAACTCTAACTCTTTGCAGATGATATGATACTTTATAAACACCCCACCCCAAAACAGCTAAATTTGCTCAGGAATTCAGTAAAGTGGCAGGATATAAAATCAATGCACAGAAATCAGTTGCATTTCTAAACATCAACAAGACAGAGGAAAGAAAAATTAAGGAGTTAATCCCATTTACAACTGCACCCCAAACCATAAGATACCTAGGAATAAATCTAACCAAAGCAGCAAAGAATATGTACTTGGAAAACTATAGAATATTCCTAAAAGAAATTGAGGAAGACACAAAGAAATGGAAAAATGTTCCATGCTTGTGCATTGGAAGAACAAATATTGTGAAAATGTCAATTCTACCAGAGTAATCTACACATTTAATGTAATACCTATAAAAATACCACCAACCTTTTTCAAAGAAATAGAACAAATAATCCTAAAATTTGTATGAAACCAGAAAAGTCCTCAAGTAGCCAGAGAACTGCTGGAAAAGAAAAGTAAACTTGGTAGCATCACAATTCCAAACTTCAAGCTCTATTACAAAGCTGTAATCATTAAGGCAGCATGATATTGGCATAAAAACAGACACATAGATCAGTGGAACAGAATAGAGAGCCCAGAAATGGACCATCAACTCTAAGGTCAACTGTTCTTTGATAAAGCAGGAAAGAATGTTCAATGAAAAAAAGACAGTCTCTTCAACAAATTGTGTTGGGAAAATTGGACAGCCACATGCAGAAGAATGAAACTGGACCATTTCCTTAAAACAGACAAAAGACTCAAAATGGAGGAAAGACCTCAATGTGAGACAGGAATCCATCAAAATCCTTGAGGAGAACATAGGCAGCAACCTCCTTGACCCCAGCTATAGCAACTTCTTCCTAGATACATCAACAAAGGCAAGGGAAGCAAAGGCAAATATGAACTATTGGGACTTCATCAAGATCAAAAGCTTTTTGCACAGCCATGGGAACAGTCAACAAAACCAAATGACAACTGACAGAATGGGAGAAGATATTTGTAAATGACATATCAGATAAAGGGGTAGTATGCATGCAAAATCTATAAAGAACTTATCAAACTCAACACCCAAAGAACAAATAATCCAATCAAGAAAAGGGCAGAAGGCATGAACAGACATTTCTGTAAAGAAGACATCCAGATGGCCAACAGATGAAAAAGTGCTCCACATCACTCGGCATCAGGGAAATACAAATAAAAACTTCAATGAGACACCACCTCACACCAGTCAGAATGGCTAAAATTAACAAGTCAGGAAACAACAAATGACAAGGATATGGAGAAAGGTGAACCACCCTACACTGTTAGCAGGAATACAAGCTGGTGCAGACACTCTGGAAAACAGTATGGAGGTTACTGAAAAAGTTGAAAATAGAGCTACCCTACAACCCAGCAACTGCACTACTGGGTATTTACCCCAAAGATAAAAATATAGTGATCTATAGGGGCACGTGCACCCTACTGTTTATAGAAGCAATGTCCACAATAGCCAAACTATGGAGAGAGCCTAGATGTCCATCAACAGATGAATGGATAAAGAAGATGTGGTATGCACACACACACACACACACACACACTGGAATATTACGCAGCCATCAAAAAATAAAATCTTGCCATTTGACAATGTGGATGGAACTAGAGGGTATTATCTAAGTGCAATAAGCCAATCAGAGAAAGACAATTATCATATGATTTCAGTGGTATGTGGAAATTGAGAAACAAGGCAGAGGATCATAGTGAAGGGAGGGAAAAATGAAACAAGATAAAACCAGAGAGGGAGAGAAACCACAAGAGACTCAATCTCAGGAAACAGAGTAGCTAAAGTGGAGATGGGCAGGAGGGATGGGGTGGTTGGATGATGGATACCACGGAGGATATATGCTATGGAGAGTGCTGTGAATTTTGTAAGACTGATGAATCACAGACCTGTATCCCTGAAACAAATAATACATTATATGTTAATTAAAAAAAAAAAACTATATTTGCTCAACTCTTACCACAGAAAAGCTGATTCAAAAGGCCTGGAATAAGAGAGGAGATTACTGGTAGGTACATAAGGAAATACTAGTTTAGGCTTGTAAGGTGATTTCAAATATTACTTTTCCAAATTGAGGACCTTTGATTTGACCTCAAGGTCTCAAGCAATACTCCTCAAAGAGAATTAACTGACTAATTCTTTACTCAGAATTATATTCAGTGACAGTTAAAAAGTAAGTGGTGGGGCACCTGGGTGGCTCAGTGGATTAGGCCGCTGCCTTTGGCTCAGGTCATGATCTCAGGGTCCTGGGATCGAGTCCTTCATCAGGCTCTCTGCTCAGCGGGGAGCCTGCTTCCCTCTCTCTCTCTCTGCCAGCCTCTCTACCTACCTGTGATCTCTCTCTGTCAAATAAATAAATAAAACATCTTTAAAAAAAAAAGTAAGTGTCAAAGAATGTTTTATTCTGTTTTGGTTTTAAAACACCTCACAACATAGAATATTGAACTCAAAATACAGTTTTTTGTTTTGTTTTGTTTTGTTTTTAAGCAACAGATTACTCAGATCATGCTTTGGGGCCTGAAAGTATAACATACTTCCCTTTCTTCCTCCTTCTTTATCTAGATGGGAGCGTCAAATGTCTAACATACTGTACTTGTTCTTCATTATTTTTTCCAGCAGTCTTATTCATGAAATTATACAAAGAGCAAGGAAAGCAGCTGGTTTCATTAAAAATATTAAATATTCACAGATGCCTATGTTGTATCAATCTCTATAATGTCTCTGTCCAAAAGGTGAAAGAATGGCCATGTGGCACAAATAGTTGGATTTTTAATCCTCAGCCATACTCTTCTTCGTGCTCTTCAGCACCAAGTCCACTGTGCCATCTGATGTCAATATGCAATATGCAATATTCCTTTCATAAAAGAAGTGATGGGTTGTACAGAAAAGAGCATAGGATATAAAAAGAAAAGGCCAACTGTTTAGTCTTACCCATGTGTCTTTTCTTCATGAACCTCATAAATTATGTCTCAACAGATTTGAGCACCACTTTTCTCACTAATGAAAAGTACTTAAAATATATTCCTCACCTAGGAAGAGCTCCAAAACATTAATGCATAAAATAGAATATATATATATATATATATATATGTAATGCTTTTGTGTTTCTAAAACATTTTAACATAAATTATATAAAAATTAAAATATATAGACTTATTTTATGAAGTGTAGAATAAAGTTATTTTTACATTCTTGTTTTTAACTTAAGAATGTTATTAATA
This sequence comes from Mustela putorius furo, assembly GCF_011764305.1. Classification (NCBI taxonomy): domain Eukaryota; kingdom Metazoa; phylum Chordata; class Mammalia; order Carnivora; family Mustelidae; genus Mustela; species Mustela putorius. The sequence goes on from NW_025421467.1 coordinate 3,966,618, forward strand.
TTGCTTCCATGCTCCTTTTCCATAAAAATAAACCATCAAATTGTCACTTTCTAAATGGTTAAATGAGATCTTTCATCTCTACTGTCTGCTCCTATACACTATACTATCTCAGAGAACTTCTTTCTACATGCTTCCTGGCCCACTAACATCAATAAAAACTCTTATATTTGCTTATGAATTCATTCTTCATGATTTTCACTTATATTGTTGCACTGATTTTCCATAGTGATCTATGAAATATGGACAACCCATGATTTCTCCATTTTGAACATGAAGAAGCTGAGGTCTGAAAGGCTGAGTAAGACATGATGAGTGATAATAAAGATCAGAGGTTTGCTGAATCCTAATAAAATGTTTTTTCCCCTAAACTCAATATATAATATATTTATTACATATGTACATGCTCTAGATTTATATGTATCATATACAAAGATTTGCCTTTTGAAGTATCAGATTTTCACTCAAGAAACTTTAAACCCTCTACAAAATATCAACAGCTTTTTTAAATCCTTCACCATAAACAGTGATTTCTTTAAAATGAAGCTAATTTGGCCCAACAAGGAGTACCCAGTTGCCATGAGAAGTTTGGCATCGCTACTGATGACTCATGCATTTATATGCAGTTTTCCAAGTACATATCATGGCCTTATTTAGCCTAGAAGGCTAGATATATGAGAGAAAATAATGACAAAGACACACTTTATGCTCCCAAAAACTTATATAATAGAAGAAAACATAGGGTGCCTGGGTGGCTCAGTTGGTTAAGCCACTGTCTTTGGCTCAAGTCATGATCCTGGCGTCCCGGGATCAAGTCCCACATCACTCCCAGTTCCATGGGGAGTCCGCTTCTCCCTCTCACGTTTCTCTCTCTCTCTCTCAAATAAATAAATAAAATTTTTTAAAAAGTAGAAGAAAATATAGACAAGTAAACAGATAACCTAATACAATGCAAATGAGTAAGTGTTCTCACATAGATAAGTAAAGGGTACTTAAGGGAGGGGGGGATACAGAAAGACCACTGCTAAGGCAATCTTGTATGGGCAGGGAAGTCTTCTCTAAAGGAAAATACATTTGAAATACATTGGAATGGAAATCTGAAGAATGAATAGGATAAAGCAGAAGAGAGGAAAACATTTCCAGAAGTACAAACAGAAAGTATAAAAGTATGATGAAGGAAGAAGGGAAAACATAACATAACTTTTTTTTTTTTTTAAAGATGAAAGTTGTTTATATATGGTACCAGAAGACTAATAACGTAACATAAGAATGCCAGAAAGTCAACTGCAGAGATGGGATGGGCCCCAATTTTGAGATTACTGGTAGGCAAAGTGAAGAGTTTGGACTTCACTTAAAAAAAAAAAAAAAAAAAGTATCATTGAAGGATGCTGTTCCCAATGTGACTGTTAGAATTTCGATATATAAATCTTTATGGGGACACAATTCCACCCACAACAGAGAAATGTGATCATCCACAACCTTTACTTAAGTGTTCTTCTCACCAAGGGTCCCAGGTTGACATCTCTGCAAGCCTATGTACTTTTGTGATTTGTTAAATTCATAGTATAGCATTATAAATCTCTCTTTTACTGGAGGTTATGGGTTTTTACTCCACAGTCTATATTGCTTTCTGTGCTTAATTTTCTCGGCAAAAATCTGTAGCACTCTGTGACTTACGAAATCTATTATGCACTTCCATTAAGGAACTTTAATACAGATAGTGGTAACTGTGTGATATAGCTAAAGCATTCCCTGACCATTCAATGTTTATAATGACTCTTTATTCACCTTCTGAACTATTTTTTTATAATCAGTGAAAAATATGTATACATTTTATCACCAGCACAGGGTGACACAGAATAGAGAAACCAGGATAAGACTCTTTCAGGACCCAGCCACTGAAGTACAAGCGAAATTTTATTTTTCCTGAACATAATCAACGTTTAAAACTTTTGTTTTAAACAATGTTTAAAACAAAAGTTTAAAACTGTAGTATTCTAACCATAAGTTTATTAATACTGATTGTATTTCATAGAAAGATGTTGAATATCCAAAGAAAATAATTCAGTTACTTATAATCTCTAGGATTAACACTAAAATGAACACATCTGTTTATTTCCAGTCATCAAGTCTTCCTACTTCTCTTTCTCCTCACCCTCTTTCTTATTATCACACCCTTCCCACAAAATTACATATTATTTATATCCATCATTTCCCCCACATACAATCCATCATGAGCATTTTCTGATGGCAAATGAATTATTGGAATTAGGGTTTGGCTGAGCACAGCAACAGCAATTGCAACAACAACAAAAAAAAAGCCTGTCCCATTACAATCAAAATGTTTTCCTAACTGGAAGAAGTTAGTCTACAAGCTGTATATGATTTTCCTAGTGTCGGAGTAGGATCCTTCTATCTTTTTCTCCTTAAAAGCTTCCATTGCCAAGGTTCTCACGTAGCCCTAGATGGCTCTCTATCTCTAACCAGTATATGTTTGTTAACATGGGAGTTGTCCTCTTTAACAATATGTAAAATTCCACTCACTCTCCTCAATCTAAAAGTGAACACCCACACTCACTTAAAAATCTTGCCTAAATGCTAGCCTAAGTCAGCACTCTGTGACTTACTTTATAAACAACTATGTCTACACAGCATGATACCATACTACACCTAATATCAGTAACTAAAATTGTAGTAACATTTTTCCATTAGTAATTTTATGCTACTTACTGTGAAAGAAATATTCAAAAATTTTCCTTATTTAGAATATATACTCTTTAATTATTATAATTGAGTCACCAGAATCTGTATCCTTCTAAAATGTAATTTTACTGGAATATAATAAACAACTTTACGAAGCACAATTTTGGAAGGACAATGGCAAAATAGATAACTTTATTAAGGCAATGGCCTTTCAGTTAATTTGATACAAAGACTGTCAAGCTTTTGACTTTCTCCATGTTGGAGGACACAGTATTATTACAAAGGCAAAAACACTGATCCCTGAAATGGATAAAATCTTCAGCTACATTATTTCTGAAGGGAAAAACAGTAGCTCAAACTAACCATTTCATTTGCTATAAACAATGTATATGTCCATGGCTAGTCCCATAACTAGTACCTATAGAGCAATGTGGAAAAAAGCACGATGAACTGACATTCAACAAAATTGCTTTAAAAGCGGAAATTATACATTCAAATATTTTTCTTTCAAGTCTATTTCTAGCACTAATTTATGTGCTAAAAAATAAAACAGTGTAATAGCATATTATTCCTATTTTTCTGCCTTATTAGACAAGATAAATTGTGTAATCTTCTTTCATAGCACACAGTGATGTAGAGAGTCATTTAATTACCTGGGGATCAAAGCAATTTAGGTAACTCTTTCTGATCATTATCACAGAGACTCAAGGAACCAAAATGCTCAATAATCAATAACAACATCAACCTCAAAACAAAGTTCAGCCCTTGTAATTTTCCTAAAATAGGAAGGCTCATTGTTTGACCAAGTAAGATTTCACTGACTCCAGAATTCCTCAAGTTCCTCTCCTCTGACATGGTTCATCACTTCTTTAGTTAGTGTTTTGTGCCCACTCCACTTTCAACACTTCTCACATTTATTAATTCTTTTTCCTTATTTAGTGTATTCTAGTAAGCAAGCTTTAAAAGCACCAGAGTGATAACTGATATGTGTATACTCAATACCTAGAGCTGTCTCTGCCATATGCTGGGCACCAAATACATAATTTATTGAAAAAAAAAAGTTTAACAAATATTTACATCACCTTTTACAGATCTCCCTTTAGAGCGTACATTAGCTATAGGTGTTTCTTCATGACAGGGTGACAAAGGACAACTCTATATATTTCTTTAGTTAGTGTGGGAATTAGCTCTGCGAAATAATAATAGGTTCTTCCCTCAAACTACACAAAGCCCGCCATGTTAACAATGAAAATTCCCATAAAAAAAAAAAATTGAGGAAAGGCTATTCTGTTTTTTTGATAGCTGCATGAAATTTTAACATACTGAAGTATCCAGTGGTTTTGCACTGAAGACAGTTTTGTCTTATTTAACCCAAATTTTCTTGTTTATTTATTAAAACAAACAACAAAACAAAACAAAAAAGACATCTTCCCACAGAGTCACCTTGTTGTTTTGCAAGACATCATTTTGGGAAACTCTAAGTTACATAAATATCACCAGGGAGTCTGGTGCTCTTCACTAGCTGCGCCTTAAGTGCTTGTGAGGCATTTGCAAAGTGCATGACAGTAATGGTCTGAGTTTTTATAATTTTAAATTTCATTTTTAGCAAGTGTTTTGTACATTTCTTTTCAATAACTGCCAAATTTGTCAGCACTGCATTTAAGTAATTGCGTTATTTAATAATGGTGTTAATTATACATCATAATGTATGTAACAATTTGCTTTTTCCCATTTATTCTGATAAGTGTTTATTAACAACAAACTGTGCCAGGCTATACAAATAAACATCATCTTGCCCTCAAGCAGTTACACAATACAATAGTTACAAAATCAGAAACAAGAAAGTGAAGTAGAGAAATGCACGGCTTCAGGACACCTGATTATTTGAATATGCACAATATTTGAAAGGTAATAATTTTTTCTTAGGTCCTGAGTTCAGATTCACATTTAAGAATCAACCATTCATTGAACTACAGTCTAGTCCCTTAGGGTTACTTTCGTTTAATTATCTTGAAACAGTCTAATTTGGTAATTTTTAAACTGTTAGGAGGTGTTCTGATACCTTTAAGACAGCTGTGTAAAATTTTAAGAGATATACAATCTCTAAAAATATACCCAAATGTACAAAAATCCTATTGGGTTGCAAATCTCAAAAAGCTTTATTGAAGAGATGTTTTATCTACATTTTTCATAGGAGGAAATAAAGTTCAAAAAGGCCAAATAATTTATCTATGAATATCAGCTGATAAATGGATAAAAATGGAAATTCAAACCCAAGACGTCTAAGACTTTGTCTAAATATTCTTTTCCCCAGACCACATCTGCCTTTTCCTTTGTGTGCCTGAAATTTTCACTAGAAAATTATGTTTTTTAATTGGAATTTTTTGCAATGCTTTCTCAAGTTAACTAAATAAACAATTTAGATGAACTTTACTATTAAAACTAGATATAAAAAATTGTTTGGTAGAGAAAGTTCTTAAAAAATTAAAGGCCCTTAGAATTCATTAATTTCAGCTATACAGCTCCCATAGCATTTTATTTCTGAGGACATCATTTTGGGGTTTTCTGAGCTATTTGTGGAATAATACTTCAACTAGCACCTGTTCCTAGGATGCTCAGGTAATGGTTCAAGCTGAAGCGATGGCACAGATTGTTATTGATATGTTAGAGTTGGCTAGTAAGGCTTACCACTTTTGCCACTGAATCAGGTGATATCTAAAGCTTTCTTTTCTCCAGGTATCCTTAACTAAGGCCTCCAGAGACAAAAAAGATCATACCAATTGTAGATTTTCAATTGGCCTTATAAGACTTTTCTTTTCACCTTTTCAGTATTTATCTGAGATGACAGAACTAGAATAAAGTTGACTTTTGCTATGAAATCTGATATCTAGAGTTATCTAGATCTTAAAGATCTAGAGTCTTCCAGAAAGTTTATAGATTGTTATTTTTATACTGTAGTATGTAAAAGGCCACAAGATACAGAATAAAATCATAGTTCTATCATCACAAAATACATGGAGTTGTAAACATTCTTTAGCTTCAATGAAGGTTTTTTTTTAAATATGTACAATAAAGGAAACAATGCTTATCTAAGGGGGTTACAGTGAGGAAAGAAGTAAGTGCAATCATAGTTTTAGTCTTTATATGCAGGTATGGTGGCTGTGGCTGGCATTTAATAGATATTAAATAAAAATCAGTTTACATGAATCTTTTTTACAACTATGCTCTCTCCAAGTTCATTGATTATAGGCTATTATAGCAAAAAGTTTTCACCACAATTTTTTGTATAGATTTTTTGGTTAAAAATTCTGGAACTCGAGGAGTCAACATGGCAGAGAAGTAGCAGGCTGAGACTACTTCAGCTAGCAGGAGATCAGCTAGATAGCTTATCTAAAGATTGCAAACACCAGCAAATCCATCCGCAGATCGAAGAGAAGAAGAACAGCAATTCTGGAAACAGAAAAACAACCACTTTCTGAAAGGTAGGACCGGCGGAGAAGTGAATCCAAAGCGATGGGAAGATAGGCCCTGTGGGGAGGGGCTGGCACCCGGCAAGCGGCGGAGCAATGGAGCACAAAATCAGGACATTTAAAAGTCTGTCCCGCTGAGGGACATCACTCCAGAGGCTAAACCGGGGCGAAACCCACGCGGGGTCAGCGTGGCCTCAGGTCCCACAGGGTCACAGAAGGATCAGGGGTGTCTGAGTGTCGGGTATTGGGACGGGAAAGCCGGCTACAGAGACAGAGCCAACAGTGAGCTCCCAGCTCGGGGTTACCTTGAACCGGCCGCAGGCTTGGTGAACTCGGAGCGCGGCCGGAAGTCAGGCAGACGGGAGTAACTGGGTGCTGTTCTCTGAGGGCACAGTGAGGAGTGGGGCCCCAGGCTCTCAGCTCCTCCAGGCCCGAGAGCAGGAGGCCAACATTTGTATTCCTGTCCTACAGAACTCTACGGAAAGCGCTCAGGGAACAAAAGCTCCTGAAAGCAAACCCGAGAGGATTACTCAGCCTGGCCCCTGGTAAGGGCGGTGCAATTCTGCCTGGGGCAAAGACACTTGAGAATCACTATACCAGGCCCCTCCCCCAGAAGATCAACAAGAAATCCAGCCAAGACCAAGTTCACCTACCAAGGACTGCGGTTTCAATACCAAGGAGAGCAGCAGAATTCCAGAGGAGGAGAAAGCAAAGCATGGAACTCATGGCTTTCTCCCTGTGATATTTTTAGTCTTGAAGTTAATTTAATTTTTTTTTCAATTTTTTCTCTTCTTCTGCTAAAATTTTTTTAACTTTTACCCTTTTCTTTTTTTAACATTTTTAACTAGTTTATCTAATATATATATTTTTTCTTTTTTATATTTTTCTTTATTCGTTTTCTTCTTTTTAATTCTTTTTAGTCTCTTTTTTCTCTTTCTTTCTTTTTGAACCTCTTTTTATCCCCTTCCTCCCCCCTCACGATTTGGGATCTCTTCTGATTTGGATACAGCATATTTTCCTGGGGTTGTCGCCACCCTTTTATATTTTACTTGCTCCTTCATATACTCTTATCTGGACAAAATGACGAGGCGGAAAAATTCACCACAAAAAAAAGAACAAGAGGCAGTACCAAAGGCTAGGGACCTAATCAATACAGACATTGGTAATATGTCAGAACTAGAGTTCAGAATGTCAATTCTCAAGGTTCTAGCTGGGCTCGAAAAAGGCATGGAAGATATTAGAGTAACCCTCTCGGGAGATATAAAAGCCCTTTCTGGAGAAATGAACTAAAATCTAACCAAGTTGAAATCAAAAAAGCTATTAATGAAGTGCAATCAAAAATGGAGGCTCTCACTGCTAGGATAAATGAGGCAGAAGAAAGAATTAGTGATATAGAAGACCAAATGACAGAGAATAAAGTAGCTGAGCAAAAGAGGGACAAACAGCTACTGGACCACAAGGGGAGAATTCGAGAGATAAGTGACACCATAAGACGAAACAACATTAGAATAATTGGGATTCCAGAAGAAGGAGAGAGGGGAGCAGAAGGTATACTGGAGAGAATTATTGGGGAGAATTTCCCCATTATGGCAAAGGGAACGAGCATCAAAATCCAGGAGGTTCACAGAACGCCTCTCAAAATCATTAAGAATAGGCCCACACCCCATTATCTAATAGTAAAATTCACAAGTCTCAGTGACAAATAGAAAATCCTGAAAGCAGCCCGGGAAAAGAAGTCTGTAACAGACAATGGTAAAAATATTAGATTGGCAGCTGACTTATCCACAGAGACCTGGCAGGCAGAAAGAGCTGGCATGATATTTTCAGAGCACTAAACGAGAAAAACATGCAGCCAAGAATACTATATCCAGCTAGGGTATCATTGAAAATAGAAGGAGAGATTAAGAGCTTCCAGGACAAACAAAAACTGAAAGAATTTGCAAACACCAAACCAGCTCTACAGGAAATATTGAAAGGGGTCCTCTAAGCAAAGAGAGAGCCTAAAAGTGGTAGATCAGTAAGGAACAGAGACCATATACAGTAACAGTCACCTTACAGGCAATACAATGGCACTAAATTCATATCTCTCAATAGTTACCCTGGATGTTAATGGGCTAAATGCCCCTGTCAAAAGACACAGGGTATCAGAATGGATAAAAAACAAAACCCATCTATATGTTGCCTACAAGAAACTCATTTTAAGCCCGAAGACACCTCCAGATTTAAAGTGAGGGGGTGGAAAAGAATTTACCATGCTAATGGACATCAGAAGAAAAGCAGGAGTGGCAATCCTTATATCAGATCAATTAGATTTTAAGCCAAAGACTATAATAAGAGATGAGGAAGGACACTATATCATACTCAAAGGGTCTGTCCAACAAGAAGATCTAAGGGGATCTTAGGAGCAGCCAACTATATAAACCAATTAATAACAAAATCAAAGAAACACATCAACAATCATACAATAATAGTAGGGGACTTTAACACTCCCCTCACTGAAATGGACAGATCACCCAAGCAAAAGATCAGCAAGGAAATAAAGGCCTTAAACGACACACTGGACAGATGGACATCACAGATATATTCAGAACATTTCATCCCAAAGCAACAGAATACACATTCTTCTCTAGTGCACATGGAACATTCTCCAGAATAGATCACATCCTCGGTCCTAAATCAGGACTCAACCGGTATCAAAAGATTGGGATCATTCCCTGCATATTTTCAGACCACAGTGCTCTGAAGCTAGAACTCAACAACAAGAGGAAGTTTGGAAAGAGCCCAAATACATGGAAACTAAGCAGCATCCTTCTAAAGAATGAATGGGTCAACGGGGAAATTAAAGAAGAATTGAAAAAAATCATGGAAACAAATGATAATGAAAATACAAAATCTGTGGGACACAACAAAGGCAGTCCTGAGAGGAAAATATATAGCGGTACAAGCCTTTCTCAAGAAATAAGAATGGTCTCAGGTATACAACCTAACCCTACACCTAAAGGAGCTGGAGAAAGAACAAGAAAGAAACCCTAAGCCCAGCAGGAGAAGAGAAATCATAAAGATCAGAGCAGAAATCAATGAAATAGAAACCAAAAAAACAATAGAGCAAATCAACGAAACTAGGAGCTGGTTCTTTGAAAGAATTAATAAAATTGATAAGCCCCTGGCCAGACATATCAAAAAGAAAAGAGAAAGGACCCAAACAAATAAAATCATGAATGAAAGAGGAGAGATCACAACTAACACCAAAGAAATACAAAGTATTATAAGAACATACTATGAGCAACTCTACACCAACAAATTTGACAATCTGGAAGAAATGGATGCATTCCTAAAAACATATAAACTACCACAACTGAACCAGGAAGAAATAGAAAGCCTGTACAGACCCATAACCAGTAAGGAGATTGAAACAGTCATTAAAAATCTCCAAACAAACAAAAGCCCAGGGCCAGATGGCTTCCTGGGGGAATTCAACCAACATTTAAAGAAGAACTAATTCCTATTCTCCTGAAACTGTTCCAAAAAATAGAAATGGAAGGAAAACTTCCAAACTCATGAGGCCAGCATCACCTTGATCGCAAAACCAGACAAGGATCCCATCAAAAAAGAGAGCTATAGACCAATATCCTTGATGAACACAGATGCGAAAATTCTCACCAAAATACTAGCCAATAGGATTCAACAGTATTTTTTTTTTTAAAGATTTTATTTATTTATTTGACAGAGACAGAGATCACAAATAGGCAGAGAGACAGACAGAGAGAGAGATGAGGAGAAGCAGGTTCCCTGCCAAGCAGAGAGCCCCATGCGGGACTCGATCCCAGGCCGCTGGGATCATGACCTGAGCCGAAGGCAGAGGCTTAACCCACTGAGCCACCCAGGCGCCCCACGATTCAACAGTATTAAAAGGATTATTCACCACGACCAAGTGGGATTTATTCTAGGGCTGCAAGGTTGGTTCAACATCAGCAAATCAGTTAATGTGATACAACACATCAATAAAAGGAAGAACAAGAACCACATGATACTCTCAACAGATGCTGAAAAAGCAATTGACAAAGTACAGCATCCCTTCCTGATCAAAACTCTTCAAAGTGTAGGGAGAGAGGGCACATACCTCAATATCATCAAAGCCATCTATGAAAAAACCACTGCAAATATCATTCTCAATGGAGAAAAACTGAAAGCTTTTCTGCTAAGGTCAGGAACACGGCAGGGATGTCCATTATCACCACTGCTATTCAACATAGTACTAGAAGTCCTAGCCTCAGCAATCAGACAACAAAAGGAAATTAAAGGCATCCAAATCAGCAAAAAAGAAGTCAAATTATCACTCTTCACAGATGATATGATATTATATATGGAAAACCCAAAATACTCCACTCCAAAACTGCTAGAACTTGTAAAGGAATTCAGTAAAGTGTCAGGATATAAAATCAATGCACAGAAATCAGTTGCATTTCTCTACACCAACAGCAAGACAGAAGAAAGAGAAATTAAGGAGTCGATCCCATTTACAATTGCACCCCAAACAATAAGATACCTAGGAATAAACGTAACCAAAGAGGTACAGAATCTATACTCAGAAAACTATAAAGTACTCATGAAAGAAATTGAGGAAGACACAAAGAAATGGAAAAATGTTCCATGCTCCTGGATTGGAAGAATAAATATTGTGAAAATGTCTATGCTACCTAAAGCAATCTACACATTTAATGCAATTCCTATCAAAGTACCATCCATCTTATTCAAAGAAATGGAACAAATAATTCTAAAATTTATATGGAACCAGAAAAGACCTCGAATAGCCAAAGGGATATTGAAAAAGAAAGCCAAAGTTGGTGCCATCACAATTCCGGACTTCAAGCTCTATTACAAAGCTGTCATCATCAAAACAGCATGGTACTGGCACAAAGACAGACACATAGATCAATGGAACAGAATAGAGAGCCCAGAAATAGACCCTCAACTCTATGGTCAACTAATCTTCGACAAAGCAAGCAAGAACGTCCAATTGAAAAAAGACAACCTCTTCAATAAATGGTGTTGGGAAAATTGGACAGCCACATGCAGAAAAATGAAATTGGGCCATTTCCTTACACCACACACGAAAATAGACTCAAAATGGATGAAGGACCTCAATGTGTGAAAGGAATCCATCAAAATCCTTGAGGAGAACACAGGCAGCAACCTCTTCGACCTCGGCCACAGCAACATCTTCCTAGGAACATCACCAAAGGCAAGGGAAGCAAGGGCAAAAATGAACTATTGGGATTTCATCAAGATCAAAAGCTTTTGCACAGCAAAGGAAACAGTTAACAAAATCAAAAGACAACTGACAGAATGGGAGAAGATATTTGCAAATGACATATCAGATAAAAGACTAGTGTCCAAAATCTATAAAGAACTTAGCAAACTCAACACCCAAAGAACAAATAATCCAATCAAGAAATGGGCAGAGGACATGAACAGACATTTCTGCAAAGAAGACATCCAGATGGCCAACAGACACATGAAAAAGTGCTCCATATCACTCGGCATCAGGGAAATACAAATCAAAACCACAATGAGATATCACCTCACACCAGTCAGAATGGCTGAAATCAACAAGTGAGGACATGACAGATGCTGGTGAGGATGCGTAAGAAGGGGAACCCTCCTACACTGCTGGTGGGAATGCAAGCTGGTGCAACCACTCTGGAAAACAGCATGGAGGTTCCTCAAAATGTTGAAAATAGAACTTCCCTATGACCCAGCAATTGCACTACTGGGTATTTACCCTAAAGATACAAACATAGTGATCCAAAGGGGCAAGTGCACCCGAATGTTTATAGCAGCAATGTCCACAATAGCCAAACTATGGAAAGAACCTAGATGTCCATCAACAGATGAATGGATAAAGAAGATGTGGTATATATATACACAATGGAATACTATGCAGCCATCAAAAGAAATGAAATCTTGCCATTTGCAACAACATGTATGGAACTAGAGCGTATCATGCTTAGCGAAATAAGTCAAGCAGAGAAAGACAACTATCATATGATCTCCCTGATATGAGGAAGTGGTGATGCAACATGGGGGCTTAAGTGGGTAGAAGAAGAATCAATGAAACAAGATGGAACTGGGAGGGAGACAAACCATAAGTGACTCTTAATCTCACAAAACAAACTGAGGGTTGCTGGGGGGAGGGGGATTGGGAGAAGGGGGGTGGGTTTATGGACATTGGGGAAGGTGTGTGCTTTGGTGAGTGCTGTGAAGTGTGTAAACCTGGCGATTCACAGACCTGTACCCCTGGGGCTAAAAATATATGTTTATAAAAAATAAAAAATTAAAAAAAAAAACCCTTCTGGAACTCACCATACCCTCCAAGTGAGAGTGTCCACTGCAGCTGTAAACGGAAGTCAGTTACTGCTATTTCTACAACTAATATATCAGAATAGGCTCAAAAAGAAGGGTGCCTATTTTGGATTAAAATATACATACAAACTTCACAATGAGTAGAGAATCTATTTTATTTTGGATTACACTGGGGTTTTGTTTGTTTACAGTACTTGCCAACTTGTGTTTGTTCTGAAGTTAGAGTTAGTCCACATTGTTGATGATATTGTAATTTTATTCTTTAAAATTCAGAAATACACTTAAAGTATTTCCAGTGTTTAAATTAACTTAAAAAAAAAAACAGTTCTTTTTTTTTTTTTTTTAGAGAGAGAAGTTTTAGGTTCATAGAAAAGTCGAGAGGAAGGTACAGAGATTACTCATATGTCCCCTGCCCCAACACATGTATAGTCTTTCCAATTATCTACATTTTCCACCAGAGTGGTTCATTTGTTAGAACTGATGAACTTATATTGACATGTTTTAATCAGATTACCATTCACTCTTGGCGTTGTACATTCTATGGGTTTGGACAAATGTATAATAACATACCATTTCAGCATCATATTGCTGAGTATATTCATTGCCCTAAAAATATTTTGTGTTCTATCTATTCATCTCTTTCCCTCATTCCCTAGAAACTGTTGATGTTTTTCCTGTCTCATAATTTTGTCTCTTCCAGAATGCCATGAAGTTGGAAATATACAGTATGCAGCCTATTCAAATTGGCTTTTTTCACTAAGTAATATGCATTTAAGGTCTTCCATGTCCTTTCATGACATCCATTTACTATTAAACGAAATGTGTTTTCTTATTTATAGTGGGTTTCTTATAGATAACATATTGTTCTCTTAGCTTTTCAATTATTTGAGGATTCTATTAATATAATCTCTAGCTCATAAAGTCTTTCCTCGGCCACACAGTCTACTAATAACCCATCAAAACATTCTTCACTTCTGTTAGTGTTTTCAATTGCTAGAATTTTTTTCTTTTATTCTTTCTTAGGATTTTTCTCTGTTTCCCTATCCATCTGTTCTTGCATGCTGTTTACTTTATTCATTAGATTCCTTAAAATGATTAATGTAATCATGGTTGTTTTAGACTTTTGGTCTGAAAACTCTAACATCCCTACTATATATGATCTTGATGCTTGCCCTATCTCTTCAAATTGTGTTCTTTTGCCTTTTGATATGCCTTGTAATTTTTTTTTCTTGATAGTCAGACATTATGTAAAAAATTCACATAAAGAAATGTTATAAACAGACCTTAGTTAGATGCTGAGGTGTGGGATGAGGGGGAGTCCTATGATTAGGACTCCAGTCTTTCAGTGAGCCTGTTCCTCTGGACTATAAGCTCAAGTCTTTCTTTACCTTAGTGTTTTGTTTTGTACTGTTTTTCCTCCCCTCAGGTTGGATAGGATGGCTAGAGTGGGCCAAAGTTGGTATTTTCCTTCATGCTATTCCATTATACTCTGATAATTCCCCAGCAGGTTAGGTTCCAATTTAACTAGTTTTCCTTGAGGGCAGGCCTTGTTAAGAAAAACAACGCAGGGGCGCCTGGTTGGCTCAGTGGGTTAAAGCCTCCACCTTCAGCTCAGGTCATGATCCCAGAGTCCTGGGATGGAGCCCCGCTCTCTGCTCAGTGGGGAGCCTGCTTCCCTTCCTCTCTCCCTGCCTGCCTCTGTGCCTACTTGTGATCTCTGTCAAATAAATAAAATCTTCAAAAAAAAAAAAAAAAAAAAAGAAAGAAAGAAAAAGAAAAGACAAAGCATTTTGGCACATACCAAAATAATTCCTCTACCATCCCCCAGCTAGAGGTCAGAGAGGACTTTTCTCCAATATATAATGTGGGAAACCAGCTGAGCTTCTGGAGGTAAATTTCATAAAATTGTGGGGTAGAAAGGTTGACTGGGTCCCCCTGGAGTTTTTAACTCACAGAATCATCCATACTGAGCCTCTTGTAATTCCTCAATCACAATTCAGTTATTCCTACTCCAGTACTAATTATTGGTTATTTCTGCTCATGAGTCTTTGCTTTGGTAAGCTGTAATTCCCTGTATTCACTGTCTGATTCCCCAGTATTGGAGAAATTAGTGTGCTCTGTGTTCTCTCTTTTCATATGAATCTAAGATTTGTTGATTTATGTGTCCAGTTTCTTACTGTTGGGCTAGAGTGACTTCCAAGGGTGGCATAAGAAACCAGAAGTCAGTCCTTCAATATATTTTTTATTCTAAAATAGTTAGTGATCATGTCCAGAGTTTTAAAGTGTTTATAAGTTTTTATTTCCAGGAATCTATCCTAGGGAATTGATATAAAATGAAGGGAAAAAAAACATAAAAGAGCTATTAATTTACTAATTCATCCTTTTATCCAAGTTTTAATGCCAACTACAATCCAGACACAGGTCTAAGTTCTCAGATAGAAAGATAATTGAAGTGAAACCTCTATAATCTCTATTCATCATGAACTCACCAAGTCAGGAATATGGTATGCTTTCTACTCCAGGTTCCTTTAAGGAAAAACACTAACTCTTCACAAAATATGATCTGCCTACAGTGTCTCACTTAAGTCATTAGGAATCCTCTCTCACATTTTCTAGACTCTTCATTCTGGCTCCTTCAAAAAGCAACTGGTGTGTGTATGTTGGGGATGGGGAGAATGGCTGCCTAACATCTATTTTATTTTCTTTTGGCAGGAAAGGACAATTTTCTTTTGGGGATTGTCACATATTCTTTGACTGCAATTAGAGTGAAGGCTGAAATATTAATCTAGGTGCTATACTTGATCATTGTGTTGAAAATGACCCAGTTTACACAAATAAAAAATTGTTCTCTTTCCCTGGAATCCATTCTTAAACAGAGAGAGCTAAGCTAGCATTTGTGCTGAGATAAAACTGGAAATTAGTTATTGTTGTGTTTTTTAACCTAGATCTTGGGTGTCCATGACTACTAATTTTTATCCAGTTGGGTTTTCTAGACTTCGTGTTATTTTTGAGTCTTGATAAATGCTTACTATTGATTCCCTTCTGGTTTGAGTTTCTCAAAATGGATTTCTATTACTTATAAAGAAGTAATTTAAATAACATATCCAGATTTAGTGTCTACTCTGCCTTTTTGTTCATTCTTGAGAATTTTATTTTTATCTCTTTCTTTCTTGCTGGCTTCCAAGTAAACCATCATTGGTACCCCCAAAGAGATTTAACTTGTCTTCCTCTGATTCTCTAGCCCAGAGTTCCTTCTTTGTCGGTTTCAAAATTCCTGGTATAAATGCTCTGGTCACAGTAATCAGTGCCTTCTTGGAGACTGGTATTAAATGTATACTAAAGCTTTATAAGAATAATAATATAAGCAAGCTATTCACAAAAACATGCATCCTCCAAAAAAGCTAAAGTGAATTTTAGTATCATCTCCTGCTCCTTCCCATGACCTTCCCATGACCTTGCACTTAGCCTTCTGGCCATACCAACCATTATCCCCAAGCAAATTGATTTATTAAGAGCTCTATGTACTTGCAACACTATTCACCCAGCCAGGGTATCTTCTTCATCTCTTCTCCCAATCTCTGCTTGTAAACTACATACCATATGCCTATCACAAATTATCGGTGTGTAACTATTTATGGGATTCTTTAAGTTATTTTCCAGGCACTGTGCTAGCTTTATATGGATTATCACATTTAAGCCTCATAAAAACACAAAGTAGGTACTATACAGCCTACTTTATAGATGAAGAAATTGGCTTTGTAATACCATGCAGTAGGAAGTAGCAAACGTTGGATTTGGAGTCAAAGCAGATGTGGCCTATTGATTCTGCTCCTAATGCTTACAGAAAATGGACTTTTTATGTAGTCCGTGCTTATTTATGTTTCTACACTTAAAACATAACTGTGTGTATACTATAACTTAATTGCATATCTACTGTCTTTGTTAAATAACTTTTAACAATTAAAATTAGATTAAATAAGAACATTTTCCTCCAGCAAATCTTATCTGACCTCATTAATATTTTTAATCATTTTCTCATCAGTACAGCAAGAGTATCACATCTTGTTTAGTTCTTACTTCATCCTAATTTTATTATACTTAGCTCTTTATATCTCTGCCATTTATATTAAGCTTCTTAAAAGTAAGAAACAGTTATAGCAAGGAAAATGTGGGATATATAGTAAAAGGCATGAGACTCCAAGACAGGTTATGTTTGGATAAAAATCCCAGATTTTGATGTACTACTAGTGTAGGCTTAAAACAAAGGCTTCTCTCTGAGACTCAGTTTTCTTATCTATAAAATGAAGACTACAATACTTACATTGTAGGGTGTTAAGGAGTGTCTTATTCATAGCAGGTACTGAGTAATTACTGAATCAATGTTAATTAAGGATTCAGTATAAGCTACCATTTAACTCTACTTTTCTCTTTAAGATCTTGCAGAATGTTTTCCCTATCTTTTTCAGATCTTTCAGAATATAACTTTTTTTTTATTGTACAAAGTAATGATAACATAAAAACTTGTAAACTTTTAATATATAAATCTCATAAGTAACATCATCACAACAAAATATATAAGATAGATATTTTAACGCCTGCACATGAATGAATTAAAATGAATGAATTAAACTTCAGTGTGAATAGATTTAGTCTCATCATCTTTCAAAATATTTTGGCCTGTAGACCACAGCTTTATATTTTTTTTCCTGGATAGTTTTTAAACAAAATTTTAATTTTTTGCAATACACTTCTGCACCTTTCCACCTACCTGCCCCTCTTCCACATATAACACTGCTGCATCATCCTGTGTGGTTAAAGTGTGACCAAATGTAATTTAGTAAGGAGAGAGGTGAAGTGACACGAAGCATGAAATTTAAAAATGAATGTTACACTGCTTTTCATATTGAACACTTAGCATTAATTCACACTGCAAGCAACCCAATGCAAATATTTTGTTGCAAAATAGAGAAAAGTAAAGGACTTCTTTACATTCACTATAGTTGTGAGGAAGTTTGAAAAATTTCTATTCCAAGTATCAGACACAGGCACTTAGTTATGTACTGAGATTCAACTTCTGGCAATTTGAATATATATCCCTCAACCAATTATACTCCCACTATTAACTTAGGGCACTGACATATCCGGTACCACATGGATGCACCTATGTGATTCTGGCTGATTTCTGATGGCATCTTATAAAGCTACAGTCTGGATCCTTGGGTCTGACTCTGTCTTATATACTTCTTCCCCTAGGACAATGTCTTTGTTTTTTTGCCAGCCCTATTCCTACTATTTTTTTTTTTAACTTTGGAGAGAAGAAATCAATTTAAACTGACTAAAGGCAAGAAAAGAAAAGGATGAAGAAAATAAAAAGTATCAGTGGATACTAGAGAATGTTTCTAATATCTTGGTCAGACTTGCAAGGCATTACTAGAGATACTCCTAAGAGGTATTCCCAAAACCATTTTTCAACAATTAACATATGTTGGCCTGTGAGTTTAATAAGGCAAAATATAGGCTCACTGTGCCAGGCGCAACTATGAAATTATTTCTGATCTGCACGGTTTACACAATGAATCCTTTCTTCTATCCCACATTTTCAAAATAATTTGTCCTCTTATAAGAAATACTTGGTATATTTATATATCACCTCCATCTCCTGTATGGGCATTTTAAATGCTTGATCGTAATTTTGGAGCTATATGAAGTATAGCTTCAACTACCACTTTAGATAACAAAAAATTTGTGGGATACATGAATGATATATCAAAGAAATTCTGCTAAATCCACATCAATGAAAAACATAAACTATAAGAAGTCTCCTATTTTGGCCATATAATCTAGACATGCCACTTAATGAAAGTACATGAGGTACCAATGGTATGTCTTTGAAGGAATATATGGATGTTTAAATTCTTTGCTGGTTAACCCCCTTCCTCAAAGCCATAGGTCAAGTTCTCAAATGTCCTTCAGAATGTTGGATGAAAGGAATAAAAAAGCAATACTTAATTCCCATTGCAATCTACGGAAAGTAAAATGTTGGATTTTTGGTTAGGCAATCTTTTGATTTTGTGGGTTTCAGATCAAACCTAGTGCTTTCTACTTCATGTTTGGCACCATTCAAACCAAAGTTTTGAGACTTTTAAACCTTGTAATGCATCAGGTCAAGTATCAAATGATAAAAAATATTCAGTGCAAATCACTCTGGTGTTTTCATTTTAAATGCATATACACCTATGTCAGGGGGTAATGTGATGCTTATTGTTGCTGACTACCCATAAAAACAGAATTATTTTCTTTCAAAAATATCATTTATTATTTGTTTGCTAAAACCTATGCTTGCTATAAAGGAATTTACAATGAGAAAAGTGATGTTGACAAGTTCCATAAAAAGAAAGTGAACATAATTGACTAAAAACAATTTCTTTTCCAAATTTTATGTATCTGATGACTTTTCTTAGAGTTAAATTATAAAATTGATATTAAAATTATATTTTAAAATTGTAAAAAGTAACTAGGGCTTTCATTAGGTTTTTTTCACTTAAGACAATTTACTTATTATCAGAGCCCATACATTATAGAAATGTGAACTTTTTTTTTTTTATTTTTTATTTTTTATAAACATGTATTTTTATCGCCAGGGGAACAGGTCTGTGAATCAGCACTCACCAAAGCACATACCCTCCCCAATGTCCATAACCCCACCCCCTTCTCCCAACCCCCCTCCCCCCAGCAACCCTCAGTTTGTTTTGTAAGATTAAGAGTCACTTATGGTTTGTCTCCCTCCCAATCCCATCTTGTTTCATTGATTCTTCTCCTACCCACTTAAGCCCCCATGTGAACTTTTTAATAAATTTGTATGAAAATACTCTTCATTGGGCTCTTTAAAATGACTTTATCTTACTGTGTTCAAATAGATAGTCAGATTCAACTTATTTTACTTCCAAATACATCACCTTCTCTAGAAAGTATGCACATATAAGTACAACTTTCCTTTACTTACCTTTTCTATGAGATAGCAAAATATTTTAATCTAACCGGTCTACATAGAGCATTCATAATCATGTCATTGAAGTTAACTCCATCCTATACTAGCTCTAAAACAAACTGAATTTTCAGAAAAAAAGTAGAAAAAAATATTCACTATGAAAGATTTAAACATTGTAAAGAAGCTCCATAGTTCTGGCAAAATAACTGATATAAACTCAGAATGATTTTGAATATTATTTAGGGCAAAGCAGTAACTAGAACAGAGCAAGTTGTTCACACTGCTTTCCTACATCCAGGTCAGGGCACAGTGCCTATAATGAATGCCTGCATATACAGTGGGTTGTGTTAATTGAGCACTTACTAGATTCACCACTTTTATAGTAAATAAAAGGATGTCTGATTTTTGTCCAAAAAGAGATGCTCCCTCATTCTCCATGGTTGCTCACTGCAAATACAAAAAAAAAATGGTTCAGACCCAAGAAATGGCTCAAATAGAGCACTGAGAGACTTCATTTTTTGAAATGCCTAGCAAGAATTTTAAGGGCCCATAGTAGATTACCAATCCATCAGACTAAAAAAGATCACCATTCCATCAGATTAAAAAAAGATTACTAAAACCAAAAAACTTTAAAAATAATAGAGAATATTTTTAAAACTATGAAATACAATTCATAGAAATGAAAAATACTATAAAGATGAATTCAATGAAGAGATTAAACTGAATAGCTGCATAGAGAAGTAGTAAACTGGAATATGAGAAGAATCCTTTCAGAATAAAGCACAGAGATAAAATTTTGGAAAAGAGGGTAAGATAAAATAATACAATACAAAGATGAAACACTTAATAGAGTCCTACAAGTTGGAAATTTAGGTAGAGAAATTATTTAAGAGATAATGGCTGAAAACTTTCCAAAATGAACAAAGGACATCATACACATATTTAAAAGAAAAAAATCTGAATGAATCCTTAGCAAGTTAAATTAACTGCAATGTATACTGAGGTTCAACATATTGCACTTACTGAAAGACATAGCCAAAGGGAAAAAATTAAAATAAACCAAAACATATTAAAGAGAAGAAATTCTCACAAAGAACCTATAGTATGTTAACATCTGAATTCCTAGAGTTAAGTTTACCCATTTAACAGTTAATAAAACAAGAAATCCACTGAAGTCAAGATATTTGGTGTTCCACGGACATGTACGGAATGCACCAATGCCCCTTGGAGGGATTCATATAATACACTGCACAATCTTCTTGTCATAGGCTGTATCAGTGGGCTTTCCTTTTCTCTTCCTCTTGCTTTTCCCATCCTTTTGTTTCTCACAACCAAGAAACTCTAGGCTTTAAAACAGAGTCACTGCCAAAGTCTACTCCCCCATCCCCTCAAAGTTCTACCTTTCATTCTAATCTGGATAATCAAAGAATGTATTCCCATTGAATAAGATGATATTCCTGAAATATTACTGAAATAAATTCTGCTTATTATTTATTTTTTCAACTCACAAAGTTTATGCCTCAATCATTTAATGAAAAGTTATTCCAAAGTTGCATCATTAAGAAAACATGGATGCTGTAACTCTGTATATATATGTACGTGTGTGTATTTTCAAATTTCTCCTGTTCTCAAAGTAGTTAACAACAATATCAACCAAAATAAATAGTCTTACTCTTTTTACTTGGAACTTTTTAAAAAATATTCTGTTTCTATTTTCTCTACATCTATGTTCATGAAATTTTCTCCTTTTTTGGCTTGTCTGATATTACTCTTTGTTTTGTTTCATCCTGCTTTTTCACTTGTAAAATGAGGTACTGAAATGTGAAGGCTCTGATGTTAAGTTGGCTTAAGTGTTACCTCGGTCCTGCTATATAGGAGTTGTGTGACTGAAAATATTGTGCCAGCAGAGCCTCAGCCTTCTCAGTATTGAAATGATGATGACTGTATCACAGGCTCTTTTGAGAATTAAATATTTTAACATATAAATGGCTCAGGTTACAGTGTTTGTTTATTAAATGTTAGGTACTTCAATATACTTCTTCTTGCCTTTACCTTAACTCATCCCAAATGTATTTGACAGTTTCAGTGATTGCTTTATCTCCTCACTACTCCCAGTCCAAGTCTTCTAATCTTACGTCTGACCCAAGCATTCTTTTCTTTTCTAAATAACTCACTCCATCCATGCATATGATTTCTAGCCACTTTACAATGAAGATACCTTTATCTTCATGTCTAGCTTTGCTATCCTTTTCTCTCATGAATTACAGGTCATTTGGAAAGTTTTGTTCATGGAAAACACAGGCGGACTCATCGTCTGATTGTTTCATCAAGCCTAGTCTTCCTTACTGCAGTAAATGAACTCCAATCCATAGGCACTTTTTTTTAAAGTAAAGACTTCAAGAAGTTTACACAATTCCTTCCTCCTCCATTTTTCATATACAATCAGCAACTAAGTCTAGCTAATTCCATCTTCTAAATGATTATCAAATATATCTTCTCTCTCAAACTCTTCACACATTATTTCCTCAGTTACAGTACCCCAATAAGTCTACCTTCATAACACCTGTCTTCAGGATAAGTTCAAGCAAACTTATGTATCACTGGCAGAGCAATCATTCTAAAATCCAAATGCATTCTTCTACCTGGAATATTGAATCCTTATATTGTTTCTCCTAAGTCCCTGTGAAGTAACTGAAAAGAAAAAAAAAAATCTATGAAAAGAAACTCAAGCATTAACTTCTCAGGGAACAGTGGCCTCATCTTCCAACCATAGATTTGGTGTTTCATCTTGGTAGTACCATAGGAACAGAGACATATTTTTCAGGGACTTATGAATGTTTTTATCTTTCTCAGACCACACTTTATCATATTGTGAGCAGTGGTATAATCTTCTATATTTCTCACTAGATAAGGAGTTTTCTAACATCATATGTAATAAACACTTATTCAGTGATTAATAATTGTCAGGGAGTATGTTAAAACTATGCATAGATTACATCATTTAATCCTCATAAGCTCTTGTGAAGTAGATAATAGTATTATTATGAACAGTCAACAGATGAGGAAACTAAAGGGAGAGAGGTTAAGTAACTTGCTGACTATCTCTTGGCTAGATGGTAATGGAAGACAAAATTCAAACCTAGACAAGGTAGCTCCAGGCTGTTTTCTCACAAACTATACTATACTTTCTCCTTTAGAGATCAAGAGCCATTTCTCTGTTTATCTGTCTTAAATGTGCAGGACAATACTAAAACAGTAATAGACACTTTGTAAATATTCACTGGATGATTATTACATAAATGAATGAATGACAAATGAATAAATGAGTATTTTAATAGAGTGCTTTTTGCCTTGATATACTGGATTTGCATGGAGCATTGGGTGTGGGCATAAACAATAAATACTGGAACACTGAAAAGAAATAAAATGGGGGAAAAAAAATGATTTGGCCAGAGAGCAAGAAACTGCCTGCACTTAAAATACTAATGAAAACTATATTTGAGTTAAAACATATTAATGGGAAAAAATATCATATTTTTTAAATTTGGGAGTATTACAGACTATAAGGATTAAATGATTGCTGTTTTTAATAAATGTATAAGCTTGCTTTATGTTTAGATTCAAAATATAGCCACATACAAAATGAATCTGCAAAATTCTTTGTTTCCCCCCTCCCACTGACAAATTAAGCAATTTTAGAGATAGTGACCATGAGCAGCCTAATGAAATATGGTATCATCAGATTCCTCATCTGTAAAATTAGGACAATGGCCTATAGAGTCTCAAAGGTCCCTTCTAGTTCCATCATTTATAATCCTCTGACTTAATTTATATCATATGTTTTACTAGTGCACAGCATGTTTTCTTTTAGTTCCAGACTAATTTCTTTCGTTTTCTAAGTCTACAGACTAGTGCTAATTGTCATGCCTAATCTATAGGCCAATTTGTAAAGGAAAAAAAATCCATTGGGGATATTGCAAAGAATCCACAATTTACAGAGGATAGAGTGGGAAACCTGCTGTGCCTGGATTGAAACAGCTGTTTTAAGAACCTTAAGCATCTGGGGAAGTCATCCAGAGAAAGGCCATCCACTGTGCTTTGATCTCTCCACTGAAGCACTGCCTGCCCATATGCTTGGTGAAAGTCCAGCCTGTTAGACCCATGCCTAGGGCTAGCTTTCCCCCTTGTTTCTGCCCAGGAAATGGCACCAGAGTGTTTCTAAAGTGTAAGTGAAATAAAATTTCATTATGGTAGAGCTTTGTATGAAACTGAGGTTACATGATATTACATTAATTAAGCTAAGTAAGTCAACATTGTGCTTTATAAGCAGATAAAACAAAATAAAAAGGGAGGAAAGGGTAATGTTCAAAAACATGTGTGCAGAACTGGATAGTTTTTTTAAATGCTTCTCAAATATTTTCTCTTTTAATCCCCATAAGAGTCCTCTGAGTATACTCTAGTTACTTCCATTTTATAGATGGAGAAATTATATTCAGATAGTTGCTTAAGAGCCCCTAATTAGTAAACATGGGGTCTGGGCCCAAACTCAAATCTCCTGTTACAACTTCCTTATCCTTTCCATCACCATGTGTCACTGTAAGAGATAAGATGATAGGGTAGATATAGTCAAGGTATATTTAATTTCCTAAAATAAACTGTATCCATATATAGAAAGCAAAAAATATTTTTTGAACATTTTACTTTAAAATCTTTTTTAAAGAGAGAAGCAGGCATAGACAGACAGGGGGAAGCAGGCTCCCTACTGAGCAGAGAGCCCAACTTGGGACTTGATCCCAGGACCCTGGGATCATGACCTGAGCTGAAGGCAGAGGCTTTAACCCACTGAGCCACCCACGCGCCCTGAAAGCAAATATTTTTTATGGAACGAAGAATAATTTGCACTGGTTGTCATTTAAGAAACAATTTTATGTAGCTTATTTCCGTAAGAGCACAAATTATCTTCACAGAATATTCAATTTTATTATCTTATTCTCGATTAGTGAAAACAATAATATGATAGGACATTGATGATGTAAACTAATCAAGCATTCACACAAAAAAGACGTTTAAAGTCTTAAATGCAAACCCTTCTCCCGAAACCATGGGAAAAGTCAAAGGCATCACTCTGTTAGGACTAACTCATTTTTTATACCTACCTTTGTGAAATCATTAATTGCCTACCTTACCTAGTCTTTTCCTCGTTTATCAACAATACCTCAAAAAACTAAAAACAGCATTTTCCAGACTTTCTAGGCATACAACCTCTGAGTAGCACATAGTAGTTGTTGGGTGGCTCCAAAGGAAGTTCTTTAAGTGTGAACAACTCACTGAAATGAACATCTTGACTTTGCCCTTTTCTCTTCTTCCTGGAATGTTGGCATGGTGCTAGTTGTCTTTTCATAGTCCTTAAATGGCAGCTATACAAGTATGAAACACACTGTTATGGATGGCTGAACAGAGAAAGAACATACTTAATATTGTGATGAATAATGCAGCCACTGACTGACCCTATCCCAGCCTGTCTGGCTCTAGGCTTTTTCCATGATACAAATAAACTGATACTTGGTTAAATTGCTATTTTGGGGGTTCTCAGTTATATACAGATGAACATAATACTTGATATATTTACCCTGAACCAATCACTATATCCAGAAAGAAATATGGGAACTGACTGGCTTATGTCTGTCTATTGCCTCTCACCTTACTAATTTCTGTCCATTTATGTATTTTTTCCAATCAAGCTAGTCAGGGCCCACACCACAAAAACCTTATAGATGCTATAAAATGGGAGAAAAATCCAGGTACTGTGAGAAAGGGACAAGAAATAATGAATGATACGTAGTCCCTCACAAATGCCAACTATAATATCTACGTACCATATTTTATTTAACTTGTCCTCCATCTGGAGACATTTAGACTACTTCTATTTTATCATTATCATAAGCAATGTCTTGTTAAACTCTGTTGTAGATAAATCATTGTAAGAGTTTCTGTATATGTATGTGTTTTGTTTTTTCTTTTTAATAGATTACTAGGAAGAGAATTATTGGTACAAATCTTACTACATTTTTTATAATCCTTGACATATTTTGCTAAATTGATTTAATAATGTTTGTTTCAATCAAACTTCTGCTCCAGGTATAAGAATGCTCAAAGTAAAGTTACCATCATGATCACTATTTATTTCTATCATCATATATATTACACTTAGCTGCATATGCAAAAATTTAATTTAATTTGATTCAAACAAATATTTTTTGTTTTAGTTTTTGGATAGTATATTTATTTGTGAATCATGAATTAATTAATAAAAATTTCAAAGTATGTTAAGTATAATTTTAAATAAATGTCAATTAAAATCTGTGTCAGTGCTTCTCAAGCTTGAAAGGGCTTTTTCACCCTAGCTTTACTAAAGTATAATTGTATACTTTAATTGTATACTAATACTAATTGTAAACTAGTATATATTTAAGTTGTATAACATTATAACTTGATATCTGTTTACATTATGGAATGATTACTACAATCAAGTTAATTAACACATCATCACATCACAGTTACTATTGTGTGTGTGATGAGAACACTTTAGATTTACTTTTAGCAAATTTTAAGTATACAATACAGTATTATTAACTATAGTCATCACTCTGTACATTGTACATTCCTCATAACTGAATGTGCAAAACTTATTCCTCATAACTGAAAGTTTTTTTCCCTTTAACCAACATCTCCCCATTTCCCCCCTCCTATTCCCTGACAACCACCACTCTACTATTTCTAGGAGTTCAACTTTTTTAGATAGCACATATAAGTGAGATCATACAGTATTTATCTTTCTCTAATTTCAGTTATCATTATGCTCTCCAGGTTCATTCATATCATCAAAAATATATATATCATATATATACATATATCATATTTTCTTTATCCACTCTTTCCTCAAGAGACATTGTTTCCAAATGTTGGGTATTGTGAATAATGCTAGCAATAAACTTGGGAGTGCAGATAGCTCTTTGACATACAGATTTCATTTCCTTTAGATATATACCCAGAAATGAAACTGCTAGATCATACAATAATTGTTTTTATTTTTAATTTTAACTATATTTCCTTTTTGTGAACATTCAGTTTATGCCCTTAATTTTTCTTTTTTCCTTTTTTTTTAAGATTTTATTTGACAGAGATCACAGCAGGCAGAGAGGCAGGCAGAGAGGAGGATGCAAGCTCCCTGTGGGGCTCAATCCCAGGATGCTGGGATCATGACCTGAGCCCAAGGCAGAGGCTTTAACCCACTGAGCAACCCAGGTCCCCTGCCCTTAATTTTTCTAAGGACTGTATTATCTTTGTCTAAGGATTGTCTATGTCTTTTTCATAAGTGTTGAGTATTTTTCTACTTCCTTAACTGTATTTAAAACTTTCAATATTTTGAATGTCAAGATTTAAAATTTTAGAATAGCCCAAGTTTGTGAAGCATCTTTTGTGTTCCTACATTGCTTTTACATTTAACTTTAAATTAGTTAAGTACTACTCATTTATATTTTCTTATACCAAGGTATTTTATTAGTTTTTTAAAATGGCTTCTTGTTTTAATGATTATCCCTAAGGATAGTTAACTAATCTGATTTTTAAAAATTCTATTATTATTTTTATTTTTACCACTTTCTTTTCTATAGTTCCTTTGGATTGATGATATGTACCCAGCCTGTTTAGGAAAATGCTCATTATTTAATATATCTTATTTTCTTTTTAAATATTTTACTTATTTGAGAGAGAGAGAATGCACTTCAGGAGTATGAGCAGGGGGAAAAGCGAGGGTGAGGGAAGGAATCTCAAGCAGACTCTCTCTGACAGGAGGCCCATCAGGGCTGGATCTCAGAACTCTGACATCATAATCTCAGTTGAAAACGAGAGTCTGACTCTTAGGCAACTAAACCATCCAGGCGCCCCTAATATTTCCTCTTTTCTAAAACAAATTTAAGAATATAAACTCCCCGGGGCGCATGGGTGGCTCAGTGGCTGCCTTCAGCTCAGGTCATGATCTCAGGGTCCTGGGATCGAGCCCCGCATCAAGGCTCTCTGCTCAGCGGGGAGCCTGCTTCTTCCCTCTCTCTCTGCCTGCCTCTCTGCCTACTTGTGATCTCTATCAAATAAATAAATAAAATATTTTTAAAAAAAAAAAGAATATAAACTCCCCTCCAAGTTCTTATTTAGCGTCATTAAACCTCACACATCATGTGAAGTTTACTCACCTCATTTTCATAAACCCATTTTTACATTCCAGATCTATAGGTCTAAGAATGTGTTTGTTAGCGAGTTACTAATCTTATATTGTAATCATCATGTGGAGCTGATATTTTATAATTTGATGGCACTTTCTTTACAACCTGGAAACACCATTTTTTTTTTTGTAAATGTTGCATTAATCTCTGAAAAGAATGGGGGGATTCACATTAACAAGATGGTGAAATAGAACGTTCCTGATTTCTTCCTCCTCCTAAAGAGGGATGCAAGTAATAAGCGGCTACACATGTCGGATGGCTCTGTGAAAAAATCCAGAAACTGGCTGAGAATCTCCTATACACCCAGTGGCTGTGAAAATACACACAATGGAACACGGAGGAAGAGCTGAAACACACTCTCATCCTACACACCACCCCTGGCACAGCACCATACAATCCAAAAGGAATCCACTCCCACCTTTTTCCTGAAGAGTGAAGAAAAGTTTAGACGACGCAACCAAGGCACCAACCTTTACTATGGCCACCCGAGAGCTGACCCCTAACGCATGTATTTCTGGGAGTTGACAGAGATTCGTTGACCCTCTGGGACCACAGAGAACCAAGAGTTCACGTTAAACCGGCGCAAGAGCGCCTCCAGCCGCTAGTCCGCTCCGCTCTGTGCGGAGTGAGCCTCTGCCAGGAAGCTCAGCTCCCAGCTTCTCCCTGGAAGCCTCTAGACCAGGCTTTGGGATCTAATTTCAGGCTGGGGCTATAGGGTCCAGCTTCTAACTTTCCTACCTTTGGCGGCTGGCAGGGTCCTCAGCGAGCTTGGCCAGTTTCCGCCTGGTGAGACCTTGAACTCAGTAATATCATCACCCACCGCTGTTTTTCAGGGGGACTCGGTGCGAGCCACTGACACGTGAGGTAAGAGAGGCTCATGGGCACTTCCGGCGTACCTCCCGCCCGCCGTCCCCTTGCTCTTCTGAGGAAAACAAAGGAACGCCCACCTCTCGCTTCTTCCGGGAAGGATCCGGCCTATACTTCCCGAGACCTCGGGTCCCTGCAGCGGCCTGACGGTCTCCTGTGTCTGGGAACTCCTGAGGCCTGGCATTTGCCGCTCCTTCGCATCTCCGGTGAACAAAGCAGAAGCTTTAAAGGGCTGCAGGCTCTCCTGCGAGTCTGGGCCTCTCCCGCTCCTATAATAATGCCCACCTCCCACCTTCTCCTTGAAAGGGGTTAGACTGCACATCCAGGGCCTCGTCTTCTCTGACTTTTCTCCGGAGGTCTGGCTCCTAA
Organism: Mustela putorius furo; assembly: GCF_011764305.1. Lineage (NCBI taxonomy): Eukaryota > Metazoa > Chordata > Mammalia > Carnivora > Mustelidae > Mustela > Mustela putorius. The sequence continues at coordinate 3,995,654 of NW_025421467.1, forward strand.
CTGGCTTGTCTCTGGCAGGTGATCCCCAGTCCCCCGGTAACCTGAAACGGCTGTGGGCACTAACTGCAGCACCCCTCCGGCCCTCTCACCCCAACGACGGAGCTAAGCCTCCAGCTAACCACCTATCTCCGAGAGCTGAGGAGGCTTGCCATTTGCTTGTCCCCTGAGAGTGACAGCAAAACAACCGTCAGAAAAGGCACGGCAAGAGTGCAGGCATTTGCCACACTCCGTCCCCCAGCTCAGGGCAGAGTGGGTGGGCACTCCAGCTCCCAGGTTCTCCTTGAGGAGAGAAGGAAGTGGACCGCACATCTAGGACGACATTTCCAGCTGCTCCTGGAAGGACTGGCTTCTACCTTGCCTGTCTCAAGAAACTGAGGCACACCTCATCTCCGGAGGAAAATGCTAACTATGTGAGGAGATGGTTATGGTACAATTAGCTTGACTATAGTAATCATTTCATTATGTGTATGTGTAATAAAATATCATGCCATAGACATTAAATATGCTTATTTTTTAAAATTTCCCGGGTGCCAGGGTGGCTCAGTGTGTTAAAGCCTCTGCCTTCGGCTTAGGTCATGATCCCAGGGTCCTGGGATTGAGCCCCGCATCAGGCTCTTTACTGAGCCGAGAATCTGCTTTCTTTTCTCTCTCTGCCTGCCTCTCTGCCTACTGTCTGTCTGTCTGTCTGTCTGTCAAATAAATAAATAATCTTTTAAAAAATTTTTATTTTATTTTTTTTTTGAAAAGGAAAGCAAATGTGTATGTTCAGCTTTTGGGGAGCAGAGCAGTGTTACTGATTATCTATTAGAACAATTCATAGATTATGTTGTTCAAATCTTCCAATTTTTCAACTGTTTTAGCTACATAGCTATCATTTTTAAGGATTTAGAATGTCCCTTATGATTTTAGATATCTTTTAACTAAAAACCTTTTTCTATCATGAATCACACCACATTTGTCGATAATGTCTTTTTACAGGAGAGTGGGGAAGACAGCAGATGTATATTTTTAAAATTTCGAATCCCACTCCTTTTTCAAAACTCTGCTGCTCACGTATCTCTTAGATAACATCTTTTATGCTATCCATAATTCACCCAGACCCTCATCAATATTATTATAGCCCTAAATTCTCAGAAATTGACTTCTGAGACTCATTATAAGAGGATGTTCCCTTATTGGCAGACTTTGCTTATTGATATAAGGAAGAGTGAGACACATTTCAATATAATGTGTGGTTTATGTAAATCTGATTTTTTTTTTTTTTAAGATTTTATTTGTCAGAGAGAAGAGAGAGAGTGCACAAGCCAGGGGGAGGGGCAGAGGGAGAAGCAGGCTTCCTGCTGAGCACGGGACTTAATCCCAGGACCCTGTGATCATGACCTAACCCAAAGGTAGACCCTTAACCAATAGAGCCACCCAGGTGTCCCTGTAAACCTGATTTTAAAAGCATATCCTTATAACTAATATACATAATATTTAATGTTGATTTAATATTTTACAAGCCCAATGATTTATCTTAGGTTAAACTTAAAATCATAAGATAAGAGATTTTGCTTGATTCTTCTAATATTAAATCAATTATATATTTTAATCAGTCAGACTCATGGACCGATTTTCAATGATAAACACACAGGAGACTTAGATTTAAGACAAACAGGCACTTTAATATATTCACTATGAGGATTATGCCATTGCTTTTTGAGGGAGTGGAACACTGATGTTCATCATCTTGGAATCCCAGCCTGGTATAAATGTGCATTAGACTAAATTCTAAGCAGAAGGTTTCATGAGGGATAACAAATAGTGATTAAGTTATAACTTTTTCTGATTTTGATGATTGATTTTTCCCTTGCAAATATACTCTAGTCATCTTGATTGGATTTGAGGATATTACACATATTTACAAATTGTCCTGAAGGATGAGCTATTTCTCGGATGGCACCTCTCAAATATTACCTTTTGATTTTTCCACCTTTTCTCTTCTGTGGCTAGTCTTTTACTGAAATTAAAGGGACACATCTTTCAAACTTATTCTCAAAATTCTCACTTCATTAATTTTAAGTGTTCTTCCTGTCCTTTAGCTGCTAAAAGTAAATCAGAACCATTCTCAATGTTTCTTGACCTATAAGTGGCTTTTGATAACATAGAAATTTCACTAAAATAAATGCTTTTGATATATATTTTTAGCTCATAATCCTTTAAGCTATTTTAAAGTGCTATTGATTGAATAACTTAAAAAAAGATACATTTTCAGTTTTAAATGATAAAATGATTTTCCTGTATCACATAATTTTCTATCCAATATTCTATAATTTTGTTTGCGATTATGTAATCATAGGCTCCTAAATAATAGCTCTGTAAATCTTCAAGATCTTTTAATGTTTTACATATCCTAACTCATCTTATTCTCATACCACTTTACAGAGAAGGAAATGAGTCACAGTGAACTCAGATGACTATCCTAGGTCACAAAGCTGGTAAGAAATGAAGCAAGGATTTAAATCAGACCAGCCTTGTCTGGTATCCTCTGGGCTTTATTGGAACTTCTGGCAACATAGGATAAACAATAAATCAAACTGCATATTATTATACACAAAAGAATATGGGAAACTTTTTAAAGGGATTCAAAGGAGAAAAAATATAGCATTGTCTTGGAAGTAGAATGACAACGTACCAAGCGTGGACAGTATTTTTAACAAGGTAAGTGTAAAGTAGAAATTGGACAGTTCCATTATTTCTACTACTTATTAGTGTAACTTACTCTTTCTCTTATTTTAACCCCAAAATATTTTCCCAAAGGAGTTTGTAAGAATGATGTTATGCTCCTATCATTACATATTTTTTTGTGAATGTTTTAGATAATAATCAAGAAAGACTAAAGGATAGATAATCAAAAGAAAGGAAAATTATCATTAGTCTTATTAGCCTTTGCAGAAGTGATTCTTTTAAAAAAATTTTTTCAGTATAGTTAATGTACAGTGTTACATTGGTTTCAAGTGTACAATACAGTGATTCTATGATTCTGTACATTACTCAGTGTTTATCACACTAAGTGTACTTTTAATCCCCTTCACCTATTTCACATATCCCCTCCCCTGACCTCTCCTCTGATAACCATCAATGTGTTCTCTATAGTTGAGTCTGGTTTTTGTTTTTTTGGTTCTTTTCCTTTTTCTTTTTTCATTTGTTTTGTTTCTTAAATTACACATATGAGTGAAATCATATGGTATTTGTCTTTTTCTGACCGGCTTATTTTGCTTAGCATTATATCCTTTAGATCCATCCATGTCATTGCACATGGCAGCATTTCATTTTTTTTATGGCTAGGTAATATTCAATTGTATGTATGTATACCACATCTTCTTCACCCATTCATCTGTTGATGGACACTTGGGCTGCTTCCGTATCTTGGCTACTGTAAATAATACAGTAATCATTGGGGTGCATATATATTTTCAGATTAGTGTTTTCATATTCTTTGAGTAAATATGCACTAGTGGAATTACTGGATCATGTGGTAATTCTATTTTTTAATTTTTTTGAGGAACCTCCGTACTCTTTTTCACAGTGGCATTCCTACAGTTTGCATTCCTACAAGAGTGCATAAGGGTTCCTTTTCTCCACACCTTTGCCAACACTTACTGTTTCGCATGTTTGATTTAGCCATTCTGACAAGTCTGAGGTAATATCTCTTTGTGGTTTTGATTTTCATTTCCATGAAGATGGGATATGTTGAGCATCTTTTCATGTGTCTGTTGGCCATCTGTATGTTGTCTTTGGAGAAATGTCTGTTCATGCCTTCTGCTCATTTTTTAAATGGATGTGTGTCTATGCCTGTGTGTATGTGTCTGTGTGTATGTGTTAAGTGTGTAAGTTCTTTATATATTCTGGATTCTGACCCTTTATTGGTTGTGTCATTTGCAAATATCTTTTCCCATTGAGTTGTCTTTTCATTTCATTTTTTTTGGCTGTTGCTGTTTTTTTGAATTTTGTTTTTGTTTTTGCTTTTGTTTTTTGCTGTGCATAAGCTTTTTACCTTATGTATTTGCAATAGTTTAATTTTCTTTTGTTCCCCTTGTCTCAGGAGACATATGAAAAATGTTGCTACTTCCAATGTCAGAAAAATTACTGTCTGTGCTGTCAGGGAAATTACTGTCTGTGCTCTCTTTTAGGATTTTTATGGTGTCAGGTCCCACATTTAGGTCTTTAATCTATTTTGAGTTTTTCTCTGTGTATGGTTTGTAAAGGTGGTCCAGTTTCATTCTTCTGCATGTTGCTATCCAGTTTTCCCAACACCATTTGTTGAACGACTGTCTTTTTCTGATTGCATATTCTTGTCCTTTTTTGTCAGATTAATTGACCACATAATTGTGAGTTTATTTCTGATTGTTTTTTTAAAAAATATCTCCCAAGAAGCTCAATTAAAACATTGTTGAAACCTTAAAAATTCATCTTATTTGAATATACAATTTGAAGAGTTCCATATGGCAACATAAAATATAAAATGCCTAGTTAAATGAATAAAAATATACAGAACTTAAAAATGTGCATTATAAATGTTTCTTAGAAGGAAACTGAAGCAAACAAATAATTGAATTATATACCTAATAATAGAAGGTATTATCTCTGTTAATTTACTGTGCACATATTTATTGAATAATCAGTTTATGGCAAATACCCCATGGATAAAATGTATGAGCCAAACATTGCCTTTACAGAACTTACTATCCAGCGGCAGAAGGATTAGTCATATGGCCTATAAAGTTATTATATAATAGAAGACTGTAACCTAGTAAAGGAGTTCATAGGAACTACTCTAAGAAAGAGATAAAATATGTAAAATCAAAAATAATTTGAAGAGGCTCCTACCTGCAGTGGGTGCGAGTGGTTAGCCTCTTCAAGGCAAAAGGAACCTTTAAGACTCTGGTTGGAGCAGAAACAGCAGTATCGGGGGAAAACTCCTGTGGAATTAAAGTATGGTGAGTGAAAAGAAGTACATTGAAAGGTGAGACTATGATAGGGGGTATATATCAGATGATGTTAATCCTACTTAGACATGGTAAAGATGTGCTCTTAAGAGCAAAGGAAGACCATGGTAACATTTCAAGTAAGAAGAAAGTGTGATCCTTTTTTTTTTTTTTTTTTTTTTTTTTTTTTTTTTTTTTTTTTTTTTTTATAAACATATATTTTTATCCCCAGGGGTACAGGTCTGTGAATCACCAGGTTTACACACTTCACAGCACTCACCAAATCACATACCCTCCCCAATGTCCATAATCCCACCCCCTTCTCCTTTTTTTTTATTACCAACAAAAATCACCCTGGCTGCAATGAGAGAACAAATTAAAAAGGGGATAAGAATTCCCTGAAAGACAAGAAAGGAAAGCATAGAAGATGAAGACAAAGAAGACACCCAGGCCTAGGGATGGAAGTAGTATCGTTTAGTGAGATAGAAATATTGAAAGAACTGGAGCACCTGGGTGGCTCAGTTAGTTGAGCATCTGACTCTTGGTTTTGGCTCAGGTCATGATCTCAGGGTTGTGAGAGCCCTGTGTTTAGCTCTGCTCTCAGCTGGGAGTCTGCTTGAGATTCTCTCTCTTCCTGTGCTCCTCCCCAGCTCACCCTCTCCCTCTCTTTCTCTTTAAGAAATAATTGAATAGGGGCACCTGGGTGGCTCAGTGGGTTAAGCCGCTGCCTTCCACTTAGGTCATGATCCCAGGAGCCCCGCATCGGGCTCTCTGCTCAGCATGGAGCCTGCTTCCCTCTCACTCTCTCTGCTTGCCTCTTTGCCTCCTTGTGATGTCTCTCTATCAAATAAATAAATAAAATAAAAATAAAAAAAAGAAATAATTGAATAGATATTTTAAAAAATTGAAAGATTAAAAGATTTGAGGAAATCAGAAAATAGAACAGGAATTTAAAAAAAAAGTAAACCAAGCATCTCTGTATCTCTATCTGCACTGTTTCTCTCCCTTCTCTAGATATATAAAAAGAATTTTATATAATGAAAGAATTATTCAATGAATAGTCATGGGACAAAAAATAACTGTGGAAGACAAGTTAATTATATAAATTTCAAAACATTTAACAAATTAAATTTCAAATATAGTAAGTATTTAAAGTCATGTTTAAAAATTTTAAAATTTAATTAGAAGATTACCCAAGTAAAATAAAAATTAAATATTCTTAGGAAATATTTTGATTATTAACTTAGGCTCTTGACTTCAAACAGATACTTTTGTACTGTGTTTTGACGTGGGGCTGGAATTTTGCAAACCAATTTTTTCCTTTGATAGATGGTTCCTTATTAGAGTCTTTCAGTAGAGGTAAAGAAGGTTGTAGGAAGAAGAACGTGTGACTTCTGTTAGCTTCCTGCTTCTCTGGCCATCACCACAGCACTTCTTTATCCTTAGAGCAACAAAGAACCAATTCCTGTGGTAGCAGCTGATTACACTTTTCAATCTTTTAATGCTATGGGAAAGCATAACTTTCTGCTGTGGCATCTCATACATAGCCCCATCTTAACATCTTCTGTTCCTCAGAGATCTGAGTTCCACATTCAGAGGACTCTTCCTCCAGGTTTCTAAATGCTACCTATTCCAACCTTAACTCTTTGTTTCCCAGCCATGAAAGTGGTAATTGCTTCCTTCTGTGATACTTTAGTATCTCCTTTTTGTCTTTCTAGTTCTCTGAGACATGGTGTATAATTCTTTATACCAAAAACTCTGTTAAACTGTCTGTTGAAATTTTTGTATCTGGACTAGACTGGCTGATACAGTACTGTTATTTAACTATGGATATCCTTTAAAGAAATCTTAAAAGGAGAGATTTACAGACCTGTTAATGTTAGAAAACCTACCAGTGTTCTGTGGGAAACTACTATTTGTTAAATACTTCTCTAAGTGTTAGGAACACAGGATTTAAGACAAACTTTGTTTACTCCTGCAAGAAAACAAATGAATAAATAAAAGGAGGAGAGTAGAAAGAAATGAAATTAGATAAGAAATAAAATTGATTAAATAAATAAAATTAGCAACATTTATTATATGAAGACAAAAATGGGTAAACACAGCACTGGATTAGTGGTACTCAACAGTCAAAAACAAGGTTATATTTTTCAAAACCATTCTTTATGTAATTGAAGGATGTTAAGGCCAACTTAAGAACCCAATTGAGGGGCACCTGGGTAGCTCAGTGGGTTAAAGCCTCTGCCTTCGGCTTAGGTCATGATCCCAGGGTCCTGGATTGAGTCCCGCTTTGGGCTCTCTGCTCAGCGGGGACCCTGCTTCCTCCTCTCTCTCTGCCTGCCTCTCTGCCTACTTGTGATCTTTGTCTGTCAAATAAATAACTAAAATCTTTAAAAATACAAAAAGAACCCAAATGATATATGTCTCATATTAAGGATTTTAGAAATTTTCTTCTTTACAGCATTTTTCTATAAATGGTTGTTAAATGGATATTAATACATCAAAATTGCAGAAATGTAATGATAATGAAGCTTTAAGATCTAAAAAGCTTTCAGATATACTATCTATTTGTGACACAAAGAATAACTGAATAAATAATCATTTTCATAATTATTTTCTCATTAGTTCTTAAAATTATATTAATTCTTTCAAATACTCTTTCTCATGAAACAAATACATATTAAATACTTACTATATGCCTTGCACTCTTTCATGTGCTGATGACTTCTTTGCCTCCATGATATGGAACCAGTACCATCAGTATGTAAAAAAAATAAAAATAAAAATAGTTGACTGACATTTTAGTAGTAAAACTCCTATGAGGATCTTTTTTTTCTTTTTTAAGTCAATACCTATCCAAGGATTTGAAATCCCCTGGACAAAATAATACCAGGAATTTCTCCTCTAATATACACCCCTCCCTTTTAAAATTAATGTAGTTTAATAGAAGAAAGAACCTTGATTGTGGAAATCATTGCATTAACATACCTCTTCAGCAAAATACTATCATGCTCATTCTGCAACTCTTAAATTACCAAGTGTGTCAATTTCAGACATCTCAGATAACAAATGTTCTGATTTCTGGCCACTCTCTTCTACTTTCCTATTCTATATCCAATTTTAAAATGTTTCACCCTAATAGTTCCTCTAATTTATTAACCCTGTGTTGTTTGCAGAATGAGAGGTCTATCATTTTTCCGTTTTCAGTTTATAACCTGATCTAACACTACAATCAGTATCATGAATACAATCTCTACTCCAATATTCCTCCCCACACACACACCTTTTGTACTTACCTGACAAAATCTAAATTCTGCAACTATTTCTGCAATATATCCAGACTGCTGATTGTAGGGGTTAGAGAAGAAAATGCAATCTCACTGACGGGTCTGTCTTTGAATTGATGGCTGCAAACCTCAAGTGAGCCTTCAGACCTTCCATAAATCCTGCTGCATTTCTATTAGATATTTTCTTATTGTCTCTCCAGATCCATTCTTTACACTTTACAAAACTGTTCTTTTTCTTGGGATACTGATCTGTATGGGCTCTCTAAGTTTTGCAAAATTTCAACCTTTACTGGGAGCAGGAGTGAGGGATGGAGATCACTTGAAATTTTTGGAGTTTCTATTATCAGCCCTCCCCACTAACAAAAACTTAGACATGGGAGTACCCATGCTTCTCAGGGCCTTACAGAAGTACCTAGATTATTTTTACTTTTTATTTTATGACTTCTTATATTTCTTAGATTCTTTTTACTTTTTACTTTATGATTTCTCCCCTTTTCAGGGAAAGGTTATCTGGTCTCCAGGAAGTAGAAGTATTACACTTCTCAACTGCACTTCAAACACTGTCGCTATAGCATAAGGTCTTTACATCCCATCCTTAAAAGCTAAGCTTTTAACTTCCTGTCAAGACTCTCATTATTTTATATTATATCCTATCTCAATACAATAGGTCCAGCTATATGAATGGGATAGGATTCATTTAGACAGCATGAAATCTTAAAGAATATTGAGGAATAGAGTAATATTTCACACACAAAATATATATGAAACTGAAGTTTTCTAAATTAGCCCTGAGAACACATTAACACTAAATTGAAGAGGCTTTTTCAACTGGTAATGAGTTCCCATTAATGGAGGTATTAAGGTGAATTAGAACAATCATCTCTCTAGTATATTGTCCAGTAAATTAGTACATTATAAGAAGATTGGAGAAGGTAGCTTTCTAAAAAGGATGAATTTTATGGTTGACTCAAATTCTGAAGTTTTATGCTTCTAGTCCTTCAGTCAAAATCATTTTCTTAAGATAATATTTTTCCCTGATGCAATGCTATTACTATGACAAACTCTAGCATGCCCTTGATTGTTTTAGGTATCTGCAGCAGATAAAAGTTATTATGATACTCTGAAAAATATTTCCCAACTTCAGCAACCTCTTCTTTTGTTTTTAGACCCCATATGAACTTGAAATTTTGGCCAGGAGAGCATTAGGTGTCCTATGTGTCTCAAGAAAGAGCTATTTCTTTTGTGGGCGGAACTTAACCCATTATTTTACTTTTATACATTTGTGAAACTCTTTTATTATTTTTTTAAGATTTTATTTATTTATTTATTAGACAGAGAGAGAAACAGAGATCACAAGCAGGCAGAGGGGCAGGCAGAGGCAGAGAGAGAAGTAGGCTCCACACTGAGCAGAGAGCTCAATGCGGGGCTTGATCCCAGGACCCTGAGATCATGACCTGAGCTGAAGGCAGCGGCTTAACCCACTGAGCCACCCAGAGGCCCTGAAACTCTATTTTAGAAGGTACAATAGATTAGATGATGGAAAATACGGAAGATACCAATCATCTCAAGCTCCAAATATATGTATTAAAAGTATATATAATCATAAGATTCAATCATAAGATTGGAAAACGAAGTACTCTAGTTGAAGTCGACAATCTGCCGTGATATTCAGGGAAGGCTCCTGGTGAAAAGTGACATGATGAGTAAAATTTTGAAAGATAGATAAAAGAATTGAAATGACTTAGGTAAAAATGGAAGTGGAGGAAGAGTGAAGAATATTTACTGATTTTAAGAGGCTCTTTGTTCTGTAACCATAGCACAAGATGAAATTAGGTTTTCAAAATGACTTGAGTCTGCCGTGTTCAGGTAAAATTATGGTGATTTCTGCAGTACTCTAACCAGCTAATGAAGGTTTTCTGGTTCCCACCAATTCTTAGGAACCTACAAGGCCAGTTTGTTTGGAAAACGGAGTTATCTTTAAAGATACTCTTTGCCATTTTAATTTTGTTTTATTTTAAAAACCTTTAATACATCAAAATCAAGGAATCCCAGAAAGCAATTCCATATCTAGTTCTTCATGAAGAAAATACTTTGTTTGCCATAGGTAACTATCCATATTCTGCTGCTTGCCGCAATGAGTGAGTTCCTTGTTACCTAGGATGACCAATTTTCTTGTTTGCCTTAGAGAATCCTAGTATAAGCCTGTTGTCCAGGCTTAATTGTTATTAGTTATTCCTTTTACTCTCAGAAAAAAAGAATAATAATTCACTTGGCCACCCAAAATATAGTATAAAAGTATTGAATTTTTTTGTTATATATGCCATGTTTGTCTTTTTAAATTTACTTTAAAAATGTAATTGTTAAGGCACCTAGGTGGCTCATTCAGTTAAGTGTGTGACTCTTGATTTTGGCTCACATCATGATCTCAGGGTCCTGGGATCTTTTTTAAAAAATGTAATTATTATACATTCAATTAAATTGTATTCACACATAGAAAGGAATTAAATTTTGCTTCATGATACATGAATGGACCTTTAAAATATTACATTTAGTGTAATAAGCCCGACATAGAAGAGCATATATTATGTGACTGCACTTATATGAAGTATCCAGAATAGGCACATTCATAGATACAAAATAAAAGAATGGAGGTTACCAAGGATGGGGGAAGGAAAAAATGGAGTTAGTGATTGGTGAGTTCAGAATTTTGGTTGGGGATGATGAAAAATGTGGGTTATAGAATGTGTGGCAGTTATACAACATTGTGAATGTATTTAATGTCTGAATTGTATATTTACAAATAGTTAAAATGATAAATATATTATATATGTTTTATGACAATTAAAAATAGAAGACATGTACTAGCCTAAAACATTATATCAAGATTTGTTTGATAAACAAGCTGAATTAGGTGAGCTGGCATGCTTTACTGTCCCAAATTTGGCATGTTTGTAGATACTCTGGGGAACAAGATGAATGCATTACAATAACTTTGATTCTGACTCTTCATTTATCCTTCTACTATGTTTTTTTATTCTGTTTCCCTAGTACTCTTTCCCAGGAGTTAGAATGAACTCATGAGAGAATACCTCAATTGTAGAATTTCAAGCTGAATAAGTCATAATAAAGCACATTAAAAACACAGTTATTTAAAATTATGTTGGGTCAGTTAAAAAGTGGAGAGTTTGAACTATACGTAGGTCATGATTCACCGATCTTTGTGCCAGTCATGGAGTTATCGATAAAACTTCTAACTGCAAAATTGATAAGATATAAAGCACATGGAAATATAATTATTGAATCTGTATTAATAATAATACATTTAACATTATAGGATGTCCTTAGTTATTTGAAAATGTATTATATTAAGGTGGTGTTCAAATACAACTGTTTAATTTCAAACTGCTAGCGATTTCTCACAATGTTTGACAAGTGAGTAAGTTTGCAGTAACAGAATTATATAGGTGCTATGATCTAATTTTAAGAAGTATTAAGTAGAATAACTATGCAGACTGAAGAACACATGTAAGAGGACTTTATGGAATGGTTTACACCATATGGCGACTTCCTATAGGTAAACTTCATGTTACATTTCTCTGATTTTTAAAAATTATCTTGATTTCGGCTCATGTCATGATCTCAGGGTCCTGGGAAAATTTTAGACAGAAAATTTAAAGAGTTACTACATGTATTTCAGTAGTCACTATTAAAGATTTTTTTAAATAAAAATAAAGTACTATGTTAGTGAAATAATATTTTGTTTTAGCTGCAGTTGTAACATTGTATATTTTTAGTGCACTGTTAAAGTTACAACTACTCTAGTACAAATGGTATGGGAATAAATTAAAAATATTAATAAAACAGTAGATATAACACTTACGAGTATTATACAGTATCAGATATTCACCAGAGAGACTGATGATTTAAAAAAATCTTCCAAGGATATATATGTATATAGTAATCATGTATTATATATTTTATATATTATACTTTCGATTGGTGTGTTGAGAGATAATTTTGTTCTTTGACATTAATTTTAATCCTATGGGCGTAGGGTGGTAGTGGAAATAGTTCACAAGGATTTCTTGGGCAGACAAAAATGTTGATAGACATAATAGGATTTGCAGCTACTTTAAATCAAAATGAGTTCTTTATTCCTCTATCTAGTTCAGGTAGAATTAATTCATTACTAACCTCACAACAAATTTCAAGGAAACTAGGTCTGCTGTAACTGTTAAATTGTGATGGAAATTAGGAAATGTTGAAATGGTCTCATCAAGAGACTGCATAATGTCATTTAGTGCATTAGCAGAGTCCCCCAAATCTTGTTCAAAAGTGTCTTTTTCTATCTTCATTTCACCATTGTGTGGCTCATTTCAGCCAGCATGCCTCAAGTAGTTTATTAACTGTGGCTGAAGAAACTATTCAGCACAGCTCAGTAACTAGCAATTTGACCTCAAGACCATCTTGAGGATTTGACTCTAATGGTTTATTCTTCTGAACAGAAAATAAATAAATAAGTATTGTGTGCTATGAATACACTTCTTGAGTGTGGGTTGTTTCTTGATGATTCAACCCATAATATTAATTCAGTTTGTTGGCTAACAATGATTGTTTTGTGCATATCCATGGATTTCTAAGGTAGCAACAAAGTTCTTTAAACAATAACACTTTGGATACTTAATGTTCTATCTTTACTGTTAATTCTTTTTTCTTAAAGTTTTATAAGGTGAAGGTGGTCAAGTAATTTGGGTTCTAGTCTCTGTTGTATAGTTGGCTTGATATACCTGAGTAAACAACAAAACAATGCTGATTCTTAACAGAAATGTTAATTCCAATTGGCTGTAATTAGGACTGCCTCATTCCTTCTTATTCTCCTTCTCCCCTCTGTCACACACACACGTGTGCGCGCGCACACACACACATATCCCTCTTTTTTCCCCATTTTCCCTCTCTCCACAAGCAATCAGGTTAAATTTTATTTTTGATGTTTCTGGTAGTTGTCTTCCTAGTTCCAAATAATGTGTTTATATGACCATAGTTTGATTAATCAACTTTGACAGTGTCTGATGACTTTCTTCTTCTCAAGAAGAGGAGTGTAACTCATCCTATCCCTCTTATGCTCTTTTTCAATTTTTTGACTTGCTTTTTTTTTATTATTAAATCATCTATTAGTTGATTTAATAATATTTCTTGATACACCAAAATTCAACATTTATGTTATTAACCTATTTTGTAAAAAGAAACTTCTATCCTTACTTGTTTCTCAAATCTTCCTTAGTCTTTTAATCTGTCCAATTTGTTCTTCTATACCACTTTAATATATTCAATGTTGATAACACTATATTTATTCATGAAGATATAAATTTTCTGTTCAGTGTCTAAGCAATGAAAACACAATACTCAATATATCATGATTTTTTAAAATCTTATTTTCTGCCTTAAACTTTTGACTATGGGGAGACTTCCCATTCTTTGCTACATTGCCTCTATGGAGACTGGGGAGAGCCAGGTCTATAAACTTTGGTTTTCTGATTCTGTGGCAGCTCCTACAGCAGCAAGCTCATAATCTCGTACTGCAGCTTGACACAACTCAAACTCCTTAGCACAAAGTGACTCATACTATACTCAGAAACTTCTTTCTCTTAGACAGTTGTCTTAGCAGATAGAGTAGGGTGAAGCCAGAGCCTGCTATAACCAGGAAGGAAGCTCATTCTTCTGTTTACATCCTCTTCTACCAGCAATGTGTCCAATAGACACATTTTACCAGTGAGGAACTGAGAAGTTGCCTAGACTTGGACTTTTTTAGCACAAAGCTTGATAAAAGTTCTTTATTCAACATATAATTACTAGTAAGTCAAGCACACGAGTTTGCCCAGCCCTATTTCCACCCATTCACATATTCTCTACTTTATGAAAAGATTATACATATATATAAATCATAATATCTTTCATTGTGTAATTGAATCTTTTGAGTTTTTAATGTACTTCCAGTTTTAATGCTTTCTTCTTTTATTAGTTCCCTTAAATATGGTCCTTGAACAATATGGGTTTAAACTATGTGTATCCACTTATATTCATATCACTTTCAGTAAAGTACAGTAGTGTAAATTTCTCTTCCTTGTGATTTTTTTAAATTTTTTATTTTTTATAAACATATATTTTTATCCCCAGGGGTACAGGTCTGTGAATCACCAGGTTTACACACTTCACAGCACTCACCAAAGCCCATACCCTCCCAAATGTCCATAATCCCACCCCCTTCTCCCAACCTCCCTCCCCCCAGCAACCCTCAGTTTGTTTTGTGAGATTAAGAGTCACTTATGGTTTGTCTCCCTCCCAAGTCCATCTTGTTTCATTGATTCTTCTTCTACCCACTTAAGCCCCCATGTTGCATCACCACTTCCTCATATCAGGGAGATCATATGATAGTTGTCTTTCTCTGCTTGACTTATTTCGCTAAGCATGATATGCTCTAGTTCCATCCATGTTGTCGCAAATGGCAAGATTTCATTTCTTTTGATGGCTGCGTAGTATTCCATGCATGGAGGTTCCTCAAAATGTTGAAAATAGAACTGCCCTATGACCCAGCAATAGCACTACTGGGTATTTACCCTAAAGATAAAAACGTAATGATCCAAAGGGGCATGTGCACCCGAATGTTTATAGCAGCAATGTCCACAATAGCCAAACTATGGAAAGAATCTTCCTTGTGATTTTTTAATAATGTTTCCTTTTCTAAAGCTTAATATACTATAAACATACAGTATATGATACCTAGAACATATAAAATTTGTGTTATTTGAATGCTTATGTTATCAGTAAGGCTTCCAGTGAACAGTAGGCTATTAGTAGTCAGGTTTTGGCGGAGTCAAAAGTTATATGTGGATTTTGTCCTTAGCCCCCACAATGCTTAAGGGTCAACCGTATATTCCATTATATAATTAAAAACATTCTACCTGTATTTCCTTCAATTTTTGATGGCCAGTATATAACCTGATACTATGTGCTCACGTTGTTAATGAGATAATCATACTTAAGTATTTCACACGTATTAACTCATTTAATTATCACAAAACTCTATGATGCTGGTCCAATTATGGCTCATTTTACAAATGAAGAAACTGACACAGAAATGAAATGACTTGGCAAAGATCATGGAATTAATGGTGTAGCAGACAGTGGAAAACTAAAGCCTCTCAATCACTCCAATATTCTGTCTCTCATATTCATATAGTTATGAAGTTTGTTATGGAGAATTAGCTCCATTATTTATGACAGTCTTCTCCCACTTTTCTATTTTCTTATTTCACCTTAGACACAAAAATAAATGGAATTTAATTGTTAATTTTTGAACAATTGAAAGTGCCTTTCCTTTTTATTTGATAACTTTCTAGTTTGCATATTCTAGGTAGAATCAGTTTTCCTCTGAACAGTGAAATCTTTGCTCTATTTTTCTCTAAGATCTAATATGACTGATGAAGTCTGAAGATCATCTTATTTTCATACCTTTATAGGATAAGCTGATTTTCTTTCCTCTCAAAGTTTTTGTAGCTTCTATTTTCTCTGATATTCTAAAATTTCATAAGCCGCATGTCCAAATGGAAGTGTTTTCATTTGTCGTGTTGAGTCCTTAACTCTGAAAACATGTTAATGTCATAATTTTTGTATATTTCATTATTTTTCCTTCATTGTTTCTGCTTAACTTTTGCCTTTTAAACTTTTATTCAGTTCTTTTGAGAATTGTATTGTATTTTTATTTTTCTAGAGCTATTTCTTGTTCTTGAATCTTTCATTATGTATAACTCTAGATTTATTAATTATACTTAATATGTTAAAGGTTTTGCTTCCTTTGGCTTAAGTTCTCTTTCTTCAATTTGATTCTTTATACGATTAATTTTCCTTAGGTGCCCGGTAGTTCTTATGCATATGGTGAATTTAGGATTAGAATTATGACGGGTAGCTAGATTATGTGGCATTGTGTTTCCACTACAGACCTTTCCTCAGTTGTAAGATCTACTTGGGTGAACTGAGTATGTGGGAAGGTCTTCCTGACAGCAAGACTCACTTTTAGGTTTAATGAGAAATACATGAACATTCTGGAGTCCATACTAGTACAGGAAAACAAACAAACAAACAAACAAACTTTTGGAATCAAATAGTCATACTAGGTACCCTTCTCATTCTCAGACTTACTGCTTTTTTAGACTATAGAGTAGAAATATCCATGTAGACAAGGAACAATGGAGAGCAACATAATAGCTTGCCATGTTGTAATATGGGAGGGGCAAATATGTAGGAGATTCTCAGTCTTATGAATGCATCTTTTGATTAATTTAACCTGACTGTTTCTCACAGCCTATTACTGTTGTCAGTAGTCACTAAGCTGAGAGACTTTCTGCCATTCTGCATGCTAATGAGTATGTTCTGGTCTATGTCTTCCTCCATTCTTGCTTATCCCTTAAAAGAATTAATGATATAATAATGAAAGATGAATTGTCCTGCCATTCTTAGAACTGTAATAGATTTCTTGTTTAAATGAGATTTAGGGACCTAAAACATAGTTGTTAAGTTTGCAGTATTGAACTGGAAACTCTAAATTTAAAGTTCTAATTGTCGATGCCTATTTGCCTGGGACAATTTGAAATTCATGTGAAGGTGACAATTTTAGCAGTATTAGGCATCAAAATTACTTAAAAGCACCAAGCTTCTCGGGGTACCTGGGTGGCTCAGTGGGTTAAAGCCTCTGTCTTTGGCTCAGGTCGTGGTCCTAGGTTCCTGGGATTGAGCCCCACAACAGGCTCTCTGCTCAGCAGGGAGCCTGCTTCCTCTCCCTTCTCTGCCTGCTTCTCTGCCTACTTGTGATCTCTGTCTGCCAAATAAATAAATAAATAATCTATTAAAAAAAAAAAAAAGCACAAGCTTCTCTTGGTTTTACTTAATTCTTATCTCCTCTTCCCACTCTATATTTGTCCTTCCTCTTCATGGTAGAATTTCTATAAAAAAGTCTAATTTCACACCCTCCAATATCTCCTCTCTCATTCTTACTTGAGAGGTCTTTAAGACTTTATCCCAGCACTCCAGTGAGACTGCTTTTTCTAAGGACATAAAGACCACTTGTATTACTGGACTTACCATCAATATTTGGCCCCACTGATAACTCAGTCCTTCTCAGAACATCCTTTTTCTACTTCTCTTGAGATAACCTCCTAACTCTAAGGTGATAATTTTCTAGTTATCTAAAATAAGGAACTGAGTCCCCACCTTTTTTAAAATTTTACTGCAGACATTTTTTTGGCTTTCATTCTTTCCTCTTCTCCTTCAGCCCACACATCTAAGCAAATTTATAAGAAAACCTAGGTGCTCACTCCTTTGGTAGCATCAGATAGCAGATTTAATCCACACAAGTTTCCTGACTATGCACAGAAATCCTCAGCCTGACTCCACCCTGAACAATAATAAAAACTCCAGGCCAGTCCCCCTTCTTTGGCCTCTCAAGTCATTTTGAATCCATTTGGGAGGACTTTCCTTGATGTCTCCATAAAGCCTCTTAAAAGTAATAAGTATTTTTATATCTTCTTGGTACATGTGTGACATCATCAGTTTCCACATATGAGCTAAATTTCTCAATCCTTTAACCTCTTAATAAGGCTCAATAAAAGGAACTCTTCTTTACTTTAATCCCAAATATATGATCTACATCAATTCCTAATTGTATTATCTATTCTTCCCCTCAATTTCCAACATATATATCAGTTAACTTACTGGATGTCTCTCCTTAGATGTCTAATAGACATCTCAAACCCAGTATTGAATACTGAGCTCCTAATCTCCTCCAGAACTTTTCCTCCCACAGTTTTTCTGTTTTGTATTTCTATTTGCTATTTAGTTACTTGGTTCAAAATCTTGGAATAATCCTTAACTTCTTTCCTTCACAAATATATTTGTAAATCTTATCTGCTACACAGTTTAATGTTTACCAAACCTTACCATCTTACACTGCTATTACTGTGAAGACTATTATGTAAGCTGATATCATTTTCAAACTAGGATTAATGAAACAACCTATGAACTGACATTTCTTTTCTAGCTCTTAGCCCACACTCTTCAGACTCTTCCAAACATAGCAGCCAAGGTGGTCTTACTAAAAATGTAAGTTAGACCATGTCACTTCTCTGCCCAGTCCCACCCAGGCTTCCTAGTTTATTAAGAATAAGAAATAAATTCCTTTAAATTGAATACAGAAATCAATATAATTTGCTACCCTGATTCTCTGACTTTATCTCCTATCACCTTCTCACTAATTTGCTCTACACTTGCCACAGTGACTACCTCTCCACTCCTTAAATACAACAGATATATTTCTCTCATATGCCTTTGTATTTACTATTCCCTGTGTCTGGAATGAAATTTTCTATGTAATTCATTGCTCACTCCCTCCGTGTGCTTAAGGTCATTACTCAACTCTCACTCCCTGCAAAGTCTTTTTCTTCAAAACATTCTCTGTCCTCTTTACTTTTCCATACTATACTTACAAAATCAACAACTGATATACTGTTTTACATTTTGTTTAAATTTTGTTTTGTAACTTATTTTCTACCACTAAAATGTTTCATGAAAACATGAGTTTTTCTGTTTTGTTCATTGCTCAAACAGTATTTAACACATACATGGTGCTAAATAATAACTTGTTGAAAATTAATTTAAAATAATTAGTTTGATAAATAATAACTTTAAAAATTAATAAATTAAATTAAATAATTAAGATAATTAAAATGAGTAGTTTTATATAATACAGCATTGGTGAATGACTTCTACTTGAGCTTAATGTTCACTTTATAATTTAATCAGTATAATGTAATTTAATCCCTTAACTTGCTTTGTCCATTTCTATAATGGTTACAACAATAAATTATGCTACCAGGCTTGATGATAAAAAGTAATCTGTATGACTTATCTAACCCATGGTGAGGTATATAGGTTATTATGTTTTAATCAAGTTCTAGAATAGCTTAGTATGTAAAATATTTGAGGTAAGTGTGTGTGTGTGTGTGTGTATCTCTTAATTTTGCCACCTTTTAAACATGTTTCCTTAAGAGCAATGATTAATAAGTGAACAATAGTTATTATTATATCACCCATTGCGAATAACTCAATCTGACTCCCTGTCTCCTGGGTGCTGAGTAATGGATTAACTTGGGGTGGTTATGATCAAGCTCTGAGACTGAGAAAGAAAACTTCACCATACGGACTGCAGATGATATATAGAGGGTGGAATGAGTTAGAACCAAGTGTACAATTAAAGTCCATTTAGCAAAATAGAGATGACACAAAAAAAGTGGCCAAAAGTAGAAATTAAACTGAATATAGATAGAAGGATCATTAAAGCCGGGTAGACAAAATACAGCAACCTTAGTGAGTCATGGAGAGTTGATGAACCAGTATAATTGCCTGGAATAAACTTTGTTACCTCTGGTTGAACGTGAATATGTCCTGTGGGGTAGAACAAATAGATATTCTGACCTCAAAGAGATTATAAATATCTTTGAGATTTATATGAGGAAAAACAGAGATCAGAATACATGAAATATCAACATATATTTCATTGCACAAGCATTTCTTAAAAATTGAACTACACAAAATCTTAAGTCTTAATAGTTGCAATAGAAAGTGAAAGCACGGGAACCTGGGTAGCTCAGTGGGTTAAGCCGCTGCCTTCGGCTCAGGTCATGATCTCAGGGTCCTGGGATCGAGTCCCGCATCGGGCTCTCTGCTCGGCAGGGAGCCTGCTTCCTCCTCTCTATCTCTGCCTGCCTCTCTGCCTACTTGTGATCTCTGTCTGTCAAATAAATAAAGATTAAAAAAAAAAAAAGAAAGAAAGTGAAAGCACATAATGAATAAAATTTTCAAACATTTAAATGAATATAAGAAACAACTAGGTTCCCTTAAAACATTTTAAGTATGTAGTACATTTGAGTGTTTTAGACCACCTTTGTTCAGTATTATATCTGTTTTTAAATGAAATGAAAGCCACAGAAAAGAGTTACCTTTAACTCTGCCTCTATACTATAAAGCTATCTATAAAAATAACTAATCATTAGTAAGGATTCTTTCTACCAGGGGATATTATTACAAGGAGATTGCTTAAGTCTGAATGGTCTATCTAGATTTTATGGTATTAAGATTCTTATATTACAATTGTATCATATGCAAAAGACATTATTTGTCTTAATTTAAAAAATCAAGTTTGATACTAATGGATTATGTAGTTAAAAAAAAAAAAGCAACTTGGAAAGAGACAATTTACATTTTAATGTATCAGGCTGCTTCTATCCAAGGTGGCCAAAGCTTCTCTTTTGAGAAAACCAGGTTAACTGTATTAATAGTTGGACTGTTAAGCATGTCACTTAATACTGTTCACTAACATTTATTGATTCTTGGGAGAGACTTGCTAGTAAAGCCTCATTCCTGTACTGCTAAGATTAGGTTTATCCTGCATTAATGCTTTAGTTTGATCATTTAAATTTCTCTCAAGCTGAAGTTTTACATTTTAATTTATTCTTGGGTCTATGACAGTGAAACTACAACTTTAAGACTCTGCTCATTGAAACGATTTAGCCTTGATTTTAATAAGCCTAGGCAAATTGGCAGCTTTAAATAACACACAAAAAGTATTTTTCAAGCTTTTTGTACATAACTACACATGATTATCAATGTTATGAACAATGAGATGTGATTGTTCACAGAGGAAGAAAATTCCCTTTTATAAATTACAGTGTGTCTGTTCTGTCCAAGTAAAAAACTTCACAATAGTTTTGAATGTCTTTCTTTTTTTTAATAGCCAGTGGTGTGGGGGGAGAATATAAAATGAGTCAATCAAATTAAAAGATGACTAAATTTTTCTTCTTTTAATATTGTCTCTGGGTTTACCCATGAAAAGGAAAATTATCCAAAAGTTGTAAACCCAAGTATCAGAAGTTAAAGATGTATCTAATTATTCAAAATTATCTTCTTTCATAGACTTTCTTTGTATTTCTATAGTTTATTTTAATAAGCATGATGGTCTAATTTCATGTCAAGTGGCCACTTCAAGTCACCCTAAAATGTTTTTTGAGGGCTATGGAATATGAGTCATGATAATCAGTAAAACTCTTTTTTAAAGAGTTTTTTTTTTTTAAAGTAGTCATTGAGTTTATATATCAATTCTTTGTTATTTTAACATCCTTCGTATATTTCCCATCTCCACTTCCTATTTTTCTCACATTTCTATAGATATAGTCTTAGGAACTTATTGAATTTCTTTGAAATCATTCCAGTGATGCAAAGATAGCTAAAAAATAGAAAATCTTCTCACATAGCTAACCATATAAAAAGGTCTTTTTAAAAAAGAAAAGAAGCATGACCATCTCAGCATACACTACAAAGGCATATGACAAAATTTTAAAACTATTTGATTTTCAACCTTTAGTAAAATAACAGTAGTTGACTCTTAATTTAATACAATTGAAAAATGAAAAAAAAAGTATCTGTACATAACTTTCTAATGTTTTATTGGAAACATCACTGAAAAAATATTAAAAGAATTTCTGTTGAAGGCTTGATGGAATAAAACAAGCCCAATATATATATATATTTTTAATACTGATTTAGAAATACTAGCCATTGCAAGAAAAAAAAAGATTAAAAAATATTTCATTAGATCAAGCAAAATTGTATTGGAGAAGTGTGGGTATTGAATGGTAACAAATGAGGTTGATGCAGGAGGCACATGTCATATTAGATAGAAAGGCATTGGCCACTGCTTGTGATGGGCAATTAATTATTCTAAGTGTATTGAAAAGGAAATGGAGAAACTTTAGGAATCTCAGAGGACATCTCATGAACAATTCTGATGATTAGTTATCAAGAAGTTTTTCCTAATAGTTTTCTGTTCTAATTTTCACAAACTGCTGCACACTATTTCCCCATCCCATGTTGCTATTTTCATTCATGGAAATGTTCTGTGGCTAGCTTCTGACTCTCCTGTTTTTACACTTGTCATAGCAATTCTCTGGCTGTGGTCCCAAAGCCTTAGGATGATATCCAGGCTGCCTCAAAACCAATGGTAGAATTAGCAAAGATGTAGTCTTTCTCTTCGATTCCATGGTGTATTTTTGTTCTCTGGTTCTATGGGTAGTACTCTTTATGCTGAATCTCACAAGCCTCAAAACAGACATAGGATCCTACCTGTACCCCTTTCTCCAATGAGCCAGAACAATATCTTTCATTCTTTATTTCTTTGGCCATTTTTATTTGCCTCTTGTGCTTAATTTCCTACTTTTTAAACTAAGCAAAGCAAACAAACACAACTAAAACCTTCCCAGCATATTCACTAATACAAATGCATATCAGTGTGTGGGACCAGGCTCCACCAGGCCAACAACCACTTGGTCCCAGTTGAGACAATATCTTACAAAGTCATTTATTTAAAAAAAAAATCCATTAGAATAAGTAGTAATTTAATTTCTACCTATTAAAGAGACTGAAAAAAATTCATCCTATGTGTAAAGTTTGATCTTATCTGTATTATTATAAGAACATGTTTTTTATTAAAACTACAGATTATAAAAGGTCTATGTATTTGGAAATTGTGACACATGCAAAATATAAAAAAGAATATTAAAGACTCATAGTCTACTATGCAAAGCAAATGGCTGCTAACATTTTGTAAGTATTGGTGTATGAATAATTACACTTGGTAATTATGTGTTTGTACCAGTTGAGAAGTTGATTTTGCCCCTTATTTATTTTGATCATTTTCCACATCTTAAATATCTTTTATTTGATTTTATAGTCAGTATCTTGGTTTGGTGTCATATTTTAAGTCTATATTCTGTTTTCTACAGGTACAACAGTTTGGTTCTCTTTTACTTTCTATTGAGGTTTTGTTTAAATAAACAGAATTGTAACTTGATATCATCAATGTTAATATTATTTCAAGTGAAATTTCTATAATAGTTATTTTTGATACTGGGATAAAGTTTTATTATCTTATTAAAGTATTTATATCTATGTTTTATTGGATACATTGTATATTACTGATTCTTTTATTATAAAAAGTCTCATTCTAGAATTTTTAGGATTTGAATAATCTCTCAGTTATTTAGAGTGTGTCACTGAATACTTGTTTTTCTAAACAAAATGTAGATGACATATTTTATGAGATGTTTAAGAAAAACTTTTACAATTTATTTTAAATTGATTTTGCCTTTCTGCATAAAAATTAGATTGGCTTTATCTAGAAATCTTGTTTTACAATCTTTATTATCTTTTGGCAATCTTACTTTCAAGTGTTTGAAGTCAGCCAACTACTTTTCCTTTTTGTAGGTACTAATTTTTTTTTTTTCCCCCTAGAAGTGCATAGAGAGTATTTTTTAAATCCTTTAAACATGAAACACTTTCACAAAGGCATGCTTGACTTCTGGTATCTTTTAACTAATGTTGACCTCTTTGAATTTTTCTTTCTTTTTTTTTTTAAGATTTTATTTATTTATTTTTATTTGACAGAGAACACAAGTAGGCAGAGAGGCAGGCAGAGAGAGAGAGGAGGAAGCAGGCTCCCCGCTGAGCAGGGAACCCTATTCGGGGGGCTCGATCCCAGGACCCTGGGATCATGACCTGAGCTGAAGGCAGAGGCTTTAACCCACTAAGCCACCCAGGCGGCCCTCTTTGAATTTTTCTTATACATAAATTCAGTTTTTTAATACAGAATTATTTTTAATTATTAATTTAAAAATCATTGATCTACCTTTTTATAACCTGTCAGTTTTGTTCCCTCCATCTGGGTTGGATCATCTTAATCAGTATTCTACATTTTTCCTCTTTGGCTTCTGAGGTAATTCCTTAAGACTGTTATTTATTTTATTAATCTTATTTTCCTTAATGTCCAATCTGATTATCTCATCTCCTTTGTGGTTTTTATTTAAGCAGTCATAGAATCATATTGTCTTTTCTGTTTCCCCTTGTATAAATTTTACTGAGTTGTTTTGAGAACTTAAATAAAATATTTCTAAATGTTCTTTCTTATAATAGCATTGTTTACAATTGTCTTTCAGAATTGTTTCCTTTCTTTTAAAATACAGAGTTTTCATATAGCTCAAGAATTATTTTTTCTTGTTATTTACTTTATTTTGATCTTCTGGTATTCATATTTGAAATGAATTCTGTTTATATCTTTCAGATCCAGACAAATGAAAAGGAAGAATATTCAAGTTTCTATACTTGGCTGCTCTATTTCATATACTCTGCTTGAAGATAAAGGTAAGGTGGCTAAAGCTCAATGTAATTTGACTAGAAAGTGTCCTCTCTCCTGGGTTTTTCCTCAGCGTTTGGCATTACTTTCTTACTTTGGTAGGTGACTGTTTTCACTGTATTTGTAAGCATGGTAGTCATTCTTAAAAAACAGATTTAGCAGTGTGTTTACTTTTTGACTGTTATGGCTGTGTCTGAAAATTATTTAACCAGGAGCAATTGCCAGCTTAGATGATCTAAAGAGTGTAGTGTAGCTGCTTGTATCTGACTCTCTTGTTGGAGTTGTTGATGAATTTATTTGTTTCTTTTGATTCGTTTCTTTTTTTTTTTTAATTTATTTTTTATTTTCAGCATAACTGTATTCATTATTTTTGCACCACACCCAGTGCTCCATGCAATCCGTGCCCTCTATAATACCCACCACCTGGTACCCCGACCTCCCACCCCCTGCCCCTTCAAAACCCTCAGATTGTTTTTCTGATTCATTCCTTTTGATTTGATGTGCAAATGCCTTCTGTCCCATGCCTCTATGTGAAGGGATGTTAGTGGGGCTTTGCTAAGTTCCCTGTATTTATTCCTCAACATTTCTATTCCTTCCCAGAAAGGAACATCACTCTGTGTCTAAGATATTCTAAATCTGATGCTATTCATTCTATATCTAGGAGAAAGAGATTCCTTAAATATACAAAATTGTTCTGTTCATACTTTCTCCGTTTTTTTAAAAATTCATATCATACACAGTCAACATTGAAATAGGAATCAAAGAGGTTGTTTTTTTATTTGTTTGTTTATTGCTACTTCTCCTAGAAGGTGTGATTTTTATTTAAAGACAATAGAATCTCTCAAAACTCTACTTCATTTCCCTTGGTCCCTACATAGTTTTGTCATGTTGTTAAACAAATATAAAGTTTATTTATTAAAATATAGTTAGATTATGTTCTTCAAATAAAAAATATTAAGTGCTTATTATTTGTGTGATTTTCTGGTTAATAATACGTATTTCTCTGTGGGGGTATAGGGGTAATAGTGAGCCTTGCAGTAATGTGTAGCCAGGTCTGGTCTTGTTAGAGACATAAGAGACACACAGAAATAGCTACCTAAGGCAGAAAATCTAAAATGTCCAAGTAATAAAGATAGTAAGAACCAAAGGTGCTCAAAGGAGGGAGTTTATTAGATTGGCTTATTCAGAGAAGGCACTAGAATTTTAACTGGAACTTGAAGGACGGGTTTGGTTTCAGTAAATGTGAGTAGCAGTTATCCTAGTAAGAGGAAGGGAATGGAAATCAGGACTAAGAGACATGTTAGAGAGAATGTTTTGCTTATTAAGATTATTCATCGGGGCACCTGGGTGGCTCAGTGGGTTAGGCCTCTGCCTTCGGCTCAGGTCATGATCCCAGGGTCCTGGGATCGAGCCCCGTATCGAGCCCCACATCGGGCTCTCTGCGCTGCAGGGAGCCTGCTTCCTCCTCTCTCTCTGCCTGCCTCTCTGCCTACTTGTGATCTCTGTCAGATTAATAAAGAAAAAATCCTTTAAAAAAAAAAAAGATTGTTCATCATGATGTCTACTACAACTTTTGCATATCTGCACCTAAAACTTTAGTTAGTTATTATTTTATGGCAATTTAGTTATTATTTTTAAGGCAAACTCACTTCTATAGTGAGTTTAGGATGAAATCATGCAATTTTAGCAGCTTGACTTGAAGGTTTTGAGGGTATCAGCTACCTCATTTTTATTAAAAGTGTTTCTCTTCTACAACTGTTTTAGGAAAGAATTTGATCAAATAGGAAAGAGTAGCTTGACGTAAGTGAACTTTTGTTACCAAAGTTTCACCTAAATTTTGCTCTATACAAAATTGGATGGCAACATAATCTTTGAATCTGAATAACATTAATTTAACAGAATTATTTTTCTTTTTTGTAGTGATAGTTTTTTCCGCAGCATTGAACTACTGTATTGAAAAAGAAAACATCTTATTACATCAAAGTCCAGTGATGTGTAAATACATTGGGCAGTATCAGCTACTGACCCTTCTATCTTAATATTTGATTTTCTCCATTGCCAACAAAGTTCATTTTTCCTGTTTAGAATAAAATCAAAGAAAAACATTTTATTCAAAAGGATTATATTAGGCACTCTGTTTTTGTCTCTTTCTGGATAATCAGGACATTTTGGTATCTTGTAAAGAACCGGGGAAAATTTAGAATCACTGAGTTTTATTCAGTGTCAGAATATTTTCAGTATTGGATTGAAAGTTACGTAAACTTATTATGCATATTCAAGAATACTGTGTCATAATAACACAATATTTACACTGGATGGAGAAATCCTGAAAAAGCTTAACTTCTCTCTTCTCACAAATTGGGTTTTTTTCATATATGTTTATGATCATTTTTAGTCTGAAACAAAATCATTTGCTCAGAAAGATCTGTTATTTGTCTTACATGCTTAAACTTTATTAAATCCTAACATTAAAGGTATGACTTTAAAGTCAGATAAATGCATATCGAAATATGGGCTTAAATGGTGACAAATTATATAATCCTGAGTAAATAATTTTGATTTACTTGACTTGTTTGAGTAAATGTTTATGATAGAAACAAACACATTTAGATGAACATAATACAAAAATCAAGGAAAATTTTATAAAACTACTACTGATTAGGAATTCATATTAGGAAATATGCAAGTATTTTCATTTATTACATCAAATTTATTTCAACCTTCTGAAGTAGATTCTCTATATATTTTCATTTTACAGTGAAGACAATGAAGGTTAGATATTTATTCAATTTGCTTTAAGGCAATTTGCTAAGATAAGACAGAGTTTAGCTTAAAATCAAGAATATGTACATATATAACATATGTATAATTTTTTTAAAGATTTTTATTTATTTATTGGACAGAGAGATCACAAGTAGGCAGAGAGGCAGGCAGAGAGAGAGGAGGAAGCAGGCTCCCCACTGAGCGGAGAGCCCAATACAGGGCTCCATCCCAGTACCCTGGGATCATGACCTGAGCCGAAGGCAGAGGCCTAACCCACTGAGCCACCCAGGCGCCCCCATATGTATAATTTTGTGTATAGGTTCTGTACTATATATATATATATATAGAGAGAGAGAGAGAGAACATGTGTGTGTATATAGATAGTGTATATATATGTATATGATTCATTAATACAATATGTTCATATGGCTTTCTGTTCTGATAATAGTGAATTTTAGTGTACTCAACCAAATTTTCATTTCCTCTTCCTCTCTTTTCTTTATATAGTACTATCACTATTTTTAGTTTAACTAATAATAAGTGTTTACATCTTTCAATTTCATTTTGTTCTCTGCAGAGTAAGTTAGTATTTTATGATTGCATTTTTTATTGAATATTGTATTATTTTCTTCATTCTGTATTACATATTTTGAAATTCACATATCCTTAATGACTATACAAGTTCTTTTTTTTAATGTGCTTATACAAGGTATTTTATTGAATGTCCTGCTTTTTCCCTCAGAGACCTCAATTCTATGACTGACAGTACTTCTACTTTTATGTAGTTTGCTCCCCAAATCTACTACAGAGTTGCCATCTTTCTATTACTGTGTTGAATCCACTGCTTGTTGTTATTAGACTTTCTTCTTTCTTGGCATATGCTCATGTCATTTATAGTGTGTTAAGAACTCCCATAATAGAGTATGTGGTAGAACAATTTTATAACACCCTATATTTCTTATGTATTTTTATGCCTTTATACTTAATTGATTAGTTGGCTTACCTAGAATTCTAGGTGGAAAATTATTGTCCCTTATAATATTGAAGTTTTTATCTCCCTTATTCTAGCCTCCTGGGTTGCTGCTGAGAAGTGTAGTCCCATTCTGATTGTTAATCCTTTATATATTAACTACTTTTTTCTGAAAACTTTTATCCGTGGTGGTAAAAATTTTATGATGATATGCCTAGTTGGGAGAGAGTCATTCTTATTAAATGAGTCATTCTACTCTTTAAGGGCCTGTGGATTTTACATTTGTGAAATGTTCCTGTATTAATCCCTTGATAGTTTTCCCCTCTTTTATTTTCCTTTTTTTTTTTCACCTTTGAACCCCCACTAATAGGAAATCGAACTTCCTGGATTGAGACTAATATTTTAATTTTTCTTTCTTTCTTTGTCCATTTTCTTTTGTTTCTACTCTTAGGAGAACACCTTAAGTTTAAAACTTTTTAAATGCAAACCTGGTGATTCACATACCTGTACCCCGGGAGATAAAAATATATTATATGTTTATAAAAAATTAAAAATTAAAAAGAAAAACAAAAAGCTTTTTAAATGTAGGAGTTACACATAAACATTTAAGAGCATTTTCTTCTCTTATTGCTCTTTTTTTTCCCCAAAATACATTGTTATTTCATTTGTAAAATATCTTCTCTCTCAGTTTTTTCTTTTTTAAGATTTTATTTATTTATTTGACAGAGAGAGAGACAGCAAAAGAGGGAATATAAGCAGGGCAAGTGGGAGAAGGAGAAGCAGGCTCTGTGCTAAGCAGGGAGTCCATTGTGGGGTGAGATCCTAGGACCATGGTATGACCTAAGCTGAAGGCAGACACTTAACCACTGAGCCATGCAGGTGCCCCTATCTCTCTCAGATTATTAATGAGGATTTTTTTCTTGATTTAGTTATTCTGTTGGCACATTATCCCTTTTCTCTCTATGTTTCTGGTGTTTTGTGGGGATTGGGGATGTTGATTTAGGAAATAGGCATTCATTTCATGCACCTCCTTTTATAGCTGTCCAGGATCTGTACCTGAGTCTCTCTGTATCAGCCTCCTCTGATTTCTGAGTCTGAACAGAATTCTGTGAATCAAATTGTCTTTTTTTTTTTTATTAATCAGTAGTTCACTCTGCATCCAAATTAGTCTATATCTCTCTAAACCAGAAAGAGGAAAAAAATTATTTAGCTACTTACTCCACAGCTAAGTGTTTTTCCCACAGAGCCCTGGAAAATACTAAATTTAAGGCAAATAAATATATAAATGGGAGTGGACATTGAGTTAGTAATCATGGTAAATAATTATGTGACTATCAACAGATAGAAAACAAAAGAACTGGGCTGATCTGACATGAACCTCTGTTATCAAGTCACTTGCAATGGTAGTGTTTATTCATAGGGTATTTCCGAAAACCTATATTCTAAGGGCTGAGAGTTCTGCTTGAATGACATGGTCCATGCTGACCTCAGAAGGAAAGAACCAGGGCAGAGACTGAGGAAAGGCCAGACTTAAAACAGAAAAGAGACCCTTCAGAGAACAGGTATGTCCAGAACAGAGTTATAGTTAAGTGCAAATCAGCCCCCACAGTAAACAATACAAAATTTAGACTTGAAGGAATCTGTCCTTTCTACTTGTTCTGTTTGTAAACCTCAAAATGAAGGCTGACAGTTAAAAGTGCCACAGTATTCTAAGAGCCTAGGTCAACCATCCTATAGCCAGAAAATGTGAAGAGAGACATACACTTACATACCAGCTAGGGATACCCAGTTGTATACACTAATTATGATTATGATAGATATCCATTCATAATATATGATGAGACTAATCAGAGAACTTCAGATAGCTGAAGAAAACTGAGAACATTAAAAGAAAAGAGGAAGGTTAAAAAAAAAAGAATAATAGCCATAGATAACAATTAATTTAGGAAGTAGAAGACAATTTAAAAAAATAATATTTATTGATATATTTAAAGATTTCCAAAGTACATTGGCCCATATTTTTTTTGTAAGTAAATAAGACATTTAAGAGATAGGATGATAAATAAAAAGATAGACCTGAAATTTTGAAACACAATTTCTAATAACAAACATAACGTATACATAAATACAAAGACAGAAAGAATAGGGACAAAAACCAAAATGTTAATAGATTAAATAGGTTTAATTTAAAAAGGGAAAAAGTGCAAAACTGTAATCCTGCATGTAAGGGGCTTAGAAGTCATCACTGTATCCTAACAAAGTGAAAAAAGACTGCAAAGATTGAAAAATCAGTAATTCTTCTAGGATCCATAAGAGGTGACACAGGGATAATGCTGCCCCCATAGCAGAGATGCAGCCATTCAAGTGCAGGGAGTCACAGCTGATAGAAGCAGAGATTTGGCAGCAGATACCACTGCAGGTACTAGCGCTGATATGGGAAAAACTGAACTGTAACTGGTGAATTAAGGAGGTTGAGTGTTGAATTCCACATTTAGTCAGTCATAGGAAAGAGTCCACAGTTTTGTGAGATTTACCTTTAGGAGCACAACCAGCTTCTCACAGTAAATATTCATAAAATTCCTTCATCACTAAAAATCCTTCTTGTGGGAAAAGGGGAAAAGGAACCATATTGGAATAGTCCAGAGTACCCAGTTCTTCTTAACAAAAGCTACCTCAGGTGAAACTAGTTAACTGGTAAGGGCCTAACTGACGAGAAGAAAAAATATACCCAACTCCAAACCACTCTAGCCATCCTGTGTTACCAGTGGGGGAAGGAAAACAAAACAAAACAAACAAAGGAACACATATAAAGTGCATAGTCCAGAGGTATTGGCTCACTAAAAGACTGAGACCTAAAAATAGGGCTATAGAAAATTTCCCCTCCTCCAACACCTCACCAGCTCAGTACTAAAGGCCAATTTACCATGGTTCCTTTTATCTAGTTCATCATATCCAGCTATCAATAAATAAAGACTTTCTTGGACAAACAAAAGCTTGCCTATAGATCTGCCTAGAAAGAAATGCTAAAAGGTAGTCCTTAGAGAGAAAGAAATAACATATCTTAAAAACTTGGATTTATTTAAGGAAAGATATTGAAGAAGGAGTTAAGTCAAGATTAAAATATTATTCTTATTCTTATTTGATCTAACAGATAATTATTTGAAATGTCAATACTGTATTTGATTATATATAAGATATATATGCTTATATAGCTTACATATAAGTGGGATGAATGACCACAATGAAGGAGGAAGGCATTAGGATTATTTTGTTATTTGTTATTATAGATACTCACACCACCTGTGAAGCATTGCAATGTTATTTGAAAATGGACTTGGATTAGTTGTAAATATATATTGCAAATTTCAGGGCAACTACTAAAATAAAGTTCAAAAAAAGATGTATATCTGATATACTATTAAAGAGAGATAGCAGAATCATATAACATGCTCAATTAAAATTTAAAAAGCAACAAAAAAAGGAAAACAAAATGAAGAAAAAGGGCAATAAATAGAAAATAACAACAAATGTGGTAAGTATTAATCTAAGTATATCAGTAATCATTTTAAATGTCAGTTAACTAAATTCAATAAAAAATAGTAATAGAGTGAATTAAAAAAAAATATTCAACTATATGCTATCCACTAAAGAAACATATAGATTAAAAGTAATGAATGAAGAAAATACATCATGCAAACACTAAAGAAAGCAAGAGTACTAAAGAGTAGCTATATATATTAATTTCGTAGAGGAGACTTCAAAGGAGGGTAAGTTATAGGGGCAAAGAAGGGCATTATGAGGAGATTAAGAGTTACAAACTTCCATTTACAAAATAAATAAGTCACAGAGATAAAAAGTAGAACATAGGGATTGTAGTCAGTAAGATTGGTAGTAACATTACTGACAGATGGTGACTGTACTTATCATGGGGAGCACTGAGTTATATAAGGAATTATTGAAAAAAATTACTAAGTCATTATGTTGACACCTGACACTAATATAACACTATGCTAATTCAACTGCAATAAAAAATTTTAAAAAAATGATAAAGAGATTAACATTCCAAGAAGTTGTAACAATCCCTAGTGTATATGTATTTAATAACAGTGGCAAACTGCATGCGGCAAAAACTAATAGAATGTCAAAGAGAAATAGATGAATCTACTATTATGGGAAGAGACTTCAACAATTCTCTATCAGATATGGACAGATCGAGCCGGCAAAAAATCAGTAAGGACATAGTTGAGCTCAAAAACACCATCAAACAACAGGATATAATTGACCTCTACAGACTACTTCATCTAACCCATTTTCAAGCTCAAGGTAACATTCACTAGGATAGACCACAATCTGGGCCATAAACCATACCTTAATAAATTTAAAAGAACAGATCATAGTACATCTACTTTCAGACCATAATAAAATAACCTTAGAAATTAATAACAGAAAGATAACTGGAAGACCTCCAAATATATGGTAATTAAGTAACACGTTGCTAAATGACATATGTATGACTCAAGAAGTCAGAAGAAATTAATATGTATTTTGAAATAAATAAAATGAAAATACAAATAATATGGGATGTAGCAAAAGTAGTGTTTATAGGGAAATTGGTAGCATTGACTGTTTGTATTAGAAAAGAAGAAAGATAATAAATAATCTAAGTTCCTACCTTAGGAAATTAGAAAAGTAGAGCAAATTAAATCCAAAGTAAACAAGAAAGAATGCAGAAATCAATGACATTGAAAACAGGGTATCAATAGAGAAAATCAATTAAACCAAATTTGATTCTTTGAAAAGACTAATAAAATTGATAAGACTCTAGCCAAGTAAACTAAGGAAAAAAGACAGGGTAGGTACACAAGTTATTAACATTAGAAATGAAAGGTCCCATGGGCATTAAAATGATAAAATATTGTGAACAACAGAGGGCACAGGTCTACTACAGAAAATACTCTGCATAATACCATAATGATGGATATAAGTCATTATAAATGTGTCCATATCTACAGAATGTACAACAGCAAGGTAAACTATGAACTATGGGTAATTATGATATTTCAAATGTAGACTCATCAGCTGAACAAACATATCACACTAGTGAGGGTTGTTGATAATGTGGGAGGTTATGCATGTGTTGGGGAGGGAGTATGTGGGAAATCTCTGTAACTTCCTCATAATTTTGCCATGAACATAAAACTGCTTTAAAAAATAAAGTCTTAAAGAAATGAAATCTTGCCATTTGCAACAACATGGATGGAACTAGAGCGTATCATGCTTAGAGAAATAAGTCAAGCAGAGTAAGACAACTATCATATGATCTCCCTGATATGAGGACGTGGTGATGCAACAGGGGGGCTTAAGTGGGTAGGAGAAGAATCAATGAAACAAGATGGGATTGGGAGGGAGACAAACCATAAGTGACTCTTAATCTCACAAAACAAACTGAGGGTTGCTGGGGGGAGGGGGTTTGGGACAAGGGTGTGGGATTATGGACATTGGGGAGGGTATGTGCTTTGGTGAGTGCTGTGAAGTGTGTAAACCTGGTGATTCACAGACCTGTACCCCTGGGGATAAAAATATATGTTTATAAAAAATAAAAAATTAAAAAAAATAAAGTCTTAAAAAATTACCCACACAAAAAAAGTATAAGGATATGGAATAAATGAGAGGAATTGAGGAAAATTCCAATTTGCTTAACCTCCACCAAATAGGATATCCAGAATTGAAATCAGATCATGGGGAGAAAGAATAATTAAAGTAATAGAAGAAAATTAATATGATTGAAAATCCAATAAAAATCATGATATTGTAAAGTTCCACAGCATGTTGAGCAGGATAAAAGGAAAAGTATTAGATATAAAGTTTTATAGCTCCAAATTAAAGAAAAAATTCTAAAAGTTTTGTATAAGCAAATGTAAGAGACAGGAAGAAGTCTTATTTTATTGTAATTAATTCCTCTATGGAACATTAAGCCAATTCTTGCTCTTGGTACCTTCTAGTTCTCATCAAAACTTCCCATATGTACTCCAGATTTCTGCTATACATAATCTTTTATGGAACATCTGTTTTTGTTTATCATTCAATATAACCCCATGTTATTTTCCTATTTGGGAAATTAGTATCTATGGTCACAGATTTCATCTATTCCTATAACCAACATTTCTATTGATATACTTACTCCTTTTTTTGGTATGTTCATTCTCATTTTATTGTGCCATCCTGAAATAGAAAGTTGTGCGATTATTATGAAAATGTGACAAGTTAATTAATTAATTTCTCCATAACTTAATTTTCTCATAGAAAAAGTCCTGGTGAGACTCAGAAGTCAGAGGAGTTTGGTAAAATCAGAGTTAGGTACAGGTCTTAGACTGCTATGAAAACAGGTACATGAAAATTGTTCCAAGAAAAAAACTAAATGAAGAGGTTAAAAAAAACATTAATAAGGAAATGGTCCAATTTCATTTTTCTGCATGTGGCTGTCCAATTTTCCCAGCACCAT
Source organism: Mustela putorius furo (assembly GCF_011764305.1). NCBI lineage: Eukaryota > Metazoa > Chordata > Mammalia > Carnivora > Mustelidae > Mustela > Mustela putorius. The sequence goes on from NW_025421467.1 coordinate 4,030,434, forward strand.
TTATTGAAGAGGCTGTCTTTTTTCCATTGGACATTCTTTCCTGCTTTGTCGAAGATTAGTTGGCCATAGAGTTGAGGGTCTATTTCTGGGCTCTCTATTCTGTTCCATTGATCTATGTGTCTGTTTTTGTGCCAGTACCATGCTGTCTTGATGACGACAGCTTTGTAATAGAGCTTGAAGTCCGCAATTGTGATGCCACCAACGTTGGCTTTCTTTTTCAATATCCCTTTGGCTATTCGAGGTCTTTTCGGGTTCCATATAAATTTTAGCATTATTTGTTCCATTTCTTTGAAAAAGATGGATGGTACTTTGATGGGAATTGCATTAAATGTGTAGATTGCTTTAGGTAGCATAGACATTTTCACAATATTTATTCTTCCAATCCAGGAGCATGGAACATTTTTCCATTTCTTTGTGTCTTCCTCAATTTCTTTCATGAGTACTTTATAGTTTTCTGAGTATAGATTCTTTGCCTCTTTGGTTAGGTTTATTCCTAGGTATCTTATGGTTTTGGATGCAATTGTAAATGGGATTGACTCCTTAATTTCTCTTTCTTCTGTCTTGCTGTTGGTGTAGAGAAATGCAACTGATTTCTGTGCATTGATTTTATATCCTGACACTTTACTGAATTCCTGTATAAGTTCTAGCAGTTTTGGAGTTGAGTCTTTTGGGTTTTCCACATATAGTATCATATCATCTGCGAAGAGTGATAATTTGATTTCTTCTTTGCCGATTTGGATGCCTTTAATTTCCTTTTGTTGTCTGATTGCTGAGGCTAGGACCTCTAGTACTATGTTGAATAGCAGTGGTGATAATGGACATCCCTGCCGTGTTCCTGACCTTAGCGGAAAAGCTTGGACCATTTCCTTACACCATACACAAAAATAGACTCAAAATGGATGAAGGACCTCAATGTGCGAAAGGAATCCATCAAAATCCTTGAGGAGAACACAGGCAGCAACCTCTTCGACCTCTACCACAGCAACATCTTCCTAGGAACAATGCAAAAGGCAAGGGAAGCAAGGGCAAAATTGAACTATTGGGATTTCATCAAGATCAAAAGCTTTTGCACAGCAAAGGAAACAGTTAACAAAATCAAAAGACAACTGACAGAATGGGAGAAGATATTTGCAAACGACATATCAGATAAAGGACTAGTGTCCAGAGTCTATAAAGAACTTAGCAAACTCAACACCCAGAGAACAAATAATCCAATCAAGAAATGGGCAGAGGACATGAGCAGACATTTCTGCAAAGAAGACATCCAGATGGCCAACAGACACATGAAAAAGTGCTCCAAATCACTCGGCATCAGGGAAATACAAATCAAAACCACAATGAGATATCACCTCACACCAGTCAGAATGGCTAAAATCAACAAGTCAGGAAATGACAGATGCTGGCGAGGATGCGGAGAAAGGGGAACCCTCCTACACTATTGGTGGGAATGCAAGCTGGTGCAGCCACTCTGGAAAACAGCATGGAGGTTCCTCAAAATGTTGAAAATAGAACTGCCCTATGACCCAGCAATTGCACTATTGGGTATTTACCCTAAAGATACAAACGTAGTGATCCAAAGGGGCACGTGCACCCGAATGTTTATAGCAGCAATGTCCACAATAGCCAAACTATGGAAAGAACCTAGATGTCCACCAACAGATGAATGGATCACGAAGATGTGGTATATATACACAATGGAATACTATGCAGCCATCAAAAGAAATGAAATCTTGCCATTTGCGACAACATGGATGGAACTAGAGTGTATCATGCTTAGAGAAATAAGTCAAGCAGAGAAAGACAACTATCATATGATCTTCCTGATATGAGGAAGTGGTGATGCAACATGGGGGCTTAAGTGGGTAGGAGAAGAATCAATGAAACAAGATGGGATTGGGAGGGAGACAAACCATAAGTGACTCTTAATCTCACAAAACAAACTGAGGGTTGCTGGGGGGAGGGGGTTTGGGACAAGGGGGTGGGATTATGGACATTGGGGAGGGTATGTGCTTTGGTGAGTGCTGTGAAGTGTGTAAACCTGGTGATTCACAGACCTGTACCCCTGGGGATAAAAATATATGTTTATAAAAAATAAAGAAAAATTAAAAAAAAAAGATATTTCACACATGAAATAATAACAAGCTATTTTAGGAAAATGAACATTTAAGAGATCTAGAAAATTATCTTGAATAATAACTGCCTCATTTAAAATATTTTAAAGATAAATTTAAGAAGTAAGTTTGCTGGCACATTATATTAACTTAAAAAATTAGTAGAGTACTTTATCAGTAGTTGGGGGTCTGCAGAGAAACAGAATCAGTAGGATATCTATACTATATTTTTATCTATAGCTCTACTTTAATCTCTGTAACTATGTACAATCTTTCTCTCTCTCTCAGATTTTTCATCTATTTTATCTATCATCTATCAAGAGAAATTTAATTTAAGGAAATGTTTCATAATTACAGGAGTTGGGGATTTTAAAAGTTTTGAGACAGACTGACAGAAACTCATTCAGGAGCTGATGCTATGGTCTTGAGACAGAATTTCTTCCCTGAAAACTTTGGTTTTGCTCTTAAGACCATCATTTGATTGGATGAGGCTCACCCCATGTCACTGAAGGTAATCTCCTATATTTAAGAGATGCAGATGTGAACCACATCTATGAACTACCTTTATAAAAATACCTAGATTAGTGCTCCTTGATTGAGTAACAGTATCATAGCCAATTCAGGTTGACATATAAAACTCATCATTACACTTCTTCTGACAAGTTGTTTTTTATTTTTTTTCTTTTCTGTCATACTTCCCAATTTAAGAAGCATAAACTGGTTTTAAGAGGAGAATAAATTTGGTTATCCAGTACCCACCCTGTGAAATATTAGCCCAAGCAATGATGATCACTAAGAATAGGATTTAGGATTGGACAAGGTCATAGAAAATTGAACATGTGTTTACTTTCCACCAGTAGTTATTCTGATTAGGAGCATTCAGAATAATGAAGTAGAGCTAAGGCACTAGAGCATTTTCAAGTCACTCCTGGAGTTTCTAGCACTTTGTATAGAATAGACTTCTTTCTCACTTTCTTAAACTGATCTTTAAAAAAGTAATAGTCAATTTTTTTTTTTTTTTTTTTTTTTTATAATTTTTTATTTTTATAAACATATATTTTTATCCCCAGGGGTACAGGTCTGTGAATCACCAGGTTTTTTGAAACCAAGTTCTCAGGAAACTTTAAGGTGACCCTTTCTAAAGTGAAAATGCCCTGAACTTACCCACACAATATTGTACTGTTTCTAGAGAAATCACATGGGGATGCTCCTTGCTTATTCCATTATCAGTTTATCCACGTGTAAATATTTGGAGTCAAAGCTACTGAACCTTATCAACCCAAAGGATTGATGTTGTATATAAATAAAACTGGAAGAGGGCACAGGTTGCACCTTTAACATTTTATTTTGTTTTCACACTGGTAAAAGGTCTTCAATGTAAATAGATATTCTATTAACACTGAAATTAAGCCACAACATTTTTATCCTATTTTTAAATAGTATATCAAACTTATTTTAATTCGATATTGCTTATAGGTATTTGTCATTGTATTTTAAGAACAGGTTGTTATTGAATACGTTTTGATTTTAAACCCACTTAAGGATAATATTATAAAAAAAGATTCTCCTTTTAACTATAATTAATCCTTATAATTTATTTTATATGAAAATCCAAAAATACACATTTAATAAAAATGGGAAACCAAATAAATTGGTTCATTAATTAATTTTTATTTATGATAAATTTATATCAATATGAGAACTAATTTTCAAATAAAATCATGAATAACATCAAGATTATTGATGTCTTAAAGCTTATTTTCACTGGTTCTTGATGTTTTATAAATACTACAAAAGATGCATTCAATCAAAAAATCCTGTTTCCTATTTTCTTTGTTGAAATGAATGATATCTTTGTGAACCTAAATGATTAAGTCCCAAGATTAACCAATTTTCCTAATGGTCAGTTAATACATAATCAACAGACTTGATGCCCTGCTTCAGCTTGAGAGATAGCTTTTTTTGCAGGCAAAAAAATAAATAAATAAATTGCCCTTTCCGATTTCGGTTTTCCCCTTGAGCTCAGAACAGACGATTTCATCATGTATGATCCTATCATGTGTTTACCCCCCCAAAGTCGTATTTTTCCACTCAGTCACACTTGTACGCTTGTAGAAACTGAGGGGAAAATATCTGGGGAGGGGTTTTCTTAACAGAGTGTACACCAAAATGTGTACCCTTATCCAGTTTTACCTTTGATTTTTATTGTTTTAATGCCTACTATTTAGAAATCTATTTTTAGTGCTTTCTGTACACAAGTAACTGACCTATGAAATTTACTTCCATTATCTCAAAATTTCAAGAACAAACTTACTTGATAGCTATAATTTCCTTCATTTTAAAGTGGGGCTGAGTGAAGGTCAGTGTGTTTAAGTAGTACACTCATGTGTACATCTCTGTTTGGTAGACTTAAGGTGTATGGCCAGCTATATCATCATACTGAATCCTTCCCAACCAGTGTTTATCTACAGTACTGTATAGTAAGAATCAATATGTTGTCCCAGAGATGGCTTCTCAATCATCTGGGATCCGGTACTATCGTTTATTGGTTGAGATAGACTTTTGAAACTAGAGAGGCCATTTATTTTCTCATAATTATTTTTGCCTTTTATGAAAAGAGAATTACAGGGGAATAGTGGGGCCTTGATTATGGCAATAGGATATGTTTGCACTCTTGCTCTGCAACTTTTGTTATGTCATAGCTGGCTTAGTTTCAGCTCCTCGCATTTCTTTATTGGTAATAATTTCTAACTCAATGGACAATTCTAAGTTGGTAGTTCAGTGCCTACTCAACAATAATTTTAACCATTGCTTAAGTAGCTAATCTCTGTTCATGCACTAATATTTTTACTCCTACCATCTCCTCCTCCAGCATCTGTTCCATTGGGTCTGCCTGTTTTTCTTATTTCTAGCCCTCTTGAATTTCTCTTATCATATTTTTGCTAAAGTATGGCTGAGATGTGTATTAGCACATTAGTCTTTATTAACTTTCATTTTAAAATATATAAATAAGTAGCATCATTATAAGGTACTCTCTTTAAAAATAAATATGTTCTTTTTTATCTTGCTATTAGTTCTAACATATTGGACTCATGCCTTTTAATATTACTTTGTAGCAGAGAAAATTAATTCTTTATTGTTTCAAATTTCTCCATTTGTTCCCCTATCTTTCTCATAATCCCTTGAAATTAAATTCATGTCTTATGACTAGTTCTAGCCAGTAGACTTAAAATATAAACAATGTGTTTCCTTTCTAGTCTGAGAATATTAAGAAATGGTGTACTTTCTCTACCACTCTATTCCCAGGTCATAGCAATGTTAGAGCATAGTTGGTCCAGATAGTAATTGCTATAGGATGAAGGAAATCGACCAACCCTTCCATCTTATGCGACTAAGCAACAAATGTTTATAGGATTAAACTAATGATGTTTGGTGGCTAATATTTTAGAATTGCATGGTCTAGCCTTTTCTGCATAATACACCAGTATACTCTCCAAATACTTGGCAGTGCCTCCCTGCTTCCAATAAGATCTTGACTACAACCTCTTTTGTTCATAGATAATTTTAATTACAATGATTTTCTTTGCTAACTAAATTTTTCAACAAACTTGACACAGAACATAAATTCAAAACAACACTTGAAAAATAGAAATTAAGTATTTGGGTATATATTTATAGTACTTTTATGACATTAAAAATTAAACTACCGGGGGACGCCTGGGTGGCTCAGTTGGTTAAGCAGCTGCCTTCGGCTCAGGTCATGATCCCAGCATCCTGGGATCGAGTCCCACATCGGGCTCCTTGCTCAGCAGGGAGCCTGCTTCTCCCTCTGCCTGCCATTCTGTCTGCCTGTGCTTGCTCTCTCCCCCTCTCTCTCTCTGATAAATAAATAAAATTAAAAAAAAAAAAATTAAACTACCGGGTGCCTGGGTGGCTCAGTGGGTTAAGCCGCTGCCTTCGGCTCAGGTCATGATCTCAGGGTCCTGGGATCGAGTCCCGCATCGGGCTCTCTGCTCAGCAGGGAGCCTGCTTCCTCCTCTCTCTCTGCCTGCCTTTCTGCCTACTTGTGATCTCTCTCTGTCAAATAAATAAATAAAACCTTTAAAAAAAAATTAAACTACCAAAAATAAAAGCATAGCAAAGCAATGAGAGAACTAGAACCCCTCTTCTCACACACACAAATATATTTCATGCAGTTGTCCTATTAGTGTATCTTCATATATACTTCTAAACAGATACCTGTGACAGAATAAATATGGTAGAGTTTATGAATCAGTGCAGTATATTAAAGGAGTACAGTTTAGTAAAAAATAATACACTGCTTCTAGACTTAACATCGTGAAAATTTAGGGACTGTTACAGCACCTTTATCTTCAATTAAGTACTACTATGTGTTAATTAATCACATAAGTAACCTTTTATTACTATATCTGGAATGTGCTTTGGGAATATAAAATAGATTTAATTCCTTACATCAGTAAATACCTGAGATTCTGAGCTAAAGGACAGTTGCACATGTTCTGAATTCTCCTAGATATGGCCCACAATTTCTCTGCCAAGCATTCCAAGAATATAGAACATTCCAGGAATACAGAGGCTGTCTCATAATTTTATACTCAAGTGCATCTTTGCCAGCAGCCATCAGAAATGACTTACTAGGTACACAGAGTCAGATTGCTTGGGTTTTATTCCTGCTTCATAGCTTACTAGTGAGGGCCTGGGTTTTGGACTCTTCATCTGGGAAATTAGGATATTAATAGCATCAACCTTATATCATTATTACAAAATTTAAATATGCTAAAATTTTTGTAAAGTGCTTAGAACAATACCTGAAATATAACAAGCACTATATCATTTATTTTTGTACCAATAAAAATATGAATGCTTACATTATTTATATGGCAATCATACCTATATTGTACTATCACTAAGTTAATGTATAAAGGAGCCTCTGATAGTCTAAGCTATTTATTTAACAAAAATATGCTTTTAGTCAGAAGCAAAAGGACTTAATTTTCTAAAATCTTCTTTCCCAACATAAAATCAAAATATATACTATTCCTAAATGTTTTCACATGGAAGTCAGAGGTCCTTACGCTGGTAGGGATCATCTCATGTGCTTGCTGTACCCCCTCACAGCCTAACTTCTTGGCATTATTCACTGTAGGTGGAGTATTAGTTGTGACCTGTTATTATTTGTCTTGTATCTGTCACTGGTTTCTTGTCCTTACCACCAGTTATACCCTGATGTTAGGCATCATAATTCTTGCTTGAATTTTTGATTGGATTTTGTTGTCTGATTCTCACTGGTCCTGCCAGAACTTATAATCAAAGCCAGCATTTTAATTTTGTTTTGTTTTGTTCTTTTTACCATGATTCCATCTCTTTTTCTGAACTTTCTATTAGCTCTTTGTCACTATTGTAGGCTTCTGGTGACAGACAGTGACCTCAGAATTTTTACTCTTATATCTTTTGAGAAGAAGTAAAAAAGAAAAACAAGCAGTGCTTTGAGTATGTATTTTTTATTTCACCCACCAGTTCATATTTCCACATGATGTTGCTATATAAGAATGTTCCCAATGCTTTCAATTTCTTCTCTGAAAGGGGATGAACCAGAGAAGCCTAATTTTCCTGCAGCAGCTCTATGGTACTAGTGCTATTCTTTTTTCCTGATTCACAGTCTGTGTTTGAAAGAAACCTGAGCAGATTTGGACTTTCTTTCTTTCATATATATATATATATATATATATATATATATATATAATTTTTTTAAATTTATTTTCAGTGTAACAGAATTCATTGTTTTTGCACCACAACCAGTGCTCCATGCAATACGGGTGGGAGGCTGGGGGAGCCAGGTGATGGGACTTTCTTTCAAAGCTGTAGTATGTATAGACTTTGAACATCTGAATAAAATGAATGACAAAAAGATATAACAAATGTATATTTAAATTAACATTATTAATTTATATTTCTCTATAGAGTGATTTGATATATTCACAGAAATGCTGTATTATAGCATACTTTTAGAAGTAGGTGGGAATATATCACATAAAACCAAAGTGTGAATATAAATGGAAACCAATAAAGTTTTTAATGCACTGAATACATATAAAGGTGAAGGTGAGCGTGTATGCAATTTTATTTTATTTTTTTTAAGAGACCTCCCAGGAAGGCCTTTTTATTTTTTTAATTAATTAGTTTATTTATTTGACAGAGAGAGATCACAAGTAGGCATAGAGGCAGGCAGAGAGAGAGAGGAGGAAGCAGGCTCCCTGCTGAACAGAGAGCCCGATGCGGGACTCTATCCCAGGACCCTGAGATCATGACCTGAGCCGAAGGCAGCGGCTTAACCCACTGAGCCACCCAGACGCCCTGCAATTTTATTTTTTACCTGCCAATAATAAGACAAAAATGCCACTGTTTGCATGGGTCCTGACATCTGTAAAAACAAAACCAGTGAACAGGGGAAGCCAAACAAAGATAAGAAATACATTTTCTTGAGGGAACACATGTACATATATACAAAAACATGCTTTCATATGCATATCAACACTCATACTTACATAGCTATATTCCTATATATCAAGTAGGTTATTACCTAACAAATATCTGTTAAAAACATTTATTATCCTTATAACTGCAGGAAATTCCTAGCAGGGAGAAACATGAAATCTAACAAGTCCATGAAGTCCAAAAGATTAGAATGTCAAGTTCATATTGCTGAGGATTATAGATGCACAGCAATTAATGGCTCTGAAATTGTAGCTTCTCCAAACCATTTAAGGATTATGAGCCACAGTTGAAACACACTGAGCCCAAAGTGTCTGCTCCCATCTCCTTATCATTAACCAGAACCTTAGGTATTCTCCCATACCTCTCAGCTGTACTTTAGCCACAGGACTCACTTTCGGAGGCATTTTCTGAACCAGGAAGAATCATTGCCACTCTGGGAAACAAATTGACTATAAGCAGGGAATTTACTTTATTTGGTCTATCACAATTTAATCTTCAACTCTAATAGTTATTTGCTAATCCTACTTGACTAAATTCTTGCAGAGGTCTTTAATCTGTAATGATATTTATATCAATGCCCGCAAGCAGTGCTATAGTTAATGGTCTGTTGTCATTTCCATTATAAACTCCCTATTGCACAAGTAACAGGAGAACCAAGAACCTGTGACTTTCCTAGTTGAGGGCACATTTCAGTGCTCTTCTAAATTACAGTATTAGGCAGAGCACTTTTGTCAGGCAGTATTTTCAGGCAATTTAAAAAATAACATTTAAAGGGGAAAAAAAGGAAATCCAAATCCTACTTACTATCTTAACAACCAAAAATAATCTGTAGGTAAAATTATTTTTTTGTAGTTTCTTAAGCATTCTAAACATATATATATATACAAGTAATAAACTGTTTTACATCTTTATTGCATAACTCAGAGATTGTCTTTAGCAGCTGGATTCAATTAAATACAAAATAAAGTGATGAACATGAGCAACCTTTTAAATTTTACTCAGATTTTTAAACAATCTACTACTGTATCTGGAGAGGCATGAATGAGAAGTATTACTAAGTTACATTTTAGGAAAGACATTTTTCTAGTATACACAGTGGAAGGGACTGATAATTTTAACTGCAATATAGGTGAAATGGATAATATAACCATAATATTCTTTTCTCTGAATAAATTATACAACTGAGTGTTTCATTACAGTTGTGCTTTGCTTAATGGAGCAGAATATAGAACCAATAGTTCTGGTCTCTTCTTGACTAAGCTGCTATGGTTTCTGTGGAATGATGGGCTCTTCAGAGAATAGCCTTCCCTTAATAGAATTAGGATATACCACAATGAACAAACAAAAAGGAAAAAAATACAAATTCAGAAAATCCAGTGTTAGTGTGTTATTAATTTAAAATACATGACAGAAAGAAATGTATTATTTCAACTGCACCATTAATTCTAGAGTGTAAAAAATAGGACATGTGGAATAAGTACTATATATAATTTATAAAGGGTGCATTTCTTTTCATTACACAACTCTAGGATATGAGAGAGGACAGGTTGCTGGGGTCCTGGTTCATTGCAACAACTGTCCTGTCCAGGCTTCCCTCTCTCTTTCTGCTTTGCCTAGTCAATGTATTTGTGAGGACCCATGAGGGGAAAGGAACACAGAACGTCACTTATTCATGGCTGTCTCTGAAACAAAATGCAAACCTTCTGTGAACGAGTCAATTTTGAATAATTCATTTTGTGATATTTTATTTTACTCTTAAACAAAGGCACTTAAAAATAAAAATCATACCCATTTTTTGTTATACGTTTTTGAAATTTATTATATCCCTTCCTGTATGTATAGCACACATTGAAGACCATTTAAACTGTCATTGATGATTCAGTCAGAATTTAAAATATTGTCTTGTGATCTAATAAAGCAATGCCCCAGGGCATATTGAGTTATGTGAGGCTGTTTGCCATTATGTTAAATGACCTTACGCTGTGCTGTATTTGTGGTTCTTATGTGATGGTTTTGTGGATATTTTTCATACTTGTCTCTGATGCCTGGCAATAGGCTAGCATATTTTACTAGTCTCATTGAAACTATTAGTTAGTCTGTATTTCCATTTAATTGAATTTAATTCAATTTAATTTTAAGTTACTTTCCATTTTTTAATCTTATTTTATTTTGCTTCTCTTCTACTGGTGACAGAAAAGGCTGTTAGGAATTCATGTAAAAAAAGATTCCATAGCTGTGAATGAGAGCCTGGGTGTATTTAGAGCTTAGCATTATTTCATATACTCTGTGACCTAAGTTATGATTTTTTTTTAAAGTTTTCTTATTCTGTACTCCATATACTTTGTATATCTACAAAGCACATTTGGAAACTTATTGAATAACAGTTAGGTGAGTTGTTAAGATACAAAGGACTAATTTCAAAGAATATTTATTTATTTAAATATTAATAGAACCTTATGAAGATACCTTCAGTAAATCTACTACATAAAATTTCAAATAGGAGTTTTGGGGTCTTGTATACATTTTAGAAGATAGTAAGTACCTATCAAAACTTCCTTACGTGCTGCATTAAAAAATAATAATTATAATTTGTATGTGAAAAGAATCAAAGGAGATCTAATACCTAAGATAATACCAAATATAAAATATATGTCTTAAATTTTTTTCATAGTGCGATTGCATTGGCAACTATTGAATACTGAAATCATATGCATGCCCAATGAAAAGAGTAATGCTAATTTACATGTATTGAGGGCTTACTGTGTATCAAGCACGGTTCTAAATACTTGTCATTTAGTAATTCTTTTGTCTCACAGTAGACCTTAGACTGTGAAAACTATTTTTTAAAGATAAGGGAACCAAAGCATGAGTAAATAGCAAAGCTTACCATGATCCCACAGGAAATAAATAAGAAGTCAGAATTCCAACCCAGGTGATCCAAAAATATAGCCTCTTAGCCACTGTAGTAGGAGACATGATAAAACATCCATCTAGTAGAGCATTAGCACCCATTCAATAGATGAGTAAGTTATTATGACTATGTAGAAATAGGACAAGCATATACCAAAAAATCTACACCCTTTGTGATTACACCTCTTTTAAAACATAGTTTGTAAAGTGATTACTAAAAAGCATAGAGAAAATGACAAAATAATTATTTTTTGTTTTCGTTTTCTATATTTTATGTATGCATATACATATATGTTTTTTTCTTTTTCTGCTTTTAACCATTGTAAGAACACTACATGAGAAATACCCTTTTAAAATTTTTGTGTCTTTTATAGTATTGTTAACTATAGGCACACCCTTGTACAGAAGATCTCTAGCACTTGCATAAATGAAATGTTACACGCATTGAAGAACTCCCCATTTTTCTTTGCTCCCAGATACCATTCTATTCTGTATTTCTATGTGTTTGACCATTTTAGATTCCTTTTATGTAAATGAAATTATGCAGTATTTGACTTCTCTGACTAGCTTATATTTTTAATGACAAACTATTACAATACTATTAATGACTATTAATATTATAATATAATATTTTAATTAAATAGAAATTAAATTACTAATTTATTAAATTAAAATAAAATTAATATTATATTAATAATCATTAATAACAAACTATTACATCTTTTAGAGTATATATTGATTTACAATAAAGTATATATTTAGATATATTTAAAATATGTAGTAAATTTAAGAAGAAATTTACAAAATAGTTAAATAAACAAAAGATTACAAGCACTGATATCAAGGACAAACAATTGGGTTTTTGGTAGTATGATTAATGCATAAGACATACACAAACATTTGTGGTATACATCAAGAAGGTCTATTCTCTGTCAGCCCTTCTGAATTAGAGAAAATACAGAAATGCACTAAAGGACTCTCTGAAAAAGAGTTTCAAGGGCCCCAAGAAAGGAAGAAAATGAGATCTAAGTTTTGAAATGTAACATTAAGGAGAGTAGTGTTCTCAGTAAGTCTGGGAGGGTCTGCCTCACCTAGGCTTGAGCCCCAAAGGTGAGGAAGCCCCAGAGTAGAGATGATTGAATGGGCTGCCAGGGGCAAAGGAGGCCCCAGATAAATTAAAGAGATGATGTTCAGAAGTAACAAATATTTCTGGCTCCTAATGTTATTTTTGTGGTTGGCTTTATAACTATCCTTGTTTGTAATTCTGCAAAGAGCAAACTGGTCCTTCAGTTTGATAAATAATTCAGTCATAGCTCAGAATTCTTAGCTGTTTTTACTGAAACTGTAAGCTCTTTCTAGGTACCAAATATGAAAGCACAAAACAAGGTATCTTGAGAGAGAAGGGAAACTAACTACATGAAAGTTTATTATAGCAAAGAATATTATACTGATTTGAAATACTTGTGTTCCGTAGCTTAGTTGCCTGAATTCTGATAGTTTTGTTGTAGACCCAGATATTCCTCTCCTCAACTCACCTGGCCTGTCTTTCTTAGATAGTTAAGAAAGGTGAGCCAAACATGGAGTTCTGAAGAATAGGTGTCGAAGATCTACATTTATTTTTATGACTCATTTTTTACATATTATTTGCCATGTAGAGGGAGAAAAACATGGGCTGCAGTCTCCTCTTTATTTATATGTAAGGAATAGAGAGAAGAAGCAGAGAAAGTTAGGTTACAATGTGAGTATGTCCCTGATTAAGTTTTGGCCTAGCAGAAGATAAAGGAAATGCCAGAAGCCAAAATTATCTGCTGGCTATCTGAAAAGGTGGTACCAGTGGGAATAACCAACTTCTTTTCTGCTCTCCATGTTTTGGGTCAAAGTCAGTGACCTCGGTTACTCAAGCCCTTTTCCCATCAGGGACAAAGGGCAAACACGTTCAGATGTGTTCATGCCATAGCGGAGCCACCTGAAGGAAAATAGGGTCTTGTTTGTGAATTAGTTGTAGTTTGACATATCCATCAAGTGGACTTTAGAGAAGCAGTTAGGCTTCCTAAGAGGAAAATCTCTAATACAGAGCAGTAACAGTAGCCTTGAAGCCTACTTTTCACTTTTTACAGAATTCTTAAGATACTTGAATGGCAAGTGAGAAGAGGTTATTGCCTAGGAATAGGTCATGGTATCTGTTCTACAGTCCTCTCTGTTTTCTATTCCTGAGGCTCCTGCTTACTAAGCAACCTCACAGGCAAGAATAACTAGACAGAAACCTGACAAAACAGTCTTCATGAGAGAGAGGAGGAAAGATTTCAGCATACATACCTAGGTTCTTCACCTGAACTAATAAGGAGAAACAAAACAAAACCTTAATTCAGTTGTCTTGCTTTGGGTTTTCCTGCAGCCATCTTCTTAATGTTACCTTAAGCAATTTATTTTGTTTAATTGTCTAGTTCTATTACAAAGTGGGATGACTTTGCTTAAAATTGCACTTAAATATTACCTTCAGAAGTATTATTTGCTGTGTTCACAGAAGAGTTTGCTTTGTAGGTTATATAATATTCATAGAGAATGATGTATGCTTGTTTGAATTTAATTTAGACTAGAAGAATAGATAAAAGGGGAAGTTGACAAAACCCACATGATAGCATTAAGAAAATGAGGCAGAATAATGCTGCCGAAGAAATGCAAATCTTTCAAAGTCCATTAGTACTGTTAATAGACAAGTAGAAGGAAAAGCATCAACTGCCTGCCTGGGGTAAGTAGAGTGCAAATCACCCATAAAACCTCTGAGGGCTGGGCCTTTGACTGGGTATTTTTAGACTTTGCAGACTCAGAAAATGTCTTAGATCCTTATTTAATAAAATAAATGTATGCTTTGTGCTAAGTAAAAAAAAAAACATAATTAGACATTTTCTTCTGTAACTGAGTGATAAGTGACCCTGTGTGTAGCTACTTGACTGAAGGAATAGGTCACAGAGAAATTGACAGTTACTGGGTTTTTCTTGTTTTGAGATAATTCTGCAATCTGCTATGATGTTACAAAGAAAATTTATATCTAAGTGTTATTAGACTCTTAAAAGAAAAACTGTATAAAAATATTTTCTCTATTCTTTAGTCTTTATTTCTTTATTCTTTATTCAGCTGTCAATGGTAAAATCTCTAGTTCTGTGTATGAAAAGACACTTTATGACACCTAGATTTTTCATACTGGAGCACTTATTTAGAGAAATGAGATGTCAGTGGGAACAGGCAATGAGTGATTCTCCTGAAGAACAAAATAAAATTAATATCTTGAGTCACTCTATGATTTAAGTAAATCCATACATTAAGAGATACTTAAAAAGACACCTGAACTCTTTTCCATTTAGTAGGATTCTGTTAATTAAATGTGGCTGTGAGAGGCTGAACAGTCTTATCTGCCTGAGCATCCAGCTGACCAAATGTGTTCAATATGTTAAAAAACAATGTAGCAATGAAAAGGTTTTAAAAAAATAGCCAAGTGGGCATCCACTTAACCTTAAATTCACTACATAATTGGGGACAGAGAGCATATACACATGCAAATAAGCTGCAGTGTTATTACATCTCCTTACTATTACATCTCTTTACTAACAAATTAGGAAACAAAGTACATATGTATTAATGGGATAATTAGGTGGACTCCTCAAGGTGTTTACTAACTTCCTAAGAAGGAGTGATTCTGCAAGTGACTTTGACATTAAAAACAAACTGGTTCAATAAGAAATTGCTCAACTAGATCTGGGGGTTTTGTTCCTTTTTTTTGTTTTAGTAGCCCATTTGCACATTATAGGTAAGATTATTTTATTACCTGATGAAGTGTTTGCTTTCTGTGTACTAAAGGCTCCCATTACTCTGCTCTTGCATTCCAGGCTGTTCTGGCAAGAGTATTTATGTAGCTGTTCTTATAATCTTGTGATGAAAATAGGAAATTGCACTTATACTGTCCTCACATACATGTGAAAAAACAGAGAATCTCTGTTTCCTTTTACTGCCCATCAGCTGCATCTGTGATGGTGGCCTGCTCCAGAAAGAGCCCTAAGTAAAAATGACTCCAAAACTAGCATTTATATTTGGAAGCTCACTGACACAAAATTAATTTTGGTCTTATTAAACCCAATCTCTTATTCTCCTTTTACACTAAAGTATAAATAGTTGATAACGAGCTAAGGCTATGTTTCTCAAACTGGACTTGCCAAACAGTATTAATCAGGAATTCAGCTAAGTCATATTCCCATAGTCCAATAAGCTTGAGAAAAGCTACTATTTTCCCCATTTGGAGAATCATATGAGTATGTATTAATGTATATTAGTATATGCAAGCATTGAATAGTCCCGCTATAAAGAAAATTGTTTATCTTCATTTAGCCCAGTGTTTTCCAAATCTGATTCATCCTATAGCATGTTTTATTCTGCAAAACTCTTTTTATGCTTAGGAATGAATTTAAGGGATATGATTAGGGGAGGGCTGGAATCAAGAATGACTCTTTTGTGGGGTAGAAAGTGAACTTTTAAGTCTGGCCTGTTGTGGAGAAGAATGGAGTGAGCATTAAGAGAGGAAACACTGGCAGTTAAGGTTTTCTCTTTGTCACTGCTCTGAAAATTCTCTGTGCTTTGCCTATTTATGTTTCCCCCCATCATCATCCAATCACTGATTTTTTTTTTTAACTCTTTCCATAGTTTTGCTTTTTCTATATGGATTATAGTTGGAATAATACAGTATATAGATTTTTCATAATAGCTTCTTTAACTCAGTAATATACATTGAACATTATATATTTTCATGGCTTGAAAGATCCTTTTTAAAGCACTAAATAATAAATATCCCCTTGTCTGGGTATATCACATTTTATCCATTTATCTACTGAAGGACATCTTGGTTGCTTCCAAGGTTTGGCACTTAAAAATAAAGTAGCTACACATATCTGTGTGCAGATTCTCGTGTAGGTAGAAGTTTTTATCTCCTTTGGATACATACCAAGGAACATGACTGTGGTATCATATGGTAAGAGTAGGTTTGGTTTTATGAGAAACCATCAAACTGTCTTTTAAAGTAGCTGTACTATTTTGCATTCCCATAAACATTGTATGAGAGTTCCTGTTTCTCTACAACTTTAACCAGCATATGATGATGTCAGTGTTGTAGATTCTGGCCAATTCTAGTAGGTGTATAATGGTATCTCATTGCTGTTCTAATTTTTATTTCCCTAGTGACATATGATGTGGAATATCTTTTCATATGTTTGTCATCTGTATATCTTCTTTAATGAGGTATCTCTTAAGGTCTGTAGCTCATTTTTTAAATGGGTTATCTTAATGTTGAATGACCTCATTTCTCAAATGTGAAACATCAGTGTAGCAACCATAACATTGACTATGGAATGTTAATAAAAGTGCTGCTCTTGCTAACAGAATATACTAGATACTATACTGGAAGTATTGCAGTGGGGTAGAATAGGATAATTTGTGTTTAAATTATCTTGTGATTGTTCATGTGAAAAGAAGTTTATGATGCCTTGTCCATTGACAAGCATAGAGAATGCCAATAGTGATTAAGAAGCTAGCATTTAAAGAAAATGTGCTTAGGGTAGCCTGTGTGGCTCAGTAAGTTAAGCATCCAGCTTGCGATTTTGATGTAGGTCATGATCCCCAGGGTTCTGGGATCAAGCCCTATGTTAGGCTCCATGCTCAATGTGGAGTCTACTTGAAGTTTTCTCCCTCCCTTTCTCTCTGCCCCTTTCCCCACTCATGTGTAGGCTCTCTCTCTCTCTCAATTAAATAAATAAATAAAATCTTTTAAAAATTGCTCAAAAAAAAAAAAAGAAAGAAAATATGCTCAGTGTACAGTGAAAGCTGCAGTCATGTGAGCAAAAATGTATGTGTGAAATGAAAGCAGACATCCAACATTGTAGAGCAAATTGAAGAAAATAGAGAAAAATTCATTCTGTGAACTTATTTGCCAAAAACGGGTTTTATTTTTATTTTTTTCAGTAGTAATTGAAAGTGCTCTGCAAATAACAGTAAAACAGTGAAATAAGCAAATGCACAATGTTCTTATTCCTGAATGAGGATGTTTTGTTTTTGACATAAAATGTTAGGCTAAAAATTTCCTTCTGTTTTAAGTATACATATATGCATAAACTGAGACATCCTCCTAGTTTTAGTCAAGATTCTAGTGCACAAGTAATAACCATATAATAACTGTTAAGAAAATCATTTTACAAAAATCATTTCAGCATTATAATTTTCAGGTTATATTAAAATATAATTGGAGACCCATTTAAACTTAAGAAAATTATACAGGGATTTCAACCACTTTATTGAGGCAGTGAAAATTTAGTTTCTATTTTACTCAGATGAAGCCTCCAGCTCAACTAATTAGGGGTTAACAAAGAGACATAAACAGAATGTTTAGCATAGGCCTATTGGGGGAATATCTACCAGTAATTCATAGGGAAGGGATGGTTTTCAGATTTTTCTTTTAAGTGTGATGCCTTCTATCAATAGTTACTCACTACAGCTAATTTTTGGAGATTCACGAAAGAATGTTGCTGACTTACAGAAAATCCACTGACTACAATAAGATCTATGTAAAATTAATGGGGCTACATGGTTTAGGACAAGTCAAAGGATGTGCTGTTCTGCACAGCACTGACCTCACAAGGTCAGTGAGGGAATTCTAGAATACTAAAAACAGAAAAAACTTTACATGAATTCCCTCATTTTAAAGATGATAGATGAGAAAGTAGTGACAGTGCTAAGACTAGAACTTTCATCTAGTGTTTCCCAAACTCTTTTCTTGAAAAAAGAACTCAGAACTCTTAGTATTTAACCCAAGCTGAATTTTCTACTTCTTTATAATTCCTCTTTATAAAACATTAATTGCAAATGTTTTACTCACTTTTAATTTACTTGCATATACACTTTACAGGATATCTTTCCTGGAAGCACTTACCTGTGAACTATACTCCTGAGATATATAATAAGAGACCTTTCTATATTTAAGATATTAAGGCATCTTTGTACATTTTTATATTCATAAACAATCCTAGTACCTATAGTTGCCAGTACTTTTCCCATAAAAATTGGGATTTTCCAGGATTATATACATTGTAATCTTAAAAAAACAAAACAAAAAACAAGTATGTTATCTCCTTTTAGCCTCAGTTGTAGTATTTTATGGTCTCCATTTTCTGAAGATATTGAGAACTCCTTGAGGACATTTGAGTTCTGTACTTTTATGTATCGCACAAAGTGCCTATAGCTGTCTATAAATATAATTTTTTTACATTCTAACTGCAAACTTCTGAAATGTAAAATTGTGTAAGGCCACCCATACATTTTATCCATATGAATTAAAATTCTCTCAGCCCTGTTAATCTAAAACAAATAATAAATAAGGTATTCAATCTTGTAAATCTAGAAACATCAAGTTAAATCTGTTCACTAAAAGAGATTTTCTCTTGTTGATTTGTAAAATAGTATTTTTATAGGATGGTTCTCTTTTTTTTCCAGTTTTATTGAGAAATAATGACATATATCACTGTATAAGTTTAAGGCATATAGTATGATGGTTCGATTTATATATGTGAAATGATTACCATGATAGGTACAGTTAGTATCCATTTTCTCATATAGATACAATTGATAGATAGATAGGAAGGAAGGAAGAAAGGAAGGATGGAAGGAAGGAAGGAGAAAGAGAAAGATTAAAGGGAAAAAAGTCTTCTTGTGATAACTGTTATAATTTACTTTAACCACTTTCCTATGTATCATATAGCAATGTTAGCTATAGTCATATTATAACTTTTGATTGTCTTCCTCTGATTACCCCTACCCTAACTCTGGTAACTATAAGTATGATCTTGATATCTTTTTCTGTGAGTTTGGTTTAGATTTGAGATCATATAGTATTTGTCTTATTTGTCTTTCTCTCTCTGACTTCTTTCACTTAGCACAATGCCTTTAAGGTCCATTAAGGTTGCAAATGGTAGGATTTCCTCATTTCTTTTCTTGGCAGAAAAATATTCCATTGTATGTATATACATGTATATATGTATATATAAATACATATATATGTATGTATATATATATAAACAAATTCTTTATCTATTCATGTACCAATGGATACTTGGGTTATCTCCATGTCTTAGATATTGTAAATAATGTTGCTATGAACATGGGAATGCAGATAATCTTTTTGAGTTAGTGTTTTCATTGCCTTTGGATATATTTCCAGAATTGGAATTGCTAGAGCATATTGTAATTCTATTTTTAATATTTTGAAGATTTTCCATTTTGCTTTCTATTGTGGCTGTACCAATAGTGCACAGTGGTTTCCTTTTCTTAGTATCAATGCCAGTATTTTTTATCTCTTGTCTTTTCAGTGATGGCCATTCTAATAGGAATAAGGTAATAACTCATTGTGGCTTTAATTTCCATTTCCCTAATGACTAGTGATGTTGAGCATCTTTTCATGTACCTGATGGCCTTCTGTATATCTTCTTTGGAGAAATGTCTATTCAGGAACTTTGCCAACTTCTTAATTGGGTTATTTGTCTTTTCTGCTATTGAGTTGTATGAGTTCTTTACATACCTTGGATTTTAAACCCTTATATGCTATATGGTTTGCAAATACTCTCCCATTCTGTAGGTTGTCTTTCACACTGTTGATGGTTTCTTTTGCTATGCAAAACAATTTTAGTTTGATGGAGTCCCACATGTTTATCATTAATTTTGTTGCTTGTGCTTTTGGTGTCAAATCCAAAAAGATCATTACCAGGACCCAACACAAGGAGCTTTGCTCCTATTTTCATTTAGGAGTTCATGGTTTCAGATTTATATTTAAGTCTTTAGGCAATTTCAAGTTAATTCTTTGTGATTGGTGTAAGATTTGTCCATTTTTTTCTTTTACATATGGATATCCAATTATTCCAGCATCATTTATTGAAGAAACTGTCTCTTATCCATTCAGTGTTCTTGGCTCCTTCTCAAATATTAGTTGACTGTATATGCTTGTGTTTATTTCTGGGCTCTCAGTTTTGTTTCATTGGTCTATTTTTCTGTTTTTATGTCAGTACCATACTGGTTTGATGACTGTGGCTTTATAGCATAACTTGAATTTAGGAAATGTGATACTTCCTGTTTTGTTCTTCTTTCTTGGGATTTCTTTGGTTATTTGTAATATTTTGTGGTTCCATATAAATTTTAGGGGTGTTTCTACTTCTATAGAATAATGCCTTTAGAATATTGATTGAACTAACTCTGTAGATGATTTTTGGTAGTATTGACACCTTAACAATATTAATTCTTCCAATTCATGAACAGAAGATACTTATCAATTATTTGTGTTTACTTTGCTTTCTGTTATCAATATTTTGTAATTTTTAGTATACAGATTTCTTACCTCCTTAGTTAAATTTATTCCTAAGTATTTTATTGTTTTGATGCTAATATATATAGGATCAATTTCCTTATTTTTCAGAAATTTTGTTAGTATATAAAAAGCTACTTATTTTTGTATATTAATTTTGTATCTTTCAACTTCACTGAATTCATTGATTAAATTTAATGGTTTTGTAGTTGAGCTTTTAGGATTTTCTATATATAAAATTATGTCATCTGCAAATAGAGACAATTTTAATTCTTCCTTTCCAATTCTGATACCTTTCTTTTTTCCTTTATCTTGCTTGATTGTTTTAGCTATGACTTTCAGTAATATGTTGAAAGGAGTGATAAGAATGGGGACACTTGTCTTATTCCTGATACTAGAGGAAAAGCTTTTAGTTTTCATCATCGAGTATCATGTTTACTGTGGGCTTGTCATAAATTGCTTTTATTATGTTGAGATATATTCATTCAGTGCCTAATCTGCTAAGAGTTTTTACCAAAAATGAATGTTAAATTTTTTTGAATTTTTTTTGCATCTATGAAATGACTATATGATTTTGCTTTCATTCTATTAGTGTGATATATCACATTGATTGATTTGATCCTTCCATCCCAAGGATAAATTCTACTTGATCATGGCGAATACTTCTTTTAATGTGCTGCTGAATTTGGTTTGCTAATATTTATTGAGAATTTTTACATCTAATTTCATCAATCAGTATATTGCCCTATACTTTTCTAGTAATGTCCTTTTCTGCTTTTGATATCAAGATAATACTAGCCTTGTAAAATGAGTTCGGGATTGTTGTTATTCTTTGATTTTTAGAAGAATTTGAGAAGGACTGGTAATTCTTCTTTAAATATTAAGTTCCTCAATGAAACTGTCTGAGCTTTTCTTCATTGGTAGGTTTTTATACTGGTTCCAATCTCCTTAATAGTGATTAGTCTAGATTTTCTATTTCTTCCTGATTCAGTTTTGATAAGTTGTATATTTCTAAGATATACATATATATATATATATATGTATGTGTATATATATATATATATATATATATATATATATATAAATTTCTTCTAGGTTGTCCATTTTGTTAGGGAATAATTCTCATAATAGATTCTTATGAGCCTTTGAATTTCTGTGGTATCAGTTATAATGTCTCCTTTTTTATTTATAATTTTGTTGATTTGAATCCTTTCTCTTTTTTCCTTCCTTAGTCTAGCTAAGAGTTTGAAATGTTTATCTTTTCAAAGAGCCAACTCTTGGTTTGGTTAATCTTTTCTGTTGTTGTTTTGTTTTTCTGTTCCTGATTTTATTTATATCTTCTCTAGTCTGTATTATTTTTTCTTCTGCTTATGTTGGACTTGGCTTTTTTTTTTTTTTTTAATTTTTACTTTTGTGTTTTTCTGGTTGCTTAAGGCATAGAGTTATGTTGTTTATTTGGGATCTCTTTTGCTTCTTAATGTAGATGTTTATTGCTATGAACCCTCCTCTTAGAACTACTTTTACTGCATCCCACACTCTGGTATGTTGTGTTCATTTTTGTTTGTCTCAATAAACATTTCATTTTCCCTTTAATTTCTTCCTTGACCCATTGGTTGTTCAAGAGACATTGTTTAGTTTTCATGTGTTCATGAATTTTCCAGTTTTCCTCTTTTTATTGATTTCTAGTTTATGTTGTGGTCAGAGAAGATACTTGGTATGATTAGTCTTTCTGAATTTGCTAAAACTTGTTTTATGGTCTAACACCTGATCTCTCCTAGAAAATGTTGCATGTGTGCTTAAGGAGGATGTATATTCTCTTATTGTGGATAGAATATTCTGTATATGATTGTTAGGTCCATTCAGTCTATTGCATTGTTAAGATTCTCTCTCTCTCTCTTTTTAATTGATTCTCTGTCTGGATGATCTATCCATCTATCCTATTAAAAATATGGACATTGGGGAGGGTATGTGCTTTGGTGAGTGCTGTGAAGTGTGTAAACCTGGTGATTCACAGACCTGTACCCCTGGGGATAAAAATATATGTTTTATAAAAATAAAAAAATTAATTAAAAAAATATATTTAAAAATGGGGTATTGAAGTCTCCATCTATTATTGTAGAACTGTTTATTTCTCTTTTTTTAGGTTTTATTTATTTATTTGACAGAGAGAGACACAATGAGAGAGGGAACACAGCAGGGGAATGGGAGAAGGAGAAACAGGCTCCATGCTGAGCAGGAATCCCAGTGTGGGGGGCACCTCACTGTCTCAGTGGGTTAAGCCTCTGCCTTCAGCTCAGGTCATGATCTCAGGGTCCTGGGATCGAGCCCTGCATCAGGCTCTCTGCTCAGCAGCGAACCTGCTTTCCCCCTCCCCCACCTCTCTTTTCTACTTGTGATCTTTGTCTGACAAATAAATAAATAAAATCTTGAAAAGAAAAAAAAAAGAAAAAAAAAAAGGAATTCCAATGAAGGGCTTGATACCAGTGCTGTGGGATCATGACCTGAGCCAAAGGCAGATGCTTAACCACTGAGCCACCCAGGCACCCCTATTTCTCCTTTTAATTGTTAGTTTGTGTTTTGTATATTTAGATGCTCTAATGTTGGGCACATAAGTAGTTATAATTGCTATATCTTCTTGATGTATTAACTTCTGTATAATTATGTAATAACGTTCTCTGTCTCCTTTTTACCATTTTAGTTTAAAGTCTATTTTATCTGAATATAGCAACCCCTGCCTTTATTTCTATTGTTATTGTTATTGTTGTTTTGGGGTTATCATTTGCTTGAAATGTCTTTTTCCATTTCTTTATTCTCAGTGTATATGTGTCTTTAAGGCCAAAGTGAGTCTCTATAGGCAGCATATTGTTGGGTCTTTCTTTTTTTTTTTTTTTTTTAATTTTTTATTTTTTATAAACATATATTTTTATCCCCAGGGGTACAGGTCTGTGAATCACCAGGTTTACACACTTCACAGCACTCACCAAATCACTTTTTATCTACTTAGCCATTCTAGATCCTTTGATTGGAGAATTTAGTCAGATTATGTCTAAAGTAGTTATTGATAGGTAAGGGCTTACAATTGCCATTTTGTTCATTGTAGTATACTTGTTTGTAGATCCATTGTTCTGTGTGTCTCATCCTGCTATCTCATTGTGTGTGTTTGTGTGTGAGTGTGTGTGTGTTTGTATGTCTTTTGGTATCAGCAAGCTTTGATGTATTTATTATCATTTTTTGTGTTAAATTACTACAGGTTTTCCCTTGTGGTTATCTTGAGAATTACATAAAATATCTTAACCTTACAATACCCTATTTTAAGCTGTTAACATTTTAACCTCAATAGAATGTGTATATTTTGTACTTTAAATTCTCCTCTTCCAATTTTAAGTTATTGCAGTTATAATTTACATATTTGTTTTGTATATATACACAAAACAAACATGTAAATTATATATATTATATATATATATTATATATATATATATGCTTTTGTATAAATGTATGCATAC
This sequence comes from Mustela putorius furo, assembly GCF_011764305.1. Taxonomy (NCBI): domain Eukaryota; kingdom Metazoa; phylum Chordata; class Mammalia; order Carnivora; family Mustelidae; genus Mustela; species Mustela putorius. The sequence continues at coordinate 4,054,862 of NW_025421467.1, forward strand.
ACCTACACACTCAAAGCAAGTAATTGTATTTATGGTAATTTTGCTACCCTTGAAAAATAAAGACCTTTAAAGTTGTGAGTTATGCTCCATTATTGCAGAATCTATTTACTATATATTTACCATTACTAGTGAGATTTATGATACTTTCTAATATTTTTATGACATTAATTAGTATTATTTCACTTCCATTCAAATAACTCCCTATAACATTTCCTGTAGGGCGGGTCTGTGGTAATTAATTCCCCTGCTTTTATTTCTTTGGAAAGTCTTTATCCCTTATTTGTTTCTGAAAGGCAGCTTTGCTAGGTATAGAATTCTTGCTTAGAATTTATTTTCTTTCAATATTTTGAATGTCATTTCTTTCTCTCCTGGCTTAAAAAGTTTCTATTGAGAAATTTTCTCAGTGCCTTATGGAGGTTCCCTTGTTTATAACTTTTTTGATTGTGACTTTTAAAATTCTTTCTTTCTCTTTGACTTTTGATAGTTTAATTATAATTTGTTTTGATGTAGCTCTATTCAGATTCCACCTATTTTAATTCTTTGGACCACATCGATTGAGATGTATATTTTTCTCCACAGATGCTGGGAGTTTTCAGCCATTATTTTATACTTTCTCCTTCTCTTCTTCTGGAATTCCCATAATACAAATATTATTTCTTTTCATTGTGTCATATAATTCCCGTAGACTTTCTTCATTCGTTTTCTTTCTTTTTTGCCTTTGTTCCTCTGGGTAATTTGCAATATCCTGTCTTCCAGGTTTCTGAGTCTTTCTTCTGCATGGCTGAGTTTACTTTTGAAACTTTATTTACTCCTTCAGTTAAGTTACTATATTCTTCAACTCGGATTTCTGGGTTTTTTTTGCAGGGAGGTTGATAGTTGCTCTTTCCTTGTCTGACATCTTGTTTCATTTATGTGTTATTTTCCTATTTTTGTTTAGTTGTTTTTCTGTATTTTCTTGCCATTCACTAAACTTTCTTAAGAGGATTAGTCTGAATTATTTGTCTGACCATTCATATATCTCCATTTCTTCAGGGTAGTTATTATAGTTTTATTGGTCTCCATATGGAGGTGTCATATTTACATGATTTTTCATGATCTTTGATTCCTTAGAAGGGTATCTGCACATTTGAGTAATGGAGCTCCTCTTTCAGATTTTACATGTTTTCTTTGACAGAGATAATTCTTTGCCAGTCAGCTCAGTTTGGGTTTATGTGTCTGTATTCTGGTAATGTCATTAGACAGGTAGGACCTGCTATTATGGTCTATTTTTGGATGAGGCAACTATTTGAGCTCTGAGGACAGTGGTGGAGTGTCATTACCTAATAACAGTTGGATAGAACTGCCCTACTCAAATGAGGCTATAGGATGGGCTTCACAGATGCCCGAATTCTCTAGTTAGGCTTATTAATGGTTGGGACAGGGCACAGTATTCAGTAGTAGATGGGTATATAAATTAGTTTTCCTGCTCTTAAAAGGCATCAGGCCAGGGCCCAGGACCTATATCAGTTGTTGTTTGGGGCCCAAATAAAGCCTGTGTGTGCACTGAATTTCCTAGTTTGATGAGGCCACCAGTTTTGTTCTACAGATGGGAAAAGTCAGGGGGATGTGTTCTCTGTTCAAATATCACTATACATAGGGCTATTGAATGTGCTGTGCAGTTTCCCATACATTCTAGTTAGGTACCCTGGCTGGACAGCCTGAAAACTATATTCAGTGATGAGTGGGCTATGAATTAGTACCCCTGTTCAGGTGCAGTGAGAGAAGCAGCGCGAAAACCAGTAAAACTCTTTGTTGTCTTAACTCTGTCCAACCTACACTCTAAATTCCATGGCTGAACGAGACCACTGTCTTTACTCTGTTAACTCTCAGTTCTGTCTGCCCTTAGCTCAGCTCAGGCACTATTTGGCCACACAATTTTCAGGTGTTTTTTTTGTTTTCTTTTCTTTTGTTGTTGCTGTTGTTGTTATTGTTGTTTTCCAGTTCTTCTGGTCAAATGGGACCAGAAGACATTTTCCATAGTACATGTGGCTATGGATCTGTCCCCTTGCCCAGATGGAAGTTGAGGGGCTGCTCTACTTCTGATTTCCCAGATAGGCTCTTTGTTTGGGAAATGCTGGAAGCTGACCTCATCCTTCCTTATATATTAAGCCCCTGCCTAATCATATCACAGGAAGCCTTCAAACCTGTCATTAGCTTTGCTCTGGGGGCAATCAACTCGGTCTGCCACAGAGCTTAAACTCTGTTGGCTTGCATAACTTCCAGGAGTTATTGCCAGCCCTTCTGCTCAGATGAGTCTAGAAGGCACTCTTATAGCAGGTATGATTCAGCTTCTTGCCTGGGTAAGAAAGCTTAAAGTCACCAAAACTCCTTGTTTGAATATCTGAATCAGGCAGATCCACACCCTGCTAAATACCTGGTTAGAGTGCACTCCCAACTTGGTTTTGCAGGTAAACAAAGACACTGGTTGGGATTACTGTTTGGGCACTTTAGGTATCAATTCTGTCTGTCAAGATTAAAATGCTGGTTGTTGCAAATCCCTCCCCACTTTCCACCACATTTACATTTCCAGTAACTTGGGCACCTCAAATTATCTTGCAATCCCATGGTAGGAGTGTCTCCCACAAAGTCATTGGGTTTTCTTTTCTAACTGGAGGAGACAGAGGCTTAGGGAAGATCTCTCTGCAGGATGCTGTGCTGTCCTGGGAGGAACCAACCAGTCAATGTGTAGTTACATCTCTTGCCCTTCGAATATAGTCTGTCTTGGTCTCTGAGGTGCAGGGGATGCTTCAGTCTTACCCTCATATTCTAGGATCGTCTCAGTGGTATTTTGTTCTTGAACAGATGTTTAGACATTAGTTCTTGTGAGAAGGAGTTGAAGTCAGAAATGACCTAGTCAGTTATGTCGCTGCCTTGGTAACAATACTTTCTTCCCTTATTTTAACATGCTTAAGCATTCATGTTTTATCTATTCCCATTAAGGTATAGATTCTGTAACAATGATTTTTATAAAATACATACACATATAAGCACGCATGCATTTTAAACTTAGAACCAGAAACAAACAAGAATACAAATAAAAGGCATTAGTGGGTTTTGTTTTGTTTTTTTCCTATCTCCAAGGATAAGAAAAGACAGAAATAGCAACAAACGATCAAAAAGCTATAACATGCTTCTATATACTGTTGATAAAGAAATTTCCCAACTATGTTATTGTCATCTAGAAGAAAATGTACCTCATGGGAACCCAGGTGCAAATGGTTTGACTGAGATTTCTCAGAAATCTAAGATGACTTCCATACCTTTTGCAAACCATTCTACAGTATTTTTCTTTTTTCTATTTTCTTTTTCACAGCTATTTCTGAGAGGGTGCAGCTGCAGCTATAAGCATAACAATAGTTCAGTTTACTGGCATCTATTTCCTGATTTAGAACCAACAGGGAGATAATTGTCAAGACTTGAAATGGAATGCTGTAATACAATAGTTGTACATTTAAAAATTAATATGAGCCTATTTAATTCTAACACCTAGACAAGATTTTTAAAAAAGTGATACTTCAACAGTTTCTCTTTGGGGTAACTAAATTTGAATTTAGAAATTTTCTGCCTGATCTTAATTTCTATAGAATATTTTTATTCTTTTATCTTTTGTTACTATGACTTCAATATAAGAAAATAGTTAAAAAGAATTCTCTGTGACATACATATACTTATGTGTACTTAACTATACCTATAACATAACTACTTTAACTATACTTAAGTGCAATAACTGGTCAATACAAACACATGCTATGACTTTGAAAAGAAAACAAGTACATTTTTTCCTAAGGAATGCTAATTATTTATATTGAGAGTCATATAGTTAAATCCCTTGTTAAATATTCTAATAAATATGTGGTTGAAAACAACCCACATATTTTACTTTGAATAATTTAGTAAAAGTAAGTCTTCTGAGATTGTAAAAAGTGATGCAAGGTCAGAGCTACAAAATGCCAAACAGTGTTGGAAAGAAAATGCAGTAAAAGTGGATTCTTTCAGATTATTAAAAAAGTAGATCCATTTGATATCAATATTTGCTCAAACTAATAATTCTCAACTAAAAATAAATGTTTTCTTTTTTAATTTTTTTTAAATTTTAAGTCATTTATGCAAATATTCCACAGGAAAGTTAGCATATATTAAATGCTTACTATATACTAGACACTGTGCTTAATTGGTCACATGCATTATCTCATTTAGCTTTCACATTTTTTTATGTATTATTACTTTGCATATTTCACAAATGAGTGAGAGTTGGGATAAAGAGGTTAATACAGTTAATATGTGATAGAACAAGAATTCTAACCACAGTGTAAAGTTAAATTAGCTTGAGTTGAAATGAAATTGATCTTATATTGCCATAATATGCTTACATATTAAAACATGATAGCTTTTCTTTTTTTTTTTCATACTTCAGATATCCCATTTCATTGGTTTGGGGCTCATGGGGTTGGGTGGTTTACCCTAGCTTTTTATTTCTATCTACTTTTTGTTATGTTTATTTTATTTGCCCTTGTATCAGGCAGAGGGTATGTATGTTCTTATTTCTTGACGTTTGGGCGTGCTTAACAAAGTGACTGTCAAGGTGTGTAGTTAAAAGTTTAAGCAATACAAAGGACATTTTTGCACTGATCTTCAGAACTACTTTTCCAATGTTTTGAATTAGTAATCCTATTAATGTAGAAGTCCCTTTGATGTAATACATTCAATCTGGTTCTCTCCAGCTATATCTAAATAGATAGTAATGTGAAGAAATCCTTGTATATATATATGTAAACAACTTCTCCGAATAAATTAGTGTAAAGTCATTTTATCTTATAAACTCAATATACAGTTGGAATCTAGTTCTACCACAATATTCTCCATGCTTTGATGGATAAAACTAGTTTGAGAGTTTTGCCCAAGAATTCTGGAACTGAATGAGATAGATAGCTGCTAGATTTGTAGTATAATTATTGAGAAATGAATAGGGTTCATTTATTTAATGATTCATTAAGCAAATATTAATTATTCACTATTAAAAATTATACTAGTCACTAGGTTAGATGCTAAAATCACAGTACTAGCCTTCATGATGCTCAGTCAGCTATGTGGCAATGGAGATGGATCACAGACTTTATAATAGACTGTGATCAATGTCATGTTAGAAGTATGCCTAGTATGACTGAGGACCAAGGAAAGAGTTTTGGGGAGGTGATGATAAAGCTGATCTCTAGTAGAATTACTTAGAAGCTCATCAGTGAAGAATGAGATAGGCATTTGTTTCAATGGAAAGCAGAACACAGCATGAGAAAACAATGATGTGTAAAATAAAGAGGAGTGTAAGGAAGCCAAGGAGGTAAGCATATGGATTTTATCATGAGACTACAAGGAATCCTTCAGGGAGCTATCTAATGTTACAATGTAAAAGGGTCTATTTTAGAAATATCATTAAGTTGAGTATGCAGAAGGAATTGAAGGAAAATAAAACAGGAATAAGAAAAAATGAGGTCTGAAACTAAGACTACTTAGTGGAAGAGATAAAAAGGCTACACTTGAGAGATATTAGTATAAAGAAATGGCTAGAATTACTGAACAACTGGATATGAATGGTGCAGAGAGGAAGGAATTTGGGTTGACTTCTGGATTTTTAGTTTTAGTGGCTAGATAGAAAAGTAAAGATGGAGAACATGTTTGAGGGGTATGGGCAATGATTTAAAATGTAAACAAATGCATCATGTAATGGCGAGGGACCTTCGGAGGAGAGGTCCAAGGAGTGATGTGCAATAGATAACTGGAGAAAGAAATGACTTCAGAGGGAACTTATGCTTTCTTTTGTTCTTTTTAAAAATTTCATAGTTAGGCAGAAATAATAAGGTATTTACTTTGTTTTGATTAGTTTGATCAATATAGAAAAGATAATCATTAATTTAAAAACTAGTATGTAAGGGCACCTGGGTGGCTCAGTGGGTTAAAGCCTCTACCTTCAGCTAGGGTCATGATCCCAGGGTCCTGGGATCGAGCCCCACATCAGGTTCTCTGCTCAGCAGTGAGCCTGCTTCCCCCTCTGTCTTTGCCTGCCTCTCTGCCTACTTGTGATCTCTCTCTGTGTGTCAAATAAATAAATAAAATCTTAAAAAAAAATCTAGTATGTATTTTCAGTCCTGAGTTATATGACCAAGGTTGGTACTATTTAAAATTTTTAAGAAACTTGAAATTGACTACTAATCAGGTATGATGAATAATTTTATATATTATAAGGTCATAAAGTATTATTTACCCTACGCTTGATGTTGGAATAGCACAGTACTCCTAAAGAAATTTAAATAATATATTGAGAATAGTTCAGTCTAAAAAAATGAGTCAGTGACACAATTGTCAGTTTCAATATAAATTAGATCCAGTAACTCTTGAGTTTATCTAGATGACAAAGTTGCCTTATTAAACCTTCAAACGTTACTTGGGCCATGAGAGGTCTTTGCCATAACATGTAGGTTCCAATTTGAAAACAATAGGCTTATCTGGTACAGATCTGACTCAGTGTTTAGAGTAATGTTAGAATGACTGCCTTGTGACCTCTGCCTATGGAATCCATGTACCCATATACTTTAGTGACACCTACTTGCTAGAATGTTAATCTCAATTCAAATCTATTAACCCTTTTTCAGCAGGTCAGTTAGTCTTCATACGGGTTCGTTATAGTAATTCTTTATTTGACTAATAATATAAATTGTATCACTTTCTTCACAAAAAAAAATATGTGAATTGTTTTAAAACAATTTGTAAGTATGTAAAATTTTTTAAAAAGCAGACTCAAGGGGCGCCTGGGTGGCTCAGGGGGTTAAAGCCTCTGCCTTTGGCCCAGGTCAAGATCCCAAGGTCCTGGGATCGAGCCCCACATCAGGCTCTCTGCTCCATGGGGAGCCTGCTTCCTCCTCTCTCTCTGCCTTGCCTCTCTGCCTACTTGTGATCTCTCTCTGTCAAATAAATAAATAAAATCTTACAAAAAATCTTATATAAAAAAAAGCAGACTCAAAAATAAACCATTCAGTTGTAATCCTACAGAATAAGTTACTGAACTACTTTTCTGAAAATATTTTAACAAAGTTGACCTGAAATTCTTTATGAAAATCTCTGCTTTCTGCAGTAGCACTGACTTATTAAGGCCAAAAAAGAGTTAATGAGACGGAGTAAAAATTATTGAGAATGTGATCTTAAAGTGCAGGTTACCCTTTGAAAATCAACTTTGCGCAATCTCTAACAAACTAGAGTTTATGCAAAGTAAGAACGCTGCAAATTCAGCATTAATCAAATTACTCTGTAATTAATGTTATCAGCCCTACCCAGAGTATAACCTGCTAACCTTACTTTTGGGATTTGTATTTTTATTCTTCAGCCATTCAGAATACAGCTTTCTGATTTATACTTTATTTTATTATATAACATAATCCCTGACTTTTAAATTATCAGTAATTTTGAGAGGTTTAAAAGGCCATTCCCTCTTATTTGATGATGGTACATTTGGTAAAGCTTTCTTTGAGACTGGTATTTTCAGTATTATATGTGTACTGCTGTTAATGGGAGACTAAATATTTGGTTCTCCAGACCCCACTTTATGCAAGTATACATGGGCACTTTAAAATAAGAGAAACCATGATGTATACGTACTTTTTATATGAAAAGATGCCCTTCCTCAAATGTAATTGTGGCCTCATTTAAGATACATTAGAAGTCAAAATTAGTCTTTGATATAACTGAATTATTTATATTCTAGAAGGTCTGTGTGATTTCATTATAATAATTGACTACATTTTGAAATACAATTTTTAAGTGATTGAAAATGTTTAAGTGCATTATATAAACATGTTGTAATTAATTAGTTAAAATTCTAATGGAAAACTTAAAATGTTCATAGACATTAAAGTGCAAGTATATGTTCTAGTCTTATTTTGATAAATACAATTATGTTTGTTCCCAGGAAGATAGTAATTTGTATGGATAAATGTCATTATTTGGTTGTTTTTTTCTTTTGTTCTAAAAATGGTGGAGAGTGGGCAAACAGAGAAACTACAGTTCTGAACATACAAAGGAGAAATGGAAGTAGAAAATATCTAGGAAGTTAAGTCAGTTTATTAGAGACTGCCACAGGAAACTAGATATAAAAATGAATAAATAAGTGCCCTTGCTGTCATAAAGAGATTTATGACTGAATATAATACTGAATTTATGTTTTGTTAATTCAAAGTAGTAAGAAAGTGAATAAGTAGAGTTATAGACAAACATGCACGGAAACGAACCAGACCCTTGAAGCAAGAGTAAAATGATTTTTTGGCTCAACAGAAGACTGTTATATATATATTTCTAGTTGTAATACATGTTTTCCTAACAGTTATGATCCAGTGGGGTGGAAATGTTTTGTGTGTTGATTACCTGCTATAAGCTTATGAAGAAAACCTAAGAGAAAGAGATTATTTATTTATTTATTTATTTTAATTTATTTATTTCAGAGAACAAGCATGAGTTGGAGTGGGAGGGGGGCAGAAAGAGGGGCAGGCTCCTGGCTAAGCTGGGGGCCCTGTGCAGGGCTGGGTCCCAGGACCCTAGGATCATGACCTGAGCTGAAGGCAGATGCTTAATGGATTGAGGCACCCAAACCCCTATTTATTTATTTATTTTTAAAGGTTTATTTATTTATTTTAGTTGGGTAGGTAGAGGGAGAGGCAATGAGTTAAGCTGACTTTGCATTGAGTGTGGAGCCTAATGAGGGGCATAGAGCCTGATGGTTGGAGGAGAGCTTGATCTTAAGACCCTGAGAATATGATCTGAGTTGAAACCAAGAGCTGGTTGCTCAACTGACTACACCACCCAGGCTCCCCAGAAAGACATCTTTTAAATAACACTTTTTATTGTACTAGAAGTGTGAACACAAATATGTTAGCTAGCTAATAATAAGCAATTTTTTTTTCTGTAAATTTCCCTCTCACTTATTCTTGCTGTTTTATTATTGAAATTAATTTTTAAATTAATATATCTTATCTCACCTTCCATGTTCTTTTGTGAATTGAATGAGAAAAAGAACAAAACTATTAAAAAGGTATTTTTAAAAATTATTGGCACATATCCTGATGATTATATGTTAAAACATGAATCAAGTCTACCTCATCTTCAAATTTAGTGGCTTGCTGCAAATGGCAATGACTTGGCAGCATGGAAATCAAGAGACCAAGTACATTTGGCATTTCCTTAGGAATACTTGCAGCTAAGAATAAAGTGTATTGTGATTTTGTTTGTGTAATTTTTATGGATTTGAAGTTACATCTTATAAAAAACTACACAAATAATAAGTTTTTGGCTACAATAGACTTTAAGATTAATAAACAAAATTAATATCTAGAATGAAAAATTAAAAGACACTGTTGCAGCATGACATTGTCAGATTGAGATTTAATATGCCTGTTAAATTACATAGATGTTAACTTTCTGTTTCATACCCACTAGGTAGAAAAGGAACACTTCAAGTTTGTTTGATAAGGTGTTACCTGAGGCAAATGTAGATTATCATAGATAGAAGCCCTGGGGATTTCTTCTTATTTTGATTGATGGGATTAAAGTTTATAGATTGTTCAATGTGAGTAGAACTCTGTGATTTTTGTTTAGTATCGTCAGTGGGGCCAGACTGGGATTTGTATCATATGCCTTAGTTGAGACAGCAACTGCCACTTCACTGACCTCTTCCTTTTTCACAGTGTTCTCTCCACAGGCATTCCAATCCCTGTCCTCAGTTCCCCAGATTGTTACCTTGCGCATCATTGCCATCTGTGTATCCTATAGGACTTTTCAGACCTTCGTTTACTTCCCCAGCTTGCTTCTAGACTTAAGTATTACATGAACCCCTGGGAACTGGCAGGCCTTTCTCCAAATCCACATTTTTGTCTTCCTTGTACACCAAAGAATGCTGAACTTATAATGAGTTGATTTGACTCCAGCCTTGGCTCTGAATAATTCATGAAAACTTATGCAGATCACAATATGATGCCTATCATCTTGGGCCCTTTGACTTCAGCTGTCTAATTTATTCATTTTATTTTGGCAGTAGTATAAGATCACATCTCTGACAAGAGCATGGATTTCTAGGCAGTTGCCCCTGCCCCCTCCCACTGACTCTGAGAATGGTTCACACTTGGACTTGTGTCTTTGTATTGGTCCTTGGCAACAGGCTCTATATCCTGATTTTTATTTGCTTGTGTTCACCCATTTGAAATTTTGGGGGTTCTCTTTTAGATTTCAAGTTTGGAATTCGCTTTTGGCTTTGATTTAGTTTGAATTTTTGGTTTTGGTGTTTCTGCTCTCTGTAATGATAAAGCCCCATCATAAGTACTAGCTCATGGGAGCCCTGACTGACCCCTTAGTTCTAGGTGTTTTTGTTTTCCCTTGGGTTTGAGCTTTTATTATATTTAAATTTAGATGTCAAAGTAGATACTCTAATTCTGAACTTATATTCTGATTTTATTGTTATTTTATACATAGTCAAAACTATTTTTACTGGCTTCTGGCATGGTACTCTGAATGATATTATTGCTGTAATATAAGATCCTGAAAAGACATACTCCGTAAGGCAGTGTGAAGGGAAACGTGTGCAAGAACATGACACGGTATAAAAATGAGGGAAAAAATTACAGGACTAGGTGTTACTTGGAAGAGAAGACATGCTTATTAAATAAATATATGGAAAATTTTCAATACAATTATTAATTGGGGAAATACAAATTTAAGCCACAATGGAGACCATTTTATATCTCCTAGATTGTCAACTACCAAGGAACCTAATACCAAATAGTGAAGAAGCTGTGGATTAAAGAAACCTTTAATAGACTGTGGTGAGAATATATATTGATAACATACTTTGGAAAAATCCTTGCCATTACCTTAATATTCCCATATCCTAAATCAATTAATTATGTGTTTTAAATAAGTATTTTCACATTTGGTCCAGGAGATATGTAAAAAAAAGGTTCACAGTAACAGTTTTTGGGAAAGCAAACATCTGGAAACAACTAAATATTGACAAAAAGTAGGTGAATAAATGGCAGTGTAGACAATGAGATGTGAGAAATAACAAGCTATGAATAAGTGACAACTACTCAGGATATACATAAATGTTAAACTACAATGGAGTGAGCAGAGTGATTGCCAGAAAGCTACCTACATGAAGATATAATTTAATAAAGATTAGTAAAAGTAATACTATATTATTTGTTTTGCATTTAATATGATAAAGTTTTAATAATCATAATAATGATAAATGCAAAACTTGGGATACTCATCTGTAGTAGAGGTAAGGAGGGATGGAGGAGAATATGCAGGTAAAAAAATGATTGGTTGGTAGTTTTCTTAATTGAGTTTAGCAGTGGGCTGCTAGGAGTTCACCATACTCTTCTTGAACACATTGCATACATATCACACAAGTGTACCAAATACCATGTTAAAAATATAATAATAGAATATATTCATATGCTTTTCAATAAAACTTCCCGGTTCATAAGTAAGAAATTTCCTTTATTGATTTTCATATGATGAGTATTTTTATTTTATCCAGTTTTATTGATATATAACTGGCATACAACAATTATATTGAGACAAAATTAACATATAATATATAAATATATAAGTTTAAGATGTATAGTGAAATGACATGACATGTGTATATAGTAAAACCACAATAAGTTTAGTTAACATCCATCACTTCATATACTTAACAATTTTGTTTTTCCTTGTGATGAGAAATCACTCTACTCCCTTTGCAACTTTCACATATACCATACCGCATTATACCTGTTATCATCATGTTGTATGTTTACTTTTATTTCTGTTTTAGGAAGTGAGCTTATCCTTCATGGCATGAACTATTATAGATGATTAACAAGTATTTACTAAAATTAACAAGCTAGATATTGTCACCTTATAGATTTTAATTTATAAGCAAAAACCTTTTAATTTTTTCTACATTTTTATTTATATTATCTAATAATATATCATGCCTCACTGAGGTTTTGATAGAGGTAAATGCAATATAGTCGGTATAATAAAAGACAGTCCCGTTCAAAAGAATTGTTGTGAGCTCTCCTTTTAAAGATCAGATGTATTTAACAAGACAGTGTTCATTTTGTGTGTGCTTCAGAGTTAAGTCCTTTGCTGTCAATACAATAAAATCAAGTAAAATGCTGGCTAGATGAGGGTACAATCGTTTATCCTCTACTACAGAACAAGAAATGTTAAAGAAAGATTCTAAATTCTGACAAGGCCTTTAAATACTAAGTATTTATGTAATACTAAAAAACTAACCAATAGGTAGAATAAAAAAGAAAAAAAAAAGTGAAGTATTATTTTCAGTAGCACCAAAAGAACTCAAGTGACTGAGCAGTTAGTGAATGCTTGATAGGTCAGATGCTATTGTCATTTTCTAAGAGGCTCTTAGATTTTTAGAAAATAGTTTGTATGAGCACTTGCCATTGAACAGATTGCAAGAGGCTCCATATCAGGCCACAATGAATGGTTCTAGAAGTACTTACTAATAATGCCTGTTATCAGCACATCACTGCTCAAGAATGCATGCTGTGCAATAAATTTGCTTCCTCCTCTCTCATTACAGATCTTTGTGAATGAACAACATAGAAAAGTGGAAAATGACTCGTGTTTAGAGATAAAAAAACATTTAAACCAAAAGAACAACAACAAAATATAGCTTATGAACCCAGCTTTAAAATAATCTTAACTCCATATCCAAAAGATTACATCTCCCATTCTGTGAGTTCTCTTCAAGTTACTGCTGTAAACATGTTGTGATCTTTTGGCACTTCACTTTCTTATGACTTTTGTGATCAGTTGCTCCATCATTCCTTTTTTAGAAGGGACTTAGACATAGGGAAGTCCATCTATTTCTTATAATTGTTCCTTAAACTCAGCACCATGCCCCACTAATTGGGCAGCTGTGGCACATAAATAGAACCTTTCTCCATGAACTTCCACCTTTTCTTCAAAGCAACTTTTTCACAGGTCAAGGGTAAGCGACTGAAAGCACCTAGAGGATGATGTAGTCTTGCCCTGAATCTTTACCCTGGCACTAATGGACTATCGCTGTAACTGGAGTGTGATGTATGACCTCTGTTCATCAGAGGGGTTGACACACTCTTATTTTTCTATCCTTAAGTAAATACAAATATTCTGTTAGAAAATACATAGATTTACCTTTTAACTCTTAATTTTCATGAAGTTAAAAATGAGAAGAAATAAAATCAAAAGAGGCCTTAGAGGGCTCAAAGTAAGTCATAGACGTTTTTGACTGCTCTGACACAACCATAGATAGGAAGAGAACACCCTAAGCGGTGGGTATCATGAACCCCTCACATTTTAAACCTACAGTTTTCGTATCAATCCAGTCACCTAGCTGCTCTAGTCTATAATCCTCACACCCTTAGTTTCTACGAGAGTCAACTCTTGAACCACTAAGCCTGCTAAGGAAAGACTAATGTGCTGTTTTATTTTTACCTTATAATAGAAGTTGGTAACTTTTTCTGGATGAGCCATAAGATTTCTGCAACTCTATCGTTGTAGTAGGAAAGCAGACATAGGTAATACATAAATGAATGAGTGTATCTGTGCTCAAATAAAACTTTATTTGTGGGCACAAATGTGAATTTCATATAATTTTCACCTACCACAACATAATTATGTTCTTTACATATTTTCTAAACCGTTTTAAAAATGTAAAAACTCTTCTTAGCTTTCAGGTGATAAAAAGTTAGTGAGCTTCTATTATAGCATTCTTGGTACATCCATTGCTAATGGTAGCTGAGACATACGTCATATTCTCAATTTAATGCAAGATGCCATTGTTACCTTAATCTAAAACAAAGTAAATTCACTCTTTTTCATATTCATATTTGTATATCATGGATTTCCAATAGTCAGGGATGGACTTTTGAAAACTATTGTAATTGCTTCCTATCAGTCAAATAAAATATGAAGGAAATTAAAAAAAAAAAAAGCCCTCTTTAAGAAAAAAATAAATTAACCCAGCAACTTTCTTTCTGATACAGTGGTGTTATGTGTTGCTTTATAAGTAGCCTTAAGTAATGTTCAGCCAGGATTGATGCACAGGTGTGGTGACTAGCCATAGCTTCAGAGAATTTAAATAATTTTCTATCTACATTATGAATCTGGTTACTCCTTTTAGAAGCACATACAAATAAATTTCAGAATTAGGGTGCCTAGGTGGCTCAGTTGTTAAGAGTCTGCCTTCAGCTCAGGTCATGATCCCCCAGGGTCCTGGGATCAAGTCCCACATCAGGCTTCCTGCTCTGCGGGAAGCCTGCTTCTCCCTCTTGCACTACCCCCTGCTTGTGTTCCCTCTCTCACTGTGTCTCTGTCTGTCAAAAAAATAAATAAAATTTTTTAAAAAATTAAATTTTAGAATTAATGTGCTAAATTTATATTTAGAAATGCTATTTCTTAGAGGTATCTCTGATTAAGTAATGGGCAAGGTGTTGCATAATTATGGCACTGCTGGTCCTGGTAAGGATACTGCTTGTTTAAAATCAGCTGTTTTCAAGGAAGTCAAAGGATATCAGTAGTTATCTATTTCTAGCTCTGCCTTAACAATGTGCTTATTAAACCTTCTTGCCTGCATGTACTTCCTTAATTTTTGACTGTTGTAAATCTCTGTATTTAGACCAATGATCAGAAAAGTGCTTACTGCCAAATCACTGAAAGACCAATCTGTGAATGGTCCTGGGATCCATATTCTGATTTTCATGTAAATTGGTGGCCAGAATTTAATAATACTTTCCAAAGATACCAGGTTTAATTCTAAGAAATTCAGGTATTTTCTTTAGTCTGCTCTGGGTGACCTTATTCCTTCCTTTGGCTTTCGCTTGTTTATTTCTAATTGTCTCTTGACACACAATTTAACTATAATAAGTATTTATTCTTTTTCCTCTAACTCTTCTGCTATCAGATACAGTGATTTCTTTTTATCAACAACTCATTTGCATTCTTACCTAAAAAGGTGCAGCATCTCAGTAGGTCATGCTTCCCACTGAACCCAATTACTCCCACTGTGCAAAGCAAAGTGAGCCTGAACATTCCATGTGGAATAGGCAACATATGGTTGCTACCATCAACATAGCTGGAACATCTGTGTATAAATTTATGCTGTGTATGCATCAGTTTAGTTTCATACTCAGATGAGGCTGAGAGCATATACAATCAGGAGTAAGTCTTAGAGATAATATGGCAAAGAAATAGAGTAGATTTGAAAGATGTATTTACCTAATTTACCTAGTGTACTTACCTAGTGACTGCATCAGCTCTGTTCTGCTTTCTTGGTAGAATGAAGGTAACCATAATTACTCATTTAAAATCTTCTCAACTACATAACTTAAAAGAAATCTAATAAATGAAATACAAAGTGTTGGGGAAATGCTACCGATCTTTGGTTCATGTTTTGACAACACAACACCAACCATACTTACATGTGCCCATCACTGTCCTAAAGTTCTTACAGGGATCAAATTATTTAATGTTCTAAAAACACCATATGTTAGGTCCTATTATATATATATATATACACACATACAAATATGTATATATATATAATAAATTTATTGAGTTAAATTATATAATTTTAAGAAACAAAACCAGAATATGAGCTAATATCATTTGGCTACTATGTGTATCTCTATTTAGTATATCTATCTCCATATTTTTATGTTAATATTATATATATATTATATATACTATAATATACATTTATATATAAATATGTATATATATATATAATCCTGTTTATTTATTTACTTATTTTTATATTGTTCCTAAAAAATATCTCACAAACAAAAAGTATAATTAGGATTTATAGATTTGTGTAATTCCTTTTCCCTAGTGATACCAGCTCAAGGTTGTAGAGGTGTATTTGGAAACAGTGGCTAGATATTCTCTTCCTAAATTACCTGGGAAGGAAGCAAAAATAACTACAGAGAAGACAGAATGGAGGTGAACAACGGTAGGCATGGTTTAAATGAAGAGAATAATAACTGTGTCTCTCCTTCTCCCACACCGGTCAGTGACTACTAACCAGATGCTTATTCAATAGAATTTTCTCAGTCTTAGCATAGGAATAGCAGTTTCCACTTAGGGCAGAATCTGTAGTCATATGCTTGCTATATAAAGAAGACACAAATGATACAAGGAAAGCATTGAGGAAAGAAATCCACAAAACACCCAAATCTTTAACAGTTTACATGAAAAATCTAGCTGCCATTAGACATTTTCAAGGAACTGGTACAAATAATTTTGTTTCTGTATAATTCCACAAATATTATTGACCCTATTTTTATAAGGCACTAGGTTCTCAGAATATTTTCATCAGAAATACCAATAGATCAATGGAACAGAATAGAGAGCCCAGAAATAGACCCTCAACTCTATGGTCAACTCATCTTCGACAAAGCAGGAAAGAATGTCCAATGGAAAAAAGACAGCCTCTTCAATAAATGGTGCTAGGAAAATTGGACAGCCACATGCAGAAAAATGAAATTGGACCATTTCCTTACACCACACACAAAAATAGACTCAAAATGGATGAAGGACCTCACTGTAAGAAAGGAATCCATCAAAATCCTTGAGGAGAACACAGGCAGCAACCTCTTCGACCTCAGCCGCAGCAACATCTTCCTAGGAACAACGCCAAAGGCAAGGGAAGCAAGGGCAAAAATGAACTTTTGGGATTTCATCAAGATCAAAAGCTTTTGCACAGCAAAGGAAACAGTTAACAAAATCAAAAGACAACTGACAGAATGGGAGAAGATATTTGCACACAACATATCAGATAAAGGACTAGTGTCCAGAATCTATAAAGAACTTAGCAAACTCAACAACCAAAGAACAAATAATCCAATTAATAAATGGGCAGAGGACATGAACAGACATTTCTGCAAAGAAGACATCCAGATGGCCAACTGACACATGAAAAAGTGCCCCATATCACTCGGCATCAGGGAAATACAAATCAAAACCACAATGAGATATCACCTCACACCAGTCAGAATGGCTAAAATCAACAAGTCAGGAAATGACAGATGCTGGCGAGGATGCGAAGAAAGGGGAACCCTCCTCCACTGTTGGTGGGAATGCAAGCTGGTGCAGCCACTCTGGAAAACAGCATGGAGGTTCCTCAAAATGTTGAAAATAGAACTGCCCTATGACCCAGTAATTGCACTATTGGGTATTTACCCTAAAGATACAAACATAGTGATCCAAAGGGGCAAGTGCACCCGAATGTTTATAGCAGCAATGTCCACAATAGCCAAACTATGGAAAGAACCTAGATGTCCATCAACAGATGAGTGGATAAAGAAGATGTGGTATATATACACAATGGAATACTATGCAGCCATCAAAAGAAATGAAATCTTGCCATTTGCGACAACATGGATGGAACTAGAGCGTATCATGCTTAGCGAAATAAGTCAAGCAGAGAAAGACAACTATCATATGATCTCCCTGATATGAGGAAGTGGTGATGCAACATGGGGGCTTAAGTGGGTAGAAGAATCAATGAAACAAGATGGGATTGGGAGGGAGACAAACCATAAGTGACTCTTAATCTCACAAAACAAACTGAGGGTTGCTTGGGGGAGGGGGTTTGGAAGAAGGGGGTGGGATTATGGACATTGGGGAGGGTATGTGCTTTGGTGAGTGCTGTGAAGTGTGTAAACCTGGTGATTCACAGACCTGTACCCCTGGGATAAAAATATATGTTTATAAAAAATAAAAGAAAAGAAAAGAAATACCAATAAGTACAAATTAGATTTGGAGGTAAGCTTTATAGCCTTCCCCTCTTTTTGTCTGTGTTTTAATTATGAACCAACAATTAATTAAAAAGAAAATCAAACAAACAAACAAACAAAAATCCCAGGAAATATAAAAAGAGGAATGCCCATTTAAGAGGAAAGTGGTATTTACAGAATCAAAATGTAAATGGAAGATTCTTAACAAAGATAATTATATTATGCTGAATTTATTAATACCTTTTATGACCGAAACAAATTCCCAAAAGACATAAGAAAAGCAGTTAGAGTTCTAATGAAAATTAGAGTCTATAAGTCCATTCAAGACCTGTGTGGCACAAAAAACAAACACAAAAAGCAAAACAAAACAAAAAATACACATTTGGAGTTTAACCCCAAAGCTATATGTTGAATAAATATATAAAATTACCCAACTGTGTTTACAAATGCTAAAGGAATTAAAAGCAGGGAAAAGTGACCATAAAGTAGCAGAAATGAAGGTGAGTCTTTACTGTATGTTGAATAAATTATGAAATACAGCCTGAAATAAACATGGGAGAATTTCTGATAAGGAACTAACAAATGAGAATTAGCACAAGACTGAAGGTGGCTTGACTCAAATGGAGGCCTTGATATGAGAGAGTTACTAAAAACTAATGTAGCACTCTAAGGTGCCTTAAGTGTCAATGGAAAATCAATTGGTTTTTGTTTGCTTGTTTTTTTTAATATGAGGAATAATAGAGCACCAAAGTAAATTTCCTATAAAAGGAATTGATATTATAGGGAAAGCTTTTGAGGATATCAAAACATTAGACAAGTTCAAGGTCAAAGATACAAGAAACAAAATTATTAGAAGTTAAAAAAACAAGATAGAAGATAAGGAAGAATTTTCAGTGTGATATGGGAAGAATGGCTGAGAATATGAAGAGGATTGGTAGACTCTTAGGAATTTGAGGACCAAGATAATTATACGTAGTGCTAATGATAAAAATGAAGCTATAGGCTAAGAAGAGAGCTCCATCATGAGGGAAAATAAATTTTCTTCTAGAAGTTTGGTTTGTAACAATAACAAATAAATAAATGTAGCTGTCACCTATAGAGGAGTGAATCTGTCTTAGAGATTCATACTGACAGAGAGGAATTTGAAGGGAAGTAAGTTTTCAGAGGCAGTGAGCAGAGGAAAAGGCAGCAGTTCGAGATATGAGGTAGGGAAGAACAGAGAAACTGAGAGGAAAAGTATACTGAAGTATAATCTAGTTAGTGGCAAGGAAGGAACGGGTTTCACAATGAAGGAGCAATTGACTATCATTAATTGAATAGAGTTAGAACAGGGAGGGAATTGACTCAATATCTCAGTATACTTATGGAAAAGGAAGTTTTTGAAGATTATATCATGAGTGCTTGGTTTATATTCATGTGTGTGTAGATTAAGAAAATAACTAACTTAAGCATTTTTCTTCCACAAGTGGAATAGATGTTTTCAAATACATTTTTATATTCATCTCCAAAGTCATGTGTGTTGGCAGGACACTAGGCCATATTCTCAAGACCAGTTCTCGGGAAATTATTCAATAGACAAAGTTTTCTTGGATTTGTTTTGTTTACACCTTTCTTTCTTTGATGTTCAGGTTTAGTTTCCCCTATAGCATGACCTCATTCTCTAAATGCCATTCCCATGCAGGACTAGAAAAGACCCCACACCTCAGATTTTTTTTTTCCTTTACAGGAAATTCTATTATTCTTAACTCATTAGTCTTACTATAACTTGCAGTTTCTGTCATTATTTTAGTCCAGCATATCTGTGCTGCTTTTAATGAGAGTGCTAGCAAAGGAAAAGATCTCTACTTATTTTGTGTTCCATGTTCAGAAATAGCTTACTGCTAATACTGAGAGATAACTCACTGTTGATCTGATTTAAATTTAAATAAAGGACATAAAAAGGAAAAGTCTGTGTTGCCTTTAGCTAATATTGATATGCTAATCCTAAATGTGCATTATACAGTCAGAAGCTTAAATGATCAACAGTACCTGCATGTTTTCCTGCTGATTTTTTTAAAATTTTTTGCTACTTTTTAAATTTAGGCAAAGTTTCCTATCTATATTTTTAATTTCAGCTAATATACCCAATAACAATGTAAAGAAACAGAGATGTTTCAAAAGATGCAGAAAAGTTGTTGAACACAGCTTTCAGAGTTCTATATATGGCATCAAATAATAAATGGATTTGAAAGTTAAATTTATGAAACAGATACATTCATTTGGACATGATTTACATATTAACATCTTTACTATATCTTGTTTTGAGATATATTCTGTTTTATCTATACTAAAATAAAAAAATACAATTCTTGAAAAGGGATCACATAAAAAAGAAAAAAAAGAAAAGGGATAACTTTTTAACCAAACACTTATTTATTGTGATTGAAATTTATCTCATAAGGAAAACAATATAAGAAAATCCCAGGCTATGAACTGTATACCAAATGTTTACATTTGGTCTTTATTTTTCCAAATGGTGCTATCATTTATATATTACTTATATTATATTATCAACGTAATACAAAAATCATGAAATGTGTTATTTTAGAACTAAGGTATATGTTACAATAGGCTAGAGGTAAAGACCACTTATTTTATGTGTATATCACTATAGGGAGCTTACATGAATTTTACATAAATACTTTCATTTGAGTTTTTGCTTAATGCTAATGTAATATTTTATTTTCTTTCAAATCATGTTAATCAACTGTCATTTGACATGAATCTTTGGTAGCAGCTAGAACATGAACAAAGATGTAATACTTTTGATTTCTGATAATACAATTTTGGTAAAAAAAAAAGTATTAGTGGAATCAAGCAAGGCCCTTTTACATCATTTAAAAATACTATGAATGGCATTTATACAAATATATATATATTTTTTTCAGCAAGTTTATGTACAGATGTGCAAGTATTTATGCACTTACATAGGCCTTCACAATGATTTCCACAAGCCAACTTTAAGTCTGGTGTGTACAAGATCATTCTAACATGTAGATTTTTTTTTTTTTAAGATTTTATTTATTTATTTGACAGAGAAAGATCACAAGTAGGCAGAGAGGCAGGCAGAGAAAGAGGAGGAAGCAGGCTCCCCGCTGAGCAGAGAGCCCTATGTGGGGCTCCATCCCAAGACCCTGAGATCATGACCTGAGCCAAAGGCAGAGGATTTAACCCACTGAGTCACCCAGGTGCCCCCAACATGTAGATTTTAAAGTAAGGGCTAAGCACTATATAACACAAAGGGATTTCAGTGACATGAGAGAATATTCTATTAAAAAAATCTTTTCATAAATGGTTATGAATAAATATGGAAATTTACCATAATTGTGTATATTTGGTCTCATTTTGAACCTTATTTTTATTTATTTTTTAAGGAGCACATTGTTTTCCCCATTCTTCCTCTTAATTTTTGTCTTCCATATTATTACATTGGTTAAGACCTCCCAACATTGAATAGAAGTGATGATGGTGGGCATTCTTATCTCATTTCTGAGTTTAAAGGGAGTATTTTCTTTTAATTTAATTTATTTTATTTTTATCAAGATAGCTGCATTTTGGGGTGATCAATATCAGGACAGAGATGTTATGGATATCTGATTTTATAGAATTTTGCCCTGAGCTGGTAGCCCTGGCATCAAGGCCCTTAACCTTGACTGTCTGCATTAATTCTGCTGATACTAGCTGAATAAAGGGTTTAGAAATCTCAACCAGCCCCCAAGAGTTTACCAGTGCAGACATACTGCTGGGCCACCCCATACCTTCTTGATAATTTGGGAAATGAATGATCGCACTTAACATAAATAAATAAATAAATAAATAAATGTGTGTGTGTGTATATATATATATATATATATATCACTCTGTGTGTGTGTGTATATATATATGTATATGTATGTATGCCTGTAAAAACATACTAATATAAATGCTTATTATATAAAAACAAAGTGTTGTTCTATGAAATTAATTATAAAATCTGAAGATAACTGCCTTCATTAAAAATCTAGAGTTTAAAAAATAAGTCTATGACAAATTAATATAACTATTACATTCTTCCCAGATATTTTTAGATAAGAAGTAGCTGTGATTAAATAATCAAAAAGATAAAATTCATACATTGATTTTTCAGTACAGCTGTAATGATTAATGGTCACTCCATATCTATGTGTATTTCTGACCCAGGAAACAAAAAGAATAATATGATTTAAAACAAATAATTTGGTATAATAAGAGAGGATAGCCACTGTACTTCTATGCCTGCTGCTACTGATGGAGAATGACAGAGCAGTGGCTTAGCTGCTTAGTGAATAGCATGTTTCATACAGCCAAGATCAAAAATGCCTTTGGAGCTAGAGATAGACAGCAGGAATCATTGAAAATATGACTCCTACAGATAGTTATGTGTGTGTGTGTGTGTTTATGTGTAAAAATATACCTATAATTGATATTTAGCAGATAACTATTTTATATTTTTATAATCTACTCATCTTTGTTTTTTAAAAAATACTTCAAAGATTCAGTAAGATCTGTAAAAAATCCTTTATACCAAATTATGATCTATAATTAATATAGTTCATATCCAAGAAACATCAGTCAGAAACAGGTATTGGTTTGATATAAATCAATCAAAGTAAAGCTTCAAAACAAAAATAAATAAGGTCCTAATGCTCTCTTTTGATAAGGGTGACTTTCAGCAGCAAAAATTCTATTTTCTGTAGAATGTGACCACTTTACCTGCTGAATCAAGTAGGATGTGGCAATATGCAGGAAATACTATTGATTTTAACCATTATTTGAACCTATAAACAGATTTAAAATGACCTTCTACTGTGATAACAATATCTATAATTTGAAAAGAGTTTGTAGAGGAAGAAATGTTGCAAGGTCTGAACTAAGATAAATGGCAATTTATGGAGGTCAGTTGGCCAATTTCAGATCAAAATAGTTGATATTACTGCAGAGCAATAAATATAGCAACACAATTTCTGGAAAAATCACAATTTGAGGATACTTTAATTTTTAAAGAATTGTTTTACTGGCCACTTGGGAATTGCTTTATCTAGTAAGTTAATGTCATAACTTGACCATTTGCTACTTTTCATGTATGTTTATAGTGATAGAATGTATTGACTCCTTATAACATACAGCTATGGAAAGCTAACTGAGCTCAGGTTTGCCAAAAAGGCATCATCTAATGAACCTTAAGTCTTAGATCTGCCCAGGGTTAAAAATGTAGAGATAATAATGAGTATGTTTTAATTTTTTTTTTTGTAAGTTAACTTCTTTTAGGTGACACATGTCTATTTTTCAGTTAAATCTGGTGATATTCTTTTTTTTTTTAAGATTTTATTTATTTATTTGACAGAGAGAGAGATCATAAGTAGGCAGAGAGGCAGGCAGAGAGAGAGAGGGAAGCAGGCTCCCCACCGAGCACAGTGCCTGATGTGGGGCTTGATTCCAGGACCCTGAGATCATGACCTGAGCCGAAGGCAAAGGCTTAACCCACTGAGCCACCCAGGCGCCCCAAATCTGGTGATATTCTTTAGGTGATATTTATTTTCACAAATAAATGTGAAAATGGTAATGGTAAAATTTATGTTAAATGCTCTTACTATACATACAAGAAATCAGTGTAAATGTAAATTAATAAATAAAGGGGGCCGGACGAAACTTGTAGAAATGAAGGATAAATGCATAGCCTTGATTTCAGTGGTGATTTCACATATGTACACTTATCTCCAAGTTATGTATATGTAATCTATAGCTTTTTGTATGTCAATCATAGTTCAACAACATGGTTTTAAAAAGTGGTTTAAAATAATTTAAGATTTTCCATATTTGTTCAGTATTCTGAGTTGGAAGACCTTAATATAAACCAACATGTAGAGGTTCAGAAGTTATATATTTATAATAATTTAAATTAATTATTAATTAATTATAATATTTAAATTTATATAATTTATAATAATTTAAAAACACTAAATAGGAAAAGTAAACCTGTGTAACAGCAAAGCTCATTTAGAACAAACACAAAGTTCTTCAAAGATTGCCCAGAGAAGGGATATTTTTCTAACCAAACAGGTTATTTATCTGGTAAAACATTTATCTTTCTAACCAGTTTCTACCTGGACCCCCAGGACTTTCCAACTTCCCTTGTTTATTTCACTCTTTTAGGCCCAATCTCTGAAAAATCCTCCCCTTTCAGTCTCATTTTGAAAACTTGTTTTCTGGGTTTACCTAATTATTTGTTGTGCCCTTACTCAGCATTCAGCTCAAACGCTCTGTGTTCTTGTTCTTGTTAATCTGGTTTACAGGCAAAACATAATCTAATTAAAAAAGAGCTGAAGAAAGTATTTGAAATATTTCCTGCAGTGTATTACTTGGAATTTCCTTGGTGAAATTTTTCAAAGCTTAAAGGTGACAATATTTTTAGTTATTGGGATTTGTTTAAGAATGATTTTCCTGGAAGAAAAAGTTACAAACATTTTATTTTTAGAAGTTTCTGCAAATGTTGAGGTCATTTCTTTACAAAGTGTCTGCTATTATATCCTTTCATCTGCTTGAAGTGGAAGATATTATGTAGAGCTAAAAAATTATCCATAAAAAATATTTGGATGTTTCCTGCTTTATAGGTTTCAAAATCTGGAGTAGAGGACTAGCAGTACTACTTTTATAACTTTTTATAAGGAACTCTTATATACTTTTAGCCTGATTTGCCCCCATTTCCTTTGTTATCCTGTATCAGTTTATATGTGTTTATATTATTTTGTCAGTGAGATTAGGATATCACTACCCTAACCATCATCACTAAATACTTCAGGGTATAAGAACAAGGTCGTTCTTTTTCATAACCCCTTTAAAGAACTTTAACATCGATTCAATACTGTCATTTAATCTACAGTATATATTCCAATTTGTCATTTTCTAATAAATGTTATCATCTTTGTTTGTTTGTTTTTCCCCTGAACTAGGATCTACACTGGGAATACTCATTGCATTTGTTTGTTATATTATTCTAGTTGTCTTTATTTGGACCATTATCTCAGCATTGCCATGTGTTTCTGGACCTTGACATTTTTGTAGAAGATCCCACAATTTGATAATCCCACAATTCTAATATTTTCTCAAGAAGAGATTCATTTTATGAATTTTTTGGCCATGATAACACAGAAATGATATCTCTATTATGTACTTTGAGGTTAAATTTCTCAAAATGTTTAGGTGGTCTGAGAACCAACCATTGGAGTCACATCAACGGGGAAGTCATATATAAAAGACATATATAAAAGTCATATGTAAAAGATTAGAAGTCATATATAAAAAGAAGTCATATATAAAAGTCAACATAAAATATAAATTTAATATATATATATATATAAATGTCATACATAAAAAAAGTCATATATAAAGGACAGAGAGGATGAACTACCAGCTTTTTAATAATTTATTTATTTATTAATTTATATAACATACCAGGAACTATCATAGATGCTAACACTGTATAGATAAAGATGCTGAATGGCTAGTATTAGGGATCAGCAAACTATAACCTTCTGGCCAAATCCAGCAATGGTTACTACTTAATGGATTGTTTATAGCTACTCTTGCATTGCAATGATAAAGTGGGATAGAGATGATAGAGAATTTATAGTCAACAAAGCCTAAAATACTTATTGTCTGGCTCTCAGTAGAAAAAAAAATCCCTGCTCTATGACAGCATAATCTATCTAATGTATTTTTTGTGGATAAACAATTAATGATAAACAGTTGGATGATGCAAAAAGTCATATTAACACTTAGTCATGTAGCTTTAATTTTTTTTTTCAGGTGGGCTGAATAGATTTTGACATTGCATCTTATAAATATTGCCCTATGTGTTTAGTACAATATATACAATATATGTTATTCTTTAAAATACTCAATTAGTGATATTCTAGACCTTGCCTAGGAAGAATAAATAATGTCACTAGCCAGAAATTCATCGAGTTTCTGAGCCTACCTCTTTTAAGATTCTGTTGTTCTCTTGCCAACTGCCTAGTGTAGACCTTACTTCAGAGGACTAAGCTCAGGAGGCTTCAGCATTTCCTGTATCAACAAAGACATTTTTTTTTTCCCTTCAAGTGGTTTATTAAAGGGTGAATCAGAGTGATTTTAGTGAAATATATTCCATCTTTCCTGAAGACAGAATTTTTGTTCCTTTAAGAACTCTCCCTCTTATGTCTTGGACAGAATCACATTTTCAAATTGGTATCTGGACATGCAAATAAATCCCATTACCCATTAATAGGATTTGTCTGCACACCTCCTGTGCATCCTTTGGTAACTGAGAAGTCCTTCACAGTAGACTTTTTTAAAAAATTTTCTCTAGGTTTATTCTGGATATCTGTCCAAATAATTTCACTCTATGTTGCATGTATTTCATTTAAACTCACCAAGAGAGTGAGAGACTAGTAGTTGATAAAGTTCTTGAATAGCATTGCATTCTCCCTTATTTAACTCAAGAAGATGCTCTGAGTTTAGTCTTCTATCTGGGAAAGAACCATAATTCAGGAGTACCTGGATGGCTCGGTTGTTAAGCGACTGCCTTTGGCTCAGGTCATGAATCCAGGATACTGGGATTGAGCTCTGCATTATGCTCCCTGCTCAGCAGAGAGCCTACTCCTCCCTCTCCCACTCCCCCTGTTTGTATTCCCTCTCTTGCTGTCTCTTTCTCTCTCTGTGTCAAATAAATAAATAAAATATTTAAACACACACACACACAATTCAAATATTTGCAAAGTAACTTGGGAATGAACCCAACATCTCTGTTCTTAGATGATATATTGCTCACTACCATTGTTAGGTCTCTGTCATTCAGACTATCTCAAAAATGTGATTAAAAATGCTTCAATGAAAAAAAATGGTTAAAGAATAGTGGTAACTATAAAAGTAGTCTATAAAATGGAAATGCTGCTGCTAATTTGATGGTAGAAATGTTGTACTTTGGGAAGTTATGAAAACATACTCTAGTTTTTAGGAGAATGGTAATTTACACTAAAGGACATCTGGGTCAGACTAGATCAGTTAGATTAATATTGAGTGAAGCTAGATCAAAAGTCCACTGTCCTTATTTGGCAGCATGTCTCTGACTATACCTACCTTCATTCCTTGTTGCTAGCAGGAGGTAACTTCAGGTCTTACTCTGAATGGCTCCCTTCTCTGTTACTTTTATTTTTTTAAAAACTTTTTGTTGTTGTTGTTGTTTTGTTTTGTTTAATTTATTAGAGAGAGTGACCAAGAGAGAAGGAGCAATGGCTGGGGAGTGGAGTCCACTTACTTTCATTACTTTCAAAATATTAATTGCAATTTAAACACTTTTGTGTTCATTGAGATTTATCTTATTCCAGAATCTCCTTTATAAAATTATATAGGAGCCCTCCTTCCCCACAAAAGAACTGTGCAGTAACAGTAAACCCACATTATTTATATATTCTTTAAACCTTCTCATTACTTTACTGCCTGGCATTGTTTGATACATGCCAGTATGACACAAAGGATTGCTAGATATTGAACATTTTATTGTCAAATGATATTAAAGATCTAACCTAAAATATGCCTCCAATCTCTATACTCCTATGTTTTATGTTTCTTATTTCTTTTTATAGAAGCTTTATATTTATCCAAGTTAGCTGAAATATTAGTAAATTTGTTTTAAATAATACTTTTAAAAAGTTTGTCTGTAGAGACAAAAGCAAATAACCATAATTTCATACAGATCTATGGAAAATTAAATATACCTTCATATGGATTTGCCAAGCCATGAGTGGATTTTATATATAACCATGTTAGCAGTACACTAGTTTTATATTTTATTTATTTTAGATAAAGAATGCAGTGCTTGCTCTTCGGAAAAGCAGAGGCGGAGGGAGAGGGACAAGCAGACTCAGGCACAACCAGGGACTCCATCTCATGATCTTGAGATCATGACCTGAGCCAAAACTAAGCGTTGGACCTTAACCACCAGAGCCACCAAGGTACCCCAACCGCACACTAATTTTAAAAGGAGATAACAGATGATATTGGAAACCTCCTCCCAAGGCTTACTATGACATGCCAGAACTAACTCTATGAATCCCAGATATTATCACAACTCCTTCTATTTCTGACTATAAGAAGAATGGGTAGTGGAAAGAAGGAGACAACAAAAGGTGAAAATCACTCACTTTGAAGGAAGTGAAGTATTTATAATAAGAACTTTTTACTTTGTCTAAAATGAGTTGGGAATATAAGGGAAAGGACATTTGGGAGGTCTCCAATATAATCACTTGTGTTTCACAATACCTACAAAAGGAGAGATTGTCTGATTAAATTGAAGAATCTTCAGAGCTACCAATGTTGGAATGATACATAACAAAAAGGTGAGAAGAGACAATAATATGGAGAGTCTAAATAGAAAATAATATCAAAGGGAATAGAAGAGGATAGGAAGGAGAAGCAGAAAACAGAGCTGTACAATTAGTCACTGTTTATGTGTAGTTGTACCTCACCAGAAAAGAAAAGGGTGGATATAGATGATTGGAGACTTAGCCATCCTCTATAAGAGAGACTTTATTAGTGGATAGAATGGAAGTGGAGTTGAATAGTATCCCAAACACAATCTCATTCCTTTTCAGATTGATAGAGACCAGTAGATTGTGATGAAATGTGACCAAGCCAGAGTCATGAAGTACTTACCCTGAGTACTAGCATGGTAATTTGCCAAATTGGAACCTTGTCTCCCATATCTGATTTCCCTATCCCCATCCTGTAGGGCAACCACCAGAAGGAAGGAATAGAAAGGAGTGGAAAAACACACCCCTCTACTCCTAACAATCTGTCTCTCCCAAGCCACACCTCTTACCAATAAGAGAGAAGAAAGCTGTGGATCAGGTGTATGACCAGAAAGTTATTTCATCCACTCAGGATGATTTCACATGAATGCGAAGGAGGATTGTATATGGCCCAATTATAGGAAAGTTATTAGAATAAATGTAAAAGGTTCCAGGTTTATATCCTATTGAGACAGAAACTTGAATAAGCTGGTTATAAAAAATGAACATGACAGCACTACAATCCCGTGCCTTTCAAAAATTGTGCTTTTGTGGTCCTCATAAAGTATAAGGTTGTTGTCACATTCATACAATAATTTATTATATAAATTGGTCCTTATACTGAAACAGAATTGTATCTTTCATGACATACTATGTGTGACTTTCATGACATATTAAGATAAGTAATGTGATAAAAAGGCAGAGGAAAGGGTTGAAGTTATTGATAGACAGGGAGGGTACCTGTTATAGCAACACATACCTCTTTTATTTTAATCTTCATTGATCCTGCATCCCAATTGTTAAACTGATAGTAGTATTTGTAGCAAGGAATTTGGGGATTGCTAGGGTAAAATAAAAGGGATTTTGATTTTGAAAATTACTCTTGGAATCTA
Source organism: Mustela putorius furo (assembly GCF_011764305.1). Classification (NCBI taxonomy): domain Eukaryota; kingdom Metazoa; phylum Chordata; class Mammalia; order Carnivora; family Mustelidae; genus Mustela; species Mustela putorius. The sequence continues at coordinate 4,084,220 of NW_025421467.1, forward strand.
CACATTAAATATGTCAAATGGATTGGAGAAGGGAGATTCGATTGAGGCTGAATTCTGTAAGAGAACAAGAAGGATAAGAGTTGCCAAAACCAATTCAGTATTAAGGATTGGGACATTGGACTGGACTGGTGACCCAGATCCAGTTTCTGAGGAAAGAATTTGTTCTAGGCTCTGGCTTGGGTTCAGTGGAGACTTCCATTTTCAAATTTTGTCACCTCTTTCCATCCTGGTTCAGGTCACTATCTTTTGGCTGGGTTAAAATAATAATCTGGTAACTTGTCACTTTAGCATATTGGAAACAGAAGCAGAATTTCTCAATTAAAACATAAATCAGGTTATTATACAACTCTGCTCAAAATCTTCCAATGGCTTCTAATTTCAACCAAAGTGTAAAAAAAAAAATATATATATATATATATATATATATATATATATATATATATATATATAATGGCCCACTGGGACTACAAAATTTGACCTACCAGCATGACTCCATTACCTGCCTAACCTCATTTCTTATTAACTCCCCTTACTGTTTCTTTTCCAACTCCGTCCATATAAACCTCTGCTGGTCTCTGCACCCAGCAGGCCTTAGGAGCTGTAGAATGGTTCTGCATTTCTTCTACCTAAAACACTCTTCTCTCAGATATGTAACACATCCTCACTTCCTTTAGGTCTTTTCTCAGTATCAACCGGAACACTCTTTATATTTGCTGTGTATCTCACCCAGTCCCCATCCTGGTGCTTCCAGTAAGCCTTCCCTGCTCTTTTTAAAATATGTTTTTCCATAAATCTCATCAATTTCTAACATAGTAAAGAATTAGGCTAATGACATGATTTACCATGAATTTGGAACCCTTGAGTCCTGAAAGAGGTCACTAAAATAATTAAGATGACATAATTAAAAGATATGTTTATCAACTAACAATTGGTTTTATGATATTAAAATCTATAAAATATTCCTATTAAAAAGTACTCTTAAAGTTATTTCTGTAGAATAAAAATAGCATCCATATGAATAATAATTTAAGATTAATTTTTTAGATTATATTAATGTTAATAATATATATGAACATTAAAACAGAATAGTTACTGTTGGTACATATCAAAATTCTTTTATAATTTCCTCAGCTATATCTGTCTTTAGAACTCTGCCATGACATCTTTGCAGTATGGAATTATTTACGTTTTTCATAGAATTTCTTAGAGAATGTTGATAAGGAATATGTTGAAACTCACCATCAGGAACACCTGGGTGGTTCAGTTGGTTAAATGTCTGCCTTCGGCTCAGGTCATGATCCCAGGGTCCTGGGAAGAGTCCTGTGTCGAGCTCCTTGTTCAACAGAAAGCCTGCTTCTCCCTCTGCCTGCTCTGCTTGCCACTCCCCCTACTTATGCTCTCTCTGACAAACAAATAAATACAATTTTAAAAAATAAATAAATAAATAAAAAGTAATAAACTCACCGTCAACTTTCATAAAATATGTAAACCAGTATTGGAGTTTTCATTTTCCATGTTTTGTTGTTGTTGTTTTTGTTCTTATTTTGAGCCCACTGATGCCAAAAGGAATTACTGAACAATGAAAAGGGTTACTAAACAATAAAATAAATAAAATAAAGTAAAAATTAAATAAAATATAGATTTAATTATATGGTAAATAACAAAACATTTTAGTAAGATCATTCAGATTTCTGACAGTATTCGTTATTAGGACACTTGGAACTTTTTATTGCCACATATAAGTCTGCAACTGCAGCCTGAAGCCTGGTAGAGTGCAAGTGGATGGCAGCATTGATTATTTTTGCACATCCCAACAGAAGAAACTATTTTATATATGTGTGTGTGTGTGTGTGTGTGTGTGTGTGTGTGTATAATGACAATGGCAAATACTGGTGAGGCTACCTAGAAACTGAATTTCTTAACATTGATTATAGGGATGTAAAATGGTACAGCACTCTGGGAAACAGTTTGATATTTTCTTATAAAAATAAACATGGAATGGGATGCCTGGGTAGCTCAGTCAGTTAAGCATCCATCTTCCGTTCGGGTCATCATCCCCACAGTCCTAGGATCGAGCCCTATATTGAGCTCCCTGCTCAATGGGGAGTCTGCTTCTTCCTCTGCCTGTGCTCCCCCCATGCTCACTCTCTCTCTTTCTCAATAAATAGATAAAAAAGGATATACATAAGACTCAGAAATTTTATTTATCTCAGGAAATTGAAAACTAACTTATGTTCACTGTAGAGTCTATACATGAATGTTCATAACAGCTTTATTTGTAATAGCCAAAACTTTGAAACAACTAAAATGTCCCTCAGTGGTTTAACTAATTGTCATATATTCATACCATCGAATACTGCTTAGCAATAAAAAAGGAATGAACTGGTGATACACACAACTTGGATGTATCTCGAGGACATTATGCTGAGTGAAAAAAGCCAAATGCAAAAAATCAAAACTGCGTACTTCCATTTATTAACATTCTTGAATGATGAAATTATAGTGGTGGAAAACAGACTCCTGATTGCCAGGTTTTATTTAGGGACTATGCCAGGGAGGAGGACTTACATGAATATAAAAGTGAGGCAGAGGGAGATCTTTGTGGTGAAGGAATCTTCTATATGTTGGTTACAGAAGTTGTTACACCTACCTACACATATGATAAAGTGACAAAGAACTATGCACATACATTATACCAATATCAAATTCCTGGTATAGATGGCATGCTATAATTGTGTAAGTTGTAACTACTGGAGGAAACTGGTAAAGTGTACATAGGTCCTTTCTAGACTTACTTTGCAACCTCCTATGACTCTAAAATAGTTTCTAAAAACAGGAATCCAGTTTTTCCAAAAACATATATATGTGTATGTGTGTATGAATGTGTGTATACCTGTATGTATGTGCACATGCCTGTGTGTACATGTATATATGTATATGTACATATACACACACATATATACACATAAAATACTATAAATACATTAGAATGAATGCAAATCAATGACAATAATCACATACTGGTATTCTCTTGGGAATCTGGGTCTATATTAGTTCATATTTATTTTTTGTGTTACTTGTATGATATCTGTCTTCCTCTACTAATTATAAGTTTCAGGAGGACAATGAATTTTGTCTGTTTTTGTTCACTGTTGAATCTAAAGAGATTAGATCCATCCTCGGATATGTGATCTACTCAGTGAAAATCTGCTGAGTGAGATGAATTAGATAGTAGATTCATCACTTTAGCATGGTAATTCATGAAAGGATAGACATAGTCTGAAATCCTGATCATGAGAATAATTATGATCATACCAAAGCATAATCATACCAAAGCATCTTTTTATCTCCTACCTTCCCATTAGATCTTATGTTTCATTCCCAAGTAAGTGCAGGTACACAGTTACTCTGTTGCTTTTTTTAAGTTCTAAGAAAACAAAACCAAAGGTGTCTTAGCCTTGGAGTATGTAATTTGGCAATGTAAAACATAGCAATAACTTTAAAAAAATACAAAAAGTACGAAGTTCTTTTGTGTTTTACTTATGTTTCAGTATTTTACAAGAAGTAGACTTTTCCAAAAGACAGCTTACTTCACATTAATTTGGGAATAGGATATATGGGAAGCAAGATTGGAGTCATGGTTTAGTTACATTGCTTGGGCAATTTGGGTTATAAGGAGACTGAGCAGAAAGAGCTGAAGTCTCATAAATGTTATGATGGAATATTTATAAACCTTTCAAGGTCTTTCATGGTCTTATCTTTTGGTCAGCATGGGCCTTGAGGCCAATATGCTAAGCCAGATGTTAGAATACAGATATTACTCTCTGAAGTTTCCCCCTGCTTGTTGTGCTCTCTCGCAGTTGTGCACTCTCTATCAAATAAATAAATAAAATCTTAAAAAAAAAAAAGAAAAAAAGAAGAAGAAGAAGATGTAGAGACAAAAGGATGAAAGGATGCAGTCAGTTATTCTTGGCATTTGGGTCTTTGTCTAGGAATCTTTTGGTAGAAGTTGTTTACATATAGAAATCTGCTGCCAGATCAAAGCTTCTTGGGAATCCATTTCCTTCATGATGTCATTTACTCTAGAGTATCTTGAGAGATTCTCAATTATAGCCCTCTGAGCTGTCAAGAACTCCAGGTCATGGGAATGATTTGAATTATTTCAACTTGGCAGATGCAGGTCCAGGCATCCAATCCTTGTAATTCAATAGCTGTATTTGTAGTAGTACATAATAAGGTTCTTCCAAAAAAATTCAAGAGCAGTCTTAGATTGATATCATTTGGCCTTCAGATTGAAGGTTGTATAAAAAATGTATAAAAATGGGGCTTTTCTCCAGGCAGAGAGTAACTTGGTCATTTTTTTGAAAAACAAAAAAATTTTCTTTTTTTTTTTTTAAAAGATTTTATTTATTTATTTATTTGACAGGCAGAGATCACAAGGAGGCAGAGAGGCAGGCAGAGAGAGAGAGAGGGGGAAGCAGGCTCCCTGCCGAGCAGAGAACCCGATGCGGGACTCGATCCCAGGACCCTGAAATCATGACCTGAGCAGAAGGCAGCGGCTTAACCCACTGAGCCACCCAGGTGCCCCAACAAAAAAATTTTCAATTTTGCTTTTGGTATTTATGGAGAAAAAAGGAACTATAAACCTTTTCCCTTATGCATAAATATTTTTGAAAGATTTTACTTATTTGTCAGAGAGAGACCACACACACAAGCAGGGGGAGAAGCAGGGTCCCTGCTGAGCAAGGGCCTGATGAGGTGCTTGATCCCAGGACCCCAGGATCATGAACTGAGCTGAAGGCAGTAACGAGGCATCCCTAAATATATTAAAATATAGTCAAGATTGTTAGAATGTTTAACATGTTTCATTATTTTCGTTTAGTTATTCATATTCATATTGATATTTTATTTTATTTTTTTAAAGATTTTATTTATTTGACAGAGAGAGAGAGAGAGAGATCACAAGTAGGCAGGGAGGCAGGCAGAGAGAGGAGGAAGCAGGCTCCCCGCTGAGCAGGGAGCCCAATGTGGGGCTCGATCCCAGGACCGTGGAATCATGACCGGAGCCGAAGGCAGAGGCTCTAATCCACTGAGCCACCCAGGCTCCCCCATATTGATATTTTATAACCTACATGTAACTATACATGTGTAGGATAAGGTATATGCAAATATATAATTATTTATATGCATGATAATATCAAACATTGCTTTAGCTTAAGTTTATATATAGCTTTAATATATATAGCTCCAATATAATAAACACTATCAATATACCAAAATGATGCATATTTTATATTCATTAGTCTATCTTAATAAAATATGATCATTTCCTTAAGAAAATGACAGGTCGTATCTATGATTTTTATGTATTCTTGTATCTAGATAGCAATACTTAATATAATTTCAAATAGTAACTCTCATCTTTTATTAAAACAACCAAGTTTTGTTTCTCTAAACCAAGAAAAAATTAGAAGTTGGGACATTCAAATGTCTTAACTGTTTTTCTTAATGGACAGATAATTTGTGTTACCTTTATAGATATATGAATGCAAATAGATCACCTAAAGACATTTTGATACACTGACAAATTTTAGCTCTTCCGCAATGCATAAAGATAAACTAAAACTAAATCTAGTGACTAATTTGATGATTATATTTTACTTTTAATTTATCCAGTTATCCCAATATCAGTGACTAATTAGTACAATTTAATGTTAGTGCAAGCTATTAAATTTGATTAAAAATATGAAAGTTATAATTTACCTCTATACATTAAGTCCTTATGATTTATGACGTTATAAGAAATAAGATTAAATACTTTAAAACATACATCATTCAAATTTCATTTAAACATAATTTTATGTATTTAAAATCTTAAACAGTTGCAGAAATAACAGTAACTTCTTTGACCCATAAAACCATTGTAGACATTTTGAAATGTTAAATTATCTGATTATAAGATTAGAGTAGTATCAACTAAAATATTATATGAACATTAATATTTATAATAAAATCTGGAAGAATATATAGAATAGATTTTAAACAAATATTATTAACTTAATGTATTTATCAGAAATATTAAAAGAATATTTTCATAACAAAATCCATATATTTATATTGACCTAACTAAATTTTAAAGATTTTAATGCTTAGAAGCTATTATGTTTTCCTTTAATCAGAGTTATAGGTTTGACTTTCTGTAATCAACATTGTATGAGAAAAGAAACAAAACATATAAACTTTGTGTACTTTTTTTAAACTTTACTCTCTACCCGGAATACATATTTCTAGATTGCACACATAATGACACAAAAACATTTTTACAGATTGGTGTGCAAAAATTTCATAAGAATAGAGAAAGGAGTTCAAGAGGCAGTAAAAATAGATAGAAAAAGAATTCAGAGGAGCCAGCTTTAGACACATTAGAAATTTTCCTTGTAAAAAGCTATTTATCCAAAAAAGCAGCTAATTGTCTTGCTTTTTAAATGAGTCAAAAGAGATCAGATGAAGAAAATCTCTTTTTATATACATGCATATATATGTGCATACACATGCAGCTCCCCCCCCCACACACCCAGCAAAGATTTGTTTCAGTTCATTTAAATAAAGTAACCTCTTTCTTGTTATGATTTTTTTTTTTTTTTTTGTTAATTAAATTTTTTATTTTTTATAAACATATATTTTTATCCCAGGGGTACAGGTCTGTGAATCACCAGGTTTACACATTTCACAGCACTCACCAAAGCACATACCCTCCCCAATGTCCATAATCCCACCCCCTTCTCCCAAACCCCCTCCCCCAAGCAACCCTCAGTTTGTTTTGTGAGATTAAGAGTCACTTATGGTTTGTCTCCCTCCCAATCCCATCTTGTTTCATTGATTCTTCTACCCACTTAAGCCCCCATGTTGCATCACCACTTCCTCATATCAGGGAGATCATATGATAGTTGTCTTTCTCTGCTTGACTTATTTCGCTAAGCATGATACGCTCTAGTTCCATCCATGTTGTCGCAAATGGCAAGATTTCATTTCTTTTGATGGCTGCATAGTATTCCATTGTGTATATTACCACATCTTCTTTATCCACTCATCTGTTGATGGACATCTAGATTCTTTCCATAGTTTGGCTATTGTGGACATTGCTGCTATAAACATTCGGGTGCATGTGCCCCCTTGGATCACTACGTTTGTATCTTTAGGGTATATACCCAATAGTGCAATTGCTGGGTCATAGGGCAGTTCTATTTTCAACATTTTGAGGAACCTCCATGCTGTTTTCCAGAGTGGCTGCACCAGCTTGCATTCCCACCAATAGTGTAGGAGGGTTCCCCTTTCTCTGCATCCTCGCCAGCATCTGTCATTTCCTGACTTGTTGATTTTAGCCATTCTGACTGGTGTGAGGTGATATCTCATTGTGGTTTTGATTTGTATTTCCCTGATGCCGAGTGATATGGAGCCCTTTTTCATGTGTCTGTTGGCCATCTGGATGTCTTCTTTGCAGAAATGTCTGCTCATGTCCTCTGCCCATTTCTTGATTGGATTATTTGTTCTTTGGGTGTTGAGTTTGCTAAGTTCTTTATAGATTCTGGACACTAGTCCTTTATCTGATATGTCATTTGCAAATATCTTCTCCCATTCTGTCAGTTGTCTTTTGATTTTGTTAACTGTTTCCTTTGCTGTGCAAAAGCTTTTGATCTTGATGAAATCCCAATAGTTCATTTTTGCCCTTGCTTCCCTTGCCTTTGGCATTGTTCCTAGGAAGATGTTGCTGCGGCTGAGGTCGAAGAGGTTGCTGCCTGTGTTCTCCTCAAGGATTTTGATGGATTCCTTTCTTACATTGAGGTCCTTCATCCATTTTGAGTCTATTTTTGTGTGTGGTGTAAGGAAATGGTCCAATTTCATTTTTCTGCATGTGGCTGTCCAATTTTCCCAGCACCATTTATTGAAGAGGCTGTCTTTTTTCCATTGGACATTCTTTCCTGCTTTGTCGAAGATTAGTTGACTGTAGAGTTGATTGTTATGATTTCTTAAACACAAGAAAGGCCATCTTCTCATCGGGGTATCTTCCTTTTGTTTTAAGGTGCCTGTGAAATTAACAAAATTGCTCATTGTAAGGTACTAAGTGATCCTTGTAATTCTAAATTTCCTTGGTAAGATATAAAAAGCACTTATACACCAACAGAAAAATAGGATAAGGGTATGAACAGTTTTTGTGTATATATATATATATATAGGTGCTAATAATATAATAAATGCAGAGAAATTATTAAAAGACATTGGCCACTTTTATAATATATTTTACAAATATTTTCTCTCAAGAGTTTTTATGGCTTTTAATTATATTTATAATATTTTTTGTCATATAGAATGCGTTAACAGTTTGCTTATGTATAAAATTCAACATAAATAAATTTGGACCAAATTAAGGGAAAACAAACAAAAAAAAAACTTCCTTGGTAAAAGTTCTCCAAATATCCAAATATCTGTACCATCAGCAGGATAATACACATGCACATGTATGGCTGGAAATGTCAACATCAGTCTCTTACCTGTGTGTTCAAAAGCACTGCAGAAAAGTGAAGGCAAGCCAAAGTGGGAGTTCTTAACTGAAGACTGTTACTGTTAATGCTTAAGCTGCCAATAACAAGGTAGAATGCAAGACAGAAGCAGCACTCATATGGCAGTCTATGCTTGGGGCCCTAAGGGGCATTGGCAGTCGGTCTGATACATCCTTCCTCTTTAAAGTAAAATCACAAATTCAGTACTGATGGAGCCATGGCACCAAAAGTGAAGGAGGGAGACTCACAAGCACACTTAACTCTTTATTAGCTCAAATTTTCATTAAAACATAGCTGTGAAGTGTGTAAACCTGGTGATTCACAGACCTGTACCACTGGGGATAAAAATACATGTTTATAAAAAATAAAAAATTACATTAAAAAAAAAACATAGCAAATGTGAGAATAGCTTTAAAATGAATATTTCTGAGAAACAAGAAGCTTCAAGATTTAACAGGATAGAGGAAGAAATATCAGTGTTCAATTTTGTTATGAGAATTGTTCACTGTCCAACTTTGTAGCAAGTAAGAGGAAACATAGGTTTTGTTCACTGGGGAATAAGACATAGGGTCAAAAGACTGGAGTCATGGATTAGAAGCCATTGGTTGGCCAGCTTGGGTTGGTCAGTGTAGGTAGGGAGGTAGGGTGTAATAGCTGGGGTCAAGTGATGGCAAAGGTCAAAGAGGGTGTATTTTAATCTGTCATGAACTGTTACACATTCAATCTACAGTTCTAAGCACATTTAAAAGGGGGAACATATTGCTTCTATCTATACACACACACAATCTTTTCCCTTAATCTATATGGCATTGTATAGCCTTTCTCCTTTTTTCTTTAAAAAAATATTTATTTATTTATTTTAGACAGAGAGTGGGTTGGAGGAGGCAGAGGTAGAGGGAAAGAATCCCGGGCAGACTCCCTGCTGAATAGGAAGCCCCAATGTGGGGCTCAGTCTATAACCCTGAGATTCTGACAGGAGCCAAAATCAAGAGTTGGACACTAAACTGACTGAGCCAAGCAGGCAGCCCTAAGCTTTCTCCTTTTTAAAACTTATCCCACTTCCTTTTTTCCTGGAAAGAATTAGCAGACCCAAGCTAGAAACCTTCCTTTGGCATATGATACTGGGCAAATCACTTACCTTCTTCTTTTTTTTTTTTTTTTTAAGATTTTATTTATTTATCTGACAGAGTGAGAGGTCACAAGTAGGCAGAGAAGCAGGGAGGCAGAGAGAGAGGGGAAAGCAGGCTCCCCACTGAGCAAAGAGCTGGATACAGGGCTTGATCCGGGGACCCTGACTGAGATCATGATCTGAACTGAAGGCAGAGGCTTAACCCACTGAGCCACCCAGGTGCCCCATCACTTACCTTCTTAGTTGATTTTTTTTTTTTAAGTTGTAGAAGAAAATAAAGGGTTGATCAAGAAAGAGTAACCAGAAATGGAATCAAAAGACAGTAGAATCTTAGAGAAGTTATCATAATTCAAATAGAAGTTGTCCTAATGGTTTTTACTTTCACTATCCTATACACAAAACATCAGACACCTACTTTAATTTCCCAAATGTGATATTTCTTTGCTGAAATAGAGTAATTTGGGGTTTTGCCATCACATGTTAGTAACTCCTTAATGCATTACTCAGTAGCATTTTCTCACTTCTGTCATAGGCAAACAGGTTAGGCTGAGTTCGTGCAAAGAAATTAATTATAATCATAGCATTTATTAATGAAAAAATCAATAAAGAAATTTCAGTAGACACCATTGACTTTATTTACTGAGGCCTTTTCAGAACATGACCCCCCTCAAAATCATAAGTATATTCTAACATTGCCAATTCTCATCTAAGATACTAAGATATTACATTTGTATGTATTATAAACAATATTTTACTTACCTGAATATATTTTTTCAACCTCTCCTGATTTGTTCCAACCTTGGAAAATACAAAGAGAATGAATTGTAGCTGCCTTTCTTGGGGGAGGGAGGGAAGCCCAGGCTTTTTTTTTTTTTTTTAAAGATTTTTATTTATTTATTTATTTGACAGAGAGAAATCACAAGTAGTCGGAGAGGCAGGCAGAGAGAGAGAGAGGGAAGCAGGCTCCCCGCTGAGCAGAGAGCCCGATGCGGGACTCGATCCCAGGACCCTGAGATCATGACCTAAGCTGAAGGCAGCGGCTTAACCCACTGAGCCACCCAGGCGCCCCCCAGGCTATGTTTTTTTCATCAATAAAAAGGTACCTTGAATCACAGGGGGAAATTCTGTGACTTCTTTTGTGACTGAAAGATTTCTTTATGATTTTCAATAAAAGTTTTTAAGACAATGGATATCTTCCATAAGCACTATGTAACTAAGTATTAATTTTATAGTGGTCTTCTGCATGTGTGAATTGATTCAGATTCCCTTAAGAGATTCCTGTAAGTGTGATCTACAGCATATTCATCTCAGTCATTCATCTTAATCTTCTATCAAAGAAAAATAATGTTTCATGTGAGAGCATTTTAAAGTGACTGATGAGGATATTGAAAGAACAATAAATTGCTGGTCATAATGAAAATATATTGATGTGCTAAGTGAAAATCCTTCTCTAGTAGCTCTACTTTATTTAGAAAAAGAAGAAAGAGCATAAGAAGCAATGACCTCAGATCCCCCTGCCCTGCTTTGTTTGCTGTGACAAGCCCTGATAGGTACTGACTCCAATAGACATACCAGGAGCCAAGCGACATGGATGTAACCAGCATATTGCCATTTTGTTCTCAGGGCACACCTGTAAATTACAGTGTATTTCATCAATGTAACTTACAACAAACAGAATTAAATGTACATTTTTTTCCTTACTTTTCCTTACTTCCTATATCATAATGATTTGCTTACTGCTTTGCTCTCTATGTCGCTCTCCTCTCACCAACCACATACGATCTGGCCACCTTCACTTCCCTCAAATATACACATTTCGTTTCCACCTAAGCATTTTAGTACAAGCTATGCCTTCCGTTGTATAAGCTAACTCTTTCATTTGTAAATCATTTCATATGTACACATACCTGGGAAACATGGAAAAATGCCCAGATTTTGAACACTGGTCATTGAAGCAGAGGTTCTCTATTTTAAACCAGTAACTCAGGGAGCCTGGGTGGCTCAGTGGGTTAAGCCTCTGCCTTCGGTTCAGGTCATAATTGCAGGGTCCTGGGGGTCCTGGGATTGAGCCCTGCATCGGGCTCTCTGCTCAGTGGAAAGCCTGCTTCCCCCTCTCTCTATGCCTACTTGTGATTTCTTTCTCTGTCAAATAAATAAATAAAATCTTAAAAAAAAACCTGACTCCTTTTGAAACAAAACAAAACAAACAAAAACATAAGAGAGTAAAAGCCCATATATATCTGTTGAATAAATACATAAAATAGCAACATAAGGAAATGTTGAAAGCATAGTATATATAATAAGAGGATTGTCATGAAATACAAATTGCATTATAATTTATTTAAAGTACCCAAACTTTAAATCAGAGAGGATTTTTTTAAGATTTTATTTATTCATTTGAGAGTGAGAGAGAGAGAGAGAGAGAGAGAATGAGCGGGGAGAGGGACAGAGGAAGAGGGAGAAGCCGACTCCCCATTGAATGGGGAGCCAGACACAGGACTGGATCCCAGAATCTTTGGGATCAGGACCCGAGCCAAAGGAAGATGCTTAACCTACTGAGCCACCCAGGTGCCTCATAAATCAGATAGTTTCAGTGAGAGACAGAATGAAAAAAGTGCCTGGGTCTTGAGGATGTATGAAGAGGGAATATTAAAATCTTTAAGGAATCATAGGCACTTTCTATTTACATATGCCTGTTACGTTTTCTCTGTTTTTGATAACTTACATCACCTAATTTAAGCTAACAGACTTTAAGTTAGGTATTATTGTCACCACAATTAAGAGATAAGAAAACTGAGGAACAAAGAAATTAAGTAACTTTCCAGAATCATTCAGTTAGTAATAATGTTCATTCAGGATAAGTACTTTACATTTTACCCTTGCTATTACTACTTCAGTAATCATTGTAGCTCTAGCTTCACTGAGCTTAAGTTACATTGAAAACAAATAAAATTGCTCCAACATTATCCCATTTATCTAGTTCACTATGTGTTTTTATATTCTGCTTATCTCTCATCTTCCCTGACTCTTTGGTCATAGTTTTTCTCTATGTCTCCAATCCTTGAACCCTCATTAGGAACACTGACAGTATTATAGAATGGTAAAATGGTTTTGGTGTCTTGACTCTGAGATCCAGCAGTCCTGAGTTGGATATCTGACTCCATAACTAAATAGGAGTATGATTTTGATCAAATAACTCTAATATTTAACAACTTTTGTTACATAATATTGGGGAAGTTTAGAGAGTATTGTGAAAATATATGTAAATGAAAAAATATATGTGACTCAATATGTTGCTTGTTACCTAGTAGATACTACTTTTGGCATATTAATATTCTTTGGCTGGGACATACAGTGTCCCTGATGTAGTCAGTGCTTGTAGTGACCTTCCTACACTACACATTTGGAGGGTGAGTGTGGTCATCTTTTAATCTTTTTGTCAAATACTTGTGACTGTCCCACTTGGCTGGGACAGCTAGCTGTGGCTAATGCTTTGGACAATGAAATCTATGAGTGATTGTCTGCATCTTTGTTTGGCAAATGTAACTGAAGTTAGTGAATGACTTAGCATCTTCCATTCTCCCAGATAGAGTGGTTGGAAATGTTCTACGTAGTGGATGCCCTCTTAGCCTGAGACCTGGAACCAGAGGATGTTGGGCACAGTCTCCAGCAGACTCTGTGATGGGCACATAGTATAAGAAAGAAAAAAACCTTATTGCTAAAATACTACTAAGATGTGGGGGTTTTAACATAATAACACCATAGTTTAGCCTATCTGGACTGATGCAGAGCACATAAGACTTTTTTAGCATCCTCATCTAAGATTTCACTAGGAGAAGGATAATCTGTTTGTTCTAGCACATAAAATATTTTTTAACACAAAGTGTGTTTTGCATCTTCTCTTTACTTCTTTCTTTTTTTTTCCCCCTCTTATTTCTTGATTTAAGAACTTCTCTGAAAGAGGAAAATGGCTCTGTTGAAGATAGTCTGAGTTTCAGGATCATGGGGATTAGAGAAACAAGGGCTATCTCTGTAACAAGGGATATGTAAATAACTCCAACTGAGTAGAGTAAAGACATTCCTCAGAATTTAGAAATCATTTTCTCATTATTCCATATGAGCATGATTGCCAAAGTATATAACCAGGGATAGGTGAGGTCAGTGACCATGTCAAATTTGGCTTTTGCTATGTAAATTCATAAAACAAAAAGTAAATGTAAATACTGGCACTTGTCCATAATTATATTGTGGTTGATAAAGATTAATGTTCTAACCAGATTTTGATACTGTGAAGAGCATGGAAGTTTTTCTGATTAAGCTGTGTGTTGGGAACTTAACTATTTCATTTATGGGGCTACCTAGAACTACCTAGAGTTAACTGTAGGAAGTTTTGAATCAAGAATAGCCATCCTGGCATTCCTGGGTGGCTCAGTGGGTTAAGCTTCTGCTTTTGGCTCAGGTCATGGTCTTGGGGTCCTGAATTGAGCCCTTGCAGATAGCTCTCTGGTCAGCAGGGAGCCTGCCTGCCTCTCTGCCTACTTGCGATCTCTCTCACTGTCAAATAAATAAATAAATAAATAAATAAATAAATAAATAAATAAGAATAGCCATCCTAAACCTTGACATTCCCCAAATATGTTTATTATTTATGCTTAAGTTCTAATATGACACCATTTATGAATAACAAAGAAAGTATTTGATACAACAAAGATATGTTGTATTCTTAAGATTCTTCCAGAGAAACAAACTAAAGAGATAAACAGTTGACATTTCAACTATATTGTTGTTCAGAGGTCAACAATACTAACTTTAAGCTAGTTCTAGGTATTTGCTCATACTTTGTCTCTTCTAACTGAAATGATATTCTCCTTAGTGGCTCCTTCTCCCCTCAGATACCTCAGCACATAGTTCATATCTTTATTGTTGAAAACTAAAATGTTATAATTTATTTTTTCTAGTTTACTTTATTATAAGAATACAGTATGCAATACATGTCATATACAAATATGTGTTAATCAACTGTTTTTGTTTCTGATACAGCTTCAAGTCAACAGCAGGTTATTGGTAGTTAAGTTTGGGGGAAGTCAAAAGTTATACATGGACTTTTGATTGCATGGGGTGTCAGAGCTCCTAATCTTCATATTGTTCAAAGATTCTATACATATATGTATATATATATGATAGATTTTAAGGAATTGACACATGCATTTGTGGAAGAAGCTGGCAAATCTAATATTTGCAGGGTAGGCCAGCAGGTTGCAAACCCAAGAAAAAGCTGATGTTGCAGCTAGAATCTGAAGATACTCTAAAGACGGAATTCCTCCTCATTGGAGAAGGTCAGTCTTTGTTTTGTTTTGTGTTTTCTTAAGGCCCTCAACTGATTAGATGAAGCTTATCTTCTAGGAAAGTAATCTGCTAGTAATCAAGGACTACTGATTTAAATGTGATTTTCATCTAAGAAAACACCTTCACAGCAATGTCTAGGCTAATTTTTGACCAAATATTGGATATTGTGGCCTAGCTAAGTGGAAACATAAAATTTAAATATATATATATATTTTTTTTTTCTTAAAGATTTTATTTATTTATTTGACAGACAGAGATTACAAGTAGGCAGAGAGGCAGGCAGAGAGAGAGGAGGAAGCAGGCTCCCCGCTCAGCAGGGAACCCAATGTAGGACTCGGTCTCAAGACCTGAGATCATGACCTGAGTTGAAGACAGAGGCTTTAACCCACTGAGCCACCCAAGCACCCCAAAATTTAAATATATTAAACCTTTAGATGTTCAGTGACTTTTTTGTAAATATAGTGTTTTATTTTTTTATTCTCCTATGAATAAGATTTGCTTATATGAATTTAGAAGAAACATATTCATTTCTAAAGTTGAATATTAAAAATATATTTCTCTTAACTTTTTGGCTCTTCACCTTTCCTATACTTGTTTTTTTGTTTGTTTGTTTGTTTTTGTTTTGTTTTGTTTTGTTTTAGATCACAAAAGAGGAGCCATGTTCAGATTAATTCTGCTAGTGAATATTTACTGAATGGATGTACTAAGAAGGAAGAATAGAATAGAAAGAATAGGAAGAATAGAAAGCAGTGTTTGCAGCCACACAATTCTAGATAAAGCTCTAATAAGTTGGTTATCCTGTGGAAGAATCCATACTCTTTATTCTAGTACTAATCATTACTTTTTGCTTTGTTTAATGTAACTATTTCTCTAGCATACTTCCTATTTTTTTTTTCATGTTTTGAAGCTACATTTTTTTCAAAGAGTACTGGGCCCCAAATAAGGTCTACTTGAGCCAGTTAGTTAATACTATGTTATAACTTTACTAAACCCTGCTCTTAGTACATCTCAGAGCCACTACATAGGCTGATTTGAGGCATCACTCTTTGGTTCTTGATCTAATAAATTGTGGCCTGTGTGGAAGTCATGTTGTACTAATTGTGGCCTCCTGTGTGATAAGAGCTGCTTTCACTGCTTGCTTGGAAGCAAGCTGTGCAATTGGCTATCACTTGCAGGCTTACATCCAGTACCACCAAGACCTGGATCATTACCTTTTTAAAATAACTTTCAAAACAAAGGGCCTGGGATTAAAAAAAAAATACATTCTAAGCCAAATATTGAATATCTAAATATGGAGATAAAACTTATTTCCATTAAAGCCATCACAAATCATAGCAGAGAAACAATTGTAGTTTGAAAAAATGTACATAGTACATTAGAAAATGGTACTACATAAGAGACCAAAATAAGATTTTGGTTTTATAATGTTGAAAAGTAGGTATTTCATGCAAACATTAAAACAAATTATTTGAGCAGTTATGAAAAATTAAATGATGAGCAAAAGTGACAATCCTTCCTCTATCATAGCTATACTGATGACAGTGTATCTGATGTTCAATTTTTGAAAAGAAAATGGCATAAACTTACAGTGAAAGAAAAACATGAGGGGATACCATCTAGTAGATGAGTAAATATATTAAGTAAATATATTAAGTAATCAAAGATGGTGAAAAATCAAAAGTAATTGGTATTTTTCACAGTACTTTCAAATGAGTCTTAAGTCTAAGCAGCCTAGCTATCTGGTTAAATGATGTTTTAATGAGGAATCTGCCTGTTTTTTCACTGATCTTCAGCTTGCCTTGCTTACTAGAGATAATAGGCCCATAAAATATTAAGTTTCGTAGAAAAATTTAAATGCTCAGTGGAAAGGCACAAAGTGATATATACTTATATTTGTCAGTAAATGCAAACACTCATAATAAAGGATACTTTTAAAGTACTTTTTCCTTCTGTTAGCTATCTCCACTAAACACTAAACATATTTTATGGACATTCTTTTTCTATGACACTTGTTTTAAGTTTCTTATTTTCTTATTAAAAAAAAAAACAGTGCATACATAACATAAATCTGAATGAGAATAGTGTACTAGTGGAGGAATTTCTTTCCACATATCTAGTTTATACCTCTTTTTTTTTTTTTTTTAATTTGGGACATAGACCTTAGTTTTCAAATAAATAGTTGAAACAATTCTAAGCCTGAGTAGCTGAGCTCAATTAAATTTCACTTATTACACTTCTAACATTTTCAGACCATTTTTAGTTCTTTGTCACTGACATATCTAGGGAAATATTCCCTCTTACATTTACTTATCATCATTTGCATTTTGAACATCAAATTTTTGGTATTTTAGTAACATGTAAGTTGTTATTTTTTTGCAAGGTGTCAAAGCAGGTCAATATGAAATAAAGCGAAACACTTTAAAATAACTGACTGAAGGAAAAATTATTCAGTTCAAGTTAGCTGATCATTATTTAGGTGTGATAAGAGGCAAGTGTGAGATACAAAGATACACTCACACACACACACACACACACACACTCACTGGCCCCTAAGAACTTAACCACCTAATATGTGAGATAGACGGAAGTAATTTTCTTCTATTGTCTTGGCATAAAAAGAGCCCTGGTTCTATATAATACTCTGAACTTTTCATCTATAATATTTCATTTGTTTGTGCCTCTTAACTTTTGAGTTGGTTAGAAATAAAGAACAGCAATTTCAAAATTTTGGTGAACTAGTTGGGTCCTATCAAATGAACAAATTGGGAAGGTATAGGGAAGGATTGTAGTTGATGGTTAAATATGTGAGGAAAATGCTGTTAGCAAGACATATATTATAGGACATAATTGCTGATAAATACCACTCTACAGAACTGGTAAAAATAGGATGAGAACTTTTAATTTGCTGTTCTTTTAAATTTACTAATAACCATGAAATATTCCTTTTGTTTTTCTCTTCCTTGATGATATTATTGTCCACATAGGTGATTTTGATTTATTGTTTTTTATAAAACTCTTAAAATTTGCTCTTATTAAATTCTGTTATTGGAAATAAAGCATGCAGTCAACCCTTTAGTGACCACCTTAGCAAACAGATCTCCAACTCTTTTTTTTTTTTTCAATAATGGCCTTTTT
Organism: Mustela putorius furo; assembly: GCF_011764305.1. Classification (NCBI taxonomy): domain Eukaryota; kingdom Metazoa; phylum Chordata; class Mammalia; order Carnivora; family Mustelidae; genus Mustela; species Mustela putorius. The sequence goes on from NW_025421467.1 coordinate 4,102,388, forward strand.
TTTTTTTTTTTAAGATTTTATTTATCTGTCAGAGAGAGAGGAGCTAGAGCGAGCATAGGCAGGCAGAGAGGCAGGCAGAGGCAGAGGGAGAAGCAGGCTCCCTGCCAAGCAAGGAGCCCTATGTGGGACTTGATCCCAGGACACTGGGATCATGACCTAAGCTGAAGGCAATTGCTTAACCAACTGAGCCACCCAGGCATCCCCAGATCCCCAACTCTTTAGGCAGAGATGTAGCTCACCTGCAGCCATAGATATTCTCTATAAAGTTGTCTTCAAGCTTCTGTTTCACAGAAAGGCTCTTAGAAATAATAGATAATTGCCTTAATGATTTCGAGTATGTTGACATTGTCAAGCTACTTTTGAAAAGATGAGGCTTTAATAAATCACAAACAATATTTGGAAAATGTATCTTTTAAATTTACATCATTATTTTCATTTGGTAGAAAATATTTTCCTCTTATTTAAAAAAAAAAATCAATGACTAAGAAACCTGAACTCCTAAATCAAAAAATGAACCATTTATCTAGAGAAAATAAACCTAAGAAGTATAAACCAGAAAAGTGCAAATCAGTTTTAAAAAATAGAGTTTTAAATAGCTATCAAATGCAGTGCACGCTCCATAAACTGCAGACAGCTTACTGAATAAAATATGAGGACATGTAGCTCTGTGACTATCTATCTCAGTTAGTTTAAAAAAAAATTCTGAAGAAAATTTCTAAATAGGCCATATACTATCTGCAAAGGAATAAACAAAGTATCCAGCAGTGACAGTGTTTGCTTTTCATGTGGTGGAACTGTGTGCAAATACAAGGCCTAACAAATGTCAGCTCCTCATTTGCAAATGAAGATGTAAAAGGAAATGTCGGTGGCAGTACATGCAACAGTTCATATTTGAAGTTTGGCACAGTGAACTGACAGCCACAGAGGAGCTGCAGTGGTCTAATCCTTTCTTTCTGCCTTCTAGCAATGATAGCTGGGAACAGGGGTGTGAGGGGAGGTTAATAAATATGTGATGAGGAAAAGCTGTGGAAGAATAGCATATCTTCTCTGCAAGAATTCATCTTCAGAGATAATTAACTAGGTGACAACATACAATATGCCATTAACAACAGCATTCAAATCATTTCTGGACTTAAGTACAGTTTTAAGCTGCTTATCAGATTTTCATTTCTGAATCCATTCAGCTGTCAGGCTTACATCCTGGCTCTTTATTGAAGCTCACATGGGAATCCAAAACCTTCTAATTTTCTATACAGATTCATTTCAGAATCAATTAGGGTTGGTGGCAGCCTTGTCCCTGTGTGCAAAAGGGATTAGCTGGGCACTTGCTCAGCTGAATCTACCTCTGAATGTACATTCAACCTTCCATCGAGAATGAGCTCTTTCTCCCCCCTTCTAGAGGACTCTTCAGCAATTGAACTCCTGTAGACAACAGATGGCAGATAATCACTCGAACAGCCTCCAATTTTGTCAGTAAAAGAAAAGTGATCGTCCAGCTCTTTCCTATAGTGAGTAGGTAAGAGACCTCTGGGCATTTGAAGCATGTTCTGCTTTTAAAATAAGGAAATTTACCATCAGCCCCACTTCTTTGGCAATCTCCTAACAATGTCATCCTTGAGTCCTTGTCGCTGACTTCCTCTCATCAACTATTGGCACATCTTCTCAACCCTTCTGCTTTTTCATTCCTCATCCTGCCTCACCCAATTTTGCTGAAACCTTTATTCTTTCTATGTACTATCCATCCCTAAAAATTATTCTTAATATTAGAGATAAAACATTTTAATGTTATTCTTTCAAAAAAATTATATAGCATATCACAGGCAAAAGTGCCCTATATTATTTTGCAGATAAAGCATTTTATGAACGGTCTAAAATGTGTTACTTAAGTTATCAAAAACAAAACAAAACACAGATTATGGAAGTAGTCCATGTGATCGTAGCTGTTTACTTTTTATCTTCTCTACTAGTCTCAACTAAACTAAACATCCAAATATATTTTGCTGCATTAAAATTTTTAAATTATATTATGTCCATTTTTTTAAATTATGACAGTAGTTCAGGTAACTAGTTTAAAAACAAAGTTACAAGTCTTATAATTAAAAAGATAAGTCAATGGTCTCTGTTCTTCAATGCCTATGAGTGATGCCTTTCAATTATTTTAGATGTTTCTTCTAGTATTTGCCTTCATTTTGTAAAATACTTCACTTACATTACTATTTTCTAACTTCTCATTTTTAGATGTCATGTATTAATTTCTCTCTAAGAAATAGAATGTTTGAAATCTTTCACTTTATGCTACCACTTTGCAGTTTTCTGCTTGTTTTTCTGGAGGCACGGTAGATATAGATTGGAATATGAATATTGTCCATGGACTTGTACAAAGTAATGGGAAACACTTACCTTGCTAAAGGATGCTGTTAAGGATGCTGTCACTTAGGGGCGCCTGGGTGGCTCAGTGGATTAAGCCGCTGCCTTCGGCTCAGGTCATGATCTCAGTGTCCTGGGATCGAGCCCCGCATCGGGCTCTTTGCTCAGCGGGAGCCTGCTTCTCTCTCTCTCTCTGCCTGACTCTCCGCCTACTTGTGATTTCTCTCTCTGTCAAATAAATAATAAATAAAATCTTTAAAAAAAAAAAAAAAAAAAAGGATGCTGTCACTTAGATAAAATGCTTCTAACTAAACTATTTTTTCTTATTATGATATTTTCTTATCATTGAGTTTTTATATATATTGAAAAAGCTTTTTAAATATTTATTTAGAAATGTTTTTATTATATATATCATATTTTTGCCTACATAAAAAGAAAGAGAGATAAATTGGTTAAGGCTTTCCTGAAAGTTCTTTTCATTGAGAATCTGACTTGTGAATCATTTTTCAGTTCAGGGCTCTATTTTAATGTTTTTCAAGACAATATTGTTTTTCAGAATAATATTATTATCCCCTGTACTATCAAGAGTGCTACAAAGGTAAATACTGTAAGTGATTGCTTCACTGTTGTCTCTTGAATTTTTCCCAAGCCTCTAACACTCCAGCATTTTCTTGATCTTAAGAGAAACTGTATGTAGAAAATTTTCAGACCACAACTGGTGCTCTAATTTCTTCCGTAAATAGTAATTAAATAGTCTATTACTTGAAAAATATAGTGTTATTGCTGTCCAGGATTGCCACCAGTATTAGTAACCATATTCTTTTATATACAGGCAAGGACAACTGTATCACAAATGAGTCCTGGTCAGAAGCTTTTATAAGATGCTATGGACTGATGATAAAATGTGTTCTAATTTCAGGGATATTAAAATAGGGGGGGAAAACCTGGATCTAATAATTGGTGAAACAATAATCAGGATCAGTTAAATGAATATACATTTCTTTTATTTATGACTATCAAAGATATAAGGACTATTAATGATCTTCCTAAGACTGGTAAAGAGCTAGGTGAGCTAAAGAATGCTTAATAAACACACTCTTTTTGTTGCACACAATTTTGTTATCCCTAGTATTTGTAATTGCAGGTTTTACATGGATTACTTTTCTCTGTATCATTTAATACTTTGTTCCCCCAGCTTTGCAACAGAAGTTTAAAACCCAACTCAGTTCAGTCAAACATGTCAGGACTTTTTCTTACCCTTTGTGGACATCCCTTCTAAACCGTCTCTTTTCTTTGCTCTGGGATAAGATGTTTCTTTTCATTAAGCTATTTGAGACTGACTTCAGGGATCTTCCTATTCTCTTTCAATCCCATGTTTCATGACCCATATCTTTCTCCTTTTTCATTAGTCATAGAAAATATCCTTCAGAAGATTACTGAGGAGTATCTGGGAAGGACATTTTTAAAATCACTGTATGATAATACTTTAATGTTAGTCTCACATTTAATTGATGATTTTTTCTGGGTATAGAATATTTGGATGAACATATTTCTTTAAAATTTAAGTGACATTATGTCCATTGTATTATATTCTAATGTGTTATTCTTGACCACTCTAATGATATTACTAATCTTCTGTATGTGAACTTTTTAAATTCTCTCCAGAAATTGAGAATATTTTTTTAATTCTTGAAAAAATTACATTATTATATTTGTGTGGGTATCTTGTATGTTATGTGTCACTGAGCCCTTTAAAATATAGAACATGTATCCTCAGTTCTGGGATTTTTTTTTCTGTTAATGTATGATAATTTCTTTATCACCTCTTTCCTTGCCCTTAAATTCTAGAGTTCTAGAACTGAACTTCTCTTAAACTCATCTCTTACACTTCTCTTATAATCGTATACTCATCATTTTTTAAAATATTTCCCATCTCTATCTTTTTTAAAAAAAATCTTATACCAGAATAATTTCCTCAGTTTAATCATTCATTTCTTCTGATGCTTTTAATTTGGGCTATCATATTTAATAATTTTTGTTTCTCATAATTTTAGTTTGATCCTTTCTTAAATAGCATCCTGTTCTTATTTCATAGTAAAATATATTTTTTTTATTCTCAGACAAGGTCTTCTTAATTATTTTTATGGTTATATTGTCTTCGTATATCCAGCAAAGTATTGCTAGCAGTTTATATTTTAGATTGAAACACTAGAACGATCATTAGAATTTCTGTGTGAGAAGCAAGGATTTTGATTGGTGAGCTTCACTGCAAGATGGTAAAAGAGAGAAATATTCAAATATCAGAGGCTGATCTTTTCTTTGGTGACAAACACTAAATATATGTAACATATTAACAAAACATGTATATATTTAACATTCAGATATATATATATAGAGAGAGAGAGAGAGTTAACAATACAGACCCCCATTGTATCCTCATTGTGAATATACGTTTCTATAGAAAGTTGATATAAATTTGTATATTCAACCTAACCACAAGTAACTAAGAAACTCAAATTGTAATATTTTTCATGACAGACATATCACCTGTATATATTGAAAATATACAATTTGATAAGTTTTGACATTTGTCTAAATGTCAAATCATTACCTGTAAAATCGTCACCAAAATTAAGACACTGAACATATATACCCACCCCATAAATTTCTCCAGGATTTTGCCATCCCTCCATCTTGCTTATTCCTACATCTTCATCCACCTTGTATCACCAGGCAGCCACTCATCAGTTTTATGTCATTATGTGTTACTTTGTATTTCCTAGAATTTTATGAAACTGTCATCATAGGGGCACCTGGGTGGCTCAGTGAGTTAGGCCTCTGCCTTTGGCTCAGGTTTTGATCTCAGGGTTCTGGGAATCGAGCCCCACATTGGGCTCTCTGCTCAGCAGGGAGTCTGCTCCCCCCCCACCCTGCTTTCTCTGCCTGCCTCTCTGCCTGCTTGTGATCTCTGTCAAATAAATGGATAAAATCTTTAAAAAAAGAAATGCCAGGGTACCTGGGTGGCTCAGTGGGTTAAGCCTCTGCCTTCGGCTCAGGTCTTGATCTCAGGGTTCTGGGATCAAGCCCGGCATCGGGCTCTCTGCTCAGTGGGGAGCCTGCTTCCTCCTTTCTCCATCTGCCTCTCTGACTGCCTCTCTGCCTACTTGTGATCTCTATCTGTCAAATAAATAAATAAAATCTTAAAAAAAAAAAGAAATGCCATCATAAATGGAATTACTTCATTCTGCATTTTGAGAAAAACCTATGTCAAAGTATGAATCAATATTCAGTTCCTCTGTTTTTGGACTCAATAGCATTTCACTATATGGATATACCATATATTGTTAATTATTTTCATTTATTTGTCAATGTTGGATTGTTTACTGATTTAATACATTATAAAGCTGTTACATACATTTGTATATATCTATTTGTATTAACGTATGCTTTATTTTCTCATATAAATATTTTCTACCAGTCTGTGGCTTGTCTTCTCATTTTTTTTTTTAAGTGTTTTTCAAGATCAGGCATTAATATAGCACTAACTTCATAAAGTTGGGAAGTATTCCCTCTAGTTCAGTTTTCTGGCAGAATTTATAAGCAAATAATATGATTTCTGACTTAAAGATATGGTAGAATTCATCAGTGAAACCACCTAGACCTGGTTTTCTTTATGGAAAGATGTTTTGTTTCTTTGTTCACCTTACATATTAAAATTAATGGTAGAAATGGAGCTATTCACATTATTTATTTCTTCTTGAATGAGCTTTCACAGCTGCTGTCTTTTAAAAATCTATTTTATCTTAGTTATCCTATTTACAGTCATGATTAAAACTCCATTTCTGATATAATTCCTTTTAAGGACAATGGGAGTAACCTTAGAAAAATAAGGTCTGCTTAAGCAGAGCTAGAACCAGCTTCCCTAGACTGCATAAGAACTGGATGCATGAACAATATTGGGATTTTATTAGAAAGAAAGAAGAAAACAATGGAAAATAACGGACAAAACGTATTCGCTATACCTAGGAAGATCATTTGTTCTGGTTAATAGGAATAGTCCTATGTATACTGGTTTTTGCGGAAAACTAAATGATATGGTTATCTAAAATATCCTGACATCTACAATCCATATTTACACAACAGCCAGAATGATCTTTTAAATAATGAGTCAGATTATTTTTCTTCCTTTTTACCCCACAACTGTTTCTAATTCTCACTGAATATAAAATAAAATCTCATTACCTTTACTTTCAAAGCCCCTCTTAACCTCTCTTACAAAATCTCCCTCCATGAAGTTTCAATCACACTATCTTTTTTCTTAATCAAATAAGTCAAGCTCAATTTCTTACAAAGGCCTTTGAATTATTCTCTCCCCATGTTTAGAATTCTGTTTTTTGATTTTTGCATGGCATGATTCTTTTGATTCACATCTTACCTCAGATGTTCAGATTGTCTGAACAGTCAGTCTAAATTAACACACATATCTAAATTAACACACATATATTCTTCAAATAAATAAATACCAAGAAGTGGAATTGCTGGATCATATGGCAGCTCTATTTTTAATTTATTGAGGAACCCCAGTACTCTTTTTCATAATAGCTATACCAATTTTCATTTCTACCAGTAGTACACAAGTGATCCCTTTCTCCACGTTTTCACTAACACTTTTTATTTCTTGTGCTTTTTATAATAGGCATGACAGGTGTAAGGCATTATCTCATTGCAGCTTTCATTTGCCTTTCCTTGATGATTACTGATGATGGGCATCTTCATGTGACTGCTGGCCATCTATATGTCTTCTTTGGAGAAATGTTTATACATGCCCTCTGCCCAGTCTTTAATTAGATTATTTGATTTTCGTTGTTGGTTTGGCGGGGGGGAGGAAGGGAGCTGTTTGAGTTCTTTATATATTTTAGATATTAACCCCTTATCAAATGTATCATCCACAAAGTGGGAGTTAGGGATGGTGACACCTCATGCAATTGAAAATTTATATATAACTTTTGACTCCCCCAAAAGTTAACTTCTAACAGACTACCATTGACCAAAAGCATTACTGGTAACATAAAAAGTCAATTAACATGTATTTAATATGTTATATGTATTGTATACTGTATTCTCACAATAAAATAAGAGGAAAAGAAAATGTTATTTAGAAAATCATAAGGGAGGGGCACCTGGGTGGTGCAGTTGGTTCAGCTTCTGACTCATAGTTTCAGCTCAGATCCTGATCTCAGGGTTGTGAGATTGAGCCGTGCATCAGGCTCCATGCTCTGTGCAGAGTTTGCTTGAGATTCTCTCTCCATCTCCCTCTGCTTCTCCCCTCATGCAGGTGGTGTTTCTCCCTCTCTCTCTCCCTCTCTCTCATAAATAAATAAATAATTTTAGAAAACATAAGGGAGAGAAGATACATTTATAGTACTCTACTGTATTTGTTGAAAAAAAATTCTGCATATAAGTGGGCCTGCACATAGTTCAAACTCATGTTGTTCAAGGGTCAACTGTATCTCTTCCCATTCAATAGGTTGCCTTTTCATTTTGTTGATAGTTTCCTTTGCTGTGCAAAAGGTTTTTAGTCTGAGTTAGTCCAACTTTTAAAAATTTTTACTTTTGTTGCCCTTGGCCAAGGACAACATATATGTATACATACATACATATATATATATGTGTATATGTATAACATACGTATACATACATAGCTATATATGTGTACAAATATATGTATGTATATATATAACACTAATGTACAGTGTTTTACTTCCAATGTGTCTTGTTTTGGTTTCGTTTTTTAGTTTTATGATTTTAGGTCTTACATTTAGGTGTTTTATCAATTTTGAGTTTATTGTTGTATGTAATGTAAGAAAGTGGCTCAGTTTCATTGTTTCGAATGTAGCTATCCAGTTTTCCTGATGTGATTTTTTGAAGAGTGTCTCTTCTCCATTGTATAGTCTTCCTTCCTTATTGTAAATTAGTTGAAAATATAAGTATGGGCTTGTTTCTGGGCTCTCTGTTCTATTGCATTGACCTATGCGTCTTTCTTGTGTGAGTACCAGTGTTTTAATTATTATAGCTTTGTGATACTATTTTAAATCCAGGAATGTGATACCTCCAGCTTTGTTCTTTTTCAAAATTGTCTTGGGTATTCAGGGTCTTTTGTGGCTCCATACAAATCCTAGGTTTATTTATTTTAGTTCTGTGAAAAATGCCTTTAGTGTTTGAAAGGGACTACACTGATCTATAGATTGCTTTTGGTGGTATGGACATTTTAAAAATATTAGTTCTTCCAATCCATGATTATGCAATATCTTTACTTGTGCCATTTTCAAATTCTTCCCTCAATGTCATAGTTAAATTCATTCCTAGGTATTTTATTCTTTTTAGCACATTTGTGATTTTTTTTCCTATTTCTTTGTGTTATAGTTATTAGTATATAGAAATGAAACCATTTCTGGGTATTAATTTTATATCCTACAACTTTACTGAATCCATTTATTATTGTAATGTGGGGTTTTTTTGGTGGAATCTTTAGGGTTTTCCATTTATAGTAACATGTCATGTGCAAATAGTGACAGCTTTATTTCTTTCTCATCAGTTGGATTTTTTTTATTTCTATTTCTTATATGATTGCTGAAGCTAGGACTTCAAGTACAGTGTTGAATAAACATGGTAAGAGTGGGAATCCTTCTCTTATTCCTGATCTTAGAGGAAAAGCTTCAAGAGTTTCATGATTAAATATGATGTTAGCTATTGACTTGTTATATATTGCCTTTATTAATTTGAGGTAAATTTCCTGTCTAACCACTTTGTTGAGAGTTTTATCATAAATGGATGTTAAGTTTTTTCAAATGCTTTTCTGCACTTAAGTTGATCATGATTTTTATCTTTCATATTGTTAATTTGATGGATTACACTGATTGAGTTGTAAATATCGAACTATCCTTTCATCCCTGAAATAAATCCTACTTGATCTTTGTGTATGATCCCTTCAATTTACTTTTGTTTTTTTTCAATTTACTTTTAATTTACTTTGTTAATATTTTGTTAAGGATTTTTGCATCTATGTTCATCAGGAATATTGGTTTATAATTTTCGTTTCTTGTACTGTCTTTGGTTTAGGTATTAAGGTAATGCTGGCATAGAATGAATTTGGAAGTACTTGTTTTTCTTCAGTTTTGTGAGTAGTTTGAGAAATGTATGTATTAACTGTTCTTGTTATTGATTTGTTTAGATTTTCTATTTCTTCCTGTTAGTGTTGATAGATAGTATATTTCTAGGAATTTATCCATTTTATCTAGGCTGTCCAATTTGTTGGTATATAGTTGCTCACAGTAGTAGTCTTTTATAATCCTTTGTATTTTTAATGCTATTGGTTCTAACCTTTCCTCTTTCATTTTCTATTTTAATTTGTGAGACCTCTCTTTTCTTTATGAGTCTGACTAAAGGTTTATCAGCTTTTTGTATCTTTTTAAAGAATTGGCTTTTTGTTTCATTGATCTTTTCTATTATTTGTTTCATTTTGTTTTGTAGGGGTTTTTTTTCAGCTCTTTTATTAACTTGTATAATCTTTAATATTTTTTCTTCTACTATCTTTGTGCTTTTTGTTTTTCTATTTCAAGCTTCTTTAGATGTATGGTTGGATGGTTTATTTGAGATATATCTTATTTCTTGCAATAGGCCTATAACACTATAAACTTCCTTCTTAGAACTACTTTTGCTGGGTCTTCTTGATTTTGGAACTTTGTGTTTCATCATTTGTCTGAAGGCATTTTTTTTTTCCAATTTCCTTTTATTTCTTCATAGACCAACTGGTTGTTTAGCAGCATATTGTTTAGCCTCCATGGTTATTTTTTTTTTAAAGATTTTATTTATTTATTTGATAGACAGAGACCATAAGTAGGCAGAGAGGCAGGTAGAGAGAGAGGAAGGGAAGCAGGCTCCCTGCTGAGCAGAGAGTCTGACATGGAGCTTGATCCCACATGATCTGCGGTGAAGGCAGAGGCTTTAACCCACTGAGCCACCCAGGTGCCCCAAGCCTCCATGTGTTTTTATCTTTTTGTGTTTTGTTTTTTGTTTTGTTTTGGTTGTTTGTTTTTCTGGAAAAAAAATGCCTTGTATGGAATGTTCTGTATATATGTATTAAGTCCATCTGGTCTTATGTGTCATTGAAAGCCACTGTTTCCTTATTAATGTTCTGTCTAGATGATCTATCCATTGATGTAAGTAGGCTTTTAAAATCTTCTATTATTATGTTGCTGTCTGTTTCTTCCTTTATTTCTGCTAATATTTGCATTATATATCTAGGTGTTCCTCTGTTGGATTCATAGATATTCATAATTGTTTTATCTTCTTGTTAAATTGATTCTTTTATCAATATTTAATACCCTTATCTCTAGTTATAGTTTTTGTTTTATTTTTTTTATTTTTATTATGTTTAGTTAGCCACCATTTGGTACATCAAGTACCAAATAAAGTGAGACCCTCTCCAAAACACAGCAGAATGGGAAGGCCTAAAGTGAAATGTGGAACAGTAATCAAAAGAAAACTTCTGACAAATAAATTCCCCTGTGACATCCAGAGGCACAGTTTAACCTGGTCACCAAAACCAGATATTCTCAGTGTGCTGTATGTGCCCTCCCATTGTGTCTGGTCCATGAATGCAGTGGGAGTACTGATGGATATGGCTGGCTCCTGGTCCATCTAGCTGCAGGGCCAAGCTATGACATCTGTAGATGTGCTGGTGAGCACATCTTTAGGATTATCCTATCTTCTGTGACTTCTGACTGAGGTACTGTGTTATGCAGGACTTTCAGTAGACACACTTCCCTGGTACTTGCAGTCTAGAAGGAGAATTCCAAAGTAGTACCCTCACTGCCGGGATTAGTATAGCAATATGATATAGTAGCAGTTGGTGCCACCACGAGTATTTCAGTTCCCAGGGAGAGTCCTGACTGCTTCCCTCTCTGGCAGGTACTTCAAGATTAGTAAACTAGATGAGCACAGAGAAATAATAGTTCCTAGGTCTCTTTCAAGAGGGAATTATTCCATATGTAGTGGATTTGCTGTACCTTTGGGAGGAGGTAAACTCAGGGTATTCCTACCCCACCATGTTATCCTTCCCTGAAATCAACAACATTGGAAGGAGGAAGTGAGTGAGTGCCTCCCATGGCCTGCCAGACAGTTTTCCTAATATTTTTGTTTGGGTAAATTGTAATGACTTATCCTAAAATTCCTTTTTCTTCATAGCTCAGTGCATTGTATTTTGAAACTAAAAGTAGTTCTTCATGTCTTCTTTCTCTCTACTTTCAGTTTACATAACAGTATCCATCTCTAGGCTAAAATTGCTTGTATTATCTTGCATGTTATCCCACCTTTTCCATTAGAGCTTTTAACATATTAATTGTGCTTATTTTAAATTCCTGTTATATCTCAGTCTGTTTCTTCTGATTTTTGTATTTCTTAACATGTTTTTATTTAATTTTTATTTAGGAAAGCTTGGGTAGTGTAATAAAGATTGAAAAAATACACAGAAACAAGTATTTATGTTTTGAAATACACATGCCTTCATATTTTTCCTACTTCTAGACTTTTCACATTTAGTTTGAAGTTAGTTTTTCAGAAGTGGGTGGGTTATTTGGATAGTATTATTAATTTTTTTGCCCTTAATGCCCAGCAGGCTTTAGGTTACTTTAGTGATACTTAACATTTAGAGTGGGAATTTATTTGTCAGAAGTTTTCTTTTGATTACTGTTCCACATTTCACTTTAGGCCTTCCCATTCTGCTGTGTTTTGGAGAGGGTCTCTCTCCGGTATTTCACTGTATTTGGCTTTTGTGAGCTGGTGTTAGTTGTTGGATTATGGGGGAAAGTACCTTCTGTTACAATTATTATGCTTCAGTGTCAGCCACTCTTTCTCTAAGTCTTTAGAGTGTGGATTTCTCACTATTCCTGCTCCTCCTGTAGCTATAGCTCTGGGTGCAGCATGCATCCCTGCTCTTTCCCCAGGGCTAGGAGTTTTGTGTATGTTTCTTTTCACTGTCATAAAAGTGATGTTGTATATTGCCTTTACCTTCCAATTGAAGTCTTTTGTTCTTTATGGGAGGTAGTAGATAGGGAATTAATTTCATATGTTTCCTCAACAGCTGCTGTTTTCACATTATAAATTTCAACTTCCATAGATTTCAGGTTAGTTTTTGCTCTGCCAACTCAGAGTTGATAAGTTCAAGAAAAGTGGTAAATTTTGTGCTTCGAATGTTTGTTTCTATAAACGTGGAAACAACAATCTGAAGTTTTATATTGCTAAGCATGGATTAGAAGCCCCTTATCTGCCTTTTTTTTTTTTAAAGATTTTATTTATTTATTTGACAGACAGAGATCACAAGTAGGCAGAGAGGCAGGCAGAGAGAGAGAAAGAGAGGGAAGCAGGCTCCCTGTAGAGCAAAGAGCCCGATGAGGGGCTCGATCCCAGGACTCTGAGATCATGACCTGAGCCAAAGGCAGAGGCTTAACCAACTGAGCCACCCAGGCACCCCCTTATCTGCCTTTTTAAAAGATAATTTTATTGGCTATATAGAGCTGCACATTTAGATTTTAGATTGTTGTTCTTTCACAGTATTTTTTGATGAAATTATCTTTTGACTTAAATAGTTCCTGACAAAAAGCATGCAGTTATTACTTTCTTTCTTTGTAGCATACATAGTAAAACTTTTTTTCTCTGTTTGATAGTAAACAGATCAATTATCAAGTATTGGCATTATTTTCTTAAGTTGAGTTTCCTTGTGGTTTTTGAGGTTCTTGAGTTGTATGTTTGTATTTGTAAATTTCATCAAATAAAATAATCATGTATGTGCCTGCTCTGTATCTGGAACTCTTATTATATGTATGTTGATTCCTTAATCTTATAAACACATTACTAAAGTGCTATATACATTTTTTAGTATTATTTTTCTGGATGTTCTTAATTTTTAGTAGTTTTGTTGCTTTGTCTTTGGTTTTACTGATACTGTGTTCTGTAGTATCTAATATCTTCTTATCTTGTTAACATGGTCTAGTGAAATTTTTCAGACATTATTTTTTTCATGTCCAGGTGTTTGTTTTGTATTTTTTTATATATTTTATTTGTTTTACTCATTATTGTTCACGATTCACTTTACATTTGTTTACATATTGATCATTTTTGAAACAGTAAAACTAATGTCTTCGCAAATTTTATCATCTCCAGTCATGTTTTGGTTGATTTTTATTGGCTTATTTTTATTAGTTATACGTTAAATATCCCTTCTTTATATATATAATAATTTTTATTGGATGCCAGATTTATAAATTTTACATTATTAAATGTTGGATTTTTTAATGCTATTAAATTGTTTTACATTTTGCTCTAGCAAGCAATAGATTTAACTATAGATCAGTTAACTCATTCTGAAGTCTGTTTTTAAGCTTAAATAGGGCATGCCTAGAGCATCCTTTAATTTGGGACTAGCTTACCATATTCCTAAGATGTAGACATGTGATATTTAAGATACTTAACCATGATTTTAATAGTGTGTCTCATCTCGACTCTGGCTTGTGAGAATTTCCATGACTCCCAGCTCTTTGTGATTTCTGAAAAATTGACTTTCAGACTATAAATGTACAAATTGGTATTTGGCAGAAGTTACAGTAGGATCTATATGCAGCTTTGTGAATATGTTTCTTTTGTTGATTGTGGAACTCTGCCTTCTAAATTGCCATCTGGCTTATCTAATCTAAACAACAGTTTCTGTCTTTCTGAGTCAGTACATATTTTCAGGTATCTACATTCAAGCGTGAATTGAAGGGTACTCAACTTAATTATTGTTATGGTATTGCAACTTCTTGTTTTATATAATGCTTTTTCTCTCTTTTGTTCAGCTTGATTACTTTCCATTACTCAGTCTTCCAGGTCACTAATTTTTCCTCTGCTTTTCCCATCCTGCTGTTCATTCCATGAAGCATGTTTTTCATTTCATTTATTGGGCTTTTTATCTTTGCTATGTTATCCTTTATTTCTGTGTTGAGGCTCATATCTTCCACTCTTTTCTCAGATCCAGTGAGTATGTTCATGATCATTGCTTTAACTTCATTATCAAACATGTTACTTCTACTTCTATCTGTTTCACTTATATCTCTGGCCATGGGCTTGTCCTGTTCTTTCATTTAGGAGAAGTTTCTGTCTCCTCATTTCATCTGTCTCTCTTTGTTTATATGTGTTAGGAAAGTCAGCTATGTCTTCTACTCTTGAAAGCAGTGACTTTATGAAAAAGAGCTTCTAGAGTGCCCTGCAGTTTAATGTCCCTTGTTCACCAGAACCTGGGACTTTAGGAGAGTATCCTATGATGTTACTTTCATCCTGTTATTGTGTCAGAGTTACTTGTCCTTTCACTGCAGTCATCTGTACTGACTCTGCCTATTGTGGGGCTATGCTAGCTCTCTGTGGTGTTAGTGGGACACATGTAGGCCAGCTCTGAGGCGGAGTGCCCACCTGGAAATTCTGGAGCAGAGCAACAGTGTTAGCAAAATTTGAGCTGTGTCTCTTGTCCTATACCCTATCTCTTGAAGTGCTGTGGTAGTTGAGTGCTGCACACTGGGGCAACCAGGGTCATGAAGCTGGAGGTAATTGCATGATGGTGCCTGGAGGCATGTAGCTGGGTACAGCATTTGGGCAAGGTGTGGCAACTGGGTGTGGCACATGGCAGCAGCTGTGCACCCAGCAGCTGGGCAAGACACGAATGCAGCTTTAACAAAATTAATGCTGAGCCCAGGGCCAAGGCTAGCAGGCTTAGAAAGGGCAAGTCCTCAGGAGAACTCATTGGCATGGTACACTGCTAGCAGATTAGGTAACAATTGTCTATACAGCACTGACTCCCTCAGGTGGCCCTTTGTTTATGTGAGAGGTCAGAGAGGAAAATGGCATCTGCCAGCTCCCTCATTTTCAGAGAATTCCCCAGACACAGTCCAAAGTCAGCATGAAAAGTTCTGTCTCAAGTTCACCCCAGGGTTGTGTAAACTGCCATTTTTTTGTTGTTGCCTTTCCCCAGGGGCTGCTATCTCTTTAAGCATGGCGACCCACCTATCTCTTGCTCTCTGGGCTGGCCTGGTGCTGACTCAGATGACTTTTGAAGCTCTAGGCTCTAAGTCCCACTGGCTTTACAAACTCACCGAATTCAACCCCTCTGCTTATTAAAGCCACACATTCTGGGTGTTTGTCTTCCCCATGTGAGGTCCCTGGTATAAAGGCCCATTTTTCTGCCTTCTCCACACGCACAGCCTCCCTCCGCTTTTCTGAGTTTCCAAATCTTTCAGATGCAACATCTTCTCTATATTTAGTTGTGGAGTTTCGAATGCCAGTTTCTTCTCCAGTTTATTGACTTGAATGTGTATGATATCTAGTTGTTAACATGGGATGAGGTAAGCTTAGGGTCCTCCTATTCTGTCATTTTGACACAAAGTATTACTACTACTTCTAATCCTGCTGCTGCTACTGTAAAAACACTGATATTTCTAAAATGTGTGACTGGTAAAATCTTTGCAATTTATGTTTGCTCTAATAAAATATTTTTGTTATTCTTCTTCGAGTATACAATTTCTTCTATTAAACTTGATCCAGATACTTCCTATGACTAAGATTTTTTTTATTCGATAATGGTATAGATATTCCTTCAAGATAGTCTTTGAGATCAAGTAAGTATCAAACCTAACAAACCTAATTATTCTATTCACAGATTCAAAAAACACATTTGTGGAAAATCAACTTAGATTCATGATATTTTAAATATTAAGAGAAATATAGATTAAGAAATCTTTCTTATTTTTGAATTTGTCCTAAAAATATTCTTTTTTATGGTTAGCTGGGATCTACCTGGTTTACTTAGGTTCAAGTAAAAAACATAATTTTGTATAGCTACTACTTACTTCCTCCTTATTTTAAAGGTTTATAAGTTTATAATCCATTGTATTACAAAGAGCACAGTGGTCAGACTTTTGAAAGAAAAAATGATATTATTAGTATTTATAGGTGTTCTATCTATTTCAATATCATACGCCTCATGATTTTTCCATGTTTAAGAAATAAAAATCAATATATAAGTTTAAAGGATATAAACATTGAAATGAGTCCAAAGAAAGTTTTCTCTTTTTCCCTTTTAGTTTTTCTTTCGTATTTTTTTTTGTTGTTATTTCCTATATACCAAATAAAAATGTGAGAGCAGACTAATAAGATAAATCTGTTAAAAAAGTATATTGTCGGCTACAAAAATAAGATCTGGACCTTACTATGCTATTTCCTGGAAGAATGTCTGTTCCATGCAGACAGGAATATGTTTCTTTTCATTTCAGATGTATTGTTAGGAACTAGAAAAGAAAAATTTTGTTTATGATGGTTCCTTAATAATTTTCAATGGGAATTATTTAGTCAATGAATAAACATATTTTACTGATTTTTTTTATTCCTGCAGTATTTGCAAGAATCATCAATCCATACCCTCACATATACTAATTTTGTTGCTAATCTCAAGTCTCATTGAGGTTATTGTCTAATGTCACTAAAGGGAAATAGAGGCACTTTAATTAACATTGTATGGTCTTTTTTCAGTGTTTGTATATAACATAGCAGTATTGTAGTTTGGGTAAAAAATTATCTAAAAAGCAAGTTCTTTACATATTTTTCAGTGAACTAGAAACAAAACCTTACAATATAATTTTAAAAAACTCCTTTGGGAGCTATGAGAGAAAATATATTTTACATAGGTAGATAGATACACATAAATCTAACTCTGTGTTTCTACCTGCTCAGCTACAGCTACCTAATTTTCTATCTATCCATTTAAATCCAGTTTTTAAAATGTAATCTGTTCTTTGTTTTGCCATAGCAGCATTATTGCAGCAGTGTTGTTTGTTTTGTTTTATTCTATTCTGAGTTATTTTTTGTCTCATAACATGCAAAGGATGTCAAGTATTAATCATTTTTAATTAGTTTAGTCATTATGCAAGAAAAGTAACTTTTTGGATTTTGGGCATTAGTGATTATCTCTATAACATCTCTATAAACATCATTTATCTCTTTATGAATAAGCATTAGCTAGAAGAGAACCTCTATAAGTATAATAATAATAATAATATAATATTGTAGTGGGTTATTCAAGCCCATGTGCACTTCTAGACTTGGGTTTTCTATGATCTAGAGAAGGTAAACTATGGCAGATCCCATTCTATAATCTAGAGAAGGTAAACAGTGGCAGATCAGGCATGCCATGATTGCTTCATTCGTACAGACTGACACTGAATTCCCAGGCAAAGTGCCTGAAGGAAGTTTTCGTTATAATTGTAAGTGTGAAATAATGTATTTTAAGGTGATGTTCATTTGTGTTTTCAAATTTTCAGCTTGTAGTGACAGTCACAGTCTGCTTTACTTTTTACCACCTAGAAAACTGTGTGAAGGAGAGTTTAAGATGGAGGCATAAGAAGGTTCTGAACTACCTCCTCCCACAGACATAGCAAATCTAAGCTAAATATAGGTATTTTTCTCTCTGAAAAAGATCTGAAAACTAGATGAACTGCATTTCCACAATAAAGAACAAAAGGACTATGTAAAGGCAGTTAGGAGAGGCAGAAACATGATCTCACCAAAAACTCCATCCCTGGTGTGGCAACACATAATAATGTTGGCAACACATAATAAGAAGAAATGTCTCCCAGGGAAGCAAGGGGTTGATGCCCCCACATAGGGCACTCTAACACTTGGGATTTACATAGGAAAGACAAATCCCCAAAAGGTCTGGCTTAGAAAACCAAGAGGGCTGACATCCATATGATCCTGAATGCTACAGGATCCTTTTAAAGGACTCACATGAAATTTCATCTAACTCAGAGAGAAAAAAAACTAGCAGTTTGAAAAGAGCCTAGACTGTATATGAAGATGTATTTGCTAATCTAAAAGCATCCATTGCATTGGGTGGGCATAGTTGAACCTCTCCCCAGAAAGGAAGGTGCTGGGAGGTACCATCACACTCTCTACCTGCTTGTCTAGCACAGCTGGACAAGCTGAGACATGGCATCCACCCACTGTCTTACTAAGACAGGCAGTGGTGACTGGTAGCAGCACTCTTCTGCTGCCTTGGTGAAGCTGGAGAGTGTGTGTAGTTGCAGCATTTTCCTACTCCTACACCAGGGCAAATGGGCATGATTGGTGGTAGAGTCCTTTCACTCCCTAAGCAAGTGTGTCCAGGCAGTTGCAATACTCTCCATTCCCCTGGCTAGGCATAGTAAGCACAGATGGTCATGGCATGCTCCTGCTCTTAGCTTAAGCTCATGCATGTGCACAGCGAAGGCATTTTTTTTTTCCCACTGTATTACTAAAGCCCATGGGTATATGCAATCAAGATAATTCCCCACTGCTTTTCTAAAGCTGTGGAATATATTCTGCCCCTATACTCTACAACAGCTTTGCTGAAGCTATTGGGAATGATCACACAGGGACCATCCCTTGATTGTGTGACCCTGATGACTAAGGGAGTTGGTATTACTGAGCTCCATGGAACTATAAAAAGAAGCATTTCCTAGAAGACCACCCCTCCCCCAGGGCTCTGCACAGACGGCAGACTGAAACACAACTTATTGTCCTGTGAATATGACCTATTTACTTTGTCTGAGCTTTAGCCTGAAGGACAGGTTTCAAGTTTTCCACACATCTGGAGGCAAGGAAAGCATTCCCAGTGAAAGTAATCATGGAGACAGCATTTTTATATACCCTTCTTGGCTTCACCACAGCTCAACAAAACTTCCTAGAAAGGAGCTTACACACTTGTCTGGAACCTTAATTTTTACAGCTGTTGCCTAGGGAACACTGTCAAATCTCCTGGCCTAGAGGCCAGCAGTGATTACAGTTGTGACTCCATAGGGCTGTATACAAGGCATGTACACAGGGCATGTATTTGCATGCTTTAAAAACTGCTGCTGCCTGGCAGTCTGGCTTCTAGTCAGCCTGAAATTTGGTGGTAAATGTGATTATTTTCCTTACAACATTGGAAACCTTGACACACCCTCAACAACAGGGACATACCAAGAATAAATCAGAAGGTATAGAAACAATTGAAGTGTCCATTCATAGATGAATGGATAAGGAATATATGGTATGTGTGGATATATATACATATGTATATATATATATAATGGAGTAATACCCATAAAAAAGAGTGAAGTCTTGTTATTTGCAACAAGATGGATGGATCTAGAGGATATTATGCTAAGTTAAACAAGTCAGTCAGACAAAGATAAATATATACAATTTTACTCATATGTGGAATTTAAGAAACAAAACAAAGGAAAAAAAGTCAACACTCTTAAATACAGAAAACAAACTGGTGGTTGCTAGAAGTGAGGTGGCTGAACACTTGTTATGATGAGCACTGAGAAATGTATAGAATTATTGAATTATTATACTGAATACCTGAAACTACTATAACACTGTATCTTAATTCTACTTGAATTTTTAAAAATGAACAAACAAGCAAAACTAATAAACATAGAGAACAGATTGGTGGTTGTCCAAAGGGGAAGGGAAGGTGGGAGGTAGGCAAATGGGTGAGGGAGATCAAGAGGAACAAATTTCCAGTTATAATAAGTCATGAGGATATAAGGTACAGCATGACTATAGTCAATAATATTGTAATACTTATTTAAAAGTTGCTAAGAGAATAAATCTTAAAATTTCTTAGCATAAGAAAAAAATGTATAACTGTATTGTGATAAATGGTAACTAGACTTATGATGATCATTTCACAGTATATAAAAATATCAAATAATGTTGTATACCTAAAACTAATATTATATCAGACCAATTATATCTTAATTGAAAATAATAATAATAAAAACACAAGCACCAGCACAAATGTATGAGGTAAACATCATTATTATTCATAACCATTATGAAGATGAGAAAATTAAAGCACAAAGAGTTTATATAACTTGTCCAGGGTCAGACAAGTATAGTCACACTAAAAACCCAGGCAGTTTGACTATGGAGTCTATGCCCTTAACCATTTGTCATTCTGTCTCTCAAAACAAGTATGTTGAATAATCAGTCAAGGCCATCAATTAAGGTCCATTAGAAACCAATTCTAAATTAATTAATTAATAATAAATCAGGCTGCTTAAATAATCACCAAGTTTGAGAAAGAAGCAAGAGTTAGAACAAGGTCAACCATAAAGTTCATCGCCTATATAATGCTACACCTTCAAGACTAGAAAGGTAACACTTATGCTCAATACATAGAAATAAGCACAGAGAATCAAGAAAAATGAAGAAACAGAAAATATATTCCAAATGAAAGAGTAAGACAAAAGCTCAGAAAAAGACCTTAGTGATATGGAGATAAATAGTCTTCCTGGTAAAAAATTCAAAATAATGGTCATAAAGAATACTCACTGAATTTGGGAATAGAGTGGATGGACAGAGTGAGAACTTCCAAAAAGGAATAGGAAAAGATGAGAAAATACTAGAAATAAGTCACAGAGCTGAAAAATATGATGAACGAAAAGAAAACAGAACAAAACAAAACATGAGGTATTTAGCAGAAAACTGGGTGAAGCAAAAGAATGGATCATTGAGGTGAAAGAAAAAGTAATGGAACGCATGCAGACACAACAGCAAAAGGAAAAAAAAAGATAAACTAAAGGACCAATTAGACAGCATCAAGTAAAATAACATTGTCATTGTAGGGATTTCAGAGGAAAGAGGGAGAAATGTACATAAAACATACTTGAAAAACTAACGGCTGAAAACTTTCCTAACCAAGGGAATAAAACAAACATCCAGGTTCAGGAAGCTCAGAAAATTCCAAATAAGATAAAACTAAAGAGATCTATGCCAAGGCATGTTAAAAATAAAGGGTCAGAAGCTAAAGAATCTTAAAAGAAACAAGAGAACACATTTTTTAAAAGATTTTATTTATTTATTTGACAGAGAGAGAGTGATTGAGAGAAGAGAGAGCAAGAGAGGGAACACAAGCAGGGGACTGGGAAAGGGAGAAGTGGGTGTCTGACCCAGGGCTCAATCCCAGGACCCTGAAATCATGACCTGAACTGAAGACAGATGTGTACTGACTGAGCCACCCAGGCACCCCAGAGAACACATTGTTATATAAAAGGGAAACCCTATAAGGTGGTCAGCGAATTTCCCAGTAGAAACTTTGCAAGGCCGGAGGAAAAATGGCATAATATATTCAAATTGCTAAAAGGAGAACAATAATGACAATAAAACTTCCAAACAAGAGTACTCTACTTAGCAAGGTTATTATTCAAATTTGAGGAGAAAAAGAGTTTTCCTGACAAGCAAAAGCAAAATGAGTTTACACTAGTAAACCAGTTTTACAAGAAATGATAAAAGAACTTCTTTTAGCTAGAAAAAACAAAAATAATACATGAATATTAAAAAAAAATAATACATGAATATTAAAATCTCAGTGAAAAAGGTGACAATAAAGGTAGTGGATTAGTCAGTATAAAATAGTTACTATGAAAGTTAAAAGCCAATACAATAAAAATAAACTAAAATTACAGTAATTAATTAAGTGATGCATAAAATAAAACGTTATAAAATGTGCTACCAAAACACATAAAACATTGGTGGGTTTGGGAGTAAAATGTGGAGTTTTAGAATATTTTTAAATTTGTAGACTTAGAAGAGATTGTTATATGTGTAGGGTGATATATGTCAACATCACAGTAACCAGAAAGCAAAAACTTATAGTAGTATACAAAAGAAAATGAGAAAGCAATTTAAACATAATACTAAAGATGAAGTCATCAAATCAAAATGGAAGAGAGAAAGAGGCAAAACTTACAGAGAGGAATAATGCAATACAATGATAGAAAATAATTAAACTGACACTAAGTATGTATTTATCAATAATTACTTTAAATGTAAATGGACTAGGGCGCCTGGGTGGCTCAGTGGGTTAAGCCGCTGCCTTCGGCTCAGGTCATGATCTCGGGGTCCTGGGATCGAGTCCCGCATCAGGCTCTCTGCTCAGCAGGAGCCTGCTTCCTCCTCTCTCTCTCTGCCTGCCTCTCTGCCTACTCGTGATCTCTCTCTGTCAAATAAATAAATAAAATCTTTAAAAAAAATGTAAATGGACTAAATTGTCTAATCAAAAGACATTTTTTTCAAAGAAATGGAACAAATAATCCTAAAATTTATATGGAACCAGAAAAGAACTCGAATAGCCAAAGGAATATTGAAAAAGAAAGCCAAAGTTGGTGGCATCACAATTCCGGACTTCAAGCTCTATTACAAAGCTATCATCATCAAGACAGCATGGTACTGGCACAAAAACAGACACATAGATCAATGGAACAGAATAGAGAGCCCAGAAATAGACCCTCTTCTACGGTCAACTAATCTTCGACAAAGCAGGAAAGAAAGTCCAATGGAAAAAGGACAGCCTCTTCAATAAATGGTGTTGGGAAAATTGGACAGCCACATGCAGAAAAATGAAATTGGACCATTTCCTTACATCACACACAAAAATAGACTCAAAATGGATGAAGGACCTCAATGTGAGAAAGGAATCCATCAAAATCCTTGAGGAGAACACAGGCAGCAACCTCTTCGACCTCAGCTGCAGCAACATCTTCCTAGGAACATCGCCAAAGGCAAGGGAAGCAAGGGCAAAAATGAACTATTGGGATTTCATCAAGATCAAAAGCTTTTGACAGCACAGCAAAGGAAACAGTTAACAAAATCAAAAGACAACTGACAGAATGGGAGAAGATATTTGCAAATGACATATTAGATAAAGGACTAGTGTCCAAAATCTATAAAGAACTTAGCAAACTCAACACCCAAAGAACAAATAATCCAGTCAAGAAATGTGCAGAAGACATGAACAGACATTTCTACAAAGAAGACATCCAGATGGCCAACAGACACATGAAAAAGGGCTCCATATCACTTGGCATCAGGGAAATACAAATCAAAACCACAATGAGATATCACCTCACACCAGTCAGAATGGCTAAAATTAACAAGTCAGGGAATGACAGATGCTGGTGAGGATGTGGAAAAAGGGGAACCCTTCTACACCATTGGTGGGAATACAAGCTGGTGCAACCACTCTGGAAAACAGCACGGAGGTTCCTCAAAATGTTGCAAATAGAACTACCCTATCACCCAACAATCTCACTACTGGGTATTTACCCTAAAGATACAAACGTAGTGATCCGAAGGAGCACGTGCACCCGAATGTTTATAGCAGCAATGTCTACAATAGCCAAACTATGGAAAGAACCTAGATGTCCATCAACAGATAAATGGATAAAGAAGATGTGGTATATATACACAATGGAATACTATGCAGCCATCAAAAGAAATGAAATCTTGCCATTTGCGACAACATGGATGGAACTAGAGGGTATCATGCTTAGCGAGATAAGTCAGTCGGAGAAAGACAACTATCATATGATCTCCCTGATATGAGGAAGTGGAGATGCAACATGGTGGGTTAAGGGGATAGGAGAAGAATGGGACAAGATGGGATTGTGAGGGAGACAAACCATAAGTGACTCTTAATGTCACAAAACAAACAGGGTTTTTGGTGGGAGGAGGGTTGGGAGAAGGGGTGTAGGGTTATGGACATTGGGGAGGGTATGTGCTATGGTGAGTGCTGTGAAATGTGTAAACCTGGTGATTCACAGACCTGTACCCCTGGGGATAGAAATATATGTTTATAAAAAATTTTTAAAAAGACATATAGAGTGGCTGAATGTATAAAAATCAAGACAGCCACATACTAGCTTTAAGAGATTCACTTCAGAAGTTGGAACACACAGAGTCTGAAAGTGAAGGGGTAGAAAAAGATATTCCTTGTAAATGAAAATAAAAAACTGATGTAGCTGTAAGTAATATCAGACAAAATAGACTTGAAAACAAAGACTAGAGTAAAAGACATAGTGAGGTACTATCTAATGGTAAAGCAGTCAATCTAGCACAATTTTAAATATATATGAACTCAAAAGAAAAACACAAAAATATATAAAATAAATATTAGCAGACCTAAAGAAAAGTTGACAGCAATATGATAATAATAAAGGACATCAACACTCCATACCTATTAATGGGTAGACCATCCAGATATAAAATTAATAAAGAAACATCAGCCTTCAGTGACACATTAGACCAGATGAACTTAATAGATGCATGCAGAATATTCCACCCAAAGCAGCAGAATATACATTCTTCTCAAGTGCACTTGGACATTCTCCAGGATAGATCACACATTATGCCACAAAATAATTCTGTAATTCAAGAAGACTGAAGTTGTATCAAGTATCTTATCTGGCCACAATACTATGAAGCCTGATTTCAGTGAAAACCAGAAAACTGGAAAAATCACACGTATGTATTAGGGATGCCTGGGTGGCTGTCAGTTAAATGTCTGTCTTCGGCTCAGGTCACGATGCTAGGGTCCTAGGATCGAATCCCGCTCAGGCTTCTTGCTTGACGGGAAGCCTGCTTCTCCCTCTGCCTGCTCTACCTGCTCTTCCCCCTCCTTGTTCTCTCTCTCTCTCTTTGTTAAATAAATGAACAAAATTTTTAAAAATATATGTAGAGATTAAACAACACATTACTGAAAAACCATTGGGTCATAGAAGAAATCAAAGAGAAAAAAAATAGAGATAAATGAAAAATAGAAATACGACATGCCAAAATATATAGGATGCGACAAAAGTAGTTCTAAGAGACATAAACAATTTAACTTTACTCTTAAGTAACTAGAAAAAGAAAAACATATGAAACCCAAATTTAATAGAAGGAAAGACATAATGAAGATCAGAATGGAAACATGAGATAGAGGCTTAAGAGACAATATAAAAAATAAGTGAAACTCAGAGCTGCTTCTTTGAAAAGATAAAGTTAAAAAAAACCTGTATTTATTGGTGTGTCTGGGTGGCTCAGTTCGTTAAGCAGCTGTCTTTTTAGTTTAGGTCATGATCCTGGAGTCCCAGGATCGAGTCCCACATCAGGCTCCCTGCTCAGCAGGGAGTCTGCTTCTCCCTCTGACTTTCTCCCCTCTCATGCTCTCTCTCCCTCTCATTCTCACTCTTTCACATAAATAAATAAAATCTCAAAAAAACAAAACAAAACAAAAACCTGTATATAGACTCAAGAAAAAAGAGAGAGGGTTCAAATGAATAAAATCAGAAATGAAAGAAAAGTTATGATTTATACCACGGAAATATAAATAATTATAGGAGACTACTCTGAATTATATGCCAACAAAGAGAAAAATCTACAAAAAAATTTATAAATAACTAGAGAGTGAGAATCTTTCAACACAGTATCATTAATGAATAGAGTTTTTTGCTATGAACATTGGGGTACAAATGGCCCTTCTTTTCACTACATCAGTATCTTTTGGGTAAATACCCAGTAGTGCAATTGCAGGATCATAGGGAAGCTCTATTTTTAATTTCTTAAGGAGTCTCCACCCTGTTTTCCAATGTGGCTGCACCAACTTTTATTCCCACCAACAGTGTAAGAGGGCTCCCCTTTCTCCACATCCTCTTCAACACTTGTTTTTTACTGTCTTGTTAATTTTGGCCATTCTAACTGGTATAAGGTGGTATCTCAATGTGGTTTTGATTTGGATCTCCCTGATAGCTAATGATGATGAACATTTTTTCATGTGTCTGTTAGCCATTTGTATATTTTCTTTGGAGAAGTGTCTGTTCACGACTTCGTCCATTTTTTAATGTGATTATCTGTTTTGTGTGTGTTGAGTTTGAGGAGTTCTTTACAGATCTTGGATATTAGCCTTTTGTCTGTAGTATCATTTGTGAATATCTTCTCCCATTCCGTGGGTTGCCTCTTTGTTTTGTTGACTGTTTCTTTTGCTGTGCAGAAGCTTTTGATCTTGATGAAGTCCCAAAAGTTCATTTTCACTTTTGTTTCCTTTGCCTTTGGAGACATATCCTGAAAGAAGTTGCTGTGGCTGATGTCGAAGCGTTTACTGCCTATGGTCTCCTCTAAGATTTTGATAGACTCCTGTCTCACGTTGATGTCTTTTATCCATTTTGAGCAGCAATGGCCACAGTCACCAAACTGTGGAAAGAACCAAGATGCCCTTCAATGGACTAATAGATAAAGAATATATGATCCATATATACAATGGAGTATTATGCCTCCAACAGAAAGGATGAATACCCAACTTTTGTATCAACATGGATGGTACTGAAAGAGATTATGCTGAGTGAAATAAGTCAAACAGAGAGTGTCAATTTTCATATGGTTTCACTTACTTATGGAGAATAAGGAATAACATGGAGGATTTGGGAGATGGAAAGGAGAAGTGAGTTAGGGAAAATTGGAAGGGGAGACAAACCATGAGAGACTGTGGACTCTGAGAAACAAACAGGGTTTTGGAGGGGAGGAGGGATGGAAAGTTGGGTGAGCCTGGTGGTGGGTATTATGGAGGGCACATATTGCATGGAGCACTGGGTGTTGTGCATAAACAATGAATTCTGAAACACTGAAGAGAAATTTTTAAAAATTTAAAAAAAGAAATTAAAAAAAAAGAATTAAAAAAAATTTTTTTAAAAAAGAGAAATGAAGAGTTGTGTTTTTTCTAATAGACCAATTATTGGCAAGAAGATTGAATCTGTAATCTAAAACCTCCACCAAAACAAAAGTCCAGGACCAGATAGCTTTCCTAGTGATTTCTAATAAATAGTCAAAGATTTAATAACAATCTTTCCAAACTATTATAAAAACTTGAAGAGGAGGTAATACTTCCAAACGCATTGTACACAGTAACCATTACTATGGAACCAAAACCAGACAAGGACATGACAAAAAAGAAAATTACCAACTAATATCCCTGATGAATATAGATACAAAATTACCAACAAGATGATACCAAACCAAATTCAACAATACATTAAAAGGATCATACACCATGATCAAGTGGTATTTATTCCAAACATATGATCATGGTTCAACATCCACAAATTAACATGATACACCACATTAACAAAATGAAAGATGAAAATTATACTGTCATCTCAATAGATGCCAAAACAGCATTTGACAAAATTTGACACCCATTTGTTATTTTAAAAAAGTCAACAAAGTGGGTATAGAGGGGACATACCCCACATTAATAAAGGCTATACATGACACATGCACAATTATACTCGATGATTTGAGGTTTCAAAGTTATCCTCAAAGATGAAGCACAAAACAAGGATTTCCACTATTCCCAATTTTATTCAACACACTATTGGAAGTCCTAGCTGTAGCAATTAAGCAAGAAATAGAGATAAACGTCATCCAAATCAGAAAGGAAGAAATAAAATTGTTACTATTTGCAGTTGACTTGATACAAATTATAGAAAGTCGTACACACTCCACCAAAAAACTGTTAGAACTAACAAATGAATTCTGTAAAGTTGGAGGATATAAAATTAATATACAAAAAGTTGCATTTCTATACACTAGTAATAGAAACAGAAATCAAGAAAACAATCCCATTTATAATCATATCATATTTAAAGAAATATCTAGAAATGAAGAAGAAGGTAAAAGACCTGCACACTAAAAACTATAAGACATTGATGAAAAAAAATTAAGAAGACATAAATAAGTGGAGATATATTCCATGTTCATGGATTAAAAGAATTAATACTGTTAAAATGTCCATACTACCCAAAGCAATCTGCAGATTCAATGCAATAATCATCAAAATTCTAATGGCATTTTTCACAGAACTAGAACAAATCTAAAATTTATATGGAACTGCAGAAGATCCTGAATAATTTAAAAATCTTGAAAAAGAACATAGCCAGAACTTTTAAAAAACCTAATTTTAAACTGTATTACAAAGCTATAGTAATAAAAACAGTATGGTATTGGCCTAAAAATAGACACATAGATCAATGGAATAGAGAGACCAGAAATAAACCTAGACATACATGGTCAATTAATTTATGACAAAAGATGCAAGAATAATTGTGAAAGGACAGTCTGTTCAATAAATAATATTGGGAAAACTGATCAAAATAACCCTCAAAATAATGAAGCTGGACTTCTCTTTTATATCATATGCAAAAATCAATTTAAAATGATTGAAGACTTGAATGTAAGACCTGAAGTCTTAAAACTTCTAGAAGAAAACATAGATAGTAAGCTCCTTGGCATCGGTCTTAGTGATTATTTTTGGATCTGACTCTACAGGCAAGGGAAACAAAAGCAAAAATAAACAAATGAGACTATATCAAACTAAAAAGCTTTTGCACAGCAAAGAAACCTTCAACAAAATGAAAAGGCAACTACTAAATATGAGAAGGTATTTGCAAATTGTATGTCTGATAAGGGGTTGATACTAAAAATGTACAAAGAATTTATACAACTTAAAACAAAATCCAATAAATAAAATCAAATGAATTTTAAAAATGGGCAGAATATCTGAAGAGACTTTTTTTTTTTCTGAAAAAGACATGTAGTTGGCCAACAGACACATGAAAAAGTGCTCCACATCATTATTTATGAGGGAAATGCTAGTCAAAACCACAATGAAATAATACCTTATACATGTCAGAATGCATATTATCAAAAAGACCAAAAATAACACGTGCTGGAAAGAATGTGGAGAAAAGCAACTGTCATGTATTATTGGTGGGAATGTAAATTGGTGCAGCCACCCTGAGAAAATAGTATGGATGTTCCTCAAAAAATTAAAAATAGAAATATCATATGATCCAGCAATTCAACTACTTGACATCTATGGGAAGAAAATGAAAACACTGACTTGAAAACAATATATGCACACAATGAACAATGCTGTTCATTGCAGCATTACGTACAATCGTCAAGGTATGGAAGTAATTTAGGTGTCCATCAATGGATGTTTGGATAAAGAAATGAGGATATGTGTACACATGCACACATACACACAGAATGGAATACTACTCAGCTATAAAAAATGAAATATTGCCATTTATTACAACATGGATAGACCCTGAAGGTATTGTGCTAATTGAAGTAAGTCAGGCATAGAAGGACATATACCTTATGATGTCACTTATATGTAGAATCTAAAAAACAGAACAAATAAAAAAGCAAAACCCAGATTTGTAGATACAAAGAACAGATTAGTGGTTGCTGAGGTAGGGAAAGAGTGAAAAATAGGTGAAGGGGATGGAGAAGTACAAACTTCCTGTTATAAAATAAAAATATCATGGAAATATGATGTACACAAAGGGGAATATAGTCAATAATATTGTCTAATTTTATATGGTGATAGATGGTAGCTAGACTTATTGTGGTGATCATTTTGCAGTGTATTCAAGTGTCAAATCACTATGTTCACATGAAACTAATACAGTATTGTATGTCAGTTGTACCTCAAATAAAAAAGTCTGCCTGTGTCAAATAGCACATTAAGAAAATAATATACTAACTTTAAATGGTGGAGTTACAATTCAATTAAGCAGAGGTTTGGGGTGCAGAAGAATAAGTGCACACCGTAAGAATAAGTGGATTTCTCCACTAAGATCCTCCTAATGGCAGGCAATCCCACTGCCTTCTCTAAGGCATCCAAGCTATGTGTTTGGGATATAAACTCCTTTGTGGTTCCCCACTGCTTAAAACCCTGAAAGTACTTACTGCCACCTAGCCATTTTGATCTAAAGCATAAATTTCTAATGATACCATTTTTCTTAGCTGTAACAGTTTAAGAAGAACACTAGAGATATTGCTACACAAGACTGCAAATGATATATTAGACTGCAGTCCAGCAAACTACAAAACCACATGCTAAGTATTTCTGAGTTAACAATATGAAATTAGTTTTCATTCCCAAGAAGAAGTAATTACCTTCCTAGAGCTGACACACCTAAATTTTTGGTTTCTCAATGGGATTTATCTAACACTATTTGTATGTTTCACAATTGTATGTCACTGAGAAATATAATAAATTTTCTGAAAGAAGTGAGGAAAGAAGAATGGTCAAGTGAAGTAAAAGGAAGTGGAATTTCAAATAATCTTATTTAGAAATTTCAATGGTTTACAAATTCTGAAAATATGCTTAAAGGTATATTTTAATGCTTTAAAGGGCTGAGTGCTCAGCCAGCCATAAAATGATGTTCTGAGTTTTATTAAGTAATTCTAGACAAAGGGAGATTGTTTCTCCTGTGCAAGGACACTATGAATTCTCTAAGCTGTTTATCAACAGGGTATAACTAGGATGAAACCCTTCAGCCATTATGTGCTCCAGTATGCTGACCACCAATCTTGTGATAATATTCACCCTCCAGAGGAGGGAGGTGCCTACTATTTTGAGTATCTACTTATGTGCTCTAAGCTCTGAATGAGGTTGTCATAACAGAAGTAACCATCAGTGGTATAATCAGGAGAAATTTTTAAAAAGTCACATCCAGATCCCCTCCATTTAACATTTACATTATATTGCTCTTCCTAAATATCTTCCCAGCCCATAAATATGTCTCTTTTTCATGCACTGATGACCTGTGTTGTTAGTTTAGAAATTAATGTGGTGGCATTTATTTTTATTCTATTTTATTTTTTAATTAAATATGGTACTGAAGTAATTTATTTGCTATTTACCTTTGACTATGCCTAGGATAAAACCTCTTTCATTTGTTAATTAATTCATTAAATGTTCATGGAACTCAAAATAGGAATTGAAAACTTTATCAGAGAGGTTAAAGCTTGATAGGTAAATAATTCAGCTAATTGAATTACTATAATATAACATATATTATGAGTGATACTCATTGAAAGATATGAGAAAAACAGTAAAAATTTCAACTCTCAATTATATTTTCTCACATTTCTTAATATAGTTTATATATAAAGTTTCCTGAGGTTGAGATATCAGTATTTTCTCCTCATTCTTTACCCTAGTGGTGTATTCACTCTGCTTTCTGATAATCACCTCAGGGGGGGAGAAAAATCTCTTACACTGACAGTTGAGAGCTCCATTCTTGCTTAGGGACAATCTTTCCTGGATATTTCAAAGGTATTTCGAAATATCCAATGTGAAAATTAGATAATGATAGGAAAATAATAGAAAATCAGGTAGCTATAACTAAATAGAAATATAGAAAACATAA
This sequence comes from Mustela putorius furo, assembly GCF_011764305.1. NCBI lineage: Eukaryota > Metazoa > Chordata > Mammalia > Carnivora > Mustelidae > Mustela > Mustela putorius. The sequence continues at coordinate 4,133,902 of NW_025421467.1, forward strand.
GTATACTGCATGTCTGTATATCTATGTAAAATATATTTAATTTATATTTCCCAGAGGATTTCATTTTAAGAGTTGTAGAAGGCATTTGCATTATATGTAACTGAGTACTATACAGAACATATCCTAAGATAAAAAGGCAAAAGACTTCAGGAGTTACTTGATAAAAGAGTTTACTGAAATAACCGATACTAAAACTTGCTTAACATCTCAACATCATCTCAGCATCTCAACATCAGCATCATTAATATGCAAAATAAAGCTATACTATTATACTATTTTAGTATCTAAATGACTAAGATTTTTTTTGAAGAGTGACAATTGTCCAAGTTGGCTAGAATATGGCCACACATCATTGGTAGGAGTGTAAATTGGAGCCACTCCCCTGGAAAATCTTTGACAGTATCTACTACCATAGGCATATCCTGTGAAACAGAAGTTTTCCTTAGGTATATACCCTGAGTATTTACCAACTAAAACGTATACATATGTGCATCACAAGTGTACAAGATGTCATGTCAGTATTATTCACAATAAGTCAACTCTGGGGGAGAAAGTGCATGTCCAGTAACAGTGGAATGGATTTTTCTGTTATAATCATCAATGAATGAATTCTTGTTTTACATAACAACATGAATGAATCTTCCAAAAATAGTGTTGAAAGACACTATAGGAAACTAATATATGCCTTATGTTTCCATTAAAGTTTAAAAACAGGCAAAATATCTATCGTATTCAAAGTCAGCAAAGCAGTTACCTTAAAGAAAAAGGAGTACTTAGGTAGCAGTAACATAAAAGTTTTCATAAATAATAGTAATGTTTACTCTTGATCTAGATTGGGTTACATAGGTGTGATAAGTTTATGATAATCCATCAAGCTTTATACTGTAATCATTTATACTTTATATTAAATACTAGTAAAGAGCTTATTTGAAATATAATTTAATATGCATGGATTGTTGTTACTTAAATGCTTAAGATGTAGTTAATCTCCATTATTAAAACAAGTTTTTAAAAAATATATGTTTGCATAATTTTTCACTTGGAAAGTAGATCATTTGTTATCACATTTTAAAAGTGATTATTGAAATATTAGACATACTGTTTTTTCTATAAGGGACAGAATTTTAATTCACCAGCACTGAGAGCACTTAATCCCTATGTACTCTCAAAAAGAAGTGATTCATTCACTTACTTCCAAAATCATCTATTCATGAAATAAGATAGAGACTGAAATCTCTACCCCATTTTATAGAATCAGCTCTGATATTCTGCAGAGATTTCAGTTCTGACACTTATTTGTCCAAAATGCTTGGGATTGCAAGATATAGCTAGTTTTCATCTTTTTTTTTTTTTTTTTTTAAAGATTTTATTTATTTATTTGACAGAGAGAAATCACAAGTAGATGGAGAGGCAGGCAGAGAGAGAGAGGGAAGCAGGCTCCCTGCTGAGCAGAGAGCCCGATGCGGGACTCGATCCCAGGACCTTGAGATCATGACCTGAGCCGAAGGCAGCGGCTTAACCCACTGAGCCACCCAGGCGCCCTAGTTTTCATCTTTTAATATTACTTAATCTAATATGCTAATTATACAAACAGTATATTACTATATTAAACAGTATATATAGTCAAAAGAATCTTTTTAAATAATACAGCATTCCAAAATAATAAGGTAGAGTTTATAACCAGTATAAACATAAAAGTGTTAAACTAATTTTATTAAATGCATATTCTTTTAATTTGTGTATTAATTTTATAAGGCAAAATTAGATTTTAAAAATATATGTAAGAACTTTGTAAGTACCAGTAAGTAAATGTGTGCAGTTAATTTTCTCTACAGTGATTTTTAAAATTATATGACCAAAATATCCAGATAAAAGCAATATGGTTAGCTCACTCTTCCTTCTTTCCTTCCTCCCTCCCTCCCTTCTTTCCTTACTTTTCTTGCTTGCTTGCTTTCTCTATTTTTCTCTATTACCTAAACTGTTTAGAAAGATCAATATCAGATATTAACCTATCAAAACCGATTTTAGATTAAAAAAAAAATTCTCCATGAAGAGTGCTTTATAAATCAGACTGTCATATAAAGAATTAAAACTATCCATGCCATTATATTGATACATGTTTTTCTTTTATTTCTCTGACCCTTAATTATGAATAAAATATTTCTTTTTTGATATGTGAAGCATTTTTTAACTAAACAAATACTTAGGTTCATAAAAGTTGTGTGTTCCTTTTCCCTTCATGTATCTATATTGTTACATACAAATATATACCCCAAAATAAGAAAAATGACATTTTTTATTTGTTATATTTTGTGTTCTATTTTTGGAAGTTAACAGAGCTTAAAGTTTAAATAGTATTTTTCTATCACTTTTAGTTCATTTCCCTGGATTCTTTTACTCTTTGTAACAATTCAGTACCTATTTCAAAAATGCAGTGAACCATTTTTCACTATCTCACTGAAGGAGCAATATCCTTGGTCTCTTTCAAGATCCATTTCTTTAGGAAGCACATTCCAGCAACTGTTTCCAAGATATAAACATTAGTATTACAACGCACTATTTGACTATAGCCTATGGGGAGGATTTCCATGCTTCAATACAGTATAATATTTGAAAAATAAAACTTTTAAAGCTTGAAAGAGTCTAAGGCAGCATGATTGGGTTGTGACTACCATCTTGAATTAGATATTTTAATGACATGCCCATTTCTTCTTTTCAAGCTTCATTTTCCATTAAAATATAATCTGAACAATTCAAATGTGGACTGAATCTCATACTTTTTCAGAAATCCAGTTTATCTGTTCCAAGCTCATAGCTTCCATTTACTTCAAAGATTGAAACATATAAAGAAGCTCTGTCTGTTTCCTTAGTATAGTGAGTCTTTTAAGACAAGATGCTAATAAAATACATAGCTAAAATGAAGTGTCAGTATACTTCTTCAGATGTGTTCACCAAGCCAGTAGAGCCATGATTGCCAAGAGCTCTACTGAGACTATTTATGTTCTATATCCTGGTGATGCAAGCAAAAAGAATAATTATTATAAAAATAAGGACATGAAGGTGTAAGAAGTGTGGTGATTTGCTTCATCTAACAGGACTACTGCATTGTTGATAAGGTTTTTATTCTATCATATATATATATATATATATATATATACACACACACACTGTATATATATATAGTTGTTTTGTTATTGCTGTTCTCTTTGATAGCATAATCATGAGAAGGTATATCCCAGAATTCTTGGAAGCTCTTTTATTTTCTTTGGTTTTTGAGGGGTCATGTATGAAATTGTATCTTAAAGACTATGGCAAAACAAAAACTGAGTGTTAACTGTTATATGGGTGGATTCTTTTCATAGAAAAAATGAGAAAAGTAGTACCTCATAATAGATTCAAGTACAATAGATTGGACCCTCATGGTTAAATGTGTAGGCTTTTTTTCCCCAGATGATCTCTGAGTTTGCAAATAACTATATACTGAACACAAGCTTTGAGAGGCTTTATATGTGCTATTTAAGCCATATTTGGTACTCACTACATGTTGATTATAAATATAATTTAAGTTGGAATTTTAAAAAGGCAGAATGTGTTAACTATGAGGCAAATTAGAAAGCATATTTAAATAAAGTGTTATGCATTCACAAAAAAACCCTCACAAATTCTTATTTGTGTTTATGCTATTATCAGCAATATTCTTTCTTTTCACATTTATATTTTGATATGGTATTCAGAGATCAAAAGATGCTGTAGCAATCTCTGATTTTTTGAAATTCCTTTTATTATTGGTATTATGTTACATTTTACTAAGTTTGAGAAATGAAATATTTCTATTTAATGTTAATTAAGATGTAGATAGAGTATTTAATAGCAAAAACATTTTAAAGCTGATTTCTTCATATTTGGGACATCATGTTTTCCTTAAAGTTTAACTTGCAGCTAAGACATTTTGCAGTGAAACTATTAGAATTTGTTGAACATGGAGATTAGGACCCTTGAAAGAATATTCTTCTGGTTTGCCCATTAAAACTATCGTAATAGAATTTGATGATGCATAACCACTAAATCATGCAATTTTTTTTTCATCAGAAGTAATCTCCAACCTGAATTATGGTCAAAGCATCAAGCACTGGATTAAAACTATAATTGGTACCAATATTTTGATCATTGGCTTAAGCCTATTTGCTAAACAAGACATTTCCGGAATTATCCAGTACTTGAAATATTTTTATATTCTCTTGGCACTCATCATTGTTTCTTTCACATAAAAACAATCAATAAAGGGTAGGTTTATTAAACATATGAGACGATGACACTTTTATATACAAGACGACATCATAGACATTATCTGGTTCTCTGATTTTATAGAGATAATATATGATTTTCCTAAGGTTATAGTACCAAAAATCATTAAGTCACTATAGGTAGGAATAAAATAAGTGCTATGTTCATTTTACCATATAACATTCTCTAGTTTGTAATACAATGTATTATACTAGGAATTCTTCTAATTTTAGGTAAACATATGTCCTAGGATGATTAGTGGTGGTTTATGTCTGTTTTCCATGGCATAATTAATAACATCCCTTTTGATCTCAAAGTATCCACAATTGAATGCTCAGTTAAATAGTTGCCTAATATCATAATATTGAATTCATGCTAATATTTACATATGAATATGTTCTCTTAGATTGAACCTAAACATAAATGTACAGTAGTATCCAATTGTATGCACCTAATATTATATGAGAAGGAGGACTTTGAAATCACAGAGAACTCCGGTCAAATCAGCTTAGCACATAGTTTCCATGGTGCTTGGGTTAAGATAATCTCTCTGGGACTCAGTTTTTATATCAATAAAATATGCTTGTAATACCTGCATTGATATGTTATCTTGAAGATTAAATCAGAAAATATAACAAGTGTAGGGCAACCAACAAATGTTATTTCAATTCTTATAATAACTTTACTTTTTATAAAGAAAAATCTTTAGCATAGTATTTGGGACAATTTATAGTACCAAATAACTGTTCAGCAGCTTAAATGAAAACACTACCTACTGCTCTAGTAGAATCCATTTTAAGCTGAAATTAACAATTGCTCCACTTACCACAGCAAGGAATCCATTTTGCTAAAAATAACAGAAAGGGACATACTGTATTCCAAAAATTTATATTGGTTTACTTGACAAAAAAAAAAAAAAGATTTAAAATGTATGCATTGCAGTAGTCTCCTAATTTCAGTCTCTCATTTCCTCATAGATCATTGTTTTCCCTTATTTTTAACTAAAGCCTTAGAATTTCTTCAGGAATTATCTGTCATTCTTGACACAACATCCCACTGAGACCTTAGCAATTAGTCTTTAAAGAAAAAATAAAAAGAAAATGTTTTATGCAGAAATTTCTTTAAAATATTTTAAGCTTAATATATTTAACGTTTTTATTTAGAAGATACCATATATATAAGATATATGAAAACAAATTCTAATAAAACTGAAATGATAGTTTAATTTTAAAATATTTTTATTAATGACATGTATTTTAAAGTAATATGAATGAAATTCATAGTATATGTAAGTAGCTAGCCATAAATTTAGTGCAAATTATTCTCCATTATTTTGATAAGTATTTCTTGAAGCTAGCTATTTTTGGGGTATGGGCATTGACTGACAGCCTGCCTCCAGGGTCAGTGATTCTATGCATGCCCTATTTTTTATATAAATCTTATTTCTCTCTCTTCTTAAACTGCAATTCTATAGATGTTCTACAGAAAATTTAATATCCATCCCTTCTCCAACCCAAACACAATTAGATATGTGACATTGTGCATAAGGAATTCAAGAGTTTATTGAGTGTATGAGTCTAAGGTCCACTTTATTGACTCTATGAGTCTAAAAAATTTGGAAATTATAATCACTTAGATTGCATTAAAGCTACAGGTTTGTAAAATTTCATTTAATTATTGAGTATGGATAGAAAAGGAAAATCAAATAGAACCTAATAAGGCAGTTTAACATTTAGGTGTCTGGAAGAGGAAGAAAGGTCAGAAAAGATGAATAAATAGGAATGCGCTGGATTGCCAGCTTGAATTCTGGCATGTAAAGAGCTTACAGGTTCCTACTTCCATCCCTAGTTAAAAAAATAAAATAAAATAAAGACAGACTGAAAGTATGGACTTTCTTGGGTCCCATCTGAAACAGGTAGCACAGTAAATCACTATACCCAAATTTAGAATCAGAGCCTTACCACTAAGATATAGCCAAGGTCTATCTATCTGAAGCATAAGCCTCTTGATAGGTCAATAGAAATTTAAAGTTAAAGTTAATAGGTCAATAGAAATTTAATGAAACAAAGCAGTGATAATTTTGATGAATAGCTTAAGGCAAGTGTGGAATAGCAGAAAGTATTGAGGGTAATAGACTTAGACAGACCTACTCTTTCGTGGGCTCCCTCCAGGAATCCCAGTAGGTTCTCAAAGGGAAGATATGAGAAAGATCTCCTCTGGCTCTGGCAAGAGAAGAAGATTAAGCATTTTGACATATAACGGGAAGTGTCTCCATAACAAAAGCCAACAGAAAAGGCTTTTCTAGAGCTTCATCCCAATTAGAGGTAGCAGAATTCCTCCATTCCTGTAGACTTTTTGTCTCACCTAAGAGGGCCAAGAACAAGGACAACAGGAGTTGGGACTTCAATGATATTATATGGGAATACTCCAGAGACTGGAGTAAGGGAGAGGAGGAAAAAAGACTATACCACTAGACAAACGCTACTGATGGGCATGGCCTTAAGATACAACTTAAGGCCCACTGAAAGGATAATACAGATGTCTAAATTATTAAGGATGGCATTTATGATTAATATATTAAGAACTCTAACAGACAATATGTGAGAACAGATGAATAGTATAAGCAGAGAAATGGCAATTCTAAGAATCAAAAGGAAATGCTAGGAATCAAAAACATTATAAAAAAATACAGAGTACTTGGATGGTTTCTTCAGTAGAATCAACACAATGAGAGAGAGAATCAGTGGCCTTATAACTGTTGACAATAATTTCTGATGATTGTTTCTGTTTCCTTGGTGTTAGTCATGATATCTCCCTTTTCATTCATAATTTTATTAATTTGGGTCCTCTCTCTTTTCTTTTGGATTAGTTTGACCAATGGTTTATCGATCTTACTGATTCTTTCAAAAAACCAGCTTCTACTTTCATTGATGTGTTCTTCTGTATCTCTAGTTTCTATCTCATTGATCTCTGCTCTAATCTTGATTATTTCCCTTCTTGTGTGTGGGTTGGCTTAATTTGTTGTTTAATGTGTAAAGAGAGCTGGAATGTTCTGGATTTTTCAATTTTTTTTTTGAGGGAGGCTTGGATGGCTATGTATTTCCCCCTTAGGACCACCTTTGCCATATCGCATAGGCTTTGGACCAAAGTGTCTTCATTCCCATTAGTTTCCATGAATTGTTTAAGTTCTTCTTTGATTTCCTAGTTGATCCAAACATTCCTAAGCAGGGTGGTCTCTAGCTTCCAAGTGTTTGAATTCCCTCCAAACTTTTTCTTGTGGTTGAGTTCCAGTTTCAAAGAAATTGTGGTCTGAGAATATGCAGGGAATTATCTCAATCTTTTGGTATTGGTTGAGCCCTTATTTGTGACCCAGTATGTGGTCTATTCTGGAGAAAGTTCCATGAGCACTCGAGAGGAATGAGTATTCTATTATTTTAGGGTGGAATGTTCTGTGTATATCTATGAGGCCCATCTGGTCGAATGTTTCATTTAATGCTCCTGTTTCTTTATTGATTTTCTGCCTGGATGATCTATTATTGAAAGTGGCATGTTAAGATCCCCTACTATTAATGTATTCATAACAGTATGACTCTTTATCTTGATTAACAGTTATCTTATGTAGTTGCCAGCTCCTGTATTGGGGGCATAAATATTTACAGTTGTTAGATCTTCTTGGTGGATAGACCCTTTAAGAATGATGTAGTGTCCTTCTTTAGTTTAAAATCTAACTTACTAATATGAGAGTCACTACTCCAGCTTTCTTTTGAGGCCCATTGGCATGAAAGATGCTTCTCCATCCCTTCACTTTCAGTCTGGATGTATCTTTAGGTTCAAAATGAGTCTCTTGTAGACAACATATGGACAGGTCCTGTCCCTTTATCCAATCTGCAACCCTGTGCTGTTTTCTGGGAGCATTTGGGCTGTTCATGTTGAGAGTGATTATTGAAAGATACGTTTTTATTAGCATCATGTTGCCTGTGAAGTCTTCCAACTCAACACACACAAAACAGATAATCACACCAAAACATGGGCAGAAGGCATAAACAGACACTTCTCCAAAGAAGGCATACAAATGGCTAACAGACCCATGAAAAAATATTCATCATCATTAGCTATCAGGGAGATTCAAATCAAAACCACATTGAGATACCACCTCACACCAGTTAGAATGGCCAAAATTAACAAGACAGGAAACAACAAGTGTTGGAGAGGATGTGGAGAAAGGGGAACCTTCCTACACTATTGGTGGGAATGCAAGATGGTGCAGCCACTTTGGAAAACAGTGTGGAGATTCCTTAAGAAATTAAAAATAGAGCCTCCCTATGATCCTGCAATTGTACTACTGGGTATTTACCCCAAAGATAGAGATGTAGTGAACAGAAGGGCCGTCTGTACCCCAGTGTTCATAGCAGCAATGGCCACAGTTGCTAAACTGTGGAAAGAACCACGATGCTCCTCAACAGACAAATGGATAAAGAAGATATGGCCCATATATACAATGGAATATTATGCCTCCATCAGAAAAGCTGAATAGCCAACTTTTGTATCAACATGGACAGGGCTGGAAGAGATTTGCTGAGTGAAATAAGTGAAGCAGAGAGAGTCAACTATCATATGTTTTCACCTACTTGTGGAGCATAAGGAATAACATGGAGGACATTGGGAGATTGAAAGGAGAAGTAAGTTAGGGGAAATTGGAAGGGGAGACAAACCATGAGAGACTATGGACTCTGAGAAACAAACTGAGGATTTTGGAAGGGCCATGGGGTGGATGGTTGGGTGAGCCTGGTGGTGGGTATTATGGAGGACACATAATGCATGGAGCACTGGGTGTGGTGAATAAACAATGAATTCTGGAACACTGAAAAGAAACAAAATTAAAAAAAAAAAAGAAAGAAGGAAACAGAATCAGTGGCCTTAAAAATATGTCAGCAGAAACTTCCAAAACTAAAATAAAAAGAGAGGAGAAAAAAGTAAAGAAAAAGAAAGGAAGGATGGAAGGGATGGAGGGAGGAAGGAGAAAGAAAGCAAAGAAAAGAAATGAAGAGTAGAATAGACCAAACACAAACCATGGGACAACATGAAATGGTATAATATTCATAATTGAAATGCTGAAAAGAGAAGAAAGAATGGAGCAGATGAAATACTTGAAGTATAATAGATAAAAACTTTCTAAAAGTAATGATAGAGAACAAAATAATAGAGGAAGCTCAGAAAAAGTCAGGTAGTAATAATGAAAAAAGAAAAAAAAAACTAATATCATATTCACACTGGAGAAAACCAAAGGAAAAAAGTCTTGAGAAAAGATAGGGATTCAAGAGGGTGATGATATCATACATGAATAAGAACAAGAACTCAGAATTACAGTGAACTTTACATAAGAACCCAAGAGAAAATCTTTAAGAAAAGGCAGACCAAATTGAAAAACACTAACTTTTATTGGGCCCATCAGAGAACTAAACTTGCAGGTAAACCAACATTTCCAAATCTGGAGAACAAATTAATCCAAAAAAGTCACAGCCAAGATACACTTGCCTAGAACAGAAACTGCTGGATCCATAAATCAGTAGGAACACTTAAACTGCAAATTTGTTCAGTTGCCAAAAACTTAGCTATGCACAAGTAGGAGGAAGAGAGCTTTTGGTGACCAAAGACCTGTACTCTGAAAACTATAAAATATTGATGAAAGAAATTGAAGACAAAACAAACTGATGGAAAGATATTCAATGCTCATGGTTTGGAAGATTTGATATTGTTAAAATTTCCATACCACCCAAATCACTCTCCATATTCAGTGCAGTCCCTATTAAAATACCAACATTTTTCACAGAACTAGAACAAATAATCCTAAAATTAGTATGGAACCACAAAAAATACACCAAATAGCCAAAGCAGTATTGAGAAAGAACAAAGTTGGGTATGTCATAATTCCAGATTTCAAGATATACTACAAAGTTTTAGTAATCAAAACAGTATAGTAGTTGCACAAAAATAGACATAAAGATCAATGGAACACAATAGAGAGGCCAGTAATAAACCTACACTTATACAGTCAATTAATCTATGACAATGGAGGCAAGAATATACAAAGGGAACAAGATGACCTTGTCAATGAATGGTACTGGGAAAACTGGACCATTTCCTTACACCAGTCACAAAAATAAATTAAAAACGGATTAAAAACATAAATGTGATAACTGAAACCACCAAACTGTTAGAAGACAATATAAGCAGTAATTTATTTGTTATCAGCTCTAACAACTTATTTTTTTTTTAATTTTATTTTTTTTAGTTTATGTGCAGGTATGTGCAGATCTCCTCCTTTGGCAAAAATAAACTCTTAGGACTACATCAAAATAAGTTTCTGCACAGTAAAGGAAACAGTCAACAAAACTAAAAGACAACCTACTGAATGGGAGAAGACATTTGTAAATGGTATATCTGATAAGGTGTTATAATCCAAAATATATAAAGAACTCACACAACCCAACATTTAAAAACCCCACAAATAATCCAATTAAAAAGGGGCAGAGGACATTTCTCCAAAGAAGAGATAAGATGGCCAACAGACACATGAAAAGATGCTCAACATTACTCATCATCAGAGAAATGCAAATCAAAACCACATGAGACATTGCCTCATACCTATCAGAATTACAGGCAGAAACATATTCTAGTATTGTACTCAGCATAAAAAAGAACAAAATCTTGTATTTTGCAACTACAGATGAATCTAGAGGGTATCACATTAACTGAAATAAGTTCATCAGAGAAAGACAAATACTATATGATTTCACTCAGATGTAAAATTTAAGAAACAAAATGAAGAAAAAAGGAAGACAAACCAATAACCAGACTCTTAACTATAGAGAATAAATTGATGGTAATCAGAGGGGAGTTGGGTGGGGGGATTTAGGAAATAGGTGAAAGGGATTAAGAGTACACTTATGGTGAAGAGCACAGAGCAATGCACAGAATTATTGAATCACTGTATTGTACACCTGAAACGTATATGACATTGTATGCTAATTATACTGGAATTTAAAATGAATGAATGAATGAAATGAATGAGTGTATTTGATTATATAATTTATACTTCAATAAAGCTGTTAACATTTTTACTTTGTTGAGCCACTTTTTTTTTTTTAATATTTTATTTGTTTATTTGACAGAGAGCTAGAGAGAGAGCACAAGTAAGCAGAGCGTCAGGGAGAGGGGCAGAGAGAGAAGCAGGCTCTCTGCTGAGCAGGGAGCCTGATGCGGGGCTTGATCCCAGGACCCTGGTCATGACCCCAGCCGATGGCAGCCGCCCAATCAACTGAGCCACCCGGGTGCCCCTGTTGAGCCACTTTTGAGGCATTGATCCACTTTCTGTGATTTGGAGATACAGTAAGACATAATAGTAACAAAAAACATATTCTAAACCATAGAGTATGCTGAGTAAAAAGAGTGATTATGTTTGTCTTGTCAACATTATATCCTAGAATGTAGCACATGTCCTTGAAGTAAGACATACATTTTAATTTTTTTTCCTCTAAAACCAATAAATCACCATGGGATAACTTATTAGGGACCACTGGGATTACACTTTAGGAATAAAGGTATGTGCAGGCATGAAGGCTTTATCATCTCAATCTATAGATAGAAAGTCCACTGAGAAAGATGTGTCCTGAGCTGCTAAAAGATAAACATTAATGACAGCTTTTACTCATTGATGAAAATACACTAGATTATATTTTACATACTGTAGATATCAACCTAAATTCATTGACTGCATTCTAATTAATTTTAGTTAAAACAAAATTTAAAACAATTTGAACTGGGAATATACAGAATACATTTATTTATTTAAATAATTTAATATGTTAAATTTTCATAAATAAGAGTGTACCATTCTAGACAACTTTTTAAAAAATGTCTTTTTTCTTTCTTTAATAAAAATATAATGACAATAAAATTATTGTTATTATAAAATGAAATTTTCAGAGGAGTTTCTTTGGGTGTTTAACAAAAGCACCTATTCATTCCTTTTTTGCAAGACAATATAGAAAAACAATGAAGAGAATTTGTTGTTATACTAATAACAGGACCTTGTAGTTAAAGCCCTAGGAATTAAGATGCATATTTGGAACAATAGCTGATACAGTTTCCATTTACAAAATGGATAAATCATGATATTTTAAAGCCATGACCTCTTAGGTTAATGAAATAATGACTTCCTATATTTACAGATTCATTGCTCTTAGTCTTTCTTATTTAATAGTGTTGTATATTTGCATTCAAAAATGACAACTAGTTTCTAACAACAAATGACAGAGGGAGAAATGAAAAGGTAGATATTTTGGAAGTCAAATTGAACTTAACATATAAGCAAGAAGATTCATGTAAGCCAAGAAGAGAAAATTATTCTGGCATTAATCAAACCAACTTGACATTTTCTTTATTGGGTCCCTAGAATAGATAGGATGTCATTTCACTGTTTTTACAAAGTTAACTTCCTTCTGAATATTGTTGGATTTTTTTCAAACATATAGTTTGCAATTCATGGCTTTAAAGCCATAAACTAATCTTCAATCATAGGAGAATTATTTTTCTAAAACAATATGACTCATAAAAATTACATTTATTCACTTAGATTTATTTTTCTCCATTTTGTTCTATTTTATTGGAGATCACTTAAACAATAGGAAATGGGAATGGAAATTTGTTCAAATTATTTCTTAGCATTGAACATGTGCCCACTGTAGACACAAGCATATTTGAATATGGTGTCAGAGTTCTGTCACTTTTGTGAGCAGATACATTCTAACAGAAATACATACATCATGTACCAAAGTCAAATAGATATTGACAGACTCTTTATCTTAATTTTATACTTATAGTGACTTATTTAACTTTAGTTCATTTAACTGTTTTTTCAGACTATATTGATCAGATTGAATGGATTTGGGTCTTTGTTTTTAGTGGATAACAATAGTTGTTTGATGTTTCAACCTATGTACAGTCAACACATGGACTATTCTAAGCATAAGTTATTTAATTCCATCATTTTAAGAATTCATATGGATAATTATGTAGTCACTTAAAAATGGTAAAATAAGGTGATTTGCTGTATTTACCATATATGGTCTTTTGTGATCCTCTAGTTTCTGCTACAAATATTTCAATATATTCATTTAAAATAGTAAATTTCACTTAGTAAATCTGATACAAAAGATGGTTGACTAGGGTAATGGTAACAGTATTAAAATTCCTGTAAAAGCCCTTAAGTTCTTTTAACAATCTAATTCTTACAAAAGGTCATTAAAATATCTTGGTCATCAAAATGTGATCTAACACTATCCCATTAGTCTACTTTGGTCAGGATTACTTCAACCACAAAATCTGAATCTTAATAATCTATCTGGGTGTAAATAGCCAGAGTTAAAGAATGGGAGAAAGAATCAAATAGACAGATAAATTCAGAGGATATCTATATAAATGTGAATGTATTTTTTAAAAAATATAAATGGAAAGGGGTGAGTTGGACAGATACTTTTCTTCATCCTCTTCCTCCATGCCTGAGGGACTTTTTCCTTCTGGTGAGCTGCAGTAAATAAATGTGCAAAACAATATTTAATTTATTTTTTCATTCTTTTTTTTTAATATAATTTTTTATTTTTTATAAACATGTATTTTTATCCCCAGGGGTACAGGTCTGTGAATCACCAGGTTTACACACTTCACAGCACTCACCAAAGCACATACCCTCCCCAATGTCCATAATACCACCCCACTTCTCCCAAACCCCCTCCCCCCAGCAACCCTCAGTTTGTTTTGTGAGATTAAGAGTCACTTATGGTTTATCTCCCTCCCAATCCCATCTTCCTTCATTTATTCTTCTCGTACCCACTTAAGCCCCCATGTTGCAACACCACTACCTCATATCTCATATCAGGGAGATCATATGATAGTTGTCTTTCTCCACCTGACTTATTTCGCTAAGCATGATACGCTCTATTTCCATCCACGTTGTCGCAAATGGCAAGATTTCATTTCTTTTGATGGCTGCATAGTATTCCATTGTGTATATGTACCACATCTTCTTGATCCATTCATCTGTTGATGGACATCTAGGTTCTTTCCATAGTTTGGCTATTGTGGACATTGCTGCTATAAACATTCGAGTACACGTGCCCCTTTGGATCACTACGTTTGTATCTTTAGGGTAAATACCCAATAGTGCAATTGCTGGGTCATAGGGCAGTTCTATTTTCAACATTTTGAGGAACCTCCATGCTGTTTTCCAGAATGGTTGCACCAGCTTGCATTCCCACCAACAGTGTAGGAGGGTTCCCCTTTCTCCGCATCCTCGCCAGCATCTGTCATTTCCTGACTTGTTGATTTTAGCCATTCTGACTGGTGTGAGGTGATATCGCATTGTGGTTTTGATTTGTATTTCCCTGATGCCGAGTGATATGGAGCACTATTTCATGTGTCTGTTGGCCATCTGGATGTCTTCTTTGCAGAAATGTCTGTTCATGTCCTCTGCCCATTTCTTGATTGGATTATTTGTTCTTTGGGTGTTGAGTTTGCTAAGCTCTTTATAGATTCTGGACACTAGTCCTTTATCTGATATGTCGTTTGCAAATATCTTCTCCCATTCTGTCAGTTGTCTTTTGATTTTGTTAACTGTTTCCTTTGCTGTGCAAAAGCTTTTGATCTTGATGAAATAGCAATAGTTCATTTTTGCCCTTGCTTCCCTTGCCTTTTACGTTGTTCCTAGGAAGATGTTGCTGCGGCTGAGGTCGAAGAGGTTGCTGCCTGTATTCTCCTCAAGGATTTTGATGGATTCCTTTCGCACATTGAGGTCCTTCATCCATTTTGAGTCTATTTTCGTGTGTGATGTAAGGAAATGGTCCAATTTCATTTTTCTGCATGTGGCTGTCCAATTTTCCCAGCACCATTTATTGAAGAGGCTGTCTTTTTTCCATTGGACATTCTTTCCTGCTTTGTCGAAGATTAGTTGACCATAGAGTTGAGAGTCTATTTCTGGGCTCTCTATTCTGTTCCATTGATCTATGGGTCTGTTTTTGTGCCAGTACCATGCTGTCTTGATGATGACAGCTTTGTAATAGAGCTTGAAGTCCGGGATTGTGATGCCACCAACGTTGGCTTTCTTTTTCAATATCCCTTTAGCTATTTGAGGTCTTTTCTGGTTCCATATAAATTTTAGAATTATTTGTTCCATTTCTTTGAAAAAGATGGATGGTACTTTGATAGGAATTGCATTAAATGTGTAGATTGCTTTAGGTAGCATAGACATTTTCACAATATTTATTCTTCCAATCCAGGAGCATGGAACATTTTTCCATTTCTTTGTGTCTTCCTCAATTTCTTTCATGAGTACTTTATAGTTTTCTGAGTATAGATTCTGTGTCTCTTTGGTTAGGTTTATTCCTAAGTATCTTATGGTTTTGGGTGCAATTGTAAATGGGATTGACTCCTTAATTTCCCTTTCTTCTGTCTTGCTGTTGGTGTAGAGAAATGCAACTGATTTCTGTGCATTCATTTTATATCCTGACACTTTACTGAATTCCTGTATAAGTTCTAGCAGTTTTGGAGTGGAGTCTTTTGGGTTTTCCACATATAGTATCATATCATCTGCGAAGAGTGATAATTTGACTTCTTCTTTGCCGATTTGGATGCCTTTAATTTCCTTTTGTTGTCTTATTGCTGAGGCTAGGACTTCTAGTACTATGTTGAATAGCAGTGGTGATAATGGACATCCCTGCCGTGTTCCTGACCTTAGCAGAAAAGCTTTCAGTTTTTCTCCATTGAGAATGATATTTGCGGTGGGTTTTTCATAGATGGCTTTGATGATATTGAGGTATGTGCCCTCTATCCCTACACTTTGAAGAGTTTTGATCAGGAAGGGATGTTGTACTTTGTCAAATGCTTTTTCAGCATCTATTGAGAGTATCATATGGTTCTTGTTCTTACTTTTATTGATGTGTTGTATCACATTGACTGATTTGCGGATGTTGAACCAACCTTGCAGCCCTGGAATAAATCCCACTTGGTCGTGGTGAATAATCTTTTTAATGTACTGTTGAATCCTATTGGCTAGTATTTTGTTGAGTATTTTCGCATCTGTGTTCATCAAGGATATTGGTCTATAGCTCTCTTTTTTGGTGGGATCCTTGTCTGGTTTTGGGATCAAGGTGATGCTGGCCTCATAAAATGAGTTTGGAAGTTTTCCTTCCATTTCTATTTTTTGGAACAGTTTTAGGAGAATAGGAATTAGTTCTTTAAATGTTTGGTAGAATTCCCCTGGGAAGCCGTCTGGCCCTGGGCTTTTGTTTGTTTGGAGATTTTTAATGACTGTTTCAATCTCCTTACTGGTTATGGGTCTGTTCAGGCTTTCTATTTCTTCCTGGTTCAGTTGTGGTAGTTTATATGTTTCTAGGAATGCATCTATTTCTTCCAGATTGTCAAATTTATTCCCGTAGAGTTGCTCATAGTATGTTCTTATAATAGTTTGTATTTCTTTGGTGTTAGTTGTGATCTCTCCTCTTTCATTCATGATTTTATTTATTTGGGCCCTTTCTCTTTTCTTTTTGATAAGTCGGGCCAGGGGTTTATCAATTTTATTAATTCTTTCAAAGAACCAGCTCCTACTTTCGTTGATTTGTTCGATTGTTTTTTTGGTTTCTATTTCATTGATTTCTGCTCTGATCTTTATGATTTCTCTTCTCCTGCTAGGCTTAGGGTTTCTTTCTTGTTCTTTCTCCAGCTCCTTTAGGTGTAGGGTTAGATTGTGTACCTGAGACCTTTCTTGCTTCTTGAGAAAGGCTTGTACCGCTATATATTTTCCTCTCAGGACTGCCTTTGTTGTGTCCCACAGATTTTGAACTGTTGTATTTTCATTATCATTTGTTTCCATGATTTTTTTCAATTCTTCTTTAATTTCCCGGTTGACCCATTCATTCTTTAGAAGGATGCTGTTTAGTCTCCATGTATTTTGGTTCTTTTCAAACTTCTTTTTGTGGTTGAGTTCTAGCTTTAGAGCATTGTGGTCTGAAAATATGCAGGGAATGATCCCAATCTTTTGATACCAGTTGAGTCCTGATTTAGGACCGAGGATGTGATCTATTCTGGAGAATGTTCCATGTGCACTAGAGAAGAATGTGTATTCTGTTGCTTTGGGATGAAATGTTCTGAATATATCTGTGATGTCCATCTGGTCCAGTGTGTCATTTAAGGCCTTTATTTCCTTGCTGATCTTTTGCTTGGATGATCTGTCCATTTCAGTGAGGGGAGTGTTAAAGTCCCCTACTATTATTGTATGATTGTTGATGTGTTTCTTTGATTTTGATTTTGTTATTAATTGGTTTATATAGTTGGCTGCTCCCACGTTGGGGGCATAGATATTTAAAATTGTTAAATCTTCTTGTTGGACAGACCCTTTGAGTATGATATAGTGTCCTTCCTCATCTCTTATTATAGTCTTTGGCTTAAAATCTAATTGATCTGCTATAAGGATTGCCACTCCTGCTTTCTTCTGATGTCCATTAGCATGGTAAATTCTTTTCCACCCCCTCACTTTAAATCTGGAGGTGTCTTCGGGCTTAAAATGAGTTTCTTGGAGGCAACATATAGATGGATTTTGTTTTTTTATCCATTCTGATACCCTGTGTCTTTTGACAGGGGCATTTAGCCCATTAACATTCAAGGTAACTATTGAGAGATATGAATTTAGTGCCATTGTTTTGCCTGTAAGGTGACTGTTACTGTATATGGTCTCTGTTCCTTTCTGATCTACCACTTGTAGGCTCTCTCTTTGCTTAGAGGACCCCTTTCAAGATTTCCTGTAGAGCTGGTTTGGTGTTTGCAAATTCTTTCAGTTGTTGTTTGTCCTGGAAGCTTTTAATCTCTCCTTCTATTTTCAATGATAGCCTAGCTGGATATAGTATTCTGGGCTGCATGTTTTTCTCATTTAGTGCTCTGAAAAAATATCATGCCAGCTCTTTCTGGCCTGCCAGGTCTCTGTGGATAAGTCAGCTGCCAATCTAATATTTTTACCATTGTATGTTACAGACTTCTTTTCCCGGGCTGCTTTCAGGATTTTCTCTTTGTCACTGAGACTTGTAAATTTTACTATTAGGTGACGGGGTGTGGGCCTATTCTTATTGATTTTGAGGGGCGTTCTCTGAACCTCCTGAATTTTGATGCTCGTTCCCTTTGCCATATTGGGGAAATTCTCCCCAATAATTCTCTCTAGTATACCTTCTGCTCCCCTCTCTCTTTCTTCTTCTTCTGGAATCCCAATTATTCTAATGTTGTTTTGTCTTATGGTGTCACTTATCTCTCAAATTCTCCCCTCGTGGTCCAGTAGCTGTTTGTCCCTCTTTTGCTCAGCTTCTTTATTCTCTGTCATTTGGTCTTCTATATCACTAATTCTTTCTTCTGCCTCATTTATCCTAGCAGTGAGAGCCTCCATTTTTGATTGAACCTCATTAATAGCTTTTTTGATTTCAACTTGGTTAGATTTTAGTTCTTTTATTTCTCCAGAAACGGCTTTTATATCTCTCGAGAGCGTTTCTCTAATATCTTCCATGCCTTTTTTGAGCCCGGCTAGAACCTTGAGAATTGTCATTCTGAACTCTAGATCTGACATATTACCAATGTCTGTATTGATTAGGTCCCTAGCCTTCGGTACTGCCTCTTGTTCTTTTTTTTGAGTTGAATTTTTCCGTCTTGTCATTTTGTCCTGAGAAGAGTATATGAAGGGGCAAGTAAAATACTAAAAGGGTGGCAACAACCCCAGGAAAATATGCTTTAAGCAAATTAGAAGAGATCCCAAATCGTGAGGGGGGAGAAAGGGGATAAAAAGACGTTCAAAAAGGAAGAAAGAAAAGAAAAAAAAAAGAAAAAAGAAAAAAAAAGAAAAGAATTTAAAAGAAAAGAAAACACCTAAGAAAAATATAAAAAAGAAAAGATATATATATATTAGATAAACTAGTAAAAATCGTTAAAAAAGAAAAAGGTAACAGTTAAAAAAAAATTTACCCGAAGGCGAGAAAAAAAAACAAAAAATCAAAAAGAAAAAAATTAAATTAACCGCAAGACTAAAAAAAAAATCACAGGGAAAAAGCCATGAGTTCCGTGCTTTGCTTTCTCCTCCTCTAGAATTCTGCTGCTCTCCTTGGTATTGAAACCGCACTCTTTGGTAGGTGAACTTGGTCTTGGCTGGATTTCTTGTTGATCTTCTGGGGGAGGGATCTTGTTGTAGTGATTCTCAAGTGTCTTTGCCCCAGGCGGAATTGCACCGCCCTTACCCGGGGCCGGGGTGTGTAATCTGCTTGGGTTTGCTTTCAGGAGCTTTTGTTCCCTGAGCGCTTTCCGTAGAGCTCCGGAGGACGGGAATACAAATGGCGGCCTCCTGGTCTCCGGCCCTGGAGGAGCCGAGAGCCCAGGGCCGCACTCCTCAGTGCGCGCTCAGAGAACCGCGCCCAGTTACTCCCGTCTGCCTGACCTCCGGCCGCGCTCCGAGCTCACCGAGCCTGCGACCGGTTCAAGGTAACACCGAGCTGTGAGCTTACTGTCGGCTCTGTCTCTGTAGCTGGCTTTCCCGTTCCAATACCCGCAAGCTCTGCGACACTCAGACACCCCCGATCCTTCTGTGACCCTGCGGGACCTGAGGCCACGCTGACCCTGCGTGGGCTTCGCCCCGGGTAGCCTCTGGAGCGATGTCCCTCAGCGGAACAGACTTTTACAAGTCCTGATTTTGTGCGCCGTTGCTCCGCCGCTTGCCGGGAGCCGGCCCCTCCCCCCGGGGTCTATCTTCCCGTCGCTTTGGATTCACTTCTCCGCCGGTCCTACCTTTCAGAAAGTGGTTGTTTTTCTGTTTCCAGAATTGCTGTTCTTCTTCTCTTCGATCTCCGATGGATTTTCAGGTGTTTGCAATCTTTAGATAAGCTATCTAGCTGATCTCCAGCTAGCTGAAGTAGTCTCAGCCAGCTACTTCTCCGCCATCTTGAGTCCTCCCCCTATTTTTTCGTTCTTATTTAATTTTATTTTTGATTGTTAATTACTCTAAAATAATGGTGAATAATGTGACTTTAAAAGTAAGTATGAGGACATTATATGTAAATAAACTGATAGTATCCTGTCAGCCTCTATCATCTCTTTTATTCACTTGCTATACTATCAAGATAGACATGAAAAGAAATTAGAAATATTTAAGTTAATTAAGCAAAGATTACCTTGAATGCTTACTATTTTCTGCTCTGACATATATAGGTCTTATCAACTATTCAATATAGAAGTACTTAAGCATTATTGTATATCATTTTTATAATTAGTGGGGCTTTTAGAAGCACAAGGTGTAAGAATTACATTTTCTACATACTTAAACATAACGTCATCTGTAATTACTAACCTCTTCAATGAATCCAAACCAGGGAAGAAGACATATTCAGCAACTCCCCTCTAAGTTCTTTATTGTGAACCCTAAACAAAAAGATAGCTATTCTTCAGCATCCAGTTATTCTAAAGAGCTTAGGGATATGTATTTTTAATGAACATTTTTAATGCAGTAAATGTCCTACTTGAGCCTCTTCTCCAATCTATACTTTATTTTACCTTTCTGTACCTTAGGCCTTTTTATCTTTTTCCACTTTTCATCTTAAATCTTTTGACTGCTTAAATATTCTCCACAAATTTTTCTATAGAACCTCACATTCCCTACTCCTGACAAGAGCAATCTGACAATACAAACCAGTATAATTTTGTGTTTCATATTTCTCCTTTACTCTTTTCATACTTTAATTTCATTAAAATATTTTCACCCACTCAGGATTTTATTTTATATACAGACAGTAAGAAAAAGGAGAATAATTAGGTCATGTATTATGGTACTATGGAACCTGTTCCCCAAAGGTTCTGAAACTCACTAGTTCATGTGAATCCTTTTTTTTAATTTTTAAATCGGTCTGCCTATTTATTTATTTATTTATTTATTTTGGCAAAATAATACAATGTTGGATTAGCTTTAGATGTACAATATAGTGATTCAACAATTCTGTGTACTGCTCATCAGCATAAAGAATTCCTTAGTCTGCTTCCCTGTTTCCCTTATTGCCTCATCCACCTCCCCTCTGGGAACCATCAATTTACTCTCTATAATTAAGAGTTAGGTTTTTGGTTTATCTCTTTTTTCTTTGTTCATTTATTTTGTTTCTTAACTTTAACATATGAGTGAAAACATATAGTATTTGTCTTTCTCTAATGGACTTATTTCGTTTAACATTATACCCTCTAGATCCACCTACGTTGTTGCAGAATGGCAAGATTTCATTCTTTTTATGACTCAGTAATATTCCTCTGTGTGTGTGTGTGTGTGTGTGTGCATACATACACATATATCACATCTTCTTTGTTCATTCATCTCTTTGTGGACACTTGGACTGCTTCCGTAACTTGGCTATTATAAATAATGCTGTGATACACATAGGGGTGCATATATCTTTTCTAATTAGAGTTTTCAAGCTTTTTGGGTAAATACCCAGTAATAGAATTAGTGGATCATATGGTAATTCCATTTTTAATTTTTTAGGAACTGCCACACTATTTTTTATAGTGGCCATATCAGTTTGTATTCCTACTTACAGTGCCCTATTTTCTTCTCCACATTCTTGCCAACAGTTGTTTCGTATGTTTTTGATTTTAGCCATTCTGACAGGTGTGAAGTAATATATCATTATGTGAACCCACTATTTTTTTACAAGAAAATAATTCTGACTTTCCAAACATTTTTAATATATAACTTAAAATAGTTTAAAAATAAAATTATAATAGATTATATCAAATTGTGTTACATAATTTGTTTGACTTACAGTAAGGTGTCTATCTTTCAAACATGAGCCATTGAACTTCAGGGAAAAAATGTTAAAACAGGTTATAGTCAAACAAAATTAATTGTTCAGTCACACCCTATAGTGGGCTGAATAATTTCCTTCAAAACTTCATGTCTATCCAGAACTTCAGGGTGTGACATAATTTGAATTTAGGATCTTTAAAGATGTAATTGGTTAAATTTAGATGTGTTCATACTAGATTAGGAGGGCCTCTAAATCCAAGGACTAACGTCCTTAAAAGATGAGAGGACACACAATGATACATACAAAGTAAAAAACCATGTGAAGACAGTGGCAGAGTTGGAATTATGCTGCTTCAAACCAAGGCTCACACAGGGCTAGCAAAGAAAGATCATTTTTTAAAGTCTTTAGCAGGAGCATGGCCTCACTGACATCTTGGTTTTAGATGTCAGAACTATGAAGGAATAAATTTCTCTTCTAAAACACTGAGTTTGTGGTCACTTATTATGGTACCACTAGGAAACTAATATACACTCATAAGTTCTAGCTAAAAAGCCAAATCAGTAAGAGGAAATGAAAAAAAAAATGTATTGATGTTATTTATCAGTAGCCTGGATGATACATTTTGGGAATAAATTCATATTAAACCAGAAAATTTGTGATAGTTTTTGATAGGGATAATACTTTGAAAGAAAGAAAAAAAATGTGAATATAGTTTGGAAAAAAAAAGTAGGATGAGTTTGATATGAATTAATTACAGAATATTATTCTCAACTGTAATTTCTCTTAACTCTTTAATGAATCATCCAGTTAAATATTTTAATATATTTTATATATTAAAGTCTTTCAGAAAACATAGTGGTTTTGGGAGGATGGTTTCAAAATTTATTATGATTATTATTGCTATTATTATCTTAAGTTTAAGCACTTTCACTGTGTTGTTCCAAGGTTAGTTTGCTTTCATCTATCTGACTGTTCCTAGAAATATTTGAATCTGTTTTTTGACATCATTTATTACTGTCACAAATTCTTGATAGTATTTATTTAAACATTGTTGTTTTCCTCTTTTCCCATTTCTATTCTGATATCTCAATTAAATACAAATTATATGATTTTATCATCTTTTACATAACTTTCCACACTCTTTTCTTGAGAAGTATTTTTTCTTTCTTCTCATTTCTTTATTCTTTGGCTCAAGTATTTTCTTTGACCTATCTTGCTATTCACTAAGTCTTTCTCATGCTGTTTCTCATTTGTGTTAAATATATTATTTTCTTAATTTCCATTAATGTATTTCAGATGTACATTTTTTTATAAGTTTATAAATTTCTAATAAAATTCTCCATCTAATCACCTATTTCCTTTAGTATTAAAGAGTTATTTTAAGACTGACACTGAGCTCCACATTCTTGATTACTTATGAGTCCATTTCTATTTCCTGTTTTTAGTATCTTAATTTTTAACCAGTTGATACTGTCTCTTGTGGACTTAGCAATTGTTTGTTTGCTGCTGGCTATTATGTATAAAAATTGTGTGGAGGCTATGAAACATAATTTTTTGCATAAATGATCTACCTCTGGCAGGCAGTTATTGTGATCTAATCAGAGATTAAGGTGAGTTGAGGCTGGAGTTTAGTGTTTGTGGTGCTGGCCTATTTCTGATTTGCTCTGCTTCTTAGACTGTTATGATTTAAGAGTCTTAAATAAAACCCTGGGCTGGTTATTTGATTCCTTGGTAATTTCTAAAGTTCAATTTCTGTTTGTTTCCTTAATATCACAAGGCTGCCAAATGCTCTGGTTGGTGATTTAGCCTCTTGGCTGTCGCTTTTTGTATACTTTCCCCTTTGCCCTGTATAGCTAGATTTGGGGATTCATTTTGTTTTGTTTTGTTTTGTTTTCCCTTTTCTATGAGATCAACATCCCTCAAGTTTTGGCTACTTTGTTTGGTCAAATGAATTGCAAAAGATGTTCTTTTGTACTTTTATACAGCCTTTAATTATTTTCCTTTAGGGAAAGTTATCTGATACAAGCTACTTCATATCTGGAAGCAAAAGTCACATTAAGAAAACAAATATGCAGCCTAAGCATGAAGATATTCTGAACTTTTTTTTAGGACAAAAAAGTTTAAGAAAAACTACAATTAAACTGTGACACAAATACACTTATCAGAAACTACATCTCTTATTAAGTAATGGAAGTGTCTCTATCTTTTTGCTAAATTGATAGAAAAAAATTTGCAAGCATAGGTTCTCCTGGCTTTTGTTTATGGTCCCATGATGAAAAGCACCATTCATCACTCACCCTGAAATTCACTGCTTTTGAATGGAAAAAATGGTCTCTAACTTGAAGAGCAACCATTATTTTTACTGAATTTCCACACATACATGGATTTTTTATACTAGCTCTATCTTGATTGTCCAATGACCTAAATTGTCTATTTCATCATAAATACTATGTTACCATGCTATTTTAAATAAGCCTTTTATTTGATTTTTGGAAATTAATGCAAAGATAGCATACATACCTGCAAATTACATTCAGTAGAATTTGTTTCCTCCTATTGCCTTCTCTCCACATGGTATAGCCATATAGATAGATACAGTTTTTGCATGTAGTGCTAAGTATATTTATCAATTTATTTTATTTTATACTCTCTGGGTATACACACACACACACACCCATAATTGATATATGTGTTTATGTACATAAAAACATATAAATACATTTTTAATTGATAGCATACCATGTAGAACTGTTCCTTGCTTGCCCCCCCCCTTTCTGTAAGAATAAGCAATAATTATTTTAGGAGACAGAAAAACTCATTGTGTCATAGTCACTGTTCAAAGAACGTAAATGTATTCTCTTTGTTATGTGTTTAAGAATTTATTTTTTCAAACAGGTTTAGATTTACAACAAAATTGAGAGCGAGGTATAGATATTCCCCAGATATCCACTGCCCCTATACTTGCATATCCTCCCGCATCCCACCAGAATGATGCTTTTTGTTTTAATCCAGGAGGAACTGTCATGAACATATAATCACCCCAAATCCGCAGGTTTTTTTTTTTTTAAGTATTCACTCCTAGTGGTATGCATTCCATGGGTTTGGATAAATGTATGATGATATATATTCATCATTATAATATCATACAGAGTATTGCACCAACCTAAGAATCTTCTATATTCTACCTTCTCATACCTATGTGTCTGCATTTGACCATTTATAGGATATCATATAGTTGGAATCATGCAGTATAGATTTTTCTGATAGTCTTCTTTCACTTAGTAATATGCATTGAAGTTTTCTCCATGTCTTTTAAAAGCTTGTTAGTTCATTTCATTTTAGCACTGAATAACATTCCATTGTTTAGATATACCGTATTTTTTGTCCCATTCACCTAATAAATGGCTGATCACTTCCAAGTTTTGGCAATTATGAATACACCTGTGTGCAGGTTTTTGCATGGACATATATTTTCAACTCCTTTGGGTGAATACCAATGAGTGTAATAGCTGCATCATATGACTAAATTATATTTAGTTGTATAAGAAATTGTTAGACTCTCTTCCAAAGTAGCTATACTGTTTTGCATTCCCATCAGCAATGAATGAAAGTTCCTCTTTTTCCATATCCTCACCAATATTTGATATTGCCAGTGACCCAGGTTTGGCAATTCTAGTAAGTGTATAGTGGTACTGTTTTAATTTGCATATCCCATATGACAAATGATAGAGTGTATTAATTCTTTTAACACTACAGAACCCTCTGAGATATTCATACTCTTATCCATGTTAAAAAATGAGGACACTGGGACGCCTGGGTGGCTCAGTTGGTTAAGCAGCTGCCTTCGGCTCAGGTCATGATCCCAGCATCCTGCTTCTCCCTCTGCCTCTGTCTGCCTGTGCTCGCTCTCTCTCTCTGATAAATAAATAAAATCTTTAAAAAAAAAAAAATGAGGACACTGAGGCATAGAGTGATGAGTTAACCAGCAAAAGTTACATGGTTTAGTGAGTGGTAAAACCAGAATTTAAATCTATATAATTTAGTTCTTGTGTTTGTGCTCTTAACTACAAACATATAATCTTGAAGATTGCTCCAGTTAAATACTTATAGAATACTAGTATTTTAATTCCTGCATAGTATTCTGTTCAGAATCTACTAATGTTACTTTAGACTATGTTATTTTTTTACTCTTTTCTATTATAAACAGTGATATCCCTAATACATACATCATTGTCTATGTTTGTTTGCCAGTATGTATTTTGAAAGTTAAATTATCAAAAATGAGCCTGAGTCAGTAGAGATATGACATTTAAAAATTATAGCAGCTTATTTTAATTTCTATAGCTTCTTGTTGTGGTTGACATTTTATATGTGAAGTCCTTTCTCAGTGTTATTTTTATTTATCATCTTGATAATGACTGTGTATTTCTTCTTCCATATGTCTTTTTGAATTGGCTTATGAAATTTATTTTTGTTTAATTTTATTCAGATTTCTTTGCAGTAATACAATAATTTCTAAAGAAATATCTTATTTTCGAGAGTGAGTTTTCCATCCAGAGCATTGATAAGGCCCCTCCAATTACTAAATCATCTTTTTTATGTTCTAAGTGAAGTTTTATACTTTTATTTTTATTGGTCCTTCTCATTTCATTTAGATGTTATTATCTATTTTATTTTAGAGTCATTATGTTTGCAAACCTTTTACCTTTTTTTTTTTTTTCCTGGTTACTGGTGGTATATAGGAAAGATAATGTCTCACAGCCAAAGACCCTGCTGATACCTTATTGTTCTCTAGGATAGCCCATTTAGATGATAATATCTCCTGCAAAAAAATGAGTTTTATCTTTTATCTTTTTACAATGTTTATACATTCCCAACTGCTTTGCTGTTGGTTTTAAACATTGCCTAGGACCCCAGTACATTTTAATTTTTGCTCTTTTTTTTAAATTTAGTGAAGTATGATTTATACAACATGTAGTTCATCTGTTAAGTCCAATTCAGTATTTTGTAGTAAATTTAGAGAATTATGTCACTCCTCCATAATTGAATTTTAAGCATTTATTTTACCCAAAAAGATCCCTGGTACCCATTTGCAATCATTACCCATTTCATTTCCACCCCTAGGCAACCACTAATCACCTATTACAACATTATAATAGTACTAAATAAGTGTATCAGCCAAACTTGCTTGCTCTTGTCTTTAGTGAGAATATCACAAGTATTTCACTTTTAAATGTGATATGAACAGTTTCTCGTCGACTAAGTTAAAGTAGTTTTCCCTCATTTTGAATTTGCTAAGAGATTTTTACTAGGAATTAACTATAATCTGCCAAATACTTTTCCTGAATCTATTCAACATCTGATTTTGACACTGTTTTTCTCATTACTCGAGATCATTTTGTAGATAATTCCTAGATTGAGCTGTTTTGCCTTTTATTCTTTGACTTCAGTTGTATATAAAGTAATTAACATTTTTAAAAATCTGTATTACTTATCTGTTGCTGTATAACAAGTAGCTTACACAAACAATAATAATTTATTATTTCCCATGATATTTTTGAGTATACAAATTTGCAGCATCTCAGATATGTGTTCTCAATTTCTCACAAGATGATTAAAGATAGAATTATCCAAAGTCTTGACTTTGGGTCTTGACTGGGACCAGAGGATCCATTTTCAAGGGGTCTTTTGCACATGTATGACTGTTGGTGTCAGGAAATTTGTTTCCTCTCTATGTAGAACTTTTCACAGGTCTTCTTGAGTCTCTGCACCATATTGAAGATGGCTCCCCGTAGAATGAGCAATCCAGGACTATAATGGCAACTGTAATACTGACAGAGTTTTGTCAGTCACACCCTGTCATTTATGTTCTATTCTATAGGTCAAATAGCCCAGCCCCACCTGAATGAGCCAAAGAACTAACAAAGGCATGAATATAGTAGACAAATATCATTTGGATTAATATTCACAGTACCTCATGTATTCTAATATTTATTATTATTATTAACATTTATGGTTCTAATTGATACTAGGCCCCAGTACTGTGTTTATCAAGTAATTAGATAATGTTGTATCAGCCTTACAAAATGATTTTGGTACCTTTTCTACTCCCCAGTTTATATAAAGTAAAATGTATTTGTTCCTTGATGAATTATATAAATCCATCATGAGAATGGGTGAGCTGGCCTGGAAAGTCATGTCTCTTATACCTGGAAATGTTAGACAGAAAAAACAATGAATGATGACAAAGATTAATTGAAAACTACAATTATCAACCTAGTTATACTAGATATGTATAGAAATCTACATGTAATTCATTAAAAAAAACACATATTTACAAGAGTGATTTCACTAAATTAATAATTAATTACCTGCATTTTATATAGTTCTTATTATATGTAATAAAATGCTCAGAATTCTTTACATACATTGAATCATTGGAGTGCCATAAATACCCTATAATTTGGATAGTTTTATTGTATGTACTTTAAAGATAAAGAACCTGAGGAAGAGATAATTAAAAGGTATGTAACTATTAAGTGGCAGAATTAGTATTTAAATCCACCATTTTGACTCCAAAGTCTATGCAGTTAGCCAATGCCATATGACGCCTCAACAGCTCTCAATAAACAAGTAAATAGTGAACTATCTAAAGTATGTTTTGAAAATATAACATCCCCAAATCACAGTACAATCATTATAAAGACCTAAATAATACATCAAAATCACCATGTGTTGGTAATTTAAGGATACCCATAAATAACTGTGTTTAAAAGAGAGATGTTAATGAAAATTAAAAATAATTTTAAAGTCAAATAACAATAAATGAAATTTATTCTACATATACTCTACATATAAACTTGTAAGATTGAAAATACATATGCTTGAGGAGTGCCTGAGTGGCACAGTTGGTTAACCACTGACTATTGTTTTCCGCTCAGGTCATGATCTCATGAGTTGTGGAATAGAACCTGTTTTATGCTTGCACTCAGAATGGAGTCAGCTTGAGTTCCTCTTGCCCCCCGCCCCACTGCACTCATACACTATCTCTCTCTCTCTACATATATGTATACATATATATGAGTATATACACATGTGTATATATATGGAATTGTAACATTAAAACAATATTACAAATTTTAAAAGTTGAGAAATTAATGAATTCAAAGTCCATATTAAGAAATTAGGAAAACAGAAACAGAATACACACAAAAAAAGGATGATTAAGTGATGTTGCAGGCATGCTATGAGGGCACACACATGAGTTGTCAGTGTTATTGAATCATAACTGTCAGGTCAGTTTTATTGAATCATAAAGCAAGGTTAACATAATTATAAAGCAGATTCAGGATTCAGGATTCCAAACTCAATGACATTTCACTACACATTTAACTTGGCCTCCTGTCCATCACACGAAGCAAAACCCAATACAAAGTCACACAATAAACAAGATACAACAAAAGGTAGGACATTAATGAACCAAACATGCAGTCCATAAGCATGCAGTTAAGATAAGGCCTCAGTCTAGTCCAGGTAACTCTAGGCTCATGCTACTTACTATATTCAAGCACTGGAGAATCTCTGTTCTGTTCAGATATCAGTTGTGCAGAACTTTTGGCAGCAGTTGCCATTTTGATATGGTCAGATATAAAAGGGTCAGTGTCTGGAGAGTCTGACAGTTTGCTATAAAAATTCTCCCTTTTTAAAAGTCTAATCAGTCTTGGACCTTTGCAGACCTCCTCTGATTCTATTGGTTATCAGTTCTGAGTGTCATTAGCCTGTACTGGTTTTGGTGTTATCTGGTCTTAGCTACAATCCCTTTGGCTGCTTATGTTACTGCCTGATATGTTACTGCTTGACATGAATGACTCCATCTTGCCCTCTACAAGTGAAAAGAAATTGAGTCAAGTATCAATGGAATAGAAAAGAAGCAATGTAGAAGATAAACAAATACAAAGTCATTTGTTTTTATATTTATAAACATGGAAAAAATATAACAACCTCTGCCCCACTGGGATGAATACAGCTTACCCTCTAAGTAGATGTCTGAAGAGGGGTTGGTGGACTTAAAATTTCTTCCCTACTTGTATGTTGAAAGTTGTTTTCAAGGGGCACCTGTGTGGCTCAGTGCATTAAAACCTCTGCCTTCAGCTCTGGTCATGATCCCAGGGTCCTGGGATCAAGCCCCTGCATCATGCTCTGTGCTCAGCAGGGAGCCTGTCTCTTCCCCATCTCTCTCTCTGCCTGCTTGTGATCTCTTTCTGTTGTTTTCAAGAATTAGAGAGAGTATTTGAAGGAGAATTTAGCTGGATATAAAATATTTGGTTCACAATTTGAGTTTAAAAAAAAAAAAAGGTCTCTATTACCCCATTGTTGCCTGGCTTTGTATGTTGGTCTTAAAATTGCTAGTCAGATTTTTACAAGTCATGTGATCATTTGTCCTGAAAACTTTGAGTATATGAGTTGACCTTTGAAATCTAATAGTTTTATTGTGATGGGCCTCAGGGTTGATTGTTCTGGGTTAATTTTTAATGGGTTTATGTATCTAGACTTTTCTATTTCCAGAGGGTTGTTTTGCATTATAGATTTAAATATTAATTCTGGTCTATTGTTTTACTATTATTAGTTTTTCATCAAGGATTCTGAGGTAATATAAATATTATTCTTTCTGTGCTAGTCTTGCATTTCCACTTCTCTCTTTTTCACCCTTTTATGTTAACTTCATTAACTTTGTTATCAAGATTGTTTTCCTTCCTTTCTCCAATGTCTCTAATTAAATTTTCTCTTGAATCTTTTCTCCCTTGGACACAATGTAGTTTTTCTTTCCTGAGTTAAATATGCCTCTTCCATCTCCTAAATTCATTCAGTTCTTTTTTCATTTGTTCCAATTTGTGTCTGTTTCATCCTAGATTTTGATTCGGATTCAAGGTTGTTTTCATGTTAGTTTGAGTATACAGTTGACCCTTGAACAACGTAGTGGTTATGGGTGCCATGCCACCCCCAAGCAGTTGAAAATCCACATATAACTTCTAACTCACCCAAAACTTAACTATTAATAGATTACTGTTGACCAGAAGCATTACCAATAACATATACCATAAATAAAACATACTTTGTATATGTATTACATACTGTATTCTTAACAATAAGACCTGGCCTTTTCTTTTTCTTTCTTTCTGTGTGTGTGTGTGTGTGTGTGTGTTTCTAGGCTATTTAGCGCACCTACTAATTTTTTCAAATTGTTGCAAATTTCCAAAAAGAAATTCCAATATACTTATTTTTAAAAATCTGTATGAGAGTGAACCCACACAGTTCAAATCCACACTGGGTTGTTAAGGGGCAACTGTATTTAATTTTGTTTGAAGTGTAGACAGAGTTTTCTCCTAATTTATGCCTTTTTTGTTTGTTTAATGGGTGTTAGACATGGGTCTCAATTGATTTGTGTGAATTTCAATTTCTTATTTTTTGCAATGAACTTTATATTTCTGTTGTTCTTTTTTTTTTTTTTTAAATATTGTGGTATTTTACCAGATTCCTAGCTTAATGGCAATTTTTTTTCTTTTCCACTTCACCATTTAATTACCAAAAAGTCCTTTTTCTTTAACTTAGCACTTTTTCTTTCCTCGAAGCCATAGGTTTGGAACAGTATCCCTTGAAACCATACTTGCCCCTTTCAACTGATTGTTTTCTTTTCAACTGAATCTTTCCATTAAAAACAAAGTCTTTTTAAATCACAAGGTAAGCCTTTTACAGGAGGTGTTCTACCCTTAGAAAAAATGTTCTCTGTTTAACACCTGATTGTCCCATTGCATTTTCAGAATTTTCAGATTTAAGAAGACCTTAATCTTTTTGTTGTTTCCTCCCACTCCTTATCAGACTCCTTCCTGGCATCCCTCCTCTGTCTTTGCTCACTAAAAGAATTAAGGCAGAATGGAGGTAAGGCAGGAGTATATGAAACCACATTGTTGTGATTTGTTGATTTTTCTCTTTATACTCTGTTATTTACCAATTTGGAAATTTTAAGAGACTGGTTACTGAACACCTAACATTGTGTACACCTATCTAGACGCTCAAGAGTTGATTTTATTATTTTTTGATCTATTGTAATTTCAACCTTTCAACCAAAGTATATAGAATATTAACATCTAATACAATTATTGATCTGGTTGGACTTATGTATAACTTCTAGTTATTGGTTTTCTCTCAGTTTTCTGTTTTTTTTTCCTCTGTAACTTCTTTCCTCTTTTTAGATTTTGTACGTTTTAATAACTTAATTTAAATTTATTTATTTACCATTAACATCAAGTATAGGGGTCATTCAGACATACCTGGGAAGAACATATAACCTGATTTGAGTTTATCTTCCCATCTCCTTGCTTATTCCTTTCTTTTCTTTGGAGCTTAGGTGTCCAGATTTCTCTTTCCAGGAAGATATTGGCTTTGTTTTGTTTTTTGTTTTTAGAATTTAAGCTACCCCAAGCCCCTGACTTTTGATTGTTGCTGTCACTGAAGGAAAGAAAGAGAGAAGGGGAAGAGGAAAGAATGAAAGGAAGGAGGGAAAAAAGAAAGAAACCTGGAATACCAGTGCATACTTTGTTTCTTCCTCCAAGTGTTAATTTCCTTCCAAAACCTTTCTGCTTTTTCTCACCCTCAGGTATGTTTTTTTTTTTTTTAATTGAGTCTATAGTTGATATGTCCAAGAATGTTGTTATCACTTATTCTTCAAAGAAACAGTGCCTCTATAATAGTCATTTTTTATAAACTTTGGAGGTTTTTCCTCTTTTCTTCTAAGTGTATAAGATCTATTGATTTGTTCTCAAATTCACTGATATATTTTATTTTCAGTAATCTCTAGTTCACTCTTATCCTATGCAATGACTTTTCCATTTCCAATATTTTACTTTTTTAGTTCTAAAATTCTATTTGATTCATTTTAGTAGTTTTTCTTTCTTTATCGAGATTTCAGATCCATTCATATATTTATGCTTTTTCTTTAGGTGCTTGAACATATTCATTTAACTAAATAAACCCCTTTCCTACTACTAACAATGCATGAATCAACTTGAGTCTTTTTAACTAACTGCAGGTTTCTCTTATTTTTGAGATATATTTTCCTGTTTGTCTGCATGTCAAATAGCTTTTGATTGTGCAGTTGAAATTATGAATGACCCATTTTAGATGATAGAGATGAATTATTTTATTATGTAATGTATTGTTGTTTTTCACCTTGAATTTGGAGAATCATGATATTCTCTACTTTGCTAATTCAAGTATTCAGTTTTACTGTCTGATCAAGAAAACTAGCTTTTGTATCATTGTCTTTATTTCAGAAATGGACCTTCAGTGGAAAGGTTGAGGTGTTCAGCAATGTCTATAAATTGGCAAATCTCAAACTCAAATTTTAATCTCTCCTATAGTAGTTAGCAGCTTAAATCTCCGCTCAGCAACTTTAGCTTTGCAGCTAATGCTTCTTGATAATCCTTATAAATCTTCCCAAAAGGAAAGTGTCTTCAAAGAGAGGTTTCTGTTTTGTTTTTATTTTTTCTAGAGCATCAAATTGTTATCTGTAGGACAGTTAGTACAGCACAAGATACTTAACTATTTCTGGAATGAAAGTTGTCTCTATTTTATTTTATATTTAAGAATATGAATTTGCAAAATAAATCAATACAAACTTAAGAACCAAGGAAGCTTGAGAATTCAATTAATAAAGCATATTGGAAATGTTAGAAAACATTGAAAAATGTCATCATCATAATTGTAGGTGTAAGGGAGTTTGCTAATTGATTAATTGTAAATGTATCTGTCAGCTTGAGATCCTCTTATCTAGTAGATACACTGTTTCCTTTCCTTAGATGCTTTCCTGAATCACTGTTCAATAGAATAATCTCAAAAGTTATTGAAAGACTTTGATCTTCTTTTGCTTATAAGTAGTTCCATGGAATTGTAGATTCTTGAAATTAGAAGGAACTTGTATGATCACCTATAATGTGATCGCCTATCCAGTACAATAATTCCTTCTAAATCTCTTTAACAAAAGCAAAAGCATGCAAACAGCTCAAAAACTATCAGTGTTGGGTGTTCGTTCTGCTTTCACTTCGAAACAGATGCAAGCACTATGTTTTGCTGTGAAAGACATAAAATGAAAAAGAACAGTTTCCTTATTATCCAAAACCCAACATAATTAACCAAATTGACAACTCAATTTCAATTCCTAACAAACAAAAAGTGTCATCTAAAGAGGCCATGACTAAGGCTGAAGTTACTTTGCAAACTGAGAGGCCAAGTGTGAGAAGAAGGTTTGGGGTGAACGTAAAAAAATAAATAATTAAAAAAACTTAAAAATATATATACTTTAAAAAAATCAGAAATATATGTGTACTTGTTAGTTCTGATGTCAATAAAAGTATTAATGTTTAAATTGGCACCTGTAGAATAGTAAATGTCAGAATATTTATAGAGAAGAATGAATAGTTGTGAAGAGTGTACTTAACAAACCCAAAGATGACCTATGAACTGTGGTCTGCGTCTGTGTTCCTCTAGCCACATGGGCCACTATCTAAATCCTTTCCACAGCTAGCTGGGCTGGACATGCTGACTTCCTCTGGCATCCTGAGATTGCCTTTTCTTCCACCTTCTCTGATATGTCCAAATAGAGACATGCCTAGAAGACTGGCTAATTTCAGTACTGCTTTCTGGAGGTGTGCTTTCTCCCCATAGTCCACCAAATACTTTGGGCTTTGTATCCAAAATGGGTAATTTATGACAGGCTCCTATGTTGGGATGCTGTCTTCCCTCTGCCTGTGGCATATCACATGGCTAGAGCACTTTAATTAATATTAAAATATTAATACACATACACACATACATATATGTGTGGGTGTATATATTAAGCAATTTATAATCAAATTTATGTCCATAATTATGTCCATAATTAAATTTATGTGTGTATATATTAAGCTATTCATAATTAAATTTAAGTCCAAGAAGACTGTGGGCAGAATACTTCCTAAGCCAGCATTTTTTTCCTCTCCAGTTCTTGGGGCAAAAAAATCTGGCTCTACCATTTCTCAGCTTCTCCCTGCAGTGAAATGCTGGTTCTGCCTCAGGCTCAGACACTGAAGAACAGGTTTATAAATGGTACTGGAGTTTAGGTTTCTGCAAATTACAAAGTCAAAATGTGCTTTCATTTTAAACTGAATATACTATTCTTCAGCCTAGGAATATCAGCTATTATTTAAATAAACAGAAGGGTATTTTATATACATTATTCAAGTACTTCTAAATAGGGTTATATACGTACATTTATTTTCCCATATGTTAGTGTACATATATGTATTTATAAATTGTGACAAAACTGGCTCAGTAACAGTCAGATGGGCTTTGAATATATCCTTCAGTGGCATAAGTTATTGATAATTGTCTTGCCCAGAGCTTTGCTCTCACAAAGTACATACCCTTGTCACATGATTAGTTAAATGTGCGGTTCAACTTTTTCTGCAAGTATCACATGTCCATGAGATATGCAATATTATATAATTGCAATTACTATGATAAATATGATTATTTATGACATGCATATTCAAGCTAAATCAATATATTTGAATTTTTTAGGGTTCCCTATGGAGATGCAACTCAGGATCTGTGTAAATTTAGACATGCCCTTATTTATGGTACTGTATGAATTAAAACAAATAGAGGACCATTCACAATTCAGAGGTTAAAATATCAAAGAAAGTTATTTAAAGCTCTCTAGATTTTCTGTTCCAAGTGTAGGTCTTTATAAAAAAAAAACAAAAAACAAAACAAAACAAAAAAAACCCTGCCAAAGCTTAAAGGTCTGTTCTTTATTTAGGAATGTATTGTAATCTGATGGATGTTAGAAAAAGAAAATGCACTATTGCAATTTGAGGTAATTTTTTTGACAATGGACAAAGGAAAAAGTTATCTTCTACTGGTATAATAAAATAGGAAATTGTGAGATGATTAAATAGCTGAAAGCAAATTCTTTTTTTTTTTTTTTTTTTTTTTTTTTTTTAAAGATTTTATTTATTTACTTGAGAGAGAGACAGTGAGAGAGAGCATGAGCGAGGAGAAGGTCAGAGAGCGAAGCAGACTCCCCATGAGCTGGGAGCCCGATGCGGGACTCGATCCCGGGACTCCGGGATCATGACCTGAGCCGAAGGCAGTCGTCCAACCAACTGAGCCACCCAGGCGTCCCCTGAAAGCAAATTCTTAAGATTTGATGCTATCAGTACCCAATAGTAAATGGGAAATTCATCAGGTTGGTGGCAATATGCTATGGGAGTAAACTGAAAGTGTTATAAAAGGAAGTCACACAGAACTGTACTTTTATGTGATACTTCAAACCTAACCAATAGATTTGGAAACTGGGGAGCAGTTTTATCAGCTGAAAGGGAGTATATCTACTCTTCTGCCAGAGCCAAGTATATGTTTGGTAAATGAGATGAAGTTGCCACTTACATAGGAGAAGGTAAAAAGTCCTGGGTAGTGTCCGTGGATATACTTAGGATGTATAACATCAAGAGGAAAATATTATGTATAAAATTTTAACATCAGATAAGTTTCATAATTTTTCAAGACAGATTTATAAAAATTTACAAAGAGAAACTATAAAGAGTATAGATGAACATGGGAGAAGGAAGGAGGAAATTCTGTTTTATCAGAAGATACACAAGTAATAATAATATCCAAAACTCTATAAACCCATACTTTATGGAAAGAAGATACTGAAGAATGAGAAAATGTATACTGGGTCTGGGAGCAAGATATTCTTTTTAGTGGTTGTTGCCTCACTCTTTACGGTTATGCTGGTAGCTGCATACAGACTTGGATACACAACATATTCTGTTAGAATGTATGCTTGTTTCCATAAAGTATGATCTTAGAATATTCTCAGAGTAAACTGTTGCTTATCAAATGTCCCAAACATAATGGGGAGAGAAAAAAAGAGAAGCAGAGACACAAAACGGTTAATGACATGATAGGGACCCAGGAAGCAACTTTGGAGTCTCTGTGATTTTCAGCAGGAACCTAGACAACATAATGCCACAATATTTTTGTATTGTTTTATCTGATAAATATCATGGATTTTAGATTAAACAAAAATAGCCAAAAGGAAACTGAACTTCTATATATGTGTATT
Source organism: Mustela putorius furo (assembly GCF_011764305.1). Taxonomy (NCBI): domain Eukaryota; kingdom Metazoa; phylum Chordata; class Mammalia; order Carnivora; family Mustelidae; genus Mustela; species Mustela putorius. The sequence goes on from NW_025421467.1 coordinate 4,171,216, forward strand.
GTTTGAATTTCAAAATATACCTTATGATCATAGAAAAATCAATCTAGGATTGACGGTAAATGATAGATAGACAAATTTTAAACTTTGGATGACTAAATGCAGAGAATTTTAAAATAATATAGAGGAGGAAAAGAAAAGGAAAAAAAATTAAATGAAGTTGGGAAGTCCTTATAAATAGTATCTAATGCATGGTCAATGTTTATTGAGTAAAGGCAGAAAAAAAAAACAGTACTTTATGAGGAAAAAAAAATTATATCTATGGTTGAAATAGGTCAACATGTCTATTTTCTAATCCAAAAAGAGTAAAAAGACAGTATTCTTGAATGCAAAATATATTTGAGTTTCAGATTCAATATAATATAAATTTTACCATGAAAATACCATCAACTATGGTAGAATGAGACCCCCATAATTGGAACATGCTAATAGGAAAGTATAATTTATTAAGATATATGCCTGAATAATAAACAGACTAGAACTGTCTAAAGGGTTATGCATCTACATATTTTATTTATGCTATATGGAAAGTGAAATGTAATTTACATGTAAACTATTATATAACAATTTAAGAAATCGTGAACATTAAGCTGTATTAAGTGGGCCACCATTTAATGATAAAGGGAATATGATCCTTCACTTCTTCCTGCATTGAATCATGTTTTTATTTTTTTGGTTTTTGTTTTCTGTTATTTATTTGTATACACTTACAAAAGCAGATATAGGAAACCATCTTTATAAGGGGATACAGAATTATGCTAAGAAACATCCCCTTCATTATAACAGGCACCAGACTGTCTTGTTCGTTTCTCTGTCATAGATCTCTAGCACAATATATGATATATAGTAAATGAAAAATAAATGTTTTAAGTAAGTAGCAGCTATATTCAAATATTTGATGTCAAATTAAAGTCTTTGAAATTATGATAGAAAACTGATAGTCTTGACTAAAGGGTGGAAATAAGTACATTTCAGTAATAAAGTGGTTTGTCATTTTCTTTAGTTGATTGAGAGTAGATTTGAAGACTAATTCTTGTGGTTACTGTGGAAGGTATGCAAAATATAGTCAATGGTGAAAGAAGTTAGAAATATGATTGTGGAGTCTTGCTAAACCTTCACAATCTAATTGTATATTATCTCTGTCTCTCTCTCTTTTTTTTTCCATTTTCTAATTGCCCAAGTGTTAATAAAACCCCCCAAATTAATTTAGGTTTAAGCTATTGTTAAATGCTAAAACTTTGCATAATGATAATCAGATACTATCAACAATTTCATTTGAAAGGTCAAAGTTACAGCTTAAAAATAACATTAAAATGACAATAAACAGTATACTTGCATATATTAATAAAGCTTACTTACTATACTTATTGGCTATAATTAAGAAACCTTATAAAATAATAAGAATAACACAGTTAAATTATGGGGCCCACTAAGATCCTACTTCATCTGAAATTATGTATTATTCCAGTCTTATTTTCTTATTCCAGCTTAAAGAATCACATACTTCTAACATCACTTTCCTATTTATGACAGCAACAATTAATTAGTAGAAAACTTTTTTTCACTTTTTGAACACATTTGACTTATTGCTATTTCATAGCGCTCTTTCTTGGGTTATTTTATAACTTGATATTTCCATTAGGACCATTATAACAAGAAGGCTGAGGGCCACAGATCTGGAGGAAGACCCTTCAAGCAGAGTAAAGACTTAGGTAAGTACCTCACGGACTCAAAAGATCAAAGGGACAGTGTACTGCAGCATAATACGTGAGGGACAAAAGAGTAGGAAATGAAAAGTTTATGAAAGTCTTCTATGCTAGGGTGATGGGAAAACATTAGAGAGCTTATAGCAGGGAGTTGGCATGAAATGAGTTGTTTTTTAAAGGTCGCTGTGACTGCTTGTGGAGGATGAATAACAGAGAGAGGAGTAGAGACAGATAAGGGTTATTCCATTATTTTGGGCAAAAGCGATTAATGGCTTAGACTAGGGTATAAATGGTAGGAATAAAATTTGACAAATTATCTGTATATGCTCAGTTTGGAAACAATACAACCTGATGAGGTATTCAGCTGAGAAAAACAGAAAAGAGAGCAGGGACCAATAATAGCTCCTAAATTTTGGCTTGCATAACTGGATAGATCATGGATCATTATTGCCATTTACAGAGATGAGAAGTTCAGAGGAAGAAGCAGATTCAGAGTAAGAAAGGGGAAAATCAAGTGTTTGTTTTTGACATACTAATTTTAGGAAGCTTTTTAGATATCTAGCTATAGGTGTCAAGTATGAGGTCAAATGTACAAGTCTGGAGTATTAAGAAACAGATTATAAAATCTTCCCAAATAACCATCTTTGCCTAGAGAGCTTATTAGAATTCTTCATGAGTTTTTGTTGTTGTTGTTGTTGATGAGGTTTTTAATTATAGTTCCTAAAGCTCTGTTAGTTTTTTAAAGAAATTTTATTATTCTTCTTTAATATAGTATTTCTTCATGTAAGGAGAAACATTTTAGTGATGATGTGTAATTGTCATGTGAACTTCATGAAGGCAGAAGTTTCTAAAACTCAGAGGGCAATAATGAAGATAAAATAAATCCTCTGAATTTATATCTTGATTCAGAGTTTGTTGTTTCTCTTTGCGCCTTCATATATATCCTGAGAAATTAATTTTGATTCTTCATACTAATATTGAATTATGTGGTCATATAACAATGGAGGTCCTTCAAATTTATTTTAGCCTGGACAACTAGAGTCTATCCTTATCTTCTCAAGACAACTAGAGTCTAACCTTCTCTTCTCAAGAACATTCTTCTTTTGCCTATTTTCTTTCTTCTTTGTATCATCACTTTTTGTTGTTGTTGTTCTGAAATTCTGTCTGAAGCATTCTTGTCTTTAAAATTCCATGTTCTGTTCTGTTCCAACTTAAACAAATAAAAAGCAACTTAATTAAAATATCTCTCTAGCTATGGCCAAAATTAGCAAGACAGGAAACAATGTGTGTTGGAGAGGATGTGGAGAAAGGGGAACCTTGTTACACTGTTGGTGGGAATGCAAGTTGGTGCAGCCACTTGGGAGAACAGTGTGGAGATTCCTCAAGAAATTAAAAATAGAGCTTCCCTATGACCCTGCAATTGCACTACTGGGTATTTACCCCAAAGATACTGATGTAGTGAAAAGAAGGGCCATCTGTACCCCACGGTCAATGGCCACGGTCGCCAAACTGTGGAAAGAACCAAGATGCCCTTCAACAGATGAATGGATAAGGAAGATGTGGTCCATATATACTATGGAGTATTATGCCTCCATCAGAAATGATGAATACCCAACTTTTGTAGCAACATGGACGGGACTGGAAGAGATTATGCTGAGTGAAATAAGTCAAGCAGAGAGAGTCAATTCATATGGTTTCACTTATTTGTGGAGCATAACAAATAACATGGAGAACATGGGGAGATGGAGAGGAGAAGGGAGTTGAGGGAAATTGGAAGGGGAGGGGAACCATGAGAGACTATGGACTCTGAAAAACAATCCGAGGGTTTTGAAGGGGTGTGGGGTGGGAGGTTGGGAGAGCCAGGTGGTGGGTATTATGGAAGGCACATATTGCATGGAGCACTGGGTGTGGTGCATAAACAATGAATTCTGTTACACTAAAAAGAAATTAAAAAAGAAATTTCTCTAGCTGAGAACTCATTTCTCTTTTCTCATTTTTGCAGCAAAACTCTAAGGACTAATTGTCTAGACAACTTATTACTTTGTACTTGCTCAGCTAACATTCCTAATCTCCACTGCAGTCCAAACAAGTTATACAATCAAAGCCACCTAAAACTTACATATTTCACACTGGGGAAAAAAAAAGTTTCTGTCCTTATCTCATTTGATTTCTCAGTAGCTCTTTATACATTATCATCTCACATTTTATAAACTCTTTGTTAACTTTTTGCATTACCTTTCACAACATTATGAAGTCCTGGTTTTCTCCCTAATTTATTGGCTACTCCTCAATATTTTCACTGATTTCAGAAGTTATATCAGATCTCAAAATAATAGAGTTCCTTTAAATTATGTCATGGGTCATTATCTTTTTACTTAATATTCACTGCTCACCAAATTTTATGGCCTAGAGTAGGGCCATACTTTATTTTCAAAGTATGATTACTTTCAAAATATATCTTAAGCCAAAACAATTTCTCTGAACCTCAGAATGGTATATTCAGATTTCTACTTGACATTTCCACTTAATCATCTCAAAGTTATTGTGTGCAGAACACAAGTCTGGTTTCCCTTTTTATCCAAAACCTGTTACTCATCTAGTAAATGTCATCACTGTCCACCAAGTTGCTAAAGCCAGAGATTCTGGGGTCATATACCCCTTATTCACCTTTCCCTTACTTTTTATATCCAACTTTGGGAAATCCTTTTCATTCTATGTCTAAAGGATAGCTGATACCCATTCACTTTTCTCCATTTCCACTCCAACCTTCTTAAAGCCACCATAATTTTTTTTAATGTAGTTTTTTCATTGACTTAGATGATCCCTCTGTTTCTTCTCTTGCCTCTCTAAAATATACTTAAAATACAGGAACAAGAATGATCTTTAGAAACAAAAAGAACTGATCATATCATTCTCCTGCATGGTTTCCCAGTGACCAAGAAGGCCCTCTGAATCTAACTAAGCTCTCCTGTCTTTCCACCCTAATCTTATGCCAGTCCTCCCTCATTCAATTTGCTCTGTTCAGCTTTGGCCTTCTACTACTTAAAATATGCAAACTGTTAGCTTTGCACAGTGGCAGTATCGTAGCCAATGAGGTTTATCCAAGGCGCAATTATTGTTAATTGAAAATATGCCAAGTGTCTTTCTGCTTTGGGGAGTGTTTAATCCTAGCTCATTACTTGTCTTCTTTCATTCTTCCATTTCAACCTAAAAATTGTCTTTTCATTGACTTATCTGATCACCTTACCTAAACAAGGCCTTTGTTCATATTTTCTATTTCAACATTCTTTTTATTTATCCTTATGATATGGTCATTATAAATTTACTTGAACTTCAGAGACTGTATCTGTCTTATTTACCTTTACCTGTAATAATATCTTTCAGTATGCTATGGACTGAATGATTGTGTTACCCCAAAATTCAAATGTTAAAGCCTAAATGCCAGTGTGGTGGTATTTGGAGGTAGGACCTTTAGAAGGTAATTAGGTCATGAGGGTGCAGCTCTCATGCATGGGATTAATGACTTTAAGAAAGAACAAGAGAGAGAGATGGTCTATCTCTCTCTTGTCTCCATCATGTGAGGATACAAGAAGATGGCTCTCTGGAAACCAGCAGGTAGGCCCTTACCAAAACCTAAATCTGCTGACACCTTGATCTTAGATTTCTGAGCCTCCAACACTGTGAGAAATAAATGTTTGTTCTTTAAGCCACTCAGTTTATAGCAATTTGTTAGAGTAGCACGAGAAGAATAAGGTAAAATAAATATTTTTGTTAGGAAGAAAGAGGAACTTGCCAAGAATACATGTAAGGTATTTCATCTTAAAAATCTGTGGATAGTAACAGTTTGGGGAGTAACTATGCTTTCATGGTCTTATGTGGCACCAGGACCTGTGAGTTTGGATGGTTCTGGTTTACTAATTGATTAGAATAAGTCCTTGGTGTTTTTCTATAGTCTATGCATTCTTTCCTGGAAAGAATTTATGGATGGACTTTAATTTCTGTAAACTGCCTGAAATTATATGATGTTTTGTGAATTGTTTATTACAAACATTTGCCCAAGATGAGCTTTTCAAAATTTTTCATAGCTTTTACTCAAGTTGCGGAAAAAGGAGTTCAAATAAAAATGATCAATAGTCACTCAAATCACTGTCATGAATTTTGGACACTACTCTGGGTCCTCAATCTAATGTTGTTTCTTTCTTTTTTGGCAATTGTGTGCATACCTTGAAGCCAATATGAAATTACATAAGGGATGTTGATTTTGAATCTTCAAAACCTAGTGAAGAATATTGCTTCTACTACTTACTAATTAGCTGAAGTTGGGTGAATTAATTAACTATATTGAAAGCTGGTTCCACTGTATATAAAGTAAATCTAATAACATCTATTTTTCAGACTAATTGTGAGAATTAGAGAAAAAATATACTAAGCATGTACTATTGTACCTAGTAGGAATTAATGGCCATTCAGTATCAAAAAGCATTGATATTTTTTGTAATCATAATAATTCTATATTCATCAGCACATTCTGTTTATAATTTCATGTATAGAATGTTTGTATCCAGATGACTAAAAAATGTGAATTTTGTACCTGATATCCCACCATTAAACAGCCTAGACTTGGTAAAGTTTCTGCCAGTCAGCTTGTACATATGCATGCATATGTATGTATATATGGGTTTGCCACTCTCCTTAAAACTTGAAAAATTCCCTGCCCTGTTCTGTGCTCAGAGATGTTTGGTCCTACACATGGTCCTATACATGGCCCAGGCCCTCTTTATTTCTGGCCTCTGATTGAGGGTATTCAGTGGTATCACAGGAAATCAGAGGGCTAGGAGAGAAAATTGAAGATATTTATCACTCCTAATAACCTCTGTGTAACCTTGCTCAGTATGAGCAATGTCAATATGCTGTAATTTATATTCTTGTTGGGCAACTCTGCTTCTATGACTTCAAACTCTATGTGAAGCTTCAGTAACCTCATTCCCACCATATTCCCAGGAAGACTGTTAACTTATGCTCCGGTACTTGCTATATCCCTTAATTCAGGTCTAATCTGTATAAAAATTCCCTTCATAAAAATGCGTTAGATTTAAAATGGAGTTTCCTAATAGCTCTGTGCATATCACCCTACTGTGCGCAAATCAACGGCCTAAGTATTGTGAATCATCAAAACATCCAAGGGCAAAATAATTCTGCCTAGTTCTACTATCACATAAAACTTTTCATTTAACTGTGTACAAATGTGTTCTCAGTGATTCAGCTCAGTGTCACACTTTTATAAAGCAGTTAGAAATAGGAAGCAATTTACTTTGCTGTTACAACGCTCCATTGCCACTTGGAAAAGGGAAATGTGCTAAATACAGAATGTTATCTTTCATTGTTCTCTTCTGAAAGAATGTTTCCATAATTCTTCTGAAATCAAAATATGTGTCTGTTGAATTAATGTCAGGGATTGAGTGGTAGTGATTCGTTTCCTCCTACACAATTTCAGAGAAGACGGGTAAAAAAGAAAGAAAAAACAATTGCTTTCACATAAGTACTTTTGACTTAAAGCACAAATGTCAGGAACAAAAAATTGCAAAAAATATATTTATAAGAAACAAGTCGATTTTACAATGCTGTTATGTATTATTTCCATTTAAACTAGTCTGAATTTTAGCAGCTGTAAAAGCAACATTTATTCAGACACATATAGAGATAGATAGAGAAATAGAGGTAGATACACACACACACACACACACACACACATCTATACCTTATTTTTTACATATTTTAAAAATTTTAGTATTATAAAAATATCTTCCCTTTACTGCCAATCCTTGGAGAACACATAAAGAGATTATTTTGAGAAAATCTGTATGCATCATACTTTGTTAGGTGCAAGTAGCAAAAAGAACCCGAGAACATGTTATTTGCAAAATCTAGATTATTTGAAAAATAGGTATATCAAAATTTTGACCACAAAAGGAAGGAAAATAAGGAAAACATAGATAAAAGGATTTTTTTTTTGAAATTGGGCTGAACAGACATCTCCTTAGATGCGATTTCTATAGAGTAGATGGAATAAAATATTTTTATTTTGATAGTTTTTTTTTAATATCTCAACTTCTTCCTTAAACTATTGTGAGAGCTTTATGCTCCCTCCCTAGTATTAATAACATGAAATTTTATTTATTTAATATATACTTATTGAGAACCTAAAATTCTCTCTTTGACTGTGAGATCAGTTGGGAGAAAATTACCGCAAGAACGTATCTCCTCAAGAAACATTTAAACTGATAAGGAAGGTATCATTCAGGGTCGTTGAGAGAAACAGAAACAGTAAGAGATGACAGATTGAGAGGTGATAGAGACAGAGACAGAGAGAGACAACAGTTAGATAGATTTCAAGGAATTGGCTTCTGCAGTAGTGAGGACTGGCAGTTCTCAAGTCTATTATAGTAGGCTGGGAGGTTGTAATTGTCAGTCAGGAATTTATGCTGTAGTCTTAGAGCAGAGTTTCTTCTTCCTCCAGAAAAACTCAGTTTTGCTCTTGAGGATTATTACATGATTGGGTTAGTCCCATCCACATTTTTAGGGAAAGTTCCTCTTCTTTACTGATTGTGGATGTTAGCCATATGTAAAAAATATCTTTATAGTGACACCTAGATTCATGTTTTAATGAATAACTGGGGACTATAGGCCAGCCAAGTTGACATCTAAAACTGACCATCAGAGCAGTAAAAACTATGGTATAATAATAGCTGATATTTGAATAGTAATTTAAAATGAAATGAAATTACTTTAAAAGCCATTATCATGATTGATCTTTGTAACAGGGTTGTAACAGAGGTATTAATGTTAACAGCCCAATTTTTCACCTGAGGCATATGGACTCAAATTAGTATGTACAGACTAAGTGGAATAAAACACAATCTATGGGGGGAAAGATTATTTAAAAAGAGAGAAATAATAAAATATTTTTAAATTATAACAACTTATTGTAAGTATTTTGAATGAATCAGCAAGTCTGAGGACATTAGTTCTCAGATCAGAAAGATCTGATTCTATTTATTTATTCTTTCATCTATTCATTCATTTTATTTGGCTTTCCTGGCTCCAGTTTTCTCTTCTGTAAAATGGATATAAAACTGGAGTTGGAGAAGAGGATCATAGGTGCTGTGGAGTGTAGGGAGCCCTGTACACAGGGAGAAGAGAGAAAGAGAAAGGGAGGGAGAGAGGAGTACACAGGGGATTGCACAAGGAAAACACTTCCCCAAAACAATTGACAGGGTAAACCAGAGGGGATGCTTTTGTGAGTTTTTACAACAAGCAGAGCTCAGAGACTGGAGTTTTAAATGTTCAAAACTGATGTGGAGCCTGGCAGGCGCTGTGATGCTATTGTGGAGAAGGATAGCCGAGGGGGTCACCTGGGTTGCATTGGGAGAAACAGTTCCCCCTTCTTGAAGTATATATTGGAGAGGTAACATTGCCTCTCTCTGGACAAAAGAGCCAGTGGATGCCCTTTTCTTTCCCCATCCCTCAACATACCCAGAGACACCTGCAAAGAATGACTAACTCGGACACTGGCTCTTTGCTGCTCTTCACTCTGAACTCCATGCCCCTGTGTTTTGATGTGACTGCCCTTCTGGGATAAACCTGCATCAGTCCCATTGTAGTGACACCTTCCCCAGAAGACCAGCATGGGTCCCCAACTACTTTGGATTTTTAACACTGAGAGACCTCTTCCAGGAGTAATCCCAAGATTCATTATTCTGCCAGGCAGACAGATGGCCTGGACACAGACAGGGTGAAGGCAGCAATCTGAGGGATGCCTGGCACATGAGGGGAAATTGTTCACTCTTCTGTAAGGGCTTCCAGGACAGTGTTGGTTACTAATCCCCTTCTTCAGGGATGAAGGAGGGGGCTGGCACCATTTTCCTCTCCTGCACCTCAGCATAAACAAACTTCAGTAAGCAGCACATTGCGATAGTGGTGACCTAAATCCCTCACACCCAGCCCCATCCCCTATGTTCTTCTGCTGGTGCTGCTTTTGTCAGGTATGGCTGAAAACCAGTGTGGCAGGCCCCTCCCCCGGAAGCCCAGCACAAACTCCTGCATTCACCACATCTACTGACCTTTGAGGTCTTCAAAGCTTCGGCTCTAGTGAAAATAACATCAGATCTCTTTTAGCAAGCAGACCAGAGCACACCTAGTTAAAACTTGCCACATTCTGGTCAAGGTCCAAATAGTCCCCATGGCAGGCAAGGAGAAATTCTGCAGAGGACTGATCTGAAGGAAAGAGCAGCCAAAATATAATGGCAGAATGCACACAGCACACCTGTACCACTTCCTGAAATGCCAGGCCCCAGATAGTATATGATCTCTTCTTCATAATGCTATTACTCCCATGAGTAGGAACATAACAGGGTTTCCTAACACAGAGAAGACAAAGACATAGACAAAATGCCAGGAAGAGGAATTCATCCCAAAAGAAGGAACAAGGGGGCGCCTAGGTTACTCAGTGTGTTAAAGTCTCTGCCTTCAGCTCAGGTGATGATCCCAGGGTCCTGGAATTGAGACCCACATTGGGCTTTCTGCTTCACAGGGAGCCTGCTTCCTCCTCTTTCTCTCTCTCTGCCTGCCTCTCTGCCTGCCTCTCTGCCTACTTGTGATCTCTGTCTGTCAAATAAATAAATAAAATCTTAAAAAAGAAAAAAAAAGAAATATGTAAAAAAAAAAAACAAACAAAGAAAGAAAGAAAGAATAAGAAAAGGTCACATCCAGGGGTATAATCAAAACAGATATAAATAATATACCTGATTCAGAAATTAAGGCAATAATCATAAGGATACTAGGTGTTCTTGGGAAAAGCATAAAAGATGCCAGGGAGTCTCTTACCACAGAGATAAATGACTTAAAAACCAGTCAGGCCAAAATGAAAAATGTGATAACTGAAGTTTGAAACCAACTGAAGGTAATGGCCACAAGGATGGACAAAACAGAGGAATGAATAAGTGATACAGGAGATAAAATTGTGGATAATAATGAAACTGAAAAGAGGAGGGAAAGAAAAATATTAGATCACAAATGTAGCCTGAAGGAACTCAGTCAATCCATAAAACCTAATAAGATTCCTATCATAGGAATCCCAGAAGAAGAGATAGAAAAGGGGGCAGAAGTTTTATTGGAGGAAATTACAGCTTAAAATTGCCCTAATCTGGGGAAGAATACAGACATCCAAATCCAGGAGGCATAGAGAATTCCCATCAAAATCAACAAAAGCAGGCCAAGACCAAGACATATTGTAGTTATGTCCAGCCTCCTGGATTTGCAAAATATAGAGATAAAGAAAAAAATTCTAAAAGCAGCAAGACAAAGAAGCAAGAGAAGACAAATAAGGTTGACAGCTGATCTCTCCACAAAAACTTAGCAGGCCAGAAGAGAGTGGTATGATATATTCCGTGGGCTGAATGGGAAAAATATGCAGCCATGAATACTTTACCCAGCAAGGCTGTCATTCAGAATAGAAGGAAAAATGAAGTTTCCCAGACAAATGAAAACTAAAAGAGTTTGTGACCACTAAATCAGCCCCACCAGATATATTAAAGGAGACTCTTTGAGTGGGAAAGAAAAACCAAAACTGACAAAGACTAGAAAGGAACAAATAAAGTCTCCAGAAATAACAAAACAAATAAGAAAATGGCAGTAAATTCATATCTGTCAATAATTATTCTGAATGTAAATAGCCTAAATGCTCCAATCAAAAGACACAGGGTGTAAAAATAGACTAAAACAATAAGAGCCATCTATATGCTAACTATAAAAGATTCATTTTAGACCTAAAGATACCTACAGATTGAAAATGAGTAAGTAGAGACCCATTTATCATGCAAATGGACATTAAAAGAAAGCCAGAGTAACAATACTTCTACCAAACTAGATTTTAAACCAAAGACTATGTAACAGGAAATGAAGAAGGACACTTTATCATAATGAAGGGATCTATCCAACAGGAATATCTAACAATGATAAATATTTATGCCTCCAACTTGGGGCCACCCAAATATATGAAATGAAAATAAACATAAACAAACTCATTGGTAATAATACATTCATAGTAAGTAATTTTAATACTCCATTAATCAATGGACAGAGCATCTAAGGAGAAAATGAACAAAGAAAGAATGGCTTTGAATCAGATGGATTCTGATTCAAACTTTATATGTTTCTAGGAATTTACCTATTTCTTCAAAGATGGATCAGATGGACTTAACAGATATATTCAAATCATTCCATCCTAAAGCAGCATTCTTTTCAAGTATACATGGGACATTCTCCAGAGTAGATTAGGTCACAAATCAAGGCTCAACAAGTACAAAAACACTGAGATCATACCGTGTATATTTGCCAATCACAGATGATATGAAACTTGAAGTCAACCATAACAAAAATTTTGGAAAGACCACAAATACATCCTACTAAAGAATGAATGGGCTAACCAGCAAATTAAAGAAGAAATTTTAAGAAAATACATGGAAACAATTGAAAATGAAAACACAATGGTCCAAAACCTTTGGGATGCAGCAGAAGTGGTCATAAGAGGGAAATAAGGTCTTAAGTGGGAAATATATAGTAATACAGTCCTATAAGAAACAAGAAAATTTTCAAATATGCAACCTAATATTACACCTAAAGGAACTAGAAAAAAGAACAACAAATGAAACCTCAAGTCAGCAGAGGAAGGGAACCAATAAAGATTAGAACAGAAATAAATGAAATAGAAACAAAAACAAACAAAACCAATAGAACAGATCAATGAAACCAGGAGCTGATTCTTTGAAAAAATTAATAAAATTGATAAACCCCAAGCCAGACTGATCAAAAAGAAAGGAGAAAGGGCCAAAATAAATAAAAACACAAATGAGAGAGGAGAGATCACAACTAATAGCATAGGAATACAAACAATTATTAGAGAATATTATGGAAAACTGTATATAAATAAATTGGACAATGTTGAAGAAATAGGTAAATTCCTAGAAACATATAAACTACCAAAACTGAAACATGGAGAAATAGAAAATTTGAACAGACTGATAATCAGCAAAGAAATGGAATCACTAATCAAATATCTCCTGACAAATAAAAGTCCAGGACCAAATGGCTTCTGGGGGAAATTTTACCAAACATTTAAAGAAGCATTAATACCTATTCTCAAACTGTTCCAAAAAATAGAAATGGAAGGAAATTCTATTCTGAAACCCATTCTATGAGGCCAGTATGACCTTGATTCCAAAACCAGACAAAGACCCTATTAAAAAGAAGAATTACAGGCCAATATCCCTGATCAACATGGATGCAAAAATTCTCAACAAGATACTAGCAAACCGAAACCAATAGTGCATTAAAAGAACTTATTCCTGGGTTGCAAGGGTGGTTCAATATTCACAAATCAATCAAGGTGATATACCACATTAGTAAAAGAAAGAGTAAGAACCATATGGTCCTCTCAATAGCTGCAGAAAACGTATTTGACAAAGTAAAGCATCCATTCATGATTAAAACCCTCAACAAAGTAGGTTTAGAGGGAACATATCTCAACATCATAAAGACCATACATGTAAACCCATAGCTAATATCATCTGCAGTGGGGAAAAACTGAGAACCTTTCCTCTATGGTCAAGAACAAGACAAAGATTTTCACTTATGTTATGTTATGTTATGTTATGTTATGTTATGAACAAAGATGTTCACCATTGTTATTTCACATAGTACTGGAGGTCCTAGCCTCAGCAATCAAGCAATAAAAAGAATTCAAATCAGCAAAGAAGAAGACAAACATTCACTGTTTGCAGATGACAAGGTATTCTATGTAGGAAACCAGAAAGACTCCACCAAAAAATTGGTAGAACTGATCCATGAATTCAGAAAAGTTGCAGGATATAAAATCAATGTACAGAAATTTGTTGCATTTCTATACACCAATAATGAAGCAGCAGAAAGAGAAATCAAGGAATTGATCTCATTTACAATTGCACCAAAAACCCTAAGATACCTAGGAATAAACCTAACCAAAGAGGTCAAAGATCTGTACTCTGAAAACTATAAAAGACTTATGGAAGAAATTGAAGATGACACAAAGAAATGAAAAAGCATTCCATGCTCATGGATTAGAAGAACAAACTTGTTAAAATGTCTATACTACCCAAATCAATCCCCATCAAAATACCAACAACATTTTCACAGAGCTAGAACAAACAATCCCCAAATTTGTATGAAACCACAAAAGACTGAATAACCAAAGCTGTCTTGAAAAAGATAAAACTGGAGGCATCAGGATTCCATACTTCAAGTTATATGACAAAGCTGTAGTGATCAAAACAGTATGATACTGGCATAAAAACACACACATAGGTAAGTAGAGTAGAATTGAAAACCCAGAAATGAACCCAGAACTGTATGGTTAGTTAATCTTCAACAAAGCAATAAAGAATATCCAATAGGGGCACCTGGGTGGCTCAGTGGGTTAAGCCGCTGCCTTCGGCTCAGGTCATGATCTCAGGTCCCAGGATCGAGTCCCGCATCGGGCTCTCTGCTCAGCAGGGAGCCTGCTTCCTCCTCTCTCTCTGCCTGCCTCTCTGCCTACTTGTGATCTCTCTCTGTCAAATAAATAAATAAAATCTTTAAAAAGAAAAAAAAGAATATCCAATAGAAAAAAGACAGTCTAGGGACGCCTGGATGGCTCAGTTGGTTAAGCAGCTGCCTTCGGCTCAGGTCATGATCCCAGCGTCCTGGGATCGAGTCCCGCATCAGGCTCCTTGCTCAGCCGGGAGCCTGCTTCTCCCTCTGCCTCTGCTGCCCCTCTGCCTGCCTGTGTGCTCGCTCACTCGCGCGCTCTCTTTCTCTCTCTCTGACAAATAAATAAATAAATAAAATCTAAAAAAAAAAAAGAAAGAAAGAAAAAAGACAGTCTATTCAATAAATGGTGTTGGGAAAACTGTACAACATGTAGAATGGACTGAAGACCTAAGTGTGCGATATGAAACCATAAAACTTCTAGAGGAGAACACAAGCAGTAACCTCTTTGACATCAGCCATTAGCAAATTCTTACTTGATATGTCTCCTGAGGCAAGGGAAACAAAAGTAAATATTAACTATTGGGATATCATCCTGATAAAAAGCTCCTCCTGCACAGCAAAGGAAGCAATCAACAAAACTAAACGGGAATCTATGGAATGGGAGAAAATATTTGCAAATGACGTATCTGATAAAGTTTGTTTCCAAAATATATAAAGAACTTATAAAACACAACACCCAAAAAACGATCCAGTTATGAAATGGGAAGAAGACACAAACAGACATTTTTCCAAAGAAGACATGCAGATGGCTAAGAGACACATGAAAAGGTGCTCAACATCACTCATCATCAGGGAAATAGAAATCAAAACCACTATGCGATATGTCACTTGTCAGAATGGCTAAAATGAACAACTCAGGAAACAGCATACCTTAGCAAGGATATAGAGAAAGAGGAATACTCTAACACTGTTGGTGGGGATGCAAACTGGCACAGCCCCTGTGGAAAACAGTATGGAGGTTCCTCAAAAAGTTAAAAATAGAACTCTTCCCACTCTTCCCACTATTGTACTACTTGGAATTTATCCAAAGTATAAAAAACTTTGATCCTAAGGATATATGTACCCAATGTTTATAGCAGCATTATCAACAATAGCCAGATTATAGAAGGAACCCAAATGCCCATCAACTGAAGAATGGATAATGAAGTGGTATGTATATACAATGGAACATCACTCAGCCATCAAAAAGAATCAAATATTGCCATTTGCAATGACATGGATGGAGCCAGAGTGTATTATGCTAAGCGAAATAAGTCAGAAAAAGACAAATACCATATGAATCACTTATTTGTGGAATTTAAGAAACAAAACAGATGAACATGGGGGAAAAAAAGAGAGAGAGAGAGGAAAACCATAAAACAAATACTTAATCATAGAGGGTTGCTGGAAGGGAGGTGGGCAGCAGGTTAGGTTAAATAGGTGATAGGTATTAAGGAGGGCACTTTTGATGAGCACTGGATGTTATATGTAAGTGATGAATCACTAAATACTACTTTTAAAACTAATAATGCACTGTACGTTAAATACCTAGAATTCTTTTTTTAAAAAGATTTTATTTATTTGACAGAGAGATAAAGAGCACAAGTAGGCAGAGTGGAAGGCAGAGGCAGAGGGAGAAGCAGCCTCTCTGCTGAGCAGGGAACCCGATGTGGGGCTCCATCCCAGAACTCTGGGATCATGACCTGAGCCGAAGGCAGCCGTCTAACCCACTGAGCCACCCAGGTGCCCCAAATACCTAGAATTTAAATAAAACTTGAAACTATAAAAATAAAATAAAAATAAAAAATAAATACAACTAGAGTTTCTTCATGGGACCATTAAAGGGAATAATAAAAGAAATCCATGTAACATAGTAAATGCAGAACTGGATATATGTGAAGTTCATAGCATTTGTTCATTGCACTTACTCTTATTGTAGTAATCTGTAAGACATTCTTTATTTAGGTCTTTCCTTGTTATATAGATAGAATTTTGTATTCAGTTACTAGACAGAACCCTCCAAAACTGCTGGGTATATATCCTACCCACCCCCTTTTTTGTAAACTCATGGTGAAGAGTAACCACTTCTCACCTGGGAAGTTTTCTGAGGTTGACCTTTGTGTACAATATAAAGCGTCACTGATTGGGTTGTAGTTTCACCTCTCAGTTTGTAATAAAGAAGTGACTGGAAGATATTTTAGCCAGAATTTATTAAAGGAACTATATCTTGTTCCAGACTTGGTCCAGTTCCTTTTTTTTGTATTAATTGATCCTCTTGTTTTGACACAGACAATTTAAGAAGTCATATTATTTCACTGTTAAGTGTCAATTCCTTGATTCTTCTAACATCAGTTGCAGAAATTCATGATTTTTCATCAGTGGTATTTCTTTGCAATAACTACCTCATAGACTTCTATAATTTTGAAATATAAGAATGAATTTAATTTCTTTTAATTAATTACTAAATATTGTTTTCAGCTATTTTTGATCCCAGAAATGAATTATCTCTGGTATTTTTCATGCTTGTTCAGCATGCCTCTTACTCTGAAAAGAAACCAGAGTTCATTCTCAATTATCATTTCTGATTAAGGTTTAAAGCAGACCTTAGGACACCTACATTAACCTTTGGAATTTAGTAAAAACCAAGTGGTAAAATTGGTTATTTTTTCTTCTTCTTTTTTTAATTTTATTTATTTATTTGACAGAGAGAGATCACAAGTAGGCAGAGAGGCAGGCAGAGAGAGAGAGAGGAGGAAGCAGACTCCCTGCTGAGCAGAGAGCCTGATGCGGGATTCGATCCCAGGACCCTGAGATCATGACCTGAGCGGAAGGCAGTGGCTTAACTCACTGAGCCACCCAGGCACCCCGGTTATTTTTTCTTTGACTCTTTTTAGCCTTCTGCTATAGAATCAAAATATAACCATTTAAAAATGAAAGAATATGTACCTGAAATACATTTTTTAAAAAAGAAGAAAAACACAAGGCACAAAACAATTTTTTAAATCTTATTAAAAAATAAGAAAATAAAAGTTTAAGGACACAGTAGGAAAATTGACATATTACATATGAGGGACATTGTTAGTATCAACAGAATACAAATTGACATCAATTAATAAAAAAATGAGGGAGAACCTTCTAAAAAAGTAATTTGGTAAAGTATATAAGCATTTTACACAATAAAAATTATCAATGTCTAATAATATAAAAAGTTTAGGGGCGCCTGGGTGGCTCAGTGGGTTAAATCTCTGCCTTTGGCTCAGCTCACGATCTCAGGGTCCTGGGATGGAGCCCTACATCGGGCTCTCTGCTCAGCAGGGAGCCTGCTTCCTCTTATCCGCCTGCCTCTCTGCCTGCTTGTGATCTCTGTCCGTCAGATAAATAAATAAAATATTTAAAAAAAAGTTTAAACCTACTTATAGTGAAAATATAAAATTAAATAATATTCAAATACCATAATCTGCCTACTAGTTCTATTTATGGAGCTATTTATTCATCTATTTGCCAGTGTAACCAGGGAGCAGACTAGTGAATCTGATGTGACACTGCTCATGGTATTATAAAGTGATACAAACATCTGAAAACCAAGGTGGAAATGGGAATGAGAAATTCTAAAAATAACATATGCCCTTTGAAACAGAAAATCATCATGTAGGAATTTATAATTATAAAAAAATAGAAAACCAAACTATTTATAAGGATATTCATCACAATATGATCTGCAATAACACAAAATAAGAAAACAGTTTCCTCAAATATGAAATTGCATAAATAAGTGGCATTCCATACAACTATTCAAAGTCAAGAGGTAGAATATTATTTTGTTACTGGAGAAAATAAGTTTACAAAGGAAGTCCAAAAGGAGAATGTATGATAATTATAGTATGTGTCTTTATGGAAATTATCAAAACTGTTTTTTCCTATGTCAACCAGTTTCTTTCCCAATTAATATGAACTAGTTTCCTGCTAATGATACCAGATTATGAAAATGAATAAAAATATACAAAAATATGTTGGAAGAAGTACATTACCAAGCCTAAAAACATTTATTTAGATCTAGTAAATAACAGTAAAAAAAAATCAGAACTGGTATAAAAAGATGTCATTTGCTTCTTCTAGTGTTCCTGAATTAGAAAGCAAATCTGAAACAAATTTATTCATAATTAGGTTTAATTATGAGACTTTATGTGGATCTTTATGAAGATTGCTTGAGAAGTACAAATTGAATAAAAAACATTTTATATTTATTTAATTATGGCAGAAAGTAGAAAGAAAAACAACTAGCTGATTATGTACACAGAAAATGTACCTTGTGTAATAGTATGGGTTTATTGAGAGAATTGTATATAAACAGATCTGTAGTCCCTTTCAGGATTATAAATGCTCATCCATAATTTCTAATGAAGTCCACTGAACTGTACACTAGGGATAATCTATCTATTTAAAAATGAATTTCTGAGCTTCAAGGGTTTTTTATCTAAAGAAATTGTGAATTCAAATTCATTATGCATATTTGACCTCTGCCCCACTATTATAAATGAAAAAGGACATAACAACTATATTTTCTCCTGTCAAAATAAAACTGTCATTTTGAACACTAATAAGAACTTCATCTATTGATTTAATCTTTAGCTAGGTGTTATGGATGACTCCTTTTGGTTTTGCCACTTGACTATAAAACATATCGATATTTTATTGATTAGAGAATTGAAAATCAATACTTTTATTCACTATGGCCAACATGAAGACTTAATGTATCCACATAACCAATATGTAAAACCAATATCCATAATGCCAATAAGTATATTAACAATCACTTTAGAAATCTGTTAGAAATTCTTAAGATACAAAACAAAAATTTATAGAAAACTGTGTATAAGCATCTGAACATAATTTACATTTATTATTTAATTGTACTAATAAGCCCATGAAAATCCTACTTAGCATAGTGTGATAGCATATGAATCAATATTTGACTTGCTATACAAATATATTATACAGTATTTTTTAATATAGGTAAAGTGTAAACTAGATGGACACCAAAATAGAAAACCATAAAATACAGAGAAAAGAAAGAAAGAAAGACAGAAAGAAAGAAGAGGGAAGGAGGGAGAAAGGGAGGGAGGGAGGAAGGAAGGGAGGGAGGGAGGAAAGAAGGAAGAAAAGAAGTTAGTTTTCTCAGTAGGTGAGTGAAATGCTTCTGTGGAATGAAAGATTCCAAATTTTCCTGTTTTACCTTATACTTTTTAATATATATTGTGCTATTTAATCTTCTATCTGGATCAGTGCTTACAAGTCCATTTTGAAGGTCTCTTTGCCATACTAGATGCTCTCATATTTAAAGGCATTCTTAGGTCATTAGTTTTATAAGTAACATTTTTTCAGGTCACTAGGTTCTCAGAGTTCCTTTTTTATGATATATTTTACTTGATATTTCTATACATGGTCTCTTGATAGACTCCTCTGGGTTAAAGCGAAAGAGAATAAAGGGCAAAAGATTTAGTCAGTAACCTAAACAGCAATACCAGAGTGTATTAAACTCTACTTTATATGAGCAGATAAAGTGTATAGGCCAATTTTATTGTCATGAGGGGGTGTTTTTTAAAGGTGTGCAGGTGTACATCCATATGGTGTACATGATCGTGTGTGTGTGTATATTGATGAGACACTTAAGATTTTGTTTTGTTTCAGTCTGAATCAGAGTTACAAAGAGGCAAGAATTATTGAAAAACAGAAATTAAAGGGGTCAATTTCATGCCCTTAGCTATTAGATAGGTACCCTAAATTGTGAATATATGAATGAAAAGAAAAACATATTATCCTGCATTGTAACATTTGTGGATATAAAGCAGGAATACAGAAAACATTTTTTCTATCTTTTCTGGAGAAGTTTAAATAGATCACTTAAGTCCTTGAGGAAAATACTGTATCTTAAATTAGTTGCTTAAATCCATATGTGTATTGGAAAAAATCATTTGTTTGCCATACTCTTAAACCCCCAGACATGTAAAAAATTACCAAAATTCTGAGGGAACAAATCCACAATGTGGAAACTTATGAATATCAGTCTGGTATAAAAGAGCTAAGAGCAATCTAAAATAATGAAATTTTCAGAAGTAATTTTGGAAAAGCAAAGAGCCACATGGTAGAGACACCCGCATGATGAAGAATAAGTGCAAACAGTGTGAGGCAGGAATTGCTAGAGAAGACACTGAGTACAGAGTTGTCCAGAGATGGGGTCTGGGTGAGAACACGTTAAATACAAGTGGGGAAAGTCTAAGGCAATGATTAAATGAAATTGTAATCAGATGGTGACTATATGGTTGTGCTGTTTTTGTATATGTAGTCAAAGGGCCAGAGAAAAACTACCAAAATGTGGATAATAAAAATATCAAAGGAATTCTCTGAGTGAAATAAGCTTTTTCATATTTATCTCTTTTATATGCATAACATAAGCAAAATTTAGCTGATTAATTGGTAGTAGGTAGTATTTAAGTGTAACTGTTATAATCTCCAATGATTTGAATAAATTTTAATTTTTTTCAAAGTATTTAAGTGGAGACTAAAACTATTTTGTGTGTTGCTAACTAGGAAAATAACTGGAATATCTTGATTTCTTCCAATGCTAAAATTCTAGTTTTTTAAAAGCAGTCACTTTTTAGAAATGACAGATACGTAGTGAGATGGACCTCATTTTGTTAAAATTAAGAAACCTAAACAGTGTATCTGCCTGAACAAAAATTGAGCCCTTTGGGGCGCCTGGGTGGCTCAGTGGGTTAAAGCCTCTGCCTTTGGCTCGGGTCATGATCCCAGGGTCCTGGGATTGAGCCTCGCATTGGGCTCTCTTCTCCGCAGGGAGCCTGCTTCCTCCTCTCTCTCTCTCTCTTTGCCTGCCTCTCTGTCTACTTATGATCTCTGTCTGTCAAATAAATAAAATCTTAAAAAAAAAAAATTGAGCCCTTTGTTCTAAATTGGAATTTCTCTAAGCAAAGGTAGAGGACTTTTTTTTTTTTTTTTTTTAAGATTTTATTTATTTATTTACTTGAGAGAGAGAGAGTGCACGTGAGTGGGGGGAGGGACACAGGAGAGCGAGAGGGAGAGAGAGAGAATCTCAAGCCAACTCCAGAGCTCTGAGGTGTGGTTGTTTCACAATCCTCAGATAATGACCTGGGCTGAAACTGAGTCAGATGCGTCACCTGTGGATCCACCCAGATTCCCCAAAGGTAGAAGACTTATAAATGAAGGAGTTCTGACTGCTCCAACACACGGAGGCATATTTATATTAGATGTTTATTTGTTTAATTTTTTTAGTATATGTGCTGCCGAAGCGAGCACATTGTTCAATTTTTTAAAAAAAGTATTTTACTTATGCTCATTCCAGAGTATCACATACAATCGGGGTCCTGCACATATAACTTTCTTTCTCTCCATTCTCTTACACAATGATGGTTGTCTTTTACAATATTTGAAACTCCCTTCATAAGAAATGGTAAGGAGTTAATAACCCCAAGTTCAGCTCACAATCAGTAACAGATAGGAATCAATGAATAAATATATCCAGTTTCCATCTTGTGGGGTGGGAAAACTCTAAATAGGTCTTAAATGGCCTCCAAGAGGTCCATTGATTTGGCCCCAGTTCCCCAAAGTACAAACAACTTGCATATTAATGATGTATCCCTACCTCACACAAAAATCAAACTTAAGACAGTCTCTATTTTTCCACAAAGATTTTTGTGATAGCTTACAAGAATAAAATGATCTAATAAAATAAGGAATGGAGGGACGCCTGGGTGGCTCAGTTGGTTAAGCATCTGCCTTTGGCTCAGGTCATGATCCCAGCGTCCTGGGATCGAGTCCCACATCGGGCTCCTTGCTCTGCAGGGAGCCTGCTTCTCCCTCTGACTCTGCCTGCCACTCTCTGCCTGTGCTTGCACTCTCTCGCTCTCTCTCTCTCGCTGACAAATAAATAAAATCTTAAAAAAAAAAAAAGTTTAAAAAAATAAAATAAGGAATGGAATAAAAGTTCCTAAAGTTAAAAATTATACAGCCTAGTTGAAGTAAACTTGAAAATTTCACAGCCAATATTAAAGTCATGCATTATAGAGAGGGAAAAAAATAATGCTGTAATTTTTACCAATATATTATCAAAATTACAGTAATATATTTAGTGAAAATTCATACCTTGAGAATTGCCCCAGAATAATCTTCTGAATGTTATTATTGGGTATAATCCATTTAAATGTTGGAAACATAGATAAAATATTTTAGAATTATTAATGTCAAATCTTTTTTGTTTGTTTTGTTTCAGTAAGAGAAACCTGTCTCTTTGCATAAACAAAACTGTGTAATCAATATTTAAAGGGATTTGTCTTTTTATGTATTATGAAAAATGGGACATAATTCAGATAATCCAAAAACAGTTGCTAGTATATAATTTTGGTTATATGAAGGAATATAAGTATATAGAAATTCATATCTTTTGTATATTTGTAAGGAAATTATTCATGTTCATGTAGTTTCTGATTCTCAAAACAGTGCTAATACAAGTCAGTATTGTCAATAAGATAGAGTAGATGCACTTATTCCTGTTCTTCCCATCAGGTATAGGTAAAAACCACACACATAGGTAATTATATAAAACAAACATAAAAATACTCTGAAATGCAGAGAGAAGAAGGCAGACTGTCTAGGGACATTTGAACCAAGAAATAACATGACAATTTATTTCCTGGATTTCCTTTTTGTCTCATACTTCATTAATTTGGTGGTAGAAAAGCTTATAACCCCAGAACACCAGCAGGTAAAAATAAGAAAGTCCCAATCAAAACTTTCTCTCTCTAGCTGAAGAACCAGAAAAGACACCCTACCAGAAAACATTTAGGTAATAATTGACCTACTCTTGTCCAAACATCATAGAATAAACTGTGGACCCACCGTAACCTTTGTAAGCAAAGTTTGAATAGGGGCCAAGACTTCCACCCTCAGCTATAATGAGCACCCCTGAGTTGTATTGAGGCCAGAAGACTGAATGATGAACTGGGACTTTGATTACCACTGGATGATAACAAGAACTTCTGCCTGTCTCTCATGCCCCTCGTGTCAGTGGAGACCATGAGGGAAACATAGACTTGTACCCTCACCCAGAT
The DNA here is from genome assembly GCF_011764305.1 of Mustela putorius furo. Taxonomy (NCBI): domain Eukaryota; kingdom Metazoa; phylum Chordata; class Mammalia; order Carnivora; family Mustelidae; genus Mustela; species Mustela putorius. The sequence continues at coordinate 4,194,662 of NW_025421467.1, forward strand.
GTAATGAGGATTCCTTCCTCTACAGTCTGCTAGATTGGTGTCAGAGGTGGCTTACTAAAGAGTCAGATCTTTCCCCATAGCCCAGAGTTAATGAGCAATGTCTCCAACTGTGGGAGAAGAGGGGCATGTGAAGCAGTAATAAGACCCCTCTGACCTACAAAGCAGGGTGGCATCTATGAAAGCCTAGTGAGAAGCCTTACTACACCTGACCAATGGTAGAGAAATGTCTCCTAACTTGTAGGTTATGGATGGAGGATAAGTAGAATGTGGACTTTTACCCCATTTAGCAGTAATGATATGATTGCCCTTTCCCTGATGGCAGAAGAGTAAGTATCAGAAGAGTTCCCCAGAAGCAAATAGTTTAAATAAGATTTAATTTAAATAAGATTCAAAGCTTCATAACATATTATCCTAAATGTTCAAGAATTTTTTTTTAGGTTTCATAAAGTTATTTCCTTTTTTGTTGTTTATTTAAGTTTGTATTTTAATCCAGTTGAACACACAGTGTTCTATTAGTTTCATGTATGCAATATACTGATTCAACAATTCTATACACCACCCTGTTCTCAACAGGACAAGTGCAGTCCTTAATCCTCATCACCAATTTAACCCATCCCCCCGCACCTCCCCTCTAGTAACCATCAGTATGTTCTCTATAATTAGGAGTGTGCTTCTTGATCTCTCTCTCTCTTTCTCTCTCTCTCTCTCTTCCTCACTACCCTGTTCCTTCCCTTCCACTTCCCTCCCTTTCTTCTCCTTTGTTTGTTTTGTTTCTTAGATTCCACATATGAGTGAAATCGTATATTTGTCTTTCTCTTAGTGACTTAGTTTGCTTAGCATTATACTCTAGTTCCATCCATATCATTGCACATGGCAAGACTTCATTCTTTTTTAACTGAATAATATTCAATTGTGTGTGTGTGTGTGTGTGTGTGTGTGTGTATACTATATACCACGTTTTTATCCATTCATCAGTTGATGGACAGTTAGGTTGCTTCCATAACTTGGGTATAATAAATAACACTCTAGTAAGCATAGGAGTACATACATTCTTTTGTATGAGTGTTTTTGTATTTTAGGCAATTGCCCATAGTGCCATTACTGGATTGTTGGGTAGTTCTATTTTCCACTTTTTGAGGAACCTCTGTACTGTTTTCCACAGTGGCTACACAAGTTTACATTCCCACCACAGTGCATTGATTCCTTTTTCTCCACATCCTTGCAACCCTTGAAATCTTGTGTTGAGCCACAGATTTGAGCCATTCTGAGGTGGTATTTACTTGTGGTTTTGATTTATGTTTCCCTGATGATTAGTGATGATGAACATTTTTTCATGTGTCTCTTGGCCTCATGTCTTCTTTGGAGAAATGTCTGTTCATGTCTTCTGCCATTTTTAATTAGATCATTTGTGGGGTTTTCTGGTATTGAGGTTTGTAAGGTCTTTATATATTTTGGAAACTAACCCTTTGTTAGATATGTTATGTGCAAATACCTTCTCCCATTCCACAGGTTGCCTTTTAGTTTTGTTGATTGTTTCCTTTACTATGCAGAGGCTTTTAATTTTGATACAGCCCCACTAGTTTATTTTTGCTTTTATCTCCTTGCCTCCAGAGACCTATCTAGACAAAAGATGCTATGGCTGATGTTTAAAAAAAAAAAAAAAAAGTACTGCCTGTGTTGCCCGTGTTCTTTTCTGAGGTTTTTAGGGTTTCAGATCTCACACTGATGTCCTTAATCCATTTTGTCCTTAATTCATTTACTTTTGTATATGGTGTAAGAAAGTGGTCCAGTTCCTTTCTTTTGCATTTTGCTGTTTACTTTTCCAAACCCCATTTGTTGAAGAGACTTTTTTCCATTGGATATTCTTTACTGCTTTGTTGAAGATTAATCGACTACACCTTTCTGGGTTCATTTCTGGTCTTTCTATTCTGTTCCACTTATCTATGTGTCTGCTTTTTCTGTGAAGAATGTTGTTGGTATTTTGTTAGGGATTGCATTGTATGTAAATTGCTTTGGGTAGTACAGATAATTTAAAAAGATTTGTTCTTCCAGTACATGAGCATGAAATGTTTTTCCATTTCTTTGTGTTTTCTTCAATTTTTTTCATCAGTGTTTATAGTTTTCAGAGTATAGCTCTTTCACCTTTTTGTTTAGGTTTATTCCTAAGTATCTTCTTTTTTTTTTTTTTTTGATGCAATAAAATTATTTTCTTAATTTCTTAATTTTCTTTTTGCTGACTCATCATTGGTGCACCAGATTTCTGCACATCGATTTTGTATCCTGTAACTTTACTGAATCCGTTTATCAGTTCTAGCAGGTTTTTTTTGGTGGACTATTTCATTTTTTTGTCATCTGCAAATAGGGAAAATTTTATTTCTTCCTCACTAATTTGGGTGATGTTTAATTCTTTTTGTTGTCTGACTGCCGTGACTAGGACTTCCAGCACTATGTTGAATGAAAGTGGTGAAAGTGGACATCTTTGTCTTGTTCTGACCTTATAGGGAAAGCTTTTATTTTTTCCCCATCAAGGATTATTTGAGCTGTGGATTTTTTTTTTTATGGCCTTTATTATGTTGGGGTGTGTTCCCTCTAAAACTACTTTATTGAGGGTTTTGCCATGAATGTATGTTATACTTCAGATGATTTTTTTTTGCATCAATTCAAATAATTATATGGTTTTTATCCTTTCTCTTACTAATGTGATGTACATATTGATTCATCTGTGAATATTGAACCATCCTTGCATCCCAGGAAAAAATTCCACTTGATTGTTGTGAATGAGTTTTTGAAGGTATGGTTAGATTCAGTTTGCTAGTATTTTGATGAGAATTTTTACATCTATGTTCATCAGGAATATTGGCCTGTAGTCTTTTTTAGTGGAATCTTCATCTGGTCTTGGTGTCAGGATAATTTTGGCCTTGTAGAAGGAGTTTAGAAATTTTCCTTCCATTTCTTTTTTTTTTTGGCGGGGGGGCGACAGTTTGAGAAGAGTAAGTATTAACTCTTTTTTAATTGTTTGGTAGAATTCCCCTGTGAGACCATGTGGTCCTTGACTTTTGCTTATTGGCAGTTCTTATTTGTTTTGTTTTGTTTTGTTTTATTACTGATTCCACTTATCTCCTAGTTATCAGTTTTTCAAATTTTGTATTTCTTACTGTTTGATCAGAAGGTAGCTTATACGTATTGCTAGGAATTTATCAGTTTCCTAGGTTGTCCAACTTGTTAACCTATAGTTTTTCATAATATTCTCTTATGATTATTTGTATTTCTGTGGTCTTCATTGATATTTCTTCTCTCCTATTTATGGTTTTATTTATATGAGTCCTTTCTCTTTTTTTCTTGGTAAGTCTGGCTAGAGGTTTATCAGTTTTATTGATATTTTCAAAGAACTAGCTCCTGGTTTCATTGATCTGTTCTATTGTTTTTGTTTGTTTGTTTGCTTTAGTTTCTTTATCATTTATTTCTGTTCTGATCTTTATTATTTCTTTCTTTTTGCTGGCTTTAAACTTCTGTTTTTGTTCTCTTTTTAGCTCCTTTAGGCATAAGGTTAGGTTGTTCGATACTTTTATTGCTTCTTTAGGTAGGTCTGTATTGCTATAAACTTCTTTCTTAAAACTTCTTTTTTTGTATCCAGAAATTTTAGACCGTTGTATTTTCATTTTCATTTGTTTCCATGTATTTTTTATTTCTTCTCTTATTACCTGGTCGACGCATTCATCATTTAGTAGCACATTATTTAACCTCTATGTATTTGTGGCCCTTCTAGATTCTTTCTGTGGCTGACTTGCAGTTTCATAGGATTCTTGTTAGAAAAGATGCATGGTATGACTTTGATCTTCTTGAATTTGTTGAGGCTTGTTTTGTGGCCTAATATGTGATCTGTTTTGGAGAATGTTCCCTGTACACTTGAAAAGAATGTGTATTCTGCTGTTTTAAGATGTAATATTCTGAATATATGTTAAATTCATCTGGTCCAGTTTGTCATTCAAAGCCATTGTTTCCATGTTGATTTTCTGTTTAGATGATTTATCCTCTGATAAAAATGGGGTATTAAACTCCCCTACTATTATTGTCTTATTATCTATTAGTTCCTTTGTTTTTGTTAACTGTTTTATGTATTTGAGTGCTTCTATATTAGATGCATGGATATATACATTATATCTTCTTGTTGGATTATCCCGTTCATTATTATATGTGTCCTTCTTTGTCTCTTGTTACAGTCTTTGTTTAAAAGTCTGTTTTTTCATGGGGTGCCTGGGTGGCTCAGTGGGTTAAAGCCTCTGCCTTCAGCTCTGGTCATGATCCCAGGGTCCTGGGATCAAGCTCCGCATCAGGCTTTCTGCTCAGCAGGGAGCCTGCTTCCTCATCTCTCTCTTCCTGCCTCTCTGCCTACTTGTGATCTTTGTCTGTCAAATAAATAAATAAATAAATCTTTTTAAAAAAAGCATGTTTGAAAGTCTGTTTTTTCTGACATAAGTATTGATACTCTGACTTTCTTTTAACAGCTATTTGCATGATAGATGTTTCTTCATCCCCACTCTTTCAGTTTGCAGGTGTCTTTTGGTTTAAAATGAGTGTCTTATAGGCAACTATAGATGTGTCTTGAGTGTTTATTTGTTTTATCCAGTCTGTCATCCATGTCCTTTGATTGGAGTATTTCGTCTGTTTACATTCAAAGTAATTATTGACAGATACATATTTATTGTCACTTTATTATCTGTGTTGTGGTTGTTTCTGAATATTTTCTCTGATCTTTTCTTGTTTATCTCTCTTTAATGTTTTGCTGTTCATTTTGGTAATATATTTGGGTTTCTTTCTCTTTATTTTTTCCATATTAATTAGTGATTTTTGATTTGTGGTTACCATTAGATTTGTATGTAACATCTTCTGCATGTAGCAGTCTGTATTAAGTTAATGTTTGTTTAAGTCTGAATCCATTCTTTACTACTCTGCTTCATACATTTTATGTATAAGTTGTCATATTTCACATCATTTTATTTTATGGTTTCCTTGACCAATTTTTTTACAGAAATGCTCATTTTTCCTACTTTTGTGTTTCCAACTTTTATACTGTCACTTTTAATCTCTCCTTTCCATAGAGTCTCCTTTAATATTTCCTTCAGGCCCGGTTTAGTGTTCGTGAACTCCTTTAGTTTTTATTTGTCTGAGATTTTTCTCTCCTTCTATTCTGAATGATAGCCTTCTTGGATATAATATTCTTGGCTGCAGATTTTTCTCATTTAGCATTTTGAATATATCATATAATTTTCTTCTGTTTTGGAAATTTTCTGCTGAAAAAAATCCCTAATGGCTTTATGGGATTTCATGTCTCTGTTATTGTCTTCTTTTTTCTTACTGCTTTTATGGTTGTTGTCATCGTCGTTGTTCTTGTTGTTTCCTTTATCATTATATTTTTCCAATTTAATTATAATATATCTTGATGTAGATCTTCTTTTGTTGATTTTGTTGAGGATTCTCTCTGCCTCCTGGATCTGGATATTTATTTCCTTCCCCAAGTTCAAATAAATTGTCTGCCCCTTGTCTATCTCTTCTTCTTTTGGGACTCCTATAATATGAATGCTACTGTGTTTGATGGAGTCACTGAGTTCCCTGTCTTTTTTTCATTTTGTTTATATATATATTTATTTCTCTTTCATTCATCTTGATTACTTTCCATTACTCTGTCTTCTAAGTCACTAATTTGTTCCTCTGTTTCTTCCAGCCTGCTGTTTATTCTATCACGTATGTTTCTCATTTTGTTCACTCAGCCCATTATCTCTACTTTGCTATTTCTTATCTCTGTGAAAAGTGTCTGGCTCATGTCTTCCACTGTTGTATTGACTACACCGAGTATACTTATGATCATTACTTTTAATTCTCCATCAGTCATGTTACTTATATCTCTTTCTCTTATATCTCTGTCTGTGGCTTATACACTTCCTTCATTTGAAACTAATTTATCTGTCTTCTCATTTTGTTTAAGTCTCTGTGCCTGTTTCCCTGTGTTAAGAAATACAGGTATGTCACCTGTTCTTGAGGGTAATGGCCTTATAACGAAGAGGTACTGTAGTGCCCTGCCATGTAGTGTCCCTGTTCCCTAGAGCCTGGTCCTTCTGGGAGTATCTCCAGTGTGTGTTACATGTGCTCTGTTCTTCTGTCCTGGCCAATTTATCCTTTATGTCAGTCATCTGCAGAGGCTTTTTGTTGTGGGCAGTGTTTTGTCCCTGGTCTGAATGTGGCACATTTTCTCTGGATGTGCTCTGGTCTGCTTGTGAAATGAGATCTACCACCACCAGTGGAACTGAGCCTCTGCAAAACTTCCAAGTCGGGAGACATGATGTAAGTAGGGGTATGGACAAGTCTTCTGGGGGATTGGACCTGCCAAGCTGGGACTGAGGCAAAACAGACTGAAAAAGGTGGTTCCACTAGAGTACAGGGGATGGGAGCTTAGTATAAGCAAGTTAAATAGTGTTCATGCTACACTAGTTCCTGCCAGTAGCCCTATGCTTGTGCTGAGGTGTGAGAGAGGGAAATTATGTTGGCTAGTTGCTTTATTACTGGAGGGGGTTTCTCTGTGAATGTTGTTTCTCTGGGATGTGCTTCAAGTTAAGCAATAACCTCCCCACTGTGTTTTCCAAGCTCTCAGATTACTGTTTCCACACTGCATGTCCAAAGGCTATTTTCCTGTGTTCTCTCCAGTAGCAGTGAAGTGCCTTTCAGACTCTATCCTAGCCATTGCTTCTGAACCTTAAGACTCCATGCTTTAAACTCCACTGGTTGCAAGAACTATGAAATTCGACCTCTCTCATTTTCCAAGCCAATTGGTATTGGGATTTATTTTCTCTGCCTCTGCCTCTTCTCCCGACTGAAGCTCCCTCCCCCTCACAGTGGCCATATTCTGTTCCTCTCCCAAACCATGTCTCTGCACTTCCTACCTTCTTTGATGTGGTCCCTTCTCTACCTTTCATTGTGGAGTTCATTTCTCCAATCATCAGTTCAATTTCCAGGGTTTGTAGGATAATTTGATAGTTACCTAGTTGTATTTGTAAGCTGAGGCAAGCCTATTGTCCTCTCATTCTGCTGTTATCTTCTAACCCCTATTTTGTTTGTTTGTGTGTGTTTGCTTTGTGTTTTTCCAATTCCTCAAACCTAACAAACTCCTTGCTGCCTCTGGCCCTCTGTGTAGTCTCTTCCTTCTTTTTTGATTTCTCTTTCAGTTTCAATGCTCTTCTTCCCCAACTACCGGAGCTCATCCTCAGTAGATAACTTTTCAACCTCAAAGTTGAGTACCATATACAATATGACAGTCCTGGGATCGAGCCCCACATCAGGCTCCCTGCTCAGTGGAGAGTCTGCTTCTCCCTCTCCCACTCCCCCTGCTTATGTTTCCTCTATCTCTCTGTCTCTCTCACTCTCTCTCTCTGTCTCTATTTAATGTATTTATTAAAAAATAAAATCTTTTTTTTTTAAAGAACCCACCACAAGGTGCAATGATATGTCCATGTATTTTGTGTTTATCTGCTTTCTTGTCCATGTCCTCCAGATAGTTGAAAAGCTGATTCACCACTTTAACCCTGAGACCTAGTACATAATAAACATTCAATAAATATTTCATGACAAAAAATTGTTAATGGTAGAATTTAAGTGATTCGGTATGTGGGTATTCAGTGGAAGTCTCTTTCAGTTTTTCTGTATGTTTGCAAATGTTCATAATAAAAAGAAAAAAAACCAAATTAACTATTTAACTGAACATTATAGCCGTGAACCAGTAGTATATTACATCACCAAATAGAATTACATGTTCCTATGAATATATTCAAAGATCAGAAAAGGTCAGTAATGCTACAGTCTTCTGATTTTCTTGACAAAATATTACACGAGATGATGGAGCATTACACTGATCATTAATAGAATCACTAAGTCTTCATCCCTCTTTCTTTTCATATTTTGTAGACTAGTGAGACCTTATCTGGGAAACTATTAATAAAGTCTACTTTATGATGTACTATCTATCCATTTAATGAAATGATATTTTAATATACAGACTGGACATGTCCAAATGAAATGTAATGCAAGACACATGTGTAATTTTATATTTTCTAGTAGCCACATTTAAAATAATAAAAAGAAGCAGGTTTATTTTAATAGTCTCTTATTTAATGAACTACATCAATCCATAATATTTCAATATGCTATCAATATAGAAATTGTTAATGAGTTGTGTTTTTTTAACATGAAGGCTCAAGGCACAATATATATTTTGCAGCATATCTCAGTTCAGGCCTACTACATTTCAAGTGCAATAGTAGCCACATGAGCCTAGTGGCCCCTTTATTGGAAAATAGAGGTATAGACAATATGCTTAGTGCATTTAGAGCAAAACATGACTTATGTTTGTAGAACGACTAGTAATCACCAATGTATTCAGTGTTCTCCAATTAGAGTAGAGATTCAATAATACTAGTAGTTAAACTGTTCATTGAGTGCAGTTAAATCAAATACATTCTTTGATTGACTTATTTCACTTAGCATGAGAGGCAGGGCTGGGGTCATGGCGAGTAGAGAGGGAAAAAATGAAACAAGATGGAACAGGGGAAGGAAACAAACCATAAAAGACTCTTAATCTCAGGAAACAAACTGAGGGTTGCTCAGAGTGGGGAGAGGGAGGGATAGGGTGACAGGGTTATGGACATTGGGGAGGGTATGTGCTATGGTGAGTGCTATGAGTTGTGTAAAACTGATGATTCACAGACCTGTACCCCTGAAGCAAATAATACATTATATGTTATAATAAATAAATAAATAAAGCAAAATAAAATAAAATAAAATGAATTCTTTGAAGAACCATATAGGGTCCCAGACTCACGAGTCATTAGGCACCAGGAAATCAGAGGGTTTATCCAAATGCTGTAAACTCTAAGAACTAAGCATTCTGAACAATATCTAATGTTACTGTTTATCTGTACTCCTTCTTGTAAATGCCAAAACTTGAACATCTATGCTCAAAACCCACTTTTACTATCGGTTCTAAATGTTAGACCTGAGGCTCTCCAAAATGATTTGATTTATTAGGTTTATGCTTTGTGTTGCAATAAGAAATTTATAGTAAGTTTAACATTTTAGAGACTCCTAAAAAGCCTTCTCAGTGTTTGATTTCATATCCTGCTAGATCAACCTTGCCAAGGGCTCGTGTTTGTTTGGTTTTTGTTTCTTCCCCCAGAAGAAACAGAACTGTCAAACCAGGCACTAAGAGGTTGATATCCACATTTTTCCAAGTAACGGCCAAGAAGAATTCACAATTTTTACTTCCTGTAACTTGTTTTATGTCTATATTTTCATAATCTAAATGATGGTTTATTATTCTTGATTTCTTAAAATCATCATTCATACAAGATAGGCTTGTAATTAAGAACATAGAAATTATTGGTAGGGAAGTGATAGACTAGCATGAAATCTAGAAACAAATTGTAATTTAACATAACCATCTCTGTTTTCATAAAGATGGACCCAACTGCCTTCAGCAGTTTCTCTCTGGGTAACTTCTTTATTTTAACCTGAGCTCTGACCATACTACTGATAAGAAATGCAAACGTAAATGAAAAGAGCTTGTGTGTGTGTTTGTGTTAAAGAGATGACAAGAATATGAAAAGTGGTATATAATTAGGTAAGATATTTAAGTAGATTGCTGGCAGATCTCTGATGGTCTTATGGGTCTTAGCGAGTGTGTCAGTTTGGGTTCCCTAATACACAGGCACTATGGTGAATTTAGAAGTACAATAGGTTTGGGTGAGCTATTAGCCATGAATGATAATGTGGGATAAATTAGGTTTGGATGTAGGATAAGGTAGAATAAGAGAAGAAAAGGTGATTCTTCTGGATTTTTAGAAGAGCAGCTAGATTACTCATCGTGCCGTTTAATGAGGGGAGAAAGAATGAGAAAGTAGATGGTTTGAGAGGGAGAATAAAAATAATACTGTGATGTGAAGGGTAAGGTACTGTTTAGGTATCCATGTGGAGACACTGAATAGACAATTTGGTATAGAGAATTTGAGTCTCAAAGGAGTGGTCTAAGCTGGATATATTTATTTTGAAAGTCATAGTTTATCAATTACATTGAAAGTCACAAGATTGTGCAGAATCAATCAAGAGGTAAGTATAAATGAGAAATTAATTAATAAAAAAATAATATTCAGGGCGCCTGGGTGGCTCAGTGGGTTAAGCCGCTGCCTTTGGCTCAGGTCATGATCTCAGAGTCCTGGGATCGAGTCCCGCATCGGGCTCTCTGCTCAGCGGAGAGCCTGCTTCCCTCCCTCTCTCTGCCTGCCTCTCCATCTACTTGTGATTTCTCTCTGTCAAATAAATAAATAAAATCTTTAAAAAAAAATAATAATATTCAGAGTTTTGCACAGAGAGAACTATCCAGAAAATGAAGTTTAGAAAGAAGCAACCAGTGAGGTAAGAGGGAAATCAATTTTAAAAACCAAGTGTATTAGTAAGGGTTCTCTGAAAAACAGAACCAATAGGGTATATATAAATAAATACAAGGACCTCTGATGTCTGGTGTTAGAAATTGGATGTCCCAGGTCAAGAAGAGAAAGAATTTGCTCTTCCTTTACCTTTATGGTCTAGTTGAACCCTCAGAGGATTGGGTGATGAGTACCCACATTGTTGAGAGATTTTCTTTACTTAGTCTGCTGATTCAAATGTTCATCTCTTCTAAAAGCACCCTTACTGATATACCCAGAAATAACATTTTACCAACTCTCTAGGCATCTGTTAACCTAGTCAAGCTGATGCATAAAATTAACCAACCAAATGAAATATATATTTTAAGCAAAGACAAATCCTGTGAGAGACTTTTGTGAGACGCCTCTGTTTCTCAAACTTATTGAAATAATTTCTTTCAGGAATACCTTCCAAAGTCAATCATATTCAAAATTTGGGGAAATAAATTTGGATTTTCGCTGCTGGGCTTGTATTGTCATATACATGAAAGTATATTAAGTTATTCTAGGAAAAACAAAACAAAACAAAAACTATATCCATTAGGTTATCAACCTAAGACCACAGAAACAAAATCTGTATCTTACTAAGTAATCCTGCCCTTTCTCTCCTCTGGACTTTGGCTATGAAAGGAACTATCAAAAAATGTATATGTTACTGAGAAAAATTATATTACACTATTTAGAATATAGGAAATGCCACAGTAAAATATATTTTTGACTATTTAAAGAAATACTTTTCTATTCTTCTTGCCTCCTTTGATGCCAAAAAGATGTTAAAATAAAAGTAACCCTGGGCACAGGCATATCTCCTGCTTGAGCAGGGTTTTATGTGTCCATTTTATACTTACAGTACTCTTATTTTATGCCTTACCAGTTACATGAGAGGCTTGGTAGAGTCTGGGCTTTGAAGTTGACTGAGCCCTCTTTTCCATGACAACTAATTTCCATTGTTTTGTTGTCCTTTGTCTCAATTATGATTGAACTCTAATGCCATTCTAGGTTCATAATCCTAGAATTGCTCCAAAGCAAAGGATTTTAGCTTTAGATATTAGCAAACATTTTATGGTTTTGGTATGCCTCTGTTATGTAATACTTTTTTCAGTACACTTTAAACACCTATAAGGAGAGTCCTTTAGATAGGCAGTGAAAAATCATAATCATTTTTTCTTGTCACTCTTGTAGAGTTCCCTTTCACTCTCTTTCTTGCTCTTAATTCCTAGTGTTTCAGAGAATTTTTCTATAGGCAAAACTTCTGTGAAGCTGAATGTGAGTGACAAGGCACATGTCATGTTTATATATTAGCTCCTTATTTTTAATGTAAAAATTATACATTGGCTCAAAAAAATACCATGAATACAAAACCATCTTTGAGTTTTTTGAAGGGAAGTTACCATTCCAAAATTCCAAAATACTTCATTTTATCTGGGGAAAATGTAGTGATTTTTACACATCAGTCACATAGATGAGAGCAATGTAACTGTTATGTATTTTGTGTGTGTGTGTGTGTGTATTACCAGTGTTTCATTTCCCATTACAAGAGCCTTGTAATTCACATAAATGCAATAGTCTCAAGTGGAGTGAAGTTGGAGTTCACTGTGAAAGACAAAGCTCCTTCTGCTTATACATTTCAACAAAATTAAGAATCAAAGATCAGTTAAAAGATTTTTATAATGCATTGCCAATGACATAAAAAGAACTTGTTCAATAGCTTATTAAATATGCAATAAAACATCTCAGATTCTGAGGTTTTGAAAATGTCTATGGCTCTTCATCTGGCTCTCAAAGAAATCTAATTTTAATCATTGAACATAAAATATATATGAAATATTTTTGAAAATATATTACTATAATTTTACACAGTTACAAATATATGCCCCACTCTGATCAAATTGCCAAGTAGGTGCACAGTGAGAGGTTCCTGCATCCAGCTGAAGGTAAGAGAACATTGGGCTTTAGAGGATATCCCACAGGGGGTGTCACAAAATAACTGTGAGGAAGGAAGTGAATGAAGGGGACACTGAAAAAATTACACATTTTCCCATGAGAGAACCGGCATTTGAGCTCAGCCTACAAACAGCATCTTTGTTCTTCAGTGTTGTCCAGAGAAACTTCAAGAAAGTTACAACTACACTGTGGTACCTTTGAAGGCTTAGTCAACTTTCCTCTCTGCCCAGTACACAAAAGGGACTGGGCCTTGAGGATAGAAAAGAGACAGATAACTCAGAGCCAGACCATGCCTCTCCTTTATAACCTATAGTCCAGAATCCCAGCTCAAGTTTGTCCTGAAGGTATGAGAGGTGGTAAAGTTTAAAATACAGTTTCCTAAAAAGATGTATTTATTTTGAAGAGAGAGAGTGCAGGTAGGGTGAGGGGAAGATGGAGAGGAAGAAAGAGAATCTCAAGTAGACTGCCTACTGAGTGCAGAAACCCTGAGATCATGACCTGAGCCAAAATCAAGAGGCAGTTGCTTAACTGACTGAGCTACCCAGGCACCCTAAAATAAATACACTTTCAAATTGAAGCTGTACATTGAATTTAATAATAGAAAGTGACTAGAAATTTATTGGATTTGTGCACAATACATTTGGGAGAAGCAACAAAAAATTTAAAAGAACATTTATTGATTTATTTAATCAACGAATATTTATTGAGCATCTATCACATAGCAGATATTGCTCTAGTTGTTGAGGATACAACTATGAACAATGACACAGATAAAATGTCTGCCCCGATGGAGCATGAGCATAAATTCTATTTCGAGTCTTTTTAAGATGGCGATTGAAGAAAAATAAAACCAATTCCTATTTCAGCTTCATTGGGTAGAAACACATTATTACATTTATTAAAACCAGTTTAAAAATCTCACATTATAGATTTGAAATAAAAATTTAAGCTGTTTTTTTCCCCCAGTATATGTTTGTAATTCATTGCATTAAGTCAGCTTTGACATGGTACTGCATTCTTGGAACTGCTCATTTTTCTGCATTGATCTTGCCTATACCTAAAAGGGCCATAAGGAAATGGGTAGAAGAGGAGCATTTTCAGTTTTTTCCCTGCTTCTAGTTTATTAGGAGTTTAAAGATAATCTTAAGTCTTAAATAGTAACCTTCTTTTCGGCCACATCATTTAGTTATTACATCTCCCATGAAAACCTAGTGAGATCCACGTATAATATAACAAGTCTAATGTTCCTTTTGAGATTTAATTAATTTCCAGAAGTAGTACGTTTCTTTGCTTTTGTATCCTCATATCGTTTCCACTTAGTTGTCTTTGCATACATCTTGGGCTTATCTAACTATGCTGGAACAGTCAATATTTGTTTTGTTTTGTTTCTTTCCTGAGTCTCTTTGTCTAAATGAAAGTATTTGGTTGCTCTTTGAACCACTTCTATACGTTTTTGTGCATGATGTCATGCCTGTAAGTCAGTCATTTATTCCCCCTCAAAAAATGTCTCCTTGTTTTCTCTCACTATTTGGAGTCTAAAATTGGCCAACTTTCCAGCATTGCAAAGCTATGGATTTCTTGAATCTCTCTAATATCTTGCAATCTTGCTTGCTAACTGGCATAGATTCCTTCTGAGCTCTTCTCTTTCTCATCCAAGAGAGATCAGTACAAACACATTCCCAGTAATACCATTGTATTGTGCCTTCTTTTCTTCGTCCTACAATTGTATTTTGTCATTATCTGCTTCCAAGTATTCTGGTGACACTTTCACCATCTTTTTTTTTTTTTTTTGCCATTGTATAATGTTGATTGCCATCTTTTAAGAATATAAAACACTGTTTCTGCTGTCCACTCTATGGCCTGTAAGCCAATGTTTACGGTTCCTTGTTTTGGTTGTTTTTAAGACATATTCTTCTTCTATAATGAATTCCAAAAAGAGGATAAAGAACACTTATATTTAATTTACATAAAAAAGAACTAAGGAGGGGCTTGTTGGGGAAGAAAGTAAAAGTCCTATATCCTGGAAATAATAGAAGGAAAGTTTGAGATGAGAAAAATAGGCTCTACAGAGTAAACTGGGAAAAAATTTAGTCCAAGCCTATAAAGGTTAAGAAAAAATGTTGGGCAGTTAAGTGTTGCTTTACCTTTAATATGTTTTGAGAGATAAAGAATGCATTTTCTTTTATATTAAAGGGTTGATGTCAAACTTTGTCATAGATGCAAAATTTCTCAGATATTTAACACTGAACCCTAGTTTGAGAAGAATTTTACATATAAACTACAGTGGTTCCTTTTTTAACTTAAAAATTCATTGTCATAATTTGTGGATGTAATAATACTGGCATAATTCTAATATAAGTGTGATTTGTTGTAATATGATTAAATGTATATAAAATTTACCAGGTATATCTTAGGAATATTTTTCCTTTATTACAATGTGTCTAGAGGTTCCTTTCTTTTTTTCATGTCAAAAATAGTTTTGAAATCAATGGGAATAGGGCAAGAAGTAAAATTCAATTATTATATTTTTCTTCTTTCCCTCAAAAAGTCAGTACAAAAGCCACTAAGATGGTATTCTGCTCCTTTCATACCTATCCTTTGATTCATAGTCACATTAATTTTTTTCTACTTTTTCTCCAAAACAGAAATGCAAATGAATGGTCCAGAATGAGAGAGTAGGGCATAGTTAGAAGTGATTAGATGTTTCAACTTTCTGATGCTTGGACTGAAAATGTATGAGTTTTGGGTCCATTAGACTGAGGAATATGTATTACGGACCTGTTTCTGATCTTTGACTGAATTTTGTTCACCAAATCTTCCTTTGGATGTCTAAAGCACAAGAATAATGAAAACTAAAATTTGGAGCTAAATTTTATAGACTATTTTTAATATACTATATATTATACTGCATTTATACCTAGTTGAAAGTGCCCAGTGCTAAGAATTAATAGATCATGGTAATTTTCTTGCCTCTGACACTAATTATAGCTAGAATTCTACCAAGTTACTTATTTTTCAAATACTAACTTTTATTTCTTAACATAAAGAAACTTCTGATTTTATTAATTTCAATTATACTCTAAAGTTCTATTGTTAAATTTGTATTTGATTAGTTACAAAATATTTTCTGTTTTATAATTAGTAAATTCTATGAAATATGAGCTCATTATTATAATCTTTTCCCAGTTAGTAGAAAGAACATTTGAACTTGCATGTTCACTTAAGCACACATTTCTTTGGATGAATTAGTTAACATCTCTAAATTTTATTTTCTCAGATTTTCTTATCAGTAAGTAGGGACAATGGTAGTGTGCATTATAACCATGCAGACAAAATAATGAAATATACACTCATAAACTGTAAAGCAAAAAATGAAGATGTATTTCTTTTCTTACAATATATTTGAAGAAGTAGGGTGGCTGTTCAATATTTATTTTTTTCCAAGATAAACAAATAACATCATATTTTAAACACGGGCGTTACTTGGAGAATGAGAATGCCATTTGTAAGATCATGGAATAGCTGTTTAAAAAACAAGGGGAATTGGTAAAATAATGATTACCCTGTAATACTTATACTAGCTTGTATTTTGAGGATATTTTGAGGATATCAAAATACAATGCAAAGAGATGATCAAAGAGCAACTCTTTATAAATAATGTTGCTTTTCCTAAATGTTATTTATATTAACACCAAGAAAACATTAAAAAGACTAAAGAACACAGTAAATTTCTGACAACTTTTATAAAACAAATAATGGTTAGACATTTTTAGATGTTGGACATTTTAGGATGGCTAACTGGTTATCATTCTGAAAGCAGAAAGGCATATAGGTGAATACATACTTATGCAGACATAAATAGAACTACATATAATTAAGTATTCCAACACAAAAACACACAGTCCTGTGTGTACGTGTGTGTATTTTAATCTATATTTGTTCTATAAAATGGAGAAAATAATTAAGGGTTTATCTTTAAGATGTTTGGACATTTATTCTAAGTTCTATGATTTCTAAAGGAGTATTGGAAACAAAGCATTATCTTTCAGGACTTTTTATTTCTCACAAATATCGAGGTATTTTAAGGTTTATAGATCTTTTTAAAGTAAGCAAGGTTTTTGTTTTTTTTTCCTTCTTTTGTTGACCACCATGAATTTTATACTGAAACATGACCCCACTTAAACCAAAGCTTATAAACTCTTTCCAGTGCTCATTAAACCCTAAAGAGCTCAAACCGCCATTTTGTGATTTGAACTCCTTTTCTGGTTAATGTCTTTACAATTTATTGTTTTGCCCATATATGCTTTTGGAGTAATAAATAATTCTTCTCTAATATTTTGACCCTTGTTTTCAGTATGATGCATGTAACAGATGAATTGGGATGAGACGAGATGTTTCTTTATTTGCCTCTTAACTTTATATAGCATATTTCATATTGCATCATGTCTGAGGCTATCAGATAGGATTCAGTTTACAGAAGAAGTCAGAAATCTCTTCAAGTTAAATCAGTGAGAATTGCTGTAATCAAATTTTACCCCATTCTTTAAACTATTGTGGTTTTAAAGAACAATTCTGCAAAGAAAATGACATTGATTGATGTTAGAGGACAACTTTAAAGTACTGAGCTTAAGTTAAAAGTGGTTTTTCAATTAGGGAACGTTTGATAACTTGGTATATAAAAACAAATGCATGAGAATCTAAATTAATGTTATCATTTTAATTTAATCCTTGGGTATGTAAACCACTGCATATATATATCTTGACGATTTTTAATTTGGAAATACATATATATTGTGTCACAATAAAACTTTCTAAATTATGTAAAAATTGTAAAGTATAATTTAAGTTTTGAGAACTAAAATTGCAGAGATATTTTAAATTGTTACATCTTTCTAGTGTTTAAGTGTATCAAAAATAAAGCAAGATAACTTCATCTTTACTGCCAATTAAATGTAAAAAGTTTTTCTTTTTTTTTTGAATGAATGGCCTTTCAAGTATTTAATATGTTTTTCACTAAATGGGCTTATTAAATAGTTACATATGTTAGTTAAGAAGAAGTAGACAGGGACGCCTGGGTGCCTTAGAGGGTTAAAGTCTCTGCCTTCAGCTTGGGTCATGATCCTGGTGTCATGGGGATCGAGTCCCTCATCGGGCTCTCTGCAAGCAGGGAGTCTGCTTCCTTCTCTCTCTCTCTGCTTGCCTCACTGCATACTTGTGATCTCTTTCTGTCAAATAAATAAATAAAATCTTTTAAAAAAAAGTAGACAAGGGCGCCTGGGTGGCTCAGTGGGCTAAGCCGCTGCCTTCGGCTCAGGTCATGATCTCAGAGTCCTGGGATCGAGTCCCACATCGGGCTCCCTGCTCAGCAGAGAGCCTGCTTCCCTCTCTCTCTCTCTCTGCCTGCCTCTCCATCTACTTGTGATTTCTCTCTGTCAAATAAATAAATAAATAAATAAATCTTTAAAAAAAAAAAAAAAAAAAAAAAGTAGACAAACTTTTGCATTGTAAGATTACAGAAGGAATGTTTAAAGAGGTATATTATACAGTATCATCAGCATAAGAAAAACAGTGAGGTTATAATAAATAAGAAATAGATTATATTATGGTAAAAAGATTGGTTTGCAGTGAAAAGAAAGTCAGAGCATATAAAATGGCTATTCAGTGTTGGAGTTTAAGCATGATCCATTTCATTTCATACCATGGAATCTCTAGTCTAATCTTTCTGCAAGTCTTCCTAAACAAGTTGAGATAATGACAACCTCCTGCTTCTTGGCTTATCTTCCCATCAATACTGCTATCAAAATTAGAATATTAGTTGTCTCCAAACACTTGCTAACCCATTTAGTAACCACCTATATTCAGCAAATATTGCTAGAGTGCTCAATTATCAGCTGTTAAATATCTGAACAGGATCCTTTGGCTGGCCAGCTGCTAAACCGTTCAGTTTCTGAGCTTAGTTCATCTCAAATACATAGGAGGCCTGCCAATAGCATCTTATCTCAACACCCTTCAACCAGTCCTGATACCATCCTTTCAGTGGCCAGCTGTTGCATTTATAGTTAAACTGTTGCCAAACTAAAGGCCACAGAAAACAATGACTTGTGTGGTTTTTTTTTTTGTTTTTTGGTTTTTTTTTAACTTTTGTCTTTCCCAAGCTTTATCATCTATGTCATATCGCTCCGAGCTATTGCCAGCATGCTACAGATCTCCAGAAAGCTTTTGGAACTTACTTTGTATTCATCGTAGCTGGCAAATAATTGAAGCAATCCACCTGCTCTAGGGCTTGTCTGTCAACTTTGATCTGGTTGTGGCATGAATGACACTTGCTTATTGTTGTAAATTTGGATACTGGTTTTCAGGCAAAGTGAGCAAGATGTGCTTTATGATAGATCTCTGTAGGTCCTTTTGCTCTTGAAGTACAATTAAGTGTTATAGTTTCGAGTATTCATAACTGCATTTCTGTTTTATCTATAAACACTTGTTTTTTAAATGAAAATAAATTGAATTCTGCCTATAAAATAAATAATGGCTAAGTGTATAAAAACATTTATTGTAAAAATTGTATAAAAATTATCTATATCCCTGACTTAAAATAACCACTTTAAATACTAAGTGTTATTTCTTCCTTTTTTTTATCATGGAAGTTGCAAATGGATGTGTATATGAATTAAAATCTTTTTGGCTGCTCTCTCTTACTTTAAATGCAGATATGGGATGTTACCATTTTGGTAAATTAGTATATTTTTATGAGAAATATATGATAATTGTGAAACTAGCAAAAACATTAAAAATAAAAACATATAGCTAATGAACAATTATTAATATTTTTGTGGAAAATTGCTCTATGTTTTTCTATTGTCTATACTGTATATTTTATAGTTTTAAAAATGGGGATATCACTATACATATTCATTTTCCTCAGTACATGCTTATAACATATAAACAATATAAATAGATAATAAAAGAAAAGCTAATAATCTCCCCTTCTCTCTCTCTTTTTTTTGAAGATTTTATTAATTTGAGAGAGAGAGAGAGAGAATGTGCCAGTGGCAGGAGGAGCAGAGAGGGAGGGAGAGGGAAAGGGAGCTAACCTCCAACAGACTCTGAACTGAGCTTAGAGCCCAACCTGGAACTCAATCCCGTGACCTTGACATCATGAGCTAAGCTCATGACCTGAGCTAAACCAAGAGGTGCCCGCTTAACTACTGAGCAACCCAGCTGTCCCATTTTCCCTTCTCTTTAAGAGATCCTTCAGGGGAAAAAGAAAAAACAACATTTACTATTCCTCTTCCACATGTATTTGTTGTTTTTTTACAAATCAATACAAAAATGTGCAGATAAATGCTATTCAGGAATTTTTTACTTATAATACCATATTGTACACGGTAGTCTAAACTTGCAGTTTTCATTTAAGAAGTGTATCATTTTGTTCGAAGTTATTTTCTCATATATAATGTTAATATTATTTTCTCGTATGAGTAATAAATTTTGAAACTTTTTTTAAATGAGACAGTTTTATCTTTACTGATGATCTTCTTTGATTATTAAACTTTTGTTTGAAATTAAGAGCATTTATAATTTTTATTTTATAAACAGTGACAGTGAGCAATATGATCCAAAGTATTAATAGTGGGTATTGATTTATTTATTAGGATAGGCTAGAACTGAAATTAATGATCAAAGAATATAAAGTTTAAAAAAATTTTATGTGGTCTTTTGCTTAACACAAAGAAAATTTATACTTCAAGCATTTTAAATATAATATGTCTATCTTGATATAGATTATGATACTATTTTATGTTATAAATGTATACCTCTCTTTTGGAGGTAATTATTTTTTATAACTATTATTTCAAAATGCCTGTGTATAATCAGTTTTCAAAATATTTTACAGTAATATGCAAAAAGTTAGAAAAAGTATTTGAGAAAATTACTTTAATTGCATTTGTAAATATACATATAATTTATATATTTAATTTTAAATAGTTATATAAACTTGATCCTGTGATCAATGCAAATAGATAGACATATGGGGCCCCCAGGGGTGATCAGCTCAGGTCATGATCTCAGGGTCCTGGGATAGAGCCCCACATAGGGCTTTCTTTCTGCTCATAGGGAGCCTGCTTCCCCCTCTCTCTGCATGCCTCTCTGCCTACTTGTGATCTCTGTCAAATAAATAAATAAAATCTTAAAAAAAAAATAGACGTATATATATCTAATTTGCCACTTTCTAAAAGTGGAATTACACTCTAAAAACTATTTTATGATTATAGAGCAGTTATCAGTAAAACAATTTAATCAATAAATGATATTAGAAAATCCATTGATTTTTAATATTTATATTCATATGCCTCATGATAAAAAATTAATTGCAAGTCAATTAAATATTCAAATATAAATAAGCCAAAACTTTAAATTAATTAAAAGCAAATAATTTTATGACTTTCACTGATTATATTTTCTTAAAATATAAAATGTAAAAAACCAAATTTGTAAAGGGAAGTAATGTTGTGTGCAGCTATGGAAAAATTTAAAATTTAGATATGATTTAAAATCCCACTTGAAAACATAAAACAAATGTGTTTTAGAAAGCTTATGGATAATGAAATTTATATATTGATATGAGAATACAAATTATTGCCACCAATTTAGAGTACAATTTGACAGTCTCTAATGCAATTTATAAGACACATATTTTAAGACATACTTAGGAATTCTACTAAATCTAAGAATTCTACTTTAAGCATCAATCTTGAAAAAGCATTCATATGTATGCCAATGTGGTTATATAAAGAATGACTAGCATTTTGTATGACCAAGTGGTAGAAATCAGTATAGTGAAAAAACATGAATCATAAGATGAAGTAGTAGTAATTTTCCCTTTGTCATGAGGAGGGACACCTCCATCTTTTATGTGGATCTAACCAAGGAAAGATGGATGCAAATATTATCTGTTGTGGGGTGCCTGGGTGGCTCAATAAGCCTCTGCCTTCGGCTCAGGTCATGATCCCAGGGTCCTGGGTTGGAGCCCTGCATCCGGCTGCTCAGCAGGGATCCTGCTTCCTCCTCTCTCTCTGCCTGCCTCTCTGTCTACTTCTGATCTCTGTCTGTCAAATAAATAAATTAAATCTTTTAAAAAAATTATTGTCTGTTGTAGGTGTTCAATTGAGAGACATGTTATTTAATTTAATAATGCTTATTTATCCTTTTAATTCATTTCTTTGACAATCTCACTGCAATTTATCTGTTTCACTTCACTGAGGAAGAGCAATTTAAGTAGTAGCAGACATTATCTTTATGAAAAACAATAAACATGTTTGCCTGTGAACCTTTAAAAGTAAGTGCATGTCTTTTCAGCAGACAATTGTGTTACCTAGAATTTAAATCTACCTTTCTCTACATTTTAGAGAAGGAAGAGAAGTTATAGTACTTTGTGGTTGGTGTTTCCCCACGTTAATGGTATAAATACTAATTTCTACAGTTTGAGTAAATAGGATTCTCAAGTGTTATGCTATAATAGTTTGCCCATTCATTTTGTTAATTTGGTACAAAAAGTTATATGTTTGTTCACATATTTTCATGTTTTGTTTTTCCCTAAATGTGATGGTAATGTTTCAAGTTTTATCACAAGAGTTAAGGAATCTTTTTCCTGTTAATTTCAGACATTCCAAGTAACTGGTTTCAAGAAAAGCATATATGCAAAAACTTATAGAATTTGTTTATTACCTCTATACACTGATACACTGCTTTATATAATTCTTATTTATACTTTTATTGCATGCATATTGCATTTGTTTTCCTATTTATTCTTTAGTTTAAAAATATAATCTCTCTGTACATTTAAGAAAATGAAATCAATTATTATCAACTTGTTTAAATTTCTTCTTTTTTTTAAAAATCTTGGCATACATATATTTCTATGGTATGTGAATGATTATATGAGAACTTTCTCAGTATTTAAAAACCCTGATGGATTTCCTCCAAGCATCATTTTGGAGACAATAAAATTTAAGTCAGATATTGAGTCAGATATTGAGCACCTGACCTCATTTGTAGAGCTATTACATGACCTTGAATAATTAACCTAACTACTTTTATTTTCTGTTGTGAAATTCAAAAATACTAATAACCTCAAAGAAATGTAGTGAATATTGATAGAATAGTGTTTGAAAGACACTTTAAGATCTTTTGTATAAGCAGAAAATATTCTTATTTGTGAAATGAAATGTGATTTGTAAGATATAATTTGAATATTCTATGATGGGATATTAAAGAGAAATTATAATACTCCCTTACATTTGTATAAAGATTTGAAATTTTACAAAGAATTTTATATATATAATGTTTTGTTTTATAGCTTTATTTCCTTTTTTGTTATTCAGTGATAGTTCTTTGAACAAAAATTTGAGAAACATACAGACAAACCTAATAAACAAAACCTTAGTATTCATTTCCCAGGTATAATCACATTTGTGTATTTTAAGGCACTTAACTAATTATTCCAAATTGTTAAAAAATATACCTTTTACTTGAAAATATTTATTATATTAAGAAATAGTTATAAACAAAATGCAATAAAACTAATCGCAGATTGGGATCTTATAGTCATTCCTAAGCAAAAAAGAAAGAAAGAAATTGAGGGAGAATTAAGGGTAAGAGGAAGAGAGACAGAGAGAGAGTGAAGGGGGGGAGGAAAAAGAGTGAGGGGAGAAGGAAGAAAGAGAAAGACAAAAAGAGAGAAAGACAGGAGAGCAGAAAGGAGAGGAGAGAAGAGAGAGAGGAGGAAGGAGGAAATTTGTAAAGCAGCCAGGAATTGACAACACCATTTAGGAAAGGTGTCTTCCGTAACATAACTGATTTAATATGCAGCATTTGGAATTAGACACTGTTCTAAAGCCCCTGACGGCATTTGTGAGTCTTTTTTGAGTTTATAATAAAGATTATGAATGATCAACTGAGCCCACCCCTCAAAGCATCAAGTTTCAGTGCTCTAAAGGCATTTGGCATATTCTTATTGACTTATAGACCATGGAAATAATGACGGAAAGAAAGAGATTTGAATACATTTATTGCAGCTCTCCACAGTGGTCTGATAACTTGACTATCAAGCGGGGCTTTGGGGCCTGTTAGTGGCAAAGCTGTGGAAAAAAGTAAAGTCACTTTATTTTAAGCTACCGGAAAGTTTAATAGTGTTGGACTACTAGGGCGTTAACTCATCTCTACCACAAATTTTCAGTCTACTAAACAGGAAGAAGATGGTGTGGATTCATGTAAGATGAAAATAATAAATCCAAGTGATTCTTTTCTATTTTTTAGTCGCTCTTGGGAGGTTTTTTGCACAGAAGACAATTCTTAAGAAGCTGCAAACCAAAGAAGATTTTTAATAAAAAATTAAGTTTTATGATCAGCTAAAATTGAATATTAAGTAATTTTATCTTTAAAAAACCAATGACAAGTGTTCCTGGTAATGCTAACAATATAAAGAGCAACTTTAATAGATCTCACATTTATTGGATCATCATACAGATATTGTATAAAATGCTTTATATACATTTTCTCATATCCTCCATACAACTGCATGATGTAGATTTGGTCATTATGCTCCTCCACAGATTGTAAAACTCAGCTGTAAAAAGATGAAGTACCTTAAAGAACAGATCCAGTAAGCACTAGATCTGAGATTTCAACCCAGAGTATTTAATTCCAGAGCCTATTCTTTGAAATACTAATCTCCCGATCTCATTAATTTAAATTAAATGAGCCACAGATTAATGAAGAGATATTACATTGGACATTACCGTGAAGAGGGATTACATTTTAGAAATATTCTTTGTGATTTTCCATTCCCTGAGTTCCAATTCATCTCTCTCCTCACCTTCTACAACTTTAATTTTTGCCTAAACAATGGTAACTGTTACTGTGCTTCCTCTTAAACCAGTCCTAGACACAGAAATATTTTACTCTTCCATCTTCAGGTTAACTGGACAACTGAGGCAATGGAGTAAAAATGTTTATATTATGTGATGCAATTTTCAATACATATAGTCACAAAGAGATTTATATATTAAAGGAAAAATTAGGCTCAAAAATGGACATGATGCCATATATTCAATTTTTTTTTCTTTACATTGTAGGAAATCCAACAAGTAACACTATATTAACTGTTCAAGTTGAGATCCAATGAAAACATAAAGGAGAAAGAGAGATGGAGATGGGTATATGAGTTTTATTACTGAGTAGAAATGAAACAATTTGCTTAGATTTGTGATGGTTACAATGGCTTATCCATACATCACCAAGGCTAAAGATCTTTTATTCACATGGGCATTGGCAAAGCTAAAGCCTGCAGGCCTTGTGCTCATGACCTGTCGGTGGTCACATGGGACTTGGACTTGGAAGATAGGAGATACAAAAAGAGAGAGAGAAAGGTAAGGGGCTGAGCATCAACTTCAGTCTCTTTTTAAAATCCCAACCAGATCTTTTGCTGGTCCTTTGAGAGAATGTGGAGTGAGTGAGTGAGTGTGGGGGGAGGCTTGGGGGTGGGTGCTTGTAATTTGTCAGAGGATGCCAGTAGGGTAGGAGAAATGGGTGGTAGTGGTACTTTCATATGAGTGAAATGAAATGAAACTTAAGAAGTTATATTTCCCTATTTAATATTTATTTTTTATTATAGAAAGTATAATCATACAAAATATTCTCATCTTACAATGTTTAAAACATTTACACAAAAAGAAGAAAAATATTTCTGTGATGTTTTATTTCTATATATATTATTTCAACAGAAAAACAATTTTTATATCAACTTTGTCTTTTCTCTTGTTTATTTTTTAAATATCAAATCATTACATATGTACTATTATATTGTCTTGTCTCTCTCCCTTTCTGAATCTCTCACAACATGCATGTCAACATACAGGTCATAACAAATTTTTATGATACTGTATCTTACTCCCTTGTGCTTTCTTTATTGCTGCATTCATAAACCATTTCATGGGTTTTAGTTAAACCTTTGCAAGGACATTTGATTTCTTTCTAATCTTTATTCCCAGGTATCACCTTATGGTTAATATGCTTTTAATAAGTATTTTGGCCATTTGGATAACCTTCTTGTACACCACTTCTTCAAATCTTGTGCTTATTTTTCTTTGCTTTGTCTGTAATTTCTCATTGAATTATATATATATTTTTAAAGATTTTATTTTTTTTAAATTTTTTATTTTTTATAAACATATATTTTTATCCCCAGAGACAGAAGATTTTATTTATTTATTTGACAGAGACAGATCATAAGTGGGCAGAGAGGCAGGCAGAGAGAGAGAGGAGGAAGCAGACTCTCTGCAGAGGAGACAGCCTGATGTGGGGCTCGATCCCAGGACCTTGTGATCACAACCTGAGCTGAAGGCCGAGTCTTTAACCCACTGAGCCATCCAGGCACCCCTGAATTATATTTCTTTATATAATTCTAATGTGAACTTCATGTCTTTTTTTCTCTGACTCCATAGCTTCTCTCCACAATCTTACAGTGTCATTTAATAGACTAATTTAAAAATTGTAATGGAATCCACTTGAGTAACTTTTAATTCTTTAATGATTGTTTTTAAGAAATCATTGCTGTTTTAATACTATTAAGGTATACTTTCATGTATCCTTCTAGAAGTTTTATTATTTTGCTGTTTCCACAAGTTAACTGAAATTATTTTCTGTGTAAAATACATTGTAAGAATTAAGCTTACCTATTATTATTACTACTTTTTTAAAATATTGACTATACTTTCATGTTAGCTCTCTCAGTCTATTCTATATACAGAGAGAAAGAATATATATATAATTATAATTAATATAATGACAATCATATAGCATATAATTATATAATATAGATTACATATAATTATATGGTATATAATTACATTTACATAGTCTTCTAGTTTGCATAGTCAATTACATAGTGGCAAATGTAGCACCTGATGTGAAGTGGACACTCTTTGGAGAAAGAATATGTGAAAAATGCTCAAATGAATGAGAAATAAATGTCATCCTCTAAAGTATTTTTTAAAACGTTTTTTGGGTTGTATTAAGTGTAAATTTAAGAAAAATAGAATCTGATTATATAACAGATAGGGATAATCTAGATCCTCCTTTGTTTAGGTCAAACATGCTTTAGCTAATTAGGTTACTCTTTGAAATATTAATTTGAAGTGAATGTTGTAATGCACATGGAGGTAGTACATTTAAATATATAATTCAAAAAAATAGTTGTTCTACAACCATAAAACTGAGTTGAAAAAAGAAAAGGTTTAAATAACTTTCTAAAAAAATAACTTTCTCTGAGAAAAAGCATAACAATTCCTTCATAGAATGACAAAAATTCCTGGTAAACATTGACCACTGTGTTGGTTAGCTTCAGAAATTATACATACATGCATTACATATCATACACATGCATAGTGTATACTTATACTTTTACATTTTGACTTTATCCAACTTGATAGTAAGAAAAAAATTATGATAGAAATGATTTTTTTCCTTACAAAAATTGCCAATAAAAATAGGTTTATTATTATTTCAATGTCGATGTGTCTGCATGTGATTCCATTTGGAGATAATGACAGTACAACTTTTTTTTTTTTATAAACATGTAATATATTTTTATCCCCAGGGGTACAGGTCTGTGAATCGCCAGGTTTAGACACTTCACAGCACTCACCATAGCACATACCGTCCCAATGTCCATAACCCCATCCCCTTCTCCCAACCCCCCTCCCCCAGCAACCCTCAGTTTGTTTTGTGAGATTAAGAGTCACCTATGGTTTGTCTCCCTCCCAATCCCATCTTGTTTCATTTATTCTTCTCCTACCCCCTTAACACCCCATGTTGCATCTCCACTTCCTCATATCAGGGAGATCATATGATAGTTAATGACAGTACAACTTTAAAGACCAAACAATAAGCTGAGGAAGATGAAGAGAGTTGAGGGCCAAACTGTAAGTATTCCTGTTTCTAGACTTCTTGTTATTTAAGATAAACATTCATATTCTATAAACTACATTGATTTGAAATTTTTGTAATTTACATCCAAGATCATCTTATAAGGCAGATTACTCTGTGGTTTTAAGGAAAAAATACCTCTTAAGTTAGCACAGAAGCCAGTACTGCAGTCACAAATTGTATATGTGCAAGTATACTGAGTGATGAATATGAAACTGACATAGTTGTTCCTATGTAGACCCTTAACTAGTTATTCTGATTATAGTTCTGTTTCTCCATCTTGCTTCTAATGTATGTAGACTCCTACCTTAAAACCTCTCTCCAAAGAGTCTTCATTAAAAACAGTTGGCAAAGGATTCCCATCCTACTTCACCTTCTCCAAAAAGTTTACCTGTGGTTTCATACACTTTGGTGTATTACCCAAACTATCCCATTATTGTCTTCTAGAAATTCTTTTATATTTTGGAGTCACTTATGACTACTCACTCTGCCTATTTACAGTGCCATTTTGAATCTATCTCTTTTGGTATATGTTCATGATCATTTTAACGAGATAAATGAATAAAAGGGAGGGAAGTATGTAAGTGCAGGTAATGAATGTCAAAGAAAAATTGCATTAGGTGATAAGACTTTATTCAAAATTATTGCAAGAGGGGAGAGAGATTGAACTTTAGTCTTCTGAAATAAAAGGTGTCATAAACACTGGGGTGAGCTTTCTTGATGAGTCCATTCAAAGTAATGGCTCCTAGGTTCTTGAGTAGATATTTCTAGGTTATAGAAGATTTACATCACAAAGGAACAGGAATTTATAAATGTAACTTTCTAAAGTAAATGCTCTAAAACAAGGGAGATGAGGTGCCTGTTTTCAGGGACAAACCTGTCTGAATTTTTAACAAATGAGAAATTTAGAGTTATCAAGATTATTATGTTGATCAGAATATCAGAATTAGTATTTCTAAAACCTTCCCAATAATTCATATGTATGGCTAGATTAAGCACAACACAACTTGATCTTCATAACAGTTTAATTCAAACCCATGACTAAAGTAAACTTAAATTGTTTCTCTAACTCCATTGCCACTATGTTCTTACTTTATAAAAGAAATTCACTTTTACCCCCATCCACAAATAATTCTAATTGTTTTCAGCATATGTTTGTATTATTTTATGTTTGGTGTTCATCATATTGCAGAATAAATTAATACCAGAAAATTTATTATTTTAATTATAAAATTCAATAACACATAGTCACACCAAGAAAACCACCAATATATTTCCCATATGTGAGGACAATGCTAATCTGTGCTCTCTTAATGTAAAATTAAGACATTTTCTTAATTTGGGGCTCCTAAACAAATAAGTAGGGAGAAGTTATTCATTCTTCTGATTATAGTGGTGAGCCCTAGAGTGTCTAAGGACCTTCCATTTCTCCAGAGTTAATGGCCCTCTCAGAGATTACTGGGAGGGGAGGTGACTGAACACTACAATCTAGTGAAACCCATGTATTAGATGAAATAGAAGGGCTTCTCCCACTCAAGCAGAAATAGGACGACACAGGCAACTATTTTACAGCTACTGTTGTATATAGGGAATCACTTCTGATCACTTTCAGTAGAACAATCAAAACAAACAAAACAAAATATGCTTGTGGACCCTTCAGCTCCAGCCTCTGCTGCTGTGTAACAAAGTGCTGGATACCACCAGGACCCAGTTTAAGAACCTTCTTCCTGCCTCTAACACTTGAGCTAAATTAATGGATCTCAGCTAAATTAATGAATCTCACCTGCTTCCGCAATGCCCCTGCGTCTTGCCTAAAATTTCACAAGGAATCTTGAGCATTTAAAATTTTCAGATGGGATCACTAGTCAGATGGCTGTGATCACATATGGATGATCTGTGTGACCTTCACTGAGATCAGCATTGCTAATGCAGGCAGAAAAAAAGTAGGAAATGGCTTTTGTTCACCAAGTGTTCACAGATCTGGCCTCTGGTTCTATCACTACAGGGCACTCATGATAAAGTTTTTCATATTAAAGTTAAGACAGTTGATACTGAAATTAGGTATTTTTTTTCTGTTAAACCAATTAATACTTCCCTCCCCATAATTTATTAGTAGGACTTTTCATTTATCTTATAACTATGCTTTTATTAATGTAATAGTAGTTATCATGTTAATTCTGTTTCATAATTCTAGAACATTTATCTATTTTGTCTGTTTAAAATACTGCTTTTTCAAAAATATATGATTTTTCAAAGAAGCATAAGAACAAGTTTATCTAAAGCATATTTGTTCTCTTCAAAATGAATTGAATGTGTAATGCCACTAATATCACATTGCTTTCACATAAGTTTACCCTTGAACCATACAGAAGTTAGGAGATCTGTACCTCATGTAGTTGAAAATCTATACATAACACTCAACTTCCCCAAAACTTAGCTACTAATAGCCTACTGTTGACTGGGAGCCTTACCAATAACATAAACAGTTAACACATATTTTGTATGTTACATGTATTATATAATATTTCCTTAAAATGGAGAAAATTTTGAGAAAATTATGAGAAAATATATTTACAGTGCCCTACCATATTTATTGAAAAAAAAAAACACATATAAATGAACCCATACAATTTTAATCCATGTTACTTAAAGGTCCATTGTATTGTGGAAATATATATTGTGTAAGAGTTAGTTTCTCATAAAAAAATTGCTACTCTAACTTAGAGATTAAAAATAGATAAATATTACTTGGTTCACCAATTTTTAAAAATTCTAAAATCCGGGCGCCTGGGTGGCTCAGTGGGTTAAGCCGCTGCCTTCGGCTCAGGTCATGATCTCAGGGTCCTGGGATCGAGTCCCGCATCGGGCTCTCTGCTCAGCAGGGAGCCTGCTTCCTCCTCTCTCTCTCTCTCTCTCTCTCTGCCTGCCTCTCTGCCTACTTGTGATCTCTCTCTGTCAAATAAAAAAATAAATAAAAAATCTTTAAAAAAAAAATTCTAAAATCCAGTGTTGCACCCCTAGTAGAATACCCAGTAACCATGTATGACTACTGAGCATTTGAAATGTCATTAGTAACAATTGAGATGTTTTTAAGTGGAAAATACATACTGGATTTTAATAACTCAGTATAAAAATAAGTAAAATACCATGATTTTTATATTAATTGTGTGACAAAATGATAGTATTTTGGGTATGTTGCACAAAATATTATGAAAATCAATTACTTTTTTTTTACCTTTTTATGTGACTACCAGAATATTTAAAATTACATATGTGACTTGTATCATAATTGAGCAGTGTTGTCCTAATGCCTTGGGAAGTTGAATTTTGCCTTTAATGTCAATATACTAATTTGTTGGACTTTGAATACCTAAATTAAATATGGGTTATGAAAAGGACAAAACCACAGTCTCAGAATCATTTCTCATGATAGAGATCAACAGAGGGGCACCTGGGTGGCTCAGTCAGTTAAGCAACTCCCTTCAGTCCTTGTCATGATCCCAGAGTCCTCATGTCAGGCTCTTTGCTCAACAGGAACCTGCTTCTCCCTCTCCCTGCCACTTCCCCTGCTTTTACGCTTTCTGGCTCTCTGTCAAATAAATATATAAAATCTTAAGAAAAAAAAAAGGAAAATAAATCAGAAATATCACCAAATTGTCAGTTTTCAATATTTTTTTATCTTTGAAAACATCTGCTTCATGTAGTTCAACTTTCGTATCTTTTATCTTTTCACTTTGATTTAAAAAAATCATTGGTATTTCTCTTTTAATATCAAATGGCCGTGAATATCTCCTTCTTACTTCATAACATTAATCTAATTCTTTCTGTATCAGTGCTCAAAATTCCAATTTTTGTGAGAGATTTATTCATGACAGTATGTTGACTGGGTCAGAATCTGTCTAAATTTATTTTTAAAAATTATGCAATAATTCCTGTATCGTTCTTTGAAGTCTACTGTCATGAGTACCAGAAAGTTTAGGGTCTATCTTAATAGTCTACGAATGTTGGGGATATTGAGGTGTATACAGTGATGCCCCTTCATTTTAACTGGGAGAGGAGTTAATTTTTGTCTATTCTAATTAGAATAAGTCTATCTGATATACTGTATGTTCCATGAGCTGTAAGTAGGGAGAGATCATTGAAATTAAGAGGGAGAATTCATATGAGGGAGGTAATATGGCTATGTGAGCCATAAAAGAAGACAGGGTCCAAATGTAAAATTAAGTAATATTTCTTGTTGTAATGTGCATCTCTGGACAACTGTTCTTTGATCTGACTCCCTTTAAGACTATGGTATAAATGAATAAGCACACCACTCTTGGCCCAAGAGCTCTGCTATGGATAACTTTTGAGGAGACAGGAAAAAGTTTCCATGCTGAGGATAAAGAGTAAAAAGAGTACAGAGATTGACAGATTGGGCAAGCCCAGATAGGACAGAACCATTGACAGTGAGCAGAGCAGGGGGCTAGCAAACAAAGTGAACATGGAAAAAAAAGTTACAAGCAGCATGTCTGTCTATAAATGATAATTCCCCTGTCTCAGAAACGTCCAAAGCAACTCTCTAAGGAAGAAAATTGAAGAAATAATCTGAATTTCCAAAGGATTCTAGGAGTACCCTGAAGTTTCATCAGGTCAACAGATAAAGAATTTTAAGATACTGTAATATGGCAAAATTATACTTTCTGTTGTTTCAGATGAAAGGACAGACAGAAGACATGTTTTTAAAGGTTTTATCCTTTTCCACTTTTCCCTACACACAAAATTACATTCTGATCTGGAAATATATTTCATGGTGTCTATATTTTGACATTCTGGTTAAATTTAGGAGCCATCAAAGTTCCCTTTATAATTTCTATGAAAGTCCTCTATGAATTTTTATTGGTGGATATTTTGTCCTATTAAAGCCAGGATTTTCCCAAGTTGGTTTTACATATGGAGACACTTTCTGTTGTATACTTTAAATGTTAAGATAATATGCCTGGGGTGCCAGGGTAGCTCAGTCAGTTAGGCATCCTACTCTTGATTTCTGCTCAGGTTATGATCTCAGGGTCTTGGGATCAAACCCCATGTGTGGCTCCATGCTCAATGCAGATTCTCTTGTCCCTCTCTCTCCTCCTCTCTCTCCCCCTCATGTGGTCTCTCTGTCTAAAATAAATAAATAAATAGATAGATAAATAGATAAATAAATAAATAAAATCTAAAAAAACAAAAAAAGTATCTATTCAGTGCCAGTGTTAAAAAAATTCACCCTTGCTCACTTGGTAATACCTATTTCCCACAGGTTTCAAATGATTTGTCCTGCCTTTAACCCCTCAGTGTAGCAATTATCCTAGGTAAGAATTTCTATTAAAAATCATTCTTCGGCCTAATATCTTGGTTTGTTTGCTTTTATACACATAAATATACATTTACACAGGCCTTTTATCCTCTTCAACCAGCTGAATGAGCCCCTGCTCGTTCCTAGAATTTTGTTAGATGTTGAGGATGGAGTGGTAAATAGAATTTAACATGAATTGTGTTAAAAGAAAATTGTTAACTGCCAACAGTAGCTAGTAGTGAACTTTTGCCTGGGACAATGGAAATTAAAAATATAACCAATTTTGAATGCTTTTGTTTTGTTTGATCATGCCTTCAAATTCTAGTTCCCAATGTAAGTAGGTCCAGATGATTATGTTACATTCTTGATATCTAGCTAAGGGATACTACCTAGGAATTGTCTCTCTTTTCTTCTCTTCCCATTCTTCACTGATAGTGGCTAATTTAAAACTTCCTATTTGGGGTAAAAAAAAAAAAAGCTAATAACGTGATATGTAATGTCTACTCATTCATTCCTTCATTCAGTAAACAAAAAGGAGTGTCAAGTTGAAATTGATAGTCATTAATGGTAGCTATAACATGCTAGTTAATAGGGCCATATTTTGTTCCCAAAATAATTTTGTTGCTATGAGTCTTTTAATATCTTTCACATTTATTTGTCTTTTTAGTGATACTACCTACAATGCAAATAGTTTCTGCCCTAAATTGCTTTCTACTAGGGTACTGAAATTTCTGTTTAAGAAAGATCACTGCAATAGAGTGGTAAAAGGAGATTAGATATCAAGAAGATACTAAACTGAAGGATGAAGCAATTGTTTGATGGTGGTAGGAGTAGAGATGGAGAAAGTGTTCAAAATATTTGGAAAAGGATTATAAGGACTAGTTGTTTGAAAGGATAAATAAGCTGAGGAAAAGTGAATTTAGAAGTCGAGGATGACTTGTTAATGTGTAAGTTTTTTGCAAGTATTTTTCATGAAAAAATTATTTTTCTAAATATTTTTCATGGTCATTTGTGAAGTGCTATTGGATTGGCATCAAGTGGGTGAGATTATTCAGATGTGGACCAAAAGAAGCATAATGCAAATATTAAATGAAAAAATGAAATAGTTGGGAAAGAAGTGACTAGACATACAGATACACTCATTTCCTGAAATTTCAGCTGATGATGGTTAATATTTATTTTGCAGTATCAGATATATTCTTAAATGTTTTACTCATATTAAATAGATTAATATTCATGATATTCTGTAAATTAAGCATTATTATTTTTCCAGTTTAACACATGAAGAAATTAAAGTCTCAGTCACTTAGTAACTTACCCAATGTTTTATAGCTTGGCAGAGTGAGGGTTAAACCAAATTTAAGTTCTAGAGGCTTATAGCCTGGTCTAGTAGTATCTGTACTCCATTGTCTCCATATTTTAAATTTCTGAAATGTTTTATAAGAGCAAGTACTACATATTCTTCTTTTTGA
Organism: Mustela putorius furo; assembly: GCF_011764305.1. NCBI lineage: Eukaryota > Metazoa > Chordata > Mammalia > Carnivora > Mustelidae > Mustela > Mustela putorius. Next base: position 4,228,885 of record NW_025421467.1, read on the forward strand.
AAGCAAAATAAAAATATACATTAAAATTACATTTTTCCTATCTACTCCTGAAATACTTAATTTCTGGGACTATTTATGACTTTTATAAATATCTCAATATAATATTACATGTAGAATACTTAGCACTTAATTTTATCCATATGAACAGATTATTTTTCTATTTCCTTGTATGGGAATTGGATGCAAGTTGAAATTCTATACCAATAAAACATTGTTAATGGAGGCTGATAATTCCTAGCAGAACTTGCCTCAAGTAAAGTTTTGATCTTTAATAACTTCTTATTAAACTGATTAGAAGAATTTGGAGGATAATTTCCTTAAAGCATTTATTTCCAAAGTCATTTTTAAATTGCATTATCATTTGCAAGTTGTGATCAGCCTGCATTATTTTCAGAAAAGCGGCAATTTGGAAAAAGAATCTGTGGTACCAAACAATTCTTATCATAACATTTTTAGTAACAGAAAACATAGCAAAATTAAACTTAACTAACCAACAATTTTTAAATATTGTTTGTAATATGTTTGACTTTAGGAAACAAAATAGGTAACTGTACATTTCTATAATCCCTTGAAGAATTATAATTTTAAAACTTTGTTAAGGAAACTGTAATTTTATTTTTTTGAAGACTTTATTTATTTATTTGACAGACAGAGACCACAAGTAGGCAGAGAGGCAGGGAGAGAGGAAGAGGGGAAAGTAGGCTCCCTACTGAGCAGAGAGCCCGATATGGGGCCTGATCCCAGAACCCTGGGATCATGACCTGAAACTGAAGGCAGAGGCTTAACCCACTGAACCACCCAGGTACCCCAAAACTAATACTTCTGTATTTAACCCAGAGACTGTCACTTAACTTAGTAGGCACTGAAAAAACACAAGAAGAATAAACAATTAAAAATCCATGTCTAAGATGTTTTTCTTGATATATTGCTGTTATAATACATTTTGGCCATATTCTTTTTTTTTTTTTCAGAGATTTTATCCATTTATTTGGCAGACAAAGATCACAAGTAGGCAGAGAGGCAAGCAGAGAGAGAGATGGGGAAGCAGGCTCCCCGCCAAGCAGAGAGCCCGATGCAGAGCCCGAGAGCCCAGGACCCTGAGACCATGACCTGAGCTGAAGGCAGACGCTTAACCCCGAGAGCCACCCAGGCACCCCGGAAACTCTGTAATTTTAAGTAAATCATCTAGCAGAGTGCTTTATAGACTTAACCTGCATCAAAATCATCTCAAAATCTTGTTAAAATGTTGACTCCTATTCCCTGATCTCAGAGATTCTGATTTAGTGTGTCCAGGATGGGGCCCAGCTTTGCCTTTCTGACAGGCCTCCAGATGATGCTAATATTGCTGTTTCATGGCCCACATTTCACAGAGCACTGCTTTAGTTCACATTTAACTATCACAGGATCATGGTGAAATTAAGCAAAAACAAAAACAATTAATCAAAATATAAAAAAGAACCAGGTTTGTTCCCAACTTCAGTACTTCTTGTTTTGTATTTATTTATTTACTTTCTAAGCTAATACCTGGTAAACTGAAAACAGACAAACAAAAAACAACCCCAAAGTATTTTGTGTGTGTGTGTGTTTCTTCTCTGAATAGTAAAAGACAAGCTCCACACATGTCTATGACGAAGAGTGCATCCAGTCAGCCTCTAGACATAACATGATCGAACCCATGTGATTTACCTTTTAATCTTCATCCTTTCTGGCCATCCTTTTCTCATTAGATCTAAGACACACTAATAGTGTTTACTAAAATTAGAAGCTTTAATAGAAAAATAGTGAAGACAGGCCATGAAAACCAGCAATCTTAGAATTGTAATTTACATTCCAGTGGGAGCCATCTACGAAAAGACTTATTTTAATTTAATCCTCAGTTAGGGGTCCTGTTTTAAGAGCAAAAAAGAAATACGGGAATAAGCTGTCTATGAGCAATGCAGATTTTTAATATAGTTAGATTATAAGGTAAAAATATTTTGCAAGTTTCTCAAAACTTATGATCCCACGTGGGTTTAATTGCCATAAGTCATTAGTGGAGAACATTTTTCTGAGAAATATATATTAAACAAAAATGTGAATGGAAAGCAACTGTTTCAAATATCTTAAACAGTGGAACTTCATGTTAAGTGTTTTTCTCCTTTGAAAAGAAAAAAAGAATATATCCTGGGTTTAGATTTTCTCATATTGTTCATTTTTTTTCATTTTTATAATTAACATATATGTATTATTAGTCCCAGGGGTACAGGTCTGTGAATCGCCAGGTTTACACACTTCATAGCACATACCTTTCCCAATGTCCATAATCCCACCAACCTCTCCCTGCCCCCCTCCCTGCAGCAAACCTCAGTTTGTTTTGTGAGATTAAATTTGTCTCCCTCCCGATGCCATTTTGTTTCATTTATTCTTTCCTACCCCCTGAACCCCTAACATTGCCTCTCCACTTCCTCATATCAGGGAGATCATAAGATAGTTGTCTTTCTCTGACTGACTTATTTCGCTAAGCATAATACCCTCTAGTTCCATCAACGAGGTCACAAATAGCAAGATTTATGGGGCACCTGGGTGGCTCAGTGGGTTAAGCCGCTGCTTTTGGCTCAGGTCATGATCTCAGGGTCCTGGGATCGAGTCCTGCATCGGGCTCTCTGCTCAGCAGAGAGTCTGCTTTCCTCTCTCTCTCTGCCTACTTGTGATCTCTCTCTGTCAAATAAATAAATAAAATCTTAAAAAAAAAAAAAAACAAAAATCAATATTTCATTTATTTGATGGCTGCATAGTATTCCATTGTATATATATGACACTTCTTCTTTATCTTATTCATCTCTTAAAGGAAATCTAGGTTCTTTCAATAGTTTGGCTACTGTGGACATTGCTGCTATAAACATTCCGTGCATGTGACCCTTCAGATCACTGCGTTTCTATCTTTAGGGCAAATACCCAGTAGTGCAGTTGCTGGGTCATAGGGTAGCTCTATTTGCAACTTTTTGAGGAACCTCCATGCTGATTTCCAGAGTGGTTGCACCATCTTTCATTCCCATCAACAGTGTAAGAGGGCTCCCCTTTCTCCGCATCCTCGCCAGCATCTGTCATTTCCTGACTTGTTAATTTTAGCCATTCTGACTGGTGTGAGGTGGTATCTCACTGTGGTTTTGATTTGTATTTCCCTGATGCCAAGTGATGTGGAGCACTTTTCCATGTGTCTGTTGGCCATCTGGATGTCTTCTTTGCAGAAATGTCTGTTCATGTCCTCTGCCCATCTCTTGATTGGATTATTTGTTCTTTGGGTGTTGAGTTTGAGAAGTTCTTTATAGATATTGGATACTAGCCCTTTATCTGATATGCCATTTGCAAATATCTTCTTGCATGCTGTCAGTTGCCTTTTGGTTTTGTTAACTGTTTACTTTGCTGTGCAAAAGCTTTTGATCTTGATGAAGTCCCAGTAGTTCATTTTTGCCCTTGCTTCCCTTGCCTTTGGCGATGTTCCTAGAGAGAAGTTACTGCGGCTGAGATCAAAGAGGTTGCTGCCTGTGTTCTCCTCGAGGATTTTGATGGATTCCTTTCTCACATTGAGGTCCTTCATCCATTTTGAGTCTATTTTCGTGTGTGGTATAAGGAAATGGTCCAGTTTCGTTTTTCTGCATGTGGCTGTCCAATTTTCCCAACACCATTTGTTGAAGAGACTGTCTTTTCTCCATTGGGCATTCTTTGCGGCTTTGTCAAAGATTAGTTGACCATAGAGTTGAGGTTCTATTTCTGGGCTCTCTATTCTGTTCCATTCCTCTGTGTGTCTGTTTTTGTGCCAGTACCATACTGCTTGATGATGACAGCTTTGGAATAGAGCTTGAAATCCAGAATTGTGATGCCACCAACTTTAGCTTTCTTTTTCAATATTCCTCTGGCTATTTGAGGTCTTTTCTGGTTCCATACATATGTTAGGATTATTTGTTCCATTTCGTTGAAAACAAATGGATGGGATTTTGATAAGGATTGCATTAAATGTGTAGATTGATTTAGGTAGCATAGACCTTTTCACAATCCATGATATGGAACATTTTTCCATTTCTTTGTGTCTTCCTCAATTACCTTCATGAATACTTTACAGTTTTCTGAGTTCAGATTCTTTGCCTCTTTGGTTAGGTTTATTCCTAGGTATCTTATGGTTTGGGGTGCAATTGTAAATGGGATTGACTCCTTCATTTCTCTTTCTTCCATCTTGTTGTTGGTGTAAAGAAATGCAACTGATTTCTGTGCATTGATTTTATATCCTGATACTTTACTGAATTCCTGTACAAGTTCTAGCAGATTTAGAGTGGAGTCTTTTGGGTTTTCCTCATATAGTATCATATCATCTGCCAAGAGTGAGATTTTGACTTCTTCTTTGCCGATTTGGATGCCTTTAATTTCTTTTTGTTGTCTGATTGCTGAGGCTAGGACTTCTAGTACTATGTTGAATAGCAGTGGTGATAATGGAAATCCCTGCCATGTTCCTGACCGTAGCAGAAAAGCTCTCAGTTTTTCTCCATTGAGAATGATATTTGTGGTGGTTTTTTCATAGATGGCTTTGGTGATATTGAGGTGTGTATCCTCTATCCCTACGCTTTGCAGAGTTTTAATCAGAAAGGGATGCTGTACTTTGTCAAATGCTTTTTCAGCATCTATTGAGCGTATCATAGGGTTCCTGTTCTTTCTTTTATTAATGTCTTGTATCACATTGATTGATTTGCAGATGTTGAACCAACCTTGCAGCCCTGGAATAAATCGCACTTGGTCATGGTGAATAATCCTTTTAATGTACTGTTGGATCCTGTTGGCTAGTATTTTGGTGAGAATTTTCGCATCTGTGTTCATCAAGGATATTGGTCTGTAATTCTCTTTTTTGATGGGATACTTGTCTGGTTTTGGGAACAAGGTAATGCTGGCCTCATAAAATGAGTTTTGAAGTTTTCCTTCCATTTCTATTTTTTGGGACAGTTTCAGGAGAATAGGAATTAGTTCTTCTTTAAATGTTTGGTAGAATTCCCCTGTGAAGCCATCTGGCCCTGGGCTCTTGTTTCTTGGGAGATTTTTGATGACTGCTTCAATCTCCTTACCGGTTATGGGTCTGTTCAGGTTTTCTGTTTCTTCCTGGTTCAGTTGTGGTAGTTTATATGTCTCTAGGAATGCATTCATTTCTTCTAGATTGTCAAATTTGCTGGCATATAGTTGCTCATAATATGTTCTTATAATCGTTTGTATTTCTTTGGCGTTGGTTGTGAGCTCTCCTCTTTCATTCATGATTTTATTTATTTGGGTCCTTTCTCTTTTCTTTTTGATATGTCTGGCCAAGGGGTTATCAACCTTATTAATTCTTTCAAAGAACCAGCTCCTAGTTTCGTTGATATTCGTTCGGTTATTTATTTATTTAACTTTTTTTGTTTGTTTGTTTCTATTTCATTGATTTCTGCTCTGATCTTTATGATTTCTCTTCTCGTGCTGGGTTTAGGCTCTTTTTGTTGTTCTTTCTCCAGATCCTTTAGGTGTAGGATTAGGTTGTGTATTTGAGTCCTTTCTTGTTTCTTGAGAAAGGCTTGTATCGCTATATGTTTTCCTCTCAGGACTGCCTTTGCTGTGTCCCACAGATTTGGAATTATTGAGTTTTCATTATCATTTGTTTCCATGAATTTTTTTCAATTCTTCTTTAATTTCCTGGTTGACCCATTCATTCTTTAGAAGGATGCTCTTTAGTCTCCATGTAATTGGGTTCTTTCCAAATTTCCTCTTGTGATTGAGTTCTAGCTTCAAAGCGTTGTGGTCTGAAAATATGCAGGGAATGATCCCAATCTTTTGATACCGGTTTTTGAGACCTGATTTATGGCCCAGGATGTGGTCTATTCTGGAGAATGTTCCATGTGCACTAGAGAAGAATATGTAGTCTGTTGCCTTGGGATAGAATGTTCTGAATATATCTGCCATGTCACCTGGTCCAGTGCATCATTTAAGGCCTTTATTTCCTTGTTGATCTTTTGTTTGTATGATCTGTCCATTTCAGTGAGGGGAGTGTTAACGTCCCCTACTATTATTGTATTATTGTCAGTGTGTTTCTTTAATGTTGTTATTAGTTGGTTTATATAGTTGGCTGCTCCCATGTTAAGGGCATAGATATTTAAAATTGTTAAATCTTCTTGTTGGACAGACACTTTGAGTATGGTATAGTGTCCTTCCATCTCTTATTATAGTCTTTGGCTTAAAATCTAATTGATCTGAAATAAGGCTTGCCACCCCAGCTTTCTTCTGATGTCCATTAGCATGGTAATTAACATGGTAAATTGTTTTCCACCCCCTCACTTTAAATCTCGAGGTGTCTTTGGGTCTAAAATGAGTTTCTTGTAGACAGCATATTTTTTTTTAAAGATTTTATTTATTTATCAGAGAGAGAGGGGGGCAGAGAGCAAGTACAGGCAGACAGAATGGCAGGCAGAGGCAGAGGGAGAAGCAGGCTCCCTGCCGAGCAAGGAGCCCGATGTGGGACTCGATCCCAGGACACTAGGATCATGACCTGAGCCGAAGGCAGCTGCTTAACCAACTGAGCCACCCAGGCGTCCCTTGTAGACAGCATATTGATGGGTTTTGTTTTTTTATCCTTTCTGATACCCCGTGTCTTTTGATTGGGGCATTTAGCCCATTTACATTCAGGGTAACTTTTGAGAGATATGAATTTAGTGCCATTGTATTGCCTGTAAGGTGACTGTTACTGTGTATTGTCTCTGTTCCTTTCTGATCTACTACTTTGAGGCTCTCTCTTTGCTGAGAGGACCCCTTTCAATATTTCCTGTAGAGCTGGTTTGGTGTTTATAAATTCTTTTAGTTTTTGTTTGTCCTGGAAGCTTTCTCTCTTTCTTTCTATTTTCAATGATAGCCTAGCTGGATATAGTATTCTTGGCTGCATGTTTTTCTCATTTAGTATTCTGAATATATCATGCCAGTTCTTTCTGGCCTGCCAGGTCTCTGTGGATAAGTCTGTTGCAACTCTAATATTTTTATCATTGTATGTTACAGACTTCTTGTCCTGGGCTGCTTTCAGGATTTTCTCTTTGTCACTAAGACTTGTAAATTATACTATTAGGTGATGGGGTGTGGACCTATTCTTATTGATTTTGAGGGGTGTTCTCTGCACCTCCTGCCTTTTGATGCTTGTTCCATTTGCCATGTTTTAAATTTCATTGATATCTACTCTCATTTTTATTATCTTTTTTCTGCTTGCATTAGGCTTAAATCTTTTTTATCCCCTCTCTTAGCCTCAAGTATACATTAAAAAAGTAATTTCAGTAGTTTCCCTCAAGTTTCCAATATACATTTTTAGCTACTTTCAGTCCACCATCACACAACACCATATAATATCACATGTATTGTAAGTACCAATGAGTAGATCTCTAATTTATTTTTCACATTATTTATTTCATTGGTTTTATTTATTTCACTTATTTGTGTGAAGTGGGAGAAGTGATCTTCTGACTATGACAAGTGTTAGGCAATCTTTTTTCCTTGGAAAGTAGGACTTTTCCCATGGAGAAGTCTCTGGAAATGTATTTGGAAAACAATGATTAGTTTTGCCCTCATCCTGTTATGGCCATGAAGACATTTTTCCATATCTTAATTTTGAGAACATGATGGAGTTTATTACAGAGAAAGACCACAAATGTACCACTTCTATAAAAAGATGGATGCCAGGAGTTCCTCGTTTTCATACTGTTCCACACTGAATGCCTAAATATACATCAAAATTACCACTAAGTATTCTTATCATTTTATGGCTCCAGGGGCTTCTGATCCTGGAAAGTACACTCTCCTATTAGCAACGACTTTGAGGAATGTGCCTATCTTCACAGATTTCTAGTTGGTGGTTTCTCTGCAACATTAGTTGTCTGACACACCCAAGAAAATACATTCATATTCATTTTGCTCAGATTTTTCCTGTGTCTGGTGTCATTTTCTTGGGAATTTTTGTAGTTGGATTTCACCAAAAATTTTGGATCTGTTGTTATAGAGTATCTTCATAATTGGAAAATTCAGTCATTATTTCTTTATATATTTCTCTGGCCTTCCTCCTTTGAGAATTTCAGTTCCATTTATATTAGGACTCTTAACATAGTCTCATAGTTGGTCATTTCTCTTTCATTATTTTTGTTCTTTCTGTTATTTTATTTTGGGAAAAGTGTCCATTACTGAGGGACCTTGTTGTCTCCGTTGGTTGAGAAGCTGTCTTTGGCACAGGTCATTACCTCAAGGTCCTGAGATTGAGTCTCACATTGGGCTCCATGCTCAGCAGGGAGCTTGCTTCTTCCTCTCCTTCTCCCCCTGCTTGTGCTCTTTCTCTTTCTCAAATAAATAAAAATCTTAAAATTAAAAAGATGACCATGATAAACTTGGCCTATTTCATAAAACAAACAACCAGGCAACAAATATTCAACTTTTAAAAAGTGTCAATTACTATGTTTTCATGTTTTCTAATCATTTCTTCCTGCGGTTTTTTTTTTTCTTCCTGCGGTTTTTAACTAATGTATGTTTTATTCTAAATACTGTAATCATCTCTAGAAGTTATATTTGGGTATTTTCATATTTCTTTGTTTTCACAGAAATCTTTTAATGTATGGAATATTATTCTAATGTCCTTTTTTCTAACATCTGTGTCAGTCCTGGGTAGTTTGGATTAACTGACTTTTTATTTTCTACTTATACATATTTTTACCTACTTCTTTGCATGCCTGGTAATTTTTTATTGGTTGGCATATATTGTGAATTTTATACTTTTGAATGCTTAAAATTTCTGTATTCTCTAATGCAGTTAGTTTACTTGTAAGTACTGTAATCCTCTCATGTCTTGTTTTTCAGGTTTATCAGGATTTGTGTAGTATTTAGTTTAAATATTCCCTATTATTAAGGTAAGTCCTTTTGGGTACTTCACTCATTACCCCACAAAGTATGAGATTTTCCCCACTTGCCTGGTATGGATTGGGCCTTATTCCAGACCCATTGCAAGTTGAGGTTCTATGGTCTCTGATATTTCATTTTTTTTTTTTCTCTAGTCTTGGGTAGTTTCATCATATGCATGTAGTGATCTGTACCTTCTGAACTCTCAAGGAGGTGCCTTTGTAGATCTCTGGGATTCTTTCTTCTAAATTATGTCTCTCTATTTGTGCATTCACTTGTTTGTTTGCCTCTTTGAGTTCTCTGAACTACCTGAAATATGGGCTATTGTCTTTTATTAGTTTTGGAAAATTCCCAGCCATTTCTTCAAATATTTCCCCTGAATCATTTTCTTCTCTTCTCTTTCTAGGGTTCCAGTTAAATACTGGCATACCTTAGCGATATTGTGCATTTGGATCCAGACCATTACAATAAGGCAATTGTCACAACAAAGTGAGTAAAATCAGTCTTTGGTTTCTTAGTGCATATAAAAGTTATGTTTAACTATACAATTGTCTATTAAGTGCATAATAGTGTATCTAAAACAAAAATGTACATATGTTAATTAAAGATACTTTATAGCTAAAATATGCTAATCATTGTCTGAGCTTTCAGCAAGTCATCATCTTTTTCCTGGTGGAGGTCCCCTCTCAATGTTGATGGTCATTGACCAATTAGGGTGATGACCACTGAAGGATGCAGTGGCTGCAGCAATTTCTCAAAATAAGACAACAATGAAGTTTGTCACATTAAGTGACTCTTTCTTTCAAATGTAATTTTTGTAGCATGTGATACTTTTTATAACATTTTGCCCACAACAGAATTTTTTTTTCAAAATTGGAGTCAATCCTGTCCAACCCTGATATTCATTCATCAGTGAAATCTTACAGCATCTTCACCATGAGTAGGTTCCATCTCAGGAAACCACTTTCTAAAGAAAAGAACAGAACCACTTTCTTTGCTCATCTATAAGAAGCAATTTATCTGTTCAAAATTGATCATGAGATTGCAGTAATTTGTTCACATCTCCAGGCTCTGGCTTTACTTCCAGTTCTTCTATTTCCACCCATTTGTAGATACTTCCTCCACTGAAGTCTTCAGTCCCTAAAAGGCATTCATCAGGGTTGGAATCAACTTCTTCAATACTCCTATTAATGTATTGACCTCTCCCCATGAATCACAAATATTCTTAATGGCATCTAGAATGGTGGGTCATTTCCAGAAGGCTTTCAATTTACTTTGTCCAGATCAATCAGAAGAATCACTTTCTATGGCAGTTGGGACCTTACAAAATGTGTTTCTTAAATAATAAGACTTGAAAATCAAAATTACTCCTTGATCCATGGACTGCAGAATAGATGTGTGTTTCCAGGCATGAAAACAACATTAGTCTCATTGTGCATCTCCTTCAGAGCTCTCGGGTGACAAAATGCATTGTCAGTAAACAGTAACACTTTGAAAGGAATCTTTTTCTGAGCAATAGGTCTGAATAGTGGGCTTAACATATTCAGTAAACGATGTTATAAACAGATGTGTTGTCATCCAGGTTTTGTTGTTCTATATAGACCTCAGGCCAAATAGATTTAGCATAATTCTTAAGGGCCCTAGGATTTTCAAAAATAGTAAATGAGCATTAGCTTCAACCTAAAGTCAGTAGTTGCATTAACCCTTAACAAGAGTGTCATCTGGCCCTTTGAAACTTTGAAGCCAGGCAGTGACTTCTCTCCATCTATGAAAGTCCTAGAAAGCACCTACTTCCAGTGGATGATTGTTTTGTCTCTACTAAAAAACTGTTATTTAGTGTAGCTACCTTCTTTAATTATCTGAGCTAGAATTTTCTGGGTAACTTGCTGCAGCTCCTACATCAGCACTTGCTGCTTCACCTTGCACTTTTAAGATGGCTTCTTTAACCTAATGAACCAAACTCTGCTAGCTTTAAACATTTCTTCTGCAACTTCTTCACCTCTCTCAGCCTTCACAAAACTTAAGAGTTAGAGCCTTGTTTTGTAGTAAGTTTTGATTTAAGGAAATGCTGTGGCTGACTTGATTTCTATGAAGACCACTAAAACTTTCTCCACATCAGCGGTAAGACTGTTTGCTTTTTTATCATTTGTATGTTCAGTGGAATAGCACTTTTAGCCTCCTTTCAAGAACTTCCCCTTGGCATTCACAACTTGACTGTTTGGTGCAAGAGATTTAGTTTTTGACTTAGCTTGGCTTTTGATATGCCTTCCTTGTTAAGCTTAATCTTTTCTAACTTTGATTCAAAGAGAAAGATATGTAACTCTTTCTTTCACTTGAATACTTGCAGGCCGATGTAGGGTTATTAATTGGCCTGATTTCAATATCTTTGTGTCTCAGAGAATAGGAAAGCCTAAGAGAAAGAATAGGGGGCAGCCACTTGATGGAGCAGTTGGAACATACACATTTATCAATTAAGTTTGACTATCTTATATGGATGCTATTCATGGCATACCAAAACAATTATAATAGTAACATCAAAGATCACTGATCACAGATCACCATAACAAATATATGATAATGTAATATAAACTAAAAAAGGTTTTGGAAATATTGCAAAAATTACCAAAATGCAACACAGATACACAAACCGGGCAAATGCTGTTGAAAATGGTGGTGATAGATTTTCTTAATGCAGGGTTGCCATAAATTTTCCCTTTGTAAAAAAATAACAGTATCTGCAAAGCACAGTAAAGTAAAACAAGCTATGTCTGTATACATTAGACTGCTTAATATTGTCCTATATTGTCAGCATCAGTATGATTATGGTGATAATTGAAGATTTTTATTTTATCTCCCCTCTATATGTTTCAGTTTGATTAATAACCATGGAGCTATTTTCAAATCCACTGATTCATTCCTCAGCTGCATACTTAAGACTAACCTGTCAAAGAAATTTCTCTTACACACCTTGTATCATTTTTTGTTGTTGTTTTTGCCACTTAATTCTTAATATTTGTGTCATTAATATTATATATTTAAAATTAATATGATGATATATTCAGTATTTCTGGTACAACTGACATGAAAAATTGTATTTCAAATGTATACAGCAACTCCTTATATTCTAAAATTGCACTGTTAGATAGGATTTCTGCAACACTGACATGTTTGTGAAATATGGCTAGCACAACTGAGGAACTGATTTTAAAATTTTACTTAGTTCTATTTTATTTTATTACTTTTCAAGATTTATTTATTTATTTTAGCATGAGAAAGAGGGAGAGTGGGGGCGAGGGGCCAAGTGAGAGGAAGAGAGAATCTCAAGCAGACTGTATGCTGAGTGCAGAGCCCAACGCAGGGTTCAGTCTCACAATGCCAGGATCATGCCTGAGCCAAAACCAAGAGTTGGATGCTCAACCAACTGTGCCATCTAGCTGCCCCAAATTTTACTTAGTTTTAATTAAATTTAAGTAGTCACACCAAGCGGGTGATTACCATATTGGCACAACTGTATAATTTATTAAATCTAAACATAGTCTTACTATTTTCGATTAAAGAAATATAATTCAGCACAAATTGTTCCACTACACACTGGGGTATCTACAAACAAAATACCATAAAGGTCTTAAAGCATTAGGTGAAGGGTCAATCCATATATATTCACAGCTAAAACTTTATCAAACATGGTCAATAATCTTTCTTATCTATATATATAAATATTCATGACTATGGATAGTATTTTTTCTCAATCAAAAGGATAGATTGCACAAAAGTTCAAACAATAAAATGCTTTAGTTTTCAACATTATCCCTGGAATTAGGGATCCCCAGAATATCTGGGGGATTATGGATCTTATTCTCCTGTATAAAAAAGTATGTATGAATTTAACAAAGTATGATTACCTGAAATAAAAGGATAAATATTTTATCAATGAATTCAGTTTTGAAATATTTGTAAATGACATCATGATGTAATATAAAAAGATTAAAACCAGGGATTAGAGATTGCCATCTTAGTTTATTATATACCTGTCTTAAGCATCACTTCTTTGAGTATCATTTTCCTCTTGTGTAAATTGGAAATAGTGATGTACCTCACACAGTTGGTGACAATGCAGAGGAGCTATACATATTTCAAGAATTATTGGGGCACCTGAGTGGATCAGTGGGTTAAAGCCTCTGCCTTCGGCTCAGGTCATGATCCCGGCGTCCTGGGTCGAGCCCCCACACCGGGCTCCCTGCTCCGCAGGGAGCCTGCCCCCCCCCACTCTGCCTGCCTCTCTGCCTACTTGTGATTTCTGTCAAAAATATAAATAAAATATTTAAAAAAAAAGAATTATGATTTTTCTTTGCTTTCTTAGAACAATCTCCAGGATTATGACACTACAACTCTATATAAACACTGATATCATGACATGTTTACTTCTATTTGTGTATATTATATGCATTGTACAAAATAGTACGTATGCATTTTAAACAAAAAAACCTCACATCTACATAACATTATACTTCAAGTACATAATCAAATCTCATTTAGGTGCCTTCCTTTTTAATCATTTATCATCAGAAAATGCAGGATACATGATAGCAAGATACAAGTCAGATGTCCATGAACTGAATCTATTTATCAATTTGCAGGTTGGTCCCATTCACCCCCTACTGTTCTCCTGCATTATTTCAACTAGATGAGGTAGTGTACACACTACTGGTAATTTAGCGAGCTGATAATAGATGCATACCATTTTAACATTACAGCAGGGAGTCCTTGTCTTGCCTTTTCAGTTCACAGCATTGTTACTCAATGTAACACCAATTAACACTTAAGTGATAGGGTTTTAGTTTCTAGGTAAAAACTGGGAATCTTTCTTACATGCCTCTGTACTGGAGCCTGTGTAGTTATGCTATTTAATCAGCTGAAAGCCCAGGGCATGCACTTGTACTTGTGTTATTATTTATAATTGAATGTAGCACTGCCGCTGTGGCATACCTTACTGGCATCATTTGTATAAGGTTTAATGGTTTCTGGTACTGCTTCTAGCTTCTTACTCACCAGGCTATTCTGCTATAATGTGGCAGAGTATTTTAAAAGACTTGTTTGTGACTGAAGTCAATGGGGGGCAGGAAAGGGATATAAATAGTAGTGAAACCTGCAACAGAATAATTAATTTTCAAAAATAAACATAATTCTTATCCAGTACTAGCCAATTTTTAAATTCATGGACATGACATAAACAACTTAGAAGAGAATAAATATTAAGGCTCAGAAGAGGGTAAATAGCAATAAATCAAATATCCCTTTAGAAAGTTAGAGAAATTAGCATCTGGTCTAATTACACACACACACATACACACACACCCCAAATTAACAAAAAAAAAAAAAAAACAGGATTTCATAATCATATTCTAGAAACCTAGTTTTCTGAGCATTAATGTGAGAAGCTTGGCTATGTTCACAACAGGACTACTGGACTGTTGCTAGCATGGAAATTGGCATCATTGTTATTACAATGTACATTTTTACAATGACACTAGTATTGCAATACAATAGTATCTGAAATGGGCCTGCACAAGTTTCTCTTATTAAATGTAAATTAATGGTTTTTTTTTCTTTAAGATTTTATTTATTTATTTTACAGAGATTACAGGAAGGCAGAGAGGCAGGCAGAGAGAGGAAGGGAAGCAGGCTCCCTGCTGAGCAGAGAGCCCAATGTGAGGCTCCATTCCAGGACCCTGGGATCATGACCTGAGCCCAAGGCAGAGGCTTTAACCCACTGAGCCACCCAGGTGCCCCTGTACATTAAGTTCTTAGGTTATAATATGTTTATGGGAACACTAAAAGGGAATGTTTATTAGACAAAAACATAGCTTACTATTTAGTTAAATTCAGAATTGTAATAAATTTATATGCTCTTGACTTCTTTAAATAAGCTTTCATCTGATTTCCCTTTCAAATCCTCTTTTTGTTATCCAAATGTGGATGTGATTATGTCTTCAATAACACGAAATTTGTGAAATATGTACTATATGCTTAAACTGTGACCCATATTTTGGGGATGCAGCTTGGAACAAGATAAACTCAAATTTATCTGAAAAAGTTCCACAGCTACAAGCTTCTGACTCCATGTAATTTATATTCTATTGTAAATATCCTTGTGAGGCATTCTGTCATCATCCTACTTCCCAACAATATACAAATGCAACAAAGAATCATTAAATTAGACCAGAGGGACTGGCATATATTTTATACATAAATGTCCTTGATCTTGAAAAGCTATGGCCAAATGACAACCTAACCCTCTGTTCTTTCTGCTCACTAAATTCTTCCCAAGTTTTGAGACTGACAACTACTGGGTTTTGCTACTGCGGTAATTCTCCAGTAAAGGAAAGCTGCTTTATTAACAACTGCTGCTTACACACCAGAACAGTAATTTGTAAAATATAATAACTGTTTGTCCACCTTTATGTGCAAACAACAATAGCAACAGACCTCAATAGTATAGTTGTGAAGATTAAACAAATTTCCTTTCCAAACAAGGAAACACTTGTTTCCTATAATACTTCTACCAGCCAGAGACCACATTATGTGGTGGTTTACATTTCTTTACCATATCTTAAAATCTAGAAATTAATGGCACAGGAAAGGGAAAAAGAAGGTATATTAGAAAAATTACTGAATGATGATTTAAAAGATATGAGACTAAAATTCAGATATGTTACAATTAGCAAACTTTGTTTCCATAATTCTCAAGGGTTTTAGAGTAGATGAGCTAATGATTTAAGGATTATTTTATAATTTTAGAAAGAATTAATTGCAAAGTAGTTTAGCCTTCTTAGAGTACAAAGAATTATCTGATACAAATATTAGCTTTTCATTTATTTAAGTGATTTATTATATTTCTCTATGAATTAATCTGATACTAAATCTAATCTGTTTATGATTATATGCAGTGTGTTTCATCCCCACCATCATCATGAATGATGAATTAACAAAAAGCTAACTTTTATTTAATAGCTTTAACGTTTAGGATGGGAATAAAAGGTAAACCCTCTTAGAAATGATGAACTAAGTAATCACCATAACTAAATAATGATATCTGTTATTTATCATTATATATGAGATTGACTGGTTCTTACTATCATTATCTTTAAATATGAGAGCCAATTATAGAGCATCAATTTCAAAAAGGAAAAAAAAAAAAGAAATTGCTTCTGCACCTATTAGATTGGGTAAACAGAGCCATGTGGATAAACCTAACTTTAATGGGGCAGAAAAATGCTATCCTACACTCATGAAGCAGAGAATTGGAAATGCTTAAAACAGTATTCATCAGGACCATTTTATAATACTAAAAAAATATGTTCATTGGATTTTTAACACTGCATTTATTTTTATAATAATTTTTTAATGTAAATAATGATTATTTGACATTATTCCAATAAATATCTATATATTTTTATTAGCTTTGGGTTACTTTACTATTCTTAAAACTCTTTAGAATACCTTATATTATTTAATATAACTTTTATTTTTCATGTTATCTGTATTTTGATAATGACATATATTATTTAACAAATTATTTAAACAATCATCTTATTAAGTATGTTCCATAGTTACATCTTTAAGAACTATTCCTATATATTTGGAAGGATTAAAGATTTTCCATTGCCTGATATAATCTTACCACATATACTTAATCATGATTTACTTTCCCAACGTTACTGACATTGATCAATACATCAGTTTTTCTTAGTTAATCATTTTCTGTTATATGAGTCAAGATTCTACTCCAATGTCTATAATGAAGAGACTTTGAGGAAAATAATACAGAATGATGAGATGGTTTATGGCAGTTTGTTCTCAGCTAGAGGATGTGTGTGGGGAGGAGAGAGAGAGAAGATGGATTTTGTCCTCCAAGTGACATTTGACGGTCTGGAGACATTTTGGACTATCCTTACTGGGGTGGGGTACTACTTGGTTCTAATGGGTAAAGGTCAAAAATGATGCTAAACATCCTACAATGCATAGGATAGCTCTGCACAAAAAAGAACTATATAGATGAAAATGTCCATGTGTCAATATGGGAAATCCTGGGTTAAAAGATCAAACCATAGTAAGATACCCAGAGAATAGCTACAGAAGGATACAGTTACCAACTTTGGAGCCTGGGGATGAGGGGTGGTGTGGAAGGGAGGAAATAGTTACTGGTGCTCAGTGAATGTTAGGCTATTGGATAAGTGGGCAGCTTGTGGAAGTTTTTGCCACAGTGGAATACAATTGACTACCAGGGACAAATACAGTATGGAGGGGGTAGGGAACAAATACTTTAGTTTCTATCTCCTCCTGTAAACTGCCAGTGCTACCATTATCAAAATCCAACTGAAGCTAGATATCAAGGGAATGTGGAAGATAGAATGTTCAGGGTCCTGGACTGAGAGCACCTAGAAAAGGAGACTAGATCTTGGCTAAGTGTAGATGAAGCAAAAGTAGCACATCTATTAGGTTTTAGTGTGCTTTTAATTTTAGTATGCTATACATGTTAAATTGGTCTCCTAAAATAACATGAAAAAGGAAATTTGGATAAAGCTAACTTTTTTTTTCGTTGCTTCTAAAATAGTACGCAGACTTTTTTTTTTTTAAATGAGCAATATGGGGAGGGAGTCAAGATGGCAGAGAAGTAGCAGACTGAGACGACATCAGGTAGCAGGAGATCAGCTACATAGCTTATCAAACCATTCCAAACACCTACAAATCCAATAGGAGATTGAAGAGAAGAAGAGCAGCAATTCTAGAAACAGAAAATTGACTACTTTCTGAAAGGTAGGACCTGCGGAGAAGTGAATCCAAAGCGATATGGAGATAGACCACAAGGGGAATGGCTGGCTCCTGGCAAGCAGCTGAGCAGTGGAGCACAAAATCAGAACTTTTAAAACTCTGCTCCACTTTAAACATCGCTCCAGAGACTAAACGGGAGTGAAGCCCAGGTGGGGACAAGGCAGTCTTAGGTCCCACGGAGTCACAGAAGGATCGGGGGTGTCTAAGTGTCACAGAACTCACAGGTATTAGAGCAGGGAAGCTGGCTACAGAGACAGAGCCAAGGAATGAGCTCTAACTCAGGATTACCTTAAATTGTGATCCATGGCAAAGGCCACTTCTCTGTGAGTGGAGACCCTACCAAATCAAGGGAGACACCCCTGGAAAAGTGCAGGGATCTGTGGGGTTTGGAGACTAAAGGTAGGGTGGTGTGCAAGAGATAGAGATGCTTGCTCACAGGCTGGGTGAGCTTGGAGCACAGCCCGAGGCCAGGGAGACGGGAGTGACTGAGGCTTTTCTCTGAGGGTGCACTGAAGAGTGGGGCCCCAAGCTCTCAGCTCCTCTGGGCTGGAGATTGGGAGGCCGCCATTTTTATTCCCGCCCTCCAGAATTCTATGGAAAGTGTTCAGGGAACAAAAGCTCCTGAAAGCGAACCTGAGCAAATTACTTAGCCTGGCCCCTGGTAAGGACAGTACAATCTGCCTGGGGCAAAGACACTTGAGAATCACGACAACAGGCCCCTCCCCAAGAAGATCAGCAAGAAATCCAGCCATGAACAAGTTCACTTACCAAGGAGAACAGAGAATTCTGGCTTTCTCCCCATGATTCCTTAGTCTTGCAAAGTTAATAATTTTTTTAATTTTAGTTTTTATTCTGCTAAATTTTCTTTAACTTTTACTTTTTCCTCTTTTAACTTTTTTTTTAACTAGTCTATCTTAAAAATACCTTTCATTAAAAAAAAGTCTTTTTTGAACCTTCATTATTATAGTAATATTTTATCCTTCATTGTATCTAAATATCTTTGTATACACATAGGGTTTTTTCTTCTAAAAAATTTTGGGATTCAACTTCTTCTAATAGATCAAAATATACCCTAAATCTAGCACAAGGCTTTGTTCTAGTTCCCAGCCTGAAAAAATTATCTCCACATTCCTTTTCTTTATTCTCCCAGCCAACTTATCTTATCAACTCCTTTTTTAGAAATTTAACATTTTTTTCCCATCTTTATAGTCATATTCCATCCCTTCATTGTGCTTAACCTTATATATATATATTTTTCTTTCTTTTAAAATGATGACAAGTAGTTTCTTCAGAGGACCAATATACTCCCAAAATTAAGTGGGTGACACTGCTCTATTCACCAGTCTAATATATATATATATAATATATATATTATATATAATATATATATATTTATATTTATATTTATAAATACATTTCCAGAGACTTCTCCATGGGAAAAGTCCTACTTTCCAAGGAAAAAAGATTGCCTAACACTTGTCATAGTCAGAAGATCACTTCTCCCACTTCACACAAATAAGTGAAATAAATAAAACCAATGAAATAAATAATGTGAAAAATAAATTAGAGATCTACTCATTGGTACTTACAATACATGTGATATTATATGGTGTTGTGTGATGGTGGACTGAAAGTAGCTAAAAATGTATATTGGAAACTTGAGGGAAACTACTGAAATTACTTTTTTAATGTATACTTGAGGCTAAGAGAGGGGATAAAAAAGATTTAAGCCTAATGCAAGCAGAAAAAAGATAATAAAAATGAGAGTAGATATCAATGAAATTTAAACCTTTCCTCTGTGGTCAGGAACAAAACAGGGATGTCTACTCTCACCACTGTTACTTAATGTAGTACTGGAAGTCCTAGCCACAGCACTTAGACACAAAAATTTATAACTTCATCCAAATCAATAAGGAAGAAGTCAAACTGTTACTTTTTGTGGATGACATGATACTCAATATAGAAAACCTAAAAGACACCAGAGATGTATCCTTTACTTCACAAGTACAACCCACACCCCCATCTCTAGCCCTTAGCAATCACTGATCTGTTGCCTCTTATAACTTCTTCAAGAAAGTCATATAAATAGATTCACTCAGTATGTAATTCTTTAAGGCTTATTTATTTCATATAATACTATGCATCTGTGGTTCATCTATCTTGTTGAATATATGATTGGTTCATTTCCTTTTATTGCTAAATAGTATTCCATTATATGGATAGTGTAGCAAAGGTTATTCATCTAATTATAAAATGAGCACTTTGTTTATTTTCAATTTTTTATAATTATAAATTAATTTGCTATAAACATTTATGTACAGGTTTTTGTGTGGCCATAAATTATATTATTCTTACCTTTTATTATATTATTTTTATTGACTAAATACTGAGAAGGAGAATTACTGGATTGTGTTTCCTGCATCAAAGCTAGAATTTGTCACTTTCCCAAGGAAACTTGTCTCCATTCACTTACGGGGTATGGTAAAAAAACTAAGATCTGATGGCAGATGTGTTTATTATTACTGAGTTGTCCATTCCAGGCCATCTCAACTGACAGAGCAAGGAGATACATGTGTGTATATGAACCCATGTGTATATACCTATTATTAATACATATGCATATAATCATTTATGTTTATATTAAGTGAAATATGAGTTCATATCAATGTCTCCAGTGATAATCCATTATCAGATGGATAATTATAGTATCCTTCCCTTGCGTATCTTTAACTTCTCAGTCCAACTATAAGAAACCTGGCTCCCATCATCCAATATCTATTACTTAATTGTTCAAGTCAGTATACTTGTAGAATGGCTTCAGAATTGTTTACCTATATCCCAGGAAAGACAAATTTATCAACTAAAGTACAATGCTTGTGTCCACCATTTTTGCCTTTCATTTAATGATTTTATGTGTTTCCAAAATTGCATAGGTCAATATCCTTTCCTCTAACTATATTAGTGAAGTTATTTTGTACATTTATAACACAGCTAGAATCTTTGTCATAGTCTGTATTCCATCCTGGATACCCTGACTATCTAAATTGATATATTTTTAAATTTGCATACACTAAGGACTTAGAAATATAAATTTCTATTTTTTTTTATTTTTTAAATTTTAATTAAATTCCACTTAGTTGGGGCACCTGGATGGCTCAGAGGGTTAAGCCTCTGCCTTCGGCTCAGGTCATGATCTCAGGGTCCTGGGATGGAGCCCTGCATCAGGCTCTCTGCTCAGCGGGGAGCCTGCTTTCCCTTCTCTCTCTGCCTGCCTCTCTGCCTACTTGTGATCTCTCTCTCTCTGTGTGAAATAAAAAAATAAAATCTTTTTAAAATAAATAAATAAATTTCACTTCATTAACATCCCCACTTTTTAAATATATGGAAGTTAATAAGTTTTTAAAATTTATTTTGCTTTATGTAAATATTAAGTTGTTACTATATCTAATATATTTTTAAATGTAGCAGATATCTAATTTTTAATTTTCCAAATTAATCTTTTGTCAGAAAATTATTCTTGGCTGTTGATCATAATAGGTAGTCATTATATGAATAATAAATCACACACTAAAATAATATTTTCAATTGGTAAGGTATGTAATACACTTAAATGCATTATATATCATAAGGAAAGGAAATAATAGAAAATAATTTTAGGGGCACCTGGGTGGCTCAGAGGGTTAAAGCCTCTGCCCTCAGCTCGGGTCATGATCCCAGGGTCCTGGGATTGAGCCCCGGGTGGGGCTCTCTGCTCTGCAGGGAGTCTGCTTCCTTCTCTCTGCCTGCCTATCTGCCTACTTGTGATTTCTGTCTGTCAAATAAATAAATAAAATCTTTAAAAAAAAAAAAGAAAAGAATTTTAAAATACTATGTTATTCTACTTAGACATAATCCTTCCTGTTACCTGTAGCATGTGTCCTATGTGTCCGTGTTGAAAAAGCCCATATTTCTACTAATCTACTTTTAATTACAAATGAAATAGGTTTAGTGAAGAAATACTATCATAGAAAAATGCATATACAGGGGAAAATATTAGCTGTAATCCCATGCACCTTTCCCAGGACTGCTAACATATTATGCTGCTTTTCAGTATAATATATATATTTGTAAAAAAATGTAGACACTCCTAAAAGAGGCAATAACCAAAATGCTATCATTAAATGAGGAAAATCAAACCTTTATGCCCATTCACATTGAAAACTTCCCAAACACCTGGAAACTTTAACTCTGGTTCACTACATATCAGCTTGTTGCCATAATTTACCTGCTACTTTACATTATAATGACATGGTACAGAAGAGACAAAACTGTTGTTTCCCTGCTGACGATGTAATCAATACACACCTGTTTTCTGCTGGGAAAACTGCAGCAGTAGATGTGGTAGCATTTTAACCTGTTAGATGGTGACAAAGTAGCATGCTGAAAACACATGAATTTGACAAACTTTCACATACTGTTTGCAAATTGAACACAAGCAGTGGGATGCTGGCATATGTTACTATTTCCATGATGACAGATTATGATGCTTCAGGTAAACAGAATCATTCATGGACAAGTAGAAGAAACCCAGTCATGAAACAAAGCTATATGGGTAAAAACTTCATGTTTTCTAATATTTTCCAAATATATTTCATTTTAATATAAAGTTTCTTATAAAAGCAAAGGAATTAGGACACGTGGGTGGCTCAGTCCTTTAAACTTTGGACTCTTGATTTCTGCTCAGGTGATGATCTCAGGCTCATGATATTGAGACCCATGACAGGCTCTATGCTCAGCAGGGTGTCAGCTTGAAGCTGTATCTTCCTCTCCCTGTGCCACTGTTCATATTCTGCCCCCTCTCTCTCAAATAAATAAATATATCTTTTAAAAAGCAAAATAAAAGCAAAGGAGTTAAATCAGGACTATCCAAAGAAGTGGGGAAAGGAGATTTCATTAGGCTTCTTCTTGAATTAATTATATCTCAGATAAAAATAAAATGTCTGATTATTATGTTCGGAATAATTGATTTAGTTCCCTTTCAAATTAGTGATTTTTGCAGTGCATATGTAAAGATAAGCTATGTCTAAATGTAGATACGCCATCAGTCATGTTTTCTCCAAATAAGGATGTATTATTCACATTGTTTCATGCAAAATTGAACAAACAGGTCATATGATCAGCTGCTTTCTTCCTTAGAACAGAATTAATAAAAACAAAACAATATTAAGTTTTGATCAATTATATTTTGTCATTTGTTGTGTGTGCCTTGAAACAATGTTACTATTTTACTTTTATGGTGGAGGGAAATCCAATAGCATTTTAGAAGCTGTTCAAAAACTATTGGTTTTAGAAATTTTTGTTCTCTTCATTAGTGATAAATAAAATTTCAAGTGTTTCTATATTTATCAACAGGTTTATTGATTTACTAGTTATTTTTCTTCATATGTGGTCACCAAAAATAAAGACTACTTGTCTTTGAGCTCTAATTAAGAAAAGGTGATCTGAAGACAACTTCTAATCAAAACATTGCATTTTGAAAGAATTAGCTTAGAATCATCTAAAGTTACGATTTTTAACTTTATTTTTTTCTGGAAAAAGCACATATTTTCTATTTACTCTTTTTTAACTTATTTTGTAGATTAGATTATGCTGTTATATTTAATTTAGTTATTTATGTTATTTATATAATGTGATTTTCATCCAGTATTAGATGATAAAGTGGTTTATAACATGATGCTAATGATTTAACTACACACAGGTCTTTTATAGTGGGAAAAATTTCAGGGATACTAGAACAAAACAGGGGAAAACCTGATAAAAGTATTAGCTTTCCCTTTTAAAAGTTTCCTTTGTGTATGGTAAAAGCAATCAATTACCCTGTGGAAATTATAGGAAATATGACTCTCAACATCTCTCGTGTTCGTATTAGCCAATAGGTCCCTCCATCACTTGCATTTTATAATTTGCTATTTACTAACAGATCAAATAATTATGCTGTTGAGTTACCACTAATGTCTCGTGTGTAAACTCCAGATTTACCTCCTTGGATGATGCCTTCCCTGACTCCCTATTTTGTTCAAGTATTTTACTCTTATTTGAAACTTTTCTTATTTGTTTGTTTTTGGTTATGCTGGGTTTGTTGTCTTACTTCCTATAATAGAATGTAAGAATTATTAAAGGAAGTACCTTTGGCTCTCTGATTCACTGCAATTTCCAAGATGTCAAGAACAGTGCATGATGAATATTATATACTCAGTCAACACTGGAAGTTATTGGAATGAGGAAATAAATCAATAAACAAACAAATCATCTGAATTAATAATAAATTGTTTAAGAATACAACCCACATTATCAACACTCTGTAACTTTTATTTTGACTAATCTGTGGTCATTTAATATATTCCTCTGTTATTGATGAGGATACTTTCAAAATCTAGGCTAAATCTCTAAGAACTAAGAAGTTCTAGTCAATGCTGTCGACAAGAAGGATGTTTATCTTCTGTACCTCCCCCCTCCAGTTTCATTCAGAGACACAGAACAAAGCCATAATTTCAGACTTGGATATTTATCTATTTATGTTTATGTTTGCTCTACTTGAATATCTTATAGCGGTTGAATTGAGGTTGGAGTTATATTCTTAATTCAGTATTAAAGAAAATCTTATATAAAGAAAATTATTCTTGAAAATACTTTATGAATCCATGGAATGCATTCTTATATACTATCCCACAGAAAATCCATCCCACCTGTTATCTTCTAGTTTGAAACATTATTATTAAGCATTAGATAATATATTTGACTTGTTTTTGAAGGCTGTTTTGGTTAAATTATGAACCTTAAACATAAGAATTGCACTTAACATTTTGTCATATTTACAGTATCAGAGAACATAAAAAGACATGTTGCACTTAGAAAACTATGCTGACCTCTGAGCATAGGCTAATTGAGTAAAAAAGCCGGATAAATGCCTATACAACTAAATGTCTTTCAGGAATAGAATGAAACTCCAGTCTAACACATCCAGATCTCTTTAAGTCTAATCTTTTCAAGGATTAGAAACAGTATGTTTGTCTTGCCTTGATTTCAGAGAATTATTTTGAGATTTAACAAAGCAACAGTAGCAGCTCACACAGAATTACCCCTAAAGCCCCTCTTCTCTGTATATTCTGATACATTTAGCTGGCCAGCCTGTGACTTGTGTTTGGTCCATCCCTACATTCTTAAATCCAACTGTCTTGGGATCAGACTCTGCCAAGGCCTGGCCTACGCCATCTGCTCTGACTGAATGCCAGGATTTCCGGCTGCCCTGAGAAGCCTGAAGAGACATTCTGGTTTTTGTTTCTCCTGTGACTATATGAGGTTTCCAAATAAGTGACTCTCAGATGAGTGAAATATTATAGTGTCCCAATCACAGACATTATTATTTATATCCCATGATATTCAAGGTGACTTCTGGCTATGAAAATCTCCAACATAGAATATGATACTTTGTTTTAGGTGACAAAATTGACAATAAACATTGACAAACTGAAGAAAATACAGAGTAAACCAACACAATAATGTTAATTCTTGTAACTAAATTTGAGAAGCAGTGTTTAAAGAAACTGATATGTGTGTCCTGGAAAACAAAATATTAAGGAATAACATGCTAGTGGTGTCTTCACCTTAAAACAAGAAACCCAAATATAACAAGGAATGAGGAGGGTTTTTTGTTTGTTTGTTTGTTTAAGTCTACATTCTGTCACTGAATTTCCATCAATGAAAAACTCTAACCCTCAGCAAATGCTTATATAACTCCAAGTATTCTCTGAACTTAGAGTCTTAACATTTAATATCCTCAAGATCTGGTGTTCAAAATGTGTACATGGTGGGTCTGTAAATTGGTTGATTCATAACATTATCCTACAAAGCATTGAAATAAGTCTGTATCGAGTAGATTTTTGCATATAAACTATTTCAGATCACATTATTTTACTCTATTTTAATTTCCTCATTTGTGAGAGGTACTGATGATCATATCAGTCTTTGTTCTGACCATTTGTGCCAAATGTTCATCTTCCAAGCTATTTTTAAAACCCTAAAATTTCTGAAGATATTAAAATTCTAAGTAATAGCAGATTAATATGTTTTCTAATAACTCAAGATCAGGGAATTTTAAGCCCATTTCTTATTTTTATGTTTATCATCATTTTATAGGTTACATTAGTGGATTAAAGAAGAGCATTTTGTTTTTGTTGTCAATTCTGCTGCTTAAATTTGAGCCACTTTTGAAACTGGAAATTTTTGCAATTCTAGAGATTCTTGCTTTGAGAACTTATATTTATAAGATATGTCCATCCTCATGGCTATGAGGTTTATTCATTATAAATAACACATGACAAGACTTTCTGCTGCTTATATTTAAAATACTCAACAACTTACAAGCTGTGGAATCAAATTATCCAAAGCAAAAAAAAAAAAAAAAAGCCAATATAATTGATAAATATTATATTGTTTAATCTAGAATAAATAACATTTTAATGAGTGTTTGGCATTTTTGTTTATTATTTGCTTATAGTGAGATGTAAGCAGTTTTAACAAACATTTGCAAAGCTGAGGTTTTAGAGAATGTATACCTTAAAGAATATAAAATTATGCTGTAAGGTTTCTCTCTCCCTCCCTTTTCTGTAAATACACATACACATACATGCATATACATACATATCTATAACCACAACCATATATGTGAAATATGTTTTTTCCTGATATCAACAGTAGAAAGAGAGAGAGAAGTAGCAGAGTAAAATGAAGGCACCACCCACATGTAACAGCCAGCAAAGAAGGTGAGGGGTATGAATTAAATCCAGAAAATTAAACAAATTAGAAACTTTTCTCATCATATCTAATACATCACTTAATTCTCCATTGTTAAAAAACCATAGATTATTTAATAGACAATGTTTATTAACTTGCAAAGTACAAACAGTGTCTATTTAATTTCATTTGCCTTTCCTTCTTGCTAAGATAATATTGGGAGAGGGGAGTAAAAGACCCAAAGACAAAAATATGTAAGAATTTCAAAGATATTAAGAACATTACAGGAGGACCATCAAAAGATATTTATTAGAATGTGTATAAAAGACTAGAGTTCCTACTACACAGAAATTATATGAGAGAAATATGGTAGAATAAATTCATAATGTAGCAATTACTTATGACTAGTGGATTATCAACTTTCTACACCAAAGAAAAAGATCCCTTAATGCTTTCAGTGTAAAATATTTAGAATACTTTGTAACTCTTTGAATCAAAAGAGTGATATTACTTTTGCTAACAATTATGAAGAACATATGTATACTTTAAATAAGCACAACTGATTATTTTATGTATTTTGATTTCAGACTTTTGTTTGTTCTAAACTATTTCATGGAAGATTTTATCCACCTCAGAGAAATCATTGTCAGCTGAAAAGTCTAAAATTAATTTATTCAATTTCTAAATGTGCCATAAATTTTCTTTAATAGTAAATATTTAATTACCACAAATACAGTTGGAATCTAAACTTTTCTTCTCCTGTCCCATCAAAAACAGATAAACACCAAATACCTGCTTTCTTAGATATTCATTCACCTACTCTTCAAATATGTATTGATTGTACTTGAATTTTGTGACAGATTCACTTGGTGAATTTTATGACAGATTCTCTTGTCTTTAAGTGTTAATTATGTGTCATGCATACTTGCTAAATGAAAATCACCAAGTGGGCATCAGTTCTCACCATTTCTGTAAAAGCAGGTTTCATTACTGCTCTGAAGTAGTGAATGCTTTGTACTCTTCATTTTCTAATTTACTAACTCAGAGTTCTTTAAGTTATTCTCTTTTTCCATTATGTAAATAGTATAATATGAGCAGGAAAATGGAATTTTAGTTTCAGGTTTACAAATATGAGGAGCTGCATGTATATTTGATATCAAGGATTACCCAGCACCAGATATAAAAGACTTTGGACTTCGCAGAATAACTGGATATTAGCTTGTGATTGTCCACCTTTGGGAGGGATGAATGTGACTAATGAAACATTGATTTTATCACAATTAATGTGTTGTATTTTGTATTTTCCTTTGCAACAAAGATGACCAAAGAAATGAAAGACTGTGTGAAGATTTTGTTTTGTTTTGTTTTGTTTTTTAAAGGCTATTTTAATGGGATTGTCAAAACTGGGAGATGTATGTTTTGCCTTTTACACATAATCTTTTTTTTTTTTTCCTTGACATACTAATGTGGTATTGAAGACAGAAACCACTCACTAAAGAAGGCAGAGTAGGGGGCTAAAAATACAGCAAACAAGAAAATTCTGGATTCCTAATATTCATGGATGTTCCTAACAACCTTGTCTTCAACCTCCAGAATGCTTTTAAGTAAGAGAAAGTGAATTACTATCTTGAAAATTCCACTGTTATTTCAATTTTAAGCATTTATCTGAAGTGATGGAACATCAGAAAGACAACAGGACTAAAGAAATAATTTGTGCCAATATTTGAAGGTAAAAGTTAGGAGTAGAGTAAATTTTTAAAGAAGGGCAGGTACTGTATCAATTTATAATGATGTAAATGCCATTTGGAGAGTTAACTTTTACAGACAAATTATAAGTAATTGGTGGATACACATTTTCTATCTTTTCAGGTACTTAACAAAAGCTATTTTTTCTGTTCTTTTTATTTAAAATTTTTTGACAAAAGAAAACACTTTAAAAATAGTGATTAAATTGTAGTCGATAAAAAAATACAATCAAAGGCTCACTAAGCAGTTACTTTACTTTAAAATTTAAGATTTCAGGTTAGTTGACATAGTTTGTTGCACTAAGAAACAATCCATGTACGTCTACATGGGTATTTAAATATCACACAAAGCAGGTATTCCATGTATATTATATCAATAAAATTATATTTGGTTATTTTCTGCCCAAATTTAGAGGACCATTAGAACTTGCTCTATGAAGTACTAATAACTCCATGTCTTTATTTGGGATAATTTCTCATTCTTTATTTTAAAAAGGAAATTAAATTGTGACTTACGTTTGTGTATTCCATTATATGGATATATCGCAGTTTATTATCCAATCAACAGACAATTTTTTTTTAAAATTTTCAGCAATTATAAATAAACCTACTATAGACATTTTCATACAGGGTTTTGTATGAACAAAATTTTATTTTTTTAATAATACAGTAGACATCATTTTATAAGAAATTGCCAAACTGTTTTCCAGAGAGAACATACCATTTTGTATTCCTATCCTCAATGAATGGAAGTTCTAGTAAGTTAGCTATGTTGCACTTGGTATTATCTTTTTAAAATTTTATTTTTAACTCTGGCTTTCTTTTATAAAACTTTCTCCATTGCAAATAACACAATCTAGCTTGAGGATTTTTTTTTTTTTTAAGAATTTATTTATTTATTTGACAGAGAAAGACACAGCGAGAGAGGGAACACGAGCAGGGGGAGTGGAATAAGAAGAAGCAGCATTCCTGCTCCAATGCAGGGCTCTATCCCAAGACCTTGGGATCATGACCTGAGCTGAAGGCAGATACTTAATGACTGAGCCACCCAGGCGCCCCTGCTTTCTTCTTTCAAAGCATGTCTTTGTCACAAACTATGTGATCAGGTGCTTGAAATGGATTTTTCTTTAAAAATCTATTTATTCTAATATTAATAATAAATATATTTAATTATAATGGTTATTCTATGGTATAATTGATAATATCCTTTAACAGTGCACACTTATTTTCTATAATCTTTAAGACATAAGCTCATTTTACTTCTGAGGTTTTGAGTTTTTTTCTTTCAGTTATTATATAATCCTTCAAGAAACGCAATCCCCTGTGTAATCACTGTAAACAGGATACCAGCTGTTGTACATGGAAACTTGTATTGGGTCTTCACAGACAGTGATTTAAAGGCAGGCATAACAAGCATAGGTTAAAAAAAGGCATTAAACATATTACTAGATTAATCCTGATAATCCAAATATGTTTCCAAATACTACATTTGAGTTTGTATGCTTATATACATATATAATACATACATATTTAAACTATTTCTATTTTAATAATAACAATGATAAAAATTATTCTGTAGGTTTTTCGTACTTAAATGCATTATTTATTGACTTATGTCTAATAATATTGAAAACATATTAGTTGTGAAATGAAAAAGATTACAAACTATGTGTTGTACTTAAAAACTATATGTGTAGATGCATCTTAAGGCATAATCTATATATGTAAAATGTCCTATTTGTATCTAATTGGATCATATTCTACATAGTAGACTCTGGGTTGGAAGGCTGTATTTCAGAAGCTAATGGCAATTATCCACATGAGTTCAATCAATTAAATACAATAAAACCTAATTTTATTTACTCTTAAATTTAATAATTATCAATAATTTCAGAGCTGTTAAACAGCTCTAAGTGAGCACACAGTTAAATGCAATTTTGTGAGTATTTTCAAAAAGGGTACACTTTAATTTTCTGGTTAATTTTATAACCCACTATCATTTTTATAGTTATGCAAACTAATAGAAGAACATACATATCTCATGCTTCAGCACTTGAAGAATTATTGGTATAAAATAAAATAATTACTTATAATTTTTATATTGCTTTCACAAAATTACTTTTATAGATATAAAACGCTTAGTTTTAATTACTGGTCCAAGTAAAATGATTACTTGTTCATTTTTGCAAAATTGCATTAAAATGTTTGTTATTAAGACCCTGTTTCACAAGGGTAAATAAAAATTTATAAGTAAAGAAAAATTACGTAGTACAACACTTTTTCTCTATAAGTTTCTTAAAAATAAGTCCCATGGCATTAATAAGTTAGTACTTTTTATATTGTTTTAATTTGATTTAATTTAGTCCACTAATTATTTTGGCCTGTCTGTAAACCTTTTTTTAGGGGAGGGTTTTTTTTCCTTTTTACATTTTTTAATTTAAATTTTATACAGTATTATTTTCGTTTCAGATGTGCAATGTAGTGATTAAACAATTCCACACATCACCTGGTGCTCATTCCAGGTATGCTCCTTAGTCTCCATCACTTATTTTTTTTAAGCTTTTATTTATTTATTTATCAGAGAGAGAGAGAGAGAGAGCGCACACAGGCAGGCAGAGTGGCAGCAGGGGCAGAGGGAGAAGCAGGGTCCCCACTGAGCAAGGAGCCTGATGTGGGACTCAATCCCAGAATGCTGGGATCATGACCTAAGACAAAGGCAGCCGCTTAACTAACTGAGCCACCCAGGGGTCCCCCCATCACCTATTTAACACATTCCCCACCCACATCCACTCTACTAACTATATTTGTTCTCTATAGTTAAGAGTCTGTTTCTTAGTTTGTCTATCTTTTTTTTCCTTTTGCTTCTTTGCTTTGTTTCTTAATTTCCAGATATGAGTGGAATCATATGGTATTTATCTTTCTCTGACTGATTTATTTCACTCAGCATTATACTTTCTAGCCCCATCCATATCATTCCAAATGGCAAGATTTCATTCTGTTTTATGGTTGGATAATATTCCTTTATTTATACCACTTCTTTATCCATTCATCTATCAGTGGATACGTAGGTTGCTTCCATAACTTGACTGTTATAAATAATGCTGCAGTAAACATATGGATGCCTGTATCCCTTTGGATTAGTGTTTTTGTATTTTTGGTAGTGCAGTTACTGGATTGTAGGATAGCGCTATTTTTTAATTTTTTGAGGAACCTCTGTATTGTTTTCCGTAGTGGGTGCACCAGTTTGCACTGCAAAAGGGCACAAGGATTCCTTTTCCTCTACATCCTCACCAACACTTGTTTTTTCTTGTGTTTTTGATTTTAGCCATTCTGAGAGGTGGGAGGTAATATCTCACTGTGCTTTTGATTCACATTTCCCTGATGTTGACCATCTTTTTGTGTGTCTGTTGGCCATCATATGTCTTCTTTGGAGAAATGTCTGTGTTTTCTGCCTATTTTTAATTGGATTATTTGTGAGGTTTTATTCGTGTTGAGTTGAATAAGTTCTTTATATATTTTGGATACTAATTTATGGGATATATGTCATTTGCAAATATTTTGTCCCATTCAGTAGGTTACCTTTTAGTTTTATTGATTGTTTCCTTTGCTGTGCAGAAGCTTTTTACTTTGTTGTAGTCCCAATAGTTTATTTTTGCTTTTGTTTCCCTGGCTGCAAGAAACATATTTGAAAATTGTTTCTGTGGTTGAGGTCAGGGACATTATTTCCTGTGTTCTCTAGGATTTTTTATGATTTCATTTCTCACATTTATGTCATTAATCCATTTTGGGTTTATTCTTGTGTATGGTGTAAGAAAGTGGTCCAATTTCATTCTTTTGCATGTAGTTGTCCAGTTTTCCCATCACCATTTATTGAAGAGACTCTTCTTTCCTCTTTTGTGGAGGATTAATTGACCATATAATCATGCATTTATTTCTGAGTGTTCTCTTCTGCTCCATTGATCTATGTGTCTCTTTTGAAGTCAGTGCCATACTGTTTTGATTACTACAGCTTTGTTATATAACTTGAAGTATAGAATTGTGATTCCTCCAGTTATGTTATTGTTCTTTTTTTTTTTCCTTTTTCCATATTGCTTTTGGTTATTATGGATATTTTTTGGTTCCAGAAACATTTTAATATTGTAGCTCCATAAAAAATGTTGGTGGTATTTTGATAGGGATTACATTAAATCTCTAGATAAATATTTTAACAATATTTGTTCTTCCAACACTAAGCATGGAATGTCTGTCTCTAACCTTTAAAAGAGGGTTTTTTTCATTGACTTTTCCCTCCACTTCTTCCCAAATTTCTAAGATCCTAGAATATACAGCAACCTAGAATCCTCTACAAACTCTCACGGTTTTTGCTTTGTTTTGTTTTGTTTTTGCTTACTTCTTTTACATTCACCTATAATTCACCCCCCTCTAAGTTGCTTTTACCTGTAGGAATTTCTGTGCCTGTTTTTCACTATGATTAACAAGTTATTTCATTAATAATTTTAATTGCTTATAAAACATTATTTTTAAAATTCTGTTTTTGCTCTTTTGGGACATGAGTGATAAAAAAATTTTGATAAAAAGCTTTTAAAATCCAGCTTGCTTTAAAAATAGCACCTACACCCTCAGTCTATTTGTTCTCAAATAGAAAATTTTACCTGAAGGACAGTTACCTTGTATATTTTTATCTGTTGAACTTGTCTAAACTTTTCATTGTCATTAGTGCTATTGGATACTATTAAATCTTGCTGATTTGAGTCTTATTTAATAAATTAGTTAAATAATAGATAAGATTTAAAATTACTACAGTGTTTCTAGCCTTTATTGTTAAAAATACTCTGACCACATTACTTATGGTGGACATCTACTAGATACTGAATGCAGTGTTTACCAAACTTATTGTTCATCATGTTTTTTGCCATATCTGTGTATCATTAGAAATCTCATTTCAATATGTTATCCCATAGATTACAATTGTATGCATAGAAATTCATAGACAAAAATGTAATTGAGCCTTTCTTATTTCTTCTAGCCAGGCATCTGAATAGTTGTGGGAAGATTAGGTTGGTGTGATTCTGAAGCTGTCATAGACATACCTAAGCACCAGGTTTGTAATTCAGGTGGTCAGAACAAGCTAGTATATTAAAACATTCCCACAGGAGTCTCCTCCTAAGCAAAAGTATCCATAAAATTATGGCTTTTGTGTTCTGTCTATTCTAATGTGTACACCTAAGTAAGTATATAAAAAGAGATTAAAATGCTTATTATTTTTCATGTAAAACTGTCTCACATAGTATAAGGAATACTGACCAAAACAATTACAAGTGGAAATAATTCATAGAATTTTTATCACTACCTCCTAATTTCCTTTCATCTTATCGTATGATGTTAGTACCAAATATAGCATATGCATCCATGTCTTGTTAAAAATGATCCCTGGGTATGTAAATACTTTAACCTTATTATTTTATGAATAATATTTGGATATGAATGCCATGGCATTATATTTTATGAATCATAGTTATCTTTTGGTGAAAAGAACCATAATTATTCAGCTTTTAAGAAATATATTAAAAATATTGGTAATACTGGGGTTTCTGGGTGGCTCAGTTGGTTGAGCATTGACTCTTGATTTTGGTTTAGATTATGATTTCAGGATCATGAGATTGAGCCCTGCATCAGGCTCCACACTCAGCAGGGAGTCTGCTTTAGACTCTCTCTCCCTCTCCCTCTGCCCCTCCCTCCACTCATGTGGGCTTTCTCTATCTTTCAAAAATAAATAAATACTTAAAAAAATTGTAATATTGTAATATGGTACTCCATTTAGTGTATAGACACATAGATACATATATACACACTATATATTTGTTATGTACATATACTCTTATAGTACTATAATTACTGTGCAAATTTCCCATCCCATATGTTTTTCTTTTTCACTTTACATCTATATTTTATGTATTTCCTTTCTTTCTTTTTCTCTCTTTCTTTCTTTTACCTCTCTCTCTCTCTCTTTTCATGATTTCTCAAATATCAGCCCAGGGAGTTCTACAAATCCCTGAGGTATATTCTAAGATATTCTGATATGGTGGTTCTGCAGAAATGCTCAAAGAAGCCAAGTTTTGCAAATATATCTGGTTATGCTAATGCAGGTGGTCACTGAACAAACCTTTGGGATACTCTGTAGTTCTAAAAGGAAGGTAACAGTAATTTATAAAAACTAAGTAATGGGTTAATTAATCATTTCGGTATGTATATTATAGGATTAAAGTGTTTAATCATTAACATAAGAGATCAAGAAATAGAGATATTAGTATAAACTAGAAATATAGTAATCTGTCTCCATTTTGATGTTTAGCTTGTTTTATACAATCAGTAGAAAACTTGACTGAGAAACAGAATATATAAAGTAAAATTAACTTAAGAAGACCAATAACATGAGTGAAACTATTAACTCACTTAGAACTTTAACATAAGCAACACCAACAATAGCAAGATAGTATAGAGATAAGGATATCAGTAATATTTTACATACGTTAAATATGTAACAATGATTCTTTATTTTATAATTTTTATTCTGCAAGAGAATTTGTCTTTCTTCTCTGTTAGGCATAAATTTAAGTTCTATCTAAATGTGAGCACTGGATTTGTTAAAGTCAATTCTTTACTAAGATGACCTCTGGTCCAGGGAATGTAGGAAATAGGGGTTCAAACCTTCCAAGCCTGCCACTATTGCATGTACCATTGTGATACTATAAGTGCAAAAGCTATTTTTCTATAATTCTCTATATATCTTCTCCTATATTTAGGAGATCACACACACATACACACACACAATCCTATAAAAGAATCTATATGTATTATCCTATATAAGATATCATACCTTCCCCTTTATTTACTTAAATATGAAAACTAATAGATTGGTGTAGTAGTGACCAAGATGGCCTTTACATTCTCCTCAACTGACTAATCTTGAGAGAATTTTTTTTTGCTGACTATAATCCTTGACTTTCCTTTTCCTAGAGCATCTACTTTAGAAAATTTGTTATTGTAAATTCTTCCCTTGCCCCTTTGAGATATACATTATCTCTAAGCCTCCTACTGGTTTTACAGTCCATGCATGTCTTTCTCAAGAACCTGCGAGCCATCCATTTGAAATGTAATCATAGGGCAAAAATACACCCCCCTATGTCCCAGTCTTTGTGAGAGGAGAGGTCCTCACTTTGACAAGTGCTGATTGGCAAATAGACGACCTACCTAATCATATCTACAGATCTCCTCCTGAATGTCCTTCAGTACTTTTCCACTAGTTTATCCTTTCTGCTTTTCATTTTGGGGGAATTGAGCTCAAACTCTCTCCCTTATTATAACAGTCTTGAATAAAGTCTTCCTTGCCTATTTAATTCTGTTTAATGCAAATTTTTGACATTAGTATTCACTTCTTTAATTAATATTACAAAAAAATTTATATTACCAAGAAAACCTTACTAAAATCAACAAAATTCAATGTTTTATCAGAAAATTCTTCAGCTCCACGATATCTGACTAATCAATTACTGCCTAATTAGATTTATAATTGTTAGTGAATCACTCAATATAAATACAGTTGATATTGATGTGTCATTTTAACTTACCTCTGTAGTTCTGATGTATCATGATAATCTCTACCAATAGCCTATATTTCTATATGTTCCCCATTTATATTATCATTACTTCCTAATTCAAATAGGGATATGAAAGGTATAAAATTGATGGGGTGATGGGGGCTTTTTTGGAAAAGTAGACTGTCATTATTGCTCTCCAACTCTCAGTTTTCTGACCTATCAATGCTCTTTTAAAAAGTCATATATATATATAGAGAGAGAGAGAGACAGAGACAGAGACAGAGAAAAAGAGAGAGAGAATAGTTGGCACACAATGTTATATTATTTTCAGGTATACAGCATAGTAATTCAACAACTCTGTACATTATACTATGCTCACCATAGTATAGATATCATCTGTCACCAAACAATCCCATTACAATAGCATTGATTATATCCTCTATATTGTACCTTCTATTACCTCGACTTACTCATTCCATAACTAGAAGTTTATATCATCCACCCTCCTTGCCCATTTTGCCCATCCTCCTATACTTCTTCCCTCTGACAACCATCAGTATGGTCTCTGTATTTACAGGTCTGATTCTGTTTTTTGTGTTTGTTTATTCACTTGTTTTTTAGATTCCACATGAAAGTGTAATTATATGATAAATGTCTTTCCTTGTCTGATTTATTTCACTTAGCATAATACCCTCTAGGGCTATCCATGTTATTGCAAATGGCATGATCACCCTTTTTATGGGAGTGTAATATTCCATATTACACCATATATTCCATATTACATCATATATACATATAGATATGTTTATGGAACTATATGTGTATATCTCACATCTTTCTTATCCATTCAACTATCACTGGACACTCAGGTTGCTTCCATATATTGGCTAATTTTACAATGCTGCAATAAACATAAGGGTG
Organism: Mustela putorius furo; assembly: GCF_011764305.1. Lineage (NCBI taxonomy): Eukaryota > Metazoa > Chordata > Mammalia > Carnivora > Mustelidae > Mustela > Mustela putorius. Next base: position 4,265,657 of record NW_025421467.1, read on the forward strand.
CATGTATCTTTTTAAATTAGTGTTTTAATTTTCTTTGGGTAAATACCAAGCATCAAAGTTATTGTATCATATGATATTTCTATTTTTAATTTTTTTTTTTTGAGGAACCTCCATACTCTTTCTCATGAAGGAAACCATCAACAAAACAAAATGGCAGCCTAGTAAATGAGAGAAGATATGTACAAATGATGTATCAAATAAACCACTAATATCCAAAATATACAAAGAACTTACACAACTCAACAACAAAACAAAACAAAGCAAAAAGCAAATAATCTAATTAAAAATGGGCAGAGGAGCTGAACTGACATTTTTCCAAAGAAGACATACAGATGGCCAACAGTCATATGAAAAGATACTCAGCATCACTAATTACCAGGAAAATGCAAATTAAAACCATGGTGAATAATCAATCACCTTACATTTGTCAAAATGGCTAGAATCAAAAATAATGAATAAGAAGTGTTGGCAAGGATATAGAAAAAAAAGGAATCTTTGTGTACTCCTAATGGAGATGGAAATTGATATAGCACCTGAGTAAATGTTTTTTCAGAGGTTGAAGATTGAAGCAGTTTATGTCATAAATCCTTTATATGTTGTTTTTAAAGTATAATAATATCTTATTAAAAAGTAGTGGCTCTTCAAAAAATATATAAAATTGATGGACACCTTGGTGGCTCAGATGGTTAAGCATCTGCCTTCAGCTCAAGTCATGATTCCAGGGTCCTGGGGTAGAGTCCTGCATCAGGCTCCATGCTCAGTGGGGAATGTGCTTTTCCCTCTCTCTCTGCCTGTCTCCCTGCTTGTGCTCACTCTCTCTTTCTCTCAAATGAATGAAATCCATATATATGTGTGTGTGTGTATATATACACACACACAAAGTACACACAAAGTTAATTCATTATATCAAAGTGTATGTATTCACTATGCCCTAATTTTAAGGTATTATCAATTAAATCATTTTAACTTTCTATAGACTTGCTCATAATATTCATAACAGAAAGGAAATAATTAGAATTAAAATTACTTGAATTAATGTCTTTCTTAGTAAAAATTCTAAGGGTATCTTCAATGTATTTGAATAACATTCAGATCATTACAAGACAAAGGAAACTGTAAGTTGGCATATAAATCATAGCATAATGGCATTATCGATATTATGGGGAGCAATTAAGTTTTAGTATGTAAGGAAGTGCTTTGGGAAATTTAAATTTCTTTTATAACCTCATTATATTAAAATTTAGCAATACAGTTGAAGCAATATTCACAACTTAGGGCTTCCTTAATCTACACTAAAAATTGTTTTATCTTTGAAAATGGGTTATATAGCCATACTTTTACAAATTTTCCTCATGAGAATGATCTTTTTCCTAACTTGAAAAGAAAATGCCTCAAGTTTGTGATAACAATTAAAGTATGTACTTATTGCATGCAAAAATTTATTTAAAAAGCAAAACAAGACAACTTTTACTCTTCCTTTCATGACTTATACCATTTCTCTTAGCTTCTAGCTTCCTCCCATATTTTTCACAATTAGGACTCAATATGTTCATCAAGTTTTTTCTTAACATTTCTCATTTTTTTGGCTTCACATATTGGAAGATATGAGTTAAAGTCACAGCTATCATACTGTGCTTTGAATTTTCTGAGTTTGGAAATCCTAAAACATCTGCCCAATAGAGAATTTGTTCAAGTCCCCATTTAGGCAAAATCCTCAGTCACTAAATCTTGAGCCTCTAAAATAAAATCAACTTTCAACTAAAACAGGTCTATTGGATTGTTCCTGGATCCTATAATTCTCTAACATCAGGAGACTGCCCAGAAAAGAAGCTGAGAACCAAATAAAAATGCACTGATCCTTGTGCTGTCAGCTCCAGTAGGAAAAAAAAGTCAATGTGACTGTTCATTGATTTTTTTTCCAAAGCAAACATTTGCTCTAGTAAAATTACACTCTTTCTCCCTATCAAAATATAACTGCCTTTCATATTCAAAACATTTAAGAAGCTGTATTTATTAATAAAAATAACATTAACAGTTAATAGTTGTTAATGGCACATTTATTAATGTTTAAATTTTACATTAAATGAAAAGTTTATTTTTTTAAAAGATTTTATTTATTTATTTGACAGGGAGAGACACAGTGAGAGAGAGAACACAAGCAGGGGGAGTTGGAGAAGCAAGCTTCCTGCTGAAAAGGGAGCCAGATGTGGGGCTTGATCCCAGGCAGACACTTAATGACTGAGCCACCCCAGGTACCCCAAAAGTTTGTCTATTTTAAACTTCTTAAATAGAAATAAAATAAGAAATATATAACCTTACTAGGGACTCCTGGATGGCTCAGTCAGTTAAGCATCTGCCTTTGGCTCAGGTCATGATCCCAGGGTCCTGGGATGGAGCCCTGCATTGGGCTCCTTGCTCAGCAGGGAGCCTGTTTCTGCCCCCCCCCATGTCCCCCCTGCTTGTGCTCCTTTTCCAAATATCCATCTTGAAATTACTAAAGTATTGGTGTGTGTAATTAAAACAGTAAAAACATTGAAAATTATAAGATCAGAGTATCTGCTTACTGAATTCATTTCTATAACTTTTCATATAAAATCAATTGCAAAATTCAAACATTAATATATAACATTTGATTCTGTAATTGTGCTTCCAATAATTTATTAGTTGCTTATATCGTGTTCATAGATAAAATTATAAATTAATAAAAAGAATCCAGGTCATCATTAGGGGAAAAAAGAATGTGTCATAAATATGGAGTGTGGCAGTGATGAGGGATAGACACATTGACCGACAGGTTCAATGATTTCTTCCTTGAAAATAAAATTACAAATGATTCAAGAGTGATAAAAATTCAGCATTCTTTTTTGTCCATAGCTAATTCCATACCCAAATTGTGAGTAGAATAACCATATTACTAATACTGATGGTCATCATTTAATTAGTCTGGATGTATGTGTTGATTTTTCTACATTTAATATGAAAAATTGCTTTGGCTAAAATATGTTCATTTTTTTCCTATATTTAGAGTATAACCTCTGTATTTTAATCTATTATTTCCTAAGGTATTGAATTACGTGGTTTGACTTTACACTGCGCAAATATTAAGCATTTCCTTTAGTTCCTTTTAAATTAGCCTTCCATTAGTTTTTGAGTGATCCCTCCTTCTTGTATTATGGAATAGCATATAAAAAAGCATCTTATCAACTTTACTAAATACTTCCAAATCTTAAATAACTCAATTATATTCACTCTATCTCTTCATATTTCCAGGCTAAATAATCTTAAATTCCCCCACTTTCCTTTTGTATAAGTGTAAGTTTCATTCTACTTTAATCATCTTATGTGTCCTTTTGTGAACTCTTTCATCCTTATCTTACCCTGGGGATTGTATCCTAATTTAAGACAGTGCTTCATAGAAGATTCTATATATAATTATAATATACATTAGTGCTATTAATTTGCATTTATATACCATTTCATTTATGCAAAGTGTTTTCAGTTTATCTTTACAATATTGCTGGGAACTTATTAGCATATGTGCTTGGAAAGAGAAAGTACAAAAAGGGTTGAAATTAACCCCGAATCACTAGCAGTACATTAAATTATCTTTTTAAACAGTAGCTATTTTTTGAGACAACAGAAAATGATCCTTTTTACTTAAAAAAACTTTTAAAAAACTAATCATTGATAGGAATCTACCAAAAGTCATTGCTAATTTTCTAACAATAGAACAATTGAGCAAAGCGCTAATTTTGATACAGAATTCTTTTCAAACTAGTAAGACTACTGTTTAGTGTGTATGAAAATGACTAAGAAAAGTATAAATTTGTCACTTATTCTGAGTTTAAAATGATTTTGTTCAAAGGATAATAAATTTCCAGTATTTTATAAACAAAACTGACAAACATAGAGGAAGCGAAGGGAAAAAAGTAAGATAAAAACAGAAAGAGAGCTGGGGGCGCCTGGGTGGCTCAGTGGATTGAGCCGCTGCCTTCGGCTCAGGTCATGATCTCAGGGTCATGGGATCGAGTCCCGCATCGGGCTCTCTGCTCAGCAGGGAGCCTGCTTCCCTCTCTCTCTCTCTCTCTGGCTGCCTCTCTGTCTACTTGTGATTTCTCTCTGTCAGATAAATAAATCTTTAAAAAAAAAAAAAAAAACAGAAAGAGAGCAAATCACAAGAGATTCTTAACTATAGGGAACAAACAGAGGGTTCTTGGAGAGAAGGTGGGTGGGGGAGAGGGGAACTTTGGTGATGGGCATTAAGGAGGGCACTTGATATAATGATCATGGGTGTTAATGCAACTGATCAATCAATAAATTCTTCCCCTGAAACTAATAACACACTATATGTTAACTAACTTGAATATAAATAAAATCGAAAAATAGTGAAAAAAAGACATTAAAAATTGCTTAACAGCTAAAAAAGAATAAATCCTCAGTTTCCCTTTCAGTATAATTACCATAGAGGCTAGTGGTCCTCCTCACCTCTTTCTCATCATCTATTACTTGTTGAAAAGTATATGAGAAATGCTGCATAAAGATAAAGCAAATTTATGTCTAGAAGTGAAATTAGGGATTATAAATTACCCAAAACACCAACTCCTAAAGCCATTGAAAATGCCCACCAGTCCTCTTTTAATGTCTTCAGCTTCCTTCTCATTCTTTTTAAATTAAAATTTATGTTTCAATAACAGCATTCATGACAAAGATAAAAACCTAGTTTATAGTCAGATTTTCAGTTTAAATTTGTTATTCAACCTTTTAATTATTTTTTTCATTGGAAATTTTATTAATAATATAGGATCTATAATCATTTATTTAGTAGTCTGGAAAAATTTAGAAACATAGTCCATATAAAATTATTTATATTGAAAATGCATTCCTAATTCTAAGTAATGTACTTACTTATAATTTAATTATTATAGCAAAGAGAAAGAATAATGCTTTGTTTTTTTAAAAAAAAGTAAAAGTTGCAGGCAGGTTTTTTTTTTTTTTTTTAAAGATTTTATCTATTTATTTGACAGAGAGAAATCACAAGTAGGCAGAGAGGCAGGCAGAGAGATAGAGAGGGAAGCAGGCTCCCTGCTGAGCAGAGAGCCCGATGCGGGACTCGATCCCAGGACCCTGAGATCATGACCTGAGCCGAAGGCAGCGGCTCAACCCACTGAGCCACCCAGGCGCCCCTGCAGGCAGGTTTTGAAATGCAATTCATTTGAATTGTATGTTCAGCAATTTTTTTTTTGTTTGTTTCCTAAAAGAAAAATATTCAATGCCCTTTTCAAAAAATTTCACGATCCTTGACTACTTCTCAGTTAATAATACTGTGTGTTAAAATTTTCAATGGAGATGATATTTTGACTCATATTTACTATATCATTGTAATTAGTACTGAATGAATACAATTTGATTTGAACAAGATTCATAAAAGATCCTCTCTGCCCTGCAGCCTATGAAATACTTCACTCACTTCACCTGGCTGTAAGAAAGTAATTATAACTTTATTTGCAAACTGGGAAATAGAAATTAAGAAATAAATAATGTTTCCCACTCATTTATTTTACAAGTCTTAAGTTTGGAAAATCTTACATGTATATTCATATTTGCATGACTGTTAAGGAAAGTACAGTGCTTTTATTGAGATAGAAACTATCTACTTAGCAAGTATACTTTATAGAAAAGTAATAGATCTTTTTGTGATTGTTTCTACAGTCCAGTATCTCACACTTCACTGATCATAAAAATTTATCTGGTGAACAATAGAGAATTGCCCTCAACCTCACCTTCAGTATGCCTGGGGTAGGGTCTAGGGAAACTGTACCATTAGGGATTTTTTTGTGTGTGTGTACTAAATGAGAATAATTAACAATGACTACTTATGTATTAAAGTTTAAAACTATTTAAAAAAAAAAACCCTAAAGCTACTACAAGTCTTATTATAAGAAATTTGTATTTTAGAAGTTCTTTAATTTGGGGTAATTATATCCTTTGTCAAAATTATCAACAGTTACTTCTAGTTTAGTCACTCATAAGAGATTATCATTTCTAAGAGTCAAAGTCTTTAATATTTAAGAGGAGCACTTCTCATTTGTAACAATATTATATTGCATTATGTAGTTGAGTTTCTGAGAAGCAATTTGAGCTTAACGTCTCTTTTTTTAAATTAAATTTATTTAATTTTTATTAAGTTCTATTAGCCAACATAGCTCTTGATATAGTGTTCAATGATTCATTAGTTGGGTGTATCACACAGTTGAGTTTAATTTTCATTCTAATATTTTCCAAACCTGTGACATTTGTCTAAGTTCTTTGCAATTTAGCTTTACCTGAGTGTCAGTTGTTCTATTCTCAATTTAATATTATAATCATTTTTTGACTCCATTTCCTATAAAAATCTGTGAAATCATAGATTGTCTTAGTTCCTTTAGGTTACTATAACAAAAATGTCAACAAAAATACTAGGCAGCTTAAACAACAAACATTTATTTCTCTCAGTATTGGAAGCTGGGAAGTTAAAAATCAAGATGACAGCAGACTTGGTGTCTAATGAGAGCCCATTTCCTGCTTTATAGGTGACTCTCCTCTCACTGTGTCTTCACAGGATAGGAAGGGTGAGGAAGGTCTCTGGAATTTATTTTATAAAGACTCTAATCCCATTCTTGAGGGCTCTAGCCTCATAACCTATCACCACCTAAAGGGCCCACCTCTAAATCCATCACTTTGGGGATTAAATATCAATGTATAAATTTTAGATGGACACAAACATTCACTCTATAGCACAAATATAATGATTTTTTAATTTTTCTAATATATGAAATAAGAAATCCACAATTAGGAAAAAATTTAATATAGTCATATAAAAAACTAAAGTTGCTTAATTTTCATTATTTGCATATATATAATTTTTCTAAAACAATTGTTTTGGGAAAAAAGAAGATCAATACATATATTTTGGTAAACTAACTGGTGGCAGTGCAACTGACACTTTGATGGAACTTCATAAAGAGTAAATGAACTCTTCAAATAGAGCAATGTTAGGAAATTTTGAATAGAACAGGCAAGATACATAAAGGGAGTAAATTCAGAATGGTTTCTGTTGATGTCTGTGTTTTAATTTCCAAATGCTATGTAACAAACTACTACCAACATATTGACTTAACTACAATTTATTATCTTACAGCTCTAGATGACAGAAATCCAAAATGTATTTTACAGGCTATGATGAAGGTGTTGACAGAAGTATGTTCCTTCTGGAGGTTCCATTTCCTTGCTTTTTCTAGCCTCTAGAGACTGCATGAATTCACTGGTCATGGTTCAGTCTCCCATATTTAAGTGCATTTTTCCAACCTCTGAATTTGTTGCAGTATCTTCTCAGTGACTTCCAGCTCTGTGATTACACTGGGCCCATCTGGATAATCCAGGATGATTTCCCCATCTCCAAATCTTTAACTTAATCATATCTACAAAATCTCTTTGCCATGTAAGGTAACACATTTACAATTTCTAGAGATTAGGACACAGACATCTTTAGAGCACTACTGTTCTTTCTACCACAATATGAAAATGACATCAAAATGATAGCAGAGAGCTAGGTCAAATGTGATTAGTGAAAGGAGTAGGTACAGACTGAGTGTGTATAATAGACTGTGTATGTATTTGTGAAGGGTTGATAGTTAATTCAGTTATTCATATCTTGGATACTTAGACCAATGCTCAGAATAAAGCTCAGAAATGGAACTCTAACGATAAAACTATAAAGCTATGTAGAGATAATCATTCAATATGCTAGAATGGCTAAGACTGCTTAAAGATAATATGCAGAGAAGGTTCTGGAATTTTTTCTGTCAAAGAAAGGAAAGATAGGAAAATTTAAAGGGAATTGAAATTAATTAAAGCCAATGAAGGAAGTGTTTTAGGGAGATGTTTGTCAAGACAGAGGGTCAAGTGAGATAGGCTCTGAGCAACAGTTACAGAACCCCAGAGGAAGAAATAAATAGAATGAACACCTGTTAGTTACTCAATCTATGTCTACTGTGATGCTAGGTATTTTATATAGATTAGGTACTATTGTTCTCATATCAAAACCACAGTGTAAATGATATTAATGATTTTTTTATAGATAAGGGAAATGAGGCTGAACAATGGGCTTGTCTTTTCATAGTCATGGCATTATGCTGTCCTTATGGGAAGTGGAAAGCATATTAGAAATGATCCAGGAATCAAGCTATGTAAACAAACAGACAAACAAACAAAATTTGAAGACCGTAAGTGTAAACTATTCTTTTGGAGAATGAAGAGAAGAAATAGGTGATTTAGAAAACAATTCCATAGAATTATTAAGCTGAGGAAAAATAAGTATTCATAGGCTAAAAAAACAAAAAATATTTTTAAGTTATGTATCTCAGTGCTCAAAAAAGGAGAGAGGTGATCATTGATGGAAATGAATTCTTAGAAATGTAAGAAAGAAGGAAATCAAATGTTAGATGGAAGAATCAACCCTTCAACGAAATCTAGCATTATGGGGCCTAACTTTCATATCCAATCATATTACTATGTCCCACTGTGTACAGTTCCTAATTGCCTAGCTAACATTATGTATGTTACGGTCCTAGCATTTGCCCATTTAAATACTGCAGCTTGAGATTCCCTTCCTCATATTCTTTGTTTACAAAATTCCTTTCATTGACCAATAGAGTATAGGTATATGATCTCATTTATGAAGTATTACTAATTCCATTTACAATTTTTTTCTGTTTACTTTCTCAGTTTGTACCTCTCTTTATGAATGATTTTATAATGAGTCATAATATTGTTATAGTAATAGCTGAGATATTACAGCATCCTTCAGTACCAGAGTATTCCCAAGAGTCTATGGATAGCACCTCATTTAATCCTCATGCATCTGTACATATTCATTTTATCAAAAAGAAAACTGAGGTTAAAATGGGATAACTCTACTGATCTTAGCAATATGTAGCTATTGACCTATATCTTCATACTGTACTTTTAATGTGATTCTATGACCAAGGGACAATTTCTGTACCCCTTTGAAATGCTAGTACAGAATAATACCAATAATCCTAAACCACCTTATTTTATGAGACAAAAAAATGAGCAAAAATATCGGAAAGTATCTTAGTTAATCAACGATTATTTAACTAAGTTAGTTAGTATTTATTCTGGTTTTACTTTCTTATAAAAAAAATCACTCAAATTTTTTTTAAGTAAAAAAGAAATGAATTGGAATGTGAGAAAGCCATCTCACAGAGCACAGGCACAGTAAGAAAATCTAGAGCATTCAAGCAATTAAGAAATCAGTCCAGTTCACTTTACCTGAGAACATGCTTTTGTCTCTGCTTGTCCCTGCTTTTCTAGTTAGATTGATTTCACTCTTAACTCTTTCTGCTGATAGATTTTCTTTAAATCTCAAATGTAGTTCTACATAGTTTTTAAATTCTATCAGAGATTACATTACCTGAGAATTTTATGAGTGAAAAAATTGATAAGTCCAGTGGATGGGTTGTTTATTCCTTATCCAGCCAGTTAGAATAGGACTATCCCACACTTTGGGAGGAGAATATAAGGTAATGAAAAGAAAATGGGGTTATGATTCTTCATAAAGAAGGCACTATGTGCCAGGAATCTTCCCAAAAGATAAATTTTCCATTCTCCTCCAAGGGAAACACCAATGACATTCATGCCCACTCTCACTTATAGGTGAATGTATCATTAATATATTAATTTGGATTGAGTAATTTAACTACTAAGATTAGATATAATAAGAAATAAGAATTTTAAAGCATACAAAAATAAAAGTAAACATTTCTACTTTCTGGTACTTTGGAATCCTTGTCTAACTCTATCTTAAAATACGCCAAACCAAAGATTTACATCAGGGTTTATTTATTTATTTATTTATTTGATGAGTTTTTAAAGATTATTTATTTATTTATTTGACAGACAGAGATCACAAGTAGGCAGAGAGGCAGGAAGAGGTGGGGGGAAGCAGGCTCCCTGCTGAGCAGAGAGCCCAGTGCGGGGCTCGATCCCAGGACCCTGAAATCATGACCTGAGCTGAAGGCAGAGGCTTAACCCACTGAACCACCCAGGTGCACTTCTTTGTTTCTTTTAAGGATTTTATTTATTTATTCAAGAGAGTGAGTGAGAGAGAGAGCATAAGGAGGGAGGGGGAGTAGCAGAGTGACAGGGAAAAGCAGACCCATCACTGACCAAGGGGCTCCACTCAGGGTTTGATCCCAGGACCCTAGGATCATGACCCAAGCTAAAGGCAGGCATTTATCTGACTGAGCCACTCAGGCTCCCCTGTTTGTTTGTTTTGTTTATTTGTTTTTAGTGAACAGAAATGATCCAAACCTCCATAATGATACCCTTATGTGCCTATGTAAGCCTGAAAAATGATTCCAACATCCTAATTGATGAATTTGCTTCTGTCTCAGTTTTCAAAATTAATTGGAGAGAAATGAAAATTGTAATACAACTTGCTTTTGTCTGCATAGTATGCCTTATATGTAAATCACTAAATGAACACCAAAGGAAATTGAATACTTTCAATTTGAAAGGAATAAAATAATAAAAATAAATTTGAAATAAATGCAAACTTTCAAATGAAATGTATAAAAATTTTCTTAAGCCTATTATGAGAGTACTATTAAAATGTAAAATAGAAAGATATATAGACCTGAAAGATAATAGTATTAGAAAATAAGGTTAATTAGGTCAAGTTTTAATAATTTTATTTTATGCTTTAGAATTTTTTTATTATGTTTATAATATGACGGTCTAAATTTTGTCAAGTCATATCTTTAAAATGTCCAGCATTTCCAGAAACAGAAAGTCACTCTACATAATTTTTCAAAGTGAATTGATCCTTTTACAAGGTCAGGGCTCTTAACTCCATGTAGGGAACCAGGGCTCCATTTTCTGGGCACAACTTAAGATGATATCAAGTTGATGGTCTGCCTAATTGAATTTCTGAATCTAGAGTGCTTGTGTTTTCTGTTACAGAGATTTCTCTTTTAAACGGATAATCTGGTTTATTTTAGACTACTGACATCAAATAGTTCATTTAGACTATGCTAGGGATGCCATGACTTTACATTTTGGATGCCAGCCTTGCTACTTCCCCAAAGTTGGGCTTTCCTATTATATTTGTCATATTTCCATGAGTAACATATTAATAATTTAACTTGGAGTACTTTTTAATTTTTTTAACTGAAAAGCATCTAGCCAGAAAAGACAACATATCTTCAAAATTCAAGAATGTATTTTCCACAATGTAATAGGAATTATGATTCTCAAAGAGATTTACCTGATAGTGCATTTGGCATAATTCTTTATGTGAAATAAATAGATATACCACAACAATGCAAGGCTTAATAACAGAGGAAACTTGGTGCTGGCTATGTGTGAACTCTTGATACGATCTTTGCTACTTTCTATAAATCTAAAACTACAGAAATATAAAATGTTTATTAAAAATAGAATTAATTGTCTTATGGGTGATTTGAAACCATAATACGACATACCTGGGATTATATATAAAATCTAGTGAACTTAAAGGTTGTTTTTTTTAGTTATTTCTATATGATAAAATAAAACCCAATGTTTACTTAAAAATTCTATAAGTTTTCCAAAGTATGATGAAAATTAATATAAAGCTATTTTTCTTTTGTATTACTAAAGGAGTAAGTAAATAGGGAATAGTAATATATATTATAGAATAGAATATATTACTCTTTAGTTTATCCCAGAGTCATGCATTATTCACTTAAAACATATATACATATATATATATATATATATATATATATGTATATATGATGTTTCCTTAGAGAAGGTTGGTGGGGGGTAGCAGAAGAAGAGTTGAAAATAATCATCCTAAACTCCACACTACAAATACATCCATTAGTAGATTCTGTTCCAAATCTTTCTGGCCAGTTCATTATATTGTTTTACTTTGTTTTAAATTTAAGTAGTCTCACAATATTTTTAAAAATCCTGCTTTCCTAGATCCCACTAACACAAGTGTATTTATATATTAGTAATCTTCATTATTGATACATTTCAATGGATACATAACTTTTCATTGAGTAAATGAGCTCTTATTTACTTAAATATTTATCTAATGTAGGACATTTAGAGCATTTCCAAACCATAGAAAATATACTGCTATAAAGTATTTTATACTTCCAAGTATACTAGAATGTTCAGGTTCATAAGGGAGACACTGTTGGAGAGAGAGAATGGGGGACTTGAATTAGATTGATTCTATCATTTGTGCTTTCTTAAAAAGAATTAGGGTGACTGTTGTTGTCTATGGAATACTTCTAATGGACTGCCACCTTTAAATCAACTTAGTAAAGTGCACAGCTTGTGAAAATTTATTAAAGACTAACAATAAAATTTTATTTTATTATTCTTATGGAATAAGTTTATATTTCTGTATTAAGTCAAAGGCATATGGAAATAAAATTTTCATTTAAAGTTTTTTTAAAAATATTTCCAAATACTTGCTACTTAATAATTGGGCAGTTATTCAGAACTCACTAATGATTATTAAGCAACTAAGACTTCACTTAAGAATAAGTTACAATTTGATTTCTCTTAGTCACAAAATAAAAATGAATAGCAGAACATAAGTAAGAAGCAAAATTTTGATCTCTGGCATGTAACTGATTTTGGATTTTCACTGCTTTATGGACCAGCTTATAGTCATTCAGGATTAATTTCCATCTATCACCCACAAGAGTTCCCATTTGGAGCTCTAAGACCAAATTCTCCTAAATTTTACTTCTACATGTTATATTAGTTAGTCTCAGAGCAACAACAATCTCAGGTGCTTTGTAGTATAATTGCAATAAATATCATTTAAATTTGATTAGCTGACAAAACTAATGTTTATCTTTGGCATCTAGCCAATTTTAGAAACTGTTTACTTCTCTGTGCACTACAGATCTTAACTGCTTCCATGCTGCTAAAGGTAGTAGTCATTCTCATTATGTATCAGAACTGAAATGCCAGTTCTTCATTGCTAAATTCAGAAGCTTGAAGACACATATGCTTTGCTAGTCTTAAAAGCAATAAAATAACCTCCTAATATTAGTCACAAGCAAGTTTAGTACCATCACATAATCAAAAATATCATTTTTATAATTGAGTTTAAAAATTATTCAAGTTTCAACAAGCAAATAATTCTCTACCAAAGAAAAAATTTGAGAAAGGATGCTAATATTCCATAATATCCCAACTTCAGTAGTCTTAACTCGTAAAATTTCTGTATTAACCTGAAGAGAACAAAGGTCAATAGGTCAGTTCTTGTACAGATTCTTAACATTTCATTTAATAGGAGCAACCTAGAATTTGAAATAGGTCATGTAAGATCTCATATTTTATGGATTTAACAAAGCAATATTTAAAATATTAGATAATCCTTTTCCATACTTTCTATTTTTCCTATCCTTTTCAGTTTGTTTCTCCTACCATCAACACAACAACCAATATCATAGTAATTAGCAAGTATTATGAAGATGGATGGATGAGGATGACCCTCTTTTGGAAATGCATTCCTCCTATTTGCAGTTGTTCTAGTGAGAACTACTCTCAGGAATCTCATTAAACATCTTCTTATTGGTTTGTAGCATGTTTCTACTTCTCAAATATGCTCATTCACTTAACAGAAGGTATGTTCCAGGCACTGTATTAAGCACCATACAAATAATGAGAATCACAATGTAATTGCACGCTCACATGGAATGAAGAACTCGATCAGCCCTAACAATTCCCATATGGATCTGGTTGCTCCCCATATCTTACTGCCAAGGATATTGATGAAATTATCTTCCACATGCTGTAGATATGACAACTCCTCTCCTTAGATATATATCAAATGTGGGAAGATAAAAGATTGTCAGTACTTCTATATTCTTTATTCAAATATACCCTATTAAACCAAAATAACAAGTCAACAAAAACAAACACCTGCAAAATTGTCCTGAGGAAATAAATAGGAAATGTAGGTTTCTTTAGGACAGGTACCAGCCTAGACCGTGCTGGTTATGGCCTTAACTATACTGGAGGAAAAGAGTAAATAAACAAGCAGTTCAGGATCATTTTTGATATGCCTGTGTTTGCCACGTGAAATAAAATAATGTGAGTCATGATGTCAAGTGTGATTTACAGGAGTGTGTGCAGCTAGTTCAGCTTGGATAGTAATAGATGGCCTTACTGATATATATCAGTTTTGATGGTATGTAGTTTTCCTACCCATTGAAGGGAAATGCAGAAGGGTGGAGGACTGTGAAACCCTTATTACTGGGGAAAAATACATAAATAAAACATAGGTCAAGGAGGTTTCAAGTGCAGTTTAACTTCTGAACAATGAAAGGTGAGGATCCAGTACAACTATTTCAGTATGCTATTTCAGTTGTGGTTATATCTTTTGCTGAGATAGTGATAGCAACTTCTTTCATTACTTCTTAAATTTTATAAGCAGATATTACCCTGTGCCCTGGTATTTTTGTTCTAAGGCTATACACAAATCAGTTAATCTTTTTATGCCTCAGTTAATTCAACTGTAAAATAGAGATATGTCTAGGGATGCCTGGGTGGCTCAGTCAATTAAGCAGCTGACTCTTGGTTTTGGCTCAAGTCATGCTCTCTCGGTTGTGAAACTGAGCCCCATATGAAGCTCTGTGCTCAGCAGGGAGTCTGCGTGAGGATTCTCTCTCTCCTTCTCCTTTTGCCCCTACCCCCACTCTCTCTCAAATAAATAAATAAGTCATAAAAATATATTAAAAATAGAGACATGTATATATATATATATTAAATATATTTAAAAATAGAAAAAATATATATACATATATTCCATAGGTTCTGAGATTTAAGTGAGTTAATATATGAAAGTTTATATTAATTAGAAAATCAGTATTAACATATGTAATATAAATAATTGTACCTTCATAAGTAAATTACCAAAGAAAATTGTATCTACCTGAATGACACCCAACACAATGTGTGCAATGTTTATTTATTTTATGAGTCTAAAATAACTTATTGAAGTGAAATATGAGAAATTCCATTTGTTTCCTAGGGCTGCCTTAACAAAGTACCATAAACCACATAGCTTAAAATAATAGAAATTTATTCTGTTAGAATTCTGAAACTAGAAGTCTAAAATCAAGATGTCAGTAACATGCTCTCTTTGAAAGCTCGAAGAGAAGATCTTTCCTTGCCTATTCCTTGCTTCTGGTTATTGCTGGCAGTCCCTGGAGTTCTTTTGCTTGTAAGACTCATGAATCCAATCTCTGTTTGTCTTCAGGGTGGTCCTCTTTCTG
Organism: Mustela putorius furo; assembly: GCF_011764305.1. Taxonomy (NCBI): domain Eukaryota; kingdom Metazoa; phylum Chordata; class Mammalia; order Carnivora; family Mustelidae; genus Mustela; species Mustela putorius. The sequence continues at coordinate 4,281,007 of NW_025421467.1, forward strand.
TGTGTCTCTCCTGTGTTTCTGTGTCCTCTCTTCTTAAAAATAAGACACTGGTCATATTTGATTTAAGCTCTCCAAAACACACAACCTGCTGTGATCTCATCTTAACTTGATTATATCTTCAATTTATTTCTAAATAAGGTTGCATTCGCAGATGCTAGAGGGTGAGAGAATAAACATGTCTTTTTTGGAGAGGGGAGGAAAGGACAGAATTAACCACAATAATTATTTTAAAAAATTATTTTGATTATTACACAAATATTTATTGAGTACATTTTATTAGTCTAGTCACCATAGCAGGTACTGTTTTGAAGATAATTTAAAATTCTTAAAGTTATAAATTGAAAGACACCAAAGGTAATACTATAGGAGCTCTCTCATGTAAATAAATGCTGAAAACTACTAGGCTGTGTGCTTAATAATCATCAATTTTATCGGAAATGAAACTCAGCTACTCAAAAAGTTATGTATTCACCAAGAGTCATACAATAGATAAATTGGAACTGGATTCCAACACAGTTCATTCTGCCACCAAATGCTGTGTGGCTTTCATTATTTAGAACATTTTCAAAATAAAAATTTGCAAGCTATATTAAATAAATAAAGAGATTGAGTTATAATTAGACTTGGTCAGTAAGATACTGCAATTTGTATACTTGATTGTATGTGTTTTTTATGTGAAATCATATTTATCATTGCAAAGGCCCATGCTGCAAACAGATGTGTAAGGGGTTTGGTTTTCTTGGTGTCCTCAATAGATTTTTTTTTTTAATGAACAGAAAATAGTATAATGTAAAATCAATCATGGAATTATTTTTCAATAATTGCTCCCTATAATAACATTAACATTATAATAATTATAATAATAATTAACATTCTCTGTAAATGTTTATCATTGACTACTTCATATAAATAGAAAACATTAAGATGACAGATACCAACAAGATTATTTCTACCTGTCAAGTGATCTGGTAGTCAATAAATCTCTTTGGGATAATAAATGTCAAGTAATTTTTTTTATAAAGTCAAGATAATACATTCAATTTTATACTCAGTATCCTTATAGATAGTATAGATTATTTAAAATAATCTTAATTAAATTGATTATTATGAGTCAATGGAAGACTCAGAAAAGGAATAAAAATGTAACCCTATTTTTATTATTGCTTAATCAATGGAAATATATGAGAATGCATGACAAGATGAAGATAGTGACTGCATCTGTAAATAAATAATTCTGATTGGTTGAGCAAATCCTTAAAAAATTGACACAAAATTTATTAAATATTCAATTCTATGCATGACCTTATCCTTTAACACTATAACCTTTAGAAAAAGTAAGGCAAATTTTTAATCATTAATTGCTGATTACTTGGAGAAGAGCAAAAAGATAGGAGACTTTTATTTCTGGACAAGACAATAATATAAATGTGCCAAGGATTTAACCAAGACTCTTCCCAGTTGAGACAAATGGCCCATATTAAAAAGTTCTAACTTGTTGGCTTGAACATATTGGGGTGTACTAGTTCCATTCTCCTGTGACATACCTTTTGTGTTCCAATTCAAATCAGCTACTCCAATCAATGGAACTAGAAAATGTTTCCTTCCATACCTTAGGAGCATCATTCCTGTCTCTCAGCTTTTCAAACATACAAGAAAGTGGTATAGTTTTGTAGGTAGAAAAAAAAATAATCAGGGCCAAATTTGTGATGACTATCAGATATTTTTTATTGCCAGTAATGAATTATTTGTAGGAATATTCAAACACTAGCTATGAAATCAAACTAAAATAATCATTTTCAAATATATGCAGAATTATATATCTTTCCCTGAAATGTCCATGGTATATTGAGAAAGAAAAAATTCAGTAACAAAATTGGGTAAGGCAAAGTTCTATACATTTGCTAATGCTCATTATTTTTACATTTTTATTTGCCTAAAGATTCTATAATCACATACCTTTTATAAATCACAAAAAAATAAAAATAAATATACATGGAGTACTTATATTGCAAGATAAGGAAAAAAATAACTATTTACCTTCATGAATGTTCCAATCTTATAATCATAATGTACCTTTCCTTTTATACGGCAATGAAAAGAACACCTCCTACATTGGAAAGTCTAAATATGTCTTAAAAGTTATCCCTATGGTAGGGTTTTATAATATAACTTTAAAAATACATGAATATATACCGTTATATGAGAACAAGCCCATTACACCAAATTGTATATCATTTAAAATGATAAAATACCCTTTTACTGGCACTTGCAGCTAGGGGTGTAATTTGAATACCTAGGAAATCAATATCTGCTTTAGTATGTGATTAAAGCTAAATAATTGAAGTATCAGACAAGCAGTGAACCACAGGGTTTTTCTGTGCAAACAGCAAGGCATTCTAACTATAAAGCTCCTCTCAGTGCTAGTGGACCTCAGGTTGTAATTACATAAAACTTTTAAATGTGCTATTTTTTTTTTTTTCCAAAAGAGCCTGTTGGGGTAACCATTCAAGGGAAGAAAAAAATTCTAAAAATACCAGAATTGACACTTCATACTGAGGCAAAAAAGGAACTGTTTAAAGCTAAATTGATAAGGAAGATTCTGGAGGGCTCTCATTCACAACACCTTAACAATACCATCCTCCCGGTCACTTGGAAGCTTTCATGCACAGCTTGGAGTACCTTAGAAGCATTCAGCTTCATTCTTCACCAGAACATCAGGGATTGTACTTTTTCTTTACTTAGTTCCAAAAGCTTAAATCTCTCTCTCTGGCAGACTCTCATGTATTGTCCTGAAAATATTTTCTGATAGGAATAAATTCATCTCATCCAGAGCCAGTGTACCTTATAGCCTCTAAGAGATTGGAGGAGGACATGGTACTTACTACCCCTTATCCAGTAGTGTGTGGATCAAAAACACCAAGGCCTACAGGGCCAAGCAGGTGGGGTTGAAGTAAAGAATGTAGGGAAAATAGTAAGTGGCAATTTATCCCTAGGCTTGGAGTTTGGATGGAGGGAGGTATAGCTTGGAATGTAACAAAGAGAATATATTTCATATAAAAGGGGACATTTTCCCTCCACTTCAGTGTTATAACTGACTTTTTATAGGTGAGTATTTAGGCCCATTTTTCCTGATCTTTAAGCTCTTCAAAAAGAAGCTGAAATTTCTTTCATTTCTGCAAGATGTTCCAACTTGCAAATGTTAACAGTTGATTTTCAGGTATAAACTTTTTGTTGGAAGGCAATTCCTTCATAAATGTAACTTTCTAATTTTTAGAAAATTTCTAATCTTGATGATGTCATTAATTTTGAATATGTACTTAATTAGAATGAAGTCATAATTTTTCTTGTATTGGGGGCGCCTGGGTGGCTCAGTGGGTTAAAGCCTCTGCCTTCGGCTCAGGTCATGATCCCGGGATCCTGGAATCGAGCCCCGCATGGGGCTCTCTGCTCTGTGGGGAGCCTGCTAACTCCTCTCTCTCTCTCTGCCTGCCTCTCTGCCTACTTGTGATCTCTGTCTGTAAAATAAATAAGTAAAATCTTAAAAAAAAAAAAATTTCCTTGTATTGCTCAATTAAGGATATAAAAGAAACAATCTGTTATATCTAATCAATAATATCTAATAATAATATCTAATCAATAATAATAATACTTATTGCATTCTAAACAGTAGCCACCAAAATTCTATGTTTTTATAAATTTTTTATTATATTCAATCATGGAAGATGTATTATTTTCCTGTATTAGACCCATTTCTCTGCAGTATGATGACATTTTCTCAAATAAATCAAAATAAAACCTTTAAGTTTCAGGATTTTAACTAGAATGTTATTTAACACGCACAAAAAAAGGAGTGAAAATTACTATAACTTCTAATTAATCATAGTCCAGGTTCTAGAGATTATGTACTTTTTCTTGATCTCAAAGATAAGAACTGAATAATTATATAAGGCATGTCACAAAATTGGGCTAAAGTTTAATAACTTATGGTACACTAATATACAGGACTGTATTACTAGTTTCCCAAGAATCACATTGGTTTTACCAGCAGAATTTTAGTACTTGCCTGTTTGTTAATAACACTTAGGGCGTTTTTGTTCTCTCCTGGGCAGCTGAGTTTTGTACTTCCAAACAAGATTATAAAAGTAATGAATAAACAAATATTTATAATTTCTCTTCTTAACATTCAATACCATCCTAAATTTGGTTCCAAAGAATTCTTGCCTTATTTCTCAATATATATCATATACTCAGTATATAGTCATATATATTTAATACAAGTACAATGAACATCTAAAGTACTCTATCAGATGTCTCAAATGTATCTTTCAATCACGTCTCTAAATTTATTCACTTTCTCTTCTCTCTTCCTAGAAATCTTTCTCCCTACATACCATTTTTTAAAAGCTTGACCTACTTGTGGTGGACATCTTGTTATTTATCCTTTGGTTCAACCTCAGAAACCTTTTATATGTCATGATTCCCGGGACAACAGAAGTTGTTTCACACTATTAAAAGCAAAAAGATCTGATATTCATTCGTACTTTAAGTTTTCCATGCAGTGAAAACACAGTAGCAACCTACATCTGGAAGTTAGATCTACCTACTCTGAATTTTGAATTGGAAGCTAAAGATACCAAGTCACGTTTGTGTGGGCAGAAGTGAAAGAAGTGTTATCTGTTCTCTATAAGCAGAATTACAGTGGTAGTAGAGGCAGCATCCACTGGTCTCCTAATGGAGACCTACATACATAAGTAGTTTTTTATAGCAAATTTTTGCATCAGATGTTTACTGGTTGCTGCAATAGTATTCTAAATAGAACAGCCCCAGTGGTGGAATTTTGACTATAACTCTGGATACATAGCTTTCTTTGTTTCTGTCTGTTTCTCCATCCATGTTCTTCAGTCATCCCAGTATTTCCGTAACCAATATATTTACTTTCAGTGTAACTAAATTAACAGTCAGTTTTTATTTGTTGCAACTAGGAAAACTCAGAATACTAGATATTGGTACCAGATCTGGGGTAATAAAGGCACCTGGTATCCAGCTGTTGCTCAAGAAAGGCCTTTATTTTCTCTGCCTCATTAAATAAAAATGATTATAGAAATAGTTTTCATCTGTCAGGGACATCCGTACATACTTCCCATTTTTTCCTTCAAATTAAGTAAATTCTTAAATCCTGTGCATAATTTGGACTGTAAGGATTTTAATCATTTCCTCATTTCATAAACTTTCATGTTGACCTATAAATTAAATATATTACATTAATAAAACAGGAAATCAGAAATTAATAGATGACAAATATTCCTTCAAGGGTGAGAGATAGATCCTATAACATGCAAAGGTTTGTCCCTCAGTAAAACATCTAAAGAAAAGGGAGTCTGGTACATTTTGGGATAGCTCCCTCAAAGTGGAGGACAGTTTTCTATATCTTGATCTTGGCACAATGAAGGATATTATTTTATATTTTGAAAAGCATCATATGACATGTTTAGATATATTGACAAATTAATCAGACGGCCCAAAAGACTAACAGCAATAGAAATCTCTTCTACTGGCCCAAGTTTCAAACAAAAAGCTTTATTTTGAAAGGATTATAAGATTTAGATCAGGGAATATATCTGAAGGGAAATTAGTTCTCAATTCAAAATGTCTTTCTGATATTTTACTATAGGTAAGTAAGTCGATTAAACAAACTTTGTCTCAACCTCTCCTAAGTAAAACAATTAAAATTGAATGTAAAAAATTAAAAAAAAAAATACATGATTGGGATGCCTGGGTGGCTCAGTCAGTTAAGCATCTGCCTTTGGCTCGGGTCATGATCCTATGGTCCTGGGATTGAGTCCCATATTGGGCTCCCTGCTCAGTGGGGAGCCTGCTTCTCCCTTTCCCTGCTCCTCCTCCCTGCTTGTATGCTCTCTTTCTCTGTCAAATAAATAAATATCTGTTAAAAAAAAGTAAAGTTGCTGAGTTCATGCTAATTTATCCCTTAATATTTCAGCAAAAATCTTGTATTTTTTTTAAAAGATTTTATTTATGCTTAACCAACTGAATCCCCCAGGTGCCGCTTAATAACTTACTTTAAAACAGTATAGCAAAACGAGAGACAGAGCACTACCATATATATCACAAAAAATGATATAGGCAAATTATATAAAAATAATGCATTCAAAATATCAACTTTTCTGTGAGTTTGAAAATGTTTATAATAGGTGGGCATAACATAGTAAAACAAGAAAATTACAAAATTGTTACTTAGATCATTTTGAATAATATTAATTCAAATCATTATGAATTTAAAATTCTAGGCTATGATATCTGATGAACCCAAGGCAAATAAATTTTAAAATGCAGTTTACTATTTGTATTAATTGTTGGAACTCTGTATTTTCTGTTTGTTTTGTTTCATAGGTTCATTTCATTTTTATAATTCTAATACCTTGATATTTACAATGTAAAAGCATTTCAACATGTAGTAAATGAGTGTTGTAGGAAAAGATAAGTTTAAGTGTTGGGACATCTTAAGCACTTCAAACATTTCAGGGAAACAGAAACACAAACAATTGTCATTACACTTTCAGGTCATCTGACCCTTCATAGTGCACAGGGTGCTAGAAAGAAGATTGAGCGGTGAACTATAGATATGCTAATTAATTTGAAATTCTTCCTTAGATAATATCAATAGTATCATTAACTCACTAGTTACTCCTTCAGTGTTGATCACATCTTCGTTTTCTTCAGCCACTCTGAGAAACAGATAAATTACACATGAATTAATCAGACCTGATTGTGATTAACTAAAAATCTTTCATTTCATTCTAACACAATCTTTCTCCATGAGTTATGTCTAAATAGACTGAAGCAAGTAAAATAAATGGATCATTTCCACTTGAACATTAAGTGAAATAAAAGAGTGTGCTGCTGAATTCAGAAGCTATTTAGATTTAATGACAAAGTAAAATACGTAATCTTTTTTTAAAGATTTTATTTATTTGAGAGAGAGAATAAGTGGGAGCAGGGGCAGAGGGAGAGAAAGAGAGAGAAGCAGAATGAGCAGGAAACCCAATGCAGGGCTCTGTCCTGGGACTGGGAGATCATGATCTGAGCCAAAGGCAAACACTTACCTGACTGCACCACCCAGGCAAAGCTTTATTTTATTTTATTTTTTAAGATATTATTTACTTATTTGAGGGAGAGGCAAAGAGAGCAGAAGGTGGGGGAGCAGCAGAGAAAGAGGGAGAGGGACAACCAGACTCCCCACTATGTGGGGAGCCTGACAAGGGCTCATTCCCAGAACCTAAGATCATGAATAAGCTGCAGTCAGATGCTTTACCTACTGAGCCACCCAGATGACCCAAAATAAGTCATTTTAAAAACCAACAGACATTAAGAGATACTGGCTATGATAGTAAAATCCAAAATATTATACCATAATTTATTCTCCTTTCAAAGTAAATGACACAATTGTTTATGATTTGTATTAAGACTGACTTCACTAAATTTAAATATACACACACACACACATACATACACACATATATATGTTACATATATATTTTTCTGAGTTGCAATATATCTGGTACATTAAATAGTATATATTCTACTAACTACACAATTTGATGGACTGTTAAGTCTATGTAACTTAACCACAGGAGTATAGAGAAAGTAAGTCTGGGAATAGTAGAGAAAACGTACAAATACACTGTTATTTGTTGGGCAAATATAGTCAATGAAAGGAATAAATAAGAGAAAATCAAGGAAAAGACTGAAATGAGTAGATAAGCAGTTTTGATGAGCAGCCTAATCTTTGAACTATACATTTTTTATAACTTGTTGCAGTGCTTGGAAATTTAGCATTTATATTCTTTATGTTTGAGAATATCCCAATAACATAATTTTCATTATACAAACCTTGTCTTCTGAGTTTCCCAAGTTTGTTCTGGTACTCTGATATTTTCCAAGTTCGTTCTGGTACCACTGTTTCATTTAGCCATAAACTTTTCTCCCATATTTCCTTTTTGGGGTCTTCCTTATAATTTGAGATAAATTATATTTATTTTGCAAGTAATTTCACTGATGTTGTGTTTTAGTCAGAATAAGAACAAGTCAAATGAATGTATGATTATGAGTAGTGGTTAAAAAAACACAAATCCATTACAACTGCCTCTTTATTAAGAATGCTAAATAAAATTAACTCTAGACTTATCTGTTGGTCTGTCATTTAACACTTCTAGACTGTGCAATATATGTAGGGTTGAGAATATATTTTCTCCTGTTTCTGGAAGCTACCCAGAGGAAAAACACATTAAATGACGTAATTTTCAAACCTAATAGTCTACAGAGAAAGATTTGTAAGTTATTGGCTTTTTATCTTTTTCTGTCTTTGTGATTCTATGATTTTCTGCTTTGCTGTGTTTCTATTTGTCTATTGTATATACACTATAGGTTTTTGTTTTGTAGTTACCATGAGGTTTACTTAAAACATCTTAAAACAATTTATTTTAAACTGATAACACTTTGATCCACATACAAAAGCTCTGCATTTTTCTCTCTTCTTACATTTTATGTTTTTAATGCCACACTCATAACTTTTTAAATTTATATTATGTATCCATAAACAAATTATTGTATGTATAATATTTTTTAATACTTTGTCTTTTAACCTTTATACTAAAGTCATAAATGAGTAAATGAGTTTGTTATAATATGGTTTCAGAAATTATTCATTTACTCATTAATATATCATTGATATCTTTCACTATTTATGCATATGGGTCTTGATCATTGGGTCAAATTATATGTACAAAACACAGTATAAAAGTAATATTTTGTAATGTTTCTACATTTGAATAAGACAGAATGGTAGACTTTTGTACACTTGAATCATTTGCAAAATTTTATGCTTTTTTTGAGTACTAATGCTTAAAATGTAATGGTTGGTTAAAATGTATACACATTTTTAAGGTAAATTGTAAAAGAATACTGCTCTTCAAAAAAGGTTTTTGAATTACAATTAAATTGAAACCAATGAGATATTCTATACCATTATAACTATTCCATATCTAGATTTAATTATTTTAAAAAATTATCAATACAATAGTTAAGAACATGAATCTACTTATTAATAAGGTAGGACATCTCTTTATGTTGTAGAATATCATTTTAAAAGTATGTTTTTCAGCTTTTATGTATATAACACTGTCACTCAAAAATGTTTATTTGTATGTAGGGGACATATTTACTTTGCTCTATGATTGTGTGTGTGTGTGTGTATGCATGTTTGTGTCTGTGTTATGCATAAGGTCTTCACCCCATAGTTTTATTTTCTATATTTCATATGTAATCTATTTAGATTATTCTCAGTATAAGTAGGGATATGGGGATATAACTATTATTAAAAAAAAATACCAAATTTCCAAAAGTACATTTTATGAGCTCTTATTCAACATACTATAACATGGCAGAGGGGCACCTGGGTGGCTCACTCATTAAGTGTCTACCTTCAGCTCAGGTCATGATCCCAGTGTCCTGGGATCGAGCCCAGCATCAGGGTCCCCGCTCAGTAGGAAGCCTGCTTCTCCCTTTTCTACTCCCCCTGCTGTGTTCTCTCTCTCGCTGTCTCTCTGACAATTAAAAAATCTTTTTTTAAAAAATGCTAGATATTTCATATACTAACTAATCAAATACATTAGCATTTATATATTGACTTCATTAAAATTTGTATTAAGTTTTATACAAATGACAATATCTTCAAAATATATGTAACTTTATAATTTTTAATACAGAAAACTCTGTCTTCAATTGATTTATTTTCTTTCTTTTATTCTGTTTTATTTCCTTCCTTTCTTCCTCCCTCCCTCCCTTCCTTCCTTCCTTCCATTTTTTTTTTCTTTCTTTATCCCTTTTTGTTGTTGTCGTCAGTTATCAAAGCTAATCTCTTACGGTTTTCCTTCCAAATGGCTTTTTAAATTATTCTGCCAAATTCTTAAAAGCCTGGACTTTGTTCACTCTTTGTCCAGTAAACTTAATATACAGATAGATTTCAATTTCTTTCCTTTACATTTACATGAAAAATAAAATATTGTTCTAGTTTCTCAAGTTGAACCAATCTGATAATTGAATTCAGAAATGAGAAACATATCAGGATCAACACTGGCATCTCTTTACTCCCTACTCTTAAAAAAAAAAAAATCAAAAAGAAAAATACAGTGTCATAACAGAAATCATAATCTCAAATTAAAAGGTCTAAACTAGGGAAATCCTTATGAATAAGAAGAATATTCACAATGCATTTAATACTGTCTCCCAAGTGGACTCCCAGACATGTGTTAACATTTAAAAAGTTTACAAGAGAGTGCTCTTGGATCAACACTGTTCATGGAAAAGAAGCAAGCAGTACTAGGAATGGTAAGAAGTCGAGTCATCATGAATCCTAACGAAGGCCTCCTGTAAAACAGTAGGAGCTTTGTAACTGGTGTAGATCTACAGAGTTGCTCCAAGTTGGGATGAGGGGACCACATAAGTATAGCATTTCATTTATCAAGTATTGAATGCAGGATACCTCTAGAATTATATATGACCTTAACTAAGTCAGTTTTCTTTAGCCAAAGCAAGCTAAAACAGGCTGACAGCTGAGGGATGTTTTCTGTCAATGGTTCCAGAAACTAAGATGATAAATTCTTTAATCTTAAGGGTATATCTAGATGTTTGGCCATTTTTGATTGCGGGAAACACAGAAATACTATATCTGGATAAACTTAATAATTAGTCTGCATGACAAATGTAAAAATCAATTATCTAATTTTAGTGTATTATGCAATCATATTTTTAATATCATGCATTGCCTATTAAGCTTGAAGAAATATATTATTTGTATATTCTTAAAACAAAAAGAGTTTGTGTTCTACAATGTACTTTGACATTTTTATATATCTATCACAAATATAGAAGAAAGTCAAAAAGCTTGTGAGCAAAAATAAACACTAATACTTTTTTTTTAAAGATTTTATTTATTTATTTGACAAAGAGAGAGATCACAAGTAGTCAGAGAGGCAGGTGGGGCGGGGGGTGGAGGGGAAACAGGATCCCTGCTAAGCAGAGAGCCCGATGCAGGGCTCAATCCCAGGACCATAAGATCATGACCTGAACTAAAGGCAGAGGCTTAACCCACTGAACCACCCAGGCACCCCAAACACTAATACTTTTATGAGAGAAATTTATAGTATCTCTGTCATACGCAACATGAAGTTTAATTACCTCTTGAAATAAACATTTTCAAAAGAACAATGAGTATTTTTTTTTCTGGAAGATAAGTAGGCAGTAGTGGAGCTAGCATTTGTTGAAAATTTAGTATATGCTAGATTATCCACTAGGTGCCAGGTTCTGTATTTTATAGAACAGGGGTTGGCAATTTTTTTCATGTAAATAACAAGATAATAGATATTTTAGGTTTTTGAGTAATAAAATCTCTAAATCCTCAGTTCTGCATTTATAAATGTCAAAACTTTGTAGGCAAAGGAGATGGTATAGTTGTGTGGTTTTTAAAATATTTATCTCTTTTAGAGAGCACGTGGGTGCACTCAAGTTGGGAGAGGAGCAGAGGGAAAGACACCTGAGCCAGACTCCAGACAAAGTGTGGAGCCTCAGTCAGGCTTCATGTGGGGCTTGATCTCATGACCCATGAGTCCTTGGCCTGATCCAAAACCAAGATTTGGATGCTTAACTGACTGAGCCACCCAGATGCCCCAAGCTGTGTTTCAAAAACATTTTTTTTTTTTGCCTGATCCAGATTTGTTTCAATGGCTGTGGTTTCTAGCCCATGTTGGAGAACACATATGGGTTAAATTGTTTGATTTCACAAAGATAAAGGGGAAATTGCCTGCTTCAAGGAATAGGAAATCGGTGGGTAAATGCACTTATTAAATGATGTGATAAACAACAACAAAAAGATGTGAAGAATACAATCATTAAAGTATACTATTTTGAAGACTTAGAAGAGATGTCATCCTTGTCTTGAAATGCATGTCCAAACAAACTCTTTATATATACCATGCTTTAACCACACCATTCCCTAAACATAGTGAACACTTTCATTATTGAAATTATATTGTTTCATCTTTACCTCTGGCTTAAGTACTGCCCCACCTTTGATCTGCTTTAAGTGCCATCCACATATTATCTGAACAAGATTTGCTAAGCATTAAAACTCAACCTGAATATTACTATTTCACTATGATTTCCCTTGAGTACACTCTGAACATAACCTGATATATGTTTCTAGAGAAATTCAAACCAAAAAATAATAATAGATGGAATTAATTTTAAAAACTTGTGCTGCATAACTACTGGGTATTTACCCCCAAAATACAGATGTTGTGGAAAGAAAGGCCATCTGTACTCCAAAATTCATAGCAGTAATGGCCACAGTCGCCAAACTGTGGAAAGAACCAAGATGCCCTTCAATGGATGAATGGATAAGGAAGATGTGGTCCATATATACTATGGAGTATTATGCCTCCATTAGAAAGGACGAATACCCAACTTTTGTATCAACATGGACAGGACTGGAAGGGATTATGCTGAGTGAAAAAAGTCAAGGAGAGAGAGTCAATTATCATCTGATTTCACTTACTTGTGGAGCATAAGGAATAACACGGAGGACATTGGAAGATGGACAGGAGAAGTGATTCAGGGGGACCAGAGGGAGAGACAAACTATGAGAGACTGTGGACTCTGAGAAACAAACTGAGGGTTTTGGAGGGGAGGGGATGGGAGGTTGGGTGAGCCTGGTGTTGGGTATTAAGGAGGGCACATATTGCATGGAGCACTGGGTATGGTGCATAAACAATGAATTTGGAACACTGAAAAAATTTTAAATTAAATTAAAAAAACCTTGAGCTGCATAATTGACATACAGTTTCTTAAAAAAAATTTGCATATAACAATCTCAAAGTTATGTCTTCTTACGTACATTCACAAATAAATGCATTGCAGTCTTAGTTTATTTTTTCCAAATATAGTGAAAACTGAAACAAATATTTGCTTGAAAATAAAACACAAGTTCTTTCCTCTATACCAATCTATCTCAAGTAGTACTTGCCAGCTTTATTGTATTTATTTTTTTACACTTCTGTCTCTAGCCCTGGACAGAAGTTTTCTTGAGGGCATATTTCTGAGTTTCTAACATTTTACACAGTTCCTGAAATATATTGTCTAAAAAGGTTTATTGAAAAAATAAGTTGAAAAAATAAATTGAAAAAAGTTGTTAGATATGCTTATAGTCATTATCCATCTTTCTTTCCTAATATATAAATATTTATTTATTCATGTGAACCATTATACATGTATGAGAAAAGAGGCGACGAAAAATTTACTCCCCAATCCAAGAGGTATGCTTGATATTTATCAAATCAACCTGCAGAAAAACCACATGTACTTGAAGGTATAGCCAATTAGACTACACTAGGCTGAGGGAAGCATTCTTCATGTTTTTGTTTGTTTGTTTATTGTTCTTTGGTAATTTTTGTTCTTGAAACCATATCTTATATTTCCAATAATAAGTGACATGGGGACATTGTGAAATTGATAGAATGCAGAATGCCATCACTAATACTATTTCACCTATGAGTTTTACCTCTTTAACACTAGAACCCTACATTTTATACACACACACACACACGTACACATAGATATAGATATAGATGTAGATATAGATATAGATATAGATATAGATATCAGACATCATGGCTCAATAGAGTTTTGTGTATTTTATTAATACTCTTCACAGCAATTTTTATTGCCATATTTCTCTTACTTGGTTTTCCTTAGAGATTTCCAGGACACTTTCTTGATTTGATTAATTTTATTGGGAAATTATATTATGCTTGAAATGCTTTTTATGCCTATTTCAAATATGACATCTGTTAGTATTTTAGTTTATTCAAAATGCTACTCAGTTGGATAAAATGTTTCATTCATAATGTCTTTATCACTGAGCTATTATATTTTAAAGACTAAATCATCCTGTTATTACAGATTGTTCAGTATTTTGTTCTTATTGCTGCAGAAACTTTTAAGTAATTTATTCTCATGAAGTAGTTCATATTATAATCAAAATATTTTTGTATTACTATAATTTGATTCTGATTGCTAACTTTCAAGAGTTAGATAAAACTTCCCAGGTTAAGATGCACAAGACTGCCCTAAAATCAGACACCAGCTGCAAACTTGGAAACTTCCCAGCCACACACATTTCTGACCAACTGACTACAAATTTGGTGTTCTAACTACCCTTCCAGGGTTGATAATTCATCAGAACAGCTCACAGAACTCAGGAAAGTACTATGCCTATGATTGCGGTTTTCTTGTAAAGCTAAAAACCAGGACAAGCAAAAACCTATAGAGAAAAGTCTGAGAGAATCCCAGATGAGAACGTCTCATGTCCATTCTCTTTGGAGTCAGGATGAGCCACCTTCTTAACATATTAATGTGCATAACTAACCAGGAAGTATAACCAAGCTTTGAGTGTCCACAGTTTTTATTGGGTTATATTATGTAGTCATAATTCATTCAATCATGTGATTGAACTGTGATTGAACTGAGCCTTCAGCCCTCATTTCTTCCCACAGGAATGGTCTGATGTTTTGTGACACAAAACCCTATCTCTAATCATATGGCTAGCCTTTCTCGTATGATTAACCCCAAATATAAAGCAATTAGAGTGTCCACCTGAGTCACCTCATTAGCGTAAGCTCAGGTGTGGTCTTGGAGGACCATCAGAAATAACAAACACACTCCCCCCAAATGGGGTAATGCTTAGGCTTTAGAGGTTCTAGTGCAGGAAGTGGGGAAAAAGACCAGCTAAATTCTTTATTACAAGAATAACATTAAGATTTTGCTTTGATATATTAAAGAAAACCATTGAAATAGATGTTATACTGAGAAAAAGTCAACAGATCTTAACTATAATCTCAATTTCAATCAGACTAAATGAAAGTTCAATGGGTGTTTTAGAATAGCCTATTATAGCTATCACATTAATGGGTAGTCAACACAGTAGTTCATAAGAATGTCAATAACATCTAACATTGGAAATAATCATATGTGTGTGGTCTAATTGAGCCTGGTCAAAAGATTAAATCTATCTGAATCACTATGGCCCATTTTTATAACCCTCTGGCCATGAGAGAACCACAGATACCAATCTCATTATTCATAGAACCATTTTAGGAAGAAGAGAAACTCAGTTTTATTTATGCCCTGTCAAGTCCTAAAATTTATACATTCAAATGTTATTTAAAAATTTTTAAAGTCTACCTCATTGTCCCCAAATTTTTAAACATTATTTGAACAAAAACAAATCACTAAAACTCTAACTTAATTTTTTCATCTAATATTAGGCCAAAGGAGAAGTTGGTTTATTTAACCAAAAAAAAATATATATATATATTGCATGTTAACTATAATTAAATTTTTGAACATGAAAATGTGTAAATTTTTGCTAAACATTACTTTCTGGGATGCTGTAGTGAAATAACTAGACTGAAAATAGGTGACTAGGGTATTTAAACCTTACTTTTCCTTTGAAAAGCATGCTCATTTAAAACTTGTTCACTATCTCTAGAAATTAGCTAACACTGGGAAAGACAGTCCCTCTACTGTCAGCAAAGCTCCAAATATCAAACATGAAACTACAAAAAATAAAAGACACAGTTAATACAATATCCAACTACAGCCTTCTCTAACTTTAAATAACCAAAAAGTAAAAATAATTCAAATATTCATCACTGTAAGAATATATAAACAAAATGTTATATATCCATGCAATGAAATATTATTCATCATAAAAATAGTAAAGTAATGATCTATGCTATGACATGGATGAACCTTGACAACATTGTTTTAAACATTTTATTATTTATTTATTTATTTGGTTGGGGGGAGAGCACAAGTGTGGGCAGGGGAGGGAGAGGGACAAGTGGAACCGCAGACTGGGCTTGATCTCACAACCCGGAGATCATGAACTGAGCTGAATCTGTCTGAGCCACCCATGCATCCCTGGACCTTAAAAACATTTTAAGTGAAAGAAACCAGACACACAAAATTAGATGGTGATGTTGGTTATACATGTGAGTAAACTAAAAACCACTCTAAGTTGATGTAATTATGGTAAGTAAAGCATATTTCAATAACATTTAAAAATATAATATACAATGAATTAATATTACAAAAAGAACAAAATATCACTAGCTATCTTATATTTCAGTAATAAGCACTTAGAAATGGGTAGTGTAAATTGTGTTACATTCACAGTAGCTTTAAAAAATATAAAATGCCTTGGGATATTAATACTATGATGAGACATACTGTGTGAAGGAAAATATTAAACTAGTTAAAAGCCAAAAAAGGAGCTATTTTAAAAAGGGAGAGAAAGACCGTTTTCATAGATATAATCAGTCAATATTATTTAAAAAAATTCTTATAATGTATAAATATAATTCTATCAAAATGGATTATTGATGTGTTTGGGAAGTTTTGGACTTTACATTTCTTCGGAATATCATATGGATTTATATAAATTTGATTCTAGAAAGATCTTTTAAAAATGTAAATAGTTCTTAGACACCTAGGTGATGCAATCAGTTAAACATCTGCTTTTGGCTCAGGTCATGAGTCCTGGGTCCTTGGATGAAGTCTCACATTGGGCTCCTTGCTCAGCAGGGAGTCTGCTTCTCCCTCTCCTTCTCCCACTCCATCTGATTGTGCTCTCTCTCTCTCTCACTGTGTCAATTAAATAAATAAAATCTTTTAAAAAATGCAAATAGTTCTGGGTTCATAATGGAGAGACTAATGGAGCAGAACATTTATTTCACAGATTCTTATATTTAAATTGCTTATTACAATAATAAAGTGGCTATTATATTAATGGGAAATTAGAATTATTGAATAAACTCTCTTGGGACAAGAGTATAACAATTTGGAAATTGTTTTTGGAAAACAATTTGGACAAATTAACAATTTGTAAAATAATGAGGCTTTATTAATATTTTATACATGATTTCTATGTGAATTATTTTTTTAATTTAAATTCAGTTAGCCATCATTAGTATCAAATGTAATGTTCAACAATTTATCAGTTGTATATAATGCCCAGTGGGTGAATTAAAATTTTAAATGAAACATTGCAAGTTCTAGAAATCCTTGAAGATACATGGATCACTATTTTAATATATGACTATGGAAAATACAACATTTTTAATATCAAATGAAACTATGAACAAAAAATATATTTTATTATTTTTATATATGTATATAATTATATAAAAGTTGTATATAATTATATACATTTATAATTTATATATAACTTATATAATTTATATATATAATTATATACATTTATAGTTTTGTATATATGTATATAATTTATAATAATATAGTATAATATATAACAATGCTATTCAAAATAATGCACTTGTTTTATATATGTATTAATATATGATTTCTCATATATGTATACATATATATTTTAATATATATATAGCCATGAAGTTAAAAAATAAAGACTCCAGAGTAACATTTTGAGCAATTACTACATCTCTCTTAATCATTTTTCTCATCTGGAAGTCATTATAAAAATAACATTTGCCTCTTGAAATGTTTGTCATAATTAAATGAAATTATACATGTAATGCAAGTTAACAGAGTTTGAGATATAATAAAATCTCAATAAACATTACCTATTAACCAGTATTATAAAAGTTTACACATTCAGAAATACATTAAGTAATAAAGAAGACCTCATTCAAATTCCAGCCCTTTGTCATAGGTAACCAATAGTGACAGTTGTATGTACACTTAAGTACTTTTTATATCTGGTTTCACATGTGTATATTTTAAGGAAATCCTTGCTTACCTTTTACTTTTTGTAAGAGAGATGTGTGTGTGTGTGTGTGTGTGTGCATCATGCTGTGAGCTGTATTGTTCTCAACTAACAATACAAATCATTTTATCATTGGTCTTACAGCATCTATTTCTCCCATTCTTTTAGGAGAACCCATATTTCTGAACCATCACCTCAATCCAAATGGATTAGATGTGTCAACTCCAGCCCTAGCCCCAGGTATAGTCAATTGACTCAAACCTGAATAAATAGGTTATGGACTCTTCCTGGGCACAGCATCTGGTTAGGCATGGGCAAATTATATATGACTTGTACAGTGTAACACAAATCAAAGAATTTTCTTTTATTGTTAGTGAAAAAATACATATTTCTGCTGGATTGAAAACAGCCTGAAGTTAATGGCAGCTATGTTACCACTAATTAATGAAAGTCAGCCTAGAATCAACAAAAATAATAAGATTTTCAAAACACAGAAAATAACAGTATGACTTGAGTATGTTGCTCAACCCCCTGGATCTCTCTTTGACTAGAACCAGGACTGTTTCTGAATATTTGCATCACATGTACCACATATTCTTTAAACTTACATTAAATAAAAGTAAATTCCTTTCCAAATGTATTTTTGCCAACACTGAGTGTAACCAATATTTTTTTTTATTTTCTATAATCTGATGAATAAATAATGACATATTAGAAAGGGTTAGCACAACCTACTGTGTGTGTGTATGTGTGTATGTGTGTGTGTACTATCTGTGTCTTTGATGTGCAATTTATCTGGCAATAATTTACCATTTTTAGAAAAATGTTTTTGTATTACTTGGTTTTTCAAAGATTTTTAAGATCTTACATTACAGTTACTCATCATTTCTTATATATACTACTAAAAATGTCCCTCTCACAGTTTCTTTGTTAATGATATCTGTATTATGTAAATGAATATTTTTTTAATACCAGTCTTTATGGCTTCTGATCATGTGTCTGGTTTAGTAATTCAGGAAAGCCATCCTTAGCATTCTACCAAAATAATCATAAAATAATTGGATGATAATTTAATAATGTAAAAGTCAAACAGCTTCTGAACAAGAATAAAAAATTAATTGAAATGAAAGGACAGGGTGCCTGGGTGGCTCAGTGGGTTAAGCCTCTTCCTTTGGCATGGATCAGGATCTCAGGGTCTGGGATTGAGCCCCACATTGGACTCTCTGCTCGGTGGGGAGTCTGCTTCCCCCTCTCTCTCTGCCTGCTTCTCTGCCTACTTGTTATCTCTATCTTTCAAATAAATAAATAAAATCTTAAAAAAAAAAGGACAAATATCTTCTCCCATTCTGTGAGTTGTCTTTTGATTTTGTTAACTGTTTCCTTTGCTGTGCAAAAGCTTTTGATCTTGATGAAATCCCAATAGTTCATTTTTGCCCTTGCTTCCCTTGCCTTTGGCAATGTACCTAGGAAGATGTTGCTGCGGCTGAGGTCAAAGAGGTTGCTGCCTGTGTTCTCCTCAAGGATTTTGATGGATTCCTTTCTTACATTGAGGTCCTTCATCCATTTTGAGTCTATTTTTGTGTGTGGTGTAAGGAAATGGTCAAATTTCATTTTTCTGCATGTGGCTGTCCAATTTTCCCAGCACCATTTATTGAAGAGGCTGTCTTTTTTCCATTGGACATTCTTTCTTGCTTTGTCGAAGATTAGTTGACCGTAGAGTTGAGGGTCTATTTCTGGGCTCTCTATTCTGTTCCATTGATCTATGTGTCTATTTTTGTGCTAGTACGATGCTGTCTTGATGATGACAGCTTTGTAATAGAGCTTGAAGTCCGGAATTGTGATGCCACCAACGTTGGCTTTCTTTCTCAATATCCCTTTGGCTATTCGAGGTCTTTTCTAGTTCCATATAAATTTTAGAATTATTTGTTCCATTTCTTTGAAAAAGATGGATGGTACTTTGATAGGAATTGCATTAAATGTGTAGATTGCTTTAGGTAGCATAGACATTTTCACAATATTTATTCTTCCAATCCAGGAGCATGGAACATTTTTCCATTTCTTTGTGTCTTCCTCAATTTCTTTGATGAGTACTTTATAGTTTTCTGAGTATAGATTCTGTGGCTCTTTGGTTAGGTTTATTCCTAGGAATCTTATGGTTTGGGGTGCAATTGTAAATGGGATGGACTCCTTAATTTCTCTTTCTTCTGTCTTGTTGTTGGTGTAGAGAAATGCAACTGATTTCTGTGCATTGATTTTATATCCTGACACTTTACTGAATTCCTGTACAAGTTCTAGCAGATTTAGAGTGGAGTCTTTTGGGTTTTCCACATATAGTATCATATCATCAGCGAAGAGTGATAATTTGACTTCTTCTTTGCCGATTTGGATGCCTTTAATTTCCTTTTGTTGTCTGATTGCTGAGGCTAGGACCTCTAGTACTATGTTGAATAGCAGTGGTGATAATGGACATCCCTGCCATGTTGTTGACCTTAGCGGAAAGGACTAGTGTCCAGAATCTATAAAGAACTTAGCAAACTCAACACCCAAAGAACAACTAATCCAATCAAGAAATGGGCAGAGGACATGAACAGACATTCCTGCAAAGAAGACATCCAGATGGCCAACAGACACATGAAAATGTGCTCCATATCACTCGGCATCAGGGAAGTACAAATCAAAACCACAATGAGATATCACCTCACACCAGTCAAAATGGCTAAAATCAACAAGTCAGGAAATGACAGATGCTGGCGAGGATGTGGAGAAAGGGGAACCCTCCTCCACTGTTGGTGGGAATGCAAGCTGGTGCAGCCACTCTGGAAAACAGCATGGAGGTTCCTCAAAATGTTGAAAATAGAACTGCCCTATGACCCAGCAATTGCACTACTGGGTATTTACCCTAAAGATACAAACATAGTGATCCAAAGGGGCAAGTGCACCCGAATGTTTATAGCAGCAATGTCCACAATAGCCAAACTATGGAAAGAACCTAGATGTCCATCAACAGATGAATGGATCAAGAAGATGTGGTATATATACACAATGGAATACTATGCAGCCATCAAAAGAAATGAAATCTTGCCATTTGCGACAACATGGATGGAACTAGAGCGTATCATGCCTAGTGAAATAAGTCAAGCAGAGAAAGACAACTATCATATGATCTCCCTGATATGAGGAAGTGGTGATGCAACATGGGGGCTTAAGTGGGTAGGAGAAGAATCAATGAAACAAGATGGGATTGGGAGGGAGACAAACCATAAGTGACTCTTAATCTTACAAAACAAACTGAGGGTTGCTGGGGGGAGGGGGGTTGGGAGAAGGAGAGGTGGGATTATGGACATTGGGAAGGGTATGTGCTTTGGTGAGTGCTGTGAAGTGTGTAAACCTGGCTATTCACAGACCTGTACCCCTGGGGATAAAAATACATGTTTATAAAAAAATAAAAAATTAAAAAAAAATGACAGAAGACAAAAACAAGACAAAACCAGAAAAATAGGAAAAAATGTTTGCAATGAAAGTGGTGAAGAGAAGATTCATGTCTATCATATACAAAATTCTTATAAAACATTGAGAAAAAAATCATGAAAGATGAGAGATTTTTAAATATATGTATGAAAACTTCCATTGTTGAGGTGATTGAGAAACAGGTAATCTACAGACTGGAAGAGAGAGCGTGGCATAAAATTTTTGGAAGGCACTTGGTAAATATACATAAAGTTATGTAAAATATGCCTAATCATTGACAATTCCAGGAATTCATCCCAAAGGAAGATTTTAATACAATATATTAATTGCAACATTGTTTATAGAAGCAGAAAATCTTAATGTAACCAAAATGGATTAAATATATTTATATCCATAAAATGGAGAAATGCCATGGAGGATTTTGACTTAATATGTAAAAATAGATGAGGCAAATTTCACTGGAAAAAGGACTATGCAATATGTGTTAATCCTATTTAAATGTATAGATTTAAAATCGATTTCTGTACAAAAATACATACCTATGCAAATTAAAGATAATTAGAAAAGTTAGTAGATATACTTTGAATACTAACAGCAATTTTCTCTTGATGGTGGTATGAAGAAAGATTTTTATTTTTATCTTTATATAGTTTGGAGATTTTTTTTAACAATAATAGAATGTTACTTTTATTGTAAAGATTTACAAAATCATTCCCATTTTCATAATAAAAGACATAATTAGAGAAAGGCCATGACTATGAGAAAAGAAGGACAGGAGAAAGTTCTGAAGTAATAATCATCAGATGAGAGTTTTAAAAAAATCAAAAAGTAATTAAAGAATAATCTCTCTTCACTTCACTGGACTGTTGTTTCCTTTTCATTCTATTTTCCCTTTTTCAGTATACATTGTTGTATTAATCACTTTGTTTTTCTGTGCTTGCCACCAACATCTATTCTTCTTTGTTTTCCAATACACTATGCTGTTTTTCAGCATTTCCTAATCCATTCCTGTTTGCTACTCAATGCTAATTTGAATTTGGAGTTGTTACTAAAACCATCCTTTGTCATTTCTTTTGTTGTTAGTGGCCTTACATGATTTTGCCTTTCTTTTTTTCTCATTATTTCCTCTCATTTTAATTCAAAACTATCTTTAGTGAACCAGGAAATCTAGAAAAGTGTCCAAATGTCTGTTCATTTTCTTAGAACTCAAGAGTATGCATTTTCAGGTGGAGCTTCCATGGGTCTGTATGTGCCAGCATAACTGGCTAATTCTAACAACTTTTGTTTATTTTTAATTAAAAATTCAGTACTGAGTTATTGAAATGTCAACAATCTGAAGCAGTTATACTTGTGTTATCTACTTCTCTTTAGAGCACAAAGGATTCTCCAAACTTTTGACCTTGTCATTCAGAAGAGGTCATAATAAAGTAATTCAAACAAAGGTGTAAAAATTAAAATATCAAAGAGAAACAGATATAAGTTTCTCCACATTCCAACAGGTAGTCAACCATAGAATTTTGCTGGAGAACTCTGCAGGTCTTAGTGGAAGAACAACAAGTTGGGCAATCATTCCTGTTACCACTGTTCTTATAGTTATCGAAGTCACTGCACTGGGACTCATGTCTACAATCACTTTACAGAATGCCACCTCATAGACACTTACTCTCTTTTTTTAAAGTTTTTGTTATTTATTTATTTATTTATTTATTTATCTATTTATTTATTTTATTATTATGTTCAATTAGCCAGCACATAATACATCATTAGTATTTGGTGTAGTGTTCAAGGACTCATTAGTTGCATAGGCTTTTTCTTATGCTAAATTGTCCTTGAACTGCTGTGGGAAAGTCCTAGATTAAGGGTCAGCTTCCACTCCCAATCATTTTACTTTGATTCCTATAAATGTTTTGCTGTCTCTAAATCTGCCTTTATAAAATCATGTATAATGGTCATATGACCAGAAGAGTTAATGACCACAGAATGAAGCCCCAGGGTTTAGCATCACAAATATGTTTAGCATGCACTTGAAAACATCCTGTTTCATTTCCTTGGATGAGAGGATAAATATGCTTATCCTTTATGATCCATTTTTCTCCTTCTAGAATAGTTTGGACAGCTTCTTCATAGTGTATCAACAAGCAATGAAAAACAATCAAACAGAACTTACATTTTGAGAATTCAATATATGCAGTGGTTAATCGGCAAATGCAAAATAAAAGATGTGAATTTCCAGAGGAATAATCCAGGATAATATAAAAGTAGCTATAGGCTGAAACAAATGATATATTTTATGTGCAGCTTGCCCCTACTGTTCATTCTGTGTGTAATTTATTTTCATAAATCCAAAATCATTAAAACTTAGCCAAATATAGAACCAAGATACAGTCACTGACAGTGATTTTAAATTATTAATACAAATTTAGTGATGGGGATGGTATAATGATTTTATAGTGTGTCTAATTTTTATCATGTTGTATTTTATTGCAAAAATCATAGGTAAGAATGAAAAAACTCAACAGAAATAAGAAACAAAAATAACCCATAGAGTACATGGAAAATAATGAAGCAAACCTTTCTTGTGTTAAAAAAAGGTGATATAATATCTAGAGCAATTATGTTTCCATTTTCTCCCATCATGATAAAAGGAAGTAAACGTTTTCAATAATAATTACCAAAGTATTCTATTTCAAAGAAATTAAAGAAGCAATAGTATTTTTACCTCTGTTTGCCAAACTATGTCCTGCTAAAGAGGTATTGTACATAATATAAATAGATGACATATGCAATAATGAATAAAGTTTTAGAAATTCTGATTTAAACAAAGGTAAGCCCACAAAAACATTGCAGGGATTCTTAGACGCTTAAAATCTTTATTGGTATAGAATTACCCAAGGCAATGCTTTATGTTTCTGTAATTGATCAGAAATCCTTCCACCATTCATTGGAAAACAAAATATGACAAATAAAAACACTCTTACAGTTCATGAAATACAAGAAGGCTAGGCTGACAAATTTTAGTTTGTATGCTGTATCTTCTTAAAAAGTTATCCTATGTCCTAAGTGATTTAAGGATTATCTTTGATAAGTTATATCTGTACTCTTTTCCCCAAGACATACATTAATAAAAACTAATTAAACTTGATTCAACGTTGTCATTTATCCCACTTTGAAAAATAAAACAATGAAATTTTTAAGGTATAATAAAATAGCTACAAAAGTCATTTTTTCTCTTTTTTTTGTATTTTTTCTATATTAATTACTAACCTTTATTATTAACAAAATACTTCCATAGCATAGGTGAATAAACTAGAAAACAAAAATGTAAACTCTGTTAAAGATCTAAAATCTGATTCCAAAAATGATACTTAGTTAGATATTAGCCCCTAGATCAATTTACTAATACCTATTTTATAACAGCAAGGTCAAGTGTGTTTTTCATTGGACTTTGTGTTGATAAAATTTGTCTTAAAACTTTAGGAATTTTACACATGCTGCAAACAAATTAAAATCAATTCTGTAAAATTTGTCAAGCTTGAGTCTTTATTAGAATTACTAATTATCTGTATCATTTGATAGAGAAGACATATGATTCTGTGCACAGCAAGGGGTATGTAAAATCATTAACTGTCTCTCCCTCTAGATAAAACAAGTGATGTGTAGACCTAAACTCAGCAGGGACCATCTTTATAAGCATGCCCTGAGGGAAAGTAGAACATGCTTAAATGGAATACTGCTAAATGAGCCTAACATGACCCTCCTTTCTCTCCTCCTCCATGTACTTATTCTCTGTAGGCCTTGATATTTGAAATGCTAGTATCAACTTCCATTCCTCCATGCAAAACATAATATGGTACATTACTATTTTTTAAACAAATCTAGTAAAAGTAAATATTTAACAATGAAGAGTGTCCATGATGCAACTCAGTTACATTTTGAAATTCATAAGAAGCTCTGGTGTTGTGAAAAGTCACTTTACAGCACATACTATGATTTTACAAGACTATAGGTTTGGACTACCCTAGAGAGCAACATAATATTTGCTCAGTACATTCTCTCATAATATTCTCTATGTCCATTGTCTGAGATAGGAAGGAAGTTAAATTGGCCTTCACCCCTGAGAGTTCTTTTTCACATGAGAAGTTGCCTGGACTATTCAGTGTAAGTCCTTTACCCTACACAATTAATGCTCTTCCCTGCTCAAACAAATCCTTTTCTCACTCTATAGCTCTATGCTCTTCATAAGAGAAGTTTGGTTGGAAAAAAGTGAAGAAGAAAAAAAAGAAAGGAAGGAAGGAATGGTAAAAAAAGAAAGGATCTTTCAAATCAGAAATAACTCTAGGTAATTTTTTTTCGCTGTGTTGATAGATCCATAGGGGAAGGAAGGAGAAGAAGAAAGGAAGGGAGGAAGGAAGGAAGGAAGGAAGGAAGAGGAAAGAGAAAAGGAGGAAGGAAAATAATCACAACTTGATGCCATTTGTTCCTTTACACAAGGTGGATAAGGAATGCCTATACTAATTTTTGAGATAAATGGATTAAATTAGAGTCTGGGAGAAAATAATTTCAAACCTAGGTTGTGCAGCAAGAAGTCCATGTGGCTAAAGCAGAAGAATAGGGTGTTGCAGAAGAGAAGAATTAGGTAGGCTGGATTCTGTGGGACCTTTTAGGCCACTCTAAGATGCTGGGTTCAAAGTATAACTTTGAATAAGATGGAATGTCGTCATAGAGAATGCAATGGAGAAGTGACTTAATCTGATGTATTTGGATATCATTGCTTTCAATTATACAATGACTTGTAGGTTAAAGATGGAAGTGGAAACAGCAGTTGCTTTTGTAATTATTTAGGTAAGATATATAACAGTTCATATTTGGATGCTAGTGGTGCTGTTTAGTGGCTTATTTGAGTTGTATAATGAATAAAAATCATGTATGTGAGAGAATGATGGTAAATGATACGTCTTTGGGTTTTTGTCCTAAGTAAGTAGAAGAATGATACTGTGATTTGATAATACAGCCAAAAGTCTGGAGGATTAGGTATGATAAAGAACAACAAATGTCTGTTCTTGAACATGTTAAATTTGAAATGCCTTTATGGACATCCAAGGAGATAATTGAGTTAAACAGTTGGCCTTATAAATCAGATGTTAGGCAAACCATCAGTTCAGAGAGTTTAAAGATGGAAATTATGAAGTCATCATATAATAGAAGGGGACTTGATGGGATCCTCTAAGGAGATAGAGTACAAAGAGAAGAAAGGATGTCAGAGATTGAGACCTTGGTTATTCTGACCACCACGATGATCATGAAGATGAGAAAGCAGCAAAATTGCCTGAGGAGCTGGAGCAGGAGAGAGGTGGGTGGATCAAGAGAAAGGGGATTCAGAAGAAGAGAATAATCATTTGGATTAAATGCTGATGATTGATGAGAATTAAGGGCTGATTTTTGATAGAGATAAATGGATCTTACATTACTAAAATTTGGAGAACAGAAACTTATTTTCAATTGTAGGAACAAAAGTCTCAACTGAAATATTTTTTTTTTTTAATGAGAGGAAAAATTTGGAGACTGCATATAGTTTTTCCTATGAAAAGTACAAAAATAATAACTTGTAGTTGTAGGTCAAGGAATTATTTCTTTTTTTAAGGAAGGAAAGCAGATGGTGAACATAAGATGTTCTGTATGACATAATTATCTACTTGAAATTAAAAGCATGCAATTTACTCTCAGTCATTAAAATGAGTTGGAGCAAATTTGTTTGATATTTTAAGAACCTGCATGTGATTTGACCATAGGCCATATAGATTGTTGAGCTCAAATATAGAGAGTTGAAAGACCATATTTTCAAAGATATAATTATTCTTGTCTGGAAAAAATGGTAACTAAAAAAAAAATAAATGAACTTCATAAATATTAGCCAGTATTCATAGGGTCTATGCCATGTGGACCCATAGTAAAATTATGTTTCCACTGCACAATTTAACTGCTCAGTTTAAAATGTAAATGCAATGAATATTTAAGACATGTATCCCAAAATTGAGAAGACAGAAAATATAATACAGAAGAAGTATGCTAATGAGACAGAGAGAGAAAGCACCAAACATAAATAACTAATATAATCCCATAATCTAGAAAAAGGACATTCATGTAATCATAATTAATACACCTAATATGATTCATAAAGTAATATAATTATATTAATTTTTATAAGACTTTGCATTTTTAAAGTCAATTATTTTATTGACTCAGGACAAGGTCTTTGACAAGCAGAGCTCAGATTAGAAGCACAAGTTTAGCTATCACCAAGAGAACCAAATTAGACCAAGGGAAACCTGGCACTGTTGTTAAGGTAGATTCACCCCAAAAGTGTCAATGCCTTCCAAATCTTGAATTAAAACATGGTATAAGACACTAAAATAAACTATAAAAAATGATAAATGTGATTACTCTAAATCATGGTAGATCTGCCATTCCCCTTAAATTTGACAATTTTTTTTTGTTTCCACTGAGTATGTGTAAAATTCTTATAATTCATTTTCGAACTATAGGGAAAAGTTTTTAAACTTTAAAACAAAGGAAGAATTGGGTCTTAAAAAGCAGCAAAGATAATACTTCCAGTGTATTTATGAAGGATTTCTTGCCATGAGATTTGTTATCAGAGATAAAACTATATTCCATGTAATCAATAAAATATTATTAAAAATATAATCAGGAAAAATGAAGTGTCACCAGACAATCTGCCACCACATTTTTCAATGAACAAGATTCAGTTTAACTAATTAAAACAATGTGTTATTAAAATGATGAGGTAAATCTGTTATACATAATCATGTGTTTAATGTACCATAGTAAATAATAATGTGTGCTTCACTCAAGTTTGTGAAGAGTTCCTGAGTTTCTTGTTTGTTTTTAACCTTTTATAGAAATGCTTTCTTATATTGAACTTTTAAGTAGGAAAAAAGTGTCTAATCATCTGGTCTCCAATATGATGTTCATCTAGAATGGTTGGCTGGGCCATCTTTTTCCTTTAAGAATACACGGAACTGGGCGCCTGGGTGGCTCAGTGGGTTAAGCCACTACCTTCAGCTCAGGTCATGATCTCAGGGTCCTGGGGTCGAGTCCCACATCGGGCTCTCTGCTCAGCAGGGGGCCTGCTTCCCTTCCTCTCTCTCTGCCTGCCTCTCTGCCTGCTTGTGATCTCTCTCTGTCAAATAAATAAATAAAATCTTTTAAAAAAAAAAAAAAAAAAAGAAAAGAATACACGGAACTAACATGGTAACAAATCAACAAAATGCCAATTGATACTCATTTTGGAATGTATCTCAGGGAAAAATCAACATATTTGCATAAAAAAGGGCAAAGGGAATTTTTATATGGCACAAGAGTGCAACACTTCATCAAACTAAACACATGAATAAAAGAAAATCTTAAGCTATAAATACACCAAATAAGCCATGCAAATATTTAAACACTAAATACAACAGTCATATGGGACTAGAAAAATTTATCAAAATGTGTAATGTGTATTTAAAATATTACTTTAAAAATGATTCCATATGATACTCCACTTTTTAAACATTTGCAGTTACCTAAATATAAGTTTATGGTTTGATTATATATTTTTGAATACAGGAACTCCTCTAATAATTTAAATTGCATTTATTTTTTAAAATTTTTTCTTAATAAAAAAAATCTGTATTAAAATGTAATACAGCGGCCCCTGGATGGCTTAATCCAGTAAACATCTCCTTTTGGCTCATGTTGTGATCCCAGTGTCCTAGGACCAAGTCCCATGTCTGACTCGATGTTTCATGGGGAGTCTGCTTGTCCTTCTTCCTCTGCTCCTCTGCCAACTCACACCCTCTCCCTCATAAATAAATGAAACCTTAAAAAAAAAAGAAATATAATTCAGATATCATAAAATCCACCCATTTAAACTGTACAATTCAATGGATTTAAGTGAACTCACAAAATTGTTGAAGAATCACCGCAATCTAAGTTTACAACATTTTCAACATCTGAACCCATTAAGTCACACTCAATTTCTCCCCAACCTGTCACATGACCCCAACCCTACTACTCACTACCATGTCCTAGGAAACCACTAATCTACATTCTATTTCTATATATTTGCCTATTCTGGGCGTGTCATATAAATGGAATCATACAATATGTGGCCTTTTGTAACTGGCTTCTTTCACTTAGCATAAAATTTTCAAGGGTCATCCATGTCATAGCATGCATCCATACCTCATTTCTATGGCTGAAAAATATCCCATTGTATGAATATACCACATCTTATTTATTCACTTATCATTTCATGAACATTTGGGTTGTTTCCATCTTTTGGCTATTTTGACTATGCTACTATGAACATTCAAGTAGAAATATTCGTTTAAACACCTCTTCTCAGTTCACTTGGGTGTTTACCTACCAGAAGAATTGTCAAATCAAATGGTATCATATATTTAACACTTTGAGGAACAGCCAAATATTTCTCTAAAGGACTGTCCTTTTTACTCCCATCAGCAACAATAAATGCTTGTATTTAATTAGTTTTTTTTAATTCTTTTATTTTCAGCGTAACGGTATTCATTGTTTTTGCACCACACCCAGTGCTCAATGAAATCCCTGCCCTCTCTAATACCCACCACTGACTCCTCCAACCTCCCACTCCCCGCCCCTTCAAACCCCTCAGATTGTTTTTCAGAGTCCATAGTCTCTCATGGTTCCCCTCCCCTTCCAATTTCCCTCAACTGCCTTCTCCTCTCCATCTCCCCTTGTCCTCCATGCTATTTGTTGTGTTCCACAAATAAGTGAAACCATATGATAATTGATTCTCTCTGCTTGACTTATTTCACTCAGCATAATCTCTTCCAGTCCCGTCCATGTTGCTACAAAAGTTGGGTATTCATCCTTTCTGATGGAGGCATAATACTCCATAGTGTATATGGACCACATCTTCCTTATCCATTTGTCCGTTGAAGGGCATCTTGGTTCTTTCCACAGTTTGGCGACCATGGCCATTGCTGCTATAAACATTGGGGTACAGATGGCCCTTCTTTTCACTACATCTGTATCTTTGAGGTAAATACCCAGTAGTTCAATTGCAGGGTCATAGGGAAGCTCTATTTTTAATTTCTTGAGGAATCTCCATGCCATTCTCCAAAGTGGCTGCACCAACTTGCATTCCCACCAATAGTGTAAGAGGGTTCCCCTTTCTCCACATCCCCTCCAACACATGTTTCCAGTCTTGCTAATTTTGGCCATTCTAACTGGTATAAGGTGGTATCTCAATGTGGGTTTAATTTGAATCTCCCTGATGGCTAGTGATGATGAACATTTTTTCATGTGTCTGATATTCATTTGTATGTCTTCATTGGAGAAGTGTCTGTTCATATCTTCTGCCCATTTTTTAATATGATTATCTGTTTTGTGTGTGAGTTTGAGGAGTTCTTTATAGTTCCTGGATATCAACCTTTTGTCTCTACTGTCATTTGCAAATAACTTCTCCCATTCCGTGGGTTGCCTCTTTGTTTTTTTGACTGTTTCCTTTGCTGTGCAGAAGCTTTTGATTTTGATGAAGTCCCAAAAGTTCATTTTTGCTTTTTTTTTTTTTTTTTTTTTTTGCCTTTGGAGACATATCTTGAAAGAAGTTGCTGTGGCTGATACTGAAGAGATTACTGCCTATGTTCTCCTCTAGGATTCTGATGGATTCCTGTCTCACATTGAAGTCTTTTATCCATTTTGAGCTTATCTTTATGTACGGTGTAAGAGAATGGTCGAGTTTCATTCTTCTACATATAGCTGTCCAGTTTTCCCAGCACCATTTATTGAAGAGACTATCTTTTTTCCACTGTATATTTTTTCCTGTTTTGTCGAAGATTATTTGACCATAGAGTTGAGGGTCCATATCTGGGCTCTCTACTCTGTTTCACTGGTCTATGTGTCTGGTTTTATGCCAGTACCATGCTGTCTTGGTGATCACAGCTTTGTAGTAAAGCTTGAAATCAGGTAACGTGATGCCCGCTGTTTCATTTTTGTTTTTCAACATTTCCTTAGTGATTCAGGGTCTCTTCTGATTCCATACAAATTTTTGGGTTATTTGCTCCAGCTCTTTGAATAATACCGGTGGAATTTTGATTGGAATGGCATTAAAAGTATAGATTGCTCTAGGCAGTATAGACATTTTAACAATGTTTATTCTTCTGATCCAAGAGCATGGAATGGTCTTCCATCTTTTTGTGTCTTCTTCAGTTTCTTTCATGAGTGTTCTGTAGTTCGAGTACAGATCCTTTACCTCTTTGGTTAGGTTTATTCACAGGTATCTTATCATTCTTGGTGCTATAGTAAATGGAATCAATTCTCTAATTTCCCTTTCTGAATTTTCATTGTTAATGTATAAGAAAGCCACTGATTTCTGTACATTGACTTTGTATCCTGCCACGTTACTGAAATGCTGTATGAGTTTTAGTAGTTTGGGAGTGAAGTTTTTTGGGTTTTTCATATAAAGAATCACGTCATCTGTGGAGAGAGACAGTTTGATTTCTTCATTGCCAATTTAAATACCTTTTATTTCTCTTTGTTGTCTGATTGCTGTTGCTAGGACTTCTAATACTATGTTGAACAAGAGTGGTGAGAGTGGGCATCCTTGTAGTGCTCCTGATCTCAACGGGAATGCTGCAAGCTTTTTCCCATTGAGGATGATATTTGCTGTGGGTCTTTCATAGTTAGATTTGATGACGTTCAGGAATGTTCCCTCTATCCCTATACTTTGAAGCGTTTTAATCAGGAATGGTGCTGGATTTTGTCAAATGCTTTTTCTGCATCAATTGAGAAGACCATGTGGTTCTTCTCTCTTCTCTTATTGATTTGTTCTATCACATTGATTGATTTGCGAATGTTGACCCATCCTTGTAGCCCAGGAATGAATTCTACCTGGTCATGGTGGATAATCTTTTTAATGTGCTGTTGGATCCTGTTTGCTAGGATATTGTTGAGAATCTTAGCATCCATATTCATCAGTGATATTGGTCTGACATTCTTTTTAGTAGGGTCTTTGTCTGGTTTGGGGATCAGGGTAATGCTGGCTTCATAGAAAGAGTCTGGAAATTTTCCTTCTGCTTCAATTTTTTGAAACAGCTTGAGGAAAATAGGTGTTATTTCTTCTTTGAAAGTTTGGTAGCATTCCCCATTCCATCATGTCCTGGGCTCTTGTTTTTTGGGAGGTTTTTGATCATTGCTTCAATCTCTTAACTAGATATTGGTCTATTCAGGTTGTCAATTTCTTCCTTGTTCAATTTTGGGAGTTTATAGTTTTCCAAGAATGCATTCATTTCATCTAGGTTGCTTAGTTTATTGGCCTATAACTGTTGATAATAACTTCTGATGATTGTTTCTACTTCCTTGGTGTTAGTTGTGATCTCTCCCTTTTCATTCATAATTTTATTAATTTGGGCTTTCTCTCTTTTGGATTAGTGTGGCCAATGGTTTATCAATCTTTTTCTTTCAAAAAACCAGCTTCTAGTTTCATTGATACGTTCTACTGTATCTCTGGGTTCTACCTCATTGATCTCAGCTCTAATCTTGATTATTTCCCTTCTTATGTGTGGAGTTGGTTTGATTTGTTGTTTATTCTCCAGTTCTTAAGGTGTAGAGACAGCTGGTGTATTCTGGATTCTTCAGTTTTTTTGAGGGAGGCTTGAATGGCCATGTATTTCCCCCTTAGACTGCCTTTGCTGTATCCCATAGGTTTCGGACCGAAGTGTCTTCATTCTCATTGGTTTCCATGAATTGTTTTAGTTCTTCTTTGATCTCCTGGTTGATCCAAGCATTCTTAAGGTGGTCTTTAGCTTCAAGGTGTTTGAGTTCCTTCTGAACTTTTCCTTGTGATTGAGCTCCAGTTTCAAAGCTTTGTGATCTGAGAATATGCAGGGAATAATTTCAGTCTTTTGGTATCAGCTGAGTCCTGATTTGTGACCCAGTATGTGGTTTATTCTTGAGAAGGTTCCATGTGCACTTGAGAAGAATGAGTATTCTGTTGTTTTAGGGTGGAATGTTCTGTATATATCTATGAGGTCCACCTGGTCCAATGTGTCATTCAATGCTCTTGTTTATTGATTTTCTGCTTTAATGATCTATTTCTGAGAGAGGTATGTTAAGATCTCCTACCATTAATGTATTCATATCAATATGACTCTTTATCTTGATTAACAGTTTTCTTATGTAATTGGCTGCTCCCATATTGGGGGCACAGATATTTACAATTATTAGATCATCTTGGTGGATAGTCCCTTTTAGAATGATGTAGTGTCCTTCTGTATCTCTGACTATAGTCTTTAGTTTAAAATCTAATTTATCTGATATGAGAATCACTACCCCGACCTTCTTTTGAGGCCCATTGGCATGAAAGATGCTTCTCCATCCCTTCACTTTCAGTCTGGGTGTATCTTTAGGTTCAAAATGAGTCTCTTGTAGACAACATATGGATGGGTCCTGTCGTTTTATCCAATCAGCAACCCTGTGCCATTTTATGGGCTCATTTAGGCCATTCACATTGAGAGTGATTATTGATAGATACGTTTTTACTGACATCATGTTACCTTTGAAGACTTTCTTTCTGTAGATTGTCTCTGTATTTCTGTTCAATGCTATTCTTAGGATTTTTCCTCTTTTATAGAACCCCCCTTAATATTTCCTGCAGTGTTGGCTTGGTGGTTGCATAGTCTTCAAAGCCTTGCTGGTCTTGGAAACTCTTTCTCTCTCCATCCTTTTTGAATATCAGTCTTGATGGATAAAGTATTCTTGGTTGCATATTCTTCTCATTTAGTGCCCTGAATATATCTTGCCAGCTCTTTCTGGCTTGCCAGGTCTCTGTGGACAGGTCTGACATTATTCTGATGGGCTTTCCTCTGTAAGGAGCCTCTTTGTCCTAGCGGCATTCAAGAGATTATATCTACAATTATGATTCCTCATAATCATAATCATGCCTATCAGGTGCCTTGATTTTTTTTTGGAATCGATAATCTTGTTTGGAGACCATTCAGCCTCTAGTACATGAATGCTGGTTTCATTCACGAGATTGGGAAAATTTTCATGAAGAACTTGTTCCATTATATCTTCTAGACTTCTTTCTCCTCCCCTTCAGGGATTCCAATAATTCTGATGTTGGAATGTTTCATGGCATCATTTATTTCCCTGATTCTGTTTTCGTGGCTTCTAAGCTGTTTGTTCCAGGCTTCCTCCTGATCTTTTCTGTTTGTCCTCCAGATCACTAATTCTATCTTCTGTCTCAGTAACCCTAGCTTTGAGAGAATTTAGATTAGATTGGAACTCATGGAGAGCATTGTGAACCTCATCCCTGGTAGCTTTCAGCTCTGCCTTAACATTGTGAACATCATCTCTGATCGCTTTCAGTTAGGTCCTAATCAATTCCGTTTGGTCATCCATGGCTTTCTCCAACATAGCTATTGCCTGGATAATTGCTAGCCTAAATTCTCTTTCCGACATATTGATAGCTGTTAGCTCTGTTGCAGAAGGTCCATCCTCTGTATTTTTCTTCTGTTGGGCATTCCTCTTCCTAGTCATTTTGGTGAGAGATGACTAAATGGATGTAGCTGGATGTATTGACCGTGGTGCAGTCAAGGTGTACCCTGGAACACTTCTGAGCAATCAGGATTCCCCACCCAAATGAGAGAAAAAAGAAAAGAAAAAGAAAAAAGAGAGAGAGAGACAGGAAAGAAAGGGAAGATAAAAGAGAAGTTTCAGCCCAAATGGGCCCCAAGGTAAGATTTATGAAGTATACAAACAAAAACAAACAAAAAGACTGATAAAAGTATACGACAAGAGAAAAAAAATATATATATATAAATATGCAAATAAAGGAAGAACCTAGTCAAAAAGAACCCCAAGTGTAAGATTTATATACTATCAGGACAAACACAAAAACACAGAAATACTGGTGGAAGAAAAAGATGGGAGAGTGGTTCTAAATTCTCAGTGTGGGTGAGGAAGGTTGTTTTGATTCTTCCTGGATGTATCTTGATATCTTTGTTAAAGGACTCAACTTTCCTAAGATAAAGGGGGATTAAAAATTGGTTTACCCATAGGGATAGTGTTGATTGGGGAAAGGGAATTACTTTGAAGTTTAACTCTATATGAATATTAGAAAATAAAAATTAAAAAGGAATAAACTAGACTAAACTAAAATTAAAAAAAATTAAAAAATAGAAATGCAAAAGAAAAACACAGGTGTTTGTATCAAAGTTCAGGTTAGAAGGTTATTATGGAATTTGATGTACTGGACATCTCACTGTGATGGTAAATAGGTTAAAAATTATTTATATTAAAAAATGAGCTAGAATAGTGGGAACGAATTAAAAATAAAAGTTGTCCTTTGAAGTAGTGGTGGTTGTTCTCTTGTAGTCTTTTTTTTTCTTCTTCTTTCCTGGTTGGTTTTCTGGGGGACGGGCCTGCCACGTGGGTTTTCAGTCAATGATGTTCCCTGAGTTAAGTCCTCCCACCCCCCTCATGGGTGGGCTCTGAGGAAACCATTTTTTTCAGGCTTTTGTTCTTTGGAGGTTTTTATGTTTGTTCACTTTTTTTTTTTCTTTCGCCTTGACTGCTTTTGATGGTTTTTGTAGGTTTAGAAGAAAACAAACTGCACCCTGACCTCCCTTTCAGAGAGAAGCCTCAGTTTGCTTTCCTGTGGGTGCTACAGAGCCCATATAAATTCCCCCTTGGCCGCTGGCAGAGCAGGTTCTGAGTCGCGGTCCCTGGGGACGCAGGATCTTCTGCTTGTACCCAAAACCATGGCAGTGGTGGCTGTCTGGGCAGCTCCAGACCGCCAGAGAGGTTCCAAGCAGCAATCGCACACTGAGATTTTCCTGCTGGCCCAGGCTGGGAGTGCCTGGTCTTTCTGGGTCTAAGAGCGGCCAGCTTGCGTGCACCTCTCTCAGGGGAGGGTGTGGGTCACGTGCACGCCTCAGGCTCTGAAACAATGATGCAGGTCTAAGAGTGCTGGGTGGGCCTTCACGCACTTCTCTCAGGGGAGGGTGAGGGGTGCACGTGTCTCAGGCTCTGTAGCATGGCTCGGTGTTCTGCCATCTGGCGAGGCTCCCAACCTTTCACAGGAGCCGGACCCCATGCATTCTGGGGTGTGCTGGCAGCTCAGGGATCAAGACCTGGTTTCTCCACCGCACTCTCTCTGGCTCAGCACCAGGGGAGGCTGTCCTGGGTCCGGGGACTTACGCCCCTGTCCCTAGCTGCCCCGATTCCCACAATATGCCCCCTCACGATCCTTTGTTCTTTTTGAGTGCTTTCAACTGGTCTCCAAGTTAATGCTGGTCCCCAGATGCAGGACACTCTCGTATTAGGGGTATTACTTTTCAATCGGTCGCCTCTGGTGGCTCCCTCCCCCTTTTGTTTATCTTCCGATATCAGTCCAACGTGCCCACTCTGCTTTACCTGCCCACTGGCGTCTTCTGCCCCTATAGACATCCAGACATGTATAATTCTGATCTCGGGCTGATTTCATGGGTGATCGGAGTTCTTTTGTAGGTAATCAGCTCACTTTAGGGTACAGGTTGAAAAGGCACCTCCTCCTACTTCCCCGCCATCTTGTCTCCTATCTCATTTATTTAGTTTTTCATTAGAACCAATTTTATCTGTAAATTCAAGGCATCTTATATCCATTTGGTCTGTAGTCCATCAAGTCCTGTCTCTTTTTGGCCTCAATGTGCTTTCCCTCCATAGGATCATGACTCAATCATTATACATCAGCCCTGATAGACTTGATCTTGGTCTGTACAGAATAAGGAATTCCAGCTCCATATTCAGACCACACATCAACTAATTTCTTAAAGCTTGACTAGCTTTGATTTTTTTTTTCTATTTAAAATTAGAGGATGTTCATCCTGTTCTCCAAACCTAGGACCTGCCTCAAAATCTAATTCCACTTACTAGATTCCATTTCTATTTCCTGTGCTTGATATCTCTTCTGTTAGTAGCTTGCCAGTACCCTTGTCCATGTAAGGCAAGGAATCAGTCATGCTTGTGATATTTTCATGGTGAACTAGAGTCATATTATATTCATTCTGGTGGCTTTTTGCCCATTACCATAAGGCAGATTTCCACATCAATTGATTATCTGCCTAACTGTCCATTCTAGTATTGTCAAATTCGATTTCTAAATGGATTCAAGTTTTATAGTCCCTATTAATGCGTCCTCTTGCTAGTTAAGTTCCATTTACCTACTACCTTGGCCACCATATGTGTTCTATTATCTGTATAGCTGGTTATCATATTCTAAATGCTAGGCTTAATATTCTTCCATCATATGGTACCCTTAGTGTCTCCCATTTTCTAGACACTCTTTTGTCTAATTACAGGTTCCTTTCTCAAATCTCTATTCCATTGAACTTCATAAACTAGACCTGGCCATGTGCCAAGATATGACAGCTTTGCAGGATGGCCCACTTCTAAAATGACTGAATTTATCCTTCTTTTGGATGTTATGATACTAATATATTATTTCAGAATTGCATGGTATCTGTAATTTTGCAGAGAATTTTTTTCATAAATATGATACTGTTATGTGTATTTATACTTGTTAATAGAAAGCAGTTTCTACCTTTCTGGAGCTCCATAGGTTAGAAAAAAATAGTAGAGCATGTAAGTCCTTTTTAATATAAAAAGGACTCCATATGTTAGAAAAAAAAGCTCCATAGATTGGAAAAAAAAGTAGAACATGTAAGTCCTTAGGTAAGATTTCTGTTGACAGATGTATGGTTTGTGGGTTTTCTAACAAGTATTATGTCATAGGTCTATAAAATATGACGTGAAAATCACAAAGCAGTTAAATGTGAAAGTGATATTGTCATGTTCTTTACTGACAATGGCATAAGAAAGTTTTGAAAAAGTATTTAGTATCATAAGTGAATTTAGGTATCAGAGAAAACCTGTTATACTAAATAATTGATGAAGATGATAATAACGGCCATTGTAATGTTGTAGAGTGAGTCCAAAAATAACTGATTATTTAATTTCCAGTTGAATGTTTGTATCTCCTAAACTTTTCAACAATACTTATTTCTGTTGAGTTTATGTACAACAGAAAAACATATGGAGTAATGATTAAATATTTTCAGGGGCACCTGGCTGACTTCAATCGGATGAGCAAGTGACTTGAGCTTGGGATTGTGGGATCGAGTCCTATGTTACATGTAGAGATTACTTAAATAAATAAAACTTTACATATTTCTAGAGACAAAGATATATGTTAAACTAATGACATGTTCTGGGGAACAAGCTGAATGTATTCATTTATTTTTTTACAGATGTTTTCTCTATTTCCATACAAAATAAGTTTCCACAATTTGCACATAAAAATAAATAATGAATAAAAAAGATTCTAAAATATTCAAGTTATAAAAATTCATGACTCCATGATGATTAAAAAAAAGAGAAAAGTGTAAAGAAAAACTCATTTGCTACCAATATTACCTCAACTGTCTTA
Organism: Mustela putorius furo; assembly: GCF_011764305.1. NCBI lineage: Eukaryota > Metazoa > Chordata > Mammalia > Carnivora > Mustelidae > Mustela > Mustela putorius. The sequence goes on from NW_025421467.1 coordinate 4,319,859, forward strand.
TCTGAAACTCATTAATTAAAGAAGCAGAATTAAACATAAATGCTGCCCTTTAATCAAAAACTGTAATTCATCTCCTGTTGATAATAAAAAACTCTTTTAGAGAAGTCTAGCTAAAAATATAGAATGAATGATATGATTAGAAAATTACTTTTTAGTAAATCAAGGATTCAGTAAATGATCATTAGTGTATGAAAAAAGTGATTATTGGGGATCAATAAAATGGATTATTGGGAGTCAGACATTTTTAAAGTGTCAAAAGTATTATCCCACACATTTCTTGCTAATTGTAAAAGGGGGAAAGTATATCTTTATAATAGTGAGATCTAGTCTGTTATCATATCAAACAAAGGAGATGAAAGCATTACTTATTTTGGGACAACCTGATGCTGTGTGCCAACTGATGGGATGCAGTATATAGTAGATAGTATTACTTGTGCCGTATTTTTGCCAAAAAACATTTTTTCATCTGAATTAAATCAGGCCTTTAGACCTTACTTCCAGTTTAGAGGTAATAGAGTTTGAGGAAAAGGTTAAATGACATCATCAGAAAACAATGAAGCAAATCTAGTTTGTGAACGATCCTAAAAGAAACAGACTTACTGTTTTCAAAAATGTGTCTTAAAAGAATTAAATTGTAGAAGTTTAATATAAATTTTAAGAAGAATAAAAAGACCCCAAAATGCAACGTGTGAAACTTTTTGAAACATGGTTGAAAATAAAATAGCAAGTAAAATACTGGCAGATATTTGGGAACTTTTGAATTTGGATTGTATGTTAAAATATTAAGAAAATATTACTTTTTCTAATTTACTGTCCTATCTAATATGCAATGTTGACATTGCAGTTATGCAGGAATATGTCCTGTTTAGGAAATGCATGCTGATTTATATGTAAGTAAATTACCACAGGGTAGCCGTCAAATGGCTCAAAATGTATATATCTAAATATTAACAAGTTGATAATGCAGTTATGACAAGATGTTAAAGATTTTTATTTCTAGATAAAGAATCTGATATGCTTGTATTTGTTATAAGAGTGTTTAATTTTTTCCATATTTTTAGAACTTGGAAATTTTCCACATTTTTCATAATAGTAAGATGAAAGTGAATTACATGAGCATTTTTAGAGTAAGCAAAATAAGATTATGATGATGAGTATTTTTTCTTTTTTTTTTTTTAAAGATTTTATTTATTTATTTGAGAGAGAGAGACAGTGAGAGAGAGCATGAGTGACGAGAAGGTCAGAGGGAGAAGCAGACTCCCCATGGAGCTGGGAGCCCAATGCAGGACTCGATCCCGGGACTCCGGGATCATGACCTGAGCCGAAGGCAGTCGTCCAACCAACTGAGCCACCCAGGCGTCCCGATGAGTATTTTTTCTACCATAATATTCATATCTCTAATAAATCAAAATTTACAAAATTATTTAAATGATGTCTTTAACTTGGAATACAAAAAGTCTAAAGCTCAAAAAAGATCTAAATTATCAAAAGAATGTTATTTCAGTATTTATGAGATGAGTCTCCACTCTCCTTTGGGCACTTCTGCATTTGTAATACTTTTCTCAAATTTACAAAACTGCCAAGGACACTTTAATTGGGGGATTTTTGAAATAAACTTTGCTTTATCAAGTTGAAGCAAAGTCCTCCCTGTCCACTGTCCTGTGCCGGGGTTTAAAGAAAAGTTCTGTTTTGCAATTCACTTCACTCTCGTCTAATAAAAATCATTGAAAATCATCCTGTGGGCTGTTGATACAGACTTTGTTAGATAATAAATAAGTAAAAGATCTAAAAAATGAAACAGATAAATCATGAATTATAGGTAGTACTTTTTTGAGCAAAAATGAATCAACTCATTTCTTTTGAAACCAAAGTCCAAATCTTTGCAATAGTCACATTCCATTTTGTATTTGATATATTGCAGTACAAAATATGAAAACAAAATATATATTGCAGTACCAAATATTGAAAACAAAACATCTTTGCCTAAAAACCAACAGGGCATTCTAAGAGTATCTTCAGTTATTTAAAAATATCCACTATATCCACTATACTGCTAATGAGAAATGGGCCAATGCTTCTTGGGATTTCTAATTATTTGTCACTACAATGAGAGTAAATAGTGCTATGTATGTAATATGGAAAGATGCAGAAAAATACCACCTGCCATCATCCCAAATAACCTATTAGCTGATTCACTGATTCAGAAACAGTGAATCCTTGTCATTTGGAAGAAGTTTAAAAGAAGACTGCAAGACATGCTTTTAAATGCAGTTAATGAAGGTATAACATAAGTATATGATGTAGAGTAATGTAACAGGACTTATTATATTGGTGTTTACTAATAATTTATTACAATCTTTCTAATTTTACCTGGAAAAAGCCACCACAATGTTTCAAATAATCTCAAATTTTTTCTGTCTTTCAATTTTTCCTTGCAAATCTTAAAGCAACTAAAAGTAGGAAAATAAACTCTGCATGATACCTTAAATTAACCATTACTACTGTAAATAACTGGATTTAAGGTATTGAATAAGATTTCTGAAATATAGCAGAAAGTTGTCAGTAATAGGATTTGATGTTTAACTGGCTATTTTGAAGGAAATAGGGCTTTGGGCATTGAGACCTGAAACGATGGGTCTGAGTATCAAAAAATTTTATTAATTAAAGAAAATGTGTACTATGGTTAAGTTTTACTAGATTTTGCTTTCAGCAATCTCAATATTTATAAAGGTGCATGTGATTAAATATGTGAACTCTGTTTATATATTCCCGGTTGCAGGCACTGGGTATTTTGCCATATCTTTCTATCTGTCGGGGACCACAGTCCATGCCTCTACAATGAGGCAACGCTTTTACTCTTACTGTAATGTCTCTCTAGAGCCCTTAGCATGCGTTTTTCAAAGATTTATTTTCACACACGACTATCTGTGAAGAATATTATCTCTTTAGGTGATCGATCATATCTTATCCATCTCTGGTTGATTAGGTCCATGCACAGGACCTGATGTAGACAACATACCTGAGTCCCTGTGTATGGTGTGGAATACAATTTGAGAAACTAGGGAAAAGTTGCTGAGTCTTTGCTTGCATACCAGCTCATCTGCTGCACTGCTTAGGATTTCTGAATGAAGTTTGGAATGTAAGTAGGAATTACGGATTCTTAATTGTGTTACATTCAAATTTCAATAAGATTGCTTGCTCATACGGTTGTCACGAGAATCAACTGTGATGGTAATAACAATAGGTATTACTGAGTAACTTTATGGAGGCCCTACCATGTAATAAGTGTGGTCCTCAGGGTGACATTCCAAATTGTCTCCTAAAAATTTTAGATAAATGATTTGATTTAATACTCAACAACTCCATAAATTATACATTATTATTTCTCAACTTTACAGATAAAGAAAATCAGATAAATGATGATTAAATATATGTTGAAGATCAAACAGAAAGTGGATTTGGAACCCAGGTAATTTGATTCCTCTGGTGCAATGTAAAGGGCCTAGGTATAATAATCACTAAAGATTGGGATTGAAAACAAAACAAAACAAAACAGTTGCTATTCATGAGGCTCCTTTTTTTTTAAGGAAAAATTGCAAGGCTTCTTTGGTCCAATAATTGTTAATGAGTGTCGTTTTTATGAATGTATGAATATACTTAAGTCTTCAAAGACTCACTTCAGCAAGCTGTTGAACACTAAATGGATGTGAATAGCTACAGGGAAGTATTCTCTGCATAATAGGAGTGACTTATTTCTATTAAAGAAAACCACATGCGACTTGGGTAGGACTTGACACTTCTGCCATATGATTTACAATGTATCTATTATTCCTTTAACTCTTCCTGCATGTTTTTGGCTAAAATTACCCTTGCCTTTTAGTGGAGATTCGACATTTGAAAATATGAAATAAGAAGTGTTATTTCCATCTAATTCTTTAAAAATTTGGCTTCTATCTAGACAGGCACCTGATTTGGAGAAAAGTGGAGGCTCTAGCCAGCTGGAAAGAATGAGAAAGTTAAAAAAGAGTCAAGGTTTCTAAGAATATAGGTCTCTCCTCGTTTAAACAGTTCCAAACCATACTCACTTATAATCATAGACCAAAAAAGTCTTGACTCTCTCTGTAGAACCTTTTAAATCATCTCTGGCTGGCCAAGGGCTACAGCTCGAGGCAGCCACATGACTAGAATCTCTGTTCTCATGTATTCTCATGTCTTTGGGTATAAGAAAAGTCTGTAAACCAATTTCCAGACTGTGTTAAAAGTAGTTAAACTGCTGAGAGGAGGAAAAAAAAAAAAAGCTGCCTTTGATGTTCAGTATTTAAAATTAAACATTTGGTTCATATACTTGTTCTTTTTAGGATTATTAAACTATAACTAGTCACTTATACTTGAATCTCATGTTGTTATCCCTAACAATTATATTACTTTTCAGCTGATTCCAGTATTAAGCTCACAAGTGCCAGTTACAATTAAAAAGAAATTTTAAAATGAAATTTACCACAGATTATTCACAATAGTGAATGCATGTACTTTGCAGAGTTCCCTACAGGCAAGCTAAACTAAATAGGTAAAATTTTTCTAAGCACACCTCTCATTATTTTTTTCCTTAAATACTAATAGCTCTAAAAAAAAGTGTTTTCCATTACTTTCTGATGTATAGCTGTTGTAACAAAGGAGAAACACTAGTTTGAGTAACTCAATTCTGGCAAAGTATATATTTATTTTCTACAATATAGGAATTTCTTTATCATCATGATTATTTCTTCCATTAATATTAGAGAGTCAGGGCATGAAGTCCAACACATAGAAGTGACAACTTTAGTATTTGAATAAAATTGAGACTAGTTAGCTTGATGTATCCCAGCACACCAGATGAGTTTATGATAACAGTCTCTTGCTGCATTGCAAACCAACTACTGGAGAACATTCGCATATCTCTAAGGAGAAGTTCTATTTCCACAGGAATGTTTCTACAGAGTACTATCAAGTGACAGCAATAGGATGTTTGGAGGTTCTTTATTTTCCATCTCTATCAGTTCCCCTGAGTCACCCCATATAAATTGAAGTACAATGTGCTTGCTACTCAAATATATCTTCAGAACAGTCCCCTGCAGTCCTCTTCCAATTAGACTGGCCCTCTTAATCTTCTTTTTTTTTTTAGTCCTCTTCCAATTAGACTGGCCCTCTTAAGCTTCTTCTTCTTCTTCTTTTTTTTTTTTTTTTTGGATTATTTATTTATTTGTTTGTTTGTCAGAGAGAGAGAGGAGCGAGAGTGAGCACAGGCAGACAGAGTGGCAGGCAGAGGCAGAGGGAGAAGCAGGCTCCCTGCCAAGCAAGGAGCCCGATGTGGGACTCGATCCCAGGACGCCGGAATCATGACCTGAGCAGAAGGCAGCTGCTTAACCAACTGAGCCACCCAGGCGTCCCCTTAAGCTTCTTCTAAATGGAATTTCTAAGAAATTCCAAGTGGTTATTCCTTCTATTTTGAAACAGCTTAATCAAAATAAATTTCTAGTGAAGCAAGTGTCCTATCCTCATACTCTAAAGGTTTGCCAGCAACATCCTGTTTGTTCTGCCTAAATAAGAACAGTTACAAACTTGTTTTCCTTCTGCGAAGTTAGATAAAAGGTCTCTAATTTTGTGTAATAGTGGTAGACTTTGAATATAATGTAAAAATTTGCTTCGAGGGGCGCCTGGGTGGCTCAGTGGGTTAAGCCTCTGCTTTCAGCTCAGGTCATGATCTCAGAGTCCTGGGATCGAGCCCCATGTCGGGCTCTCTGCTCTGTGGGAAGTCTGCTTCTCCCTCTCTCTCTGCCTGCTTCTCTGCCTGCTCCTGATCTCTATCAAGTAAATAAATGGAATTAAAAAAAAAAATTGTTTCGAGTTATCTTGATGGCTCATTTCTAAATTGATCAAAATATTCAAAACTGAAAGATTTTGACTGGCAATCAGACTTCTTATCAAAGTCCAAATATATTAAATTAAAAACTAATCCCATAAAAATTATATTATAATATTTAAATTAAGCTTAATGACATTAGCTTCCACATTTTTGAAATTAATGAGTTTGAAAGAGAACAGTGAAAGAGAATAATAAAATATTCAGTTTAGCCTAAATATTCTGTAAGGTGGCCACATATTCATCCAGAGAATGATTCATATCATATTATAGGAATATGATGTTCATTTTGGCTTATAGACTTTTCTCTCATACAGTATATAAGGAAAGTGTGAATACAGTTCAAGAATCCACAAATATTAATGCTTATTATTTAATGTAATGGGGAGATACATATTGCTCAAGAATCCACAAATATTAATGCTTATTATTTAATGTAATGGGGAGATACATATTGCTCAAGAATCCACAAATATTAATGCTTATTATTTGATGTACTGGGGAGATACATATTGCTAAATTTTATTTATTTATTTATTTAAAAGATTTAATTTATTTATTTGACAGAGAGAGATCACAAGTAGGCAGAGAGGCAGGCAGAGAGAGAGAGTGGGGGGGAGGCAGGCTCCCTGCTGAGCAGAGAACCCGATGCGGGACTCAATCCCAGGACCCTGAGATCATGACCTGAGCTCAAGGCAGTGGCTTAATCCACTGAGCCACCCAGGCACCCCTAACTTTTCTTAACTATATTATTTATTAGCCTACAAATGTAGAAGGATATCCAAGCAAGAATCCTTCTTTTCAAGCTTATTAAAAAGTAATTTTATGAATTAACATAAACTTTTTTTTTTGCCAATGATTAATATACCATAGAAGCAATTATAAAAGAAGATGAATTGTAAGCTATAATAGGTTGCTTGGGAAAATAATTTTATTTCTATTCTAGCTCCTGGTTTGTAAAAAGTAGTGTGAAATTAATATAAATATGGTAAACTTATTTGTGTAAAAATCTATGTAATATTTCTTAATATTTAATTTCAACTCTATATTTAACCATGCGTAACATGCATAAAGGTAAGTGAACATATCAGAAGACAGCTGGAAGGGCTGTTTGTATTTCATTTGTATGCTTACCCATATAGTTACTAAACAAAGCATGAAATGGAACTATATTCATATCCCAGAAACCTCTACTATGTGTCTTTATAATCCACACAAAGGTAAGTAATTTTCCTACTTTCATAGATTTAGTCACCTGGTTTGGAACTTTATATAGTAGAATCGTACAGAATGTACCCTTTTGTATTCAATGTCTGTCAGTCTAATGTTTTGATTATAAGATCTATCTGTATCAGTACATGTTACAGTGTCACTTCATTTCCATTACTATGTTGTCTTCTGTTGTATAAATGTATCAAAATTTATTTATCTACCTACTATTAATGAACACTAAGATGCTTCCAAATTGGGACAATTTTGAAGAATAGTACTATGATCATTTCTATGCATATCATCTTGGTGCAATACTTACATTTAATTGGGTGAACATATGCACATATGTAGAAAGTATATGTGGACAGTATACATAGAATTGCTAAGTCATATGGTATCTGATGTTGAACATTAGTGAAAGCTGCCACTTTCCAAGTGTATTCTACCAATATCTACCCAACCAGTAGTGTTTAAGAGTTCCAACTGCACCATATATTTGGCAGTTTTTTATATGGTCAGTGTTTTGTTTGGTTTTGGTTTGTTTTAATGCTCTGCATGGATGTGAAATGCCATCTTATTGCAGTTTTCTGTTTTTTGTTTTTTTTAAAACGATTTTATTTATTTATTTGTCAGAGAGAGAGAGGGAGAGAGAGCAAGCGAGCACAGGCAGAGGCAGAGGCAGAGGGAGAAACAGGCTCCCTGCTGAGCAAGGAGCCCGATGTGGAACTCCTTCCCACGCCACTGGGATACTTATTGCAGTTTTAATTAGAATTTCATAATAATGTAAAATATGTAATCATACATTTATGCTTTTTTAATATGATGTTTTGATAATTGCCTGTTTTATTAAGTTACTTATTTTTTCTGATTGACTTGTAAGTGATACTTAATCTGGATAGTACTCTTCTGTCAATCAAAAATATTGAACATATCTTATCCCATTTTAATGGCTAGAGATTTCACCCAGTAATGCTTTATGATTTTTAAAATATTAATAATAATGCAGTTTAAACTATAATTTTAAAAATTTTTATAGTTGCTGCTTTTTGTGTCTGTTTATAATATTGATGTTTATCTCCATGGTCATGAAAGGTTTTATTTTCTTTTTATATTATTTGCTGGAAGGTAAATTAGTTTAAGATGCACATTTTGTTGTGAAAACTATGAGGAATTCATTATAACATATTGTGTTATATAGAAACCAAGGTCTTTTTTTATGAAAGTCACTTAGAACATTTATTTATTTTATTAAGATATATTTCACATATCATAAAACCCTTTTGAAGTATACAATTCAGTGGGTTTCAGTGTACAACCATAACCACCACATTTTATTACTTTTAAAAGAAGTTTCATATCTACTAAGAGTCATTCTCCTTTTTCCCTTTTCCTGAGCACTAAGCAAAAATGAATCAATTTTCTGTCTCTATGAATTTGTTTATTCTAGACATTATATATAAATGTCACCAAAGAAAATGTAGCCTCTTGTGTCTGGCTTCTTTCACTTAAAGTAATCTTTTCAAGGTATGATCACTTTGTAGCATGTATCAAGTACTTCTTTCCTTTTCATGGCTGAATAATTATATATTGTATGGATAAACCATGGATATTCATCTGTCTGCTGAAGGGTATTTGGTTGTTTCTACTTTTTTAGCTATTATTAATTGCTCCAATGAAGTTTGTGTAGAAGTTGTTTTATGAACATAATTTTTAATTCTGTTGGGTAATTACCTAGAAGGGGAATAGCTGGGTCATGTGGCAAATCTGTTTATATTTTTGAAGAATGTTTTGAGGAGTTTTTTTCAAAGTGGCTGCATGATTTTAAATTCCAGCCAGCAATGTATTATACTTTAATAGTACTCTGACACACAAAAAAATGTTATGATCTTTTTGATTAACAATCTTGGTGGGTATGAAATAGTATCTAGTGGCTTAGATTTTCATTTCACTAATGACTATTAATATTTAACACCTTTTACAGCACTGACTGGTCATTTTTTTTTTTTTTAAAGATTTTATTTATTTATTTGACAGAGAGAGATCACAGTAGGCAGAGAGGCAGGCAGAGAGAGAGGAAGGGAAGCAGGCTCCTGCTGAGCAGAGAGCCTGATGCGGGACTCGATCTCAGGACCCTGAGATCATGACCTGAGCCGAAGGCAGCGGCTTAACCCACTGAGCCACCCAGGCGCCCCTGACTGGTCATTTTTATAGGCTTTTTAGAGAAATTTAAATAGTTTAGTGCATTCTTAAACATTTCTTTTTATTGTCGAGTTATAAGAGTTCTTTATTTGATTTGGACAGTAGTCCCTTATGATTTTCAAATATTTTCTTGATTCTCTTTATTATTGTTGATGTTGTTTTTCAAATTATTGATCGTGCCTTTTGAAACACAATGGTTTTTAATTTTTTATAAAGTTGATTTTATTATTTTTCTTTTTGTTACTTTGCTTTGATATTTGGAGAAATACCTAAGAAAACATTGGCTAGTTAAAAAATCACAAGTATTTATACCTTGTGTTTTTTTCCACGAGTTTGATAATTATAGTTCTTACATTTAGGCCTGTGATTCATTCTGTGTTTGTTTTTGTATGTGTGCAAGGAAGGAGTCCAAGTCATTCTTTTATTTGTAGATATCAAATTGTCTTTTGCTTGTGAATATCATTGGTTGAAAGAGTGTAATTTCTCCATTGATTTGTCTTTGCAACTTTGTTGAAAGTTAACTGACCATAATTTAAATGTTAATTTCTGGACTCTCAATTCTATTGTGTTGACATATATGTCTATACTTATGTTGACACCGCACTGTCTTGATAACTGTAGCTTTGTAGTGTTTTGAAATCAGGAAGTCTGTGTCCTCCAATACCCTCTAAATTTGTCTTATTTTCCCCTGATATTGTTTTGGCTAATTTGCATCTCTCAAAATTCCTTAAGATTTTTAGAATCAACATGCCAGCTTCTGTATAATGACAGCTGGGTTTTTCACTGGATTTTTACTGAGTCTGTCCAATAACTGGGAAAGTGTAGCCAATATTAGTCTTCCAGTCAAGATTTTTATTTTCCATTTATTTAGGTCTTTAACTTGTTTTAACAGTGTTATAGGTTTGTTTGTAGAAGTCTGGCACTTGGGCACCTGGGTGGCTCTGTCATTAAGTGGCTGCCTTCAGCTCAGGTCATGATCTCAGGGTCCTGGGATCCAGGCCCACATCAGGCTCCCTGATCAGCAGGAAAACTGCTTATTCCTCTTCTGCTCCCCCTGCTTGTGTTCCCTCTCTCTCTGTGTCTCTCTGTGTCAAAGAAACAAAATCTTAAAAAAAAAAAATTCTTCCACTTTTTTGTGAGATTATTTCTAGACATTTTATTCTCTTTGATGATATTAGATATGAAATTGTTAATTTTGGAATTATTAAAGTATTAAAACTCAGTTGATTTTCCTGTTAATCTTGTGTCCTACCAATTTGGTGAGTTTCTTTATTAGATCTAATAATATATTTCTATATATTCCTTAAGTTTTTCTAAATAAAATATAAGATTGTATGTGAATGGAGATAGTTTTACTTCTTTCTTTCCAATCTGGACACTTTTTTTGCTTGTTTTTCTTGCCTGGTTTTCCTAGCTTTAATATCCAGTCCATGTTCAACAAAATGGTATATATTGACATCCTTGTCTTGTTTATCTCTTAGGATGAAATCTTTTTCTTTTCCGACTGAGTTTAAAGTTAGCCATAGGTTGTTGTTTTCATATATTTTCTTGGGGCCACTGGGTGGCTCAGTCTGTTAAGCAAATAATTCACAATTTCACCTGACGTCATGATCTCATGGGTCATAGAATCAAGCCCCACTTAAGACTCTGTGCTCAGCAGGGAGTCTGCTTGAAATTCTCTCCCTTTTCCTCTGCCCTGACCCCCACTCATACTCTCTTTCTCTCAAATAAATAAATCTTTATAAATGAATAAACAAATAAATAAATTTTCTTTATCTGCTTGAGGAGATTCCCACCTATTGTGTTCACTTTGTCAAATGCTTTTTACTACAATTACTGAAATGATCATGATTTTGGTAATTTATTACCTGCCTATTTATTACCTAGGATACATAGCAATGTAGGATATACTGCGTCCTCTTGGACCAAATTTTACTAGGTCATGTTGCTGGATATAATTTGTTAGTATTTTGTTGAGAAATCTGTCTCTATATTCATAAGGGATATTGTTTTGTATTTTGCACTCCTTGCCATTATAAATCTGGCTTTAATTTCAGGATAATATTGGCCTAATAGAATGAGTCTGGAAGTATTCCTTCCTCTTCAACTTTTTAGGAAAGTTGGTGAAGGATTAGTGTTAAATCTTTAAATGTTTCTTAGAATTCAACAAGGAAGACTTGTGGTTGTGCTCCAATTTTGGAGAATTTTTTAATCAATAATTCAACTATGTGTTATGGATCTATTCAGATTTCCATTTCTTCCTGAGTAATTTTCATTATTGAGTAGATGTCTTTCTAGGCATGTGTCTATTTCATCTAGGTTATCTAAACTTAATGGTATATACTTAATAGCCTTCCCTTATAATTCTTTTTTAAAATTCTACCTGATCAGGAGTCTATTCCTTCTTTCATTACTTATTTTAGTAACTTGGGTCTTCTCTGTGTTTTTCTTATGTAGTCTAGTTACAGGTTTTTTTTTTTCTTTAATTTTATTGAAATTAGCAAAGGAAAAAGCTGTGATTTCATTGATTTTCTTTATATTTTCTATTCTCTATTTCATTTATCTGCTCTAATATTTTCTATTTCCTACTTTCTGCTCACTTTGAGTTTAATTTACTCTTCTACTTTAGCTTGTTAATAGATTTGAGATATTCCTTTCTAATGTATGCATTACTGACATAAATCTCTCCTTAATCACTATTTTAGTATAGTCCAAAATCTTAGATATATTTTTATTTTTATTCACTTCAAAGTATTTTGTAAAAATTTCTGTCATGATTTTTTGACCCAATTTTTGTTTTGGAATGTGTTTTTAATTTTATATATTTGTGAGTTTCTCAAATTTCCTTCTATTTTGACATCTAATTTAATTTCATTGTGATTAAAGAATAAACTTTGATAATCAGTTCTTTTAAAATTTTTGAGGCTTGACTTGTGACCCAATATATGGTATATCCTTAGACTATGCTCATTTTTTTTGTTGTTATTCATTTCCCTTATTGTATCTCAGAATGGGAAATCTCAATTGTTTTATCTTTAAGTGCACGAATTCTTTCTCTGTCTGATGGCCATTCTAGGCTTTCATGCCAAATACTGTACTATTCAGCTACAGGTTTTCTATTTGGTTATTTTTTTTTTTGCTTTTATGTATTTATTGATATTTTCTATTTCATGAAACATTGCTATCATACTTTACTGGAGTTATTTAGACATGGGTTTTCTATAGTTCTTCGAAGAAATTTAAAACAGCTGATCTGAAGTTTTGTCTCTGAATTCCAGTGTTTGGGCTTCCTTTTGAACTGTTTCTTTTGACTTTTATGCTCTCATGTATTGGCCAGATTTTCTACTTTATTTGTATAATTTTATTCCTTTTTGTTGTTGTTAAAAATGGTTGTTTTAAATTTAATAATATGACAATTGTGAAAATCAGATTTTTCTCCTTCACCATGGTTTGTTGTCATTACTGTTTAGTGTAGTTACTGTTTGTTTGGTTAGTAACTTTTTTTAAAATGAATTTTGTAGAGTTTGTCTTCATTGTCATGTATGCTCACCGAAGTCTCTGCTTGACTAGTTTAGTGACCAGCTATTGATTAGACAGAGGTTTTCTTTAATATCCTGGACCAAGAAGTCTTCCAGTATTTGCTAAGGTGTTCTCTGTGTGTTCCAAGGTATGCCTTCACTGTTTAAGTAGTAGTTTACAACACTGTACTATCCTTCTCTTTCTGCTTATACAGAACCTTAAGTTAAGCCACACTTGAGAGCTAGGGGCTTGCTTATCTTCTGTGATTGTGTGTGGTCTTCTAAATTTTCAGGAACATGTCAGAGCTATTTTTAAAATTAATTAATTTTTTTTTGATTACACTATAACAAACACATGAAAAGATGCGCAACATCACTAATAATCAGAGAAAGCAAATCAAAACCACAATAAAATATTACCTCACACCTGTCAGAATGGCTAAAATCAGAGCCCTTTAAAATTCCCTATGAACCTCCATTCAACAGCTTTTCCTTTTTTCAACCTCTTGTTTTCTACAAATGTTATCACAGTCTTGGGCAGCTGAAATGTTAAACAATTGCTACTGATAATTTTCACAAACACCCTCAAAAAAGGCTGCACTAAATGAGTTCTGAATCATGTCAAATAAATATAATCTCTGCAACTGGGAGTCTTCTAGAGACCAGTAAAATAGTGGCTACTATGTAACTACAGAGATAGGTGATAGATGCTGGAACAAGGACACATTAAAACACCCACAAAAGCTCTCTGTTCTTACTGGGATCATTCATTAAAAAAAAAAAAAAAAGTTATTTGGGTTGCTGCAAGCCTTTGGTTGACATGTAGAGCTCTAAAAAAAATAAAATCTGACTTTTTTTTTTTTTTTGGCAGTTTACTCATTGCTATTATGAAAGAACAAATTTCTGCAGTCCATACTTTACCATTTTTAAAAAATTTTTTTCAGTGTTCTAAAATTCTTTGTTTACACATCAATGATTTCTTCCACTCACTTCTCCTCTCCATCACCCAGTATCCTCCATGTTATTCCTTATGCTCCACAAGTAAGTGAAACCAGATGATAATCAACTCTCTCTGCTTGGCTTATTTCACTCAGCATAATCCTTCCAGTCCTGTCCATGTTGATACAAAAGTTGGGTATTCGTCCTTTCTGATGGAGGCATAATACTCCATTGTATATATTAGCCATATCTTCTTTATCCATTCATCTGTTGAAGGGCATCTTGGCTCTTTCCACAGTTTGGTGATGTGGCCATTGCTGCTATGAACACTGGGGAACAGATGGCCTTTCTTTTCACTACATCTGTGTCTTTGGGGTAAATACCCAGTAGTGCAATTGCAGGGTCATAGGGAAGCTCTACTTTTAATTTCTTAAGGAATCTCCACACTGTTTTCCAAAATGGCTGCACCAACTTGCATTCCCACCAATTTTTACTAAGTGTCATTCTCCATTCATTGTTTGCAGACTATTTTAGCCATGTATAGATTTATGGAACAAGATTATTTTTTCCATGTAGCACTTTAAGTATGTCATTTTATTATTTCTTCCCCTACATGATTTTCAACAAAAGTCTTTTTAAATTATTGTCCTAATTCCTAATTAGATACTCTAGATTTTTTCTCTTATGTTCAAGTTTTTCTCTGTATTTAGTTTTCAGTACTTTGAAAAGGATATTTGATTTTTATTTTTTATCAAACGTTATAAAATGTTATTTAACATTTATATAATAACATATAAGTGTTATTTAACATTTATCTTGCCTGGTTTTCCCTGAGTTCCTTGGTTCTGTTGTTGGCGTTAGTCATTAACTTTAGGAATGCTTTGTATGTTTTCAATATTTATTCTGTCCCCTTTCACTCTTTTTTTTTTTTTTTTGTGAAGCCAGTCATGCATATGATAGGTTGATATTGCCCCAAAGCTCTTGGATGTTCTGTTATCTGTTTTTCATTTTCTTCTTTTTGCATTTCACTTTGGAAAGTTTTACTGATATAACTTCAAATTCTCCTGGTAATTCTGGAAAAACTTCTAATGTGTACAGGGTATAATTTTAAAACAGGTGAAGTTATAACCAATACAATGGGCACACTGGTTTTGTGGTGGTAGAAAGAGAACAATAATGTCATCACATGAGGAAACAACACTTCAGACACTGTGTGGTAATAGAGGGAGAGGAATGCTAAGTATTTTTGTCTTTTAGAATCACCCCTAGAATGCTACTCATGCAAGAAATCCTTCTCTATGTGACCCACCTAAATTATTGCAGGTGCTTTGGACTTACCTGACTGTTAGAGCTGTTAGATCTTGACAGCTCAAATCGAGATTTTTTTTTTCCTGTTCTTTTAATATTTACCCATAGATATATTGGGACACAGAAGAGGGCACCACCAACCCCACCTTCAACACAAAACACCTGTCAGTGTCTTTGGACATTGCAGAGCCAGCATTCAGTCATTCTATGGAGCAAACAGACTAGATCCTACTGGTAATTAAGGCACTCATTATGAAACAAGACTTAGATCAATTAATCAAATTGAATTTGGAAACCTAAAGGTTATTAGTTTTCTGGGGGGACACTATATCAGAGGCATTCTCAACCTCTGCCCCCTGCCAATGGATATTAGTTCCACTTGTAAGACCCCAACATTTAGAAAAATAATTTCTTCCTAGGGTCATTATATCTGTCTCTGACAATGTGTTTCTTTTCCAATAATGGTGAACTAATCTACCACTTTCCCCCAAATATAGTAACTTATAATTTAAGAGTAGATATAAGAGACCTTCAGGTATTTTATGAAACAGTAACAAGAGATCATGCAATGCATATATGAATGTGAATATCTTTTCAAAAGAGGTGACTTTTGGTTTCTTGGGGATACTTCCTAAAGGGATAGCTGATTTATTATTTATGTCCTCCTTAAGGCAGTTGTCTCATAATGTGAGTCAACAAATTAGAAACCATGTACAGAATTTTCCCTGGCTTTAACTAAAGTGATCAATTATATTGTAATAACCCTAGAAGGCACTGAGTTCAGCCTGAACTCAGTGGTCCTGGTTGTTATGGGTGACCGCCTGAGACTTTTTCCTCACAGGCCAAGGCAGAGTCTATATAATCACTAATGTATCTGCTGTGTCTGAACTAATGCCTCAAGCCAAGTCAAAAAAAGGTCAATGCTGAGCCAAATGGAGAAAGATACCAACCAGGCTTTGTTTGCTCAGCTGTGTCTGCTACCTTGGATGGCATATTTGTAGTTAAAACTTCAAGTTGTCCTCATTAAGCTGCTTGGAATCTTATTGAGAATAGCATTAGTTAAATGTTGTAAGGAACGATTGAATGGGTTTTGTTCCTGGTCTCTGTAGGTCAGATTAATCAAAGTGGCCAGTGAAGTGACTTGCTTATTCAAAAAGTTACCAAATTCAAGATAATGTAGAAATGAGGGGTGCATATTGTTGGAAGACAATTCTCTTCAGATCTCTTATGTTTCTGCATGTCTTGTGAGTCATTGATGGCTCTTTCATTCCAGACTGTGTTTTCAATGACATTTATATAAAGGATCTCCTTAGAAGGTAGAAATAGAATCTCTTTCAAGAGCAAATTGCAGGGGCACCTGGGTGGCTCAGTGGATTGAGCCGCTGCCTTCGGCTCAGGTCATGATCTCAGGGTCCTGGGATTGAGTCCCGCATCGGGCTCTCTGCTCGGCAGGGAGCCTGCTTCCCTCTCTCTCTCTCTCTGCCTGCCTCTCCACCTACTTGTGAGTTCTCTCTGTCAAATAAATAAATAAAATCTTTAAAAAAAAAAAAAAAGAGCAAATTGCAGACATGCCTTAATATCCAGTAGAAAAAAGATAATGTCTTCCTCCAGAACAATGAGTAAGTATAATTACTGGCTATAATAAAATAAATGAATAAATAAATAAATAACAACTCAAGTCCCCTAAACTTACTTTTTTATAATACAACCCATTGCATTTGGCATATCATGCCAATGTGAAGGTGGGCAATTCTACAGGACATATTAGTCCTTTTATTCAACTAAACAAATGGCTTTGGGGACAGAAAACAAAAACAAAAGAAACAACAACAAACAAGAAAGAAGAATGGATCGTTCCCTACAGTAAAAAAGATATAAAGAGACTCATCAACTAAATGCAAAGTATAGATCTTAGTTGATCTTAATTTAAATGAATCAGCAATTAAAAAATATATTTGCAAAACAGTGGCATTAGAATATCAACAATATATTAGATAATATTGAGGAATTTTTATTAATTGTGTTAATTATGGTTACTAAGTTAAGGTTTTGTATAAAAAGAAAGTTTTTTGTTTTTTTTTTTAAGAATTTCATTTATTTATTTGAGAGAGAGAGCGAGCACAAGCAGATGGAGGGACAAAGAGAGAGGAAGAAGCAGACTCCTTGATGAGCAGGAAGCCTGATGTGGGGCTCAATCCTAGGACTCCAGGATCATAACCTGAGCCAAAGGCAAACACTTAACCGACTGAACCACCCAGACACCCCGAAAGTTCTTTTTATCTGTATTTTAAAAAGAAATTTTAACTCACGAAAGGACATTTTGGGGATTTTTTTAAGTTATAAAAATTAATGAAATTCTCTGAAAAATGAATTTAAATTTAGTAAAGGAAACAAAATACATATGTAGATAAGCAAATGCTATGAATATAATCAAGTACAATAAAATGTTAAGTAGTCAAATCCCTAAATTAATTGGCTATAATGGCTCGCAATCATTTTCAGAATGCTGTGTAGGCCCCGTCTAATGATCCAATACTTGTCCAGTAGTTCCTCTGGTAAGGTGATTTTGTCCCTCAGAAGACATTTGATAATGTCTGGAAACACTTTGGTTTGCCACAGCTGAAGAGTGGTACTGGCATCTACTAGAAAATTCCCTCAAAAAAAGAATTATTCAGGTCAAAACGTCAATAATGCCAAGGCTAGGAAGCCCTAATGATTAAAATAAAGTAGAATTACTCATTGTTGTCATGTTCTAATTAATACAAGTGTAAGAATAAGAAAAGCCTGGATGTCCTGGCTTTAGAAGTCAAGTTCTGGATGCTTTTGCAAATCTCCCAAGCATGCAACTGTCAACCTCAGCTGACTAGAGAGAAGCATGCAATTCTTTAAGTTGCAGTGGAGACAGGGAGGGTTTAAAGCTGACATGCACTTAATCCTCAGGGAAAGAGAAACACTAAGGGTGATGTCTGTTCTCACTTAATCAATACTTCTGCCATCACTTAATTTTGTTTTCTGCAGGTTTTCAGATAACTGTGACCCTTCTTTGTCTTAAGGTAATACTCAATGAACTTAACTTTATCTAGAAGTTTGTGTATGTTCATTATGTTTTCCACTTGGCTTTCTGAGAACCAGAATGCTTGTCCACCTCCAGCATTATACTTTGATTCTCAAATTTTCTAAATCTAGGATCCCCGTCAGTTTGGCATCGTGTTCCTCAGAACTTCAGTACTGACTACATTTTACATTTCCGTAGCAGAACTAGCTGTAACTTAGGCTTCCTTAGCTCCTTTTTATTAAGAGAAAGGCATTACTTTGAGGTGTCTCTTTTGTCCATTACACTATCAGTTTGAGAAGAAAATTTTTCCAAGTCAACGAAGTAATTACATTCCCCTAAAAGGGAATCTTCCTTGGTTTTAGATTTAAATGCAAGAAAAGTATCAGAAGGTTCTTTTGTAATCTGTCACTTAGTCACATCTATGCCACCAAAAAATATTAAGAAGAGTGTATGTGGAAGAGGATATAGTTGAAACACAATTGGAAAAATAGTTCTAATTATTGAAACTGCTGATGGATACACAAGGATTCATTATGCTATTATCTTTCTCAACAAAACAAAATAAAATGAACATGAACTCTGGAATATAGCTTTTTAAAATTCAAATCCCCGGTCCACTGCTTAATAACTGTGTGACCTAAGAAAATTTCCTTCACATTGTTTCTTTAATTTTTTCAGCTCAAAATGGGGATATTATTAGTACCTGTTTCATAGAGTTGCAATGTTTTAACTATATTAACATTTTTTGGCACTTAGAATAATGCCTTATTATATATATTTCTTAAATGCTAAAATATAAATATTACTGGTTACAATAATTATAAAACAAATAATTTTGCCTCATAATTATGTTTAAGGGATTAATTATTGATACATGCTACAGAATAAATACATCTAATATTGGGCAAAGTGGTAATCCTCTATAAAGATCATATTAACATGATTTATAGCCACTGATGTCTCCTTGTATTTTTTACCCTCAAATGGTAATGGGAGCCTTTTAAACAATTTGATTCTAATTTAAGATCTCCCAGTATTTTCATGACTTCCACTGTATGCACTAAGTCTAAGACTTATTTTAAAAACACTCTTTAACTTACATCCAAGTTGAAAAATCATTTTACTTCTCCTCCAGGTCTGAATAAATATAGGCCATTTTCACAATAAAAAAATTCCTTGAAAGTAAAGAAGATATTTTCTTCACTAAAATATACATTCAGAATTGTAGCCTTCATCCCTGGCAGAGACAACTTCTATTAATCAAACAACTCAATCAATCAATCAATATCTTTAAATGAGTTACATAACAAAATTCAAATGTTTCCTGACTCTAGGTAGGCACTATTAAAACTGTCTGCTTCATAAAATTCTACTGTGAATTCATAATAGAGAATAGAATTCACAGCAAGAAAATCACATTATCTACTCCCCCCTCCCCCTAGTAAGTTAAAAGTGGTTTTTATATCTACTTCTGCCAGAGATCTCCATTCCCCACTCACTGCTGAATGCTTTTGCCTCAAATATACTTCATAGAGGGATGATAATTTACCTTTCTCAATAAGAAATAAATGTTCAATGGTTTAGAGGAAAGGAAAGTCTTATATACTTGTTCATTTCAAATATTTCCCCACAAACTCACCCCAGATATATTGGCTTTCTTTGAATATGAGAATAGAAAGTTCTGGAACAGAGATTCCATTTCCCAAACTAAATGATGTGATAGTTTTACAACTCAAGTGGATAAGTTACTTCATTTCACATTATCTCAATTATAGGATAATAAGCTCTAGAACCAGTGAATTATTGCTAAGAACTACTAAAGAAAATTGAATAAAAAGAAAATAGAAAAGTGAAGTAATATTTTTTAAAAAGAACAAATCTACTTTAGTTATATAACAAACACAATGAACCATTTCTGGGGTAATTTTTGTATGACATAAAATTTAAATGACAGTAACCTCAATTCAATCAATAACCTCAGAAATAATTTGTACTTTGGAATTTGATACCAAATGTTAAAAGTCAACACTTGGTCCTATTTTGAATTAATGACTCAGTTCTTTGTTTTAGGCATTTGTGTTTGTGTAAACTTGGAGAATGATTTAAAAGTTGCATCTTGAATTTTGATAATTTGAAATACAAAACAGACTATTAATGTAAGTATTTATTAGTACTGCATTTATATCTATTTTAAATTACTTAAGAATTTTTATTTTATTAAGTTGTTTTGTACACAATTTTCTGATGACAGTGTGACTTCTCTGAGAGCAAGTGTGGGGATATAATTCTATACATTGCTATAGAAATATATATTTCAGGGCACCTGGGTGGCTCAGTCAGTTAAGCGTTTGCCTTCAGTTCAGGTCATGATCCCAGGGTTCTGGGATTGAGTCCCATGTTGGGCTCCCGGCTCAGTGGGGAGCCTGCTTCTCCCACTCCCTTTCCCTTCTCCCCCCTCCCTGCTTGTGCTCTCTCTCTCTCTCACTCTGTCAAATAAATCTTAAAAAAAAAATATATATATATATATATAAAATTTGGGCCATATTAATATATATATATATATATATATCCCAAATTCTAGTTCTGACTCCATCATTTACAAGCTACGTGACCTTGGAAATCACTTAATCTTTCTGAGCCTTAGCTTTCTAATTTTATAAATGAGGATGATATCCATGAAATATAAATACAGATAGAACTTACTTAGAAAATTATTGAAAACTATATAATCATGAAGTACATGTAATCCTGATATAAACTGTCAAGATAGCACAAGACAAAGAACAAACTACAAAGTAGCACATCACAAAGTGTGTCGAATGAAATAATCATTGCTGTAATCATTATTGCTTTAATAATCTTTGCTCTAACCAATAGACTTATTTCTTTAAAAAAAAGATAAGTTCTTGATTAAAAGAACTGGAATTGGGGCGCCTAGGTGGCTCAGTGGGTTAAAGACTCTGCCTTCAGCTCAGGGTTCTGGGATTGAGTCCCTATCAGGCTCTCTGCTAGGCAGGGAGCCTGCTTCCTCCTCTCTCTCTCTCTGCTTGCCTCTCTGCCTACTTGTGATCTCTCTCTGTCAAATAAATAAAATCTTAAAAAAAAAAAAAAGAACTGGAATTACACATTTCTATAGGTTGATATGTTAATTTCTATAATGTTTTCCAAAAAGTTTATAATTCTCACTTATGGAAAAAATGTCAATTTCTAAATAAAATACCTTGAGATAAAATTAAACATATGCTAAAAATGTCATGCTTTGAAATTCAAATAAACAGAAAGGCAAGAAAGGAGAAATAGGTAAACTAAAATCAAAGACAACTGCACAACAAATTATAGAAAGTTATATCGAAACCCACCAATATTAATAGTTAGATTAAATGCTAATGGTAAAACCACTCCAAATAAAAGGCAAAGATTATCAGAAGAAATTAAAAATCAACAACAGCAATAAAAACCCAAGACCCAACTAGTTTTCTGTATGGCTGTTCAGCACCATTTAGTGAGATAAACTTTATTCCATACTGAATTATCCTACAGTATGTGTCAAACTTTGTTTTTTTTCAAGGTTGTTTTTGACTATTAGGTAACCTAAAATAGGTTTTTTCATAAAAGCTGATTACTAATAAAAGCTGGGATGTTGATTGCAATCACAGATCAACTTAGATTTGCAATGTAACAATGTAAAAACCTTCAATCCATTCATACCATATCCATTTTCTTTTTTCTTTCATTTCTCTTTGCAAGGCTTTGTACTTCCCTGACTTATGCATATGTCATTAAATGTATTCTTTAGTATTCTTTAGTATTTTAATGTTGATGTCTTTACTGTTGATTCATTGCCAGGATTCCGAATTACAAGTGGAATTTGCAAATTGATCTTGTGTCCTGTGACCTTGCTAAAACTACAAAATATTTGTCCTAATTCCTCATTTTTATATTTTTATTGTTTATTACTATAATATCAATGCAATACAATATCTGTAATGAAGACTTTTATTTCCATTCTAATCTTCATATCATTTATTTTTCTTCTCTTATTGTCTAATCATTATTACTGTTGAATAATATTGTAGTAAACTAAAATAATCATAATAATTATTATTATGTTATGTGTATGTAAATACATATTTAAATTATAAGTAAAAATACAAAGAACCCCAATAAAAATGATCAAGAGATTTAACAGATATTTCTAAAAGGAAAATATGCATATGGCCAAGATACATATGAAAAGGTAGTCAACAACAATACTCATTAGGAAAAAAAAATGCAAATTTTACTCTAATGGAGTACTATTACATTCCATTAACATGGCTATGATAAAATTGCTGAACTCAAATGTACTCCTGTATTACTGGTGAAAGTATAAAAGTATACAACTCCTTTGTAAAAGTTATTTTAGTTTTTTATAAATATATATCATCTATGAGTTAGCACTTCCACTCTTATATTTATCCAAGTAAAATAAGGATATATTCATAAATGGTCTCTAAAATCAAATAAATAGAAGTTTTCTTCATAATGGACAAAATTAAAACCAAAAAATGGAAGTAGTCCATTACCAAATGGTTGAACAGACAGATTATAAAATTCCATACAATGGAGTATTTTCAGCAATTAACAAGAGTGAAGATCATAGGCAACAAAACTTGAATCCCACAGAAATCATACTATGCTTGTAGATTTTTCACTCTTTGATACAATTAGCATGACTTTTAACTGGAGTAACACGAATTGGAAAAGTGTCTACCTTGAAGTTTTTATATCTTAATATGGTTTTGAGTTATATGGATATACTTATGTGTTAAAATTAATTGAACTAAATACTTAAAATATGTACTCCCCATAGTTAATTATACTTAAGTAGAAAAAGAAGATATTTAAAAAAATATTGAAAGGAGAGAAGCTGTTTCATGTTTAATTATACCTAAATAAAAATATATAGAAGCATAGGTAAACCTTCTTTTGTTATTATATTCTTTTATTATTGTTATAGCTTACTACAATATTGTTCAACAGTGCATTAAGAGTAAATTTGAGGTGAAACTGCCTTATTCGATAAACCAACTAAAAACTATTTTTTTTAAATAAGGTATAGATCTCAAATTGTAAATATTTTAAATGGATTTATATTTATATTTATATTTCATTGTGCTTGAAATTTTAAAATAACACTGAATTTATAGTAATGTCTTTTTCTAGAAATACAAACGGAAGTTTTTGTAAGTAAATTACAGATTTTGAATTCGAAAGAAGAAAGGAAAAATAGCATTACTGAATAAAATAAAGGCAATAATATAAGAAAAATGTTGATAATCTTTGAAATGCTACATGGGGGTTCATTTTTAATATTTTCTCTTTTGGATACATTTGAAATTTACCTAATAAAAAGGTCAATATGGTCACTTTTTATAGCTTTTAGCTTTTATGTCATAAGAAAATTTTCCCCATTCTAAGATTTCTAATGTCTCTCGTGATTTATTCCAGTTAAATGTTTTTATAAGAAAACATTATTTTTCATTATTAATACATATTTGTTGTAGAGTAACTAGAAAATAGAGTATAGATTAAGGGAAGCGGATGAGCATGCGCAAACTACTTAGAGATAAGAACAATGTCAATGTTTTCCTCTTCCATATTATATATATATATATATATATAATAAGACATATTATATATATAATATGTCTTATAATATATAATATGTCTTCATCGAAGAAATGACAGAAAAACAAATTTAAAAACTTCTTAGAATATTAAAGACTATGGTAAATCCTGCTATAAAGGACACTGATTGATTTTGCTCTATTATATGTGTGTTGAAGTATATGTATGCATGTGCTTGGGTCTGTCATGGAGTGTGCATACCCAGGAATTTATGCAGAAGTGTTAGGCAAATGTTTTGTTACAACAATTTGACTTAATATAAATGTAAATATAATTTTATCTTTTAATGTAATAATTAACTTTTATCCATCATTTATGGAATTTTTTTCATACATTTGTGTCTAAGTTATCAAATGCCATCTTGGATACACTAAAGTGATTGTACTGTTATGCAGTCATTGCTCTCTGGTTGCAGGAATAGTTTCTCAAATATAACATGGGAGAAAAAGCTGAAGACAGAAGCAATGCTACCACTTCTAAGTCATATGTATTTCACTAAATAATATGTAAACTAAAATTTTTGAGACTACACAAGTACTAATTACTAGATTACTTTTGAGAAACTATTCCTCCAACTATAGAAACAATGATTTTCCCCCAATTCTTTTTTAAAACTTCCTCCTTAGTCCTTTCCTTATGCACAAAATATATGCTGTGATTAACTCACGCTGAGAGGATATCAAAAGGTAGTATCCAAGAAATACTGATGGCTGCTGATGGCTTAAAAACTCCCCCAGGACAAAATCCTAAATTGCAGATAGAAAGTTGTCCAGTTTTCTAATTGTTACATGCTCTGAATCTCTAACACAAAAAACATATGTTGGAGGGGACTGCATAATTCTTGTTTTAACTTTTTTGGGGCAGTCTATGTAACATTTAAGAATCTGAACATGTCTAAATAAATAAAAAATCTTAAAAAAAAAAAAAGAATCTGAACATGTCAGGCAAAAAGTTGAAGCCTAATTGAATTTCTTTTTCAATCTGGCTCCATCTGGCTTTAAATACTTTTAATATATCTGTGATTCAGGTATTCAGTTGTCTGAGAATCTAGTGTAGAGACTACACCAATGTGTTCATAGTTAGTTTACCAAAATTTTTGTATCACAATATTGTGGGCTTCTAGCCATATTACTTTTTTTCCCCTCAAGTTTTTACTTAAATTAAAGTTAACATACCATGTAATGTTAGTTTCAGGTGTAAAATTTAGTGATTCAACACTTAGATACAACATCCAGTGCTCATCACGAGGGCCTTTGTTTATCCCTATCACCTATTTCACTCATTGTCCTACTCACCTCCCCTCCTAGTCATATTATTTTGAATTGAATGCATACTTATTTAATTGGAAAGATACATTTATTTGTATATTCTCATAAACTTTTAGAATAATTATAAATTAGCAGAAACTTTTAGAGGTCAATTTGCTGGTATCTACTTCATTTTAAATTTTATATATTTGCTCTCCAAATTTTATAGAGATATGTTCAAAACAATGCATGATAGTTATATGCTCATTGGTCTTTGTAACATTTCTTAAAATTGAAAGAAACCAGGAAAAATGTTTGTCTATTGGGGATTGCTTAAATATTAAACATATCTGAATAGAAAGATTCATATATTTTTATATAAACTCATCAAAATTCTATTGTAAATGTAAAGCAAGTTTTTGTATGTGTATTATTTTCCATTTATATTGATAATAACAATAAGAAGATGTAAATATGAGTATGTGTGTAGTCTTTATAAAAAAACATGTGTGTCTCTGTATTACTTTGTTTAACTCAGGTCTATATAACTGGGAGATTGTGTAGCAAGAAGACATGTTATATTTTTGAGTTTATATATTTTATTATTATTTTATATTTAAGTACATTTGTTATTTTAATAAATTACAAATACTATTAAGGAAAAAGCAAAAGAAGATATTTTTTAAAAGATTTTATTTATTTATTTGACAGAGAGTGAGAGAGAGAGATCACAAGTAGGCAGAGAGGCAGGCAGAGAGAGAGGGGGAAGTAGGCTCCCTGCCGAGCGGAGAGCTGGATGCGGAACTGGATTCTAGTACCCTGAGACCATGACCTGAGTCGAAGGCAGAGGCTTTACCCACTGAGCCACCCGAGTGCCCTACAAAAGAAGATTTTTAAAGAAAATAATAAATGCTATTTTAAAGGATTAGTATAGGATTTAAATATGGTGTGCATAATTAGACCTTTGTAATCTAGTAGGCTTCGTGTTTTCCACAGAACATCACTTAAACTTATAGGATTGTTCACATATTACCTAGTATCTTATGATAATATACATATCTATGATATAAGCTTATAGTGCCTCTTTTATAATCAGTTAACTCTAATTTATTCTGAAAACTGACTTATGGTCAGAAGAATTCTGCTTGCAAATATATATACACTTACTCAGTTACTCTTTAACGCTTAAAACAAACATTAGTTTTTGAAAAAAATAAGTAGAAGAATATACTTTGTATGATTTTAATAGGCAAGAGCTACATTTCAGTTAAACATCAGAATTTCAAATTTTTATGCCCTTGCATATAAATTTTTAATAAAAATATGCTTTAAAATATTATAATAATGAGGGACGCCTGGGTGGCTCAGTTGGTTGGGCGGCTGCCTTCGGCTCAGGTCATGATCCCGGCGTCCTGGGATTGAGTCCCACATCGGGCTCCTTGCTTGGCAGGGAGCCTGCTTCTCCCTCTGCCTCTGCCTGCCATTCTGTCTGCCTGTGCTTGCTCTCGCTTCTCTCTCTATGACAAATAAATAAAATAAAATCTTTAAAAAATATATTATAATAATGAGTAGATAGATATTACTTAAAATATAAACATATATAATTATATTTTCTATATTTTCATTTAACATGTCTGACAAATTGACTTGGAAGAAAGCAGTGGGAGAATGTACTAGCAGATAACAACCATCTGTGTAAGGATCAAGATGTCCAATCCAGAAGGCATATATGTTCGTGAAGATTAAGATATTGAATTAAACATAATTTTACAGTCTTTTAAACAATAAAGAACTGTGGATATAGTTAGGTATCACAAAATTCATGTTTCTGCAGAGGCATGGACAAGTTAGAAGTGGAGCACACTTTAGTAACCAGTGGACAAGTTAGCCTTTATGCATTGGGTGTGAATTTGTAATAAGAGATTGCAAATATCTAATCTCTCTATGTTGACAAATAAAAATGGCTCATGAGCTTTGGTAACAGGTTAGAAGCACATCTGTTAAACAAACAACATTCTGACCTTTCTGTTAGTCTCTTCCTGCTATCCACCCTCTGAAAGTCATCTAGGGCCCAGTGGTCACTTCCCTTATGTCTACCGACTGTGCCTCCTTTGCTCCAGTGGGTTTCACTCCTGAGAAGACACATCTCTCAGTGTCTGAGTGGTTTATTTAAGACTTTCTTTCCTCTAAAAACCTCTCTAAACTGTAATGTTTACTTTTTTATGAAATGAAATGAATGGAAATTAAAATTGACACAGTGGTTTTCATGGCAAATGCTATTACAAATATGATGATGTGTAAAGTTCATTAAGTGGTGCTCATTTAAAGTTCAAATGCTAATAGATGCTGGATTTTCACAAAGCCAAGCAGAAGCCTTACTGGCATCCTGGGTTCTATTCAAGGTCACGGATCTGATTTGTTGTGCAGTCTTCAACATCGTAACTTATATGGCCTTAACCTAAATCTAGTGGGTTTTCCTTCCATCTGTAAAAAATTAAGTTAATAACACGTTTATTTGTGAAGTGCTTTGGTATACTCAGGGTAAAAAAATCACTAGTGCAAATATTGTTAGTATTGTATTTATTAATTGCTGAGGATGGCTTCAGTGCACCTTTGCTATTTAAAAATCCTGCTTGCAGCTGTGAAAACATTATGCTTAACACAGCAATTATCAGTGGTGGTTGGTGTAGAACTCATGGGAAGACAGCTGCTGGAGGGGCCATTTATTAGGAGCAGAGTAAGAAGGGAAAAGAAATTACATGTATTATTTTTAAAGTAAGGGGTAATTACATATGTTATTATATTACAAGTTATACATTAATAGTGTGTATATATATGCATATGTGTATATATATAATGTACATATGTGTGTATATACATATATGTGCATATTTAACACTCCCATATCCGTGATTGAAGAAAGAGGACTGTGGGGTTTTTTTGTTTTGTTTGATTGCTGTCAATTTCCCGCCTTTATCAGCTTCCCTTAGGCCTATAAATTCCCTTCCTTTCAACCAAGCTTGCTTTTATGTACATGTGTTACTGCATTTTTGTTTCTTGGTAAAGATGAACATATAATATAATAAAACAAGAAAGATTTCAAAATACTAATTATAAATATGTTGAAAGAACTAAAGAAACATGGACATAATGAGGGGAAAAAAGATGTTAAGAGAAAGCTAGGGATTAATATATGGTCTAAAATAAGAAATTATTGCATGGCTTAATATCAAATTAGACATCATAGGAAAAAGAAAACGTTACCTTGAAGACACAATAGGCACATTAAACGAAAGTAGAGAGAAATAGATGTAAACATAACAATGCATAGAATTTTAGTGAACTGTGGATCAATATTCAATGGTCTAACATGTGTAATTGTATTTCCAGAAGGGGAATGAGGAGTATTTAAATGTTTAGAAAATCTCAAAATTTAGTGTAAACTATAAACTTAAGATCCAAATGGCTAAATGAGCCATGTGGGACAAACATGAATGGAACTATAAGCAACTGTGTCAAATCAAATTATTGAAATTCCAACGTGAGAAAATACTGAAAACATGCAGAGAAAGTTAACACCTTACAAAGAATTGAATGAGCACTGACTTCTCATGAAAAAGTCAATCTAGCCAAAAGCCACATTAATAATATCTTTAAGTGCTGAAAGAAACAATACTGTCAAACTGGAATTCTACATCATAAAAAAATTACCTATAAAACTGAAAGCAAAATAAAGCCTTTTTTAGAAAACTGACTGCTACACTTCTTAGCAGGGAAATCTATATTTAAGCAATTGTAAAGTAAGTTACTGAGACTGATGGAAAATGGTAGTATTAAAAAACCTTGATCTAAACAAAGGAGAGTTCTGAATATGATAAATATTTTGATAAATAGTAACTTTTCTGACTCAAAATTTTTATAAAAATGCTGGTTAGACAAAACTATCAATACTTTTTGCATTTTATAATATAATATTTGGAAATAAAATGTATGAAAACAATATCAATATCAAAAGGCAGAAGCCAAAAAATGGAAGCATACTATTATGTTTCCGACATTGCACTTGAAATTTGAGAATATTATTTTATGGTGTATTATAATAAATTAAAGCTATATATGGACAAAGTTAAGTAACTATAAATGAAGGAGATACATTTTATGTCAATAGCAAAGATAAAATAGAATACTAAAAATAGTCAAATATTCTAAAAAGATAGAGGAAACAACCACAGTGGAAAAAAAACAGATGGAACAAGTTTTTTTTTTTAAAGATTTTATTTATTTACTTGACAGAGAGAGATCACAAGTAGACAGAGAGGCAGGCAGAGAGAGAGAGAGGGAAGCAGGCTCCCTGCTGAGCAGAGAGCCCGATGCGGGCCTCGATCCCAGGACCCTGAGATCATGACCTGAGCCGAAGGCAGCGGCTTAACCCACTGAGCCACCCAGGCACCCAGATGGAACAAGTTTAAAAAAAAAAAAAGGTGATATATTTAAAATCATTCATATAGATAGATGTGTTTTATGTTAGTTGTCTAAATGCTTCAATAAAAAATGGTCCACTCTAAGAGTAAGATTATCTGGATGGATAAAAAATCAAGACAGAACTATTTGCATTTTCAACAGAAATACATTAAATATAAAGAGACAGGTAAAAAGTAAAAAGATGAAAGAAAAATATAATGCAAAGATATTCATATATGAATCATAAGTATAGATGCATTAGAAGAAAATTGGAGTAGCTTATTATTACCAGATTAAAGAAGAATTTAGGACAATGATTATTACCAGAGATAAAGAGGACATTTAAAAATAAATAGGTCGAATATTTAAGAAGACGGAGTAATCATCAATGTTCGTCTACCTAATAGCAATGCTTCACAGTATGTGAAACAAAACTGAAAGGTCTGGGCGCCTGGTTAGCTCAGTGGGTTAAAGCCTCTGCCTTCGGCTCAGGTCGTGATCCCAGGGTCTTGGGAGGTCTTGGGATCGAGCCCTGTATCAGGCTCTCTGCTCAGCAGGGATCCTGCTTCCCCCGTCTCTCTGCCTGCCTCTCTGTCTACTTGCGATCTGTCTTTCAAATAAATAAATAAAATCTTAAAAAAAAAAAAAAACTGATAGATCTGAAGAGAAATAGACAAATGTATTATTTTAATTCAAAATTTCATTACTCTTACCCTATAAATACTTGAACAATAGTATCAACCAATTTAATGGATTTATCTTTTAAGAACACTATATTCAATAATGATAAAATACAAATTATTTTTTCAAGTGTGAATGGCACCTAAGATAATCCATATGCTGCAATAAAACAAGGCTCATTAAATATAAAAGGATTAATATGCACAAAATGCATTCTTTGAACGCAGCAAAATTATATTAAAATCAAGAACAGATACTTGTCTGAAAATATTGATATTTTATTGAAACAGTATCCTTAAATTAATGGATGAATCATGGAAATCATGTCAATTATAAAATACTTTGAACTTAGAGATTATACAAAACATAGGGCAGGATACAGCAAAAAATAGTATTTCTTGCTTTTGTTTTTTGCATAATTTATGATAGCACAGGCAGAACAAATTGAAGGAATCTAACTAAAACTACTACGACTAATGAATAACTATAGCAAGGACACAAGACATTATGTCTATATAAAAGCCAATAATATTTCTATATACTAGCCATAAACAATTGAAAGTCAATTTTTAAAAGCTGTCATTTACAAAACCATCAAAAATAGGAACTGAAAGGGCAAAGTTAACAAACTATGAGCAAGATATGTATTTTGAAAACAATATCCATGGGTTTGAAGAACCAGTACTGTTTACATGTTAATTGTCTACCAATTTACATATAGATTCAATGTAATTCCAGTCATATACTTGAAGAATTTTTTTCTTTTTTTTCTCCCAGAAATAGAGATGACTCTAAAACATACATAGAAATCCAAGGGATTATGGTGACCAAAAACTTTTTGAAAATGAAGAAAAAATATGAAGGATTTGCTTTCTCAAGTATTACTATAAAACCACTGGAATCAAAATAATGAGAAATAGATTTTAGGATAGACATATATACCAATGAAACAAAACGGAGGTCCTATAAATGCCTGCATATATAAGGTTAATTTATTTTCAATGATGATATGATTAAATTAAAAGGAAAGAGGTTTTTTTTTTTTTCAACACATGGTACTAGTTCAACCAAATATATGCTTGAGAGCGGGAGATAAACACTTTACCCCTTCTCACCATATACAAAAATTAATTCAAAATATAACATGTACCTAAATGTAAAGCTTCAAGTTATAAAATATTGAGAAGAAATCAAAAGAGAGATCTTTGTGAACTTGGGTAGACAAATATTTCTTTGACAAATCCCCAAAGAACACTAGGTATAGAATAAACAATAAATTGGACTTCAAAAAATATTAAAACAAAAAAAAATCACTCTTTCTAAGACATTACTTCCCTAACTATGTAAAATTGTGCACAGTACAAAAGGCTACAATCTAGAATGCATAAATACAAAGATATGCATTCTAGAATACAAAAAGAATGTTTACAAATAAATAAGACAAAAAATGTATTAAAATGGACAATAGACATAATTGGAGACATCATGAATGAAAGCGTATATATGTACATACCCTAAAACTACATGAGAACTTGCTTACAACTGTTAAGTCACCAGCAAGATGTAAATTAGAACCACAAAAGACCCACTGCAGACCTTCTAAAATGGCTAAAAGTAAAAAGATTAACAATACCTGGTATTGATAAGGATCAGGAGTGACTGGAACACTCATGCATTGCTGTGAGGGGTGGAAAATGGTACATACACTTTTGAAAACAATTTAACACTTTTCTAAAAAATAAACACAAATTTATTGTAAAACACCAAAATTTCATTTCTTCCTAAAACATGAATCTGCAGGAACACCTATAAACAGGTCATACTCACAGTAATATTACCTATATTAACCAAAAACTAGAGAAAAAATGATCACCAAGAAGTAAATGAATTAAAAATTGCCTTGTATTCATACAATGGAACATTATTCAATACTTTTAGGAACAAATTATTGATATACCTAAAATCTCCTTCTAAAAATGCATTCATAATATGTACAAGATAAATACATATGAATATTTATAAAATGCATTTTGAAATGCTAGGGCAAAAATCATGGCAAAGCAAAACAGACACCAGTCACCAAAAACAAACAGACATTTATTTGAAAGTCTAGAACAGATATAAGTAGTGTATGTTTCTAGAACATATTTTGTTCTAGTTTATTGTTGGCTGGGTCAGAGATTGGGAGTGGTGATGAAGTGACTAACCTCAAAGTTGCATTTGACAGTATTTTGTGGTGATATAAATATTCCATATCATGATTAATTGGTAGTAATTACATGGGGGGGGGTGCCTGGGTAGCTCAGTCAGTTAAACGCCAGACTCTTGGGTTTTGCTCTGGTTATGGTCTCATGGGTTATGAGATTGAACTTGGCTTCAGGATTCCTGCTCAGAGGGAATCTGTTTGAAGATTCCTGCTCAGAGGGAATCTGTTTGAAGATTCTCTCCCTCTGCCCCTCTCCCCCCATGAGCACATTCATGCTCCTCTCTCAAATAAATGAGTAAATCTTTGAAAAAATTGTCACATTGTTCAGTTGATATGCATGCATTTTATTAACTGCAGATTATACCTCAATAATGTTGAATTAAAGAAAGGGGATCTGAACTGTGATTCTAATAATGATCCATGTTGCCATAGAAAATACTTCCATGATTTCCTGGTCCAGAAAAAATATATACTGACATTAGGTCTAGCTCATCACATTTTAAAATTACTTTGTATTATAAAACTTTTATTAAAAAATGAGAAACAGGGGCTCCTGGTGGCTGGGTTGTTTAAGTGTCTGCCTTTGGTTCTGGTCACCATCCCAGGATCCTGGGATTGAGTCCTGAGTTGGGCTCCCCGCTGAGCAGGGATCCTGCATCTCCCTCTCCCCCACTTATGCTCTCTATGTCTCTCTCTCTAATAAATAAATAAAATCTGGTGAGTTCTGTGAAGTGTGTAAACCTGGTGTTCACAGACCTGTACCCCTGGGGATAAAAATATATGTTTATAAAAAATTAAAAAATAAAAAAAAATGAAAAAATCTTCTTTATAAATGTGAAAAAATAGAGCATCCAATGTTATTTAATTTACACATTTTAATCACTCATACATACATAAAAAAGGAGAAATAAATGTCATCTGAACATTTATTTCTTGAATAAGATGAAAATAGATATTTGAAATTAAGTTATATAATATGGTTTAGAAAGTCTTGCTTATTTATACATATCAAGAGTACTGAATTTCCCAATATTAACATTTTCCTTAAACAAAAACATAATTAAAAAGACATTATAATTCATGGATATACTTTAGATTATTAAAATCAAATTAAACCATTCTGATAATAATCTGATAATAATAACCAGTGCCATAGAATAGGGACATTCTCATATAGTTAAACTATGTACACTAAAATTTGTAAAGCTTATAATTAGAATCTAACACTTAAATTTATACCATATTGATAGGAAAGTTTCAAAAACATAGAGGACAATAATTTCCCCTTAAAGAACACGGTATTATTTCTAAATAAATGGAATAAGCTCATAATTCTGTTGCTAAAACTGCAGTAATGGTATTTATTTGGTGAAATAACTTGAAAACAATTTTGTAACACATAAATTTTATTTTACATTATTTACATAATCAAAGGTTAAAAGAAGGGGAAAATGTCAATATCATAAAGTTAGATTTTTAGTTTTATTTTATTTCATTTTGCCTTGCACATATTATTCCAGCCTATCTAAATTTTGTCAAATGACCACAAGGAGCGTACACCACAGATGGAAGACCTCAGCCCACCTGCAGCTATTGGTGTACGGTGTGTTGGTTTGTTCTTGTTAGCTTGCCAGAATTCACATTTTTGCAGGGGTGGTTTGTAGGCAGTTGGTAACACAAAGATGTTTTACTTAACACAAAAAGTATAATCCAAAGACTTAATAAATGCACCTCAACACTGGGGATAAGAATACAAATAACAAGGATTGGGGAAAAAAATTACTTTTGTGTAGTACATACTGCAAAACAGCTAAAAGAACATTTCAATAATTTTTAGTCAGATTAGGTGATTCACACACTAAGCAATTTATTCTACTTTGGAGAAGAAAATTATGAAGTTTGTTTTGGATGATTTCTAATAAGATTTACATTTAAATTTACATGATGAGTGGCCTGCAATTTCAAATCTTCTTGTTGCAGATGACTTAGAAGAATAGTTCTACAGATATCATATGTGATGTTAACAACACTGTATCACGATTACATAGAGCTATATGGATGCAAAAGTGGGTTCATTGTTTTGTTTGCTGATAGAAAATTTGAAACTTGAAGTTTATATTAATAGTCATAGTCAATGATGTCATTTGTGCTTATAAAGGATAGCACTTTGAATAAAAGAAATACAATATTGTTGATGATCTAGAAGGTACAGATATTTGTAGCTCTTTTCATTTTCAGAATGTCTTTATATACTAATTTTCTTTTTCAATGGGCTAGACTAGAAGTCAAAAGTACAGCACTGACCAAAATTATTTAAAAAGAGGAATAGGTCACAACCTTAAATCAGCACAAAATCACAAGTCAAAATCATTCCAAATACAGAACCTATTGTCTAGCCAAGAGTTAAAATAGAATATATGCTGGAGAAAGGAAATAAGAAGGCAAAGAAAAGATGCTGCTGTACCGCCATTCAGGCCTTCCCGGTCAGACACTGAATGAGAGGACAGTCCTTTTTAAAAAGCTGTTATTTAAAGTGTTTTCTTTAGTGAAAACTTCTGTTCTGACTATAAAAGCCATATATACTTATTATGTAACATTTGGAAAATGAAGAAAAATCAATTTTAAATTACCGGTAATCCAAGCATCCAAGATAATGTAGTTGAGCAGTTTAATGCAATATTTCATTGCTTTGCTATGTAAACATAAAAAATAATTTACTTATAGCTTTTATTACATGTATATGAGAGAAATCAAAGTACCAAAATTATTTGTACTTCTGTAGAACAAAGCAAATTTGTATTGGGTATTCAATATGAAATTAAGAAAATGACATCCCGGGCTGCCTGGGTGGCTCAGTGGGTTAAGCCTCTGCCTTCAGCTCAGGTCATGATCTCAGAGTCCTGGAATCGAGTCCTGCATCGGGCTCTCTGCTAGGCAGGGAGCCTGCTTCCTCCTCCCTCTCTCTCTCTCTGCTTGCCTCTCTGCCTACTTGTGATTTCTCTCTGTCAAATAAATAAAATCTTTTAAAAAAAAATGACATCCCATACCTAATAATTGTCGATGTGTGGTAAATGTACATATATACATTGCTCTGAAATTAAAAGTGGATTTCTTACAGCACTTTAAGTGTTGAGTCAACAAGATTAACATTTACTGTTTCTAAATCTTGTGTGCTTTTGATTTGTCCAAATGTGCATGTCATTGTACAAAAGTAATTTTCTTCTCTTTACTTTTATCTCAAATACTAACAAATAAATACATTTAAGATGTTTGCTGTGTTTTTCACATTTTAAAGGTACATATTATTTTGCTGATTTTCTCTCTTTTTCATAATTTATTTTTTGTATAAATGTGCCTATGTGAAAAATGATATGAAATTGGAAATTACATATATAAGTACATAAAGATTTAATGTTAGAGGTATTGTGTGCATATATATATATACACATATATGCATATATACACATATTTAACATTTTACAAATGCTCAGTTAAAAATAGCAAATAATTTTTAAAAAAGCAAAAAATTACATAGTCTCATCAGTTGGAAGTGAAGGAATCATTAGAATGAGACATCCATAATGAACAGAATAAAACATTTTAAAAACAAAAAGTGACAACCTTAGAAGGATGTTTAAAACATTAAGTCAAACAGATCTTAGGAACCAAGGATGCAATGTTAGGAATTTTTTCTATCCCAGATTTTATAGTGTTTTTAAAGTTACTGTTAAAAAATTGTCTTAAATTTCTAAGATTATGCCATGATTTTTAACATTTGCCTTTTGCCTTTATCCTTGCAAAATAGTGTCTATCCATTACTGTAAACTACTCCTCTTTGTAGGTAATTCTGGTCAATGGCGTACTTTTGACTTTTCTGACTTGTAGAAGGATAACATAGCCAATTTCAGAAGGTCAAAAAGTTGAGAAAAATAAAGGTTAATTTCATAACAGTCACTAAGGATTTTGTTTATGTCCTTTGAAAAGCATTATCAGGTGATGAAATTTTTATATGGGTAAGTAATAAAGATATGCAAAAAAACTGTTCTCTTCTTGCTGCTATGAAAATTCCCCAAACTAACCCACCTTAGGTATTATAGAATTACACCATGGAAAGGATTCCTAAATTATTTTTACATGGCATAATATCCTCCTCAATAGGGTTAATTCTTCTGTAGTATTTAACTCTTTTAACTCAGCGAAAAATATAGAGTTACTGAAAATTATGAGTACATTTAGTATATGATAGAGGTTTGTATAAGATATAGCACTCCAGGAGCAATTACTTTCCAAAAGGACATGGATGTAACACAATTTAATACTGATGGAAAGGGAAATACTACAAAAGAAATGCAAGCCATGTGTACAAAGTACATACTTAGAGGGAGATGTAATTTTCACTGGAAGCACTAGGAATGTCTGTGAAGAGATGTAAAATAAAATTAGTATTTCAATAAGTACAGGATGGCACAAGAATTTGAGCATATAGAAGTGAAGAAAGTAAATATATAAATAGAGTAAATAAATAAGGAAGGATGGTTACTAGGTGTCAAACATATGGTTATAAAAACAAACTGAGGGTTGCTGGGGGGAGGGGGATTGGAGAAAGAGGGGTGGGGTTATGGACATTGGGGAGGGTATGTGCTATGGTGAGTGCTGTGAAGTGTGTAAACCTGGTGATTCACATACCTGTACCCCGGGGGGATAAAAATATATTATATGTTTATAAAAAATAAAAAACTAATTTTAAAAAATGTAATAAATAAATAAATAAATAAAAACATAAAAAAATGTGGTTGTATACTTTATATACACTGTCAGCTAATCCCTACAAAAATTATTCAACAGCAGCATCTACATTTAAAGGATGAGTTAACACCACTTGTAACTTCCTTTGAGTCATGGTAGAGGCTTTTTGTTTTTTTTAACAATTTAAGCAATTTATTCTTTTTTTTCTTTTTTTAAGATTTATTTTTTTATTTGAGAGAGAGAGAGAGAGAGAGGAAAGAGAGAGAGAGAAGCAGACTCCCCACTGAGTGGATAGCACTGCAGGTGTTTGATCTCAAGAACCTGAGATCACAACCTTAGCCCATACCAACAGTCTGATGCTTAACTGACTGAGCCACCCAGCCATCATAAGCAGTCTATTCTTATAAACAGAAGAAAACAATATTTCTGGATCTTGTGCTGATGGGTGAACTTTGGGCATCATTTCAGAACTAGCCAGCCTCTTTATCAAGCTAGGTCTGTGGTGATACATGTGAATCTAATTTGTTTTTCACTTTTTATCTGGATATGTGTAACCTTAGGGAATTTCTGATCAGTTTATAAACTTATGTAATTTTTTGTCAAACTAGAAGAAAATAAAAGTGAATAAGAGAACAAAGCCAAATTCAGTGTAATTAAGTGTTCAAAATCTGACCCATGTACTTATGCCATAAGGGCACTGTGTGAAATATTTAGCTTAGATTAGGGTTTATGAAAAATAAGAGGAAACACGGAAGTTATTTTTAAATGAACACACGTGTTTTAAATAAAGATAATAGTTGATTCAAACAAGAATGCTTAAACCTAATCTTTTATTTTGAGAAGAAATAGTAGAAAAGCATCCATTGCATGTTTGTCTTATGGGATCTCCCTTTTCTCCAACTTTACTCTGGAATAATGATGGCTCTTTCTATAGGGAATTAATAGAGACCATTTAAATGTTCTTTTTAATCCCAATGTCATTTGTAAACCAAATTATAAAGTATTTCAAAGATTTGTTAAAAAAAAAAAGCAAAAAAAGAAATTTTTAAGGCATATGGAGGGGTAAGAATATTCTAATTTTCTCCTCACTGGTATAAATATTGCATTTCCTTGAGGCTGTACATAAAGAACTCTGTTTCAACTCCAGTGATTTTTGAAAGTAACCAATTTGGCTTCTAACTAGATATACGACCTTGGGAAAATAATTCAAACTCTCAGATACTCGTTTCTTTCATATGTAAACTGCTAGAATTGAAATATATGTTTCTTAAGGCCCAATCAACTTCAACATTCTGCTGGAAGCAGATGTTTTCTTGACTTAAAACTGTTACAGCATTGAAGGAAAGATGTGCAGTTATGGTAGACTGATTAGAGTATGACTAGTTTGGCAGGGACACATAAAATTTGAAACTGAATATACAAGCTTTGCAACTACTTTCTGGACATTGGAAACCCTATTTAATTAGCAGTAATTGCGCCTCGGATAAACCTCATTGGCTACGATATTGCCACTGCTCAAAGCTTGGAAATCCTATTTAATATATTATTTAATATATGCTGTTTTCCTTTAGTGGACAAAAATCAAGAAAATCTATAGGCTTATCAATTCACCTTTCTAAAAAGCAAGTAAAATATGTTTTTTTATTTGATCATTTTATTATTTCCTTTTGCTACTCAGCATGATCAGAAAGGATAGAATAGTGTCAAAGTCTGAAAGATTGTAACTTAATGTAAGTCAATTCTGACAGTTAATACATATATATATTTCTCTGTATTGAAATAATTTTACTGTTCACATGCTTATTTATCATTCTCTGCCGTATACACATTTGTAAATTATTCTTGTTACTGGGTCTTGTACCGCCCCATCTAATGCTTGTGATTCACTCTACTATTTCTTTCTTTCTTTTTTTTTTTAAGATTTTATTTATTTATTTGACAGACAGAGATTACAAGTAGACATTGGGGCAGGCAGAGAGAGAGAGAGAGAGAGGAGGAAGCAGGCTCCCTGCTGAGCAGAGAGCCCTATGCGGGGCTTGATCCTGGGACCCTGGGATCATGACCTGAGCCAAAGGCAGAGGCTTAACCCACTGAGCCTCCCAGGCGCCCCACTCTACTATTTCTACAGTTAAGAGGAGCTATGTTTTAAATGGCATAAATATTTCATTCAACACTATTAGACAACATATAGCCAGTAATTACTGGTAAATTTTTAAAAGCATGTTTGAGAATTTATAGGTTATATATATTATAGAATATTTATCTGTGTGTATGTATGTGTGTGAGTATATATATAATATATATATGGTAAGGTGCTATATATATATATATATATATATATTCATTAAAAAATATGTAGACTACCTGATGACAACATTTATCAGTATACTAGGAAGAAAGTGGCAAGGCACCATGTGGAAACACTTCCCTACAATGCAATGGCAGTTCAATGGCAGTCAGGAACCATTGTCCTGCCTTTCCCTCAACTCCATGTCATACTCTCAGTGCTGTCCACTATGAACAGACTAGCTGGTTTCCCATTTCCATCATAGCTTTGATGATTAGTCAATTTTCTCTCAGCTCTAGCAATGTGTCTGAATCTGTTAAACTACTTCTAATCATGTGCTCTCCTATGTGCATTCATTGAAAATTCTGTGATTGGCACTCAAAACAATAACATAAACAAAATTATCTTCCTAATTTGATGGTTTAGAACTCAAACACAAAATATAATTGACCACAGTATTTTTTTCAAGCTGTCTAACTTAGAGGAATGTAGTTATCTTTAAAGTCCAAACATCTCAAAAATCTTTAAACTGCAACAATATCTCTACCTCTCATATTTGTGCATGTTTAAGAATTTCTTCGAACTCTTTAATAAGAACTAGAAATAAATTGAACATGCAAAAACACACAGTTAGACATATGAATATGTGAATAAATTATGGAATAAGTCAATTAACAATTAGATATATGTTGGGATTTTCATTCTACTGTTTTTGACTCTCTTTGATTTCTTTTTATATAATGCAGTTTGTATGATTTCTTCAGAATTCTCAGTTTACCAATCTTATCTGCTAAATCTAATATTCTAACTAATCCACAAATTGTTTTATATCAATGATTATTTTATGTTTGGAATTTCAATACACATCCTATTCAATTCAGCATATGTGTATGTGTTTATATTTGTTTTCTGTTCTTTTGATTTATTTTTTTGTTTTATTTTCTTTTATATTTTTAATCACTTAAATATATTTTATGTTATCTTACAGATAATTATCTCTTAGTCTTATAGTTTTAATGGTCTTATTTGGTTAATTTTCTATCCCTCTTTATGGGGAATTGTTTCTTTATGCAGTTGTACATTCTTATTGTTGAATTCATTCTTAGTGGGAGATTATATTTTATGAGATTCCAATATATTCCTAAAATAAGGAGATATCTCTAGAGACATCTCTAGAGAATAGTTTTGCCCTTGTTTTTGTCCCAGGGTATTTTTTTGTTTTGTTTTTATATTCAGGTTTGTTTTTGTGATATGATTTCATGTCCTAGATTCCAGCACCAGGTAGACTGTGGAAAGTCTTCATGCCTGATGTTGGCATGAAGTTCCTATTAGTGGAAGTGTTTTCCTTATTCACAACTCCATATAGAGTCAAGGTTTCCTACACCAGAAAGCAGATTATAGCTCTTCTTTGTTCGTATAGCTCTGTGAATTCAGCTGAACTGTGGACTTCTTGAAGTGACAACTCCAATTTCTAGCTTCTAAAGAGTTTATCAGTATACAATATTTCTCTGGGATTTCCAGAGCACTAATTTACACAATAATTGCTCAGTGACTGCCCTCTGTTAAAACTGTGAAAGATTAGAGATTTTACCCTACTTTCAAACTTTTAAGGCAGCCCACCACAATTTCATGTATGCTGGCAAAAGATATAAGATTCATGGATCAGAGGTAAAGGATAGTCTACTGTTCACAACAATAGCGGTAAACAGAGTATCAGTATTTTATTCCACTAAACTACCACCCCTCAAATCCCACGAGAAAATAAAAAGGTCCAAGTGAAATCTGCACACTTTGAACACATGACAGGAGAGAGACCTTATGCATCCTGAATCTTTTATAATGAGCAATTAGCATACCTGATTTTTCTCAAAAGTTTTTCTCAAAATTCTTTCTTCCAAGGTAAATCAACTCTTTCCTGCAGAGGGAAACACGATCTCTGTCTTCTAAGACTGTTTGCCATACGACTATCCTTCAAAATGTAGGGGAAAAAATGACAATTTCTTCCTCACAAGACATGACCTAATGCAAGAAATCCATAGGGAATGTTTTCCAACACTTTATTTCTAGACCCTAGAAATCTATGATTTTTTTTTATCGTTCTACACATTCAATCATTTTATGGTTAAATTTAAACCAGAATTTCTACACGTTTGAAATGAGAAGAGAGTAGACCATCTTATTTTATTGCTGCATATGTTACCTAGTTACTTGTCTCTTATAAAATGATATTTTGGCTGGAAAAACAATTTTAGGCTCAAAATTGTTTTCCTGATTACATCTATTTTATTCTGTTCTCGATTGCCATTTTTTTTTTTACAAATAACAAGAAAAGAAATCTGTGACTTTAATGTTCTTATTTTATAAATAAACTGCTTTTTTTGTTTATGCCTTTGGTACATTTTAAGATTATCTCTGATGGTAGATATTATCTACATCTGTACTCCAATGTTCTTCAACATTCTAGTTACATCAATGTTCTAGTTGCAACTAGATGTATTGTTACATGTACAATGTATTGTTACATGTAACAATACATCTAGTTGCAACTAGAACATTTACAACTAAAAGGTTAAACATGTCCTTAGAGTGTCTCATTTCATTTTAGATCTCTCTGTAGATTCTAATAAAACCAAATTATAAATCATCTTACTTTTATGTGTTCTAGACACATTATATAAATCAACTTCATTAGTTAATCACTTGGTAAAGAAACCACTTTATGCCAGTATACTCCACAGATACTAATAAAACTTTTGAGGAACTGAGCACAGTTCAATTACCCAAGTCTCTCTATTTAACATCAGTTATTCCCTGATAT
This sequence comes from Mustela putorius furo, assembly GCF_011764305.1. Classification (NCBI taxonomy): domain Eukaryota; kingdom Metazoa; phylum Chordata; class Mammalia; order Carnivora; family Mustelidae; genus Mustela; species Mustela putorius. The sequence continues at coordinate 4,362,105 of NW_025421467.1, forward strand.
CATTCTTGTAGTTTGGGTCACTATCATCAAAAGAATTCTAATTCTGTCTTAGAGGCAAATTTACTATTTTCACAATTGTAATCATTACAGAGTATTTATGCTATCATAAGTAATGTGCTGGGTACTGTTGGAGTTAAGGCACAATGACTGCTTCTTAGAAATAAAATCCTAATCCTACTATCTTAATTGGACTTTATCCAAGTATGTGTGTACATATGTGTGTATTAGACATTTTAATAAAATATAAAAATGTAAATTTACTATATTTATAAACATGTTAAGTTTAAGAAATTTAAGATCTTCATGAAGGTGTCATGAGAATGTATTCTGAATTTTATTCTTAATTTTCTACAGTTTCTAAAAAGGCTCTATTCCAGACCTGCCTATTCCCTCTAAATATGACTATGAGTAGTGTTCAGTTTTAAAGAAAATATCATATTAATGGAATTTTGATACATTGTATTTTATGCCCTTTCCAGAAGAGAATTCCATAGCATTCTCTCACACTTAGTTGTAAAAGCTTCATAAATAATGGCTTACTCTAAACTGCTATTGATAATAACTTTGTTTTTCTTTTATCTAGATGACATTATTTACCCTAATGGAAAATTTTGCTTCCCACACCCCGAGCATGAGCATTAACTCAATTTCTCTTTCACCAGACTGGTTAAAATGGAATTCTCCTCAGTTGGGCGTATTACTTTAAGGCCTACTCTATTACTGTGACGCTCACTGGATTCACCTATATATTTCCCTTGTGACCTTTCTTTCTTCATTTTTCTGAATATATTAATGATTGTTTTGCAGTATTAAGCCTTGATTACATAGGATACTGTTCCTACTAATCCTCCAAGTTTAACATGTGAAACTATACAGGATTTTCCCTTGTTACAGTTTTTCTGATAGATCATACAAAATTGTTAGAGGTCTGTTCTCGTTGAACCCCCAAATAATAGTCAAAGTGTTTGGAGGTAGGAAATATATGGAAATAACCTTATTTCTCTACTTATCATTATTATGAAACTCTGTTAAATTGTCTTTTTTACTTTCTATTTTCTCTAGATGCCATCTAATAATTCTTTTTCCTTTAAAGGAATTGCATTTTGATCAAAACAAGATGTAATATACATACAAATGAATATACATTTCACAATGTAGAGTTAAATCTCCATTACTTGCAAGTAATACTCAATTCAATCATTATGTACAAATTGAGTACAACTGTTAACCTTTCCCTTTAGAGCCAAATAATATTTTATTGTCTGATAGTAACACAGTTTATTCATTCACATACTGAATGATATCTTGAATGCTTCCACATTTTGGCAATTATGAATAAAGTTTTTATTTATGTGCAGGTTTTTGTATGGACATTTTTTCAAAACATTTGGGTAAATATCAAGTTGCTTAATTGCTGAATAGTATGGTAAGAGTATGCTTAGTTTTATAAGAAACTGTCTTTGAAGGTGGTCGCAACATTTTATATCCCACCAACAATGAATGACTTTCTTTTGCCCACATTCTTATTAGCGTTTGGTGCTGTCAAGATTTTAGATTGTAGTCATTCTAATAAATATGTAGTCCTCATTATTATTTTAATTTTTAACTCCCTAATGCCATATAATGTGGAACATCTTTTCATATGGTTATTTTTCATTTGCATGTCATCTTTGATGAGGTGTCTGTTCAGATATTTTCCCCACTTTTTAAGTGGGTTGTTCACTTTCTTATTTATTGAGCTGTAAATGTTCTTTGTATATAATGGATTGCAGTTTTTCAGATATGCCTTTTACAAGTATTTCCTCCCAGTCTGTGCCCTATTCTCTCATTCTCTTGACAGTGTCTTTGCAGAGCAGAAGATTTTTAATTTTAATGAAATTCAACTTATCTTTGTTGCTTCATGGATAGTCTCTTTGATGTTCCTTATAATCCACTGCCAAAATCCAAGATCATCTAGATTTTCTTCTATGTTATCTTCTAGGACTTTAATAATAGTTTTGCCTTTTATATTTTAATCTGTGATACATTTCAAGTTAATTTTTGTGAAAGGTGTAGTGTATCTTGATACACTTTTCCCCTTATAAATGAAGACTTTATTTTTTAGAGTAAGTTTAAGTTCACATAAAAATTGAGAAGAAGTTACAAAGAGTTCCTAGTTACCCACTTCCTCTACCCATGCATAGCTTCTTCCATTACCAATATCCCTCTCCAGAGTGGCATATTTGTTGCAATAAAATTAATTTTACAAATATTAATAATACTGACAAAATAATAATCATATCAAAATCATAATCATCCCAAGTTCATAATTCACATTAAGGTTCACTTTGTATTGTACATTTATGGGTTTGAACAAATATATAATGATATGCATTCATCATTACAGTATCACACGAAGTATTTTCACTGCCCTAAAAATTCTCTGTGTTCTGATTATACATCCTTACCTTCTCCCCAGCCCTGCCCCACCCACCAACCCCTGGCAACTACTGATCTTTTTACTATTTCCATAGTTTTGCCCTTGCCAGAATGTCATATAGTTGGAATGAATGCTGGCAGGTCTGAGGACCCAGAGGAGATCCTCCAGGACCAGCTAAGCGTGTCCTTGGCCATACACAGGATGAAAATCATGTGTGAACCAGCAGGAAGTGAAAGCAGAGTTTGATAAAGGAAGAGAGAGCAAGTAGGAAACAGAAGAGGTAGTGTCCAGGAGACTCAGAAGAGAAAGGAGGAGTCCTGATTTTGTTCAGGGTCTGTTTTTGTTTGTTTGTTTGATTGCTTGTTTGTTTGTTTGTTTGTTTGTTTTGAGGACAGAGGTCTGGGGTACATGTCCTCTCAGGCATCCAGGGAATGGCTAGAGCAAATATGAAGACCCAAGTGTTATTCCTTGAAGCCTGGGGTTCTTGGCATCAAGATGACTGGCCCAATGGTTTGGAATACACATATGACAGCTTTGGCTCACATGATTCTTCCTTAGATGTCATTTACCCTGGGGAATCATTAAATCCATGTTCCTTACAAGAACATATGCTATTTGCATTACAAGTTCTTTGTACAGTTGGGTAGGTGTTCAGGTCCTTGTAAGAATAGAAGTTGGAAAAGAAGCAAAAGAAAGAAACAGATTTTTCTCTCATGGGGTCGCTTCAGTTTCCCTGCCTCAGAATCACTCAGAGTGTAGCCTTTTCAGATGGGTTTCTTTCTCCTAGTAGTATCCACTTACAGACTCGGTTTTTGCACAAAGATTTGCACAAAGCATTATTTGTTTAAAAAACGATCCTTTCTCCATTGAATTGCCTTTGTTCTTTTGTTAAAGATCAGCTCACTATATGTGTAGGTCTATATTTGGGCTCTACATAATGTTCCATTGAGTGACCTGTCTATTCTTACCCCATTGAATTTTATTTTATATTCTAGGAGGTCATTTCTATAAGTATCATTTTTATTATCAATTTCTAGTTTAGTAATATTCTCACATAAATACATTCATGGAATGCATTTAATGTGCACATTTTGGATTTCTTCATCCAGAACTTAAATAAATGCATTGAGTAATTAAACCTTAAAATAAAATTTTATTGTACACATCTTTATTTTAGAGTTTGAGAATTGAGAATTGCGTGATTTGAAATAAGTCCAAATAACGACAATTACAGCTTAGTTTTAGTTATATAAGATAAATATCATGTCATTATGCTCATACAGTTTGCTTGTCTACTTAGAAAAGAACCAAGATAGATTCTTACCTTGTGGTTTCTTCTAAAATAAATTTCAGATAGATTAAATATAACAAATGAAACCAGAAAATAGCTTTTAAAAAGTGTAGGAGAATATATATCTAATCTCAAGTTGCAGAAGGTCTTACTATTTCAACAAAGGAAAAATTGATAGATTTGGGTATATAAAAATGTAATTATCCTAAAGTAAAGAGAAAAAGATATCATAAACAAATGGAAAGTGTTTGCCATATATGTAAATCAAAGCTTTAGATTCTTGTTCCATAAAAGTTTTAAGAAATCAATAAGCAAGAGATAAACACTCTATTAGAAAAATAAAAGGCAGATATGAGCAAGGAAACTAAGAAGTACTAATGGCCAATAAACTTGTGGAAAAAGTGTTTAATCACACAGAAATGCACATTAAATCAATAATAAAATACCCTATTTTACTTTTCACAATGGATTTTTTATTTTAATAGTAAATATTGGCAGGAGTGCCTAGAAGCAACTTAATAAAAGGAGCTGATATTTACTCAGCATTCACTTTGAGCCAGAAAATTTCACATATGTTTGGTAGGAGTGTACATCACTACCAAAAGCCAAAAACCAAAACAAAAATCTTATACAATATCATTTAATTATCTTTTCACCTCATAGTGCTTTATAAAGTCAATAATTGCTTTTTTTTTTTTTAATTTTTAGATGTGCTTGCTGTTTTGAACCCTAGATTTATGGTTCCTTAATTAACACATGAACATTGTGTATTACATTTCACATATTAGTCATAAAGTTCATTAATTTAACTTTCACCTTGTTAAAATAACAACATGAAATTTAATTTCTACTGAGCTATTTGTTTAGTTCCTCTTTTAGAAGAACAGAAAAATGAAGAGCTAATCATGTTTCTATATTTCCCTAATATTTACTACCATAGTCAAATCACTTTTGTGCTTTTTCCAGTCTAAATAATTATATATTTTTGCAATTTCCCAAATTTGTACAGAATCTTCCTACTTAAAGAAAATAGAGGACTATGATATAATCATATCATCAAAATGGGGACAAGGTTGTTTAAGAGAAAAATAGAAAGCTGTAACCTGAAACTTGCCAAATATTTTTCTAAAAGGAAGAAGAAAATGTGCAGCAAACAGAGAACACACATTTATTGTAAATTCCTTAGGGGGCTTATATTTTCTGTCTTCAATGTGAAAGCATTGCTAATCAGCCCAATGAGGTTTTTAGAACAAAGGTCACTTCTATCTGAGACCTGAAATATGCCTAGGTCATGGTCAACAGTATATTCAAAACTTAAATCCTACCAGGAAGGGTTTTATCCTGCTGGGAGCATTCTGGAACAGTGTTAAAATATGCTTCTATTAAGAAAAGCAAAGGAGCAGCACAATTATGACCAGGAATTATGTGTGTATATAACTGTTTTGCCTTCTTCCACAGAAAATTTGAGGAAGGTCCAATAATCATTCATCAAACTATTATTTATTGAGCACTGATGATGTATGCTGTACTGTTCTTGGTGCTTGGAAACATCCTTGAAAACAAACAAAAATATGTCCTGTTCACTTCATATTGTAGCAAAACAATAAAGATTATTTAGCAAGTATATAGCATGTTAGAAAGTGACCAATAATGTGGAAACAAGAAAAAAGAGATAAGAAAGGATAAAGGATGGAGTGGGAGTGAAGGGAACTTGTCAATGTAAGTAAGACGGTCAGAAGTTGGGAAGGTGACCAATAAGCAAATGCTTAAAAAGGTAAGGGAGCTAACCATGGGATAGCTGGGGGAAGAACATTTCAGGAAGCAGGAACAGACACGGCAGAGGCCCTAAAGAAGAAGTATGCCAGGCATACCTTAAGATCAGCATGGTAGACAGTGTGCCTGGAGTAGAATGAATGGAGAGGGGGCTAGTAGGGAGTAAGATTAGAAAGGTAAGGAGCATGGGAGGGTGTAGCTCATGTTGGGTTTTGTAGGTGGCTCTAAAGGCTTTGTAAATTGCTCAATAAATGGAGAGTCACTGGAGAATGAATATATAATTTTATCTTCCAAGGCTGCTCACTACATAAAAATCCTCAAAAAGATACTTCTAAAAAAAGGTTAGTGTGTTGTTCTAGGATGCACAAAACTGTGAAACCCATAGAGAGCTGTTTCCCATTGATCAATTTCCCCCCTCCTATAATTTCCTTATTTGGCAATATAGTCTGCCACATATTTTGTTGTATGCTTGTATAAGTCAGAAACATGAGTCATTTTTAAGCCTTCCATTTTGCTGGGAATATTATAACAAAGATACATGCTCTTCTGGCTGTAAGCATCCATGAAAGATTCTGACACCATATTGGAAATTTGAGCAAGGCCAGTCTTAGGATGAAGCCAGTTATTTGTGAGGAAAACAGGGTACAGAGATGCAAAGTAACTGAAATTTGATGCCAGTGTTCAACAGCTTTCAAGTCCGACCTGAAGCCACACCAACCTTTAAACACTTTAGTTCCTGGGGCGCCTGGGTGGCTCAGTGGGTTAATCAGCTGCCTTTGGCTCAGGTCATGATCTCAGGGTCCTGGGATTGAGTCCCACATCGGGCTCTCTGCTCAGCGGGGAGCCTGCTTTCTCCTCTCTCTCTCTCTGCCTGCCTCTCTGCCTACTTGTGATCTCTCTCTGTCAAATAAATAAATAAAATCTTTAAAAAAAAATAAATAAAATAAACACTTTAGTTCCTACATTGTTTGTGAATTTTAGTTGGACCCATTACTAACATAAGAATCAATGGTAACAGATTGAAAAATTTCTCACTAAATTGGGAATCAGGCAAGGATCCTCACTTTCACCACTCTTATTCAGCAAAATTCCTAGCCAAAGGAATTAGGCAAGAAAAAGAAAAAAGACATCCAAATCAGAAAAAAAGATGTAAAATTATCCCTTTTTGCTGATGATATTATCTTGTATAAGAAAAATTATTAATATTCCACCAAAAACAGTTAGAACTAGACAACAAATTCAGTAAAGTAGCAAGATACAAAATCAACATACAAAAATTAGTCTTGTTTCTGTACATAAAAAACAAAATATCTAAGAAGAAATAAAGTCAACAACCCATTTAAAACGCCATCAATAACAGTGAAATAGGAATAAATTAGCCAAGAAAGTGAAAAATCTGTATAATGAAAACTACAAGACTGATGAAATAAATTGAAGAAAACACAAATAAATGGAACAATATTCTGTGTTCATGGATCAGAAGAGTTAAAATTGTCAAAATGTTTATACTGCCCAAATCCAGCTATGGATCCAATACAATGAAGCAGTAGAAAGGAAAATTAAGGAATAATCCAATTTACAATTGCAAAACAATAGATACATAGGGATAAATCTAATTAAAGAAATGAAAGACCTGTATGCTGAAAACTACAAAATACTGCTGAAAGAAATTGGAGATGACAGAAAGAAATGGAAAGACATTCCATGCTCATGAACTGGAAGAACAAATATTGTTAAAATCTCTTTACCACCCAAAGCAATCTACACATTTAGTGTAAAGCTTATCAAAATACCAACAGCATTTTTTAGAGCTAGAACAAACAATCCTAAAATCTCTATGGAACCACAAAATTCCTGAATAGCCACAGCAACCTTGAAAAAGAAAAGAAAGCTGGAGGCATCACAATTCCAGACTTCAATTTATATTATAAAGCTGCAGTGATCAAAACAATATTGTGTAGGCATTTAAAAAAATTAAAAAAAGCATATAGCTCAATGGAACAAAATAGAAAATCCACAAATAAACCCACAACTATATGGCAGTTAATCTTCAACAGAGCAGGAAAGCATATCCATTGGGAAAAAGACAGTCTCTTCAGCAAATGGTATTGGAAAAACTGGATAACAATATGAAAAAGCATGAAACTGAAGAACTTTCTTATACCATACACAAAAACAAATTCAAAATGAATTAAACACCTAAACCGTAAGAATTCTAGGGAGTACACAAAGAGTAACAACTTGACATTGGCCGTAGCAACTTTTTTCTAGATACATGTCTAGAGGCAAAGGAAATAGAAGCAAAAAGAAACTATTAGGACTTCATCAAAATAAAATCTTCTCACAGGGAAGGAAACAATCAACAAACCTAAGAGGCAACCTAGAGAATGGGAGAAGATATTTGCAAATGATATATCTAATAAAGGGTTAATACCCAAAATATATAAAGAACTTATGATACTCAACATTCCAAAAATGGCAATCCAATTTTAAAAATGGGCAGAAGACATGAATAGATATTTTTTTCCAAAGACAGACAGATGGCTAATAGAAACTTGAAAAGATGCTCAGCATCACTTATCATCAGGGAAATGAGAATGAAAACTATAATGAGTTATCACCTCACACCTGTCAGAAGGGCTAAAATCAACAGCACAGAAATTACAGGTGTTGGCAAGTATGCAGAGAAAGGGGAACCCTCTTCACTACTGGTGAGAATGGGAACTGGTGTGGCCACTCTAGAAAACAATATGGAGGTTGCTCAAAAAGTTAAAAATAGACTTACCCTAGGATCCCACAATTGTATTACCAGTATTTACCCAAAGGATACAAAAACACTAATTCAACTAAGCAACCTGATGCTTATAGGAGAATTATCTACAATAGACAAATTATGGAAATGGACCAAGTGTCCACGGACTGATGATGCATAAAGAAGAAGAATATGAAATATTACTCAGCCATAAAAAAGAATGAAATCTTGCCATTTGTAATGATATGGATGGAGCTAGAGTGTATTATGGTAAGTGAAATAAGTCAGTCAGAGAAAGACATATACCATATGATTTCGCACATATGTGGAATTTAAGAAACAAAACAAAGGAGCAAAGGGGAAAAAAAGAGAGAGAGAGAGAGAGAGGAGAGGGGCAAACCAAAAGAGATTCTTAACTACAGAAAACGAACTGATGGTTACTGGAGGGGAGTGAGTGAGAGGATGGGTAAAATAGGTGATGGGGATTAAGGAGCACACTTGTGATGAGCACGGGGTGTTGTATAGAAATGTTAAGTCATTATGTTGTATACCTGAAACTAATATTATACTGTATGTTAACTAACTGGAATTAAAAAAAAAAAACCACTTCAAAAATTACAGTCATTTTTCACAAAAACAGGAGAAAAATCCTAAAATCCATATAGAACCACAAATACCCTGAAAAACTGAAACAACCTTGAAAAAGAACATAGATAAAACATCACACTTCCTGATTTCAAACTATATTACAAAGTTATAGTAACCAAATAGTATAGTATTGGTTTAAAAACAGACTCATACACCAATGGAATAGAATCAAGAGACCAGCAATAAACCGATGCATAACTAATTTATAACAAGGGAGTCAAGAATGCTCAATGAGGAAAGGATCAGTTCCTCAATAAATGGTGTTTATTTAAAACTGGGTATTTACATGCAAAAGAATGTGGTTAGGATTCTATTTTACACCACTCACATAAATTAACTCTAAATGGATTAAAGACTTAAAAAGTAAGATCTGAAACTGTAAAATTCTAGGAGAAATCATGAGAAAAAGTTCTTTGTCATCACCATTGGCAGTTATTTTGGGGGATCTGACACCAAAAGCGCAAGTTAAAAATAGAGCAACAAAACACACACGTAAACACACACACACAGTCAACAAATTAGATTACCAAAAAGCTATGCATAGAAAAAGAAACTATTAACAATGTAAAGGCAACCTACAGAATGGGAAAAAAAAATTTTAAAACATATGTGAGATAAAATTTTATTACCCCAAATACACAGGGAACTAATATAACTCAAGCAAAAAACAAATATCCAATGTAAAAATGTGCAGAGGATTTGAATAGATATTTTCCCAGAAGAGGAATACATAGGCAAAAAAGTACATGAAAGGTTCTCAAGATCACTAATCATCAAAACCATAATGAGATACCACCTCATGCTGTTAGAACAATTATCATCAAAAAGCAAGGGTAATAAATATTGGGGAAGATGTGGAGAAAATGGAACATTTGTGCACTCTTGGTGGGAATGTAAATTGGTGTAGCCATTATGGAAAACAGTATAGAGGTTCTCAAAAATTAAAAATATAACTACCATATGATCCATTAATACTACTACTACATATGTATATGTCCAAAGGAGACCAGATCACCATTAAAGAGATACGTGCATCATGTTCATTGCAGCATTATTTGCAAAAGCTAAAACATGGAATCAACCAAAATGTCCATCAAAGATGAACGAGTTGAGAAAATATGATATGTATGTATAAATCAGTTATAAAAAGGAAAGAAATCCTGTCATTTACAGCAACGTGAATGGACCCTGAGGGCATTATGCTGAATGAAACAAGCCAGATAGAAAAAGAGAAATAATGTATGAAATCACCTATGTGTGGAATCTAAATATATCAAACTCAGGGAAACAGAGCATGAAGTGGTAGTGTAGCTGGGTCTGTAGGTTGCGGAAAATGAGGTGATGCTGATCAAAGGGTACAAACTTTCAGTTACAAGATAGATAAGTTCTGACGATCTAAAACACAGCATGATGACTATAGTTAACAATACTGTATTACAGACTTGAAAGTTGCTGTGAAAGTAGAGCTTTAATGTTCTCACCATAACAACAATAACAAAATGGTAATTACGTGAGATGAAGGAGGTGTTAACCAACCTTATTGTGATAAACATTTCATAATATACATGTATATCAAATTATCACCCTGTAAACCTTAAACCTGTATAATGTTATATGTTAATTTTATCTCCATAAGCCTGGAAAAAACCCTGAAGCTTCTCAGAGAGTTCTTAGTAATAAGTCAACACACATACTGTTTACACAGAAAAACAAAAACAAGAAACTTTATTAATCTCTGTCAGTCCAAGAGGTTAGGGAATAAGAATAGAATTATTTACCCTTGCCCCCCACACATCACACACAAAATCAACTCTGTAATGTATCTAGTGACAGAGATATCTCACTTACTGTACATATTCTGGGAAGGTGCACGTCATACTTGAAAGTTTCTCTAGGGGAAAAGGAAACAGGAAATGGTTTGCTAAATTCCCTTTAATAAGGGGAGGGTCAAATTGTCATTTTAAGTCCTGAAAACTACAAAGAAATGGTAGCTAATTTTAGTAGCATGTTTCCAAAAGTCAGTTATTGTTCTTCTTAACATATTAACTCACCTAATCCCTAACACAGCATCATGAGTTAGGCATGTTTATTATTATTGGGCTACCAAGACACAGAAAATAACTCACCTGAGATCGTGCAAGATTCACACCGATTTCCTGCTTCAACTGTATCGTGTATTGTTTGTCATCATCATGGTTCATCCTGCTTCTTCTCATATCATAAGCTAGCCTGAAACTATTATATCATTCTGTTTAAGCTGTTTCTCATCAGCTTGAACAGAATGATATAATATCGCAATGCAATGACAGCTGCATTGTCATCACAGTTAGTTTGCTATATTTTAAATGAAATTTTGATGAGAGAAATGCATTTATAAGGAACGGAACATAAGTTTTCATAGTAAAGAAAAATTTCAAGTTTGCCAGATTAGCACTTCAACTTTTGATGCACTCAAAAGTATGTTGCAGAAAAGTCCTCTTAATACAAAATTAAGTACAAGGACGAAGAGGAGCCTCACAGAGTAGGTCTAATGACTGTTCACCATCTGGCTATCCTCTCAAAAGAGTAACACTGAAAAACTGCAAGGAAAGTAATTAATGTTTTTGTTTCAGCCAAAAGCCTGGGCACCTGAGAAACCAAAGAAATGGAATCAGTGAGTATCGCCCTCGCCCCGCAAGGACGACAAGACGCCCTGGTTCGGATGCATCTTCTCTCTCTTCTCTCTCTTTATTTCCGCAAGTCTACACACTTATATACGCTGACATGACCAATCAGCGAGCAGGGTACAGGAGGGAGCGAATCAGGCTGTGCACCTAAACGAATAACTTCGCTAGCAACCAATGCTGTTTACGTCCTCTTTGGGCGTTCCGCTTAGTCTCAGGAGGCAATCCTAACCTGGCAACTAGCCAGGCGCCATCTTTTAATGGCGGAGGCCACCCTGGCCAGGGGCCTGCCTCCGACAAGTGACTGATAGGAAAATTCCAACACTCTATGTGTATCATTGGTATGAATTTATGACTGTATAAAACAGTAATATTCACTCATCTCATACTCACTGTTGGCTGTCTCCCTACAAGAATGCCTATTAGTGACTGAAAATACCTGAAGAATAGACTGAAAATGATGAGTGAAGCTGTATTGCCAGCTCTTGGTGCAGCCTAGAGTTAATAGCAAGCAGATACATTTTATTTGTGCCTTGCCAGCACCTCCCAAATATGGGAAATAATAGCACGTTTCAGATTACAACTCTCTATTTATCTCTTAAACCACCCTGTCTCAATTTTGATGTTGTGATTATATCATAGCATACTATCTACCTTAAGTACATGGTTCCTGGTATTACTTGGAGAAACAGAAATGACTGTGTAATTATTTGGTGTAGAAGACAAAAGCCCTCAAGGGAATTTTATGAAGGAATTTAAAGTTAAAGATGTGGAGAAATATGATTATCTCATCATAAAGAAGTTAGTTAAATTGTGGTTAAAGAGCAATGCAGAACAGTTATATTAGCACGGACAAAAAAGTTAGTGAAATCACCACACAAAAACTGGCAGAACAGGTACAGTGCTGATACTGTATCAGCACTAAGCAGCGGGGCCAATCAAATAGCCTCCTTTCGCTCCTGCTACTGAGTGTGGGTCCAGGCTCTATCTCAGAGGCTTAGGCTGCTCTGCTCCCGGGTTGAATTCAGTTGCTAGATAGAGTTTGGGACTAAGTAAGTGCATGTGTGTGTAAAAGGGAAATATGAAGGGTGATTTTGCGGTAGTATATGATTCTAAATTATACCCCAGTTTATTTTTTAATCATATAAAAGTTTTGATATTTGGAAAAGACAACAAAAGTAACAAATCTAGTTTTTCTTAAACCAACTGCATAGAGGGGCACCTGGGTGGCTCAGTGGGTTGAGGCCTCTGCCTTCGGCTCGGGTCATGATCCCAGGGTCCTGGGATCGAGCCCCACGTCGGGCTCTCTGCACCGCAGGGAACCTGCTTTCTCCTCTCTCTCTGCCTGCCTCTCTGCCTACTTGTGATTTCTCTCTCTCTGTCAAATGAATAAAATCTTTAAAAAAAAAAAAAAAACCAACTGCATAGAGATGCCGCAGATTTTTGAGGGAGAAACGAAGAGGCTGTAGCTAAATAACTTGATTCATTGGCATAAAAACTGTTCATTTGATTCCAGAATATAAATTAAAGTTCTGGGGAGAGTGGTGATAACTTGAGGGAGCTATAGATTCCTTTGAACTCTGGGAAATAAGGTCTATTGCAGCAGGCTTAATTCACCCCTGTTTTTTTTATTTTATTTTTTTTCCTTTCTGAACCTTACTATTCTTTCTGTCTCTCTAAAGATGTAAAGCAACGAGGATAAAGGAGAGAGTGCTTCCTTCCAAGTGGGGAGCCTCTGTCCTCTGAGAACCAGTCTCCTAGAGAAAAATTCAAGAGGCCAATTCTCTTAGCAACAGACAAAAAAAAAATCCCTTGTGTCATATTTTTGCACTTAATGTATATAGTTCTCCCTAAATCTTGTGAGAAGCATAGATTCAAACTAATGGTATTACCCCAAAAGACTAAATATATACTTTGATAAATTTAGGACACTGTGTTACATTTCTTATCACAGAAGAATTTGCTTTGGTATGCAAATTATAAAATTTATGAATATATGGGTCTAAGCCAAAAACATTAATCAATAAAACTCAACAAGATGCAATTTTCATAATTACAAGCTGTACTAAGCAGTATAGCAAGATTTAAGGTAGAGTCTTGATTGTTACTTTATGATAAATGCATGCCCTTCATTTCTCTTTTAGATAGCATAAATATAATTTACTGCAGGGTAAGTGAGACAATACAATTGGACATTTTGCTTCTTATACAACATTTTCAGAAAGGATTTCAGAAAATCATTTTCTTGCTATAAAATCCTGTCTGTGTTTTTTGTTAGATAATTCTGGGAATAAGAAAAGGTGAATTAGAGTCTACAGTGGTGCCAGAATGGATTGTCTGGAGATTTCTGAGATTTTGAGGGAAAGTGGACAAGAGTTGGAACTAAGACACTGACAGTAATTGGATTGTAGGGATGGTTTGGGGTTAGAGAAACCTCCCTGAGGGGACCTGTGTACCACCTACTTGCCATGTAGGTGGCAAGCCTAGCATGGTACCCATCCTAGCAGAAATGCAGACGCCTTCCTCCCTGAACTTTTCATAGTAATACAAATTTCTTTAATATTTTTCCTGACACAGTTTTATCAATGATACTAACACATGCACTATATATGTAAAATCCTTCCATAGAAATCCCCCTTTAGGAATTTATCCAAGCAAATAAATTAGGGAAGCTTAGGCAATAAAGAAGACACAATACATGTTGTAATAGGTCCAAACCAGGACTGGAGTTCTCAGTTTCTTTGCCATCTTGTAGTATAGTGATAGCTCTTGTCTATAGCCTGATCATTTCATTACTGTTATATAATGATACATGTATGATGTCTGGTTATTTCTTCTTATAAATTGTGGAAAAAAAAATAAGATTGTTCCAGTGGCTTAGGAAGAAATTATATCTAGAACCCGATGTTAAACATTGGTTGCTAAAGGTATTATAAAACATTATTATAAAAGATAATTATCCCAGAATTTTATCATTACCTGGTTTGGAGGCAGATGTTGGAGTGCCACACTTAGGGTTCACCATAACCTTACAGAAATTCAATCTTTAAACTAATCATCTGGTGACAACTTTAAACTAATCACCACTGATCTAAGCTTTTCTCTCATGAGGACCTTGAGAAACAGAGGAGTCCTGATTGATTACCCAAGCCTGTTTTTTTTTTTATTATTATTATTATTATTACAATGAATCTTTCCAGCTCTTGCAGATAACTGTTACTTATAAAAGACTCATTTGTCAAAGTTTTTATTTTTTCCCAAGGGACATAAAAGCAGCCCTCTTACGGTAGTATATCAGGTATACATGAAAATGCTAAAAACGGAAAACAGGTAAACAATGTCAGTTTAACATTGTTTAAATATATAACAATTGAAGTCATGATAGCTATGAAAACAATAATGATAACAATAATAACAGTTAATATGTATTGAACGTTAATTTTTATGACCATGCAAAGGTACTCTTTTAAGAGTTTTACATACAATCACATTGAATCTTTATGGGAAATCCTTGAGATTAGCATTACAATTAACCCTATTTTATAGTGTTTGAAACCAACCAGACTTGATTCCATATAACCTGACTTTAAAACCAAGACTTCTCAGAGGTGCCTGTGTGGCTCAGTCAGTTAAGCATCTGAATCTTGATTTCGGCTCAGATTCTGATCTCAGGGCCCTGAGATTGAGCTTTATGTCATGCTCCACTCTGGACTGAGTGTGGAGCCTGCTTAAGATTCTCTCTCTCCCTCTGCCCTTCCCCTCTAAAAACAAAACAAGACAGTGCTCACATTACTCCATTCATTATTAAAGGAGTTCCCATTTTTCCTTGTCTTTCATTCTTTCCCTTTATATAGATTATTATATAGAGAGATAGATTATATACATTATTATATATAAAGTATATTATATATAATGTATATATATGTGTATATATATCCATACATATGTACACATTATATGTATATCGGGTATTTATGAAAATGTTAACAGTGTTTATGATGGAAGATTTGGGGGATTTTTTTGGTTTTCATTGTGCATATCTTTCTACATTATTTGAAATTTTAACAGGATAATATATTATCTCTTTGTAAAAAATATTCTGAAAACTAAAATATATAATTACGTGGAAAATATCTGAAATATATTCTTTGAAAAAAAATAGGTTTCCAAATTGGTATGCATGTATGATGACATTTTTGCACTCTTAAGCCTACACATACACCCACACACATACCCACCCTCTCAGGTAAGATGTTGGAAGTACGTCAAAATATTAGTTATAATTATCTGTGGGTGATGAAATTATGTAGTTTCAATATTCTTTTTGCTAAAATATGCTTTATTATTTTACTCAAGTTAACATCTATCATTTTGTAATGGGAATTAGAGCCAATAAAAATAAACTTTAAAGAAGAAAAAGAGAGGGCAAATGATAAAACAGCAAGAGAGGTATCTTGGGAAATGAAGTTAGAAGCATCTGGAGTGTAAAACCACTCACCTCCATAAACCTCAAATTCTTTGTTTGCTAAGAAATGTATAGTAATAACATTTACTCCATATGGTCATTATTAAATCAAATTAAATTCATGAAATATATTTAAGAAAATGCATTCAAATCCTAAGAATGACTCTTCTGTTTAGCCTAAAGAAACATTATCTCACGATTCCTAGTGAGAAAAAAGAGTTGTGGTTCAGGGTAACATCGAAAAACTATAGTTCTTTCTATACTAGAACTACTTGTCTACTGATGTGACCATGTGTTCTTATCTTCTAGTTATTTTATCTTAGACTTTCCAACTTTGAGCAGTTGGTTTCAGAAAAAATGAAAAACTTAAGGTTTTCTCTTCTTCTGACTCAATGAAACAGCATAATAGCAGTTTCATTCATATTACATGCCAACTCCCCCAATAATGGAGCTTGGAATTGACGCATAGACCTGCACCCTGATGAATGAGTATCAACACTCATGAGTATTGGACCCTCAGGTTATAGACAGTGTGGTACTTTCTACCTCACTCCTCTCAGACTGAATCTTCCCCCAAATCCCACAGCATTGCTTTTGGCTGGAAAGTCCACCTAGTCATTATCAATAACTTCTAAATATGAACATCATTTCTCCCTCTAGACTCCAAAGTGTTGAGAATACCTAGGATTTTATGCTCTAGGGCACTGCCTTTCTGTTTGTGGTCCCAGAGCAGAGATCTCTGGGGATGCCTAAGTAGCAGATATTTTTTCAAGCTCTATAAAACTCCCTGTTTTTTAAAGTATTTGGGCCAGGCTGCCCTATGTATGCAATTGTGTGTGTATTGGAGAGGCTCTTGTAACTACATCTGTTAGTCTGTATTTAAACAATGTTGCTGATCTCCAGATGGGTAACAGGAAAACATAGACTTTCTCTTGTATCTTTCAGATGTCATCAACTGACTAATCAAGCAAACACCAAAACAAGTTTTATTTCTGTTAGTATCTGTTTCGTATCTTATGAGTCTGTCTACTGCTGACTTATGTCATCACAATGGACATACTGTTCTCTTAGCACTGCTTTTTACCTACATTAGAGCATTCTTTGTGATTGATTTTTAAATGTTTCCTCTTCCCCCCACCCTCGAGATTATATTCTTTGATCTCTGAGGGCAAATGCAGTATCCAAAACGTGTTCCTGCTTCTTCTTGCTCTAGGATTCAGAGACTTCATTAGGCCTTTTATTCAATCCATTCCAACTGAGAATAAATTCACTTCAGCACTGAATCTATTCTGGGGAAATAATTTACAGTGATTCATTTGTGCCACATGCATGCAGCACCCAGCTTTAGATAGTGAATAGTGACATAGTTTTTTGTAAAATTATATAATTGAGTTTGATGGATCAGTTTTATCCCAATGTCATATTTATGTTAAGTACTGAAAATGTTTGTCATAGAAACATTGAGGTAGAACAGAAATAGCATTGGAACAGTCATAATGTTGGCTATGAGACATCAGTATTAGATTCCATTTCTAAAATGAGAATTATCATTTGTGGATCAAATAAGATGACATGTTTGAAAATATTTTCCCAAAAATAAAGGTTTCAGTAAATGTAAGTTAATTTTAAACTTATTATGCATACATACAGACCTGCTCATTAAATTATAATTTCCTTCCTATTTCCATCCAACTTTTGGAGAACACATGGGCAATAAAAGACTCTGTCCGGTTGTGTATATGTATGACTTTTTTAAAGTACAGTAATTTGTAATGTGTGATATGTGTAACACTTTTTCTTTATTTGTAACAACCATTTTTCTTAAGAAAAAAAACAGAAAATATAAGTTTAATATGAATTGAGGTTATAAGTAACAAAATGTCCCTAAGAATGAAGCCTTATTAAAACTAGGTCTTGCTTGAACCCTCTCTTGAGGCTTGGAAATCGAGCATAGCTTCACTTTATCCCTTTTAACTACATCCACTTAATTTCTCTATTAAGTAGTTCTGCTCCATTTGACCCAGGGACTCTTCACCCTTATTTCAATTCTTCCCACTTTAAGTGGAGAATAATAATAACACCTCTCTTACCCCTCAGAGGGTTGTTGTGAGGAGGAAAATGAGAATGAATGAAAGTGAAAGAACATTAACAAGCTGAAAATATTGAAATAAATATGTTAGGATTATTCTGTTAGGTGCTACCTTGAGCGGGTAGTTTTTTGCTCAGAGATTTCAGGGTTTAAATAGCTGAGGCAAAGATTGGTGTACACATCACACAAATCTATGTCTTCTACTTTTCCTGGGCACATTGTTAGAATACTTGGTTTCCCTTAATTGTGATTAATCCATAAGTCATAATCAGTAGAGTATGAGCAAAATGTTAATATTTGACTCT
The DNA here is from genome assembly GCF_011764305.1 of Mustela putorius furo. Classification (NCBI taxonomy): domain Eukaryota; kingdom Metazoa; phylum Chordata; class Mammalia; order Carnivora; family Mustelidae; genus Mustela; species Mustela putorius. The sequence continues at coordinate 4,380,510 of NW_025421467.1, forward strand.
TATACTTGGCCCATAAAAACTTTTCACATAGACTCCTCTATGGTTTGTTTTTTTAGTGGTGGTGGTGGTGATTTTTTTCTTCAAAATACTAGAATGGAGACAAACTGTAAAGTGATTCTGAGAACTCTTTGTCCAAAGTGGAGAAGTCTCTGCATGGGTCTGTGAATGAGTATGAGGAGGAGAGATGCATCATTGACAAATGAGGAAAACAGTAACTTTTACTGCATGTAAGCCCGTACATAGATTTGAGTCAGTGTGTTAGTGCAGCCAGAATAAGTCTAACCAAGCTTGAAATCTACTCTAATCATAGTGAGAATTACCTACTTCCATATGTTTTGATTCACTTAAGTCCTTCTAATGAACACTTGAAAATTAAAACATTTGCTACAATTGAAATAGGACATTTGCTGCCAACAAAGCCACACAAATATTTTTCAGTACTCCTAAAAGGAATTTGTAGATCTGAATAATTCCTATAATGCTAAAAAGTTTTTACAATGTCATGATGATGATTTTTCATATTTTATATAAAGTATCATTATGTTGCCAGGCTGATAGTTATTATTCATTAAATACTGGCTTAATATGAAGAATAATCATTGGTTTTTCAATCTTTCAAAAGATATACTGATAATAATAATTTGTTACTAATAAAAATTACTATGTGCTTGGCATATTCTCAGAACTTTACATGCATTTTCTCATTTAATTCACATAACAACCCTCAGAATAAATACAATGATCATTCCCATTTTACAGACAAGGTAACAGAGTAGCTAAGAGGTTAAGCAACTTGTCCAAGGTCACACACAATATTTGTGAGGATGAACTCATTTATACTGCAGTAAACAAACACAAATTTCAGGGGCTTGAAAAACAAGTTTCTCCCTAGGACTACATATTATTGGTTTGCAGGGAAGAATCCATGCTGACTATTGTTGCTTAGGGACCCAAGCTGACCAAGTCCTCCATTGGACAATAGCTTCGCCTCTTATTTTGACAAAAGGAAACGACCATGACACAGCAGGCACTGGATCTAAAGCTTCTTTCCAGAAGTGACATATGTTGCTCTTTTCACAACTGGATTAAAGCCTTGTCACAGGGTCACACCAACTTTTAAAGATGTGTTATCCTACCATATAACTGAAAGGAGAAGATATGAATTCTTATGAATGACCTTAGTATCTAAAGGTTACAACTAGTACATAGTGGAAGCAAGGATGCAAACTCAGGCAGTTTGGATGTAAGGTTAGGACATTTAACCACTAAGCATAGGCACTGAGTATAGTGAAATGAGATTCAAGCGAGGACTCAGAGGAACCTGGTAATTTCTTTGTGATTGGGTACCATAGACAGATGACCCCAGCTCATACGTGTTTCATCATTATCCTCTATACCTTGAGGAATTAGGGCCAGTGGCATCCAGGACCCCTTTGTCCTCATGTCAAACATCTAAAAATCCAACTATAAAACTGAGCCTCTTTTCCAGGAATCCTTCTGTTCCTAGTTTTATAGAATGCCTATCCCTGAATCTTACCATAACAACCTGGTTCTAATTCATATCCTTCCTTCAGTTGGCTAAATGACAAGGTCACCTTGCTCTTGCACAATGCATTGCAAATTATAAACTTTTTTTTCCACAATCCCATTTCCTACCATATCCACATGTTTTGAAAGTGTGGGGGAAAGTAACTTAGAGGTTATCAGAAAGCAACTTTTCTTCAATTTTCCCGGTGTCCTCCAAAACATTTCTTTCAAAGAGACTATATAGTAGTTCCTCCTTATCCAGGGGTTTGCTTTCCATGGTCTCACTCACAGCTAACCATGATGTGGTGGTGGTGATCAGGTCAATAGTAGCCTAATAATAGGTCACAGTGCCTGTCTTACACCCCTCACTATCTCATCACTAAGGCTTTCTCCTTCTCCATGTCTCCTTACAAACAAAACAAAAAAAGAAAATCCCAAAATACAACATTAAAATGTTAGAGATTTAAAAGACACAATCCTCCAAAAATAAAGAGAATAAAAAGGTAAATGCTTTTTTCCCCCTTATTTTTTATCTCTTAATTTTTATTGGCCTGTTTAGCACTGTGTGCATAATTTGAAACCTTCTGACATCATAAACAATCCAGATAGTGAATTCTATCCCTTGTATGCCTTTGTAATCCCTCTCTTCCTCATCTCCCTGCTACCAACAGCCTCTGCCTATCTTTAGGCAACCACTAATCTGTTTTCTGTCATTAGTTTGCATTTCCTAGATATTTATGTAAATTGAATCATATAATATATTGGTTTTTATCTGTTTTTTTGTTTTTGTTTTTTGGTTTTTTTACTCAGCCTAAGAGATTCACCTATGTTTTTGCTGTGTCAATAATTAATTCTATTAATTGCTAAGTAGTAAACCAATGTGTGGGTATAACACAGTTTATCTCTTGACTAATTTGACGGATATTTCAGTTGTTTCTAGATTCAGTCTTTTACAAATTAAGAAGCTGTGAGCACTGATGCATGAGATTTAGTATAGACATGTGCTTTCATTTCTCTGGAATAGATACCTAGGGATAGAATGTCTGGGTTATCTGGCAGATGAATGTAACAATTTTAGAAGATGCCAAACTTTTCTAATGTGATTGGACAGTTTTCATTCTCATCAGTAGTATATGAGAGCTCAAGTTGTTCCCCATCCTTGGCAGCACTTGGCAGCATCAGATGTTACATTTTATTCATTTTAATAAATATATAGTGGAATCTGATTATGATTTTAACTTGCATTTTCCTAGTGACTAATGATGTCAAGTATCATTTCATGTGGTTATTTGTTTTCCATATATATATTGTTGTGAAATGTTGGCTCAAAATTTTTCCCAATTTTTTACATTAGATTGCTTGTATTATTATTGAGTTTGAAATTCTCTCTCTTCTTTCTCTATCACCATATACATTTTTATTTATACATCTCATATATATATCGGATACATTTTATCAATACTTTTCTTTTAAGGATCATGTTTTTTGGTGTTATCTATAAGAACTCTTTGTTTAACCCAAGTCTCTTATGTAACCTTCCATTTTATTATATTTTACCTATAAGTCTATTATCTATTTTATTATTTTATATGGTGCAAGGTCAGGAAAAAATTATCTTTTTTGCATTATTGAAAAATCTCAACATCAAGTATTGAAACTATTCTCTCTCCACTGATCATATTGGTAAGTGTACCAAAAATCAGTTGTTTACACGTGTGTGGATCTATTTCTAGACTCTCTGTTTTCTTCTCTTGACTCATGACTCTCCGTTTGTCTTTACCATGAAGTTTTATTTTCTGTAGTTTTATAATAAGGCTTGAAATCACTTATTGTTAGTCCTTCAACTCTATGCTTTTTCAGATATGACTTGGCTATTCTAAGTCCTTTGCTTCTCTGTATGAATTTTAAAATCAGCAAGTCAGCTTCTATTCAAATCAACACAAAAATAAAAGCAAAAATAAAGCCTAATGAGTTTTAATTTGAGATATATGTTTAATGGATAGATCAATTTGGGAGCCTTCCCATTTTAACCATACTGGACCTTCTGATCATAAACAGGGCAAAGCTCTCCATGCATTTAGTTATGTTTGGATTTGGTAGTTTTCAGTGTACCAGTCTTTCATGTCTTTTGTCAGATCAGTCTGCACTTCATGGTTTTTGTTCTATTATACATGTAATATTGTTTTATTTTCAATTTTTGTTTGATCATTGGTAGTATATAGAAACCTGATTGATTTTTGAATTGATCTTGCATTTCTATACAGCTGAATTTATTATTACTCTCTTCTATGAATTTTAACCACTTTGGTTTCCTCAACCTCAGCTCTGTCACAACTGAGAGGTCTACCTGGCTCATCTGGTTTCAACCTCTCTGGAATGTGTGTGTGTGTGTGTGTGTGTGTGTGTAAAATTTAGCAAAAGAGAGAAAGCAGAAGTTTATGCTTATGAAAATGGGAGTAGGTATATGAGAGACAATCAAGGCTATTATCCCTTGCTTGCTTTATTATTTCTAGAAAGGCTAGGGATCGGGCGCAACTGGATGCTTTTGAAGGTGACTTGCTTTTGAGAGTGGTGTTAAAACTGCAGAATTCATTGAAAATACTTATAAAGAACGATGATTACACCCAGGCAAACAGGAGACAGCTGCTCAGAATCATAGTGAAAGGATTTCCTGTGACTGCTGTCCATTCAGCGCAGATCAGGAAAGAAGGAGAAGGACTCCAAGAAGGGGAGGTCCCCAGGGACAGGAAATAAAACACTTGACAGATCAACTTTGTGTTTACTGGATTATAAGGAAATTTATAGTTTGTCAGGATACTTGGGAATGAATTAATGGTAGGTACTCAGAAATCTCAGCAAATGAAATGAATCAATTTGCAATTTCAGGGAAAATTAAAAGTTGTACAGGAATGAAAATGTAATAAGACCAAAGATTTACATAATATGATTTTACTATGAATGCCGATCTAACAGAAAATTGAGTATCATTGGTTATGGGGGCAGGAGTGAATGCATGCATGTGTGTCTATGATATGAAACACTGATTCTCCTCTCTTTGTAGCAGGTAGGAAATACCATGTACTTAAAAGTCAAGAAAGAACAGTACAGGTAGGCTTTGTTTTATTTTTAGAATTACATAGATAAATGACAGGAAAAAAGAGGTTGATTTGAGTCATTAAGAATCAGATGCATGGTAGTGACCATAAGGCTGCTGGTTATTATTATTGTTTGTAGGTCTTCATACAGATATTACTTTGGTGAAAGTAAAAATAAATCATAACAAAAATGATCTTAATATCATAACTTCACAGCTTCAGTGTATCTGGTTAAGAGCTAAGAACCTGTAGACCGACTTTCTGGTTTAGAATTCCAGATCCTCCAGTGACTGAGACACATTTAAATCTGTTACTTCACCTATTGATGCCTCAATTTTGTGATCTGCAAAATGGAAATAAGTAGCTATATCTGCCTCATGACTGTTAAGGGAATCCAATAAGGTAACACTTGTGAAGTGCTTAGTATTGGGGCTGGCACATAGTAAGTGCTATTTTGTGTTCTATTATAGCAAAAACAAAACAAACAAACAAACAAAAAAACAAGAACACTGATGTGTAGAAATATTACCTAGGCTTTGTTTTTAAATCTTTATTGAAGAATCAATGTCAAGAACATGGAAACATCACTCGATCATAAACATTTGTATTGATTTTTTCTAGATTTAAAATATTCAAAGATTAAAGAAAAAAGTTATTTTTGATGCTCTTAGATCTGCTTAATTTTTTTTTTACTTGCACATCACTTAGATTCTGATTGCTGTTTTATTCAAAATATGTTCATTCAAGAATTTTTTTTTTTTGACACACTTAAAATCCTGCAATACAATTTTTCAAAAACAGCAGTGTGTAGAAACAGCTGGCCTGGCCAAGCATCCTGGCCTAGTTGTGAGCCTGAGTCTGAGATGGATTATGAGAAGAAAAGTTGGCCTACTTTAAATCTTAAGATAGGAGGAGTTTGTTAAAGCAAAAATGGCCCTGAAGGACATTACTGGCGTAAAGAATAGTTCATTCCAGTTTCCACTTATTTGTCAGGCACTAGGGAAAAATATAAACTGTAGTAGCCTCAAGGAATCAGCTTATCCTATGGAAGCACTGCAAAATTATTCCAAAATATGTATTAAAACCAAAAACAAAGGGCTTATTTTTAAGCCCTTTTCTCTATCTTTTCCTTATTTTAATAACCTTTCTGGGATTTGTTTGTTGTGAATATATATTGCTATGTGGAATTCAGTATTATAAAAGGAACATAATTATCCTGAGGAAAATATTTCTCATTAACTCAGAAAAAAAAAGATATTTAAAGAGCAAAATATAATTAAAATTTTAGAGGACCTGTTTTTAAACTCCTTATTATAGCAGGAGCTTCTCAAGGGCAGTTACTTTGACTTTCATGTGTATATCTGTGTCACTCTGTGCAATGTCCAGGATACATTCATTGTTCAGTGAACGTTTATTTCATGAGCTAAAATTTTTTTCTGCCATCTTATTTTCACTGTGACTCAGAGTCTGTCTTGATGAATATTCAGTTTATTCATAGAATTGTACCATAAAGGTCACCATGACAGGGCAATAGAGAAAATATGAATATAGGAACTTGAAGATGAGTTGATTCATTTCACAAAGGTAAACACCAAATGCTGCATAACTGTCTGCTTTTAATTAGCTTGTCAAAAGATTTTGACAAAGACCTCCAGTGGATTACTGAACAAACCTGGATGCAGATTACTTTTATTGAATCACTTATTGTCTTTCATAGCTTTTAATAGAATTGATGTAATCATGCTCATTCTATTCTCTTATCAATTTTACACTCCTCTTTTGTTTGCATTTGTAACTATAAGGTTTTATAGAGATAATTTTACCTTCTCCATGTTTGCTGTGCTGCTCTCAGCTTGAACACATCCTTTAGATCTCTCCTGATATTTTTATTTGGGTCCGAGACTGATGTTTCTAGTAGTGTTTATATTCTTATTTCTTTCCCTTGCTTTTTCATCAACAGTTTTTTATAGTAAACTGTTTTTTTATAGCACTCATCTCCTTCTTACATTTACTATTATAACAAAATAAAGATATGGTCGTTTTTTAAAAGAAACTTCAGAAGATAATGTCTTTAGTATAATACCCAATTTCCTCGATCTTCTCTTTCTCATAGATTTTTTTCCATCCCTCTCTTCCTCATTACAAATAAGAATGAAATGTTTCTGAAATTAGCAAGTTATCTACAGAATGAGATGATCTGATACAAATCAATTTTCATCTTCACAGTATTAAATGAATTAATTCACCAAAGTAGCTTGCAAGATAATGAAAGCAAAATGCAAGCAAAGAAATTGAATGACCTTTAACAAGCCTCAAATAGAATTAAATGTCAGTGTCCTTAAAAAAAGTTCCCTCTGTTTATTTCTGGTAGCTACATGTTATGTTTTAGCCTAGCCATAGAATAATGGAGATTTGCTCTCTGATATTGATAACTTGTATTTTATTTCTAGTGAAAATTTACTATTTCTAGCAGGACCATAATGTATTTTTTATTTTAATAATAATCCCTTTCTCTTGAACCTCTCAAAATATTACATTGTTTTCTCTGAAAAACTATTTTACCAAGAATTGCCTTTACTTGACATATATTAAAACTGCACATTTAAGTAAAAATTGGTGATAGCATGTGATACAGGTATTTTGCAAATGTCACGAATTTAAAAGTATTTTTCTGACCAAAAGTCAGAGTAGACAAGTTGTTAAAGTGCTGAGCAAATCAGGGCACCTGGGTGGCTCAGTGGGTTAAAGCCTGTGCCTTCGGCTGGAGTCATGATCCGAGGGTCCTGGAATCAAGCCCTGCATCAGCTCTCTGCTCAGCGAGGAGCCTGCTTCCTCCTTTCTCTCTCTGCCTGCCTCTCTGCCTACTTGTGATCTCTCTCTGTCAAATAAATAAATAAATAATCTTTAAAGTGCTGAGCAAATCAAGTGCAGTTGTCCATATCAAAATGAAGACTTAAAAGGTTCAAACTCTTAAGAATCAAATCAAAAAGTTAAGGAAGAATAGGAATAAATAGAAGTGGAAATAGTTAACAACAACAATAATAATAATAAACCTAGGCTTTGTGTTCAATGAATAAAGTCAAGCCAGATTCTAACATCAAGTTATTAACACTCATATTCCAGGATATTATGATTTATTGTGTATTCTACAGTATGTAAATCTACTTATAACTCTACTGGTCAATTTTATTAGCATCTGGAAATTTATTTATCACTCTCTGCTGGTGCCTCATTTTCAATTATAAAGAGGTGGGACAAAAAAATGGGAAGAACTCAAGTTGGTGCTTCAGAAAATCATACTAATGTAAAAGAATTTCTTATGTACTGCTGATCTGGGTACATAGAAATGTAACAAATTCCGGGGTGCCTGGGTGGCTCAGAGGGTTAAGCCTCTGCCTTTGGCTCCGGTCATGATCTCAGGGTACTGGGATCGAGTCCCACATCGGGCTCTCTGCTCAGCAGGGAGCCTGCTTCCTCCTCTCTCTCTCTCTGCCTGCCTCTCTACCTGCTTGTGATCTCTGTCAAATAAATAAATAAAATCTTTAAAAAAAAAAAAAAAAGAAATGTAACAAATTCCTCCAGGTAATATCGATTGCTAAAGGAAGGGACTTGAACCAGTGTGTTGATCCCTATTTCAGAGCACTAGCTAGGTGTTATGCACAATAGTGGAAGAATGTACAGATAAAAATATATATACACATATATATGTGTGTGTGTGTGTGTATATATCTATATGTATTAGGATAGATGATATGTAATTAAAACCCCATGGGAAATACTACTAATTTGACAATGTGGGTATATGTAAGCAAATGTTTGCACTTTTTTGTTTATCCATTTTTCTAATATAGCAAAATATCTACCTAAATTCACTCTGCAGATCTCCTTGATTAGAAAAAAGAGAAAAAAATATTTATGTTGAGAACTTACTCTGTGAAAATCACTCTATAAGCATACAAGGGAAACAAAGAAATCCAGGAAATATTTCTTTTAAAAATTCTTAAAAATATATTTTATCAATAGTATATGCACATAAGAAGCAATTTTAATAAGGAACAGTGTACATTCATACATGAATCTAATGATCATCTGCTCTTCTGCACTGTATAAGAATTCAGTGGAAAATTCTATCTCTGAAGTTTGTACTTTTGTAGCCTTTAAGGGTTGGGGGGAGTAATTAGACAAATACTGGATTGGAGTAAATATTGTAACAACAGTTCAAGAAAGAGACATAAATTTCTATTGCCATCATTCAAGGCTGAATTTATGCTGCATATTAGAAGTTGGTTATAATAAATAGGTTGATAGTAAAGAGACCAGTCCAGGGAGAGAATGGGCATAAGCACACCCCTTTCTCTGGAAGTCATAGTATTGAATATATATTATCTTTCTGATTGAGTATAAGCATTCTGAGTCCCAATATGTCAATGAATTTACTGATTTTTAAAAATTATTTGTAAATTCTACCTCATCTAGTAAGAGCCCTGGGTATGATAGGTGCTCCATAAATTTCTCTTAATTGAATATCTTTTTCTTATCTATACACCTATTCTTAAAACTTTGTTTACATCCTCAGATAGAACTGATTTCAAAATACAGATTTCATAGGTGAAATTCTTTTGAGCATGACTTTTGCTTTATATGAATTTTAACTTCCCTATGAACAAAATACAAATTTAATATTTAACATGTGTGTATTTAAAATATTTAATCAGAAATGCATATAACATGTCATTAAATTGTGCCTGGAACATGCATGTTTTTCCTTTTCAGCTGCACCCCTTATTTATTTATTTATTTATTTATTTACTTTATTTTTTTAATATTTTATTAATTTGACAGACAGAGATCACAAGTAGTCAGAGAAGCAGGCAGAGAGAAAGGAAAGGAAGCAGGCTCCCCACCGAGCAGAGAACCCAACTTGGGGCTTGATCCCAGAATCCTGGGATCACCACCGAAGCTGAGGGCAGAGGCCTCAACCCACTCAGCCACCCAGGCGCCCCTGCACTTCTTATTTAAAGCTTAACACACTATCACATTTTAAGAGCTGATGGTGTTGAAGAGGAATATGTTCTTCAGCCTGAATTTTGACATCTGTATTAACATTTTGGCAGATTTAGTAAAATTAATCACTCAGTATTTTTCTATTCTGCACATTCTAACATTTGTATATCAGGATTACTTGCACATGTAAAGGTACACGTGTGTTGCCAAGACGTGTCTTAGAATATGAAAGGATTTCAGAGGAAAATGCCCTGTAGAGAAAAATTTGAAATAAATCCATTCAATATTAGCATTCCTTCTATTACTAATATTGTATCTTTTCTACCCAGAGCTGATTTTTGGAGATAGAATGCGTATCTATCTAGAATGTAGTTCTCAGGGCTGAGAGCAAATGGAACTCTTTTTTCCCTACTAAACTCAATAATTTCAGAAGCAGGCATCTAATCTGGATATTACATTTTTGTGTGAAGGTGCCTTTTCCCCATCTCATACACTAGGCATTTAGTCCTAATGGATGCTATTTGCAGACACTGTCTCAGCATAAATAACTGTTTCAATGAGGTCAGGACCCTCTGTGTTCAACTTATAGTCAGTGTTCTAACTGAATGGCGTCTGTGCTTATATCCTGCTTCAGGGGGGAAAAATACACACACACATGAGTTGCAACTATTCCACAAACCACATCTCCATTCTACACATCATTATTTGTGTCAAGAAAGTTTTGGTCAGAATGAAGCAAGGTAAATTGAAGATGACAAAATTTCCCATGTTTTCTAGTCAAGAATCAAAATGTGTTGTGCTCTGCTGTATATCTGCTTGCATCCACCCTACATATTTTATTTATTTTCTCATTTATTTCTAAGTAACTAGACCTAAATGTAAATTTATAGATATAGAACATGGAGCCTCTGGGCATGTTTAAAATACAAGGAAATAAATAAGCATTCTTACAAAAGTGCTATAAAAGTCACATTGGAACCCAATATTCTTTGTATAGCAGGTAAAGAGAGAAAAAGCACTTGCGTCTGAAAAGACCAACTAAAGATTTAACCATATTGAAGTAAAATTACAGTTTCATGAGTTATCCTGTGTTACAGAGGATCGGAATGGCTGTGTAGTAGAATAATATGGAGAAAAACATGATTTAATAATGATACCAGGCTCCTGGGTGGCTCAATGGGTTAAAGCCTCTGCCTTCAGCTCAGGTCATGATCCCAGAGTCCTGGGATAGAGCCCCACATCGGGCTTTCTGCTCAGCAGGGATCCTGCTTCCCTTCCTCTCTCTGCCTGCCTCTCTGCCTACTTGTGATCTCTCTTTGTCAAATAAATAAATAAAATCTTAAAAAAAAAATGATACCAATCGTTAGTTTAGCATATAGTAAAAGTGTCTATTACTTCTCCTTACTGCCATTATAATTGTTTTAAATTGCTCAGCTGACTCATTAAAACCCCTATATAAGTTAATCTTTGAAGGAATAATTAATATCTCTTGAATCTACTTCATATAATAATTATAAGCAATATTTTCATAATTGAGCAAACAACATTATTGACAAAACAAATGTAATGGATTTTCTTATTGCAAGGTAACATGCTATTCAAACTCATGTTAAGACTATGAATATTAGACTTCCGGGGTGTTTTTAGAAAGAAGGGAAATTTTTTTTTTTTATTATGTTATGTTAGTCACCATATAGTACATCATTAGTTTTTGATGTAGTGTTCCATGATTCACTGTTTGCGTGTTAACACTGAGAGGCCCATGTAATACATGCTCTTGGAAGAAGGGAATTTTAAAGAACAATTCGCTCAGGTAAATTTATTGTACTCTGTAGTAGAACACTATGGAGAAAATGATGGCAAACCTGCTGTGAAGAGTAGACTAGTTAGGCACATATTTAATAAATGTTCCTATTATTACTATAATCATTATTATTTTAATTGTTCATCTGGTTGATTAAAATCATTGAAGAGTTTAATAATTCTTCTGGCCACTGTTAGCATGTCCTATAGTCCATTATATATAATAATTGTAAATAACCTTATAATAATTGAATAAATAAAAATAATATAATTTTAATACTCACATAATTATGAATATTGGACCTCTGGATGTTCCTAGTAAAAAGGGAATTTTACAAAGAGAATTTTCCAAGGTTAATTTACTATTATGTAAGCATAAGAGTTGAGGACAAATTTAAGTGTGAAAAGATTTCTCCCATGATTTTTTTTTAAGCATGTTAGTCTTTGACTGAATTCAAATAGAATGGGAAAAATGGTCAGACTCACTCAGGAAGATTTCCCTTCATAACTAAAATTATATTTGTGTGGATAATCTTAAATTATAGTTTCAGGGAAAATAAACTATAGTCTACTAAATGTTAAAAAAAACTGTCACAAAACTAAATGCATATTCCTTCTGACAAAGAAGTAATTCAAAAATATATAGACTGGAACACTTCTGGGACTCTTGTCCCCAGTAAAAAGCACTAACATTCTTATTAAAGTTTAAGTAATTTGTTCTTTTGTAGTTATTCTAAGCATAAATTATTAAATATTTACACTGCATTACTTATTAATGTCTTGATTTGAGTAACAATTGTCATATATGATCTTCCTGATGTTTTATCTGTACTTACATTTCCTCACATAAGAGAAAAGTACATAATAGAAAGCAGAGAAACTTTCCTATGCTTTAAATATTTCAAATATCAGAATCCTGTAGAAGCTAATTATGAATATTTCAGACTTTTCCAACTCCAGAGAAAAAGAGCATCCTAGAACCAAAGAATAGAGAGAAATTGTAAAAGCCAGACAACTTTAATCAGTAATTTAGAAAACAAAATTTTATGCTAATAACACTAGGTATTTATTTTCAATTACCCAAGGTAATTTGCTTTCCTTAACTGCAGGAAACTAGTTTTCAGTAATTAATATTGCTTTAAACTTTATCTGGAACTCCTTCTTAAGGAGTTTTTCCTAAATGGCATAGAATTTAAAAATTAATGACCCAATTTAGGAAAAATACCACTTTTAGATCCCTGAGTTAGGTAATGGTTAGAGTAAATTCAGAGGAAACATACAGAGCAAACAAGGAAACATGACAGTAAGCATGAAATCAAAATTGTTTACATATATTTGTGCCTGTGTGTGTGTATATGCATATACATATACATATACATACATACATACATATAACTATATCTTCTGATCTGAATGTTAACAATGTATGCTCCCTTCCTTTTTTTTTTTTTTTCGTTTTATTGGAACACTTAACTGAGTTCAAAAGTTGCTAGTATTTAATAAAGAAATGACTGACAAGACAGAGAATTGGCAATATACCTCAAAATATACAGAGTCAGTGCTGGTTTTGTCATTTTTCTGTCTTGGTGGTTTAAGGAGTCTACTTACAGGTCACCTTGCCCCTCCTTAACAGTGTGTGATTCTTGGAAGAGCACCATTGTGTAACCTCAAACAGAATCTCAACCCCTACCCCAAACCTTACTAAAGTAGTCTCTGTATTTTAACAAGGTCCCAGATTCACTGCACACACACCTTGTTGTTTCAGTCAACTTAGTTTAAACCATTATCTTCAAAGTAGAGCTTATAAGAACTAAGGTTGAAAAGCAGGAGCAGAACATGGAAGGCTTTGTCTGGCACTTGTAAAGATGTGTATGAGAGAAATTCCTCACTCAGTGGACTTGAACAGTAAAGGTATTTATTGTCCAGAGTAAAGGTGGCTTACCAGAATGGTAACTTCAGGTGATGAGTTAAGTTTCACTGCAATTAGTGTTCACTTCATAATCAGGCTGGTGGCTGATCAGGTGCCGTATTCCCACTATGTCAAGAGGTATCATTTCCTCCCCTAAATCTTCCTTAGGAGTAAAGAAAATTTCCCCAAGAACTCCTTCAAAAGACACTCATTTTTCTCATCTGCCAGAACTGAAGCACATTCCTATCCCTAAACCAATTAGTGGCAATGGAAAACAAGTGTGCCATGACTGGCTTAATCAGTATCAGCCCCAGAAGCTCACCTTGGGGTCATCTTCCCCTAAGTCACATAGACTTGGCTGAAAACTTGAAAAATAGGTGTTCTGTTGGGATAGAATGGAAGAAAAATGTATTTTGTAAATAACCCCCCCCATAGTCCAAGTGGAAACAGTAAAAGATTTTAAAGCAGGTTAGTGACATGATTAAATCAATGTGTATTAAAAAACATTGTTGAAGATACATGTTGAGTGCAAGGCAGAAAAACTATTGTGAAGAGGCTATTATAATTCAAATGAGAATTACTAGGGGTCCAAATCAAAATAATTGTAGAAATAAAGAAGAGATCAACTTAAGGGACATGGTGTCTAACAATCAGAGTAGAAAGGAACTAGTGACTTAGTAATTGAATGGTTATGGAAAATGAAATAAGAAGGGACCTAGGAGGGTTTCTGGGCTACACAGATTGAATATTTCCTCAAATGTAGAAATTATATGTATTTTGTTTGTCGGAGGCAGGCCCCTGGCCAGGGCGGCCTCCACCATTAAAAGATGGCGCCTGGCAAGTTGCCAAGAAAAGTTGCCTCATGAGACTAAGCGGAATGTCCAAAGAGGAAGTAAACAGCATTGGTTGCTAGCGAAGTTGTTCATTTAGGTGCGTAGCCTGATTCGCTCCCTCCTGTACCCTGCTCGCTGATTGGTCATGTAAGCGTATATAAGTGTGTAGACTTGCGGAAATAAAGAGAGAGAAGATGCATTCGAACCAGGGTTCTTGTCGTCCTTGTGGGGCGAGGGCGATATTTGTTCACTAGAATATACCAAATCCCTAGCAGAATAAAAAATGCAATCTAAATAATCAGTAAATAATTGTGAAGGTAAGAAATAAATGTGTCATTTTCTGAAGACATTAATTCAGGTAGGAGAAGATTTGAAGATGAACAAAAGTGCCTGTGGATCTATGAAATGATGTTGCTTAGTAGACAACTAAAAATTCAGGTGTAGGGGTGACTCAGTGGTACAGTGGGTTAAGTGTCTGACTCTTGGTTTTGACTCAGATGGTGACCTCAGGGTTGTGAGGTTGAGCCCTGCTTGAGAGTCTGCTTAAGACTCTATTTCTTTCTCTCCCTGCCCCTCCTGCCTCTGCACTCATGCACGCTCTCTCTTTTGCTTGCTCGCTCAAATAAATAAATCTTTTTTAAAAAATTCAGGTCTAGGGGAAGATATTTAAGCTCAGTTGGAATAGATACTTAGTAAATTTCTAGCTCTTTTTTACGTATATTTACGGTTTCTTCCTTGTTTCTTTTCCTTTATGTTTTCTCTATCCTACTCTCTTCACTAGGGTTACTTTCCCACACTGATGACGGGAAAAATGAGGATTTTATAAGCTATTCAGGGGGTAAATCATGGTCTCTGAATTTCATAACTTCAGACTTAAGAAATTTTGCATACCTTTTCCATGAAACCATTGTTATCTTTTGTGAGGAAGGTATTAAGCTAAGCTAATTTCCATAAATGAAACTCATTTCTGAATCATGTTATAGGATGGTCAAGTACTACATCTTCTCATAACTCTGCATTTTTCACATTCTGTTTCTTCTTCCTAGAATGTTCTTATTGCTTTTATCTGCCTGCTTAATTTTTACTCATCCTTGCAGTTTCAAAGAAGTGTCACCAGAATTCAATTTTGAAACATCTATTAAATAACTATTCTGTAACCCTAAACTGTGCTAGTTGCCAGAATTATAAAGATAATGAGATATAATCTCTGTGTTCAAGAAGCTTACCACATAGGCTTCTTTCTATATAGGAAAACAATCTTAATACAAAATGTGTGAAAAGAATTATAGATATGCTTCAGATATATGAAAGCCAAATGACTGCTAACCAGACTTTGAAGAAGTCAAGGAAATCTTCCAAAATAAAGTGACCCCAAATCAAATCTCAATCCTGAGATAATATGGGAAAGGTAGTTTCAATCCAGGAAAAGGAGATTATGTAGCAAATGCAAGCAAGTGAGGGATAACACTACATGTGCAGGGTGGTGAACCTCAAGCAGGCTTTTTTTGTTGTTTTTGTTTTGTTTTGTTTCTGTATGTAAATGAAGGATGTGGCAGGGGATTGACATTTACAAGGTGAGCATAGTTCCTTTCACTGAGGGCTTTAGATGGCAGGTCGGTTAGCTTAGAATTTATCATATAGGTAATGAGAAGACTTCTTTTTCAATCTTCCATTCTCCCTCCAGTCCCACAGATTTATTTCCAAATCCTTATAATATAAGACCAGATGCATAGCACTATTAGAATACTTATTGGTGTTTGTTTTCATTTTTCTTTACCGTCTGTGAATGTTTTATTTTACTTATTTTAAGCCTATTTTTATAGCTTAATGCCCACATATACTAGACCTCCAATAAATGTTTCTTGGATACATTACTAAGTGTACCTCTGTAAAACCAAATTCTCTTGTACTAAACATCCATTTCATAATTCACCAGATTGCTAGACCCTTGAAGTCAAGACCTGTGACTTTTTTTGTTATTGTGCTAAATTATTCAGTGATTATTCACACACACACGTACAGACACACATACATTCTTCATAAACTTATAGCTTGAATTAAAGATATATGGGGCAGGAGATCAGTTCTGCTCTTTCAAAAATTATTATATCAAAAGAAAAGCTTCATTTTCAATATTTTATATACTTGCAATTAGCTAAATCCCTTTTTCATTTGGGAAAAAAAGAAGTGAACTGATATAGTAGCTCCTAGATTTCAACCTTCTCTTGTAACATTTTTGTATACTTTTTCAAGATCTTTCCCATAATCTAAGAGAATTAAGGTAAAATAAATGACCACTATCACTTGCATGGGTAACTTTGATATCATTTAATAGCCCATCTGCATAGATTTCTGTTACAGAATCTGTTGACCTAATACAGACATTAGATTAACCTTCAGATAGACTTTATAGAAAGAGTTATTAAACATGCATGGATGGTTAAAACAGGTATACAAGCAAAGTTTATAAACCAGCACGAATGAGAAACATCCTGACTTATTAAACAGATTCGTTTCACTATCCCATCAAAATAGCAAACACTTAATAGGTTATATTCTGTATTTTAAAATGCTTGAGTCAATGGTTTTGCAGTACATTGCACAAGCAATAGTCCTGTCAAACTATCAGGAAGTTCCTGGAAAGTGTTAATTGACAGGAATCTGTGGAATCTGGAGTACATACAATCTTCAATATTGTGCAAACCAGTTCTTAACTAAACTAGGACAAAATATCAAATTGTCTTAAGATACGAATTGTGTCTAACAGATGAGGTCATTATGATTTTTAAATATCAAAAGAAAAAGCTTTATGAAGTTGTATTCAGCCTATGTCTATATTTTATAAAATCACATCAAAAGAGATGTAGTGGGAAAAATAGACTTTGGAGAAAGATAGTCTGCAGTTTGAAACCCTGTTCACCCACTTATTAGTCGGATAACCTTGTATAAATGACATCTTTATACTTTCTCCCTTGTCCAAGGTGGGCTGATAATTCCTACCTTGCTGTGGGGACTAAAAGAGTAAATAAAAAGAGTAAGAGAGAGACAAAGATAGGTATGGTGTCAAACAGGAAAACGACAAAGTGGCTTCTAATAGCATAGTTGTGTACATGCCAGTAATAGGAATAGATCAACATATTTTATTTGCTAGTAAAATTTATGCTTTAAAAAAAAATTTTCTGTTTTAAAAGCACCAAATCTTTTGAATGATGATATGGTAATAAAAGAGCTGAAGTTTACTAAAGCACCATATTTGTATCTGCCCAACATCCTCCATCCCCTTTGGGACATGTTCCTTCTGTTTGAATTACTTATGGCTTTAATTACCTTTTAAAAACACACAGATGGCTTTGAAATACAGGCTCTTGGACCTACTGGTGAGACAGATTCTTCAATCCATAAACTCACTTCTTTGCTACCAGGGTAGGCAAGACCACCATTTGAGAAGACCTAGATTTGGTCAGATTTCCACTTGGTATAAGACGAACGCTAGACGTGCTCTTCCAGCCTTCACCTGTTCCTTAATCTTTGCCATTCTGCTAGAAGTGGATGCTTTTTCTTTCCTTTATATGTGTCCTGTTCCCAAAGCGGGGTTATAAATTTGCTGTAGCCCTGTTCACTTTGCCATCCATCTTGTAGGAGACAAATCAATGTTATGAATTATCTCTACATGAATCCAATGGAACAAGGTTCTGTTCAAAACAAATTAGTGACATGGAATAAATGCAATGCTATCTACCTGAACTCTCATGTTGCTTATGCCTAGAACATTCTGCCTCCACGTTTCACTGACACATTAGATTCTCTTAAGCATGGGATGCACTATATTAAACTGTGTTTCTGACCTACTTATTTAAATTCTTACCCAAATCTTCATTATTCAGTGGGACAGAATTCTCAGTAAGGTTCAAGTCCAGATCAGAAGTGCTGTGGCAGAATATATGCGAATGAAAAGTTAAGTTTCAGGAATGCAACAAAAACATCTACTCATTCAATCATTCGTACAAGCCTTGGACATTAGACCATTAGAATATACACATATAATTTGAATCTAAAAGAGAAAAGAACTTGCACAGTTGTACTTTTCACATTTGTGCAGAGATAATTGTCATAAAAAAATCTCCACAACATTGCAATCATTTTTTTTCATAAATGTATCCTTTTTGTATGGCTTTACACAGTCTTTTTAAAAAATACATTCGAAAAAGAAATTTTTCTTACAATCAATTTTTGTATGTATGTTTTACTGAGATGAATATGCACATTTTTGAGCATCTTCGATTAGTCAGCTTAGGCTTATTAAAACAAGTACTGTAGAGAAATCATTAAGAAATTGAATGGAAGGGTTTATACAATAAAGCCCTAAACCTGAGAAGTGGAATAAAAATATACATGGTAGGGAAAAGGGAATATTGCAAAAATAGCTCATTTTAAGAATGTAAAAATGTATGGGCTGGAATCAGGTGAAGAGTGTAAGAGGATTGCCATATGACAATTTTTTTTTTAAGAATACAAATGCCCTGTTTATGTATGTTTATTTGATTTCTAATACCACCTAAGTATAGCAGGCATTGATTTAAATTATGTAATAATAGATTCCAGTATATAATAACCTGTCACTTAAGGTAAGTTTGTCTTCCATCTTACTTTATATTTTAGCTCAGAAAATATCTTTTCTCTTAAATTCCAAAGGGGGAAGAAGTCTCTGTTTCTTAATTTCAAATTTGAAGTAGTATTAAACCACATGGAAGATAAAAAATGAGACACCAGCCTGGATGTAGAAGCGTTCCATCCCACATTCAGCGGAACTGAAGGCCATGTCAGGAGTAGAATATATTCCACTTGCAGTGATGAATAACTGGTGCTAACAGCAGCTACCTAGGCAGAGCCATTAGAGAGATGGATGAATGTATCAGCAAGTAGAGGCATACATATCTGCGGATGGGAAGGTCACAAAACAAACATTAACAATTAAGAACATTAATACATTCTCCCACACCAGTGCTTTCTCAACAGTGACTTTTGACAGGTACAATCTGGCTCCCATATGTCTTCTGTTAAACCTCGGGGAAAGTTTTAGTTCAGTACACAAACATGTCCACAGATTTGCCTTTCAATATGATAAAAACAACGGTGACAAAGTGTTTCACCTTTTTTGGCATTTTGTATCCATTGGAACTAGTCTCTTCTCTGGGTATACAAATAGGAGACTGGTCTGTGAAGTACTAGATCACAAAGCATTTGTAAAATAATCATACTTCATTTATTTACTTTTAGGAATTATGTGTGCTGCTCCCTATTGGCATTATATGTATAATGATTTTAGATTTTTATTTTATTTTATTTTGTTTTTATTATTTATTTATTTATTTATTTATTTATTTAGAAGGGACCATTAGAAATAGGGAAGCCATGCTTATACTTTTGGGAAAAGAAAAAAAATAAATAGCCAAAGAAGATGAAGAAATTCAAATCAGTTTTCCAGCTGGCGTATTACTTATCTTATTGTTGTATTTGGGGCCTCTGAGCGACCCCTAGATTAAGAGTTTATACAGATATCAGACAAATAACACATAGGCACCAATGAATATGAAAACAACAACAACAACAACAACAAGTCATTACTTGCATAATAAACAGCAAAAGATTCTCCTTAGAGAAGGACTCAGACTTCAGTCTGGAGTGAAATAAAAGAGATAGAAGTTGTTTACTTTGATTTTATTTTGGCGAGGATGTGGGGCTGCTTTCCTGCAGGCTAGTTCAGGTGTAAGGGGAAAGGGGAAGGGTAAAGTGTGGGGCTTGAAAGCTGTCAGTGGGCAAACATCAAAAATTAAGTTTTTCTCCCCACACTTATTTTACTGTCATAAACAATTTAGATAATATCTACTTTCTAAGTGCTAAGATAAAATAGTTATCATGATTTTTTTTTCTCTGAACAGCCACAATTTCCCAATTAGAATAATTATGCTCTGCTTTTTCATAGCATTTCTAAGAGATTTTGCCTGTTACTTTGATTGTCGCTAAATCTGAGAACGACTTAGACCTGAAATTATTTTGCTCATTGATTAATATTTCCTTCCCCAAG
This sequence comes from Mustela putorius furo, assembly GCF_011764305.1. Taxonomy (NCBI): domain Eukaryota; kingdom Metazoa; phylum Chordata; class Mammalia; order Carnivora; family Mustelidae; genus Mustela; species Mustela putorius. Next base: position 4,400,766 of record NW_025421467.1, read on the forward strand.
TTAATTGTAATATCACAGCTTAAATCCCGTTAAAAAATAGATCTTAGCAACTATTATACTCTTGAAATGACTTGATTTTACTGGAACTTTGCTGTTCTTATAAAATTGCCAATTGAAGTTTTTTGCATTTATAAAAACCAGGGTTGGGCCAGAAAGCAAATAATTTTTATAGCAAATGGTAGATATATTTTAATATATGTAAAAAAATACAAGAAAAGTAGCAATCATTATAAAGATTAGGTATGTTAGCATCTTTAATTTGGGGATAGGGACATGGAGGGAAAAGAAACCTGACATTCATTAAGTGATGATATGTGTGAGGCCCCATGCCAGGTGTTTTACTTATTTTTCACACCTCTTCCATGTAAGGAGGGTGTCATTTTTCATAATTTATCTTTAATGATAGTGAGATGCAAAGGGATTAAGAAATGTCCTCAAGATTCCTCATCTATAAAGTTAAAACTAGGATTGACACAACTTCAAAATGCCTTGCTCTTTATTTTGCTTTGGCAAACTGTACTAACATATAATTTGTGAAGTGATATTTGGGTAAAAAGCATAGAACAATTACATATGTAATTACACACACACACACAATTTTGTTATATCACTATTTGAGGTACTATAAAGTTAAAATATATCACTATTTTAATATCAGTTTAATTGTAAATATCTGAATTTCCATAGCAGAATCTACATAATTTCCATAGCAGAATCTATATAATTTTCTGGTCACTGGTCTTAACATTGTTCATATTACATTGCCATACTGTACTGATTACCACTATAGTTACTTTTACAGTAATTCTGGATTTTAAGCTTATTTTCCCAGAATACTTCAAGCTTTCTTGTGATTGTTCTCTGTATAGTATCCTTTTCTAAGTCTCTTACTTTTATCCTATTCACTAAAAAATGACCTTTATGTTGTTTTTTCTATATTTAGTTTGTTGAGAGTTTTTGTCATGAAAGGATATTGAATTTTGACAAATGCTTTTTCTGCTTCTATTATGATGATTGTATGATTTTTATCCTTTATTCTGTTAATGCAGTGTATCTCATTTAATGGTTTGCCTATGTTGAACCAGCCTTGGATATCAGCAAGAAATCCCACTTGATCATGGTGTATGATACTTGTAAATGAAATTGGTTAGTAAATATTTGTTGATATTTTTATTTATGTTCATCAGGGATATGGAGTTACAATTTTCTTCTCATGTAGTGTACTGGGTCTCATTCATTCTGTGACTGTTGCACAACCACATTTAACCAGTTGTAACCAGTTGCCCTGAACTTTTATTTCCAACACCTTCAATATAGATGCCTGTACCTTCCAGTCTGTTGTAGCTCTAGAGACTAATCAGTGTCCTGGAGAAAAGAAGATTCAGTTCTTATCCCTCTTATTTTAAGTTGTTTGAGATCAAACTTTGCTATTTCTTTCTACTTTTGGATACTTCTCAGTGTTTTTAAAATGGTCTTTTAATTTTATTACACTGTTACAGTTGTTTCAATTGAGTGATTGCAGGGCCACTTCACTTATTTACCTTTACATGCTCTTTTCTCATTCATTTTTACTTTTGTTTTTCAACTTTTGTAATCACTGTAAAAATTAAGAGGATACTGACAATGTATAAATCAATTTTCTTGTAAATGCTTATCATATGTGCAATATTTATTAGCATATGATTTGTAATAAAATGTTAAAATATGAAGCATACTTTTAGTTATTATAATCTAGTGGAGAGATTCCATATTAGAAAATAACATAAATATTCTATAAGTAACAATATAAGATAATTTATTCTATGATGTCATAGCCTGGAAAAGCATTATATGGCCATGCTCAGTTAGTCTGAAACACTTTGGAAAATTGTGACCCAATTTGAATCATGAGATGCTGATATCTCAGGGTGCCACCATGGTAGTTTCTGTCTGGAATTCCTCAGGTCATCTCACTTCTATCCCAGTATGCTACCTAAATGTATCCTCCTACCAAGTAGGCTCCAATCCTTCTACATTCTTATGTACTCTGAGTTTTGTGCCTGACTTATTTTTACATTTTCATTAAATATAAGAGTGTCTTGTGTTCCAACTATTAGTTGTGCTAATATTGTACAGTGTTATTATCAATAGACTTATATAATAAAATGTATGATACTGATTATTAGAGAATCCTAGGGGAGACCCAGGTACCAAACAGTGGTTGTATAATGGTAATGATTTTAATGACCTTTAGGAATGTGTTTTGCATGGTTATCCACTATTCACATATTTTCTACTATGTGTTTATTAGTACCAGTGAAATATAGAAGGTCCTTTTATGCCTCCAAAAGCCTACTGGGAATGAAATAGCCCTCTTGATAATATATCCAAGACCCAAAACAATCTCATACAGCAGTTTATCTTTTTGTCCTTAGTCATTATATTAATATCTCTATGAACCTCCTTAGGAGGCACTGGTTAGAAATAACAGATACATTAAAGCATATTGCATGAAGAACATCAAGGATGAGAAAGTAAAGAGATTTGAAGGAAAATGATGAGGTGAAAAAAATCGATATGACATTTAGTAAAAATTTGTTGGAGATAGATATCTCTATTCAGAGAATATCTCCACACAAGCAGATCAAGATTGTCCTCACTAAAAGTATATTATATATATGAATGAGGAGTGAGCAATGAGATAAGAAGTTCAGAGTGTTGGGAAAAGTCAAGAATATGAGTCAGAGAATGTAAAATAGAAATCAAACCAAGAGCAAGTTAAGAGGCCCTGGAAGGCAGTTCACAGGAAGAAAGTGTTTAAGCTTGGTGTGAGTCTGGGAGATCAACATATCAGTCATGAGGAAAGTCATCCAGTCAAGAAGTAGAAGATATTGGACATTTCTGATAATTCTAGTTTGTAAAATAGAAATGTTACACATTTCTTTTTTAGGAATAAACAGTCCTGAACATGAAACTAAAATATACAAAGCTGTTGTATGGAGTTCATTATTATATTTGCTCTGTCATTTAATGTACCTTTATGATGGGACTTTCTATTCAGATTATTATTCTTTCTGCTAACACAGTGCTAATGTTTACACTTAATCATACCAACAATTTCTGATGAAACCTTTTTCCTTAAAAATCAATAACCTCCAAATAAGGCTTCTTGTTAAGTTCTCTTTTATGTAGCATGCACATTAAATATTGTGCAGAAACACTGGTCTATTAATTACTTTATTTTTTAATAGCATATATTGAATTTGTTTCTAAAGTCAGTATTATTCAGGATGAAGAGATGAAGAGTTCATTTCGCAAAGTGAATAGAACCACAATAAATTTTGCAGAAACCCAGTTTTGAACTCCTGACCCAGGAAAAACTTTCACTGAAAAAACCCCCAAAATAAATGTCAGTATACCTAAAGTAAAAAGAGTAAAATTAAAAGGATTAGAGAATAAATGTGAGTAGTAGAAAAATAAACAAAGAGAAATAGGGTATGACTCTTTTCTTTCCCTTCTTCCTTTTATTTTTCTTTCTTGTGTTCTCTTTTCCTTCCTTCCTTCCTTCCTTCCTTCCTTCCTTCCTTCCTTCCCTCCTTTCTTTCTTTTCTTTTCTTTTCTTTTTTTGAAGGATAATAGGAATAGATTTTTTTAACTCTTAATGGGGGAAATTGGATTCTCTTTGGAGATCATTGTAATAACCATGTTTCCAGCTTCCACATTTGATGATTTGGCATCTTACCACGGACCCCACTCCAACCATAAGCCTTGTTTACCACATGAGGTATAGCTGTGTCACTGCCCCTTTCAGAGAGGCACACAATTGATACTATGCAATAACCAGTCCCCATTAAACCTATCTTCATTTCTGTATGCACCGCTAAGAAACTTGTGCTTTTCTCTTTCCTGCCATAACCATAAGAAAGGCTGCAGCCTACACTTTCTCTCTCTCTGTCCACCCACTCTGCTCAGTGTTTCCCTGATGGCCCTCTTTGGTATATCGTGCCTCTTGTTTCCAGGGACCTGAGCATATTAAAACAGACAAACAAACAAACGAACAAAAAACCCTTCTTTCTTCATGACAATTTTTTTCTACTCTGCATGTCTTAAAATACCTGAATAAAACAAATCTCAGATACCCTTAAATTAATGGTAGTAATGATTGGTAGGTAAAAGCTATATATTTCTTGTTCATATTACTCTATAAGGTAATATATACATCATGCAATTCACACATATATACTTATTTATGATAAAAATTCATATCCCATAATGAAAGTAATGAGCTGGATTTAATTTCATATTTTATTTTATATACTCAAATGGATGTTTGAGAAATGGCCACTGTGGGAGAAAATAACTGTCAGTTATCCAAAATTTTAACTCTCTCCTCAGTCCTATCTTCCTTTACTTAAGTTGAGATCCTTGCTTAAAATTCTCTAGGAGATCTCTACATCTTCTAGCAAAACTTACCCTAAATTCACTACATACCCACTTTTACACCCATCCACTTGCGCTAGGTGAAGTGCACTTAGTCCTGGAGTGACTCATTCTACCAAAACTGCATCTTCTACTTCTTTTGATAATGCTTGATTCAGGGGCACCTGGGTGGCTCAGTGGTTTAAGCCTCTGCCTTAAACTCAGGTCATGATCCCAGGGTCCTGGGATTGAGTCCCACATTGGGCTCTCTGCTCGGCAGGGAGACTGCTTCCTCCTCTCTCTCTCTGCTTGCCTGTCTGCCTACTTGTGATCTCTCTCTGTCAAATAAATAAAATCTTAAAAAAAAAAAAATGCTTGATTCATTAGTCTTCTTTCATGAAGCTTTTAACATCCTTCTGTATGTGTGTCTGTGTTAAAGAAGATTAAATCAAACCTCACATGTATGCAAATATATGTCAAATAGATCAAACTTTAAAAATTTTATATCTAATTAATATAAAATAATTTTTCATGATGCTTCTAGTTTGAATTTCAGTGACTGTTAAGGAAGTTGAGCCTGTTTATTTATGTTAATAGAATATGCCTGCTTAATCTCCTATAAATGCTTTTTTGTTTTTGCTAATTACTTTTGTTCACTTATATTCCTTTTTATTGTTGTTGTTTTTGTCCCTTGATGTATGAATCTTCATTACATATTTTGGATACTTGTATTTTTCAGTAAATGTATGGCAAATAATTTCCCCACAAAAAAAGTGTTTTTTATGATATATATTCTGCTCCTCTGTATAAAACTCTAAATGTACATTTACTATTATTGACAGTATATGTTCACTACATATCTGACATCTTTCTACTTTCTTGCCCACCAGCCTCTGGAATAGTGGGGTGTGTCCCACCTAAATATCAATTCCTGCTCAAACTTTTCTGGGTATAAATGCCTAGAACCCCATTATATCTTTGTGGGTGTGTGGGTATCAGCTAGATTCCCCAGTTGTTCCAGCTGATTAGAAATTGACAACTCTTGAGGGAAAATGAATTTCTTCTATGCAAAGACAATGAATTAGCTGTAAGCTTATGTCCCTGAGCAAAGAAGCACAGTAAGAATTATATCGCCCAAATTAAAGTTTTTGTGCTAAGTTACATATTTTAGCTCAGTACATCAGAATTCCTTCATGACATTTGTGGTACAAGCCAGCCTACCAATAAAAGTACCTTTTATTCCATTTCCCATTATGTCTTGTTTAATCTCTTTCCAGGAATATAAGGGGGCAGGATGGTAGTTCTATAAAATGAGATTAAGATATCCCTGTGTAATTCCATTAAAATGCCATGCAAGGGTACCTGGGTGGCTCATCGGGTTGGGCCTCTGCCTTTGGCTCAGGTCATGATCTCAGGGTCCAGGGATCAAGCCCCGCATCGGGCTTTCTACCTGGTGGGGAGCCTGCTTCCCCTCTCTGCCTGCCTCTTTGCCTACTTGTGACCTCTCTCAAATAAATAAGTAAAATCTTTAAAAAAAAAAATGCCATGCCATGCCACCTCAATTTTTCCTAATTTCTAACCTTTAGAAATGTAATCAACAGGATTTAGTGAGGAACAGAACCTGGGAGTTGGGATGAGAGAGGTATCTAGAATAATCCTCATATGTCAGATGAGAAAGGGAGGGTGGATGGCAAAAATTACAAAATTACAGAAGAGTATATGACCTTGGGGAATTGAAAAGGAAAATGTTTTTGTGGTATATATTCTGCTCCTTTATACAAAACTGTATATGTATGTTTACCATTATTGACAGTATATGGTCACTACCAGTTTTAGTGTTGCTATATATTATTTTATCCTTGCTCTCAGGGATAGAAACAAAGTTCGTTTATTTCACAATTTAATATGCAGGATATTTTGAAGTACATTATACATGACCTCTGTCGCAGCTGAATATCAATTTAGTTCAATAATAGTCAAAGTATTAGAGTTTATGTGCAGTAGACAGGTAGTAGATGGAACTGACTGATCCTCTGAGAATGATGAGAAGGGGACAGATAGAAATTAGATATACTGAGAGGTAGAGGTTGGAACAAATTGTATTGTTAATCTTAAAAGCATTACTAGCCAAAAAAAAAAAAAAAAAAAAAAAAGGCATTACAAGCCAAAAGAAGCAGTGTTTCAGCTTTCGAGTGCTTCTTTCACAAATAATTATTAATAACTATTATTTGTTTTGTTTTCTCAGTGTCAAATGGATCACTGTGTTTCCAGCATTTATCTTTATCACATATATACAAAATTTAATGAAACCATACAAACAAGTGTTATTTTTTCTCAAGAGGCAGATTTTAAAGAAATTTTAATAAAACTGGCTATGCATATAGATCCAGATATAATCTGTTAAAAAACAAAATTCAGTTGACTAAATTTGGAGACCTAATTGGTTTCCTTAAATGATCCATGAATTGGGCAGCACCCCATCTAGCAAGTAGAGGGGAGCTTCCAGGAGTTTTACACGGTGGAAGGTTTATAGAGGAAGAAGGGTCTGGGTGATGTCTGAGTGGCTCAGTCAGCTGATCCCAGAGTCTAGGATTGAGTCCTGCGTCAGGCCTCTTGCTCAGAAGGGAACATATTTCTCCCTCTGACTCCAGCTCTCCTTGCTTCTGCTCTCTCTTTACCTCTCCCTGACAATAAATAAAATCTTGGAAGAAAAAAAGAAAAAGAAATAAGAAGGAGGGCGGTGGATGAACGTTATTAGCAAATGAAAGGATTGATCCAGTCAAGACAACTTCCCCCCCAGGGGGAAGGGCAAGGTATCTTATTATGCAGATTAACTCATTTGGGGAGAGGGTGGGGGAGGATGGAGAAGGCCCAAAGGGCAGATTACCATCTCTGGTGCTGATCAAAAAATTCCACTGACCTTAAGACTACATTCCTGGAAGAGGTTGAAACTAGATCCCTGTTTGAGGACTTAGCTTAAGCAATGCCATTTTGGGTCTGAGATTTTCTTTTTAACAAAACAAAGGGAATAGCTCATTTTAAATTGCATATTTCTCACATTTGAATTGTCTCAAAGTGCTAAACCTGTTAGGTTGTTATTAGCATCTCAGTTGGTTTTCTGTCAATAGAAAGCAGATAGCCTAGTTCTGTGGCTCTTTGTAAAACAGCAAAAATAAAAGATATCTGATCCAAATATTTCTGAACTAAATTTAACTGTATATCAATGAAATATTGGCAAAAGCTTCTTCCAAATCTCTGGCACAAAATTGCACCCACATTGTCATCTGTAAACCACAGCTTGTGAGCATTTAAGAATCCACAGGCAGTCTAATCAGCTGAAAAATGTATTCTAGTTATGTACAATATCTTCCTGTATAATTAAAGACAGTTACTTCCTCCTCTAATCTTACTCTATAAAAAAATTATAATTTTTAAAATAATTTTTACAATTTTAGAATGACTTGGGATTAATAAAAAAATTGCAAAGATAATATATAGAATTACCATATATCCTACATCCAAATTCCCCTATTATGAACTTCTAACACAAGTGTTTCAGAATTAATGAACCATATTGATACATTTTTATTAACTAAAGTCAATACTTTATTCAGATTTCCTTAGTTTACGTAATGTTCATATCCTGTCCTGAAAGACCCGCGGATCCCCTTACCCAAGAATCCAACACTGCCACTGGATGCAATCAGCAAGAGGTTCTTTATTGTTACGCAGGCGCCTGCGGGTGGTCAGCAGCTCCTGCTAGCTGAGCACACCCAGCTGGGGTGGTGCCGGGTTTTTATAGACAGGTACAAACAAGTTTTGGGTGGGGCGCAACTGATTGGTTGACAGTTAGAACTTTTGAAAAAGGCATACGTGGAGTTTGCTGATTGGCTTTGGGGACCCCCGCGCGCGAAGAGAGAGGCGGGAAGGGGGAACAAGCTGAAGAGAGAGGCGGGAAGGGGGAACAAGCTGATTGGTTCTGAGGGCCCGCCCGCGGGAGGAGAGAGGCAGGGAGGGGGAACAAGAAGGGGGAAGGTAGGAATGCCATCATGGCGTCTTCTATTATTTCTATAAGCCAAGCAGTTACAGAAGGGAAAAAGAGCAATTAATAAGCAATTAATAACCTAATTTACGCCTAAAAGCCAGCGGTTTACAGAAAAGCAAACAAGCGGTTAGTTATCCTATCTATCTTCTAGGGGAGGGGTCTTTCAGTCCAAGGATACCATCTAGGATATCGCATATGTATAATGATCTTCAAGCTCCTCTTTGATGTGACAGTTTCTCACTTTTCTTGATTTTAATGACCTTGGCAGTTTTAAGGAGAACTGGTCAGGTATTTTGTAGAATGCCCTTCAATTTGGAATTGCCATTTTCCTCATTAATACTGGGGTTATGTATTTTGGGGAGGAAGATCACCAAGGTAAAGTGTCATTTTCATCACATTACCAAGACACATACTATCAACATAACCTATCACTGTTCATGTTGACCTTGCTCAGCTGCCTTAGGTAATGTCTGTGCAGTTTCTCCACTATAAAGTTACTTTTTAGGTTGTTTTTTGGGAAGTTTTTTTTTGAAAAAAGTCATACCACTTAAGGAGTAAAGAGTTATGTCTCCTCTTTGATTGTGGAGTATCTACTTGAATTATCTGGAAGTCTTCCGTATGGGACATAATGTGGGAAACAAAGGCAAAAGAATAATTAAATTTCCTTACCATTTACAGACCATTAACTACCCTTGAAACGGACAGAGTCAGATTCCTCTAGGAACTCAGCTGCCACTACGCTAAAACTTTGTTAAGGGCAAGAGGCAATCTTAGCTCATTGTTCCAAACAACAACCCCCACCCCCCCACCCCCAAATCCTGTAAGTCAATTTTGACACATAAAATTTCCTTTGGAAACTTTCTTTATCTTTCCTCCCTGAAAGATATATGTTAGCAATCATCCCCCAAGCATTTGGGCCATTGATGTGCAACTGAAAGGTCTCCTGGCTAGGGCTTTAATAGAAGAACACTCCTCATAACCCTGGTGCAGCTTTTTCTGCCCATAGATCCTGTCCCCATGCTTTAATAAAATCATCTTTTTGCACCAAAGATGTCTCAAGAATTCTTTCCTGATCATTGGCTCTGAACCCCAACATTTTCTACATCAGGACACTGATCTAATTCCCTCAATTAATTTATTTAATTTGTGGTTTATTTATATCCATATGAAAAGGGATTTTTATTTTATGCTTTGCACATAATCTAATACTACTTCATTTTGTTGCTCAAAATTTTCCAGTTTAGGCTCTTTAGGGCTCTTTCAGGAGGCTCTACTGTTTGATTTAGCATATCACTGTGATGTGGAAAATAAAGGCAAAAGAAAAATTAAATTTCCTGACTACCTATAGTCCACTGACAAGTCCTTGAAACAGGCAGAGACATTCCTCTAGGAACTCAGCTGTCTGGATGTTACTACTTCGCTGAAGGCAAAAGACAATCTTAGCCTGACCCCAGGATTCCTTTGGAAACTTTCTTTAACTCTACCCGCCAAGATATGCATTAACAATCATCTCCCAAGCATATGACCCCCTGATATGCATCTGAAGGGTGTCATGACTAAGGTTTTATTAGACAGTAATAAATGACATTTTCCCAACAATAGCTAGCCCCCTCAAGGTCCTGCAAACCTTGCTTCCAAAATTCCTTAGAGACTTAAACTATCCCTAACCCCCTCCCAATTTGAAAGTTATCATGGACCACCCCTCATGACCCCAGGGCAGCTCTTTCTGCCCAAGGGTCCTGTCCCATACTTCAATAAAATCACCTTTTTGCACCCAAGACATCTCAAGAATTCTTTCTTGGCCATTGGCTTTGATCCCTAACATCTTTCCTATATCAGTTGTTTTCATTTTTCTGTTTTTTTGTCTTTATTGTTTTTTTGTTTGTTTCTTTACTTATTTTTAGTGCTTTAATTTTGGCATATAGGATGCTTCATGATCTTCTTGTATACTGCCTGTCCTAGTCCTAGAAACAGACATCTCTCCAAGGAGCCATGATTTTTTTTTTTTTTTTTAAATTTTGCTATTGTTGGAGGCAGGTATTAGAAACCAATTATTTGGGTGCTAGTAGATTTGTTGCTATCAGTATCAAACTTTTTGCCCCAAAATAATATTTTTTCTGTATGTTTTTATGTCTGTATGCATACAGAACATCTGCAACATTTCGTTTCTGCATTGTATTAATCAGTTCAAGCTAATTACAAATGTTATATGTGCCATACAGATAATCTTAGTTGGAATCCAGTCTGGTTTTTTGTTCATTGGTTTTGTTTGTTTGTTTGTTTGTTTGTTTTGTTTTGTTTTTGTTTTTGTTTTTAGTATGTGAGGAACAAGGGGCTATACCTAACTGTGATACTAATTGAAAGGAAAGCCTAGGATGGGCATTTAACCCAGTCTTAAGATGGAAAGAAGGTCTCTTGAGAAATAATATTGAAGTTTTATTAGTTTTCTGTTGCTGTATAAAAATTACTTAGTGGCTTAAAACAACAACATCAACACTCATTTATTATCTCACAGTATCTTCAGATCAGAACTTCAGTCATAACTAAAGTGGTTCTCTGCTCAAGGTTTCACAATGCTAATATAAAAGTATTATATGTAAAAAGGTATCAAATATAAAAGCCAGGCTACATTCTTTTTTTTTTAAGATTTTATTTATTTGTTTGACAGACAGATCACAACTAGGCAGAGAGTCAGGCAGAGAGAGAGAGAGGGAGAAGCAGGCTCCCTGCTGAGCAGAGAGCCCAATGCGGGGCTCAATCCCAGGACCCTGGGATCATGACCTGAGCCGAAGGCAGAGGCTTTAACCCACTGAGCCACCCAGGCACCCCTGAAACCAGGCTATATTCTTATCTGGAGTTTGAGATTCTCTTTCTAAGCTCATGTGGTTTGGCAAAATTTAATTCCTTGCAATTGTAGGACTAAGGACCTATTCCATTGCCAGCTGTCATCCATGTGCCTCTCAGCTTTCAGACATCACTCATATTTCTCACCATATGGGTCCTCCAACTTCAAAATCAAAGGAGAATCTCCCTGACATTGAATCTTTCTCATGCTTTTAATCTTTCTATCTTCATTTCCCCCCTACACCAAGAAGAGCCTAGTGTCTTTTAAGACTTTACCAGATCAGATGCTGTAACTTTCCTATTCTTAAAGCCAATGGTGCCATATCACCAAACCCAATTATGGAAATGAAATTCATTATATTCCTAAATCCAATGGATTATACAGGATTTGTAGATTGGGGACAGAAATCTTGGAGAACATCTTAAAATTCTGCCTTCCAGAAGTTTGTATTTTGAAAATTTAAAAGAACATTCTCTATTTGGAGAAATGGAGAAAGCAGGCACTACACAGAAAAGAGATAAGGAATATCAAGATATGTAAAGTAAAATTTTAAGTAATTCAGGATTAATTCAACAGGAGGTTTTTGGCCAGAGCATTTTGGGACATGAGATTATATACATGCCTTGGCCTGCATCATGAAGTGCTTCATTTCATGCTAAGCAGCCTATAATTTTTCTGTAGTTGGTGGAACATTTTAATCAAAGGAGTTACAAGGTAAAATTTGCTATATTGATAAAATACCTAGGCAACAGCAGAAGTGATAATTCTGCATAATACCAAGATGGAATCAGAATCAGTAACTAGGTCCAAGCAAAAGTTGACAAAGGCCTAAAACAGGAAAAGTAGGAAAGAGAGGCTTGTGCAATGAGCCTTGAAAATCAGGTGAGGTTCTGTTATATCTTCAGTTGTCTAGACCATGAAAACTTTCCTCCAAGGAAAGGCATGAGCAAAGACATAGGAAAGGGAAACTTTGGGGTCTGTCAAGAGAATTTAGAATTTAATTATGAATTATAGGATACATGTGAAGGTTTGTGAGAAATAAGCCTAGAAAGCTGGAACCAAATGTTCTTTAAAGTGTCTTGAATGGAAACAGGCTGAAAAAAAAAAAAAAAAAGCCATTTGCCTTTCAGATGATTGAACCATTTGAAATGTGAGATAGGAAACCATCAAAATCTGAGAGGAGAACACAGGCAGCAACCTCTGTGACCTCGGCCATGGCAACTTCTTGCTAGACACATCCCCAAAGACAAGGAAAACAAAGACAAAAATGAACCACTGGGACTTCATCTAGATAAAAAGCTTTTGCACAGCAAAGGAAACAGTCGACAAAACCAAGAGGCAATGGACAGAATGGGTGAAGATATTTGCAAATGACATATCAGATAAAGTGCTAGTATCCAAAATCCATAAAACTCAATATCCAAAGCACAAATAATCCAATAAAGAAATGGGCAGAAGACATGAACAGACATTTCTCCAAAAAAGGTATATAAATGGCACATGAAAAAATATTCAATATCACTCGGCATAAGGGAAATACAAGTCAAAATCACAATGAGATACCACTTCACGCCAGTCAGAATGGCTAAAATTAACAAGTCAGGAAATGACAGATATTGGCAAGGATGTAGAGAAAGGAGAACCCTCTTACACTGTTGGTAGGAATGCCAGCTGGTACAGCCACTCTGGAAAACAGTATGGAGATTCCTCAAAAAGTTGAAAGTAAAGTTATCCTATGACACAACAATCCCACTACTGGGTATTTACCCCCAAAAAACAAATGTAGTGATCCAAAGGGGCATGTGCACCCCAATGTTTATAGCAGCAATGTCCACAATAGCTAAACTATGGAAAGAGCCAAGATGTCATTGACAAATGAGTGGATAAAGAAAAAGTGATACATGCACACACACACATAGATACATACACACACACACACACACACACACACACTGAAATATTACACAGCCATCAAAAAGTGAAATCTTGCCATTTGCAATGACATGGATGGAACCAAAGGTATTATGCCAAAAGAAATAAATCAGAGAAAGGCAATTACCTTATAATCTTCTTGATATGTGGAATTTAAGAAACAAAACAGAAGATCATAGGGCAACAGAGGAAAAAAATAAAACAAGATGATACCAGAGAGAGACAAACCATAAGAGATTCTGAATCATAGAAAACAAACTAGGGTTGCTGAAGAGGTGGGGGTGGAGGGACAGGGTAGCTATGTCATGGACATTAAGGAGGTCATGGGATGTAATAAACACTGAGTATTATATAAGACTGATGAATAACTGACCTCTACCTCTGAAACCAATAATATAGTTTATCTTAATTAATTAAATTTAAATCTAAAAAAATTCTTCCTGTGAAAACTGTCTTCCAAGTTCATGTCCAAGATTTTAGCCTGCCCATTTTGATGGCATGTTCTGGATTTTAGACCTGCCTGACTAACATTCACAGTTTCATAAGCCAATTCCTTGAAATAAGTCTCCTAATATATGTCTTCTTCTAGTTTGCTTCTCTGGTTGAACCCTGACTGATACACACAGACTGATACACAGGAAGGAGTGACAGGCTCCTTCCTGTTTTCTTTTATAACAACAGTTCCTTAAAATTCCCCATATCAAAGGACTTACACTTCCAGCCTCCCTCTTTCCTTTTCTACTCTTCCTTCACTGCAGAATGTCTCTCTCACCCTCTGAATATTCCCTCTACACATCCTGTCATCTCTAGTATTATTATTTATGTTCTGATTCTGCCCTGAATGACCCTAAAAATCCTAAGGCTTCCATATGCAAAAATATTCTTTGGAGTTTGAGCAAAGATCAGCTCCTGATAGAGAATTTTGATGACAAAGGGACTATAATTATAGTCCATTAACTATATTCTTCAAAAACTGTGAATATCATAATAGTTACAGAAATGCTGGGAGATTTTTATAGATTCAAGGAGACTAAAGAGACATGATGACTTGAGAAATATAAGATCCTACACTGGATCCTGAACTGGAGAAATGCTCCAAAAGATATAACTGGCTATACTGACATCATAGAAATACTGACAATAGATTAAATTCTATGTTACTGTTCAAGTTGCCAAACTTCATATCCATACTGGTGATAGGAAACAGAATATCCTTGTTCTTAGGAAATATTCATTGAAAATTTTATGGTAAAGTGTAATGATATATGCAACTTATTCCCAAACATTTAGGCAAAAGATACATAAATGTATGGAGAGAGCAAATGGAACAAAATGCTAAAACTAGCTGAATCTGGTCTGTAGGACTAGCAGCGTTCTTATAATTTTTGCAACTTTTCTGTAAATTTGAGTTTTTTTCTAAATACAAGGGTTTTTTTGTTTTTGTTTTAAAGATTTTATTTATTTACTTGACACAGAGAGAGAGAGAGAGAGAGCACAAGCAAGGAGAGCAGCAGAGGGAAAGGGAGAGGCAGACTCCCCTCTGAGCAGGGAGCCTGGTCCTCAGCCGAAGACAGATGCTTAACCCACTGAGACATCCAGGCACCTCTAAATATGAGTATAAGAAAATGGAAAAAAAAAAAAAAGATTATTGAACCATTTCAGAATAAGTTGTATTCTTTGTTTGTTCATTTTATAAGGAGAAATCATGAGAACGCTAGGATACCAAAGACAAGAAAGTGAAAAGAAATGCGTAAACAATTACATATTGAAAATTTCATGGGGCACCCAGGTGGCCCAGTCGGTTGTGTGGCTGACTTTTGATTTCAGCTCAGATCATGATCTCAGGGTCCTGGGATCAAGCACTGCATTGGGCTCCACACTCAGTGGGGAGTCTGCTTGAAGATTGCTCTCCTTCTTCTTCTGTCCCTCCTCCAACTTGGACACTTTCTCTCTCTCTCTTTCAAATAAACAAATCCTTAAAAAAATTTTTATTGCACTTAATCATCAGATAACCAAGAGTTAAGTGTTTAATCTTCCACTTAGTAAGTAGGTAATGTTCTTCAAATTATTTAAGAAAATAGTCATGTAACAGTTTGTATCATGAGGTTTTGCATAAACTCTCTTTAATTCTGGCAAGACATACTATTTAATAGGTACTGTGTTATCTTTGAAATTACTAATCCCCTCACCCCCAGCCCCCAAGACACCTTTCCTCTGTGCCCAAACTCTGGGCAAATCACTGCGGACAGAAAAAAGAAAGCTACAGAAGAAGAGTGACAGAGTGGAAGAAAATACCCAAGCCTCCTCCATCTCTTCTTGCATAGACTTGCAAGAAAGGCTTCTGAGTTTTATAAATAACAGGTTCCTATTTGATCACCATCATTTCAAAACTGAAACAAGCTTTGCCACTTATTAGAACAGAATATGCATCCACATAGAAAACACATTTCCATTTTTGTTTCTGGAACTAAGGTTTCTGCAAGTGTACAGACATCTTTAAGTTATATGTAGCTTACAGAGATGATTATACACTGCACTGTCATTGAGAATTAGCTTGATGTACACAAAGTGGAAAGAGAAGTGGGCATATGGCAACTATCCATTTTATTTTATCAGTCTTGAAAATTTGATTTTCTTTGTTTTGACATTGCTTTGATATCTAGATATATCTATTTATCTGATAATAGTCAAATTTCTATGTCACTTTATGTTTAGATTTAGCTTGAGCCAAGGAAATGTTTTTGTCCTATTTATTTTTAAAATATCTGCTTAGGAATCAGGATGAAGAGAAAATTGCCATGGGAAGGCACAGCAGGGTATATAGTGAAAAAGGAAGAAGTTAATTTTAGAATGTACCAATATGTAAAAAAGAGTAAGTACCTGACAAAGATATAGAATATAGACCAATTAGTGTGGGTCTGTGATCAGCAGAAGTACCAGGACTATACATAAAGGAAGAAGTCTTTTATCAATATATACCTTTTTTATAAGTATTGCTTAGTCTACCCATTTAAGGATTAGAGATAAAACACGTGAAACTCCTCTTGTTTTTTGGAATGTCCTATGTTGCTTTTGCCATTGCTCTTGTTTTATAATATACTGTATGTAAATCAGTATTTTATTTAAAATGGTGACAAATTAAGGAAATAGAATATGGGTGGGAAAAAATTTGAAATGAAACTAAAATATTTTTACCTTCAAGATTTGAAAATCATGTTAAAGTTTTATACTTTGGAGTTCATAATGTCCACAAGCCTAATTCGATTTGATCATAATAATTATCATGGAAATAGAATATTCACTATAGTTATATATTGGGGTGAGAACTTTATAAGACTTTGGAGGGAAATCTTGGGGCTCCAGACTCCTTTCAGAACAGATGCAACTGAGAATTTGTTCAATAATTTCTGATTATCAGACTTCTAGAACCTTCTATTATCTTTCCAAAGTAATATGTCCCAGGAGTGGGTGGTGGCCCCTTCTCATAGTTTCACTCAACTGTACCTCCCTTAGTTTTTCTTCTATTTAGCAGTTCTTATCTAGTCTCCTAGAATAGAGTAAATTCTGAAGGGCTTTTAATTCTAAATTTTAAGGCTGAATTTTTCATGACTTTTGCTTTAGCCCATAAACATTTAGTCCATAAACATTTTCTCCATTTCCTAAATTGCACTTTCTATAAAATGAAAGATTTGCCTTTCAAGATTCTTGTCTGTACCATAATTTCAAACTTTTCTCAGAATAGGAGGATAGAATTGTTAGGAGGTAGAATTAATTAAAGACAAACTGACCAATTTTAATCTTGCCTGACTAAATGAATTTCTTTGAATAGGGGAAGGGCCACATGCAATAGAGGGCAGGAAAGGGAAATAGAGATTGATATTTCAAGATGATATTCCACTACAATAATTTTACGGATGGCAAAAGTAAAGTTTATTGTAATTGTCTTGCATGTAACTGAGCTAGCTTGTTTGAATCTCATGGCAAGATCTTTTGATACAACAATCTGATTTATATCATAAAGAAGTATGCTTAATGGGAGAAATATAGAAGTTGTGTTCTCTTTTTGAAGACTATATGTTGATTAGATGGAAACTCAAATATCTCTGTAGAGCAGTGGCTGATATATACTAGATGTTATGGGAACATAGAGAGAAGGGTGTAACTTTTAATGGTTGGGGAAGGTGTGAAGGGCAAATGGCATTTTGGGAGAGGGGTAAAATAAAACACTGGATAAATGGAGTTTCATACATATGGGTATTCATATATGGGAAATTGTAAGTTATTTGATCAGGGGATACATTTTGGGTGGGAAAGAGAAAAGGAAAAGAAAGGTCAGTAAAAGTTGTGGAGAATGAAGCTTGTGTATAGGTCAGGAATAATCTTATATGTCATACATTTCAAAGACAAGTGATTTATGATTTCAAGAGACACAGTGAAACATGGCTAAATCTGTGATTTGGAAAGACAAATGCTGATGGCACAATGATTAGACCTCAGACCTGTCTGCCGTAGAAGTTATGACAATATAGCTCCTAAAGCAACTTGAATATGATTTGAAAATTTCCCATTATATAAAATGTCAAGAAAGCATATACATGTTTGCATACATGAGCACTCATTTACATACAAACATAATTTCATACACTAAAATACATATGAGTGTGATGTTAGATAAGAAAATGTATATGTTATAGCTATACATTTCAAAGGTTAGAAAACCATTATGGAATCAAACTAGTGTGTAATTAAGATTTGCAAAACAAAAGATTGGTAATCTTGTTATTTTTTGTAGTTCTATATTTTGCAAGTTAAAAGCATAATAGAATTTACAATAGGAAATTCTAATAATCCAACAAGCAAAATCAATCAATCAAAAAAATCTTTTGTTACTTCCCACCTCCACTCTGCATTTTGTGCATATGTTTTCTTCATTTGGATAGATCACAGTTTTAATAGATTAAGATGGTAAGTATTATCAAAAAGCAGAAAGCAATTTAAATAAGAAAGAAATAGAAACTAATAAAGGAAAAGGAAAGGATTATCATTCCACTTGGAGTTAAATATGAACCACAGGTCTCCCTCATCCTCCTTTGTAGGTTTTATACCCAATGCCCTTGCAAATGACCTGTGCTTTTCAATGAATATTGTTAGTTCCACATTACTTACGTCCTTGCTCTCTACTCATAATATTAATGGAATTGGGAAACCCTGTTTATCTCATTTTAATAAAAATATCTCCAGATGGTAGGGAAACACTGCTTACAATGTTGTAATCTGCTTTCTAGTGGTGGGATTGTAAACAAATTATATTGGAAAATTTGACTACACTATTCTTAAGCTATTTGCATATTACCAAATCCTTTGCAGGCTAAGTGTGAGAGGTCCACCAACTCTGTTAATCTAATTATTCCTATTTTCAGCACCGGCTATGTTTATTGATAAATTGGCTTAGGGAAGTATGTTAAGTTTAGAATGAGAACAAGAAAATTTAAGCCAAAATAGAATTTAAGAGCCAGAAAATAGATACCAGATAATATAAAATAATAAATATTCATGGTGGTGTTAATAAAATAACAATTAATGTGTTAGGATTAAATAAAAGCATATATTTTATTTCTATTTATTTTATTTATTTATTTATTTATTTATTTTTAGTAGGCTCCATACCCAGTATACATGGAGCTCCACAAAGGGCTTGAGCTCACAGCCTTGAGATCAAGAATTAGATACTTAATTAGTTCACCCACCCAGATACCCCATAAGTTTATATTTTAAAGGAATAGTTTTCATTCCTAACTCTGAATCAAAATCCCTTAAGAAACATTTAAAATTATAGATTGATGGAATTCCCTTACCACAATTTCCAGAGATTACATAAAAGTGACTAAAGGCAGGAGCCATGATACTGAAATTTATGGTTACCTAGAATATAGTAAATCACAGCCAACTTTAAGCACTACTGTTTTTAAAAAGGGGTTGCTGGCACTATGTAGACCTAAGATTGTTAAATTCTGCCTTCACATTTAAAAGACTAGGAAACTCTAAAAATTCTGATATCCAGTGGTATTTCAAATCAATTAGAATTGATACTGATATCTGGTGTCATTTCCATTTCAATTAGAATCTCTGGGAGTGGAACCCAGCCTTGTTATTTTGAAGTTCCCAAGTGCTATGTACAGCCAAGATCAAAAACTGTAGGGTGTAACTTTATTAAACTACAGTGGAAATAAATCCTCCAAAATCTAAATTTTTGAATGCTTTTTATTGAATTATCTAAATATAAACGTTTTTGCCTAGTAATTACCTTTGATTTAATGTTAACAATTACTAATACAGTTTATAATATCTCTACTTACAATATTTGAAGGATAGATATTGATAGGGAAAAACTGTACTGTAAGATGGCCAACCAAATCAGCAAGGTAATTCCAGTCCCTGTCTCAAAGTCCTTCTGGGTTCTTTGCTACCTGTTTCCTGTGCGTGCCAAAAGTATCAAGTATGTGGAAGTAGAAGCATATAAATCCCCCTCCCTGCTTGTGCTCAGGGCTCAGACCTTTGGAGAACAACCTCCTCTGAGTCCACTGGTGTTAAATAAACGTCCAATCCCCCAATGTCTCCCAAGTGCTGTTTGGTTCTTCCACCAGAATCTAGCCCAGTTTCTATAACAATATGAGGTGTTTAGTATTTTTTGTTCTGGACAGTTTACCTGATCTCAACCACCCTGTCATTCATAACCAAATTATTTCTAAAATGCTAATTGCTTTCAAAGCTGAGCTGTTTTCTACTTTGGTTTCCTGTCAACAGCAAATCAGTGTAAAAAATTCCAAAGATAGTGTCTTAAATTAATTTTAATTAACTCTGAATAGAATTCAATATTTATTACAATCTAGGAAAAGGTGACTTTGAGTGACAATTGGATTTTAAAGTATTATTTAGAATATTATGTTCTTTTCTTTAAATGAATGATGAAAGTCTTCATTTGTTTTGTAGTAGTAATCTTTCTCCCCAACTTGGACAATTCTGCTTATCTCTAGAAATGCCTGCAACTCTGGTACTAACTTGTTTTAAGAACAAGTGGGATAATTAATCATTCATAATCTGTTGTTTATTTATAGTTAGAATTACCAATGATGGCACCATGGTTAACTTGTATATTCATGACTGTCAGAGGCAAAGGGCACACTGCCCCAAAATGGCCCACTTTGGTATAAAGATTATTTCAAGTTGAAAGTAATTAAGACTCACCAGATGCAGGAAAAGTCCTCTGCCTCCCATCAACTGCCTACATTTACACTGGAAAGGAGACCGGATACCAGGAATAGAGCTATTAACAGAGACTATCCTATATCTAAGGAACTTATCTACAAATCGGGCAACCTTTGTTTTTTAAAATATCTTTCATCTTCCTGCTAATTGTCTCCTCAGTTTTGTATTCTCAGACTCTACCTTTTTCCTTAGCTCATAAGCTTCATGTTGCCTCATTGTCTTTGAAATTTCATGTCTGTGTGGATTCCCTGTACATATGCCTATTAAATTAAATTTTCCCCTGTTAATCTCTTTCATGTCAATTTGATTGTGAGTCCAGCTAAAAGGACCATAGGGCAGAGGAAGTTATGACACTGTACACCTGGTATAATTGGCTCTATATCTTGACTTGCTTTTGTGATCAGTGTGGCAGAAGAGATTCTGCTGCAAATCATTGCCTCTTACTGTTCTGAAACAAAGATGATAATACTAATGTAGATATAAAGCATGTCCTAAGAAAGGACCACTGGGAAGTGCATCTGGAAGTCACTTCAACTCAGTTCTTGCCATTTTTTTTTTTCATCTGTTGATCTGTATCCTTTATCTTTATTAAACTCTTTCAGAGTTTTTGGTTGCATTTTATGAGTCATACACACACACACACACATACACACACACACACACACCATGTTTCTCTTGGTCAGAATCTTTAACTCTTCACTTTTGATTCTATGGAGTCCTTGTTAGATATGCTTCAGATGTAAATATGTATCTTACCTGATCTCCAAATTTATGGTTGGAGTCTCAGGAGAAAATTGTGGTAAATGTGACTGGGGTATTTGTGACATGGGGAAGGGGAACTACTGTATAAAAGTTATTATTATTCTTTTGTTTATTGTGAAATGTGGATTATTTTTTACAGAAAAAAAATTATTTAATAAGCCCATAATTTTTATATAAGATATATTACTAGGAACTAAGACAACTTTTAGATAAAATTGGCATGGTCATACTTTCATAGGTATTAATGTTTTTAAAGAAATCAGTAAAAGTAAATTACTGGTAAAAGAATGATCTTTTTAATCAATGCTGTTTAGTTTGTTGTCTAGCCACATAGAAAATATGAATCTTGACATCTAACTCATAACTCCAAATTAATTCCAGTTAGTTTATGGATATAAATATCATCAGAAAAGTAAGTAAAACTAAACTTTCTAAAAGATATAGAATAATATCTTCATAATCTTTACGAAAGTGAGAAGGGAGAAAATATTAGTAACACATGTAACTGAGAAAAGACTGAAACATAAAAAATAAAGAGCTATTATCACTATGGAAAAGACAAGCAACTCAATTAAAAAGTATCGTGGGATTTAAACTTTATTTAAAAAATCCAAATGATCAAAATATCTGAGCAGAGTCAAATTCTTGATAAGTTTTGAGAAAATTCAAATTAAACAATTGGGTCTCACTGAACAACAATTGTAATGAGAAAAAACAAATGCAAACAAGCTCGAGTGTTGAAAAGGAAGTGAAGCAACTGGAACTCTCATGACAAGTGAAAACTAGTACAACTATCTTGGAAAACTATTTTTAATTATGGACTAGATCTGAATATATATGTGTTCTATTACTAAGCATGTATAAATTCTTAAGTACATAAAGAAGAGAAATACATATGTTTGTATGTACAATGAGACATCAACAAAAATATTGATAAGAAGTTATTCATAATAGCTCTAAACTAGAAATAAATCAAATGGATCATCAGTATGATGGATAAATAAGTTATGACATGTTCATACAATGTAATAGTATACAGTAAAAAGAAAAAAATAAATTATAACTACACATAAATACCATGGATTAATATCACACACAGAACAATGGACAAAAGAAGTCGGTTATGAAGGAAAACACAACATGTTATTCCATTTATGTTAAATAAAATGAGGCAAGACTAGGCTATGTTTTAGAAGATAAGATTATTGTCAAGATTGTATTTAGGGAGAAACTAATTACAGAGGCAAGAATGGAGATCTAAGGCAGTTAATAATTTGCTGTTTCTTGATTTGAGTAGTGAGTTGAGTTTATGATAATTCACCAAACTATACAATTTGGATTTGCGCACTATTCTATATAATTGATTTACTTCAATAAAAAGTTAACAGTACAATTAATCATAAATATGTGATATTGCTCTGCACAGTAGATGAATTCAAATAATTATTGTCAGTTTTATTAGGTATGAAAATGATCGTGGTTACATAAAAATAAATGTCCTTAGTTTTCGAAATGCATTCTCTTTACTGAATTATCTCATAAAAAGATATGTCTGCCATTTGCTTTAAAATATATTAATAATGAAAATAATAATAAAAGGTAAATAAAAGAAATATGGCAAAATCTTGCTGAAATTTCATGAGAAGTATATGGCTGTGAATAGTACTATTATATCAAGGAAAGTAGATAGTACTTTGGCACTATTCTCTGCTTTTAAATATATTTGATATGTTTACAATAAATATTCTTAAAAATCAGTGCCACAATTTTCCAGCTCCTAAAATGACCAAGAATTTATCCTTATCTCTGTGCTTCTTAGCACAGTATATGACACCCTACCAGTATAATAATTGCTTAAGAAGTAACCTAGATACAGTGCTTGACCTCTTTTCCTTCAACCTTTGCCCTACCACACATCTAATCGTCCTTAAAGTTCTACTGCTTCTACTTCTTTTTACCTCGAGAATGTTTCTATCTCGCCTCTTTGCAAGGACCACTGTCTTAATTGAGGCCCCAATTAACTGGCACCTGGATTGGTTTCCTTAACCTCCTTACCTAGTCTTCTGTCTCTGGTATTTGTCAGCTTCAAATAATTCTCCACACTGGTGCAAGAGGCCTTTTTTAAAGCACAGATTTAATCACAGTGCTTCCTTCATTAGAATACCTCAATGGCCCCCCTACTGGATGTATTTAGGGGCTCAATTGATATTTACTGAATAAATCAACATACGATATTAATACTCTTCCTTTATCAACAGAGGGACTCACAAGGGGTCCTAGAATCTCTCCCACAAACATACAAGATGTTTAATAACACTTCAAAATTGGAATTGCCTATTGGAATTAGCTGTGCCTTCCTGTATTTTCAGTTATATAATCTATGAATTTATTTAAAAGGCAAATCTCCCTGTTGTGCCCTGGATTAGTTTCAAAGTTCTAAAACTAATAAAAGCTGCAGTCATATTACTCTCTAGCAGCCAAAAGAAAAAAAAAAAAAAAAAGAAGAAGCAATGGCCAAGAAGTTGAGTTTCTACAGGTCTTGATGTAGGAAAACTCAGGGAAATCTGAGCTCACCAGACTGAATTGAGTATCATTTCCTCACTTAGTAACATACTCACCAGTGGAGGGATTTATTTAGGTCTTTATATGTAGTTCTGTGTACCCTCACTGAGAGGAAGGATGTATCGGTTGGGATAAAGTTGCAGATAGCAGAAAGGAATTTATTATAGGTAAGTAATATTTATAGTACCTTAAGACGTGCTGAGGAGCAGGATCAGGGCTGAGCTTCTAGCAGCAATGTCTATCGTGGGAGCTTCTAGTTCTGCCGCATCAAGTCAGGAAATCAGGAAATGGATATACAATTACAGGCTCACAGTTCACTCCACCAAAATGGATGGCACATATACTCTTTCACAATCCCATTAGGAACTTCTGCTACAGCTTCCACAAAAAGTGAAATGTACCCATGATAATGCTTGACAACAGAAATAGTAGCAGCAGAAAAATTGCAATGACCTCATGCTGTTTTACATATGTCTTCCAAGTCAGGGAAAGACAGAGATGATTGGAAGAACCTATATCTAGGATAGAACAGTAACTGCCAGGGAAGCTGGGTGAAAAAGATTTTAGAGGTATATTTTAAATCTGGGTTAAGTGGGGATATTATTAGGAGATTGGAATGAATGTCATTTAAGAGAACTCAAAAAATCCTCCACAAGGGCCATGGAGAATTTAGTAGGATAAGTTTTGTTTTTTATTTTTTTCCAACTTTCAATCAATAGCTCCCAAGGAAAGCAAATGATAAATTCGAGGTGAGTGAGACAAGTAGATAAGGTTCTGATTTCCCTGATGAAATCAGTATCATGCTTTATGGTATGCATGGATGAATTGCATAATGGGGAGAATCTTGTAATTTTGAATAATAACATGAAAGGATTTCATGAAATATGAAGCAATGTGTATAACTAATAGCATATAATTCTGGAAAAATATTCTGGAAAAAGAAATAATTCATTTATTTTTACACATTTACACTTTAATCAGAGTTAATATTTTCCTAACTCAATTTTAAAAAGATTCTGGAAGATGTGTAAATTAGAGAAGAAAATCAGTATATATTTATTTTTATGTCTGATCCCCTTTGCTGTATGTTTAACAAACATATTCCCATGTTTTATTATATACTTTTTATTTATTGACAATCTTTTCCTCTTTCTACTAAAATTATTTTCTTCTTTTCTCCCAAATCATATTTTTACTAAATAATAAGAAACAAAAGATGAGCAATCAGAGCAACTTGAATTTTATTATTCTCTCAACTATTGAGACAAATGTATTGAAAAATGTGTTCATAAAAGTGTATCTTTTAATCCAATTTATTCTTATTTTTAACTTTTTAAAAAGATTATTTAATCTATTTATATGTGAGAGAGAGAGAGAGAGACTGAGAGAGAGAGAGACATCATGAACTGGGGGGAGGGTAGAGGGAGAAGCAGACTCCCCACTAAGCAGAGAGTCCAGTGTGGAATTCCTAGGCTCCTAGGATCATGACTTGAGCTGAAGGCAGACACTTAACCATTGAGCCACCCAGGTGCCTCCAATTACTTTATTTAGCATACAGAAAAACCTTTAAATATCGAGAATTAGACCTGTTTTGTTTGCTGTTCTCTTCTATGTGATTTCATTTTAGATTACTATAACTTGGAAAATATTCAATATCATACAGAAATTGAGTCAGCAGCATAATATCCAAGCTTTTGTTTTTGGACTGGAGTTCTTAAGACTATATAATATGCTTAATGTTAAAAAATAGCTTTTTTTATATTAGCGGTATTTGAGTGCAAGGACTGTATGAACAAAGTATATTTGTTTTTTCAGTTAGTGTGTATAATTTCCCAGATATGCCTAATATCAAAACATAGCAAATATTAGATGACATTCAAGTTTAAGACATGGCCTCTATCATTATACTGACATTTACTGCACAAATTTTTAAACAAACTGCGGTAGCAGCCAAGATGAGTCAAAGCAAAATCATTTTGATGTTCCACATGAAAAATAGATTTTAAAAAATTGGCTGAATTGAATCATTTCAGATTGCCCACCACCTGTCATTGCTTTTTCTAAACTAAAAGCATCTTTTACTTTATATGTGAAACTTCTGCTATTTCAAATCAAACTTCTTTTTCAAAAGGCTATGGAGGCCCATTAACCCGTAGTGCAGTGGTTCATGTGCTGAGATCCCATGAAGTGTGTAAAGGAATGGGGATTTTGTGTGAGAGTTAAATGAAACTGAGGGAATATGTGAATTGAAGTTGGATGGTTTGTTATCTGCTACCAGAGCAGCCTCATTGCTTTTTTTATCTTTGTTTCAAGCTAGTCCTAACTCAAGATAACAGGCAGACAAATATAACAGAAAATATAAAGAAAAACATTTAATCTTCATATTAGCTTCAAATGAGTATCGATCCCTGGCCTGCCTTCTGAGATAAATGGAAATTAAAAAAATAAACTTCTTTTTTGTGAAACATCTTAGACCAACACCTTGGATTACTTCTTGGACTAACAGACTAGAAATGAATTTACATCCAGCTCCTGGCTTCCTTTGTGGCAGCAGGATTGTTGACTTGCCTTTTGTTTTTATATAAACGTTAACAATATAGAGATGCTGTTGTTACTATACATTTTCCAGATACTGATAACTGAGTACAGATTTCTGTTAGAGGGTAGATAAGTGAGAAAACTCCATCAGAAATAGTCGAGTAATGCCCAGGTGTGCCTTAGTACTCAGAGAGAGGTTAGGTCCTTGAAAATTCGAGTAGAGCAAATAACATAATAGCTGGCAGAAATAAAGTATCCAAAATTGGTATTGAATCTTTTTGAAATGAGTATCTTATTAGGATTCTTGACTTAAGTTAGAAGTTCTAAAAAAAAAAAAAAAACAAAAAACTATCTTGATAAAGAATATCTAAAATTCTGGATAAAATATTTTTAACATCCACTTTTAAAACTCAAAGCTGGTTAGCAACAATAATCCTTAGACTACAAGATTTTTTAAAAAGCTTTCACATAGGTTTTAAGACAATTGGAACCAACTTAATTATTTCCTTTTACTCAATTTAAAATCCAACACCACAAGACTTTCAGGACTCTTAGCACACCATATCTCCTACAATTTCATGCCTGTAGGCCTTCCAATGCTCTATTTTAACTCAAATTTCTATACCTACAACTCCTAAAATATGTATGTACTTCTGCAAACACATATTCATTCATTCTCTAAATCCTCCAAATACTCAAACTTTGCTCTGACCTTTTCTTTACTTTCACCGTCTTCTAAGGACCTTGACTTTTTACAATCGTCTCACATAGTAGATATTTTTATACTCTCACCTCCCCTTTCAGTAGTCTGGGAGTGCCCTCCTTTCCTTTTTCATTGCCATACGTCCAGATCAGTGATGCTTTCTTCTCCCTAAAACCCATATTCCCACACTATCCCTAAGGACTGCCTATCTGTCACTTTCTACCTGTAGTCTTCATTTTCTGTCATCATGATCCATCATTGTTTTAAGCTGTCAAGTATCTGCTGTATCTTTTCCTCTCCATACAACCTTCACAATATCCTATTGTGGCTAAATCCAACTCTCTGCCTAAATCCATGTATCTTCATCTGTTCAAGGAAAAATGGGAAGGCATGCTGCTAGGTTTCACTTTAATTTCATGACTGCTGATCAAGAAAGCACCATAGAGCTATCTGTCATTTATTCTGTATTTATATGTTCCATTCATTCTCCCACTGCTTTATACAATTATTTTATATTTCTTTTTTTGCCAAACCTCTAATACCTTCTCCCCCATTCTTTCCCTTGGTTTGATTTTTCTTCCTATTTCTCTAAGACAACTAAAGCAATCGCAGGTACTTCAGATTCTCTTCTACCATCTACCTGCATGTTGCCTGTATACCCTACTTTCTCCTTTGTTACTGTCTTTGCTCTCACAAAAAGCCAGTATCTGGATTGTGTTTTTAATACTCCCTTATCTTTACTCAAGGCTCTACCTCTAGCAATTGTCCTTTTCTCCCATATCTTGTTTTCTTTTTGACTAAATTCCTATAAATAATGCACCATTTATTTCTAACTTATATAATTTTCAATATTTTTATTCAAAATATGAAGTCTTATATATTGTTATAGATTGTTAATTGCCAGGAACCCATATTTTATGTCACTGTAAATTATATATATGCTTTACAAAATTACATCAGCCATATCTTTGATATTGGTGTCTAGGATATAATTTACTTTGATAAATTTGTATTTTTCTATCAATGTTGATAAGCTTTCAGTACTTATAATTGCTCTGCATCATCTGTACGAAACCATACTATCTGCATATGATGACTTATCTTCAATATTTATAATTTTATTTATTTCTTATTCTGATTTCAGTGAACAACAAATAGAAGGGTTAGTGAGCATGTTTTTCTTGTTCCCTATTTGAAAAGAAATGTCTCTAATATTCTTTCATATTTCTATTGTGCAAGAGACTTTTTAAAATCATGACATGGCACTGAATTTTATCAAAAGTTGTTTTGAATACATTATCATTATCATTTTTCTCTTTATACCTGTCATCAAGCTGAATTACATTGGATGGTGTTATAAATTCCTCCTGCTATGTAGAGATCAATCTAAATTTGTCAGTATGTCACTATTATGTTTATACACATTCCTATTTTTAATTTGCTAAATTTTTATTTCAAACATTTGAATTTATGATGATAGGATTTAATTGTGACTTATTTTTTTGATTTAATTTCTTATGTCCATGTCTGATGTTAGTGTCATGATCCTAAAAGCTTTGTAAAATTTATTGCAGTTCCTCCTTTTTAAAATGTTTTCAGAAGCATGTGAAATAGCTTAGGAATTTCTATTATTGAACATATGCTAGAATTCATCAGTAAAAGGATATAATACAGTGTAAATGTTTTTAATTTATTTGTGTGTTCTATTCTTGCTTATATTATTTTAGAATGCTGTTCATCTAAGTTTTAACATTACTGACATAAAAACTTATTCCAAATCTATTTTTTCATTTCTATTGTTTTCATTTGTGTTTTCTTTGATGCCCTTACCTTCCATGACTAATCTTGACAGAAGCTTGGCTCTCTTTTATTTAAATTATTTTTGTTGGTATATTCTATTTCATTAATGTGTGACCCTCTATATTCCCTTCTTTTACTACTTAGACATTTACTCTAACTTATCATACTTCTTAATGAATTTCATCATTTAAATGCCTTTCTCAGCTATTTTAGGTTTTATATTTTTACATTAGGAATTTAAAGTATGAATTTTCCTGTCAGTACATCTTCGGCCACATTCTACAAATAATATATGTATTATTCCAAATTTAAGAGTTTTTTTATTTCATTGTGTTTTTGACACATACATTATTTGGAAGTTATTTTTTAAAACTTCCATATGTGAGAGTTTTTATTTTTTGTTTTTAAAGTGATTCCCCAATTACCTTGTATGATAAGTATAAGAAATCTTCATTCTTTATATTAACAATTTTTGAGTTGTGCTTAGACTTGTTTTACAACCTAATATATCATCACTTTGTGAAATGTTCCATGTGTAACTGAACAAATTATTTAAATGTTTGATATAATTGGAAGATTTTATTTAAACCCATATCATCATATATATGTATGTGTAAGTATGTTTATGTAGTATTTTTATAACAAACAAGTTAAATTGTTAGATTTTCCTTATAAATTGTTCTTTTTGAGTTAAGTTGGTACCTTCTATCTGAAATGTTTGTCTGATATTGATATAGATACATACAGTTTTGTTGTTCTTATTATTTTTCTGATGCATCTTCTCTTCATTTAATTTCAATGATTTCAGCTTAAGATATACTTTTAAGTATTCACATATGGTTCTATAGTAAATATTTAACCAATATTGCAATGTTTTTAAAGGGCAAGTTTATGCAATTTATATTTGTTACAAAGTATGATTTATTTGGATTGCTTTATTTCTTCACAATATTTTATGTTTCTTCTTGTCTTGCTTTGTTATATTCATATTCATCTGTTTTCTTGACATTTTTGGTAACAGCTCTGTTGAAATATAATTTACATATGATAAATTCACACATTTAAAGTGTAAGTTCAATGGTCTTTGGTGCATTCACAAAATTATGCAACCATTGCCACAATTGATTTTAGAATATATTCATCAGCATAGAAGGAAATCCCATACACTTTAGTCAACACTATTTTTTTTTTTAAGCCATCACTTTTAAGTCCCCCAACTTCCAACTCCATCACTTGGCAACTACTAATATACTTTCTGTTCAATAGATTTGCCTATTTCAGACATTTATGTAAATAAAATTATGCCATCATGTAAAATGTGATTTGTCTATTTTTGCATCACAATTTGAAAGTTCTTCCGTGTTGTACTATGTATCAGTACTTTCTTTTTTTTTTTAAGACTTTATTTATTTATTTGAGAGAGAAAGAGAGTATAACTGGGGGAGGGGCAGAGAGGAAGGAACAAGCCGACTCTGTGCTGAGCACAGAGCCTGACTTGGGGCTCAATCCTTTGACACTGAGATCATGACTTGAGCCAAAATCAAGAATTGGATGCTAAACCGACTGACCCACCTGGTGCCCAGTACTATATTTCTTTTTATTGTTGAATAATATTCAATTGTATGGATATAACAAATCTATTTATCCATTCATTAGTTGATGGATATTTACCATTATCAGTTTGGGGCTATTATGAACAATACCACTATAAGTATTCATACACAAATTTTTATGTGGACATGCACTTTCATTTCTCCCACAAAATGGGAAAAACAAAACTGAAAATCATAGATCTGATAAGGGACCTGTGTCTTTAGTATCTAATAGAGAACTCAAAATATTTATAACAATAAGTCTTCCACTGTTAAAAAGACAACCCAACTTAAAAATGGGTAAAAAATCTGAATGAAGATTTATTAAAGAAGATGTATAAATGGTAATAGCGTATGAAAAGATTCACATTACTAGCCATGAGGGAACTGAAAATCAAAATCACACTGAAACACTTCGCAACCACTAGGATGATTATAATAACAAAGATAAATAATTATAAGTATTGGCTAGGATTTGGAGAAGTTTGAATCTTCATACATTGCTGGAGCATTTGTATGGCCACTTGGAAAACAGTTTGGTAGTTCTTGATTTTCTTTTGAAAATTTTCAGCCTACTTTTACTTTGTAGGTTTGGAAAATATTTTCTTTAATGCTATTATTTTAGTGATTTAAAATTTTAATTTTTTAAAAGATTTTACTTATTTATTTGATAGACAGATCACAAGTAGGCAGAGAGGCAGGCAGAGAGAGAGAGAGGAGAAAGCAGGCTTCCCACTAAGCAGAGAGCCCGATGTGGGACTTGATCCCAGGACCCTGGGATCATGACATGAGCCAAAGGCAGAGGCTTTAACCCACTGAGCCATCCAGACACCCCGTGATTTAAAATTTTGAAGTCAGGCATGATTAAAGTCAAAGTTATTGTCTTAAAAAGATTTAGATCCAAGTAAATTGTTTCCCATCTCACATGTCAAACTATTTTAGCAGGTTTATTCCATGCTGTTTTAAGCCTGAAACTACATTATTATTAGCTTATACATCTGTTACTTTAGATACTGTGCCTATTTACCAATGTAATTGCTCATTAATCCTTCTTATATATCCAAAACTTTGGAAGTAAATTTATGTCTTCCTTGGTTCGTTATTAGAATTTGCTTCAGTTAATATCTATTAATTTTAAACTGTCTCAAATTTTTATTTTCTGGAAATGCTTTTATATATCTCTCAAACTTGAATGGTAATTTAGTTGGGTATTCAGTTCTAGGTTGACAATTACCTTCTCTAATAGCTTGGAAGATATAATTCCACTGACATTTGGCTTTCATTTTTGCTGTGAAAATTGCTATCTGTCTAAAATTTAATTATTTTCTAGAAAATCTCATTTATCTTAAAATTTGCCTCTAAGAATCTCTTGTGGTTTTGGCACTTTGTCATTTTACAATAGAATATCTGGGTTGGTATTTTTTTTCCTTTTTCTTTTTTTTCATGGCAGGTAGTAGTTTGTTGTGATCTGAAAACTTCAATTTTGGAAAATTCTTATCATTATCTTTTGAATATTTTATCTTTCTAATTCACTTTCTTTTTATCTTCTTGAACCCTAAATTAATATGTCAGAAATATGCACTACTTTTTCATGTCTTTTAGCTTTCTTTTTCTTCATATCTTTACCATTTGGGGTTAATTCTGCAGGTTTCATTAACACTTCACTGATTCTCCCTTCAGTTATTCCTTATGTGCTGTTTAATTCATCCATTGAGTTTTGACTTTTAGTGGATGAATATATGTATATATGAAATAGATATAAATACATACACATATATACACAAATAGTACATAGTCATTGACTATACATGTCAATACAGAAATACATATATATGTGTGTATATACATAGATTTTATTTATTTACCTGACAGAGAGACAGCGAGAGCAGGAACACAAGCAAGGGAAGTTGGAGAGGGAAAATAGGCTTCCCACTGAGCAGGGAGTCCGATGTGGGGCTTGATCCCAGGACCCCAGGACCATGACCCCAGCTGAAGGCAGATGCCCAATGACTGAACCACCAGGCACCCCTACATGTATATTTTTATGTGTGTATGTTTGTGTTCACAGAACTGCTAAATACCCATTTCTTGTATCTGCCATGACATATATTTAATATTTGCAATCTCTTTCCTAATGAGTTATTTTCTTTTCTGTCTTCGACCTTTTATAAATATAACATCATGATTTTTTCTCAAAATGTTTTCTAAAAATTTTGCTCATGCTTATTTTAATTTATACCAGCTTATGTCATGCTGTTCTCTGTAATTTTTTTGTGTATAAAATTGAAAAAAATGACATTGTGACCTGCTTTGATTTATCCAAGGATTATAATGTTGATTTAACAGAGACCATGTGCAATGCCATTTGTTACATTAAATTGATACTACAGAAGTAAACTTAATGACTCATTAAAAAGAATCTAACAAAAATGTGTAATATGTATTAATGAGAAATTGTGGTAACTCTTAAAGAATTATGTCAAGTGGGGGTGCCTGGGTGGTGCTTTGTTTAAACTTCTGAGTTTTGGTTTCAGCTCAGGCCATGATCTCAGGGTTGGGAGATCAAGCCCTGGGTTGGGGTCCATGTTCAGGGCTGTGTCTGCTTGAGATTCTCTCTCTGCCCCTTCCTCTACTCATGTAAGCACACACATGATTTCTCTTTTTCTCTCTCTCTTTCTCAAATAAATAAAATCTTAAAAAAAATTTAACTCAAGTAAATCATTATCATCATCATTTATATTCAATTTCAATTTTTTTTTTAAATGGGGACAGCTGGTGAGGACAGTTAGTTGAGGATAGATATTAATATCCCAAGAATTAGGATGGGGGAAATAAAACAATACTAACTTGTTTTCATAGATATAATCATATAAATAAATAGATAGTGAAACTTATAAGAAATATTTGAACCATTTAAGGTTATCTATAAGGTTATTACGTAAAAATCACATAAGAATCAAATTTGCTTCTATACACTAACACAAACAAAAAATGATGTGGATGATACTTAGAAATAAAGTGTTTGGCTAAAATTAACATGTCAGGAAAAATTATATACAGTGAATTTTAGTGTTATATTTATACAAAAAAGTAACATAATAAAAATAAAGAATATTTAATATAAATTTCAGAAGACTGTTTACTTTCCTTTATTGTATTGAGGAACAGATATGGGATTGTAAAAGATTTTGAACTATTTTGTTTATTATAATATTTCAGTCTATAGCACATAGTTTCATTTTTTTCAAGATTTTGCTTACTTATTTATTTGAGAGAGAGGGAGAACGTGCATGTGCACGCAAGCAGAGGGAGAGGCAGAGGGAGAAGGAGAACATCTCATGCAGATTCAGCACTGAGCATGGAGCATCATGTGGAGCTCAACCACATGACCTGATGTTGGTCATATCAATGATCATGACCTGAGCTGAAATCAAGAGTCAGACGCTTAACTCACTGAGCCACCCAGGTGCTCTACACATAGTTTCACTTTTAAAGCATACTCTTCAAAAGTGTGTCAGTCTGTTCAGGCTGCTGTAACAAAATACCTTAGGCTGGGTGGCTTATAAACAAAAGAAATGTATTTATTTATTTATTACACAGGCTGGAAGTTCAAGATCAAGGTATCAGCATAGTTGAGTTCTGGTGAAGGTTCTCTTCCAGGTTGCAGACAGATGACTGCTCCTTGCATCCTCACATGGCAGAAGGTAGAGAGAGGAACAAGCTCTCATGACTTGTAAGAGCATGATCCCATTCATGAGGCTTCATTTTCATGACCTCATCTAATCCTAATTACCTCCCAAAGGCCTTAACTTCCTAATACTAATACACGGAGCTGGGGGCAGGGTTTCAACATATGAATTTTGAGGTAAACATAACATGTACTTTATAACATAAAATATTCTTTACAAAGTGATTTATAGTACTGAGTGAAGTAAAATTCTTTATTGCTAGGGGTCACTGTCTGAATCCCTACAATGCATACCCAATGGTTATCTATTGTTATTGAAAAAAACTAAAACCAGCTTTGTTGACCATTTGTGTTTTACTTGTCTTAGCAATATGTTACATATGAAAGAGATAAGCCTACTTATATTATAGACAGATACAGTGATGATAGTTTTCTTCTAATGTACTTTAGGGGAAGGTGAAGCAAGAGAGAAAAGCAAAGCAAAATAGGAGGGATAACATGGTAAAGAGTGACTAAGAACAGAAAGTTGATAATATGTCGATCAATATTAATAAAATTACATTATAAAATATCTTGTTCCTAACTTAACGTGTCTCTTACCCAGATGTTACATTTTAAGATGTATTTTCCTAATTTAAATCTTCTATCAATCTTGTGTTTTAAGAAATATGCATGAATTGACATCAAGCTATAAATATTTCAAATTTTAATTCTTGAAATTAATAATCAAAAACATGTCTGAACGTGAACAATCTTGCTGCAGTACTAAATTATTTAACAAGCAATAGCAAGATCAAATTACTATTTGACCCACATAGACTCAGAGACAAATCTAGATTTACTCACAGTGGATCAATTTAACAATCTCATTCCATGACCCATACCCTGTTTTATGCACATCTGCATCCAGACAGACTCATCTCCAAACTGGTCCTCAAACTTGATTTGTTTTAATCATGCCAAAGGAAAGAGATTAAAAGCTTCTACTTAAATAGCTGAAAATTCTCATTTAAAATAACAGCAACCAGCAGTCCTCTCTCCACAATAAATTCAAGTAACTGTCAATGTCTGTGTTTATTGGTTCTGTGTGCCATTTACTTATCAATCTCTTAAATCCTTTTGGTTTAGAAAGTTTAGAATATTTAAACAATCCACACAGACACAAAACATGAAAAAATGATCATGGAAAATAGGCATCCTAGAAAAATGTGCGCATATGTCATATTATTCCGAATTTGAGGCACACTGATCAAATGCAGAAAGAATTTCACTAAGTGTTAAAACAGTTGGAAAAGTCTCCCCCACCCTCAAGTCCTACTTTTAAGTTCCTTTGATACAAGGTGGCACAAAGTCAAGAGAGAACTTAAAACAAGATTCACATTAATATTTGAAAAAGGGCACCCACTGCGTTTGATGTGGCGCCCTTCATGCAAATCATGTAGTCCAAGAGAAATCCCAGTAGGAAAGATGCTGCTTTCTTCTTAGCATGCTCCCTTTTTTTCTGCTGGATAATAATGAACTTCTCACACTCCCTTTGCAATGCACCCCCCTTACCCCCCGGAGCTATACAGAAATTAAGTTATTGCTTGCTAGCCGAAGAATCTTTTTGGCTGATTATCAGGACATCTTTATTATTATTACTATTATTGATTTGGGGTTAAGAGAAAAAAGACTAAAATTCTGAATTTCATTAAGAGGAAAAAAATCTTATTTTTCTAATAATAAACAAAATCAGATCTAAGCAAATGTGACCAAAATGAGATATATTTATATAAATTACTTCAATGCATGATTGCTATTTATAAAATAGCATTCCTTTATGTACTGGCAGCATGCAGGGACATTGATTTAGCTGGAGAGGGGAAATTATTAATGGAGAGACCAAATGCATAGGAAACCTTCCACTAGCTGAGTGTGTGGACTCCTCAGAAAAAAAGCACCCCTGCCTGTGGAGGTGGGGCAAGGGATATAGAAATGAAAAACCAAAGTTAGAATCTACTATGTTGAGAGCACTTATTGTGTTGTATACTGGAGAGCTCCAAATTTTAGGTAACTCTGTACATATCTTCAGGAATATTTAGAGAACTAGAGGAAAGATTGTTGTAACCCTTTCCTTCTTTAATAACAATATGGAAATTTATTTAATGCTCTCCACGTACTACCAAGGCCACACCAAATTCATTTAAGGGAATCCTGAGTAACTTTGGCCTTTTTATTTTTTTTTATTTTTGTAAAGATTTTTTATTTATTTATTTGACAGAGAGAGATTACAAGTAGGCAGAGAGAGAGAGGAGGAAGCAGGCTCCCTGCTGAGCAGAGAGCCCAATGCGGGACTCGATCCCGGGACCCTGAGATCATGACCTGAGCCGAAGGCAGCGGCCCAACCCACTGAGCCACCCAGGCGCCCACTTTGTCCTTTTTAAAATGGCAATCAGTTTGTTGTAGCCAAATCTGAAAGTATTATATTCATGTTGTTAAAGGAAATATCAACTGTATTTCACTTAAGTTTATCAAACACTTTCACATACTTTTTTTTAAAATTTGAACCTCACCACAACTTGATGAGAAAATTACTCTTCCTGCCCTAATTCTGCAAAAAAGGAAACTGAATTTTAGAGAGATTATGTAAATTACTTCTATGGTTATTAAAAGTTATCTAGTACATTTGTCTTCTGACTCCAGATTGCCTGAATTTCTCAGAACCTAATTTATTTGGATGTTAGTAGATACCAAAGAATTAAGATCAATTCCTCGGCCTGAAAGTTCTCTGGCTTGAAATCTCCATAGTGTCTGGTGAGTTCCTCTGTATATACTATTCATATCAGCTCCAGTATATGAATCTGAGTATTTATGGAGGTGCAAACTGCATGCCAAAGTTCAGGCCAAAATTATACTAGTTTTTGAGGATGAAATGGTGAGACTTAATTCACCAAAATAAGGTCACCTGAAAATTTTATCATGAGGCTCATTTTAAAAAGTCCCTCTGTCTTCATAATGGTCTTCCTTCCACATTACCTCCATGCTTTTACTCTAATGAATATAAAATATTGGATAGGAATTTGGAATTGATCATTTCAGCTTTTAGATTATTATTTTTTAAAGATTTTATTTATTTATTTGACAGACAGATCGCAAGTAGGCAGAGAGGCAGGCAGAGAGAGAGGGGGAGGCAGGCTCCCTGCTGAGTAGAAAGCCCAACATGGGACTTGATCCCAGGACCCTGAGATCATGACCTGAGCTGAAGGCAGAGGCTTAACCCACTGAGCCACCCAGGCGCCCCAGATTGTTTTTAATCTCCTATATTATTGCTTAAGAATTTACTTAATAATGTGTTCTCTCACTTCTATATTACTTTTTAGGTATACACAATTTTGGCAGTATCTAGATTTTGTATTTAAGATTGTATAACTGTCTGACACAGTAGGAAAGTAGGTCTTATACCATGGGTATTTTTTAAATTGTTTTTAAAACTGATCATCCTAGCTATGATCTATTTTAGTACTACTAAAATATGATATGGTCAAAATAATTGGTTTACCATATCAGTATCTGAATATTCTTGGACTTTCCTGTTATTTCTATATAAATATTAGGCTTTTAATAAATATTTTATTCTGATGATAAAAATTACAATGAAGGTGTTTACTTCTTTTGCAGGGTACCACAGTTTCTTGTGGGTTTTTGAGTTTGATGATTTTGACCATGCTACTTTCCTCATATATCTTATTGTTACTGTTTCTAATATGGGATTTTAGGAATTATTTTTCCACTTAATCCATTTCCTATGTAGAATACCATCATACCACCAAACTTTTGAAAAATAGAACACCAGATCCCAATTTAAAATTAAGAGCCATAGACATTAAAGGCTTATTTTAGTATTCTGCTCACATCCTGCAAAAATATCACAGTAAAGCTACAAAGACACATCAATAGTACTGAATTTGAATTTTGGGAAAACCTTGGACAGAGGATTTAGTTTCTTCCTTGAGTAAAATTAACATATCTACTGACAAAGAAAAATAAACCCAAGGAAGTAAATAGATATTAATAATGATGAAAAGGATATGCTTGTCAAAACATGGACTCTAATGATTATTTTACACAATTACCATCACTTTGATATCCTTTAAGTAATGATTTCTCATCAGCTCTTCAAATAAGACCATGAATTTCAATATAATGGATCAGACAATTAGTGCATCTAAACTAAAACCTGCATGTGGTAGGTGCCAGTGGGCTGTTTGAGGGAAAGGCTAAACAAATTATACCTATGTACTGCTCTACACAGCATGTGATACTGTTCCTGACTTAAACAGATGATATGCGTATGCCTAGCAGCTTCTAATTACTGTTTTAATGATCTTATCTTTCATAGCTAACACACAGTAGCCATTTAAAGATTGAGCAAACAGATATGCTTCCTAATCACGTCTGCAGTTTTGTACCAGTATTTAAGACTTCCTTCTAACACATGTGTACATTTTTAAAATTATTATGTATCCACCATTGACTTAGTTTAGAGCAGGAGGGCATTGCTAGAACACAAAGAAAAAAAAAATTACCCTTAACCATAAACTAATGAAGATGCTGGACTATGTAGTCAAATGTTTTGTTTTGTTTTGTTTTAGCCGTCTGAATAACAAAGTATACAATTTGTATGGAATAAAGAGTATTCTCTATAGGATTTGCTTTTAAGAAAACATTGGCAAGGCCTGCTTAAGCATGGAATTACCAATTCAAAGATGTTATCATATCTTTGCAAGTTCTTTCTGTTAGGTGCCTCCAGTTTAATGCCTATTATTTCAGCTTATTTAATATATAGTGCCCAGAAGTCAAATTAATAAGTATTACAGCATCTAGTATCTCAAAATTATACTTCGGAGAGATAGGCAGGATTAAGCAACCCTTTCGAACATAGGATAACATTCTCTTTTTAAAAATCTACCTCTGGGAGGGCTGGGTGACTGAGTGGTTAGGCCTCTGCCTTCGGCTCAGGTCATGATCTCAGGGTCCTGGGATCAAGTGTCTACCTCTGCTCAGCAGGGAGCCTGCTTCCCTCTCTCTCTGTCTGCCTCTCTATTTGTGATCTCTCTCTCTCTCTCTGTCAAATAAATAAATAAAGTCTTAAAAAAAATCTACCTCTGCATTCTCTGAATATTCTCTGTGTATCTTTAAACAATGATATTTTGTATTTAGTTAATGCCTAAATCTAGGCAATGGAAAAAGCTTTGCAGGCATTATGTACAAATCCTAAGAAAATGTCTATGAATTCAGGAGTATTTTCCCTGTTTTTTATATGTAGATGCATGACAAGCTTTAGAAGCTGATTCAAAGTTTTATAAAGTGTCATTTTGAGATAAATTTTATCACTTTATCTACCAAAATACTCTACGTCTTTTAATAATTAATAGGAAATACTATGCTTGTTATTTCTTTCTACATAGACATTTGTGTAATTATGTTAGATAAACATGGAGGTTGATAACTGAGATAAAGTTGTATGATAGTGCATCTTTCTCCAACATTAATTTCTGCAACATGTTAAACTAAATGAAATAAAATAATATAATAAAAACAAGAGGATAAACACTTGTATACATGTTGTTTATTTATATTACAAATAAAACCTTTTAACCAGATGGGAAGTTTTTTTTTTAACAAGTAGTTTGATAACATCTGAAAGTAAAGAAATATCAGGTGTCCCCACTTTTGTAATTATACTGGTCAGAGAATTGTTTCAGTGACTCTGTGTCCTCAGATGGTTTCAATGAAAAATTAAATGTCATTGGACTTTTATATAAATTGCCTGAAAGTGCCTGTTTTCAAATCTATTGTGTGAAAATATTTTTTTATATTTATCCATTTGGGGATGTTGTGTACATGTCTTTGAATTAAAAAAGCGCTTTTAATTCCAATTGTGATTTTTAGTAAGTCAGTCTATCTAGCTTCATGGTTCTTAGCCAAAAGTAAAACTTGCATAAAAATTAAATAACATTAGTGTTTTGAATAGATTTATATTTCCATTAAAAATCCTTCCTTAAATCTAGATAGAGATAGTTAAGGATAAATGTTAGGCATCAACGTTTGTTAACCAAATAAATCCTTCTTTAAAACTGAGAGGGATGGGGTGCCTGGGTGGTTTAGTGGATTAAGCCTCTGCCTTTGGTTCAGGTCATGATCTCAGGGTCCTGGGATAGAGCCCCACGTCAGGCTCTCTGCTCAGCAGGGAACCTGCTTCCCCTTCTCTCTGCCTCTCTGCCTACTTGTGTTCTTTGTCTGTCAAATAAATAAATAAAATACTTTAAAACTTAAAGGGAGTGGGATAGAATGTGCCAACCTAAGTAACTGTGGAAATAAGTGGAGTCCTGAAAACTAAAGGCAAAAGAAACTGTACATAAGCACTATCCTGTAAGTGATAAAGTTGATAAAGGTTAACAATTC
The DNA here is from genome assembly GCF_011764305.1 of Mustela putorius furo. Taxonomy (NCBI): domain Eukaryota; kingdom Metazoa; phylum Chordata; class Mammalia; order Carnivora; family Mustelidae; genus Mustela; species Mustela putorius. Next base: position 4,441,341 of record NW_025421467.1, read on the forward strand.
TGAAACAACTATTGAGCAATTAAGTAAATGAAACTTGTATTGGGGAGTTACACATAAACAAGGGAGGAAGCTAAATGATTCTTATATAATAGGTTGATGTTGGAAGCATCAGCATGAATTCATGTTTCCCTTAATGCAGATATGGATGATGGCATACAGAAATAGCTACAGATACACATATATACATAGGTTAATATGTGCATATATATTTCCTTGCTGAGGACCTAAAAGCAATGACATTCCAGTAGCAACAAGTCCACTTAGTACCCAGATCTTGGTTTTGTTTTTGTTTTTGTTATTTTAAAATATTTTATTTATTTATTTGTCAGGGAGAGAGCTAGATAGAGAGAGAGAGTGAGCACACAAGCAGAGAAAGTGGCATGGAGAGAGAGAAGCAGGGTCGAGCAAGAAGCAGGATGCAGGACTCAGTTTCAGGACCCTGGGATCATGACCCAAGTCAAAGGCAGATGATGAACCAACTGAGCCACCCAAGTGTTCCAAGAGATCTTGGTTTCTAATACTATTCTTCAGGAGAACAAGGGATCCTTGGGCAAATAGCTTACTTTAAGACTGGGGCAGAACATTTACAAGATGATCGTGGAGTATCTTGTAGTACCCCAAATCCCAAAATTAAGGAAATTTCCCCCTTTCTCCCTCTCTCTGTTACACCCTCACCCACACATACACACGCAAGAACACACACAAACACACCTGCACAAAATGATGGATGTATGTTAAAGGAACACAGAAGCCAAAGGAAAGAGCCCCAAATGGCCAAAGCTGAGACAATCTGACCAACGTGCTATAGTGCCATTGGTCTATAATCAAAATAATAATAATCAAATCAAAATATAAAATCTACATGCGAGAATCTATAATGAAATAATTCATTCATTAATGGGGGAGAATGGAGAGATCTCCTATGAAGTAGAATTCCAAATCATTTATGTTCTCTGCCCTCAAGGAGTTGGGCACTCAAGTTGTACACAGTGATTACCTTCCAGAGAACACAATTATAAGTTTTAGGGACCAGGATAGGTCCTGCTAAGGTAATTAATTTCAAGGTGAAATTGAAGTAGAAGTTGGAGTTAACAAGGCAAAACGGGAATGAAATGGGAAGGCAACTCTTCTCCCATTCAAGTACTAACCAGGCCCGACCCTTCTTAGCTTCTCTTAGATCAGAGGAGATCGGGCGCGTTCAGGGTGGTGTGGCTGTAGACGGAAGGCAACTCCTCTGACAGAGACAATTATGTCTTAATATTTGTTGAAAGCAGTGAAATTCCGGAGCTCAGAACTGAAAGGAATCAAACAAAATCAGGATGTTGGAGCCTGAAAGAGGCAAGAGTGGTTCAAGACAAGGCAAGCAGCTAGACTGAAAAGAAGTTCTACAAGTGTAAATCAGATTGGATGTATACTGCAATGGCAATATGGAGTCATAAAGGGCTTTATGCAGGTGTGTAACTGTCCATTATAATTTTTAAAAAAAGAATGTTCTACTTGCTCTGTATAGCATGGACTGGAACAGAGAAAGGTTGGATGTAAATGTCTACTGTGAAAGTAATTCAAATAAGGGATAATGATGCCTTAAACATTTTACTTCTCTGACTGCATAGACCAGCTAATCAGCTTTTGGAAACATGAATTTTACTCAATATAGTTTTCTTTTGATTAGTATTTTCCATTTCTTTCCTTCTACTCTCCTGACGTCATTATATTCTAGGTTTTGTGCATGTACAGGTGCTGTTCATGTGTTTGCTCTAGAGATTATAATATATATTATTAATTAAAATTTATATATATATATTTTTATTAATTGGAATGTGAAATTAATTAGTATTAATAGTTTATCCCTTTGAAAACATACAAAATTTGCCATAATTGTCCTTTTCTCCTCATTTTCTGTTTTAATTTTCATAGCTATATACCTATATATGTTGAAACATCTCAGAAGATATTTTAATCTTTAAATTTTTTTCTTTCCTTTAAATAATCATAAATACATTAAAGAACTTAAAAAAGGAAAAATATACTACCTAGAAGCTTACTAGTTCTTTAATTTTATTTTAATAAAATTTATTTATTTTCATACAGTCACTCATATTAAAGATTTTTATATTTTTTCTAGTTTCATTAAATATAAGTAACAAGTATTTGTAGTGATATCCCATTTTGCACTTCTGACATTTGTAATTTGTACCCTCTCTCTTTTTGTCTTAGTTAGTCTGACTTAAAGCTTATTGATTTTATTGATTTTTTCAAAGAACCAGCTTTTGGTGTCATTGATTTTTTTTTCTACTGAGTTCCTGTTTTCAGTTGCATTGATTTCTATTTTCTTATTATTTCTTTTCCTCTGCATACTTCAGATTTAATTTCTTTTATTTTTGCAGTTTCCTAACATGGAAGCTTAAATTACTGACTTAATTTGTTTTCTTCTTTTTTAATATATGCATTCAGTGTCATACATTTCCCCTACTGCTTTCATTGTATCCCACAACTTTTTTTAAGTTGCCTTTACCTTTTCATTTGGTTAACCACATTTTAAAATTTCTCAGGAGATTTTTTTCTTTGACCCATGTGTTATTTAGAAGTGTGTTACTTAATCTCCAAGTATTTTGGGATTTTCCTGTTATCTTTCTGTTATTGATGTCGCGTTAATCCTTTGTGATCTAAGAGTAGACATATGATTTCTACTTTTTAAATTTTGTTAAGGTGTATTTTATCTCCCAGAATGTGGTCTGTCTTCGTAAATGTTCCACATGAGCTTGAGAAGAATGTGCATTCTGCTGTTGGGTGAAGTAGTCTAAAGATGTCCATTATTTCGAGTTGACTAATGGTGTTGTTGAGTTCAACCGTGTTTCTATCTGCAGGGTGCTGAGAGAAGGCTGCTGAAGTTTCCAACTACTAAAGTGGGATTCATCTATTTCTCCTTGTAGTTCTATCAGTTTTTGCCTTGTGTAGTTTGACATTATGTTGATAGGTATATATATGCATTAAGAATTGCTATTTTGGGGCACCTGGGTGGCCTCAGTTGGTTGAGCAACTGCCTTCAGCTCAGACTTCCAGGATCGAGACCCACATTGGGCTCCCAGCTCCTTGGGGAGTCTGCTTCTCCCTCTGACCTTCTCCTCTCTCATGCTCTCTCTCACTCATTCTCCCTCAAATAAACAAATAAAATCTTAAAAAAAAAAAAGAATTGCTATTTCTTCTTAGAGAATTAACTCCTGTATCATTACATGTCTCTAATAACTTTCCTTTTTTAAAAAAGTTTTTATTCAAATCCCAGTTATTTAGGATGGCTGGATGGCTCAGCCAGTTAAGTGTCTGCCTTTGGCTCAGTTCATCATTCCAGGGTCCTGGGATCGACCCCACATTGGACTCCCTGCTCAGTGGGGAGTCTGCTTCTCCCTCTCCCACTCTCTCTGTGCTCTTACTCTCTTTCCAATAAATAAATAAAATCTTTAAAAAACAAATAAACTCCTGTTATTTAATATACAGTGTTATATTAGTTTCAGGTGTACAATATAGTGATTTGACACTTCCATACAACACCTTGGGCTCATCACATTTACACTCCTTAATCCTTAAAACCTATTTCACCCATCTCCCACACCCACCTCCCTTCTGGTAACAGTTTGTTCTCTATAGTTACAAGACTGTTTCTTGGTTTTCCTACCTGTCTTTCTCTCTCCCTTTCCTCTCCCTTTGCTCATTTGTTTGGTTTCTTAAATTCTTTTTTTTAATTTATTTGACAGACAGAGATCACAAGTAGGCAGAGAGGCAGGCAGAGAGAGAGAGAAAGAGAGAGAGAGAGGAGGAAGCAGGCTCCCTGCTGAGCAGACAGCCTGATGTGGGCCTGATCCCAGGATGCTGGGATCATGACCTGAGCCTAAGGCAGAGGCTTTAACCCACTGAGCAACCCAGGCGCCCCTGTTTGGTTTCTTAAATTCTTACATATCAATGAAATCAAATGATATTTGTCTTTTTTTGACTGGCTTATTTTGCTTAGCATAATACTCTCTAGTTCCATCCATATTGTTGCAAATGGCAAAAATTAATCTTTGACAAAGAAGGAAGGAATATCCAATGGGAAAAAGGCGGTCTCTTCAACAAATTATGTTGGGAAAACAGGACAGCACATGCAAAAGAATGAAACTGGACAGCTTTCTTATACCATTCACAAAAATGAATTCAAGGACTAAATACCTAAGTGTGAGACTTGAAACCATAAAAATCCTAAAGGAGAACACAGACATCAGCCATAGCTGCTTCTTTCTAGATTATGTATCCTGAGGGAAGGGAAACAAAAGCAAAAATAAACTATTGGGACATCATCAAAATAAAAAGTTTCTGCACAGGAGAGGAAACAATCAACAAAATTAAAGGCAACCTAGGGAATATGAGAAGATATTTGCAAATGACTTACCTAATGAAGTGTTAGTATCCAAAATACACAAAGAAACTCACCCCCAAAATGAATATTCCAATTACAAAATGGGAAAAGGACATGAATAGATGTTTTTCCAAGGAAGACATACAGATGGCCAACAGACACATGAAAAGATGCTTAACACCACTGATCATCAGGGAAATACAAATAAAAACTGTAGTGAGATATCACCTCACACTGGTCAGAATAGCTAAAAACACAAGAAACAGATGTTAATGAGGCTGTGGAGAAAGGGGAACCCTCTTGCACTGTTGGTGGGAATGCAAACTGATCCAGTCACTGTGGAAAACAGTTGGGAGGTTCCTCAAAAAATTAGAAATAGAACTATCCTCTATCCAGGAATCACACTACTGGGCATTTACCTCTAAAATACAAAAATAGCAATTCAAAGTGGCACATGCACCCTGACGTTTATAGTGGCATTATCTACAATAGCTAAATTATGGAAGGAGTGTAAGTGTCCATTAACTGATAAATGGATAAAGATGTGATACACATACCTTCACACACACGCGTGCACATACACACACACACACACACATAAACATGCAGGAATATTACTCAACTATAAAATGAAGTCTCCTTATTTTCAGGTTTGCTTTGTTTGAAATTAATTTGGCCACTCCTGATTTCTTTTTTATTTTTCTATTTTATTTTATTTTATTTCTTTTCAGTGTTCCAAAATTCATTGTTTATGCACCACACCCAGGGCTCCAAGCAATATGTGCCCTTCATAATACCCACCACCAGGCTCACCCAACACCCCCACTCTTCTCCCCTCCAAACCCTTCAATTTGTTTCTCAGAGTCCACAGTCTCTCATGATTTATCTCCCCCTCCAATTTCCCCCAAATCACTTCTCCTCTCCATTTCCCAATGTCCTCCATGTTATTCCCTATGTTCCACAAGTAAGTCAAACCAGGTAATAATTGACTGTCTGCTCGACTTATTTCACTCAGCATAATCTCTTCTAGTCCCATCCATGTTGATATAAAAGCTGGGTATTCATCCTTTCTGATGGAGATAATAATACTCCATTGTATATTTGGACCATATCTTCTTTATCCATTCGTCCATTGAAGGGCATCTTGGTTCTTTCCACAGTTGGCCACTGTGGCCATTGCTGCTATGAACATTGGAGTATAGACGGCCCTTCTGTTCACTACATCTCTATTTTCAGGGTAAATACTCAGTAGTGCAATTGCAGGGTCATAAGGAAGCTCTATTTTTAATTTCTTAAGGAATCTCCACACTGTTTTACAAAGTGGCTGTACTAACTTGCATTCCCACCAACAGTGTAAGAGAGTTCCTCTTTCTCCACATCCTCTCCAACACTTGTTTACTGTCTTGTTAATTTTGGCCATTCTAATTTGTGTAAGGTGGTATCTAAATGTGGTTTTGATTTGAATCTTCCTGATGGTTAGTGATGATAAACATTTTTCATGTGTCTGTTAGCCATTTGTATGTCTTCTTTGGAGAAGAGTCTGTTCATGTCATCTGCCCATTTTTTGACGTGATTATCTGTTTTGTGTGTGTTGAGTTTGAGGAGTTCTTTATAGATCTTGGATATCAGCCCTTTGTCTGTAGTGTCAACTGTGAATATCTTCTCCCATTTCGTGGGTTGCTTCTTTGTTTTGCTGACTGTTTCCTTTGTTGTGAAGAAGGTTTTGATCTTGATGAAGTCCCCAAAGTTTATTTTCACTTTTGTTTCCTTTGCCTTTAGAGACATGTCTTGAAAAAAGTTGCTGTGGCCGATGTCAAAGATTTACTGCCTATATTTTCCTCTAGGGTTTTGATAGATTCCTGTCTCACGTTGAGGGTTTTTTTTTTTTTTTTTAATCTATTTTGAGTTTATCTTTGTGTATTTTATAAGAGAATGATCGAGTTTCATTCTTTTACACATAGCTGTCCAATTTTCCCAGCACCATTTATTGAAGAGACTTTTTTCCACTGGGTATTTTTCCCTGCTTTGTCAAAGATTATTTGACCATAGAATTGAAGGTCCATATCTGGGCTCTCTACCTGTTACACTGGTCTATGTGTCTTTTTTTGTGCCAGTACCATGCTGTCTTGGTGATCACAGCTTTGTAGTAAAGCTTGAAATCAGGCAACATGATGCCCCCAGTTTTGTTTTTCTTTTTCAACATTTCCTTAGCAATTCATGGTCTTTTCTGGTTTCATACAAATTTTAAGATTGTTTGTTCCAGCTCTTTGAAAAACACCAGTGGAATTTTGATCGGATGGCATTGAAACTATAGATTGCTCTAGGCAGTATAGACATTTTAACAATGTTTATTCTTCTGATCCATGAGCATGGAATGCTCTTCCATCTTTTTGTGTCTTCTTCAATTTCTTTCATGAGTGTTCTGTAGTTCCTTGAGTACAGATCCTTTACCTTTTTGGTTAGGTTTATTCCCAAAGTCTTATGATTCTTGGTGCTATAGTAAATGGAATGGATTCTCTAATTTCCTTTTGTATATTTTCATTGTTAGTATATAAGAAAACAACTGATTTCGTACATCAATTTTGTATCCTGCCACACTACTGAATTGCTGTATGAGTTCTAGTAATTTGGGGGTGGAGTCTTTTGGGTTTTCCATATAAAGTATCATGTCATCTGTGAAGAGAGAGAGTTTGACTTCTTCTTTGCCAATTTGAATACCTTTTATTTCTTTTTGTTGTCTGATCGCTGTTGCTAGGACTTCTTGTACTATTTTGAACAACAGTGGTGAGTGTGGACATCCTTGTTGTGTTCCTGATCTCAAAGGGAAGGCTGTCAGCTTTTCCCCAAGGAGGATGTTTTTCATAGATAGTTTTTCATAGATAGACTTTATGAAGTTGAGGAATGTTCCCTCTATCCCTATACTTTGAAGGGATTTTAATCCCTTCAAAGGATTTAAAACCCTTTGAAGGGTTTTAATCAGGAATGGATGCTATATCTTGTTAAATATTTTTTTCTGCATCAATTGAGAGTACCATGTAGTTCTTCTCTTTTCTCTTATTGATTTGTTCTATCACATTGATTGATTTGCAAATGTTGAACTACATGTGCATCCCATGGCTAAATCGCACCTGCTCATGGTGGATAATCTTTTTAATGTACTGTTGGATCCTATTAGCTAGGATCTTGTTGAGACTCTTGGCATCCATATTCATCAGGGATATTGGTCTGAAATTCTCCTTTTTGGTGGGGTCGTTGCCTGGTTTGGGGATCAGGGTAATGCTGGTTTCATTAAAAGAGTCTGGAAGTTTTGCTTCTGTTTCTATTTTTTGAAACATATTCAGGAGAATAGGTATTATTTCTTCTTTGAATGTTTGGTACAATTCTCCAGGGAATCTGGCAGGTCCTGGGCTCTTGCATTTTGGGAGGTTTTTGATCACTGCTTCAATCTCATTACTAAATATTGGTCTATTCAGTTGTCAACTTCTTCCTGATTCAGTTTTGGAAGTTTGCAGGTTTCCAGGAATGCATCCATTTTATCTAGGTTGTCTAACTTATTGGCATGTAACTGTTGATAGTAATTTCTGATGATTGTTTCTATTTCCTTGTTGTTAGTTGTGACCTTCCTGTTTTCATTAATAATTTTATTAATTTGGGTCCTCTGGGAGTGACTCAAAGTATTGATAAACTTGAAACAAGTTTGTGGTCATATATTAAGGGGAAGATGTGATTTAGAGTATAGTAAATAATCATGAAATACTTACAATATCCACAGTTATAAATGTTTGACTATAAATTCAAGAATTTTCTTTACTTAGTAAACATACAAGATTCTTTGGTATACACCAGTCAGAACTCTTTTCTATAGGGCATATTAATCCAGAGCAGAGGTGATTGGTAACTTGATGCTATCTAGCCTTCAGTGGCTAAAAAAGTTTCACAATCTTAAAGTGAAATATCACTATTTATTGTATTTAACCCTGAATGAGAAATAAACAATAGCTTCTTGTTTAGAAAGCATATTCAAATTGGTGCTTTCCAATTTCATGAGCTGTCATTAATTTTTCTAACAAGTGATAAAATGGCACAGCAACAAGTGTCACTTATGTAGCACCAAAGAGTAAAATATAAGTGCCTCAATATTTGAGCCATGACTGTTTTCTATATTAATTATAGAAGTCCAATCATAACTGTACCTTGGAAAGGTGGAAGGAAAAAAGATAGAAAGACAGACAGGCAAACTGACTTATACATAAATATGACAAAATATATATAGAATCTGTATGCCTAAAACTACAAAATACAGATGGAAGAACTCAAAGAAGACTTAATTATTGAAAAAAATATATTCATGGATTTGAACACTCAACATTAGTCTGTCATTTCTTTTGAGATTAACCCATCCTAGTCAAAACCCTAGCAATTATTTTTGTAGATAATGATATGCTGATTTAAATATTATATGGAAAGTCAAAACAACTAGAATATCTAAAATACTTTTGATAAAGTGGAACAAAGTTGAAGAATCCACATTACCTGATTTCAATACTTAATAAAAAATTAACAGTAATTAAGACAGTATGATTTTAGTGAAAAGACAGATACATAGATAAAATGAACAGAGTCCAGATTTGGACACATAGAAATATATTGGTTTGATTTTGGCAGAGGTGTTAAGGCAATTCAGTGGAAAGAAAAGCATAATCTCTTCCAGCAAATGGCAAATGGCGTGGGAATAATTGAGCTCCACATGCAAAACAAAGAAACAAAAACTTTAAACCATATCTCACATATTATATGCAGATTAATTCAAATGGGTCATAGACTTAAAGATAGTAGAGCAGAAAATCTTTGTGACCCTAGGTCAGATAAAGATCTATTAGATGTAATACCAAAAGCACAAGGCCTAAAATAATAAATTAAAAATTTGGATTTTATTAAAATTAAAAACTTCTGCTATTTAAATGATACTGTAAAGAAAATGAAAATATAAGCTGCAGACTAAAGGAAAATATTTGCAGATCACATACCTCACAGAGTATTCATACACAGATTATATAAAGAACTCTCAAAATTCAATAATAAGAAAGCAACCCAATAAAAAAGATAAGCAAAGATCTGAACAGACATTTTATCCAAAAGACATACTCCTGGCAAATATACAGCTGAAAAGATCCTCAACATCATTAATTTTTAGAGAAATATAATTACAAGTATGAGATACCACAGCTTACTTATTTACTTGGCTTACAACAACAGACTGACAATACCATGCATTGACAAAGATGTCCCAAAGTAAGGTTTCAGTTATGTTCTTTCTTCGTTATGTTATCTAAATAATCAACTTTTCTCATTCTCAGTTTCCACATCTGTAAAATTTGGCTGCTAATACCTATCCTGTATATGCTGTTGGGCTGTTGCAAGAAAAAAATGCGAAACACAAAGGAAACATTTTGTAAAATACTAAGTACTGATGTAATGAAATATTATTTTAATTTTAGCAATTAAGAGGTTAAGAGGAAGATTAAAACAATGATAACCCATTTTTAATTGAGGTATATTCATATCATTTATTACATGAAACTCTTGGAAGATATAATACAAGAAGCATCATTATCAATTAAATGTGATAATATATTAGTACTAATAATTGCTTTTTGATCATAGAATTATTAGCCCAGAATATCAAGGAATATTAATAACAAAATTAATGGTATAAGTATTAATTATACATGTACAAACTAAACGTGATAGTTAAAGCAAACTGATGTTATTTCAATGCCTGTCTTTAAAATGGTCTTAATTTTAATAAAAGTATTCATTATAAAAGTGTATTTTCCTTTTTGCTTCTCTGATCATTCACTATAGAGAGAACTGATAATAAATTGAGCTATCCTGTTCTGCAAAGAAAAGATAAAAAGAAATAAAATAACAACTCCCAAATCTAAAGAAAAAATTAAAATGTCAACAGTCCCTTGGTGACAGTTTTAAATGAATCTTTAAAAGAAGCTTATTTTGGAAAGCCTTCTGGTCACCCCCAATTACTATGGTTGCCTTGGTTGTGACAGCTGGTGTATAATCTTTGATTACACTGTCATTAAAATGTCTTTTATACCTTTTTTAATGCCATCAACACACCATTTGCTTTTCAAATCACACCCTAAAGTGGGTGGATCATGGGCATTGAGGTATCTATGAAGTTTCTAAGCCTTTTTCACACTTTTTGGAGATGGAAATTCATACACAGTATGGGAATCTGATGCTGCTCCAGCTCTGATATACTAAATTTATCCTAGAATATTTTTTTAACATCTACTCATACTTTTTTCTTTCTCATCTACCCTCTTTTTCAACAGAAAGCATTAATTTCATTAGAGTTTGTTAATGTACCTTATTGAAAATGGTAATAATGAGGTCAAGAGAGTGCAGCCACCAAGCACATCAATTACATTCCACAGGGAAAAACTTCTTTCATAGCCTTAAACCACTTATTTAACCCAATCAGCCAGGTTGAAAATTTGCCCCAATGTAGTAGAGAGCATACAGATTTATCTCTGGTGTACATAGGAAACTTAATGAGGAATCAGAGGGAATCTTTTTCCCTTTTTTTTTTTCTTTCTTTCCCTGATCATGTTGCTTAAAAAATAAATTCAGATAATTTTAGTAAGTCCCAGTTTCTTTGAAAGTAAAGTGAAAATGATAGCTGTTCTTTTTATTTCTTGAACTTTTCCTCATCTTTAGAAGACATAAATCTTAACAACCTATTACAATCTGGAAAGCTCTGTAATGTAATACATTGTTGCTGTTAGTGGTAACTCTACAGATACATTAATCAGAAGAAGTGTCCAACTCCTACTGGGTCAGCAACCTGAGTACCACAAAAGAAGGACTGGCCAAGGTAGTTCTGTGTCCACAGGTGTCTTCAACCACAAAGCCAGGCAGGAATTAACATCTCAATTTCACATTAGAAAAAAAAAAAAAAAGTTTTTTTTTTTTTTTTTTTTTAAGTTTTGAAAACTCTTTGAAAGAAAGATATTTACTATTTTTCCTTAAAGAAATTTTTTTTAAAGATTTATTTATTTGAGAGAGAGAATGTGAGCATGCACAGGGGAAGGAGCAGACTAAGAGAATCTTCCAGCAAAAGCCTCGCTGAGTGAGGAGCTCCCTGCAGGGCTTCATCTTACCATCCATATTATTATGACCTGAGCCAAAACCAAGAGTCTGACTCTCAACAAACTGAGCCACCCATGTGCCCCCTCCTTGGAGAAATCTTTAAATAATTTGAGAGATTGTGATAAAGCCATAAAAATTTAGTTTTTAATAAGAGTTCTTTAGATACTTTAAAGACTGAAATGTAAATAGAAAAGGAGATAGAGAAGTTGCTTCAAGATTTCAAGAAGTCTGGTTTGGGGGCGCCTGGGTGGCTCAGTGGGTTAAAGCCTCTGTCTTCAGTTCAGGTCATGTTCTCGGGGTCCTGGGATGAGCTCCGCATTGGGCTCTCTGTCTGCCTCTCTGCCTACTTGTGATCTCTCTCTCTCAGTCAAATAAATAAATAAAATCTCAAAAAAAATTTAAGAAGTCTGGAAGAAATATATTTAAAACAACACAGACTAAAGTATCTTGCATTTTAATGTTTTAAATTATTTATGTTTTGCTTTTTGCTGTGTAAATACTGCTATTCTAATGCTGATTAAAATATTTGATTAGCAGTGTCTTAGAATAATGCAAATCAAACAAACAGAAATAACATATTCGGTTAGGAGGTAAAAAGTTTTAAATAATAAGGTTTGAGTAGAAAAGGAGTTCTTTAATCAGGAAAGGTCTACCTCAGTTTCAAATTTTAAAACAGTTTCAATTATCTATCATGTGTGTTACAATTTTATTAACTTGAAATGAACCATCTATTTGCTGCATTATTTACTGCATTTCTTAGTTTAAGCTCAGATTTTGTTGAAATTTCTAGATTCCCTTTGAATATGAGAAACTTTTCAGTCATCAAGTGATTATTGCTTTTAAGTCTATCCTTGTCAGTATCTCTGCTCTTTCACACTCTGCTTCCTCCATACCTCATCATAGAGCACTTAACCAGGGACTCACTAATGGTGAATTTCTAAAGTTGTGACATGAGTCCTTTCATAGAGCTTTCACTATGTTAAATTGATAAGATTTTCTATGAAAAGTGCATTCGGAATTGGAATTTCCTCATTGTTACATATAATAAAGTCTATGTAAAATAATGAAGTTTTTTTTACGTAGTAGATATTTAGAGAGCTTGGTATTTTGAATGCAGTGCTTGCTTAAGAATAAGCTGAGATAGTTTGTCTTTTTAAAGGATAGTCTGAATAATGAAATATAAATGAATTGCTTACAATAAAAAGATATGGCTTTTTGGTGATATGATATGTACATTGCCACCTAGATGACCACAGATATCAAACCCAATATGCTCAAACTAGAACCCATCAATTTTTTAATTGCTGGATCAGTTTTTCTGCCAAAATAAATATATCTTAAGGAATAATTTGATACTTTTGAGTTTTCTATTATATTCAGTTTTAATAAACTTTGGCAAATATACACAAAATTAGAATTCAAATTTGCACTCTGAATTGATTTTTTTTAATTTTTAATTTTTTATAAACATATATTATATTTTTATCCCCAGGGGCACAGGTCTGTGAATCACCAGGTTTACACACTTCACCGCACTCACCAAAGCACATACCCTCCCCAATGTCCATAACCCCAGTCCCCTTCTCCCAACACCCTCCCCCAGCAACCCTCAGTTTGTTTTGTGAGATTAAGAGTCACTTATGGTTTGTCTCCCTCCCAATCCCATCTTGTTTCATTTATTCTTCTCCTACCCCCTTAAGCCCCCATGTTGCATCACCACTTCCTCATATCAGAGAGATCATATGATAGTTGTCTTTCTCTGCTTGACTTATTTCGCTAAGCATGATACGCTCTATTTCCATCCACGTTGTCGCAAATGGCAAGATTTCATTTCTTTTGATGGCTGCATAGTATACCATTGTGTATATATACCACCTCTTCTTGATTCATTCATCTGTTGATGGACATCTAGGTTCTTTCCATAGTTTGGCTATTGTGGACATTGCTGCTATAAACATTCGGGTGCACTTGCCCCTTTGGATCACTACGTTTGTATCTTTAGGGTAAATACCCAGTAGTGCAATTGCTGGGTCATAGCGCAAGTTCTATTTTCAACATTTTGAGGAACCTCCATGCTGTTTTCCAGAGTGGTTGCACCAGCTTGCATTCCCACCAACAGTGTAGGAGTGTTCCCCTTTCTCTGCATCCTCGCCAGCATCTGTCATTTCCTGACTTGTTGATTTTAGCCATTCTGACTGGTGTGAGGTGATATCTCATTTTGGTTTTGATTTGTATTTCCCTGATGCCGAGTGATGTGGAGCACTTTTTCATGCGTCTGTTGGCCATCTGGATGTCTTCTTTGCAGAAATGTCTGTTCATGTCCTCTGCCCATTTCTTGATTAGATTATTTGTTCTTTGGGTGTTGAGTTTGCTAAGTTCTTTATAGATTTTGGACACTAGCCCTTTATCTGATATGTCGTTTGCAAATATCTTCTCCCATTCTGTCAGTTGTCTTTTGGTTTTGTTAACTGTTTCCTTTGCTGTGCAAAAGCTTTTGATCTTGATAAAATCCCAATAGTTCATTTTGCCCTTGCTTCCCTTGCCTTTGGCGATGTTCCTAAGAAGATGTTGCTGCGGCTGAGATCGAAGAGGTTGCTGCCTGTGTTCTCCTCAAGGATTTTGATGGATTCCTTTCTCACATTGAGGTCCTTCATCCATTTTGAGTCTATTTTCGTGTGTGGTATAAGGAAATGGTCCAATTTCATTTTACTGCATGTGGCTGTCCAATTTTCCCAACACCATTTATTGAAGATGCTGTCTTTTTTCCATTGGACATTCTTTCCTGCTTTGTCGAAGATTAGTTGACCATAGAGTTGAGGGTCTATTTCTGGGCTTTCTATTCTGTTCCATTGATCTATGTGTCTGTTTTTGTGCCAGTACCATGCTGTCTTTTGTGCCAGTACCATGCTGATGACAGCTTTGTAATAGAGCTTGAAGTCCGGAATTGTGATGCCACCAACTTTGGATTTCTTTTTCAATATTCCTTTGGCTATTCAAGGTCTTTTCTGGTTCCATATAAATTTTAGGATTACTTGTTCCATTTCTTTGAAAAAGATGGATTGTACTCTGATAGAAGTTACATTAAATGTGTAGATTGGTTTAGGTAGCATAGACATTTTCACAATATTTTGTGGAAAAATATATTTTAAGAAGGAAGTATATTTTAGTACCCCTCAGAATTTTCCTATTTTTCTGTGTCCACTGCCTCTTCTATGGCTCTTCAATGCACAAATTTCATATTAAAATGCAAAAGCATATATGTGAATCTGTATGTGTATGTATGTGTACATATATATGAATATATATGATATCTATGTGATATAGATATGATATATTGGATCATGATAGATGATAGATAGATAGATAGATAGATGATGATAGATAGATAGATAGATAGATAGATAACTATATCAATTGCTGAATGACCTGAGATTATGGTTGATAGCACACAGCTGAGAAGAAAGCTATTAAATTTTTAGATCTTATCTTCTAAGAGGACTCAGGTGTTGGTGAGGGATGCCCAGTCTGCTTCTGTGCTCAAGAAAAACTAAACGTATGCCTTTTTCTGCAGGAGACATTGGAGAAAGTGACATTTCTGAGAACATTCTAAGTGTCTAATTACAAGGTCTATTTTATCTTGGGAAATGTGTCTATTAACGCAAAGGGATTTTGGTCTCTGATACTGATATCAAGATTTCTTAAGCCAGCAGATGTACAGGAATAACCCATACTCAGTACTTCAAAGGACCAAAGCTTAATATTCCTAGGAATGAGAAGAAAGTTTTTTCCTTCCCAGTTCACTCTTAGAAGTTGGAAATAGGCCTTGACATGAAATAAGTAGCATAGTTGGGGTCACAGTTGTGAGATAGAGCATGTCAGCCAAGCAGTCTCATAGCACCACATGAATTGTTGGTGGAACTAAGTGAGATGTAGCTTAGCCCATGGAGGTTCCCCCATAAAGAAAAGACTTGGCTGACATGCCTACATTGCCTACAGGACACCTCTATACATCCTTCTTGATTCTGCTTCATAACCTCATCAATATACTCATTCTGTGCCTTCAGGATGTTTTAGATGGAATGATTAGTTAATAAATAATTCAAAATAAGATACTCCAGCAGGATTTCCACCAAAAAAAATTCCTATAATCTGAAAAATATAGAAATTTAAGGCACTATAGCCAGGAAAAAAAGGGAACGAAACCTTTTTTTTTTTCAAATTATGTGCCAAGCAGTGCACTCAGCACCCCACATGTAATAAATTGCTTAATCTTTACAACAAGCCTATGAAATAACATTACTCTTGCAATACATTAGATGAGGAAAGTGGTTTTCAGATTGCTGAACTAATTTGTCCAAGATCACAGAGTCAGAAACAAATTAGTCTATCCTCAAGAATTAAAATACTTTTTGTTATGATGTATTTCAGGAGGGGAACATTTTCCTCAGGAGACCTTTTTATACATTAAATTTTTCTTCTCTGCTCATTCATAAAATGATGATTGATTTTAAGACCTATTCTCATGACATCTGTATACCTACATTAGAAATGTGTATATTTAAATGACCTCTAAATTTTAATCATATACTACTTTATTTCTAGATGTATACCTTCTAATGCAGTTATATTTATTTATAAATTCAATAATATTTTAACAAAAGCCAAACATTTTATATAGTATTCTATATACTTTATCAATATTAATGCATTTTATCACCATATCACTCTTGAAGTAGGTACTGCTTTAAAACATCCCTGTTTTGAGGATAAGTCACAGAGAAGCACATTTGCCAAAATCCCTGGTTTAACAGATATTGAAGGGAGAGTTTGGACCTCAGTTTCCAGAAGCACATTTTTGAACACTTTAATATATTATTGGTTCTGTATATCCTTCTAGTTAATTATATGAATCCTACAAAAATTGTATGGATTACATGAATATTATGCAACATAAATAAAAATAGAAATTAAAAAAGTGATGAAGTAAAAATGAATATAAAAATACTTTCTGTTACTTTTTCTAAATTCAGATGGATCATTTTATGTACCCAGGTTTGGAAAATACTGATTTATTTCTAGGAATTTGATCTCCTCTTGACTTTAACAATAATGATGCTATCTTCACAGATATTTTAAGAAGAGAGTTTTATTCCTTTACAGAACAAGCAAGAGAGAGACATAGGAGTTTTATTCCCTCAAAAGCTTTTGTTGACTAGACCCTGAAGAACATCTTTTTGAATAAGAAAGAAGAGAACATATGGAAATTAGTTGCTGACTATCAAAAGGATGATACTACTGAAGCAGTAAGCAGAGTTTAAAAACCATCTTTGTATTTATCGAGTATGCCTGTATAATAAACACGCTTTGTAGGAGATCACTTGGGTTTGTATCTTCATATGCTGACTGATTAGAAAAAAATATCCTCACCTTCTGAAGAAATGCTGTCCTATCAGGTGTAGAAACTTTAAAAAGAAAAACAGTCTTTAAATAAATATATATCTATGTTAAATGTATACACCTCAGCATCATAAAAACAAAATGTTGTTTCATTTAGTTTAAAGAAATTCATAGTCAAATTGGAATTTTTTTTGTAGTAAATAACTAGATTTCTGTTATTTGTCCAATTTTTTCTTTAACAAAAGCACGAGTTTTGGTTTCATTGCACATTTCCCTCTGAGTTTTCCCAGCCACAAGTAGACAGGTAATTTGTATATCTCAGTAGGGGTGTTTTGAAACCTGTTTCATACACAATTTCAGGGAGAGAGAAGCAAATGAGATAACAAGGAAAGGTACCAGAAACTATCTCTTCCTAGGCAGAAGCTCCATTTAAAAAGCATAAAATGATAATAAAAATTAAAAATGCACAAAGTGCATAGAAGCGATATTTGTAGTTAGAAAAAGAAAAAGCCTAATTCATTCAATCTTTTTTTGGTAAGAATTCTATTTATTGCAGATACAACAGGTAATCCTTTCGGTGATAGAATTTTGTTAGTAGGCAAATGTCAACATGGAATTGCCAATGTAAATCATCAACTTCAGTCTCAGTCTATTTCATCCAGAAAATAGTTCCAACTGAAGTTTCTTGTAAACACAAGGAAGACTCTTCAATTTCAAATATTTTGACTCATATTAAAAATATTGAAAATCGACTCTTCAAATCTTGAAAATGTCATATTTTTCTGTTCTTAGAAAAGTCACTTCAATATAGCTTTCTTTATAATCATGTTATGTTTTCTAAAAATAAGAGCTAGTCCATGAAGAGGAATATAATTTGTGCATTTTCTAGCAGTTTTTTTTTTTTTTAAACAAACTTGGAATTTAAGTATGCCCAGCACACTTTCACATATATCTTAGCCCATAGTGCTTCCCTTTAGGTTATATTTTCCAAGAAACATCTCAGAAATTACCTTCCACAAAAGAGAAACATACTAAGAAAAACAAACTTAAAAAAAAAAAAAAGATGTTTTAAATTCAATGTATGCTATGGTGAATATGGATCTAGTTTCTTAAGAGGACCCAGAATCTACCCTACCCATTGAATGTGTTACTATGCTAACTGGTCCTATAGCCAAATTGAACTAGGTATGTATGTTCTCTAGATAAACACCACATTTTATCAGTCACAAAATAATTCCAAAGCCAATATCCCAAAATGTATTATTGCCTTTCCATATTTTGAATCACAAGTACCAGTAATTTTAATTCAAAAAGATGAACTCAAGAAACTATCCAGCCATATAAAACATTTACTTCAGCCAGTCACTGATAACATATAAATAAGAAAAGAATGAATTAGAATTTGATCTGATCTTAGGCCAAATGGCAGCCAAATGAAATATCTTATCTAAAAATGTTTTTTCTCAGAATCTTCTGGGATTATTATATTCCCCAAAATTAAGAGCAACCACAAAATGGAAACATACACAGACACATGTATATGTATTTGTATGTAACACATAACCTAAATATTTCTTAGAATCTACTCCATAGAAGACTTCTAAAATAAAATATTTCAAGGATTGCATTCTCTTTTCCAAAGAAGGCACATTGTCTTTGAACTCTCTGTGTTCCAAATATTATTTTGCAAATGCTTTTTGTATATTGAGGCATTCAAAGTTGAAAAATCCTGACTGGCTTCTGTTCAGGAGTACAGTGTCAATTTTCAAAGCTGTGACATTACACAGGTAGTGCCTTTGGTAGTACAAATCTTTCCTACTTACAAGCCTTGTGTTTCAAAAATGTCCTACATCCCTTTAAATTTGCTTTCTTCTTTTTTTTTTTTTTTAATTTGCTTTCTTCTTACAGGATTTTAATGCATTGTTACTATAAAAATCTAACAAATTATAAGCTCCATTTGGTTACAAGTATTTCTTGTATGTCTAATACGTGAGAGACATATTTAAAGTATTAAAATATTTAATATTTAAAAGCACTGAAATAGGGACGCCTGGGTGGCTCAGTTGGTTGGATGACTGCCTTCGGCTCAGGTCATGATCCTGGAGTCCCGGGATCGAGTCCCGCATCGGACCCCCAGCTCCATGGGGAGTCTGCTTCTCTCTCTGACCTTCTCCTCGTTCATGCTCTCTCTCACTGTCTCTCTCTCAAGTAAATAAATAAAAAAAAATCTTAAAAAAAAAAAAGCACTGAAATAATTTAGCTATCGCATGATGCCTCATTCAATAAACTTTAGATGTGCCTATTCTAATACCCCTTGGTTACACACATACATGATTCATTTTCTAGAGCATAGCCTTTCTTGCTCAATGATTATTCTGTACTTTAGATCTTCAGAGAAACTATGTTTTCTGTCTCTAATTTAAACAAATATTTTCTAACTACTTAGAGATTCTACCCAGCTTTGATTTCAAATGCCTTATTTTTGCTTCAATCTAGTTACTTGGATTTTAAGTCTACTAGTTTTACCTCTAAATTCCACCTTAGTGGAATTATATTTATAAGCACAGCATGTTTATAGTAAGACTGCTCATATTTCATACGGTTAGACCTTCTTTTAGATATTGTCACTTTACAATTTTCTTATTTTACATTTCATCTCTATTCTCTTAGGCTAGAAGGAAAAAGATAGAAAGCTACTTTTAATAGCACCCTTGTCCATACAAACAATTTAGTCACCCCAAATCAGCATGTTAGATTATTTTTGAGGTTCAAATTTGTGCAGTCTTTGGAAACATGTACCACACTGGACAATAGGGACAGTCTTTTTCCTAAGTCATAATTCTGGAGCCATTCCAACCACAGGGTCACAGGGCTTGTTGGGTGTATCTGATTGGCTTCACAGCAGAGAGTATGGGCTATGGTAGAGGTTCACAGAGCCCTCTGAAGGGTTGCAGTCAGAATGTGGGTTTGTTCTACAATGTTATCTGTCCAGACCCAGAATACCTGAAAGAATCTTAGAAAATGCTTAGGAAGGCACACCAGATCACAAGAGCCTACTAAAGCCAGGGACCTAAATAGAAGAACAGCTTACTAAGTCAAAGACTCCTTTGGAAGGCCATCCCCCTATTTTTTATCAAGATGCCTTAACAACTGCCTTTAATTCATAATATAGTTAGTTGAATGGCTAAATCACAAGTACATAGTTCTCTAACTTTTCTCTTCTTTAATCACTGTAATTAATACTGAACAGTTTTTTATTTTAACTTGAGTTTTAGCTCTGAATTTCAGGTCAAACAGGTTTTCCCCTAAAGCACTTAAATATAATGTGAACAGATGGGAACTGAACAATTTTAAGCATAGTTAAAATCCTTCATTATAACTGTCCTGCTTCCATTGACCTTACATCTTCCCCTTCTTTGAACAGAGATATATGAAATATTTCATGATATTCACTGATGACTTTAAAATTCAGTTGTTGCAAGCTGATTTTAGCCAAAATTATAAAATAACAGTTAGTGAAGCCACACTGTATTTGGTACAATATGTGTCCTGACAACTGCACAAGGAGTTTGAATATTACATGGATTTTATTTTCATTATCTTACTCTTTTGATAACCACCTTACTTTAACATTTAATTTATTTATTCAACAAACATCAAATACTTCTTATGTGCTGTACACTAATCTAGACATGGATACACATCATATTACAAAACAGGAAAAAAAAAAGTCATGCACCTTCACTTACATCAGGACTCTTTGGTTGGGCTCCCTTGGCAACCACTACACAAAAGCAATTTTGCATCCTAAGTTCAACTCTGTCTATGTCTTCACACATCTATATATGCCTCATTGCTCCCTTTCTTTCCTTATCTTGAAGCTAACCTATATTTGGACAGGATCCTCTGTCGTGGAAAACCTCTTATCTGGTATACATGGTAGTAAGGTGTTATGTCAATGACCCATCTTCCTGGCACCATATATTCATTTTAAACTTGTTCTCCTGGAGATAACTTCACTGCAATTTTTGCTCAGTCTTGAGGAGTAATGACTGTCATGTTGGACTGGAAAGTTCATTTCAATTATGAGACAGGGCACTGTAATGGAAAACTACAGAGAAAATTGTTCTATTCTGCAGAGGCCTTATGGTTACGCTCCTATATTATTTAACTTTGAGGTCTAAGCATTGAATCTCTCCGGAGTTACTGACACTTAGGAAAAAAAAAAGTCGGTTTTTTTACCTTTGCATTCTGTTGAACTTCCCCTTTATATTCTAAATCAATAATTTATGTGTAATTTATTTACTATATATAATAAGTACATCTTTAGTGCACAGTTAAATGAATTTTTACAAAGTATATACCCACATAGTCATCATCCCAGTCAAGATGTAAAACAAGAACCTCCCCAAAAAGGTTTTCTTGTATCAATTACAAGACAGCCTTCTTCTAAGACTACTTGACCTAGGCAACCACTGGTTTTCAATTATTACATATTCAATTTATCTTTTCTAGACTATTATTAAAATAAGATCATGTGGTATGTATGCTAGTATGTCTGATATCTTTCACTCAGCATGTTTTTGAGATTCATTCCTGTTGTGAGTAGAGTGTTCTATGAGTAGCGAGTATGAGTCTATGAGTAGTGTGTTCCTTCATATTACCAAACAGTATTGTGTCTACAGATACATCTCAATATATTTATCCTTCCACCTGTTGATGGATGGATAATGGGTATTTAAGTAGGTTCCACTTCAGGGTTATCAAAATAAAGCTGCCATGTCATTCCTATTCAGGTTTCTCAGTAAACATCTAAAAATGGAACTGATGAGCAGTATATAATCAGTGTATACCTAAATACTTAAGAAACTGCCTATATGTTTTTCAAAGAACTTTGTACATTTTACATCCTCATATATCTTAGCAGTACATGAGAATTCCACTTTGCTCCATATTCAGTCCATCATCTGGTATTGCCAATTTTTAATAATTTTAGTCATTCTGACATTAATGTGTCTCACTATGATTTTAATTTTCACTTCCTTGACAGCTTAAAATATTAATTTAATCATCCTCAATTACTGATCACTCCCATCCCCTTTAAAGAGGTTTCTGTTTAAGTCTTTTGTCCATTTTTTCCTTTTTTTTAAATAGGACTGCTTGACTCCTTATTATTGACTATACATACTCGGGACATAAGTCCTTTGTCAGAAAGATACATTGTAAATATATTCTCTCAATTTGTATCTTGCCTTTTAATTTTTAATGATATAGTTTTTAAAACAGAAGATAAAATAATTTTAATGTACTTTTATCCATTTTTTAAAAATTTGCCTTTGTATTTTGTGCTCTATCTAGAAAAACTTGCCTGGTCAAAGTTTGTAAATATGTTCTCCTGTGTTTTTGTAGTGATTGTAATATTTTATTTAGCTTTTAAGCTAGAGGTCTATTCAAATTAACTATTGGTTTGATATTAGGTAGTAGTAAAGTTCTTTTTTTCTTCTTTATTTGGGTATGTCTTAACTGTTTTTGCACTGTTTGTTCAGGAGACTAGACTTCCCCTTTTCATTTCCTCAGCACTTTGTCAAAAATTGACTATATATATGTTGGTATGAGTAT
The DNA here is from genome assembly GCF_011764305.1 of Mustela putorius furo. Taxonomy (NCBI): domain Eukaryota; kingdom Metazoa; phylum Chordata; class Mammalia; order Carnivora; family Mustelidae; genus Mustela; species Mustela putorius. The sequence continues at coordinate 4,463,917 of NW_025421467.1, forward strand.
ATATTCTCTTCTTCTACATTTGTTTCCTTGTGCCAGTGTTATACTATCCTGTTTGCAGCAGTGCTATAAAAGTACCTGAAGTCAAGGTGTGCAAGTTCACCAACTTTTTGTTTCTTTCTTTGCATTTCCATTTAAATTCTAGAATCATTTTGTCTCATTTTACCAGGGTTGGAAGTTTTTTAAATTAAGTATTTAATCTATTTTAGTTGATATAGGAAATTTGTGGATGTTTTAGATTTTTCGGTCAGTTTTGAAAATGAATGCCTTACAAGGAATTTGTCTATTTCACTAATACTTTATATATATCAAATCCATCAGCATAAAATCATCCACACTATTCACTTTGTTATTTTTGTCTCATGGATTTGTAGTGATTGACTCCTCTTTCTTTCCTAAGATTGGCAAATAATATTTTATTTTCTGTTTTATCAGTCCATTTATTTTTCTTTATTTATGTTATATTTAATTCTTAAAATTAATATATTTTTATGAATCAGTAGAGATTTTATTGATGTTTCCTAGGAAATTGATTTGATCTATTTATTTTTATCTGTTTGTTAGTCTTTAGTACTTTGTGCTCTTATAGTTATTTCCTTGCTATTCTTTATTTTGAGTTTGATTTGCTCTTCCATTTCTTCTTTCTAAAGTTGGAAATTTAGATCATTGATTTGAGAACTCTTTTCTTATAAAGAATTTAATAAACTGCTTTTATTATGGCTAACAAGTTTTAGTATCTTTGTTTCTTTTTGATAGATTTGAATATTATCCAGTTTTTTTTTAACTCATGGATTTTTCAGGCTTATGTTATTTAATTTCTAGATATTTGGATATTTGGGTATTTTCTTATTGATTTTTCATTTCATTTCATTATAGTAGTATTACATATTTGATATGACATTTTTACATTTATAAAAACTTTGTTCTGATATGTTAATTAGGTGAATTTAGTGGATAATAGTACACCTTTTATAGAGCTACTTATTTCCTATTGATCTATTAATTAATGATAGAGTAGTGCTAAATCTCCAATAAGAGTGGTGAAATAGTCTCTTTGCACCTATGTCTGTTTTACTTCATGTACTTTTAAACTCTGCTTTTTGCATTTGTGTATTCTTATTATTGATTAATTGGACACTTTATCATCATGAATTTTCCCTATTTATACCCTGTACTATATACTGTTCTGAAATCTAGTCACTCGTATTAATATGGTCATCTCAGATTTTTAATAATTTCATCATGCTATATATGTTCCATTATTTTTTTTTGTGTATTTATATTTAAATTTAATATCTATAGCATGTATTTGGCCCTTGCTTTATTCCCTCAGTTTTACTATTTGCCTTTATAGGAATGTATAGACCATTTATATTTATTGTTGTTACCAATGAAATTAGCTTCAAATCTAATAATTTGCTAATGATAATGATTTTTTTATCTCACTTTCCATTTGGTCTTAAAGTTTTTTTTCTCTCTAATTTCTTTCTGACTAATAATCTTTACCATTTTAATTCATCTTCAGTATTGATAGCCTATTTGTTATCACTAGTTGGTAATAGCTATTTCTTTTTCCTGATAATAACTTTGGGGTATTGATATGCACTTCTAACTTGTCACAATCTACCATCAAATGACCTTACATCTTCCACACTTTATGTAAATTTTTACAACAGTATGTTTCCCCTCCTTTCCTTGTTTTATAACCATATAATTTTACTGTTTGCTCCAACATATGTTGTAAAATCTGCAATAGTTAAACAGACTTTTTAAAAAATTAAAAAGTAATACAAACTATGTTTACCTACATTTTAGCATCTCTGGTGCTTTTTTTGTATATCAATGCAAGTTTTTATTTTAAATAATTTTCTTTTGCTTTTTTTTGTAAAGGATTTTTTTTTTAAATTTCAGTGCAATTGACAATGTTACATTGATTTTAGGTGATTCAGCATAATGATTCAACAAGTTTATATGTTATGCTGTACTTGTCACAGGTGTAGCTACCATCTGCCACCATATAATGTTATTATAATACCATTGATTGTATTCCCTGTGCTGAAATTATTCCCACAGCTTATTTATTCCATAACTAGAATCCTGTTTCTTCCATTTACCCATTTGCCCATTTCTCCCTTTACCCATTTTGCCCATTATTCCACCCACCTCCCCTTTGGCAACTATTACTTTGTTCTCTGTATTTGTAGGTTTGATTCCACTTTTCATTTGTTTTTTACTTACTCATTTGTTTTGTTTTTTTAGATTGCACATATAAGTGAAATCATATGGTATTTGTCTTTCTAACTTATTTCACTTAGCATAATGTACTATTTTGTTACAAATGGCAATATCTCATTTTTTTCCTTTGCTGAGAAATATATATATCTATATATTTATATAATTATATTATTTATGTAAACATATACACATATAAATAATTTATATTATTTATGTAAGCATACACACATACTTACACACCCCATACCTTCTTTATCCATTCATCTGTTGATAGACTCTTGGGTTTGGTTCCATAACTGGGCTATTTTAAATAATGCTGCAACCAATATAGGGGTTGATATATCTTCAAATTACCATTTTTGTTTTCTTTGGGTAAATACCCAGTAGTGGAATTTTGGATCATACGGTATTTCTAATTTTTTGAGGAAACTCCATATTATTTTTTATAGTGGTTCTACCAATTTACATTCTCACCACTAGTGCACAAGGACTTTCTTTTCTCCACGTCCTTGTTACCACTTATTATTTCTTGTCTTTTTGACTCAGTCATTCTGACAGGTGTGAAATGATAAGTTATTATGGTTTTAACTTGCATTTCCTCACTGATTAGTGATGATGAGCATCTTTTCATATGTCTGTTAACCATCTGTATATCTTCTTTGGGAAAATGTTTATGTAGGTCTTCTGACCATGTTTAATCAGATTATTTGAGTTTTTGGTGTTGAGTTATATAAGTTTTTTCTATATAATGGAAGAAGATATTTGCAAATAATATATCCAGTAAAGGGCTAATAACCATTTTCTTTTGTTTTAAAGTTTTCCTATAATACTTAATGTAGTGTAACATTACTGGTGATAAATAAACTTTGCTTTTCCCCTGAAAAAAATTTTTAATTTCTGAAAGATATTTCCCCTCAATATAGAAATTTAATTGAGAACACCTCTTTTTTTTCTTCTTCTTCTTTTTAAATCAGCATTCTGATGCCATTTCTTTGTTTTGTGGTTTACATAATTTTTTACAATGATGTCTGTGATTTTTCAAATATTTCTACAAATAATGCACTTTTTTTTCTTGAGCTGCTTTTCTTTTTATCACTGTGTTTTAATGATTTGATTATACTGTGAATTAGAATGGTTTGCTTTCTGTTAACCTTTATTGGATTATGTTGTTACTTGGCTATGTGGGATTATAGTTTACTTCAAATTTTTCCAAGTTTTTTGTTCTTTATTTCGTCAAATATTTTTTCTGACACCACTTATCTTATTATCCCAATTACCATTTGCTAAACTGCTTAGCATATTAGCAGAAAGCACCTTGATCCTTCATCTTCATATTTTTTTCTGCAGTGTCTAATGTTAACACTATCCACCAAGTTTTCCATTTTAGATATTGCATTTTTTATCTTTTGATATTTTAAATTTTCATATCTCTTCTTTTTTTTTTAAGATTTTATTTATTTATTTATTTATTGACAGAGAAAGACACAGCAAGAGAGCGAACAGAAGCAAGGGGAATGGGAGAAGGAGAAGCAGGCTTCCCACTGAGCAGGGAACCCAATGTGGGGCTTGATCCCAGGACCCTAGGATCATGACCTGAGCTGAAGGTAGATGCTTAAAGACTGAGCCACCCAGGCACCCCTCATTTATCTTATTTCTTACTAAGCTTATCTTTTCTAATAAATCATTAAGCCTATTACATTTATTCATGAGAACTTCATTAACATAATTTTCCATCTTTCTTATTTTTGAATTTAAACTGCATTTTCTCCTGTTTTACTTTATTTTCCTTTGTAATTTCTAATAATTTTTGTTCGGATACTGAACATAGTGATTTTATAATGCTGAGTTAAATTTCTCTATTCTTTTAAAGAATGTTGCACTTTGGTCTGTCTAGTAATTAAAAAGTTACCTGCAGATTTTGTGGATAATTTCAAGGTTTATTTGTTTGCTTGTTTGTTTAATTTTTTGCTTTTGCTTTTTTTTTTTCTTCTAGTTTTTGTATGATTGGCCTATAATTCTTATAAGCTTTGACACGTTTAACTCTACTACTGGGGCATAAGTCTTTTGAGGTCTCTGCTGAAAGCTTCATTCATTCAAAGATGATTTTCCACACTGGCTGATGAAAATGCAAATGATTTCCAGAACTATGAATTCAGGTGAATATTCTTCCTCCTAAACTTATTTGTGACCCAGCTTGTCAATTTTTACCCTATGTGTACATCGATTTTTTTAAATTATTATTATTTTCAAAGATTAACAGTAAATCTATACAGATCTAAATCTAAGGGGCTCTGTTATTGCTGTGGAAGGTCCCCTTTCTTATGCTGTGATCTGGAAATTTCTCCAGGAGGAAAATTGGACTAAATGTATAGCATACTTTCTTTGTTTCCCTTTTTCAAAGATCATAGTTTCCTTTTATTCAATGTCTGAAAACAGTCATTTCTTTTTTTTTTTTTTTTTTTTTTTTGGCTAGTTTCCTAGAAGTTTATAGATGGAAGATAAGTCAAGAAATTTTTACTCCTTATGGCTAGAATTGGGAACCCCTCCCTTCTATCACTTTGGATGATGATGATCATAATAACTCCACTTTATGACTCTAAGTTTTCTGTTTGCAAGGTTGAAAGGTAGAGGTTATATATGTCTTGGAATGGATAAGAAGACATAATAGGAGCACCGGTGTGGCACAATCAGTTTAGCATCTGACTCTTGGTTTCAGCTCAGGTCTTGATCCCAGGGTAGTAAGACTGAGCCCTGCTTGGGGCTCTGTCCTCAGCACAGAGTCGGCTTGGGTTTCTCTTTTCTTCACCCTTTATCCCTCCTACTCATTTTCTCTCTCTCTCTCTCTCAAATAAATAAATAGCTTTTTAAAAAGTCATAATAATTGGTTTAAAATAAAATAGATTATTCAAGTAGATAAAATATTTGACTAAACACACACACACACACACACAGAATGTATTTTCTACAAAGGTATTTTGCTTAAAACAGAATCTCAGACTTTTATCAAAAAAAAAATGAAGATGTTTCAGATGTTCCCTTGGGTGTAAGAATGTGACCATTTGCAAACAATTTGTTTATAGAAGATTGGGAACTTATCAGTGATAATGCAAATTCACAGCTTTACTGTGCTGTATTCAAAAAGCTTTCATCTATCCATTACTAGATTAATATAATGTGCTTCTCTACCCTGGAAAGCACTAGAGATGATAACCTGAATTATGCTTCTATAGTACTATATCATAAAGAATAAGAAAGTGCTGTAGGGGCTACATACATAAAGTACACTCTATCCATTGTTAACATGATACTTCTTTTAAACTGAAGTATCACAACTATTTCTAGTTATTTTGTGACATAATGCCCTGAAAAGCAAGTATAGTACTGCATCTTGATGAATTTACCAAGTTACTGTTTGACTGAGGGAAAAATAAAACCAAAACCAAAAAACCTGTCAATGACATCAACATAGTAAACCACACATCTCTGAAATATAAAGTATATACTGCTTCCTGGAGAGGTTTGCAGGGGAATGATATTGATCTTAGGTACTAAAGACAATTTTAGTATTCCAGAACTTCTAGTTTAATGTTAGGTGTGTATTAAGTGTCCAAAGACTAATGTAATGCTTGACTGGACTATTATTAACATAAAGTGGGAGTTTTCTCCTGAGAATGCTTTGAATTAGTAGAACTAAAACTTTTAGCAGAGAAACTATGGTCCCTAAGCAGCTATAGGCCAACTTGGAATTTCTCAAGTTAAATATGGCTATGTCATTTCTACCATTAATCATTCTTGAATTGTTAATTTGAATAATACTTGACACACCCTATCTCAGAAATCCTATACTTTGTTTTAATATTAAGTAACACAATTTTTTTTTTTTTTTGGCACAAGTGACTGCAAATATTATGGAATGACTGTATCCTGTTTGCATTGAGATTCCAGAGGTCAATAACATTCAGATTAAATCAGGAGGGAAATCACTGGGAGCACTGCTAGAAAATAAATTGTGTCTTTTACTTGCCAAACACCTAACTTCAAAATTTACCATTTGTAACTCTTAAGAACTTGCTATTTGATGTATGCCTAGAATTTGACATATTATAGATTTTCATCAATTCCAGCTATGGGGATGGGCTCTAACCTCCTCAAGTGAAATTGATAGAGCAACAAAATACTATGGAATACAGAAAATATGAGGAAAAGGACCACTACTCATGTTGAAAATGTTTTCCACATGAACCTTATTCCATTTTATTTTTTAATTTCTTGAAGAGGGTCATACTCACTACCTAGGCAGTCTTTTCCTTTTATAATAACAGGTATTCAAGCATTTTATCTGATTTGACAGCTTGCATGTATATAAAAAAAGAACTGGTATTGGTTTTCATTTTCTTTGACTTTTTCACATTACAAAGGACTGTATTAATACTGCATTTTATAAATTTAAGTAGACCTGATTGCTTCCCACAATTGGTCTTGCTGAAATAGTGCATGCGGTTTATAGATCAACTGATTTCAACATTATGGTAAGGCAATTTAGAGTTACATTCTATGTAAGCAGAAATATATAGAAAAACTAGACAAAAGAGCCATTTATAGGATGACTATATGCCTTGATAATATTCAGATGTCTGTGTTCATTTGTGGTTCTATTGCTGGAACCCATAGCTGGATTGGTCTGCAAAGGTGTAAATCTAGCTCACCAAAAAACTATTTACTGAAAAACAATCTATGGAAGCAAATAGCCCTCCTATAATTTTTGTTTTTTTATTGACATCTTACAAATAATTGCACAACAGAAGTCCTGAAACAGCGCAGTGCTCATAGAAACTGGGTATGGCCGTAGAGGATAGGAATGGTGAACAAAAGATAAGCCCCTACTTTTATCTAGCTCTTGTCATGCATTTACTCTTTTCCTTTTTTCCTATTCCCTATGCTCAGACAGCATATGCTGAAGGCTCAGGTACCTTTCTGAAAGGTGCAATTGGGATTATTATGGAAAATGGCAAAAACAAATTAGAGAGTGGATTTCTCTGTATCAAATTCATTACTTTCCTATGCTCCTATAAGACTTTGCCTCTTCACCCTTTCTTCTCTGAGAGCTAAAAGTGAAAACCCTATTTTTTTCCTCTACTGAAAGTATAATACCATATAATGCATTATCTCAGTAAGGCACTGTGGGAATAGACATAGGCTACTTGATTGGCTATAGTCAGGTAAAAATTAGATGACAACAGACATGCTTGCCTTCCGCACCTTCACAAAGTATAGTCGTGCTTGAATGAAAAAGCTAACTGTGTGACAGTCTAAAAAGTATGTAATTTGCAGACTATTTAAAAATACCTAGAGACTCTCAAGAACTCATTTTCTTTTTTCAAAGATCATAGCTATTCTATGAACTGCCTTTTTAGGTATCTTCTCTTATGTCGATACATCATTAAGTCATGTCTCTTCAAGGGATATTCTTAAAATATGCCAAAAATATGCTTTTTGTATCTGTATTTGGTTGTGAGAAATAGGGAGTGAACAATACACAGTTATACCAAATTGGTGTATATGTATTTAAGTCCAATTTATTGTCATAGAATTGGAGAAGTTTTGCTATACATGTCTTGAGTTTTCTACCCTCCTTTAGTAAACTTACTGAAGTAACCCAAAGCAGTCTCAAAGAAATATGATCCCTACATATACCCCAGAGAGTGAAACCAGACTAGGATAGTCTTAAGGCACTATCACATATACCACTCTGTCAGATTTAAGTTGAGATTACAAAAGAGCCCCTTAAAAGATATACTGGTCTGATTGACTCTCTGATTTTCTCCTTCTTTCAAGGCAGATTTATTGAGATCAAGACCCATTTTTATACCCTCCTCTGCCCCAGTTCCCTTATCTTCTAGCTGGTACCTAGTAGGTAATCAATATATGTCTTTAATTAATGAATGAAGAATCAATTACCTGCCCTGCCTTTCAAGGTTTTTGGTAGATTTCTATGCCATTGCAAAATCAGTAGGTTCTGCTTTTTATATAATAGTTCCTAGCTGGATGGGGAGGAAGCTATATTTCTGTTAGACCTTAAGCCAGAGCTATTCTTTCCTGGGAAGATGTATAGAGTATCAAGAATTCTTCAGAATAGATATAGATATCCTATTAAGGCCCAATTTTCCTGCTATATCTACTACAGTAAAAAAGAAAAAAACTACTTGGAAATAATTTGATCTGAAACTAAATTCCAGGTCTTGTGTTCATCCCAAATCATTAACGTTTTGAGAATACGCCACCATACCTGACACTATAGAGCTAAGCAGAGCAAACAACAAAAATAACTAACACTACACTTTGTTAGGGGTTAATAAAGACAGATTTCAGAAACAGAGATAGCACATTAGAATATGATTGGATATCATAAAAACCAGGAGGATTTTATTTCTAAATTATTATCTCAGTTTTAAACACATCATGGAATGCTACAAAAATATTAGTAGGTGGTAAAAACAATTTGACCAGGATGAAGCTTACATGTAGAATTATAAACATGGGTGCATCCAGAGGAAAAAATGGCTGTGTGACCATATTCGAGCAGTGTTGAAGAATGCACTAGATTAAGTGTGTTGCTGAAAAAAGTTGAGTAGCTGCCTCTTGGGAACTGTAAGGAAATAGCACTGAGCAGCCCATTTTTCAGTATAAGGTTCCATTCAGTCCCTTGTCTGCTCCTTTCATTGCTTAAATTCTTAATATCTGTGCTCAACACAATCTCTACCAATAGATTAAAAATTCCTAGTGTACAGTGACTAAAGTCTTATTCATCTTTGTATCTTCTAGTGTGCTTGAAGAAATTACATGGTAGTAGCTGTATAAATGCTAGTCATTTAATTCTAAAAGATGACACATAATACATATATATCTTATTTAGGTAAGTCTTTCCCAGAAAGGAAGGAAGAATATAGATGTCCTATTAGGCCTTTATATCCCTAAAGAATTAAGGTTTTATATATTTTTACTTCTGATTTTCATGAGGTTATTGCCTACTTTTCTTTCTTGACTAACAACCACATCAGGTCTACAATTTTCCTGGCCATATTTTTCAGAAGATTGATGATTTAACTTTGGGCAAGATTGCCAAAGCATCAATTTATATAAAGCATCAATATAAAATTTCTACCTCTCCAATTTAAATAATGAAACAGATTAAAGCAGCTTGAGAGCAGCAATGAAAATATTATGCCATTGGAATGCAAATGCAGACAGCCTGAGGCTGTTTGATTCCCACCAACATAATTACATTTAAGCATTGTGAAAAAATCTTTCCCTTTAAGGGAAGATCTATTCCTGCCCAGAAATAACTTGTGTCTTCCAGTCTAGAGCATGCTAATATGGCGTCTCTGTAACAAGGCTGTATTGCCTCTAAATGGGTATGTTTTGCTAAAACATGAAGGACTTTAGTCTTTTTCCCACTTTTAGATTAGGTGATATTACATAGTTTGATTCACTATTCTTTTAGTCCTACAATTAGTTTCAGCCAGGTTTCTGTGGAATCTAGTTTCAATCTCTGGCCCAAAACAACACAATCAAACACAAGTAGACATGAAAATAATAGGCATAAGGAGTCACTTTTTTTACTCAATTAACTAAACCAAATTGACTATTTAATGATAAGTAATCAATAATAAAATTTAGAGAAAATTCTATTTTTTAGTAAGGAATCTGTTTTATTATAGAGACAGAACCTTTGCAAGATTCTGCCTCTGTCTGTTAATTTGCTTAGGTCAGAGGAATTAAGCCCAAGTTTGTATAATTAACAAATAAAACTGAACCTGTCTGTATGACTAGCTCAGAATGTTCAGGAAAATAAATTTTCCTCACCTTAGAAAAATCATTTGAGGGGTATCTGGGTGGCTAAGTGGGTTAATCCTCTGCCTTCCGCTCAGGTTGTGATCTCGGGGTCCTGGGATGGAGCCCCGCATGGGGCTCTGCTCAGCAGGGAGCCTGTTTCCCCCCCACCCCCCGCCTGCCTCTCTGCCTCCTTGTGATCTTTCTCGCTCTCTGTCAAGTAAATAAATAAAATAATTATAAAAATTTTAAAAAAAGAAAAATTATTTGTGACTAATGGAGACATCTTGAATGAAAGAAAAAATTAATGGTACATAATTGCTAATGTAAATATGTTGAGACATAAATATATTTATGTGTAACTACATGAACATATACTACTTACCTATCCAAATATAATATTCTATAGAGATCCAAGAAGAGTAACAATAAATCCTATTCAAGAATAAATAATGATTTTGATAATTTGGTGTACTACTTTCAAAACTTGTAAAATGTGTTATTTTATTTTGTTTTGTTTTGTTTTTGTTTTGTTTTAAATATAACAAGAATGTGTGGCACCTGGGTGATCAGTTGGTTAAGTGCCAAACTCTTATTTTGGCTCAGGTCATGATATAAGGTTATGAGATTGAGCCCCACATCAGGCTCCATACTAAGCAGGGAGTCTGCTTGAGATTCTCTCTCTCCCTCTACCTCTGCCGCTCACCTGCACTCATGTGCTTTCTCTCTCTTTCTCAAAATAAATAAATAATGAAAGAAAGAAAGAAGAAAAAGAAAGGTTGATAATTAGGATATATAGTTGAATTCTCTGGTCAACTGAGAGAAATTACATATTTGTGAATTATTACACTTTTAAAGTATAGCTAGAATTAAACTAAAATGCAGTTTTAACAAAATAATATAAAATGAGTTAATATTAGCTCTAGCCTAAACCGGGTTAGTTTTAATCTTAGGTCTCACTTTGTTGCAGGGTTATCACTATGAATAAACATGGCCTTTGTATATATGCTGATGCAGACCAAGGAAGAGATTAGCCTACATACTATATTATGACATATCCTAAAATTTGTCCTTTCTTTTCTTCTTTTCTTAAAAAAAAAAAATGGGTGAGGAGACTTATAAATCTTTAATCTTTCTAGATGTTAACATTTAAAATGGTAAGACTTAATATTAGGTTTATTGCAAATAATATGCTAAATTATGGAATAAATGTTGGTGAATCGTGTGTTTTCTTAAGCACCACTGTATTATATCTACTTCATCTAAAGATGTACCTTCTTTGAAATAAGCATGCTAGTCATTTTTTTAAATGCACTTAAAAAATAATAAGTTCATTTTGAAATAAAATTCTTGCATAAGACGCTACTCTCATAAATTATATATGGCATGGATAAGTGTAGGAAAGAAAATTCAACAGTTAAAGAAAAACAAACTCAACAGGTTTTTCTAGGAAACTACTAACAGTAAATCAACCTGATAAATTTTATGTGAGTCTTCAAAGCCGCATGAACTGCCCTCATTCCAGATCTTGGGCTTGTGCTAACTGTATAGGGTGAGAGAGAGGTGGGTCACATTCCCCACCCCTTAGGAGTTTATATTCAAGGTATGAAAGTAAAACTAACATGCGCTAAACATTTGGAGAATAATAGAAGAGAGAATATAAATATATGCAAGAGAATATTGAATAGGGAAAATGTTCTAATCAGGAGAATTTTTTTTTTTTCCTGTTTCAGGCTGAAACCATGTCATTGCCAATGTAAAATGGAAAACTGGCAATATAAGCATCCATTTACATGAGAAATTACCCAAGTGCCCCCACACATACTGCCTTCCGTGCACAATACAAAGTGGTTCCATTTTCAGTAGAACATATGCTAAATGTTTAAGCTCAAAGATGATTTAGACAAAATGGAAAAGATTTTTTAAACATTTATTTTACACTTTACAGGATTCATTTAGATTGGCAGATGTTCCAAAACCCAAAGAAAAGTAACTTAACCAGCTAGTGGGAAAGACAGTGTTTGCAGAGAAGGCAAGAGGGGAGAAAGAAAAAATCACTAACTTTGTAACATTCAGTATTAGAAAGCATATGTATGAATGAATGAATGAATGAATGAATGAATGAATACATACATAAAAATTCCAGAGGAAATCTAATAGTTAAAATAGTGAAGGACTTCCAAATTCTTTCAGGTACCTGCAGCAAATGATGTATTGATTTTGCTGTTAAACTGCACAGCTGTAACCAACACATTAGACACGGAGGATAAAAGCAATGACTAAAAGCACCTTATTTCATCTGTCACACCTGAGGCACTGCCTTCTTCAGACCTTTAGTGTATTAGCACAGAAAATCAATTAGGTAAAGAGCTAAACAAATGAAGGGAGAATAAAAAAGGTCTCATTCACAAAGTATCTAGGATGTCAACAAGCCCAGGAGACTTTGGTAAACTATATGATATCTCCAAATAAACCATAACAACTTTTTCTGAACTTTTAAAAGTCAGTGATTATGTATCACAGATAGCTCTAAGCCTATTTTAGAAGGTTCTCAGCTATTAAGCAACACCTGATAAACACAGTGTTTCGTTTCAGCTTCAGGTTTAGTACATATGCATCTCTTAAATTATAAAATATTCTGTGTCAAAAAACAACAACAACAGCAACAACAACAAACCCTCAGTGTAGTTACTACCATAACAGATTCTTAAAATGATTATATACATAATCTTCAGGTAAAGATCATTGTTACTCAAGAAGTAAATATTCATCTCCAATATTTCCAAAGTGCCATATAGAAGAGCTAATAAATGGTGGAAATGTGCGAGATATGGGACAGTGATCAATGTTCTTTTGGAGATTAGTTTAAGGGGTGTGTGTGTGTGTATGTGTGTATATGTACATATACATATACATATACATATATATATATGTATATGTACATATACACACATACACACACACATATGTATATATACATATACACACATATATGTATATATCTACGTCTCTTTCTCAATATATGTATATATCTAGAGAGATGAAAGATAATATAAACATAAAATTAGAAAAGCAACAGGATAGGGCTGCCTAATAATGTATATGGTGTATCTTAAAAGCCAGTCTAATTGTTGTTCAGGAAATAAACACAAAAGAAAGTGGATATTAACAGGACATATGATTCAAAAGCAAGTCCCATCCAACTCACAATTTCCCTAAGATATAATGCTATTTTATATGAATACTGCATATATGCAATGCTCCTTTCAGTATAGAATACATTAGATCAGAACTCAATTTGTTTTTCACTGAAAGAATGTGAATTTGGATATATTGTCTGAACTCAAATTTTCCGAGGTCAAAATAAATATTGGGGACTATCCATTTTCAATTATGCTATTGAGGTAACTCTGAGAGTTCTTTTCGTAAAAATTCACACTTTTGAAATGTGACATGTGAACATTCTGCTTCGTGAACACCTAATAACTAGTGACAAAATAATATGATAACATTTGCATAATTTTTTCAAGATTTTATAGACTTATATTGAAAGCAAGAATAATAAACTTCTATGATTTGGGTACCTATACTTTGTGACTATCAATTGTTTGATTCAAAATTATGTCATATAATTAAATAATTTGCAGTATATAGCCAGAGGTTTTTTTTAAAAGAAAAATTTATGGTTGATCATGTTTTAAGCTATCACATTAGAATATGAGGATGTTTTCTTTATTAATGGCAGTACATGCATAGTTCTGAACCTGGACTGCTCAGACAAAGTTGGAAGATTTCTGCATATTTTGCAGTTAACAAAATATACTGTATTTTGTACAATTTCTCATGGCAACACCACTTAAGATCACAGAGTTGAGTATATCAGAGGTTCCCAACAGCTAAGTGCAAACAAAAATCTCTATCCATCTCCTGAAAGTAAACAATTCTGTTGAAATTGGTAACCTCTGATCACATGGACGTTTTATAATTTGATAAGGCAATTTAGAATAGCTCTAGAGGTCCCAGATGTTTAAAAGTCCAGCTTTTACCCAGATGACTTGAATGTTACCACTAAGTACATTATAGGCAGAATAGTGCAGAATGACTTTCTAAGTACTTCAGATATTAAGTAAGAGGCCTGCTGATGCCTAAAAGTCTCTTCATCAATATCAATTCTTTTCCATAAGTTAATGTCATAAGTTAATGTCTCCAAAATGGCTCTTTTGAAACGCAGCTCTATTAGCTGGGAAGGTAGTACATTGTTCCATTAGCCTGTGAGGAGGAATTACTTAGCTAGGTCCTCAGGGAATGAATACCAACAAATAAATTTTGATAAAGGAGGGACATGAATATCAGAACAATATCTAAGAATGGATCCTTGCTCAACTAAATAGGCCCAGGTAGGTCATTCCAAAAAACCAGCAAAAGGGCACTTTTGTGGAAGCACAGCTAAAGATGAGGTCATGCCAAAGCACAATTTTCCTAGAGTTTTATAGAACTCTGTAAGGAATTTTCTAAAAATGTTCTTTATGATTCCAGAATATGTGGTTCACACTCTTCTGCCTCCACTTCTTCTTCTGTAAAATAGGGACAGTAATAAAACCTGCATTATCATAGATAATTCATCGAAATGACATATGTAAAACATTTAGAACTTTACAATAATTCATTCTCTATTTACAATAATATTAACATTTAAAAATGTAGAGATGCATTAATATTACAACACAGCATTCTGGCACCTTCTCCATTTTACATTTAAAAAATACTATTACTTTTATGAATAATTCATATTCCAGAAAGCTAATGTCCTAAAAAAGAAAAATAAAATTATTTTGCATAGTGTTTTATATTCTGCAGCAAGATCAAGGGTTCTTGATTTTTATTTTTTTTCTTAAACCTAGTACAATGTTTGCAACTTTCCTTTTCATATTAGAGAATGAATTTCAAACCAGTTATAGCAGCTGTCCTCCATTTTCATTCCTAGCAAATGAACATATTTTTTAAAAGACATTACAGGGTATTTTTCACACTCCTCCTGGATGATAGATAAATTCTTCAGGCACTTCTCATTGCCAGGAAATGGACGCTCTTGTTGCTGTTCCAATAAAGTGAGCATACACGAGTCTCTGGGAGACCGATAATCTCATACACAATTCCATTTGTCAGCTCCCTGTAGACTACAAGCTTGTCTTCGAGGAGACTTCACCTGCATGAGGATTTCAGGATTAGGTTTTTCTATGTAATTTCGCTCTCTAATAATGAGATTCGGTGAGCATTTTCTCAATTATTTCTGCTTCCTAAGGTCAGGCTACAGAGGTAAATGTAGAGATCTATGCACTTAATTCCCTGTGGATCAAGATGACAATACTCACTTTCATTCTTAACTTTTTATTTATTAAACTTTTAAAAAGCTCATATTTCCTCCAGTTTGCAGGCTACCATGGTGGCTTAATTTTTCTTTCTCTCCCTTGCTTCTCTCTCTCTTCCTTCCCCTCCTCCCTCCTTCCTTCCTCCCTTCCTTTCCAGTAATCAAGAAATATATATTAGTGTTTCAGTTCCAGTATATTTTCGTTTCCTTTTGAGAAACCACCCCGTTTGTGACTTCGTATTATAATATACAATCATATGGAAATGAATTTATACACAAACTAATTTGTCAATTAACTGTAATATATTTAGTTGAATGTAAAGCAAGTCCCCCTTTTGCCATCAACCTCAAAAATCTCAGTGTAAGTGTTAATAACCCTCCTAAGAGCATGTCGTCACATTTATTTGATCTCTAAGGCTTTGATTTGTCATTCCAATTCAACGTTCACCATAGTCATTAGCCACTCTGATATTTCCTTCTTTGAATCTAATCTTTCTGCCACCTTTCTCATGCTCTTCTAATAATAGAACAGGTTCTTAATTCTCACTAAGATATTTAGCTCTTTTCCTTTCTATTTTCTCACTGCCAACAAAAAAAGGGGAATGTCTTTTAGAATCTAATGGACCTATCAGACACCTTTAAGTTGTGTTGTCTTGGCTTACTATTTAACTAATATGAAATTCATTTTCCCAGTGAAGAAAAAAGTGGTTCTATTACATATAATTCCCAATTCTGTCAAAAACTCTTAAGGTAATGTCTATAAAACAACATAGTGTCTGGCACCCAATCAACATTGTAGATATGATGAAAATAGTCAACATTGTCTTTATCCACAGCAGTCAGTATCAACTTCATCACTGACTAGTCTGTAATCGCATATCAGCTGTATTTTTCATCACAGTAGTTTTTTTAAGGTGAATTTTTGAAGTATAACCCTTATGCAGTAAAATATAATCTATTTAAGTGTTCAGTGCTGTGAATTTTGTCAAATTTTATAGTCATATATTCACCACCGCAGGCAAGATATAGAACATTTTCTTCGACCTGAAAAATTTTGTAGTTAATCTCCTACCCCTAACTCCAGTCAGGGGCATTCACTGATGTTTTTCTTTCTATAGTTTTGATTTTTTTTTTTGTATTATCCAACATAAATGGGATCAAAAACTGTAATAGCCTTTTGATTTTGGCTTCTCTTAATTAGCATAATGCATTTGAAATTTGTTCATAATGCTTTTGTAACATGTATCTGAGTTCCATTCACATTCAGTTTTATTACTGAGTAGTATTCCAAAGTATGAATGTCTCCATGATTTGTAATCTTTTCTCCTTAAGGGTCATTGGAATAATTTAGGAATATTAATGATTATGGCTAAAGTAACTGTGATTACTCACATACAAGTTTTTGTGTGGATATGTTTTCATTTTCCTTGGATAAATATCTAAGGAAGATATTGCTGAATCATGTCATAAGTATATGTTTGTTTTTATAATCATTGTCTAACACTTTTACAAATTAACTGTAACATTTTGCATTTCCACTGGGTAGGTATGAGAATTCTGATTGCTGCACATTCTTTCAAGCATGTGATATTGCTTTTTTCCTTGTTTTTGTTTTAATTTACTCATTCTGATAGGTATGTAATTTTATCACATTATCCAAAAAATAACAATGTTGAGCATAATTTCATATGTTTATGTGCTATTTGTAATCTTTGGTAAAATGTAGGGTTAACTATGCTGCCTATTTTTAAAAGTGTGTTGTTTCTTTCCTCTTTATTTAATTTTAACAGTGCTATATTTTGGATTCCAGTTCTTTATCATATACATATTTTACAACTATTTCTCCCAGTCTGTGTCTTATCTTTTCATTTTCTTTACAGTGACTTATAAAGAGCTAAAGTTTTAAATTATGATAAAATCCATTTTTCCATATTTTATTCTGTGATTCATGCTTTAGCCTCTTTGAAAAATTTTCATCTAACAATCTAACAATGTTTTTGCATGTTTTCTTCTAAAAGTTTTATCATTTTAGGTTGCACATTAGATCTATGTTCATTTTGATTGAATTTTTGTATATGGTATAAGTTTTTAAGGTATAGTTTGAAATGATCTCTCCTTTTCTTTTTCATGGATATTGTGTTGTTCACAATATTTGTTCAGCATCATTTGTTACATATTTTATCAGCTCTCATTAAATTGACTTGATATCTGTGTTGAAATCAGTTAAATATGAGTGTGTGTTTTTGTGTGTGTATCCCTGCATTCTTGACTCTGTTCTACTAATTTGTGTATTCTTTCAACAATTCCACAAAGCACTAATTAGTGTAGCTTTATAGAAAGCCTTGAAATCAAACAGTGTGAATCCACAGACCTCATTCTTTTTTTAAAGATTATTTATTTATTTATTTATTTATTTATTTATTTGACAGACAGAGATCACAAGTAGGCAGAGAGGCAGGCAGAGAGAGGAGGAAGCAGGCTTCCTGCTGAGCAGAGAGCCAGATTTGGGGATCAATCCCAGGACCCTGGAATCATGACCTGAACCAAAGGCAGAGGCTTTAACCCACTGAGTCACCCAGGCACCCCAAGACCTCATTCTTTTAAAAAAATTTTTGATTATTCTAGCAAATTTGCTTTCCATGCATATTTTAGAGTCAGCTTAATGATATCTATAAAGTACCTACTGGGACGTGTCTTGGAAATATGCTGAATGTACAAAATAATTTGGTAAAAATTGACGTAGTAAGAAATCATGTTTCCTAATCCATGAATATTGTATGTATCTCCATTTAATCTGATCTCTGATTTCAATTTTTGTCATTTTTAGGACATAGCTCTACCATATATATTGTTGGATTTTATATTAAAGGTCTTCATTTTTGGTGTGATTTAAAATATTACTTTTATAAAATTTTAATTTAATTTAATTTTATTTTATTATTTTATGTTCCAAGATTGTTTATGCACCACACCCAGTGTTCCATGCAATAAGTGCCCTCCTTAATACCCACCACCAGGCTCACACATCCCCCCACCGTTCTCCCTTCCAAAACCTCCAGTTTGTTTCCCAGAGTCCACAGCCTCTCATGCTTCATCTAATCATACATTGATTTTATGAATTCAATTTATGATTCAATATTATGTGATCTTCTTAAACTCACTCATTACTTCTAGAAGCTTTTTAAAGACTCTTTGGAATCCAATAACTAGAAAATTATGTGTTCGAAATAGAGAAAATTTTAATTATTTTCCAAATGACTTTTGCTATGCTTTCTTACCTAATTGGATTGACTGGAGTTTCCAGTAATAGAGCAGGGGCTAATGCAAATATGATAGAATTAAATGAGAAAAAAATTCAGTGTTTGACCAATAAGTAGGATGTTGGGAAAAAATGAAAACAGATTAAGTGTTTCACATTAAGTATGATTTTACCTGTAGGATGTTTTCTTTTATTTTTTGAGGAAGACACGTTCTCTTTGACAAGTAAAAGATGATTCTCCTATTTCTAGTGATATGGGGGGAATGTATATAAATGTTCTATTTATACAATGAATTAGATTGTTTTGATTTCCAAAAGCTTAACAAAACTTGCATTACCAGGATATGGCCATGATGTGTTATCTTTTTAAGTTTATTAGGAGATTTCATTTTCTAATATAGTGTAGAATATTTTTGTATCTATATTCATGATGAATATTGAGCCTCTATTCTGTTCTATTCATTTTTTCTCTCTCATTCTTTCTACTTCACTCTGAATATAACAATAACTGTAAAATTAGTTAGCTAGTATGGACTTTTTTCAAGGATTCTGTGCCTAATGTTTCATGACTGGAAGAATTTAACTATAAATTCATTTTATTCAATGGATAGTGCAATTCAGTTCTTCATTAAACTTTGGGAGTTTAACTTTTCAAGAAATTTGCTAAGTTGTAGAATATGTTATTATGTTTATAATATTCCCTTAATAAATTTTTAATATCAAGATCTGTAGAGATGTTTCCTTCTATTATTTGTAATTTGGGTTGCTCTATTTTTTTTTTCCTGATCTTTCTGGCCAAATATTTGTCTTTTTAATTTTTTTGTCCTTATAATTAAACAGCTTTTAGTTTTCTTGATATTTTCTATTTTATTTTATAGTTTCATTGGTTTCTGATTTCATTTGTTTTATTTTATTCTTTCTATTTAATTTCAATTTTTATTCATTTTGTAGTATCTTAAAATGAATACTTAGGTCATTGATTTGAGACTTCTTTTCTAATATAAGTAATTGATGCTATACATTTCTTTATGTATCAAATTTTGATATGTTTTGATTTTTATTTAAATCAAAATATTTTTAATTTTTATTTTATTTAATAAAATATTTTTAATTTACTTTGGTCTTCATATTTCCCCATCAATTATTTAGAAACATGTTATATAATTTAAAAGTATTTGTGTATTTTATGATATCTATTTTTCCTCCCTTACGTATATTCTCATTAAGAATCTTATTTTGTATTTCTTGCATCTTTTAAATATGTTGCTCTATTTTGTGGCCCAAAATTATCTTATAATGATAATTAATTCTATGAATTATAATATATAAATTATTATAAATTATTATTTATAATAAGTTATTATAAATTCTATGAATTATAATTTAGATATTATAATTCTATCTTTATGAATATTCTATGTGCTCTTTAAGAAAATATGTATTTTGATATTCTAAGTTTGTGTGTCCTATAATTGTCAATTAGGTAACATAGTATGATTTAGTCTGAATGTCCTTTAATTTTTCTAATGATTACTGAGAAGGGAATATTTAGATCTTAAAATATAAAGGCAAATTTGTCCACACTTCCGTCTATCAATTTTTTGCTTCATAAATTTCAAAACTGTGTTGTTACACAATAAATAAATTAATATATACATACATTTTAAAAATTAATATATACATACATTTTGAAACATTTTATCATCTTACTGATGTGAGTTATTTATATTTATATAAATTTCTCCTTTTTCTCTGATAATTTTCCTTGATGTGAAGTATAATTTATTTATATCATACAATCATTTCAGCCTTCTCTTGATTAGTGCTTGTTTAATAAATCATTTTCCATTCTTTTATTTTTATCTTTGCATTTATATACAAAATGCATTTCCTGTACCTATCATGAAATTAGGTTTGCTTCTTTCATCCAGTCTGATAATCTCTGTCTTTTCTTGGGAGTTTTTACATCTAATATATCATCTTCTTCCCTGTACCTTTTTTTTTCTTTTTCATGTATTGTAATTACTGTTGACCTATTTTAAGTTCATTAAGTTTCTCTTTGGCTATATTGAGCTTACTGATGAGTACTTTGAAGAAGTTTCTTACTACATATTTTATTCATATCACTTCCATTTGACTTTCATACATTTACTATCTGCTGAAATTCCCCATCTGTTTATGCATGTTTTACAATATTTATACTAGATTTTTTTTACAATATTTGTAATGGTTATTTTAAATCCTCCAAGAGTTACAACATTTGTACTAAATTAACTAAACTGACTAAATTAATTTAGTCAGTAATTGGTTTTTATCATTGTTATTGCATGAAATATACCACAGGCCTCATGGATTTTGAGCTTAATGGTCAGGTGAGGGCTGAATTACCAGAAGGTTTTACTCATTGTTAAGAATTTCACTCTCAAATTTCTGTCATCTTACAAAACTGTGCCATAAATGGTGTCTCTCTCCAAACTCTTGCCCTTTCCCCAACATTAGATTGATGTTGCTTTGTACTCAGTGCTTGTTAATCTCATGGTAGGGATAGGAATACTGT
This sequence comes from Mustela putorius furo, assembly GCF_011764305.1. Taxonomy (NCBI): domain Eukaryota; kingdom Metazoa; phylum Chordata; class Mammalia; order Carnivora; family Mustelidae; genus Mustela; species Mustela putorius. The sequence goes on from NW_025421467.1 coordinate 4,485,163, forward strand.
TTCCTTGGTTGAACCTCAGTCCTAGGATGGTCCTATGTGCCTAGCCCATGAAGGTTGTTGCCCTTCATGACCTGGCTTCTCATAATACTCTGACCTCTCCTTGCATTACTTTCTTCCTTGCCTCTTTGACTGTCTTACTGTTCCTGGAACCTGTTCAGCACATACCCACCTGAGGCCCTCTTTACTAACTGTTTCCTTTGTTTAGAATGCACTTCTTTTAGGTATCTTCATTCTGAACTCATAGGTCCTTTAGGTCTGTCCTCAAATATCCCCTTTCCAATGGGCCTACTCAAACTCTAATAAGCACTGAAATGGTTTTTCTCTTTTCCCCTGGCCCTGACAATTCTCTATTACCTTACTTTACTTTATTTCCTTTTTCCATAGTATTTATTTCTTCTAACACAAGAGCAAGAATTTTTTGCTAATTTGTTTACATATACCTATAATAATATGTGATACAAAGTATGTACCCATCAGCTAGGTCTTAAATGGGTGAACACATTAATGAAGGTGAAGACAAGTACAGAAAAACTAAAACAAAAATAATAATTAAAACACACACACACACACCCCACAAAAAAACAAGAACCAAACTCCAGAATATCACTATGGGCAGTAAAGAAAACACTAAGACTTTTGATTAAGTTGAGAAAATAAAACTACTAATTCAGAGAAATCAGATACAGTTCAAAGAATCAGATGTAGGGCATTAACTGCAGTTCTACAATTACCTTTTGGTATGACCTTTAGAATTTCTTACAATCACCCAGAGTCCCACACCATGTCATATTATCAGATAACCACTAAGTTCCTTCTATTTTTAGGTCAACTACATGGCCCTGTTCTAGGAAATTATATTTTATTGGTAAATAGAGGTCTTTTCTTTATCTTTCATTGGTTCTACATGAGATTTTTCCTCAGAAACTTTACCTGAGGAAACACCATTCAGACTGAGTTTTCCCAGCACGACTCTACTTTCTTCTGCATAGTTTTAAAAGACTTTTGTAACTTTCTGTTACAGAATAAAAAAAAAAATCAGTAGAGGAAGGGAAATAGGAGAATAATTTGAACGCTTACTACATAATGGGGAATTAGTCAAATCAAGTTTAAAATGCTTTACATACAGATATTTTCTATTAGACAAATCAATCTCTTTCTTGAGCAAAATCTGACTATTTTTCTCTTTCAAACATGGCGTGCTTTGATTTTTGATTTAGTGGAAATGTCCCAAGTGGCTCAACCATTCTCAACTTAAGGATGCAGTCAAGCATTTTATGACTGTCTGCCTCTTATGTGCTCCAAAAAGTAAATAAAAGTTTGACAAAATCAATAGAATCAGAGGTTAAAACAATGTGCTTTGTTCTGTTTTTAAATGTTCTCAGATAATTCACGTCATTTTGTTTTTATTTCAACAAATGTCTGTATGACTTTGCTTATAGTTTGTGCCAGAAATAGTTCATGTTCAAGAAGCACACAGTATGTTAAAAGATTAAGGATTAATGAAGTCTGGCTGAGCAGGATGTCTAATTATGAGTTTGATATTTAAAAGCTGTGCTACAATTTACATATTACATAATGTATGTTTGCTCTCTTTCAGGAATAAAATATATCATCCTGTAAATAGACAATTTTTAGAAATCTTCCTTCTATATATCCATGAAGATAGGAAAGGGATTTAATTGCATAACTAAATATGTATTAGGAAAATTCAATGAAATTTATTCAAATTAATTCTAATTAATAATCAATCCCTAATTTAAAAGTATCTCTATACTTATAGATAACTGTAGAGATATAAAAAATGAAGAAATAAATAACATTCATTTAGTAAATGATAATATAATAAAAAAGAATATTAGATATTGTTATTTTGACAAATCTAGAGTTGCTATACTCTTCCTTCTAATTAAATTAAAAACAAATAAAATAGCTACTGACCTTTTCGTAGATATAGAAGATTTCCACAGAGGAATTTCTTACTATCACAAAAGAATAAACTTTCACTCTTTCTCTTCAAAAGTATTCCTCAATATTCTAAGCAAATTCCAAACCAGAAGACTATCTGTAGGGAAAATCTTGATTACCAGTAATGCTTTAAAAATTCAGTTAATATGGTTAATAAAAGTCCATGAAAACTAAAAATTAACTCCCCAATCATTTCGGGTCAATCCTTGTTATTTTAAAATCCTTCTCAAATGTATTAGTCTTTTTGCCCACCTTAGCAAGTTCATGAGTCTGAAGATAATTGAATCTGTGATAATTCAGGAACTGCAATGCTTCAGGCTTATCTTTTTAAGTATCAAATCTCGTTGCATAAGAATGGAGATGAAATTATAGAGGAGTACAGGATATTGGCTTTGGTTCCTATTGACCCAAAGATAGGGCCTAAAAAGTATTGATTTTCAAATACATCTCTAAGATTTAATTATTCATTTGTTATTTACCACATATCCCAAATGTGAAAAAAGAGAAAAAACAATTGAGTTATTTGAAGGGTTGGTTAATCATGTTTAAGTGTCCCTGTACTACTTTTTTTCCCTTTTCTTTTGGAGGCTTGGCATTTTATGTTTCCAAAGGTCCAAAGGAGTTGTTCTTTTTTCTTTTTTTTTTTTTTAAGTTTTTATTTATTTGACAGAGAGAGGGAGAGAGAACACATGCAGTAGGGAGAGTCAGAGGAAGAGAGTGGAGCAGACTCCCTACTGGAGCAGGGGAGCCAGATGCGGGCTCCCTCCTCCCAGGAACCCAGGATCAAGACCTGAACCAAAGGGCAGATACTTAACCTACTGAGCCACCCACACACCCACAAAAGAGTACAAAGGAGCCAAAAGTTTGTCTTCATTGACTGAACATAGTCAAATGGTCAAACTGTTAACAGGAATTTCCCAAAGCAAAATTTACTCCCAATCTGTGGATTAGTCACTGATAGCACATATTGATTTGCTAATTGTGCATATGGAGGTTTTAGCTGACTGTTTTAAAAAATGTATGTTTAGCCATTATAAGTTCAACATTGTTTCTAAATAAAATCACAAAGAAGGAAATTTTATTAAATACTAATGCTAATAATAAATAAAATAAATACTAATAGGGGACGGATATTTCCAATTTCAGGGATTATTAGTGTAGGCCAGTTCTCCCCTGTCTCTCCCACTGAAAGCAACTCTAACTCCTGGGCACAATGCTTGGAGCAGCTTTATGATAATTCTGAAAAGTAAAGAGCAGATGGATTAGAGAAGAGACAGATTTAAAGTCCAACAAAACTGGTGCAGATTTTCTTTTCCTCTGCTATTGCGCGCATTAACTCAAAGGCAGATTGAAATGCTTTGTGTATTGCACCTGGGTGGCTCAGTCAGTTAAGCATCTGCCTTCAGCTTAGGTCATGATCCCAGGGTTCTGGGATCGAGCCCAGCATTAGGCTCCCTGCTCAGTGCAGAGCCTGCTTCTCCTTCTCCCACTCCCCCTACTTGTGCTTTCTCTCATCCTCTGTCAAATAAAAAAATAAAATTCTAAAAAAATACACAACAACAACAGCAAGAAAAACAAACACATTGTGTACACCAAGTGTACACTGAAAGAGATCTTAAGCCCTCTCCTTCTGGACCAAAAAGTATGAAATAGTGTTATGGGTCAGAAAAAGTGTGAAATATAGCAATTGGTTTTTCTTTTTTTCTTTCGCTCCCAGACAAGCTCCCAGAAAATACCAGAGCTATGGTGACAGCTGGATATGCAATAATATAATAAGCAGCTCTTGACATCTGACACTCTGAGTATGATAAACAATTTTATCTGACCAGTGGATCTGTGGTTCCCACAGAGCGGGCTAAATATCTCCCTATCCCTGTGCCACCCACCTTCTCTCCTGCAGCTTGGCTCTACGCATATTACTGGTAGAAGGAACTGTGTGGCAGAGTATGGAAATCAATACCTTAGCAAGGTACAACTCTGTGGGTCTGACCCTGAATAGTATACCAGAGACTTAAGAACCTGCTATAGAGTACATCACTATCCAAGTTCCAAACTGGTGACCAGGATCGTATGCACATAAGATATATGGGAAGAATACTACAAAGAGTTTGAAAAATGGAACTGATTTTGGAAATGCTGCCCAGAAAAATAGATTGAAATTTGTGAAAATGGAAAAATCTGTTTTGATGAAATTAACCAGGTGAATTTCCTGTTAAAACAAAACAAAACACAAACAAAACACATAATTTCCTAAAGATTTAAGCAACACTTAGTCTTGATCATCAAAATATCAAAGTACCTAGGATATAATCCCAAATTGCTTGGCATGTGAAGAATCTGGAACTCTGAATCTTCAAGAGAAAATACAAAAATATGCACCAACCCTGAATTGATACAGGTGTTGGAATTATTGAAGAATTTAAAGCAGATATTATAGGTACGCTTCATAAAGTTAAGGGTGATCCTCTTGAAATAAGTGGGAAGATAAAAACTCTCAACAACTGGAAAGATAATAAAAAGAAAAAGCAGTGGGAATATTACAACTGAGAGATTAAATAAAAACTTAAATGGACTCAATAACTGAATGAGGATGACAGAGGGAAATGTTCATGAATTTGAGGATAGGAGAAGAAAGCTAGCAAGACAATGGAGTATAGAAAGGTATGATCAGGACTTATTCTGACAAGATCTCATTTGAGAAGGGACCTAAAGGAAGTGAAAAAGCAAATGATTACTTTATACACAGAGGAAACATCTCAGCATGAGGGAATTGAAAGAGCAAAGGCCTTGAGGCGAAGACTTGGTTGGCGTGTTTGAGAACCAGCAAGGCAGCACTGTGGCTGGGCTACGGTGAGCCCTAGTGTGAGTGAAAGGATAGGTGCTCAAAGACAGAGCAGGGGTGGGAGATAGAAAAGTCATGAAGAGACTTGTAGGCCAGGGTGAGAGTCTTAGCTTTTATTTTAATATCTAAGACATTGGGAGATTCTGACTTTAGAAACAATTTGATCTACATTTAAATGGGTAAAGCAGCTTGCTATGGAGCCTAGATTAAAGTGAATTGGTACATGAATGGGAACAGGCAGCTAGTGAGAAAACTGCTGAAATGGTTCAGGGAAGACATGATGGTAAACTGGATTAGTAGGTAGCATTCAAGGTGATGAGACTGGCTCTACAAATAGAGGAATTTTCTGGAGAAAAAAAAAAGTTTCTAATGCCCCTGGCACAATGAATAAGTACAGTAAACTCAATAAACACATAATACATGGAATATAAAAATTAATTTCTTGAACAGAAATGTGGCTAAAACACAAACTAGGATTGCCATGGAGGACCAGTTATTTCCACACCTAAAGAGCATTAAAAAATAACACAATACCTTTTCTCTTTCTCAGTATCAACATTGATACAATCAAAGTGCCTTTTTTTTTTTACTCTTCTGTTTTTTCTTTCTTTCTTTTTTTAAATTTATTTTTTATTTATTTTCAGCATAACAGTATTCATTATTTTTGCACCACCCCCAGTGCTCCATGCAATCCATGCCCTCTATAATACCCACCATCTGGTACCACGACCTCCCACCCCCTGCCCCTTCAAAACCCTCAGATTGTTTTTCAGAGTCCATAGTCTCTCATGGTTCGCCTCCCCTTCCAATTTCCCCCAATTCCCTTCTCCTCTCTAACTCCCCATGTCCTCCATGCTATTTGTTATGTTCCACAAATAAGTGGAACCATATGATAATTGACTCCCTCTGCTTGACTTATTTCACTCAGCATAATCTCTTCCAGTCCTGTCCATGTTGCTACAAAAGTTGGGTATTCGTCCTCTCTGATGGAGGCATAATACTCCATAGTGTATCAAAATCAAAAGCTTCTGCACAGCAAAGGAAACAGTCACGAAAAGAGGCAACCCATGGAATGGGAGAGGATATTTGCAAATGACAGTACAGACAAAAGGTTGATATCCAGGATCTATAAAGAACTCCTCAAACTCCACACACACAAAACAGACAATCATATCAAAAAATGGGCAGAAGATATGAACAGACATTTCTCCAATGGAGACATACAAATGGCTATCCGACACATGAAAAAATGTTCATCATCACTAGCCATCAGGGAGATTCAAATTAAAACCACATTGAGATATCACCTTACACCAGTTAGAATGGCCAAAATTAGCAAGGAAACAACATGTGTTGGAGGGGATGTGGAGAAAGGGGAACCCTCTTACACTGTTGGTGGGAATGCAAGTTGGTGCAGCCTCTTTGACGAACAGTGTGGAGATTCCTCAAGAAATTAAAAATAGGACTTCTCTATGACCCTGCAATTGATGTGGTCAAAGTGCCTTTTGAGTGGGGCAAGTTTCTAGCCCTGGAGTCTCTCACTGTTTTTCACCTAAAAAATAAAACTGAAATAAAAAATTAAATCATCTTGTATAACCCTTCCAGAGGTATAAGTTAATAAACTTAACCATCTCTATAAAATATACATATAATATATAAATATAAATACAGAATATATATTTGTATATTTCTATACATTATTATTGCACATATTATAGTATATATGCAGTATATGTATATATTATATATTATGAACATATTTTAAATTATATATAAACAATACATTTATATATATATATTTGTATGCAATATATAAAAAGACAATTGTACAATATATAATTATTTATGGACATATATGTACATATGTAATATATATGCACCTAGATATATATGTATGTATGTAGTCAAATATTTATATGGATAGATACATATATGAATGCATAATTTTTATACATCATAGTCATATATATATATATATAAAATTTTATATATATGTAATTGCACCAGTCTCCAGGCAGGCCTGCCCTTCATGAGTAAAGATGCAGCCAGTAATCCCTGCTCTTAACCTCTGGTAACATTATTTGTTTTCCTTACACTTCTAGCTATAGGGATAGAAGAGATTTTTTTTTCCATTACTAAATTCTGGATTGACTCAGTGTCTCCTTCTGACTTTTCAGTTCTCCTAACAACTCAGAAACAGCTACACTGTTAGAGGAGCTGAAGTACCAGTACATATGATACAGCAGTGGTTCAGGCAACCAAAGAATTCATAATCTAGTTTACATAAGTTATGTTTAATATTTCTAGATAGCTTGCAATATGACTACTAAAATCCCATTTTACTGATGTCTAAGCTCTACCACGCTAAACCACCATTCTAAGATCAGACAAGTAGGAGGATAAGTTGATATCTAAAATGATGTATTTCTGGCTCATATCGTTTTATTTATAACATAATCAAGGGAATAAAAATAATTAATGAATAATGTTTGCCCTCAGCCATATTCTTTCAGTTAACACTTGTTATTCAGAGGCCATAGTGATATCCAAAATGATCCCTTATTTAATCAGCTTTTCAGAAAATTTTCAAGTTCTTTAATTTTTTGACTAAAAATATATGGAGTAAAATTCAGGAATAATTTCTTGTGCTGTGATATCTTCTGTCCTTCCCCCAAGGAAAACAATAAAATTAATGTCAATCTGAAAAACAGATTTATACATTTATTATTAGATGTTTTAAACTACAAATATATTAGGGGTGCCTGGGCGGCTCAGTCAGTTAAGCATCTGACTCTTGATCTCAGCTCAGGTCTTGGGTTGTGAGTTCACAGGACTCCAACAAGAAGCCCAACATGAGCTTAAAAAGATAGTACTTAAAAATAATAATAATAACAAATATATCTGCTTTTTCCAAAATATATTCAGGAAATTACTTTTTCCACTAAATACCAATAAACTTTCTTGACAAAATGGATCCCCATTTATATGTAATTAAATAAATATTGCAAAATTTAACTGAGGTTTGAAATTCAGAATACCAATTAATGCTTCAAAAGTTTGAGAATTCATAAAGAACTATGTTTATTTTTATTCAACCTGGAATTGCAACCCTATCTCTAAATATTTGGTATAATCATATATACATGTAGCCATATATGCAATTATAAATGTGAAGATGTACAGAACATTCTTCTTTTTAAAAAAAGATTTATTTATTTATTTTAGAGAGAGAGCATGCACACATATCGGCAGGGCATGGGGAGGGGCAGGGCAGGGAGGGGGAGGTAAAGGACGGAGGCAGAGGGAGAGGGATTCTAAGCAGAATCCCTCCTGAGTACAGAGCCCAGTGTGGGGCTTGATCCCAGGACCCTGTGATCATGACCTGAGCCAAAATCAAGAGTTGGACACTTAAACGGCTGAGTCACCCAGGCATCCCATGATGTAAAAAACATTCAATTTGAGATGAGAAAAGATTTTGGTATGTTCTATAAAAGATAGAATGTGTTCTCACCTGCAGCATTTTGCAAAAATTTCTTCAGTCAGGCTCCTAATTTTTGACTGAACCAGAATTAGAACACAAGTCTAAGAATACTTAGTTAATCACTGACCAAGTTAACTAAGAGTAGTAGAAAAACATAGTGTTCTGAGTTATGCACTTCAAGTTCATGCTTTGCCTTTATAAAACACTAAATGAGCTAAATATTTCTCATCTTTAAAATAAGAATGATAATAACAGCAACAATAATAAATGCCCTAATTCACAATGTCAGTATTGTGAAGATCAAATAAAGAAACACTTCTAGAACCATTTTACAAGGAACCTTGAAATGTCATCGTAATTAGATTAGAGGGGCACTTGGGTGGCTCAGTGATTTAAGCCTTTGCCTTCAGCTCGGGTCATGATCTCAGGGTCCTGGGATTGAATCCTACATCAGGCTCTCTGCTCAGAGGGAACCTGCTTCCCTCTTTCTCTCTGCCTGCCTCTCTGCCTATTTGTGATCTCTCTCTCTGTGTCAAATAAATAAATAAATCTTAAAAAAAATAGATTGGAAAAACAATACCATAAAATAATTTAATAATCAACAGTTTATGTTTACTATGAAAAACTCAGATTTCCTTCCCAAATACTGTAGAGGGTATCAGAAATTAATGAAATTTAGGCAAATTTGTTTTATTTTTTAATTTTTTTAAAAGATTTTAAAGAGAGAGAGATCACAAGTAGGCAGAGAGGCAGGCAGAAGGAGAGGGAGAAGCAGTCTTCCCACTGAGCAGAGAGCCCGCCACAGGGCTCATGACCTGAGCTGAAGGCAGATGCTTAACAACTGAGCCACCCAGGTGCCCCAGCAAATTTGCTTTAAATTTAAGTGTTTTAATTGTTTTGTTTATTTTTGAGTCTCATTTGTACTCGGATTAACTGAATATTTGTACAAGTCTTTGCAATTTGGAGACATAAAAACAATGTGTATTAGGTTAAAATGCAAGAAATATTTAAAAGATTTTTCAATCCTTTAAAAATAGAAGAATACATAACTCTTTGGTCATTTCTATTTTACAATTTTCCGTTGATATTTTTCAATAATCTATTATTTTTTAGTCACTTTAATGACCATCCCAAGTTGAATAAATGATAGATCCTGTCAAATGTTTCAAACTCAGTCCTCAAAAGATCCAGAAAGGACATTTTAACGTAAAGTAGTCAATTCTGGAGTTGCACATAGATATGGCTTCGGAATATTAACTCTGTCATCCACTGGAACCATTTTAGATATACCGATGGGACAACGTCATTTCATGATTCATTCAACTTTCAGTTACCCTTGGAAATGAGAAATAGAATTTGGATGAATGAAATTCTCAATCTCTGATCTTACTGTAGTCATTAATGCTCACATCCCTACCTAACATCTGGCCAAAGGTTTCAGGAAATAAGCAAATGACAGATTTTAAATTCACCCCAAACTTGTTTTCTTTTCTACTAACTGTGACATGCAGGTGATAATAAACAGAGATGAATTTTGCAAATTAGGGAGCCAAATGGAAGAGAAGACCAAGAAAAATAGTTGTCCCAATTGTTTAAGTGGTTGGAATGTTTCATTTTCACATCAATTATGGACTATTTTATTTTACTGAAATATGATTTCAAATTTGTTTAAAACAAACACCATACAAATTCTATTCTTATCAAAGAACAGTTTAGAAAATGCTGAAGACAACACTGTATAATAAAAATATCACTCCATTTTAGCCTAAATAAAAATACATTAGTCCATTTGTTTAAGAGTATAGGGGTAAATTTCCTCATAGGTTGATAAAAGGAATTGGTCATGATGTCTTCTGATATTACCCTGACCAAAATTCTATTATGTAACCTATGTACAAAATATTTTGTTGGAGGCTCTGGGAGATTCAGGATTTTTAAGATATGGTTTTTAGTCTCAAAAAAACTTGAAAAGTGATTGAAATATGTGTGTTCACAAAGAATGGTGAGAAGTTTTCTAAGCAAATTTTAAAAAATGAGTAATAGAAATTATTTATAAGTATTTATAGCAGGAGGGGACCTGGAAATGTTGATGAAGTGAATACTCTATTGGGTTTGGAATATATAGGTGAATATGTAAAGTAAGGGCATTCAAAATAAGAGAGAGCAAAGGCAGGCACTTGAGAAAGGACATGGTATACCTAGGTGAAAAATAGCAGTCAGATGCCACTATTTGATTTTCTATATTAAAATGTGAAGGCTGGGACGCCTGGGTGGCTCAGTTGGTTAAGCAGCTGCCTTCAGCTCAGGTCATGATCCCAGCGTCCTGGGATCGAGTCCCACATCGGGCTCCTTGCTCAGCAGGGAGCCTGCTTCTCCCTCTGCCTCTGCCTGCCATTCTGTCTGCCTGTGCTTGCTCTCTCCCCCCCTCTCTCTCTCTGATAAATAAAAAAAAAAAAAAAAAAAAAAAAAAAAAAATGTGAAGGCTAATCTAGATCAGTGATTTTCAATGTATTTTATGGTCTACAATGTAGGTTTTTAAGGTCCTTTTTTTTAATTAAAAAAAATTAAAATTATCTTTACCACCAAATCTACTCACCAGAATCTATACCCACATACTACTTCCTGCCTTTTACCACATGAGATATTCTCATTCCTCTCCACAACCAATTTTCTCATTCATTACAATCTTTAATCTCTCTATTATATTTTTATATTTTTTATGGCTACTGTAACAGAATTATACAACAGAAACTCATTCTAAATTTTGGAGGTTAGACATCTGAAATCAAGGTATCAATAGGGTCGTGCTCTTTTAGAAGGCTCTAGGAAGGGAAATATTTGATGACTTTTCTAGCTTCTGGTGGTTTCCTACAATCCTTGGCATTCCTTGTCTTGTAGATACACTCCAGTCTTTATCTCCATCTTCATATGGCCTTCTCACCTATTTGTGTGTGTGTCCAAACTTCTTCTTCTTTTTTTTTTTAAAGATTTTATTTATTTATTTGACAGAGAGAGATCACAAGTAGACAGAGAGAGAGGCAGGCAGAGAGGGAGAGAGAGGGAAGCAGGCTACCTGCTGAGCAGAGAGCCTGATGCGGGACTCCATCCCAGGACCCTGAGATCATGACCTGAGACGAAAGCAGCGGCTTAACCCACTGAGCCACCCAGGCATCCTGTGTCCAAACTTCTTGTAAGGACAGCAGGTGTTGAATTAGGGCTCATTCTAACTTAATTGCATTTGCAAAGAGCTTATTTCCAAATAATGTCACATTCATGTGTTCTGTGTTGACATGAATTTTTGAGGGAGGGATGCCATTCAACATAGTACACTGTCTCATTCACACCATTATACAAATGTGGTGTTATTTCCTCCACCAGCCAATACCCATTTATTTCACTTTTTTTGTACAAAACTCTTCAGTTTGTCTCTCCTTATTGTCTCTTAATACTACTCTGAATTAAACCCACCCCAGCTTCTCCTTTCTAGTTCATGAATGACTTGCATATTGCTGATTTCAATGGTCATAGTATTTATTTACTTGATCTTTGCTGGCATTTCACCTTGATATACTTTCTTTACTTGGCTTCCAGAGTACTACTGTTCATTGATGTTCATCAAGTTACATTGGATACTTCTCAATTTCCTTTGTTTGTTTGGTCTCTGAGCCTATTGGTAGTGAGCTCTGATGCTTAGTCTTTGGCCTTCTCTGGTGATTTCTTTCAGTTTCATGCCTTTAAATACTATCTATGTGTTAATAATTCCTATATATTTATTTCCAGTCAAGGTCTTTTTTTCATTACCTATAGCCTCTTATATCCATTACCTGCTTGGTATCTATTCTCACAAACCTATTACATATCTCAAATTAGTATGGCTTAAAGAGAATTCCTACTGACACTGTTATCCACTGGGAGCCTTCTATATCTCATTTTATAGAAATTCATCCTCCCCAGTTGCTCATGTCAAAAAAATTCATTCTTGATCCCTTATTTTCTTCACTTTGCCCACATTCATTCTATGAGAAAATAAAAATTAATATAGAATCTGCTTTTCTTCTAGTCTTAGCCACCATCATCTCTTGCCTATATCACTGCCAGTGCCTCCCATGCTCACTTAGGATCACCTATCGACACAGCAATGGGACTGATCCTTTAAACCATCAAAAGATCATGTCATGTTATTCCAAAATGTGCTATGATTCCAATCTCATACAGTGATCTCAAGGCCCTCTATGATACTAATTCCCATTTTCTTTCTGACCTCATTTCCTAACTCTTTTTCTTCTCACTCACTCTGCTACAGGCATGTTGGACTCCCTGGTGATCTTTGAACATGTCAGGAATGTCCCCATGGTAGAGTCTCTTTATTATATCTAATCTGCCCTTCCCAAAAATATCTGAATTGGTAACTCAGCTTCTTCAAATCTTTGTACAAAGTCATTCTCAATAAGTCAGTCTTAAACTGATTTTCCTGTTGCTCATCCCACCATGTTGTGGCATCACAGTTATCATTAAATTCCCCTATTTTACTTTAGTTTTTCATATATTTTTCATATATTTGTGTGTACATATACATATTCATATATATTATATTATTACCTTTAAAAATACTGTATAGTTACTTATTATGTTTGCCATTTGTGATCAGGATTTAATTTGCTTTGTTCACTGATATATCATAAATACCTAAAACAGGGACTGACACACATTTATTGTATACCAAAACAGACTAATTTTAATGGAAAAATAGCACAGAATTCCTCCGATGTTTTTTCTCTTTCCAGCAGACAGAAAAGAGCTTGGATTTGTCTGTGTTCTTCTTGCAGGGTGATCCCCAGAACTCATAATTATATTTAATGTTTATGAATACATATAATATGTCAGGTCCCATGCTAAGCCATTTACATATATTGGTATCAGGCAAAACCTCCTCTGTAGAAATAGCTGAGAATACTGGTCCCAGTTGGAAAAAGGAGTAAATAAATTAAACAACACGCAAGACCACAGACCCAGTAAGGGAAGGAGCTGTTAAAGAACCTTCTCTTCCCTCCTAATACACTACTCTGAATGTAGACTTCTATTATGCATGGTCAAATACAATTAACACATATTAATACTAGTTTTTAAAGAAAATATATGTAATTTAGATTAACTAAAAATTGAAATTAATACAGGGGCATCTGGGTGACACAGTTGGTTAAGCATTTGACTCCCAGTTTTGCCTCAGATCATGATCTCAGAGTCCTGAGATCAAGCCCTTTGTTGGGCTCTATGCACAGCCTAAAATCTGCTTGGGTTTCTCTCTTCCTCTCCCACCTCCCCCTCCCATGACCCCTGCTTTCAAGTGCTCTCTCTCTCTCTAAAATAATAAATATATTTTTTTAAATAAATTGAAATTATTTCTATTTTCTCTATATTTTTATCAACCTCTGTTTATTGGGATACATTGTGTAAAAGAGGTTGATAAACTAATAATCATACAGTTACCTTGAAACACAGACTTGAAATTTCTAAGAAATCTATTACATGCCTAAATATAGTAAAATATTTTCCATAGGAGACTATTAAAAATGCCTCTCCATAAGATAATACACTTGATTTTATTTTATTTTAAAAAATATTTTATTTATTTATATGACAGAGAGACACAGTGAGAGGGAAAACAACAGGAGGAGTGAGAGACAGAGAAACAGGCTTCTCGCAGAGCAGGGAGCCTGATGTGGGGCTTGATCCCAGGACCCTGGGGTTAATGCCCTGAGCCAAAGGCAGATGCTTAATGACTGAGCCACCCAGGTGCCCAATAATACAATTTATTTTAAAGTATACTCTAAAGTTTTAAAATATTTTATAAAAGCAGATTTAATACAGCTCTGCGAAGCCTGCAAAGACAGTCCTTTTGCTGTATGAGGCTACTTAAATCATTGCAGAATAAGAATTTTAATGCTAACACAGAAATCTTAAAAGTCTATTTTAATATGAATAGACTATTTTCAGTCATTTCCTGTAAATGCAAACACTCATATTTTTTATGGATTCCGCTGATTCAGAAGCTAAGTGAAACTAGACACCTGTGTTTTTTCCAATTCTGCAATGATGTAGGAATCCCGTCCTTTCATTACTTTCTGTTCTGAGGTGTTTTTGACACTTAAGTCTCAAATTTATGTTTTACTCTTAAGAAGGTTGTGACATTAAGTAAACTGAATAGTGGATCAGTCACTTTTCAAATGATTATGGTAAAAAGAATGGAAAATATGAGTAACTGAATAAAGTTATACTATATTTCTAGTTCAGCTGATATGATAAATGAAAGACTAAATTGGGGGTGCCTGGGTAGCTCAGTGGGTTAAGCCTGTGCCTTCGGCTCAGATCAGGGCCTCAGGGTCCTTAGATGAAGCCCCACAACAGGCTTTCTGCTTGGGGGGGAGCCTGCTTCCCCCCCTCTCTCTACCTGCCTCTCTCCCTATTTGTGATCTCTCTCTCTCTGTGTCAAATAAATAAATAAATAAAATCTAAAAAAAAAAAAAAAAAGACTATATTGGATATTCCTAATCCTACACCATAACAACAAGCCATTTCCAGACATTAAAAAATAAACCCTCATTATACTAAGTTGAATTTTATGTTATTTATACACTAAAATGTTATTTTAAATTTAATTTACTAACCCCTTTGGCTTTTGGGTTTCTGAAAAGGGAACTAGATACTGTTAAAGATATTCTAAGTCTCATTTTGCCATTTTGTACTGCTTTCTCCTTGGGAAAAATATCTTTCTGAGACTGTTTTCATAAGAATCAAGTGAATCTTTTCAATTAGAGATTGATAAGCTGTGGCTCATTGCTTTTTTTTGTAAATAAAGTTTTATTGGAACACAGCTGCATGCATTTGTTTGCATAGTGTCTATGGCTGCCTTCCATGTTCTAGAGGTGAATGTGAATAGTTATGGCAGGATCATCAGGCCTGCCAAGATTAAAATAGTTCTATTTGACCCTTTATAAAAATTGTTTGGAAACCTCTGATCTAGATGTTTTCTATGATTGCTCTAAATTCTAAATTCATGGTTCTCTTTTATCAGTGCTCCAAAAACTGATTAAGTACTACACAAACTTATGGGTGAATGCTTGGTATATAGAAAGGTATATTGATACATTCCTGTCTTGAACAATATCTTAAATATCTTACGGTCTCACTTGAGATATAAAAGATATATGTTAATATTCAACTGGAAATAATAGGTAGCACATGCTAAGAAAGTGCTGGAAAAAGCATGGGCATTAAGGAAATTCATCACTTAGATAATCACTGAGGAGTAAGGCTGGCAGGTAAAGCTTTTAAGTAAATCTTGAACTTGAACTGAGTTTAGATAGAAAAAAGTGACTGTACTGAATATCTACTATATATCACAGTTATGGAAATGGGCCCTTAAATTTCTTTAATCACCTAAACCTTTATGGAAATTACTAATATCCTCATTTTGCAGGTAATGAACTTGTGTTTACATACCTACTACATAGTGGAGTTTGCATTTCAAACCAGGTTTACTTGTGTTATACACACATGTACATATATGTACATACATGTCCACACACATGAGAATATTTCTCTCCACTCCTAAATCCTGATATTCCCCCTTGGTTCCATGATGCCATTTTATAATCTCCTTCTTATAGTTAACTAATCTAGAAACCTTGACCGAAGATTTTATGTCTATTGTGATTATCAAGCCATGTGTTAGAAAGGACCTGAACTAAAGTGTAAGTATAACCTGACTGTGTGTGTTTGTGTTATGTATGTGAATGTAAATATATGGCATACATATATTTATACATATATACATGCATACATACACTTTATCCTTTTGTAATTATTAAAATGTTCCTAAGTATTATTTAACAAGGTTGCAATTTATATAAAGAAAGAACTGGAATACCTTGAGAGAAGTCAAAGAAAAGAATACCCCAAATGAATTCAAAGTAAGAGTACACCCCAGAAAATTTCTACAAAAGAGGTACAATTT
Organism: Mustela putorius furo; assembly: GCF_011764305.1. Lineage (NCBI taxonomy): Eukaryota > Metazoa > Chordata > Mammalia > Carnivora > Mustelidae > Mustela > Mustela putorius. Next base: position 4,501,465 of record NW_025421467.1, read on the forward strand.
CCTTTTTCTTTTTAACTTTTCTTTTTAATTCTAAGACAGGTGTGTAAAAATCAGCATTGCTAATTCCTTGTCAAATGATTTCTGTCTAAAACTGTTCTTTTTCTCAAGGTAAATTCAGTAACTAGAGCCAGGATGACTATAAAGCTAGCAATTATTTCATATTTAAGCATGCCATCAAATGCAATTTCTAGTTTTGTTATGTGTAGTCATTATTCCCAGTGACAGAAGAAAATGCAGGAGACTGAGGTGATAATCCCCATTAGTACAATGAAGTAACACACATGGAATGACTTCTTCACAAGGGCATTATAAGAACTAAGTTACACTGTAAATAGAAAATTCTTTGCAAATGTAACATACAAAGTGATCAACATCATCTCTTGAGCACAGAAAAATAAGAGAATTTTGCTTCCTAGAATCTGAAATTGCTGTTAAAGAGAACAAATAGAAAGTGACATAGAGAATGGGAAGTTTATAACGCTTTTCAAATTCTTCAACTGGCTTAAATATTTTTTATATCATCTTGATAAATTTCTACTTAAAATTTAGCCTTCAATTTTGTTACTATAAAAAAATAAAGATGATAATTGTTAACCAAGTACATCAGAGGATTTAGCTTAAAATGCTATTATGATGATTGACGTACATGGAATCTTTGATTAATGAAAGTGCTTTAAGAACACAATATGGCACACTAACTAAAACTTACATCTGGCAATATGATCTTCAACTTAATATTTTATTTATTGTACAAGTAATCTTCAAACTAATTAATTCATCCTGATAATATAATATTTAACTACTGTGAATTGGTATATATATTTCTTCATTTAATCTTTAGATATGTAATTATTATAATTGCTATTGCTACATATCAAACACTTGCTACCAATCATTGTGCTGAGTTATTGATATATATCATCTTAATCAACAATTGCCACAACTTTCTGAAGTGTGATTACTATTCACCTTAAAAAAAAAAGATGTGGAAAATAATTATCAGTGAATTTAAGGAGGAAGTTTTAACATTAAGTAATGGAAGAGTAACCTGCAGATTATATTATAAACTCTGAAATATATAAGCCGGGGCACCTGCGTGGCTCAGTGGGTTAAAGCCTCTGCCTTCAGCTCAGTTCTTGTTCCCAGGGTCCTGGGATTGAGCCCCGCATCGGGCTCTCTGCTCAGGGGGGAGCCTGCTTCCTCCTCTCTTTCTGCCTCTCTGCCTACTTATGATCTCTATCTGTCAAATAAATAAATAAAATCTTTAAAAAAAAAGAAATATATAAGCCTATGTGAAAGCATTAAAGTGTGACCTAATATGAGTAGGAAACTGGAAGAAGAGAATGGTTCTGATTTTCCTATTTTTATCAGTTTTACCTAAAGGAAGTCTCTGGATAGAAGTTGTGACAGGCAGCTAGAATGTAGAATTGGCAATCTTAATGACATTAGCAACTAGGGAACAGGAATCAGGGGTACCAGAGCAGCTCCAATGTAAGAAGTGAAATTGTACCAAGGAGAAAGCCACAGAGAGATGGTTCAAAATTCTCCATGTAAACTTTTCCCAACTTTGTAGCTAATCTCTATTCCAAGAATGCATGGGGCAGATTCCAAGCAGCTAATTATAAAGAACTAAACATCAAGTTCAAGGGCTGCACCCTAGGTACCAGATAGAGTATGAAGTTTGAGTTCAGCCACAAAGTAACTGCTAAAACAAGCAAGCAAGCAAAATCTTAATACTTCTCAAAGAAATAAAACAGGACCCAGAATCTACACAATGTATCATGATATATTCCAAAATCTCTAGACTACCTATATATGTGTATATATAACATGTGTATATATAACAACATAACTCATACTCAAGAGAAAGAGAAATCAATGGACTAGTCTGAAATAACACCGATATGGAAACAGATAGACTAGGATCTCTATAAGAAATAAAATCTATGAAAAAGAACCTCCAAAAAGAACAAACTGAAATTCTGGAATGAAATATAATATCTGAAATAAAACTTTTACTAGATGCCAGGGATGGGGGTAGGGAGAGGGTGGTTGGGTTATGGACATTGGGGAAGGTATGCGCTATGGTGAGTACTGTGAAGTGTAAACCTGGCAATTCACAGAGCTGTACCCCTGGGGCTAATAATACATTATATGTTAATAAAACAAACAAACAAACAAACAAACAAAACTTAATGGATTCACTAAGGAATTTACAGGTTCACATAATTATTAATTGCCATAGCTGAGATACAAACTAGGTTTGTCTGATTTCAGAATCAGCACACTTAACTACAACTTGCTATTTTCCAATAAAGTACATGTTATTATACCCTATTATTCATATGTGAAAACTGAGACTTGATAAATTAAACAATATGCTTGCTGATAAGGATAGAGTGATAAACAAGATAGAAATTCCAAAGTCAACAATGCACTGAGAGTCACAGATGCTATACAGATACCATCAGTGACTATGTCATTACAAGAGTGGTAACTGCGGTTGTAAAATATTGTACAGCATGAGGCTGTAGGACAGTGTGACTTAACGGAGAGTTGGAAAGGCTATGTATATGATACCTTCTGTTTCTCTGTATTTAGTTATTAATTATATCTCTAATATATGCTTAATGTTTAATCTTTAAAAACTCAGGTGTAAGTTTGTCTAGTCCAATGAGTGGATATGTAATTTGTCTGTTCTTAAGGGAAAGATGTATCTTTGTTACAGTGGTACACTCAAGGGTGCCAGATTAACTACATGTAAAATACACAATATACAATCGTCTAAAAGGGGCTATCTGTGGAAAATAGAAAACCATAAAAGTATTGTAATGACTTTGAAGTGCCATGATTACAAAAGTAATAGTTTGGGTCATAATATTTCTAAGAATAATATTGCTGACATATAGGCCTCTACTCTACTGATGGCCTTAACTCCTCTCCAGTGTATACTTCACTGAATAAAGCAGACATAGAACAATGAGTTACTTGCTGAAAAACGATAAACATGAACATTATACTGGAGGATTAAATATGTTTTTGCACCTCTCTAATCCAACCACATTCTGTAGCATTTAGATTACCTCCAGTATGTGGCACGGTCACTGAGGATAATTGAATCCATTGATCTCAAGCACTTCTAGCCACACAACTTTTTAGTCACTTAATTTATTGTAATTAAAATCAAAATATAGCCCTGGGTGTTTATTGCCTTTTCCCAGTGTCCTAGAGTGTGTGTACTTTTCTATGAAGTTATAGTGAAACAAAAATGCTATTGTCTTGTGAAAGAACACTTACTATAATAATATAAAGCAATACTGAGAACTTTTAGGGACCTCAACCACAAAACAGTCACCTTACATACAACCCCTCTTGCTTTATACATTTTGTTTTCCTATTTTCATTTGCCAAACTTTCCAGCTTTCTAGGGTTTTTACTGAGTGGTAGAAATGGTCAGGAATTTCTGTCTTTCAGCAAATAAGCATCGTTCATCTCTGTCAATGAATATTGGATCAGCAAGCCACATCTCTTTATTTTCTTTTTCTCTGGGAAATCCAAAAAACTCTCGGCCCAACCAGTTCCCTAGGAGATATCAGCACATCACATCAAACAAAAGGGGGGGAGGGACCCAAAACTTGGAATCTTTGCAAATCTTGTTGATATCTTACTCTGCTTATGTTCCCTTTATGCTTTTCTTCTGGGAGGCGTTACTTGTCCTCTCTACATTACATGTATGTATTGGAGCTTTTTTAACTTGGGTAAACTTGTGTATCCAAGTTATTTTCCATAAATTTTAGAATTTCACCTTAATCGGTGAATATTGATTAAAAAATACCTCAGAATTTGATCTAGTAGAAACATGTACTTGCTTATGATCTAAAAAAGATAATGCTGACTTAACCAACAAACATTTTTTAGTGTGTATATATAATAAACACTTGTGCCTATTATGTGCATTGTTCTGAGATGATTTATGAATAGTAAGTCAATGATCATATTGTCGCGGCCAAACAATGTCAATTCCGAGTCATTATAAGCTTCTTTATGGTATTTATAATAATAGGTTATTATAATAATATGATTTAATACAACTCAATGGAACATAAAACTTTTGATATTTGCTTTCTTCCTATTGATATATGTGTTTTTTCTTTAATAATTGTTTACTTAGATGAGAGCAAAGTGGATGAGAGCACTCGATTGTCAGTAGTTCTTTGGTATTGTCAGTTATTTCAAAGAATCAATTCTTGGCTTATTATATTGATGACAGTAATGTAAGACCTCTGGGTGATGCCAAAACAGATCAAAAGTGCCAACACTGGTTTCACATTTTCTAATTCTAAAACAAGTGTGGTGAAAGTCTTGGGCACCAGAAAAAAAAATCTGTCAACTCCCTCACCAGCAGCTGTCACCTATAGTTAATCTTTTTATTTCTATTTGTGTCTTTCCCCTCACACCACCCTATCTCCCACACACTATGTCACCATCTGCTACCACATTTTCCTGCATCCAACTGACCTCTCCAAACATGGCCCTGCCATCATTTTCAGTAAGTCAGGCATCACTAAGTCAGTGAGGGCGATGTCCTTCGAAAATAAAATTAAATATTTCATAACTCAGGTAACAGTATTTGCCCACTAGTTCTGTATATCTAAAATGTGTTTTCTAGGTGGAGGGATAGCAGCTCTGGGATTTGCTGAAGGTTCTAGTAACTAGGGAAAGCATATCTAATTTTGAAAGGGTTACATATAAAGAAATAAGAATAACATGAACTTTTTTTATTTTTAATTTTTGTTTCACAGGACCTGTGACTAATGGGAAACAATAAAGAACTGAAAGAATCAATCAACTTACAGATTAATAGTCAATAATGTGGTCATTGGTGAAGACTGTTAATAACGGTGCATATTTGGTTCGCCTCTCTTTTCATCAAAATTATACTTTACAAAAATTCCACAAGTTGTTTCCAACTTGCTGCTAAATGAGGTTATATGAGTGTTCTGATCAATTTTTTTTTTAAGGACAAATGCATCGTTCTAAGCTGAAGCATTTGCCTTTTTGAGTAGCCGGGATCTCAGGGTTAGTTTAGTTACCGTATAATAACCTAACCTATTTTGACTGATACCATAGGTCTTCAGTTACTACAAGTAATTAAAGAGTTAATCTGTCTCTACTCTCTCTTTTATCTGCCCCTGATCATGAGGATTTTAATGATTGACTGTTCTGTTCTCCAAGTTTTCTGGATATCCAGTTGCATCTGGTTACTAAAAGAGCCCTAATCTTTACCATTATGTCAACTATGCAAAAGATTTGACTACCTTCACAGTTAGGTTAGCAGAAGGGGCATATGTTAGGGAATTTTATGTAAATTTCCTATAGCCCTTTGCCATCAGTCAGAGATCCACAATCGTAATGGAAAAAGTTCCTCTGGAGGAAGTGCTAGAGACTCCTACCAGAGAATAACACTGTCTGACGTGACAAAAGAGACAGAAGAAATAGGGAATCAATGTCAAAGCCTCAGGACCCACACTTCTTTCACATTATGACTAGAGAATAAAATATAACCACAGACTGGAGAGAACAGTAGTATAGATAGAGTTGTTTTCTCAAGACAATATTGAATGTTCCCCTTTCCTTAAAAAAGGAAGTAAATAAAGTGAATTTGGATGGATTCCCAGATTGCACATCTGCCTGTCTAAATTACACCTGAGAAGTAGCAACCAAACAGATGGAAGTGAGGAAGATCAGGGAACGGCTTTCTTTCGATTTAATGTGCCTGTAATCACAATGGCTTATACCCTTCACAACCAAAGGGTCTTCAGGCTGGCAGACAGTCTTGTAAATACAGATTGTAACACCTGTGTGTCAAGCAAGTGGATACAGGTGCAATGGTGGTTTCCCTAGATATATAAGATAAACTTTGCTGAGTTAGATACCTGCACATCAGTCTAGTTACCGCTGCCTCCTTCTCTAAACAAGTCATTAACCATAATGTAAAAATACTATTGCATGAAGTATTGGTGTTATTAAACTTAATATCTCTTTGGTACATTGGAGGAAAATTTGTCTGCCATATTCCACTGTATGTGTTCTCTTGTTCTGCCCCTTCTTTCCTCCTCAACCATCTTTAACTTCCTTCTTTATTTTAAGATATTACCAAATGGGATAGGGATACTGAAGGCATGTTTAACAGTCAAAATGTATATCCTTCCTTTTTTAAAAAAAATTCAATAACATTTATTAGATTTGGTGAGTTGAGCAGATAAAAAATTTTTCAGTAATCTTAAATTGTGGAACCTTTGCCAATAAACCCCGAAACAATTAAGATAATATGTCTTCCTTCTGAATGGGGTAGCTAGAATTGTGAAAGATTTGGCATTTAAGTAAAAAGAACATGAAGAAATAATGCATTATGGCAAGCATTTCTTGAGAATTCCAGTGTATGCAGTCTTTATTAACATTTAAGAAATAGGTTTCTAACAAAACGGCAGAGATTAAATATCTAGTGTGTTAGTGGAATTTTTAATAAAGTATGAAATGTCTCATTGCTGCAATGGATCAACAGCTTAAAAGTAAGCCAGACAAGGATTAAAAGCAGGTAAGACTGACAGTGAATTAACTGACAATGTGAAATGATCTGCCAGCTTTGAGTCAGGTGCTTGATAACTGTTCCACTTCATCATATAACATGGTATTGGTTAGCATTAATGGACCTTATGCATTCCATTTGTTAGCTGAGATTTTTTTTTTCTCTCTCACACTGTCAATAGCAATTTTTGTAACATATACTGGAAATGTAAAGTCCAATAGGATCAGGCATGAACAAACACATGCTGTTCTGATTAATTGTGAGACTGATGTGTACCTTAGAAATAGGGAATAGTAGCTTATGATTCTCTATATATTATGAACTCTTGTGCAATGATCACTTTAGATTAGATTTAACACATCTTTAAGCCTCATAAGATTCTACTTCTATCAGATAAAAGTTAAAAAATAAAATAGCCATTTTATATTTTTGTATCATATGATTATTGTACTTTCTAACAAAAATTAAATTTTTAAGTATATGATCAAATATAGACTAAGGACTTGAGTTTTTTGATCACATTGGTTACAGATAATGGATTTGACTAAATTTATGACACTGCAAAGCTTATTTTACCATCATTTAGGAAGAGTCTGTATGAATCAGATAGGTCAAAGATTTTATTTTTTCAATTTACTGCAACTCCTTTAAATGCCAAAGCTGTAAGGAAAAGACATGGAAGTACCAGTCTTATCACTCTCACTTATTACATATTTAGTACATTTGATTAAATTTAATAAAGGTACAGAAAGTCATATCAACAAGTTTCTTAGAAATTCCAGTTCACAAAAGGCATATACATGTACAATATTCATCTTAATGGGACTCAGTAAAAGTAGCTGAATCACACAGACACACAGACACACAGACACACGTGTATACATATAAACACAAAATCTGGAATGACCAGCTCTCCATTTGTCTGCAATCATTCTGGTTTTTGCATTAAAACTTGTACATCTCAGGAAACCCCATTTTTCCTAGGCAAACTGAGATGGCTGGTTAACACACACACACACACACACACACACATATGCTGTTTGCTTTCACTTTCAATATGTAACCAAAATCTTCAGTCTTTAAAAGAGCCCTCAACACTTTTGGTAATGAGAGAAAATTAGGCGAAAAAAAAAATCAAAAGCTAAGAAAATATATTAAACAACAAATTTCAAGACATTGAATTTCTTTGTTATCCAACTACATTAGAATTACTATTTGGAGTCACTTTTTCCAGACTGAAGAACTTCTTTTAGTATTTCTTATAAAACGGGTTTACTAACTGAAAATTCACAGGCTTTGTTCATCTAAGAATGTCCTTATTTACTCTTCACTTTTAAAGGAGAATTTTGCTGGATAGAGAATTCTTAGATTACATGTTTTTGTCTTTGAGTGTTCCCAATATTGCATCTATTGCCTCCTTATTTTAGTTGCTTTTTTCTTGCTTCTTCCAAGGTAGTCTATTTCTTTGTTTTTCAGCAATTTAATTATGATGTGTCTGTTTATGGATCTTTTTATCTATACTGCTTGAAGTTTTTGACTTTCTTGGATGCACAGATTGATTTTTGGTGGCAAATTTTGGAAGTTTTCAGTTATTACTTCTTTAAATATTTATTTTCTAACTATATATTGATGCACATAATAGTGTACCATGTGTACCTTAGGCTCTGTTCAATTTTCTCCTTTCTTTTTCAAATTGTATGAACTCTATTGATCTGTCTTCAAGGTCATTGATTATTGATTATTTCCTTTGTTAGCTCACATGTCCTATTAAGTCCTGGAGGGAAAGTTTCATTTCATTTATTATAACTTCAAATCCAGAATTTCCGTTTGTGTTTCTTTTCATAATTTCTCTCTCTTTTTTAATAGTCTCGACTTGATGAAACTTTATTTAATTACTTAAAAAGTGTTTCTTTTTGTTCTATCACTGCATATAATGACTGCTTTGAAATCTTTGCTGAGTTGAACATTTGGAGTTACTCAAAAGCATTTTGTGTTGCCTGCTTCTTTCCTATGTATGGGTCATTTTCTCCCTTTCTTTGCATGCAGTCATATAATATTTTGTTGAAACTGAACATTTTATATGATATATTGTAGCACCTTGGGGTTCTTATTTCTCACTCTTCAGGGTTTGCTGTTATAGTTCTTTTTGTTTGTTTATTTGTTCAGTGAATTTCCTAGACTGATTCTGTGAAATCTACATTTCCTGTGGCATGCAACCTTTCATGTCCATACTCAATTTTTTCCTTGTTTTCACTTTTAAGCTTAGTTTCTTAGTGTTCACCCCTAGGTCAGCATAGATTAATGATTAACACTGATCCTTCAGGGTGTATGCTTAAGCACCCTGAGCCAGTAAGTTTTTCACCTTTTCCATTGGATTAGTGTGTGACTTAAGAAATGATGTCAATTTTCAGGAAGTTTACAAGTCTGCCTTATATTCATCTGGGGACTTGAATTACTCTTTTCAGAATTCTTCAGGTGGTGTATTAGATTTTGGGAGATACAATAAGCAAGTTGTGGGCTCTAAATTGATTTACTTATAGCTACCCATCCCTGAGAACAACTTAGAAAATATTCTCTCACTCATGGAATGTTTTAAATTCACTTTGTATACAAATAATGTACTTGGTACAGAACATTTACTCTCTCATGCAATTTAATAAAGTGAAATTATTTTAAAATTTTGTAACAATTTTTAAATTGGTATTCTATGCCAAATAAATAACTTTTAGAAGTTAACCCATTTGAAATAGACAAATGAATAAAGGTCCCTCATATTACTCTTATATAACCATGCCCACTTCTTTCACACCCCTCTCCATCTTAACTTCTAGAACCACAGATCATTTCTATCATTTTATCATTGGGAAACAGTTTTATAAATATAACAACATAGCATATAATTTGTGTTTAACTATTTCATTCAAAATAATTCCTTGGATATTCTTCTAGGTTCTTATGCTTATCAATAGTTTGGTCCTTTTTATTGTGGACTGGTAGTCCATGGTATGAATGTATCACTATTAGATTAACCATTCATCTCATGAAGAACATCTGGGTTGTTTCAGGTGTAGACTATTTTAAATGAATATGGATGTTTATCTATAGGATATTGTGTTAGCATAACTTTAATTTATCTGGGATATAAGCCCAAGAGTACAATTGTCAGATCAGATGGTGGTTGCATGTTTACTTTTATAAGAAACTTCAACATTGTTTTTCCAAAGTCACTTTACCATTTTACATTTACATCAATAAGAGATTAGTGGTTCCATTTTTTGAAATATTTTTTTCCTTTTTCTTTTTTTAATTTATTTTTTATTGTGTTATGTTAGTAACCATACAATACATCATTAGTGTTTGACATAGTGTTCCAAGATTCCTTGTTTATGTATAACACCCAGTGCTCCATGCAATACATGCATGCCCTCCATAATACCCACTGCCAGTCTCACCTACCCCCCCCCACCCCTCTCCCCTCTAAAATCTTCAGTTTGTTTCTCCAGGTCCACAGTCTCTCTTTGATTTCCCACCCTTCACTTTTCCTTTTCTTCTCCTAATGTCTTCCATGTTACTCCTTATATTCCACAAGTAAGTGAAACCATATGATAATTGACTCTCTCTGCTTGACTTATTTCACTCAGCATAATCTCTTCCAGTCCTGTCCATGTTGATACAAAAATTGGGTATTCATCCTTTCTGATGGCTGAGTAATATTCCATTGTATATGTGTACCACATCTTCTTTATCCATTCCTCTGTTGAAGGGCATCATGGCTCTTTCCACAGTTTGGTGATTGTGGACGTTGCTGCTATGAACAATGGGATATATATGGCCCTTCTTTTCACTACATCTGTATCTTTGGGGTTGAGGTCATAAGGTAGCTCTATTTTTAATTTTTAATTTTTTAAGGAATCTCTACGATGCTTTCCAAAGTGGCTACACCAACTTGCGTCCCCATGAATGGTCTACATTTGTAGACCTTTGTCTACATCTTCCCCAACATTTGCTGTTTCTTGCCTTGTTAATTTTTGCCATTTTAATTTGTGTAAGGTGGTATTTCCATGTGGTTTTGATTTGGATTTCCCTGATGGTTCATGATGATAAACATTTTTTCATGTGTCTGTTATCCATTTGTATGTCTTCATTGGACAGGTGTCTGATCATTTCTTCTGCCCATTTTTTGATGTGATTATCTGTTTTGTGTGGTTGAGTTTGAGGAGATCTTTATAGATCTTAGATATCAGCCCTTTTTTTATAGTGTCATTTATGAATGTCTTCTCCCATTATGTGAGTTGCCTCTTTGTTTTGTTGACTATTTCCTTTGCTGTGCAGAAGGTTTTTATCTTGATGAAGTCCTAAAAGTCCATTTTTGCTTTTGTTTCCTTTGCCTTTAGAGACATATCTTGAAAGAAGTTGCTGTGGCCAATGTCAAAGAGATTACTGCCTATGTTCTCCTCTAGGATTTTGATGGATTCCTATCTCACACTGAGGTCTTTTATCCATTTTGAGTTTATCTTAGTGTATGGTGTAAGGGAGTGGCTCAGTTTCATTCTTCTGTACATAGCTGTCCAATTTTCCCAGCACCATTTATTGAAGAGACTATCTTTTTTCCACTGGATATTTTTTCCTACTTTGTCTAAGATTATTTGACCATAGAGTTCGGGATCCACTCTGTTCCATTGGTGTGTATCTGTCTTTGTGTCAGTACCATGCTGTCTTGGTGACAAAGCTGGGGAGCATCACCTTGCCTGATTTCTGCAACATTACCAGCATTTGGTATTGTCAATTTTTAACTGTTCAGGTAGGCATGTCGTGATATTTCAGTATGACTTGATTTTGTATTTGTCTAATAGTTAAAGATGTTGACCTTCTCATGTGTTTATTTGACAGCTATATATCCTCTTTGGTGAGATATTTGTTTATATGTTTCTTTTCCATGTTCTAATTTCATTGTTGTTGTTTTATAGTTATGTTTTGAGAGTTCTTTAAATATTCTAGATACAAAAAAAACTATTCTAGATACAAGTTTTTTAAATCAGGTTGTGATTTGAAAATATTTTTTCCCAGAGTGTAGGCTATTTTTCATTATTAATAAGATCACTCACAGAACAGAGTTTTAAATTTTAATAAAGTCCAATTTATTATCTTTAAAAATGTTTGTGAGATTAAGAGTCTCACAAAACAAACTGAGGGTTGCTGGGGGGAGGGGGCTTGGGAGAAGGGGGTGGTATTATGGACATTGGGGAGGGTATGTGTTTTGGTGAGTGCTGTGAAGTGTGTAAACCTGGTGATTCACAGACCTGTACCCCTGGGGATAAAAATATATGTTTATAAAAAATTAAAAAAAAATGTTTGTGGATTGTGTTTTTATGTCAAATTAAAGTATGCTTTGCCTGATCCTAGATTCAGATTTTCTATGTTTCTTACTTAAAAATTAGTTTTACATTTTACTTTTACACATTTATGTACATTTTGTACATAATGTAATCCACATTTATGTACATTTTATCTATTTTACATAATATTTTATGTATATTTTATATAAGAGATTGTGTGGAATTGGTATTAATCATTATCTTAATTTTGGTAGAATTTTCCAGTGAAACCATCTGGGCTTGACAACTACTTTTAGGGGGTTTTAAGATTGTAAATTCAATTTTGTTGTTAGTTATAGAACCATTCAGTACTCTGTGTACCAATTGTAGTAGTTTGTGTTTGAGGAATTGGTTCATTTGATCTAAGTTTTCAAATTAATGCATGTACAACTGTTTATAATATTGTTTTGTTCTTTTTTTGAAGTCTACTGTGTCTGTAGTGATGCTCCCTATTTCAACTCTAATATTGGTAATTTGTATCTTCACTTTTATTTTCTTTGTCAGTTGTTAGGGTTTTGCCAATTTTAGTGACCTTTCAGTTTCTGTTCAGAATAATAAAACAAGCAGTGAAGATTACAATAAAATAACTTGTATACATATGTATAGATATGAATATAAATATAGGTCTATGTATATATGTATACATGCATACAAAAATACATATGTATAATCTTTGAGAATGTCTTTTCTGTAATTCAATAGAAAAATTAAAACAAATTTGAAGTTTGTGTATAGATATGCCTATCACTGAGTAAGATTTCATTGATTTATAACTTGCGTAAATCTGATCTATCTAGACTGCCACTTCATTTTTATGTTATTGACATATAGAGAAATGTTCCCATCTCAAAGATTCCATTCCCAATGAGGTTGTCCCTGACCATTCTATTTAAAATAGTTGTATTCTCACATCCATATTTACTCAACCTTCCTACTTTTTTTATTTCAGATAACACTATTTACATAATATTTTACTTATTTATTTTGTTATTGACCTGTCTCTCCTGAATACAGTGTAACCACTATGAAATCGGGTTATACAAACTAAATGAATAAAAACTTAACAGCAACATTTGATAATACCTTTTGCAGTTTCATATGATTATTTTCTAATCTGCTACCAAATATTTAACAATTCCACTCTCAGATCTCTCTTTTCTTCATTCTTACTGCATGAGGTTCCTGACACTCATTAAACCTATTCTAAGTTATTTTTTATAGAAATTTAAATAATAAGTTCAGTTTTGAAACATCACTCTTTAGATTAGGCTCCATATATGTCCTCTTCTCTTATTCTGCTAAACTTCACTAAACAACTACAAATATGGAGACATACTCAAAGAAGCAAATCTCCGATTTGGTGACACCTCCCTTAACACACCTAAAATAAAGCATCATCCTAGCTTTACGTGTCTGTGTTAGAGACACATATATCATCTGTAGTTATCTTTTTGAACTGTGTTTGGATATTTCTATTCACTGTATTTAGAAAATCTGTGATTCTAGGAGCATTTCATGCATGACTCTAAAATAATTTGAATGCACAAAAGACAATAGAGTAATATCAGATTTTTAAGCATAATACTTGAGTGCTGTGTGTTTGTGGTAATAAGAAACAATAAGACATTCAATATGTCCAACAATTTTTGATATTTATCCATTACGTATTTTAATATGCTTCTCTCTCCCAAAGGACTGTATATATAGTAATTAGAATTGTGGTAAAGCATATTTCTAAATGAATACTCTGATTCTGTTATAGGTTAAAGGGCAGAGCTGTGATAAAAAATATTAAATATGATATTAATGGTCTAAAGTTGTATACTTCCCTTGAGATTCCCACTTTTAATAACCTCCAGTATCATAGATAAGACTGAGGCAGTAATCATTACTGAAATGGATTTTCTGGCAGAATTAGACATCGCCTCTAAGAATCAATAATCATTTGAAAGTAACAGGGTGATTAAATGACCTCCTTTTTATTTTACCTCATGTTGAGTTGCTTTTTAATCTTGATTTAGAGTCACACTGCTAGAAACAAAGATAAACCGAGGACTTAGAATATTAGAGCAGCAACGTGAGGCTTATTCATTATGAAGGTTAAAGTCTCCTTTCCTTCAATCAAGGCATTTTTGGCTAATCAATGCATTCTAAAGGAAAAACTGAACACTCTAGGTACAGACTATATATATACCACCACCTAAGGTGGCGGTTTCTTTATAAAGTTCTACACCATTAGCTTCCTATGGTAGGTGTTATCTATTTTTTATTTAATAATTTACCATGCCAGTAATATGGCGGGATATCTTTGTATTGACCAGTAATGTTGTCATTAATTCTTTTCGTTCATGTAGTTTATCCCTCCCATCTCTTTACAGCCCCCAAAAGAACGGTCTCAAGTAGGCAGCAAAGTTAATTCTGCTAGCCAGCTGTTTTCTACCACATATAGGAGATGAAGCCACTTACCAAGCAGAGTTTTACGGAGTTTGTCCTGTTAGTTACTATGTAAACAACTGTACTGACCAACAGATTATTTTTATTCATCTCCTAATAATATACCTATATGCCAGTATGGAAATGAAATTTGTTATTATGTTCACAAGTAAGAAATAATTTTATTTATAAAATGTAACTTTGTGAAATTCAATAAAATTCAAAAGCAAAATTTGTTTGATCTTATTTAACTAAAGGAAAGTTAGATAAATAGATGGATAGAAACATAGGTAGACAGATATAATGGGCACACATTTGTGCATCCACACGTGCGCATGAGGGGTAAAAAGAGACAGAGATAATGATAAAGATTTTTATTATGTTTTTAGGCAGAGTTTTATTTATAACTATCTTTATCTTAAGCCTTAGATTCTTCATAGATTGAACATGTTTTATATCTTTATAATAAATATTTCATGTTTGAAGTAATAAATATAAATTAATAATACTATAGCATAGCAAGTGAGATATTAACAATTATTATACATTTTATCTGCAAAGGTTTTAAAATATAATTTATAATCAACTAATAAGCCTCACTGCTAAGGAGTTCTCAAAGAGTTATTTAATAACAAGGAGATAATTTTCAAAGTGTTTCAAATATGTACCATTACCTTTAGATTTTTTCACTATTGCCTCGAGAATCACTTAAGAAAAATATTAGACTTTCTAAAGAAATAGATTTTTAAAAATGTTTTAGCATTTTAAAATGTCCTGACTGTTCCTCTTCAAGTTCTAAATGTGATTTCATTAAGTTGTAGACAATAATTTTTCAAATTCCATTTAGTTATTTTCACATCCACTTTGCACATCTTTAATACTGAACAGTTTGACGAGGATAACAGAGAGGTGTTCTGTACTTCTTAGAGCATCTTTACAAGAGACATGTGATGTCTCATCAGATCTCTTTTTGTGAGGTTAATTTTGACCAGCATGTCTAGATGCTCTCATTTTGATCCAGCCATATAAAATTCACTGCTAGCCTCTCACCTAAGGGCTTTAACTTCCACCAGGGATGATTGTCTACTTCCGTTTTTTCTTTAATGGTGGAATAATGGTGATATTTTAATTCTTTTATGTCTTCCTCATTCATTATCTGGAATTCTTTATACTCTTCTAGGTATCATGAAGTATAGTTCAAATAGGAAATGCAGAGTAAGTCTTTGAATTGTCCTCACATTTACGAATTATTCAGAATAATAATTGGTTACCAAGCATGTAGTAAAAGTGATAAGTATGTATTTTTAAGATGATTATTAATACAAGGATACTAGCATATTTGATGTCTTTCAATCTATGGCAGTTAATATTTTTGATGCTTGTATTGCCCCATCTCTGACTGCAGTAGTCTGTTAAAGTTTGTTTTGTTTAATATAAGCCCACTAGTAATAATAGCTTCCATTTTATTTTGTATGATAAGATGTTTCAGGCTCATCCTACACATATTCTATTCCAGATTTGGAGTCGGCTATTTTCCAAGGAACTTTGACTCTTATTAATGAACTGTTATTACAGATCACAGTCAGGACACCAGTGTCCCATTATGGTTGAGTTGTTCATTGTTTCTCAATTTTTCAGTGCACACAGCTGGGAACAGAAACACACGTATTTTCACTATGTTAATTTTAGGCTACTAACATGACATCACTGAAGACAGAGTTGATAAAAGATGCACCATTGTACAATAGCATATTATATTTTCACCATACAGATAACAATAGATGTAAATAATATCAAAATTATAGGTGTTAGAAAAAGGTAATAATATAATTAGAAAGTGAGGTTTTTAGTATTTCTTATCTTAAATTTTTAATATAATATATTTAAATGTATGGTTATATAATTGTTAGTAATAATTATAACTGGGCTCACAGAATTATTGAAAATTAAAAAAATAGGTGGAATGAGCTGGTTCAAACACACAACTTGTAGGTATACATTAAAAAAAGACAGTTGAGGGTATTTGAGTACCAATTTGATTTTTGATATTTAGGAATTATTGTAAACTTTTTTAGGTGTGAAAATGGTGTGCTGGTCTTGTCTTCTAGATATAAATACTGAAATGTACCTTTATAAGTATTGGTGATTATGAGTCATGCGTGTATGACAGTTCATAATACTATTCTAAATTCATCTGCTGAAAAATTTTTCCATAAAAAGTAAAAAATATAACATATTGATTTTCCAAATTCCAGTGATAAAGAAATAAAATAAGCTCATCATCCTCAAGAGTCATATTATACCAGTATAGTCTTCAAGCTTGTAAAAAATTATTACACTGTTGATAAAACGCTTAAAATATGCTGTGATTGTAAACAGTGGGGAGAAACTGAATACATCTGGGGGACTGGGAAGGCCTTTATGCAGAAGAGGGTCTTAATATATGTATATGAACTTGCCAAATGGTAAACGAAGATAACATTTCATGCAATAATACTAATATGCAGCAAAACAAAAAATACTAATATGCAGCAAATGAAGTTTTGAAATTATAAGACATATTGGAAAAGAGTGAAGAAAAATTTGAGTTTATCGTTTCTTTCAGATTACATATTTTAGTACTTTACATTATTATTTGATATCATATTTCATTTTATTTAATTTTTATCAGTCAAAGTAGTTTTGGCCTATCTTGCTAAAATTATTAATTATTTTTATTTTATTTTAATAAATTGTTATGATTAAAAGGGTGTGGGATAAATCAGTGATGTCATTGCACAAAGGGATAGCTATAATGCTTTCTGTGAACTAAATTATTCAAAGCCCCATTAAGATGGAAGTTATATGTTTCAATAATAGCAAGGAACTTATGGATCCCATTATTGGATTGCTGACTGAAGAACATTTGTCCCTACTGTCCAAAGGGTTCTCAGTCATGCTGCTGAGAGCATTCGATAACTTGAACATAACGTTTAATTTAGCAAAAGGATAAAGCCTAAAATAGTCCATACTGAGATATCTTCTAAAACACTATTACAACTATCTGTAGATACTTATCAATTAGAGACTGTAGGGATTCTTATCCAAATGGGAAGCTAAGGGTACATATAATTTGAAAATGTTCACCTGGTGATTTAAAAAAAGAACATTTTATTTTTTTATTTGCCAGAGAGAAAGGGAGAGTGAGAGAGAGAGAAAGAGACTGCACAAGCTGGGGGAATGGCAGGCAGAGAGAGAAGCAGACTCCCTGCTAAGCAAGAAGCCCATTATAGGGCTTGATCCCAAGACCCTGGGATCATGACCTGAGCCGAAGGCAGATGCTTAACCAACTAAGCCACTCAGGCATCACTCTTCTGGTGATTTTAATGTTTCTCATATTATACTTACTCTGAATCTATTGAGGCCCACTGAATCCATGTTAATGAAAGAGGCACATCCAAAGGTATTAAACTATTTGGGGGGAGCTAGTGAAACATGTTTCAAGTGTTAATTTTTATAAAAAATAAAAGCCTATGATATTAGGAGAATGGGGAAAAAAGGCAAAGATAATTAAAGAGACAAAAAGAAAATTAGTAAATCAAAATTATGTAAACAGGAGAGAAAGGTATGGAAGAGAATCCAAGAGAAGGAAAAAGAAAATAAGAAAGAATAACATCAGAGCCAGAGGAAGAGGACTATCCATCCCCTAGTCACAGCTATGGTAGTTTTGATTCTCCTTCCATTACCTTTTATGCTCATCCTCTTTAACATTCTTTTGTCATTTTGCTCTTAAATTAGTTTTTGTCTCACTTCTATACATAACACCTTTTTATTTTTAATTTATTTTAAATTTTTTTATTATATTCAATTAGCCAACATATAATGCATCATTAGTTGTTGCTTTTTTTTTAAGATTTTGTTTATTTATTTGACAGACAGAGATCACAAGTAGGCAGAGAGCAGGCAGAGAGGGGGAGAAGCAGGCTCCCTGCTGAACAGAGAGCCCGATGCGGGGCTTGATCATCATTAGTTTTTGATGTAGTGTTCAATGATTCATTAGTTGTTTATAACACTCAGTTCTCATCACCACACATGCCCTCCTTGATACCCATCACCTGGTTACCCTACCCCCACCCTCCTCCCTTCTGTAACCCTCAGCTTTTTTCTCAGAGTCCGGAGTCTCTCATAGTTTGTCTCTCTCTCTGATTTCTTCCCAGTTTTCTCTCCTTTCCCCTGGGGATCCTCTGGACTATTCCTTATGTTCTACATGTGAATGAAACCATATGATAATTGTCTTTCTCTGCTTGACTTATTTCACTTAGCATAATCCCCTCCAGTTCCATCCATGTTGAAGTAAATGGGTATTCATTTTTTCAGATGGCTGAATATTCTATTGTATATGTGAACCACATCTTCTTTATCTATTCATCTGTTGAAGGACTTATTGTCTTCTTCCACAGTCTGGTTATTGTAAGCATTGCTGCTCTGAACACTGGAGTCCATATACCCCTTCTTTTCACTACATCTGTATCTTTGGGGTAAATACCTAGTAGTACAATTGCTGGGTCATAGTGTAGCTCTATTTTTGTCATCTTGAGAAGCCTCCATACTGCTTTTCGGAGTGGTTGTACCAGCTTTAATTCCTACCAGCAGTGTAAGAGGGTTATCTTTCTCCACATCCTCATTAACATTTGCTGTTTCCTGTCTTGTTAATTTTAGCCATTCTAACTGGTGTGAGGTGGTATCTCATTGTGGTTTTGACTTGTATTTTCCTGATGGCTAGTGATGGTGAATATTTTTTCATGTGTCTCCTAGTCAGTTACGTGGTCTTCTTTGGAGAAGTGTCTCTTCATGTCTGCTGCCCATTTATTGACTAGATTATTTGTGTGTTAGGTGCTGAGTTTGAGAAATTCTCTATAGATCTTTATGGCCCTTTATCTATAATGTCATTTGCAAATATCTTCTTGCCCATGGGGTGCCTCTTTGTTTTGTTGACTGCTATGTAAAAGCATTTTTATCTTGATGAAGTCCCATTTTTGCTTTTGTTTCCCTTGCTTTTAGAGATGTGTCTTGAAAGAAGTGGCTGTGGCCAATGTTCAAGAAGTTACTGACTGATTTCTTCTCTAGGATTTTGATGGATTCCTGTCTCACACTGAGGTCCTTCATCCATTTTGAGTTTATCTTTGATGTAACATTTAAAAAAACAAACAAACAAATAATTCTGTAAGATTTATTTATTTATTTATTATTTTTTTAAAGATTTTTTTTTTAATTTGACACAGAGAGAGAGAGATCACAAGTAGGCAGAGAGGCAGGCAGAGAGAGAGAGGGGAGGAAGCAGGC
Source organism: Mustela putorius furo (assembly GCF_011764305.1). Classification (NCBI taxonomy): domain Eukaryota; kingdom Metazoa; phylum Chordata; class Mammalia; order Carnivora; family Mustelidae; genus Mustela; species Mustela putorius. Next base: position 4,521,184 of record NW_025421467.1, read on the forward strand.
TCCCTGTGGAGCAGAGAGCCCACTGCAGGGCTCGATCCCAAGACCCCGGGATCATGACCTGAGCTGAAGACAGAGGCTTTAACCCACTGAGCCACCGAGGTGCCCCTCTGTAAGATTTATAAGGAAAGCTAGTTTTCTTATGCATCACTGGTTCCCTGCTTTGGTTTCTGGTTTACTGAAGCAATAAGTTGATACTATTTTGGTAAAAAATAAAATGCTTGTTCTTCCATGTCCTGATATTCCATCCTATTCACTCCCTCCAGGTACGGCTAACTATATTATTAGGTTTTTATATAGTAGTACTCCATTGAGGATCTATAGGCTTCTGAAGGTGAAATAGGTAAATCTACCTTTCTTTTAACCTTTCTTTACACACTAGTATTACTCTCTTCCATCTTTGCCATTTTGTTTATGTAGTTTACTAGGTGGCGTTTTTTTCAATTATTAATAATGGCTATGTGAATTTTATTCAACTTAAGACATGTAGTATACTGTGACTACATTTTCCTGTTTTCTTACCTACTTTTCTTTATATGTATCAGTAACCTGTCCTCCAATTCACTGGAAGGGTATTCATCCTTCAGCAACCCTCCAACATTCTGCTCCAGTCAAGCACTGGTTTTCTCCAGGCTTGGTTCTAATCCTAGAATCTCTCTCTGTCATTATCCTGAGGATTCTTTTCATCTTTCCTCTTTGTTGGATAACAGTTTCCTTCCCTTACTTTCTCCTTTCATGGCCATGTTATCTTCCGTCTTCATGAAAAACATCCTATAGGAGACAAAGTTTCAAGATGCCATGTATCCCACAAGAATGCTAATTTCTCTGAACATGTGTCTCTCTCCTTCTCTCTCAAACCATAAATAGATAGATGGATCTGTCTGTCTCTTGGTCTTTCTCATCTTTCTATACACATGTATGGAGAGAGAAAGAGGAGCCTAGGCTTTAGTATGTTTTAGTATGCAATATTCTGTGTTTTCTTTCCTCCATCTCTGTTGGTCTTTATGGACTTAAGCTTAATATCAGTACAATGTGCTTTTAAGGAAGAGTAGGTGCAGACACATTCCATCGACCATGTTTAAATAAAAGCTATTCTCATATTTAATATTTTCTAATCTACTTTCCTTATTTACAATCCTTTGTTTCTTTGTCTTCTTGTCTTAGTTACCTCTTTTTACTACTTCATTCATTTTTTGTTTGTTCTTTCATTAATACACTTGATAATAATATACAAAATACTTTGTGGGCCTTCTTCTATTCAGAACCATTGGACATATTTCTTTATCCTACTTTTCTTTATATTCCTTTCATTCTTCATCTTTTGATTTGCATACATTTTTCTTTTCTTTTCTTTTCTTTTTTTTTTTTTTTTTTTTTTTAAGGGAGGAAGAAAGAGGTGGGGGATCGGCACGAGAAGAAGAAAGAGAATCCTAAGCAAGCTTCACATCCAACATAGAGTCCAACTTGGGGTCAGTCTCACAACCCTGAGATCATGACCTGAGCCAAAATCAAGAGTTGGGTGTTTAACTATCTGAGCCACCCAGGTGCCCCTTGATTTATTGAATTTTTAAATTTTCACTCTGACATGGTACATCTACAAAAATTTTAAACATGTACAATTTAGGGACACTTGAGTAAGGTGTCAATTAAGCATCCAACTCTTGGTTTCAGCTTGGATCATGATCTCAGTGTCCTGGGATTTAAGCCCCATGTAGGGCCCTACACTCAGTGTGGATCTACTTAAGATTCTCTTTCCATCCCCCTCTGCTTCTCCACTGTGCACTCTTTTTCTCTCAAATAAATATATAAAAAATTTTAAAAATGTACAGTTTAAATAAAAATAGTGAAATAAGTACACTCCATAGTAATCAATAAAATCTTTGCAAGGACCTTAGAAACTTGCTGTGCTTTCCCACAAAATATCCCATTCTTGATTCGCCCCAAAGTTACCATTATCCTAAGCTGTACATTTGCTAAACCTTTGCTAAAGATAAAGTATTTGGTTCAATATGTCTTTCTATATGAATGAAATATGTCCTTTGCAACTTGATCTGTTCATTCACTTAATATGCTTTTGAGATCTACTCATGCTGTACATTTAATTAACTTTGTATTTTGTTGCTATTGCTTAAGGTGTTTATTGTATGTACATACCACAATTTAGTAATCCATTATATGATTGATGAATATTTGTTTTTCCAGTTTTTTGCTCTTTCTATAAAATAACAGTTATCAGCTTTTTTGAGTGTGTGTTTCCTGGTGTATATATTCAAGAATTTTGATAAGACTATAAACAGATAGTTAAATAAGAAGAGGTGAATGTTCTTACACTCAGAATAAGGATTAAAAAATGAGAGCATGTGAATTTCAAGTTAATAGGTAATTACAAACTTTTATTAAAGTACTTATAGCAATTTGCATCTTTATCAGTTGTACCTGACATTACATTGATTGAACTTTTCCAGAAAATTTGATATTATCAGAATTATACTGATGGTATTGACACTTGGGGTCTCAGATCTTTTCAGTCTTCTATAAAACTCACTATTTTGTGGGGGAAGAGGAGGATGAAAGTGACCTAGTCTTTATCTGTTATTCCCCAAGCCTGATGTTGTTGGGTTCTGCAGAGCCTCCCGAGTGAAAGCCAGTTCTATGTGTGACCATTTACCAGATTTTGGTTTTACTTCTATTTTTTTTATAAGTGCAGAAATTAAAAAGATTTTCCTTAACTGTTTATTTGGTATGTAGCTGTTAACTCTAGACCACCTTTCAGAGTGTCCTTCTTCTGTTGAAGGGATAAAGAAGATGTGGTCCATATATACAATGGAATATTACTCAGCTATCAAAAAGGATGAATATCCAACATTTGCATCAACATGGATGGAATTGGAGGAGATTATGCTAAGTGAAATAAGAGAAATAAAATTAACAGATGGTTTCACTTATTTGTGGAACATAAGGAATAGCATGGAGAACAACATTAGGAGAAGAAAGGGAAACATGAAGGAGGGGGAATCAAAGGGGGAGATAAACCATGAGAGACTATGGGCTTCTGGATTCAAACTGAGGGTTTTAGAGATGAAAGGGTTGGAAGGATGGGTGAGCCCAGTGATGTATATTAAAGAGGGCACATATTGCATGGAGCACTGGGTGTTATATGCAAATAATGATTCATGGAATACTACATCAAAAACTAATGATATACTGTACAGTGACCAGCATAATATAATAAAAAAATTAAAAAAAAACATGAAATGAGGAAGAAAAGAAATAGAAGTTCAGTGTTTCACATTTTAAATGTGATCAATAGACAAATGATTCTTTCAAAACAAGCTAGAGTAATGAAAAATTCTAAATTTTTTTCATTCCTTTTTAAAATTTTTTCATTCTTTAATGATTGTTGTATTATCTAGCCTTATAGCTGCACTAATGAAATAACAATAACAAAATAGATTTACTACATTTTAAATGTGAACATCTTATCCTCTTAGTATCTCATTTTTGTTCTTTATGTGAATATACTGAGAGTATCACCTTGTGAGATTTTAGGAAAACATCTACTACTTATTTTTAACAATTATTAAACCAATCATAAACAGAAATGGAAAACATAAACTGAAGTAGATGATACTACAAATTTCTAAAACCAGTTGAAAAATCCCTCTTGCTCTCAATATCTTACACTCACACTTATAGTCTCATAAACACACACAAACATATACACATGTGCTTTGGAATTCACAGAGAAGGAAACTGAATTTCTTAAATAAATCTTGAAAGTGGTTTAAAAGAACAGCAAAAACATGTACTAGTATTTTAATACATTTAAAGAATTAAACAAATTCCTCTAGTGCTGATCCACATTTACAGAGGCTGAAAAGACATATTCTTCAGAATCATAAAATAGGGACTGCATTTAGTATACAAGTTAAGATAGAGGCAAGCATCAAGTTTTAAACAAGATAAAGACCTTAAAGTCTTTAAGAGTCTTACACTGAAAGTCTTTATGCCAAAGCTTATTCTTAATTCTAGCCTTGCTCTTTGAATGTTTAACTTAATATAGCTGAGCCATCCATCATCCAAAAGCCTATTGAGTGCCTACTATGTGCCCAGCATGAGAGCAGCAGAATCAGGCACCTCTGACATTTTGATTGTTTGATCTGATTTTCTGTCACCTGTCTTTCAGGCTCCCCCAGAGAGAGAAAACCTGGAAGTAGCAGGCTCTATCCCTTCAGGGAAATCTTAATGAGACCTAGCAGTTCAGACTGACAACCTACAATCAGACCTGATTTTTGCTGCATTTCTTTTAGACTGAGCATTGGTCTTTTCATTATGCTGCTTTATAAGTCATTTATCCTCAATCATTTCATTTTTACATATTTCTATATGAAAAAAATTAATGAAAACTTTGATTTTTTCAAATGAATGATTGTAGTAGATGCAGGCCTCAATTAATAGTATAAACAAAGTTGTTAGCTCTTGATTTGAAATGCAAACTTAAAAATCCTCACCTTTAAAATATTAATAGGGTAAATCTAAAATAGTTTACAGAATTTTATTTACAATTGTTCCTTCAGTTTTCATTCTTCTGTTTCCTCAGACTTATCCTTAAAATCTACAAAGCTGTAGTATAGTATTGTACTACATTTTTATAGTATTTTTAATTTAATAGGATTTTTTCACTAATCACCTTATTTTTCCTAAGTTGTTTCATCTAATAATAAGTTAATTTGCATCATTTGTGTGCTACAATGCTAGTTTTTTACAAAATTGAAATTGTTAATGCTCATTAATATATCATTACCTGCTCATATTTTTTATTAACATATAATGTATTATTTGTTTCAGGGGTACAGGCCTGTAATTCATCAGTCCTACATAATTCACAGCACCCACCATAGCACATACCCTCCCCAATGTCCATAACCCAGCCACCCTATCCCTCCCCATCTCCTCTTCCAGTAGCCCTCAGCACATGATAATTGTATCTCTCTGATTGACTTATTTCACTTAGCATAATAACCTCTAGTTCCATCCACATCATTGCAAATGGCAAGACTTTGGTTTTTTTGATGGCTTCTTAGTATGCCATTGCATATACATGCCACATCTTTATCCATTTATCTGTTGATGGACATCTAGTTTCTTTCCATAATTTGGCTATTGTGGACATTGCTGCTTAAACATTTGGGTGCACGTGCCCTTTTGGATCAGTACATTTGTATCTTTAGGGTAAATATCCAGTAGTGCGATTGCTGGGTCATAGGGTAGCTTTATTTTCAACCTTTTGAGGATTCTCCATACTATTTTCCAGAGAGGCCACACTAGCCTTCATTCCCACCAACAGTGTAGAAGGGTTCCCCTTTCTCTGCATCCTAACCAACATCTGTCATTTCCTGACTTATTAATTTTAGCCATTCTATCTGGTGTGAGGTGATATCTCCCTGTGGAGATTTATATTTGATTTATATTTCTGTGATGCTGAGTGATGTTGAACACTTTTTCATGTGTCTGTTGGCCATTTGGCCATTTGAAGAAATGTCTATTCATGTCTTCTGCCCATTTCTTTATTGGATTATTTGTTCTTTGGGTGTTGAGTTTGATAAGTTCTTTATAGTTTTTGGATATTAGACCTTTATCTGATGTGTCATTTGCAAGTATCTTCTCCCATTCTGTCAGTTGTCTTTTGATTTTGTTGACCATTTTCTTTGCTGCCCAAAAGCTTTTGATCTTGATGAAGTCCCAATTGTTCATTTTTGCCCTTGCTTCCCTAGCGTTTGGCAATGTTTCTAGGAAGAAGTTGCTGCAGCTGAAGTCAAAAAGGTTTCTGCCTGTGTTCTCCTCAAGGATTTTGATGGATCCTTGTCTCACATTGAGGTCTTTCTTCCATTTTGAGTCTATTTTTGTGTGTGATGTAAGGAAATGGTCCAGTTCCATTCTTCTGAATGTGGCTGTCCAATTTTCCCAACACCATTTGTTGAAGTGACTGTCTTTTTTCCATTGGCCATTCTCTCCTGCTTTGTCAAAGATTAGTATGATCATAGAGTCATAGATCAAAGAGCTCAGAAATAGAGGGTCTATTTCTGGGCTCTTATCTTATCCATTGATCTATGTGTCTGTTTTTGTGCCAGTACCATACTGTCTTGATGATGACAGCTTTGTAATAGACCTTGAAGTCTGGGATTGTGATGCCGCCAACTTTGGTTTTCTTTTCCAACATTCCTTTGGCTATTCGGGGTCTTTTATGGTTCCATATAATTTTAGGATTGTTTGTTCCATTTCTTTGAAAAAAGGTTGATGGTATTTTGATAAGGATTGCATTAAATGTGTAGAATGCTCTAGGTAGCATAGACATTTTCATGATATTTGTTCTTCCCATCCATTAGCAAGGAATGTTTTTCCATTTCTTTGTGCCTCTCTAAATTTCTTTCATGAGTACTTTATTGTTTTCTGAGTACCCATTCTTTGCCTCTTTAGTTAGGTTTATTCCTAGGTATCTTACGGTTTTGGGTGCAATTGTAAATGGGATTGACTCCTTAATCTCTCTTTCTTCTGTCTTAGTGTTGGTGTATAGAAATGCAACTTATTTCTGTGCATTGATTTTTATATTCTGAATTCCTGTACAAGTTCTAGCAGTTTTGGAGTGGAGTCTTTTGGGTTTTCCATATAAAGTATCATATCATCTTCAAAGAGTGAGAGTTTTACTTCTTTGCTGATTTGGAAGCTTTTTATTTCTTTTTGTTGTCTGATTGCTGAGACTAGGACTTATAGTATTATGTTGAATAGCAGTGATGATAGTGGACAGCCCTGCTGTGTTCCTGACCTAAGGGGAAAAGCTCTTGGTTTTTCCCCATTGAGAGTGATATTTGCTGTGGGTTTTTCATAGACGGCTTTAATGCTACTGAGGTGTGTACCCTCTGTCTCCATACTGTGAAGAGTTTTGATCAAGGAAGGATGCTGTACTTTGTCAAATCATTTTTCATTATCTATTGAGAGCATCATATGGTTCTTGTTCTTTCTCTTACTAATGTATTATACCACATTGACTAATTTGTGGATGTTGAACCACCCTTGCAGCCCAAGAATAAATCCCACTTGGTTTTGGTGAATAATCCTTTTAATATACTGTTGTGTCCTATTGGCTAGTATTTTGGTGAGAATTTTTGCATCCATGTTCATCAAGGATCTGTGTTCATCAAATCATCCTTTTTGATGGGGTTGGTCTTTGTCTTGCTTTGGGATCAAGGTAATGCTGGCTTCATAAAACGAGTTTCAGAGTTTTCCTTCCATTTCTATTTTTGGAACAGCTTCAGAGGAATAGGTATTAATTTGTCTTTAAATATTTGGTAGAATTCCTTTGGGAAGTCATCTGGCCCTGGGCTCTTGTTTGTTGGAAGATTTTTGGTGACTGCCTCAGTCTCCTTACTGGTTATGCATCTGTTCAGCTTTCCCATTTTCTTCCTGTTTCAGTTTTGGTAGTTTATGTGTCTCTAGAATGTATCTATTTCTTCCTGATTGTCAAATTTGCTGGTGTCAAATTTGCTTGTAATATGTTCTGCCCATACAGTTTTTTTTTAAAGTTTTTATTTATTTATTTATTTTATTTTTTTGACAGAGAGAGCGTGCGCACATAATTAGGCAGAGAGGCAGGCAGATGTGGAGGCGGAAGCAGACTTCTGGCCGAGCAAAAAGCCTGATGTGGGGCTCAATCCCAGGACCCTGAGATCATGACCTGAGCCCAGGGCAGAGGCCCAACCCACTGAGCCACCCAGGCGCCCCTGTCTATAGTTTTGAGAATCAGGCTAGGATTCAGATCAGCTCTTGCAATTGGCAGACAGAAAAGAAAAACATTTTTTTGTAGTAGTTGGGTGCAAAGTAGATATCTAGGTCTAAGGCCTGAAACGCCAAGCTTACATTCTAAAATATAATGAAAATTATCAGATTCAGTGATTTTATAAGGTTGATGTGGGGAGTTACATATTAGAAACAATATGGTGGTCTCATCATCAACTATACTGTCTTGGCAGGGAGAGATCTAGGTTTTTTGGCACCCCAAGCCTATACAGGGTGGAGGCCCTTTAGAAAAAGAAAAAAATATATTAATAATATAAAATCTGGGGCCTTTCCCAAGACCTTGGGAAGGCGTCATGCTAATTAGAGACCCAAGATCTTAAGCTTTATTTGATTCATGATAAACCTGCCTCTGCTTTTGGATGAAATGTCTAATAAGGATAATTATAGAGTTAATATGATGTCTATGTGTTTAGCATTGTCTAATATGTGTGACTGATAAGAAGGCTATCTCAGTGCTGAAATACATGATGTGCTAAGACTTCTTAAAATTGCTATAAAACCACAAATTTTGGTGAGTATGGGCATTGTATTGAATTTTGGGGTGATGAAGTGGGAATATTTTATCAAGAGCAACTAGGAAAAGCTGAAGTAGGAGAAATGGGGCAAGAAATGGAGAGTAGAGTTGTAATGGGAAGACCAGATAATGCAAAGTGATGTATAAAGAGATAACACACCACAGAAAAATGATGGTGGTTTAATATAAACTGTGTAGTTACTTCAGAAACTGATTAATAATAAAAAACAGCACATATAAGAAAGGCAAAAAGTCTCAAGTGCAGAACTGGTAGCAAAAGTGCTGTAATTTTCAAACACAAAATAATATGTTAAATGGCTTAGATTTAATGAGAAATCATTCACTTTATCGACAAATGTCTTAAGGAAAAGCTGAAGAATATGTTTCTATGGACTTTTTTCCTTGGCCTATATTTAACCTGCTTCTTTTTTTAAATTCAAATGTCACATTTTTTTTTCACCCTTAGAAATGACAGATTCATCTTTTAATGACTTAATCCGAGGACTAGTAATTCCACATAGAAGCATAAATCCATGACGATAGAGTAAGTCAAGAAAAAGGAGATTTATTAAAAAAAAAAAAGAAGAAGAAGGAAAGAAAGAAAGAAAGGTTGGAAGGATTGGTGTTACAAAAAGTTATTCTAAAAAGTGTGAGTGAATCTAAGGGACAAATAATTTTGTAGCATGTCATGCAGTGAAGTGAAGTAACACTATTATAGATGTGATTATTCTTCTTGAGATAACATTTACTTGATTGTAAACTGACTTGAATATTATATTATCATTAGAAACCATGTTAAATTAAAATATATAAGAGCTAGACATAGGGATAGATTGAGAATTTTAAAGTATCAAGGCAAAAAGATAAATTTTATGAATATTTTAGATAATTATAATGCCTGAAGTCGAAATAACAGATGGATTAAGGCAACAGATGGACAATTTATTTCACAGACTGAATACCTAGAGACCATAAGCACCCACTTGGAAAACCAGGACACACTGATCTGATTCAGCAACTAAATTGTTTTTTGTATATAATAGAATGAGGAATATTTGTTTATGATTTAAAGTAAGAAAAAATAGACAAAAACGAGATATTGTAATGTAATAATTAAAACTAATTCATTAAACCAAATTATTGAAGAACTACTGCATGAGCAATTTCTACCTTAGAAGTGTTCATTCTATTGTAAGGCGCTTTGCCAGAAGTATTGAATGTTTACTCAAGATATCTATCATAAAAGCATATGTTCTATATAAATACAAGCATAAAGATATGCAAGTGGTAGTTTAAAACTAGACTGATCATTAATAAATGGAGTTGTATAATTTTAGATGGATGCTGTGGGATAATTTGCCCATGATTAAGTTCATACATCACTAGATGGGATATTTCTGCTTGTGATTTTGAATCTCATGTTACATCAATAAAGGTAGATAGAAATTGTCTTGTCAATACTTTAAAGTATTATACTAATATAAGATACAAGTAAATATTATATTAACATTTATCTTAAAGAGGTTATTTTAAATGTCCAGGTTGTTTTAGTAGTTACATATTTCTTCAAAGCAGCATCTTATATTATCACCTTTCAAAAAAAGAAGGGAAAATATGGCCCAGAAAACAATTACTCTGATAAAAATTTTAATATATCATAGCTGTATAAATTTTGAGTAGTACTTGATTAACAGAAATCCAGGTGGGGATAAAAAGTATGGAATAGTGGCCTAGCACTGAATCGGACCAACACTAGTTTCAGTGCTATTGTAAGCAGGTGCCCAGGGGAGGTGTTGACCTTGAAAGCCTTATGTTTCTTTCCTGCAACATGTCAGTGGCCTCTATGGTCTTATTCTATGTCTATGTTATGGTTTATATATCTTTTTTATTCCCCCAGTTATACAATTTAATATAATGAAAGGATAAAAATCATAAAAAATGCAAGGATAAATAGTACTAGAGTCAGAAGAATGCCAAAGATTTAGTAGTATGTTACAGGTAAAAAGGTCCTAAATTATCAGATATAATATTCCAGATACACTGCAGATCTCCTGAGATACTTTGGACACTCAAGTTCTAAATATTTAATACTTGAGTAAAAACTCTATAAATTAATACATGGGAAGATTTGAGTACTTTCAGATCATTCCAGAAACAACAAATTGAAAACTACAAATATAAGAATATTAGATTGGGTAAGGATTTATTTTTGAAATGTTGCTTTCCGCTGTGTATGCTGTAAGATCATTGTTCAACCAGGCCCCTTCTCTCTTCCTCTATACACATGCAAACTCACACCCAGAGCTCTTCACTTAAATTGCCTGCTTTCCTAGTGACAGCCTATTCTCAGTGGAATTTGTTTGCATTTTGATGTGTGGCATCAGCTTTCATTTTCAAAGGAATACAGTGACAGCTTCTTCCTCTAGTGATAATTCAGGTTATAGATACGATTTGATTCTTAAGTTACATAAGCTATATGATGATAATCTGTAATGATTGAAACTCAATCAATTTCTTAAAGAATATATAAGCAACAAGACCAAAGGGTTTACTTACAAAATAACATGCTGGTAAACTCTCTGTTTGCATACACACAGACACACACACACACACAAACACACGTGCCAATGAAGTAACTATAAATATTAGTACAACAGTAAGTTGCAAAGTTTATCATGAAATCCTCTATTTGGTGAAAAAATTGAAGGAGGAAACCAATCAGGGCTGTTGAAATATATATTTTACATTAACCTTTGGAAAATAAAGACTAAAAATAATAAATTGACAAAAATGTTATTTAAAGAAATATCTTGGATAAGGATGTTCATATTCAGTGGATAAATGGTAAAATTTAATAACTACTGATCTCTAGGGAGATGTGAGGAAATTGGAAATAAAGATATTCATTTTTTCTGTGTACATGGGGCATAATTTCATACTGGGGACTAACCAGGAGACAGTTCTTTGTACTAACTAGGAATAGATTTTGATGGCTTTCATTGCCTTCATGAAGTGGGGAGTAAAGAAAAGAAAAAGCAAGAATGGGGCAAGGTCTATGTGACCCAAATAATTTGGAACACCTTCACAGTGAAAGTATGCACGCAGAGCTATACCTTTAGAAAAAGTAAAAACATTAGTACAGGTATTTTAAAAATACAATAGAAGTTTACAAATCTCTGTAGAAACAACAATAACAGAGGCTTTTTTACTAGCATTGAACATTGATCAATTGAAAAAACAAATCTTACCGAGTTCCTGTAGTTAATAAAATGATCCCAGGGTAAGGAACCATATGTGCAGGAGTGGCAAAATGTATGAGAGGGGGATAGCATGGAAGAAAAGAATAACAGAATGAACCCAAACACAAACCATTGCTTTGTCATCTTTTATTATTGACTTCTGAAATTTTTTAATGATTAAGGAATTGAAAATCATTGTTGGGACACCTATTGTTTATCAGATTGTTTGTTGTTCATTATTAGTTTCAGTAAGTTTTCAAGTAAAATGTATGGGGTTCTCTTTTAATAATAAGTTCACCATTCTCTTTGACTTCTTCTTTTATCTTGGTAAAGAAAAAAAACCCTCCACCCTGTCACCTGGGATCTGATCTTGAGCTATCAGCTCCGAGAGTTTCATTTTGCTGATACCGTCCTGGTGGATACAGCCAGACTATGGAAACAAACATAAACTATTTCATGGAAAAACAACTTCAAACAAGCCACTCTGTGACTGTGATTGATTAAGATAAAAACAAGACCATTCTATAATCATGTTGGAACACAAACAGAAACAAGAACATTGTCTAAATTGCAAATATGCCAAGCAATTCCCTATCCTAGCTATTGTGAGTGACTGGTGCTTTTTGAGCAATTATATCTTTAGCTGAGTTCTGTTCTTCCTTCCTTGTAGAGATGTAATTATATAGTACTGCTTCTTTCTGACCAGATAGAATCCATGAAAAAGCCTCTTTTCCTTGACCTCAGCCCTAAATCACCTAACACAAACCCAAATCCTTTAAGTCCTTTCTAACTCTTTCCTTTTCTATGATTGTGAGGCCTCCATTTTTGTATGATTCTATAAAGCAATTGTAAATCCAAATTATGTTCCTAGTAGTATTTAGCTGAAAGGCGTTGGTGGGTATAATGATAAAGTCATTATAAGTTTCCCCTCTGCACCCGGATGCCATATGTAGATGTCTGGACTGGGAATACTTTGCTTATTCATTGATTCTGTCAGTGAATGATATGATACGAATGAATGAATGAATAATAGTCATGATTCTGGTCCTTGAGACTGGCTCATCTAGTTTTTTCTACACATTAAATCTACTTTTTAAAAATTTTTATTTATTTATTTGACAAAGGGAGACATAGCAAGAGAGGGAACACAAGCAGGAGGAGTGGGAGAGGGAGAGGGCCCTATGCAGGGCTTCATCCCTGTGAGCTAGAGGCACACACTTAATGACTGAGCCATCCAGGCACCCCTACACATTATATCTATTAATTCATGGATGCATGTTCCTTAAAAGTTTATAGATAAACTATGGTGATGATGTGCATAGATTAGCAATTTGTTTTTCCCCTATAATACTTACATATGAATGCATACTCTTCCAAGCAAAACTGTACTATGTTCTTGAAGACACAATAACCATTGATTTTTTTATAAAAAAAAATTCGAAAAGAAGGGGCTCCTGGGTGGCCCAGTCAAGGTAAGCATCTGACTTTGGCTCAGGTCATGATCTTAGGATGCTGGGTTCAAACACCATATTGGCTCTGTGCTCAGAGGGAGTCTGCTTGCCCCTCTGTCCTTCTGTTTATGTGCTTTTTCTGTCCAAAAAAAAAAAAAAAAAAAAAAAGTTTCCAAAAGAAAATTGAGGCTTTTGAAGAGAAAGAAAACTAGTATCAGTAAATTCTGATGTAATGCATTTCCTTTGCCCCTAAATGTCTCAACAGTAGTAATTGATAAAGTCTGTATATAATTTTTGCTCATATGTTTCAAGGACTGACTTTTGGTAATCTATTTTAGAAGCCCACTCAGAGACACTGTTGCATGTCTTTTTCCTGTCCACTTACCAGTTTATCTATTCCATAGGCTATTTAGGATTTCATTTTTGTAGTTCAGAGTGGAAATAAAATGTGGCACAGATCCTGTCACCAGGGGTGCCTGGGGGGCTCAGTGGGTTGAAGCCTCTGCCTTCGGCTCGGGTCATGATCTCAGTCAGGGTCCTGGGATCCAGCCCTGCGTCGGGCTCTCTGCTCAGGGGGAGCCTGCTTTCTCCTCTCTCTCTGCCTGCCTTTCTGCCTACTTGTGATCTCTGTCAAATAAATAGATAAAATATTAAAAAAAAAAAAAGAAGAAGAAGAAGAAGAAGAGCCTGTCACCTGAGTAAGGCTGCCTGGATTTGAATGACCAATTTACCAATAAATGTAATCTCATCAAAGTTACTTTTTATCTTGCACCTTAATTTCCTTTTAACATAGAGATAATTATAATATCTACCTTTAATGGTTTCTTTGAAAATTAAATGAGTTTATATGCATAAAGGCTTTGAAAAGTGCTACCATATAGCAGGCACTGAGTTAATGTTGTTAAATATTCATAGAAAATCCAATTTCCTTTGACCAACACTTCCAGTCACATTATACTTAGAATTACGTATTTATTGAGTATATTTCTGAACTATTCCTTGTGTTTACACATATTTATCTGTACAGGCTATATTACTGTAAAAGAAATAAAGAACATCATACTGTTCTTATATAATTTCAGTCAGGTTTATTGAAAGTATAACATATATAGTAAATTTAATTGTAGGAAATGTGAAGGATAGATCAAGGTTCATTTTTGCATATGAATATTTAATTGTTTCTATACCATTTGTTGAAAAGATTATCCTCTTTCAATTGAATTGTCTTTGTTCCCTTGTTACAACTATTGACCATATTCTGATATTTCTTTCTAGACTACTCTTTTTTGATTTGGAATGTCGTTGACCTATATTACATTAGTTTCAGGTGGATAACATAGTGATTTGACAAGTTTACTTGTTATGCTGTGCTCGCCAGAAGTGTAGCCACCATCTGTCACCATACAGTGTTATTACAGTACTACTAACTCTATTTCTTGTTCTCGACCTTTTATCCCCATGATTTATTCATTCTGTGACTGGAAGCCTGTACCTTTCACTCCCCTTCACCCATTTTGCCCATCACCTCAGTCCTGTCCTTTCTAGCATTCATTAGTTCTCTATTTATGAATCTATTTGTGTTTTGTTTGTTTATTCATTTGTTTAATTTGTTTTGAGTCCATGTATAAATAAGCAAAATTATATGGAATTTGTCTTTCCCTAACTTATTTCTCTTATCATGATACCTTCAAGGCCCAACCAATTGTCAAGAACGGCAAGATCTCATTCCTTTTCCTTTTCATGTCTGTGTAGTATTCCATTGTATATGTACTCACACACACACATCTGTATATATGCACATACAATACCACATCTTCTTTATTCATTCATCTGTTGATGCATACTTGTGTTCCTTGCTTAGTTTGGCTATTGTAAACAGTGTTTCAATAAACATAGGAGTACATATATCTTTTCAAATTGTTTTTATTTTCTCTGGGTAGGATTACTGGATCGTATGGTATTTATATTTTTAAGTTTTTCAGAAACTTCCCTACTGTTTTCCATAATGACTGGATCAATTTAAAAGGCAACCTATTGAATGGGAGAAGATATTTGCAAGTGATACTTCCAATAAGGGATTAATATCCAAAATATATAAAGAATTATACAACTCAACACCAAAATACCCAAATAATTTGATTAAAAAATGGGCGGAGAACCTGAATAGACATTTATCCGAAGATATGCTCATGGCCAACAGACACATGAATAGATGAATGGCATTGCTAATCACTAGGGGAATACAAATTAAAACCACACAGGCATATCACCTTATGCCCATCAGAGTGGCTAGTATAAAGAGACAAGTGTTGAGGGTGTTGACAAAAGGAAACTTTGTGTATTTTGGTGGGATTATAAACTTGTGCAGCCACACTGGAAAACAGTATGAGAGTTCCTCAAAAAGTTAAAAATAGAAATATTGTATCATCTAGAAATTCCACTGTTGGGTATTTACCCAAAGAATTAAAAACACTAATTCAAAAGATATATGCACCTCTATATTTGTTGCAGCATTATTGACAATAGCAAGATATGGAAGCAACTCAGTGTCCATCCACTGACAGATAGATAAAAAGTCATGGTGTATATACCCAATGGAGTATTATTCAGCCATAAAAATGGACGAACGGATTAATTTTGCCATTTGTGACAATGTGGATAGATCTAGGGGATATTATGTTAAGATAAATAATATATAGAGAAAGACATGTACCATATGATTACATTTATATGTGAAATATTAAAAACAGAGCAAATGAACAAACAACAACAAAACAGAAAGTTACCTGATTCAAAATACAGAGAACAAATTAGTGGACGTCAGAGGGGAGGGAGATTGGGGGAAAAGGCAAAATAGGTGGAGAAGATTAAAAGGCACAAAATTCCAGTTGTTATAAAATAAGTAAGTTATGGGGATGAAGATTATAGGATAGGAAATATAGTCAATAATATTGTAATAGATTTGTATGTTACAGAAGGTAACTACATTTATTGTGGTATTTTGCAATGTATAAAATTGTTGAGTTGTTGTATTGCTGTGCACCTGAAACTAATATATGTCAACTATACTTCAATTTAATAATACTTAGTAATATTTTGCCTCTTTAATATAGATTTTTCTAATAGTAGCAATATTGTTTATCTTTTTATATGTTTGTTATTTGTATCTTATATTTTCATTTTTTTAAAGATTTTATTTATTTATTTGACAGTTTATTTGACAGAGAGAGAGAGAGAGAGATCATGAGTAGGCAGAGTGGCAGGTACAAAGAAAGGGGGAAGCAGGCTCCCTGTTAACAGAGAGCCCATTGTGGGGCTTGATCCTAGGACCCTGAGATCCTGACCTGAGCCGAAGGCAGAGGCTTACCCACTAAGCCACCTGGTGCCCATTTTCATTTTCTGCTGTTGATTTGTAAAAATTATTATTATAGGTATTAATTCCTTCATGTGTTATGCTGCAAATTAACTTTAATAATGGTGCTTTGGTTATAGTAGAAATCTTATTTGTATTTTCCTCTGTGACTTTTCTCTTATTTAAAAATGATTTCCTTCTCAGGGCACTTGGGTGGCACAGTTGTTAAGTCATCCCACTTTTGGTTTCAGCTCAGATCATGGTCTCGAGGTTGTGGGATTGATCCCCAAGTCTGGCTCTGTGCTCAGTGGCAGTCTGCTTGAGATTCTGTCTCTCTCTCCCTCTGCCCTCCCCTGGTCCTTCTCAAAATAATTAAATCTTTAAAAAAAAATGACTTCCTTCTGAAGGTTTTAAAGATGGTCTTTTGTATTCTCTTCTGAGACTAATAAAGTACACAGAATGTTTGTTAATTTTGTAATGGTTTTCTCCTTTTTTGTTAAATTTAGATACACTTATTTTGAGATTCATTATTGTAGATGGTATTTATGTTTTCCAGATTGGGAGTAATTTTTATATATTCTATTTTTACAAATATGCATGAATCCTCTGTGGACTCTGTTTCATTAATCTACTCATTTATTATTTACTACCTTACTGTTTTATTACTACTTATATTGTAATTCAGTACTTTTAGGTAAGGTCTGTTTCTTTTTTCTTTTTTTTTTCCAATTTATCTTGACTATTCTTACAGGCTAACTTTTCATGACAAAACTGAACCTGTTTAACAAGTTTTATAATAATTGTATTGGAATTTTAATGGGATTAGGTTATAGATTATAGATTTATAGATTAAAGAGTCTGGCATCTTTATTCTGTTGACTCTTCCTGTCTATATGTCAGTTTATATCTTTATCAAATTTTAATTTTTATTATTTATTTATTTATCAATGTTTTTATTATTATCTTTATGTAAAGTTTCAGTGTTTTCTTCTGAAATGTCCCAAAGATTCTTTTTAGACTTATTCCTAAGTACTTTATAGTTTATAGTCACAATTGATATTGAACTTTTTATTAAAGTATTCCTTAATTGATCATGACTGAGCTAGAAAATACAGCAAAGTTTTGTGATTCAAATCAGGGCTTTAGAATCACACTGAACCCCTGTTTTCCCACTCACCAGCTATATGATCATGAAGGAAATAATTACAATTTTTGGTGTATCATTTTTTCTCATTTTTAAAGTGGGGATAATAATATTTTTTTGAAAATTGTCAAGCTTAAAAATTAAAATTAAATAAAATAACATATGTATAGAACTTCTACTATGACTTGGCAAATTTAAAGTAATAAATAATAAAAAATAATAACTGTTAATGAGAGTTATAAGGATGCTATTAATTTTTTATGATTCTCAGTTGATCAGCTGAATGTTAGGTGTAGAATCATATCATCTAGAGATAATGTATTTTATTTCTTTTTCTCAACACTAATTCCATCTCTTTTTTTATCACTACATTGGTTGTAATCTCGAATACAAAGTTAATAGCAGGAATAGCAGGGTGAGAGACAGCACCGAATCTGTTCCTTAGGGAAATGTTTCTTATATTTATCAATAATAAAAAATCTTTGCTCTTACATTGTTGTAGACTGTTGCTCCTTGTAAGAAGGTTTGTCCTCTTTTTTTAGCTTATTATGAGATTATTTAAGTTTTATATTTCTTTTTTCAAAAGTTTTTTTTTTTTTAATTTTTTAGAGAGAGAGAGAGTGTGTGTGAGCAGTGGACAGTTCAGAGGAAGAGAGACAATCCTAAGCAGGCTCCATGCTCAGCACAGAGGTGAACTCTGGCCTTGATCTTACGACACTAAGATAAAATGAAATAAAATCTGAAATAAACTGAAATAAAATCTGCAAAAAAATAAAGCATAACAGTGTCATGAGATCAGAGAATTTGTTTTGTTCACTACCATATAGTGAGCACTGAGAATGATGTTAAAAACATGGTAAGTACTCAATAAATATGTCTTGCGGAAGTGAGTAATTAGTTGAGTCAGTAATTTTACATTCACACAATAGATATTATGAAGCCATTAAAAGAATGAGATAGTGTAACTTTATGAATATGGACTAATTCCAAAATGATATTCAATGAAAAATCAAGGGGTACTGGTTTAAATTGAATGATCCCATTTATTCATTTCACTTGATGAGCTTAAATAAACCATTTGCACATAAACAGAGAAATATTAGCATCATAAGTATATTAAATAAAAAATGTAATCCTGGATACATTGAATTTATTTAAAAATGCAAGTAGAGCTTAACATTTAAAAACATACATGTGCAAAGACATCAACTGTTAATAGAGGAAAAGAGAAAAGCATAACAAAAATACCTCGATAGCCCACAAAACATGTAATCAATAAATTACATTCAATAGGTTTTAAAAAGAAATATAGGGCACAAAGAAATATAGGGGCACCTGGATAGCTCAATCAGTTAAGCATTGAACTCTTGATTTCGGCTCAGCCTGCTTCTCTCTCTCCCACTCCCCCTGCTTGTGGTCCCTCTCTTGATTTCTCTCCCTGTCAAATAAATAAATGAAATCTTAAAAAAAAAAAAAAAGAAGAAGAAGAAGAAGAAGAAGAAGAAGAAAATTTGAGGAAGTAAATTATCAAATTCCTTTAAAAAAATATATTTAGTTTCCCATCATACACTAAGATAACTCTGGCTATAGATTCTTACCATAAGTTGATTTTCTTAGAAATGTAAAAATATTGCTCCAGTTTATTTTTATTATTTGTAGTAATAGCTGTATTAGTATTACTAGAAGAAGTCGGTTTATTCATGAGAAATCTGAGATACCTCTGATTTCTTACTGAGTAGATAATCTTTGTTTTTTCCCTATTAAGTCTTAACAATTTTTTAGATAGTAATTGTTGCTGTTGTTATTATTGTATTATTGTTACTATCAATTTATTCTATTCAGTGGCTCAGTCTTCCCTGAGCTTTCTGAATCTGAATGTTCTTTTTTACCCCTATTTTTAGAAACATTCTATGAATTCTTTTAAGATTGCTTTTATTTATTCTCTTCAGTCACTCTTCTTGAAATTCCTCTTAAAGTGTATAATA
The DNA here is from genome assembly GCF_011764305.1 of Mustela putorius furo. Classification (NCBI taxonomy): domain Eukaryota; kingdom Metazoa; phylum Chordata; class Mammalia; order Carnivora; family Mustelidae; genus Mustela; species Mustela putorius. The sequence goes on from NW_025421467.1 coordinate 4,540,720, forward strand.
AACATTAGATCTATATTCTACTTCAATTAATCCTTATTTCCTGCTCTTCTATATAACTTTTTAATAATACCTCATATTACATATATTATCTTCAGCCATGTAAGCACAAATGATTACAATTGCTGTTTTGTTTTGTTTTTCTAACTTGAACGATCAAAAGTTTAATTTCCTTATGTCTTTGGAATTCCTTGTGTGTATATCATACCTTAATATATTTACATGAGGATATTAAATTTTTCAATTCTCTATTCCCCTTTTGTTTGCTCAATTATCTCTATTAATTTTGTTTCAAGTTATTTCTACTTATTTATTGTCCTATCTTCTTTTTTGTATCAGATGTTCCCCTCAATATCTGGTGATATGTATATCCACTGTATATTGCCACTGCATATATCTACTCTGTGTGTACATTTACATAGGTACAAACATTTGTACTTGTTTTCTTGTTAGACATTGCTCAGTTTGTCCAGAAAATTTGCCTGCAAATACAGGATTGGGCAGTCCTTGCTTGAGAAGCTAGAACTGTCATTTATATAAACGGAGAATTAGACAACTGAAGGACACCAGTCTTTGCCAGATAGAGTGTTTCCTTAACCAGAATTATAAACATAGAAGCCACGATTCCTCTTGATCCACCTAGAACTATCATTTTGTTGCTAACATGAAAGAGAAAATTACCACTGTTGTTACCACCTGACGTAGGTGGGTAGAGCCAATTTATGGATGAAGTCTCTTGCTCAGGGACCACTGACCCAGGAACATAGACATTACCTCCTAGCACACTCTTGCCTTTCTAACCACCACCTCACCTTTGTGGAAGGATTACTCTTGGTATTAACCCCCACCCTTTCAAGAAGAGTTTTCTGCACACATTTTGACTTCCGCTTTTCTTCATCAGTCCCATCTTGTCTAGGTTTTGCTAGCTCTCAAAGGTTACTCATGATTTCTGGTAAATAGTAATCTGTTATTTTTATTTTCAGAATTTTGTTTATATATTTCTTTATTTGGTTTAAGTCACTTCAATCACTTCTAATATTTTTGCTAGAAAATGACAGCTGCAACACGGGTTGGTTTTCAATCTTCACCTGAAAGGGTCTCCCTTGTAATGTGGTCTTTGTGATACCTCAGGAATCCTTTGATGCACAGTTTCATAGAGACAGTTAAATTTATTAATATTGAATCATGGAGTTAGAGAATTTTTTTAGATAGAATGCTAAATGTATATTATTCTCCAAAAATATGGATCTAATATGAAGGGGCTTAGTATATTGGATAGAGGTAAATTTTATAGCTATATTAATTAATTAATTAATTTTATGTCATTCATATTGAAAATACGAAGATTTTCAAAGTTCAATTAATTGCATTCAGTTGAATAAAAATTCATGGAAGTGCCTATTATGTGCTCCCCTAATACAGTTTTATGAAAAGGATTTTATTTTCCCAAAAGGTTTTTGTGTACTAAATTCCATCTGTCTTAAAATAATTTCAACCAAGTAGCTGTTTTCTTAGAATTATATATCATTATTGCTATGCCAGACAAACATGTATTACTTTCTTAATATCAGTGGGGGAATCATTCCATATTAAGAGTGGACAAGCTTTTTCTGTACCAGATAGTAAATAGTTTAGGCTTTGTGGGCTATAAGATCTCTGTTGCAACAACTTAATTCTGCTATTTTTTTCTCTGAGAAAAACCACAGATAATATGTAAATGTGTTAAATTGCTGTGTTCCAGGGTTTTTGAAGAGATTTGACCTACAGACCACAATTCTCCAACCTCTGGTAGGTAACAGAAAATCTTAAGGGATTTCAAGCTACTATTCATTAAATTGAACTTTTGAACAACATTTTTCTGCTTCTTCTCAACTTAGAAACCGTTTCAAATTCTTCACAAGAAGATGGAATTGGCATGATAGTTTTTATCTTCATCAGTTTAACAAAAAAGATTTTCACATCCAAAAAGAAATGTGTGTTAATTAGGAGAACTTCAGGGTAAAGAGTAATTCAGAATATTTTAGGTTCAAATATAATATTTTTTCTCTATTGTTGCAAATTTCCTAAAGGTACAAAAAGAAAGCTCCAATTTCAAATTGCTGAACAAGATGAGAAATGACTCATAACTACATACTCTGCTGTAAATATGGAAATAATATCTCAAGATATGTATAATAACTTGTTATATGAAATTCCATATTATATTTTTAAACTAGAGCAAAGACATGTGTACTTGGTAGTGATATACAGAATATACTTGGTATTCATAAATGCTTGGGAAAAAGCTCATGATAAAAATAACCAAAGTGATATAAGATAATAGATAAGATTGAAAAGCTTTAAGCTTAAGAGATTTTTTCATAAAAGAAATCGTGACCCTTAATAAAAATATTACTATATTCAACTATAGCATTTCCCATGAATTAAGGTATACTTAATTTATATTTTTAAAGATAACTGTGTTATGCTCCACAGGTTTCACCCCTGGGATGGCAGATTTAATCTTTGTATAGGAGTTCTCCCCCTTGAATTACCACAACTTGCTTCCCTCTCTTCTTCGATAGTATCCTAAGATGTCACACACGTTTTCCTTGATAGATAATCAATAATTGTGCTTTCCTTGATTTACACCTTGCTCTTGCATGCTGGTCATTGTCAATTTGGTTTGTGTGTCTGTCTGCTCACTGTATTGTCACCAATGACCTTAATCATTATTATCTCTCTAGTCTAGTAATCACTCTTGAAAAGAAAGATATGCTGGGTTTTTTCCCTTCCAGATCCATTCTTCATCCTTTTCTGCCCTAATTTGTGCCCTGGGAGTTTGATCTTTGTGTACTCTAATACCAAGGATTTCATGCTAGCTGGCCTCCAGTTAGGTTTAACCAATGGAAAAAAAAAAAAAAAAAAAAAACAGCAGGAGCTTGGAGTTGGGGATATAAGACAGGTCAAATGGCTTTTTTTTTTCTGCCCTCTATTTCTTTCAGCAGTGTGTTACTTGCAGTATTTGTTATTCTACAAGACCACATCTCGCCTGGCTGATCACTCCCACTTCTCACTGGACACCTGGACACCGGCAGCACTGTTTCCTCCCTTTGCCCTGTCAGTCCTAACAGTCGCAAAGTCTTGCTGCTCTTGCAAGCCACTGGTTGCCTGACCTTACACTTTTGTTCCCTTTATGCTGTGCACCATAGACCTATAAGTCTTTTCTTCCTTAAAATCTTTTCATTTGAAATGTAATCCTGCAAGGGGTTGCCTGGCTGGCTCAGTCAGTAGAGCAAGTGACTCTTCATCTGAAATGTAATCCTGCAAATTTTCTTTCTTGTTGAACCCTGTTGTAAGGAATAAGTTAGTTTCCAAATTTCTTTATCTGAACTATTTCTGTGATGTGCTTACCATTCGGAGTCCGACAACTCATCTCTAGGAAATAAAGATAAAAATTTGGGATAAATGTTTATCTCTTAATTCAAAACAGAAACTAATGATGAAGATGTAAGTATAAATAGATATAGAATGTGTAATATTGTGATATATAATAAGAAATACATATTTGGTCTTCATCCCTTTTCTGTCAGAGCTCCTAAAATCCTTGCAATTTTCTAAGTGATGAGAGCAACAAACATATGGTTAGTTATGTTAAAGAAGTGACTTTTGGAACCAAATTAAGAATGAGGGCTGATTGCCAAGAACATCAACCATGTGATTGTAGGGTAGAGACTTTCAGTCCCATCCCCTTACCCCCAGGAAGGAGAGAAGAGCTGGAAAGTGAATTTAGACACCAATGGCCAATGATCTAATCATCATGCCTATGTAATGAAGCTTCTATGAAACCCCAGAAGGGTTCGGAATTGGTGAACATCTGGATATCTGGGGAGAATGGTACACCTAGAGAGGGAATGGAAACTCTATACCCTTTCCTGCATTCCTTGCCCAATGCCCTTCTGTCCGGCTATTTCTAGTTGTATCCTTTTACAATAAAGAGGTAATCTGGGTTTTTGAGTTTTGTGAACTGCTCTAGCACATTAATCAAACCCAAGGAGGAAGTCATGGGAATCTTGAATCTGTCACCAGTTAGCTGGAAACACAGGTAACAAGCAACCTGAGCTAGTGGCTGGGACCTGAAGGTGGGGGAGGGAATCATGTGAAGGTGGGTGTGTGGGGAGGGCTGGACAGGTATTGTAGGAAGCCCTTCACTTGTGGAATCTGATACTCTCGTAGTTAGATAGACATCAGAATTGAGTTTGAATTCCTGAACACATCCTGCTGGAGTCTGAAAATTGCTTGTTGGTGTGGAGAAATCCCCTTCTCCTCCCACACACTGGATTTGGTTCCCGGAACCTTAAAGAGGATGCTTATATACTTAAAGTCTAGGGATTAGATTATATAGATAATAATAATAAAATAATAACAGTAACAACATTTTTATATACTATCTCTACAATTTATTTTTCACCATTCATTAGTCAGTGTTTTTATATTTAATCTTATGTGATGTGCTGCTTTTTATAGGTCGAATTCCTTGGCCATCTCGCACTGCTCCTCCTCAAAGCTTTGGATTTAGCCTTTATTTCTCCCCCTTGAGGTTTCCTGGCCTCTATACAGAAATATTAGTTGTAATGACTCTATTAACAATCTATTAGAATGATATGTTTAAATTTTGTGTAACAGATTATTGTTGGTGCCCCTAAAATTCTACAGCTAGTGAGCCACTTTCCTCAAAAAGCTGAGTATTATGACATCATCACTAAACAAAACCATTACTCTCCCTACACTCTCAATATATAACATTTTTACCTTTAGCAAAATATCGAAGTGATTATTAAAATTTGAGGAGTCTTCCTTTCTTTAGTTGGTAAAGTTGTTTAATTGTTGAATGATTTTTCATATACATAGATAAAAATATAATGCAGGCCATTATTGGCTGGTAGCTCAAAGAGGCATTCAGACCCCTTGATGTAAAATTTAGAGTTCTTCATTAAAGTAGAACACTGCTTTTATTAAAAGGCACAGTTGTCATATTAAAGTTTAAGTATTTCCTCTAGAATGGAAATTTTTTTTATCAAGAGATTCTGCTGCATGTAAAACCTAGGAGAAAACATTTCTTTGTTGAGTAATTTAAGAGTTTATCAACATGTAATAGCTGCATGCAACTTGAAGACAAAACCTGAAATAGATTGGGTTTGTTTTTTCTCACAATTATCTCATCACTCTTCATTTTTGCTATGGTTCTCTGTGGGTAGAATATATGCTGCCTCCTACCCTACTGGACAGTGGGATGTTAGAAGAGGTTTCAGTGTTCCTGCCATTCATTATGGTAAAAGCTTGCCTCATGTAGCTACTTTTCCCAGAATGTACAACACATAGGATTGTTCATAAACAGACGTGCTCCCTTATACAGAGCTGGTCATCCTAACTCACAGATCTGTGTACTAGAAAACATAAGGGCTACTTTTTAAAAGCCATTGGAATTTTGGAATTGTCCGTTATACAACATAATTATAGCAGTAGTTGAATGATACAAACCCAATAGCAGAGAAATAACCAAGGAAATTCAGATGAATGTAGACTGTGTCTAAGATTGTGGGACAGATCCCCACATTGTTTTTTAAAATGCAAATATTTATAAACTGGTTTATACTAAAAACGATTAATATGCAATATCTTCTCTGACTACCATGGAAAAAAAAAAGAAAAAAAAAATGAGATGCTTTTGGCCCGAGATCAAAAGTATGTTTGGTGTGGTGAGGAAATAAATCTCTGTTGCTTATAATGCAATTTTGAGGGGGAGTCCACCAGTGCTGTTTGTGTCCAGACTAAGTTTAGTGAAATAGCCCTTCCGAATGTGTTTTGCTTTGCTTGGTGGTTTTCTGTAAAGTGTTCTGTCTTCCTAGAATGAAGATTTGAGATTGTGTTGGAATTCAAGTAACAAACAATATGCTATACTCATATAATCCTTAAAGTAAGAAAGTGAGTAGGATTCTCTTAGTGTTTATTTCTTTGCTTTGAAATAATCCACAACAAAAGATGTTAGGGACAGATAAGCAAAGTAGCTATCTGCAAAAGGACATGGTGGCGGCATCCATCATGGGCATTGGAATCAAATGTGGTGAGGAGAGACACTGAGGGGTGGGAAGTGGCAGCAGCTTGGTAAGGGTGTTGGAAGCAGAGCACGTTAAAATTATCCCTAGTGTTTTGAATCATCATTCAAGGTTTTTTCCATGTCTGAGCATATCCTCTTAACACTTGAAAGAGGTAGGCAAAATGTTTTTTCTAAGGGACTCATGACACACTGCCCTAATATGTCCTTTTTGTGTGTGCCTAACTTCCAGTTGTTACTTTTGCTTTTTCTTAATAACACTTGCCAGAGTTAAAGGGCTTTGGGGATTGGTGTGAGCAACCATAAAAACAAAAAACAAATCAAACAAACAAAAACTCCATCTAAGATACGATTTAAAATTGATTCATATAATCATTTGATGACTGTTTTTATTAGCAAAATCAACATAGAAAAGGACTCAATGATGATAAAACAATTTGCTATTTCATTATAGATATAAATATGTAAAAATGAACAGATAAAAAGGTATTTAAGATTGTCATACCGGCAAGTTTATGTATAGAACAGGAAAATTGAGGAGATTTAAAAGAAAAATAAAAGAAGGCATTATTTTACATTCAAATTACATTATGGAAAATCCTTTGCAATCTTTAACTGCAATTCTCAAAAACTAAATCCATTATTCCTTGAAAAATGACTATAATCGGTAAAAGTTATTAACATATCCAAATCTAGATAATACTCCACTGCATTTCAACTCCAATGGCTGTGGCAGCAATAGCCCCAAGTGACATGAACTGGGAAGAGTGGCAAAGTCAGAAGCAGTGATACCTCCTCTTTCCCAGGGTTCCATTGGCAGGGAGCCATACCAATCATGAAGAATTTACTTACATGCAGCTCCCTCTCTCACATAATCTCAATTAATACATTTTTTTTCCATATAAGACCAACCACTCACACATCCACCCTCACACTCTTGACTGTCTTAACTCTGCTTACTCCTACCATATGTTCTCAAAGCTGCCAAAAAGGAATAGCAACCTGTATCAGGAGAGTGAATGGCCTCCATTAGAGAAAAAATAAGAGATTTATTTTATTTTATTGGCAAAATTGCTGCTCCCTCAGAAAAACCACATACTTTCAATACAAGGCAACCTGAAAGCCAAAGTTCCTCTGCTACTTTATCTGACTTTTTTTCTTTTGTTATTGCTTTCAGAACTCTTTTTAGAGCATTTCTTAAATTCATTTTTTCTTCTTCAGTTTCTACTTTGTACCTAAGTTGCCAGACAATTTGGATTCTGATGTTTTCCTCATTTGAAAAATTTTTTAAAATTTAAAAACATATATTTTTTTTATTTCTCCTAACAATTAGAATAGTTCTGTGCAAATTTCTGGCATTTATTTTCCCCCTTCAGGTACCAATAAGATATTTTAACCAGATTTTTTAATCTTTTTACTTCTCCTTGTGTCTATAATTGGCATAATTCCCCATTCTATAACTTTTGAGAAATAATAATCACTACTAAATTTTTATGTGTTTTCTGTATTAAAGACATTGTGCTAAAATTTTATATCTAGGACCTCATTAAATCTTTGTAACACTCGGGAGGTAGGAATCATTAATAATGCCATTACGCAGATGGGAAACTGGAATTCTGAGAAGTCAGTAGCATTCCCAAGAGCCCCTATAATTGGCAGGACCAGAATTTGGACAAAGACTGTCTGATTCTAGAGCCTGAGTTTGGCACCATCTCATCAAGAATTTGCTAATGATTTTCCTTGGCTTTCTCACTTTTATCAGAAGTTTGAATTTGACTGTCCTGTTATTATAATCTCATTGTAGGTTCCTGGAAAATACCTTCAACATTTATTTTTTCATAATCACTGCTAATAAAAACCAATTTTTAAGAAAAAATTGTAGAGAAAACACTTTATGAGATACATAGATATATAAATATATATGATCTATCTATATCCACATCTACAGACACATAGATGTGTTTTAATTTAAGGCATTGGCTCACATGATTATAGGACCTGGCAAATCCAGAATCTGTAGGGCCAGATCACAGACTGAAAACTCAGTTGAGAGTTACTGGGGCAATCTTGAGGTAGAATTTTTTTCTTTTTTCTCCAGGAAAACTTAAGTTTTGCTCTTAGAGCTTCAACTGATTAGATCATATTATCAAGGGTAAATCCTTTTACTCAAAGATATGGATGTTAACCATTTCTACAAAATATCTTTACAGCAATACCTAGATTAATGTCTGATTAATTAACCGGGTATTATAACTTAGCCAACTAGGCACAGAAACACTAATGATCACACTACCTATAACAAAAAGCTGGCATTTGTTTTATCAAAATTATAATAACTCAAATTAATGTGGTAACTTGACAACCTACATGTAGAAAAAAACATACTTTTCTGTACAACACTGCTTTACAGATTTATAAATTTCCTAATTTAAATTTAAAACATTGGAAAAGAATAAAAATAAAATGTTGGATTAGTTGCATAATCCAGGTCAGAATAACTAACCCTGTTTGCGAGTTTTAATTATTTAAGTGAGGCATGTTGAATCAGTAATTCTGAAGAACTCTCCTTCTCAAATTTATTTTTATCATTGATGTTCACTTTGACCTTCATATACATGCTATATATATTCACATCACCTACTGCCATCATTACACTACCCCATCAGTGAGATTGTTCTGACAAGTTTCTGACATTATATTAAAGTCCTTGCCACCAGATGTTGTAATTTACCTGATTGATTTTTGTCTTTGTACCATTATTACAGAATATGTAGCTTTCATTTGATGTGAATCTGCAACTATTTAATTTTGTTAAACTGATTAAATTATCCATTGATCCACTCACTTATTCAGATTATTGAACACTTTACAGGTACTAGAAATACAGTGTTAGAGAAAAGAATAATTGTTCTGCCTCACAAAGTACCATTATTGTAGGAGAAAGACATTACATTTTTGCTTTCATGATATTCTGTTCTTGTACACCCACATCTTATCCATTAAGAAATTGTGTTGACACACTTTTCAAATTGTTTTCTAGAGCTCAACAATGGCTCACCATCTTCACTACTGACCCTTGGTACAGATGAACCTCATCTCTGGCCTGATTATTACAATTATCTCCTGAATTATCTCCCTAATTCTGGCCATGTTGTCTTGGACACTCTCAGTATCTTTCTTGCTTTAAATGAAAGTTCCTGTCATGTGAGATGTTCTATAAAGAAGCCCATGTGGCAAAAATCAGAAGATTTCTACTGATTTCTTTATTTTTAATATTTTCAAATAAAAATATAACTAAAAATTTGCCGACACTTAGAAGAAACTTGAAATGTCCCTCAGAAGTGTGTCAGTACCACATATTTAAAATTAAACACTAGTGGGTTGAATGGTACTCTCCTCAACACCTTTTCCTAATTTTAATCCTCAGAATCTATGAATATTATTTTATTTAGAACAAGAATCTTTGCAGGTGTAACTAAGCTATGGATCTTGATGAGGAGATCATCCTGGATTATCCCGGCCGTGTGCTTCAATCCAACGACTAGTATCCTTATAACAGTACAGTAGAGGAAGGTTAGATGGACAGGGAAGAGGAGGCAGTGATCTAAACAGATAAATGTTTGTGGAAAATAACACCTTAAGAAACTGTTTACAGAACTAGGAGAAAATCATGTTGGTTGGAGCTCAGAGAAGGTGGTATAAGGTGATACTATTTCTATTATATTATTGCTCCAAGACAGTAATGGGACTGCAAGACTCAAAGAAATTTGTACCATAAGCCCCGGAAAGACTATGGAGTGGTTGGTACTTAGTACCTCTGATAATAGGGTTTAAGATAAATCTAAAAACAGAACTAGATAAACATTTGTTTAAGAAGCAGGCCTTTAGATCCTTTCTCCTATTCTGAGAAATAGATGCCTGCTTTTCTCCAATCCCCCAGAAAACTGGATAGGGGAAAAAAAAAAAAAAGAATCTTTAGTCTTGGAACACCAGATACAGTTGAAAGTAGATTTCAGTGAAGTAAATTGTAATCTACTGATTATGAAACACACAGCATCTTCCTATACTTGGCTCCAAGGAAGGATGCACGGTAGCCATTATGTTACAGATAAGCCTTTAGAAGAAATTCCCTGCCCCAAATGGTGCTTCATTCACACCCAGGATGTAGATTGCTTCTTTGCTCCTTCTTTGAATCTGTTCCATAGAGCCAGGTTGGGAAGAGAAAGGGTTGAGATATAGACCAGGGTGCCTCTATTTGCACTCTTGCCCTGTGCTTGTCAAGGGTTAATGGTGTACCTGCTCAACTGGATTAGTGAAAGGGGATTCCAGGATGACAATGGTATACCAGGTTAAAAAGAAAAAAAAAAAAAGAAAAAAAGAAAAAAGAAAGGTGCATATCAGAGTAGTCCTAGGAGACACTGCATCAAGAAAAGAAATTGATCGAATACTTGATATTTGTGAACATATCGAAGGAAGATTTACAAAGTCAACTGTGAGTTTGGTGTTGAATTAGTGATAAGTACATAGAAAACTAAGGAAAAAAACTTATGAGACAATTATTAACACCAAAGGGAACAAAAATATTGTGCAAGAAAGCAGAAATAATCACAAACTTCAGAGTGTTGTTGAGGATGCTGTATACGTATGGATCTGAGTATTGATTTAATAAAAAATTAAGTCATGGTGCATAAGTATAGGATTATATGAATCAGGTACTTTGTGTGGTAAACTGTGAGCTTTCACTTGAGAAGGTGAATAGATAGTGCCTCCTGCTGAACAATCAAAACACAGAAACACACATTTGTTATTTAGAAGAATGAAGGAAAATTAAACAAAACAAAACAAAAACAGCTAAACCAGTTGGAAGTGGCTGTTTGGGGAAATTCACAAGAGTTGAGGGGAGAGTGAAGGATTTCTTACAGAACTCTAACATCTAAATCTATTTAACATTGAATGCTGATCATGAAAAACATAGTTAAAAAGCTGTGGGGAAAATGTCCTCATATGTAACTTCTAAAATTCATATATTTGGAAGCATTAGATCAATTTAAATCTTAAAGCCATGTAGTTTTTTTAACATACCATGTTTGCATGCAAATATAATGTACTTCAATCTTACATTTTGTTCCTTTTAAAATAAAAGTTTTGGAAAACTATTGCTCATATTTACAGGGTGCTGTGGACATTATGCAATAAAGTAAATCTTGCTCATCTATTTAGTTACTTAGGCTATGACTTTTTGCTGTAATAACTGAAAAAACTGACAATAATTTATAAGAAATAGAGGTTAACTATAAGACATTACCCAATGGAATGTCAAGATAGGACTAAGTAGGGATCAAACAAAATTTGATTCTATTACTAGACTTTTGAAGTTTTTATTTAATAGCACTGACCACAAGAAAGCTGAGTAAAGAGTTGCTTAGATAGAATATTTATAAATTGAGAAAAAGCCATAAGGAAAACACATTAACAGTTATAAGCACAGTTATCAGCTCAGGAACAATCTTCCTTCTTAAAAACTAATAAAAGAATTATATTATATATAATCTATATTATATATATAGATAGATAGAAGGAATGTATTCCACCAAAACAAATACAAGCTATGAAGACAGAATTATATACCTAGAATTTACATTCTATCAATCTAAGATTAAATTCCTTTTATAAGCAAATAATTATCACCAAGGGCCTAGTTATAGTTAGAGCTAGATTTTTTATGATCCAAAGAGTTCTCAAAAGTAGCAATGTAAGCAAAATAGTAGTTGATTTCTCTTGTGTGTAAGTCAGATATAGAAAGCCCTTGACTGTTTGCATGCTGTGTGGAATCTAAGCTATCCCCGCCCCCTTTTACACTAACTTATTCTTAGGATTTGCCTTCCATCTTCAGGGTTCAAGATGGAGTTTCAGTAACCACCCATCTACTTTCTAAGCAGCAAAATGGAGGGCAGATAAAGGAAGCACAGAAGGTTCTCACAAATTCTTGTAAGGAAGATTGCCGGATGTTTCCTTGGTCTCATGGCCATCACTGCCTTCAAGGAGGGTTGGGAAATGTATTTATTTTGGGGCATTATGGACCAGTGAAGAATCTCATAACCATATAAGAAGGGCCAAGCAGATTTGGAGGCATATAAAGTTTTGGGTCAAGTCAGCTACATGAACAATCAGGTTTTGGAAAACCAACATACAAACCAAGACACAAACTTACGCTAATCCCACAAATTTACATTTTACCTTATCATTTTTGTTTGTTTGTTTTAAATCCAACTGGAGGATTAATATTAAGGGTTATATAGATTTTGTATTTTCAATATAAAACACTGTTGAACTTAGCCAAGATTAATATCATAATATTCATAGTGTAAAAAAATTGATAATTTAAAAGGAATTCACTATCAAAAAAGGAAGGTGCCAAAATGACATTAAGTTACTTATAAAGATTCTTGGGTCAAAGTATCAATTGTAATTTTATGTTGTTTTATTTCTTTTTTATTATTGTGTAACTACTGTAAGCATATTTGTTCTTTTCTAAACAATTTTAAGGTATGCTTTCCTGGGCATTTAATGATTACAGGCAATTTACCAACTAAGAAAATTTTTTCACTTTATTATTTTTTTCTCCAATCTTTCCCTGTAAAAACCAATGTCAGAATCTGAATGCCTAGAAATATGATTCCATAGGTAGTCATTCCAGTGTTTGTATACCAATAACCAGGTAGCCACTGAACTGTAAAACTCACTTCCTGGTCACAAATATAATAACTAAATGTCCTCTTGATACCTTTGATGAAGTCCTCAGGGGTCTACAGAATTCATTCTCTAATTCACCTTAATTTAAGAAATATTTAATCAATTAGATGAGTTGGTCAACTAAGCAATAGTTCAGAGCTATCTTAAATATTTCAGAATAGATATTTTTAAGATTTAAGATAACAACTAGAACACATGAGCTCTGAAATGTTTGAATCTTAGAAACACATTTAAAGATCTGGATATTTTTCAGGGATGCCTGGGTGGCTCAGTCAGGTAAGCAACTGCCTTCCCAGGGTCTTGGGATCAAATTCCACATTAGACTTCTTGTTCAGCAGGGAGTCTGCTTCTCCTGCTTGTGCTCTTTCTCTCTCTCTGTCTCTTTGACAGATAAATAAATGAAATATTTTTTTTTTAAAAAATGAAGATTTGTCTATTTTTCAAATTTCACACCACCAGAATGTTTTGTGACTACTCATAATTTTCTTTTTTCTCAAACATGAAATCATTAAAGCTTCTAAGTATTTGTAAAACCTGCCAGGTTAGTTTCTGCCAGTGTTTTTCACTTTGTTGCTCCTAGAAACTAGCCTTGAATAGTTGAATGTAGAGAGCTGTCTGGTGTTAAAGTTGTACACAGAAATATGAGAATGATGACAGTGAGAGACCAACAGTATCTCTTACAGTGGAATGCTATCAAAGTGGATAGCTATCCAAACTCATTTATTTATTATTTTATGTCATGAAACATATATCATCAAACTAAAAGTCCTCTAAATACCTATAAATATCTCTTGGCAGCTCTTCACTACAATGGTTTTAACAGAAGAAAAAGAAGTCAAGTAAGAGGAAGGGTAATAACACAAAATCTTGCCTGAAGGTAAAGACAAAAAAGTGATACTTATCAATTTCAGTTTTCAGAACATAATAAACACAAAATTGGAGGGATTTTCTTGAGTAAATATCAGTGTAGTTTTCATTGAGCATTTCCTCAGAGAAAAAATATCTATAATGTTAAATGTTAATTTTGTTTAAATATACCTTTGAATACTTCTAGCTATTTAAAATACCTAGAACTTTACCTGCAAGTAATTTAGTCATTTTCACATTTATGTGTTTTATTTTCCTTGAAATCAATGTGTTCAATGTTGCACAAGTAAAAATTGTTCTACTTATCATTTGCTTGTCACATCCTATATTTGCATTAAATGGTGAAATTATCCAATTTTATTTCACCAAGGACATCAGAATTCTTTATAGTCTGTTGAATCAAACTCAATATTATTTGGAAATCCTATATACTATAAGACTTGAATACAGCTGTCACTATGAGTTAGTTTAGTGATTTATATATATTTTCTGTGGCACCTCCACTGTTTCCATATGAATTATCTAGTATTAATACTTTTTCTAAGACACTAATATTTGGTCATATTTTACATAAAGATATAAAACAGATGATATATATAAAACATGTAAACAGATGATATAAACAAAACTGTACTATAAAATATATTTATGGAGACCCTGCTATAAATTATAAATCAAGTGTTATTACTGAATTGCTTACCATTGTAATAGTATCATCTTTATACAAACAGTTGCAATTCTGGATACCTCAAAAATCTATGTATTATGTTGTTCTAGATTTTTTAAGTATTTCTGCTCACTCCCCAATAGGAATTATCCAGAGCTACCTTTTTGTGATTCATGAAATGATTGATAATATAATGTTTTTACTTGAATAACAGTAGTATGTATCTTCTAGAGGAAGCAAACATGTGACGGCTATAAAGAATTTAATACCTAAAATCTTTTCCATCTATGCACATGATTACATCACAACCAAACCTTTAGGAAATCCATAAATGAGATTACATCTCACCATGGTAATTTTTGTTCTACTTAGTTTATACTAAATGTTTGCGAGAGGGGGATGTTGTGCCACACAGGAGTTGTACTCTGGGACAGAGTGAACCACCAAGGACTGTGGGAAGCAGGCTTTGTTGTATCAAAGGGTGAGGTGCTGCTTGGTTCCCACGGCATTCTTTATTAGCTTGTTTGAACAGTTCTGCTGGCTGGCAGGGAACCCACTAGGCAGGATAAGGAGGAACTGCACCTGGTTAATTTGATAAGGAGTGTTGTTGGCTAAGAGACCTTGTCCAGCAGAGTGGGGAGGGAATTTGTGGCTAGGCCATTTGAGGTCTTCCCAGTTTCCCCCATTTGTCTAGGTAGCTCATATATTGGGCCTATATTTTAGACCTTACTCCCCAGGCAATCAGTGTTGGCATGGACTGGTTGAGAGAAAAGAGTGCTGGACTACATCTAAGAAAACCTGTGTGTTAGTCCTGACTCTGATACTAGCTGCATGCCTTCAGAAAAGAAATCCAACTTTCTGAGTTTGTTTTCCTCAAGAATGTAACAGGAAAAAATAGTACTTTGCTTATGTCTCTCAAAGGATTTTTTTTTTAACTTTTTATTTGGAGGGATTATTGTAGACTCACATGAACTTGTGAGGAATGATACAGAAATATCTCTTGTATCTTATCTAATTTCCTTCAATGGTAACATCTTGCAGTACAATATTAATTGAGTAATTGAGTACAACGTCACAACCATGACATTGACATTAATAGAGTCAAGATGCAGAACATTTCCATCATCAGGGATCCTTATTTTTTCACTTTCATAACCACACTGTCACCCTGCCACTCTTCCTATTCCTCACCCTTGACATCCATTTCTGTATTTTAATCTATCTCTATATTTTTGTTCTTGCAAGAATATTTTATAAGTTAAACTATACAGTCTATGACCTTTTAGATTAACTTGATTCACTCAGTATAGATCCCCAGAGATTCATCCAAATTGTTCTGCTTATCAGTAGTCCCTTCCTTCATGTTGCAGAGTGGTCTTACATAGTGGGGATGCACCACATTTTTTTAAAACCATCTACACGTTCTGTGGACATGTGGGTTGTTTCTAGTTTCTGGCTATCATGAACAAAGGTGCTGTGAGTGTTAATATACAGGTTTGTGTAAATATAAAGTTTTTATTTCTCTGAGGTAGAAGCCCAAGAATGTAATTGTTGGGCCCTGTGATAATAAATGAGAAACTACCAAATTGCTTTCCAGAGAGGCTGTATTATTCGAACAGGCCCATGAGCAATGTATGAGTAATCCAATGTCTTCACATCATAACCAGCATTTGTATAGTCAGTATTTTTTTACTTTAGCCATTTTCATGTGGCGATACTCACTGTGGTTTTAATTGGCATTGATCTAGGGGTTAATGATGTTGATTATTTATGTATTTAAATGATATTTTTATGTGCTTGTTTGCCAAATGTGTACCCTCTTTGGTGAAATACATGTTTATGTCTTCTGCCCATTTTCATTTTGGGTTGATTTGGGGATATGGGTTTGAGTTTGTTTTGTTTTTGTTTTTACGGTTGAATTTTTGAGAATTCATTATATATTTTACATAAGAGTTCTTTCTCAGATATGCACTTTGCAAATACTTTCTCCCAGTCTCTAGGTTGTCTTTTCATCTTTTTAAGAGTCTTTTGAAAAACAAAAGTTTTTAATTTTATCGAAGTCCAATATATACATTTTTCTTTCTAAGGATCCTCAGGTTTGGTGTCAAACCTAAGAACTCTGACTAGCCCTAGATTCTGAGTATTTTATCCTTAGTTTAACTAAAAGTTTTATAATTTTTCATTTTATATTTAAGTCAATGAATATATTTTTATATAAGGTATATGTATTAGTTGGAGATTTGTATTTTTGTTTATGGATGTTCAGTTACTCTAGCACAATTTGATAAAAATGCTATCTTTCCTCAAAATCCATTGAGTGTATTTGTGTGGATCTATATGTGGGTTCCCTTGTTCTGTCTCTTTGGTCAGTGTGTCTATCCCTTTATAATACCATTCCCCTGGTATTTTTAACAGTATAGTATGCCTTAATAATGGATAGAATGACTTCTCCAATCTCATTTTTTTGGTCAAGATTGTTTTAGCTATCCTGTGGCTTCTGTGCTTCCATATGAATATTACAATAAGCTCATCTGTGTCTACAAAAGGTCCTATGGAAAACCAAATAAGAATTGCATTAATTAAATAGATGAATTTGGGAAGAATTGACATCTGTTGAAACTCTATGGAGTCTTCCAATCCATGAACACAGTGTATCTTCCCATTTACCCAGGTCTTTGATTTCTTTCTTTGGCTTTTGTAAATTTCAGCATATACAGTTGGTATGTCCTTCAGTTTTTACTTAAGTATTATATTTTCTTTGGAGTAGTTAAAATGATATAGTGTTTTAATTTGGTTTCTACACACTGATTTTTAGTACATAAAAATGGGATAGATTTTTGTAAGTGATCTTGTTTTGATCCCTGCACCCTTGGTGAGTGCAGTATTAAGTTCTAGGAGGTTTTGGATTTCCCTCTTTCTCTCTCTCCTTTTCTTTTTTTTCTGGTAGAGTTCCTGGGATTTTCTACATAGACAAATCATGCAATCTATAAATGGGGACAGTTTTATTTCTTCCTTTCCAATCTGTATGCTTTTTATATCTTTTTCTTGACTTAATACTGTGTCCAGAACTTCCAGTACTATTTTGGATAAGAATGGTAATGTTCCTAATCTTAGAGGGAAAATATTTAGGTATGATGATTAAGTAAAATGTTACCTGTAGGTGTGTTATGGAGGCTCTTTATCAAATGGAGGAAGACCGTTCTATTGCTAGATTGCTGAGAGTTTTTGTCTTGATTGGGTGTTGGATTTCATCAAATGTTTTTCTGTATTAATTAATATAGTCATATACTTTTCCTTCTTTAGCCTATTGATATGATAATAACATGATTATTTTCCAAGTAATGAACCAATTTTGTACATATTTAAAAAATCCTACTGGAGAATAGTGTAGAGTTCTTGGTCTCTTCTAGTAAACTTTTTGTCCTTTGCTGGATTTCCTTTGCTCATATTTTAAGAATTTTGAGTCTAAGTTCATGAGAGAGTGAGACATTTAGGTTCGTAGTTTTTTTTTCCCCCTGTTTATTATTATTATTGTTTTGTTTTGTTTTTTAATCTGCTTTGGAATCAAGGTACTACCTGTTTCATAAAATGAATTGGCAAATGTTCCCTTGTCTTTATTTTTTGGGGAATATTGAGTAAAGCTGGTCTTAATTCTTTCTTAAATATTTATAAAATATAACAGTGAAGCCATCCAGGACTGGAGATTTCTTTCTGGGGAACATCTTAATTAGAATTTTTTAAAAAAAGATTTATTTATTTCCTTGAGGCGGGGGAGGAACAGAGGGAGAAAAAGTCTTAAGCAGACTCTACTTAGCACAGAGCCTGATGGGGTGGGGGGTCAGTTTCACAACCCTGAAATCATGACCTGAGCTGAAACCAAGAGTCAGATGGTCAACAGATTGTGTCATCCAGCTGCCCCAGAAATTTGTTTTATTTAATTATTATAAGACTTATTAGTTTCATTTGGGCTGAGTTTTGGTAGTTTGAGGTTTTAGAAAAATCACTTCATTTCTAATCTGTCAAATTTGTGAGTGTGAAACTGTTTATAGTATCCTCTTGTTATCTTTTGAATAATGAGGAATGAGGGATATCTTTGGAATAATGAATATATGTAGTTTCATTTCTCATATTGGTAATTTGTGTCTTTTCTCTTTTTATCTTTGTCAGTCTTGCTAGAGGTTTATCCATTTTATTGATATTTTTGAATTATCAATCTTCTGTTTTATTTTTTTTCATTGCTCTTTATTGTTTCCCTATGTCAATTTCATGGATTTTTACTCTTCTTTTCCTAATTACATTTTTTTCCTCTGCCTACATTAGGTTTGTTTTTCCTTTCCTTTTTCTAGCTCTTAAAACAGGAATTTGGATTATTGATTTGAAACTACTCTGATGGAAATATTAATGCTGTAAATTTCTCTCAGCATTGCTTTAGGTGCATCTCACATGTTTTGATGTATTGTATTATTTTTATTCAATTCTTTGATTTTTTCTTTGTTTCCTTTGAGAATTCCTATTTAGTTCATGGATTGTTTAGAGATGTGTTGTTTAATTACCAAAGATTTTGAGATTTTCTTGTTTTTCTATTATTGATTTCTAGTTTTATTCCATAGTGGTTGGGGAATATACTTCATATGATTTCAATGTCTGAATTTTTTGAGATCTGTCTTATGACCCCAGATATAACTTTTATTGATGAGTGTTTCATGGACATTTAAATAGATGTGAGTTCTGCTTTTGTTAAGAGCAGAGTTCTATATGTAACAATTAGATCCTATTGGTTGATACTGTTTTTAGTTCTATATATTTGCTAACTTTCTGTCTATTGATTCTATTGATTAATGAAAGTAGGGTGTTGAAGTCTCTGGCCATAGTTGCAGATTTGTCTGTTTTACCTCTTAACTCTATTAGTTTTTGTTTTATGTGCTTTTTGAAGATCTGTCATGTGGTATATATACATGCTAATGATCACTTCACTTCTGTATTCGTTTGCTAGAACTGCCATAACAAAGTACCAGAGACTGTCTTAAACAGCAGAAATTTATTCTCTCACAGTACTGGAAGCTAGAAGCCCCAGATCAAGGTGGCAGCAGATCTGGTTTTTCCTAAGCCTCTCTCCTTGGCTTGGAGATGGCTACCTTCTCACTGAGCTCTCACATGGTCTTTTCTCTATGAATGTGCATTCTTGATGTCTCTTCCCCTTTTGTAAAGACTCCAATAATGCTGGATTAGGGCCCCACCTTTATGATCCCATTTAACCTTAATTACCTCTTTAAAGGCCCAATCTCCAAACACAATTACAGTGGGGATGAATGCTTTAATAAGAATTTTGAGATAATGGCCTATGAAAATATGTAATGTATTGATCCTTTTAATGTTATGTAATGTCTTTATCTCTTATAATTTTCTTTGATTTGAAGTCTACTGTCTTTCATATTAATATAGTTACTCTCACTTAAAAAATAGCTATCTTAACATATCTTTTTCCACTCTCTTAGTTTCAACCTACTTATGTTAAGTTTGAAATTAATTTCTTAGTGATAGCATATAGTTGGATCATGGATGTTTTTTAGGCCATACTGCCAGTCACTGTCTTTTTTATCAGTGTATTTACATTAATTACTTTTAAAAGTAATTATTGACATGGGGAGTGTATTAGTCTGTGATTTTATTTGTTTTCTATCAATTTCCTCTATTTCTAATTCCTCAATTTTTCTTTTTTTAAACTTCCTTTAGATTACTATGCACATTTTGTAGAATTCTATCTTTTTTGGTTTATAGTGTTTTTGAAAATATTCCTTTGTTTATATCTTAGTAGTGGATCAGCAACTATAATATACACACATAACATCATGACCAACTGTTACTGACATTTTGCCACTTCAAATGAAGTTTAAAAGCTTTGGTTTTTATTAAGCCTATAAGAGGCCTCTCTTCCTCCTCATTTTCAAAATGTCATAATTATTTTCTCGGTGAACATTGAGCACTACATAATCTTCTTTCAACCATCTAATATGTTTTTAAAAACACATAGGGAGAAAAAAAAATCTATATACTTACCCCAGTGTTTTCTCAAGATATTGTTCTTTTCTTTTCTTTTTTTAATTTCTGAAATTTCAAAAGAGTAGGTTGCTAGTGACAAATTCTCTTCATGTTCCTTTTTCTGAGGATGTCTTTATAGCCTCCTTTATTCCTGAAGGATAGCTTTGCCAGATATAGAATTTGGGACTGACAGTTCTTTTCTTTCACCACTTAAAAAATATTGTGCCCTTGCTTCTGGCTTTCACTGTTTCCATGGGAAATCCACTTTCAGCTGAGTTGGTGTTTCCCTATAGATAATGCATCATTTTTCCTTGACTGCCTTTAAGATATTTTGCTTTGTCATTCATTTTCAGAAGTATAATTATCATGACTCATGGAGTAGATTTCTTTTGGCTTATCTTATATTGGCTTCACTCAGGTTCTTACATCTGTCCATTTATGATTTTCACCAAATCTAGAAAATTTTTGTTGATTATTTGTTTAAACACTTTTTTAGATCCATATTTTTTCTCTTTCCCCTTGGTTTTCCAATATTACAAATGTTTGATTATTGTTTGTCTCACATGTACATGAGACTATGTTAATTTTTTTGTTTGTTCGCTGCTCTTGCTTCCTATCTTCTTCCTCCTCCCTGCTCCTCACCCTCTCCCTCCTTTTTCTTCTGCCTCCTCCCCTCCTTCTTGTTCTTCCTCCCCCTTTGTCTTCTCCTCCCCCATCCTTCCTCCTCCTCCTCTTCCTCCTCTTCTTCTTCTTCTTTTCTTCATTCTTCTGCTTCTCCTCCTTCTTGTCAATCTAGATTCTGTAGTTCAGATTGAATAAATTCTATTAATCTCTCCTTAAATGTATTGATTCTCTCTTCTGTCTTCCCACTCTATGATTGAACCCATCTGGCAAGTTTTTTATTTTGGTTATTGTATTTGCCACTTCTATATTTCCATTTGATTCTTTTTTCTAACACTTTTTTCTCTGCTAATATTTCTATTTTTTTTCATTTGTTTCAAATGAATTTGTAATTAACTAGCAAAGCATTTTTATGATGGCTTCTTTGAGATCTTTGTCAGATAATTTCAATATCTGGTTTACCTCTGTGTTGGCATCAGTTGATTATCTTTTTTATTCAACTTGTGATTTTCCTGGTCTTTGGTGTAATGAATGATACTTGATTGCATCCTGGACAGCTTAGGTCTTATGCTGTGAGACTCCTAATTACATTTAAATTTTCTTTTGTAGCAGACAGCCACCTGATTTAGGCTTAGCATGTAGGTTCTGACCTATTTTTGTGGGCTATAATTCTGATGACAGTTTCACTTTTTGAGCCCTCACAATGCTATTCTGGTCTAATTTGTTCTTTTGGTTCTGCTTGAGCTGTGGATGACAGCTGGTTCCCTGTTGGTGCTGCAAGCAAAAGTGGAAAGTTATTCTGTGAGCCCCCAGGTCTCTTAGATGGGGAACTCTGAACCTCCAGGATGGAGAGACTCTTACCCAGTATCATTCAGCTTCCTTTTATATCTCTGGTGGCAGCATAGGGGGAAAGGAATAACTACTGGATTTACTTCTTTCATTGGAAGGAAGGCTAAAAGATTTCTGACCCAGATATATTTCCACCACTGGAGTTATAAGGTCCATGTGGTTCTCCACCATTGGACAAAAGATGGAGAGACACTAGGCCTGTTGCTACTACACATGCAAATGGAGGGGCCCCTGGCTGTCAATGAATGTGGGATGTGAGTTGCCAGGCACAATGAGCTACTGCTGCTGGATGCCTAGGGCAAGCTATGAGCTGATCCATGTAGATTGTGTTGCTACTACTGCTGCTGCTGCTTCTAGCAGATGGACCCCATAGTCGTGGATATGAGGTCAGTGATGATGGGCAGATCCAATTGCTGTAGCCACTAGGTATGTGTTTTTCTGTTAGGTCCTCTACTTACCCTTTCTATTTTCTTGGCCAAAGAGACCAAGGTTTTGTTTTGTTTTGTTTTGTTTGTTGAGAGTTCTCTGTGTGTGTGTTTTGTTTTGTTCTGTTTTCTTTTTCTGGTTGCTGTTTTGTTTTGTTTTCTATGCCTGTTGGCAGTTTGGGTGGGTGTTCTTTCTATCATATATGGGAGATAACAAAGTATATGAGAGATAACAAAGAAATATATGAGAGATAACAAAGAAAAGCCAAAGAACTACCTGGATATTGTTCAAGTCCTGATGTCTCTTAGCCATTTTATAGGCTTCTTTCCACCTTACAGAGTCCTTTCATGTTTATGGAATTATTTCCAAGGTATATACTCAAATTTAGAGGTGATAAATAAAGAAAAGTGAATCTAAGCCAACTTCTTTCAGTAACATATCACAAGATTGTTTTTGACATTTAAAAAATATTGTTGCTTGATTCTTTTGGTGGACAATTATGAACAAGACAGTGTCTGTCCTTGTTAGGATCAAATAATATAATAATGTAAAAGCAAATATTAAGGTAAAAAACAAGTCAACTGCTATTATATTTAACAGTACTGAATTAAACAAAGGTATTCACTTTTTATAAAGTAAAATAGTAAATTCTAGTATCCATAAATCTTCATTGTAGGTATATTCATTAATTAATGTGGGCATTACATCATCTAGATTTCATAATTTTTACATTGATTTATATAACTAATATTATCACTGTGTATCTGTGGCAAAATTAAAATGTATTGGAACTGCCTTCTGATATAGCACATGATAGAGGACTGGCTTCAAATAAACCTTTTTATCAGATATTTTAAAGTATGTGTTATTTACCTTTCAGAATATATTGGCTCTTTATAATGGGTTTACTCGGCTTGCTTGTTTGTTAACATTCTGCTATTTCCTATACAAAAGATTACAATTTTTGGTGAATTTTTATTTTCACTATATGTTCCTTGCTTGTGGAAAGTAATTTATCCTTGAAGATATGATCTGTCAAATTCCAGGTTCTATTTAAGACAAAATTTGATTTCTCTATTGATTTTGTTTTAATATGTTTCCTTGATTAAATTTTCTGTATGGTATTTTATTTTAATATTCTGGCCAAAATGGCTTATCTCTCCTGATATGATCACCTCTGACAATTTGGTTTTCATTTTAGTTATATTAAAAACTAAAATTTTTACATACAGTTGAGAATCCTGAGTAAAAATCTGTGTAGATGCAAGTAAACACACATCCCTGAAATTTAGTTACCTAAGTAGCAGGGATTGACATAGCAAGATTTTTATGCTTTCAGATACTTTTAGTTATATTTTACACTTTACTATCATCACTGTCAATATAAGAGACAACTCCCATCATTCCAAAATTACCAACTTGACAGCCTGGTGGAATAGATCTGTATTATAATACTTCATGTATGTGCTGGACTGTTATAATAAAGAGACCCCCAAAATACCATATTTTTGCTTAGAGAGGAGACTTCTCTCTAATGTAACAATCCAGTCTATTATGACCCTATCACCTATGGCATTGTTCCTAGCTTCATGACCAATGTTGGATCACTGTTACATCCATGTTCTAGTTTGTGAGTAGGGGAAAGAGAGACAGAAAGTCCACAAGTAATCTTCTTGGAATTTTCATCATTTTCTTTCATATTATTTTGGTAATAACTTAAGAGAGAGCCACATCTAGCCATAGGCAGACTGGAAAATATAGTGTCAAGCAAGGTATTTACATGCTGAGGAAAAATTGAGAGAATGATTCGGAGCACAACCTTCAACTTTTCACAATTTCTCAATATTTTACTCTAGATTTCTTTTTAATAAATTGAAAATTCAGATATCTCATTTCACTAAACAGTGGAAGATAAAAGAAGACTTCAGACACAACTGTTGTATTATTAAGCTGAATGAATACTAAACTCTAGATCTGCCATACTTGATTCTTGTCTCTAGTGTCTAGATTTAGGGAATCTTTAAAGAACATTTTTTGTGGGTGGTAAATAAATACTAAATAATGTAATATAATTGCTCTGCAGTATTTCTTAAAAGCTTTAGAATCCAAGGAAAGCATAAATGTCCTTTATTAAGATTTTGGAGTCTTTTTAACTTTCAGTGAATTTCTATAAATTTTTATTTTCCTTTCAGTGAAAGTTTGGGTGATTCTAATTGCACAGTTATGTGACAAACCATTAATCAGACAACCAGTAAAACATAATAAGAGGCCTTGGACCTCAGAAAAGTCCCCAGGCCTCTATAAACATGTGCAGAAGCATTTGGCTATTCTAACTGCCACCAACCAAATGCTTACTTCGCTACAATTGGAAACCAATTTGGAAACTCACATACAAATATGAAAGCCAAATTTTCTGCTGAAACAAATGTTTTCAACTGAAACAAATGCTTGGGTTGCTCACATGTGCCCAAACCAAATATTTTCTTGTAACAATGAATTTGCTTCCAAGCCATCCATACTCTGAATCATTTATTAACTAAACAAGACTTGGTAGTCTCCTACCCTTCTATTCTGCTTCATTTTGAAAAGCAATGAGTAAATACCCACCGACTATGAAATTCTATACTTTGTGCAAACAGAATTTGAGGAACAGCACCTTCACAATCACTGTGCCCTCTGCCTGGAATGTTTAATATAATTTCTATTACTTATTTAGTTTTTGCCTCAATCATAACTTCTTCAAGAAAACTTTCACAGTCTAAGATTAATCTCACAAACGTCATATATTTATTCTTGTGATTTTTGTTTAATGTGTGTCTCTCCCATTACAAAGTAAGTGATATAAAGGCAACGATTTTGTTTCATGTATAAAATCAAGAAATAATTTTTGGCTAAATAAATGGGAGTATAGTGTCTAACTCAGGGGATTGATTTGAAAATTAAATAAGTTGTGATATGTAAAACACTTGAGATCTGGCCCATAGAAGGCAACTATTTTTCCTTCCAATAATAATATAATTGAAGGGAATAATATAATTCCTTCCAATAAAATATAAGCTCAATGAAGTAAGAGCTTTTGACACTAATAAACTCATATTTAAGCTTAGAAGACTGTCTAGGATATAACACATTTTCAATAAATAAGTAAACAAACGAAAAAAGAGTGGAATCCAAAGAACGCAAGCATATTTAGAGAAAAATACCTGAACTTTATTAGTACCTTGAGAGAATGAGTAAATAAATTGTGTGTGTGTGTAACTTCTTTTTCCTTGAACTGTGTTGATTGCTATAATAACTACAGATGGAGTGTGAAAATGAAGATAATTAGGTGAAGTTTAAGGCTGTTTACACTAGATTTCAGTTTGGAAGCCCTGTGCAAACTTCTAGAACTTTTAGGGACATTTGATGAAGGTCAGTTTTGAATCTATTGTATTTCCATGTGGCTTAATTAAGATTGCCTTACTTTGTGAAATATCTGGCAAGGAAAATTATGTGACTGGAATTGATTATGAAAATCTCTAAGCTTGAAAAAGATAACTAAAACCTACCAATCTTTGGTCACTATCACTTATCAGTACACATAAAAATGCTTGAAACAGCTTTTGGTATAAAGTAAAACATGATCGTTAAAAACAAAAAGAATCACAGAAGTAGGGATCACCACGAAAAAAGACATTATAAAACAAAAGAAGACAAGACAGAAAAAATGGAAAAGAAGAAGAGAGAGAGACAGAGAGAATGAGAAAGAAACTGTATCATTAAAAATTCTGTAGAAAGGCTGTTTTTCCAATGCATTCTGGAAATGAATGGGACATTGGAAACTAAGATCCCTTAATGGCTTTTCTTATGCTTCTGGGCTGAGGTGTAACTTTGTCCTGGCATGTTATTAGTGAAATGGTGATGGTCTGGAAAGGAAAGCATAGTATGTAGTTGTATGTAAAATTTATTGCTCCTTTTCTTAACTGCAATAATGGATATTGAGATCATCCTTTAATAGCTTCTTTCAAAACTGAGGCAAGAGTAGTGTATATACTTCCCTAATTACTACTGAAGAAAGGAAAGGCCCACACTGAGTCACCCTTGCCATGATCCCAAACACGGAGAAGTTGGCTATGCTTCCCTGTACCAATGTGTTGATGGGATTGTATGACTTAAGCTACTGAGTTTGTCATTTTAAAAATGTTTGTGAGCCGGGGCGCCTGGGTGGCTCAGTGGGTTAAGCCGCTGCCTTCAGCTTAGGTCATGATCTCAGGGCCCTGGGATCGAGTCCCGCATCGGGCTCTCTGCTCAGCAGGGAGCCTGCTTCCCTCTCTCTCTCTCTGCCTGCCTCTCTGTCTACTTGTGATCTCTCTCTGTCAAATAAATAAATAAAATCTTTAAAAAAAAAAAAATGTTTGTGAGCCTTGTCATGAGCACCGGCTGTTGTATGGAAGCGATGAATCACTACAATGTACACCTGAAAGTAATATTATACTGTATGTTAACTAACTAGAATTTAAATAAAAACTTAAAAAAAAAATGTTTGCAAGGGGCACCTGGGTGGCTGTCGGTTAAGCATCTGACTCTTGATTTTGACTCAGGTGGTGATCTTAGGGTCATGAGATTGAGCCCTGCATGAAGTTCTGTGTTTAGCAGGGTGTCTGTTTCTTCTCCCTCTACCTCTGCCCCCATCCCTACCCCCCACACTTACTCCTGTTCTCTCTATCTAGAGAATAAGTAGATTTTTAAAAAATATGTTGATGAGAAATTTGTTTGATTTTCAAAAATGTGATTAGAGCCTCCAGTCAAAAGTTAAGGCCTCTTTCAACGTGAGGGGTTTGGAGGGTAGGAAAGGAAAAAAGGAAACAAAATGGGATTTGGAGGGAGACAAACCATGAGACTCTTAATCTCACAAAACAAACTGAGGGTTGCCAGAGGTAGGGGGTAGGGAGAAGGTGGTTGGGTTATGGACATTGGAGGGGGTATGTGCTATAGTGAGTGCTGTGAAGTGTGTAAACCTGGAGATTCACAGACCTGTACCCTTGGGGCTAATAATACATTATATGTTAATTAAAAAAAAAAAAAAGTTAAGGCCTCTTTGAGCAGACAGCTCTTAATTGTGTTTTAAATATCAAGGAATATAGTTTTTGTTGTTGTTGTTGTTGTGCTTTGTTTTTATCTAAAAGCATTCTAAGCATTTGTATTTTTCTCTCTTATTTTCCATAATGAATATGCCTGTGTGCTTTGTTAATACTCAGTGAAGTTCAACACAGCTTCTTGATATTTATCTCTTTAAAAACTATTGAGAAAGCAATATATTCACATTTCTGTAAGCATCTTTTTAAATATAACTTTAATAAATGACTTACAAATTTTATTCATATCCGAATTTTCAATCTAAAAAACTGATGTAGTTTTTGTCAATATTATCAATGTAGGGAAACATTCTTAAAAACTCAGATTCCAATTTTTCAGTGATAAAATCTAGAGTCAGAAGCTTTTAAAGACTTATTTATTTATTTTAGAGAAAGTCAGAGGATGAGTGTGGTGACAGAGAGAGGCAGAGCATTAAGCGGACTCCACACTGACCACAGAGCCCAACACAGGGCTTTATCTCAAAACTCTGAGATCATGACCTGAGCTGAAACCAAGAGTCACCCAGGTGCTCCAAGAGTCATAAGATTTTAAATATTGTTTAAAATTTTTGAGACAATTATTTATAACTTGATTTGTTCAGAAATGAATGTGCAAGAGCTTATATATGCATATATACAAATATGAAACAAAAGTAAAATATACAAATTTCAGGAAATAAAAGGAAAATAAATGTTAGAAAATAATGTGAAATAGAGGGTTAATGTACAAAATCACTACTATAAATTCTCATTTGGTGAGAAAAAGGTGAGCCATGCAGATGTTCTATGAGGCCTCAGACCCAGAAAAAATAAGGAAAGATTCAGAGCTAAGTTACATGTTGTCAGAAGAGGTCCTCAGGCCCACACTATTAACTTAGAAGACATTTTTTGAGACAACATTTTTTTTCTTTTCTTTTCAAAATTTTCTTTTTTCAAACTAAGTGCTAAGAGAAATCTCTTTTAGTTGGTCCTGATGAGAGAATACTGTATGATGTAGTGAGCATTGCGTTCAAGAGTATCTCACTATGAATACCATGAATATTTCATGATAGATTCCTCTTATCATGTATCAGGGAAGTCCAGTGTCAACTTTCAGTTCACATGTCAGAAAAAGAAGCCTAGAATGTACTCAAAATATTGCCCAAGTACAGAATGTACTTAAAATGTTGTCAAGTACAAATGATCTGGTCTGAGTACAGTTATAACAACCTGATTAAAATGTAGTGAAAAATAATTTTATGACTTTGATATTTTTCTTTTCTCCTGGAGCATAAAGAACATTCATTAAAGATGCAAAATAATATTTATATTCTTATATATACACATATATATTTATTTAATCAATCACATAGTCTAATAATACTATGAATACCTATTACCAGCCATGTTACACAGGAAATGAAATATTTCTATTATTTTGAAATCCCGTTCAGATTCTTCTCCAACCCATCCTCTTTTCTTTAGTGAGGTAGCTTATTTCCTGGGTTTCATGTCTATTGTTTCTTTACTTTCATTTATTATCGTACTAAAATGATTTTTATCCTTAACAATATATTATTTCATATTTTGTAAGTTTGTACAAATTGAATCAGCTGTATATATTTAGCATTTTTTTTTACCTTTCCTTTCATTCCTGAGATTCAACCATGTCATTCTTTATAGCTGTCATATATTCATTTATACTGGCCTATAGAATTCCTTTTTACATCATTATTTATGGATGCTACTGTTCTAGGACAATTGATTGGTTTTCTATTTTTGGCTAAGACAAGCAGTGCTACCATGAACATTCTGATACATATTTCCAGGTTTTTCTTCCATATTTTTCTAAGGTGAGTACCAAGGAAAGGTCATTGATATGCCCATCTTCAACTTTACTAGATCATGGAATTTTTTTTTTCCTAACTGGCTCTGCTAACCTAAAAAGTCACCAACAGTACAATATTCCAGATTTTCCACAGCTTCAACTTTATTTTGTTTTGTTAAACCTCTTTTATTTCTGCAAATCTCTTGAGTGTTAAATAATATTTCATTGGTTTAATATAGTATTTCCCTGATTACTAATAGCTCTAGAATATCTGCATGTCTATAGGCTAATCCTCATGTGCTTATTCAGGACTTTTGAACATTTGCCTTTTGAATTGTCATTTTTTTTCTTTTATTCGTCGTTTTTTTCCCTTTTTGGTCAGTTATAAATTGCAAATATTCTTTCTGTTTCTACCTTGACATTTTATTTTCTACTTGATATTTTGAACAACTGAAATTTTAAATATTAGTGTTGTCATATTAATCCCTGTTATACTTTTCTTACTAATTCCTAAGAAATTAATTTCTATAAGGGTCACAAAGTATTCATCTGTGTTGTCTTCTGAAATTTTTATTGCTTTTTCTTTCATATTAGTTTTTAATCATTTCCACCTGGAAATGATTTCCTTATATCCCTAGAAGTGAACATAACCAATCATACCAGCATCATTTATTTAAGTCTGTCAATTCACACAGAACCAAAGGCAGCTTTGTGGTAAATCAAAATCCATGTATTTGTGCATTGTTTCTGGGCTTTCTATACTACTTCTTGATGCTTTCTTGGTTCTCATACCAATGCTACTGTCTCTACTTACCATAAATCTTTAATAATTCATGTTATCTCATGAGGCATTTCCCCTTTCCTTATTCCTCACAGTAATATCTTTGAAAATTTTGACCTTTTTTCTCACATATAAACTTTAGAATCATCTTGACAAGTTTCCCAAAGCAAACTAGGGATTCTAATGTAAAATTTATCATATCTATAAATTTGTTTGAGGAGTATTGACATTTACATGTAATGGAAACTTACTGTCTCTGAATCTGGTCCATGTCTCAATTTATTTGTTTCTGTAGTTTCTCCCAATGAAACGTTTAAATTTTCTTCAAAATAACATGTTAGTATTCTTCTAGTAACCTTATTTATGATGTAACTATGGCATCCTTTTAAATGGCATCCTTTTAAAATTATATTGTTTAATAGAGTTTTTGGTGGTGTTGTAGCATATAGAAATGTAACTGAGCTTTATATTAAGATTTTTAATACAAGAAACAGTAAAATCTTGTTAAAAATTATAGATTATTTGTATATTTTTGTTTTTTCTATGGAGGTGATTATGCCATCTGTGAATAATTATATCCTCAACCTTAAGCATATCAGTAAAAACGCAAAACAAACACTGACACTCTGTCTGTCTCATTCAGAGCTCTTGACCTTGCTACTATGCCAAATCAACATTATTTTTTAAATGATAGTATAAAACACCCTAATTTTTCCAAAATTCTATATCCAAGAATAGATTTTTTAAAAATCACAAAATTGAGTATGCTAAATAGATCATTGCATCCATAATTCTTATTAACATCTCTAATGCTAGATATAATCTAACTGTATTTATCATGATTTTTATATAATTTAATTATTCTTTTGGAGTACTTGTACAACAAAAATTTTATATCTTCTTTTCTTCTTTCCCTTAGCTCCTTTGAAAACTGCTGATTTTAATACAAGTTTTAGGATTAGGAAAAAATAATGACATCTTATGCTTTCATACGTTTTTTAGTTTTCAGAGGACAATTAAACCCATTATGTCAATCGGTCATAAAACTTCTATGAATTAAGATGCTGTTTCATTATTTCATAGATGAATAATTTATTGAATTTTGTTAAAAATAGGGGGAAAAGGTGTTGAGAGACCCTATCATATTTATTCTGTCTTAAACATAAGCAGTATCACACCATGATTAAATTGTAACTGACTTTTTTTTTTAAAAGAATGAAGATGTTATTAGGAAAACACCAATAACAACAAAAAAATTGTTTGCTCCCCATTAAGCCCCCATCTCACTTTTCCTATGACTGAATTTCAGAAATTTGAGGAATTCCTATAAAACAAATTTCCCTCCAAAATAAAGGGTTATATTGAGCAATACTCAATAGGAAAAAAGCTAGAAAGTAGTATTTACTGTTAATTTAATTCTTCAAAAATATATAAATAAAATTACATTTACCAATGCACATAGGAGATAAGCTCAGAAAGAGTATCAAGTATACATTCATATCCTCTTACCGAATCTTGTGACAAACAGTGATATTTAGGGACCACAGACCAGGGTTAGAAAACATGCAACTAAATGATTCACAGGGAAACTGACAACATTTCCTTAGGTTTTAAAATATGTTTATCTTCATATTCTTCCTGAGCTAACTGCTGTAGGTTACTTTTTGTCTTTTTACGTGGTTATCCAACCAGTGCATACAATATTTCCTTTGCAACAGTATTTTGTGTGTGCTGTCAAAAATCGATAACCTTGAATGCTGCATGCGGTGGCGATCCTACCAACTCCGTGTCAGTCAGACAGGGAGGGAGTGGAGAATTAAGATATTGCATTTTAGGCATGTGTATTAACTCACCATCTAACATGGAAAAAATAATGAGTGTAACCCTCACAATGGTGGAGTATAGGGAGCTTTTAAATAGGGAGTTTAATCTCCTTTAGAGAAAAGCCACACTCTCGGTTGCCCTAGGTTTTTGGCAAGATTCCCAGAAGCTGCAGTCATTCATGAGCCACACACTCTGTTCTTAGGAAAATTGCATTGGGATCTTCACACAGGGCAACCAGTGCTCTCATTTTGGACGCTTCATCTGTAAAAAAATCCCCTCACACATGTATATACACGTGCATGGTACTTAACTCAGCCGCCACCAAAGAATGGAGCACTGCTGGGATTTGAACCTGTGGTTGCAGGAAGTCCAAGTATTTCAAACCGTATGTGTCGACTATAAAACCATTCCCTCTGGCTGATTATTCTGGATTAAAATGTAGTTTATGTTAAGCAAGCTTGGAAAATTCCCAAATCAAATAAGCTTGTTTAGAGGGGCTTGTTCTAGTACTCTCTTTGCAAATGCTGAAGCCACAGCTTTATTGTCCCTGGTCTTTTTTGACATTTGTACATGTTCTCATTCACACTCAACTCTACTTTGAGTAAGATTTTTCTGTGAGATGTGTTTAATGTGACTGTAAAATATAATACAGTACATGGTATGTATTTACTTAATTAAATTCTTGGGCTATGAAAAATTACCTGCATGTTTCAATTTGAAGGCAAGGGGCAATTTTACCACTTAGGGTTTTTTTTTTTTAACAGAATGGGGTTTGAGATTGTATTTTGACTGATTAAAATGGCTCATGAGACCAATATGTGTATCTTTTCCTTATGGGTTATTTTTTGGGGCTTTGTATACTTGATTTTTTTTTTTATTAATTGGGGTCAGTTTCAGTAATTATAGCTGCACTATATTTTTCATTCATATATTTCATTTTGAAAAATTAAATTTTACATAAATTTCCTCACTTGGGAAATGCACAGCAAGAATACTGGTAGGTCGGCTTTTAGCTATACGCAGGTTCCCAAATTTATAAAACTATCACTAAACAAAAAAAGCAAAATAGAATATAACATCTGCCACCACCACCACCAACAGCAAAAGCAGAAGACATTGTTTATTCTACCTCTTCAATGGCATACAATTTTGCTAATAATTTAAATGAAAATAAACAGATTCCTTTTAAGCTTTGGCCAAAAATATTTATAGCAATTAAGCTATTTAGTTATTGAAGTTGTATAATCCTGACAGCATTAACTGGCAATTAGGAGGGAATTCTCCAGAGCCTCAGGTTTGCACGTAGAAAAGTCAGATACCCTAAAATACTGCTTTCTTTGAATCCACGCTGGTTGTTCTGTTAACCCCTTACAAATACCTATTGGTTCTTTGTTAAAAGACATTTTCTTTGCTAGCATCATGTTGTAGTTCCTCGGAGCATTAATCTCACCCTCTCCCCAGGGTTAAATGTGTTTTTGCAAAACTTATTTCATTAATTCTTCTGTGATTAAAAAAAAAAATGTGGCAGGTGGTGCCCTCTTGTCATCTGATAGATAGAGAAACTGAGGTACTCAGAAGATTAAGGAGCTTGCAGATGGTTTCACAGCAGGTGAAGGGTGGAGACGACTCTCCTGCCTGGGATGTAAGTGTGTGATCTGTTCTCAGGCAATAACCCACTTAACTTTAATTCAAGAAAATAAAATGTAAGGATATTCTAAGAAAAATTTAGCAAGCTCCCATACCTAGTTTCTTTTTTACTGCATTTTGCACATGTATTTCTTGGCTGCATTTTCAATTTACGCATTTGAACTGAAGATGACTTACTGTCTCCAGGATCAGTGCCTTTTGCCTAAACTGGACACTTTTGAAAACAACAAAAACTAAAGCCAGATTCTGTGTGGCCTGAATCAGTAGTCTCCAGCAGGGTCAATTTGGTGTTTTCTGCTGTATTTATGACTGACTCTGAGGCTATGAATTAGAACACATGGGTAGAGAGAGAGGGTTTCTATTAAGACATCTCAATTTTCATAAAAATGCAAAACTATAAAAGACTTCAAGAAATTAAAATATGTATTCTATAAATATTCAGCTATGTTAAAATATTTTTGCCTTGTTGATACTTGCAACTAAGAAACAATACTATAAAAACAGCTAACTGGAAGATATAGATTGCTGAATACCTGCCAAAAGCATGCAACTGTCAACACAGACGAAGATTGTAACACTGTGTAAGCTCCTACGCTTGATAATAAATAGTAATCTAGAATACAGTTCCTCCTGTCCAATTATACAGACCTTTGACAAAATGTCTTTCCCCCAAATTTTTCCACTTGACTTAGAAAATGTAAACACATCCAGTTCTTACCAATGATTCATTTCAATTTGATAATCCATTTTAAGTGGTTAGTTTAAAGATGTCAAAATTGGAAAGTTGCGCAAATGTAACTTTAAAATAAAATGCAATTTTTATTTTAGTTACAAAAGGCTAAGAAGGAGCAATCATCTTTTAATAGTAATCTTTCACTTTTTAGTTCTTTTGTTGAGGTTTATAATTTATAAGTATTTTCTGTAGAAACATCATCAGGCTCATTTAAGCAAGAAAATTAAATCAGATTTGTTTTTGAATTGACATTTTCCTTTTTGCTTTTCTTATGACGTTACATTTGTTTTTCTGGCTAAATTTATCAGCCTCTTAAATCTTTTCTGCCATAAGAAATAGCATCTTATTAATGGGATGTATTTGATAGAGTGATCCAAGATGCATTTTTATATCATCTGTATGAATATAGCATAAAATATAAAAAAATAATATTATTGAAAAATA
The DNA here is from genome assembly GCF_011764305.1 of Mustela putorius furo. Taxonomy (NCBI): domain Eukaryota; kingdom Metazoa; phylum Chordata; class Mammalia; order Carnivora; family Mustelidae; genus Mustela; species Mustela putorius. The sequence goes on from NW_025421467.1 coordinate 4,575,383, forward strand.
GTGTTAATATCATGGTTAAAATGTTGCTATGTAATTCAGCTTTCTTAAGTGGTGTACTGGAGACATTTAAATCTGCTTAGAACTTCTAAAATCTAATTTCTTATCTTACAAAGACTACTTTGTCTTGCTCATCATTTGGCAGACATTATAGCAAGTTAAGGGGAGAAGAGAGGTACTGCAAGTATTATTTAAAATTTCACAGTTGCTATAAAAGCAGGGTTTTGCATTTTCACTTTGGCATTTTTCTAGAGATTAAAATGTGTACCATTAAATGGAAGAAAAAATATTAGCTTTATAGTTAAGTAAAATTTAACATTTGGCAAATATAGTTATTTTGCAGATCTCCCGTAGGTTGGTTAAAATAGTAACAGTGATATGAAATTGAAATAGGAAAATTGTGGTGAAAGGATCAAATGGAAGAAACCTAAAGTAACAGATTAACTTTACAATTAGTTTCTTAAACAAAGATGACATTATTAGTAACTAAATCTGTAATGAAATCTGTATGAAATAATTGGAAATAAAGTAAAACACATCACTATAAAAATAAATGCTGATTCAAACGTGGTTGCTGAAGAGCTTATTGGCATTATAGAGAAAACAAACTTGAAAGAACAGCTCCAATTGTCATATCTATTCAGACATTTTACAAAGTTTTGACATTGAAAAATTCACATTTTAAAATAAAGGTGAAGCTCAGTGCATAGGAAAAAAAAATCATAGAGGTTTTATTTTATTAGACACTATGACCATACCTTTAGAAGATTTTTTTTTATATTTGACATATACAAGAGAAATAGATATCTAATTTTTACTTATGTCAACTTGCATTGCACAAAGAACATAATCAGTTTTCGTTCATCTCACATGTGTGTCAAGCCTCACTAAAGACAACTGCAGCTAGAAACAAGAGCTTTCCAGTATTTCCTGAAACAAAGCAAAGTAAGAAAGCTCAACGCCTGTGCAGAAATTGTGACATTTGCCTCAAGTTAATGACCTCATTCCCTGCGTAGCTATAAATGATAATAACAATAACAAAAAGAGCATGACTCTCACAATGACATGCTTACATGTTTTTTCTGGGGGGAAAATATTGCAATTTAAAATGAAATTTTATTTCAGAAATCAAGCAAAGGACATACCAAAACAAACAAGCAAGCAAAAACAAAAACCCAAATCTAACTTTTGGAGGTGTTTACTCAAATATTCAAAATGTATTTGGGGCATTTCTGTTATTTGCTGAGACAGTTTTTACCTTTCTGTTTTGTGTGATTAAATGCAGGTTTAAAAAAAAAATTAACAGCTTGAAGAGTGCTAATTAGAACCAATTATAATTTCATTGACCTGCCACGGCTCACTATGTCCTGGTGAAAAAAAAAAAAGAGAGAGAGAGAGAGCATTTTGCTTTATGCACATGTCTGATTGGGGAAGCTTAATATTCAACACATGTGCATGAAGTAATCAATTAACTAGCAGTCTAAAGAGGACAATAATCTATGCAATTCCTTTTGTTAATTTCTAGTTAATACGATTAAAAATACAATCATATTTCAAATGGGACCACTTAATTCATCAAACTAGTGGCTATCTAACTAGTATATAAAATTGGTTTTCGTGTCAATAAAGGATAGAAAAAAGCTTCTATATAATTTATTCATTATGAAATCATAAAAAGGACTGCTGCAATGAAGAAAGTTCTTTTGAATCAATTCAGTTCTCTAGGAAAGTAATTCAATTTTAATGTAACCTACACTAGTTAACAAAAGGTATTTCACGAGCTTTGGTTAGAAATGCAATACAGTAACCTAATATTACCTTACATCTAAGTTTAGCAACTAACATTTCAGAGTTTGATATAGTTTAAAAAGTTGTCTACTCCCATCTAGTGGTCATGTTGTAAAATGCCCTTTCAAAAATACGCAGCGTGAATGGTCTGTATTAAGGCAAATGGAACTGCTGTTTTATTGTCAGAATTAAATAATTAATGCAGTTAACAACATCTGCATAGATTAAGTAATTCAGGCTCATGGGTTTTGTTGATAGCAGTAATTTTAAAAACAGCATAAAATGGTTTTAGCCTGATTTATGGAGCGTAGCTCATGCTGCCGGAGCCGCATGGAGCTCATTGACTGGAAAACTCCCAGATCACTCAAGAGAATTGCCATAGTTCTATAGTCAACAATTTCTTATGAATATTTTATAAAAATTTCTATGTATAAAGAGAAGGAAAGTTCAAGCAATGAGGTCCTCTGTGTACTGCAGAATTCCAGAATATAAAAATAGATGATTGATCTCTTGAAATCCTTGTGAAAAAATTAAGACTGTCAGTTTTCAAAATAATGTGCATTTTAAAATTTTTATAATGTAATCTTGATTTTTTTATACCAAAACGTGAACTTGAATAGCATTTGTGGTATTAGAGATACCCACCTTTCCAAACAAAAGTAAAAGCTGAAAAGAAAAAAGAAAATTTCATTCTGTATTTTAGAAAAAGGAAGTTGTTTTTGTTTTGTTTTGTTTTGTTTTTGTGTTTTTAATCCTACACTGACCTAGCTGCATGTGGCTTGGGTGCTGGTATAATGATGTATATTCACAGATGTTGTATTAGTTACCATCAGGTAGCGTTCAGCTACCTATAATTCTGAATATGCCAAAAGACAATTTAGGAATCTTCTTTGACATGGAAGTGGGGATAGAAAGGGTTGACACAGTGAGGAAAGATTGCTCTGTTTCAACTGACAGGATCAAATCTTCTAGTGTCTATGCAATGTCTACATGATAGCCACTAAGAATCTAGGATTTCTATCTCTATTTAGAAAGACAAGAGAAACGTGCATCACCACTCCAAAGGAATGGTTGAGTCATAACACAGTGACGGCATTCAGAGGAAAGAAACCAGAATGGTTTGAGAAAGCTTCCTGGGAATGGAAGGATTTGATCTGGGGCTTAAAGAATGAGTATTACTTGTGTAAGAACCCAAGCATAATGGCTTCAACAGCAACCAAAATGCAAAGTTTAAAGTAAATTAGATATATTTGAGGAAGATTTAGTAGATAATTCTCTTAAGAATAGAAAGAGTTCATGCCCCATGCCCGGGAACAGTGGGAGAAAGTCTTAGAATTCTAAGTCTCTTGGGACAGACCAGGAAGGGTCCCGAATGCCTTGTAACAGAAGAAAACTGAATAGGCTGAAGTTGGATAAATGTTTTCCTTGGAGGGATAAAACTAAACGTGAGAAAGATACAATTTGCAAATCCTTGCAAGATGACTAGGAAGAGAAAATACTGGCAACATGTTTACTCACATTAAAACCATGAGAGTTGTGCCAGTGGTTAGTTGATCAAGATTAATTGAAACCTCATACTATGGAATTCACTTCTTGATTTATTCATGTATGCATCAAATATTTTTTAGCATCTACTATGTGTCAGGCACTGATACGAGTATTTACATAAGGTTTACAGTTAAGTGCTATTTAAAAAGATTTATGTAAAAAAAAAAAAAAGATTTATGCTAGAACCATAATGCATATTAGTGGCAACATGCAGTGGTTCCCCGCCCCCCACCTTTCTGAAAGACAATGTAAATACTTACATAAGTATTCTACAAATTTTAGGACTGAATACAAAATCTAATGCAGATTTTTTTTATATAATTTATAAAATTATTTTTCTTTATTCAATTTTGAGTTAGGTATCTGTTAAATAGAACCACAACCAAAAATAAATAAGGCGAGAATGACTATAAGGAACTGAGATAATAGAAAGAGCAAAGATTATAAATCACTTTGAAAGCAATTAAATTATCTCACAACATGGGTAACTACTGTCAACCAGTGACTCCTGGTAGGTCAACTAAGATGGATAAATCTAACTTTTTTTTTTAATGTACAAATTAATTTGTTTGCACCTCGATATGTTTTAGACTGTTCCTCTGCTGACATATATATATATATATATATATATATAAATATATACACACACACACACACACATATATATGAAATATAACACAAGAAATCGTTTAATATATCACTTAACTATAAACCTTATCTAAATACTCATGTATCTCACATATCAAAATGCATAAATAGATAGATGAAAAGATATAGGTAAAATAGATATGTGTATAGGTATATAAATATCATTGAAATATATTTATAAATATACAAGATGAATAAATATAATTTTAAAGCCATATCCTTTGGAACTCAGAATGAGTTTTTTTAACTCCTAATTTCTAAAACATAATAGTATAGAATTTTATCCTCATGAATAGATATACAAATGCAATCATAATGTAGTGGAAAATCTTCCTTTGTGAATATTTAGGCAAATAAACATTTAGACAAATAAATGCATTAATGATATTTAAAGGCACCATTCCATATAAAGTTAGAAGCTTTGAAATGGAACATACTCCCAGTCATACATATGTATGTATATGTGTTAGTTGTTATGTTTCACAAGTCTGATTTCGTGTTCTAAAATAGTCCACATTCTAGACAGATATTAGAAATGGAGGAAAAATTACTTAAAACTTGAAAAAAAATCTTTTTTACAAACATATTTTGTAAAATAAAATATTAAGTAAGTTTCACCAGGATAATATTTTAAATCATTTGGCTGAATAATCTTACCAAGCTCCTAAAAGGCATGTTTTCTTTTGTTGATCAGTCGAAAGATATAGGATGATACAAGGACTTTGATGTGCTTTTATCAAGCTACATCAAGCCTAAAATCAACTCTGTCAAACAAAGAGATTTTTAAAAATTTTGTTTTCTTAAGACAAAAGAAAGCATATGACTTTGGATTAAGAAAAAACAAAACAAAACCAAAACTGGAAAGTTTGCTTGTTTTAGACAGGTGAGTCAGAGAAGTGAGGTACTGTATGGTGAGTCATTCAGAGTGCTATTTTATTTGGCTGTTTTATTTCAAGTCTTAAGCCTCCCCCGGTTTTTTTTTTTTTTCTTTTTAATATCGTAGCTAAGAACAAAGACGATCAAGAGCAAAAGCAATATAGTCATTAAGTAGTAATTGGTAGAGGAGGCTTTGGGGTTAAAATTAATAAAACCAGCATGATGTACATTAGGAATGTATAAATATTTAAGGAACTACATACAGCATACTTGGAGATATAAACCGATTAGCAAAACTTCTTAATCCAGAGATGCAAATGTTTCAGGTAGATAAAATAAACACAGACCGTTTGTTGGAAATGTGATCAGCTCTCATTCTAGAAGTGTTTTATTTCATTAAAATTTTAATTGTCAAAATAAAGCACTTTTGATGTTTTTTTATAAAAGGTTTTATGTTGCATCTAATGCAATTTAGGAAATAGAACCACAAATAAAAATCTTTGCACGTATTTTTCTTTTTTTGTCAGGACCTGTACTATAGTTGCAGTTTTGGCTTTTCACATTGAAAGTAGATGGAAACTAATACAGGGAACTGAAGACTCATCCTTCATCTTTGCTGATAAAATTGATACATAAAAACTCAACAGAAGTTATATTTAAAGGTAAAATATTTATTATTAATTTATAGCATTTCAAGTAATATATACAGTAACTGAAAATAATTAATAAGTGAAGTATTTGATGGAAATAGTTCTAAGTAGCTACTATTTAGTCTATTTTTCTCTCTCAAAAATCTACTACAGAATTTTTTGATAACAGATGTAATGGTTAATGTTAAATATCTAAATGAAGATTAAAAACAGAACTATTCACTGAATGCTTGTAAATATGTACACATTTAGATTTATTTGGACAAAATAATAATTTACTGATATTTTATAATTTTTATCTGAACCTTTTGTATCACATAGCCTTGAATTTAACAATGCTTAGAATTAACACAGTGATGTAAATTATATTATCACAACACCAAAATGCATGAATAAGAGCATTCGGAAAATTATCTAGGTAAAACTAAATGCTCAAATCCATGGAAATATTCTTTTGGGTTAACAATTTCATCACATCACAGTATTAGTTAGCATTAATTGTTCAGTAGTGAACAGGTACTTGTCTTGTATCCCACTGCCTTAACAGAGATCTATAAGTATAGTATTTTTATCTGGAATTCCTGTGAAAATATAAATTCATGCCAGTAGATTACACCTACACAGAACATGCCCATATCCAAGCCTGTCTATTGAAGTCCCTATTTACAAATTTAAATTTGTAAATGTAGAAACACCAAATAAATGTTTTGAACAGGGAAAAAGATGATAGAATAGACAATAATGGTAGACAAATAAAGCTTTTTTTTTTTGCCATTGACATAGCACTGTGGAGCAGTGCTCACAAATGGGGGTTGTAGTCAGAAGACTTTTTCTCTGATTGATATTAGGTACTATGTGGGTCACCAAACAGGCCAAGACAATGATCCATCAAGAGCACCTTGTCCCAAATATGTCAAATATTTAAGTTTTGTTTTTTTGTTCATATTTTCCACATCTTCTCACTGGCCTACTTTTCTTACTTAAAAAAAAAAAAAGAAAAAGAAAAGAAAAACTATCATTCTATAGCATTAATATTTAGCTCTTGGCAATACTTAATGTTAGTTTACTTTCTTGATATTATCTGTTTTTTTAAGACTACATTCAAAGTCCAAGTGGTAAATATAAAGAGAATTTTGAAGTTCTTTTTTAAATAAAACATTTTTCATTAAAGGAGACATTTATAAAGAGATTATTAAAGTATTTTGTTTTTTCTAAATAATAAACCATTCTAGTTTTTCAAAATTCTAAATTCTTCTCCCTAGTATCACATTATGTACATTCTGATAAATAAAATGTTGATGAAAGAATATATTAACTTTTGTCTACATCCAGGCTAAGAAATATATCAACTTAAGAGTGATCATTTGCATTGTGTTTTTACACTTTTTTCTTGTAGGTGGAGCAACAGATCTTTGCTGACCTATCAACTTTGTCCGAATAGAAAATCTATATATCATACAAACATAAAAGCTTATATTAAATGTGTAATATATATTAAAAAGAGAATCCCCGTTAATTCACACACAGTTTAGGCAAGCAAATCATATCTGTCAGTATGTAATATATAGTAGAGAGGTAAACTTAGAGATTATCTCTAGCATCCCCAGATAAAATGGGTCCCACCATGTTGCCTGAAGCATAGAAGGGTCTTTCTTTAGTTATAGTTGCATATAAAGCCATGGTGTAAGTTACAGTTCTCATATAATCTTCATGAAAACACTGATAATGAGAAGTGCTTGCATATGTTTTCAAAATGGGAAAACCTCCATAACATTGCCCCAACTCCCAATACACTCCTTGTCTCCGTAACATCACTTTTATTTAAAGATTTTATTTACTTATTTGGCAGATAGAGATCACTGTAGGCAGAGAGGCAGGCAGAGAGAGAGAGAGAAGGAAGCACCCTGCTGAGCAGAGAGCTCAATGTGGGACTCAATCCCTGGACCCTAGGATCATGACCCAACCCGAAGGCAGAGGCTTAACCCACTGAGCCACCCAGGCATCCAACATCACTTCTTGTATCCATGGATTTAGACCAACTCAATTTACCATCAAATACTTTTTTAAAAGTTCTAAAACCTATACCTCAAAGAGCAACAAAGTTAGAAAGCAGGAACTTGGTAAGTAGGCCTAATGCAGTAGTCAGACCAGCCTTCTACCTTCTACCTGAGTGAGATGATTATCCAGATAAGCTATTCAAAAATTCCACTTATGTAAAGTGCATAATTGTTTTTCATTCTTTATTATGTGGAAGATCCGTTGCCCTCCCATTGGTAAATATGTGTGTGTGTATTACTGAATACACAGTTTAATATATATATATATATAATATATATATATATTATATAAATATATATATATATATTTATATAATATATATATATATTATATATATATATATATATTAAACTGTAGTTCAGTAGCCATAAGGAAATGGTTGGAAGATTTGTATGTTGTCTACTGTCATCACATTTTGCACTGCAGTATAATTATCCCCTCTGGAATGATAAAAACTACAGCTGAGCTCTAATGAGCATTTATTATGCGACAGTTCCAAAAATAGAAACTGATTCTCCTAATTCTGTATGTTCTAGGGCTGAACTGTAAGAACAATAAAATATTTCAAAAACCTATCATTTTAGTTGCTTTAGTTTAAAGGCCTCAAATTAAGAGACAAGAGAAAGGCAATGCTGTTTTGTGGTTTGTTCAATTTAATGTATAGATAGTTTCGAAATATTGATACCAAAAATGTAACACTAATTAAAGCACTCTAGTGAAGGATCTCCTGCTTTGGTATTCTGGAATCACAATAATGTACTGACATTTTTAATGTTAAAAAATTAGAAGTTTTTACTGAGATCACATAAGTGCTGGGAGATTCCAAGAGGACTAAGTATACAAAATAGTTTCTGAGGCCATGTCCAGGCATAGAGAATAGAACAAGAGAGTAGAAAGTTCTGAAGTTAGGATATGACCTTTGGACAACTGGACCAAAGTGGAAGGGAAAACTAATATCACAAATTTCTCCTTCTCTCTGAAGTGTGTTCAGCCAGAAAACTACAATGACAACCATTAGAATGGTCCCCAAACAAAAATAGGAGTTGAGGGACGCCTGGGTGGCTCCGTTGGTTAAGCGGCTGCCTTCGGCTCAGGTCATGATCCCATCGTCCTGGGATTGAGTCCCACATCAGGCTCCTTGCTCAGCGGGAAGCCTGCTTCTCCCTCGGCTTCTGCCTGCCACTCTGTCTGCCTGTGCTCTCTCTCTCTTTCTGACAAATAAATAAATAAAATCTTTTTAAAAAAATAGGAGTTGAAAGCAATTATTATTGTGATGAGATTTTATGAATGGCGTACATCTTTCTTACTATACAGTTAAAAGATTTTTTCTAAATTTGGTAAATCAATATAAGGTACCATATACATATTGATTATACATAATAATATTACATTATATGTAAAGGATTAAAATATTAAAATAAGAAAAATTACAAACAGTATAATTGCAAACTTAGACAAGTGAATTATGTATGAAAGTACAGGGAAATTAAATTATTTCATCTTTCAATATTGCATAACAGAAAACCTATTATGGATACTCTGTAAATTTTATAAACAAGGAATACATTTTAAAACATGTTATATGACATTATTAAGGAAGCCCCAAAAGTTCTAAAATAAAATCTGAATTTGACTAAAGCATGAGACTAGATAATATGTGCTGTAAGATCTGGTATATGGTAAGAGTCGCTTTTGTTTCTCTCAACAAGAAAGAGGAAATGAAAGACTAGATACTCGATATTTTTGACACTTCTGAGGGAATTATCTACCAGACAGTGTATCAACAGAGATAAGTGGTAGGGGATTATAAAATTCAGGTCAAGGTGGAAATGAGTGAGAAAATTCAAGGGACAAGGAAGTCATTTTAACAGACATGTCTTCTTTCATTTATATAACAGTAAATTCTGAAGTCATTTTTTTAGAAATTTCTTTATGTTATCCTGTCCAGCTTAAAAAAAAAAATAGCAGATGCATGCACAGATGCAAGTGTGCACGTGTGTCTGCAGTCAGCGTCAGGACGTGCCGCAGAGTGCAATCTCACACAGCCTCTAGTGGTGATGGTCCGGCAGCAGGAGCTGTGTGACAGCACCCTTCAGAGCATCGGGCAAAGGAAAATAAGCCTCTAAGAGTTGATATTCCTTTCGCAGTATTTGATTCAAATGCAATAGAGAAGGAAAGTGACATCAGTGATAGAAATAGGTAGTATTATTCAGAGACATGCAATGACACACATTTACTTCTGTAATGGTGCTTTTTGTTTTTTTTGTTTTTTTTTTTTTTATAATTTTTTATTTTTTATAAACATATATTTTTATCCCCAGGGGTACAGGTCTGTGAATCACCAGGTTTACACACTTCACAGCACTCACCAAATCACATACCCTCCCCAATGTCCATAATCCCACCCCCTTCTCCCTAACCCCCTCCCCCCAGCAACCCTCAGTTTGTTTTGTGAGATTAAGAGTCACTTATGGTTTGTCTCCCTTCCAATTCCATCTTCTTTCATTTATTCTTCTCGTACCCACTTAAGCCCCCATGTTGCATCACCACTTCCTCATATCAGGGAGATCATATGATAGCTGTCTTTCTCTGATTGACTTATTTCGCTAAGCATGATACGCTCTAGTTCCATCCATGTTGTCGCAAATGGCAAGATTTCATTTCTTTTGATGGCTGCATAGTATTCCATTGTGTATATATACCACATCTTGATCCATTCATCTGTTGATGGACATCTAGGTTCTTTCCATAGTTTGGCTATTGTAGACATTGCTGCTATAAACATTCGGGTGCATGTGCCCCTTTGGATCACTACATTTGTATCTTTAGGGTAAATACCCAATGGAAAAATGTTCCATGCTCCTGGATTGGAAGAATAAATATTGTGAAAATGTCTATGCTACCTAAAGCAATCTACACATTTAATGCAATTCCTATCAAAGTACCATCCATCTTTTTCAAAGAAATGGAACAAATAATGCTAAAATTTATATGGAACCAGAAAAGACCTCGAATAGCCAAAGGGATATTGAAAAAGAAAGCCAACGTTGGTGGCATCACAATTCCGGACTTCAAGCTCTATTACAAAGCTGTCATCATCAAGACAGCATGGTACTGGCACAAAAACAGACACATAGATCAATGGAACAGAATAGAGAGCCCAGAAATAGACCCTCAAATCTATGGTCAACTAATCTTCGACAAAGCAGGAAAGAATGTCCAATGGAAATGGTGCTTTTTGATAGAGAAAAATAATCATATATGGGGCTATGAAATATAAAACATAACAGTAGTAATAGTAATTAATAGCTACCCGTTTCACCACAATTTGACCATGTTGTATTGGTCTGTATGAATGAATGAAATTGGCAATAGTGTTTCACAGCTCTGCTTCCCTAGAATGTCATGTAAGAGTAATGGTCAGGAAGCATTTCTACCACATCTTTTGCTGGTGCACCAGCATTTACATCAGACTATACAAAGGGTGGATGCTGTATAGATCCTGACATGGTCTTTTAATAAGCATGAGCAGGTTTCTGTGTTATATTTCAGCTTCCCTATCATTTCCCTACCATTTCCCTATCATTTACATCATTTCTTTGTGTCTATCAAATGAGATCATATATTCAAACTGCCCAGTGCTGTCTGTGGAATATAGTAAGCATGCTATAAATAGTAGAAAAAGAAGGATAGTAAATGAAAAAAGAAGACTGGGATGTCAATAATAATAAATAACCATTACACACACAACACAGTTTTAACTTTCTATTTTCAGAAGCCATTTCTAAAAACCAAGACTCTTTGGGGCATATATTATATTAGTGTGATCTAAACGAGTTACCTACTCATGCCATACCTCGGTCTCCTCATCTTTGAAAGGGATAATAATGATCGAACCTAGCCTCAGAGCTGTGAGGATTGATTTACTAAGCACATGGAAAGTGCTTAGAGTAGAGACTGGCTCAATAAACTCCCCATAAATGGTACTTCTTGATATTCTTTGTAATATTTTTCTCTCACCTCCCCAAACCATTCATTTAAAAGACAAAACTAGCCCCTCTAAGATGAAAAGGAAGCGTGCAAGCAGAGAAGAGTAAAGAAACAAATAGATGTGATTTGGAAAATAGTATTTACATTTCAACTTTGCTATTCTTCCAAATTTTGGATCTAGATCTCCTTTTCCTAACCTCATCAAATTACTTAACTAAAATACTAATAACTTCCGTAATGCTTACTCAGTAATTATGTTTAAGCATTTTGTTGAGCACTTCACTTGATGCATAGGACTAGATCTTCACAACACTAGAAGGAGGTACAGTAATTCCTCAGACACTACAGAAGAAGAAATTGAAGCCAACGGTTGTTAAGTAACCTGTTGAAGATCATAGAACTAGTAAGTTAACAGAGCTGAAATTCAAAGATGGCTACAATTAAACACACCTCAGTTTAAGTATTTATGTTCCTGTTCAGGCAATCCCAAAAGATCTCCAGTTTCCAAGAAATGTTAAAAAAACAAATGCCCATTTTTCAGACAATGGCAATTTGGGAGCTGGATGAGCCTAACAAAGGATCCTCCCACTCATAAACCAACCGTGTAACTGGTTGTTAGCCATTAAGAGGTTTTAAGCTATCTAAAAATTCATGTGGATTTTTACAGAAAGGGGTTATAATTTTTTTTCAGATCTCTGTTAGACTGAATGAATCCTCAAATAAACTAATTTTATAGAAAGTTATCAAAAACCCCTAGAATTCCAAAAGCATTGAAGATATATTCCATAACACTGCAATTACACACTTCAGTTAAGTTCTGAGTAAGTAGCTTGGTATAATATTAGTATCTCATTATTTTTCTTTTTCTTTTTTTTTTTTCTTTTATAATAACTTTAAAAGGAGGTTCTGGATTTCTGGCTCTGAGCTAGAAGGCAGGTTAATTTGGCTAATCAAAACCATTGTGTAAGAAAAGGTACAAAGAGGTCCACCACCTAGAAGCCCAGAGATAGAGAAATCACCAGGCATTCACATGGCTAAAGAGAGAAAGTGCTCCATGATTTAGTCTTCGCTGTTTTTTGTTTGTTTCTTTTTCTTTTTCTTTTTTTTTTTTTAAGATTTTATTTATTTATTTGACAGACAGAGATCACAAGTAGGCAGAGATTCAGGCAGAGAGAGAGAAAGAAGGACGCAGGCTTCCTGTTGAACAGAGAGCCCGATGCGGGGTTTGATCCCAGGACCCTGGGATCATGATCAGAGTCGAAGGCAGAGGCTTTAACCCACTGAGCCACCCAGGTACCCTGTTTGTTTGTTTTTCACTTCCATCTTCTTTGAACCATTCTCAACACCATGCCATTGTATTCAGTTCTCCACATCCATAGATTTGAGAAACTATGGAAACAATCCCATACTTTTCACTTCCAACTCCCCATAATGATGTACCTTTGCATGCCATGACCAAACTTTATTCATATCACTCTAAGGTACTTTTTCTTAGGAAAATCATAAATAATTTTAATGGGAAAAGCTAATATTCATCAAGTGTCCACTCGGTGTTATATACTCCTCTAAAATATGTCATCATCCCACTTCTTTTAAGTGAGGTTAGTTCTGGTATAAGTTACACATTGTAACAGTCACTTGTTATAGGCATTCAGTTTAATGAGTTCTGTGAAATCACCACAATCAAGATCTAAACTATCACCCCAGATATTCTCCTGTTCTCCTTTGTGGTCAGTTATCTCCTCTTACCTGCAATGCTCTATAAACACCAATTTGAAGTCTATCTTTTTTGATTTGCCTTACCCCTTCTTAAAAGGAGGGAAATTTCTTTTCCAAAGGTCAGAAGTTAGTAAATGGCTAGTAAGTGGAAGAATGCACATTCAATTCCATATCTCTCTGATTCTGCAACCCTTACTCCTATCTATTTTATGTTTCTATGTCTTCATATTGTAATTTTTCCCATTAATTCATTAATGATCCTGAAGAGTCTCATTTACTATGCCTAGCTTACTTTTTTAATTAATGTAATCAATGTAGAAAGTTATCTCATAACAGTATGAGGTGTGCTAAAACATAATATTAAAATATGGGTATAAAGCAGTTACCAATTGCTAAAATTATATAAAAAAAGAGAAAACATAAAGCTAGCATCTCAAAATGGCAGGATTATATTTGAGGTATCAATTTGTGTTTTCTTCTGTATTTCCCCTTCATCCCTGTTCAAAGCAGAGATATTATAAGTAGACCCTTTGAAATTCCATGCCTCAGGATGTTTTGCAGGACCTTTAAAAACTGGAGACTCAGAAGAAATGATGCCATGTGTCTGGGTAGGAGAAGGAGAGGTGCTTTGGGGGTCAGGTGAGAGAAAGGAAGACTTTTTCTAAAGTGAGCAAAGAAACAAAAGTTAAGGAGCTCTAGAATAGCTAAGATCTTTGTGTTATTTAGTGGCAGAGCTGAAAAGGCTTGACAGTTCCTTAAGAAAGACAAAACCTTCCAGCGCTAGGGTTTCCAATGACAATGAGCATCAAAGGCAGAAGAAACCACGCTGCCAAATTATAAATGGCCACATTTATACAAGCCAAGAAATTGATTTCTTATTGATAACCTGTGGACTGACAAATAGACTTAACACGTACTGACATTAACTATGCATTGTACATGCATTAATATATTTTATCCATATAACCATGACCCTATTTCACAACTGAGGAAACAAAGACCTAAGTTCTTTGATCAAGACCAGCAATATATGTAACCAAGAGTCAGAAACATAATTTAAACCCAAACATACAGGATTCTCACTGAAGCCTTGTGTTATGCTGCCAAAGTTACTTGAATTTAAAGACCTCGCTTTAAGCTGAGAGAAAGAGAAAGTTAGTATCAACAAATACTGAATTTTCAGACAATACACTAAGATTTAGAGTCAGATTTCTATTTTAGTGTATTAAAAGAATAGAAGATATTCTATCTTCTATAGAAGATAAAATATATATTTTTATATTCTACTATAAATATTAGAATATAGAATATAAAATTCTATATAGAATATAAAAATTTTATTCTTTATAGAATGTAAATTCTACGAATGTTTTTATATCACTGAGTATAGACAAAAATAAGTTCTTAATACATTAGTGATATGAAATTTGATATGCTTTTAAGGATCAGCTAAGCATTTCAGTGAAAGCTCCTAATGGTATTAAAAATTAATCACAAGACATTCTGTGTCCATGGATTGGAAGAATTAGTATTGTTAAAGTGTTTATTTTATCTAAAGGATTTGCAGATTCAGTGCTATCTCCAACAAAATCCAAATGAAATGTTTTATAGAAATTGAGAAAACTATCCTAAAATTCATAGGGAACCACAAAAGATCAGATAGTCAAAGTGATCTTGAGAAGAACAAAACTAGAAGCATCACACTTTCTAATTTGGAAATATTACAAAGCTACAGTCATTTAAAAAGTATGGTACTGGTGTAAAGATAGACACAAATACAGACCAGTGGAACAGAACAGAGAGCCCAGAAATAAGCTTATACATGTATAGTCAACTAATATTTGACAGGAATACATAATAGGAAAAGGATAGCCTCTTCAACAAATGGTTTTGGGACAACTGGATATTCACATGCAAAAGAATTAAATTATAGCCCTATCTTCTACCATACACAAAAAAATAAACTCAAAATGGATTAAAGACTTAAAATAAGACCTGAAACTTTAAAACTCATAGAAGAAAACAGAAGGGAAGTGCTTCTTGACACTGGCCTTGGCGATGATTTCTTAGATATAACACCAAAAGCACAGGCAACAAAAACAAAAATAAACAAAGGGAACTGGGTCAAACTAAGAAGTTCCGCAAAGCAAAAGAAAACCAATAGAATGAAAAAACAACCTACAGAATGTGAGAAAATATTTGTAAACTATGTATCTAATTATATTAATTTCCAAAATACAAAAGAAACACCTATGATTCAATAGCAAACAAAAACAAAAACAAAACACAAAAACAAAACAAAGAGCCCAATTAAAAAATGGGAAAAGTATCTATCTGAGTAGTCATTTTTCCAAAGAGGATGTCCAAATGGCCAACAGGTACATGAAAAGGTGCTCAAAATCACTAATCATTAAGAAAATGCAAATCGAAACCATAATAAGATATCACCTTATACCTGTTAAAATAGTTATTATCAAAAGACAAGAGATAACAAACACTGCTAAGGATATACGGAAAAAGGAACACTTGCACTCTATTGCTGGAAATGCAGACTGGCTCAGCCATGATGGAAAACAGTATGGAGATTCCTAAAGCAATTACAAATAGAACTACCGTACGATGTTGCAATTCCACTGCTGAGTTGTGTAGCTGCACTCCAGTAGACTCTAAGCCAAGGGTAGGGTAGTAGCCACAAGACCAAAGAAAAGACCTGAAGACAGTGATTGAGACATAGGTTTATTGGGGCAACTTAGGTATAGCTTGTTCAGAAGCAGCAAACTGGACAAAGCATTTTCTGCTGGGACCTACATACAACAAGCTTTTATAATGTAGCAACTTAGCCTAGAGACTATCTGTAGTGCTTTCCTTTCTTGTACAGCCAGGGTTCCAAGGAGACCAAGGCCTGCCATCTGGACATCTTTTATTATGATGTCCAGACTCTCCAGGTTAGCCACCCTCAGAGCTCCTGTCCTTGAATGCTGACCAACACACTCTTCTATATGTTCTCCTCCTCTTCCTCCTTCTTTTTTTAGATTTTATTTATTTGACAGAAAAAGAAAGAATAAACATAAACAAGGGGAGCTGTAGTGGGAGAGGAAGAAGCAGGATCCCCACTGAGCAGGAAGGCTGATGTGAGACTTGATCCCAGGTCCCTGGGATTATGACCTGAGCTGAAACAGACACTTAACTGACTGAGCCACCCAGGTGCCCCTCGTCTATATGCTCTGTTTGATGGGAATGTATAGAGAGAATGGAATCTCTTCATCCACAAGATAGTGATTAACAGTGGCATTCAGTATGCACCCTGCATAAACCATCCTTCGAGCATACACTGTACATGGGTATAGACCCCAAAGAAACAAAATTATTATTTTGAAGGGATATCTGTACTCCTATATTCATAGCAGCATTAGTCTCAATAGCCAAGAGGTATGGAAACAAATGTCTGTCAGTGGATGAATAAAGAAAATGGCATATTATTCAACCTTTAAACAAACAAACAAAATAATTTGCAGCAACATGGGTGAATTAGAAGGGCACTATGCTAAGTTAAATAAGCTAGATAGAGAAAGACAAGTACCACACGGTATTAACTTACATGTTTGTTTTCACTCCTATTTATCTTTCTCTCCTATTTATCTTTGGTGTCCCCAGGATCCTAGGCAGTACGTAGATGCTCAGTGAGTATTGCAAGTTGAAAAACTTAATGAATGTAACATTTTCTTAATATTTTTTAACTTTTTTTTAACCTCTACTGAGGTATATTAACAAACTTGTAAGATATTCAAAGCATGCAACGTGATGATTCTAGCAATATCAAAGATGTAAATATCATGGAGGAAAAAAAGTCTTAAGAGAGTACTGTGAATATAAGGGAGGCCCTTCTTGATAATGTGACTGGGAGGAAAGATAATACAGCAGGTCTGATTAGAAAATCTTTGAATGGCTTCAGAGAAATCTGTGAACAGGTTTGATTCTTGGTCAGTCAACCCCGAGAAATGTTCCCCTTGAATGCTCTTTGTTATCAACTGATGATGTTATTGCATACATTCAGAGAAATGGGGCATGGGTCACCAGTTTGTTGGGACTTACACAGATTCTTCTGTGCAAATATTAGATTGATGATATGCTTGACTTCACTGTTGGCGTCTTGAGTTTTGGTTACCATACTATGTGAGCAGTCCTACATAAAAGCCCCAAACTTGGACACTGACAAGGCTTCCCTAAGCAGAGATAATTCACAAGTGTCCTGCCTGTGTTTGGGGGAAAAAAATCACCGTGTTTTAAAAATTCTCCTATAGATTAAGGCTGAGCACTGGTGGGTGGGCCCATATCTAGCTCATACTATCTTTTTTTTTTTTTTAAAGATTTTTATTTATTTATTTGACAGACAGAAAGAGATCACAAGTAGGCATAGAAGCAGGCAGAGAGAGAGGAAGGGATGCAGGCTCCCCGCTGAGCAGAGAGCCCGTTGTGGGGCTTAATCCAGGACCCTGGGATCATGACCTGAGCTGAAAGCAGAGGCTTTACCCACTGAGCCACCCAGGTGCCCTCATGCTATCTTCTGTAAGAAACAATTATTATCTACAGTTCTTTATGGCATTCTGGGTCTACACTCCATGTCAGTTTGAAGTGACCATTCTCACTCTTGGCAACCAGCTAGAGTTGATTAGATGGCGGTGGGTATTGGCCCTCAACTGGATCCAGCTAATTCTTTCTCCTGAGAATTAGGATTTATGATAGTATGAGTCTCAGCAGTAAGATTTGAGATAGAGTGTGGGGAGAAGCATATATGGACAACTAGCCAGGTATTTTTTGCAAACTGAGGTGGAAATTTTGAACTGCAGAAAGAAAGAAGAAAGAAAAAGATACAAAATGTAGTAGAGATGAGAAAGTAATCAGCCTCAGCTTCTGGGGCTCATAAAAGCAAGGAGGTAATGCTACTATCTTGTGAGACCCAGCTGTATCTCTGGTTTGGAGTCTTATGACAATTCTGTATTTTTTCAATAATTTCCTAGCGAGTTTAAATTGGTTCCTTTTCTTTAAAACAAAATGATCTTTAAGATAGCCCCTGGGTAGTTAGAACATGATTCACAACATTTTGAGGCCTGTTGTCTATCAGTACTTCTCAACTTAATCACCCAGGAAGCTGTTAAAATGCAGTAGGTAGGAGACATGCTGATCTTCTGAATGTTTATCAAACTCCCGGGAATGCTAATGCTGCTGATCCCTGAACCCAACTCTGAACGGGGCTAGAATTGGATTTGTAGCACAGTGAGTATAAATGGCTAATGATGAGATTTAAAATTAGGTTTGGACTAATTTAGTAGTAGACTAAATGACTGCATACACTTTACCAAGAAGATTTCAGATTATTCTATCAGAAATAATATGATACTAGCATTTTGTTTGTTTGATTTTTAAACATAGTTGCATAAAGATAATCCTAACAGCAAAGTGGCAAATGGAAGGGATAAAGACAGAGAAGGAAGAGGGCACTTGACTGGCTCAGTTGGTTAAGTGTCTGACGCTTGGTTTTATGATCTCAGGCTCATGAGATCTAGCCCTATGTTGAGCCCTGTGTTGCGCTCCCTGCTCAGCAGGGAGTGTGCTCGAGATTGTCTCTCTCCTTCTTTTCCCCTCCCCAAGCCCACAGGCTCTCTCTCTCTCTCTCTCTCTTTCTTTTTTACCTCCTCAAAATAAATAAATAAATCATTTTTAAAAAGTGAAAATAGATAAAATAGGAAAATATTCTACATGAAAGTATTGGACAATACTTATTTTCATGCCTTATGAAGAATAAAGTTTGGAAGACTTTTAAATTTCATACTGAACACAAGTTTTATGTTTATTTCTGACACTTGAAAAAACAAATCACCAGGGTGTTTTTCTTCAAATGTTTGCAGGTGTGGATAATTAAAAATACCACACTTACTTCTTACTTGAATTTGATTGTGTGAGCATTCTTATGTCTACAAGTGATTCTAATCAACTTCACTAAACACGGCAGGGGGGTGGGGGATAACCTCTATAATTAACAAAACTTTATGTACAATCATTAGAGTCTTGAATTATAATTCATATTACTCACTAATTATTATTTTTACCCACTCGAACTTCCATTTTTCTTAGGGAATAATAATTTATCAAATGATCAAAATACTTTTTCTTCTTTTTAATAAAATAACTAAGGAATGAATAGAAAACAGACCGAAAGGTATTTCAAATAATAAGCCTCTGCCCACACGTTATGACTGATTAGATGAAATAACATTTCAAGTTATTGGTTCCAGTTCATTCTTTATTGCATTATTTTGATATGAATAAATCTTCCTTCATCTTTCCCTTATATACCTTATCTGAGAATAGCAAGTTTAGAGGGAATGGCTCTGCTAGCGCACAAGAAGCTGTCCTTAAGCATCTGTTCTACCCAACCAGCATGCAGGAACGTGTATAATGTATAACACAGCTCATTAGTGAACAGAAAAGCTTTGAAGTTATAAAGACCGAGGATCAATCATTGACTTCATTTCAAGGCTCTGTGTCATCATCTGTAAATTGAGGTAACAGTTTCTTCTTCCTAGAGTTGTTGAAAATTAAATGAGGCAACATATGCACAGATCCTGATGCGTGCTTTATTCTAAAATGCATACTTGCTGTTACTATAACACTTAAATAAATGGACTTACTCTCTGGGAGAAGTTTTAACATGAAAGGAGCTATGGTATATCATAAATTGCCATCATGTTACTTGAAATTTTCACTTTATTTCAAATTGCCCAATTTGAAAATATAAAATGTCACAGGTCAGAACCATCCAAATATTGAGTTATGGAGGACAGTTAGCACAAATTAAGTGATTCAACCTAACCATTTTTTTTACTGTAGGTCCAGTGGAACAAGGAATTGCAAAAAGATTTAGGGCCTCATCTCCCACATTTTTCAGTCATATGTTTAAGGTGATGTGTAGGAATCTGCATTTTTAATTAATACATAAAGTAGATTCTGAAGCTATTCTCAGGCCCCACTCTGAGACACATTGCGTGAATCTGAGCTTTCTGAGAACAAATACCAAGTGTTCATTTCTGCATACTCAGACCCTGACTCTATGCCTACTATGCACTAAGTATTCAATAAATAATGATATTATATAATAAATTATTAATATACCAAAACCAACTGATTAATGCTGTTCCTATTTCAGTAATTATTGCAATAAAGAGTTGCACAAAATTTTAATTTTTATTCTGATTTGTGAGACTAGACTCTTACATTCAAATTAATTGTTGTGATCTGTGACAAAAATAATAATAAGGCAAATTTATTTTATTTTATTGTATTTTATTTTATGAGAGCAAGAAAGAAATGACTGTGTAAACATGAGGAAGGAGAGGGACAAGCAGACTCCAAGTTCAGTGGGGCTCTATCTCCTGACCCTGATATCATGACATGGGCCAAAATCAAGTCAGATGCTTAACTGACTGAGCCACCCAGGCGCTCCTATTTATTTTAAAATATGAAAAGACTTGAATGTGTTGTTTATTTATATTTATACTTATTCTTGGACTCTTTCCACAACACTAAAATATCAAGACATGAATTTAGAAACTACCACTTTCCAATATGTTACTCTGTATTAATTTTCTTCCTTAGAATCAACTTTATTTTCCAATGATAGAGAACAGAAAGCAAATCTCTTGTCTCCTCTTGACCAGTAAACTTCAAGCAGAAAAAGACTATACAGTTAACAGCTGAGTATTGACAAAACTAAGCCTGCTGGCCAGCAGAAGGAACTACCAGCTAAATAAGCAATTTATCAGGATAC
Source organism: Mustela putorius furo (assembly GCF_011764305.1). Classification (NCBI taxonomy): domain Eukaryota; kingdom Metazoa; phylum Chordata; class Mammalia; order Carnivora; family Mustelidae; genus Mustela; species Mustela putorius. Next base: position 4,596,482 of record NW_025421467.1, read on the forward strand.
CAATAAGAGACAGGATTTTCTGCAATCCAGTCAATAAGTATAAATGAGCTTGAACATAAATTATGTTTGGCTATGATATTGAAATTTTACTTTTAGGTATGCCTGGGGGGCTCAAGAGGTTAAGCATCCAACTCTTGATTTTGGCTCAGGTCATGATTCAGGGTTGTGAGATAGAGCCCCATGTTGGGCTCCACGCTCAGTGTGGAGTCTACTAAAGATTCTCTCCCTCTTCCCCCACCTCTTCCACTCTCTCTCAAATAATAAATAAATAAATCAATCTTCAAAAAAATTTACTTTCAGTGAATAAATATTTAATTTGTATCCTGAGAGTGATCAATATTATACTTGAGAATAACATTAAAATTGTGAATCTGATTTTTAAAATAAGATATTTAAATATTTTAAATCTGTCCAGACCCCTAAATTTTAAATCATAGGTTGAAAAGGCTCCAAAACTAGCCCTGAACCTACTAACGTTATAAACTTGGACAAATAACTAAATGCTTTTCTTCTTGTTATTTTTGAGATTGTCATTGCTCTGTGGTCTTAGACTGCTAATTATGTCCTCAGGAAATGTGTAAATTAGATGTCAAAAAGATGAAGACAAATGTTTGAGGATGTATGTTGATTTTAGGATAAAACTAGGTGATGAAAAATAGAATGTTGAGCATGTGAAGTTCTGATAAGGAATTTGTTTCCTTTTTTTTTTTAATTCTTTAAAGATTTTATTTATTTGACTGAGAGAGAAGAGAGCACAGAGAGAGAGTAAGAGGGAGAAGCAGACTCCCTGCTGATCAGAGACCCCAATGAGGGGCTCAGTCCCAGGACCCAGAGATCATGACCTCAGCCAAAGGGAGACATTTGACTGAGCCACCCAGGTATAAGGAGTTTAAGTTTCTTTATTTTTTTTTAAAGATTTTATTTGTTTATTTAACACAGAGAGATATAGTGAAAGAGGGAATACAAATAGGGGGAGGTGGAGAGGGAGAAACAGACTCCCTGCTGATTAGGGAGCCCGATGTGGGGTTTGATTAATCCCAGGACTCTGGGATCATGACCTGAGCCAAAGACAGATGCCTAACGACTGAACCACCCAGGTGTCCCGGAGTTTAAGTTTCAAAGAGATGCCGGATCACTATGGTCTACCAAGCTAATGTAAGTAGTCTCTCTTCCAGCCCCCAAATAATTCAAATATATAGTTGAGCTTAAAAAAAAAAAAAAAAAAAAAAGGACAATCCTAGAAATAAGAAGAGAACTCAAGACTGAAAATTTAATCAAGTACTAAAATGAATAGAGCTTGTGAGTTGTTAGAACCTGTTATCATTTGGTTTACCTAGATGACTTGGAAACTCAGAGCTACTTAGTTGTGAAGCCATTCTAAGAATATTTTCCCATTTACCAGGGGAATGTTCTAAGGCAGTTGCTTATACAACTAAATTCATGGGAATTAAAAAAAAAATCAGGAAAACCTGAGACTCTAAGCTGTGCCATCTATAAATATGGAGTCTAAAATCATTTTGTCCAATTACATATACAGGAAACTCAGCCCCAATATTAACCTAAAGTGGTATATAATGGATGACATTCATAAAGCTCATGATAAACATGGAGATGCCCTAGTAGATCCCCTCTACAATTCAAATAAAGAAAAAATCCCAAAGCAAAAAGTGACTCATGTTGGGAGTGAGATAACCAGGAACAAAAGTACCTTGAACAGAGAGAAAAAAACTATGAGAAATAGAGAAAGAACATAATCAAAGAGAACAAAAGTATAATTTAAATATAATTTTAAAATAATAGAGAATAGAACAACCCAAGGGAGGGGAATTTCAGTACATAGTAAATGTTCAAAGAAAGAATGAAATAACTATAATCCTTACAGAAAAAAACAGTGCATTTGGGAAAAAGAATCAAGCAAGAATATAGTTTGAAAATTAAGTCATTAATATAAATTGAAAAAGAAAAGAAATGTTAATGATTTCCATGGGTAGACACAAATGAAGAAAGAATTACGTAATGGGAAGCTAGATTTATGGAAATACAAAAGTAATACACCACAGATAAATAAGATCCTGGAAAACATAAATTATTAAACATGAAAGAAAGATGAAGAATTTTCAACATATAGCTAACAAGGGTTTCAGAAATATAAAGTAGAAATGAGAAGTGAGAATATATAGTCAAAGTCATGACTGAAAATTCCAGAATTTAAAAAGGAAAAAAAAATGAGGCATGAGTCTTTAGGATAAAGGAGCACACAGAAAGCCACCAACATTTATAATTAACCCATGTCTGTTTTGTAGTGAAAATGCAGAATATAAAAAACAAGGCAAAAAATCTCTAAAAAGTAAAAAAAGAGAAAGATTATCTTTAATAACTGATAGTCAATTTTATTGCAGAATTATCAGTGAAACATTTGAAGCTAGTTTCCAAAGTAAGAGTGTCCTTAAAATGTTTAAGGAAAATAGTTGTCAATCTAGAAATTTATATTAAAATAAATACATTCATATATGAAGGCTGAATCCATATTTTTAGAAATAAAAAGATAAAAACTTTATATTTTACATACTTTCACTGAAAAAAAGAGTAAGGGGGGAGTAAAGAACTAAATAAGAAGAATGATGTAGTTGAAAGAAACAATGATAAGCAAATAGATAGTTAAAACATTTTAGAAGATCTCAATCCATACTTACTGTCAATAAAACTTTAGGAAACAAACAGGGTTACTGGAAGTCAGGGGAAAGGGATAATTCGGTACAGGACTTTAAGGAGGGCAATTGATGTAATGAGTACTGAGTGTTATATGCAACTGATGAATCATTAAATTCTACCTTTGAAACTTATTTAAAAAATCAATTATTTTTATGGGATTTTAAACAAGAATAATTAAATTGGCAACAATAACTTGAAAAAGTAGAATAAGAAATTATGATGAACTGGTTGTGTTGGGAAGTATGCATATAAAAAACTTTAGTTTGGGACATCTGGGTGGCTCAGTAAGTTAAGCCTCTGCCTTTGGCTCAGGTCATGATCCCAAGGTTCTGGAATTGAGTCCCACTTCAGGCTCCCTGCCCAGTGGGGAGCCTGCTTCTCCCTTTGCCTGCCATTCCCACTGTTTGTGCCCTCTCTCTCTTTCTGACAAATAAATTAATCTTAAAAAAAAAAAAAAGCAAACTTTAGGTTTAATCAGTAAATTTTATGTGTTTATATTAAAAAGTTTATGCATAACCATTAAAATAGTAGACTTGAAATGTCATCCTACATTAAGAAATCAGCCATAAGTAAGGCTAAAAATATCCATTCCAATGGAAGAGGGAATGGGAGGGGAAAAAAATCAAGAAGAGCATGGCAAAGAGAAAAATCTAAAAATTAACAATATATTTCATTTAAATTTATGTAAAAGCTAGATCACAAAAACAGTAAGCTCAGAAAAACAATCAAGTAGTAGACTATGTATAGAATGATGATATCTACTGTTTATATTTTCATATATCAAAACTGATATCTCACAAACACTAAAAACAAGCTGTAAAATAAGTGTATCATGATACCATACCATAAAATACTGCAAAAGAGACCAAGTTCTGTTTATAGAGCTCTTGCCATTCACAACACATACAACAATCATATATATTACTTATAGAAACAAATAATACTAATAAAAATATTACAGCATTGATACATGTCAATCTCAAGGTATTGGTTGCTTTTGTGAAGAAGGATGTAGAATGAAATTGAAGAAAGGCATAAGGGGAATATCATCTCCTCAATTTTATCTGGAACATATATTTATTTAAAAGTTTATTTAAAAATAATTTTGAGGGGCGACTTGGTGGCTCAGTGGGTTAAAGCCTCTGCCTTTGGCTCACGTCATGATCCCAGGGTCTTGGGATTGAGTCCCACATCAGGTGCTCTGCTCAGCAGGGAGCCTGCTTCCCTTCCTCCCTCTCTGCCTGCCTCTCTGCCTACCTGTGATTTCTGTCTGTCAAATAAATAAAATCTTTACTAAATAAATAAATAAATAAATAAAAATCATTGTGAAGTTATGGAGGTAAGAGTTTAACATTTAGGCAGCCTTTATGTGGATGTTTATAATGATGAACTCTGAACTTTTTTTGTGCTTATATATAATAATTATATGTGCTTATATATAATAATTATAAAAGTTTAATAAAATTATGAAATAATAAATTTTTTCTCTACTTTTCTATAGCATATTGGACATCAAATATTCTCCAGCAAAATACTGGGATCTTAGAGTAATACTTGCTTTGTCTTGAGAAAAATCAATACATATATTGTTATAATGTTTTATTTTTCAAATAAATAGAATAATATTCCCAACTTTCAAACTGCTAGTTACAAAGGAATGTCAGAGTACTTAAATGTGTCTGACAAGTCTGGATTTGGCTTAAATCCAGTGGTATTTATCTATTTCAAAATTGTGGGTGTTATTTATACCATGTACATGAAACTACTGATAGATGTCAAAATTACATTTTCCTTTATTGTCTCAAATCACTTGGAATAATGATTTTCTCAAATCATTTGAAACAATTCCAAGGATCTGATTTCTTACCAATTCACAGTCTCTTAAATCAGGGAATGTCAGCTTAAAAACAACAACAACAAACTTGTGTCTCTTCATAAATAAAAATTTATCCATAGGAGTTTCACAGGAATTACTGTCTTCCATGATAGATATAAGGCTCACTAGAATTATGAGTGAGAGTGAGGGATAAAGTTAAGAAACTGTACAATTACAAGCAATAAAGGCCCAAATGAAATTAAGTGTTAATGAGTCTGGCCTTAATTGAGTTTTACTCCCACTGCTAAACTCTTTAGTGAAATATATTATCACATAATTTCTTTTATGATGCATTAAAATCTGTACTATATTAAAGCATTAGTTATTATGATACTTAAAAAAATATGACTTGCTTCATTTCACAGTATTGTTTATCTGTCAAACTCATTATCAGAGCATAGCAGTTGTTTGTCAGAACTCCTCAACCTGGGAAATAAGTTAATTTAGCTATCATATTCACAGAAATTGCCTTTTCTAATGCAAGATTTATTTGATTTTAATTTAAAATCCTTAGTGAGTATCTTGGTAAGCCTATCATTTCACATTGGAGCCCTCCATTTACATTGTGTCAGAGACAGATTCAAAGGAGACCCTGTCGGGTTTTTTTTGTTTTGTTTTTTTGGTTTTTTGTTTTTCTGAGAATCTTCACCTTTCTATGAATTCTTCACACCAACTACTATTATTCCAATGACCACAGTGATAGTTTGGGGGTAATAAAGAGGGCAAGTAATCCTTTATATTTGGCCTTTAGTGAAACAACTCTACATTGGACTCAACTGGGTCCCCAAATATCACAATCTATAACAAGATCAAAGAGTCTAAGAACAAAAAAGAAAACACTGCACTCTGTTGGCCAGTAGCATAAAGGCTTCAAGTTGGTTTATCAAACTGAAACTTCAACCTAGCCTCTTCTTCATAATTAATATATAAAGGTGTCTTGGAATCATAGGCCTGAGATAGTGGTTCTCTGTCTACACTTTTGCGACTGCTGTTTACGAGACTTAGAATTCTGCTAGGATTCTTTAGCACCTGGGAACAGTGTCCTGCATATAGTTAGATATCAAAGCAAAAAAAAAAAAATTATGGATAGATAAGTGACTTATGCATGGATACACACATAAATGAATAAGTTAATGAAGAATCATTGTTAGAGAAAGAAATAATATACGTGCCTGCAGCAAACTAGAAGCAAAAATAATATGAAATAGAGCTTGAATAAACTCATATCATAACCTGGGTAGCATTGATTTATATTAATCACTGGCCAAAATTATTCCACAAAACATGGTGGTGGCCCAGTGTAAAATTATGTAAAATCATATCCACTAAAGAATGTCAGTATAATTTCTCCATAAATAAACTTTGTATTTTGCAAATTTTAATCTCAAATTCCTGTCAGTATTGCTGTCCTGTCACATGACATAACTTTCATAATATAGAAAATACTAGTCACATGCTAAAGAATATATTTGAGGAGTTGCTGAACTTTACAGTCTCACTATTCTGTTCACTCTGACACTTCTTTGACTTTTAACATTTTAGAGGTAATGGTGAAAAGTCAAAAGTTCTGAACTACTGAGATTTGCTCTTAGAATAGAAAAACATATTCATGAGGCGCCTGGGTGGCTCAGTTAAGTGTCTGCCTTCGGCTCAGGTCATGATCTCAGGGTCCTAGGATTGAGCCCTGCATTGGGCTCCCTGCTTGGTGGGAAGCCTGCCTCTCTCTCTCCCTCTGCAGCTCCCTCTGCTTGTGTTCCCTCTCTTGCTATATTGCTGTCAAATAAATTAATAAATAAATAAATTAATTAAATCTTAAAAAAAAAAAAGGGACAACACATTAATTTGATTAACGGGATGGTGCTGGCACAAACTCTGCCAGGGTACAAGATCTTGTACCAAAGTAGACATTTTTTTGTGAGACATCATAAAATGTGCAGTCAGTAGGGATTGAATGGCACTCCTTTTTAAGATTGTCTTTTCTTTCTTTGGGGGAGATTTAAAGCTGATGTTGGCATATTCATGACTGCATTTTTCGAGCTATGATCTAGAGATTGGGGTTTCTTTTGAAAATGAAAAAGGGAATAATATTATGCCCACAAATGACTTTCAATTCATGCCACTTCTTAGAAATTGTATGGCATTTATTGCATTTTTTTAACTATAATAAAGCTAAGTGAAATGACTATGAGGTACAGCTAATGCTTTGGCTGGCTCTTATAATATGGGTGCGATTTTAATTTAAATATAATAATATCTTTAATTTAGCAAATTTTACTTAGCTCAAAATCTATATAAAGACTCTAAATGAAAAACTAAATTCCAACTTTGACTAACAGATGAGAAAAATTTAATCAAAAAGTTTAAATTTTATATTATAATATTAAATGATTTTTCTATGAGGTTGACATTTTAGCAGATTAGAAACCATTCTTCAGTCTGATTTACGCTATTTGTGTGGAAAGCCACACACTGCACTTGCCCTGCAAAAATGGAAAATATATGTTTATATTAATAAGAAAGATTTTGTTTCATTTTTATAAACATAGATTTTTTTTCAGATGTTCAAAATTAAAAATAGAATTTGGAGTTCATTTTAAATGTAAAACTAATTTTACAAGATTAAATGCTAAATAGTAGAGTTAGTAATTGACCTCTTTTCCTCTCTAAAGTTAATCTCCTGTTAGTAAGTAGCTCAAGATTGGAGCAATGTCATCACAAGGCTGGCCTTTGTTCACAGGAGTAATAGCAGATGGGCTATAGGAATGAAAGCTTTCCTCTTCCCCCTTCTTTTGTGGCTCAGGTGTTAATCATGTGAAAACATAGTCCAATTTGAACCAATCTTTGCCTGAGCCTGCTTGACTAGATATCAGAAGTAAAGGTTGTTGACAACATGTTTTCTCTCGATTGACCAAAGCTGGAAAAGAAAGAAAGGGTGGTTAGTTAGTTCTTGTTCTTATTTCTATCATTGACTTCCATATAGCAGTCCTAAAATCTTATGATGAAACCCAAAGCAACTGCAAGAAAATTAAGGTAGAATTTGTACTGTCCTCTGATATTTTCTGTTCAGCTGCCCTTTACTTGCCTGCTCTAAGCCTTAGAAGTTCAAGAATGAAATTCACTGGGGGATTTCAAACTACATTGCTGTCAATAGACTTGGGCCATCCTCGGTGAGATCCCACATTCAAAACTTTCTGAAGAAGGAGTAATGATTAATCCTGCAAAGTGATTTAAAAGCAGCTCTCTGCCTAGTGATTCAATCACCCAGTGCTGAGGGTGGTGTACTCATCCTGGTGATCTAGACATCTATGTTGCTTTCTCATATTTCTTAAGAATATGTGGAAGGAGGTAAGATAAGGGCCACCTCAAAGTTTAACATTCCAAGTCAAATTAAGACCAATAGACTTCACGTTGCAATGTCATTAAAAAATAAAATTTAACTTTAACTTGCTTTTACTTTAAATGTGTTGTCCTATTATTTAGTATGTTAATAAAGAAGCCCATATATTACTAGAGCATTAGAAAAAAAATTCCTTCAAATTTCTTTGCCGTCCTCAGTTCAGATAGAATACCGTCAAACACCTTTTTCAGGCCATCTTATAAGGTGGCAGCATTTTCTTCAAAGATAGAAGGAAAGATTCTCTGTTTCAAGAAGAATCCAGTCCCTATTTTCAGAACTATCATTTGAGTAAATCAGGCCCATCTAAGATAATCTCCCTTTTGACTGACTCACAATCAGCTTCTTTGGAACTTTAATTATATCTACCAGATCCCTTCACCTTTGCCATCTAATGTAACCTAATCTTGGGAGTGATATCATATTTACAGATTTCGCCCACACCCAAGGAAAGGAGATTGCACTGTTGGGAATCTTGGAGTCATCTCAGAATCCTGCCTACCACTAAATGTGAGAATGGGGTTTAAGATTTGAGTACATAGAACATGATCCTGTATCATAAACATTCTAATTTTCCCTGGAGGCAAAGAGGAGGTTTGCACTTCCAGCAAATCTCCCTTTGAAGTTAGGGATGGTCATTGTTTTTAATTTTGGCAGTGAGGTGAGACTAGAAATGCATGTGTCACTTCTACAAGGAAGCTTTTAAAACCAGCACATAATTCACTGCATTCTTTCCTCTCTGCCTCAGTGGCTGTGGAAACTTGTGTGCAGATGAAGCCTCTATTGACCTCAGTCTTCAGTGATTTAGTGTACTGTCTTTCTTCTAACCAGCATTAGAAATGCAGCATGCATAGAAAATCTTTATTGTGCTAAATAGTAAAATCCTGGGGATATTTGTTACTGAATGTCAGTTTTGTCAATCCTGAATCATATATGGAACCACTTAGAGTTCATATGTTAAGGGATGTCTTAATCACTTAGGGCTACAATAAACCAGAATGTTCTTTCAAAGACTGTGACAAACTAGTAACAACAATATATTGAGAAAGGAAAAAGAACAGATTGCACTAGGAAAGGGAACATGATATTGGAAGCTAACTGCTAAATGAATATCATATTATGCAGGGCTTAGAGTGAAATGTAAAGCAAAGTATGTGGATAGAGTTTGGGGAAGTCATTAATATGAAATTATGGGAAGAGAAAGCATGGGGGGGACAATAATCAGGGGTAGTGGTTCAAAGGAAAAGTCAGAAGACATTAATATTGTTCTCTATCATTGTATTATTTAAACTTTAACTAATTATTTCTCCCCAAAACATGATTTATAAAATCTATTAAACTTTCTTCCTACCCATTCATTTTTTGTAAGTCATATAATTAAGAAATTACATGATGGAGTTGTTCATCATTCTTCTAAAGAAAGCTATTTTCTAGCTATGTTTCTCTAGAAGTTAAACATCATAAAAAAAAAAAAAAACAGAAAAAGTTGGTCTGGACCATTTGTTAAGGTTTGTAGCATATAATCATTGTTTACTTCAACTTTGCATAGGTGACTTTTACGAACATTCTGATGTTATACCTTAACACAGTTACTAAAAGTAATTATAGCAATATACATTAAATGATGTAAAAAATATAGTGGATCGAGATTTAAAAGAGCCAGATTCTGGATCCAGAATTGTCCTTACTAAGAAATATGCGATCTTATATAAAGTAAATAATTCCCCTGTGCCTTTTCTTTTTCCATGTAATGGTAGAGATGTGATTATTTGACCTGAGGTGTCATCTTACATCTGAAATTCTGAAGTTCTACATATAAAGTAGTTTCACATAAAGAGCTTTAGGTGAGAAAATAGATTGAATCTGTGCCTGGGCGGGGGGGGGGGGAGGCTTTAAAAAGGATTTCAAATTACTGTTAACTTTATGTACTCTTTGTTTTCATATCCAGTATAGTCATACATAGGCTTCCTAAGCTCTTCTGTGTCTTTTATCCTCATATATGTCTGAATCAAAATCCTCTGTGGTTAGCAAACTGAAAGGTCAATAATATTATGTATAATAAAAACTTGTCTGACAGCTACATTCAGCTTATTATTCATCTAATCTATTGACAAAGAAAACCAAAAACCTGTTTATTCATCAGCACCACAATAAGAAAACAGTATCAGAACTATGTTTACAGCACCCATAGGACAAAGTTACTACCCCATTTTCTGTAGGATGTTGAATTGTTTTTCTCCAAAAATTGATTTATAAAATCTGCCATACTGTCCTGCTATCCGTTTAATTTTGTGACTCATGTGCTTCAGAAATTATGGGTGCAGTTTGTTCATCATTCTTCCAAAATGGTAAGATAAGAAGGAAACTGTTTTCTAGCTATGATTATCTATGAACTTTTGCCTTTGTGCTTAGAACACTAACATCTGGGAAAGAAAGACATATTTTTTCAGTATATGATTATGATGTGGTTATAAATATAAGTGGTGACATTTTGGGTCATTTAAGTTCGGGAGACCTGCATGGCTCTATACTCTAAGTTCCTGGAATGAACTAAACTGGCTTGGGCTTCCCCATGACTGGCCATAAGCTCTCTTTCTGGTTGGGCTTACTCAAAACCCAATTTCTCACAGTATGTTCCAGATATTACACCTATGTACTGAATGAGAATCTCAAAGTTCGGAACTCCAGAAGAGGCCTTATAAAGAATTTCATCCATTTATCTTCTTCCTCCTACTATCTTATTTATTTGGGGGATAATTATTCCCTCATAAAGAAGAATCCTGTTACAGAATAATTTGTTGTCAAAATAAATTATTTGGCTAGCATATATTAATTTACTTTTTTAAAAAAGATTTATTTATTTATTTATTTGAGAAGAGTAGAGGAGAAAGTAGAATCCAGGGAGAGAAGCAGGGGTAGAAGGAGAAGCAGACTCCCTGCAAACCAGGGAACCCCACATGGGGCTGGATCCAGAAACCCTGAGATCATGACCTGAGCTGAAGGCAGACACTTACCTGACTGAGCCACACAGATGCCCCTAGCATCCATTAATTTAATCTAAAATTGAATTTATGACAAGCAATGGGAGAAAACTAAAAGTGCATATTGCCAATTTAAAAAGGTTTTCTTTTTCTGTTTGATATGAATTTGATAAGAAATTGTGTTATTTGGTATAATTATATTTTATTTTATTTTGTATAATATTGTATCTGCTTTCATGCGGCTATGACTTACATGTGCACCACAACTAAGTACATTTATAACTAAGTTCCATAAGTATATTAAGTTAGTGCTTTGTTTCTCTAAGATGATTATGTTCTTCAAATTTTTAATTCACAGTATTGCCACAATACAACAAAAAATTATCTTCCACGTTTAAACATTTGACTCAGTATATGATGGCATTCATAATAACGCTAGATGTTTTGTTTTTTGATGAAATTAAGTTCCAACATGTTTTACTTTAATTATATGAAATATATGGAAAAAATGAAGCATATTTTAAATTTCTATTTGTAATTGTTAATGACACTACCATAAAACTGATATCATTTAACTACTTGAGAAGATTTTCTTCTGCTAATAGAACTTGCATGAAAAACAATCACTTCTTTATTTGTAAATGCACAAGAAAACTTGAAATCAAATGAGTGAAATGATTTTAATAGTCATTTGATCCACATGAAAAACCTTAGTTATTTGAGTCATTTATAAATACACCTGATACAGTCTTTTTAACATGATGATTAAGTTTACTGAATCTTTTTCAGATGATTTGTGTCTCTCACTTTTAATGAGATTAGTAAAATCTGTAAAGCCTACATATTGGCTAGAGAATATGAATAAATATTTTGAGACATGAAAATTCCTTAACTAAACATGCATTTTTTTCATTCATGGTGGTCAGAAGTGATTGTTACATATTTAAAAAAATTTTACCAAATAACTAAAGAAATAATTGTAAATTTACACCATACAATAAATGACAAATGGCATTTTCTCTATACTCTACTACCAGACCACTTAGGCTGTATTTCCTATACAAAGTAAGTAACTAACCTCTAGAGAAACCATGTTTTGCATTGACTCCACTGGCTACTGACTTGAACATCTGTGAATCTCCCAGGCTGCCACAGGAGCTGTTGCACAACTAATTGGGATGTCCAGGGTCCAGAGAGGAGCAGCATCAGATGCTTTTCCCACCACCACCCAACACCAGGAGTGAGCTGTCTCAGAACACTCAGAACAATAAGGACTCTGCATTCTGTCCTTGAAAAGTAAGTTTTTATTACAAGGTCCCTGGAAAGGGCTGAGAGAAAATTCTTGGGTTATAAAGAGTTAACTATATGGTAAAGTAAGGATTCCATTCACTGCACTTGGCTCTTAACCTACTACTAAATGATACTATAGTGGAAAACAAACATTCATCCCAGTTTTGTTTGATACAACTCTGGGTAGTACCACTCCTTATCTTTCAAAAATATTTTTCTGGGCACCTGAGTGGCTCAGTGGGTTAAGCCTCTGCCTTCAGCTCAGGTCATGATCCCAGGGTCCTGGGATCAAGCCCCGCATTGGGCTCTCTGCTCAGCCGGGAGCCTACTTCCCCTCTCTCTCTGCCTGCCTTCTCTGCCTACTTGTGATCTCTCTCTTTATATCAAATAAATAAATAAATAAAATCTTAAAATAAATAAATAAATGAAGTGTTAAAAAAAAAGAAATATTTTTTCTAAATAGGACAAAAGATAAATCTGACTTGATGTTGAAATAACAAGCATACACCTGATTTCCATAACATGTTGACCATACCAGGATGTATCATCACCTTGAGTTAATCAATCATGTCTCTTCCCAAACTGGGTAGAGAGCTAAAGCAGTAAATTTCCACTCTTGGTTTAATTCTTAATCCATTTAGCTAATTTAAACAATTATTTGGGATAATTGCTCTATAATTCTTCTTTTTGTCTGCTTTCTAAAAAATAGAGGTATGGGGACCTTGAGACGGTAGACTCCATAGATACCTGCTGTTTTCTTTGGTATTGTATTGTCTTGGCTTTCCATGATAAATTTGGTGGTGGATTTAACCCTTGATATGGTTTTGTTTGTGTTCTTTTCTTGTTTGTTTCCTTGTTTTGGCTTGACCCTGTCAGGAGTTTTTACTAGCTAATCATACCTCTAGTATCTGCCCCATTCTTTCTGTCTTTCCATTTTTTTCATATGGTTCTTCTCAATTCCTGTGAGAAGGTAGCTTCTCTTCTTCAACAGTGGCTCCCAAGGCAGACCCACCAGCCTCACCTGATACTAAACGGGTGAAAAAGGAATGGAAAAATAAAATATTCTCAAGATAATTAGGAATTCTCTTTAGTTTTGTTTTACAAAAGAGGTAAAGTCACCAACCTCTCCTGCCTTACCTATTTCTGGCTTCAGAATGGAATTGCAAGATAATCGTGACATGAAAAAAATCCAAATGCAACAGTTTATAGTTGTAGAATGTTTTCCCATTTAATTCAATATAAAATAAAGTTTATATCCTGATAAATATGTTCAGTATTATAGAGAGTGTCTTTATACATTCCCAAGGGATCCTAAACTAAGTTTGTAGGATAAAACAGAATCCTTTGATCTGATTGAAGGAAAGCCTACAAACACTTGCTTTATATGATGCCCATTTAGTTTAATAAATATGTAGAAAACAGAGAATAAGATAATCTTTGATAATAATTTTAATGCCAAGTTTTAAGAAAAACTGTGATCTCAATTCACACACATTAGCTGAGTTAAATTTCTTGAAAAATCACATGTAACATAAACTAGCTGTATATATGGCCGGAGCCAATTAGTTAACATAAATTCAGTTTTCATTCAAAACAAATTAATTTTCTTTTAATAATGAACTTCCATACAAAACCATTTTATTTAATTAAAGTGTCTGGTGTTACCATACATGAACCAAGCAGTTTGACTGTAATCATTTATAGAATTACAGATGATTCTTTCGAACAATGGAATTCTTTATGTGGATATTTTGTACAACATTTCATCTATCAGCTAATAAAACCATCTAAGAAGTCTTATGGTACAAGATACACATAAGCAAGAAAGATAAAAGGAGAGGTTAATACTTTCTCAGCGTCTGTCAACACTGTCTCCTCTTACATTTGATCAACTTTAAAGTAAATGCAAACACATGATATCATTTACAGTAATAAGAGTGAGTGCCACACAGCAGCAACTCTGCTTTTATCTGTTCTGCAGATCACTCATCACAGACTGTCATGGGGTAAGGATGACACAGCTTTATGGTGTATCTTTGGTACTGAAGTTCACTGCCATAGGTCTTCAAGGCTGACCATTCACCCTGTAACTATGCAAGAATCCACCAGTGTGCATTTCCTGTTGAAACCTTAAGAAGGAAACAGAGCAGAGAAATCATGCTGTTCTTCTTCCCTTAAAAAGGTAAAAAAAAAAAAAAAAAAGTTAAAAAATAAGAAACAAAGTAGTAGCACATAATGTGAGCAATTGTATGTGCCATCCATTGCTTTCTCAAGGATTTAAATGCCTTTTCAAAGTCAATCAGAGATACCTTTTCTTACAACAGTGGTTCCCCAAATGTGGTCCTGGACCAGCGGAATTATCATCACCTGGAAATTTGTTTAAAATGCAAATTCTCGGGGCACCTGGGTGGCTCAGTGGGTTAAAGCCTCTGCCTTCGGCTCAGGTCATGATCTCAGGGTCCTGGGATCAAGCCCCGCATCGGGCTCTCTGCTCAGCAGGGAGCCTGCTTCCCTTCCTCTCTCTCTGCCTGCCTCTCTGCCTAATTGTGATTTCTGTCTGTCAAATAAATAAATAAAATCTTTAAAAAAAAAAAAATAAAAAAATAAAATGCAAATTCTCTGGCTCTACACAAAATTACTGAATCAGGGACTCTGTAGGTAGCACCTAGTAATCTGTGTTTTAATATACTTTCCAGATGATTCTGATATACATTAATGTTTGAGAACCACAAGGTTAGGGAAATTCAGTATGCTGCATATTGCTTGTCAGTTTTGCCCAGTTTGTAGTTTAAGATAATATCTTAGTGATCTACTTAAATTTAATTACTATTTAATTACCATTAATTTTAATCAATACTACTATAAACATAGTAATTATTATATTTAATTACTATTGTTTTTGGTAAAGTTTTACCTTCTTCCCAGCCCTTATATTTTTTTCTTTTTTTTTTTTTTCCCAACACTTATATTTT
The DNA here is from genome assembly GCF_011764305.1 of Mustela putorius furo. NCBI lineage: Eukaryota > Metazoa > Chordata > Mammalia > Carnivora > Mustelidae > Mustela > Mustela putorius. The sequence continues at coordinate 4,611,707 of NW_025421467.1, forward strand.
AAAAAGGTCACATATTCTGGCTTCAATTATAAATGACAAAGTTTATAGATATGTGAAGGTTTGGGGTTTCTTAGATAAGAAAACAAATTTTAGCCACTTGAATATATGACTCCTGTAAAATTGATCTAGTAATCTCAAAAGACATAATTTATTTTTCATATATTTTATAGGTGAGCATTTTAATTTGATTCATATAAAGCAACATTTGGGTAAAAAACTCTGCTCCCTTCTTACACAATGTAATCTTATATCATAAAGTATACTTGACATGGTACCCAATAATATGAATGATATCCAATACAATTCTGATCTTAAATTTTGAATTTAAATTGAAGTTCATGTTTTTAAGAAGTTTTTTTGTGTGTGTGTTCACTTATCCTTCCCAGTAATGATGCAAATTACACAAGATCTATGTAAACATGATATTTCAAAGTCCTTTAAAATGGGTTTTAGAAGAAAGAATATTAAACTATGGGATTCTGGGAAACTTTCTCACTCCATCTTCCAACAAACACCTTCTTAAATGCCTCTTCAGAATGAAAGGACATACATCCTGTAAAGTGCCTTTTAGACCTTGTTTCCTAAGGGCTTGATAAAGCAGAAAACAAATGTCTCTTTGGCAAGGATGGGGGAGTCTAAATATCATAAACAAGTCATGAACTAATTCAATACTTAAAAAAAAGTATTATGCCTCCATCAGAAAGGATGAATACCCAACTTTTGTAGCAACATGGACTGGACTGGAAGAGATTATGCTGAGTGAAATAAGTCAAGCAGAGAGAGTCAATTATCATATGGTTTCACTTATTTGTGAAGCATAACAAATATCATGGAGGACAAGGGGTGTTAGAGAGGAGAAGGGAGTTGGGGTAAATTGGAAGCGGAGGTGAATCATGAGAGACTATGGACTCTGAAAAACAATCTGAGAGGTCTGAAGTGGTAGGGGTGTGGGAGGTTGGGGTACCAGGTGGTGGGTATTATAGAGGGCACAGATTGCATGGAGCACTGGGTGTGGTGAAAAAAATAATGAATACTGTTTTTCTGAAAATAAATAAATCAATTTAATTAAAAAAAAAAAAAAAAAGCTCTCTGCAGCTTACCTAGCCTCTGGAGTTCTACAAATTTTCTCTGGTAAAAGCTGGACTCCATTGTGCTCATGAGTTCTTCATTGACTATGACCACCCTCTCCTGGCCTTTGGGTTGACAGGGTGATGCTGTTTGTATTTGCTGAAATTTGGGGGAAAGAGACACCTCCCCCTTTTAACATCAGTAGATAATAAATGATTTGTCAAATTACTCATCATTGGCCCACAAGACATTGATCATTCCTATTGCCAAACTAGATAATGATACTATAGCCTGTTCTGGTCAAACCAGGCAGAGATAGGGAAAAATAATTAACTAAATAACCAGAAGAAACTCAGAAAAAAGAAAATCAAGCTTGAACCCAGAATATGTGACCTTACTGAAATATAAGTGTTGGGGAAAAAGAAAAAGAAATGTAAGTGCTGGGAAGAAGGTAAAACTTTACCCAAAACAATAGCAATTAAATATAGTAATTACTATACTAATAGTAATATTGATTAAAATTAAAGGTAATTAAATAGTAATTACATTTAAATAGATTACTAAGATATTAACTTAAAAATGACTTTTGGGACACTTTTATAAAAAAGCTTAATAAGAAAATGAACACACTTGAGAACTGAAATGGTGGCCTAAAAGATCAAAACTTGTTATCTCATCACACTGAGTAAAATCCAGAGAGAAACTGAAAGTATTGGAGGATAGACTGAGGAGATTGCTCATAAAAATATTTAAAAAACAAAAAAAAAGAGAGAAGAAATTCCTGGAGGCAACCTTCTGGAGAGGACATATTTGCTGATCTGATGATAGACCGAGATCTACAGGTTTAAAGTGTTCACTGAGGATTAGCAAAAACACAAAGTCTTCTGAAAGTGCCTTTAAAATTCCTGAAAGACAAAGGAAATCTCATGCATCTCCTGCCATAAATGCAGGGCAAGGAAAGGAGAATCAAATTAATATGAGGCTTTGTGTCTGCAACACTAAAAACCGTAAAACATGCAATTGATTTATAGATTTCTGAGCAATAAGACTGGGTCCAAGAATATTGTATTGTTAAAATGAAGGGAGGTTATTTGCACATATATACAAAGATTCAAAGGGAATTTCAACACCATTCCTGGAAAAAATGCTCTCATCTCAGTAGGAGGGAAAAGAAAAAGAATATCATCAGTGATGAGTGATGTATCTTACAACATAGAGTTAAATCGAAATTGGTTGTGTGATTGGCAGTTTGAAAAAAAAAAAAGTGTGTTAAAGAAGCATTTTTGAAACTAAAGTGAAACTTGTGTCCAGTTTGATTGTATTAAAGTGCAAATAACAGAAATTCCAAATCACAGTAGAATAAACAAAGTCCATTTGTTTTTCACCTTATGAGAACTCTAGAAGTTAGGGTCTTAACTTTGCTGTGGTTGTGTTATTTCTTTTACTATTAGCTTTTGCTGGTCCTTTCTCTACACCATTTTGTCATTATTAGCATGTTGTCAACTTACGGTCATAGGGTGGCTGCTGTAGATCCAGATATCATATTATTAAAGAACAGGAAGAAGCAGGAAAAAAAAGTTTAAAAGGTCATTTTCCTTATGTATCTTTTCCTTTCTTCAGGAAGAAATATCTTATAAACATAATAACTGCCTTCCCCTAATTACTCATTGGCCAAAACTGGATGACATGACCATCCATAAGACAATTCATGTCAAAGGGGACTAAAGTTGTGATTATCTTAGGCTAACAAGGACTTACCCACTAAAGCTGGAAGGTTCACTCCTCAAAAAAAAAAAAAAAAAAAAAAAAAAATCATGGAATTCTATAAGCAAGGAGAAGCTACCAAATGATTAAGTAACCCCCCAGAACTGTTTGTCATATACACTATTATATTTTATATAGAATTAAGTCTTTAGATAGCATCAAAAAAAAAAAAAAAGCAAAGCATTTGAAAAGATGAGCAGAGTGAAAAGTGACAACACTGTGAAGGTCCCCAGTGTGTCTATTTGTTTTTTTTTTTTTTTTTTTTTAAAAGATTTTATTTATTTTGACAGAGATCACAAGTAGGCAGAAAAGCAGGCAGAGAGAGAGAGGAGGAAGCAGGCTCCCTCTGAGAAGAGAGCCCGATGCAGGGCTCGATCCCAGGACTCTGGGATCATGACCTGAGCCGAAGGCAGAGGTTTAACCCACTGAGCCACCCAGGCGCCCTCCCAGTGTGTCTATTTGTGTGTGGGAGAGCAAAATAAGAGTCTTGTATTGGGAATGATTATTATTTTATTCTGAAGCTATAGTCCAAATGACTGGATGCAAACTGCAAAACCAGTAATGAAATGTGTTTTAAATATGATAAATTGGAACCTAATTAATTGTACTGTACTCTGTTGAGAGAAGCAAACTGAAGGAGAAATGGAGTCCTCAGGGGTCCTCCACTCTATATTAGAATTTACTGTGTAGCTTCTTAAAAATTCTAATGTTTTGCCACTATACCAGACCAAATGAACCTGAGTCCTCAAGGTGGGTGGTATTTCAGTACCTTTTTAAAGATCCCCTATTGATCCTAAAGAGCAACCAGAACTGATAATTATTATTCTAGAAGAATTTAAAGGTGCAGTACAAAATCCACCTAAATTTTATAATTTATTTGAATAGCATATTTTGGGCACCTTCCGTATGCCAGGTACTGTACTATCATTGGTGATACAGCTCTGAATGCGGTAAAGTGCTTGTTCTCGGGACTTTGACTTTCAAATGGAAGAGACAGGCACTATTCATGTAATATCACATAATGATAAATAATAAAACATCATATAAAATGAGGGAAGGGGAAGGCAAGGGGGCCCAGGGAAACCTTTGTGAAAAGGAGAGACATGAGCAAGACCAGCATAATTGCAGAAACAGCCTAGAAGCAGCCACCAGGAAGGAGGATAGTGGCAGCAAGGAACAAGGCAGCAGGGACACAATAGTGTCTTGCATCCAAAGAGAGTCTGCCTGAAAGAAAATAATGACAAGTCGAAAACTCCATACTTACTTATCCTAGCACTCAAGAGTAATGGCGGGGCCGATATCCTTTCAGACAAAGGCTAGAGATTTTACCCTCCCTGGGTCATCACTCTAACAACTTCTACAGTAGATTTCAGCAAGAAGGAAAGGCCACGCAGAAGGGAGGAAAACATTTTAATAAGCTTGAAAAACATATGGATAGATGCTAAGTGAGCACTTTAGTTTTACTCAATATTAATTAAAGACTAATTTAGGGCACAGAATTAAAAACCAGATGGAACAAAAATACTACAAGAAAATCCCATGAAATATAGAAGACCAGGATCAGAAGTGAAGTCTTCTAATGTCCTTAACTGTTTCAAAGGAGAGAGTGACCTTGATGAATTTCAGATGGCAAGTCAATTGTATAGTCTCCTAAAATAATGTACGTAGAATAAATAACTTGAAAATGAATTGGAAAATGCAATAGAGGAAATATGATTAATCAATTAGATAGGATGCAAGAAAAATCTGCAAAGAATAGATAAGGAAGCTATGGAAAAGAAGATGGTAAAATATATCTGAGTTGTGGATGCATGTGTTTTGTTCCCTATACTATATTTTTGTGCTTATTACAGATATTTTAAAATAAATATAAACAGCATAAAGGAGATAGTAAGAGTTACCATTTTGTCACCACTGTTAAAGAACTATGTTATTATATTTAAAAATAAATTAAAAAGATAAACCAGTAAGAAAAAAAAGAATTGGAAGTCCATAAATAAGTCTAGGTATTTACAGAAATATAATACACAACGAAGTGATTTTTTAAAGCAATGGAGAAAAGATGGTTTACTTAATCAAAGATATTGGGATTAAATGGGTATCTATAATGGGGAGTGATAGGTACGAGGAGAAAAATAAATCTTGGTAAAATATAAAGCCTATCTATGATACTGCTACACTTAATGTAAAAAAATGGGCACACCCATAGTCATCAAGAAGTAGAACATAGTACAGAGAATTACAATAAGAATATAGGAAAATTTACCTTGAATATCTTAAAATGCTTTAATATAATTTTCCAATGAAATTATATTATGAAGTGAAACAGACAAAGAGCCAAAGGCAGGTACTTCTAAAGAAGTCAATGTTAAATCAGATGCAAACTAAAGTATGAACAAAACTGACATCACCTCCACTGTGCTAAGCAATTCCACCTAGGAACACCACGAACACAGTGGTATTCATTTATCGTGGACCACATATAAATTATAATTCTTCTATTAGATATGAGAAAACGAGATTTTTTTTTTTTTTACCAGTATAGAGTGGTTTTCTTGCACTTAGAGAACATTTCTCAAGAAAGTAATAAAATTACCTATCATTTTTGCAATTGGCCCCTTGACCGACTACTGCAGCATGTTGTTTTACCCACTTTGTAGAGACTGGGTACCTAACAATAAAGAACAGTAGAATGAAAAACCTTTAGTAAGTACACTTCAAAGCAAATAAAAGTGATTTTGTGGGCTACACATTTGCAATTGCCTTTCTTTACAACCTCTAGAGAGCTCTTTAGCATCACTTGAATTAGGACTTTGGGCAAAGAGCCTGCTCAAAGTGAAACTGCCATGATACTTCCTCTTGACCACGGTACATTGCTTTTCTGTCCCCAATGCCAGACACTCCAATAGTGTGAGCAGTTTGGGAGCACCACTAAAAATATAGACAATAAAACTATGAGAGTTCCCTGAAGCAGATAAAAAAAAAATGTGCATTTTCTTTTTCTTTTTTTAAAATACAATATTAAAAAGAAGATAACGCTCCTCCAAACTCAGGGTGTCTTTTGCATTTCAGAGGTTTATCTGTAAACACCATCTAGTTCTTGAGCAAGGTGATTTCCTTGGTACTTTGTGGTTACATTTACTATTTACGATAATTTGGGGACACATTTCAGAGCGTGACTGTTTATTTCGGTCAATTCCATAAGTGTGTCTTGATTACAGAGGTGGAGGCCTGTGGAAAATAGCATTAATTTAAGGACAGGCCTGTGAGCTTGTAGTTAGCATGGTTACTGCCATTCCATCATTTCTATGTGGCTGCACCACTAAGAACATGTGTTAGGGGTGTGAGTTTAAAAGGAGAGGGTATTTTTGTTTTTGTTTCCATTTCTTTAATTTCCACATCAATTTTCATGCATTTTCTCCCCAAAGAGAAATCTGTTCCGGTTAGTGTCAAAATCCCGGGGCCATCTACAGATTAACAGCATTTGGTTCTTCACGTGCATATCCTGTCTTTCCATTTAAACTAAAGGTTACTTCTGATGGCTGTGATCCACTTCCCATAAAATAAAGTTAAATCTCCCTTAGTCACTTCTGAATTATTATGAGTTCACTTTCCTAGAATAAAACCTCTGTTTTAGGGCCATACCATATGGCTTACCCTGTCCTACTCTGCTCCTTTGTAGGCACATTCTTATCCAGTTTTCATCTCGCTGTGAATTCAAAAATCGTGTGTGAGATTCATCAAACACCCCCAGACAATGTCCAGGCCCACATCTGTTCTGTGACAACCCTTTCCATAGCCTGGACTAGGAGGCCATCAGCTGGGCCTTCCCGGACTTGAAAACTATAAACTCTAACAGTCACTCTTCCCAAGGTGACTTTTCTCCTTCTCAAATCCACAACCTTTAACCACATAAAGACCTTTATTTGCTGTGTATCAGTTTTCTTTTGGCTTCATGTCACTCCCAGAATTCTTAATTATTTAGCTTGCACAGCGAAGTGGTTAATTGTGTATCTGGAGACAGACTGCTAGGGTTTGAAATCCAACTCCAACATTTATGATCTGTGTGACCCTGGGAAGACACTTCACCTCTCCGACCCTTGATTTCCTCATCTGTAAAATAGGAATTGTAAGAGCATACTGCTTCTTTCTTTCTTTCTTTTTTTTTTTTTAAGAAAATAAATGTTTTAGATTCATTTGATCTTTTATGAAGGAAAAGGTGGCTGATTATTTATGAGTGTTATAGTGGAGCAGAAAAATAGGTGCTTATATTATGAAAATACCACTTTTTCTTAAAGAAAAAATTCACCTTATAAATGCAGATTTTTATCCTTCTTAATCCTTCCTCCCATATATTATTGGTGTTCCATCCCAAGGGCCTCAAAATGATTTTCTGTAAGAGTTAGCCCAGACTATTGTCCTTAAAGGAATGAAACTAGTCACAGCATTTTGAAAAATCCAGGCGTATGCATTGAAAGGTTTATCCCCACCCTTGCCTCTCCTATTTTGAGTTACTCTAACCCACACCAAAGGACAAAGAATGTGACCAGACTGAGACGGAGACACAGAACTTGCCTCTTCTGACAGCAGAGCTGCCATCTCTCGTGCATAGACATGCAGGCAAACTGGCGCAAGTTCAAGAAGCCAATCCTTGTCTCCATTTTCTTGCAACCCAATTTAGCCTTTGGCAAAGAAAAGCTCACACAATGCTTCAGGAGAGGCGTGTAGGTAGAAAAACAAAGGTGACTTGAAAAATATAATATCTGAAAAATGGCAGTTCCTTTGTGTAGATCTACTTTTCTCTTGAACATGATGTTTTCTGTAAGTCCTCTCTTTACCTGAAATGTTACATGGCTACATGAGACATCGCTTCCTCACTCCACCCACAGAGGCTGTCAGGACAGCCTCATTTCAAGGAAGAGTAGGAGTGAGAATTATTGTTTTGAAAACAGTATAGTCTTGAAGTCTTCCTGAAAGTTCCTCTGTAATTTTTGCACATCAAAGTGATAATGAAGTGAATTGAGAGGTCCATTTTTTTTTTTTAACTAAAAAGTGAAACTCATCGTAAATTCTGAAAGTGAGCTACATTAAAGAATTTGAAGATTTAATTATGATCTACCATTGCGCATTTTATATTCTAAAACACAAATTTTAAACGGGAGTCTATCGCTCCTGATTTATTCTGTGTTGCATTTGCCTTGTTCCCTCCCTTTATGAAGTTAAGACTTGTTTTATTACCTTCCCATTTCACAAAGGAGTTACATTGTTTAGAATGTTTGCTTACAAAGGACTGTATATTGCTTTGTGGTTCTTGAAAAAAAAAATACAGCAGGTAAAGGCATAAATTGTTCAGCTAAAAGGCTATATTAATTATTTAAAAATCTTACCAGAAGTCACTACTATTTGATATCACAAAGACTAGTGCATTTATAAAGTGCATGAGTTTTCTTCTTTTTCTGCTCATATAGGAGTAGAAAATAGTGTAATATCTTGATACAAGCATACATTAAGGATTAACATCAAATTTTGTATAATGCCCTCAGATGTAAGAAAATAAATATATTCATGAATTTGAATTAATAATTGTCTTCTGTATCAAAAACAACTAAGCAATGACTCAATATCTAGATTGAACATGTGTTAGATAAAAAAGAAGCCATATTAAAAAAATTAACCATGAGGACTTTCCTATAGTTATTAGCCATGTTTAATAGATTTGTGTATAAGTGTGCCTGTTAGAATGAGTGGATGTGAAAAAGGTATCCAATAAATATCTATAAAGAATTATATTTTAAAAATTTTAAGAATCATGGGAGAAGTTATTTTGCAATATCTGTAGCTTTCTCTCATATCTTTAGCTATGCTAAAGACTAAATCATATCTATCGTAAGACCATCAAAAAAGGACATTTCATTATGGCACCTGGGTGGCAAGGTCAGTTAAGCATCAGACATTTAGTTTTGGCTCAGGTCATGATCTCATGGGTTATGAGATTGAACCCCACATCGAGCCCCACATCAAATACTGTGTCGGGCTCTACAAGCATCAGGGAGTATGCTTGAAGGTTCTCTCCCTCTGCCCCACCCCCTGTACATTCTCTCTTTCTCTCTCTAAAATAAATAAGTCTTTAAAGAAAAAAGGACATTTCAGGATGTCACACCCAGTGTATGTTAGATCTGTTTTCAACCAATTTTTCTTAAATTTTAAAATCAATTTCCATATGTTATATTTACTGAGAATAGTGGTGAACTAGTTTCTCACATGTTATAGTCCATAAGGTTTTCATTTGTGACATTTAGTGGACAAAGTGGTCTCCCAGACTTGACTTTAAAACTATTCATTAATACATAGGTTCATTTCTGAAATTTCTTATCATTGACCATATCTCCTTTTATTTATAGAACCTGTAAGAAATTATTTTCTTCAAATATGTAGAATTTCATCAGGGAGGAACTGAATCCTTACATTGATATCTTAATTGATAATGCTAATATCAATATATTGCAAACATTGTATCTACTTTTTGATTGCTAAGACCCATAATCTTTACCACTTTACTGCACAAATGATTCTCCATTTTTATACATGTACTTGTCTTCTTTATGTTTGTGCAATAAAGTTATATCTCATCTATTTTATATATATAAAAATATAATATATATATGTGTGTGTGTATATATATATATATATATATATATATATATATATATAATCTCACCTATGCTCTTTTGGTATTAAACAATTACCCAAAAAAACATATCTGGGTAATATGATACATATAGTACATGACTGAACTAACAAAGAATTGAACAACTAAAATTACTTTCTCAAATCTCAGGAAAACTCTTAGAGGACACTGGCCAGTTTTTGTATGTCTGACTCATCCTGAGACCAGGTTTACTGAATCTTAGGAATGATCTGTATGATCCTCCCTTTCCGTATCAATTCTCTGGACCTTACCTTGTCATTTGATGGAGCATCTCATCAGTCCCTTAGACATCTTCTCTATCCCTTATCACGTATGTGAGAACTTTTGGGTGCTGTACATCACATACAGCTGAGGGAGTATTTAGAGAAGCCTTTCAGCTCATCACACTGTTCCAATAAGGATACTCCAGCGAGGTTGTGCCTCAAGATGTTGGGCACTTCCTTCCAGAGTCATAAATGGGAACAGAGTCAGCAAAATATCATCTACCTTCATTCAGGCTTTGCCATATTAACAGTATGAGTTTAAAGAAAACCCCTCTCTTTCCTCAAGATCAGTCCCCATATGAGAGGAAAAAATGAAGAAGAACCCTACAGTATTATTTATTTACAATGCTTTTTTTCACCGTGCTGGGAACAGAAAGCACGTGTTGCTCTTTTATCCTTTCATGTCTTTCTTCTTTTGGTCTAGCCTCAGATTCAGCTTTGCTGGCAGAAAGGTATACCTTCCCTCACTTTGCAAGATACCATCTGTTCTTCCAGGTTTGGCCCGTGACACATTAACTGGGAACTATAAGAATTTAGTAAGAATTTAATATATCCTCTCTCCACAAAGCTTGGTTTTCATGCTAATGCTTTGCTCTGAGCTCAGCTATCTGTCCCCTCCAGTGTGGGGTGCTGAAGGGCCCTCTCAAGTAAGGAGATGGGAGTTTTCGATAAAATATATCTAAGTGGTAAGGGAGGAAATCAAAGAACACTCTAAAATTGACAAAATATTCTATTTGTTACCTTTGATACAACCTGTACAGAAAGGTAATGATTTAAATTGTTGATCAGATTCACTCCCATTCAATAACTTCTGCTTACAGCTCCTGAAATAATTTTTGGTAGGCTATAAAAATCTTTCACTTAAAATCATAGAACTTATGACTAATGATACAGAATAAATGATACCTGGTGAACTGAACCTCTAATATTCTAATTTAAGTACACCCCCCACACAAAACAATCATAAACTTAATCACAGAATATAGAAATAACTACAAATTTTTTTTACTGTTAACTTCAAACTATTCTCCTTGTTGAATAAGTAGGTCAGAGATGACTAACTGGTTTCAAGTCACAGGCCCATGCTGATTGTTAGTAGTTTCTGCCAGGAGCTTTGTGTAGAGGAAAGTTATAGGTAAAGAGTATCCTTATCCATGTTGGCCATGAGTAGAGTGTGGTATCATTAGCATGTATCACTGTCTTTTGCATAAACAAGCCATATGTGACTAGGTACTAATTTACTCATGTAGCCAATGTCCTCTTCTTTCTCCTAATTCTACAAATCCAATTCCCATGCTGTCCCTAAATTGGCCACATGTCATGTAGCATATTTTTGCCCCAGACTCATTTGCAAATCACTATGTCTTTAGAATCTGTTTAAACTCATTTAGAGTTAAGTGTTTAAATTACATGCATTTGCTATTCAGACTGTGGTATCCCTGACTATTCTCCCTGTCCCAGTCAGTTCTCTACCTCAGTGACAGTGCACAAATCTGTGCAAATGCTGGAAATTCAGAAGCTGGCATAGATTTTATTGCAAATAAGCTCTCCTAGGGTCTTCTTCAAAACAACTTTTACAAGAAGTTTTTTGACCACATATACTTTGTTCCATGTGATAGAAAGGTTTTATAGCCTTCCTCATTCATTAAATATTTATTGAGTGACTACTAGATGACATGCACCATTTCCAGTTTAGTGTGAGTGGTGCCTGGAAGTCTTTCCCCAAAGGTCTATAGACACAATTTCCTCCTTTACTTTATTATTATTATTTTTAAATTATTTATTTATTTGTTTGTTTTTGCCTCCTCCTGTTAAACTCTCTCCCTAGGCTCAAGGATTGAAAGCATTTCCTTTGAAAGGGAACACTGCCCTGGGAAGTTTAGCATTCCTGCTCAGTATAAAAGGAAATATGTAGTATTCTAAACTTGAAGAATGCTTTGTAATCACTTGAAACATCAGCCTATTGAAGAAAAAGGTAGTTTCCTCCTTTAATCTGACAATAACGTCTAATTTTAAGAAGTATGTGTCATTCAACAAAAACCAGAAGATGTACAGCAGAGCATGATTAAAGAAAGGAGAAGAGAGCCAGACTCAAACATGGAGTTTCATGGTCCCCAAAAGACCCATAACTGCCTATTACAGTAAATAGATAAGCAAACAAAAACTTAGAAGGCAATGATGTGTATTTTTAAAAAATATTTCACACTTAAGTGGAGTCAATCAAGAAGCATCAGGGGGAAGCAACACAATATAATGAAATATGTCATTTCAGTCAAAACTTGTAGAAGTAAATTGGGGGAAAACAACACAGAAATGCATGCCCATATGTGAAGTAGACAACTGGTGATTCAAAACAAATGTTTTACTTCCACCCACAGGTAGTGGAAAGTAGTGGCTCCATCATTAAAGTATTTCCTTTTCATCACTTGTAAAGCCTTGTGTCCCACTTGAATACAGAATAGTGTGTCAGGCACGTCCAACTTTCACAAGCACAGTTTCTGTAGGGTGGTTGAGCAGATGTACCATGTGAGACAATAGCTGAGCACAACGCCACAATAATTTCATAGGATAACTAACTCACAGTGTAGGAAATACAAGAAATACATTAAATCCATTTTTTTCTCAATGGAATAATTCTGTTCCAAAAATTTATTTTACTTAGCAAATAGAACTTTGTTCCTGTGATATGGAATGCTACTATGCCTATGAAATTGTAAGTTTATATTATAAAGAATTTTGAAAATTGGCCCAAATAGAAGCTGAATTAAACAGATGTGCTAAAAATGTGAATAGTTTTGATCACCTGCACTAACTTGAAAACAATTGTAATACAGCACTTATTTAAGAGAGAGAGAGATGGAGAGAATGAATGGGAGGAGGGACAGAGGGAGAAGCAGACCCTGTGGAGCAAGAAGCCCAATGTGGGACTCGATTCCAGGACCCAGGATCATGACCTAAGCCTAAGGCAGACACTTAACTGACTGAACCATCCAGGTGCCCTGTAATACAGCACTTTAAATCATAAACTCAGGGGCACTTGGGTGGCTCTGTTGGTTAAGTGTGGGACTCTTGATTTCAGCTCAGGTCATGATCTCAGGGTTTGGGATCCCGTGTGGGACTCTGTGCACAGCACAGTCTGCTTGTCCCTCTCCCTCTGCTCCTCCCCCTGCTCCCTGCTTGTGGACACGCTATGGAAAATAAATGAATAAATAAAATCTTAAAAAAAAAATAATGAATAAGTGGTAAATGAGGTGTGCAAAGTATGAGGATAAGCTATACAAGCATTAACATAAGCATGAATTTATTACAAGGTAATCCCATAATTGGTATAAGGAGAGACAGTATCAAAAAATAGAGGATTCTTTTTTTTTTTTAAGATTTTATTTATTTATTTGACAGAGAGAGAAAGAGTACAAGTTGGCAGAGCAGCTGGCAAAGGAAGAGGAAGGAGAAAGCTTCTCGCTGAGCAGGGAGCCTGATGTGGGGTTCTATTCCAAGACCCTGGGATCATGACCTAGGCCGAAGGCAGCCACTTAACCAACTGAGCCACCCAGGTGCCCCTAGAGAAGTCTTCTGATCACTCATTGAGAAGGAGGGCATAATTTGAATTCATATAATTGATAAACATTTTCCTCTATTGTCTCATCACTGTTTCTTATACAATCTTTTTGAATATCCAAAACATTGGTTCAGAAAATAACATGCAATTAAGTGGAGCTAGTATGCTGTAAAGACATAAGTATTAATACTATACAAGAACAAAATTTTTAAATTAAAACAAGGAAGAAATCAATGTTATAAACTCATAAGGACTTCTAAAAATGTAAATGGCACTCTCTTCTTAAATAATACCTTTAATAATTTATAGTTTAGAGAGGACTTTTGAAGTAAAAACAAAGAAAACCATGTGAAAGTGACCATGTTTATTGCTTGACTTGTCAAAGGGTATTCCCAGTCAAAGTAAATGCACCGTGAGTGTCCCTGGACTCTCCAAGGCATATTGTGTGTAAACCTTCATTTTCTTCCTTTTAGACCCACTGATTGCAAGCATTTTGTGTGTGTTTAGATCTTGTGAAAAACAAATAGGCAACAGCCACAAGGCTAGTTTTTTTTTGTTGTTTGTTTGTTTTTTTTTTTTTAAGATATTATTTATTTGTCAGAGAGAGAGAGGGAGCGAGAGAGAGCACAGGCAGACAGAATGGCAGGCAGAGACAGAGGGAGAAGCAGGCTCCCTGCTGAGCAAGGAGCCCGATGTGGGACTTGATCCCAGGACGCTGGGATCATGACCTGAGCTGAAGGCAGCGGATTAACCCACTGAGCCACCCAGGCGCCCCGCCACAAGGCTAGTTTTACAAGCTTTTTGTTCCTGTCTGGATTCAAAGTTGAAGAAACATCAGCAAACTTGCCCTTTACTCTCTTTATCACCCCATCAGGAACATAAAATCTTTAGTGTTAGTGACAACATATTATCCATCGGTCAAACAATTCTATGACACCAATAAAACAGGTATTGATATAGATAATGAAACTGAGGCCCATATTGATTCAGTAATATCCTAGGTCTTCAGCCAGCTATTGGTAGAGACAAGACTCAACACGTTATTTTGTTTGTTTTATTTTTCAAGGAAAGTGAACATTTACTGTAAATAAATACAAGCCTATATGCATAACAGGCAATTGCACAGACATTCGTGGGCCAGAAATAATAGCCTGGGTCACATGAGGACTTTCACTGGAAATTGAGAATGCACAATGACTCTCTTTGTCCATCAGTGATTTTTCTGCACTCTGATTTTCTGACACTTGGGGGATATATGGTCTCTCATGTCCCTGCTTCTATTTCCCCTGAGTATCTCGAGAAATAATTCAAGGTTTGAATTTTTTAAGTCATAAAATTATTATTTGGTTAATTATTATTATCAATATTACTATCAACATTATCACTGTTCAGCAAAATTATTATAATGACATCACGGTTCTTCATTTATTGTGAACAATTTGTGGTTTTGGACATTAAGTACAGTATTATTAGGACAAACTTTGGGGTGCCTGGGTGGCTCAGTCAATTTGGCATCTGACTCTTGCTTTCAGCTCAGGGTTGTGGAATCCAGCCCTACATAGGGCTCCCGGCTCAGTGCGGAGTCTTCTTGAGATCCTTTCCTCCTCCCTCACTTCTGCTCCTCTTCCCAAATTGCCCTTGAGCTCTCTCTCTTTCTCTAAAATAAGTAAATAAATAAAATCTTAAAAACAAAAACAGAAGAAGGGCAAGCTTCATTTTGTCATACATGTGAAATTCAGAGCCATATCCTATAGCACATTGATTTAAATCCCTAGCTTTAAAGTCAATTTACCATTAGTGTGAACTTAGGCAAGTTACCTGACCTAATTTCAAGTTCTAAATGTGTAGAAATTTATTAATCAAGAGAGTCAAATTAGTTAATAATTGGTATAAAGAATTTGGTGTAAAGAATTGATGTAAAGAATTTGCAACATGGCCTGACATAATTATCACATTATGACTGCTTTTGTTATTGGTTTTATCTGTCTAACTGGATTTTATCTCATGGCTCAAGAGCTCTCCAGTCCCTTAAAATCTCCTCTGTTTTCACTAGATATATCCTAGCTCTGAATAATATATTAGCTCTAACTTAAAGAGAATCAAGAGATATTTTCGGGCGCCTGGGTGGCTCAGTGGGTTAAGCCGCTGCCTTTGGCTCAGGTCATGATCTCAGGGTCCGCATTGGGCTCTCTGCTCAGCAGGGAGCCTGCTTCCTCCTCTCTCTCTGCCTGCCTCTCTGCCTGCTTGTGATCTCTCTGTCAAATAAATAAATAAAATCTTAAAAAAAAAAAAAAAAGAGATATTTTCTTTGTCAAGTTTTCAAAACATTAAATTTCTTACCCTAAAATATTTTCCCTTTATATAATGCCTTACTGAAATGCATACACAGTCTGACTTATTTTTAGGAGTTCAATTATGTAAGACCAATGTATATATTTCTCTGTTTTTTATAGAAGCACTGAAAAAGCAAATTGTTTATATGTCAGGCTATGTTTGGAAGATTTATCAATTTGAGCTTTAGAGAATTTGAGTTTTGGCCAAGCACAATTCACAGAGACTTTCTAGCTTCAGCTTTCTAAAATGATATCTAAAGTTCTTATATAATATCCCCAGTCTCAAAAATGTATTCCTCCATGCCAAAGGCATGTGTATAAACCAAATAATGTTATATAAAACAGGATCTCCTCAAAATTCTCTCCAGACATTTGTCATTATACTTACAACTTTAAAGGGTTGATAGTAAGTGGTCAGGTGGTCACACTAGTCAGACACTAACTTACCTTCTGTCTACCTTCATCTATGTCTTCAGTACCCAACTGGACTCTATGTTTGTGGCATAGAATGAATCTAAATTTTGGAGGTAGACCATGGAAATAACTTTTCTTTGATCTTAGGCAAATTATTGAATATCTCTGTCTTTCAGTTTCCTTATGTGTAAAATATATGTGGTATATGTATATGCATAGGTATGGGTGTGATACATATATACACACATATATTTGACAAATATTTATCAAATTTGGTATACATGTATAGATACATTATTTGATAAATATCAAATAGATTTATATAGGTACCAAATATAGGTGTATATATTATACATATATAATATATACATATATATATTTAAATATAAATATGTGTAACATATTTATACAAAATATAAGGATGCATATATATTTGTATGTGTATGAGTGTATATATTTGTATATATATTTGTAGGTATGTGTACAAATACACACGCACATAAAGGTTTGTTACAACTAAGGTGCCTAGTGTAGAAACTGACAAATTTTAGACACTTAACCAATGTTTTAATTGAATTAACAAGTAACGGTGGGGGGAGACTGAATCAACCAGAAATAATAGTACTGTATAATTCTTTGAAGAACAAGATATCCAAGAATGATAGGTCTTTACACAAAGCACAGAAGAAAAATTATGCATTCTCTATGAGGACATTTCTAAAAGCCAAAAAATCAGGAACATTTTCTATCTTAGTTGGAATGCTCTATTTCTCATGGATATGACATTGACCAAATCCAAATGTAATGATGTGAAAAATCAATGAGGTCTTCAAGGTCAGAAACCATATGAATCAGAAGAAATTGATGTTGGTATCGATGTACCTTCACACTTTAAGGTCTTACAATTGAAATGAACTGAAATTATTTCAACATCATTAACTGACCTGAAAACGTATATGAATATTATTTGTTTGAACATATTTGTAACATCATGTACTCTAAAAGCCTTGGTAGTGTGAATACTTTTTTACTTTACAAGCCTTACCCTTTACCTGGAATACTCTTGCCCCAGATATCACCTCGCACTGTGTCTTACATTCAGGTCTTTGAGCTGATGTTGTCATTTCAGAGAGCACTTTCCTGACTACACTAAAGTTGCACATCCATCACTCTCTCTCTGTAACTCGAGTTTCTTTTTTGCTCATAATTCATCATTGGCTGATGTTATATCTTGTCTTTTATTTTGATTGTTTCTAATACAGATTACTAGTAAATTGTGGGAAACAGATCTTTTCCTGTTTGACCCACTGCCAAGTAGAAGAGTTGGAAGAAAGCCAAATGCATAGTGGTCCTTAATAAAATTTATTAAATGAATGCTGGCTTTCTGGAGTGAGAATAAAATTGTAAAATTAAAATATGTGTATGTTAGGAGCAAAGCCAAAGTGTATGTGGAGGTGTGGAATATGTGTCACACAGATGCAAACATGTATGTTCCTTGATTTGCAAGCATGTTTTATTTACATCTAAAAAAAATGTACTCATATGCAAAACTTGATGAGCTTTTGACCAATTTTTACAACCATAAAATTACCACCCCATCTAAGACACAAGGCTTCTAAAAACCTAAAAAGTTTCATTATATATTTTTTGCAGTTAACATTCCCACTCTCTTGGGACGTCTGGGTGGCTCAGTTGGTTAAGCAGCTGCCTTCGGCTCAGGTCATGATCCCAGCATCCTGGGATCGAGTCCCACATCGGGCTCCTTGCTCCACAGGGAGCCTGCTTCTCCCTCTGACTCTGCCTCCCACTGTGTCTGCCTGTGCTCACTCTCGCTCGCTCTCTCTCTGACAAATAAATAAATCTTTAAAAAAAAAAAATTCCCACTCTCTGACCTAGTAAATCGACCTAGTGAATTGATTTTATCATTTTAGATTATTTTGATATAAAATTTTATATAAATGTAACTATTCCCTCAGAAAGATGACCTCTTTTAGTCAGAAAAATGTTTTTCTTTTAGTTGTGATTAACTTATGGTGTTGCCTACATTAGAATTTTTTTTCCTTTTTATTGATGAGTCATATCCCATTGTATAGAATATACCACAATACAGTTGACTCTTAAAACAGCACAATAGTTTCAGGCATGGACCCATCCCCCTCCAATGCAGTAAAAAATCCATGTATAACTTTTGACTTCCCAAAAACGTAACTACTCATAGCCTACTGTTGACTGGAAGTCTTACAGATAACATATACTATTAACCATATTTTATTCTATGTATTATGTACTGTTTTCATATGATAAAGTAAACTAGAGAAAAGAAAATGTTATTAAGAAAATCAGAAAGAAGAGAAAATACATTTATAGAACTGTATTTATTAAAACACAAAAAAAAATCTACATGTAGGTGGACGCACACAGTTCGAACCCATGTCGTTCAAGATTCAACTGTATATCATCTTTTAATGATGTAGATTTGGATTGTATTATGGTCACCTCATAAAATGAATCAAGATGCATTCCCTGCTCATCTTTTTTTGAAAGAGTTTGTTTGAGATTGGTATTATTTCGCTCTTAAATTATTGATAAAATTCATCAAACTACCTGAGCCTAATATTTTATCTGTGGAAATGATTTTTTAATAAAGATTTTATTTATTTATTTGACAGAGATCACAAGTAGGCAGGAGGCAGCCAGAGAGAGGAGGAAGCAGGCTCCCTGCTGAGCAGAGAGCCCAATGCAGGGCTCAAACCTAGAACCCTGGGACCATGACCTGAGCTGAAGGCAGAGGCTTTAACCCAATGAGCCACCCAGGCGCCCCTGTGGAAATGTTTTGGTTGTAAATGAAATTAGTGTAATTGATACCAACCCATTCAGATTTATTTCTTATTCATTAAGTCTTGAGCACCTATTTTTCAAGGATATTGTCTAATTCATAGAAATTATCAAATTTACTTAAACCGTTCATAGTATTATTTTATGATTCTTTAAATGTAATACTCGTGGTTATAGCCCCTTTTTAATTCCTGATACTGGAAATTTGTGTTTTCTTCTTCTTCTTTTTTTTTAAGATTTTATTTATTTGTTTGATGGAGGGAGAGAAAGAGAGAGCACAAGCAGTGGGAGCAGCAGAGGGAGAGGGAGAAGCAGACTCCCCATTGAGCAAGGATCCCTATGTGGGGATCAATCCCAGGATCCTAGGATCATGACCTAAGCTAAAGGCAGATGTTTAACTGACTGAGCTACCCAGGAACCCCTCTCTCTTTTTCTATTTTTTTTAAATAATAATCAGTCTTCCTTAGGGTTTATCAATCTTGTTAATCATTACAAATGGTGTGGGATTTATTAATTGTTCTCAATTTATTGTTTCTATTTATTTCTTTTAATTACTTTTTATTTCTTCTTTTAATTACTTTTGGTTTTAATGTCCTCTTCACTTCTAGTTTTAAGTTCATAAACTTAGATCATTGTCATTTTATCTGCTTAAAATTGTTTTCCAGTATAAGTATATAAGGCTTCAAATTTTACTATAAGTGCCACTTTAGCTATATCTCATGATATTGGTATCTTGGGTCTTCATTTTCTTTCAGCTCAAAATATATTTTAAAAAAGATTTCCTTCATAAGTTTATTTTTTATATATATTTACAAGATGTATTAGTTAGTTTTCAAATATTTGGGGGATTTCCTTGATGTTTAATTTAGTTTCATTGTTTTTCAAGAATATACTGTATAAGATTTACTGTTTTTGAAGATTTTTGTGGTCTAGCAGGTTTACTATTGTAACTCTTCCATGTAGACTTGAAAAGAATGTGGGCTCTTCTGTTGTTGGGTGTAGCAAGCTGTATGTAATGTCAGTGAGGTCAAGCTGATTGATAGTGTTCTACAAATGCAACAAGTTAACAAGTGTTATTCTGTTTACTCTGTGCTCTCTCCATTTTGCTATTTTACTGTGTACTTACCTATAAAAGAAAACTGGCTGTTACAAACAAATTATAAATTTTGGCCATCATAAAATTATGTATTTATGTAAATAATAAAATTTATAATTTTTTTCCTATAAAAACCAAGTCCTCTTTAAGGGTCTAGAAGAAGGAAAAGGCACAGTCTTATTATTTTTATTATTGAGGTATAACTGGCATACAACATGATGTCAGTTTCAAGTGTACAAGATGGTGATTTGATATTTGCATATATTATAAAATGATCACTACAATAAGTGTACTTAACATCTGTCAACACACATACTTTTTTTTCTTGTGATGGGAATCTTCAAGATTTCTTACTTAGCATCTTTCAAATATGCAATACAGTATTATTAACTAATGTCATCATGCTGTATAAAAAAATCCCCATGACATTTTGTAACTGGATGTTTATCAATTTTGGCCCCACTCACCCATTTTCCCTCACCTCTTGCAATCACCAATCTGTTCTCTGTATATGTGAGGTCTTCTTCTTTTTTTTTTTTTTTTGGTTTATTTTTTATTTTTGGTTTTTGCTTTAGATTCCACATGTAAGTGAAATTATAAGGTATTTATCTTTCTCTGTCTGACTTCTTTCACTTAGCATAATGCCCTCAAGGTCCATGCATGTTTTCACAAATGACAAGATTTCCTTCTTCTTCTTCTTCTTCTTTTTTTTTTTAATTTTTTACTTAAATTCAGTGTAGTTAATATATAGTGCATTATTATTTTCAGGGGTAGAATTTAATAATCCATCAATTGCATATAACTCTCAGTGATCATTACATCAAGTGCCCTCTTAATGCCCATCACCCGATGGTGATATTCCATTGTGGGTATATATACCACAACTTCTTTATCTATTCATCAGTCAATGGACACTTAGATTGTTTCCATATTTTGGCTATTGTAAATAAGGCTGCAAGGAACATGGGGTACATATGTCTTTTCAAGTTAGTGGGTTTTGTTTTCTTTGAATAAGTACTTAGAAGTAGAATTTCTGGATCATATAATAGTTTTATTTTTAACTTTTAAATTTTTGAGGACTTTCTATACTGTGTTTCATAATGGTTGCACCAATTTACATTCCTACTAACAGTGCATAATTTTTCCTTTTCCCTACATTTAAAAAAATTTTGTTTTTTATTAATATATAATGCATTATTAGCCCCAGGGGTACAGGTCTGTGAATCACCAGGTTTACACACTTCACAGCACTAACCATAGCACATACCCTCCCCAATGTCCATAACCCAATCACCCTCTCCTTATCCCCCTTTCCCCAGCAATCCTCAGTTTGTTTTATGAGATTAAGAGTCTCTTATGGTTTGTCTCCTTCCTGATCTCATCTTGTTTCATTTTTTTCATTCCCTACCCCCCCAATATCCCCCATGTTGCCTCTCAAATTCTTCATATCAGAGAGATTGTATGATAATTGCCTTTCTCTGATTGACTTATTTCACTCAGCATAATATCCTCTAGTTCCACCCATGTCATTGCAAAAGGCAAGATTTCATTTCTTTTGATAGCTGCATAGTATTCCATTGTGTGTGTGTGTATGTGTGTGTGTGTGTATGTATATATATATAACACACTTCTTTATCCATTCATCTGTTGATGGACATCTAGGTTCTTTCCATAGTTTCACTATTGTGGACATTGCTGCTATAAACATTCGGGCGCATATGCCCCTTCGGATCACTACATTTGTATCTTTACGGTAAATACCCAGTAATGCAATTGCTGGATTGTAGGGTAGCTCTATTTTCAACTTTTGAGGAACCTCCATACTGTTTTCCAGAGAGGCTGCACCAGCTTGCATTCCCACCAACAGTTTAGGAGGGTTCCCCTTTTTCCGCATCCTCGCCAGCATCTGTCATTTCCTGACTTGTTAATTTTAACCATTCTAACTGGTGTGAGGTGGTATCTCATTTGGTTTTGGTTTGTATTTCTGTGATCCAGTGATGTGGAGCACTTTTTCATGTGTCTGTTGGCCAGCCGGATGTCTTCTTTGCAGAAATGTGTGTTCATGTCCTCTGCACATTTCTTGATTGGATTATTTGTTCTCCGGGTGTTGAGTTTGATAAGTTTGTTATAGATTTTGGATACTGGCCCTTTATCTGATATGTCATTTGCAAATATCTTCTCCCATTCTGTCAGTTGTCTTTTGGTTTTGTTGACTGTTTCCTTTGCTGCCCAAAATCTTTTAATCTTGATGAAGTCCCAATAGTTCATTTTTGCTCTTGCTTCCTTTGTCTTTGGTGATGTTTCTAAGAAGAAGTTGCCTTGGCTGAGGCCGAAGAGGTTGCTGCCTGTGTTCTCCTCAAGAATTTTGATGGGTTCCTTTCTCACATTGAGGTCCTTTATCCATTTGGAGTCTATCTCTGCATGTGGTGTAAGGAAATGGTCCAGTTTCACTTTTCTGCATGTGGCTGTCCAATTTTCCCAACACCATTTATTGAAGAGATTTTTTTCCATTGGACATTCTTTCCTTCTTTGTCAAAGATTAGTTGACCATAGAGTTGAGTGTCTATTTCTGGGCTCTCTATTCTGTTCCATTGATTTATGTGTCTGTTTTTGTGCCAGTACCATACTGTCTTGATGAGGACAGCTTTGTAATAGAGCTTGAAGTCTGGAATTGTGATACCACCAACTTTGTGTTTCTTTTTCAACATTCCTCTGCCTATTCAAGGTCTTTTCTGGTTCCATATAAATTTTAGGATTATTTGTCCCATTTTTTGAAAAAAATGGATGGGATTTTGATAGAGATTGCTTTAGAGAGTGTAGACATTTTCACAATATTTGTTCTTCCAATCCCTAAGCATGGAACATTTTTCCAATTCTTTGTGTCTTCTTCAATTTCTTTCATGAGTACTTTATAGTTTTCTGAGTATAGATTCTGTGGCTCTTTGGTTAGGCTTATTCCTAGGTATCTTGTGGTTTTGGGTGCAATTGTAAATGGGATTGACTCCTTAATTTCTCTTTCTTCTGTCTTGTTGTTGGTGTAGAGAAATGCAACTGATTTCTGTGCATTGATTTTATATCCTGACACTTTACTGAATTCCTGTACAAGTTCTAGCAGATTTGGAGTGAAATCTTTTGGGTTTTTACATATAGTATCATGTCATCTGCAAAGAGTGATAGTTTGACTTCTTCTTTGCCAATTTGGATGCTTTTAATTTCTTTTTGTTGTCTGATTGCTGAGGCTAGGACTTCTAGTACTATGTTGAATAGCAGTGGTGATAATGGATATCCCTGCTGTGTTCCTGACTTTAGTGCAGAAGCTTTCAGATTTTCCCCATTGAGAATGATATTCGCTGTGGGTTTTTCATAGATAGCTTTGGTGATATTGAGGTATGTACCCTCTATCCCTACACTGTGAAGAGTTTTGATCAAGAAAGGATGTTGTACTTTGTCAAATGCTTTTTCAGCATCTATTGAGAGTATCATATGGTTCTTGTTCTTTCTTTCATTAATGTATTGTATCACATTGATTTGCAGATGTTGAACCAACCTTGCGACCCTGGAATAAATCCCACTTGGTCTTGGTGAATAATCCTTTTAATGTACCATTGGATCCTATTGGCTAGTATTTTGGTGAGAATTTTTGCATCTGAGATCATCAAGGATATTTGTAATTGTCCTTTTGATGGGGTCTTTGTGTGGTTTTGGGATCAAGGTAATGCTGGTCTCATAAAATGAGTTTGGAAATTTTCCTTCCATTTTGATTTTTTGGAGGAGTTTCAGGAAAATGGGAATTAATTCTTCTTTAAATGTTTGGTAGAGCTCCCCTGGGAAGCCATCTGGCCCTGGCTCTTGTTTGTTGGGAGGTTTTTGATAAATGCTTCAATCTCCTTACTAGATATGGGTCTGTTCAGGTTTTCTTTCTTCCTGGTTCAGTTGTGGTAGTTTATATGTCTCTAGGAATGCATCCATTTCTTCCAGATTGTCAAATTTGCTGGTGTATAGTTGCTCATAATATGTTTTTATAATTGTTTGTATTTCTTGGTGTTGGTTGTGATCTCTCCTCTTTCATTCATGATTTTATTTATTTGGGTCCTTTCTCTTTTCTTTTTAATAAGTCTGGCCAGGGGTTTATCAATTTTATTAATTCTTTCAAATAACCAGCTCCTATTTTCGTTGATTTGTTCTACTATTCTTTTGGTTTCTATTTCATTGATTTCTACTCTGAGCTTTACTATTTCTCTACTTCTGGGTTTAGGCTTTCTTTGCTGTTCTTTCTCCAGGCTCCTTTAGGTGTAGGGTTAGGTTGTGTATTTGAGACCTCTCTTGTTTCTTGAGAAAGGCTTGTACCACTATATATTTTTCTCTCAGGACTGCCTTTGCTGTCCCACAGATTTTGAATAGTTGTGTTTTCATTATCATTTGTTTCCATGAACTTTTTCAATTCTTCTTTAATTTCCTGGTTGACCTATTCATTCTTTACTGGGATGCCCTTTAGCCTCCATGTATTTGGGTTCTTTCCAAATTTCCTCTTGTGATTGAGTTCTAGTTTCAGAGCATTGTGGTCTGAAAATATGCAGGGAATGATCCCAATCCTTTGGTACTGGTTGAGACCTGATTTGTGACCTAGGATGTGATCTATTCTGGGGAATGTTCCATGTGCACTAGAGAAGAATGTGTATTCTGTTGCTTTGGGATGGATTGTTCTGAATATATCTGTGATGTCCATCTGGTCCAATGTGTCATTTAAGACCTTTAATTCCTTGCTGATCTTTTACTTGGATGATCTGTCCATTTTTGTGAGGAGTGTGTTAAAGTCCCTTACTATTATTGTATTATTGTAGATGTTTCTTTGATTTTGTTATTAATGGATTTATATAGTTGGCTGCTCCCATGTTAGGGGCATAGATATTTAAAATTGTTAGATCTGGGGCGCCTGGGTGGCTCAGTGGGTTAAAGCCTCTGCCTTCGGCTCAGGTCATGGTCTCAGGGTCCTGGGATCGAGCCCCGCATCGGGCTCTCTGCTCAGCAGGGAGCCTGCTTCCTCCTCTTTCTCTCTGCCTGCCTCTCTGCCTACTTGTGATCTCTCTCTCTGTAAAATAAATAAATAAAATCTTTAAAAAAATTAAAAAATAAAATTGTTAGATCTTCTTGTTGGACAGACACTTTGAGTATGATATAATGTCCTTACTCATCTCTTATTATAGTCTTTGGCTTAAAATCTAATTGATCTGATATAAGGATTGCCACCCCAGCTTTCTTTTGATGTCCATTAGCATGGAAAATTATTTTCCACCCCTTCACTTTAAATCTCTAGGTGTCTTTGGGTCTAAAATGAGTTTCCTGTAGACAACACATTGATGGGTTGTATATTGTTTGTTTGTTTGTTTTGTTTTGTTTTATCCATTCTGATACCCTGTGTCTTTTGATTGGGGTATTTGGTCCATTTACATTCAGGGTAAAAAAAAGAAACTATTGAGAGATATGAATTTAGTGCCACTGTATTGCCTGTAAGGTAACTGCTACTGTATATTGTCTCTGTTCCTTCCTAGTCTACTACTTTTAGGCTTTCTCTTTGGTTAGAGGACCCTTTTCAATTTTTCCTGTAGAGCCAGTCTGGTTTGTACAAACTCTTTTAGTTTTTGTTTGTCCTGGAAGCTTTTTATTTCTCCTTCTGAAAGCCTAGCTGGATATAGTATTCTTGGCTGCTTGTTTTTCTCATTTAGTGCTCTGAATATATCATGCCACTTCTTTCTGGGCTGCCAGGTCACTGTGGATAAGTCTGTGGCCAATCTAATATTTTTACCATTTTATGTTATATTCTTTTTGTCCGGGGCTGCTTTCAGGATTTTCTCTTTGTCACTAAGACTTTTAAGTTTTCCTATTAGATGATGGGGTGTGGACCTATTCTTATTGATGGGAGGGCGGTTCTCTGTGCCTCCTGGATTTTGACGTTTGTTTCCTTTGCCTTGTGAGAGAAATTCTCTACAATAATTTGCTCTAATATACCTTCTGCCCCCTCTTTCTTTCTTCTTCTTCTGGAATCCCAATTATCCTAATATTGATTCATCTTATGGTATCATTTATTTCTCAAATTCTGCCCTCAAGGTCCAGTAGTTGTTTGTCTCTCTTTTGCTCAGTTTCTTTATTCTCCATCATTTGGTCTCCTATATCACTAATTCTCTCTTCTTCCTCATGTATCCTAGCAGTAAGAGCCTCCATTTTTTATTATACCTCATTAATAGCTTTTTTGATTTCAGCTTGGTTAGATTTTAGTTCTTTTATTTCTCCAGAAAGGGCTTTTATTTCTCCAGACAGGGTTTCTCTAATATCTTCCATGCCTCTTTCAGCCCAGCTAGCATTTTGGGAATCATCATTCTGAACTATAGATCTGCCATATTACCAATGTCTGTATTGGTCAGGTCCCTAGACATCATTACTATCTCTCTCTTTTTTTTTTTTTTTTGTGAATTTTTCCTGCCTTGTCATTTTAACCAGATGAGAATATATGAATGAGAGAAAAAATACTAAAAGGGTGGCAAAGACCCCAGAAAAATGTACATTAACCAAATCAGAAGAGATCCCAAATCATGGGGAGAATAAAGGGGATAAAAAGAAGTTGAAAAAATTTTAAAAAATAATTATATTTATATATGTATATACATATGTATATACATATATGTATATATATACACATACATATAATACTTTCAAATTTATAATGTATATTATAAATATACAATAATATATAAATGTATATATACATGTATATACATATACGTATATACATGTATATACATGTATATACGTATATGTATATACATGTATATACGTATATGTATATACATATACATATATATACACTAAACTGGTGAATAGAACAGAGCCACCCACTTGATTTTGGGTTTGTTTTGGTCTCTTAGAAGAAACTACTTCCTAAAATTTTAAAGAAAAATAAACTTACATATATATACAAAATTAGGGGAAACGCAATGAAGGGATGGAATATGACTGTAAAGATGAAAATTTTTTTAAAAAATTCTAAAAAATGGAGTTGGTAAGATAAATTCATTGGGAAAAGAAAGAACAAGAAAGTGGAGAAAATTTGCTCAGGCTGGAGACTAGAACAAAGCCTTGTGCTAGATTTAGGGTATATTTTGATCTATTAGAAGAAGTTGTATCCCATATATTTTTAGAAGAAAAAACCCTATATGTATACAAAAATAAAGTTAAATACAATGAAGATAAAATATGACTATAATAATGAAGGTTTGAAAAGAGTTTTTTTTTAAAGAAAAGTATTGTTAAGATAAACCAGTTAAAAAACATTAATGGAGAAAAGAGTAAGTGTTAAAAAATTAGAATCAGGGGCTCAGTGGGTTAAATTCTCTGCCTTCAGCTCAGGTCATGATCTCAGGATCCTAGGATTGAGCCCCATATCGGGCTCCCTGCTTGGCCAGGAGCCTGCTTTCTCCTATCTCTCTGCCTGCCTCTCTGCCTCCTTGTGATCTCTGTCTGTCAAATAAAAAAATAAAATCTTAAAAAAAAATCAGAATAAGAAAAAATAAAATTAAAATAAGTTAATTAACTTTGCAAAGCTAAAGAATCATGGGGAGAAAGCCATGAATTCCATGGTTTGCTTTCCCCTCCTCTGAAATTCCGCTGTTCTCCTTGATCTGTGAATTTGGTCTTGGCTGGATGTTCTTGCTGACCTTCTGGAGGAGGGGAGTGTTGTAATTCTCAAGTGTTTTTGCCCCAGGCAGAATTGCACTGCCCTTGCCAGGAGCTGGGCTAAGTATTCTGCTCAGGTTCACTTTCGGGAGCTTTTATTCTCTGGATGCTTTTCTTTCTGTAGAGCTCTGGAGGAGGGGAATGAAAATGGCGGCCTCCCAATCTCTGGCCCAGAGGAGCCGAGAGCTCAGGTGCCCCACTCCTCAATAAGCCCTCAGAGAAAAGCGCTCAATCATTCCTGTCTCCCTGGTCTCCGACCTTGCTCCGAGGTCACCCGCCTGTGACCAAGCATTTCTTTTTCTGGCACACAGCCCTGTTTAGAGTCTCCAAACCCAGCTCCACCATCCTCCCTTACATTTTTGACAACACTTGTTATTTCTTATTTTTGATAGAATTATAAACTTGTATTTACAAACTTATTTGCCATTTCTAATCCAATAGATCTGAGTTTCCACCTCATATTATTTTTTTTCAGTCTGAAGAAAACCTTTATTTCTTTTTAAATTTCTTTTTAAAGATTTTTTTAATTTATTTGACAGACAGAGATCACAAGTAGGCAGAGAGGCTGGCAGAGAGAGAGAGGAAGAAGCAGGCTCCCTGCTGAGCAGAAGCATGCTAAGGGGCTCGATCCCAGGACCCTGGGATCATGACCTGAGCTCAAGGCAGAGGCTTTAACCCACAGAGCCACCCAGGTGCCCCAAGAAAACCTTTATTATATGAAATAGTAGAGACCTTAGAGTAGCAAATCCTTTCAGTGTTAATTCATCTGAAAAAGTCCTTATTTTTATTCGACCCATAATTCAGTACCAAGAGGCTTTGTTCATTGAGGATTCTGAGTCTCTAATTTGATGATCTTCATCATAATTGGAAAACTTGGGCTGTTATTTCTTTAAACATTTTCTGCCCCATTTTTTAACTTCCCATTCTGAGATCTAAATTATATGTATTTTCAAATTTTTAATGTTGTTCTATAGATCCCTCCAACTCTTTCACTTTCTATTAAATTGTTTCTCTCTATTTTTCAAATTGGATATATTTTCCTACT
This sequence comes from Mustela putorius furo, assembly GCF_011764305.1. Lineage (NCBI taxonomy): Eukaryota > Metazoa > Chordata > Mammalia > Carnivora > Mustelidae > Mustela > Mustela putorius. The sequence goes on from NW_025421467.1 coordinate 4,640,521, forward strand.
AGGTTGTCTTTAAACTTATTGACCTTTCCTTCTTCTCTCACTATGCCACTGCTAAGCCCATACAGCAAATTTTTCATTTCAGTTATTTTACTTTTTAGTTATTTTCACTTGGCTCTTTTCTATAGACCCCATTTCTTTTTTCTCCTAAGTATTTTGTTATTTATTTTTAGATAAAATAAACTGCTTATTTATTAACCTGTAGTGTGACACAAAGCAGATTAAAATGACCCAATAAGCAGCCTATTTTCTAGCTTATGGTATACACACACTTTTTTATTTTTTTTAATTTATTTTATTTTTTTTTCAGTGTTCCAAAATTCATTGTTTATGCACCACACCCAGTGATCTATGTAATACATGCCCTCAATAATACCCATCACCAGGCTCACCCAACGCCCAGGTCCCTTCCCTTTTGAAACCATCAGTTTGTTTCTCAGAGAGCACAGTCTCTCATGGTTTGTCTCCTCCTCCTATTTCCCCCCAATCACTTTGAATTGCTCTGTTAACTCATCAAATTCATATTTTTTGAAATTTTCAATATATTTTACCTTCAATATGTTTTAAAGCCTTTGGAGGTGGCTTTAAAACCAATGCCTGCTTTCTGCTTGCTCCTGGCTCACATGGCCATTTTTTTTTCTTTTTTTCTTTTTGGACCTATCTCAACTTTTCAATTTTTAATAGTTACTTCTAATTTTATCTTTTCTCTGCATTTATTACTGAGCTATGGTGAGAAACTTTACATAAAAGTAAAACTTTTTTCATTTTTTCTTCACTCCATATCTACATGAAGCAAAAGCCAAATTCAGACAGATAGGTATAATCACATTTTCTATAACACCCCAGACACATGTACCTCTTCTTTCTCTAACAAACATCCATGCTTCTGGAAATTTCCTTCTGATGAGATAGAGGTTTACATAGATGACTTCAGTAAAGAGCAGTCAAAAGTGCCGTAGGCTACATTTTTCAACCAGGACAATCTCTATCAATGGTGCCAGCAGATTAAAGGTCATGCTCTTATGTCTGATTTGTTTGTTGTTCTCGTAGTTTTAATCAATTTTTTAAATTATGTTTTTATTATTATGTTCAATTTGAATCTTACTTTTATTCAAGCCTCCCAAGAAATACTTGGTCATTGATAAATCATTTTTAAGCATCTTACTTGTATCTGTAGAAATCCTGTTTTGTTTTGTTTTATAAAGATACACACACACACACATACACACACACACACACACACACACACACATATATATATATATATATATATATATATATATATATATATTTTAAGAAAGAGAGATTAAGAGCACAAGTGTGATTGCACATAATGAAAGTGAAGGTAGGGAAACTGCATGTGAGTAGGAGGAGCAGAGGGAAAGAGACGAAGAGACGAAGCAGATTGAGCTAAGCTCAGAGCCCAATGTGGGGCTCAATTCCACAATCCTGAGATCATGACTTAAGCCAAAACCAAGAGTCAGACACTCAATCAACTGAGACTGAGGCCTGCAATTTTTAACTGCTTATTTATTAACTTGAAGTGTGACAGAAAGCAGATTAAAATAACCCAATAAGCAGCCTGTTTTCTAGCTTATGATACATACACACTCTTGCTCACAAACATGTTAGCTGCATCTGAATTTGTTGTTGAAATCAAGCGCTTGGGGAAGGGGCCCTTTGATTATCCATGTGGCTTTACTGTCGTGTTTTCCAAGTCATCAGCTGTCTGGCCCTCTGGCAATTGCAGGCTTTTGCTCTTCCCTGAAGCAGTGCACACTGCTGGGCCACTAGTATTCTTTCAGCTGCCTCTGATCTTAATCCCTTTTGCTCCAGGCTCCTGGGGACATTTTGCTTCTTCCAGAAAATTTTCAGTTTGGAATTCAGATTCATCTCCCCTGCTCCTCCATCCAAAGTGCTGGCCATGAAGAAAATGATTGAAGTGAGTTACAAATCATTTCACTTACTCTGCTAAATATTTTCCTAACAGCCAAGTCATATTGATGTACAAATACAGCAACACTCACAGGTGTAAATCTTTTGAATGTTATATAGCCATTTATTTTATTTTTTAAGACTTTTTATTTACTTATTTGATAGAGAGAGAAAAAGATTGGGCACACAAGCAGGGGAGTGGCAGGCAGAGGGAGAAGCAGGCTCCTGGCTGAGCAAGGAGCCCAATGTAGGGCTCAATCCCAGGACCATGGGATTATGACCTGAGTCGAAGGCAGATGCTTAACCAACCAAGTCACCCAGGGGTCCTTATATATCCATCAGAACCCACTGACAATCTATGAATAAAATCAATGGTTCATGTTGAAACTCAGGTACAGTGTGTTATGAGAACAAGATCCAATGTTCATGCTGATCTGGTTCACAGGTAATGTCATCCCTACCGTCACTCTCAAACCAGATACTTCTTTCTCATGATGTCTTTTGTAACTAGCTCAGTAACACTGCTCTTGGTGACATACTCCCCTTCCTCAGAACTTCTGGCTTTGTCTGCCACCATCAGGGGTGGTTCATCATCCAGCATGCTCTAAAGCTTTTAGTTCACATAATAAACATGATGCTCAATAATGATTAAAGGAAACTATCATTGAAACCCTGGTGATATCTGATTTCAAAGACCAGCCTCCATTCTACTGAATAGTTAAAAAAAAAAATGGGGGGTGCAATATGTGTTTAACACTGTAAATTTGCAGCTTATATAGTGGTGCTGAACAAACCTCCCACTTTTACAAAGAAACCAAACAAAATCACTTTATTGTGTATCATCCATGGGTGGTAACACGCCTTCCTCTCAGTGGATGCCTCAAGAGTGCTTTGCTAACAGTTAACTTACAAAGCAGCTGCATTGGATACTCTGGGAAAATGATTTTACATATTTTGCTCTCTATTGAACTAATTATTGATTTCAACAAGTAAAGGACAGCTTCTCATTTTAATTCCTTCTAAAGGTCTACCTCTCATTAATTCAATTTTCTTTCTCCTTTAACTTTATATGTATTCACCACCAACATTACCCCCAGTGACAATAACCTGAGCCATCTCTGTCTACTTAGTTTCATGTGGGTTAAAAGAGGGTTTGGTTAGAATATGGATAGTTTAATCAGTTCATTCTCACTCTTAAAAAACTCAAATGTCATGGTTTGTTGAAAGCAGTTTGGTCATATAACTGCAATATAAAAATGATAGTGTGTTAAACTTATAAATACAGATTGTCATAACGATTTCTAGGTGACTTAATTCATTTGCTTTAATTCTAAAATACAGTTTTGTTTTTACAATATCTTAAGTTCTAGATTTTTATTTGAACAGTTTCTGTATAAATCTGTCCTACAAACAACAAAAAAATATCTTTGTTTAGTTACATTTCCTCAAGGCTTTGCAATTGGGAACATAATTCTCTTGAAGTGTAACCACTGCATCCTATCCTAATATCAACAGGAACAAGAACTTAATCTTAGAGAGATGGTAAATATAGTCCTTTGTTCGTAATACCCACTTCAAACCAGGAACCAGAAGGTCAAAACATCACTGCATGTTTGTTTAAATTTGTTCAATTCTAATAGCTGAACCACTTCTCTTCCTGAATCCACAGTCCAGAATTTCAGGAAGTAAGCAAGAAAATGCCTTGAAAATCCCCTTTTACCTTTTGCAATGAAAATCCTTCCCTAGTCCAATCAAAAATCTAATTTAGAACAGGAAATGTGAAAATGAGAATCTGAAAAGGAAAATTAAACCAGTTGCTCAAGTCATCTGGAAAGTAAAGCTATATTGGTGATTGCACATAATGAAAGTGAAGGTAGGGAAATTGCATACTGGGTACCAAAGAGGAGATGTCTGTAAGAATTAAAGCTCCATATGCAGGTAGTAAATGTATGGTTGCAAATAGTACCCTTCTTTTATTAGGAAAGAAGAATTGGCTATCTACATCCAATAGGTACACTACATATAGAAATCCAGGCTTCAAAATAAAGTGATAAAGAGTTAAAATGATAATAATGTTGCAAGAAATAGCAGAAATTGACTAATAGAAAGGGGAAGGTAGAGAAGTGTCGGGCCAAAATCAACAGTAACAAAAATATGAGGCAAAATAACAATAAGGATGGACTTTCCCTTGGGAACATGCTATAAATAATAAAGGAACAACACAGAAATTTGAAAGGTAGTCTGGAGGTACACAGGCTACATTGGCTCTGTAGGACAAAAAGAAAATCTTTTAAGGCTGCTTGAAGGGGAGAAGCAGATGGAAAAAATAGAATGTGCCTTTGGGAAAAAAAGAATTAGCAAGCACCATAGAATATTTGGGCTTTAAAGTGAGCAACTTTAACCTAATCTCAATGACTTGGGCAAGTTTTAATATGATGTGTTTCATTTCTCTCACTTAGGGGATATAGCTCAGTGGTAGAGCATTTGACTGCATTTCTCTCACTTATAAAATAAAGATGATACTAATGACAATCTCAAATGTTTGTGTTTTTTTTCAGTATTAGCTGAATTACATTTTATAATGCATGTAAAAAAAGACTAGTCAAAGTTAACTAAGATGAATAGAATGCTGGACATTGAGTAACCAATAAATGTCATGATATTAGAGAATCTGGTTAGACTATTTCTGTTTTTGTTAAGAATTTATAATTTACCTTGAGAAAATAACACTGACCTGCTGCATGGAATTCTAGAATGTTCCAGTTGACCTGACAGTGCTTTCCATCTAAGCAGGTATCCACAAGAAGCCAAATTTCAACAAAAGTTTAGTGATCTTAGAACTGGACAAGGGCAAGCACTGTCTGATTACAGTACATGAGAGGTAACCAGGATGCCCTTAACATCCCCCTCAGCCTGACTAAACTTTTAAAAGACCTTTTCCTGACTATAGGCCCCTTCCTTTTCTTGGAGCACTTACTTTTGAAAAAAGTTGCCATTGTAAAATCTTTCTCTACTCCATGATTTGTAAATCTTCTACAACTGAGGAATGACTTTCTCAAGAACCCAGGAGCCATTTATTTGACTGTAAGCACCTTGAAAGTTAGTGACCCTATCTCTCAGCCTATGTGGAAGGATAGAAGACTAACTTTGATAAATGGCTACTAGAAAATCAGATGACCTAATCACATTGACCAACCTCTACACAGTGCCTCCAGTACTTTTGCACTACCTCACCCAGTGCTTAAAAATACTTCCACATTTTGTTTCTTTCTTTTTTTAAAATTTAATTTAATTCTTTTCAGTGTTCCAAAATTCATTGTTTATGCACCACACCCAGTGTTCCATGCAATACATGCCCTCCTTAATATCCATCGCCAGGCTCACCCAACCCCTGAACCCCCTCCCCTCCAAATTTGGTTTGTCTCCCCCTCCGATTTCCCCCAACTCACTTCTCCTCTCCATCTCCCAATGTTCTCGGTGTTATTCCTTATGCTCCACAATTAAGTGAAGTCATATGATAATTGACTCTCTCTGCTTGACTTATTTCACTCAGTATAATCTCCTTCACTCCTGTCCATGTTGATACAAAAGTTGGATATTCATCCTTTCTGATGGAGGCATAATAATATCTTCTTTTTTTTTTTTCTTTTTAAAGATTTTATTTATTTATTTGACAGGCAGAGATCACAAGGAGGCAGAGAGGCAGGCAGAGAGAGAGAGAGGGAAGCAGGCTCCCTGCTGAGCAGAGAGCCCGATGCGGGACTCGATCCCAGGACCCTGAGATCATGACCTGAGCTGAAGGCAGTGGCTTAACCCACTGAGCCACCCAGGCGCCCCAATATCTTCTTTATCCATTCATCTTTTGAAGGGCATCTTGGTTCTTTCCACAGTTTGGCGACTGTGGTCACTGCTGCTATGAACATTGTGATACAGATGGCCCTTATTTTCACTACATCTGTATCTTTGGGGTAAATACTTAGTAGTGAAATTACAGGGTCATAGGGTAGCTCCATTTTTAGTTTCTTAAGGAATCTCTACTCAGTTTTCCAAAGTGGCTGCACCAACATGCATTCCCACCACAGTGTAAGAGGGTTCCCCTTTCTCCACGCCTTCTCCAACACTTGTTGTTTACTGTCTTGTTAATTTTGGCCATTCTAACTGGTGTAAGGTGGTATCTTAATGTGGTTTGATTTGAATCTCCCTGATGGTTAATGATGTTGAACATTTTTTCATGTGTCTGTTAGCCATTTGTATGTCTTCTTTAGAGAAGTGTTTGTTCATGTCTTCTGCTCATTCTTTGACATGACTGTTTGTCTTGTGTGTTTTGAGTTGGAAGAGTTCTTTACAGATCTTGGATATCAGCCCTTTGTCTGTAGTGTCATTTGCGAATATCTTCTCCCATTCTGTGGGTTGCCTCTTTGTTTTGTTGACTATTTCCTTTGTGTGCAGAAGCTTTTGATCTTGATGAAGTCCCAAAAGTTTATTTCTGATTGTTTCCTTTGCCCTTGGGACATGTCTTGAAATAAATTGCTGTGGCTGATGTTGAAGAGTTTACTGCCTATGTTCTCCTCTATGATTTTGATAGATTCCTGCCTGACATTGAGGTCTTTTATCCATTTCGAGTTTATCTTTGTGAATTGTGTAAGAGAATGGTAAAGTTTCACTCTTCTATACATAGCTGTCCAATTTTCCCAGCACCATTTGTTGAAAAGACTGTCTCTTTTCCACTGGATATTTTTTCCTGTTTTGTCGAAGATTATTTGACCATGAAGTTGAGGGTCCATATCTGGGCTTTCTACTCTGTTCCACTGGTCTATGTGTCTGTTTTTGTGCCAGTACAATGCTGTCTTGGTGATCACAGCTTTGAAGTAAAGCTTGAAATCAGGTAACATGATGCCCCCAGTTTTATTTTTCTTTTTCAACATTTCCTTAGCAATTCAGGGTCTTTTCTGGTTACATACAAATTTTAGGATTGTTTGTTCCAGTTCTTTGAAAAATGCTGGTGGAATTTTGATTGGGATGACATTGAAAGTATAGATTGCTCTAGACAATATAGACATTTTAACAATGTTTATCCTTCTGATCCATGAGCATAGAATGGTCTTCCATCTTTTTGTTTCTTCTTCAATTTCTTTCATGAGTGTTCTGTAGTTCCTCGAGTACAGATCCTTTACCTCTTTGGTTAGGTTTATTCCCAGGTATCTTATGGTTCTTGTTGCTATAGTAACTGGAATCGATTCTCTAATTTCCCTTTCTGTATTTTCATTGTTAGTCTATAAGAAAGCCACTGATTTCTGTACATTGATTTTGTATCTGTACACTGAATTGCTGTATGAGATCTAGTAGTTTGGGGGTGAAGTCTTTTGGGTTATCCATATAAGATATCATGTCATCTGTGAAGAGAGAGAGTTTGACTTCTTTGCCAGTTTAAATACCTTATATTTATTTTTGTTTTCTGATTGCTGTTGCTAGGACTTCTAGTATTATGTTCAACAACAGTGGTGAGAGTGGACATCCTTGTCATCTTCCTGATCTTAAAGGGAAGGTGTGAGCTTTTCCCCATTGAGGATGATATTCACTGTGGGTTTTTCACGGATAGATTTTATGAAGCTGAGGAATGTTCCTTCTATTCCTATACTTTGAATTGTCTTAATCAGAAACATTTGCTGTATCTTGTCAAATGCTTTTTTCCTTCCATACTTTTTCATGTGGTTGAGTTTCAGTTTCAAAACATTGTGGTCTGAGAATATGTAGGGAATAATCTCAGTCTTTTGGTATCAGTTGAGCCCTGATATGTGACCCTGTATGTGGTCTATTCTGGAAAAAGTTCCATGTGCACTTGGAAAGAATGAGTATTCTGTTGTTTTAGGGTAGAATGTTCTGTAGATATCTATGAGGTCCATCTGGTCCAATGTGTCATTCAGTGCTTTTTCTCTCTTCTTTCTTTCTTTCTTTCTTTCTTTCTTTCTTTCTTTCTTTCTCTTTTTTAAGATTTATTTATTTATTTGACAGAGAGAGAGAGATCACAAGTAAGCAGAGAGGCAGGCCAGGGGCGAAGGGAGGGGAAGCAGACCCTCTGCTGAGCAGAGAGCCCAATGTGGGGCTCAATCCCAGGACCCTGAGACCATGACCTTACCCGAAGGCAGAAGATTGACCCACTGAGCCACCCAGGTGCCCCAATGCTCTTGTTTCTTTATTGATTTTCTTCTTGGATAATTTGTCTATTACTGAGAATGGCATGTTAAGATCTCCTACTATTAATGTATTCATATCAATATGACTCTTCATCTTGATTAAGAGTTGGCTTATGTAGTTGGTTGCTCCCATATTGGAGGCATAAATATTTACAATCATTAGATATTCTTGATGGATAGATCCTTTAAGATGACATAGTATCATTCTTTATCTCTGACTATAGTCTTTAGTTTAAAATCTAATTTATTTGATATGAGAATCACTACCCTAGCTTTCTTTTGAGGCCCATTGGCATGAAAGATGCTTCTCCATCTCTTCACTTTCAGTCTGGGTGTATCTTTAGGTTCCAAATGGGTCTCTTGTAGACAGTATATGGACAGTTCTTGTCATTTTATCCAGTCTGCCACCCTGTGTCATTTTACGGTAGCACTTAGGCCATTCATGTTGAGAATAATTATTGAAAGATATGTTTTTATTGACATCATGTTGCCTGTAAAGTCCTTGTTTCTATAGATTCTCTCTGCAAATTTCTGTTCTATGTCACTCTTGGGTTCTTTCTTATGGAACCCCCCTTAATATTTCTTGTAGCACCAGCTTGGTGGTAACATACTCTTTTAAACCTTGCCAGTCTTGGAAACTCTTTATCTCACCAGCTATTTTGAATGAATGTTAACCTTGCTGGATAAAGTATTGTTGGCTGCATGTTATTCTCATTTAGTGCCCTTAATATGTCTTGCTAGCCCTTTCAGGTTTGCCAGGTTTCTGTGGACAGGTCTGACGTTATTCTGATGGACCTTCCTCTGTATGTAAGGAATTTCTTACCCCTAGCTTCTCTCAAGATCTCCTGTCTAAAATTATGATTCATCAGTTTAATAATCAGGTATCTCAAGGTCTTTTTAGATTAACTGATCTTGGGGGGTGGTGATCTTTCTGTCTCTAGGACACGAACACTGGTTCCATTCCCCAGATTTGGAAAATTTTCATCAAGAATTTGTTCAACTATATCTTCTAGTCTTCTTTCTTTCTTCTCCCCCTTAGGGGTACCAATAATTCTGATGTTGGAATGTTTCATGGCATTGTTTATTTCCCTTATTCTGCTTTCATGGTTTCTAAGCTCTTTCTTCCATGACTCCTCCTGATCCTTTTTCTCTATCAGTTTGTCCTCTAGATCACTAATTTTATCTTCTGCCTCAGTTACCCTAGCTATTAGAGTATTTAGATTAGAGTGGATCTCACTGATAGCATTTTTTACTTCTTCCTGGGCAGCTTTCATTTCTGCCCTTAGAGATTCCATGTTGTCACTAATGGTTTTCCCCAACCTAGTCATTGCCTGGATAATTGTTACCCTGAATTCCCTTTCTGACATACTGTTTATGTCTCTATCCAGTAGTTCTGATGGAGAGGGCACAGTCTCTGAATTTTTCCTCTGTTGGGTATTCCTCATCCTAGTCATTTTAGTGAGAGGTGGTTGATGGGATGTGTAGCTGAATATATCAACTGCAATCCAGGCAAGGTGCACCCTGAAATGCTTCTGAGCAATTGAAAGTCACCACTAAAAAGAAAAAGGGAAATAAAAGAGAGAAAGAGAAAGAGAAAGAGAGAGAGAGAGAGAAAAGAGAGAGAGAGAGAGAAAGAGAGAAGATCCAGCCAGAATTGGCCCCAAAGATAAGCTTCATAAGGTATACAAACAATAACGGATAAACAAAAAGATGGGCAAAAGTAAATGACAAGAAAAAAATAAAAAAGAACCCAGCCAAAATGAACCCCAAGAATAAGATGTATGTAATACCAGAATACAAACAAATACACAGAAAACACTGACAGAAGAAAAAGATAGGAGGGTGGTTATAAATCCTTGATGTTGGCAACGAAGGTTATTTTGCTTCTTCCTGGGTGTATCTTGATATCTTTGTTAAAGGACTCAACTTTCCACACATAAAGGAGATTAAAATTCATTTATATATAGAGGTAGTATTGATTAGGGAAAAAGGATTTCCTTGAAGCTTATATCTATATGTATATTAAAAAAATAGAAAAGAAAAAAATACAGGTATATATATGAAAAAAAGTTCAAGTTAAAGGGTTCTTATGGAATATGTTATATTGAACCTCTAGCTGTAAAGGTAAGAAGGTTAAAAAAATTAAATAGAACAAGAATAGTGAAAATGAATTAAAAATAAAAGGTGTATCTATGAAATATTCCAATTTAAAGGTAATACTGGGAGCTTAATATATTTTTCCCCCTGATATTGAGGTTTTACAGGTTTATGGGGATGCTGTGGTGGTTGTCCTCTTGGTCTTTTGGCTGGCTATCTGGGGGAGGGGCCTGCTGCATTGTTTTTCAGGCAGTCCTGCTTGGGTTGAGTGCTCCTGCTCCCTATCAAGGGGCTGGGCTCTGTGGAAACTGTTTTTTTAGACTTTTGTTCTCTAGAGATTTTTGTTCTTTGGTGGCTTTTTACAGCTTTGGAGGTGTAGTGGAAAGCAAACTGTACCCAGTCCTCTGTCCCAGAGAGAAGCCTCAGTCTGCTCTCCCCTGGGTGGTCTAGAACACACAGACTCCTCTCTGCAAACTCCACTGAGCTGTGCAACCTCCCATAGGCAGTGCATGTCCCCAGCCACTGTCTCAGGGGTTGCCCAAAGAGCCCACTTTTCTCTGCAGCCCCTGTATCACTAAAACTTCAATTGATATTGGTTCAGGCAGCCTGCTTCTGGTGGCTGTCTTTGCCAGGACTGCTGTCTGGCAAAGACCTCATGGTTTCACAGGTCGCCACCTGCCAAGAGATCCTGACCAGAGATTGTGAACTGAATTCCTTTAAGCTGGGCCTGGGAGTGTTCAGACCCTTAGCCGGGCCTAGAGACCCCTGGCTAGCACCTGCACGGAGCTGTCAGGTGTGGGTGGGGAGAGCAGTTCAGACCCCAGTTGTACAGTGAGCAGAGTTCAAAAGGCTGTGGTTCTAGAGAGCGCAGGCTGGCACCCACACCAGACTCCCTCATGTGGGGGCGGGAATGCACCCAGCCCAGTGGTGGTGCAAGCTACACAATCGGGGGGAGGGGGGCTCTGGGACCAGAAACTGAAGGCTCCATTGCCACACTCTCTCTAGCATAGGTGGTCGCTGGCAGTCCTGGGTCTTTGGGCTTAGAACCATGTCCATGACTGCCCAATTCCACCAGCTGCCCCTTAAGATCTTTTGCTCTTTTTGAGTATTTTTATCAAGACTCCAATTTAATGCTGGTCCCCAATCACAGGGCATTTTTGTATTGGGGCATTGCTTTCTGGTGGCTCTCTCCCCCTTTGGTTTATCCTCCCATGTCAGTCCAAGCAAGCATTCCCACTCTGCTTTACCTCTCCACTGGTGTCTTCTGCCCCCATAGAGATCTAGAAGTGTATAACCCTACATCTAAGGGTGATTTCATGGGTGTTCCAAATGTTCTGGTAGATAATTATCTCACTTTAGGGGACTGGTTGAAACAGGGTCTCCTAGTCTTCTGCCATTTGCCCCTTCTCCCTCCCATATTTTGTTTCAACAAAATTGAATTCAGTCTCTCTTGCAACAGTCTTGATTTTTATGATCTCTATTGTGAGAGTCTTGAATAAAGCCTTCCTTGCTTATTTAACCTATACAGTAAAATCTGTCTTTATGGAGCTGAGAGTTTGATCTATAGTTTCACATGTTGGGGCCCTCCCTCCTTCCCTTAGTTCATGTTTTTATTCACTACTGCTAACCTCTGATTCCTCCCCCGCCCCATCAGTACTTATCAGCCCTGGTTATTTGAATCATCTGAGGAGTATTTAAGACTATTGATGACTGGGTCCAATCATAGAGCCAGATTTAATTGATCCAAGGTGGGGCTGGGATATTGCTTTTGTTTAAAATTACCCCAGACTATAGTAATTGACAAGAATGAGAAGTACTTTTCCAGAGAATAAGACTTTTTTCTATCACATAGTATTCTTTAAAGATGTAAAATAAAATTGATAAGATTCTCATTTACCAAATTAGAATCACATACCCTTCCTGCCATTCCTGGGCAATAGGTAGTTTACCTTGATCGTAGAATTGGGACTTCTTAAATTCTTTAGTCATACATTTATTGATAACCTCTAGATGTTTCTACTGTGGAGACAGATAGCATTCATTATGCCTGGATTTTTATATTTAAAAACAACTTTAAGTTCTAAAATGTAATAGTAGAACACAAAATGGACCCTCTTTTTAATCTTACTAATTCTATTTTAGCTTTTCAAATCTCATCAAAAGTGTTACAGTCTCCAGAACTGCTTCCATTGCCCTAGTGCTTTCATAGATGGCACCACTGGCATCACCTGAGAGCTTAGTAGACCGGAGGAATCAGAGAACACACGTGGTAGTACTAAATCAGAAGATTTAGGAAAACAAGATAATTGTGACCACTCCTGTGTGCTCTCAGAACAAACTGGGTTTCCCATAAACCTAGCTGTTATCACAAGAAGAAGTTACTTTGGCTTATATGCTTGCCGCTCCCACTGAAAGCTAAGTCATTTGGGAGTAGAGACTATATGTAAGTGCTTTCTGTATTGCTAGTGCCAAACACAATCCTTGGAGTTTAGTGGGTATTCTTAGTCTTCTTAATTACTCTTCTTTAATTCCATTTCTTTTTCAATCCCATTCTTAGAATCATATAAGTAATATATTATTATTTTAGTTGATGTTAGTGACATGGAAAGGGTATAAAATTAAAAAAAAAAGAAAAAAATAAGTTTTTAATCCCTCTAAAACAACTTGTTATTTCTAAAAACAGTCCTCCATTTACTTTATATATTTGAATAGTTGAGTTCATGATATGGATATAGTTTTGAATGCTATTTTTCTTATGCAATATTATAAAATAAACATTTTCCATGCTGCTACTTACTTTTCAAAACCATTTTTAAACATTAATTAATAATTTCAATGGCTATTTTAGGCTATTTAAATTATGACCCAACCCATCTCTCTTAACCTTAGCTGCCAGTCAGTACACGCACTCCTGCTCTAGCTACACTGGTTTACTGCTATTTTTGCTTTCCTTTTCTAATTTTTCTGAAGCAATGGTTTCCATCTAATGCCTTCCCTGAATAGCTAAACCAATGAAAATCCTACCCTTTTTCTGTGACTCAAATGCAAACTTTGTAAAATTTGCTCTTGAAAATCTCAAAAGGTATCTCTTCAAACTCTTTATCACTTGCTGGTTTTTTTTTTTTTAATTACTATTATGGGACTTGTCACATATGCTAATATTGTCTTCTTATAGCTACTATTTTATCCACAGGCAAATTTAAGAAACATGCCCCAAATTATCATTATTATATTATTTTTATATTTATAATATTTATAAAGACTTGCTCATAGGAAATACTAAGACTCTTTTTCTAGCTTTTTTGAAGTATGTTTAACATACAAAATTCCACATTTAATGTGTATATTTAGATGAGTTTTCTGACTTATGCATATGCCTGTGACCTCGTTAACATAATAAATTTATCCATCAACTCCGAAAGATTTCTGTGCTGGTTCTTTTTTTTTTTTTTTTTGGACTCTGATAGTAACAGCAAAAGCACAGGCAACAGAGGTGAAAATAGACAAGACTACATTAAACTGAAACCTTTTGCACAGCAAAGGAAAGAGTCAAAAAGACAACCTATATAATAGGATAAATATTTGCAAACCACATATCTGATAAACAGTTAATTTTGAAAATATATAGAGGACTCCTACAACTCTATAGAAGATAAATAAACCAATTAAAAATGGTTTGAAGGACTTGAATAGACATTTCTCCAAAGAAGACATTCAAATGAAGAACAGGTATATGGAAGGGGATCAGTATCCCTAATTATAAGATAAATGCAAATCAAAACCCTAATGAGAGATCACCTCAAACCTATAGACTGGCTATTATAAAAACAGAAACAAAGCCACAAGAGATAACAAGAGTTGGTGAGAATATAGAGACACTGGAACACTTGTACACTGTGGGTGAAAATACCAAATAGTATAGCCTTGATGGAAAACAGTATGGAGTTTCCTCAAAAAAATTAAAAATAGAAATACCAGATGATCCAGCAGTCCCACTCCTGGGTTCCTCAGACAGAAGTTTGTTTTTCAACGTTTTTCAATGTTCTCTTTCATTTGTGGGGAATATTCTGCCTTCAGATATTTCCATGGTTTCTGCTGTCACTTTTTAAAGGTCTCTGCCACATGGCGTGTTTTTAGACTTGCTTCCTTTTGCCATTCCCCTTCCCTTCTTTCTCGTTATTTTTTTAATTGTTGTTGGCACTTATAAAAGAACGTGAAATTTTATGGTATGAGTTTGTTTATTTTTAGTCTTCTCCACTAATATAGAAGTACTTTGAAGGTAATGATCTGGTCTGTCTGGTTCACTTTTTTTTTTTTAATATTTTATTTATTTATTTGCCAGACAGAGATCAAGTAGGTGGGGGGTAGGGGGTGTGGGGTGGGATCGGGTGGGGAAGCAGGCTCCCCACTGAGCAGAGAGTCCCATTCAGGGCTCGATCCCAGGATGCTGGGATCATGACTGGAGCTGAAAGCAGAGGCTTTAACCTGCTGAGCCACCCAGGCACCCCTGTCTGGTTCACTTTTTAGAACAGTTTGTAGCACATAGCCTATCAATAAATATTTATGGAATGAATGAAAGAATGGATATGATAATTCACACACATTTGCACTCTGATAATCCAGTTTTTTTCGATACAAGGAATTATAACTTTATGTTAGAATTTGTACATGAATCACAATCCTGTTTTCAAAACTGAATATATGAAAAAAAATTTAGTAAATTCTTCCCCAATTTAATTTGGCTGTATAAGGACAAAGCCACTTTAACAAAGACAACAAGGGAGAAACCAAGAAGTTAAATCTGCATATAATATCTAAGGACCATGAGACCTATGGAAATTATTTTCCTGTCTCTTTCTTACTCTCTTTTTACCTTTTCCATCATCTCTTTTGACAGGGAATATGAGCCATTCATTAAGGCAAAGTACAGGTAGATGTACCATTGCAATGATTTATCATGGTAAGACCAGGCTTTTGTGTTTTTGTGTTTTAAGGGATGGGCACATGGGAATAGAGCCCTGGAATAGAGATAAATGTTAGAGATTTCCAGGCCTGGTGGACTCCTCCAAACACATTTCTATGGTTTATTATTTTCATAACATTTCCCAGTTTACCAGATCGGAGTATAAAACTTCAGTGCTGAAAACTTTAGGAGCTTCTGCTTTATAAATGAATCTTCAATCCCCCTCAGAATGCTTTCTGGGGTTAAAAGAAAAAAATAAAGTTAAATTCATCCATACAAATTCCAATACCATTCCAGAGCATCACTGACATATATATCTCTAGGAATATTCCTGGAATGCCACCTGAAAGGAATCAGATGACTAATACCAGTTTGTATCAGCAACCTTAAACAAGAAAAAATACACTGTTGGATAGTCAGATACCTGAATAGTAAAATAGATTCAAGCGAACGTGACACAGACACCCCAAACACACAACATAAATTTATTGTGGTCTGAAGCACTCATTTTTAGAACTGCTAACGTACAGAGTAAAAATAACTAACAAATCTTGTTAGCAGCAATGTTTGCATTATGTCTAATTCCATTTAATGTAAAAAAAAATTGGAATATTTAAAAGGTTATCCTTGACTGTATTTTCCTAATACTTATAATAGAAATGATGATAGCATAATGTAGGTAACAGGTGTGGTCATTCCTGAGGCTAAATCCACTTGTGTTTTTTTGACTGAATTATAAAGGCAATGTTTGTGAGCTGAAGCTCAAATAATCCACAGTTTAGTCTCATTTTAAGATCACCAGTAAAGAAGTAATCAAATGCTAACTTTTATACTCAATCACTCTAATTGCACAGGTGATTATAGTCCATTATATGTGCATACTGAAATATAAAGGAAAGAATCATCTGCATTCAATTAATTAACAATTTAAATATATCCTAGGATTAGTAGTGCCCTTGCTATGTCAATAGATCTGATTGAGTCTCAATTTCTTTAATTTTAGTTATTGTAACTCTCTCTTTCCGCTTTGGGATTCTGAGATTTAAAAAAATCTCGTTAAAAAACAAATGAGAGATTTTCTAATCCAGGGAGAGATAAATGAAGGCATAAGACCAAAAAGCACTAGAAAATCTGATATCCTCATACATTAAAGTATAATAATAAATACTATATTTTCAGGATATAAATTCACATGACCCCCTGCTAAGGGTTATGAGAAAGAATTCTTTTGGCACATTCTCTGTCTTTGGAACTTCACACCTTAAGATAAACACAGAAATGAAACTAAGTATGGAAAAGACATACCAGCTGCAGAATAAAACTCTTAAATAATTACATACATAAACAGACACATGATACCCTCAGGTCAGAGGAGAAAAGAAGAAAATTAAAGAAGTGTAAAAAATTTTAAAAATTCCATCATTATTTTGACTTTTAAAAATAATTATTCCATTAGTGATTAAACTGAGTTGGCTGAATAATCCAAAAATGATGGATGATGAATAAGAAAAAAAAATACTCATGAGAAAAAAGCACGCTTTGTTTTATTTAACAAAATTACATAAATATGTTTATATTCCAAACATAACTGACCAAGTTAATGCCTTGAAAATCCAACCACTCAATGAGAGAAATATAAAAATTTTTACAAACTGTTTTTAGTATATGTGTTGCTGAAGAGAACACAATCCTTGCAAACCATAACTTTAATTTGAAAATTGCTATTTTTTCATTCTAGATACTACAACACAGTTTGCTAAATTTTTATTTAAAATTAATTTTCATGAAGGTTTTCTCCTGGCCTTCTTACTGAAGCTCCTAAGAGTCAGATTTACGACGTATTTAAATCTTAACTAATTGAGAGACATAGTTTCTAAACAAAATTTTACAAAATATATATGACCCTTAAGGTTTTTATATGCTTCCCTTAGTTACCAAAACATCTTCTTTCACCAATAGACTCATGCTCATTATTTGTTAATAGTTATGAATTTGGGTGCCTTTCAGTGGTATAATGGATGATTGTTAAACAGAAAAAATAAAACTGCATTACCAGATATTTCTAGAAACCTATTATCTTTTCTGACTGTGAATGAAATATTCTTTCTTTTGTCAGTTGGTTACATGGAATCTCAACTCAAAGAATTCCAGCACAATCAAAACCATCTCACTCTGGAACAGTGGATTAATCTTAGGAGGTATGTGCCTGGTAAGATTCAGTTTACGTGTGTGCGTTCTGGGGTTAGGCATTAGGTAGACTCAAAGACAGCTCTGGGATTAACTTTCCTATCTTCTTTGTTATTTCATATGTTTTCCTGAATTTCTACATATTTGGCTTCAATTAAAAATAAATGATTTTTCTGGTTACTGACAGTTACATAAATTAAAAATCTGCTTTGTATATTATGCTTTTGTTTCTGATAAAAACCTATTCAAAAATATTCAGTGACTTTTACTAGAAACAAGTATATTTTTGTGCATGGTCATTTACAGAAGAGTGTTCTTTAGGTTTTTAACACCCCCAAATTTAGTTCATTGAATTGTGAAGGTCTTCCCTTTGTTTTTTGTTCATTTGCTTTTGTTTTTGCTTTGTTTGTTTTTTACCCATAACACACTAGCAACATCTTTGACCTCTGATGGAGAGCTAACAAAGTTAAAAAGAAGGGTTTCTAATCTGCTTCTGACTTCTAGCTGCAATTTCTATTCTGTTTCCATGGAAATAGAAATCAGATAAATAAAATAATAAAATAAGTGCTTTTACTCGTGGATTTTTTTTAAGCTTGTTATTTCCTTTCAATAAAAGTGTAATGATTTTTTTTAAGTTGAGATCAAATATTGTTATTCTTTGAAACTATTTTCATCCCAGAAACTACTTAAAAGGACATGTATATAAAAAAATTACTGGCCTTGATGTGACCCAGTCTGTACTCTGTGTTAGCCTTCTAATAACCAGAACAACCTGACAGACCAGATAGTGGCCCACAGGCTCCCAGTGAGGCTCTGGCGCCAGGAGAAAGACCTCAACTGCCTTGCTTTGGGTGGGTAGGAGATGGAGGGATGCTTCTGGAGCCAGCAGAGCTGTTGCATAGTACAAGAGAAAGGATCAGTCTCCAATTCAAAATGTGGACAGCGTACAAAGGGGCACCTTAAGCACCAGAGGGATGATTTTGGAAGCAGCTTCGTTGGGCTGCTCCCATGCCAATAGTATGGCCTGTCTGCCTTGTGTTGCATTTTTGTATCACATCTAAGCTCCAAAAGGTGGATCTGAACTTAAATTCATACTATTTTTTTTAAACCATTATTACTGAGAATTAATTTTATTTCCTTCATGCTATATCAAACATCTTTTATTCTTCTTGAATAATTTATTTCTTTGCTTCTTCTGGCAAGCAGACAGAGTAGTAAAAGACCAGTTCTGGATTCCTTTGACCAATATCATCACCTCACTAAAAATTTGTGATCAGAATCACCATCTGATATGGGACCATAGCTTTATATATAAGATGGCAGCTGAAGTTGTTCTTTTGTGGTCTCCCCAGCTGAAAAAAAATCCACTTTTTACATTTTTAAGTGGATGTACTTTAATGTATGTCTCCACATTTACATAGTTATTTGAATTACTCTATACCTAAATATATTTTGTTAATTTTGCATTCGTTACAACCTTCTAACTGCTGCACATGCCTACACACACACATGCACACATACTACATAGACCCTTCTTTAAACATAAGAGAAAGAGGAATACTTTGTGTAATAGGTAAACAGTCCTCCCTGGCTCCCATGGTCTGATCAACATTAAAGTAACTTACGCATTTTGCATTGCATTTTATTTCATTCCAGTGGTCACCTAGAAATATGACACTGAAAAACTGTCAGTAGTTCTGTTTGAAATTTGGGACTTCATTTAGACATACATTGTTGCAGAACTAATAATGCCTTTTGGAAAACCCTATTATTTTTACATTTTCTGAGATTTCCTGGTGCTTAAAGAGGTCATGACTGCACAGAAGCATATGTGAGTGAGAACAGAGTGGTTGAGAGCATGAGATGTAAACCTCTTGAACTCAAATTCTAACACTCTCACTTCTTTGCTATTAAAACAAATGCAGAATTGTTATTAAATCTCTTTAGGCCTCAGTTTCCTAATCTATAAAAAAGTAATAATAATAGCTCTTAATGAGATTGAGGTGAACATTAAATAAGGAAGTAAATAAATAAATCTGGCATATAGTTGGTGTGGAAATGTTGTTTCACAATTATATAAATTGGACAAATATGCTAGTAAAGATGAAAGTAAGTGAGGTAATCATTTATTGTACAAATGCAGTTACTTTGGGGAGTATAAAAGAGGTGCTAACATAATTATGTAATTTTAAAATATTTATATACTGATGAACAAATCATTATATTCAAAAAACAAACATCATTTTTTGATAGACCTATAAAATACTTCCATTAAAAATATTTTCAGAATAAATTATTAATGTATAATCATATACATTAAAATAGACTCTAAAATTTATATTGATTTAGAAATAACAAGTAAAATAACAATTTGGGGCACATATTCACATCCCTTAATCGTCAAGTCTTCTCTCTGCCTGTGGCTTGGTCTTTTGGAGCCTACTACTCAGACTAGCTAATAAAATGAGCAACAAGTGGGGCGGCAGCAGCACAAACCTTGACCAAAAGGAGTTTGCTGTCTCTAGTAATTTGGGTCCTAGTGCAGTTTGTTTGATCACCAAGTGCTCAGTGTAGCATTTTTAAAAGTTCTTGAAAAGGGACAGTTAGTTATGTTGTCACTGGAAGGAGTGGGGGAAAGAGACTTTGGTTATAAGCTGGCTGTCTTTCAAATTAAACACCTGTGTCTCATACCTGCTAGGTGAGATCATATGGACCTTCAAAGCAACTCTATCTGACTCTTAGGTATATTACTGTGTCAAGAAATGAATAATTTGGGCAAATACCAAAACCATTAATACATTAGGAGAACAGTTTTGACTTTAGATCTGTCCCAAGAAAGTCCAGTGGTCACCTAGAAATATGACACTGAAAAACTGTCAGTAGTTCTGTTTGAAATTTGGGACTTCATTTAGTTATACATTGTTGCAGAACTAATAATATGGAAAATTCTTTTAGTAAACTATGACCAAGTTAAAAATTCTCTGAAAGTCAAATTGAACCTTAAGTTTCTGAGTTGGGATGATAATAGGCAATCCATTCTTGTGGCACCCCACCACCCCCCGCCCCGCAAATATATTACAGAATTCCACAAAACTTCTACAGGAAAAATGAATATATAAAAAAATGTTAAAACATTAAATTATATCATTTTTTCCAAAAGAAAGTACATTATAGTTAATTAACAATTACCTAAGAGGTGGTATTTGGATGTCAAATAGAATATTTAACCTAATCCAGGATGACCCTTGGGGCATTTTGACATTGCCCTGTTTTTAAGAGTTAGCTGTCAATGTTTCTTAACAACAGTAAACTCTTACTCTCTGTTGCTGTTTCTCTTCACCTGAATCTTGATTTTGAGTTAACTTCTGAATATTTCTTTCTCTGTCTCTGTCTGCAAACCCATCCAATTTTCTCATCAATGAGAAAAGTATACAAACTAGTCTTGTATAATTTGTAATAGATATTATGAATGTAGAAAAAATAAATCTGGTGAAATTTACTACTGGGTAAAATTAATGGGAAAAATGAAATATTAATGCCAAATTTAGCTAGGTAAAGTTGGACTTGGAGAAATGAGAGTAAATAGAAAAAATGCCAAAAAAACCCATCTCTGGCATGTTCTCCCAATCAATAATTGGTACAATTTGATATAAAAGCTGGCTCAGAATCTAAAGTTTCATCAGAAAATTTAAATAAAAAATAATTTGTTTTGATTAAAAAACTTAGAAAAAATAAAAATAGAAAAAATATAAATTGATTTATCTTCATTATATTTATCCAAATATTACATTGGCTTGAAGATAGTCCAGACAATTATTATTGAATACATTTATAACATATATAAAAATAACATTTGCATAATTCTGATTAAATGCTTATAAATTCAGTGAGGTCAAAAGAATAGGATCAAAATGGCCCAACTGAAATAATCTGCATGCTTTGGGAAGACCATGTGTTTAGAGAACCATCTAGGAAAGAAATGTCCTCAATATACTACTTTGCATGTTAAACTATTTTTTTAAAATATGATTTTATTTGAAAGAGCATTTGTACAAAATACATTATATATGTACATTTTGAAACAGAAAATAATGCAAATAGCAGTATCTATCACAGTGTAAGAAATTGTAAGAAATATTCAAGCCCTGTGTACCCCCAAATGACTATATAAATCTTTCCCCCTACTTCATCCAAATTTGTTGGTTAAAAATGCCAGCTTTTTATTGTCATTTTACTATATCTGAAATTTATTAGCATATTGTTTAGGTCTGTCTATTCTTGAACTTTATATAAATAGAATTATAATTTGTGTATTTTATCATCACTTGCTTTTAACACTAAACATTATGTCTTTTGAGATTCATTCATCTTGATTGAAATAGGTTTTTTTTCACTGTGGCATAGCTTTTTTATATGATAATCTACTGATTATTCATTATTTCTATTGATGATGAATATTTATATAATTTCTGTGTTTCCCCTCTATACTATTCACAGTCTCATAACCAAGTCTCTAAAAGCCCTTGAGCAACAGTGTCTCTAGGGTATATGCTAAGCAATGGATCACCAAGGTGAGGATCTAATAATTTTCAACTTTATTATATGTCAAGCCATTTTCAAATTAATGGAATAATCGTTCATGAGAATTTGGTTGCTTCATATCTAACTGATAAGTAATATTATCAGACTTTTTCTTGCTAATCTGGCTTTAATTTGTATTTTCATTATTACTAATGAGGCTGGACATATACTTATTGGCAATTCCTTGTTCCATTAAATTGCTTGTTTTTTTCCTTATTACTTTAAAGTAGTTATTTTTACATTGTGAATACCAATCCACCGTCAACAATATGACAATGGCAAGTATCTTTTCCCACTGTGTGTTCCAAGTATGACTGTCTTTTAAGTCCCTCTAGGGAAGAATGGCTAATTAGTTATATTCTTATGTTCAATGTAGTAAAATTTATTCTTCCTTTCCTTTTATACTTTGTTATGTCTTGCTTAAAAAATCCTTTCCTCTGCCTAGTAACAAATCAAATAATTTTAAAGAACATAAAAGCTTTCTGTGTTCTATTTCACCCATTTGCTTTTACATATTTCATTGATTTGTTTGATCAGCACAAACATGTCCAATATTGAGAATAGAATGTCCTTTGTGTATGGTTATGACATGACTATGTCACAAACTATCACAGTTCTCAAGGGAAATTGGCTCTGCTTGCTAACTATTATCAGAAAAGACTGTTTAAAATCATTTGCTTAAAACTGACCCAAACAATTTGGTTATCTTTCAAAAAAATTAAATATTTCCTACTCTCAAGGCTATAAAGATAATTTTCAATATTTTTTCCTAACAGTCTATCAGTTTGTCTTTTTCATTGGAATTGATGTGTATACTATAAGGCAGGAAGATTAAGTATATATGTCTATATTTCCTCATAGAAAAAAGTATCCATTACTCTTTTATCTAAAATGATAGTTCATCATATGTCAGGATACCTCTGCTTTTACTTTAAAAATATCTAAAGAAGGCACTTGAAGAGTTATATTCATTTTTTTTTTATTCTAGCCTTCAAAACTTTTTCAGATGGATACTCCTAGAATAAATCTTACATTGTACTACATAGAATCTTTGTTTCTTTCATTCATATGTATTCTAAACATTTTCCCACACTTCTACTTATTCTTCCTAAAGATTACCTAGAAATCTTTCATTATTTGAGTGAAATCATTAGATTCTTCGGTGGAAATGAATGTTTGTGCTTCCCCCTCTCTCCCAAATTCATATATTGAATTCCTAACCCTAGTTGTGGCAGTATTTGGATATGGGGTCTCTAAGGAAGTAATGTTAAATGAGGTTGTAAGGGACAGCTCTAATCCAATAGGATTATGTATTTGTAAATCATGAGAGCTTATTAGCTCTCTGCCATGTGAGGACACAGCAAGAAGACAACCAACTACGAGGAAGAGCAAGCTCTCATCAGGACCTGAATTGGCTGGCATCTTAATCTTGAACTTCTTAGTCTTGAGAACTATGGAAAATTAATGTTTGTTGTTTAAGCCTCCTACTCTGTGGTATTTTGTTATGGCAGTCTGAGTAGACTAACCCACACTGTTCTAGGATTTTTTAAATGTAGCTAATGCTACATTGACTGTGCCAGAGTAATGATACACTAAGATCTCAGAATTACTTTTTTTTTTTATGGTAAATTCCCAGGGAAAGATTTAGTAAGTTCAAGGATCAAACATATTTATAGCTTTTAAAAACATTTTGCCACATTGTTTCCCCAAATTATTATATCATTATACTACACATATCAACAATACTAGAGAATAAATTGCCCATTAAATTCAGAAGCTTTGTTGTGACTGTCTTTTAATATGATAATGGAGTAAATATGCTTAATTTCAGTTGCTCCTTAACCACACAGAAGATAATTCTGTGATGTTTAGCAAAAGAATCTCGTTTGATTCACAAAGCTAAACCTGTGTATATACATTTGGTCAGTCATAAGGACATGATAACAATTCCCTTATAAGTAATATACTCCTAAGTAAAAAAGAATAAATTCAAAGAAGAAAGTTTATCCCATAACTTAAATGCCAATACCTCAGGGGAAAAAAAAAAAAAGGGCAGACAAAAAGACTTTTAAAGTATGTATACACATGAAAAAGTGCTCATAAGTTTATTGATTATATGTAATGTATATAACATTGTAATAATGTATATAACATTGTAATAATGTATATAACAATATACACTATTATACACTTATACATACATGTGTACAAAAGTACACATACATTTACCATATATATACACATATTTGCCTAAATATAAATTAACTTATAAAATAAAAATCTATAGAAAGCAATGGCTTGAGTGTACTATTTTACAAGACAAACTTGTACTAAATACCTTACATACAACCACACAATAACTGAAACAAAAAGCTAGTTGGTTATTTTAATAGACATTTAGTTTCTTTTCATTATTTAAGAAAAAAAGGATTTTCTGAAATATGGCTTTTAAGCCTTCAATTTGTAGGTTTTTGAAACAGGCCAGCATGAATCACAAAGAACCAATTACTACAAAGCAGTGGCTTTCACATTTCTTTAATATATCCACTAACCTTATTTCTCCTGTGAGCAAAATAACTGCTGCTCTTTGCTCAGAATTGGCGACCATGAGCGGACTGGCTGTCAAAGATCCCTGTCTCTTGCACTAATTTCAAGCTCTATTGAACAGTGCTGCTGTGGCAGGACCAGTGTGCCACATTTAATAGGAGCCCTGGCACGACTTGGGGATAATCTTAAAGAAATTTGTGGATATTGCTAATTAAAAGAAAAATGCCAGCATTTTTTTTTTCTTTTTTCTTTTCTTTTCTTTCCTTTTTTTTTTTTGGTTTGGTCTAATAAGCTACTTCACTGTGATATAGTTCATGACTGCATATGTTATCAATGGCCAGCAGGTGTGATTAAAAAAACAACAACAAAAAAACAAAAATACACAGAGACAGCTTATTTTTTCTATTTGTGGAATAAAATTCCACCAGAAATCATGCACCACTAAACCTGTGACAAGAGACAACAAATGCACCTTCCCAAGCTATTTTTACAATCTTCCCTTAGAGAGCTCTCTTTCATATGCCCATGTATTCCACAAATGAAAGCTAATCTAAATGTATTCTCTACTTCACCTGGAATTCCCTCTTTAGTGTCCATCTGGTCCAAGACTCCTACCACCACTACATAGTCTTTATTAGTTAACCAATGATCTTCTAGGTACTAAATTCAAATGAAGACATTCCAATCACCTTTCCTTGAACTTCCCCAAAATGTGTATTTTTTTTTTTTTACCATGTTATGCCTGAAATAGATGTATATTTGTCTATTACTACTTTTTGGTCACTCTCTTTTAATTGTGATTTTTCTTTCTTGATTCTGTAGGTTCCTCTTTCTCTGCCAACTTCGGAAGTTAAGGATTTCCTAGTTTTCTCCCTTGTAGCTTTCTCTTCTCGACATTCATTTTATCCCCCTAGCAGTCTCATTGCCTCCTGTGGCTTTACCATCACCTGAATGCTGATAACTCACACATATATACTCTTCCTATATTGTTCTCCTAGGAGCCTGAGATATATTTTTACTTGTTATTTAATTTCTTTACCTAATCATGAACAGACATCTGAAACTTAGTTTTGGAAATGTTTGGTAATATATATTAAACCTAAACAAAAGCACAGTCTCAGATCCAGAATTCCATAACTTGATCTTTTTGTTTCAGTTATTGTGTGGTTGTATGTAAGGTATTTAGTACAAGTTTGTCTTGTAAAATAGTACACTCAAGCCATTGCTTTCTGTAGATTTTTATTTTATAAGTTAATTTATATTTAGGCAAATATGTGTATATATATGTATATATATATATCTACAAAAATGTATGCAAATGGACATGAAAAGATATATAGGAATGTTAATTAACAGTATCATTATTTATAATTGTCCCAACTTAAAAAAAACCCCAAATAATAGATACACACATTAGAGTAATTGGAATACTGTACAAAGGAACCACTGCTTGGCATGATAGTGTCAATTAATCTTATAAACATGATCCTGAGTGAAAAAAGCCAAATAAAAATTTGTATAATATATGATTTTATTTATAGGCAGTTCAAAAATAGGAAAAATAATCCTTAATGTTAGAAGACAAGATATTATTTCTCTTTGAGGAGGAATATGAGTCACTACAAATAACTTTTGGTGGGGCTAATCGCATTCCATGTCCTATCTTGATCTGGGTGCTGGTTACATGTATGGCCACTTGGTGAAAATTGAATCAAGTTGAACAGTTATGGATTGTACACTCTTCTCTATATCAGTTATATTCTGTAAGTTATTTAAAACTGTCATTTTACAAGAATAACTTTAAAAATATATCTAACAGGGCACCTGGGTGACTCGGTCATTAAGCGTCTGTCTTTGGCTCAGGGCATGATCCCACAGTTCTGGGATCAAGCCCCACATTGGGCTCCCTGCTCTGAGGGAGGCCTGCTTCTCCCTCTTTTACTCCCCCTGTTTATGTTCTTCTCTTGCTGTGTCTCTCTATGTCATATATACATATATATGAAGTCAACTTAACTGGTTACTTAGCTTCTGATAATTATCAGTGCTTTGTAAAGTAGACTCTACTCTACTTCATATATATATATAAAATCATGATGTTGTCCTGCATAAAACCCTTCAATGTTCCCTATTGACTTTAGATTGAAAACCCAAATATCAAATCATGATCCATCATCTGCCAAGATCTATACTCAACTCTTACATGTCTTGGCCACATTAAACCAATTTTCTTATGTTATTTTATTTTTATTAATTTGTCTTCATTATTAAAGATTTCTTTTTCATATTACTCCAATGTAGTCCACTTTGACTATAGGAGGTAGTTAAGCATTCTCTCCTTTGCAACATTGAAAGTATAAATATAAGTTCATGAAATTTAAGTGGCAGAGTGAGTTCATGTTTCACTGAGTTAACAAATGAATCTTATGGACAAAGGAGAATGAGTAAAGCAACAGAGTTTTATAAAGCAAGGATACAGAAAAAAAGTTCTCCGGAGTGCAGTGGGTCCCAATAGCATTGCCAAAGTGGGCCTCCACGGACAGTCTTTTATTTAGAACTGACCAGGGAGCTTGTGGCCTTAAGTTCTTTTGATGGACCTCTTGGTTTGAGTGAGGACTGGTGATAATGTCTTTAATGGCTTACTTCCTTTTTAGAGTCTGGTAATTTGTTGGTCAAACATTCTGGGGATTTCTGTGAGCTGATCCTTTAGTCACCTACCGATCTCTCCCTACCTAGTCCTACCTGTCCTTTACTCAGTGAGACCCTTCAAATGTGTATCAGTGGGTCATATACTTGGAGGATGACTGCCAACATGTATCTGGTGAGGATGGGGTGGGGGATAGAGATAAAAGAAGTTTTAAAAGGAAAAGAAAAAAAAGAAGTTTTAAAAAGGAATTTTTATATGTTGAAGTAGACTTACAGGATCCTTTGGGTCGGCCTTTTACTCTTAGCAAAGTACCAAGTTAAGTCTCTAGGGCAGTGTCACTCTGCCTGTTTCAAGAACTTGTCAGTGGGCTATAAGTTATTGGGAAATTCTATTTATTTACATTCCCTTCTGCCTTTGTTTCACACATCAGTATGGATGGGTGGGTGATCTTAGGGTTCCAGGAAATACAATCTATGGGTCTCTGGAAATTAGGCTATTGATAAGAATGCTTTTGTTCTTGTAAATCACTAAGGCATTTGTAAACTAAGGAAGACTTCCTCTTGCAGAACTGTAATCTCTGTGAGATAACCATTTGGTTTTCTTTCTCTTAGCTTCAGGTCAGGCAGGAGTATCAGCCTGTGTTTTGTCCTCAGCTTGCCTTGGGCTTCCTCATCAAAAATTTCAACAATATATTACAATATAATTAGTCTAGGATTGCTTGTATGCAGATTTTAAACACTTAATTCAAATAAAAGTACAAAGTAAAGGATGGAAGAAGAGGCCACCCCAAAATATTTCTCCTAGGAATAAGAATTATTTTGAGGTGATTGTTTTTGAGAAACAGCAAGAAACATAGGAGAAGCTCTGAAATCTCAGTAGAAATTACCCTTTTGTACAGAAAATTTCCATTTATAAAGAAAAAAAAATTTGTAAGGGTGTGTCTCTGTTTGTACCAGAAACAGATGAATGACTTAAAATCACAAAAGATTCTTCCCCCTGGAGAAAGCAGTGACTTAGTCTCCAGAACAAAACTTACCCTGGTTTACTATGCTTTTCCTGGTCACCTCTGCATAACTGCCCTCCCTCAGCCACACCTTTCTTTTTGTCTTTAGCTGAAGGTGATTTTTAAGCCTGAGTCCAAAGCTCCCAGTTGAGAATTTGGTAGGCCATAGGGGAAGTTACCCATTTTTTTCTTCACCTACAAAAACAAATGAGAGATTTAAAAATTCTCTTCTGTAGAATTAAAAAATGTTTTGTTAATACTATTATTTATATTACTTTGTATAAACTAGGGAGCTTTCCTTATAAGTAAGATTCAGCCGAAATTCTATAACTTTAGAGTAAGTTAGGCAGTTATATTAATTTATATCTGTAAAATATATTCAGATATATAAAATTGTGTTATAGGTGGATTCAGTCCTTGTTCTGCCACTTATTAGCATGTGTCTTTGAATATTATTTTACCTCATGGGGAAAAATACATTAACTATGAAATTGGAAAAAGAATGCCCATCTTGTAGAACTACTCTGACAGTCTGACATAAAATATTTAAAATGTATAGTAGTTGGGGCGCCTGGGTGGCTCAGTGGATTAAGCCGCTGCCTTCGGCTCAGGTCATGATCTCAGGGTCCTGGGATCGAGTCCCGAATTGGGCTCTCTGCTCAGCAGGGAGCCTGCTTCCTCCTCTCTCTCTGCCTGCCTCTCTGCCTACTTGTGATCTCTCTCTGTCAAATAAATAAATAAAATCTTTAAAAAAAAAAAAAAAGATTAGTTTACTATTTAAAATGTATAGTAGTTTATACACTGGAAAAATCTGTAAAAGTTAGCTATTATGATTTTTAGTACTATGAATTAAGTTATTTACTTGAGTACAAACTTTTTTTTTTTAATTTTATTTATTTATTTGACAGAGATCGCAAGTAGGCAGAGAGGCAGGCAGAGAGAGAGAGAGAGAGAGAGAGAAGCAGGCTCCCTGCTGAGCAGAAAGCCCGTTGTGGGACTCGATCCCAGGACCCTGAGATCATGACCTGAGCCGAAGGCAGTGGCTTAACCCACTGAGCCACCCAGGTGCCCAACTTGAGTACAAACTTTAATGAAACTGCTAAATTTACAACTCAACTAAACTGGTTACTTAGCTTCTGATAATTATCAGTGCTTATAAAGTAGACTCTACTCTTCTTTATTGACAGACTAACCTCTGTCTTTACTCAATTACTACATTTTTTTGCTTATAGTGTTATGTGTTCTCAAAATTTTGCCTCAAAGTATGCATAACTGTTATTTAGTAAGGAAATTAGCTCTAAAAACCCTCTAAACCCTTGGAATTTCCTGTGAAAAGAGTCTTTGTTATTCATGGCAGGACCCTAGGACCATACCTGAATTTATGCTAATTAGGTGACTTATGGTTGGCTCCAAGATAATTTATGTTTGTGAGAATACTCATGTTGGGGACAGACCACACCAGAAATACCAATCATGTGGATCAGTGGATTGGAGCTTTGAGCCATGTGACATCAGCCTGCCCTTTTGGGAGTGAAGGGGTGCTAGAGATGGAGTTCAACTATATAGATTTATTAAATAATGCCTACATAATGAAATCCCCATATAAACTCTGGTCACCAAATGTCAGGTGAGCTTCATGGTTGGTCATACACACAGGTGTGAAAGTAACATGTTCTGAGGACATTGAAGCTTCTCATTTCCTCCCAGAGTATCTATTTGGGTGTCTTTTGGCTGGCTATTATTTGCCTCCTTTATGGTAAAATCAGAGTCATAAGTATAGCGCTTACCTGAGTTCTATGAGTCATTCTAGCAAAATTTTCGACCTGAAAGGTTAGTGGAAAAATGCTCATTTGTAACCTGTTAGTCAGAGTACAGGTTACCTTGGAATCCAGAGCTCATGGCTGGTGTCTGATACAAAAGTAGTCTTGTGGGGAGTTATGTTATTAACCTGTGAAATCTGAATTCATTCCAAGGAGTTTGGGTCAGAATTCCATTGCAGTGGCAAACCAAAATGGGTGGCTGGGAAAATTTTACATAAAAATATAAATGTTTTTATTCAATGTGATAAATACAATAGGATATACCTGGTCTAAAGGAAGCATTTACAACTGCATTTAAATTACAATTTCCATATATAATTGTGAACTCAGCATTACTAGCACTTCCAATTTTGAAGAGAAAGAGCAAAACTTTATTTCTGTGTGAAATCTCAGTTTTTAAAAAATATTGTCAAGGGACGCCTGGGTGGCTCAGTTGGTTAAGCAGCTGCCTTCGGCTCAGGTCATGATCCCAGCATCTTGGGATAGAGTCCTACATCAGGCTCCTTGCTCGGCGGGGAGCCTGCTTTTCCCTCTGTCTCTGCCTGCCACTCGGTCTGCCTGTGCTCACTCTCTCTGACAAATAAATAAATAAAAATCTTTAAAAAATATGTTGAGTAATTAAAATATAACTATTGGGCCAAAGAAATCAAAACTGGCTGAGTATAAGTCTTCTATAATAAAGTGTATCCTCAGTCTAAAAACATTTTCCCCTCTTCCCCTATGATCCTGTTTCATTTCTTAAATACCACATATCAGTGAGATCAGATCGTATGATAATTGCCTTTCTCTAATTGACTTATTTCACTTAGCATAACACCCTCTATTTCCATCCTTGTAATTGCAAATGGTGGGATTTCATTTTTTTGATTCCTGAGCAGTATTATGGTGTATGTATATGTGTATTTCTATCTATCTATCTATATTTTCTTTATCCATTATTCTGTTGATGCACATCTGGGCTCTTTCCATAGTCTGACTATTGTGGACATTGCTGCTATAAACATTTTGGAGTGCAAGTGTCCCTTTGGATCACTACATTTGTATCTTTGGGGTAAATACCCAGTAATGCAATTGTTGGGTAGTAGGGTAGCTCTACTTTCAACTTTTTGAGGAACTCCATACTGCTTTCCGGAGTGCCTGCACCAGCTTACATTCCTACCAATGGTGTAGGAGGGTTCCCCTTTCTTCACATCCTTGACACCATTGGTCATTTCCTGACTTTTAATTTTAGCCATTCTGATTGGTGTAAGGTGGTATCTCATTGCAGTTTTCTGGTTCCATAAAAATTTTAGGATTATTTGTTCCAGCACATAGGAATTGCATTGAATGTGCAGGTTGCTCTAGGCAGCATAGATATTTTAACTATATTCTTCCAATCCATGAGCATGGGATGTTTTTCCATTTCTTTCTGTCTTCCTCAATTTCTTGCATGGGTGTTCTATAGTTTTCTGAGTACAGATCCTTTGCCTTTTTGGTTAGGTTTATTCCTAGGTATCTGATAGCTTTCAGTGTAGTTGTAAATGGGATTTACTCCTTAATTTCTATTTCTTTTGTCTCATTGTTAGTGCATAGAAGTGGAACTGGTTTCTGTGCATTGGTTTTATATCCTGCCACTTAGCTGAATTCCGTATGGGTTCTAGCAATTTTGGGATGGAGTCTTTTGGGTTGTCCACATAAAGTACCATGTCATCTGTGAAGAGAGAGAATTTGACTTCTTCTTTGCCAGTTTGGATGCCTTTTATTTATTTTTTTGTCTGGTTGCTGAGGTTAGGACTTCTAGTCCTATGTTGCATAGTAGTGGTGATGGTGGACATCTCTGTCCTGTTCCTGACCTTAAGGGGAAAGCTCTCAGTTTTTCCCCAGTGGGAATGATATTCATGTGGGCTTTCCATATATGGTTTTAATAATATTGAGTTATGTTCCCTCTATCCCTACACTCTGAAGAGTTTTAATTAAGAACAGATGTTATACTTTGTCAAATGCTTTTTCTGCATCTATTGAGAGGATCATATGTGTCTTGTCTTTTTGCACAATAAAGTTCTATATCTAGCAGGGGAAGTGGGAGAGAAATCATTGCATAATGTGCCCTGAACATTTCCTATAAAAGCCTAGTCTGCAAGGGTAAAGACTTACCAGGGCCTTATCTCAACTTGAAGAAGGTTATTCTTCCCAGTCCAGCCCTCTCTATACTTTCTGTACCACTTAAGCAAATAAAAGGTGATACCACTGGAGGAACATTGTGAATTTCATAGGCCAGGGCCACTAAAAGTCAGTTTAAATCATAAGATTATAGAAAATTTACCCTCTCTCAAATCTTACCATCATATCAATAGCTTTGTAGTATAACAAAACTGAATTAAAACAGAAAGGGTGGCAAGACACAGACTCTATTTAAGAAGGACTCAGCGGAGGGTCAAAAGTAGGGTCAATAGAGGTACTGAAGCCTCTAGAACATAGAATTACAGAAAATATTAGACACAGCCCAATTTATAACAATATTAATGTAAAACCTATCACCCAATATGATATGTCTTTCAATAAAATTTACAAAGCATGCCAAAAGGCAAGAGGAAACACTGAAGAGAAAAGGAAAACATTAGAACCAGACTAACATCTGATACTAATACTGGAATTAAGAGGGCAATTAAAATAACTATTACTAATTTGTTAAGGGCTGTCATGGAAAAAGGTAGACAACATGTAAGAACAGATATTTAATGTAAGCAAAAAGATGTAAACCCTAAGAAAGTATCAAAAAATTAAAAAAAATTAAATGACTTTCTTGTAGACAACATAGTTGGCTCTTATTTTGTTATCCACTCTGACAATCTGTCATTTAGTTAATGTATACATTCATATTTTAAGTAATTATTTATATAGTTGGATTAATATCTATGTTTTTATAACAGTTTCTATTTGTTGTATTTGTTTTATGTTTCTTTTGTAATTTTTTAAAAGTTTATTTGAGAGAGAGAGAGAGAGAGAGAAAGGTGTGCAAGAAATGAGTAGGGAAAGGGGCAGAGGGAGAAGGAGGAGCATATTCCCTAGTGAGCTGGACCCTGAGATCATGACCTGAGCCAAAGACAGACATTTAACTAAGTGAGTCACTCAGGCATTCAAGAAAGCCATTTTAAATATAAGGACTGAGATAGATTAAAAGTAAAGGGACACCCAAGTAGCTCAATTAGTTAAGCATCTGACTCTTGATTTCATTTCAGGTCTGTAAAGCAATCCCTGGGGGTGTAGGCTCTGAGCTGGGTGTAGATACTGCTTGGGATTCTCATTCCCTCTGCTTCCCACACCATCCTGCTCGTGAGAGCTCCTCTTTCTCTCCTATTGATGTTAAAAAAAAAAAAAAAAAAAAAAGTAAAGGGATAGAAAAGTATATGTGATACTAATATTTATCAAAAGAAAACTGGAGTAAGTATATTAATCTCAGACAAAGAAGACTTCAGAATAAGGAAACAATCAGTCATAAGAAAGAATGTTATATGATGATGAAAGAATCAATTCTCCAAGATCAAACAATCCTACACATGTTTACATCAAAACGGAGTGTCAAAATATGTGTGGCAAATACTGATAACACCATGAAGGTAAATAGACAAATCCACTATTATGATTAGATACTTCAACACCATTCTTCCAGTAATTGATAGTTCAATGAGGCAGAAAATCAATAAAGGTGCACTTAACCTGAAAAATATATTCTCTATATTTAATAAATTGTACACATATTTCCACCATCATTTGTCCTATAACTACATGAATTTAATATAAAAGTTTAAGTAACTAGAGTGAAAGATATTTTAACCATGCAAAAGAGCTATTTTATTCTTGCTTTGATTACCAAGACAATGGTTTTTACAGGGGATAAGAGTCTGTAAGAAGCTGTCTTAATGATAGAGCTGAAGGTTATATGTCAAAAATAGAGTGGAATATTGTTAAAAAATCTAGAAGTAATCAGTGCTAGATAGTCTCACTGACATTTAGGTTTTATAGATATACACTTAATACTATTAAAAATAGCACTATTTTTTGTATAAGAAAAATAAATTATAATTTTAAAATGTTAAAAATTTTAATACATTTTAAATTCAATGAGACAATGGTTTTCTAAAAACAATTTTTGGTCTTTGGAGATTCTTAAAAAATTATTACATTGCACCATACTATTAAGTGTAAGTACTACTTGTTGTCATGTTTGATGATTTTAGTGATTCAATACGGTAGAAACATGTCTCATTCTTACCATATTCTAAGGTAGGTCAGGTAGGTGTCCTAGAAAACCCTTCCCAATGTTAGCCAGGGATCTGGATTCTATCTGTCTAGTGGCTTGGCTGCTATAATGCATGAACTGGCAAAGACAGGGAATGGAAGATTATGGGATATTATAAGCAGCAGACACAACTTCTGCCCACATTCTTTCAAATAGAACTCAAATACATGGTCTGTGTTTCAGTTTGGTGAACATATAGCATTACCTCTGCCACATGAATATATTAGAAAATTTTTCTGAAGTATTGTAATTTATAGAGAAGCAAAGGCAATACAATGGAGACGAGAGGCTCTTCAACAAATGGTGCTGGAACTGGACATTCACATGCAAAAAATAAATCTAGACATGTATCTTATAGTCTTCATGGAAATTAACTTGAAATGGATAAATAAAACATAAAAACAAAAATTATAAAAAATTTATAGAACTCCTAGAAGATAATATAGGAGAACATCTAGAGGACCTTGGGTTTGGTGATTACATATATTATATATATACATAACATACATACATATATATAAATATATATATAAATAAAATTCCATTACAGCTCACATATAGTGTTATATTAGTTTCAAGTATACAATAGAGCATCTCAACAATTCTATATATTATGATTCAGTGCTCATTATGATAAGTGTACTCTTAACCCTCTTCAACTATTTTACCCATCCACCCCAACATACCTCCCCTCTGGTAACTATTAGTTCTCTATATTTAAGAGTATGGGTTTTCAATTTGTTTCTTTTTTCCTTTGATAGTTTTGTTTCTTAAACTCCACATATGAGTGAGATCATATAGTATTTTGCT
This sequence comes from Mustela putorius furo, assembly GCF_011764305.1. Taxonomy (NCBI): domain Eukaryota; kingdom Metazoa; phylum Chordata; class Mammalia; order Carnivora; family Mustelidae; genus Mustela; species Mustela putorius. The sequence continues at coordinate 4,675,578 of NW_025421467.1, forward strand.
TTTTGTGACTGACTTATCACTTAGCATTTTACCCTCTAGGTCAATACATGGTGTTGCAAAAGGCAAGATTTCATTCTTTTTTTAAGGCTGAGTAATATTACACACACACGCGCGCACACACACACACACACACATGCCTTCTTTTTTTTTTTTTAAGATTTTATTTATTTATTTGACAGACAGAGATCACAAGTAGGCAGAGAGACAGGCAGAGAGAGAGAGGAGGAAGCAGGCTCCTTGTTGAGCAGAAAGCCTGATGCGGGTCTCAATCCCAGGACCCTGGGATCATGACCTGAGTGGAAGGCAAAGTAGCTTTAACCCACTGAGCCACCCAGGCACCCAGAAACATATTTCCGGTTGTAAGAAATATAATTTATTTCTGCACATTGATTTTGTATCCTGTGACTTTACTGAATTCATTTATGAGATCTAGTAGTTTTTTGATGGGGTTTTTAGGGTATTTTATATATAGTGTCATGTTATCAGCAAACAGTAAAAATCATACTTCTCACTTACCAATTTTTATGCCTTTTATTTCTTTTTCTTGTCTCATGGTTGTGGCTAGGAATTCCAATACTATGTTGAATAAAAATGGTGACAAGTCTCTGTCTTGTTTCTGATCTTAGGGGAAAAACTTTAAGTTTTTTACCACGGAGTTTGTTAGCTGTGGGTTTTTCTTATATAGCCTTTATTATGTTGAAGTATGTTCTCTAAACCTACTTTCTTGAGGGTTTTTGTTATGAATGGGTATTGTAGTTTGTCAACTGCTTTTCTGGAAAGTCTATTAAAATGTTTATGTGGTGTTTTATCCTTCCTCTTGCTGAAGTGATGTATTGCATTGATCTATTTGCAAATGTCGAACCACACTTATATCCTGGGAATAAATCCAACTTGATCATGCTGGATGATTTTTAATATATTGTTGGTTCCATTTGCTCTTTTTTGTTTTTGAGAATATTTGCATCTATGCTCATCAGATATATTGGCCTATTTCTCTTGTTTTGTAGTATCTTTATCTGGTTTTACTATCAGGGTAATGCTGACATTGTAGAATAGACCTGGAAGGGTTTTTTTTTTTTTTTTTTTTTTTTTTTTAAAGATTTTATTTATTTATTTGACAGAGAGAAATCACAAGTAGATGGATAGGCAGGCAGAGAGAGAGAGAGAGAGAGGGAAGCAGGCTCCCTGCCCCGCTGAGCAGAGAGCCCGATGCGGGACTCGATCCCAGGACCCTGAGATCATGACCTGAGCCGAAGGCAGCGGCTTAACCCACTGAGCCACCCAGGCGCCCGGAAGGGTTTTTTTTTTGTTTTTTGTTTTTTTCTTTTTTAGAATAGTTTGAGAAGGATAGGTATTAAATCTTTAAATGTTTGGTACTATTTGCCTGTGGAGCCATCTCTCCTAGACTTTTTTTTTAATGGGAGTTTTTTTATTATTGATTCAATTTCATTGCTGATAATCAGTCTGTTCAGATTTTCTATTTCTTTCTGATTTACTGTTGGAGGGTGTTTTGTATCTAGGAATTTATCTATTTCTTTTACATGGTCTAATTTGTTGGCATAGAATTTTTCATAATATTCTCTTATAATCTTTTTTATTTCTGAAACATTAGTTGTTATTTTTCCTCTTTCATTTATGATTTTGAGTACTCTTTTTTTTTCTTTTTCCTCTTGATGACTTCAGCTAATAATTTGTCAATTTTGTCAGTCTTTTCAAAGAACCAGTTCCTGGTTTCATTGATGTGTTCTCTGTTTGTTTTGTTTTTTAGTTTCCATTTCATTTCTTTCTGTTCTAATCTTTATTATTTCCTTCCCTTTCCTGCGTTTGAGTTTTGTTTGTTCTTTTTCTCACTCCATAAAGTTAGGTTGTTATTTGAGATTTTTCTTTCTTCTTGAGGTAGGCCTGTATTGCTTAAATTTTCTTCTGCTGCTTTCCAAAGATTTTGGACCATTGTGTTATCATTTTCATTTGTCTCCATGTATTTTTTGATTTCCTCTTTAATTTTTTGGTTGACTAATTCATTTTTTGGTAGCATGTTATTTAACCTCCATGTATTTTTTTTCCAGATTTTTTTCTTGTGGTTGACATCTAGTTTCATAGTGTTGTAGTCAGAAAAGATGCATGTTATGACCGATCTTTTTTAATTTGTTAAGCCTTGTTTTGTGGCCTAAAATGTGATCTAGTCCAGAGAATCTTCCACATGTACTTGAAAAGAATGTGTATTCTGCTATTTTAGGATGGAATGTTCTGAACGTATGTGTTAGATATATTAGGTCCAATATATCATTCAATGCTACTGTTTCCTTGATTTTTCTCTTTGGATGATCTACCTATTGATATAAGTAGGGTATTACAGTTCCCTTTTATTATATTACTATTGATTGTTTCTTTTATGTTTGTTGATAGGTGCTTTATGTATTTGGGTGCCTCCATGTTGATTGCATAAATATTTACAATTGCTATATCTTCTTGTTGGATTGTTTCCTTTATGACTGTATAGTGCCCTCATTTGTCTCTTGTAATTATCTGTTTTAGAGTCTGTTTGTGTGATAGAAGTATTATCACCCTGGCTTTCTTTTTTCCCACTTCCACTTGCATGATATGTTTTGTCCACCCCTTCACTTTCAACTTGCATGTTTCTTTAGTTCTGAAATGAGTCTTCTATAGACAACTTATAGATGGCCTTTACTTTTGTATCTGTTCTGTCACGCAAGTCTTTTTTTTTTTTTAAGATTTATTTATTTATTTGAGGCACGGAGGAGAGCAGAAGGAGAGAATCTTCAAGCAGACTCCCTGATGAGTATGGAGCTTAATGTGGGGCTAAATATCATGACCCAAGAGATCAATGGGACATGAGCCAAAACCAAGAGTTGGATGTTTAACTCATTGAGCCATCCAGGTGCCACATTTTTTTCAAAGAGATTTATTTATTTATTTTAGAGGAGAGTATCACCCAAGGTTTTGATTGGAGCATTTATTATATTTACATTCCATGTTATTATTTGTAAATATGTGCTTATTGCCATTTTTCACTTATTTATGGTTATATTTGTAGTTCTCTGCTCCTTTCTTCTTTCACTCTCTTCTGACATAGTTTGCCAGTTTTCTTTTGTGATATAATTGGATTCCTTTCTCTTAATTTTTTTTGCATATCTATTCCAGATTTTTGATTTGTGGTTACGATTATATTCATAGATAACATCTTATTCATATAGTACTCTATATTAAGTTGATGGTCACTTAGATTTGAACCCATTCTTAAAGTACCAAATTTTTATTTCCCCCACTCCCCAGGTTTTAGGTGAATTGTGTCATATTTTGTATCCTTCTATTTTGTGAATCCTTTGACTGATTTTTATATATACTTAATTTTACTACTTTTGTGCTTCCTACTTTTCTTACCCTTGCTTATGATCTTTCCTTTCCACTAAAAGAATCCCCTTTAACATTTCTTGTAGGGCTGGTTTAGTGGTCATGAGTTCCTTTAGTTTTTGTTTATCTGGAAAACTTCTCTCCTTCTATTGTGAATGACAAACTTGTTGAATAGAATATTCTTGACTGCAGGTTTTTTTTTCTTTCAGGGCTATGAATATACCATGCCTCTTTCTTCTGGCCTTCAAAGTTTCTGTTGAAAAATTACCTGATAGTTTTATGGATTTTCCCTTCTTTGTCACTGTTTTCTTTTATCTTGCTGCTTTTAAAATTCTCTTTTTCACTCTGTTTTGCCATTTTGATTACCTTGTGTCTTGGTGTGGATGCTGGGTTAAATTTGTTGGGTGTTCGCTGTATCTCTTGGGTCAGATTTCTATTTTCTTCACCAGATTAGGGAAGTTTTCACACATTATTTCTTCAAATAAATGTTCTGCCTTCTTTTGTTTCTCTTTTCTGCCATCCATATAATGCAAATGCAATCCCTATTTTTATGCTTGATGGTTTCCTGAGTTCCTTGAGTCTATTTTCATTCTTTATTAGTCTTTTTTTTTCTTTCTCCTGTTAAGCTTGATTGCTTTCCAATACTCTGTCCCCCAGGCCACTGACCTGTTATTCTGCTTCCCTTAATGTACTATTTATTCTCTCTAGCATATTTTAAATTTCAGCTATTGAGTTCTTCATCTCTGTTATTATTATTTTTTAATCTGTTTGTTGAGGGTCTCACTGTGATCCTCCACTCTTTTCTCAAGTTCAGGGAGTATCCATCTGTATGACCACTAATTTATATTCTCTGATAGACATATTACTTATCTTTATTTCATTTAGCTCCCTTGCTTTGATTTTGTCATCTTTTTTTCATTTGGGATATATTCGTCTGTCTCCTCATTTTGTCCAAGTCTCTGTGTCTGTTTTTTTTTTGTGTTTGGAAAATCAGCTACATTTCCTGTTCTTATAAATAGTGGCCTTACGAAGAAGAGGTACTATATCACCTTACAGTGCAATGTCCCATGTTTATCAGAACTGGGTGCTTTAGGGGATGTCTCATATGTGTGTTGCATGCATCCTACTGTTGTGACTAAGCTGCATTTGCCTTCAGTCCAATCATCTTCAGTGGTTCTCTTTGCCTGTTGCAGGCAGGGTTTTGGTCCCTATGTTGTTAGTGAGCCAGTCTGTGGCCATGTTAAACTTGAGCTGAGTTATACTAGGCATCTGTCAGAGCTGCATTTCCCACAAACAGCAGGGTGTACTCCATGTTTTATTCCCTGGGGGGTTTAATTGGTGGTTGGGGCCTGCAGTCAGACCAGATGTCTTCTCTTAGCCCACTGCTGCTGGCCCACTGTGAACATATATTAGTTAAACTAATATATGTTGCTATCTTTCCCCTCTCCCTGGGACAGCAGTCACTTGGGAGTGGTACCTTCTTTGTTAGGGATGCCTGCACAATGCTATGTTTTTGACACCTCTTTGGATGTACTCCTGATGAGGCAGTTGCAGGGGGTAGTACATGCAGTATGCACTGTTAGCAGTTTTGCATGGGTATGCTTTGAGAGGGGAGCTTCAACATTCCTAGAAAACTCCTGCTACATCCAGGCTGGAGGAGGGAAGGTCTGCAGAAGACCACAGGGGTGGGGTGCACTGTTAAGAAGCTAGGTGGATAGTATTTGCACTCCACTTGTTCTTGCAAGTGTTCATGTATCTATGCTGGGGGGTAGGAGAGGGAAATAGCACTTGCCAACTCTTTTGTTCTTGCAGAAGTCTTTAAGATCCCTCCTGCATCCAGTATAGGCTCTGAGATTAGTAAACAAATCTCTTTTCTATATCCTAGGCATTTTTCAAACTACAGATTCCATGAAAGAAAGAATTGATAAGCTGGACTTCATTAAAATTGAAATTCTGTGTTCTGCCAAAGACAATGTCAAAAGAATAAAATGGCAAGTTATAGACTGAAAAAAGTATTTGCAAAACATAAATCTGATAAAGGAGTTATTCAAAATATACCAAAAAAGTCTCTTAAAACTCAATAATAAAATAATAAACAATCCAATTTTAAAAATTGGCCAAATACCTAACGGACACTTAACCAAGGAAAATACAGACACGACAAATAAGCATTTATAAAGATGTTGCTAGTATATATCCTCAATGAGATGCAAATCAAAGCCATGAGACACTACTATATAACTATTAGAGTGGCCAAAATCTAGGGCACTGACAACACCAAATGCTGGATATGGAGCAAGAGACCTCATTCGTTGCTGGTTATAATGCAAAATGGTACAGCCCCTTTGAAAAAAAGTTTGGTAGTGTCTTATAAAATTACACATACTCTTACAATACAATCCACAAATTGCACTCCTCAGTGTTTTCTCAGAGGAGTTGAAAATTTATATTGAAACATAAAACCTGCACACAAGTATTTGAGGCAGCTTTATTAATGATTGCCAAAACTTGGAAGCAACCAAGATGTCCTTCAGTAGTGAATGGATAACAAACTGATACATCCAGGGAATAGAATATTATCAGTGCTAAAAAGAAATGAGTTACAAATCCTTGAAAAGACATGCGTGAAATTCAAATGCATATTCCTAATGAAAGAGGGCAATCTGAAAAGACTTCATACTGTTTGATTCTAACTATATGATATTCTGGAAAAGGTAAAACCATAGAGACAGTGAAAAGATTAGTGGTTACCAGGGATTAGGAAGACAGGATGGATAGGTAGAGCACAGAGGATTTTTAGGGCAGCCAAAATACTCTGTATGATACGATAGTAGTGGCTACATGTCATGATATATATGTCCAAACCCATAGAATGTGCAACACCAGGAGCAAACCCTACTGTAAACTATGGACTCTGGGTGATAATGATGTGCCAATGTAGTTTCATCAACTGTAAGAAACGTACCTTTCTGGTGGGGGGTGTTGATAATGAGGGATAGTACAAGAGGGTGGGGTTGCGCGTATATGGGAAATCTCTATACATTTCTCTCAATTTTTTCTATGAATCTAAAGTACTCTAAAAAAATAATCTATTAGGGAAAAAAATTTCAGTCTTAGGTTTTAAGTGATACTGCATAACTTTGTGGGTTGATACAGAATTTGTAATTCATATTAGTTTAAAGCTATTAAAAATTCTAGTCTTTTATAAATAACCTGATTAGATTAAAAGATTCAATGTGTAATTTAAAGAAATAATAATTTAGTCTTGTAAAAATCACCTGAAAAATAACTGCCAAACTTAAATTTTATTACATAAATTTTATAATGTATTGGATAATGTTTATAAGATTTCTGTACAATGTGGTAAGTTCAAATCAAAGACAGGAATAACTCTATCACTGTTTTCCCTAAAATTGATGTGTAAGCCATAAAAGGTGACCATTTCCAAACTCAGAAGAAACTGTAAATATCAATTTATTTAATTTTTTTTACTTGACAGGATTTTTCAGAATTTTACTTTTTCTTTTTCTGTATGCAGCTTTAATTTTCAAGTATTTTTCAAAAAATATTATTTGACTCAAAAAACATTTATAATTGATAGATACTGAGTTTGTAATCAAAAGTTAGGATTATGCTGCCTTATAACATTTTAGAAAGTTTTTTTTGTCTTAGCTCATATAAATGTCCTTCTTGAAAACTAAAATCTGTTTTCACAATCTGTTTATCTTTAATTTAAGTACAAGATTTCTTGCAGTTTTTTTTTTTTTTTAATTATGACGGCAGTAGAATGAGATGAAAATGTGCCATATCACCACTTACTATAATATTCCCAGGATATTTACATATAATTCCCCAAATTGTATTTAGGTATTGGAAATAAAATGTTATTGAAGAAAAAGTGATGTTTTAATGTAATTGGTTTTAAATTTGTGCAAACTGATAAATTTTTTTTTTGACCCGGTTAAATGACTGACAAACCTCTTTAAAACAGCCAATCTTAAATGAGCTATCCATTATAAAAAATGTGATAATTATTTGAACACTGCAGCAAGATAATAGATAATAATAAGGGGTTGGAATTAGCTTTCTTCATCATAATTTGTATGCCTTAATGAGAATGGCCAACTTACTAACAATGACATTTAATATAATTTGCAACATTCGATTATCACATTTAGATTTAGTAAATAAATATGGATAGTTTTACTGTTGAACATAAAATTTTTATACAGATATTTAAGAATTACGTTAATGTCTGCACTGAAGGTCATATTGTAGAACTAATATAAGAAAAAGGCAAAAGAAAAAAAAGAGAAAAGGAAGTTTTATAGAGATTAGAATTGGCATGCCCTTCAACTGCTAGAGTTCATTTTTCCTTTAGTTAAAAAGAATCATTTGAATAAAATACATAAATATTAAAAAGGCAATTATGCTTTGTTACCAGGACGACAGAAATGAAGCACATGATAAAATAATGGGAATAATTTACAGCTCAGTGGGACAACCATGGAGACAATAATCTAATGGAAAAGGCACATTTATTTAAAAAGAAAATAAGATCTCTTATCTAAGCTCATCTTTAATTTCAACATTAGTGCACCGGATGATAGTCAAGAACCCCATATTTCAAATCTTTGAAAGATGTTTTCAGTAATTCATGGGTGATTAGGAAGTAACATAACTACTTTAATGCAAAGAGATTTCCCTGAATAGATTAGCAATTCCATTCTATTTAGGAAGAAAATGCTTTTGCTTCCCCAGAAACCCTTGGTGTTCTTTAACAAATGATGGATCCATACAAAATCTTTTCGACTGCAGGAAGGTCTGACCCAACCATTACAGTTCTACAGCTAACCTTACAAAGGTGTAGTATGAACACCCAAATATAATAACTTCCCCAATTAGAGCCTCAGAAGGTAGAAAATACTTTCAGCCTACTTAAAAGGGTACATTTAAAATTAGCTTAATCTGCCATCTCTTCTGATGATAGCTGATAAATATTTTGAATAAGTATCTAGTAGTCTGGGAAATGTGATTCCCTTGTAATTCAAGACCAGATGAGTATAACATAAAACTAACATCACAAAAAGAATTGCAAAAACTTGACTGGAACTAATAGTAGGTCTCTCATAATGTATGCTTATCATTTTAGTCAACAATGCAAACCTAAATCGGGCTCTGGTACTTTTGATAAACTTTGACCACAATTATATGACAAAGACTGCCATCTTTACATGTCTTAAGTAGCCACAGCAGCATAAAGAGAACTCCTTGTTCCTTGGAGAATTCATCCAAATCTGAAAATGTGTTTTTTGGGGGGGGCGGTGTTAGGGTGTGGGTTATATTATGAAAGAGGCCACTCAATGTTCTTCTATTCATGAGATCATTGATGGCATTTTGATTGGAGACTAATGGCTGCTTATTTTTAAGACATTATAACCCATAAAGAAAAAAATTAGAGGACAAATACAGTTGGGGTTCACAAGTAATGGACAGACTATGAGGGCTGGCACAAAGGGGAATATTTATTTGAGTAATGATGCATGTCAGATTGTTTTTTTGGCCTGTCCCTGGGCTCCTGCAGAGAAAAAGAGCTGTAATAAAAATAGGTGAAATGAAAGAACTCTATTACCATATGTCAGTTTAAGAAAATAAGAAAAAATGAATATATTGAAATAAGAGAAAAATTCAGTTCTATTTTATGGCCAACTAATTGACAGCAACATAATTCTGTAGGGTAGGATCTATGGGGAGGATGTATTTTACGTCACCTCAGAATCTAGCTATATAAAAGCACCCTCTTCAACATTAAAAACAAGAGAAATTCACCTGAACAGCCAGATTGTTTGAAAGTCTGGAGATCAACCTCAGGAGTGACAGAGGATATCACAGTGGTGATGAAAGGTCACCCAGTAGTGGCAGACAAGACAGGGCTGTGATAGAAGAAAATGTAAATTGTGACCTTTGGGGAGGCCATGCAAAACTCTGCTGACCCACCTGAACCTGAATGGAAAGACTTACCTGGCACGGGTTTCAGAGATTCAGAGAGAGGGTCTGTTGCTATCACAGCCTCACTTCAGCCTAGTGTGGCCAGGAGTGAGAATAATGTGAGATAAGTTAGACTCTTTGAAAGTACTTCCCTTCTTGAATATTCTGGGGCTGTGCAAATTTTGGTTAAATTAGTCTAAATAACTACCACCAATATATAAACACAAAGCTTATCAAGAATAACTACTAATTTTATTGAAGGACTTCAATGCACATTATTGCATTTGATCTTCATAACAACACTTGTAAGATAGATGTTGATGTCCCAGTTTCTCACATGAAGCTAAGAGGGTTTAGATAGTTTGTCTGGGGAATATCTGCTATGCAAATCTATAGCTGATTCTGATGTCTTTGTTCTGTTACACCATGGAACGATGGAGAAGCCTAGAAGAAAGTTCTATCACTGTTCGCAAAAATCAATATTTATGATTCCACATGAATGCACAGGTAGTATATAAAGAAAAAAGCTATTTTTGCTTAAGAAATAATTGTATTTCCTTCTTTTTATGTATTCTCATCAAAAAGTTGAAATGTGAGAACAGCTAATACAATCTTGGTTGGCCTTAAGATCCTTTAGGATTATTTTGTGATTTGACTTTCATGAACAAAGAGCTGGTGAAAAAATACAAAACAAACCAACGAATGTGTAACAGTGCTGACAAGCATCTTGCCTGGTTCCCTACCCTTAGGAGACTGTCATCCCATTTCATTGTCAGTTTATAAACATCATTGCTAAGTGGAAAGCAGAGATAATTCATTCAGTTCACTTAGGAAAACCTTGAACTTTAGGTCACCTAAACTAAATCTGTTTAAATCTCAGAAGTAATGAAAGAGCAAACATAAAATTATAGAAAATTCTAATGCTATTTTCATCACAGGGAGTTCAGAATTACATTATGCAAGGGAATATAATTAACTCCACTGAATTTTACCCTAAGTATCATGTTAGAAGTGTGGGATTTATTATTAGCATAAAAGGAGCAAAAGCACAGGCCTGAAGTTAAATATCTGCGACATTGCCATCATGACCAATGGGAAAGAAACAATCGTGCAAAGGAATGACAAGTGGTTAAAAGTCAAAGGAAGTGAGGAAAGCTGTAATTAAAACCATAAACTGTAAGTAAAAGAGCATGTAAACTACAGATCCATTTAGTCTATGGGTGAAAGAACTCAGAATAATTATATCAAGCTAAAGGAAGAGCTCTTGCTTTCTTGCAAAACTCAGACTAGAACAGATAAGGAAACTTCCCAACAGGAGCCAGGAAACCATTTTCTGTCGAGTCTGGCCTGACTCATTGATTTCTAGTAAGAACTACACTTCCTAAATATCACTTTTCTACACATGTAAGATGAGACAAATATCTCCTTCACAGATATGTGGAAAAGACCAGCAAAATAAAATAGTTGAAAATATATTTGGTAGAAAGACAATATAGTACAGTAATATTTCTACTGTATGGTGGAAACAACTATGGGAGGAGGAGGACTGTGGAAACCCATATTTCCAAATTTGTCAGAAAACCGAGTATGTCCACAGTGCTCACCATCTATTAAAATATATTTTTTGAAGGTTTTGTTTATTTATTTGACAGAGAGAGAGAGAGATCACAAGTAGGCATAGGGGCAGGCAGAGAGAGGGGGGAAGCAGGCTCTCTGCTGAGCAGAGAGCCCGATGCGGGGGGCTCAATCCCAGGACCCTGAGATCATGACCTGAGCCGAAGCCAGAGGTTTAACCCAAGAGCTACCCTGGCGCCCCTATTAAAATATTTTTAAACACAGTTCTCTACCTACTCAAGTCAGCTTTCCCACTTAACAGCATCCCCAGTTTCATAAAGTAAGCATCACATTTTTTAAATTATTGATTCCTCCTGCTTCACAACAAGGCTACCACTACTATCCTATTTTGAAGAGATAAAAGGAGTACTGTAAGGAAAGAGATGCAGACTCTCAAAGGGAGATAAGGCACAAGTTTTCTGAATAATAATGAAATTAATACTTTTGGAATTTCCTTCTTAATATTTCATCCCTCAATTTTATAATTTACAAGTAACCATTTACTTCATAATTACTTGCCAATTCTTCTAAATCATTTTCCTTTTAAAAAAATTATTTTATTATTTGACAAAGAGAGAGATAGTGAGAGAGCGAACACAAGCACGGGGAGTGGGAAAGGGAGAAGGAAGCTCCCCACTGAGCAGGGAGCCTGATGGTGGGGCTGGATCCCGGGACTCTAGGATCATGACCTGAGCAGAAGGCAGACACTTATCGACTGAGCCACCCAGGTACCCCTTTCCAAATCATTTTCAAGATGTATGGTTGCTTTGGCAGTGACCTGAAAGTTACCCATGTTTGCCTACAGTTGTTCCATGTTCATCCTGGATGGTGAATCTTTTCATAGGAAAAAAAAAGTACATTTCTGGTTCTGATTAATCCAGTGGGATTAAAATTCAGCCCTATGTACACTTGAATCACCTGCCTGGATTCTGAAGGTACTTGAGTTTGCACCTATGGGTGCAACTGGAATCTAAAAACAAATAGTCCTAAATCCTTATTAACTGAAAGAAGCCCAAGTCATTTAGCCCATTAAATCCACGTAATATATTTTGAACAGGTACTTTCCTATTTTTCTTAATCTTGAATGTGTCACAACTTCTATTTTACTCTCCAGTTTATTATTTCCAGTGTGTCTAACAGGCATTAGGGTAACTTATTTTCCTTCTCAAATTAGAAGTCTTCCTAGGGAGTAAATTTGAGCATGACTAGCTCAGCTCTCCCCACTCACCACCATGAGTTCAGCCTCTCACACCACAACATACCGTGGGTCTTAGCCAAATTTAAAAGCATCTCTATTTTATGGTAATGCCTTTTTATTATTATTATTATTATTATTATTATTATTTTACACTTTTGGAGTAACAGTGATTCAAATCTTTTCTTCCATGACCTGTGGTTTATAGGTTTTAAAACCATGGTTGCAGTACTGTTTTACTGCTAAAGTGTCCTCTACATAGGTTGTATAGATTACTAAATAATGGGAATAAATTCCTTCTACAAATGGCAAAGTTACTGAGATTTTTTTTTTTCTTAGAACAATAGTTCTTGGGGTTTCAGAGGGGTTTAGTTGGTTAAGAATATACCTTTGGCTCAAGTCATGATCCTGGGGTCCTAGGATCGAGCCCCTGGTTGGCTCTGTACTCAGTGTGGAGTCTGCTTTTTCCTTTCTCTCTGCTCCTACCCCCACTCATGCATGTACCCTCTCAAATAAATAAACAAAGTTTTTTAAAAAACAGAGTAATACTTCTTTTCTCTACGTGCAATCCTCAAACTAATTCAAATGTTTAGGCCAGTAGGTCTGTACTTTTCCTGGCTTTGATTTATAAAAACCCTGGACTTTAGAGGAAGAGAAATCTGCTAGCATAGACAAAGCATTTCACAACACATCAAGAGAGCACTAGATTGTACCTTCTGACAAAGATTATCATGAATGGGAAAAACACACACTCACACATCCATACACCTTCCCCAGTCTAGGGAGAAACAAGAAAGAAAGTAAAAGGGGAAAAATTAGCAGTGTGGTAGACATAACATAGAACTCCACTAGGACTAACGAGGCATGAGGACAGAAACAAGAAATATCTCAGGGGCGCCTGGGTGGCTCAGTCAATTGAGTGACTCTTGTTTCTGCTCAGGTGGTAATCTCAGGTTTCTGAGATAAGCCCCACATCAGGCTTCATGCTTAGTGGGGAGTCTGCCTGAGAATTCTCTCTCTCTCCCTCTCCACTTGTCTTCCTCCTTCCACTTTTACATTCTCTCTCCCCCTTTCTCTCTGTCTTTGTAAAATAAATAAAACTTAAAAAAAAAAAAAAGGAAAAGAAATACCTGTGTGGACTGAAGACCAACAGTAGATAGTAGACATTTCCCCAGATGCAGAAGAGTATTAGCCCCTCCCACAAAACCTTGGCACTATGGAAGCTCCTTCATTCCCCAAATATCTAGTCTAACCCTAGGAAAAGACAGGTTGTCTTGGCTAAGGATGAGTTTAAGCACACCTGAGTTTTTAAAAAGTTTTATATCTAGAATATAATTAATAAAGTCAAAATGTTTTATTATTACATATTGTAAGTCATATTCTAGATACGAAAAGCTCTGTGAAAAACCCAACTCAGATGTGCACAGTAGGGCTAAGTAGTTATTTCTGTTTTATAGTTACATCTGCATCACTGGCTTCCAATGTATTGTAGAAGCTAATTCACATACAAAAATAGTATTAAACAGGAATATAATACCATTTTCAATATCCTTCATGTCTTGGTGGTAAGGGCTTGAGGCTAGTAGTAGGCAATATATATCAGGTTAATGAAGTTAGTATGATCCAAGACATGTAGATATTAAATGTAAAGTATAGTATTATTGAGTTTGAACATTTAACCAAGCACTAAATCTTGAAAGTAGAACTCTCAAGTATCATCATATACATGGAGTTGCAACATTTGGGTCCACTTATTCTTTGCAAATGAGGTGCCTTGCTTCTTGACTTCCAAACCTTCAAGCAATCTATTTCTTATAGCTTGAATCAAAGGTTTATTCAGTGTCTTCTGAGCCATCTGGGTGAGTTAAGGGTAAAAGAATCTAAAATGTATGTATTCATTTTATTTAAAATACACATGGGCTTGTAAACCAATTGAAAATTACTTGGCATGAACCTAGAGGAACTTGGCAGAAAACATTTCCCTGAGTCCAATACTTTTGACTAAGTCCAAATGCAATAAAATAAAAAAAAAAAAGTTGCCCACATCTTTAGTCCTGATTTGGCAAAATAGGCAAATCATAATTAAAAAAAAGAAAGTATACTGAAATAAATTTGAAATAGGTATCTTTTCAAATGAAATGTAGCTTATGAACAGTATTATATATTTTTTTCTACAATAATGGATCTTAAACTTCCAGGAATAATCTTCCAGCATCTGATTATATCTGAGTGGCTTTCATATGCCTTTATGAATCAGGTGTTTCATCCTATTATCATTCTATGATTGTGCTGTAGAACCTGAAAATAGTGCTAGGTGCCCTTCCTATGTGCAGACATACATATGTGTGTGTGAACACATACACATGAGTGCATGTGTATGTGAACACATTCACACAAACATATATATATATGCGCTAAAAATGGAAAAAAGTCCCTCCCTCCAATAAATAAAAATGATTCTTTGTATTTGTTCTTTTGGATATTATGATTATATATATACGCAGTGTGCTTCTAGTACTGACAGAAGCAGCTAACTCAATTTTTAAAAATGTTCCCTTCCAGTAAGGGTTGCCAGATAAAATGCAGGATGCACAGCTGAATTTCAATTTCAGATAAACAGAAATAATTTCTTTAAGTGTAAGTATGTCTCATGCAATATTTGGGACATGCTTATATACAAAAAAATTCATCTTTATCTAAAATTCAAATTTAACTGAATATCTTGTTTTTCTTTCTGATGCGAAAATTCTACATTCAACACCTCTTAATGAATATAGTTAGGGAGGAACATAGCCCAATAAAAAGTAGTTCTCATGCTCCTCCTATGTGGTCCCACTCTCTTCGGTATTGTAAGAACCCAAAGATCTCTCCAGCTAACTACCTTCCAGTAAGGAGAACATCAGACTAACATGTGAGGAATGCAGTGTAGGTTAACTACTAAACTGTGTCAACCATCTATACAAGATCTGTTTGTAAATGAAAAAATTAATGAGACTACCTGAATTTAAAGAAGTTTTCATGATTGAGAAGCACTTTGAAGGAAATGAAGGTACATTCTGGAGAATAGGAAGAAGGTTGAAAGCTTGGAGGAGAGAATGAATACAATATGTTCATGACACATTGCAGGTGCTCAAAATGAGAATAATTTATATTAGCTAAAGGTGTTTAAACTAGAATCTGAAAAAATATATGTGCATGTATATATGTATATAATGTCAACACTTCTTTTCAATCATTTGTAAAAGATGTTGCTTTACTTCAACAACACAGTCACAGACTTCCAAGCCTTATAATCTTTGACTTACCAATACTTAACCAGAACTGGGTTTGAGACCATCAAGGGTATATAGACCGTGTCTGTTCTCTTTGTACTCCCAATGCTGAGTACAAGGTCTGGGCACAGTGTTCAGTAAGTGTCTGCAGAACAAATTATAAAAAGAAAGGGAGGGAGGGTAGAAGGGAAGGAGAAATAATTCTTCAAGGCAAGAGAATATCATAGGGGTTCTAAAATTAAACTATTATTTTAACTGATACATTCATTTATATTTTTAAGGAATGAAAGGTGGGAATTGAATTTCAAATATGCCAGTGTCACACAAGGAGGAATTCTGCTATCCTTTTTCATCCATTTATTTTGGAAGATGCTACTTTAAATAGAAACAATAACACAGGCATTTAAAAAAGGTTCAGTAAAGCTCTAGGAATGCAAGTGTCCTCACATCACTCTAGAAATCACCCCTCCACCCTAAACACAAAGTAAAAATTAAACAAATGTGTTTAAAGATTAGAGACCAGTTGTTTGAAGTATTAGAAGTGTAATTTCTAGGCATTCCAAAATATAAGGAACATAGAGTAAATGACTTTGTGCAATTTTCATTGAAGATTCTTGAAATTCACATGGGTCTGTGTTTGCCTTCTAAGAGATAGCTTGTTGTGGTATATTGATGTCAGCCTCAAGTCTAAAGGTCACTGCTGTCGCTGACAAGATACAACATTTCACTGTCAGTCAGTGAATTTTTCCATTAGGATGAAGGGGATTTGAATATTTTTCCTGCTTTGCAGGTTTTCAATCTCAAAATCATTATTTTACCATATACATATATATTTTTAAAGATGAATATTGCTTTCCTTCCTTTTCCAATTGATTTCTATCAGGTTATTAGTAACTCCTTTCTGTACTGGTACTAGCAAGATAAAGCCAGGAGATATACCAAGATTTCCTTTGCTATTGATCCACTATGTGGATTTTTAATAAATATAGAAGAATTTTAGGAAATAAGATGCGAGGACTGTACATCTTGACAGTGTCAAAAGGTTTCTGGCCTTGGCTTCCAAACACAGGGATTGACTGCTTTTGCCCTATATTAAAAATCTGAAAAAAGCCCTTTACTAGGCATTTTCCCAGGTAAGACTAAAGTAGGATAGCAAACCCCATAATTTCTAAGCCTAAAATTTTGTGAAAAAAGTCCCGTGTCTCTTATTATCCAGACCAATGTCTACCAGTTTAACCATCCAGAGGAATAGACTAAATCCATGTTACATAAAGATAAGTATTACATAAACCTCTTTTCATTATGGGTAATGATGTTATAGGATATATATGAAATCACACAGGCTATTTTTTTAAGTCAAGCAATTCAAAGTGCAAAAGAATAATTTTTTAAAATTCCACTAGAATGTCATCAAGAGAGAAAATAAGACAGCATCATTCTAGCTTCCTTTTATGCTTCTATTGGTATAGACCAATAAAATTTATTTTTTTAAAATGAGGTCATATATATGTATTTTATTAAAAATACTACTTTCAGTGGGGCATCTGGGTGGCTCAGTGGGTTAGGCCTGTGCCTTCAGCTCAGGTCATGATCTCAGGGTTCTGGGATTGAGCTCCACATCGGGCTCTCTGCTCAGCAGGGAGCCTGCTTCCTCCTCTCTCTCTCTGCCTGCCTCTCTGCCTACTTGTGATCTCTGTCAAATAAATAAATAAAATCTTTAAAAAATATTACTTTCAGTATTTCTTGAATTTTTATGATAAAAAGGAGTAAAAACAACTGAAGCTTCTTTGAAGATAAATGCCTCCTTATTTAAAAAAACAAAAAAACTCTAAAACCTAAAATATTCCTTTTAAGTTGAGATGGAAAGATTGTAATGGACAATATAAAGCTGAAGCCATTATTTTTCCTTCCTCTCTAAATTTCAATCTTATGTTCTCAAAATCCTTCTTTATTAGAAAGGATGAGAAATCAGTGCTCAGATTTTTATTTCTTTCTACCTTTCTGTTTTAAAATGGTTTATTTTTATTTTTTTTTTATTTGTCAAAGTCCATAACACTTGCATTCTTTTCTGTAGGCATAAAGCTCTCAGTTGTTTAGCCCAGTTTTCTACCTGGTAAAAGTTCAATACTTACTATTAATTTTTCCAACTGCAAACTCTATTCCTGATTTTTATATTTTTACTCTTCTCCTGGCTTGCTGGACTGAGACAGAAAGTAGGTTTTCAGGAGGGACTTAGGGGTTTTCCCTGTGTCTGGTAATAAATGTCTACTGCCTTTATACATATAAATGACCTTTGAACTTGATTTATAAATTGGTCTTTCTTTAAATATTTTCTTGAAATTTTGTAGATATTGCTTCATTTTCTTCTGATATTAATTCACACTGGAAAGTCTGAGGCAGACTTGATTTTTCCTCTTTCAGCCACTTGTTTCTTTGCCTGTGTGCTTGAAAGTTTGTTTAGACATTTTGAAATTCAATAACTAAACTAGAACATGTCTCAATGTATGCTACTTTGTATCAATTTTTATAGAACATGATGTGATCTTTTACATTTTCAAGATCAATTCTTTATTCCATAGCAAGACTTTTCCTACTATACCTGGAGGTGTACTTTTATATTCAATTTGTGGAATATTTGACTGCAAGAATAACACTTATACTTATGATTTGATACATTTTTTTTTCTGTCCTTTCCATCTTCCTACTGCTTCAATATCAGTAACTTTATCTTTTTTTTTTCCTTTTGCATTCAAAATAATAATCTCATGACTCTCTTCTGTGGCAGTTGAGTTTCATTCTCAGATTCTGATCCTGTTTTTTCCTTAATTAATTTATTTGTTCAGTTAATGGTGTTGATTTGCTCAATTTGTTTCCATAGCTCAAAAATCTCATTTATTAATGTATCTCTCAATTCTTTTTCTACAGAACTAAGCCTTTGCTAAATTCTTCTAAGGTGGGAGAAACTTGTTTTTTTTTCTTCCTTACTTGAGTTTACAAAAAAATGTGATTTTTTATTTCTTTGTCTTTTGCCTGCTTGATTGTTCCTTCCTTCCTTCCTTTCTTCCTCTCTTCCTTTTCTTTCATAATATATTTTCATAGTTGTCATGCAATTATGAATACAACTAGGACTTGGAATAATTTATGTTAGAGATCTTGGAATATTTGCTAGCTAGATTTAAAAAAAAAAAACTGTATGGGAGGATGCCTGGGTGGCTCAGTCAGTTAAGCATCTGACTCTTAGTTTTGGCTCAGGTCCTGATCTCAGCATGGTGAGATTGAGCCCGACTCAGGTTCTGTTCTGGGTGGAGAGCCTGCTAAGGATTCTCTCCCCCCTTGCACATATGTGCATGTGTGTGAGCTCTCTCTTCCTCTATACCTCTCTAAAGCAAAAAACAAATAAACAAACAAACAAAAACCCAGATCAAACCAAAGCAAACAAACAACAAAGAAAACTATATTAGGGTTTCAGTTCATTAGTGGTTGATGGTGCCCTATTTCTAAGGGGTAGAGCAACACATTCAAGTACCACATCACTTCTAATTTTACCATGGATCTATTGAATTTGCAAAACCTAGTGGTTTTTCCCCACCTCTGCTTGGATCTTCAGATTCTATTTTATATTAAAAGACTTCAGTATTCATTCCCTCTGTCTCTGTCTCTTTCTCTCCCTCAATCTTCCTACTGCTTATCTACATATTTATTCTCCCTAAACTGCCACACATCAGTAATAATTTATTGGATTTTTTAAAAATGCACTAAATTCCCCTTTAATATTTGGGATTTGGATAACAGGGTTAAATACTCCATCAAGAGGTGCCTGGGTGACTCAGTGGGTTAAGCCGCTGCCTTCGGCTCAGGTCATGATCTCAGGGTCATGGGATCGAGTCCCGCATCAGGCTCTCTGCTCAGCAGGGAGCCTGCCTGCTTCCCTTCCTCTCTCTCTACCTGCCTCTCTGCTACTTGTGATCTCTGTCAAATGAATAAATAAAATCTTTTAAAAAAAGAAAAAAAAATACTCCATCAAGGCCTTTCAGAATAGTACGGTATTTTCTTTGGCTTTCATGTTTTTAGAGTTTATAGAATGAGTTTGAATTCGTTCCTTGTTTGGCTGCTGTTGGTGAATTTTGTTTTGTGTATCCTAATTATTTGTGTATCTGTATTTGTGTATGGATTTTACTGGATTTATTTTTAGGACTTTGGGAATCCAGTTTTACTCTGTCATCTTTTAACAAATTATTGTAATGTTTTCTAAAGAGTATAAAAATATTATATTAATAATTTCTGTGAGTCTTGAAAACCCATAAATTAATGTTTTAATCTACAAATTCAACAAAATTAAACTTTAGAATAACAATTTAATGCTATGGGTGATGTCTTCTTCTAAAATAACATTGCTGCTCAAAATGTATTCTGCTGACTACTTCATCATAACTTCTTTGACTTTGATACACGGATAATGTATATACTGTTTTGGTCCAGGAGATGGATTGATTCTCCCACTCCTTTTTTCTATTTAAACTGTGGCTTTTCTTTGTTGTGAACATATGTGTTAAGTACCTTTCCTTATTAGTGTCCTATTCACTCATTATTTTATACAATTTTATTGTTTTATTCACTCATTATTTTATAAGTTTGGTGTCACAGAGACTGTGAACACTGAACTCACTTGGAGGTATTTATTGTAATGTGGTCTAAGATGAGAATTAAGGGAATTATTTTCTAATTTCATTGAAATGGAAACATGACACTCTGAAAATTATATAGACTTCTCACATGCCTCAGAGAATGTGAGTGCCAGTATTTTTTTTTTTTTTTAAATTCTATGTACCTCTAAAGCTATGTAAGCCAGGTTACGAAAGCAGGTTGATCAATAGTTCATATTGGGATGCATACAGCATTGTCTTCATAACTTCCATTTGCAAGTATGTGCTATGTAAGTCAAGTACTGGTGATAAAAAGAAAAGAAAGTTAGCTATAAATTGAAACTCAGCCCCCCATAAGAATTTGGGACTTTCATATTCTAAAGATATTCTAAAACATTTTAATTTATGTGTATATTTTCTTTTTTAGAGTCCTGGATCCTTTCAATTTGTTATCTCAATGTTTTCATTGCAGATCTGTATAATGAGGGACACCTTTGCTCAGTAAGGGAAAGGTGAAATCCCATCATAGTGTCATGTTTTATGTAGTTCTAAGAAGGAAGGGAAGAAAGGAAAAGAAATGAAAGAAAGAGAGGAAAGAAGGAAGGAAGGAAAAAAAAGGAAGGAAGAATGGAAGGAAAGGAAGGAAGGAAAAGGAAAGAAGGAAGGAAGGAAGAAAGGAAGGGGAAGGGAAGAAGTGAGGGAGAAAGGATAGAAGAAAGAAAAGGCATCAAGCATGGAATTATGCTGTTGTTGAGCCTCTAATTTTCCTAAGAATGAATTGTAAAGTAAGCAAAGGGTGAGGGAAAGTGCCATATGCTCTTTTTCCAGAGAAATATGTCTTTTTTTTTTTTTTTAAGATTTTATTTATTTATCGGACAAACAGAGATCACAAGTAGGCAGAGAGGCAGAGAGAGGGAGGAGGAAGCAGGCTCCCCGCCGAGCAGAGAGCCCGATGTGGGGCTCGATCCCAGGACCCTGGGATCACGACCCGAGCTGAAGGCAGAGGCTTTAACCCACTGAGCCCCCCAGGAGCCCCCCAGAGAAATATGTCTTAACAACAGATCAGAAGTCACCTTTAAATGCCTACTTCAAACAAACCTTCAGTGGCTTATCCTGCAGAGGCAATTTTTGCTTTCTTTTTTGCTGAGCCGCCAAAAGGAGAATTTCTAAAAATAATTATTTCTGCCGGTAAAGTAATTAATGATGGCCTTAGCAAATAATAATTTTATTGAATGGCATTAGACAAGATGAATTAGATTTTTATTAAATGTTATCTCAACATTTCAAGGACTCCATAAATGCCTCATGAAGAGTGTTCATACTAAATTGGGAAAAGTGTTTTTACTTTTCATGTTGACAATGAATGTGTGACAAATACAATGATTTTTCTATGAAAATCAACAAGTTCACATTTCCTTACTTTGCTTCTCTTACTTATAATATGCCTAAAATTATTAGAGAATCCAAATTACTGGATGTTTATTCTTGCTGATAGACCTAAAAACCAGTTGTTCTTCAGCTTTTTAGGTATTAGAACTCTTCTAGGCATCTGCGTCCTTGCCCTTTCCACCACTTCCTTTGCTTCCATCCGACTTGCACCAATGATAAAGGAAGTAAGTGTTTTGATTCTTAGTGCTCTGACCGGCCTGGTTCCCTATTTCTGCCCCTCTGTCACATTCACCGCTGAAGACACGTGAAAAGGAATGAACACCAGAATCTATAAATATCCTTCAAGGAGGCCAACAGGCAGTAGTTCAATAGATCTATGACAATAAACTGCTGCTATTTTAGCAAAACATGTGCCAGGTTCTAGAAATCAGTCTCTGCCTTTCTCTCTCGGATGCCCTGTCACCTACCCTGGGAACCCTCCTGACCTGGTAAACCCTCAGTGCTGGAGTGCTGCAGGGCTTGTTCTGGGCCCTTGCCTTGTTCTCTGAGTGATCTCACTGAATCCCAGGTCTTTAAAATACCATGGAGAAGCTGACAACCTCAAATTGTAGAACTGGCTTTGTCCAAATGCCAGTGTATTTATATACTCCACAAGTTACTGAATATCTCTACTTTGAGTGTCTAATAAACCTTTAAAAACTAAAAATCTCGAAAAATGAACTCCCAATTTTCCCTGACAAATCTGGGCCACTTGCTGATTTTTGCATCCCAGTTAATGGCAAATGATGAGAATAATGATTTTTAAAAATAAACATTTTAATGTCACTTTGTGTCTTTCTCTTACATGACACAGTCTATGAGGAAGTCATGCCAGCTCTATCTTGAAAAAATATATAACAATCCAACCATTTTTCATTGCATCCATTAATACTACTCTAGTTTGGGCCACACTCATATTTCACCTGCAGTACTGCATATTATTTCATAATTGATTTATTTCTTTCAGCCCTTAGCCTTTCTACTACAATCTAAATTCAGTATAGGGACCAGAATGATCTGTTTGAAATGTAAGCCAGATAATGTCTACTTCATGCCCTGTGATAGCTCAACATTTTACCCCAAATAAGTCATAAAAGTCTAATTTATATTGACTCTTCTGTGACCACTTTCCCTCTACCTCGCATTCTCACACTCCACATCAGTCACACTGAATTCTTAATTTCTCTTAAACCCAGGAAGAATGTTCCCCTTTGCTCTGTTTCCTTTAACTAGAACACTAATCTCCCACATATTCCCTAGGCTGTCCCCCTGCCCCCTGCTCCTGAAATCCTTCTTTGTCATCTTTTCTAGGAAGCCTGTCATGGCCTCACAATGCAATAATTCATTCTCCTTCCATTTCCACCTGCAGGACACTGTTCTCTTCTACTCTGTTTTTCTTATTATCTATCTTCTAACATATAACACATTTTTCTTCTTATTTTTGGTGTCTGTTTTCCATATCCTGTTAGAATGTAAGCTCCTGGAAATAAAGAAATCTGTTTGGCTACTGAGGAGTGATAGTTATTTTCGCCAATCAGCATATTCTCCAAATAGGGCATCAGCTGACCGGCTAGGTTTCTTCCTTTTAGCTAAAAGTGAGTTTGCCTCCAGGTACAGATTCAGTTGACCCAACGGATAGGACTATCATATGAGAGCCCTTCACATGCTGAAATTTCTCCTAATGGACTTACTGTAAAATTTCCACAACTTGGGGCACCTGGGTGGCTCAGTCCTTAAGGGTCTGCCCCTTTGGCTGAGGTCATGTTCCCAGGGTACTGGGATCAAGCCCAGCACTGGGCTCCCTGCTCTATGGGGAGCCTGCTTCTCTCTCTCTCTCACTCTCTCTGCTTGTGTTTCCTCTCTCTCCGTGTCTCTCTCTGTCAGGTAAATAAATAAAATCTTAAAAAAAAAAAATATCTTCCACATCTCAGTGTCATAAAGAGTAGTGGAGAAATTTGGATATCTAATACCACTAATCATATCATTACATTTCCTAATGTGCGAATACCCTTTTGGTAATGGTGCATGATTCTAGTATGTCATTATATATTAAGCTAATTTTTCACTTAGAATTGTATACTGCTGCCCATGTGCATGACCCATGCACAAAAATGGTATTTTATTTCAACTTTAAACTCTGTATTTTTACTACCATAAAT
The DNA here is from genome assembly GCF_011764305.1 of Mustela putorius furo. Lineage (NCBI taxonomy): Eukaryota > Metazoa > Chordata > Mammalia > Carnivora > Mustelidae > Mustela > Mustela putorius. Next base: position 4,699,249 of record NW_025421467.1, read on the forward strand.
ATATTTGCTTTTTTTGACAAAATATTTTAAAATGAACAGTGAACTCAGGCTGCTTATACATAGAGATACAGAGAGAAATGAGCAGCAGCTGAAAATCCTATCTTATTCAAGACTACACTAATGACATACTTAAAAGTTTTTTCTTGAAAACTTGGGGTTTCAAAGCATAGCTTACAATATTGCATAATGCTACTTGGCAAGTGGAATTTCTACAGAATTAGAAACTTTGGAAATTCTAACAATGCACCAATTTTAGTTTTTCTTACTAAAATTTATGCTCACTGTTTACTAGGAAGTAGCCTTAATCTTTCATAAAATGAAAGTCTATGGAATTGTATCATTGTAGTGTAAGAACTAAATAAGGAATTGTGGTTGAAATCAATTTGTAAATCATCTGCAGGGGCCTAAAGATATGAAAATCAATGTTCTAAGAAGTTCTAGCTTCTTTCTGACTGACACAGTCATTGGTTGTCAGTCACAAGTATAACAAATCCCACCACTAATGGTGGCTCACATCAAGCTGATATAAAGGAAAGACAGCCTGCATGTCTATGTACATTTTCACTTTCTGTTACTTTACCCCTAAAACTTCTTCCCAAATTCTGGCCCTCATAATGGTTGAGAACTTGGACTATAGAATTTAAAGGAAGATAAACATAAAAGTGGGCTAATGAGAGTCCTTTTATATTTCTTATTCACTTTGATTGGGAGAAATGCCCAAACAGGTAGGAAGCGAGTTATTGATTCCATTACACAGAAGAGGAAATATATTTGGAAGGAGTAGATGACCAATGTTGCTGAGCTGACAATAGGTAGAGCCATGACACAGAATCAATGACAAGACTTTCTATTCTGCCATTAAATTAGAAAGTTAGACTAGATAATTTCTCAAATCTCCCTGTACAAATTAGTCATGTTCTCTCATTTTAGTCATGGAGAGGTTAAGGAAGGCATGGTTTGAAATGTTGGGTAAATATTGATAGTGGCAAAAAGGGGGAAGGACTTTCTCACATATTTATATGACCAACAGGGGTTTCTACTGGGAGAGTTTGCTGGAGTTCTGTATCTACTATATACATCATTTAATCAGTTCCTTTGCACTTACTGACAAACAGATAAAAGCTTTTGTTAATTTTGCTTTTTTCCCCTGGAGATATTAAATTTAGGATAGAGAGTTTCTAAGGAAGAATAAAATATTACATTAAATGATTTCTGAATAAAAACCCAATTGTTGATAGTAGGATATTCAGTCAAGGGTAGAGTACTTATTACCATGTTTTGTTTCATGATTTCCATATTTCACTGATTTCTTTCCTCCAATAGACTGTCTTAAATGCATCCTTAGCTATAAAAGGGAATAAAAAGAGAAAAAAAAAATCAAGATCAGGGTAATCTATTGTCTCTGTTCCCAAAACAATACTATGGTGCGTTTGTAAAAGCAATAAACATCAATATTTAAAGATCATATTTTAAAGATCATATCATTGAACTCACCATATTTTAGATAAAAGAAAACATCAGTGTTCAGTGAGGTTATGTATTAGTCTTAACTCTGGAATCCAGGTTTTCTGACTCACAGATGAATTTTCTTTTTAGATTATTATTATGACTGCTTCTCCCAACAAATAAAGGGAAACATTTAGTATTCACAGTATTTTATTTGTCAGGTAATTATAATATATTCCTTTATGGGAAAGCTTGTCAACATTACAAATACTATACCCCCTTTGTACTAATTAAATCAACACAACTTAGTCCATCGACTCACAGCTAAGGGGTTATAAAAAAGAAGATGACAACCAATCACCATTAATTTATCCTTTTCCTTCTCTGGGAACTGCTCATCTAATGAAAATATTTAACTTCAGTTAAAAAGGAAAATAAAACAAAACTAAGGTCTTCTACAGCAGTAACTTAAATAAGCATGTACTTTCTTTGAACCCAAGCACAATGTTTTATTCATTGTGTCAGAGTTCTAAGTACCTTCCAATTGTGTTAGGGTAGTACTAGACAATTTCATGGCTATTAGCCAAATTCAGTGCAACTTAATATATACATGGTCTGCTTTATATTTCAAAAGTTGGGTTCAAATAAGGTTGAAGTTTTATTAGGATTAGAAATTTTTCTATTTTTATTTCTATTAATATTAAGTAGATAATCTTTCCATTTCATATTTTAAATTCTTTATTGCTTTTAGCATCCTCACATGTTAAGAGAAAGTTAATCTGTATGTATGAAAGTGTTAAATCACTAGTGTTAAATCACTGGATGGCACACCAGTGTTATATTAATAACACTCTGTTAACTAGCTGGAATTAAAATAAAAACTAAAAAACAACGGCAACCAAAAGTTAATGTGTACCTCCATGGTATTTCTAGGGTCCTTTTATCTATTTAAACTAAGTGAAACTTTCTCTGGTTAAATAATCTGGTAATCATATTTATGATAGGGTGATTGGAAAGATATATTTTTAATCTGTGAATAGTGAAGACACAATTACATGTGCCCTATAACATGGCACAGGAAATAGATTGCTAACTTAAAAGGCACTAGTAATTCAAAACTATGATTTTTAGGGAACTGCCTGTAGGGTGAACACTTAGCAAAATGTTAACTATTCTGCTTATGTGTCGGTGTTCCCAACCAGTCAATTTTCCAAATGCAGTAATTTCTAAGGAATTACACTGGATAAACTTCACTTTTATTTTCTTCATTTCCTGTGATCTGTAAAAAAGAGAGATAAGGAGACACAAAAATCAGAGGGTCACTATAAAGCTTAGACATTTCATTACATAGAGAGTTGACAAAGCCTATTCTCAAAGAAGTTTTGACCACTACCCAATCAGCTTGATAGTTTCAGCTTTGTGGCTCAGTTTCTTTCATATCAGGGCTAGTAGTATAGCTTGTGTGTTTGGATCTATTTCCTTGATATGGCTTAAAGTTCATGAGATGTACATATGTTGTATTTTTGCATATTCTAAACTGTAGCATAGCACTTGATAGATTTTTTTTTTGACATCCAAAATACTGTGTGCACTGAATTAAATGGCTTTTAAGTGGAACTACAGAAGCTTTTTTTTTTTTTTTTTAATAGCAAGTTAGTACAGGTGTGTTTAGGTTACTTTTGTTTTTCCTTCCTTTAGAGTGGCAAAATATTCAGTAGCATGTGTTCAAATTTTAGCAAGAATAGTACTGGTTGTTCTGGGCCTTTGGAATGAGTAGAGCTTTCTCATCTCTTTGGGAGCTTTCATTTCATTAACAGCAACAGCCTCTGCTCTATATGTACCTTCAATGTATACTGTCTTTCCTCAGTGCAGTGGACTAAGCTGGTAAGAAGGCACATTTTCAACTGTTACCACTCACAATACCAAATATACATGTCAGATAAAATAAATATGTAACCAAAATTTCAAAAAGCAAACACAAGAAAAAATAATTAAACCACTGAGTACCAAAACCAAGGGAACATCAAGGCAGAAAAATTGCCATCTATCAGGAATCACAAGTAAAGGATTCCAAATGCAAATCTAGTGGTTGGGGCCAGGTCTTTAATGTATATGGGGACAAAAGGCAGAGCTTTGGATCAAATTAGAGGTGACATACTGTCATTGAGTTTCTATACAAAATACAGCTCATTGAAAAACTGTCCAATAAATGAAAAGATGATTGGAAAATCTCCAAATTTCAACCTACAGAAGCTACCAGGAGGCTTCCTGTCTACCCAGACCCAATGCTTGTAGGGGAGAATTGAGATGAGGATTCAAAATCACAGAGCTATATCATGAGGTGAGGTCAAGTCCAAATTCACAATCCTCACAAAATGTGGGAACTCTATCAGAAAAGATAATTAATATTTATTTAATATTAAATGCTAATTTTGACAAAATAATACTATTAAAAAGATACCACTGTAGTATCATTAGAAGTAAAAATCTAAGAATCAAGGAATCTCACTTTCTCCTACTGATAGATATACATAAACCCAGCTGAAAAAAAAAGTCCCCAATAAAAAATTATATGCCACCTGAGGAGATACAACTTCCTTGCTCAGCTGGATATTTCATATTCTGAATGTTCACCATTTTGTTTTTCATAATCAAAACATCTCAAAGATTTTAAGTAATTGTGGATGAATTTAAATGTCTAATTTGCCAAATAGATTTACAAAACAAAATTTACACAGTGCATCCCTGTGAAACCACAACTGTTAAAATTTACTTGACAATATCAGTTAAGTCACCATTTATTTAATTAATTATGCCTGACCTCATTCCCAAAGCAGATATGTGGTAAACGTAATGATCCCTGGAGTATTGCTTTTATCTTTTATCAAAAATTTTGAAGAATTTAAAAGGATATTTATAATTAGCTCATGACTATATTTAAAATACTATCATTATTACCAAATAAAACATAGTTTGAAAATGGTCTTTTCTATTGAAATGATCGTATTAAGAACATATTTATTTAGGTTCTCTGTTCCTCCTCTTTGGACCAACAGCTGCATCTTCTGGTGTAGTGCCAGCCATAGCCCCCAAGACACAATGGATAATGTGGGAGTAAATTGATTTGACTGTATTGGGTGCCTGGTCACCAGGGCCACTTTTAACTCTGGCAAAGTGGATATCATTGCCATCAATGGTCACTTGATTGACCTCAACAACATGGTCTACATGTTTCAGTCTGAATTCATTCATGGCAAGTTCAATGGCACAATCAAGGCTGAGAACTCAGGATGGAAACTTGGGATGGAAACTGTATAGATGTTGGGATTTCTTGGTTATATGGTAGTTCCTGAGGAACCTTCATATTGTTTTCCATAATGGCTGTGGCAGTGTGCAGTCCCAACAACAGTGTACAAGGGTTTGCTTTTTTCAATGTCCTCACCAGCATTTATCTCTTATCTTTGTAATAATAGACTTCTTGGGGCATGTGGGTGGTGCAGTCAGTTAAGCATCCGACCCTTGGTATCAGGTCAGGTTATGATCTTGGGGTGGTAGGATCTCCCACTGGGCTCCACACTCAGAGTGGAGTCTGCTTGAGACTCTCTCCCTTTCTCCTTCTGCCCCTTCCTCCATCAACTAAATAAATAAATCTTAAAAAAAATTTAAATAATAGACTTCTCAATGGCTATGAAGTGATATCTCATTGTGGTTTTGATTTGCATTACTCTGATGATTAGTGATATGGAGTACCTTTTCATGTATCTATTGGACATTGGTATGTTTTTGAAAATTACCTGATTAGGCCCTTTGTCACTTTTTTGAGTTGTTCTTGGTTTTTTTTTTTGTCTTTTTTTGTTTGTTTGTTTGTTTTGCAGTTGAGTTGTATGAGTCCCTCCCTGTGTCTGTACTTATTCCAGCAATGCTAGTAATAATCCATACATTTTTGAATCCTATTTTATAATGGACTTCATAAAATATACTACCTTACTTTAGAAAATCCATTATAATAATAACAGGTCAAAGACCAAGGTTTCCTGTTCAATGCCTTCCCAATTTATTCAGTTTAGGGTTTTTGTTGTTGATGCTGTTAGTTTCCCCTCCATATCTGCTTAGCCATTATTTGTGCCTATTTTAAAGATGGTTATTTTGATTAAAGCTGCTTGGTTCTATGTATCAGGAAGATAAAGTATTTGCTATGACTTAAATTAAGAATCTCCTCCAAATCCATCATAAATCTGACTTAGGTTCATTTGGATGTTTCCAGCCTACTCAAGGGCAATATGTGAAGCAAGTCGATATCATGCGTGTAATTGACTGATTGCTGTTAATTTGAAATATGTGCATTTGAGAACTGCCTTTATACGTATTCATTAACATGCCATCCTTCACTCGAAATGATCAAGCTCTTGGCACATCACTAATAAGATATTTGTTTTGTGTTGTTTTTTAGTGGTCATGATGAAATTGGGCTGATCCATTCCACAGGCTGCTGTTTTTCCTGTGACTAATGGGCTATGTCTGGCATAGCAGGCTTATAGATATTATCCTCTGCCTTAAAGGAGGTAAAAAAAAAATGGCCACAAGATAATAGTTGGCTTTATTTACTAGAGCAAAAGAATCATAAATGTATTATAAAACTCTTACCTAGTCAAAAGTTAGAATTCTAGAATTGCTTAGTTCAAAGTTGGATAACTTTTTAACCAAGACAAAAATAAAATTCACATAAACTTTATTGGTATTCTATATACTATCAGTATTATAGGAAATAACTTATAATTAATGAAATCAAATTAAAATGCCAATAAAATATGGGCTAATGTGGAAAAATAACAATGTGTCAAAATGTAACATTGTTTGTAGTGGTTATGAAGCTATTGTTTCTCTGGTTCCACACTCTTGTCTCTCCCTCTTCCACACTCTTGAGCATACAACCCTGAGATTAGAGGGGCATGCTCTAACGACTGAGCCAGCCAGGCACCCCCTGGTACTAAAATTTAAATAATGTCTTAAGTTCTCCTACAGTATTGTTGCTCAGAGAATTTACTGGTGTCCCATTAACTTTGTTAACATATTTATTCAGCAAATATTTATTGAGTTTGTCCCATATGCTAGGCCCTGAGATATGTATTAGGGGATGAAGAGCAAAAAAGAATTCTGTTATTAAGGAGATGCTGTTTTAGTGGGAGAGATAGAAAGTGCAGAAGTACGCGACAACATAACAAAATCTATTGTAACAGTAGGTACAGGATGCTATAGAGACATAGAGGAGTGGCATCCAGTAAGCCTAGGAATAAAGAAAAAGCTTATAAGAAGACGTAATAAAAGAATAAGAGGGGTGCCTGAGTGGCAGAGTTGGTTAAGCATCTGACTCTTAGTTTCAGTTCAGGTCATGATTTCTAGGTCATGAGTTTGAGGCCTGCATTGGACTCCAAGATCATTACTGAATCTGCTTGTCCCTCACCCTCTGCCCCACCCCCATCCCATCCCAGCTTACAGGCTCTCTCTCAGCTCTTTTAAATAAATAAATAAATAAACAAAATCTTTTAAAAAACAAGGAAAATGAAGAAAGAAAAATTAACCCAAAGAAAGAACAAATTTCTCAGATTTTGCTTTTTGAGAGCACCTAGGTGGCTCAGTTGGTTAAGCATCTTCCTTTGGTTCAGGTCCTGATCCCAGGGTCCTGGGATAGAGCCCTCATCAAGCTTCCTGCTTAGTGGGGAGTTTGCTTCTCCTTCTCACTTTGCCCCTCCCCCCCTACTCATGCTCTTTCTCTCTCTTGCCCACGCTTATCAGTAAATAAATAAATAAATAAATAAAATTTGATTTTTAAAAATAAGGGATTTATGAGGGTAAATACATGAGATTAGATAATTGGGAGAACCCACTGATCCTTGTATGCCATGTTAAACTTAATTTTTTATTTCATATCCTTTTGAGGAATGAAACTATGATTGCTTTGACCAAAAACCACCTACATCTATCTTTTTCCCATTGTGACACCAGGTAAATGACTTATAATAACTCTTTCTTTGATTACAACATATTCAACAACAACAAAAAATATATTCAACAATAAATAATCAGCATAATTTACACATTATAAATGCAGTACTAAATAACCTTTGCCCTAAAATGTCACTAAGGTTGAGAGTCTTTAGTATAAATTTATTTGACAATGTAGTAATTTTGTACATAGGAAAATCAACTGATAACTGATTGAGGGTATATATCATTAGAAAGACAAATAATGATTTGTATTTTAAATGCTGCAAGATGTGCTGAGTAGTCACAACTCAGTTATGTAGAGTATGAGACATTTATCTCATTTTATTATAGTAATTGCTACCAACATTATTTATTGAGTCTTAAAAACATTGAGCAGTAGGTAACTTGCCAATAATATCTTGCAATAATAATATCCCAGTTTAACCCAATAGTCATTGAACACTTTTAGTTTAAAAACTAGTATGAAAGGCTGAAGTTGGTAATGGTTTTTGTTCTCAGTTGGAAGTTGCTTCCACAGGGATCCATGTCCTTTTTACTAAACATTCTGAGTAGGGGTAAAAGATATCCTCTAACCCAGTAGATCATTCTGATATTTATTTACTATGTTTAATCTTTAGTAATAAACACTATTTTTTTTAGTGATTTTTAAATGTCAGTTCTAAGCACACTCTCTCACTCTCATTTCTTTCTCTCATCTCTACCTCTATCTGTATATCTTTATCTCTTGTATATTTCTTTTGCCAAAGAAGTGTTGCGTTTACCCAATGTTATTTTTTAGTAATAGAGATGGAAAGATTCTTCTTTATTTTCATCAAGTAGGAATAAGAACTATTTCCTTATTTTTACCAGAATCCTGGAGAAACTTTTTTCTTGGTCTCTTATTGGCCCAAATAGTTTGAGGTCTATCAAACTGGTAACCAGTTACTGGTAAAAATGGTGAATTTAGGCTACCATAATGAATTTAGGCTAACCATATAAGGGGGCAACGAATAGTGGGTATCAATCACAAAATCCATTATTAACATCATATTTTATTTAAATAAAATTCACATGCTCAGAATTAGACTAATCATAACTCTTGGTTTATGGCACACTCTATTAGTTCATGAATCATTTAGTTATGTGTATGGGGATAGATAGATAAATAGAAAGAGATGGAGAGAAAGAAAGGGGACGAAGAGAGAGAACACTTTTATTCTGAAATTAAAAAAAAAAAAGTTATATGAATTTGAGTAATTTAGAACTGAGAAATTTAGGCTCTAGCTTTGGGACCTAGGGCAAGATACTTGCAAAGTAATAATAGAAGCTAATTCAAATAGTTCTTATGAGAATTGAATGAGACAGTTCACTTAAAACCATAATCCATTATCTCACCACCCAGACTTAATCATGGTGTATTACTTGTGGTCGTCTGTTTTCTCTGCTCTCAGACATAGATAGTGAAAGCTAAGTTTCCTTTTGGCGTGCTAAATCTCAGAGCACATTCTCAGAAAAGGTAAAAAATTGTAATTAGCGATTTGGACATATGTGAAAACCCAATGTCCATCTCAGTTCTTGGCTAAAATAGCTTCCCTGAATCTGTTTTGTATTGTTGTACACCATTCCCCTCTACCTTTCTCTTTTTCATTGGTCTTTGCACCCTTCCTGTTTTTCTCCTCTTTGAGTCCTCAGCCACTTTCTAATTATCCAAGACCCTATTTATTCAGACTACTCTACTCACAATAAAAATGCCCTTATCTTACATTATTCCTTAACTGTATTCCTATTAGCCTTGTAGAGACAGAGAATGAAAATGAATGTGTGTGTGTGTTGGAGCACAGAGCTACATTTCTAAATGTTGGTTAAGGCCAACTGAAAAGGCAACTTCAAACATCATTGGTGATGGAGTTAAGTGATTCGAACTTGCAGAGAGTTATTTACCAATATGCAACAAAATCTTAATTAATTAGTTCAATTAGTATTTAAAGAATACCTATCATCATCCAAGAAATGTCCTAGATGTAGTGAAATAGGTAAAAACAAAAATGACAAAACCCTGGCCTTTTCCAAGTGACATTGCATTGTGGGTGAAAAACAAACAAATAATAAAAACAAACAAACAAACAAACAAACAATGATTTAAAAACCTCATAGTCTGGATGGCAATAATAGCTATAAAGAAAAACAAAACAGGACTAAGCAAAATTGAGTATTAGGATAAAGAGTGCCATGTTGCAGTGTTTACTGAGGTCATCTCAGATGGGTATCACAGGAGCTGAGACCTGAAAGAAGGGGAGATAAGGGCTATGTTGCTATATGGGGGAAGAGCAATCCAGATAGACGGAATGGCGTTTTATAAGCCTTAGGGAAGGAGCATGCCGACATGTTTGAAGTAAAAAAGGAGGCTAATGTGGAGAGATAGCTGTGTTTTTTTTTTTTAAAGATTTTATTTATTTATTTGACAGAGAGAAATCACAAGTAGATGGAGAGGCAGGCAGAGAGAGCGAGAGGGAAGCAGGCTCCCTGCTGAGCAGAGAGTCCAATGCGGGACTCGATCTCAGGACCCTGAGATCATGACCTGAGCCGAAGGCAGCGGCTTAACCCACTGAGCCACCCAGGCGCCCGAGATAGCTGTGTTTTGACACATTTCGCAGAAATAGGATATTCCGCTACAATGAATGTAAATATTCAGGGAATATGAGAACCCTAAAATGATTCAAGTTTTTTTTTTGTTGTTGTTTTTGTTTTTTTTTTTTTTTTAATTTCACTCAGTCACTGGAAGAACAGAGGTTCCAGTGATCAAAATGATGATAAAATTTGGAGGACAATTTTTGTTAAATCAAGAGGATTTTTTTGCTTTTTTGTACATTTTAAGTTTGAAATACTTTTTATGTTTGGAGATATTATTTAGTTGGACCTATAATTTCAGAGTTTAGGAGAAATGCCCAGATTAGAGCTTCACAGTTGAGAGTCTTCCCTGTATAGTATTTAAAGCTATAAGGAGGGTGAAATTACTTAAGGAATACATCTAGAGAGAGTCTGAAAACTGTTCATGATCTTTGAATCAGAAATTCTACTTTTGAGGAGTTATCCTAATGTTATAATCACACAAGAAAACTCTGCTTCCTCTATGAGGATATCATCACAAGATTCTGTTTTCCTAAAAGAGTAAGAAAACATTTTAAATGTTTTTTATGAATTAATTTCTTGCAAAGCTATAAAATTAAATGAAAAACCTGTTTACAAATAGTACTTAATGACATTCATACATGCAACTGTATTAGAGATGCATTATTATTCTCACATTTCTAAGAAGAAATTGGTAAAATACCACCTAGAATTATTGAGTTTTAAACACTATATATTTAAAATAGTTTGTTCTTTTACATTAACATTAAGCTGATTCATGATACAGATATCCTCAAAGCTGTTCTCAGAAGGACTTAAATTTTTACCTCCTATATTTCTCTTTTTTTGCTGAAATGTTCATACCTCAGTCCATGGGAGAACCAGGTATTTTCATTGTATAAACCTCAGAGTTTTAAATAATGTTGAGTTATCTTGAAACTGAGACACCTTCAGTATTCACAGGGATGGGCAACTTTTCAAACACCTCAGTCTATTTTTTGAGATACCATCAGGGAAGAGTGGGCTCATGTGAGGAAGAGTCTATTGATAACATATAATCTGGGTATAAAAGTGAAGCATATTATGTATCTGATCTGTTACTTGAAAACTTAGTGAAAACTTAGAAAAGCTAGGCATAAAAATCATCATAGAAGGGGCACAGTAAGCTTGGAGAATAAATAGTAGTGGGTATTTGGTAACTCTTAATGTTACACATATTAATGTAGATTTGATTTTCTCTACGTCTAGTGGATGGGCCAAATTATCACCTCAGATGTAAGTTAGACATATTTATTCTATGATAAAACTGAGGGAAATGGTGACTTGAGGTGATTTCTACAAATGAAATGATCTAACACATATGCCATATTAATTTTAAAAGAAGTTATCATTTGTGTCAGCAAGCACCTTACTTTGATACTGCACTTCTCTTAGAAAGCTCAGGGTGCCTTCTCTGTATAAATTAACTTAGGAGAGAAATAATAAGTGATTTTTGTGGATAAGAAGTGAAGCTCAGATGGATTAACTAACTAATACTTTATTATCCAGACCTACACATTTGTTCCACAACTTTTTTCTCCCTCACACACAAATTTGGAGGCTTAAGATCAGGAGTCACTTTGAGATTCAAATTCCATATTTTATAGTTTAGAAAGTGAGACATTTAAAACGTTAACAGTTAATTTCTTATTACCTTAAAATAAATGTTGAAGAAAATCCTACTCTACCCACGTGCAAATGCTTTCTATAATCTGACAGTTTGGAAAAATACTTTATAAAATTTTTTACGATATGCTTTCTTTGATAACTTTGTCATTTTCCAAATGTGTTTAGCCTTGCACTCATATTCTAAAGAAGCTGTCGCACAAAGATACCCCTTGTATAAATCTAAATAATGAACAAAGAGTCATATGGGCAACTTCATAACTTTCTTGTTAAAGTTGCAGGATTTCTCCGCATAATCCCCTTAAATCAGCCCAACTGATTATTGGGCTATTTTCAAATAAGTTATTCTGTAGTTAAGAGAAAAATATTTTTTAAGTATTCACATTAATGAAACAACTGATAATACATGGTAATGTTGTAGATAGTAGAAATCTATAAATATGATTAATGTTTCTTTAGTAAGTATTTTTATTTTATTCTGCTAATAGTTTATCAGAAAAATAACAAAGTTGATTGATATAATTTATAAGTACTTATTTTCTTCCATAACACTTGAAGTGCTAACATATATCAACATACTCACAAGATCAAGAAGTAAATGAACTATAGTGAGACTCTAGAATATACCAACTTCTGTCTTATAACAGCCAAAGAGAATCAAGAACTGAGCAGGTAAATGGACAACAGAGCAGACCATAGACCTTGTGTTCGCCACATCAATTCCCTCCATACTCTGATCCATTGAACGTAAAATTAGCAAGTGGAGTATTGAAGAAACTTCCCAGGAAAACGTTGGTATAAAAACATCAAATTGTATACTTTAATTAGACTATAATTTTTCTTTGAGGGGGAATACTGTCATCTTTGCCAAAGAAGGAAGTATTTTTATGCCAAAGTTAATATGACAGTCCTGAAATTTGAACTTATCCATTTAGTGGAAAGCTTGCAGGAAGTGACAGACTTAAACATCTTGCTGCTTAACATTGGTATGTCTATAATATTTGGGCAAAATTCTCATTATTTCTTTTATGAATTTGAAAAAGCACTTATTTATTTTTATGTTTTGGAAGTTGAAATGTGTTCCTGAATGTGAGAAATCCCTTTTACTTCACCATATGCCATCTTGTCTTTTTGACACTCCAAGCCTGGAAATATCTCAAATGTGCAGACTTCTGATTTCCAAATTATCTACTGCCAAGAAGGGAAGTGGGTATCTGAAACTCAGCCACAGACCTTGGCAAATTTCAAATTCAGAATAAAACTTTACTTTAAATTTGTGCTCAAAAGTTGAAAGGGATTTTTTATGTCTAATTTGTGTTCTATTTCTATTGCAGGAGTGAGTGAAAATTATTATATCTTAGTTTAAAAGGCTTCTTTTTCTTCCTTGGGCAGTTTTGAAGGATTAAGGAGTGGATTAAAGTTTCTCTTCTTTTGTATGTAAATTTGACAGTGTAAAGAGGGACAAAATCCTTCTGAATAGAAATACTGCTGAAGAAAGCACAGCATTTGGGATTTTTGAACAATGGATATCACTAGGTATCTGAGCAGATGTCTAGTCTCTGAAGAGTGGTTTGTCCAGCAGTACAATGAAGTATCTGAGATTTTGTTTGGTATACCTCTAAACTGAAAAGTAAATGATGATTTTGTCATGTTATTTATTAAGTTTTTGGTGTTGCTGAAAAAGTGCTCTAATTGAAACCCAAAGAAATTCACTCACTTCAAGTATTTCTCTAACAGCAATTGTAGTTTTGATAAATAATATTGTACCACAGAATCAGGGAGTTTGTAGTTGAATGGAAGAAATGAGATATTTAGATTACAGATAGGAAAAAAAAACTCTATCCATTTAAAAGATAGTTTAATTATTATATATTATGAATTTTTTAATTTAAAAAGTTAAAAAAATTTTAAAAAACGCTTTGAATTCTAGAAATGACAGACCACGATACTCTAAATCTCTCTTGAAACAATATCATAATACATGGAGCTGAGCTTACTGAAAAGAAAGAGAAATCTTCAAGTGTCAAAAAATGGAATGAGAATTCATTGTTGCTTGGGGTGTAAAAGGGTGCTTGTCTCAGCAATTTGGGAATTGGAAAGAAGAAATTCCCACAGTGACACAAGGAATGATGCCTTTACACACAATGATGTGGCAGCTGGAATTGAGACTTCATATGCAAAGCTTCACGCTGAAAGGATTACTATTTAAGAAGAAATGCTGAAAAGGCAAAGTGTGTCTTTAAGCACCAAACAAACAATAATAAGTATTCATGTATGTCTCTGCCTAATTACTAGGAAGGGAAGGAGGGAGAGAAATCTTCTTGGGAATTCATTTTATCTCATAACATCAGAGCTTAGAATTTCTGTTACCTAAGTGTTTAGGGATATGCCTAAACTAAAAGTTATCCTTCCTCCAAAAAAAAAAAAGGGACCAGCACTATCACTGGAATTCTTAGCAAAAAGCAAGTATGAAACTGCATTGGAAGCATACTCATTCAAAATATCATCGATGAGATTAAATTAAACATAACAATAATAAATGTAAGTGCAGAAACAATTGACAAATAAAAATCAATAATTATGAGATGGATAGCAAAACAAAATCTGTAAATACCCTGTCACAAAGAAGGTACAGGTACCAATATGTAATAATAGGATATAACAATATAAAAAGCTAGTATGCTTATGATTTAGCCTACACAGTAAACTTTAAATGAGAATATATTATTAGGAATAAAAATGATTTCTCTCTTAATAAAAGGAAAAATAAATCAGATGACATAAATATTCAGAATATTCATATACCAAAGAGCATAATCTCAAAATATTTAAGTACAATTCAGTCCCAATTAAATGATTATCAAGGTTTTTTTTTTTTTAATGAAATGCTCAATAAGCATCAAAGGAATTTTGAAAAAAAATAAGAAAAAAATAGAAGAGTTTGTACTACTGAATACCAAAGCACACAAAAATTCTGTAACAGTTAAGACAGTGAGGGACTGAGTCAGGATCAGGAAAGAACAAAATAAGATCAAGAAACAAATTCCAGTATATAGAAGTATTTAATCCATGAGAACAATGGCATTTCAAATTAGTGAGAAAAGGACTATCCAATTTAAAAATGGCTTTAGGTTAGGGGCACGTGGGTGGCTGTTAATTAGGCTTCTGACTCTTGATTTCAGGTTAGGTCAGGATCTCAGGGTCATGAGATCAAGCCTTCTGTTGGGCCCCCATTGGGATCCCTGCTTAACATTCTCTCTCTCTCTTTCTCTATGCTCTTCCCCTTTCTGCTCTTTTGCTCTCCCTTAAAAAAAAAAAAAAGGCATTGGGATGTGGTAATGTTAAAATTGATCCTTTAATCACACCATTTATTTAGAATGTATCAAATATTATATATATATATATATATATATATATATATATATGGAAGGTAATTTAGATAAGTATTAACAAAATTACGAATTCCTTTACTATTATGTTAAAAAGGGAGAGATCTCCTAAGCATAAAGGAAAAATCTCAAAACCATAAATCTTACATACAGATTAAAATAGAAAAAAAAATTGAGAAAGGGGGAAGATGGTGGAATGGGAGAATCCTGAGCTTACCTCTTCCCAGGGACACACTGGGGCAATAACTACATTGATCAGAACTAACTCTGAAAATGACCTGAAGACTGCAGAACAGATCTTTCACAACTAGTCCTAGAAAAAGGCTGCATTGAAAAAGGTAGGAGGGGCAGAGACATGGCCAGGAGCCAAACTCCCAGTGTGATTAACCACAAACTGAAGGACAATGCAAGCATGGAGGAGCAAAGGGATTAAGCCCACGCTGGGCACCCCCAGCCTTGGGGACCTTCACTGAGATGACGAATCCCCATAACATCTGGTTTGGAAAATCACCAGGGCTTAACTCTGGGAGTTTTAAAAATCAGTAGGCTTAACTCCAGGAGACCTTTAGGGTGATAGACAACTGAATCCCCACCCTTAAAGAGAAAGCATGCAGAATGGATTGGTCTGAGATACAGCCCCAAAGCAGCAATTTGAAAGCACCTTCTTCTTGAGGAGGTTTATTGACTAATCTTAGAACATGAGGATCAGGGATCTGTAGGAGTTCTCTTCAGGAACACAAGTGCTGACAGACACAATTTTCTTGTCCCTCCTCAGACTGGGTAGCTTGATGTTTGCAAAAGCCAGTTCTTAAACTCTCCCTCTACCTTGCACGTGCTACATTGGTGTTCCTGGGCAGACCCACCGTACCCAGCCTGCCTACCTTAGCAGGAACCCCTCACAAACAGCTCCTGCCTCACCACATCTGACAAGCAGCCTGGCTAGGACTGGTACCACTCAAAAGGGACTCCTGCCCTGGGAAGTGGAAAGATAACCTCAAACACTAGCAACCCACAGTTCCTGCAGCCAGACTTATTTGTTGCTTGCAAAGGCAGCACATGTTGCCATTCAGTGTACCTGCAGCTGTGGCAGAGGCCAATTACAGGCAGCTTTCCTGAATGCCAGTTCCACCCACCTAAGGGATAACAGCAGTTGCAGCCTGGCCTCTCAATAACATGGGCAAAAAACCATGATTAGTGTACCCACAGTAGGTAAAGCAGGTAACTGGATTAAAGTTTAGCCTCACCCATCAGTGTGACCACAGCAAATGTGGCTAGCCATTATAGAAGGGAGCATGCAAACTGACATAGAAGACATACCTGGAGAATCTGATTCTGGTAACCAGGAGAGATTGCATTATGAGGCACCATAGGACCTCCTCAACCTGAGGCCACTACTTCTAAGACCAGGATATAGCTGATCTATCTGACACATAGAAACAAATACAGAGTTGGACAAAGCAGTTAGACACCATGAAAAAATAAGAAAAAAACATGGAAAAAGAGCTAAATGAAAAGAAAATAAGCATATGCCTGGTAAACAGTTCAAAGTCATGGTCATAAAGATATTCACTGCCCTTGAGAAAGAGTGAATGAACTCACTGGGAACTTCAACAAAGAGATAGAAAAAAATATAGAAAAAGTACTTGTCAGAGCTGAAGAATATAATAACTGAAACATACTAGAGGGAATCAGTAGCAGATTAGGGGATGAAGAACAGATCAGTTACCTGGAAGACAGGGTAATGGAAAGCAACTAAGCTGAAGAGCAAACATAAGAAAAAAAAAAAAAAGAAAAGAAAAGAAAAAAAGAAAGAAAGAAAAGAAATGAGAAAAGCTTAAGGGGATTCTGTAAAATCTTCAAACTTAATAACATTCACATTATAGAGATTCCAGAAAAGCTTTGGAGGAGTGGTGGACAGGGCAGGGTTGAGAGAAAACATACTTGAAAATAAAAGGTGAAATCTTTCTTAATCTGAGGGAAAAAACAGGCATCCTGGTTTCAGAAGTACAGAGAGCCACTAAAAAGATGAACTCAAAGAGGTCCACACCAAGACACATAATTAAAATGGTAAATAATAACAATAAAGGAATAATCTTAAAAGGAGCAGAAAAAAAAAAGTAAAACCCCATAAGACTATCAGCTGATTTTTCAGCAGAAAATTTGCAGGCCGAAGAGAGTGGCATGATACATTCGTGCTTAAAGGAAAAAAACCTGCAACCAAGAACATTCTACCTGGCAAGGTTATCATTCAGAATTGAAGGAGAAATGGAATTTTCCAGGCAAAAGCTGAAGGAGTTCATCACTAATGTTAATGGGAATTCTTTAGGTGGAAAGAAAAGGACATAACTGGAAGGAAGAAAAACAACTTTCATTGGTAAAAGCAAACATATAGTAAAGGTAACAGATTAATCATTTATGAAGCCAGTATGGAGGTTAAACACAAAAGTAGTAAAATCTATTATATCTACAAAATTTAGTCAAAGGATCCACAAAATAAAAAGATGAAGGAAAACTTCCAAATTTATTTTACAAGGCTAGCATTACTCTGATACCAAAATTGGATAAAGACACTATAAAAAAATAAAACTATGGGCCACTATCCCATGAAAAAAGCCTCAACAAAATATTAGCAAACTAAGTTTAGCAATGCAACAAAAACCTCATTTACCACAATCAAGTGGGATTTATTCCAAGGACACAAGAGTGGTTCAATATTCACAAATCAAACAATGTGATACATCACATCAAGAAGAGGAAAAATAAAAACTATATGGTCATCTCAATAGATGCAAAAAAGGCAATTGAAAAAATATAACCTCCATTCATGATTAAAAACTCTCAACAAAGTGGTCTTAGATGGAACATGCTTCAACATAATAAAGGTCATATATATAAACCTACAGCTTACATCATAATTAATGGTTAAGAAAGTTTTCACATCAGGCTCTCTGCTTAGCGGAGAGCCTGCTTCCCCCTCTCTTTCTGCCTATTTATGATCTCTCTCTGTCAAATAAAATCTTAAAAAAAAAGAAAAAAGAAAAGATATCTATCTGTAATAGGACTTGTTAATTCCCTCTGAATACACACATTCAAATATTGGCTTTCTTAAGAGGCACATATGTTTTATTTAAGAATATTTATTTGATGGGAGAAATTATTTTACAACATATACATCTATCAAATCAACATACTGTACACTTCTTACATCTTACAATTTTATTTGTCAATTACATCTCAGTAAAGCTAAAACAGTAAAATAAACAACCAAATAAAAATTTTTTAAAAACCTTTTATTTAAGCATGGTAGAAACTAATTTCAGCTAACTTAGATATGCACCTTCTTTTCACTACATCTGTAAAGACAACTGTCATATGGTTTCACTCATATGTGGAATATAAGAAATAGTACAGAGGACCATAGGGGAAGGGAGGGATAACTGAAAAGAGAGAAATCAGAGAGGGAAATGAATCGTGATAGACTACGGACTCTTAGAAACAAACTGAGGGTTTCAGAGGGGAAGGGGGTGGGGGATGGAGAAGTAGACTGTGATGGGTTATTGAGGAGGGCAGGTGTTGTGATGAGCACTGGGTATTATAAGCAACTAATGAATCACTGAACACAGCATCAAAAAACCAATGATGTACTATACAGTGGCTAACTGAACAAAAAAAAAAATAAAAAAGAAGAAGAAGAAGGAAGTATCATTATGATTTTGGATCAGTCTCAAAAATGCTTTAAAAAAACTCCTAGGTCAGTGCCTATAATAATCAGGAGGCTTAAGGTAGAAAATTAAATTTTTCATTAGCCATCAAGAATTTGGGAAAAAAAAATACGATGTGAAAAGTTTTCTCAGTAATATTTATGGCCAAAATTGGAGGGGCATTGAAAACAGAGTTGATGTGGTAAGAATGCCATGCCATGTTTTACTCTTTTTACCAGAAAGTCTACTGTAGAAAAGAAGAATTTCAATGAAGATGTTGAAGTTAAAGTTTACTTAGACACTTGGCAAAGGCAAATGAGTGTAGAGAGAGGGGAATCTATGATTACGCATCAAAAGAAATAAGTCTCTGATTATGCCATGAGTGACGAAGGACAAATCAAAGGACTGGAGGTTTCAATTAGATAAATTGTTGAGAGTGTGTGGAAATAAAAATCCTGGAAGGACAAGAAAAGACAGAGGGTTGGCAGTAGAATTTAAGATTTGCAAGTGAAACATTTCCCATTGATGTCAAGGGCTTTGGCAGGATTTTCTAAAATGCAGCAGTTGTAAAGTTCACAGGAACTGAGGAAGTTGGTGAACTTTGATGCCAAACTTTCAGTTTTGTTTTTATTTTTGTTTTTGTTTTGTCGATTTGAACATTAAGCTTACTAACAATAGGACCTGCATATCTGTGTTTTAAACGCTAGTAGAAGGGAATGTTAATCGTAAAAGATCTGATTCTGGAACCCCATCCTTTAGACTCCAGCTGTCTAATCTTTCACTTATATCCTTTGACCAGATAAATATAATCAATAAATATATTCAAGGTGGACAGCTGACAAATGAACAACTGTATCAATAATTCTAATAATTAATAAATAACTTATGAAGCCAGTTGGGAAATATTTAGAATAGCATAAAGCATTATTCAGGAATATCTCTAATAAACATTATCAATTTCTTTAAAATCTCTAGAAGCTACTTAGTATCCATCTCTACTTATAAACTCTGAAATCTTTAACACTCATACCAATTCATACATATCATTTACTTTCGCTATGGTCAAATCAAAGACATTGCTTTTAACTCTCATTTATAACTTTATTTTACACAAGTTAAAAATAGTCATAAGTTGAAAAAAAGAAAAAATAACAGTTTCATAAAGTAAGCTCAGCTGTGTGTTTATCTATTAGTGAAAAGGGAACATGCTGAAGCTTTGCTATAAGTGGTCCTCTGGGGTCCATTTTGAGGTGCTCTGTTGTACAGGAAAAAAACAATAGGTTTTTCCGTGTTTTTAGTTATAACCTTTCCTAGGCAGACTCAAAAGACTTACCAAACTCTGTAATAGCTAGTGTTTTAGTGATAGCTCTTGTATTGGAATATTCTGGTACATTAAACCAGCACTTAAACAGCCTCCAAATCCTCTTCAGCAGTATATTTATTTCTTTCAGTATGTGTAAACTGCCACTTGCTCTAATGGATTTATTTGTCAACTTCCTTTTTATCATAAGATAATTAAACCAGCCTCACTGATTGTGCCTTTTCCCCTTCATTTAGCATATGTCATTTTATTGCTGGTCATCCTGACAGAATATTTATTCTGCTTCTTTCCTCTTTCAAAAAAATATCCCATTTTGCACAATAAAATTATATGGCCACCCTGGTGATTCATATATATTTATTCTCACTTTCTTGCCATATAAGGCTATCTTCTCCTTATACCCAACCTCTTCTTACCTACTTTTGCCTTTTTTGTTACTCCTGCCACATAATAAAACATTCAAAACAACATGAACAGCTGGCTTAAAATACCAACTTTTTTTAATTTTAAAAAATAATCCTATGAGTTGACCCTCAATTATTTTACCTCACACACCAATTCATACAGTAGTGAGATAACAGCAAAGTCCAAAATGGCTTTAACTATCATGGTTGGCATTTGGTCCTGGGTGCTGGTTGGGAACTCAGTCAAAGCTGTTGTCTGGGCCCTCAGTTCTCCACTGAGATTCAAAAACAGGATTCAAAAACAGGAGAAATATACTTCACTTCAATAAAGGAAAGATCATATTGAGAAAGAGTATCTGAGGTCAGAGATTGTTGGGTTAATCTTTGCCAACATAATTTACTGAGGCCTACTTAATCAGCACAGTAGGTAGAAATCTAAAATCATCCTAAAATTCCTGGCCCTCTTGTGCACATGCCCTGAATAATCTCCTTTCCTTGAGTGTGGTTGGGACTTGTTAATCAGATGGCACAGTTGCTTCCCTGATTAGGTTATATTATAAGGCCAAGTTAATATGATAGTTATTCCTGTGATTATATTGTTACATACAATTTTGTTTTAACTGGCTAGAGAGAGAGTCCTCTTGATTTTGAAGAAGTAAACTGCTATGCTGGGAGAGGCCGCATGGCTAACACCTGAGAGTAACCTCTAGCTGCTAAAAGTAATGGGGACCTTAATCCTACAACTGGAAGTTCAGAACTCAGTTCTGTCAACAACCTAGATGACCTTGGAAAAGTACCCTGAGGCTTAGATGAGATTATAGCCTTGACCAACACAACCTGTCAGCCAGGAAGGAGCTCTAGCAGGGGACTGAGTAAATTCTTGCAAACATTTGACCTATTGAAACTGTGAGATAAAAAATTCATGTTGAAAAAAAAATCATGTTGTTTTTACACTGCTAGGTTTGTAGTCATTTGTCACACAGCCTAGAAAAGTTATACAATAAATGTGTCAGTCTGCTGGGGCTTCTGAAACAAAATACTATAGACCGAATTGTTTAAACAAGAGAAATTTATGTCTTGCATGTCTGGAAGCTGGAAGTCCAAGATCTAGGTGCCAGCATGGCCAGTCTCTGAGGGTTCTCCTCCTGGCTTGCGGGTGGCTACCTTCTTGCTGTGTCCTCACATGGTGGTGTGGGGAAGCTCCCAGGTGTCTCTTCTTGCAAGGACAATAATCCCATCAAGAGGGTCCCAACCTCAATACCTCATCTAAACCTAATTCTCTCCCAAAGATCCTATCTCCAAATGTGATTACACTAGGGGTTTATGACTTCAATATATGGATTTGGGAGACAATTCAGTATAGAGTAATAAGAAGAAATGTTCTTAATTTGCAGATTCCAGCATATATCTTCAAATAACAACCATTAGTCTATAAATTCTCATCTTGAACTTTAGCATTATCTTTTTTTTTTTAAAGAAATTGCTGTTTGCTTTTTCCCAACCAGAGCATATTTCCATTATTCTAACATTCCATACTTCATTCAGATTATTTCTCTCCTTCTCATCTTTTGCTCTTAAATCATAACCTCAGCAAAATTCTCCTGGCTTGATACTGTTGCAGTTTGACCTCCTTTCTCATCAGGGAAAGATAGTTATTTTCAACAGTATATATCTGAGAATACTGGTAGATGTAATGGTTATGATTTAAGTGCTTCACTGTCATTTTGGTATTGTTATACATCCAGTGTTTAGTAAAACCCCTACTTCTAAGAGATGCTTACATTCCTTTTTTTTTTTTTTTAAGATTTTATTTATTTATTTGACAGAGAGAAATCACAAGTAGATGGTGAGGCAGGCAGAGAGAGAGAGAGGGAAGCAGGCTCTCCGCTGAGCAAAGAGCCCGATGTGGGACTCGATCCCGGGACTCTGAGATCATGACCCGAGCCGAAGGCAGCGGCTTAACCCACTGAGTCACCCAGGCGCCCCAGATGCTTACATTCTTAGCCAAATAATTTTTTTGCCCTTCCACATATCTGGTATTGATCATTTTGTGTCATCGCCATTAGTGTTTTACATTTATTTAGTTCATACTTCCTTCTAAATCTACCGAATATTCTATGTGATGATTCTGTCTATCCAACACTTCCCCTCATATTTTCTTTACACACTCAGCTCTAGATATCTCCATCCTTTTAGAAATTCATTTTGATGGTCAACCATTAGCTCTGCATACTTTTGAATTTATTCAGAATATTGACTACTCCTGTGTTTTGCTTATTGCCAACTCCATTTTCCACAGAGCAAGATACTGATGTACTAACATTGCTAAAATGTTGCATAGGTCTATGTGGTCTGAGATAGCTCACCTTAATTGTCTTCCAGCTAGTGAGAAACAGGAACTGAAGGGGGCCAATCCTCTTCTTGAATGAATGAGCATAATGTAGAAATTGAATTCATCATGTTTTACCACATCCCATTGGCTGAACATGGTCCTACCAGTTGTAGGAGAGTAAACTCTGTGTGGCTCTCTTTCCACCTAAAATGTCAGGATTCTCTTCCTGAGGGAAGGTTTTTGTGGGACACTTTGAGTCTGCTATAGTTGGTAATCAGAGGAGTGTTCTTAGGTCTTCTGGGATCCTGAAGCATTATTATCTGTTTCTATAAAATGTAATTCAGCAGGTAATAAAGAAAGTGAGTCAGTAACATTTGATTTCCTTTATATTGTAAACCTAAAATTGACACTCATGATTTAACAAATATATATGAGACTAATGGAGGAATGATATAAGTTAATATTGTTTCAGTAATTCCAGGAGGTATAGTCATGATAGTAAGTGAATAGAGACATATGCTGCTGCTGTTTTCAGCCTGGGCAGGTGTCTGTAATTCTCCAGCTTCCTATCGTCAAAGGAACAAATTATTTATAATCAGATAGACCTAACTACTAATCATCATCAACTCTATCACATAGTCAGTTATTTAGCATCTTTAAATTTATTTTTCTCACCTGTAAAATAGAACTAATGGTTATTTCAAGGTTGTTAAGAAGATTAGAGACAGCACGTAACATGCCCATTGGTGCCTGATACAGAGAAGATAATCAGTAAATAGTGGATATTATATTAGTGTTTTATGTGTCGCTTTTCTCTTTGAGCATAAATTATTTTTTCCAGTGCTTTATATCTACTGAGTTACTTTTTACTGAGACCTCCAAAATCTCAATCTCAACTTGACTCATACAGAAACACTAATCTTTCTGCCTATATTGTACAGCAGCAAAGAAATGAACCCAGTTAACCAATACAAATTGGTGTCTAATTTGGTTTTGTCCATACCTTGATAGCTTTCTTCAGTTACATGTTTCTCTTAAACCAGCCCTAGGTTTTCCTTCTGTGCATTTCCAACCCACAATCCTATCAGTTACAGTAGACCACTTTCCTCCTACTTTATGAAAGGCAATGTGGAAGTCAAAAATGAATATCCACATAAATGTATGCAATAACAACAAATAATTTTATAATGACCTTCCGTCCTTAATAGGTGGGAATAAAATATCTACCCTAGGAAACATTAAGTATTCTGAAGTTTGATCTTATTTAAGAGTGTATTCTATGGTGGAAGAAATAAATAGCAGTACCCAAAGCCTAAATATACTTTTCTTCTTAAAAGAGCCTAACTTTAAGAAAAATCAGTCTTTAAATTTTAGTGAAAATGTGTTCTGCTGGGAAGAAATACAGACATATTGAATACATGAAGGTTGTAGTCAATAGGCTTCTTAATCACAATAAGAATTTTTATACTAAGAAGAAAAATAAATCAGTTACCATCACTACATAAAAAAAAAAAAAAACAAAATAACAGAGTATAACCCAGACTGAATATAATTGACAAATTGACTTTCCTTTAACAATAAATTTTCTATGATTTAATTGCATAAAGTAACTACATCCAGAACAAAGAGACAATTGATTTTTAAAGGCGATAATATTTTGTTGTAGCTTTATCTTACAGATACTGGAAAGCGTAAGATTGATGATGTTTGCTAATATTCTATTAATCATAGAGAAATAAAAAATACACATTGTTATTCCATCAAATAACAATAGGAGATTAATCTGAGTAAGTTTATTGGAGCTCTATTTGAGAGAACAGTTAAGATTTACAAAATCTGAAACCTAACTTTAATGATCTATTTTTACTATGAGAAAGACCAATGAAAATGGAAAACTTTGAGTTTCATCAAGGTTCTGTAATGTAAAATATTAGCAGATTCAGTATGTTCAGCAAATTAAAGTTGTTTGCATCTGAAGATGTACTTTTCTAACAAGTTTATTAGCATGCACTCCTTTGAGTGTACTGAGAAACAGTTGTATTTCATTTCTCTGGTATGGAAGCTGAATATCCATGAATATTCTCTCACCTGTTTTCAGATGTTAATTACATGTGTTTGAGAGAAGGAAGAGAGAGAATGGAAAAAATTGATCAGTCTGCTAAGTTAATATAATTAAATTATTATAAATAAAAGATATTAACACATAGTCTATATTCTACCAATGTATGAGTTTACTAATTTATACAGTATGTTTTTATAGTAAATTCTAGTAATTATAATGCCATAATATTAACAGAATAATTTAAATACCTTTTTTAGAGAATACACATTTTTTCTTGGTATGTTAAGAGTTTTGAGAGCAGAGTTTGAGATTTTTATATCAAATGATACCAGTATTAAAAGAATTATAAGAATGATACTATTATAAAAATATTATTTTGGTAAATATTTGTATTGTGTATTTTCATTAAATAAATTTGTTAGATAACATAGAGCCTCTATTTCAAACCTCAAATTCATACACACTTCTAGGATTCTGCAATGTGTGGAAAGCCCTGTTTTTTGTTGTTGTTGTTGTTTTTAATTTATTTTTTATTTATTTTCAGCATAACAGTATTCATTATTTTTGCACCATACCCAGTGCTCCATGCAATCCGTGCCCTCTATAATACCCACCACCTGGTACCCCGACCTCCCACCCCCGCCCCTTCAAAACCCTCAGATTGTTTTTCAGAGTCCATAGTCTCTCATCGTTCACCTCCCCTTCCAATTTCCCCCAACTCCCTTCTCCTCTCTGTTTTGTCAGAGCCCCGCTACTCATCAGGAAATTGTTCTGACATTTCTGCAAATATCCTACATTTAAAATTTCCCTATTTTAAAGACAACTTATATATACAAATTCTTAGAAAATAATATATATTCAAATTAGGGGAAAATTAATAAGTTACCTAAAATTGTCAGAAAAAAAAAGTAAAACATGAAGACCTGATATGTTTATCAAGTACATTATTTTTTAATCCAAAATTTTATTTCTAAAGCATGAAGAAAAGCCTCACAAGTGTAGTAATTAATGTTGCATTGTGTGAGTGGTGACTAATATGTTTCTGGAAGGATGGAGAGGTGAGAAAGAGAAAAATACAGATAATTAATCAATTTGTCCAAACTAATTTTTTCTACTCATAATCCTAAATTTTTCATTCTCTTCTGAACTTCAGTTAGTGCTTAGTGGGAATTATGAAATAAATTGCACTTAGACATTTGCCAGGCTATGACTCCATTAAAAATGGACATATATGTATATATGTACATACATACACACACGTGGGTGTATGTATATGTAATATATGTGCATAATATTTATATACCAGATGTATTTATATTATACATATATATGTACATATATGTATATGGCAACTATACATTTTTTTTCTAATCAAAACTTTGGATAACCAGTCCAAGTACTTTCTATCCTATGGAACACATCTTCAGTTGCTATCTTACACCTTTGATAGTTCTGTGCTCTGTCAGAACAATGGACCCAATTATTTTAATACCATATGATAATTATAACAAAATCTCAATGTAACTATTTGTTGAATTGTTCATCTCTTACTAAGGTTATTGTGTTACTCATAGCAGGATGCCAGAGCCTAGCCCAGTGGCTGGCACAAAGTAGGCTCTCAAGTATTTTAAATGAACATCCCAGCTTTTTTCCAGAACTGAATATATTGAGGAGGAGGCTGAAACTAAAGATATGTGCAAAAAAATTGCCCAGACCCAGAGAGCACATGGAAACCAGAAATTAACACAAACATTTACTTCAAACAGGGCAAAGTCTCAGAATTATATAAACATGCAGAAGATAGAGATGAAGAAAGTGTGTTAAAATTACAGTAGACGCAGATATAATCAACAAGAAACAAGCATGAAAATGAACGATTTACTACTCTTCCTACCAAAAATGTATCTGGATATGACATCTTAAGGGGGTAAAAAACATAGGTCTCTTCTGTGTAATAACTTTTCAACTTGGAAAATTTATTATTCCTGCAATTTTATACCTGATTAGGAAAAATGAGATGGTCTAGCATAGGGTGGTCAATACATAGATATCATCAAAATAAGAAAAACAACTCAAAGCATTGTACTGATAGAGTGACAGACACATGACTTTTTCCTGGGATGTGTCATCTGACATAAGGCACCATCTGGCATGATACAAAAGACGTCAGGATTTAAAATGAAAAGCATACCAGGGAGTCTTCAATGTAAAATGCATGGTCAGTATGTCGCCACCCTTGTCTTCAGGCCTAAATTCTGATACCAGAGAAATTCTGAGATGAAAGAGAAATTAAATTTCTCCAGTGTTTGGATCTTTTTGGTATAATTTAATATATATTATCTAATATGTTGATATGTAGTCCTGTCTCTGAACACTTACCTTGGTTTGCAACTGATCCGGAGGAATCTCTCCAATAAAAAGTATGCTCCATTTATTTATGAAGGACAAGCAGATATTTTTACAAGTGACCTTAATATCTTTACAAAACTCTACTGTTAGACCACATCCAATCTCTGGAATAATGTGGTGAGAACCAGAGACAATTACCTAGAGGAGGAGTGGCTGAGAACAGGCAAGAGGGAACATTTTCCCCAAGATTCTCAGGATATAATTAGGTCTGTATTAAAATAGGCTAGGTCATGTTAAGGTAATGAATAATTCCAAAACCAATATGGCACAAAATAATAAAGGTTTACTTGTACACATAACCATCAGGGCTTGCCTGAGGACTTTCCTCAGCTATGTAGGTTGATGTATCCAAAATCTAGATCTTTGCTGGATGCTAATGTAGGGAAAAGCATGTGGTGAATTGCATGCACACTGGCTCTTAAAAACTACAACCTAGAAAATAAGTGTATCATTTCCATTTTCATTTACCAGGCAGAGCCCATTACATGACTGGTCCTAACCTCAAGGGAAGGGAAAGGTACAATCCTACAAGGTATGCAGATAAAGAATGGGGAAAATTATAAATTTTTGTAAAGTTCTCACAATTTATAATTGTAAGTAACATGTCTTTGGCTTTCTTTTATATTTCAGGGAGCTAAAAAATCAATTGAAATATTACTTAAATATTAATAAATGGAGTGGTTTTCTATGTTGACCAGAGACCATAAGACTATAAGAATAAAGACCATAAGACCTATAGGGGAGAGCATAAATTACCCTACTATTGATATATTTATGAAGTTACAATGCTATTGATTCATTCCAGAAATATAATTTAAAATCCAGTAAGAATTATCTTTTGAAAACTATGATTATAGATTAAATGACTATTAGAGAACTATTTTTTAAAAGAATAAATGGCCTTTTTATTTAAGTATTATATCATTTTGACTCATATTTCTCTGATGATGAGTGATGTTGAATATTTTTTCATATATCTGTTGGCTGTTGTATGGCTTCTTTGAAAAAATCTCTATTCAGATGCTCGGCCCATTGTTAATCAATTATCTGTGGTTTTTTTGGTGTTGAGTTGTATAAGTTTTTATGTATTTTGGATATTAACTCCTTATTGGATATATTATTTGCGAACATCATCTCCCAATCAGTAGATTGCCTTTCATTTTGTTGATGGTTTCTTTAGCTATGCAAAACCTTTTTATTTTGCTGTAGCCTCAATAGTTTATTTTGACTTTTATTTCCCTTGCCTGAGAAGACATATTCATGTATGTTTCTAAATCCAATATCTCAGAGATTATTGCCTAGGTTTTCTTCTAGGAGTTTTATGGTTTCATGTTTCATATTTAGGTCTTTAATCCATTTTGAATTTATTTTTGTGTATGTTATAAGAAAGTGGTCCAATTTCATTCCTTTACATATAGCTGTCCAGTTTTCCCAGCACCATTTATTGAAGAGGCTTTGTTTTCCTGCATCATCTATTCTTGCTTCCTTTGTTATAGATTAATTGACCATACGAGTGTGGTTTTATTTCTATTTTGTGCTGTTGATCTGTGTGTCTATTTTTGTGCCAGTAGCATACTGTTTTAATTATTATAGCTTTGTACGACAACTTGAAATCTGGAATTGTGGTATCTCTAGCTTTGTTCTTCATTTTCTTTGTTCTTTTTCAAGATAGGTTTGTGGTTCCATGTAAATTTTAGTATTATTTGTTCTAGCTGCACTAAATCTAGACATGGGGGTCCTATCAAGTCACAGTGCATGTGAAAAACAACAGAGGTTTTTATCTGAGGACAAAACCAATACAATTTAAGAGTGTTGTTTAACTGGTCATGAAGCTAATATGTTTTAACCTACATTCACCTAAGTCTTGGGCTCACAGGACATGATGGTACCTTTCTAGTGATGAGTCTAAATATTAAATGTTATGTTGCTTCCGTGCAACCATACAGGGATATTTATAAACTAGAACAGTGCTTAAAGCATCAGGAAAATAATATGAAAATCGTTCGGGAATGTCCACTTGATAAATTGTTGAAAGAACTACTTAGAAAGAAAAGATTAAAGAGCATGGCATCTGTCCTGGAACATGTGAAGCATTATCATGGACAAGAGAGGGATTCGTCCCAGAGTTGTTTCAGAGATAACTGGAATCAAACTCATATTCTTGGGAGGCAAAACTTAGCTCAGGATAAATGAATTTCAGCTGAATTTTCACATGGAGCAAACTGTGTCATGGAATAACAAATTCCCCATTCTTGGAGATTTTAAGCACACCTATAATGGAAGATGACTTGTCCTTACTTGGATGTGGCTTGTGCTAGATAACTTCTAAACTGCTATCCATTCTAAAATCCCCATTTTAAGAATGTAAATTTGTTCGCCGTCGTTTGCTACATATTTTTCAAAAACTTTCAAAGTCCTTACTCAAATTTAAGAGGTGCTCCTTTCACATAAAATACCCCATTGTAAAATAAAAAAGACTGTTGCTGTCTGGGCAAATGAGCTTTCACAGATTGAGCTAATCCTATTCTAACATACCGCAAACTCCCGATGCGCGCGCGCACACACACACACACATTCACAACAATCACAAACTAATTCACGAGTTGTTACAGCTAGAAGTGCTGCTGCTCTTGCCATCTTCAGATGTGGGATTCTTTTTCACTGACATTTGTCAGACTTCTTTTCTTGGTTTGATACACAGTGAGAGGCAGAGAATGGATGAGGACTGCATGAGGGACTGAGGCTTTTTCTTTCACATTGACGTAAGATGCTGGTGTGTTTAGTTATTTTGCAGAGAAGACCCACTTTTCTTGCGGCCATCTTCCCTCAGTCTTCTTCATTCTGTTCTCATTTTATTTGCACCCTTGGCTGAAGTTTTGCTTAATAGAAGTAAATTTGAGGTAAAGGCAAAAGTTCCTTGCATGGTTAAGTTGCATTCATTATATTAAGGGGCAGAGAATTATTATCAGATTGGAAGATATAGCATTTTGGAAACAGGGCATTTTGTGGAAAGCCAGCTGTGGGATGTGTGGTAACTTAGAAGACCAGGAAGACTTTTGGGATGGCGAGGGGGAGACAGTCAAAGATAAAGTAACAGAAAATGGTTAAAGACCTTTCTTTATGTTTTATGGAACATTTTGTAAGCCTTATGTGACTGAATCCTTATAGTAACCAATAAAATGAGCATTATTAAGTTTCTTCTATAGTTGAGAAGAAAGAAAGAGCACTTAAGTAACTTGCTTAAAATTGCATTGCTAATCCGTAGCATAGCTAGACTTGAAATCAGAATTTTTTATTCTAAGCCATTAATTTTCATTTATTCAGCAGATATATGCTAGATGATTTCCATAATAATTTTATAAGCTTTGCTTGAAGACTTAGGAGACTATGTCTCTGAGAAGCAAATGAACAGTTCAAGAGATAAAGAATTAAGAAATGTTACCGGTAAAAATTCAGTCCATGTTCATGATCAGTGTCTGTTGCCCCTTCACATATGGATAGAGAGTAACCTTGTATTTTGTGTGATGCATTGTTTGAATTTAAAGGTAATTCTTAAAAGAAGAGGGCAATCAAGATTTCTGGAACTACTTTGGAAAGTAAGAGTCATCCCCTTCAACTGGTTTCTTCTGTCATTCTTTATTGTTGGCTTAATCATATTTTGTCCCTGCCTTTGCCATCCTGGAGTTATTTTTTTCTTTATTCCTTAGAAATGTTCTTGTGCTACAAAAACTTGTTATATACATAAAGCCAAGACAAACGGGAGAGTAACATATTATAGTAGTTAATGGCATAAGGACTTGGTGTCAGCCAGTATTCAGTTTGATTTACAGTTTTGATTGCTCAGCTCTTAGCAAGCTGTGAAACCCAGAACACGTTTCTCAGTTTCTAACCCACTTATTCTCATCTAGCTACTAAAGATATGAATGCTTCTCTCAGAGTAGGAAACATGGTTAATAGGACTATGAGAAATTATGAGTGTAGAAGAGTTTACTATGGTGCCAGACATGTAATACATGCTCAATATATGTAAAATACAGTAAGATTTTCTAGGTGATCCTGTTGCATTGATATCTTCTAGCAAACGATGCCTGACCACATAAAGAAAAAAGACACAAAGGAAATATTTTGCAAGTCATTTCTATTTGTTTAAAAAAAGAAAATTTAAAGAATTATAGTGACAAAAATCTCATGACATAATGTCAAATCTGGGTGTTAAATTCAGAATCTTGAGTCTTTGTTTTGTTTCCAAAATGCAGACATCCAAGAGAAACACAAGAGAGAAAGAAATGTAGCCTTGTAACCTAATAATGCACTGCTGAACCCTTGCAGCCCTGCTAATATATTTTGAGTTTCAGATGGCTTTCAAGCAAATTTCTCAAAGGCACTTAAATCTGGTTAGATACACAGCCTAACAATAGCTATGTGGAGGAATCAGAGTTTGTGGTCTATCAGAATTCTATTTTAGTTATGTGCAAAATGTCTGCTGTACTCACTCATGGCTCTGCTGTAAGACTTGGCTGTTAGGAATTTATACATCCATTAATTAGCAGTTAGGCATGATGTAAAGGATAACGTTCCTGGCGTTCAGGGTATATGAAGCAGTAAACAGCTTTTGTGGAAGATTAAATGCTGTAACAAATCAGAGACATTTGGTGACCCCCGGCAGCCATTTGTTGCCAGAAAACTGCAATGCTACCATTATTGTGCCAGAGGGGAAACATATTCAACTCATAACACAACAAACAGAAGAATGCATTTGAATTTGCTTCTTGCCTGTTTAGAAATATGGTTCCTTTCTTTTTTTTTTCTTACTTTACTTGAATTTCATTTAGCTAAAATGTCATATGAATCATTAAAAACAATGTATTTAAATATACCATACTGTAAGGGTAACTCCTTACAGTTCTAGAGATCAGTTCTAGAGATCACTATATATTTATAATTGAGATGTTAGGGTCATGTAGCTAACGTGAAACTTATTTTTATTTCTCTTATTAAAATTGAATTTAAATTTGAAAGAGATTCACCTATTCTTATTTATTAATTCTCAATAAAAATATAGATTTTATACTATGACAATACATGTATTTCTAAATATAGTTTTATAGAAACGTTAAACAATTTTTATAGGACATTATAAAAATTTTTTGGAATATTTTTATGAACATTATGAAAATATATTTTGGCTTAGAAATAAGAGAAATGAATTCTAATTATTGTTTGGAAAAATCTGATTATTAACACTTATAAATTAACAGATTGATTTGGAAATTTATGTATATATAGATAAAGACAAAGACAAACTAAGTTAGAATAATGATATTTTTCTAATGCATTGGCGAGATCACTGTGATTTTCATTTGTTATACCATTAATTTTGCAATTTCTTGGTCCATCTAAATGGATTCTAAACGAAATCAAATTGAAATTTAAAACAACAACAGGAAAATATTCAAGAATAAAGATGTTTGATAACATGTAGTAGTCAATGCAAAGAAAAGTCCTTTTAGTTCATATACATGTTTATGTTCTAGGCTTACTGGAAAAAATTACATGGTTTAGTAAGCTGGTTTAGCTCTCAATAAGAAAAGAATTTTCCCGTTCTTTCTCCATAATTGGATTTGGTATGCATTGTAAAAGAAACAGCGCCTTTCACTGAGCAGTGTTAGTAACCCATTTTATAATAATACAAAAGACTTCTCACACCACGTGTTGATCACCATAAATGCTTGTCTAACTCACTTTTCTCTCTTCCTTCCAGGGGCCTTTTTCTCCAGGCCCGTGTGGCTGTGGATTGGGGTGGCGGTGGTAAAAACCTTTAACAGGAATCAGGAATCCTCATTTTCATTGTTCCTGTTTGATTTTTCTGAAGCACAACTTTTAAAGTGCCATCAGAAGTTTCGAAGTCTCAAAATTGCTTTAACGCCAAAGGTGCATTTTGTTTGGAGAAGTAGGATGCTGCGCTCCCGTGAAATCTCTATCTTTTCAATGACTGTTGGGGAAGAGACGTTCCAATAGTTTGAAGCGGTGCTTTAATACCTACAGAAAAGGCTGCGGATGCACGGAGGCATCTGCCAGCACTGTGACTAAAATGTTTACTTTAGCAAACACTGCTCTATTAAATTTCAAAGTGGTGCTCTTTGAATTTTAAATTGTAAAGGAAACCTGGCCTCCATTCTTGAAAGCTTTGGTTTAAACATAAAAAGGAGAAAGTAGCTTTGAAGTTTGAATGAGATGCATGAACTCTTCTTTTTTTCCCGGAGTTTGAAGAACTTCTAGGGCGAGTGTGTGTGCTATTTATTATTCTAACTTATGACTTGAGTGAGATTCCTGTTTCTTTTACCCTTGACCATTTTTCCTTTAAAAAAAAAAAAAAAAAGGATTTGCGTGTTAATGTGAGGCTTCATTTATTACTCTCCAATCAGAGAATGTATCTAACAAGATAGTTTTCTTCTTCTTCTTCTTCTTCTTCTTCTTCTTTTTTTTTTTTTTTAACAAACCCGTTTCATAGCTCTTGAATGGGCATCTAATTTTTATCTAGACTCTGGTTTTTAATTGTTGCTGTTAATCCATTTCTCTGGAGTTTACTGTATACACATGGTAAAAATGCAGAAAATTTGTATTTTTGGCATAGATGCTCACCTTAATGAGTATTTATCTGGGCAGATGAGTGCTTGCATAATTGAACAATTCATGGACCAGAGATAATTGAGCATTACAATAAGTTATGTCACATATTTACAAATGGGAGCCATTAACTCTCTACTTTGCTTACTGAAATGAACTTTTTAAACCAAATGATTACAAATGCACATTCATAAAATAAACCTTTTCAGGGTCAGTTCATTTTTACCTTCTTTGATAAATAATAATCCTGACAACATTCAGTTTCTCTTTTAGAACAAAATAAGCATTTTATCATAAAATCTGTTAAAGTATCATTCTTACCAAGTAAATAAAAACACTAATTATAAGGGTCATAGAATACAGAGTAAAACCCATTTAGTTCCCTTCATATTTTCTCCCTAGAAATTACACATAACATTTAAAGTAAAAAAAAAGAAAATTCTTAACATTACTTTAATATTATGTATTTTTACATTTTTTTTTATCTTAATTCAACCAGTAAAATCTTTTCTAAGTAAAATGTGCTCTTTCCTTATTAAAACAAAGAGATGGCTAATTTGTTTCTGAATGTGGCATCAGGAAAATAGAACATTAGGACTTTTCTTCAACTTCAAATATTCCTTTTGCACTCCTTCCTTACCCCTGTCTTGAATACGTGGGTTAAGACACTAATGATATTCAGACATATTTTTGAAACTATTTAAGAACCAGTAAAGCATGACAAGGCCTTATTAAAACAGGTAATCAAGAGGGCATCTGCCAGTTGAGACTGATGCTGGCTGATGGTCTACATAGCCACCCTCCACACATACCAATACTGTCTCGGATGCATCTCCAATCTTGGGGGAACAAGGGGATTAACAATGGGTTGTTCTAGGAACTGAGCACTCTTTTTCCCTGGTAGTTCCCCAATTGCTAATTTTGTGGAAGATCTTTGGCAGTGGTTTTAGGTCAGACAAATTCTAATACAGGCTGCATATGATTTTCCTTGTGGGGAGACTTCACATGCATTAGAACTTTAGGTCTTCAGCACAGAAATCAGCAAATCATCAAAGGCCCATACGCTTTGCTCTATTTGGTAATTGTTTGATCTGGTGCCTGGCACTTAAGAGTAATAATATCAAGAAGAAGAAGGAATGCAACTATAATTTTTATAGTGAAGTCGCTCTGCATATAAATATTTTGTGATTTTACTTTAACATAAAGATTATATTTCTAATATTGGAGCCAGTCGATAATGGAGAGGAATGTGTTATGAGGTACTGAGTTTTCTGTCATTTGATGGTATTTCAAAAAGACTAGTATCTGTTTCACAGTCTGATGTGTTAACAAGATATCTGTACTGGTTTTTTGTACAAGAACCCCTCCACAGAAAGTTCAAAAGTCCATGATTTTTCAGGTCTTATTTAAAGTTTTGTTTTTCATACTCATAACTTAATATTAATAAATTAATTTAACATATTAAGAACTCATTTCAAACATTTAGAATCATAATTATATATGTGTATATAAATGGCTGTATTAGCAATATATATTTAAGTCAGTATATACTATTTTTGCTTAATGCCAGGGATTAGAATTAATTCAAAAGTATTAAGTTATGTTTAAACTATGTAAACTAGGAATACAACATCTTTTGAAATAACTGACATGAATGAATACCAAACCACTAGAATACAATACTGAGTCAATGCCAAATAGTTATAAAATACTAACAGGTTTTAAATGCTTTTGTTCTACCATGCTTTTTAAATAGCATGTTAACTATAATGTTTAAAATAGTAAACACTTGTTTAATACAAATGGCAATTTTCATGTCAACTTCTACTAGATATTTAGGAAAGGCTTTAGATATGAATCACATGTTGGCCTTCTCTGATGATTCTCAGCGCATGAATCAAGTTACTTAAAATACATCTCCTTATGACCAGATGTTGCTCAATGTTATCAATATTCTTTTTTGGACTATATAAGAACTATTGTAATGATGCCATAAGAATAATGAAACGGATTAAAAACTCCTGAAACTAAGAGAGAGAGAGAAAGAGAGAGAGAGAGAGAGAGAGAGATACAAGTCTGAAAAAAGAAACCTAAGGGATGATCCTAATCTTTCTGATTATAATAAGTGCATGAACTCTTGGATTGACTCATGTTTCTGACATCAAATAAACAGTAAAGTTTAATATCCCTCAGCTACAACATATTACAAGGTTTCTATAAAAGATAGTGTTTCTAACTATACTAAGTATTTTTAAATCCTTAGACTTTATTGAAAATTCCCAAATATACTAACCATTCAGCATCACTGGAACAAAAGAATCTATTTTGAAGGACTAGAAAAAATTTTGAATTACCACTGTGTGAGTATCTGTAGTGCTAAACTTGAAATCATTTTAGACTTCTAGAGGTATGTTTGACTTTGCATAAGATGTGGATAATTTTTCTGATTTACTTGATTTAAATGAGACGAGATGACTGCAATGCTGTAACTCAATCATTATGCAGTCATCCAGGGCGAAAGCGAAATGTTCAGAAATATTTTCACATATGTAATTTGTATAAACCGTAAGGTTATGATTAAGAAATCTTAGGGATATGTATAACTGTGGTAGAAGCAGTTCTACTAGCCCTTTTATCTTATTGCTAAAGAAAGGCATATCCTCAAGGATAGAAGATTGCCTGTTTATTATTTTATGAATCAATAAGGTATTTCTACTTTAAAGGTACTGAATTTTTTAAAGCCTCTTACAAGCTATAAGTAAATGTAGCAATATGCTACTTTACTCCAAACTTGCATCACCAAAGTACCTAAATTAGGAGGATTTCAAACTAGTGTTAGCATGTAGTTTTGCCTTAAGAAGCTCTCAGCATGTAATGTGGAGGCATTTTTCACTCCAAATTCTTAATGCAATGAACACACTGCAGGAATATTTCTATTCTCTGTAGTTTACACAGCCCAAATAAATTTGCCTAACTTCCACAAAATATCTCATCTCACAATGTCCATTGCACAAGTTAAAAATAAATTTTCCATCTGGCCTTTAATAAGAACTTAAGTAAGTCCTTAAGTAAAGACCCTTTCATTGCTTCTTATTGTAATAGTTTAACTTAGACTCCCACCAATATTTTTCAGTTTGGATAATTGACTTACTTCCATAGCTTTTTGGAGAAATTGGTAAATTATTATTACTAAATTTCTGATAGTTCCCTAATATTGCACTGTGTTTTATCCACAGTTTCACATTACTTTCCTTTATTATAGATGTTCAAAATTAGTGACATATTTTATTAAATAAACAAATACATCTTAAGCACTATCATGTGAAAAACACTTGGTTAGATGCTATAGAAGACACATAAATCAATCCTGATCCCAGACTTCACAATCTAGGGTAAATATGTATATGAGTAATTCCTATGCCTTAGAAGAGAAGAGAAAATCCTCCATGATGAATGAATGCAATGGGAAAAGGAGAGATTATTTCCAATTATAGAATTTTAGGAGAAAGCTAATGTTTCCACAGGTGACAAAAATATTATCTGGAAAGGGAATTCCTATTATTGGCAAGCAGTATCTGTTTCATTGGGATTTCTGGTCACCATGGCCTAGTGAAGTATCTGGTACAGTGTCTTCAATCCAAAATCAAAACAACACATTTCTAAGAGCACTTCATTTATTTTGGAAAACCACTTTTCTCTGACTTTTCAATTTCTTTCTCTCTAAAGTACAGCTTTTCTAATCTATATTCATGAGAAGTTCTATAAGTTTGAGTAACAAATGGAATAATGTACAAAAAAGCACTTTGAAAATTACTATTCAAAATAGTAGGCTTTTTTTTTGTCAAGCACTTCATGTGTATTTAAGATATTGATATGGATTTTTGAGTGAAAGTTCTTGAGAAATATAAAAATCTAAAGGTATTACTGATGCATCACTATTCATTATGAGAGCACCCCAATTCTAAGGAGACACTAGAAAATTGAGACTTGAAAGTCAGAGATTTTTGCTCTCATATTTAAGGCCCCAATTAGTTACAAAGAGACAAGGGATACCCCTTATTTTTCTTTTTCCTTCAGAAAACTTAAGTTGTCCAAAAGAAAAAGGACTTATTAGGCAAGTGTTACCTATATCTTTCCCTGCTTCTGTGTGAGGTAAGAGATGAAGCTCAGAAATTTTGACATTTGATATTTAAAAAAATAGTCAACTTATTTTTTTAAACAATTCAACTTATTTTTTAAAAGATTATTTATTTATTTCAGAGAGAGAGAGAGTGAGAGCTCACAAGCACGAGCAGGGAGAGGGGAGAGGAAGTAGTAGATTCCCCACTGAGCAGGCAGGCTGGTAGTAGGCTCCATCCCAGGACCATGGGATCATGACCTGAGTTGATGGCAGACGCTTTATCGCTTAATCAACTGAGCCCCCCAGGTGCTCCAATAGTCAACTTATTTTTAACAGGACACTACAAAGTACGATTTGAGAGAGCAGCAATGTAAACAAATCAGAGTCCAAGGAGATTCAGGCTTTATGATGTTCAGGGGATTCTCTTGAACCACATAACTACACTTCAAGCCCTATAGTTAATTTTCTCACTCCCAGGACTCCTTCCCTGCCCTAAATCACAATGTTCTACTTTTTAAAGGCAAAACAACTTAAATTCCCTTGCATCTTCTTGTTAAAATCATAATTCTTTCCTCAAAACTATGGATAATCCAATGAGTTACTGATGAAGTTACCACCTTGACAAATAAATGGATTCCAGATAAAGCGAAGATAAAATTCATCAATCGCTCATATTTTATTGGTAAGCTCCTAAGACGTAGTTTCCTACTATTAAAAAAATTGCACAGATAATAAATTTTGAAATCTCTAAATGATAACCAAAATACAATAACAGATCACATTCAAAATGGAAACATGATGATTGTAAATGTAGTCAAATTCATGTCAGTCATTATTTGTGAACTGAAAAGTCTCAAGTTCTGGAAATAGTCAAGTACACCTGACCAAAAGGAAGATCATTTGAGATTTTCTCTATTCATTCAAAGATGATCATATGATAGACTCGCATTCTCAGTAGAATCTATTGAAGTAGGCAAACTATTTAAATATTAACAAGTTTTCATCAAATATTAACTTTAAACACATTAGAGATCATTAAGTCTAAGGAATACAATAACTTAAAATAATACAGTTATGGTAGCATATAATTAGTGGCACTTTGTAATAAGCAATTTCATTCCACATTATGTACTCTAATGGGAACAGGTTTAGAAAGAAATTAAAAGAAAACGTGACAGAATTTACCTAAACACTATAAACTAATTGATGTTTTGGAGCTTTCCTCAGACTTCACCAAATGGTATGCTCTCATTCAGGCAATACTAAATGTACTGAGAAATTCAAATGTTGTTTTACAATTTTCAGGAAAGAAAAATAAGAGATGGTCAGCAACAGTCATGGCTCAGAATTTAAGTTAAAAGAAAGTGTTCTTGTCAATGTTGTTTCCATGTAATCCTGAAGGAGACAAATGTGGGTGTAGTCACTGAAAACAAATGAGCAATGATAATTCTTTCCTCCTAGTATTGTCTTCCACTTTACAGTTTTTTAGAATTTGTTTGCAAGCTCTTTCACAAAAACATAGGGGTTTCAAGTCAACTGCTCTGGGGAGAAATATAGCCATATTTCTGTTGATATTTCTAATGTAAACACAGAAAGCAAGATACCTACTATAAACTCAGAAATTTAATCTCACGTTAACAAAATAAAATTTGACCAGGATTCATATATTTTGTGTAGCCTTATTTTTAAAAAGCTTCATCTTTGGTAATAAAAGACCTCATATCACTGCCAGGGCGTTGAATCTGTATTAATTAAACATTTATTATTTCTACTTTTTTTCTTAACCTAATCTCTAACCTAGAGCATTAGCTTCATGCTTTTCCTTTTGTAAGCTTTCAACCAATGCTGCTAATTACAATAGCAGGATATATTTACTGAGTTAACCCAATCATAAACATTGGAGATCAACTTGATCTTGCCTTATTATAGGTAAAGCAAAATATTTCTTTTAGGCATACGAACATTTGGTTCTTAATTTCAGTGACACTGAGTTTCTATGCAATAGAAATATTTTTCTCTCAGAATTGTCTGGGGACATGTGTCATTCAAGCTTTGTGTTAACATGGTAAGAACGAATGCTGGTTCACTGATCTTTTTGATTTGAGATACCTGCAATTCTGGGTCATTATAATATTACAAAGCTGAGCTTACTTCCAAACTACACATTTTAAACATTTTAAATATAGTACTTGAGGGTAACTCAGTTGGTTAAGCATCTGCCTTCAGCTCAGGTCAAGAGCTGGAGATCTAACCCCTCTCAG
This sequence comes from Mustela putorius furo, assembly GCF_011764305.1. Lineage (NCBI taxonomy): Eukaryota > Metazoa > Chordata > Mammalia > Carnivora > Mustelidae > Mustela > Mustela putorius. The sequence continues at coordinate 4,739,599 of NW_025421467.1, forward strand.
GTTCTGCTTCCTTCTCTTCTTCTACTCTTCCTCCTGCTCTCTCTAAAATAAATAAATAAATAGATAATCTTAAAAAAATTAAAAAAAAAACTACTAGAATTTTTAATTTATTGAATGGTAATTTAACAATACTATGATCCAAGGTAATGTGTAATTAGTAAAACTACATTTCGAAGATATATTTAACCTTTCAAGTTGATGTTCATTAACATATAAAAATATATATTAGTGAACAGAATAAATGTGAATTCAAAATCCTGTGGGACTTATTTCCCCTATTGATCCTGAATGAAAACCATTAAAACTAAGGGTGACTTGTATCCATATCAGGAGCAACTTTGCTATTTTCACTTTTGGGTTTAGATTCAGGCTGTTTGTTTATTTTCTTGTTTATAAAACTCGGATTTTTTTAAAGAATTGGAGTGAAATGAAAGTGTATTTTCTTTTTATTTATTTATCTTTAAAGATTCCATTTATTTATTTGACAGAGAGAGAGAAGCAAGAGAGAGAACACAAGCAGGGAGAGTAGGAGAAGGCAAAGAAGTCTTCCCGCCCAGCAGGGAGCCCAATGCAGGGCTGGATCCCACGATCTGGGGATCACAACCTGAGGCGAAGGCAGATGCTTAATGACTGAGCCACCCAAGTGCCCCTAAAACTCAAATATTTCAATGGCTTCTTTATATTTGTACATTAAATTACCTCAAATAATGTGCAAATATTTTTTTTTAAATTGGATTACTAACAGTCTCTCTTGATTGACAACTATATGTATACTTTATTCTCATTAAGAAGGTTTATTTTTATAAAAGGAAGATTTATTATGTATATAAGGGACACAAGTAATAAAATGCATAGACCCATATCAGAAATCCACTAGAAATATTTACATTGACATTAAAATCAGTGTTAATTTTGTGATCTGTGAACCCATCCCATAAAAAATGACTTTCCACTATCCTCCTAGATAATGTCCTGTCTATGCCATGACAAATTAAAGTTGCTGTTTTGAATGAACACTTAAGTATCCTTCAAATTACACAGCCAATTTTAAGATCTTTGGTGGCAAACTGTGCTAATTTGGGGACTTACTGTTCCTAATCTGTTCTCTCTTCCCATGTTCTGTTCTTTATGAGAGAAGTTCACTTCTTCAGATACATTGGTCAGGATCACGGCTGATTGGCTTCTGGTTTCATTGGGTGGTGGGGACACTGGTGGGATGTTGGAGTGCAGTGGGAAGGGAAAAGCTGGGTTATTCTCACTTTCATCTCTGCTAGGTAGTATTTTCTAACTATTTAAGTTTATATCTGGCCCACTGTGGTTCCAACTTTGAAAGAATGACTTTGATCTTTACTGGTACCAACATTTAGTTCTCCAGTTTAAGGTTGGAAGTAATTTCTCACTATTGCTAATCTCTGGGTTTCCCACTACCTGCTAATCCATTTTATGGCTTCCCCAAATCCACAACACTTTTGTAACTAATTCCCAGAATGAAATACCCTGTTATAAACATTTTAAGTGGTTTCTCCATCCTGGTTAGACTGAAATACCAATCTTGTACATTGTTAACTACAGTCATATAAAATTGTATATTTGTTTAAATCCCATTTTTCTGTATCAAAATATGGATATTTGAAGATATCAATCAAACTTCTTAAGTTGTAATTGATGATCATTGATGGTGGAAATTGAATTTGAATTCAGGCTGGTCTGCCTCTTTAGTCAGTGCTTTAAATACAGAGCATGTGTTTTGTGTGGTGATCTGTATAGTTATTAGATAAATACCTAAACTTTTCATTACTGGACCTATGCCTTTAAAGATCTTAATGTACAGCTAAAAGGAGTGCATATTCTTTTACTTCGTGAGAGAACCTTCTAAGTAACATGGTGTAAATACGTTTCAGGACATAACAGTATGCTGGCTATACATGGTCTCTGGGGCAGGGACACCAGAGAGGAACTACATGATAATAATCCAGGCAAGAGCTCATGGTGACCTGGCCTAGGGTGGCCATATTGGAGTGATGCGAAGTGTTCAGAATCTGGATATATTTTGAAAGTAGAGCCACCAGAATTTGTGGAGGAATTAAATGTGGTATCAGAGAGAAAAAACTATTGCCATCAGTTGAGAAGACCATGGCAGAAACATATTTATAAGGGTGCAGGGGTGTCATAGGTAGTTGTACATATTTTAAGTTATATTTGTAACAAGTGCATTATGTTATTATGAAAACTAGCTTTCAGATGATAGGAATGTGCCTATCATGTAAGCACCCACATGTATGATTATAACCTAAGGAATTCAGAGAGAACTTAACCCAATTAAGCAAACCACTGAGACCAATAATGTCACTTTGAAAAAGATAAATTCAAAAAAGGAGCAAATGATCAAGGGTGCACAGTAAGTCTTGGGTAAAGTGCCTAAAGGAAGATTCAGCCTTGAGGTATGGGCCTTCCTCAGTGTGGGACAGCCCCACACCTCTCTTGCCTCACAGACTGGAAAGCTTGACAAAACCTGTGGTTCAATGCAAATGAAAGATTTACATAGTTTATAATTAAGCACAACTTATTTTAGATACTCAGCCTAACTTGTGTGTATATGTCTATTTTCTACTTATTGGCTGTTGATCTAGAAAGCAGATTTTTGCCATCTTTCTACCATTTGCCCCTTTGTGGTTTTAAGCCAAGTTCTCAAATAGACAGGCAATTCCTTAAATACTGAGGTGAGTTTGCCAAAGGGCTTAGTGTAAAAATGAGTTCATATATAGTACATGACAGTCTATAAAAATGAAACCGGAGCAAAAAGAAAAAAAAAAAACAGTGTATAAGGAATACATTGCACATGGCAATCATAAATCCAAGTTTGGGGCTTGTATTCCAGACACAGAATTTCTGCTCTATGTATAACTATGCTGTAGTTTCATTATGGGTCCTTTCTCAGAGACTCACTTTCTAAATTAAAGATCTCATGTTTGTTGTCAGTTTAAAGGAAACCATTTTTACAAGTCTCCTCCTTTTATTTTGATGCTTGTGTGTATTTGTAGTAGTAATAATTTTGAATTGTATTAATATTTTGATATATAAAAATAAGTGCATACATAGAAGCAGATAGTATCAAAATTTTGGAGAAAGCTAGATAAGTTTTTTTTTTTTTTTTCCTATTTAATGCACCATTGTGTTTAGAATTAGGAATGCTTCATCCATTTACTAAAATAATTCTTTGCTTTTACATGTTTGACAATTCAAAGTCATAAAACAAATAGAATAGATTTTCCTGTAAGGGACTTTATCTACATTTCTAGAACAAATAATAAATGCCACAAAAGGTAGAAATTATTTCCAGCTGTTCTTCCAATGTGGGAAGTAAAATTCATCTGGAGGATGTTGATTTCCACTGGAAGGTCAGGGGATGGGTAGAGAATTTCCCTAAACTATCATTTGAAAGAGGAGCCTCAGGCATACTTCACTTAATACATGGACATTTAATTCCCTTAAAACATCAAATACAGACTTGTATCTGCAAGTTGGTTACTATACATGTATCACCCCTTGGTTGAGATATGCAGTAATGGCAGTTCACTATTGAGACACTGTTCTATATGTTGTTTATACCACAATGACAAACAAGTTAACAGCCTCAACTCTCAGAGTCTATAAGAAAAAAATTAGTAAAAAATAGTTATACTAATACTTTTGGTAATGATCATGGTAGTTTATCAAAGCCTAATAAATACTAATCTTCCTCAATGAAATATACCGATAATTAATTTTTTAAAATATTTACAGTTATCCAAAAAAGGAATAATAATAGGAGCAATCTGATGCCGTAAGCCTCAAAAGATGACAAAAGAAAAAAAATTTATAGCCTGATGGTATTGTTTCCTTCCCATGCTCCCTTGCTTAAAGACACAGTGAATAAGAAACGATATTAGAATATAAAATATGTCCTCAAAAGTTAGTTCAGAGAGGAAATTGAATAGGTCTCAGAAGAAAGTCAAGGAGAAAGTAAAAAAAATAAAAAACAAAACAAAACAAAAAAACAAAAAAACAAAAAACCCACATCACTACAAAGAGAAAATCTGAACAAAATTCTCCAAATATCATTCAAATAAAATGAAATGGTGTATGACATATGCAAATACACTGTAGAATAAAAATAAATAACTATTCAGTCTAGAAAAAAATGGAAGCCAAGTAATAGAAGGTGTGATTGACTGCTACTGTTGGAATATGTGCCTTTCTTGCTTAGGGGAAACTATCCAGCCCTGGATATTTATGTTTTCCCCTTTGTCTGATGCTCAGGTTGGCAATGACTAACATGAACTTGAGAGCAATGTGTTGAAGACCCATGGTCTCCGTTAGCCCCAGTCCATGAATACTTATATGGAGAGCTATCCACCAAACAAATATCCACCCCGAGCTGTTAGATAAAGGGAAAATAAAATTGTCCCTCGTTTGAGTAATTGCATTTGGAGGGTTTCTTTATTATTTGTCGGACTCCGGTAGGTTTTGCGGGCCGACAGGCACGAGGAGAGCGTCCGGGCCAGCCAGTAGCTCCCCTTGGGGCTGAGCGGGATGGCGAGTGTCGCGAGTCCAGGCGCATTAACGAACCACACCAGACTCAGACTCTGTCGAAGCAGGATCTCACTTTATTGAGCGGGGTTGCAGCTTATATTGGGTAGGGGATGGGAAATGAGGTCAGCGGGGAGAGAGCCTATGGGGTTTGGTTACGTAGTCAGTAACTGGGTAGGGTGTGTTGGGCGAGAGGAGGAAATATCAGAGATATGCGGAACCGAAACCGCCACGTTGGCGCCAATACTGCCACGGTGGCGCCAATACTGCCACGGTGGCGCCTTTTCTAGCTGGAAGAGAAGGCAGGCCAGCGCCATCTTTGCTGTGCCCAACAATTATTAAATCTAGTAAAATCCTATTTGACTCAAATGAATATTTTTATTTTGGTGTAGAGGAGAGCATAGTGTAAACGAGAGCTAAGTGGAACAAACAATCAGTTAAAAAAAGTTAGAAAAAGACAAAATATTAGAATTTTAAAAAGAGAATAAGATTTTAAAAAGTTAAAAAGCTTAAAAACAAAGGTAGAGTGCCAAAAAAAAAAAAAAAAAAAAAAAGAGAGAGAGAGAGAGATGTGGGAAGATTAAAAAAATGAGGAACTGGGGGCACCTAGGTGGCTCAGTGGGTTAAAGCCTCTGCCTTCGGCTCAGGTCATGATCTTGGGGTCCTGGGATCGAGCCCCACATTGGGCTCTCTGCTCAGCGGAGAGCCTGCTTCCCCTCTCTGTCTCTGCCTGCCCCTCTGCCTACTTGTGATCTCTGTCTGTCAAATAAATAAATAAAATCTTAAAAAATAAATAAATAAAGATTTATCTATTAAAACAAACAAACAAACTGAGGAACTGAATAGAAAAAATGAAGGAAGTATTCTGTTGCAGGGATAAATCATGAAATAATCACAATGAAAGCAGATAATAGTGGTACAATTTAGATAATCCAATATTGGGATGGTTTATGCTCCTGAAATAGAGAACTCAACAAATAGAATCAGAAATTATTCATTAATGTATTTCAAGAAAAAAATGTCTGAAATGAAGGAAGAAGTCATCTACAGGCTGAGTGGCACAGCACTTACCAGGAAAAGCTTGATATCATACAACAAATGATGACTTATCTCCTAATTGTATTACTGAATCCCCAGCATGAAGAAAGGATATTCAGTTGTCCTAGAAGACAACTTAAAACCCTTATAGGAACAAAAGAATAAGCTTGAGACTTCCATTTTTAACATTCAACATAAGAAGTTCATGTGAACAAAATTCTGAGAGAGATTAAAAGACCCAAGACTGTGGACACTTACCAAACATTAGTCCGTTTTAAAAGCAAGAGAGAGATTTTATCAAACATGTAATTACTCGGGTAATAGAATATCTATGGTCCCTTTGTGAAAAATGAGTTCCTGAACACCAGACCAGTCAGTCAGCAAATGAACCAAAATATAAAATCAATGAAGATGCTAATAAGGGGAACCAAAAGTCATGTTTACAAAATGGAGATAAATGCCATAAACCATGCAATAAAATATAACATTATAATATGTGCAGCTTCATAAGAAAGAAGAAAGTGTAAACATTATAAAGTATTTCCTCTCTATTAGACTGTCAGAAGTAGGAACAAAATAATGAAAAGACCAAGCCCACAATCTACTAGATCAACACCCAAGGTTTACTTACCCAAAGAATATTGAGGTCAATAAAATCAGAGTACACAGAGGAGAAATTGACATTTTAGAGCCAAAGGAATGTCAGAAATCTGTACCCCAAAATCTTCACAAGTGGTTGACAATAATAATTTTCTAATTGTGTGTAAGTCACTTTCTATGCTTTCTGTCTCCTCTGAGCCCTGCCCTTCTATACATAGGCTTTTATAGCTAAGCCTGGAATAGTGTTAATTCAAGCTAGTTGATAGGTGCCAGGGACCATCTCCTCTAGGCCAAGTGCTTCTCATCAGTTTTAGAATTTACATAATACAAAATACAATAATAAAATGAGGTCTCATATACACATCAGCCTAGAGTCCATTTGCCACCCTCTTCAAGGCTTACAAAGTCCAATGTGAGTATATTCCTTGATTCCGGGCTATGTAATAAGAACAAGGATCAGTTATCCAGATGTCTTAGGCAGTCATTAGGTCTATTAATAAGTTCAATCCTGCAGCTAATTAACTCATCATTTATAGTCAGAGTAAACAAAAAACTGAAATATGTAGATTAAAAAAAACAATAAATGAACCTCATAATTGGTTTCATAAATCCTTGACCTTGGCTTGATCTTTTTGTTAATAACATCTCTTATGAAAGAAAAAAAAATTTATCTGAAGGTCATCAGATCCTTTGTTTTTCCTATTTATTCCTCTTCTGTTTAATTCAAATAAAATTGAATGTTTATTAATATAGTTTATGTGTTACCATCCCCTCTTAATAAAATAACTCAAATATTCAATCTATCTGTTATTTAATCCATATTTCTACACAGAATGCGGAGCTATATAAATGGCATCACTTAATGTTAATGATGACTAGGAGTGTTATAGTGATGATGTCCAAGTGCTGTCTCTAGAGTTAGAGAATTTATTAGAGTATGACTCAGATTCATGTACTTTTACTTCTATGTAATTAGTCATCATGCTTCCTTAAAGCTCTGCTTGAATGTAAGGTTTTCTCAAGTTTGTTTTTGATGGTCTTGAGAGTTTTGAGGAGTACTCATCAGAAATTTCGCAGACACTTCCTCCATTGGAATTTGATGTTTGTCTCCCAGCTAGACTGATGTTATGTGTTTCTGTGGGGAAGACCACAGAGGTAAGGTGCCATTTCATCAAATCACATCAAGGATTCATATCATGAAATGACATCACTGCTGATACTGACCCTGATTACCTAAGGTAGTGTTTGTCAGGTTTCTCTATAAATGGCAACATTCTACTGCTGCCCTTCCTGCTTTCATACTGTACTCTTGGGAAACAATGAATTAATTTTAACCATTTCTCTCTTTCATATGCATAGGACAGGAAACAAAGTTTGTAAAGTTTAAAAATTATTTTGAGGATATTCGAGGAGATTTTTAAAAATTGTGTGTTCACTGGAAAACAGAAACTGTAGCTAATTTTTATTCAGTGTTTACTATTGTTAAGCACTATATATGAGTCATCTCATGTAAACATTGATTTAACTATGAGGGAAGTAAGTATTCTCCCCATTTTATAGACACATAAGGAATTGACTCAAAAAGTGGCTTACTTGCCCAAGACCATACAAGAGTAAGTAACCATATTTCAAATCTAGGCTTTCATGCCATTCAAAGATATTATTTATAATTCTACACAATAGTGCCTCTTAAAGTATTAGACACTTTTAAAAGAAGAAATCTCAAGTATTCATGTCGTAGTGTCTAAACATTAAATTTTAGGGAAATGTCAGAGGTTATATGATCTCCTTTTGTCAGATTAAGCCTACTGAGTTACTATCTATTAAACATTTTTGTTATTGGAGGTTTTTTTTTCTTAAATGAGCTATCGTGTCTTCTTTGCCCTCATTGACTTAAATTATGATGGCATGAACTTTTTTCAAGGTTATATTAATGATATTTCTGTACTCCTTAGAATAATGCCATGTAATATAATATCATCAATAAACGAGTCTACTATTTTTTCTGTCCATAAAGCTGAGTATAAAGAATTATTTAAATAAGTCTATTTTATGCCAAAATAAGTGAATGGTATAGTTCTTTCTTCCCTATTACTTGAAAATATGAGTCAGCTTCTAGTAAAGAAAATATGAAAATGTAAAAAGAAAGGTAAATTAACATTAATGCTGACATTTAAATAACTGATATGTCAGGGTGAAAAGACTGGAAAAAAATCAGTAAAGGATATAATTATATTTTACAAGTCCTCAGCAGAATTGTGAATTAGTTTTCATTTTTAGTAGCCAAAACCTCTAATAAGATAAATAGATTGAGATATAAAGAAGCATCTGATAAAGTTGTTATAAATGCCAATCAAAAATCTGCAAAGGATATCAACAGACACAAAACAACCAAATAGAGAAATACATTGAGTTATAAAGAAGTATCTGATAAAATTGTTATGGATGTCAATCAAAAATCTGCCAAGGGTATCAGCATATATAAAACAACCAAATTTCTCTATATTAGCAATTTTCAGTAAACAAATATGTCTAGGATTTCCAAAAAAAAAAAAAAAAGAAAAAGAAAAATCACCTCTCAATTTGTTTTACAAACATTACAAACACCACAAGAACTGCTCTGAAAATGTGAGTATTAGTGTGTCTTATAATGGGATTAAAAATCAGGCCCAGGAAGGTTACTTAATTTCATGGATGTCACAAAGGAAATCTGACATTGAAAAAGGATGCTAAATTTTCATTTATGTTCTCTATGTAAAGTAATAACAAATACAGAGAAAGGCTGATATGAAAAAAAAAAGCCTCATTTTTTGTAGTATTTAAATTCATACCATAAATTGGCAAGAAGTTGGCAAATGGTGATTAGCATTTGAATAGAAGACAGTGAAGCCTTTGGTTTTCCTTACTGCATAGGTCATTTGGAATTAAAAGATGAGTTTAGAGGCTCATTTACAAAATCAGTAAAATGGCTGTCAGCAGAGAAAGATTGTAAGAACTAGGGCTAAACCTTAACTCTTCACTCATTTTTTATAAAGCACATATCTTTATTCCCCGAAGACCAGGACCTTTGCAGCCCCTGCCAATATTGTGGGGCACAGAACCCTGTTAACTACTAAAAAATGAACACTTCATCCTTGAGTGAATATTGTTATTGCCTCTGTGTTTACATTGTGAAGTGTATATAAATATAACTTATCTATTTTTCCATTAAACAAAATCATAGTTGGCATGTAGAAGTATAGAATTGGCTTCTTCTGGATTCTTGCTCTCTTTGTAGAGGATGATGTCCTTCTAGCTTTGCTAGGTTTTGGTCATAGTAATTTTTGTTTGTAAAATGAAACAGCACCACCTTGTATCCTGAAGTAAATCTACAGCTTTAAAATCTCAGAACATTCCCATCTGTGTTTAAAACATGTGCACTGATGACTATCTTATGAAGTGGATGAAATTTAATTACAAGTGTGGTCTGTGCTAGGTTCTATAGTACTATTATTAAATCACTATATCGATGCTACCATATTTACCCTCCAAAAATTACTCTTTGTCTTACTATCAAAATATACCCCAATGCAACCAAACACAGAAAAGTGTTATATGCTTAATTGTGTAATACTTATCATAGGGCAAAAGGCCTATAATACCTCGCAAAAATGATGATTGGTTTTGTGATTACAGACCTGTACCCCAGGGGATAAAAATATATGTTTATAAAAAATAAAAAATTTAAAAAAAAAATGATGATTGGATTGAATATAAGATCTACTCTAATCGTGTTATTTTATGACCTCATTAATGTTTATGTGCATACAAAAATAAGACAGGGTTCCTTCTCTATAGAATAGAGGCTTTAGATAGCTCTTAAGCTTACAAACAGCATAGATAAATGCTTTGATGTGATTTATATAAAGAAACGTAAACTAATTTACCTAATTACATAGTTAGGGTTATAATTATTGGAGTCCTCCCAATACAAATCTACAGCATTTATTTTTGTTGTTGATTTCTTTTTCAAAGCTTTACCAGTTTCTTTTTGAAAGCTTTATTTTTCAAAATATATAATTTATTTTTGCCTTCATTTCACCCTCCAGAAAGGATCTTTGTCATTTTTTCAGCATAATTTTAAATAGATTTAATTGGCCATAAAAATGATTCTAGACAAACACACGCATAGATTTTCAAACTTTTCACCAAGTCATGAAATGATATTCAGTTCGCTCCTGATACAGGTGGAAAATCAAAGTTCCTACTTGCGTTTGTAACTTAGCAAAATTGTGAAATATGCTGTGATCCTTGCTAATGTATTAAAATGTTTAAGTGCATTTTTATAATGCTACAAATCTTATTTGACAATAGTAAGATTTTCTGCTTTCTAAACCATTGCACATTGTAAACAAATCTAATTCGCAACTCATTGCAAATGTAAAGAATATTAAAAATGTACTTATACAAATTTTAAACTTTCTCAAAGCTAGTGTATGCATTTGTGATTGCTGGAGCAACATTTGCATTATGATTTCTAGGTCAATGGCTTCATAACCTCTTTAAAGTGTTGGCCAGAAATACAACAATGTTAAAGGTGGAATGAGGTATCTTATTTTCCTCCTTGCCAACACAATATTAAACTCACAGATGCATGATTGCCAAGTAAGGATGATCCTATATTGTGGGTTTTCAGAGTAAATTCCAGGCCATAAAATTAAATTACATTATAGGAATACTTAAGCCCAGCCAGGTGTCTGGAATTTTACTTCCCATCCCTTTGATTGCTTTATAATTAGATATTCTATAAGGAAGGTTCACTTGTCACATTCCACTCTGCATTTAGAAGTGCCTGTTTGCATGTGTCTTCAACTAGACTGTAAAATATCAGAAGGTTTGCACTGTATCTGACTTGTTTTAATACAAGCCCCCAAACCAGTGAAGGGTACAGCAGAGGTACACAAAAAATATGTTTCTATTAATATAGTTTCTCACATGGCTGATAGAATGAAGAATATGTGGTACAAAAAAAGTTCACAAAGCTGAAGTTTCAAGCTGCATCCTCACAACTGACAGTATTGATAATATATGCTTACTGAAATAGGGTGAGGGAAAGAGCTATTGTTTCTTTAGAGTTCCAAGTAGCCAACAATAAACCGTCTCCATTTTGACTACCCCACTGTCTATTTTGTCAGTTTTAAGGATAAAGTGCATGCTGATTTCTTTTGACAGAATTAGGAAGGATGTGTCTCAGGTTATGGAAACTTTTTTCTGCAGCATATGGAGTAATTGTAATCCATTAAGATATTACATATTTTGTTTTAAACTCAGGGATATTTTCAATTTCTGTTGGTTTTGTTTAACCTTCCGGGTTAATCTAAGGTAATGCCTACTTTATCAAAAGGAAGTTCAATAAAGATTTGTTAAATAAATAAATGAATCTATTCTACATAAAATACATATTAAAATAAAATAGATCTGTGGGTAGGTATTAAAAGATTTATTTATTTGATACAGAGAGAAAGTTGGGGAGAGAGTAGAGGGAAGAAGTCTTCAAGCAGACTCCCCACTGAGTTCAGAGTCCCATGTGGGCTCAATCCCATGACCCATGAGACCATGACCAGAGCAGAAACCAAGTTGGATGCTTAACAAACTGAGCCACTTAGGGGCCCCTACCTGTGTATGGTATTTAAACAAATATAAAGTCCTAATATAACTAAAGTACACTTGATATAAGAAAATTTTGCAAATGTTTTCTGTTTACATATATGACATTATTAATAATAAGTAGAGACTACATCTAAGATTGTGGCTATCCAGGAGCTTAAAAAGCATGTCTGGAAACCAGGAATATTTTTTAGGGGTGGTAAATGGCTTTATGTATCCATCAGAACTTCAAGTTCCCAGAATATTCATTCTCCCATAACCTAGACAGTTGCTCAGTTCTCATAAGTTGTGAATCTTATTTTGACCTGAATTTGAGCTGTGTTTTTTGACACATCAAAAAAAATAATCAATCCCTAGGTTCTTCAACAATTTCAAAATTTTTTGAAAGTTGAAAAATAGGATGGGAATGAAATATTACTTTATAATAAATTAATTTAATCTTTTCATTTCATTAAACTATGAAACTAAAATTAGATAATATATTCAACAAATATGATTCAAAGTTGAACATATGGTATATTCAGAAAATAATATTTTAAAATATTCCCAACTTATGATTTCTAGGAAATGAAGAAAGTTGGAGAATATTTAGGGGTTGAGGTTGATTCAAAATCGAGGCTAAATCAAATGTTAGTTACATTATCAAACTTTAAAGAGAATAGGGAATAGAATGTGCTCTTAATGACCTTATAGTTACTAACCGTGAATTAAACTGAATGGTTCAGATTAAATACTGGTGAAGAGAAATGACAGAAGGAAGTAGAATTGAGTAACTACTTTGTTTTTACTTATAATAAAGAACCAATAGATCATACTCCCCCCCCAAAAGGATTAGGGGCGCTATGGAAAAGCTAAATATTAAAGCAACTGCAAGAAGAAATGCACAAATGTTCCTACATTCCAAAATTCTGAAAGAAGCATAGGCTTACATTATAAATACAAAAATAAATACACAATGGAATATGTTAAACACTAAGGGGAAAAACTGTTGCTCCTAAGAGGAGAGAGAAAATAGCATAGAAGGGCAAACCTAGATCCTAGACTTCTTTGTTTTGTAGATGTGACTTTAGAAATCTACAAACATTTTACATTTATCTCTAAATTTAGATTTTTTAACAGAATTTTAAAAAATAAAACAAGAAACATGTGAGCCTAAATGTGTATTTGGTTTGTGGTAGAAAGAGAAATTTTTAAAAAGTGACTCTAAAGCATAGTAATTTGACCAAACAAACAAACAAAAAACAGAAAAAAAAAAAAAAAACAACCCTGCAAAAAAAAATACTTAAACATTTAAACAATCACTTTTGTTTTAGTTTTTGTACTTTTATACTTTTTATACTTTTATACTTTTTTTGTACTTTTTATACTTTTATACTTTTATATATTTATGGGTATAATGTGAGAGAAAGCAAATGAGTAATGATTTCTTTTTCTAATTCTACAGTCACAGTGTTATTGAGAACTCAGCAAAGATATAGAGATCTATAATGCAAAAGAGATTAAGCAAAAACTTTGGAGGCCTAAATTTGAATTGTATGCATCAATATGAGTTCATGAGAAATTTTAATAAAAATATCTTTAAGAACAAATAAACATATTTCCTATGTTTCTAGGAAAAAAATAAAGCTTAGAAACAATTACCATTAGCAATGAGGAAATCTGGTCTTGAAATACATAGGTATTTCATATGTATTCATATATATTTTTTTTTTTCTCTCACTGGAAATAATGAGTGCTCCTTATAGAAAAGACTGAAACAGGAGAGACTGAAGATGAAATGGACTGCATTGTCATACCAGAGAGTGTAGAATCTTTCAAAGATGTTGAGTGCTGTGTCAAAATGATGTAGCAGTCATTTGAAACAAAATATGGAAACTTGAACAAAATATGGAAAGCTTGAATATCAGTATGACTTGCAATAAATTGAAATATACAAAATATATTAAAATATATTAAAAGCCAAGAGATCACAATAAGACCAAAACACAACACAAAAAAGAACTACCATCTACCAACTGGTTATGATTGAAAGATGTTTTTCACTATTTTGAAGCTGATAAAAAAGGAAAAATTACACATTTATCCCATCTTTCCCACACTAACTATTCCACTGCACAACCAAATACTAGATCTCTAGACAATGGAATCTTCTCTCTAGAGAAATATTCTACCTAAGATACAAGTAAGACATGATTTAGTAAGAAGAGCAATTTTTGGTCTGAATTAATGGAGTTATGAAGTTATCATGTATAACTGTCGATATCAATAGAGACAACCAACTATTATGTGCATCCTGAGGGAAAAACAGAATGCCACATGTATAATAGTCATGCCAAAAAAACAAGTAACAAAAATAAACCCAAAAAACAAATAACAAAAACTACACACATACACACACACACACACACATTTATGCACATACAATGCAAATCTAACCAAGCTTCTAAGTTTTATTTTTATTCACAGAAAATTAAAAAAAACAAAAAAATCTTATTAAAAATGCCATTTTTATGTCATCACCAAATTCCAAAATGTGGGAAAATGGTGGACACAGCGCCAGATTGCCTCAATTACCCACTGTAACTGAATAAAATTTTGCAGAGAAAGAGAGCGTGCGAACCTGCAGTATTAAAGAGTCTTAATTATATTCTATCCAATAAGCAATCTACAAAGAGAAAGACATATAAACTTTATGAGACAAGTGAATATTTGAACATTGAATGTTTTACAGTGTTAAGAAAACATTCATATATTTTGTTGTGATAATGATCTTTCATTTTTATACTGAACTTTAATTTTTTAGAGCAGATTTAGGTTCATAGCAAAATTAAGCAGAAATTACATAGAATCCCATATGTCCTATGCTCCTCCTCTGACATAGTCTCTCTCACTATGTCTCTCCTACTATCAAAATACCTTAGCCAGTACTTTTGTTAAAATTGATGAGTCGAAATTAACTCATTATTACTACACTAAGTCTGTAGTTTAATTGGTATTGTATAGTCCATGGGTTTTGACAAATGTATAATTGCATATACCTGCCATGAGAGCATCATACAGAGTAGTTACATCATCCTAAAAATCCTGTCTTCTGCCTATTCATCCTTTTTCCCAATCCCTGGAAACCACTGATCCTTTTACTGTCTTTATAATTTTACCTCTTCCAGAATGCCAAATCTTTGGAATTATACAGTTATATAAACTTTTTAGAGTGGTTTCTTGTACATAGTCACTTAAGGCTCTTCTATGTCTTTTCATGACTTAGTAACTCATTTCTTTTTAGTGCCTCATAATGTTCCATTGTCTGATTGTAGCACAGGTTATTAGACCATTTTCCTATAAGAAGACATCTTGGTTGCCTTCATACTTTGGAATTATGAGACAGCTGATAAAAACATCTGTGTGCAGACTTTTGTGTGGACATAAGTTTTCAACTTAATTTGGGTAAATAACAAGGAGCAAGATTGATGGTCAATACGGTTAAGAGTAAATTTAGTTTTATAAGAAATGGCCAGTCTTCCAAAGTAGCTAGACTATTTTTCATTCTTACCAGTAATTAATAAAGTTCCTATTGGTTTATATCCTTTCCAGCATTTGTTATTAGTCTTTTGAATTTTTGCCATTGTAATAGGTGGGTAGTGGTATTTCTTTGTTGTTTTACTTTGTAATTCTCTTAAGACATATGTTGTTAGGAATCTTTTCATATGCTTACTTGCTATCTATTTATTTTCTTTGGTCAGGTGTCTATTTAGGTCTTTTGGCCAATTTATTGATGAGGCTGTTTTCTTATTGTTGAATTTAAGTGTTCTTTGTATGTTTTGAATAGCAGCCCTTTATCAGATGTGTCTTTTACACATATTATTTCCCAGCCTGTGACTTATCTTCTCATTTTCATGTCTTTTATAGAGCAGTTTCATAATTGTAATTGTAATGAAATCTAGGTTATCAATTCCTTCATAGATTGTGGCTTTTGTGTTGTGTCTAAAATTATTACCATGCCCAAAGTCAATTAGATTTTCTTCTGTATTTTCTCCTAAGAGTTTTATAGTTTTGTGTCTTACATTTAGGTCTATGATCCACTTCGAGTTAAGTTTTGTGAAGGGTATCAGTACTATCTATATCTATCTATATCCATATCTATATCTATATATATATAGATAATGTACAAACATATTGCATATGATCTCCAATTGTTCCATTACTATCTGTCGACAAGATTATCTTTGTTCTATTTTATTGTCTTTGCTCTTTTATCAACAATCAGTTGAATATATACATGGGGGATCTATTTCTGGGCTCTCTAGTCTATCGATCTATTTGTCTATTCTTTTCATCAATATAACACTGTCTTGATTACTGGAGCTTTATGGAAAGTCTTGATGTCAGATAGTGCCAAACCTCTGACTTTGTTTGGATTTATTTTTAAAGAATGATTATATTAAGTGTTGGAGAAGGTATGGAATTACAGGAACAAATATACATTGCTGGTGGGACTACAAATTATTAAAACAGTTTTTTAAAGCCATTCAGTAAATATCTGGTAAAGTTCATGTCTTTTAATTCATTTTCCCAAGTTTTTATAAGTACAAAGTTTTGGTATATATGATAAGATGGATATTGCAGTCCATTTCAGCAAAAAAAATTGTAAATGAGGCAAATGCCTGCTAACATGGGAAAAAATAAGGCATGGGGTAGTTATAAATTATTCAAATGAATTTTACCTAAATGTATTAAGGTAATACTCAGGGCACTAAATGAGAAGAACATGCAGCCAAGAACACTTTATCCAACAAGACTGACATTCAAAATGGATGGAGAGATAAAGAGTTTCCAAGACCGGCAAG
This sequence comes from Mustela putorius furo, assembly GCF_011764305.1. NCBI lineage: Eukaryota > Metazoa > Chordata > Mammalia > Carnivora > Mustelidae > Mustela > Mustela putorius. The sequence continues at coordinate 4,756,296 of NW_025421467.1, forward strand.
GCTTGAAAGACTATGCAACCACCAAGCCGACACTGCAGGAAATATTTTTCTATAGAAGAGAAAAAAATCCTAAAAATATCATTGAACAGAAATATAGAGACAATCTGCTGAAAGAAAGACTTCAAAGGTAACACGATGTCAATAAAAATGTTTCTATCAATAATCACTCTCGATGTGAATGGCCTAAATGTGCCCATAAAATGACAAAGGGTTGCAGATTGGATAAAATGACAGAACTCATCCATATGTTGTCTACCCATTTTGAACCTAAAGATACACCCAGACTGAAAGTGAAGGGATGTAGAAGCATCTTTCATGCCAATGGGCCTCAAAAGAAGGCTGGGGTAGCGATTCTCATATCAGATAAATTAGATTTTAAACTAAAGACTGTAGTCAGAGATACAGAAGGACACTACATAATTCTTTTTTTTTTAAATTTATTTATCTGACAGACAGAGATCACAAGCAGGCAGAGAGACAGGCGGGGGGAGGTGCGAGGAGGGGAAGCAGGTTCCCTGCTGAGCAGAGAGCCCAATGTGGGGCTTGATCCCAGATCCCAGGACTTCGGGATCATGACCCGAGCTGAAGGCAGAGGCTTTAACCCACTGAGCCACCCAGGCGCCCCAGGACACTACATAATTCTTAAAGGGACTATCCACCAAGATGATCTAACAATTGTAAATATTGACGCTCCCAATATGGGAGGAGCCAATTACATAAGAAAACTATTAATCAAGATAAAGAGTCATATTGATATGAATACATTAATAGTAGGAGATCTTAACATGCCTCTCTCAGAAATAGATCATTGAAGCAGAAAATCAATAAAGAAACAAGACCATCGAATGACACATTGGACCAGATGGACCTCATAGATATATACAGAACATTCCACCTTAAAACAACAGAATACTCATTCTTCTCAAGTGCACATGGAACCTTCTCCAGAATAGACCACATACTGGGTCTCAAATCAGGACTCAACCGATACCAAAAGACTGACATTATTCCCTGCATATTCTCAGATCACAATGCTTTGAAACTGGAGCTCAATCACAAGGAAAAGTTCTGAAGGAACTCAAACACCTGGAAGCTAAAGACTAATTTGCTTAAGAATGCTTGGATCAACCAGGAGATCAAAGAAGAACTGAAATAATTCATGGAAACCAATGAGAATGAAGACACTTCAGTCCAAAACTTATGGGATACAACAAAGGCGGTTCTAAGGGGGAAATACATAGCCATCCAAGCCTCCCTCAAAAACATTGAAGAATCCAGAATATACCAGCTGTCTCTACACCTTAAAGAACTGGAGAATCAACAACAAATCAAACCAACTCCACACAAAAGAGGGAAATAATCAAGATTAGAGCAGAGATAATGAGGTGGAAACTAGAGATAAAGTAAAATGTATCAATGAAACTAGAAGCTGGTTTTTTGAAAGAATCAATAAGATCGATAAACCATTGGCCACACTAATCCAAAAGAAAAGAGAGAAAGCCCAAATTAATAAAATTATGAATGAATAAGGAGAGATCACAACTAACACCAAGTAAGTAGAAACAATCATCAGAAATTATTACCAATAGTTATATGCCAATGAGCTAAGTAACCTAGATGAAATGGATGCATTCCTGGAAAGCTATAAACTCCCAAAATTGAACCAAGAAGAAATTGACAACCTGAATAGACCGATATCTAGTAACAAGATTGAAGCAGTGATCAAAAACCTCCCAAAAAACAAGAGCCCAGGACCTGACAGATTCCATGGGGAATTCTACCAAACTTTCAAAGAAGAAATAACACCTATTTTCCTGGAGCTGTTTCAACAAATTGAAGCAGAAGGAAAACTTCCAGACTCTTTTTATGAAGCCAGCATTACCCTGATCCCCAAACCAGGCAAAGACCCTACCAAAAAGGAGAATTTCAGACCAATATCACTGATGAATATGGATGCTAAGATTCTCAACAAGATCCTAGCAAACAGGATCCAACAGCACATTAAAAGATTATCCACCATGACCAGGCGGGATTCATCCCTGGGTTACAAGGATGGTTCAACATTTGCAAATCAATCAATGTGATAGAACAAATCAATAAGAGAAGAGAGAAGAACCACATGGCCCTCTCAATTGATGCAGAAAAAGCATTTGACAAAATCCAGCACTTGTTCCTGATTAAAAAGCTTCAAAGTATAGAGATAGAGGAACATTCCTGAACTTCATAAAATCTATCTATGAAAGACCACAGCAAATATCATCCTCAATGGGAAAAAGCTTGCAGCCTTCCCATTGAGATCAGGAACACGACAAGGATGCCCACTCTCACCACTCTTGTTCAACATAGTATTAGAAATCCTAGCAACAGCAATCAGACAACAAAGAGAAATAAAAGGTATCCAAATTGGCAATGAAGAAGTCAAACTCTCTCTCTTCGCAGATGACATGATTCTTTATATGGAAAACCCAAAAGACTCCACCCCAAACTACTAGAACTCATACAGCAATTCAGTAACATGGCAGGATAAAAGTCAATGTACAGAAATCAGTGGCTTTCTTATACACTAACAATGAAAATACAGAAAGGGAAATTAGAGAATCGATTCCATTTCCTATGCACCAAGAACCATAAGATATTTGGGAATAAACCTAACCAAAGAGGTAAAGGATCTGTATTTGAGGAGCTATGGAACACTCATGAAAGAAAGTGAAGAAGACACAAAAAGATGGAAGACCATTCCATGCTCTTGGATTAGAAGAATAAACATTTTTAAAATGTCTATACTGCCTAGAGCAAGCTATACTTTTAATGCCATTCTGATCAAAATTCCACTGGTATTCTTCAAAGAGTTGGAGCAAATAATCCTAAAATTTGTATGGACTCAGAAGAGATCCCGATTTGCTAAGGAAATGCTGAAAAACAAAAACAAAACTGGCAGCATCACGTTACCTGATTTCAAGCTTTACTACAAAGCTGTGATCACCAAGACAGTATGGTACTGGCATAAAAACAGACACATAGACCAGTGGAACAGAGTAGAGAGCCCAGATATGGACCCTCAACTCTATGGTCAAATAATCTTTGAAAAAACAGGAAAAAATATACAGTGGAAAAAAGACAGTCTCTTCATTAAATGGTGCTGGGAAAACTGGACAGCTATATGTAGAAGAATGAAACTTGACCATTCTCTTACACCGTACACCAAGATAAACTCAAAATGGATAAAAAGACCTCAACGTGAGACAGGAATCCCTCAGAATCCTAGAGGAGAACATAGGCAGTAACCTCTTCGATATCAGCCACAGCAATTTCTTTCAAGATGTCTCCAAAGGCAAAGGAAACAAAAGCGAAAATGAACTTTTGGGACTTCATCAAGATCAAAAGTTTCTGCACAGCAAAGGAAACAGTCAACAAAACAAAGAGGCAACCCATGGAATGGGAGAAGATATTTGCAAATGACAGTACAGACAAAAGGTTGATATCCCGGATCTATAAAGAACTTCTCAAACTCAACACACACAAAACAGATAATCATATCAAAAAGTGGGCAGAAGATATGAACAGACACTTCTCCAATGAAGACATATAAATGGCTATCAGGCACATGAAAAAATGTTCATCATCACTAGCCATCAAGGAGATTCAAATTAAAACCACATTTAGATATCACCTTACACCAGTTAGAATGGCCAAAATTAGCAAGACAGGAAACAACATGAGTTGGAGAGGATGTGGAGAAGGGGAACCCTCTTACACTGTTGGTGGGAATGCAAGTTGGTGCAGCCACTTTGGAGAACAGCATGGAGATTCCTCAAAAAATTAAAAATAAAGGTACCCTATGACCCTGCAATTGCACTACTGGGTATTTACTCCAAAGATACAGATGTAGTGAAAAGAAGGCCCATCTGTACCCCAATGTTTATAGCAGCAATGGCCACGGTCGCCAAACTGTGGAAAGAACCAAGATGCCCTTCAATGGACGAATGGATAAGGAAGATGTGGTGCATGTACACTATGGAGTATTATGCCTCCTTCAGAAAGGATGAATACCCAACTTTTGTAGCAACATGGATGGGACTGGAAGAGATTATGCTGAGTTAAATAAGTCAAGCAGAAGGAGTCAAATATCATATGGTTTCACTTATTTGTGGAGCATAACAAATAACATGGAGGATGTGGGGAGATGGAGAGGAGAGGGAAGTTGAGGGAAATTGGAAGGGGAGATGAACCATGAGACACTATGACTCTGAAAGACAACCTGAGGGTTTTGAAGGGGTGGAGGTTGGGAGGTGGGGGGAACCAGGTGGTGGGTATTAGAGAGGGCACGGATTGCATGGAGCACTGGGTATGGTGCAAAAACAATGAATACTGTTATGCTGAAAAGAAATTTAAAAAAATATATTAAGGTAGATAAATACTAAAAACAAAACTGTTTGAAAAACAAAGTTATACTTTAAAATGAAGGTTACTTACATAATAAACTGTAGTGTAAAATTTTAAAAATCATAATATATTAATGCAGACACATAGTAATTTCCTATAAAAATATCTTAAAAACAACAGCATGCTCCCACCTCCATATCCTATCATGTTGGGGGTATGTATCTATGTATCATTGCCATAGAAAAATTGGTCTTCACACACCCTTCCTCTGTCAACTTAATCTTTCTTCCATGATGCTTCCTCTTACCTCCTTTAAAATTCATTTCTTTCTAATAGCAAATCAAAGATCAAATTCAAGTTCCTCCATGAAACCTCTTGTTTATGCAAAGTCTTGAGTTACTTGCCAACAGAAAGATGACATGAAAACTCAACTTTTGACTTCTATGAGTGTTTCATTTCTTGGAATCTGAAAACCAGTTTTAAGTAGAAGTTATCTCTAAAAAGAAATAGTTAAGGACAAGAGAGTTGCCATTAAAAAGGAAATTAAATAATAGTTCAATTTTCATGAAGTTGAAAATGTATTTCAGAAATAATAAAATGGTAAACTTTCCTCATTAGGGCCAAATATAAATTAAGAATAGAAGTTAGTAAGTGCTACATAGGGAATTTGTAGGTATATCCAGAAACCTTTGTTGTAGAAGAATACTTCATTTATTTGTTGACAGGAAATCCTTTATGAAGTTGTTTCTTTTGATAGACCTCCAGAACGTAAAAATAGTGCCTATATCTAAACTTTATTTTTATTTACAGAATTTATTAAGTGACAACTTAAATGACTATCCATTGCACACATTTATCTCCTCAAAATCTTTTATCTTGGTATCTTGTATAATGTTTAAGTATATTCCACAAAGTAGGTGTACAAGTAAGAAAAACAATCTAGTAAATTAAAAAATAAAAATAAAAGAGTCAATGAATAAAAAAAGTAGCTAGTTCCCTGAGAAAAATCACATAGATTCAGGGACTCTAGATTTTGGTAAAGAAGTTGACTATGTTTTTGAAAATATTTTGTTGAAAAGATAGAGCATGTCTTCTCAAACTTTACAATTTGTCTAGGAATTTTGTTAAAATGCCTACTGCAATTCAGGAAGTTTAAGTGCAACCTGAGACTCTACCTTTCTAATAAGCATGACTATTGATCTTCCCAGCAAGATTTAAGACACATAATTTCATATTATTGCCTCTACTATCAGGATCCTCAACCCCTTTTTGGGACTCTGACCTTCTGGAACTTAGTAGATCACACAATTTAGTGATTAAAGCTCAGATGTAAATGTCTGGCAGACTTAGGTTAGATTCCCATCTCTAAATTTGGTGGAAAAGTTAGTTCTCTACATTACTGTATCCGAAATACATATACAATGAAAACACCCACCAATATGGTACATGTGAGGAACAAATGATAAAAAAAACTGTATATAAAATATTCAGACTTGTGACTTTTTTTGGTGGTAAAAATAACATAACTATTATAAATTTGATAGTAGTAATCCTAGTGGTGATAGAAATGGAGAAGTGGTAGTACTATTGATTAGTGTGATGTAGAAAATATAAAACAAACATATTAGGGACACTTTACTGACCTAATGATCTCTAAAAGTATCTCTAAACTTTTTATTCAAAGTCTGACTCCAGATCGGATAAAATCTTTTTATAGTGTTCTGTGTAGGGTTGGCCACTCTTCATACCCCTAAACACATTTCAAAATTCTCTCTCTGATTTTCTCTCCTGCCATCAACAAAACAATTAAGACCACTTTATAAAAAGCTAATGGAAGCACTTGCAATTTTATGGCATTTTCCCTTAAGAAAAGCTTCCAGAGATTAACTCTGGAGATGAGTAAAACTTAGGAATATGTTGAAATTAGTTTCCTTCAAATTTCTTTAGTTAGATTTGAAACAAAAAAGAAAGAAAAATGAAAATATAAAAAAAAATTACTCAACTCCTCATGCTTCCTGCTAATCATGCACGTTCCAATTTTCCTTCAAGTTTATAATAAGTGTGAGAACTTCATGGCAGATAAAATAATTCATTATTTTATCCTGCCAAATATCAGGTTTATGGAGATAATTAATTTGGTCATATATGACTCAGAGATCAAACTGTGATAACCCAACAAACTTTTAAATTCAATGAAAAAAGTAAACTTGCTTTTTAAAATAACCCAAATATTCAAGGCAAACCAAACCATTATTTCAAAGAGATATCTGCACTCTTGTATTCATTGCAGCATTATTTGCAATAGTCAGGGTATGGTAATGACCTAATGATACTTACCTCTGGTAAGTATCATCTATAGATGAATGAATAAAGAAACTGTTGTATATATAATATGGAATATTATTTAGTTTTAAAAAGAGAAGAAAATCCTGCCATATGCAATAACTTGGAACAACCTGGAGAGCATAATATCAAGTGAAATAAGCCAGATAGTAAAAGCCAAGACAAATACTAGTGTGTCACTTGTATGTGGAATCTAAAAAAAAAAAAAAAAAGATAAGGTCTGAGAATCTAATGTAAAACATGGTCATGAGAGTTATTAGTAAAATATTGTACAGTTGAAATTTGCTGACAAAATAGAACTTAAATGTTCTCACCAAAAAGAAAAAAGGTAAGAATATGAAGTGATGGTGTATTAAATAACTCAATGGGGGAATCTTTTCACAATGTGTATGTATATAAAATCATCACATTGTACACTTTAAATACCTTACAATTTTATTTGCCAATTATATAGCACTAAAATTTTTTTTTTTTTTTTTTTTATTTTTTTTTTTAAATTTTTAATTTTTATAAACATATATTTTTATCCCCAGGGGTACAGGTCTGTGAATCACCAGGTTTACACACTTCACAGCACTCACCAAATCACATACCCTCCCCAATGTCCATAATCCCACCCCCTTCTCCCAAACCCTCTCCCCCCGGCAACCCTCAGTTTGTTTTTTGAGATTAAGAGTCACTTAAATTTTTAAATGTTAAAGATAAATACATAAAATAGCTTAAGTATGTGGACATTTATGCTTTTTAATTTCACCAAACTATAAATAGCCTAGCCATTACAATAGAGGGAAAAAAATACTTCATTATTAATAGACTGGGCATTTGGTTGTGGGTGAATTTCAAAATACAAGTGGAAGGCTTCTAGGAGGCCAAATAATATTTTTATTCCTGTTACATTATGGATATCATTTTGCTAATCCATAGTCAAATCTGCCATAATTAAGAAATTTTTTTTTTCTTAGCTATACATCAATCCATAAAAGTAGAATGAAACTAGAAAGAGACCACGCAGATTTCCAACCATTCTTGTAACTAATAGACATGGCTCTTTTGTAAGCAATCATTCTCTTTTATCCCCTTTCTGCTTGATAGATGATAAACCACAGAAACCCAAGAAGGAAGAACAAGATCATGAAAGGTAAATACTTTCAAATTATACAGAATGCACCCTTTCTTCTCAGACATGAAGACAAATATCATTAACAGACTTTGATCAATTTTTAGCCTTTAATTTGGCTCCCTAATTTCATACATTCAAGATAGCTAGGCTTTCAAATTTTGCTAAATGCCTGAAATTTTTGTTTAGTAGAATGCTTGTTTTAAGTGCTAATAATAAAAAAAAAAAATCTTCAGAAGTCCCTGTCACAGGCCTCTGGTCATCTCAAAAATAAATAAATAAATAAATAAATAAATAAATAAATAAATTGTGAAGCTTTACAAATACTCACTTGGCCTCTTTTGACAGAGAAAACCAGGGTTGATAATTTAAGCTTGAAAACATAAAAAGCTTAACATATAAAGCCCAGAAAAGTCTTTCCAATGTTTCACTTGAGTTCAGGACTTAAGTATATATGACTTCAGTGAACCTTATAAGAAAAGGCACAATGGCTTAGTGAACCAGAGTATGTGAATTGGAATCAGATGCCCATGAAAGCCAACCTTGAACTTGCCATCTTGAGAAATCCTTTTATCATTTTGTCCTTTGAGAATTGTCACTTACCAAGAAGGGTGCACCACCTAACATAGATGCCAGAATGAAAATTTATAACTTATATTAAGCAGAAGTCACAGTGTCATTAAGCAGATCATGACTCTATTACAATGTATCCTGGGCTAAAAGTGAGAAATGAGAGCAATTGGATTCAACATAGTGGTTTAGTATGCAATACACTCCAGCTTATACGTAAAATCAACTAACTACACCTTCATACACAAAGCAAAAGCACATATTGCCATTTAGTCATCTTGCTAAAAATTTAAAATAAATGTCTTTGCAAATGTTAATGTTCTCATTCAAAATGTTCTTTTCTAAAATTGGAATCATTTTTCAGTGCTTTCGTTTTTAACATTTGTAGCATTATTTTATAAATGGATAGCTCTAAGCAATTTATAATGAGGTTACATTAATTTGCTAAAACAAATTCAGAATCCTTAAATGCTGTATATTATTTGGCTTTATATAATGCAATAAATGTCATAGTTGCATCATCACATGCACAAAGATTTGTTTTTTTTTAAATCACCCATCTTAAATAAGCACAGTTTTGTAAGTTCTTAGAAAAGATTTAATTAATTAATTAATTAATTAATTTGACAGAGAGACAAAGAGACAGAGAGCATAAGCAGACAGAATGGCGGCAGAGGGAGAGGGAGAAGCAGGCTCTTCACTGAGCAGAGATCCCAAAGTGGGGCTCAATCATGGGACCCTGAGATCATGACCTGAGCTGAAGGCAGATGCTTAATTGACTGGGACATCCAGGTGCCTTGCACAGTTTCATAAGGTTAAATGTTAGAATTAAGGCATGAGTCTGAGGATGTGGAATTTAAGCTGAGATCTGGACTTTGATGAAATTTTAAGTAGGCCAGTAAAGGACATTTCATGGAATGCATAGCATGTGTAAATGCCTGGAGTAGGAAAGTAGTCAGAAAATTCAAGGAACTGGAAGGAGGACAATGTTACAGGCACAGTGAGTGAAAGAGAGAATGCCCGGAGATGAAGTTGGTGAGGTATTCAAACCTAGATTCTACAGTCTCAGGTTTACTTCCTTGGAAAAAGTCAATTAGTGGCATTGAATTTTGTTTTTAATAGGGAGATAATATGGCTGTCTAATTGTAAAATACCACTTAGAAATTTATGAATAATGATGCATTTGAGGGCAAGAATAGAGCAGGGACACCAATCAGGAGTCTTTTGCAGCCATCCAGAAAAACGTTAGTGGTTTGAGTTTCTGATGCCAGCAGAAATGCAAACAAGTATACCAAGTTGAGAATACAGAGAATGAGAACAGACTGAGTGAGAGCAGAGAATGAGAGAAGTGACAAGAATGCTTTAAAAATATCTATTCTAGTATCTGCATGATAGAGGTGCCATTTATTTAAATATACAAAAAAATAAAGAAAGAAATAAGTAAAATCTGATAGAAAAGAGCAAAAGGTAAATTTTTGAACACAAAAGTTTATCATTGAGAAGCATTACCCATTTGAATGTATCAAATGGGTAGGTGCATACATAAATTTGCATCTTGTTAGCAGGTTCATGGCTAGAGATTAAAATGTGGGGTCATTTAAATCCATTAGCCATTAAAGACTGATGAAGGAGCAGTTTTCTTGTAGCAATCTGGGTAGAAACCAGATTGGAGTACATTTTAGAATGAAAGGAAATTGAATTAAGTGAAAACAGTCATTCTAAACAGCTTTTTTTGAGAAACCTACATGAAGAAAAGCGTGTTAGATGTAAGCTTTGTCAGAGAGGGGATTTTACTTGTTTTATATTTTTTAAAAGTTTTTAATATAGAAGAATAGCAGGGCATATTTGAAGGCTGGAATGATTTAAATGGAAGGGAAACCATGAACACACAAAGCAGAGAAGTAAGCTGAAAGAAACAAGTTTAAAAAGAATCATCAAGATCTTGAGCAATTGTGAAAGGACTGGGTCAGTGGTGGGCAGTGGTGGCATAGCATATACAAGGAGGGAAGGATTGGTGATCTTTAAATAATAAATTCCTTCATCCAATTGCAAAAGAGTCCCGCCTATAACTACACTGTTTCAGAGCATAGCTGTGAAACCTTCTGCTGCAGTTTTACACCAATTTGTTGATATCTTGTCTTTCCAAGTTTGAGACTAACAGGTTGGTTATGAAGCGTGTAATTCAGTACATCTCTGTACTTTTATCTACAAATCTCAATGTATGGAGTGGCCATGAAAGCTTTATACTCCTAAGATTCCTACTTCCTCAGTTAAGTATCTGTATAATAATAAATCTGCACAAAAACTGCTGAAGATCACAAGGGAAAATGAAAATATGTGGTGAGAAAGGAATAGAACATGTATCTCCTTACATAGATACATTGTATCTGCCTTGAAGAAACACTTTTTGCTTCAAGCAAAATAATCTTGGTTCTTTCACTGCTTTCTCCTGGGTCTGATGCTTCTCATCTTTTCTTATTTTAGGAAAACAGGTTCGTCTGGATAGAATTAATACAAATGAATGATAAAAGTAAAGAGGCATTTATAGATGAAATTATGTCTAATTCATCTCCTGTTCTGAATATGATTTTTGTCAAAATGTACATGGAGTTGTTATATGAACCACTATTTCGACAAAGCCTAAATTGCAATAATAATTATCAAACTGATTTTAGGATTCAGGATTTCATTAATAAGTGTTATAGAATCTATGGGGAGAAAATATCTTGTATGAAGTCTAGAGAAAAAAAAACATCTCGTGGAGTAAAATTAAAAATGTATGACCGATAAGAATCATATGGAGAACTTTCAAAAACACAGATTCTGGGGCCTATGTCCAGAGACTTGGATTCAGTAAGTCTGAAGTAGGTCCTGGAAATCTGCATTTAAACAAATTTTTCAAACAATTGGCTTGCAAAGTGACCATATATCACTATTTTGAAAATAGAGGTTTAAAAAACATAATCAGAACTGCTCTTTTATACAAAATCTAACTTCAAGCAGTTAAGCTAAGTAGAAATAATACAGGAGAGGTGGTCATACTTGGTTGAATTCACAGATGATTTTGATTCAAGATGAGCGATCTCATCTTTTTATAGAGAGAGTGTGGCAAAAATAAACATCTGAACCTTATAAATCTAGGATTTTATTAATTAAAATAGATATTGGCAAATATTATCAAGTTTATGAATTTACCAAGGGAAAAATTTATAAAATCAAATTTGTGGCTTCATGTAATAGCATTTTTCATATTTTCCATTACAATTTCAAATTAAATGTGGTCAATGAATTTCAAACTTGGTCTTATCGTTTTTAAAAAGCGCATTTCTATAATTTATTACAATTATATGTACATTAGCAGAGACCAACAAGCTTAGCAACAATTATAGATAGGTAGAAAGGTACTGTCATATTGAAACAATCACTTAAAAATATTTGAAATACTGAAAGAAAAAGGAAGGTTATTGAGTAATATAACTGGTCCTAACAGCTAAATGTTTTCATACCCGCAACATTCCTAAGGCACATGGGTCACAAACACCAAAACAAAGCTATTCAAAGAACACGATATTCTTTCCTTGGTTGTAGATAGAAGAATAGAATCAGAAAAATTCTATACACCTATTCTGCCAGCAATATCACAGTGTCTTTTTTTAGATATTTTTATGAACATATAATATATTATTTGCTCAGCCACAGTGTCTTAATTAGGCTTACTGTATAGTAAATAGTAGTGGGTAGAGTGATTCCTCCTACTTTATTCTTCTTTTTCAAATTATTTTCATTTTCTAGGTCCCAAGCCCTTGCATATAAATTTCAGAATTAACCTGTTTATGTCTACCAAAATCTATGGTCTGATCTTGAAATTGCATCAAACCTCTATCAATTTGGCTAGAATTGCCATCTTGACCTGGCTGCCTCTTTTAATCCGTTACTTAGGTTAACAGGTATTATCAATAGCGCACTGCCTATGGGTGAAGTGGCACAGGGTGTATGTCATCAAACTGAAATAATTGTAACATTAGATAGACTTGCACTTTGTTTATTTTTACTCTATAAAATGATTAGTTTATCTTCTATTCAAAACCAGATAGAATAATGGACAAATGAATTGGCCAATGTACGAAATATTACTGGGCATATTAAACATTTTAAGTGGTAGAGAGTCTATATTGAAGAGATAGAAGTACCTATTTATTGTCATCCCCAGATTAGGACAAACTGGAGAAATTGCCCTATGGTGACCAGGTGTTTGGAAGGGCCCAGAGAGGCAGTAGATGACAGTAAGTGACATAGTACCCAATCAAGTCAATATGTAAACCTTTTCCTTCATGAAACTGGCTTCTCATTTGCCTTCAAATTTTTGTTTTCCTCTTCTCCTCAGCTATTTCACTAAGTCATTTGAAGTTAAACACAAAGGTGTGTCTTATGGAAATAACATAGCGAGAAAGGATGAGTGAGTGACTGCAAGTAATTCACACCAGACTTCAAATCTCTCTAAATATGGTCTGCTCAGTAGTTTACCAGAATGGACCAGGTTCTGAAAGGGTATTGCCATCTCCTGTTCCCCATTTACCTTCTGACCATTGACAGAGAGATTTCTCAATTGAGTTATGGATTAGATGTGGTGTGATTTATAAAAGATTGGCCAGGATCCGCCCCGAAAAACAGAAAGAAAAGTTCTTTGCCACATGTACACTTTTAAAAATTCCACAGGTGATTCTGACACAAAGCCTGGGTGCAGAACACTGGTGTGGAGATAAAGGTATGTAATACCAGCTTTTAAAACCAACAGAGGCAGAGAGCTTATGGAAAAGCCATTGTAACTTCCCACTGATCTCTGCCTTGTCTGTTAGCTTAAGTTAGATTTTCATAGGAACTCATGTTTGTGACTGAATGGTGTATTTCTCTGGTCACAGGTGGAAACCAGTGGTCTCATGGCCTTGTGATTTAGAAAGCAGTAGGAGAGGTAAACATTGCTAAGATAGGATAAAGGGGAATTTTGTTTTGGCAGAAAACCGTAAACCTTCCTGTAAGGTTAAGCTCTACACCACCTCCCGCCAATTACTGAGAACAGCATCGATAGGGCAGCCTTGCAAAAATGGTCATGAGCCTCCCATGTTAAACAACACAAAACTCTGAAAATTTATAGGCAAATTATGTAGAGTTAAGGTGCACAGTCAAATGGAGTCAATTAATGTTATCATTATAAATCAAGATTACAGCTTGCCATGTAAATAACAGTTTAGAGTAAACATAAATAACAGCACAAGTGACTCAATTTAGCAAATCACACAGGCTGCTGTGCATGGTCAGTGTACTGAACTGTTGAAGAGAAAATTAGCCAATTTATTACTGGCAGAGAGATTGCTGGAATGCTAATTTGATATTAAACAGACATCAAAATAGCTGATAGACGTGAAAGCAAACTACAGGCAAAGAAATTAAAGACCAGTAGCAACCAAACACAAAAGGCTTGGAAAAACAAGCTTTCAGAAATCTGGAGTTAGTAGCTAAAGGAACTTCATTATCTATTTAAAAAATGTAGCCAGTACCCCAGTGGTTCTGAGACAGAAGATGACAGGGAACATAGGTTCTGCACAGCAGGGAGGGAGCAGAGTGCCCAGGTTCAAAACTTACAAGTCAGTCAACCTGTTGTCTGAAAAAATGGGAAGCTAGAATGGTAACTAACTCATAGAATTGTGACAGCAGCACAGGTTAATGAAGGTAGCATGGTATGTGATGAGTAGTAAAAACTCAATAGATATTAGCTTAAAAAAAAAAAAGTTACACACTCCTGCCTTAGCTGATGTAGTTATAACCGATAATTCATCATGTCACTCAAGATATGTTTTTTTTGTCCACGTCTTTGCTTAAGGGAGAAAATCTGTTTCCTTGTTGTAAAAAAGTCACTCTTGAAGAGTGAGAAATACAGTTTACCTTCTGTACTTCCTTAGGAAAGCAGAACCAAAACACAGAGCACATGGACTGGGAAGCAGAAGCTATGAGTTCCTCGGGACTGCTCGACAAAGGGCCACAGAACGGGTGTCTGACAGAAACAGAAATTTATTGTCTCACGGATCCTGAGATTCAAAATCTAAAGTCAGAGTGTCCACGAGGCCAAGCTCCCTCTGAGATTCTGGGTAGAACTTTCCCTTGCTTCCTTCTAGCTTCCTACCTTGACCATGCAACTCCAGCCACACTGGCCTTCACGGTGCTGAGGCTGTTCCTCCTGCAGGGGATTTGAACACTTTGCTCCCTTGGCCAGGAGCATTCCTTCCCGATATTACTATGTTTGCTCCTCCTTTCCTTTATGTGGTACCAAGAACGTAACCTGTACAAATTAGGCACTGGATAATTATCTATTGAATGAATTTTTAAAAATGAAATAGAAATATTTGCAAGGTACTTGGAAAAGTATCTGGCATATTGTTAGCACTCAGTACATGTAAATTATTATTTTACTGTTATTACTAGTAAATACTCTTTGAGAAAATTGATGGTAATCATTATTGCGCTCACAGAGGATGTACTGTGTTTCAGATGATGTATTGTTCTATGTATTGCCTCATTTAAATCTCCAACAACTCTACAAGACAGGTATTATTATTGTCACCATTTTACCAAGGGGAAAACAGACCTTCAAAATTAAAATAACTTGTTCAAGCTCAATTATCTGATACATAGAGTAAAGAAGTTTATTTTATATTAAAAAAATCAGCTAACCCATTAATTAGGCTTTCTAAATAATGGGCTTGATGAAAGTCAATTCCATTTTAAAAGAAAATGGTTTGTAAAAACTGAAGTTTTCATGATATTTTCTGCTTTTAGGAGACTTAATAGTCCTGAATGTTTCAGATCAGGCTCTCACGTGTAGGGTCCAGTGTAGGGTCCATACGTCCCTAACATTGCAACAGAAACATTCTGACACGTGCTTTATAATTTCTGCAATCACTGAGGACAGTCTAAAGATCCAACAGGATTAATGGTGAATACTGCCACTAATCTAAACACCTCAATCCAATGGTTGTATTCTCAAAGGTATTCTGGTTTCTGTGGCACTTTTTGTGGCTGGCAAGAGAGCTGTGCCACTCTTTTTTTTTTTTTTCCTTAAATATTTTATTTATTTATTTGACAGACAGAGATCACAAGTAGGCAGAGAGGCAGGCAGAGAGAGAGGAGGAAACAGGCTTCCTGCTGAGCAGAGAGCCCGATGCGGGGCTCGATCCCAGGGCCCTGGGATCATGACCTGAGCCGAAAGCAGAGGCTTTAACCCACTGAGCCACCCAGGCGCCCCAGAGCTGTGCCACTCTTAAGGAGTCTATTTTCTTTTGTAAAGCGCACCAGGCCTCAACTAGGGTGAGCAGACTAAATTCTGAAATTCATTTATTCCTGAAGAAGTGCATTGTTATCATCTGTACAATTAGAAGGAAAAGAGCCTATTCATTTAGTATTTTTCGGAAAGGAAACAAGTCACCCACTTCTACCACCAAGAATTCTGCCAGGAGGCATAGGATTCTGTGGGCAGGAGAGGTCAGACCAGTCCCAAACTATCGCCATAAGCAACATCGGAAAAAAACTCAGAAACATTTGGAATCATAGAAAATGCTTTCTTCCTAAAGACACTGTCCTTTAAAACTTCTCAGGAGTGGGGGCCCCTGGGTGGCTCAGTGGGTTGAGCCGCTGCCTTCGGCTCAGGGTCCTAGGATCGAGTCCCGCATCCGGCTCTCTGCTCAGCAGGGGGCCAGCTTCCCTTCCTCTCTCTCTGCCTGCCCCTGCCTACTTGTGATCTCTCTCTGTCAAATAAATAAATAAAATCTTTAAAAAAAATAAAAAAAAAAAACTTCTCAGGAGTGAAGTCCACAACTGTGGAAAAATCTGTACTAATTATACATAGATTAGACATTCTGCATATGCATTATATAAAACTGAACTCTCTATTCCCTTTCTATAACCCTCTGAACTTTAACTGAAGGAATTGATTTTTAAATTTTCATTAGTAAGACCAGTTGCTTTCACAACTACAGCAACAATTTGTTATATAAATTTTAAAAAGTCTTAGAGAATGAATAGCAATAATATATACAAAGCTTATAAATATTTATATAATACAACACTGTAATACATAGCATTAATAAAACATATAGATTATTGTATGCTTGGTACTGCTCTAAGTTCTCTAGAAGCTATAAGTAAACAGTAAACTGCTTTGGGATTTTGATGTAATATTATTAATTATATCAATAAGAATAACTATTTCCTTGAGTGATACAGTTGTTTGGGCCTCCAGTTCTTGGTTTCAGCTCAGGTCATGATCCCAGGGTTGTGGGATGGAGCCCTGTGTTGGGGTCCATGCTCAGCAAGGCATCAGCTGAAGTCTCTCTCGCCCTCCCCCTCTACCCCTTCTTCCCTCTCTCTCAATCAATAATTTTTTTTAAAGAATAACTATTTCTTTAAGTTTTTAATTTATATTCCAGTTAGTTAACATACAATGTTGTATTAGTTGTATATAATATAGTGCATCTTCCACTTTCAGGTATATAATACTATTATATATAATATATATACTTTCAGGTATATAATATAGCACGTCTATGGAATGCTATAATATAGCACTTCCATACATCACCCAGTGCTCATCACAAGTGCACTCCTTATCCTCAATCACCTATTTCACCGACCTCCCTACCCACCTTCCTCTGGTAACCATCAGCTTGTCCTTTATATGTAAGAGTCTCTTTCTTGGTTTGCCTCTCTCTCTCTTTTTCCGTTTTTTTCTTTTGTTTCTTAAATTATACACAGGAGGGCAACATATAGTATTTGTCTTTCTCTGACTTATTTCTCTTAGATAATACTCTCTAGCTCCATCCACCCTTTGCAAATGGCAAAATTTCATTCTTTTTTATGGCTGAGTAATATTCCATTGTATGTATATACCACATCTTTATCCATCTGTTGTCACGGGCATGCTATGAAGGTGCACACGCAAGTTGTGTCTTTCCACAATGTCAGCTTTATTCAAACATGAAGCAGAGTTAAATCACAACTCTAAAGCAGGTTCAGGATTCCAAACTCAATGACATTCCCCATGTGTTTAAATTTGGCTTCTTACATAGCACACAAAGCAGGACAGAAGACAAGCCACACAGCAAACAAGATAACAGAAGGGTGCACGAAGTTAAGGCACCAAACATAGTTAGTCTGTAGGCATACAGTTGAGATAAGGCCTTGGACCTGTCCAGGTTAGCTCTCAGCTCTTACTGCTTCTGATGTTCAAGCACAGAAGGCTCTTGGTTTTGTTCGGAGATCAACTGGACAGAGCCTTCGGCAGCAGTTGCTCATTTTAAGTGGTCAGATAAGGGAGTCAGCTCTGAAGAGTCTGACACTTTGTGGCCCAAATCCTCTCCCTTTTTAAAAGGATGTAACAGTTTGGGGTCTCTGCAGACCTCCTCTGGTTCTGCTCATTATCAGTTCTGGGATGTCAGGTGACATTGTTCTCAGTGGTATCTCTTCGCTGCAATACTTTAACTCCTTGACACAAGCCCCCGCTTGGCACAGGCTCCTGCTTGGTCCTCTACAACAGTCAATGGACATTTGGGCTCTTTCCATAATTGGCTATTGTTGATAATACTGCTATAAACATAGGGATGCATGTGCCCCTTTGAATGATTTTGTATCTTTTGGGTAAGTACCTATAAGTATAATTGTGAATCATAGGGTAGTTCTATTTTTAACTTTTTGAGAAACCTCTATACTGTTTTTCAGAGTGTCTGTACCAATATGCATTTCCACCAGCAGTGTAAGAGGGTTCCCCTTTCTCTGCATCCTCCCCAATACCTGTTGTTTCCTGTGTTGTTACACATGTTAGCCATTCTGACAGGTGTGAGGTTGTATCTCCTCATGGTTTTAATTTGTATTTCCCTGATAATAAGTAATGTTGAGCACATTTTCATATGTCTTCTGGCCACCTGTATGCCTTCTTTGGAAAAATATCTATTCATGTCTTCTGCCCATTTTTATTTTTTTTAATTAAATTAATTTATTTTCAGCATAACAGTATTCATTATTTTTGAACCACACCCAGTGCTCCATGCAATCTGTGCCCTCTATAATACCCACCACCTGGTACCCCAACCTCCCACCCCCCCCACCACTTTATTCCCCTCAGATGGTTTTTCAGAGTCCATAGTCTCTCATGGTTCACCTCCCCTTCCAATTTCCCCCAACTCCCTTCTCCTCTCCAACTCCCCATGTCTTCCATGATATTTGTTATGCTCCACAAGTAAGTGAAACCATATGATAATTGACTCTCTCTGCTTGACTTATTTCACTCAGCATAATCTCTTCCAGTCCCATCCATGTTGCTACAAAAGTTGGGTATTCATCCTTTCTGATGGAGGCATAATACTCCATAGTGTATATGGACCACATTTTCCTTATCCATTTGTCTGTTGAAGCTTCTGCCCATTTTTAATCAAATTACTCATTTTTTGGGTGTTGAGTTTGATAGATTCTTTATAGATTTTGGATACTAACCCTTTATCAGGTGTGTCATTCGCAACTATCTTCTCCCACTCCATAGGTTGCCTTTTAGCTTTGTTGATTATTTCCTTCACTGTGCAAAGATTTTATTTTGATGTAATCTCAATAGTTTATTTTTGCTTTTATTTCTCTTGCCTCAAGAGACATATCTAGAAAAAAGTTGCTATGGCTGGTGTCAAAGAAGTTATTGCCTATGTTCTCTTCTAGGCTTTTTATGGTTTCTTGTCTTACATTAAGGTCTTTTGTCCATTTTTAATTTCTTTTTGTGTACAGTGCAAGAAAATGGTCCAATTTCATTTTTTAATATGTTGTGGTCCAGTTTTCCTAATACCACTTATTGAAAAGACTTTTTTTTCCCATTGAATAATACTTCCTGCTTTGTTGAAGATTAATTGACCATATCACTATGGGTTCATTTCTGGGTTTTCTATTCTGTTTCATTAACCTATGTGTCTATTTTTGTGCCAGTACCATACTGTTTTTATTACTACAGCTTTATAAAATAACGTTAAGTCTGGAACTGTGATGATTCCATCTTCGCTTTACTTTTTCAAGATTACTATGGCTATTGTGGTTCCATACAAATTTTAGGATTGTTTATCCTAGCTCTGTGGAAAATGTTATTGGTATTTGATAGGGATTGCATTAAATGTAGAATATTTTTTAATGTGTAAAAGTATATTTAATTAATAGTGTTTATTAATTAAAATCCAATTAAAGATTTATGTGTTTTTTAATATCATAAAATTCTGATTGTGAAATTAATTTTGTCATACTGCCATCATTAGTATATATCTACTACTCTGAAATCTTTTTTTTTTTTTTTAAGATTTCTTTGAGAGAGAGAGAGCAAACAGGAGGAGGAGCAGAGGGAAAGGGAGACATTTCCAAGCAAACTCCACACTGAGCACAGAGCCCAACACAGGGCTTAATCTCAGGACCCTGAGATCATGACTTGAGCTGAAATCAAGAGTCAGACATTAAACTGACTGGCCCTCCCAGGCCTGTCTACTATGTCCAATTCTAAGCTAAATACTATTCTGATTGTTTAGTGTGATTTAGAGTTACCTTTTACTATTCTTTTACCAAATATTCTGGTAAAGTCCCAGTCGGTTTACAGATGAAAAATTCCAGTTTTGTTTGTTTGTTTGCTTGTTTCCAGTTTTGTTTGTTTGTTTGCTTGTTTGTTTTAAAGATTTTATTTATTTGACAGAGAGATCACAAGCAGGCAGAGAGGCAGACAGGGAGAAAGAGGGGGAAGCAGGCTCCCCACTGAGCAGAGACCCGGATAAGGGGTTTGATCCCAGAACCATGAGATCATGACCTGAGCTGAAGGCAGAGGCTTAACCCACTGAGCCATCCAGGCGCCCTCAATATCGCCTCCTTTATTAACATTCATCATTCTTTTTCTCTGCCAGAGAGAGGTTAACTTCTTATCTTTTGTGCTTTACTGTACCTTTATTGACTTCTACCATAGCAGCCCTATACGGTGACCCTGGGATCACCCTGGGTGACCTGAGCCAAAGGCAGAGGCTTAACCCACTGAGCCACCCAGGTTCCCCAAACAATTCTAGTTTTTAACTTGGTTGTTCCCTAAACTAATTTTTATATTTTCCTCATAGTTTCACTTTTAATGAATTGTTCAAAATAAAACCATCCTTTTTACTTGGCATCATGGCTATGTTGATCATTTTTAGTATGGTCTGTGTTGAGTATTTTTAGGGCAAGTATAGTCTACTTTTTTTCCCCCCAGGTTGCCAAGTATGACAACATATTATGCTTAAATTATTATTTGATAACCCCTCTAAAATTCTCTATTTTTACATGTGCAGTATTTTATATGAATCATTCATCTATGAGTTTGAATTAAAAAATTTCACTATTTCATTTGGCCAGGGGCATACCTCTTCCCTCCCATCATTAATCTTCTATTTAAATACTAACTAGCTATATTTATTCTATATTTTCACTTCATGTATTCTAGATTGAATTTCGGTCTGATATGTATTAAAAAATGTTTATGAAAAGTAAGATCCCTAAGGAGAACAACTTTAGATAACTTGTCTGCTGTTCCAGTGGATTCTGCATATTTTAAAAATCACAAAATAATATAGTTTTATGATAATCCAATGAGTATTCAAGAAGAAAAAAACTATTTCTAGAAATTAATCTAAGGAAAAAAACACACAATTATCCGTAGACTAAAGCAGGTTAATAATCTCTGACACAGTAAATAAGATTTCACTTGGTAATAGTAAAACATTAAAAAATGTGTCTACCAATTATTGAAAAATAGATTCCAATGGCCTAATAAGCAAACAATATACAAGGTGGCTGACAACATTTTAATTTTCTTTGGAAGCTATTTGAAATATCCTTATATGTTAGTAAAATAGAAATTCATATAAAAATTTGTATTTTGAAAATCATGGACAAAATAATATTTAAGTTAATCCCTGTACTTTCTTAGGAGTTATAATTACAGATTTTTTTTTTCAGCAGTCCATTCTCTGTCTGAAGTTTCAGTTCTGATTGGGATTGTAGGTACAATTTCTGGATGCTAGAATACAAAGGAAAACAGAAATATTAGTTAAATGTCTACTAAGATTCATTAGGGGCAGCTAGTGGCTCGGTCAGTAAATCAACTGCCTTCAGATCAGGTCAATTTATAATCACCAACATAACTACTGAGTGGGATTAACTGTGCTAAACTATCGATTGACAATAGATTTAATAAGAGTGTTTATTTTTACCACAGATTAAGAAACATCATTCATGCAGACATAGAAATTACAGTATAAAGAAATATCATCATGAACAACTAAAATGGAATTTACCATGTGATGGGCTCATGGATCACAAGAATAAAATCTTTCAAATTTGGTAACATTAAAAATGCGATATTTCCATTCCCCAAGCATTTGATAATGTCCTAAGCATCAGGTCAACAGAAAGATGTAAATGCTATAATCTTAGAAGTGGAAAGATGGAAACAAAGGTATTACATAATCATATTAAACTCAAGCTATTTATATGGTTAAACACCATTCTTATTTCTATATCTTTAAGACAATACTTGACACATTTTTCTTCTAATTACATTTCTTTCCTTAAAATTTAAATGCTTAGTACATATATGGCAGAAAATATGAGAATTACCAATGAAAAATATGGCTTATATCTTCTTATTAAATAATATCTTGGTTTTGTGGAAATTTAGTTGGCCATGGTCCAAAAAAAACCGATTCACTGCTAAGATATTGGTTTCCAGCATTGTCAAGAATGTGTTCAAATTTGTCTCTGAGATCAATAAGGTGTCCTGCCAAGTACTGTTGATCATAAAACTTAAATTATATTGATCTCTCCTCAATTAAGGGGGTTAAAATGTCTTTTAATAAAAAACAAATGGGTGTGTTGAGGTCATAAAATTCTGTGCAAACAATATTCTAAGTCCTATTAACCTCCATGCTATCATGGTTAAGAACAGTTTTCAAACATCACATAATGAAATGATTACACTAAGGCAAGTTTCTGAGTGGAAGAAGAGATGATTAAAACACCGAGAATTTACCAGAGCTGCAAGAAGAGAAGTGTTGAGTGGGTCAGTAGACATATTTACTGTTAAAAAATCTACATAAATGAGCCTAGACAGAGAAAGCATCTGTGAATTTGTTAAATTTGAAAACTCTGAGGAGAATAATAAATATAGCACAGGCAGCATGAAAAAAAAAGTCAGTGAAGCTTGGCAGTCTACTGTGCTAAAAGTAGTTGTATGTACAAAAATGGAACCTTATACAGCTGGCTTAAGTATAAAGAACCAAAATGTAGAGCCAAAACTCTAGTACATTAAGAGCCCTTATAGAATATCCAATAAAAAAATTAAGTTTCTATTAATATTAAGGAATGTATTTTGGGCATGTAGTTGAGAAAAAGAAAATAAAGGGATTTAGCAAAATATGTTAGAATGGACAAAATAATTGATGTAAAACTGTTATCAATTTATTATTAACCCTATACTATCACTGAGCCACAGCTATGTGACCACTCTCTATTCCTCTAACTAACTTCTAGGCAGTGGATTGGAGTTAATTTCAAATGAGATGTTGCAGATAACAGATGATTATTTTTCTGTTCATCATAAGAAACATATCTTGTGAGGAGGATGGGGCAATTGTTTCTAATATTGGTTATAAATCTATTCATTTACTAGCATGTTTAATTATTTTAAAATAACTTATTATTTAGTAAATATTGAAAGAATATTGCAGTATTTTAATGAGTTGCAGAGTTTTACATTCCATCTGGTACACAGGTCAATGTTGAATTATAAATTTTTAAAAATTTATCTCCAAACTACTACCGTTTTAATTCACTGTCCTAATTATCTCTGCAATGTTAAGAGAGAGTTGTATTGCTTGAGTCTGTAACTGTCAGAGACTTGCTTTTACCATACTGGTAGAAACTGAGATGGGACATAATCAGGGATGGTTTATCTCCTACTTTGACACTATTGCAAAGACAAGATGTCCATTAGGATCCACTTGAATCCAAGAGGTTCTCTTACATGATTTCTGTGCCATGGTAAATTTGGGACAAAATTCAGTCATTCATTAACCTACTTATTCCCTACTTTAAAAATATTTATTACATACTATAGTTTGAGCTTGCGCTAGGTGCTGGGTATATAGTAGTTACTAGACAATACAGGGCCTTGCACTCTTTATTGGAGAATAACTGAAAGAAGAATTCCTTTAACTAATTTTTAAAAAAAATGACTAAATTTAATAAATCATTAAATTACATAATTACATAATGATTCTCAGATGTTTCCAAGAAGGCAGTACATCATATACTGGAGTTTTACAATGATTTCTCCTTCTTAAGGGATGATGATAACTTGCAAACCTAAGAGTTTCTCAACGTTTTATTCCACTTATTATCTGTGCTCTTGCTTTTGGTCTTCCATCTTTTGAAGCTGGTTAGTCCTTATGGATACCATGAGTTGATACTTGAGTTGATCACAATCTCAGAGGCCCCATCCTCCTTTCAAGAGGGACTGCTGACTCCACCTAAATAAGTGTCCTAGCATGATATTTCCTTCATCTCTAGGGTTTGCTAGCCTTTCCATAGAATTTCATAATTATGTTTGTGTTCTCTCTTATAGTTCTTTGTCTTTCTCATTCTCTGTATGCCTCGTGCACTGGGAGGTATACATGGGGATGCTTTCATTTTTGCCTTTCTCCCATCCCAGGATATTGGATTGCCTGTTTTCCCTGAATCCACTTTTGTCCTCACCACATACAGTCTATAATACTGTGTTGTCCAGGTTCTTTTTTTCTCTATATGTCAATTTTAGCTTTCTGACTTTGGGCATGGAAAAAGAAGTTATTTATCTACTTCTCAGTAAATCCCATTATTTTAGGTGAAAAAATATTACCCATGTCCTGATGAAAGAAAGAAAGAGCTCTAAAAAACTGTTAAACATTTTTTTAAGTACTATTCTTTTCCTTTTACAAGTGTTCATAGATGGACAATTGATTGCAAACCTCACTACAAGCTGTAAATATAGTGACCCACTTAGCACAATGACATTTTTGGCCTTTGCATAATGGCACATTCCTTTGTATGTGGCCCAATTATTGATGGCCACACTAATGTCTCTCTTTAGACCCAGCTGGAAAATTTAGCTATCATGATTATTTTAGAATTAACATTTCTCAAAATAAAGTTATCTGAATATTACCTAAACTACTCAAGGTTTCTTTTTCCTCCTAACTTTCTATTTCTAAATCATCTACTTAGATAGGCTTTAAAAAAAAAACAAACAAAAAAACAACTTTGAGTCCCTTCCCTTCATTAATGTTCATCTGTCTTTAAACTCCTAACATCCTTTGGGTTTTCAGTTCCACCTATCCAACCATTTCCTCTGCTTTATTCTAAATGCAGTTTCCCTAGTAGATTTCCTCATTAACTTTTTTTTTAATTTTTATTTTATTCAATGTTTCAATTTTTTACTTAAACTCTGGTTAGTTAACATATAGTGTTATATTAATTTCTGGAGTAGAATTTAGTGATTCATCACTTACATATAACAGCCAGTGCTCATCACAACAAGCGCCTTCCTTAAAACCCAAGGAATTTGCTAGAAATGAAAATGCAAATTAAGCAAATTCACAGGATACAAAGTCAATATCCAGAAATCTCTTGCATTTCTATATAGCAATAGTGAAGCAGCAGAAAGGGAAATCAAGGCATTGATCCCATTTACAATTGCACCAAAACCCATAAGATACCTAAATAAACTTAACCAAAGAAGTAAAATATCCATACTCTTTAAACTATAGAATGCTTATGAAGGAAATTGAGGACACAAAGAAATGGAAAATCATTCCATGCTTAAGGATTGGAAGAAAAATGTGATAATGTTTAAACTACTCAAAATAATCTATACATTTAATGCAATCCCTATGAAAATACAACCAGCATTTTTCACAGAATTAGAACAAACAATATTAAGATTTATGTGGAACCAGAAAAGACTCCAAAAACCCAACAGAATCTTGAAAAACAAAGCTGGAGGCATCACAACTCCAGACTTCAAGCCCTATAACAAAGCTGTAGTCATCAAAACAGTATGGTATTGGCACAAAAACAGACACAGAGAACAATGGAACATAATAGAAAACCCAGAAATGGACCCACAACTATATGATTCACTACTCTTCAACAAAGCAGGAAAGAATGTACAATGGAAAAGAGAGAGTCTTTTCAATGAAAGGTTTTGGGAAAACTGGACAGCCACATGTGAAAGAATGAAACTGAACCACTTTCTTAAACCACACATAAAAATAGACACAAAACGGATGAAAGACTCAAATGTGAGACAGAAAACTATCAAAATCCCAGAGGACAATGTAAACAGCAGCCTCTTTGATATCAGCCATAGCAACTTCTCACTAGACACGTCTCCAAAAGCACAGAAAACAAAACCAAAAATTGAGACCTCATGAAGATAAAAAAGTTTATGCACAACAAAGGAAACAGTCAACAAAACTAAGAGTCAACGTATGGAATGGGAGAAGATATTTGAAAATTATAGATTTGATAAAGAACTTACCAAACTCAATACTCAAAGAATAAATAATCTAATCAAAAAAGGGGCAAAAGACATAAATAGACATTTTTCCAAAGAAGCCATCCAGATGGCTAACAGACACATGAAAGATGCAAACATCATTCATCATTAGGGAAATACAAATCAAAACTATAATGAGATACCTCCTCATTAACTTCAACTGAGAGTATTTTACTTTCTCAACAGATCTTCACATCTCCATTCACACTTAATTTTTTAAATTAAATTTATTTATTTTCAGCATAACAGTATTCATTATTTTTTCCCCACACCCAGTGCTCCATGCAATCAGTGCCCTCTATAATACCCACCACCTGGTACCCCAACCGCCCACCCTCCCGCCGCTTCAAACCCCTCAGATTGTTTTTCAGAGTCCATAGTCTCTCATGATTCACCTCCCCTTTCAATTTTCCCCAACTCCCTTCTCCTCGCTAACTCCCCATGTCCTCCATGCTATTTGTTATGCTCCACAAATAAGTGAAACGATATGATAACTGACTCTCTCTGCTTGACTTATTTCACTCAGTATAGTCTCTTCCATTCACACTTATTTTTGCAGCCACATTATCAAATGTTCTACTTTCATGTCATTCTGATTTTTAAAAGCCTGCAAAATATCCTTAATGCTTAGAAAATAAGGCCCACATTCCAATCTTACTCATTTGTTTTTGTCTACTTTACTCTCCAGAGTTTATCTTCTTCCCTGAATATTATTTACACTTTTCTTATCTGTTCCTTCTAATAAACTATAACTCTACCTGTAGAATGTTCTCCCAGTCTCTCTACAGCCATACTTCTCTAAATTTTATGTCCAAATCTTGTCTATTGTTTAAATTGAAATTAAAATATCACTCCATGAAAAAAATAATAAAATATCACTCCTTGAGCCTACATTCAAGATCCTGTTGCCTGTCTTTCTCCATTTTCTTATGTTAGCTTGTGAGATTTGTTTTGCTTTGCTTTTTTGATATATTTACATTACTTCTTATTCAAAGTGTATTGTGGAAGTTTTTTTGTTGTTTTTTTGTTTTTCTCCTGGAAATTAATTGTACCTTGAGAGAAATGCCTGTGTTACCTTATTTAATGAAAAGAAACTGAGTTTTATAGTCAGATAAGCCTTGCCTTTCTGTTCTCCAAGAGACTTGAAATGATTTGGGATAAGGTATAGATCAGACCCTTACATGTATAAGCAATTCCAACCTCAAGAGGAGGAAGTTGGTTTAAGTATCAGTAACAGAAAAATTAAACATAATCTATGACAGCTGAGATGAGAATCTTACAATGTTTAGGTGCCTTCCATGAATACAAGCCTAGAAACCTAATGGATAGGATGTCAGCATTCTGTCGGTCTCATTATTCTTGCTCTTCTACTCATCCTGCTCTGGGAGATCACCCATATCTTGCTAATGAGATACTCCAAAGTCTTTTCTAGGTTATAGACTTCCACCAGCCTTTTTCTCCTTGAGATGATCACAATCCCTCCCTGATTTGTGTAGGAAAATATTGTCCACCCCAAATTCAACCATGGCATTTCTCAATGGCAAGCTCCCCAAAACTGAAATAAAAATCTTAGCTTCTCCTCTATTGTTTAATCATTCCTGCAAGAGACAAGATTATAAATATATACTTATAATGTTTGATAATATAATACATTTTGTATTTTATATGTATATATATAGAGAGAGATAAAGAGAAAGAGAGAGAGATTAGAAAAATATTAACAGTGACACCTAAGTTTTCAAAAGGCAATGTTTGCTGCAATAGGCTCAAAAGACACAAAGGAGAAGAGGCTGTGGGCTGGTCCTTGTGCATGTTCTGCAGCAGTTAGGACCTGGGGGATATGCTCAAGTTGCCCACACTGAGGCTCTGCCTTGTAGTAGAAAGCCAGGACAGAGGTATCCAAATCTTTAGAAACCTTTGGCTGCACCATCCAAAAACTCCAGCATAAATACCTTAAGTAGTTGGAAATAAAACTTATGGGCTTTTGGGAAATCACAGCTCCTAGAAATAAAATCCCAGGGATAATCCATGGAATAGTTTAATGTAACGTTATGCATGGTTCTGATTGCTGTGGCTATGTATCACAAAGACAAATCCACGCTCAAGAGAAGAAGAAGACATAAATGTATAAATAGCAGGAGGGATCATTAGGGCCACCTTAGCAACTGTTTACCACAATGATGACTTAATAAGAAGTAATTGGTTAAGTGTAGAGTTAAGTGTAGAAGCTAGAGCAACAGCATAACTTGGGGAAGTTACCTTCAAAAGTAATTATTAAAATGAAATCACTGGCTCAGTTCAACAATGAGCATAGAAAAAGACAGAGGAAATAATACCAAGAAATGTATGTAACTGGAGAGGAGAAATGTGAACAAGTGAAGAATTGTTGGGGAAGAATGTCCAGAGGATTTAGAAAGAAGCCTGGTTGAGAGCAAAGAGGCTTTGTAGGCAGACAGGTGTGGATATAATGAGAGCCCCTCTTTTCACCTACTGGCAGTCTGATTTTGAGCAAGTTATTTATCAGTTCTGAGCTACCATTCTTTTACAGAAATGGGGTAGCTACATTTGCCTGGAATAAATGTAGAATAAATTTTTTAAAATGAATGACCATATATGTATATATGTTTGGCACAGTGACTATGCAAAAAATGGTAGCTATTAGGGACTAAAGCCAGATACAGTATCATGAAGGCTATAACCCTTAAATAGAAAGTAAGCTTGAAATGTAATTGTATATCAAAATGGGAATTATTTATCATAACTCTGTTTCTATTATCTCATTCAATCTGAAATCGAAAGGCACAAAACAGAATTTGATAATTTTAGGCTTCCTAATCTCCTAGGTCCCCAACTTGCTTTACTAAAAAAAAAAAAAAAAAAAAAAAAAAAAACAGAAAAAGTTCCTCTGTTTTGAGCTAACTTATAGCTGAACTTGGTATGTCGATGCTGCTTAGTACATTCTTGCTTTACTACCACAAATGTTCAGAAAGTCTCCTGCTTGGGTGATGTTAAGAACACAGCCTAGTGGAGGATATTTCAAGTCAAGGCTAATTTGCAGTGGCACAGCTGTACAGCTGTGCAGCTGATCTTCCCGGCAACACCAGAAGTTCAAGGAAGCCAAAGAGTGGTTGTACCTACTGTTAAATTTTACCAGATCGTGACTGTGTAAACTCCCACAGGAGGCTTCAACTACATTAAAAGATCCAGACCTCAGTATTATTTATGAGCAAAATTTTTAAACTGCAGTGTAGGAGTGCTTTATCACTGATACATAATACAGCTTAGGTTTTTTTTGTTTGTTTTGTTTTGTTTGTTTGTTTGTTTGTTTTTGACACAGAGAGAGAGAGATCACAAGTAGGCAGAGAGACAGGCAGAGAAAGAGGGGAAAGCAGGCTCCCTGCTGAGAAGAGTCCCATGTGGGGCTGGATCCCAGGACCCTGAGATCATAACCCTGGCTGAAGGCAGAGGCTTTAATCCACTGAGCCACCCAGGTGCCCCAACACAGTTTAGTTTTTAAACATGCTTCCTCTCTGTGATTTCTTATGGCACAAAATTTATAAGAAACTTAAACTAAAAGCTTGTCCATAATTCAGAAATCTAGAAATCTGGAGATAATATATTTTAAAAATTTGGCTTGTAGACAGGTTTCAAATCTTACTGATAAATAAATGCTGATGTGTATATGCATGTATACATACATATACATGTTTAAAATGTAAAATAAAAATTTTAGACATACACCATACTTTATATAAGCCTAAAGACAATATTTTTTCAATTTACTAATATCTCATAGATATGGTATACCTCATTAAATATCCTTGAAAACATGATTTTAATTATTATATGATCATTCTGCTTGTATAATTAAGTCAAACAATTTTCTATTTTGGCAATTAAACATCATTTTTGTATTTTGTTTTTATATTACAATAGTACTTTAAAAAACATATCAAATATATGTGCACACACACAGTTGTGGGTATCACTAATATTTTATTTATTATTAATATATTTTATTTATTATTTATATATCCTTGACTTGGCAATTTTTATATTTATGATGTTTGATGTCCAAGGACAAATATATTTCTACACACATACTACCTCTTGATTTGTTTCAGAAGATGTGCTTTGGAAGTAGCAATGTAGAAATTTGTATTTGCTTAAAATCTTATTTTTATTATTTCTTATTTGTTGCTGTTAAAGGGCCTTATTTCCATAGGCCTCTGTGGAATTCTCTCCTGTGTTTTCTCTCTGATCTCTCTTACTAAAAAGACCCGTGCTGTCATTTCATGCTAGTTAATGGAGAGCTCCATCCCGTGGCCACTTCTCAAGCAATTCAATCCTCCAAAACCAGACACAGCACAGCTCTCACATCTAATTAGTTTTGAAAGCCTATTGATTACTCCCTGCAAAGATCCCCTCACATCTGCTGCCTCATTTCCAGACCCAGTGGCTCCATACTAATTCCGTCTTTATCATCCCACCTCTGACCCATGGCAATAATTCCCTAACTCTTTAACTCTCCAACATGGCCCCATGACATAAATTGCAAAGATGAACACTCAGTATCTCTCAACATTGCCCTCCATGATCCTTTCTCTCTAGCTGTTCAGGTATGCTCAATAAACCTGCATCACCTTGAAACACCCTGTAAAACTTTCCCCAAGATAAATCTCCAGGCTTCTTATCTCCTTTCTCTTCCACAACCCCCCTTTTTTAGAAACTCACTTATACCTCAAGCTTCCTTTCACCTCTCCTTAAGCTCAAAGGGCTCTGTCTCCTCTCTGAATTTCTGCTATATTAATTATTTTTGTGGGCTCTTCAATTCCTTTGGTCTTTCTGATGCCCTGTTTCTTCATTTGTAAAATGGGTATAATGTCAGCAACATACCTCACAGAATTAATATAAAGATTGGATGATGGGATCTGTGCTTAGAAGCGCTTAAGCATGTCTGGACATTATAAGTGCTCAGTAAATTTATCTTTTGTATTATAATGAAGTGGTTGAATATTATGATGATGTTGTATTGACTCATTAATTATATTTTCTGTTGGCCTATATCCCTACTACTACCAAATAGAAGAAAATTTCCTGCAGAATAGATTATCATTCTATTTTGCTTCTTATAGAATGTCTTGCATAGAGTAAATATCTCATTACTACTTATTTTTTTAAAGATTTTACCTATCTATCTGTATATCTATCATCTATCAATTTATTTTAGAGAGAGAGTACGAGTTGATGAGAGGGCCAGCAATAGAATGTCTTGCATAGAGTAGATATCTCATTACTACTTATTTTTTGAAAATTTTATCTATCTATCCATCCATCCATCTATCTATCTATTTATTTATTTATTTTAGAGAGAGAGCACGAGTTGAGGGGAGGGGCAGCAGGAGAGGGAGAAGTAGGCTTTCACTGAGCAGGATGTCCCAGGCAGGGCTCAATCATCTCAGGACCCTGGGATTATGCCCCAGGCTGACTCAGCCACCCAGACACTCCTCATTACTATTTATTGATTGACGTAGTCCTTCAAGCACAAGTAAGCTGAGTAGTGGTACAGGTGTCAACATTCCCTTTATAGGCCTGAAGGACTTCAGGAAAATTCGACAACTATGAAAAAGAAAAAAAATGCTAGTCTGTCTGAATGAATCTGAGTAGATTTCTATTGCAAGAAAACTTGTCAGCCTCATGATAAATAATTTTGATTAACACATAAAAAGCAGAGAAAATCATGTCTTAGTTTGGGCTGCTATAACAAATGACCATAGATTGGGCAATTTGAACAATATTTATTTCTCACACTTCCGGAAGCTTGGAAGTCAGATCATGCTGTATGCATAGTAGGGTTCTGGTGCGACCCTTTCTCTGGGTTACAGAGGGCTGACTTCTTTTTGTGTCCTCACATAGCAGAAAGAGAGCTAGTTAGCTCTCTGTTCTCTTCTAATAAGGGCGTTAATTCCATTCATGAGGGTTCCATTCTTACGACCTAATTACCTCCCAATGGCTGCACTTCCAAGTACCATTACCTTGGGATTTGGGTTTCAGCATTCAACATTCAGAATTGTGAGGAGACAAAAACATTCAGCTTATCTCAGGCCTTTCTACACAGTACATCTTCACATTTGCCCTCAGGATTTAAGCTCTCCTAACACAACCATTTGCCTTGACAGGAAATGGGGAGACCATCAAAGGGGTCGGGGGAATATGTGTAGCATTATATCCTTGACCTTATCTCTCATTTGTTTACATTATGAAGTCCGCTCATCATTTTGAGGGTTGGTAACAGTTCATAAATCTGCCTTCAAGGCTGAAATAATCTCATTTACTAGACCCTTCTGCCCCAGTGGTATCTCTTGGATTCTCCCCAGTACCTCATATAATGTAACTTTGTTAAATTAACGTTTGTTAAGTAAAGCTCCAGATTGTGGTTGGTGAGCCACAGTCCAATAAAAGACCACAAGGAAAAGTGAAATAGAGAAGTTTATGATGCACTATCCTGTAATATGTATAGGGCAACCTGGAGGGACCACGTGGGGAGTCCAAGCAGTGTACAGGTAGATCATGGCAGGACCTGGGGCACATGCCTTAATTAGTGTCCATGGGTGCAGTGCTTTGGAGTTCCCAGGCTAAAGATGGACTGGTCAGTTTAAATTAAAAAAAAAAAAGTAGGGGTTTTGGTAAGCTTCAAGAGGGGATGAGTCTTAGAAGGGTTACATTAGGGGAAGGCACTGGGGTGAGTACTCATCACAGGATTGTTGGGTGGAGCGGAGTGGTATCGGGGATTTATATTTACTTGTGACTTTACCAGCTGTTAACTAGGGCATGTTCTCAGTGGAGAAGCTAGTGTCAATTCAATGCAGGCTACTTGGTAACATAAAATGGATGCTGAGGCAACACTATTATGGAGTAGTTTAGTTACACTCTCAGGATCCTAGTGAACAGTAATTATGAATCAATCAAGTTGACCTTGTCTCCTAATATTCCCGGTATTAGTTCCCTTACTCAGCCTCCATTCTGTTCATCTAAACCTCCAAGTCCTTTTCTCCCAAATCCATTCACATCACTTATTCTGCATGGAATGTACCTTTCATACCTCTCACATATCTTCCTTTGATTCTTTATCATCTTACGGTCTCAGATTACACGGTTATGACCCTAGGCTTTTCAGACACCCATTCTAAAATAGTCTATTTTATTACATATTTTATTTTGTACACATTTTTTACTTTTTTTGTTTGTTTGTTTCGAAGAAACAAGCATGTTGCCTCCCTTACGTACTATTACTTAGAAAATGCTTGACATATAGTAGACAGTCTATTTTGAAAGTCATGCATAAATAAATAAAAGATGAAAAAATAAAATTTTAAAATAATGTCAAATATTTTTCACTTTTATTTTTTTTTAAAGATTTTATTTATTTATTTGTCAAAGAGAGAGGGAGCACAAGCAGAAGGAACAGCAGGCAGAGGGAAAGGCAGGCTCCCCACTGAGCAAGGAGCCCAAGGTGAGACTCGATTCCAGGATTTTGGAATCATGACTTGAGCTGAAGGCAGACACTTAACCGACTGAGTCACCCAGGCATCCCTATTTTTCACTTTTAAATAATTTAAATTTTGACCAGTAAATTCTTTTAATGAAGGCAATGCACAATTCTCAAAAAGCATCTCAAATTTTTATTGCTACTCTTTCCAGTAGAAAGTGGGATTACTGAGATAATGTTAAAATAATGTCTGCCTTAAAATAATTGAAAATTGTGGTAAATTCTTATTAAGGAGATACTGTACAATCCTCAAACAAACAAAAAAAATGTCTCTTGAATTTTACTGACACTCTATCCAATTCTTTCCAAGTATTACATAGAAACTTGGGCCAAATTTGTAAAGTGGTTTGCATTTCCAGTGAATTTTTTCCTTTGTTTTATATATGCACCTGTTTTCAACTTCTACATATATAATTCTCCCCAAAAAACTTGAAGAATTGTCATCTACAAAAATCTAGTGTTTTCAGAATTATATTTATTCCAATGTATTTGATCTAACCTATTCTAAAGAACAGATATAAAAAGATACGAAAAAATATTTTATAAATATGTTTAATGTAAAATCATGCTCTTTTCCCCAACACAAGATTATAATTTAATTTTTATTTTGCTATTTTTTCTGTAAATATCTTTGTTTCATTTTATTAAAATTTTATCAAATGGCCTAATCTTATTGACTAGCCCTTCCCTAATATCCTCTAATGCTTTTCCATGAACCTGTCCCAACATTTAAAATTCCTTCCAACATTTGTTTAAACAGACTTGAGTTTGATTTCTTTCCGCTAGAGCAATAGTCTTTTTTTTTCTTTTTTTAAAGATTTATTTAGTTATTTGAAAAAGAGAGAATTCCCATGGGAGGAGGGTCAGAGGGAGAGAATCTCATGCAGACTCTTTGCTGAGCGTGGAGCCTGAAATGAGGCTTGGTCTCATGACCCTGAGATCATGACCTGAGCTGAAACAAGAGTGGGACACTTAACTGACTGAGCCACCCAGGAACCCCTCCCCTATTGCTGTAGTCTTGAACAAATTCTTCCTAGACATTTTTAACAAGTGTCCAGTGTAATTTCTCTTTGACAGTTCTTTGATCCAGGTAACCTGTTTTGAGAGAACCCCATTTGGTAGACAGAAAAGAAATTGGAACCCCAAGCCAAAAGACCAAAGACAGGAAAGGAATTGAAAGACCTTACTGGAAGGGGCAATAATATAACACCACAACCTGGCAAGCTTAGGGTTAGTTTTTCCTCTAGATGAACTAGATGAGTGGGTTGAAAGTAGGAGTAGAATCAGATCAGTTACAGTAAATTAAAATCAGTGTTTTGTTCACACATTAGATTAGAGTATAAATGAATTTTGACCCCTTTACTCAAGTTGTGAAAGGTTATAGCAGAGCCAACCAAACTCATGAAAGTCATTCTAGTGTTATAAGCCAATCCAGGCACCCTCCCTTCACAGAGAGTATTGGAGGCATTAAGCTGCTCTGGAAGTCAATTGACAACAGCTCAGCATTTAGAGTGAAATATGAACATTTGTGGATGTAAATAGTAAGAACTTTTTGAAAATAGCAGTAAGGCACATAAAATAAAGAAAGTAAATGATTCCTGCACAGACATAATTAAAAAATAATGCCGTAAGATAAACAGATGAGGATTAGTATGAGCAGTAAGAGGAGTAATTTGAACGAGAAAAGGATGCATATTATTCCCTTAGTCCTTGGCTAAGTGATTTCTTCCAATTCAAAAAAATAGCAAACTGCAATATATATAAATATAAATATAGATATAAATATAAATATGTAAATATATATATATAATTTTTTATATCAACATAGATCCAAAATCCTAACCTATTATGCATACTATTCTTGAGATTATGCCCAAGAGTTATAAAAAGTGCAGATAGATGATTTAACACTTAGGTGCTGGAGAGATCTTTTCACTCACTGGCTGTCAATCTTCACTAGCAACACTCATGATTCCCAATGTGAAGATCTTCATGGTCACTTTGATCTAGAGATCTGATTGTTGTGGCTAGACCCCCGGTACTCAATACCCAGCATGTCCAAAAGTCATTTCCCTGAGGTTGGCTACTTGCCTGGGGTCACATCCAGGGAGCAGGGCATATGTGCCTATTACTCTGTGGTTCATAGATTCTGGCCTCTTTCTAGGCTCTAGGTATTGTGTCTATGTCTCCTGCTTCTCAAAAACCTTAATCCACCCTCCTTTCACTCTGTGACACCAATATTTTGTTTTTAGAGCAAGAGCTTATCAAATCAGATTATTCTTATGAGTAAATAAAATGATATATTAGAAGTTATTTAAAGTGACTGAGTGCTAAAGCTGCAATACAGATTATTCTTGTAAATTATATTTTTTTCTAAAAGTAAATTAGACTATACAAGATTAAATATGTGTGTGTGTGTGTGTGTGTGTGTGTGTGTGTATATTTGATTAACCTCATCATCCTATCACAAATGTTTACACCAAATCCCATTTCATAGCATTTCTGGATATTACTTGTATTTACATAGGTAGATAGATATGAAAATATGTACACATTTACACATACTAACATCAATATATATACACATATATCTTAAATTAATATATAGTAAATCCATATATATTTTTTTCTCATTTAAGAATATAGTTACAATTACCCTTCACAGATTATTTGGATATTTGCTTCAAGTTCCCAGGTAATGAATCCTTCTAGGTGTTGCTATGTAAGGAAACCTGAGCCAGGTAAGCAATATCTACAAATTTCTAGTGAAGAGTAGGGTTATGCCATTCTTACCTTTCTGGCTTAATAAGGTTTGCTTGTCTGTGTTTGCTATGCACTCTGCTTTCATGACACAATGCGGAATGACTCAGAAACATATTTTGATTAAAGTTCCCACCAGTCTATGAATTTTAAATTGTGTTCTAAGAATATAATTGTAGAGGGTAATCTCTCACTATCAAACCACTCAAATTAAACACATTATTAAATAATTAATGTATGTGAGTATGCCTAGAATAATGCCTTTTATGCCAGGTAGGTTTTCAGTCCATGTGTACTTAATCCAGCTATGAAATATAAGGCAGGGAGTTTATAGCAAGGATGGTCCTAGACTGTAAGTGCTTTTGTAGTCTAACATTAATTTCAAAGATGAAGAGAAAGACATTCAGAGGGCTTGATGCCTATACAAGTTCACACACTTGGAGTGAGAATTAGAACCTAAGATACATAATGTCCAGGCTGGCAGTCTTTCTGTATGCCATACTAATTTCCTAGACACTGGAATCATAACAGGATCATACTGCATTAATATGTAGATCCTGATTTGCCATGAAATAGCTCCAGAAAACTTTTTGGCCCTAAAATGTAACAGAAAGATTGAATAAGCAATCCAAAACATTTCACAAGTTAAAATCCTATGGAGACAAATGTGTGTTCTCTCACTGTTCCTTCCAGTGAAAACAGACAGGTGGTATCTATAGATTACAGAGCCAGGAGCTTGGCTTATTTCTGACTTGTGAGCTCTCATTGCCAATCCCAATCCTGACAGGAGCTCATTAAAAGACGTTGGGCAAGCTATTGTTCTCCGTATGAGAACATTCTCATTAGGAAAAGAGAATCCTGAACACAAACCTGGGGGAGATCTCAATTACAGCTGCAAATATTGGCATTGGTGACTTCTTCTTTTAGGAAACAATCTCCTCAGACACAACACCCTCCATCTATGAGTTTATGACTCTGTAGCATTCTCACTGGGATTATCCTGATCTGACCCTCACCTCTGGCTCCCCTGAACAAATCTATTCACTTCCCTAAATTCTCTTCCTGCTCACCCTTCCACCATAAGCTTCCAGAAACTCTAGTCACAGCACTCTTCTCTTTTCTCTCTACCCCAGAGACTCCTTCGGTGAAATTGACCCATCATTTCCATTCAGGTGATTCCAAATCTGTTTAGTACTTCAAATTTACTTTATATGCTATAGGTTGAATTATGTCTCCTCCAAATTCGTTTGTTGAATTAGTTAAATTCATTGTTGAATTGTGCCCAAATTATGACCTTATCTGAGAACAGGGTTGTTATAGATAGAACTACGAAAGATGAGGTTATACTAGAAAAGCATGGACCATGAATTCAACATGAGTGTTCTCCTTATAAAAGGGAGAAATTTGGACATGTACATAGTGAGAACACCATGGGAACATGTAGCCAGAGATTATGGTTCAATAAGGCAAGGAATGCCAGAGATGGCCAGGAAAACATTGGAAACTTAGCAAGAGGCATGGGGCAGATTCGTAATTATAGCCTTCAGAAAGGATTAGTCCTACTGAAAACTTGATCTTGGACCTCCAGAGATATGAGAGAGACAATAAAGACAATAAATTTCTTTTTTTAAAGACACCCCCTTTGGGTTAAGTCATAGTTAAGTCATTAGTTATAGCAAACTAATACCATATTGTAAGCACTAGTGTATAGTCATCAAATTCTGTTTCCTCTCTTTTGCGTGCATGTCTAGATGAGGTTTCCAGCCCCCTCATAATTAAATGACTGTTCTGGTCAATGGCAATGTGAGTGGAAGTGATCTATATCTTTTTCAGGCCTGGTCCATAAAAATATCCAAGGCTAATCAAAGTTTATTCCTATTGTCTAACATATTGTTTCTTTCCTTGCATTTCTGTTTTTGAATTTAACCTGAGTGACCAGAAAATATTTCATGTCAAATATCCAAAAGCAAACTCAACATATAAGCACATTTGTGGTCATATATTTCCCCTATTTATTCTCTCATTCAATCAGCTCTTTTCCCTGAACTTGCCGAATTTTGGGATTATGCCCTCTATCTTCATTTTCCTTATTTTCGCAAATCTCCTTCATATGCAAAACTCATTGATACTCCTTCCCAAATATCTCTCACATAGATATATTCTTTGATTTTCACCACTCATACATACAGAAGTTTAATTTTTGTAACACTTGCAGTTATTTTCTGTAGAGACTTGCTATCTAAAAACTTACTCATTCTAATATTTATATGCCCCAAACCAGTGGTTTTCAAATTCCTATGACCCAATTCAGGGCTTTATAATGAAGCTAATGGCCCATAAACATTATTTTTTAAAAAATACAAAATATAGCTACTTGGCTGGCTTAGTCGGTAAAGCATTTGACCCTTGATTTCAGCTTAGGTCCTGATATCAGGATTCTGAGATTGAGCCCCGTGGCAGGCTCAGCGTGGAACCTGCTTGAGATTCTGTGTCTCACTCTCTCTGCCCCTCCCCTGCCCTTGTAAGCATTGTGCACACATGCTCTTTTTTGAAAAAAAAAAAAATTAAATAAAAAGAGACAGAATAAAAGAACATACTGGAAAATAAAATATAACACAAGTAAAAACACAACTTACAAGTGTGTATAAGTAATTTTATGGAATCTTTTCTATGATGTACATATGTATATATGGGGCAAGTGTGTTAAAGTATATCTCTTACTGTGATTTTAGTCAAATAACAACAAGCATGGCCTTGTGTTACTGACATGCTAATATTTAAAGGGTACAGATCATATTATGTCTGTTTTAGGCTAAAAAGAACTATAAATACCCTCCCAGAATGCTTTTGGTTATCAGATGAACTCTAATATACCATACACAAATCTATCTTCCAGTGCAGTGAGATTGTTTACTGTTTCTTTACACATCTTCATGTTTTTACCTCTAAATGATCACTCAGACTCTTCTTTAGGGATGAAATCCATCCATACAACTCCACTTCTATACCATCATTTAACAAAGCCTGCACACACGACACATTCATGCAGTTTTCCCTGATATCCTGAAAATATCATGAGAACACTTTGGACCCTAATCCAGAATTTCTCACATTCTGTCTAGCATTTCTGCCTTCTATGAACTTGCCCTATCATGTACATTTTATTTTTTCAAAGATTTTATTTATTCATTTGATAAAAAGAGATCACAAGTAGGCAAAGAGGCAGGCAGAATGAGAGGGGGAAGCAGACTCCTGGCTGAGCTAAGAGCCCGATGAAGGACTCAATCCCAGGCCCCTGAGATTGTGACCTGAGCACAAGGCAGAGGCTTAACCCACAGAGCCACCCAGGTGCCCCATGTACACTTTAATACAAGAGAAATATCTTAGCCCAGTATCAAAAGTGTTGCTGAAGTGAATATTTAATATTAGGCTTATGCATGAATATCAACAAATAAATACAGCTTGCTAAATATTGTGCATGGGTGGTTGAATATCTCTCAGGTTTATTAAATATACTGAATAAATGTGAAGTCACCCTGATTATGAATTCATTGAGAAATACTTTTAAAACAATAAATATGATATAGAGGGCAAAAAATAAAAATTAATACTTCTCTAGATATTGTAATTTCATAAGTTACAGAAAACTGCTGCTTCCCATTCTTAGATGTGGACCTAAAAAATATACACAAATGGTCAACCACCTCAGGTTCTGAATGGCTATGACCTGAGACACTGGATGTCCTGGGTGATGATAGAACAGTATTGAATTCCCTAGTAAGACCCCAGATAATGAACCTGCTCCCTCGATGACCCTAACTCTCAATATGAGAACAAGTATGTCTGAAAATATTTCCCCCAAGGTTTAGTGCCCTGGTAAATGTCTACCATATTGTAAGAGATTCTATGAGTTTTGAGGGGCAAATAAACATATGAATAAAATAAGTTTCCTCAAAGGATCTTAAATAATTTATAGAAATCAAATATGGACACATGTAATGTAATAAAGTAAACAAATTTCAGAAATGGGCAATGGATTCAAATGTAATATAAAATGATGGATAGCTTCCAGGTTTCAAAATTTAATGAGAACCTTTAGTTAAAAGTAGACAAGTATAACCATCAGTGAAAAGATAGGGTGAAGAGCAGAGAGGACCAGAGATCAAGCACCTCAAAAAAAGAAAACTTGTTATCATGACCAATAAAATTAAGAATTATAAAAATAAAAAAAATTAAAAATACAACCTGCTCTTACATCTCATTTAGACTTTGGTACATATAGCTGCTCTCATGTCTGAAAAGTGAAGGCATTATGGGTTGAATTTTCTGTTCCATACGATGGAATATCTATGACCATATTAAATCTCCAGATTCTGGTATGGTCTGAAATATATCCTGACTTCATTTCTGAGAACTGAATCAAAACTTAGTGTCCTTGAAACATTAGAATTCCTTTTGCTTTGGCAGTACTTTTCTCTTCTATAGCCATGGCTTACATTTAAATTCAGAGTCATTCTCTGTTACAGAAGCTAATTATTTTTGGCATACATTCTAAAATCAAGTGCAAATGGTGTTCCTTATTTCCAATTCAGGAAGTTAAGAGTCTTTGTGCTAATTGGGTGGGGGAGTACTTAAGCTAATATAGTAATGAAGTCTAAAATATTCACCTTCAGAATCCAAAAAATATATGTGTTATTAGTGTTTCTTCGATATTCAAGGACCAGATGAAACTAAGTCTCCACAGCCTAAAGATTGTGCTATAATGACAGAAATTAGAATAGTTTAAAATGCATCATGGAACAGCCAAAAAAAATGCAGTTTTAGGTAAATCTAAAAAAAAATGTATTTTCATATCCATTGACCTGCATCTCAAAGCTTAAAGAATAATAAACACACTGAAGACGTTTTTGTCTAACATAAAAAATTAATTCAGGGAAAACAAAGATGCCAATTATAATAATATTTAAAGTTAAAGGAAAGACTAGTCTATATTACTCTCAGAGAGAAGGCACAGAAGTACATAATAAAGAAAGAGATAAAACCACCTAATATATTGTAATTTAAATGAAAATTAAATTAAAATATTTTGGGATTGATATCTTATGTATTGTTATTAAGGCAACAATTGAATCTGTTTCTGAGGCACTACCTGTTTTTTAAAATGTGTAGGTTAAATAATCTGCTGTTTTCACATTTCATGGAATACTATAAAAGAAACCATTATTTATAAATATTTGCAGATAAGCCAATTTTGGCCTATGAAAATTACTATCTGATCATTTCTATCAGAAGAAAGATTTGGTCCATATGAAATTTAATCAGCAGTTTATTGCATAATTAAAAACAACTACCATTTTTTGAGTATATACTATATGCCAAGCTTATTTCCAAGCTCCTTTCGAGCATTCATATATTTAATTTTTATGACAGTTTTATGAAACAGATAACATGTTCCTAGAAGAGGCAGGCTAAGGGCTCTGATTTTGAAGATGACTGTGTTGCCATCATTCCATTTAGGTCTCTGACCCATGGCTTTTCTGCCTACTTTTAGTTAAGGCAAGATGCTTCAGTCCCTTTAACTGACAAACACAATCTTTATAAGACATGTGGATGTTGCAAACAAGATGTGCTCACTGCAAATTTGATCTAAACCTTTTATTTCCTTTTCCCTCTCTTGAACTTAGTTTCACCTGAATGCTTACAAAAAGAAAAGGTAAAGGAAAAAGGAAAAGCAAAAAGGCAAGTTTGGCTTTTTTTCTCATCTATTTTGGTTTTTTTTCGTTTAACCAGTTTCTGTTTGAGACCTGGGGTGGACATGAGATGCATGGTGGGAAAAGGTCTGAGGCATGATCAGACATTAAGATAGGGACTTGTACAGGCTGCAGTAGAAGGTGCCTTTGCACTGCTATGTGTGCCTGATGATTCTCTCTTGTGGGTTCTTTAGAGTTTTGTGCTGGGGGGCCTCCATCCTACAGATCTTTTGACCTGGATGAATGAACCCCTTTTGGGTAGTCACTTTGAACTCCACCTCTAGGCTCCAGGGATCTGGAGTTCAACTTCATCTTCTTGCTGTTGTAGTTCTTCCATTCTTCCAGGTGGCTTGTTAAGCAGAACCTGTTAGGAACCACGGTTGTCCCCTCCCATACCTGGTACACAGGATTTAGACACATCCTTTGCTTTGAAAAAGGCTGAGTCTGGGATTGCAAACTCATGTCAGTGCAATGACTACCTCTGACTGATCCCCAAAGTGCTGCTATCTCCACTTTCAAAGTGGTAGGTAAGTTCATCTTTGATCCTCTGGATCTCTGTGGAAGTCTGGGGCCTGCATTGTGTGGTTCACATCTTCAAGAAACAATTTAGAAATCAAAGTTGTCCCATTGCTTTGCCAACCTGAGGAAAAGGAGATAGAGTCCTTCTTCTTAGGAATTCACATTCTAACATAGCTCTCTTCAAAAGCCTCTTCTCATCACTCAGATCTTTTTTGTTAAGATCTACAAAGGCCTACAAATAATGGAACTCATTTTTATCATTCCTCTGTAAAGTCTAGATGTAAAGACTTTTCTACATGTACTTTGCTGTCGTCTATTTTATTTGTATTTTAGCCAGATTTGAGGTACAAAAAGTCCAGTGTAGCCTCCTGTCAATATTTATGTGACATATGTCAATATGTTATGAAAGTTATGATTTATTACATGTTATATATATTCATATGATTATATGTATAGTAGATGTACTTTTTCAGAATAATATTTTATCACCAAAGATAGTCATTAGAAATAAAGTAAGGTAAGAATCAATCTTAAAGGAATGCGGTATAGATTTCTGATTTCTAAATTGCTTTTCCTCCTTTTTCAGTAAACCAGTGCAGCATAACTCCTTTGGC
This sequence comes from Mustela putorius furo, assembly GCF_011764305.1. Taxonomy (NCBI): domain Eukaryota; kingdom Metazoa; phylum Chordata; class Mammalia; order Carnivora; family Mustelidae; genus Mustela; species Mustela putorius. The sequence continues at coordinate 4,799,578 of NW_025421467.1, forward strand.
AAGGAACTCATTTGTTAGATGGATGTTCCTACTAGAGAACATATCTTAATTTCTTTTGTGTTATTGAAGCATGTGTTTAGGTATTTACCTTTTTAGGGCTTTGAGAGATTTGTTCCAGTTTGTTCACATCATTATTATTACATAAAAAATGACATGACATGTGGTTCTATCTCTTTTTCTAAATTAATAGATAACAATTAATTATTTAATAATAAAAATTACTTTTTTTTCTTGAAAGCAAAACATTTCAAGAATTCATGAACTTATATTAAACAATAGTTACAGGTTTGTGAAGATCATGTGGGCAGCCCCTGGCCCCATCAGTCATCAGGTTATCAGCTCAATTTATTTTCTCTAAATATTGCATAATTACAATCACTGCATAGTTTTAAAGATCTTTCTTTTTTCATTCTTACTCACACT